>NC_135593.1:9155851-11655851 GCF_965152235.1 Eretmochelys imbricata | reverse complement strand
TCAGACCTGCAGGATAAGAATGCTTAAAACCCAGGGTACTATAGCCCAAGGGCTGATCTAGGAGTGAGAGAATTGCAAAATTCCCTCCTTCCTCCTTGAGATAGTTATAGGCATGAGCCTAAGACCCAAGCAGTGGACTCTGAGAGGGGACACAGGTGCAGCAAGCCCTGTAACAATGGCAATCACAATGGTCCCTTCTGGCCTTGAAATCTATGAGTCAGTGGTATTAGCATAGAGAATCATCAGACCTGGACATAGGTTTCAAGTTGTTCCTCTTTTTCATTAAGCTCCTAAATTTGCCCGGTTTGACCTCTTTATCTTTCCTTTTATCCCGAAGCAATCCCACAGCTCCTTCATGTCCTCCAAGCTCTCTGCTGTTTGGAAATCCCAGAATTCCTACTCATGTTTCCAGAAGTAAAACATGCCCTTGTAAGTCTAAAACTCTCCACGTCAGGCTGAGGGAAAGCTGATAAACAAGGAAGAACAAAAGCAACGTTCTCTTAAGAGAAAGCACAGCAGATGCCTCCTCACTGCAGGCTGCACCAACTCTGCTAGCAAAATGTCGGCTGGACTCTGCGCACAGGGAGACTCCTCAGAAATTTAAAAGTGCAGGAGTCAGAAAACATCCCAGTTTCATAGCTACATAACTTACATAAATGAAGCTCTGATTACTCAATATAACAGCTTCTGGTGTATTTTTAGTTTTGACTGGACTTGCTCTGCCCTGTGCTCATTGGCTATTTCTTCTGCCCTCCCTCACTCTCTTCATCTCAGTTCCATTCCACACTTTCCCTTTTTTCCTCTTCTACCTCACCCCCTTCCTTTCACTTTTCTTTCCATTTAGTTGATCCCCTCCTAACTAAACCTCCCCCCACCCCAATGGTGGAACCAACATAATGTTTGCCACCCTGGCATTAGTCACTTGGCTTTTGTGTTTTGCCCATTTCCCCTGCTGTCTGTCTTGTCTACGTAGATTGATAGCTCATTGGGGCTGGGACTGTCTTTTTGCCCTCTGTTTGTATAGCACCAGATTCCAATCCCCTGCTCCAGTGTATCTGTAATTATTTATACACATTGCAACAGCTTCACTGGGAGTCACAGAGAGCCCTACACTAGCATAGCCCATAGCTCAGTGCTTAGGACATTCATCAGGGACCTGGGAGGCCCAACTTCAAATACCATCTCCTCATCACACAGAGGGGGGAACTGAACCAGGGTCTCCCACATCCCAGCTGAATACTCTAACCACTGGGCTAAAAGTCACAAATGGGGAGGTGGGTGGGCTGCTTCCTGTGGTTTATGTGGGTTTAGGTGGGCTCAGAGCACACCTAATGGATCATCCCCAGGCCTCATTTGATGATCCCACTGCAGCTTAGGCCTGAGATAGGGTCCTGGGTGCCTAGATTGAGGCAGCTGTGCACATGCTCACTGGCAGAAACCAAGGCTCCTCAGGGACTTTAAAAGTGGAAGTTTAAGCACCTAGAGAGTTAGGAGGATTTGAGGATCTCAGTAGTGCTTGAATGTTGGCACCGACATTTTTAAGAAGTATTTAGGTATTGAAATCAATGGGAGTTAGGCACCTCAATGCCTGTCAAAACATGGTCCCTTGCCTTTAGTCTTTCTGTGCCTCAGTTATTATTTGGTATATTACTTGTTTATCCGTGTTCTGAAACCAGTAAAAGGTTTCACTAAAAGTAACTAAACACAATGACTTCATTTATTGCATTTTTATGGGGAAGAGAAGGTGTAATGAAGCCAAGGGCCAGGAGACAACTGGCTGGAGGTAGCTCCTTTACTCTAAATTTGGTTCTCTCCTTTTTTCATAAAGGAAAAACTGTGTTTTTAATGTTATCGCTTTGATTGTTTCCTTATGGTTTATGAAAGGTTGTTTCTGTTTCGATACAGAAAACCACCTTGAAGCAGCGAGTTTGATCTGGCAGTTGACATGATTATCTGAACCTTATCTCCAAACACTGATAAACTGTCTTAATAGGTTTATATTATTCCCACCCTGGCTTCACTAACTGGAAGACTTAACACCACGCAAAGGGTCATGGCCACACAGATGGTTACAGGAGTTAATGTGGTGCAAGGCAAAGGTAAAAATGCTATAGAAATTCATTAAACAAAACACTTTAGCAGTATTAGTAATGCAAGTACTGAGTTTAAAATGAACTAACGGCGGGGCTGATCATGCAAGCTGATGCCTGTAGGCAGCTGCCACCCTGGAAGCCAGGCTAAAGACGGGTCCCTGCTCTATGACAGGAGCCTGGTAGCCCACAGAGCTCTCAGGGCTTCTAAACTCTTGGGTTTGTGGTGTGGGACTCCCTGGGCTGCTCCTGGCTCCAGAGGTCTCCCCAGGCTGCCCCCCCCCCCCCGCTTCCTGGGACCAGTGCCTGGGAGTCAGGGGAGCTGGCTGCTTTGTTTCATCTAGAAAAAAAATGCAACAAAGCATTCAATTTCCCCCTGAAATTGTCAAGTTTCCTTTCCATGGGATATTTTGAAATTTCAATGTTTTGTTCTGAATCAGCCCAAACCCTTTATTGAAATGTCAGAATTTCCCACAGAATGGAAAATCCATGTTTGGACCAGCTCTAGTTCTAAGGTCCAAAGCTCTGTGTATCCTCACCGCCTACGACCCTGCCGAGCAAAGTCAATGCACTTCTTATTCTAGCTGTCTCATTTATTCTGTGGAGACTTCCCTTATGTTTTACTGAGAATGTGTTCTTGTTAAGTGCTTCATTGTGCTCTTTTGAAGACCTATCTAAAAAAATAGGGAGAGTTGACTCAGTTGAGATGCTTATCAATAAGATTAGCATCTGCATTTACCCGACCTAGAATGGAAACTAGGATAGATTATTGAGTGAGGTTCTTTGGCCTGCCTTACACAGGAGATCAGATTAGATGGCCATAATGGTCCCTTCTGGCCTTAAAACCTATGAATCAATAAGGGCTGCTAATCCCCACACTGAAGAGCATAAGGGCACTCATCCAGATGGGCTTATGCATTAACGTGCTATCAGGGTTGAATGTGACTATTACATCAGGCCTCCTCCTGTGCTAAAATATGTTTCCCTAACCCCATAGATCAAATTACAGGTGGTTGGAAAGTAGTTTTCTTCTCCCCACCCAAATATTTTTTGATGTTAAATTTTCAATCAATATTTTCAGGTTTCAGTGAAAACTCAAAAGCCTTCTACGAAAGCAGAAATCGATTGTTGAGAAAAGTTCTGGTGTGTTGAAAAAACATTTCATTTATTTATGCTTTGGGGAAAATATTTTGATTGAAAATTTTCAACCATGTCTTGCTCTATTATGTCTTGTGAAACAGGCTAAAGGCTATGCTTGGGCACTGACTGTGGATACATGTGTCCAGGAGAGGCTTCTTTGACAATCAAGGATGGGAGAAATATTCTCCTCAAGGTGTTCTTGGGTGGCTGAATGGCCACTTCCAAATTCACCTGCAGGTTGATTAGTATGAGAATGTTGACTATCAAAAACAACGAGGAGTCCAGGGGCACCTTAAAGACAGATTTATTTGGGCATAAGCTTTTGTGGGTAAAAAACACCACTTCTTCAGATGCTACCCCTCTTATACTTGACTATCTAAGTTCCCTAGAAACATGGAGTGAAGTCCTGGCCCCAAAGATGACAATGGGAAAAACTCCCATTGCTTTCAAGGGGGACAGAATTTCATCTCTGCTTCTTACACGTATAGTGCCAATAAAGAGAAAAGGTCCCTGCCCCACATAGACAATGGACAGACCAAAGATGAAGGATAGAATGCAAGAAAAAAACAAGCATATCCAGCAGTGAAGTATAGCACATCTTATTTGTTTATCCTATTAAAATCTCTTTAATTATATCATCTTTTTGTTAATGTTTCCATACAGCTGAGAGACTAGTGGTTTTAGGCCACCTGGAAGAAGGGTATTTTAAGGAGAGACTTAAAGGAGTGGGGGGAAATGGAAATATCATAGATAAGGCCAGCAGTTTCAGGTAACAATTAGCATTTTCAAAAAAAGAAGGAGTACTTGTGGCACCGATGAAGTGAGCTGTAGCTCACGAAAGCTCATGCTCAAATAAATTGGTTAGTCTCTAAGGTGCCACAAGTACTCCTTTTCTTTTTGCGAATACAGACTAACACGGCTGTTACTCTGAAACCTGTAATTAGCATTTTGTAGCACTTCTCATTTTCAAAGGGCTTTAGAATGGTTAATTAATTCATCCTCTCTGAACCTCTGTGACACAAATAACTATCATCCTTATTTTACAGAGAGGGACACCAGGACACAAATGGCAAGCCTAATAACATCAGCCACACTATCAGAGGCTCGTTCACCTGCACATCCACCAATGTGATTTATGCCATCATGTGCCAGCAATGCCCCTCTGCCATGTACATTGGTCAAACTGGACAGTCTCTACGTAAAAGAATAAATGGACACAAATCAGATGTCAAGAATTATAACATTCATAAACCAGTTGGAGAACACTTCAATCTCTCTGGTCACGCAATCACAGACATGAAGGTCGCTATCTTAAAACAAAAAAACTTCAAATCCAGACTCCAGCGAGAAACTGCTGAATTGGAATTCATTTGCAAATTGGATACTATTAATTTAGGCTTAAATAGAGACTGGGAGTGGCTAAGTCATTATGCAAGGTAGCCTATTTCCTCTTGTTTTTTCCTACCCCCCCCCCCCCAGATGTTCTGGTTTAACTTGGATTTAAACTTGGAGAGTGGTCAGTTTGGACAAGCTATTACCAGCAGGAGAGTGAGTCTGTGTGTGTATGGGGGTGGGTTTTTGGAGGGGGGTGAGGGAGTGAGAGAACCTGGATTTGTGCAGGAAATGGCCTAACTTCATTATCATGCACATTGTGTAAAGAGTTGTCACTTTGGATGGGCTATCACCAGCAGGAGAGTGAATTTGTGTGGGGGGGTGGAGGGTGAGAAAACCTGGATTTGTGCTGGAAATGGCCTAACCTGACGATTACTTTAGATAAGCTATTACCAGCAGGACAGTGGGGTGGGAGGAGGTATTGTTTCATATTCTCTGTGTATATATAAAGTCTGCTGCAGTTTCCACGGTATGCATCTGATGAAGTGAGCTGTAGCTCACGAAAGCTCATGCTCAAATAAATTGGTTAGTCTCTAAGGCGCCACAAGTACTCCATTTCTTTTTGCGAATACAGACTAACACGGCTGTTACTCTGAAAATTGTCAGAAATGTTCACTACTTTTAGATGCCCAACTTGAGCCACCTGTGGGGAGAGAAGCTGGCCCCAGAATTGTTTTAACATGCTGTCATTTGTCTTACAGACATCCTAATTTCCTTAATAAAAAGTATGGTCCTCACCCCTGATTGTTTTATGATGTTTTAGCTATGAAATGCCTAGTGTACTGAGATACTTAATAGGACTAGCATCTATATTTACATGAGTGAGGATGGAACAGACAGGACATATATTAGGTGCATACAGTTACTCAGTGCACATGCAAGTTGGTCACTGTTTGCCAAATGATCCAAACTAACCCTAGTTGCACTGAGGTACAAAATAAGCACATGCAACAACATAACCACCTCCCCCACCAACTCATTGTATAGATTAACAGCATTTATGGTGAAATCTAGGCCCCATTGAAGTCAGTGGGGACAGGATTTCACCCTCACTATATACACAGAAATTGGTCAACAAAACACCCCTCCACACAGTACAAACGGTATCATTCCAGACATTTTCAAGATTACTCAGCCCCCATTTAAGGATCTAAATATGTGGCAAGTGTTTCCAGAAGCACTCAGCCTCCTGTATCTGCCATTACCATAGATTTAGGTACCTCTTAGCTATTGGATGCTGAACTCTGTTGGAAGTCTGGTGTCTAGGTGCTGAAGTCACACTAAATACAGAAGGCCTGATTTTCAGAGGTGCTAAGCATCCACCGCTTCCATTGACTTCACTTGTGTTCTTTGGAAGTTCCACTCCTCTGAAGATCACGTCTGTGTTGTGCAGACCTTGCCTGTAGGGGAGACCATATTCCTTGACTCTCATCCTGAGGCATGACTGTCATCTGACAGCACCTGCCTTTCAGGGACTCCATTGTTATACCTTAGATCACTAGGGGCTTGTCTCTTTGCTACGATGGTTTCACCTTGACAACAGTCTCAGTCCATCTTGCCTCACTCACACTAAACCCAGGAACATTTTTCTTTTGCAGAGGTGCTTAAGCATGAGAGGCAACATGGTCTGGTGATCAGAGTGCAGAAGTGGGAGTTACCTCTATTCTGTAACCGAGCTGCTGCGAAACCTTGGGTAAGTCACTTAGGTTGCACAGACAAGTTAAGTCTCTCCATCGGCAAAATGGGGATAACATGCCACCTTAGCAATGTATTTGAGATCCTAGAATGAAATCCACTATGACCATCTGGACTGGCCCATTCTGGATTCAATACCGGTGTAAATGAGAACTGAATCTGATCCTGGTACCACGGAGTAGAGGTCTGCTTGGGCTTAAGTTGTTAGCCTGACCCAGACCTGAAATGGGCCCACACCCATCCGAGCTGGTTAAGTAGTTTTCCCACCCAACCCTGACCTTTCCCCTGAACCAGAGTCAGCACCACTGCTGCCCAGGGGTTGGTGCGGCCACAGACACATGAGCTGGTGGCTGCCTGTCCTGCTCCCGTGCTGGGGGATGAGAGGAACTGCAACTCCTTAGCACGTTCACTCTACAGCAGAATGGCAGCATCCAGCAGGAATGGGGCATGCAGACATAGCCACCAGCCTCGCGGGCAAGAGGAGTAGAGCTGACATGACCCAAGGTCAGAGAATTGCATAGTTTTCTGACCAGACCCACCCTAAACACGACACTCGTGGCTGGGTCCTGTTGGGCTGCAGGCTCTACCATGGAGTGACATTCACAAGTCGGAGGGTCATGGGCCAGATAATAAATTGCTTAGTCTCTAAGGTGCCACAAGTACTCCTTTTCTTTTTGCGAATACAGACTAATACGGCTGCTACTCTGAAATCTGGTATAAACGCAGAGTAACTCCAAAGAAACTGACTATTTTAATGCTTTCTCTCTCTGTAAGGGAAACCATGTATAAAAGCTATTCAATACAAACAGTCCTAATGGTTCACTGACACACCAAGGGATGAAGTACATAACATAAGGCAAAGGTTACATGAATCAGAAGGAGCAAAGTAAAATTCTGAATCACAGAGAAAATAGCCAAGCAGCAAAAGAACCTCCAACTGGTACCCATAAAGCAGGTTACACATTAACCATGACATCAGTGCAGGTTGTATATTGTAGTTTACATCCAATAATCTTATAGAGCCTGAACCTGTGGTCCTTACTCAGGCTTCAGTGAATATTTTGCCTGCATAAGATCACTTGATCAGCTAGCTATAATCCTCCTATAGTTTTCACTTTTGTAGCAGTGCAAAGAAAGCCACCAGGCGAGGCTAATGTTCTGAGCTGTTCCATTTGAATCATCCACAGGAAGAGCCAAGGACAAAAGATACATGACCCAGGCCTTACAAAAAGGAAGGTCAGCCAATTTCCACTCTAGCACTATAGTATGTTTCACAGAAAGTGATGATTACAACCTCTGTTCAGCAAGGTCCTTAAGCATGTGCCTAAATCCAAGCATGTGAGTAATCCCACTGAAGTACTAGTTCAGTGAGATTAGTCACCAGCTAAAAAGAGTTTTAGCTGGACTGTACATTCCTTGGGGTATGGAGCTGTGATTTTAAATGGGTCTGTCATGCACCTTTGCTGCTGAAATAACAATAAATTAGTGGTCCAGTGTAGTGGGGCTCAATAAAGGGATTACAGCTCAGGAGGTCTCCCCTTCTATGCCCATGCTTAGATCACTAGTTCATGGTACTCCCTCTTGAGATGCAACTTTGCATTTTTCTGTGAGCCATCCTGAAAGAAGCAGTTATCTCACTTCCTTTCAAATTGGCCAGCAGAGAATGGAAGTGTTTTTCCACAGCAAATTTGGGATCATTCAGAATGAAAGGAAATACATGCATGTAACGTTCCTAGTGTTCCAGACTCCTGGACCCAACCCATCCAACAGGTGCTTCACCAAGGAACAAGCCAGCAAACATGAAACAACATTTTCAAATAGCAGCCGGAAAGGAGAGGTCCTCCAACAGCTCAGCACCAACCATCCCTTGGGATTTGCCACTATCAGGGTCTCCTGGATTGTTTCGGAGAGGAAACCATAGTTTTAGGCCTGTGGCCCTGAGGTGATGGACTCCGTTTACCTGCAGCAGAAACACACAATGCTCATGGGTGGGTGCTGGAAATCCAAAGGGAACATAACAGGATTAAACCCTATGGTCTCCTCATTAGGTTTCAGAAACTCACCTTCTGGAGACGGAACCTCCAAGAGCCGTGTTGGTTTTTTGCCAGCCTTTTTGGATTTCACTCTGGTAGAAGAGACTTTGGAATCTTCCCATTTCCAAAGTTTAGCTTCAGAGAGAGGAGAAAAGCACTCTGATTTGGAAAGGTCAGAAACTTCAACACTTGTACCTCCATGGCACTCACTATCTGATTTCACCCAAACCAACTGTAGCACTAATTCTACAATTAATATCATGTAAAGCACAAATAAAAAGGCCTAATAATAATAATAATAGATTAAGCAGGAGTCTAGTATAGTTATTCTCACTAGAGACTGGGAGTCAGGTCTCTTGGATTCTATTCCCAGCTCTGGGAGCATAGTCGAGTGATTACAGAAGGTGGCGGTACAATGAGAACTCCTGGATTCTATTTCCAACTCTGCCACTGACTCACTGCGTGACTTTGTGCAAGTCATTCATCTGCTCTGTGCTTCAATTTCACTACTGTAAAATGACAACAAAAATACTGATCAGATGTACTGGGAGGAGAGTTGTGGCTCAATTACTTAACATTTGCCAAGTGCCTAGAGATCTTCAGATAAAGTATTCCATATAATTACAAAATGTAATCAACTACTCAGGCTCTGAAGGCGAGTATATGCAGAATAAATAAATCATCTCAGACACTGATTGACATTCTGATGGACTATTATGTTGGCTACCTGTCTCGATCTGATCCAGCCATTGTGTCAAGAGCTCCACAGGGCCACAGCACTACTAGGTAACTGGTTTTGGCCACTGCAAAGCCATACGGGCAATCAGCAAGGCTGGTCTTCAAACAAGTTCTTCCTGCTCTTTGCAACCCTCTCTATGGTTTGCGATGTGTTAGCCAAAACATGTATCGTTCCCAGGAAATGCTGGGCTAGTTTAACTGTAAATTGAAACAAAGGAGCACACTCTTTCCCAGGAGCGGAATGTGTTGCCTGCAGCATGCAAACTTTCATTAATCAAGTAGGAGACAAGTCTGCTCCTGTCTAGGACTCCAATACACCACCCCAAATGGAAGAAAATTCAGAGACACTTTGGATATAAATGCCTGTAGAAAGGGCACCATTGCTTCCTAAGCACCCCCTTGCAACTGAGCATGGCTCTAGCAGGGGCAAATCTGCCCTAGGTCTCCAGGGTTTAGGAGCCTCTTCTCTAAAACTCCCTGGCTGAGGTAGGTATGGGAACCCAGGACCACCCACTCCCTGGGTTCCAGCTCAGGGCCCTTGTTTGAAAGGGCTAGAATGAGTCCTTCTCCATCCCTTGTTGTCCTCCTAGCTATTTCCTCCCTCTCTAGTCTTTCTTCCCCAGCCTCCTAACCTGTTTCTCCATCTTTGGAGTGTTGGTTTTGTCTGGCAATTTCTCACCAGTCTGTTGGAAGGAGTCCCTCTCTGCAACCCCTCAGCAACAGCAGCCTTTCTGCTCAGAAGTTCCCTCTCTAATTGAGATCCTTAACCTTGTATCATGCCCAGGTGCTTCCCTGCCTAATTGACTACCTCCCAGTTACTCAGTGAATTAACTACTCCCAGGTGAATCTGAGCTGTCTCATCCCCTCTAAGGTAGGCCTGCTGCCCTCTGACAATGCCAATTTGGCTCCAAGAAACTGCACAGAAATATTTCTGACTGCAAATTTAAATCTTTCTCTCTTGGCTTGGGCTTTGATCGCTTCCTGAGGAATACTGCTGAGATGGTATCTTCTTTTATCTTGGAAATAAACCCAACTTCCTAACAAGCTTTGTGTATCAGTCTCATCAGACCATCTAACTCAGTAGCACTACTTACCAAGGAATTTAGGGTTAATAACTCCTTCATCTTTCAGCAGTGGTGTAAATACTACCTCTGAAGAACCTTCACCACCTGCAAGGGACAAAGGAATTTCATAAAGAGAGAAACATTTATCCTGAGGATGCACTGTCTAGTGGCCAGAATTGGGACGAGGCACCAGGAAATCTTAATCTGACAGTGACTCACTCTATAGCTTTGGCCTAGTCATTCAGGCCAAATTTTTCAGAAGTGGCCTCTGATTGAGGGTGCCCAACTTTAGACACACTGGACTTGATATTCAGAAAGTGATGAGCACCTGCAGCTCCCATTGACTTTGACTGCAGTTGTAGGTGCTCAGCATTTCTGAGAACATAAAACCGTAAGAACGGCCATACAGGGTCAGGACAAAGATCCATCTAGCCCAGTATCCTGTCTTCCAACAGTGGCCAATACCAGGTGCCCCAGAGGGAATGAACAGAACAGGTAATCATCAAGTGACCCATCCCTTGACACCCTTCCCAGCGTCTGGCAAACAGAGGCTAGGGACACCATCCCTGCCCATCCTGGCTAATAGCCATGGATGGCCCTATTCTCCATGAACTTATCTAGTTCTGTTTTGAACCCTGTTGTAGTCTTGGCCTTCACAACATCCTCCGGCAAGGAGTTCCACAAGTTGACTGTGCATTGTGTGAAGAAATACTTCCTTTTGTTTGTTTTAAACCTGCTGCCTATTAAGAAATCTGTGGCTTGGGTTGGGAAACCCCCAAATTAATCCTTATTGAACATTTCATCCATAACATCTCCTTGCCTCTGTTTCCCCATCTGATAATACCTGCTTTGCAAAGGGCTGTAAGATCTGCAGATGAAAGTTGCCATATAACCTGAAACTGTAAAGTCTCTTGTTTTTTTTCTGGAAGAGGTTACAGAAGGGACTGATCAAGAGAAGTCACTTTGCTCTTAAATGGAAACCTCTCTCACAATGCTGGGAAACACTCATGAACATGCTCGAAGCATAGATGGCACCTGTGAATAAGTCTGGGAAGTGGTCTGCAACTCCAGGACCCTTGTGGTAGGCTAGAGGTGTGATGGTGCCTATCCCAAAAGAGAATGGTCACCATGCCCTGTACCACATCTTGAGTGGCAAAGTATCAGAGGATGTAGGAGATCTCACCACTTCCATCTGGAATGCTAGGGATAGCTGTCACCGTGCCCTCCAAGTGCTGGGCTCCTTTATAAACCCCCCCATATTCATCAAAACGTTAGTGGCCAAAACGTAGAGGCATTTTCTTCTCGCGGGACTGACAATGCTGTACCTACGTGTGACACTGAGGAGTACACAGATCTCTCTCTCGCTCAGAAGCTCTGAGGCATAGCAATGTTGGTTCTGAAGCAAATTCTTCGCCTGGCCACTCACATCTGCCAGCTCAATTTCACCTGCAATGCATGGCACAGAGAAGGGCTGAAAGCCAGCGAGCAAATGAAGTCTGGGAGCAGGAGGAGTATGATTCAAGCCCATCTCTAAAATGAAAATGTTTCTTGTTCTGAGCATGAAATCTGCACAGGATCAGCTAGAATCCATAATAGGTAACTAAAATATACATCTTATTAGCTTATTTCATGGGATTTAACAAGCTCATGGGGCCTCCTTAGAGACATTGGCTTCCTGTTATGTCACACTGAGACCTTGGTAGCTTGGAGCCTTTGTATGCAACTATACATGGGATTATATGCAAGAGCACCAGAGGTTGGCCTCTGTGGCCTGATCTGAACTGGATTATCAGTAGAGCCACATGGGACTTCATAGTTACAATCTGCAGGGAGTTAGCGTGAACATTCTTTCAGACTTCAACCCTATAAGGCTTGACGACGCCCCCATCCTGAAAGTGAAAGTCAGCAGAAACCTGGTCTAGTGTCAAACTGCATGGTGAAGCACAGCTGTAACAAGATGGTGCCCCTGGAAAGGCACAGTAACCCACCATACCTTCATTCTCACAGCCACAGCAGTGTTTGATGCTCTCCAGGAGAAGCTGGACTTTGCAGTGAATGTTAAAAAGGGTCTTTTGATTTTCTGTTGAGAGACATAATTCATGAGGCAAAACTTCGACTAGTTTTGGCCACTGGGAGCAGGCCCATTGAGAAAAATATGGGGCTCTGGAACATGATGTTCACTGAGGCCCCACCCCTACCATTTTGCCCCCATTTCACCCCAGTTACAGATATTGAGCTTGGGGCCTCAGTACAACTGTCTCCCTTTCCCTACCTCTTGTCAGCCTGGCTGGGAGCTCTGCACAAAACCAAAAGCTTTCTCCCTAAGCTATTCTGGCTCAGCCTCACCCAACAGGAGTCACTTTTGGGGACAGTTGAATTCTGGATGAGGGGGGAAAAGACAGTTACCTTTTCCGTAACCGGTGTTCTTCGAGATGTATTGCTCATGTCCATTCCATATTAGGGATGTGTGCTTGCCACATGCACCGGTGCCGGCAGTTTTTCCCTTAGCAGTATCCGTAGGCCACTGTGCCTCAGTGCTGACCTATCAGATCGGGACAAGTTCCTCCCGCAGGACCCTGGTGATCTTTGGCATTTGGCATATCTGCATCAGTAGACTGGCGATCTATGCCTTATGCTGCTCGACCTGTTCCAGGATCTAGAGCAGGACCAGGAGTCAGAGTGGGCTGGTCATCGGTAGAATCTCCCCAATCGAGAGGATTTGCGTCTTGGCGATGGGTGCCGGTGGGTGGGTGACTGGTGACCCCGTTCTGCTGATCGGTTGCAGGACCGGCACAGAGATGTTGGAGACACAATAGGTCGGTCTCGATGCTCATGCCGGGGACGCGAGCCTCTGCAGGTTACCAGCGAGCCGCGCCTCGAATCCCGCTGTTGGTGCCCAGGGTCAGGAGACCGACGAGGACTTCTCTGAGCGTGCCTCCCAAAGTCTGAGGCATGATGGTGCCGTGTGGGCGAGTGCTAGTGGGATGTCTCCTGCGACAGGGAGCAGTGCTGCTGAAGTAGGGACACTCGGAATGGCCCCAATGCAGGTTTACCCCTGGGTTTGGGTACCGCCGAGCCAGTGTGGGCAGCACCGGTAGCGTCAGGATCTCCTGAGCTGCCTGCAGGGCCTTGGGCATCAACGGGATTTCAAGTTGAGGGAGGCGGTCTTCATTGTCCAGTATGGCAGGCATAGTACAGGAGGGGCTCGACCGCTTGACGTGAGCTGGGGCCCGACTCCCTGATGGAGGTGTTGAGCCGCCCAGCACGGGTCTTGGCTCTCCTCTGGCCCTCTCCTTTCCCTTACGGGATGTGGGAGCTCTTCCCATCACAGACCTCTTGGACTTCTTGGCCAGGGCCAGAGCCAGGGAGGGGAATCAGTGTTGGCTTGTAGACGGCACCAGCAGGGCGGTCTGTACCGATGCTGTGCTGCTCGGGGCCAGGTCGGACCTCTGCTCCGGTGCTGGGGTCAATGCCGGCTCCATCAGGAGTGCCCTGAGATGGATGTCTGTCTCCTTTTTCATTCTGGGTTTGAAAGACTTATAGATGTGACACTTGTCGCTTATGTGTCCTTCTCCTAGACACCTTAAACAGCTAATGTGCGGGTCACTGATGGGCACGGGCCGCTTACAACGATTGCATACTTTAAAGCCTGGGGACCAGGGCATACCCTGTCCCTAGGCTGTGTCCTTTCCGGGACCAACTAACTAGAACTAACACTAAGGGTAAATACTAAACTATACACAACTAGTTTACAAAGAAACATTCGAGAGATACATTGAACTAAGCGAAAGCTAGCTGAAGCAGCAGCAGTTCCAGCACCGTCACTGGCAGCAAGAAGGAACTGAGGGTGGGGGGAGCGGGTGGCCCCCTCTTATACCACGCCATGCGGGCGCCACTCCAGAGGGTGCCAGAGCCGGTCCCCTATGGATACTGCTAAGGGAAAAACTTCCGGCACCGGTGCATGTGTCGAACACACACACCTAATATGGAATGGACATGAGCAAGCACTCGAAGAAGAACTCACAGCTCCTCCTCCCTTGCTTTTCTAAGCAGGAATCACTGTGGGATATGGTTGAGTGTTGGCTGTTAGGAGATCACAGCTATTCCAGTCTCAACATAGCTCCCAGCAGGAATCAGCATAGACAAAAGAGCTAGAAAACAATTGCAAACAACAAATACATTCAAAATAGCATGGAAATGGTATTTTTCTGTTTCTTTTTTATTTGCTTTTACCATTTTCTAGGAGCTACTATGGAAAATGAAAAGATACGTTGCATAAAAGTCCACTCCAAAGCCGTACTCCAAAGGCCATGAGCCAAGGGAGGGTGTGTGGCTAGCAGGGTATCAGAACTCTTCTCAGACTGCAAAGGCACACACTCCTCTTCCTTTTGCTTTGCAGGGCACACCCCAGGGATGCACCAGGCAGCAGACCATTAATGCACGCCCTTGTTTAAGTTTATTGTGATAGTAAAATCCAGGGTCCCAACACCCAGCATTGACAGAAGTTTGGAAATGGTTGTGGCTCCAGTGTTTGCAGCTTACCTCCATCTCTAGTTGCTGGAAGACTGAGGTCTGGGATAAATCTTCAAACATGCCTATGTAATTTAAGAGCCTAAGCTCTATTTTCAAAGTGATTTAGGTGCTTAGGGGACTGAGGCCCAGAACCTCAAAGGTATTTAGATTGGGCCTAAGTCCCTCTGACTCTTGGTGAGGCTAAGGATATGTCTGCACTACAGCAGCACAGCTTCAGCTGCGTTGCTCTAACTCTTGTAGTGTAGACCCTTGTTACAGCAACGGGGGGTGGGGGGGTGGCGAGTTTTTTCCATTGCTGTAGTAAATCCACCCCATCAAGAGGCGATAGCTAGGTTGACAGAAGAATTCTTGTGTTGACCTAGCTGCATCTACAGTGGGGGTTAAATCGACCTAACAGCAGAGCATGGGGTGTGAATAAAATGTAGGTCCACCTAGCACACAGTGCTAGGGTGACCTACATTTTAGGACCAAACCTTAGGCTCCTTCAGGCCCTTAGGGCCAGATTTTTAAAGGTATTTAGGCACTGCTGAACTCAGCTTTGCAATGCCTTACTGATTAAGGAGTCTAAATGTAATTTTAAAATGTAATTAAACACTTAGGATCCTAAATCTCATCAACTGTCAAGGGGATTTTGGCTCTTAATGGCATAAAACCTTTTTGAAAATGAGATTTATGTGCCTGAATCAGTTAAGGATTGCAATGCTGAGCCTAGTAATGCCTAAATACCTTTGAAAAATCTGGGCCTAAATCATTTTTGAAAATGCAAGTTAGGCTCCCAAGTCACTCAAATATTTTTGAAAATTTCACCCTGGAAACTTTTCACTTACCTTCTCCTAACATTAGAGCTGGACAAAAAATGCCAAGTATTTTTTGTAGGAAATTTTGAAAAAGAAAATCATTTTCTATACAATATTTTGTTTTTTTTTCCTGCCAAAAACAGGATACCAAGTGGGGACAGGAATGCTAGCTTTATTGCCTCTTTTGTTCTGAGTGACTAAGTTCCTTATGGACATGTAGGGGGCAACAGAAATGCAAGGCTGGCAAGTCACTTACCTCCATGAAGCACCGTTATAAACATTTCTACCAGTAATCTAAAAAAAAAGCAAAAGACCAGTGACAACTTTCCCACTATCTTATACTGACACAGGAAAGCAATCCCTGAGCCTGGCCCGCTGCGAATGCTCTGAGTTAGGTGATTGCTCTTAACCAAGTTGTGTTCCCTAGACTCCTCCTGCCCTGTCCTTTGCTAAAAGCTCCTCCAGGGGTGCTGGTAAGTGGCTATGTTCTCCCAAGACAGAGCTGCAACGGTAACCAGACACCATGTTCCAGTTTGCCTGTGCAGGCCAAGAAAAGTCAGAACCGAGGCACAGAAGGAGTGAGGGAAACAACATCTAAGAGGGGTAGGTACCTGAAAAACAATCCTCAGGGGAAGGACCCTGAAATTCCTGCACATCCGACCAGGCAACCACCTTGTAAAAGCCAAACTAAGCACGTCTGTCCTGGCTGCCAGGTACCAGCGTGCCCTATTTCTCTCACTGATGACGCCACCTGTAGATACGCCATGCAGAAGTGCCCTGTAAACATTTGTTTGTGCTTAGGACAAAAGCCTCTTCCTGAGGCGACAGCTGAACAAATACTGCTTCTATCAATTAAAGGGGCCCGGTCCAGGTGGCTGGAATCTACTAGCAGGCACCTGCCTGTGTGGGTTGCCAAGGTATTATGCTGGCTCCCAGCCAGGCAGCTTTATCGGTGTATACCTTACCTGGAAGAGATCTGAAGACACCTGGGGGTGGGGGTGGGGGGCGGGAGGAGGCTCCAGTCCTGCACTGCAGAAGTCAGACACATTTCACAGCCAAGCCAGACTCCATTTGCCTTCCTTACAGGCAGGGCTGAGGATGTGACAGATTTTTTATTTTTGAAAAAAGGTCATAAATCTTCAGTTTCAGGAATAGGTTTCCAAGATATGGGCTGTGGGCAGCCACTCTATCTCAGCAGGAATCACTGGAGGCACTGGTGTAGGGGTGCTGGATGCCTGAATGGGAGATCTCACTGCTACACACCAGCCTCACCCTCTCCCAGCAAAAACGCTGTCCAGAATAATGTAGGCACACTGGCTGCAGAGAGAGTTTGTAGCTACTGTAGTCCTAGTGTCTGGCAGCGGAAGTTGATCCTAGGAATAGTACTGGGGCACTGGATCAAAAGGCACTCCCAGCAGGAGTCTCTGCAGGAAAAGGTGTTGGATGTCAGGAAGTTGTTCAAGACTTTCCCAGCTTGACTAGAGAGTGGAGTTACTCAGTTTCACGTTAATTTATAGCACAAACAGTTGAAAAAAGGATAAGTGAGAGCAGTGACAATTTAAGAGAAGGAGATTTTAAATGTTCCATTGAAGTTCATTGCAAAATCCTTCCTTGCTAGCATGAGATACCAAAAACGAAGCTCAAATAAATAAGACTTGGTAGTTATGCATATGGTACAAGAGGGCCTCATGGAACAAGTGGGACAGTAACAAGGACCAGACTAGCCAAAATTCTGTCCATTTGTTTTCCTATTTCTTCATTTCACTTGGTTTTTGACATGAATAATTTACAATACAAAACTGTCATTTTAACCTAAGAACAAGAATGACTTGGACTCCCACATGTGTTTTGGATCTGAAGTTTTTCAAATAAATTATTTTAAAATCCACTCCATAAATCACAGCAACTATTCCTCCCCCACCCGCCGCTGGCATTTTTACCTTTTAAAACATTTTTTTCTTTCTATGTTTGAATTTCACCATTCCAATGTAAATTGCTTTGAGATCCATGGATGGAAAGGGCCAAGTTTTATTATTAATTAGCCATTTGATAACAGGCCTATGAAATTCAGCATGAGGGGCAACAATCGCAATATCCTCACAGATGTCTTTGGTATTTCCTGATCCACACTTCTTGGAACTGACATTACTGCTTGAGTTAATGTTCCTAAGCTATTAAAAATCAGACCAGGTAGGATGAAAGCAACCTTTTTTCCAGGAAAACAAATAACCTTAAGGGTGTAGCCTGCATGAGAGGCACATAATTTATTTTGCTGATGGGCAGGGATTTCCTACAATGTATGTGAAGAGTTTAATTTCTTACTCACTTTTTGTCTCACTTATTGAGAGTGGTACATTCAGAACCAGTGAACCAAATTAAGAACATTGATATCATTTTCAGCCCTGCATAATTATGGATGATTAACAGCCAGTAGGAATACATTTGAGTCTATGCCTTCACAGCTGTAAAGAATGTATATATGTAGGAACTACAGCATGCATCAATCAGTGTGCATATGAACATCTCTCTCTGTACATGTGCATCTGTTCATGAACATATGTATTTGTATCAAACTATATTCATTAGTGTCTTTGTTTCTGTGCATGTATTTATCTGCTGATATGTGCCCAAATAACCCAAAACATGCATGTGTGCGTATTGAAGGTTGTGTATCCTCATATATGCATGTCACTGTGTGTATGTACATGTATGACTGTCCCATGGAAATTTGGTGCACAGTGCTGTTCGCCCCACCAATGATGGAACATCATCAGTTGGATGCTTTTAGCTGGTACAAAAGGATTGCTGGAGTCCTTCAGGAGATGAGCTGGTAGCCGTTGTGGTTTGCAGAAGATGAAACAGCTCAGATTCTGTGTCTTTAATTCTCTGAGCAACACAGCTCCTCTTAATTTCCAGCAACTGGGCCTGGTCTCTCTTCGCGGCCCAGGATTCTAGCTGCTCTGTGAAGTGTTGTGCTTCCTCCTCATGAATCCTGCCCAGTGTCTGCCATAAAAATGTAAAATAAAACAACAGCACACTCCCATGGAGTTAGACAGCAGCAACTGGCAGCTACATCTTTCCTGAGGCAGCCTGGTTTAGTGGGTAGAACGTAGCATTGAGAACCAGGAGACCTGGGTTCTAGTGATCTTGAGCAAATGAAAAACTGTCAATCACATGTCTGTACAATACCCGCCTTTGTAGAGCACACCAAGATCAAGGGTTCAAAAATGCTTTCGATGTGCAACTATTATCATCCTTTGCTTATAGGGAATCCATCCTAAGACCCAGATTCAGTGGGTATGTCTACACTGCAATCAGAGGTGTGATTACAGCACATACATAGACATATCTGAGCTAGCTTTCATGTAGTTAGCTTGGGCACCAATAGCAATGAAGATGTGGCAGCACTGAAGTCTGTGCAGTTGCTTTTTGAGTTAAGTGGATCAAAGCTAGCTCAGGTATGTCTACATGTACCGGAGTCACACCTCCATTGGCAATGTAGACATACCCACTATCGTACACTGACTATTTTGGTTACCAAATTATAACATTGGTCATCATCTATTAAAGATTCACAGCCACCTCCAGGAATATATTCCATGTGGAAGCCATTCCCTTTATATCCATATTTTTGTCCTCTTGTTTACTGAAAGGGACATATTTTCATAAAGAGAACCAGGATCTTCATTCTCCTGCTGCTTAATCCCCACTGCAAGTCACAAACCTTGGTTGCTTCATAATCCATCT
The DNA here is from genome assembly GCF_965152235.1 of Eretmochelys imbricata. Lineage (NCBI taxonomy): Eukaryota > Metazoa > Chordata > Testudines > Cheloniidae > Eretmochelys > Eretmochelys imbricata. The sequence continues at coordinate 11,636,622 of NC_135593.1, read as the reverse complement.
CCACAGCAACTATCTGTGATGCTACAAACAGAAAGCTCTGACTGATGAACTCTTAGGAAATAGAAATCCTATATTCATGCAACTGCTCACTGTGACAAGATATGAAGGAAAAGAACAACAAGAAATGAGAGACAGGAGTAGGACTAGTTCTCAACTGAATGTTTTTCAAAGTTTTCTACAGAGGGCTCTGGAAAGCTGCAATTTCATCTGGAGTCTGTAGCTACATGCAATGTTTGGACTGTGATTAATTATACCTTTCAATACTTCTGTAGCAGCATAAAAGTTTGCAAAGTGTTTTACATGTTCCAGTGAATTAAACCTCACAACTGCTGTGAAAGTATCACTTATAGCCCATTTTATGGATGTAGAAACGGAGGGAGAGAGAAGTAAAGTGACTTGTGCAAGATCATACATGGAGCCAGGCAAAGAGCTGGGAATAGAACTGAAGAGTCCTGATGCTGTTCCCTGCTCAAACCATTAGTCTACACTGCCTTACTGTTCTAGCAAAAGCTGATCTTATGGAGACCCACATACATGTTATAAAGTTATCCGACTTCTAGATCACACCATGCCCTGCTAGGGGCTTAGAGAAGTTTGGGTTCTATTAATAACCACGAAGTTCAATAAGCTTGCAGAATCCAAGACCAGCTTTCCTCTCCTTTTCCCTGTGCTTCAGCAGATATCTTGTTTGGCTGGATCTGCATAGGTAAATGTCTGACCGTCTGTTGCCACCTATATTCTGGGGCTAGTTTCCTGGAGCACAGGGTTGTCAGCCTGCATGAAGCAATGATGCCATGCCATTTGTGTCACAATAGGAGACTAAGTGATGGGAACACAACCTTACAGGGCAAACTGCATGACAAAAGACTTTATCCTGGAGAAAAAACTTTCCCCTTCTCTGATGAACTGAACTCATGATACTGGAATTGATGGGTCTGCAGGAAAGGAGACAACTGGTTCAGGGATGTCTGAACTGTTCACTTATCCTGGCTCTTCACCCTCACCTTTTGCAGCACAGGAGGCTGAATCATTAGGGGCTGCACCAAGGCGAAGGTGAGCTGTTGTGGACACCTCTGTGAAGCTGGTAAATGCACCAAGTCTATGAAAAGTGGTTCATACCGCAAATGATTCCTCCTGGATTCTGAGCTTCTGGTCCAGTAGTTCTTCCTCCTTCTGGCTTGTCAAGGCCTGCACTGTAAGCTGGAAGAACTCCTCATTTAGCCCATCCAGCATCTTCTCCAGCTTCGCAACCTTCCACAAGAAAACACAGGCTATTGAGACCCTTCAATCTAAAGAGCCCTCCAGTGTGCAACCAAGCCAACTGACACTCAAAGGAACTGAAGCCCCGATCCTTTCCACATGGAAATACACAGCACTTGGATGCAGAGGTGGAATAATTATGATAAAAAGTGTTGGAGAGCTCACATTACCTAATCGCAGCCTTTCCCAGCAGGAGTCCCTGCTGGGGATGGTTAGATGTGCAAGCCATGTGGGAGGTCACAGGTGCTGTAATACCATCAAGAAGAAAGAGTACCAGAGCAATGGCTGTGAGTACAGCCCCCGGGGTGTCTTACCAAGAGTGACAATAGAGAGTGGTAGAGCAGTGGCACTGGGGGGAGCACCTATTCTCTTCTAAGAGTTGGCTGTCTGTCTGTCCTACTAACAAGGCTTTCAAAACTTACTAGAAATTTTGTGTGCCCAACTTTCAAGGGGCCAGATTTCCAGAGTGCAGGTGCTTAGCACTTTCAGACCTTCTTGCCCCTTTAGGATGCATTAAACCACGCTCCTCAAAACTGAGGCAACGGTGGAAATTTTAAAATAAAAGACTGGAAAATGTCATAAATTCAACTTCTTCAATATATAGGGGTCTAATTCTCCTCTCTCTTATGCTGCTGAAAACCAGGAGTAATTCCACTGACACTGATGGAATAACATCAGGGAAGAACTGATTGAGCTGAAGGAGAATCAGATTGTCACACGGTGGCTGGCACCTGTGAATGAAGCAGGTACAGCTCTCTTGCGCCACAATAGGGGCTCCCAGTTTGGCCAGTTAAGAGGGTGAGCAGCACCAGAGACTATAAAAGGTCAGGGAAAGACCTGGTGAGTGTCATTTAAGAAAATTCAGGAGACTGGAGGGGGATCTCTGAGGAAAGCTGTAGAGATCAGAAAGTTCTCAGTACACCCTCTCTGGAAAGGGGGAGGAATTATCAGGAAGCCAGTGAAGGGTCTGGCCAGCTGTCCTTCCTGAACCTGAGACAGTCAAGGCCAGAGAAGGCTGGAGGCTGAGAGCAAGAGAGGAAGATGTTTTCTGATTCCTCGAGCCAGAGAGCTGAAGCCAGCGGGCCAAAGAGGCTGCTCTGAAGAGCTGGGGCATGGTGAGGGATGCTGGGACTGGGTTGGAAAGCCAGGTCATGGCGGGGAACATGGGGGCTGGGCTGGAGAGCCGGGGCACAGTGAGGGACACCGAGATGTGATGAGGGATACCAGGGCTGGGCCAGAGAGCTGGGGCATGGAATGCCAGAGCTCTATTTGATGTATTACCTGGATTACAGTGTTGGTATTGTTATATGCGTGACTTTTTCTTCTGTAATAAATTATCCCCACAAGGGCCATTTGTACTCAAGGACACTTTGGACTATTTCTGGGGACTCTGAAGGATGGAAAGTAAGATGGGTGGGCCTGTCATGCCATGGCGGCAGGAGAGCATGCCACGTGGGGTCGCCCTATGATACAGGCCCACAGCCTATAAGCAACTGACCTCAATGCCAGAGGAATCTGCATTTCTCTTATTGCTCTCACCACTCCACTTCATTGCTCCTTTTCTCCCTGAACTTTGCATCATATCTTGAATCTCCGCCCGAAGCTGAAAACATCGGTAATGTTGCAACCTAGACACAGAAAACACAGCATGTACTTCCAGTATGACTCCTCTGATCACTCTCGAGTCTCCATTTTAATTCCTTCTTCACCTGCAATAGACGGGAAGGGAGTTGGGGAAAGAGGATGAGAGAGTGAACGGATTCACTTGCAAACTCATCGCAAGCCTGGAAGCAAGTCTGATAGGGGATGTCTACACAGCTCAGGTCTAGAGATTTGAACTAGCAGGTCTTGTGCTAGTGCTGTAAAAACAGCTGTGTAGACAGTGCTTTGAAGCTGTGGCTCGGGCTCTGAATCCCACCCCTTTCCCTAGGGCCCACATAGCTTCAGTAGAGCAAAATCTGACTACTTCATAGTTTCCTTTCTCCAGAAAAAGCTATTACAACTAACAAAGCTACTCAATATCCAGCACATTCCAACTCTCCCTTGACTCTGGGTGGGTTTGACATATTTTGGGCACCTGTTGCAGGTCCATGCAGCATAAGTACACTGTGAAATTTGTCCTATAGAGAACATTCATGTAGCATAAGGGGTGGAACCAAAAGCAAGCAATGAGACTTCCACCATTTTTGTGCGTGTGAAGAAGACAGTCTAATAATGCTAATCGCTGGGAATTTCCCCCTGCTATTTAGCTTAAATATTCCTTAGCTCAGTCTCATCTTGTTATTCCTTCAATGGTCCATCCTATCGCAATCCTCCTCCCGCCTTGGTATTAGACCCTTCATGTACCTGTAGATAGCTGTCACATCACCCTCAAGCTACGCTGCCCATTTTCAGTGGTAGCTCTTTTAATAAATCATTGCAGAAAGCCTGCAGTGTTATTTGGCTCATAGAACTCTTCCTGGCAGATTGAAGGAGAAGGAACTGCGACATCTCTCATCCTCATTACAACTTTACATTTATATAGCAATAATTTTAATAAAGTACTTTACAAATATTAATTAAGTACACCTCATAGCCCCTGATGTGAAATAAGTAAGTCATATTAGTTCCATTTTTTGCAAATGGGGAAACTGAGGCTAAGACGGGGTAGGTGAGTCACTTGCTTGACTATTAGAACCCTAGAGTGCACAGACCAGTAGACCACACCTCTCTCACTGCATGCAAAGCATTCTCTGGGATCCTTTCCAGGGCTCATAGTCAAAAACTCAACTCGGATGCAATATCTGTGGCAACAGCTGCACCCATGGCTTTGATCTGTATCCAAATGCAACTTTGAAAGCAGAAGCAAAGTAGACTAACACAAGAGTAGGCGAGATATATACCAATTATCTAATTAGGCAAAAACTCAATATAGGAACGTACAGGACTTTTGCGCTGTAATTCCACATGGAGCAATTAATAGATTCACAGATTCAAGGGCAGAAAAGATCACTGTGATCGTCTAGTCTGACCTCCATTATAATACAGGCCAGAGAACTTCCTCAAAATAATTCCTAGAACAGATCTTTTAGAGAAACACCCTGTCTTGATGTAAAAATTGTCAGTGACAGAGAATCCACAAGGATCCTGGGTAAATTGTTCCAATGGTTAATTACTCTCACCGTTAAAAATGTACGGCTTATTTCCAATCTGAATTTGTCTAGTTTCAACTTCCAGTCGTTGGATTCTGTTATACCTTGCTCTGCTAGATCAAAGAGTCCATTATTAAATATTTATTCCCTATGTATGTTATTCCCTTTAACCTTCGCTTTGCTAAGCTAAGTCGAGTGAGCTCCTTGATTCTATCCCTATAAGGCAGACTTTCTAATCCTTTAATCATTCTTGTGGCTCTTCTCTGAACCCTCTCCAATTTATCAACTTCCTTCTTGAATTGTGGACACCACAACAGGACACACTATTCCAGCAGTTGTTGCATCAATGCCAAAAACAGAGGTAAAATAATTTCTCTGCTCCTAATTGAGATTCCCCTGTTTACGACTCCAAGGATCACATTAGTCCTTGTGGCCACAGTATTGCACCGGGATCTTATGTTCAGCAAATTATCCACCACGACCCCCAAATCTTTTTCAGAGTCACTGCTTCCCAGCATAGAGTCCCCCATCTTGTAGGTATGGTCTATGTTCTGTATTCCTAGAGGTATACATTTACGTTTAGCTGTGTTAAAATTCATATAGTTTACTTGCACCCAGTTTACCAGGCGATCCAGATTGCTCTGTATCAATGATCTGTGTTCTGCACTATTTACCACTGCCCCAATTTTGTGTCATCTACAAACTTTATCAGGGATATTTTTTTCTTTTCTTCCAGGTCATTAAAAATATTAAATAGAGTAGGGACAAGAACAGGTCCCTGTGGGACCCCATTAGAAACACATCTGCTCCATGATTATTCCCCATTGAAAATTATACTTTGAGACCTATCAGTTAGCTAGCTTAATCCATTTGATGTGGGCCATATTAATTTTATATTGTTCTGGTTTTTTTAAAATCAAACTGTCATGTGGTACCAAGTCCAATGCCTTTCAGAAGTCTAAGTATATTGCATCAACACTATTACCTTTATCAACCAAACTTGTAATCTCATCAAAAAAGATATAAAGTTAGCTTGACAGGATCTATTTTCCATAAATCTGTGTTGGTTGGCATTAATTATATTACCCTTCATTAATTCTTTATTAATTGAATCTCCTATCAGCCACACCATTATCTTGCCTGGGATTGATGTCAGACTGTCAGGCCTATAATTATCCGGGCCATCTCATTTACCCTTTTTAAATAGTGGCACAATGTTAGCTTTCTTACAGTTTCTGGAACTTCCCCAGTGTCCCAAGACTTATTGAAAATGGACATTAATGTTGTCAGCTGTCAGTTCTTTTAAAATTCTTGAATGCAACTTATCTTGACTGACTAATTTAAACATGTCTACCTTTAGTACTGTATTTACTCGTTCATTAGCCCATTTGTTTATCAGCCAACACCCCCAAGATGGATAGGAATAAATAGTAAAAACTGTATGACCCTTTCATAAGCCAACCCTATATTTCAGGGGTTGGCAAACTTTGGCTCCTGGCCCATCAGGGTAAGCTGCTGGCGGGTCAGGACGTTTTGTTTACCTGGAGCATTCACAGGTACAGAGCCCCTCAGCTCCCAGTGGCCGTGGTTTGCCGTTCCCAGCCACCACTTCCCACAGCTCCCATTGGCTGGGAACGGCAAACCGCGGCCACTGGGAGCTGAGGGGCTCCGTACCTGTGAACGCTCCAGGTAAACAAAACGTCCTAACCCGCCAGCGGCTTACCCTGATGGGCCAGGAGCCAAAGTTTGCCAACCCCTGCTATATTTTAAAAGCTGGTGTCACAGGAAACACTCAAAAGTTTTGCTAGAATTATTTTAATGCAATCTAATGAAAAACCTGTTGTTGTTATAATAATAACTGAACAAATATGTATTCACCTTCAAAATTACAGTCAATATTTAAAATCAGTAAATGGATATTTAAAATAAGTAACTTAAAACAATACGAGATTTTAAAAAGTCTTAAAATCCTTCGAAGTCTGAATCAATCTCTGATTCACCGAACAGTTCATTAAACTCTGCTTCAGTCACAGCTGCACCTGCATTGTCATTGTAGACTTCAGACTCAGATTCCTTCTCATCATCAGCCTCTGTTGTGTCATCAAATATGGCACCATCTTCTGACCTGTCGAGTGCATTGCTGATACAGCATTCTAAATGATTTTTCTATCATTTCCGAGGGAATGGACACCACACGTCCTTGATCCACTGGGCGACCAGACTGATTTCTGGCTTCATAAGATTCCTGCCTTTTGTCAACTTTGCCATACCTGAGCACATCCATTCAGACCACACTCTGCGTAGCCTGTCTTTAAAGGGTTTGTTCAGGCAGACATCAAGCAAAAAAACTGAGAAAACCTGGATTTGTGCTGGAAATGGCCTAACCTGACGATTACTTTAGATAAGCTATTACCAGCAGGACAGTGGGGTGGGAGGAGGTATTGTTTCATATTCTCTGTGTATATATAAAGTCTGCTGCAGTTTCCACGGTATGTATCTGATGAAGTGAGCTGTAGCTCACGAAAGCTCATGCTCAAATAAATTGGTTAGTCTCTAAGGTGCCACAAGTACTCCTTTTCTTTTTGCGAATACAGACTAACACGGCTGTTACTCTGAAACCTATCAAGACATTGTAGAACTGAAGTTAAGCCTCCAGGTATTACAGCCAAAGTAGTTTTCATATTTTTGGCCACATTTTTCACCTCATCCATCTTGTGTGCCCTGAACATGTCCCAGACAAGCAGAGCAGGTTTCTTGAAAAGTGCTCCTGGTCTCTTATTCCACACTTTTTTCAGACATTCAATAGTCCCACTTTCATTCATCCATCCCTTTTCGTGTGCACGTACGATGACACCAGCAGGAAATTTCATGTTTTTAGGCAAGGTTTTTCTTTTAAAAACAACAACAGGAGGGAGCTTTGATCAATTTGCCCAACATCATAAAACCACCGCACAATGGATTTTTTCATGGCCAGTGGTTTTAATTAAAACTGTTTTTTCACCAACACTGGTTACCATTCTGTTGCTCGGGAGATCGAATGTCATCGGTGTTTCGTCCATATTTCCTATTTGTGACGGTTCAAATGCATATTCCTTTTGATATTTTATAATAAACCTTTGGAAAGATTCGATTTTTTTCTTCCAGATCTCTCAGCAGTTTTTGCGCTATCTTTGTTCACTGACGAAGCCAAGAGACCATGACGGTTCATGAAGCGAGTACACCAACCCACTGATGCGACAAACATTGATGGCTTTACTGACTTGTATTTGTCATCTTTCGACATTTGCAGAGCACACAGACCAATTCCATTTCTAGTGCCAATGTACCCATTTTGTCGACATTCAACAACCCAATTATGTAGGTCTTTCTCCAGCTCAGGAAATGAAGCGCACCTCATTGGACATTTTTTCTTGCTTCTTGGCATGTCTTTTAGCGTTGTTTTATTTTTTCGCCAATCTCTTACTTGCTTCTCATTGATACAGAATTCACGAGCAACAGTGCAATTACTGTTTGCTTCTGCATATTCAACAACTTTAAGTTTGAACGCTGCGTGATAAGCAGACCTTTTTCTTTTGATTTCACTGTTGTTCATTTTAAATACTAGTATGAAAATAGATGATTATTATTGTAGTTACAGATTTTTTAGGACTTTACAGAGGAATATCACCTGCTTTATCACTGTCAAATTATTATTGTTCTTTGTTTTATTTCAAAGCAGCCCTGTAGATTGGCATGTCTGTGGCGATAACAGGCTATTTCAATTTTATTAGAGATTCTATCTCTATATATTTTCACATTGGCTTAAGACTTACGAGGTCCATGGGTAGAAATGCATGAAGAGATCAAATTACACAGTAGCGGACTGACACCATTGCTATAGTACTATCGTTCATTCTATTTTTCTGATTGGCTTGTAAGGCAGAGCATTTTGTGAAATGCATGGGTCAAACGTCATGCAGATCTGCAGCACTGCTCTTTTAGTATTCCGTTCAAACCAATCTAGTCCACTAAACAAAGCCTTTGCAACTTTAAAAGGCTGCAGTATTGACATAAATAAATGGGTCAGCAATCTTTGGCTCCCGGCCTTTCAGGGTAAGCCGCTGGCGGGTTGGGATGTTTTGTTTACCTGGAGCGTCTGCAGGCATGGAGCCCCTCAGCCACTTCCCACAGCTCCCATTGGCTGGGAATGGCGAACTGCGGCCACAGGGAACTGAGGGCCTCCATGCCTGCAGACGCTCCAGGTAAAAAAAATGACAGTGTATTAGATATTCAATTCAATGATTTCATAGAGTTTAAAATCATCAAATTTTGGTGTAGACTCGTTTATAAGCTGACCCCCGCTCTTTGATGCATCACTTTTTTACCAAAAATATTCGGCTTATGAACGAATATATACGGTATCTCTTGTTTAACATCATCCTGAGATACTAGTGGAATGGAAAGAGTGTTATCATCATACGATGAGACTACTTCAACTGTCCTTTCCCAAATACAGAACAGATATATTTATTGAACAATTCTGCCTTTTCTGCATTATTATTGATAATTCTAGTATTTCCATTTGCTAACGGACCAATTCCACTGACAGGGTTCTTTTTGTTCCTCATATACTTAAAAAAAACCCACCCAAACCTCTTCTTATTGTCCTTAACTCTGCTGGCCATAGATTTCTCCTTGTGTCCCTTCCCTTAAAATTTGTTTCCACAATTCCTAATTTCTGATTTATGTTCACTACTATGAGTTTTCCCTTTTGTCAATTATCTCTCTATCTCTCTAGCTAGCTGCCTTTACTTCCCCTCGAAATTAGGTTGTTTTTTTAACCAAAAAAGCCTTTTTCCTTGACTGTGGAATTGTGTCTTTTGCGCCATCTAGTAAAGTGTTCTTAAACAGCTCCCGATTATCATCCACATTTTTCTGATTCAATTCTTCCTCCCAGTTGATATGGCTCATAATTGTTTTTAACTGTGTGTTGATCTCCAGTACCTCTCATGTTGGGATTTCTCAAGGAATTGGGGATCTGGTGACATTCGGATGCTCAGAAGTTCTTCAAATATTGTCTGGGAGTCAAAGCATGTGGATGGTTTGTCTTCTGCAGGATCCTAAAATGAGCACCAAGAGTAAGGAAACAACAGTGTAAACACCAGAGGGTCAATCAAAAGAGCAACGTTTCTTCTGTGATCACACTGTATACTGCAAAAGTCCTGCAGGGAAATTAACTAACTAACCTGATGAGGATTGCTGCCTCTCATTGCAGAATTATTGCCATTCAGAGTAACAGCCGTGTTAGTCTGTATTCGCAAAAAGAAAAGGAGTACTTGTGGCACCTTAGAGACTAACCAATTTATTTGAGCATGAGCTTTCGTGAGCTACAGCTCACTTCATCGGATGCATACCGTGGAAACTGCAGCAGACTTTATATACACACAGAGAATATGAAACAATACCTCCTCCCACCCCAGTGTCCTGCTGGTAATAGCTTATCTAAAGTGATCATCAAGTTGGGCCATTTCCAGCACAAATCCAGGTGAATTTGTGTGGGGGGGTGGAGGGTGAGAAAACCTGGATTTGTGCTGGAAATGGCCCAACTTGATGATCACTTTAGATAAGCTATTACCAGCAGGACAGTGGGGTGGGAGGAGGTATTGTTTCAAATTCTCTGTGTGTATATAAAGTCTGCTGCAGTTTCCACGGTATGCATCCGATGAAGTGAGCTGTAGCTCACGAAAGCTCATGCTCAAATAAATTGGTTAGTCTCTAAGGTGCCACAAGTACTCCTTTTCTTTTTGCCATTCAGAGGTTCTTTATCTAAACTAGCAATGGACATACACCACTAAGTTCAGATCCAGATCTAGAATTTGAACAATCCCCATGGTTTAGGAGACTTCAGACCTGAGGTTTTATTGTGTGTCTGGTTCTACTCCACATACAAAGCAAATTCTAGGGAAGGTAGAAGGCCACTCATCTGAAGAAGGCATTCTTTAAGCTTTGTAGACTAAGGGTAAATTTCTATTCTCTGCTCTGTACTGTGGATCCCTATTCATCCCTGAGATCAAAGGGCACTTTGGATGTGGAATGAGAGCAGAGTATAGACTCCCCCTGAAGTTTGAGGTTCATGCTTCCCATGTTTCACTTTTGGGTTGTTAAAAGTGAAACTCAGCAGCACCTCCGAGCTTGGTGCTGATACCACGTAAACCCACTAAAGTGTAATGAATTCACATCAAAACCATCAATCAGCCCCAGGTATGCTCAGGAGGTTCCTTAATGCATCAACAAACCTTGCATGAAATTTGAATTTGCAACAAACCCAGCTAAACCAGGCAAATTTTGGCTGTATTGGAGCACATTTCACACTGCTCTAATCCACTGTCCCCTTGATCTGCATGTGTGATTTTCATTGCCACTAATGGAAGTCACATAATCTCAATTACCTTCTCTACTGCTCCCCAGGAACAATGGAAAAAGGCATTGGCCAGAGCTGTGATGCCTCTGTTGAGTTCTATCTGAAAGCAAGAATGAGCACTGGCAGCTGCTGTCGATCCTGGAGAAAGACAAAAGTAGACAGAGTCAGACCCCATTCACACCACTCATCTTTAGCGATCAGAGTCCTTTTAATCCAAACGTGTAACCTCGTTAGCCATTAAATAGCCTCTCCACTGAGTGCACATGGTAGCAGACAAAATAGCAGCAAAGGCAAAAGTAACCAAAGCATCTGTCCAGTAGAAACAGTTTTAGAAAGAATGGAGGATGACAGTGAGAGACACAGGGTCTCCATACACACTGAGGAAGTTTCCCCAAACACTGCAGTTGGGTTTTACAACTAGTTTATGTGAACCAGGTTTAAAATCAGTAAGAATTTGTAGAACAAATCCCCACAGTAGACAGGCTGATAGTGTCAAAGGGACTGTGGCTGGTGGAACCACAGGACAGCTACAACTAGAAACAATAACTTCCTTCTCCTTTACTAATGCTAATTAGCAAGAGATTAAACAAAGAAAGAGAGAGAGAGAGAAATAAACACAAATCCACGCCTCATTGCAAAAACAGAATTACACATTGTAATGGCAAGGATGAAGTTGGTCAATCTGACAGTATAATGTTCAGAATGCCACAGTAACATTGTACGTGTGTAATACATTGTGTTCCAATGGAATTCAAAGTATGTCCTACACTCTATAGGTCTGATTTTCAGGGATGCTGAGGACTGCAGTTGTGGTGGTAGGCGCCCATCACCATTGAAAATCTGGCCCTATATGTGTAGCCGCCTTCCAGTGATGCAAGGGGGTAATCAACAAACCAAAGACAAGCTGTAGTTGTGGGAGAACAAGGTTCACCAAGGACATTGGGACAAACCCCTATTCTTACAAAAAGTGCCATGAGATCTTTAGGGCTTGCTTCTATTCTCACAAAAGAGAAGCAAGTCCTGGATGTCCACATCAGGAAGATGGGACCTTGGCTTTTAAGGCAAACTCCATGTTGGTCAGAAGGATGAAGGGCTGAGCTGAGCTTAATGGTATTTGAACCTATAGTTCCAGACATTTCAAACCTGATACTCAGAGTCCTGAGACAACCCCTCTGGCCGCCGGTATATGGAAAAACCACCAGCCATGTTTCTTTATGGGGAATGTCTAACTTGGATTGATGATGATGCTATCCTAAAGTTAATTAAAGGAATCAACCTGGATACTCAGCAGCCTGCCAACCCAGCTAGCAAATGTATGCTACTTTCACTATCCTTGGACATGTACAACCCATCTAGCATACACCTAGACCTATTTTCTACATATATATAGATATAAACAAAAGCGTAATTAGGTTCAGTGACCAGAGGGGGGAATCTTGAGATTGGGGATGATCTAGGAGCTTTGGGATTCAGCTCCATTGGTTTCAGATCAGTAGCTCAAAAGCAGCATAGAGACTGCTAAAACTCATTAGCTGAATTTATAGAAAGTGGCTCTGAAGCATCACTGAATTCCAAAGCTCTGCATGTGATGGGCGGACATTTCCTTGTTGTGTGATTTGCATAGTAAATTACAGGGTAGATGCATGCTCTCTTTCTCTTGCCAATGATCCACTGTGACGCACAAACACCACTAGCTGCTTTCTGCAGTGATGTAATGATAGTCAGGCATTGGAGCTATGGAAAAAATTGTGCAAACACCTTTAAAGAACAGACCTGTTCACTCATCAATTCTGAAGCTTGCAAAGGGATAGAAAATAAGAGTGAAATCAAGGCTAAATCCTCAGCTGGTGAAAATCAGCATAGCTCTATTGACTCCAAGATTTATTTAGACTGTAGGGTCTTTGGGGCAGGGACTATCATGTTGAATTTTTGCTGCACCTAGTACAATGGGGTTCTGGTCCATGACTGGGCACCATGTTAATACAAATTATAATTATAATTTTAACAGCTGGAGACCTGGATCTCAAAGGATTCAAACACTCAGTGAAAGCCTCCCTTGTACTGGGCTGTGATCCTACTGCTGGAGAGTGCCCAGGGCCTTTGAAGTTACTCCTCTGTTCCTAGTTTTGGGACTCAGTATCCAGGCCAGAAAGGGCCGAAGGATCTGGAGAAAGGAAATAACACAAGTGATGTCACGTAGAGCAGCACTGCAGGACTCTAGATAGAGCTGTGTCCAGGAGCAAAGAAAAGCAAACTTTTCCCAGACAGCAAACTCTTACCAAGCAACAAAGAAATTATTGGGGCTATGAAGACATGCCTATAAAAGAACCTGTTCCTCACCTGCTGAGTCACAGATAGAGTATAAATAGCAGACACCCTGCTCCCATTGATTGCTGGCACTCATACCTGCTTTGATCCATGCCATGGCATTCAACAGGACGGCTATAAATTCCCCAGCATTCTCCAGGCGTGCTGAACATATATACAGGAACCTGTTGGTAGCATCATAGTAGGAATCTCCAGGGCTTTGGAGAGCCTCTTGGACCCTTTGGTAACTTTGGTCTGGGACTGTCTGAGCCAACATGAGTACCACAGCTGGGTGGGAGCAGGCCCTGCTTAGCAGGCGAATCACAGTGCAGCCAAAGCGGTAAACAACAAACTGGCGAGGGGACAAGCTGGCCAGATCTGTGGTGATCAGTGAATTCCTGGTGGACCTTGGAGAACTATCACTCAAATATGCCTCTGGAAAAGAAAAGACACAGGAATTCAGGTAAGCAATCTAGCATCATTCCCTGCTCCCTGGAGCGGTCTTCTTCCCTCTGTCAACCAATACCATTTCCTGCTCCCTGGGTATGTCCTCCACCTGTAAACTAGCACCATCCTTCCACTATCCACAGCTCTCCTCCTTCCTCTGTGAAATTCTCCACAATAAGCTACAATTCTGCAAGCTATTTCCTTTCCATTATCACAGGCTTCCATAGAGATACTTTCTGGGGATGCACAGAGTGTAGGTGTAATGGCACCCTGCACAAAGGATTATGCCATTATAAACTGTTGGGTTCTTTAAAGCAGGCTGGGGCAAGTGAGCCCAGTATCCGCTGCCAAGCCACGCTTTTGTGGTCTCCATATACAAACTGTCACATGGTGATACTTCCCATTCCCACCCATCAAGCCATGATTGGAGGCTCCCTGTATCTTCAGGTTTGGCAGCTTGCCTCAGACATGTCCAGTCCCCAGAGGAGAGGTATCCTCAGTCTCACCTAAGCACTGTCACTCTTACTGTCATTTTCAGCATAGAGACCTAGTCGTAAATGGGCCCCAGAGACTGACTTTCCCTCTCATCTTTCCTGGCCAGGATTGAGGCAACTGCCAGGGAAGCTTGCCCTTTTCATACCTATGCTGAACCTGTGGATCAACAGAGGACTTCATTCTCCAAGGAGGTCAATCCACCAGCTCTGACTCATGTTAAACTAGTTAATGAACTGCGGAGATATTTTATGTATAAGACTACGTAAAAGTCACTCATCTGGGCACAAATGTAGAGTGGACTTGGTAATTAATGATTCCTCCCCCCGACATCAATCCTGTATGTTTGCATTCTGCATCTCAAGGGGCACAGGCTGCAGGACACTCAAGAGGAATTTTGCTTCATTACCTGCAGCAGAAACAACAGGACACTGCTGCTGCTTCTCCAAAGCCTGCCTGATCTCACGCAGGGTCCTGGTGAGGGGGGAAGTTGCCATTAGACTCTCCACCTCAAGCTCAGTCAGACAGGCCAGTGTGGCCCTACCAGGCTGAGGACCTAGCCCTGGGAAACACAGATATGGCATGTCAGCTAGAAAAGCACCTCCAGGCCTGGAGAAAGGAGGTGGCTTCATGCAGATGGCTGGGCAGGTGGGCAGTTACTGCATAACACATTGCCACACGCAAGAACTGTAGTGCCTAGAGAGAATGCTTCTCCTGAGCCCCAGGTGGTAAGAGAATCATGGAGCTGATGCTCCTCCATCTAGATGGTGTCCAGTGGACATGCCAAACCCACAAAAAAATCGCAGAAATTGGTCTTGTTTTTGGCTTAATTGGCTTGTGAGTTGCTTGTTAGCTACTTTTTAGCTTGTTGCTTGTTGTAGCTTGTTGCTGCTTCTTCTTCTTCTTTTTTTTTTTTTTTTTGATTGGCTCCCGGCAAGCAGAGGCGAGTGGGGGAGTCAGGAGTGCACTGCAGGCCCACCACAGTCCCAGACTGCACACCGCGGGGATCTAGTCACATAGAGTGTGGGGGTTCTTAGGGGTTGGCTTGTTTTGGCCTTGTTTTGAAATGGGATTAGCTTGATTTTTGGCTTATTGTGAAAGTCGGGGTGCTTATTTACTGCGTGAAAAAGTGGGCAACTGTGGTGTCCGGTTCTCCAGACAGCATCCACCTAGTGGCTGATCAATGGAGCAGCACCCAAAATCTTTCACAGGAGGTGGTTGCTGAGTACATGGCTGCAAAATGGCTAGGACTGTTGTGGATTTTCCCCCACCACAGTATTGTTCTATGCACTGGGGGCGAGGGTCCATTTGCTGTAGGGCCTGTCTTGGACTGGTGTGTAATGGGAGCTTACTGGGAAATGCTCCTTCACCTTACCACTAACATAAAAAGACCTCCCTGTAAATAGTAATTATAAAATGTCCAAAGAAAATTAAAAAAAGAAAAGAAGTGTTGCTACCCAGACACTCTGGTGATTATTTTAACCAAGTATCTATCAAAGCAACCTCTTACAGCACCCCCTGAATTGTTACCGTGTCCACAGCTGAACCCATGGCTCTTACCTAGTTCTTCGCAAGTGACAAAGGGGCCTTTCCTATTGGAGCGTCCATGCTGCTGGAGCCTGCCAGGATCCTGTAGGACAAACAAGGGCCAAGTGTCATAGACAGAGACACGAGTCATTGGGAATAATACAGAGGTCCATTTTGGGTCAGCTGTTCTTCACCTGCCCTCGCTCTGCTCCTGCTTTCCTTTGACTGGCCAGGCTGGATTCTGCTGTCCCATCCTGTCCCTGTACATGCTGTGCTGGCTCTTGCTTCACAATCGTCTTCCCACAATGGACTTTACCAAGCAGGATTTTCAGAGCTTTCATTAATTCAGTTGCCTCCCGCCACTCAGCACCTAATGAATTCAGCAACAGCAATAATCAAGGATGGTTCCACACATTTATCAAGCCCCACTCATTCCCAAGTGCTTTAAAACCTATACCCAAGTCTCATTTATCCACTACTGACGTGGCCGTGGTTTATAAGTGCATGGTAGTTTAGGACAGGAAGCTAAGAATGCTGTACTTACACTACTGGGAGAATGTACAGAAGCTCAGTGGAGTTAACGGAGCTGGGATCTGACTGGGGCACTGAGGTTTGGACTAACAACCTTAGTAGAGCCTCAGTTTTACATCTCATTTGAAAGGGAGCTCAGGAGACAGCCCAGTTCCAGGCTTGACTTGAGCTTTATGAATCCAGACCGCTGCTGATGGCAATAGGTTCATAGAGAATAGGTCCATCAATGGCTTTTAACTAAGACAGTCAGAGACACAACCCCGTGGTCTGGGTATCCCAAAGCCTCTGACTGCCAGAAGCTGGGACTGGACGATTGGGGATGGATCACTCACTAATTGCCCTGTTTTGTTCATTCCCTGAAGCGTCTGGCACTGGCCAGTGTCGGAAGACAGGATACTGGGCTAGATGGACCTTTGGTCTGACCCAGTATGGCCATTCTTATGTTCTTAATACCTGTCTATAACACTGTGCAACCACTGCATCTCATCTCCAGCCCTTGTGGAAGAGTCCTACAGATTAGAATGTAATAGGGCTAATATCTGAGGGTCTCTCAAAATTAGAACTCTGTGGAATTGAATGGAGAATTATAACATATCTTATGCCATTCCATAGAATTTAATAGAGAATTATAGCTCTGCTATGGAATCCTATAGGTTGGATCCAATAAAGCTAATGGAAAAAGTTGATAATTCCCTATTGAATTTCTTAAGGTTTACAGTAATGTCTATAGAATACGATTACATTTCTGTAGGACTCTTTTGATTTCATCCTGTTTGGTAGGTCTCTTCCCCAAAGGAACTCACCTACGGAGCTGCCATCAATTCCTATGGGAATTGTGACTTGCAGTGACATGGAAAGCTGGGATATTGAGTTGTCAATTCTCCCCATTTACATGAACCATGCCTTTCCTAATCATGCTGTGGATGGCTCATGGAGCACTACCTGCCATCCAATCGCTACTGCTCCCTTCCCTCCACTCTGGTTCTCTCACCTGTGTGGCCCATTGCTTGAAAGTCTCTGCTGGTCACTTCGTCATGTTGCCCAATGCCCATGGCTGCCTGGGTGCTCCCCTGGGTTCTATGCACAGAGATGCTTTGCTTGGTGAGGTCTTTCAGCCCATCAGAGTCCAGAGTTTGCACCATGTCCTAGTTACAGAGAGCAGCAGCATCATGCTTTACCTCTCTTGTATTCACTCCTCCCTTTCCCAGCCTCTCCAACCAAGCACACAGACACCACGGGCGAAATACCACCTTCCCATGCAGGTCCCATGCTGGCATCCCAGGGCAGAATTTGACCCTAGATCACATGCATTTATAAGAACACTGTAGTATCAGGTGAGCTTTGTTTGGCTTAGAATAAGACTCCAAGAGTATTCTGTATCCTATATGGCAGGAGCAGCAGTGGGTGTGCATCTCCTGAACACTGGGAAGCTCCAGAAAGGATTCCGGAAGCCCCATGGCTGTGCCCAAATGCTCTGTAGAGCCCTTAGGGAGCAAATGCAGTGCAGCCCCTTGCAGAACTAAAACTGCCAGCCCATGTTCTTGTCTGTACAGTGCAAATAAATCCAGCACCTCTCTTCTGGACCAGGCAGTAGCATGAGACTCAGAGCAAGGAGCTTAGCTTTCAGCAAATATGAAGCAGGTACCAGAAACATTTGTGGCTATGGAAACCACACTGGGCATATAAAATAAGCTGCGCTTCTGATCACCGTGACGTGGGGCAGCCAAGTTCCAAAGTGCTACTTGACAGGTCACTGCTGAAAGGAATGTTGCATTGTGGGATTGCAGCCAGAGGACCGCTTATACCGGTATAGTTATGTGTGTGTCCATACTGCCACTGTGCTAACAAAACTATACTGGCAGGAGGCTCATGTCTCTCCCCAAAGGGAGCAGAAATGCCTGAAAAAGCAGAGGGTGTTGTTGTTCGGGGACAGAAGTAAGGGTGGACAACCATAAGACTGTGCCAAAAATGGATCAGTTTTGCTAGTACAACTTTCCAGCGCAGACCAGGCCTAACAGATGCTGAAAATCTAGCTAATAGGCTAAGTACCAGGGATCTAGAGCCCACAGGTAGCAAAAAGCTGGAGCAAAGAGTTTCATCCAATACTGCACTATTATTTAGCCAAGATCAGGCTCAGAGGTATTTCCACTGGGAGCAAATTCCAGAAGTGAAAGCCAGGAAATGCCGTTTGGCACCCAAGGGACTCCAGCTACATGGAAGTGGAAGGGGAAGCATTTGCCTGAGAGAGGTGGGCTCTGGGCACTTCCAGGCTCTGTAGTCACTAGCTCCCTGATCTTCACCCAGAAGTGGACTGGTAGCCGGTGCAGAGTGATATGTTCCTGCTGGTCTGCCCTGCTCACAGAGTGGACAGCTGTATGCTGCATCTGGTAGCCTTTCAAGGGTAGCTCCAGGTAGAGCATGCTGCTGCAGTCTAGCCTATGTAGAGGTAACAAAGGCATCGCTAACCACAATGAGATGAGCGCAGAAGGATGGAATCTCTTGCCCAGCTGCATGTCTCTCTGGCCATTGCTGCTACTGGCACTCCTCAGACACAGCAGCTATGCTGAGTAAATTCCTACCCCGTAAACTATGTATGCTACAAGTTCCAAGGTTCTGAGATCCCCTCCCTTAAGCTCCTCTCCATACTGACCATCAGCCCCTGGATCCTCTGGCAGATCCCCCTGTAAAAGGCCAACACATCCATCCTGTGTTTTGCCATCTGAGAAGCCAGGTGAAGGTTTTGGTCCTCCAGTTTATCATATAGGGTGCGGACGCTGAAATCTTCCAGGTCCCTCAGTGCGGGCTGCTCGCCTGAAACACAAAGTACCTCTCATTTCCCATTGTTGACTGAAAGGCCTGAAGATATTTCTCTCCTTGAGAGTCATCAGCTGAATCTCTAAGTGGCTATGATCTCATGATACACCATTTCATTTTGGGCCAGGTCTTTAATACCAATCCCAGCATGCTTCACAGAGTGCAATAAAGGGTAATGCGGGAGAGAGAAGTGTGGTGTGGAGGAGGAAAGGAGAGGAGAGTCGATGCGGCAGACGATACAGGGAGGCTGTTGTACATGGCTGGAGCTGCAAGTGGCTGCAGAACAGAAGGCCTTTACCTAACAATGGCAAGACTGTGAGGGTCAGAACTGATGCTAGAGACCTGGAGGGAATGGATCAGAGAAAGATAAAGCCCACCGTGAGGGTGCCTGGATAAAGTGCTTTGAGGGTTCTAATAACTAAGAACCCGCAGTGGATCTGTCTTCTGAAATGAAAAGGGAGACCCTCATGGATCTGTGGATACGGGTGATGTAGTCAGATACTTTTGTATGTGAGAGGAGAGCTGTGATGTTCCGATGAATCGCACGTTTATTTTACAAAGCTCATTGGATTCACCGCCACTGGCCTTTCCTTGTTTGGAGAACAGAAACCCAGTCTCAGAGGGAGTGCAGAAGGAATGCATAAACGGCCAGCTACAGTCGTTTCATAACTCAGCCCTGTACATCCCGTGTGTCCTTAAGTCACATCTGCTGCATGTGTCTTATTCTGCTGATCTCTCCCACAAGGAAAAAGAGACCAGCCTTTGTAATGCGCTTTGAGACCTGTGGCTGAAAAGTGCCAGTTAAGTGCTAAATGTCATTCATTCTCTGATATTACCATTGGGGTTGTGCGGTTTATACCACAGCAGCTTTTGCATATTAGTATGTTCGGACTGTTGATGCAGCGCCTAGCTGGAATCATGCTAAAAATATATTTATTATTGTTTTTTAGGAGATGTGAAAGAATGAATGCATGGATCCAAGGACCTGTGTGGCAGTGGAAATGACAAAGCCATCCAGTCTCTCTTAGAACAGGAGCCAGTAAAAAGACAAGCAGGGAGCACAGACACCAGGTGCTGTTTTTTCAGAACTTAAGGGACCTTTGCTGAACAGAATATGGAATCTTCTCACAGCCCATTGTGTCCTGTTAGGCTCTTAGTTTTAGTTTTTTACAGCACAACAGTTCCCAGAGCCAGTAGATGGTGCCACCTGCTGGGCCCTGAACTTATTGCATTAGCATGAACCACACCTTGAGCCCATCACCTCTGAGATGTTGTCACTGAAAGAGGGGAAGAAAGACTGTAGGTTGCTGGGCACTCAGAGAACATATGAGCCAACAGCAGAATACAGGGCCCTCATTTTCCAGGAGCTTGGCTTTGCTTATTAATGTTGTGCATCTCTCCCTGACCTCAGATACCCTGAGGGCAGTTAGCCTCCTCAGTTTGAGGCCGGGGGGACTCTTAAACCCATTACACAGCTGGCAGGCTCCTGACCCGCACTTGGGAGAGAGAAAATGTTTGAATGGAAGGAGGAACCTATGAAATGTTTGTGTCTCTGAGCGTCAGTGCATCGCAGCCTGAGTGAGTGTGTGACCACAAATGTATGGGCATCAGCATGAGTTTCCAAGTGTGCAGGCACTGGGATACTATGGTATGGGCATGGTACACAAATGAGAACAGAACAAAACAGAGTTGGTGGGAATGAGTATGAACAAATCAAAAGGAGAGAGTCTGGCCTTTGATAAAGGGCTTTACCTGGACCATGGATAACTCCTTTCTCTCCACCATCAGCTCCTCTTCCAGAACCCTGGGGACCGAGGGCTTCATAGAACTGAAGGCTGGAGGGAGAAAAAGAGAGTGTGATGCATATCCATGGGTGGAGCAGTACACACACGCTCCACGCACCCACTCACAAGCCAGTGCAGGCTCCCAGTAGCAGCAGCAGCTGCAGTGTCACCAATCCAGTTCAGACGCTAGATTAACGTTTTTCTTGTTGATTCTGGAGTAAGAGGGGTATGGAGCAGAGAACCAGGCAAAGGGATTCATGCAAAAAGAGTGAGGTGATGGCAGCGTGCAGGGGATGCCAGTGGAGATGAGAATGGGAGCGCTCTGGAGTGCAATATGGGAAACCACCACCCTGTGGGGAAGCAGAGAAGTTTCATCTCTGTGGAGTTGAGGAGCCATCAGACTGTGATGTTGGACAGGAGCGCAGTGCCAAAGGGCAACAGGGATTAGCACCCCACCTGGCCTGTGCAGTAAGAAGCCTGTTTCCTCTATTGCTCTTGCACTCTATCCTGCAGGCCTCTATTTGTAAGCTCCAGAGCTAGTGGAGTCCCAGCATGTGGACAGACTCACCTGTCTTTAATGAGGATGTACTCGGGTGGGATGTGTGGCTCACCCAGGCTCCTCCACCGTGGCTTCCAGTTGTTCATAGGACTGGGGTTGGAAATGGGGGGCCTCAGCATGATAGCCAGGGTCATCAGCACAACCGTCAAGAAGCCCAGGACAAAAAGCACTGCTAGAAAGACCAGGCAAGATGGCCGGGTGAAGGAGCTATGTGTCAGCATCAGTGGCTGAGTGCTGCCCCAGTACCTGGGATGGTACCACGGTGCAGAATGGTTGGGGCCTGGGCTACCCTTTTATCTAGTGTATAATTCGGGGAATCATGGAAAGGGTATCACCTAGTGATGGACTGGCCTTGCACATCCAACAAGGGAAACCCTAAAGGCCACCTGCAAATGGAATCAACAGCATCCCATTGCCTTCCTCCATTGGTACCGATGCCTCCAGCATCCACAGCAGGAGGGGCACTCATCATTTCTTATGCCCGGGAGAAGAGGGGCATGCGGCAATCACCACTGACATGCTTCAGAGGGGCACTGCCTTCTCCATACCCAATAACAGGGACATCTAGCAACCTCCATCCCCTTGGCTAAGCACTCCCTTTCTCCTTAGCCCCAACCTAGCCCAGAGGAACATTTAGCCACCCCACCTTCACTAATCACACTCAGGTAGGGAGGACTGCGGAATGATCCCTGTAGGCCTGGCATGCGTGTGGATGGAAGGGGCGTACAGCCCGGACAGCTGAAGCTGATGATGGAAGCTGGTGCTCACGCTTGCGGGCCGCACTTTCATGCATATTTCTGCTGTCTCTCTTGGCTAGTTGAGGGATAACAGAGCTAGGCCTCTGAGAGCCCCCTCCAGAGCTGTGCTCCTGAGATCAGACCTTCCTAAATTTTTTACAATGAATTTATTTCCTTCCACTTTATCAGGAAACACTAACAATTGGCATGCTGGTGCTGAGGGGAAGGTAGCCATTGATTACCTGCATTCCTCCCATGGGGACTGGGGGTGGGAGGGAGGGGAAGGTGTCTGCTCTTGGTATCTCCCCCCTTTCACTCCTGCCTCAGGCTTATTCCTAGCTAGGGGCAGCAGGAAGCCTTGGGAGGGTTGGCTCCAGGAGGGAAGGGTACTGATGAGAACAGGAAAAGGCCAGGGGCTTGATGCTATTTCCAGAGAGGCAGACTGGTTTAAGCATTTGTAGCTGTTGCCTGATGGGCTTAAGCACCCTTGTCCCTCTGGTGCATCTGGGGATGGACTGGTGAGTGAACGAGAAGGAAGTCTCTGCCACTGATGCAAGAGGAAAGTTATGGGGACCCGTTACCTAAAATATAAACAAGATCCCCTGCAGGGGCAGGGGCTTACCACTGAAGGGCTATGAAGTGCCCTTTCCATCCCTAACACAGCCCTTTAAAGGCCATAGTTCTACGAGCACCTCCTCACTGTCAGTGAACTTCTGCCCCACTGGGACCAAATAACCCCTGTTGTGGCTGTTCCAGCTAACAATTTGGGCTTTCTGGAAGCTTGCAGAATGTAGCTTGCCATTCACATGCACAAACGATATTCAGCTCAATGTGTCTGTCTCTCTGCAGGGCGAGGCTACTGGGGGATGCTCCCCATAAATTACAACAGCTGACCCTTCAGGAGGTACATGAGTAGACTGGGACAGCCAAATTAACCCTTGGAGCAATCTCACTAATGTCAAGGGGTTTACACCAGGGATAGGTTTGGCCCATCAATGCATGATGCCTATAAAAGTCCTTCTCTCTGGATAGTGGAAAGAGAACCCTATTAAAAGGGTATGTATCAAATGGGAGCTCATTTCCCACACACAGGTACAAGGAAGGTCACCAACAAGCTCCTTTGGTTTAAAGTATCAATTTGCCTTGACTGCTGTACCTGAGATAGTTGCCCAGTCAGGAGCTAAATTTAGTGCCCGATGTTTCAGAACCCCATGCCTGGCCAGCTGGTATGGAGAGGAGGGCTGGAAGGAAGCGCTGACAGGGTCACAGCCCATGTTCTCCTCGTTCACAACCACGATCAAGATACGTTCCTGGATGGTGCTATCCCTGAAAACATATCTCCCAGGATCTAGGAAAACATGGGCAAACCTGAAGGAGAGAAGGAGGAAATACAGGCAGATCCAACTGCCTTTAGTGTTAGGATCTAGTCACTAGCTTCTCCAGCCCGAAAGCTAAATGCCTTATCTGGAAGAACCATTCTTGGGAGGACTTAATGTCCATTCTCATTCAGAGCCTGATGCAAAGCTCACTGAAGTCAATGGGAGGTCTTTCCACGGAAAGACCCTGCATCAGACCCTCAGTGCTGGATCGGTGCATCAGACCCTCAGTCCTGGATTTCCACATGCTGCTCCTTGCCACAGACCTAACCTTTCACTGAAGGAACCACCCTCCTCCAGGAAGAAGGGAAACGTACAACATATCTCATCATAACAACATCACTCAGTCTTGAGTTCCCTTCCACATTAGCATTAGGAGTTACCTGGAGATGTTGAGGTGAGTCTCCCGAATAAGGTGGTCCAGCCTTCGGAAATGACCAAAATCCCAGCCAGGATTGCTGTTGTACAGATGCTCCTTCTGATAGATGGGGTAGTGGCTGGAAGTGCGGTCTGGGAACGAGCAGCACAGAGTTAGCAATTCTGAGCCACTTGGTTAGGATGGATGCAATCAAGCTGCACTGTACTGAGCAATGCGTGGGACCCAAGGGGTATTACACCATTTAATGATAATACTTTGCACGTCACAGCATTGAGGGTCTCACAATGCTTTACACACACACACTAGCGAAGTCTCACAATCGGGGGTGGGGGGGGTACTTTTATCCACATTGTACAGACAGGAAAATTAAAACAATATTTAAGTGACATATCCATGGCCACAAAGTGAGCCAGTGGCAGAATCTCGAATAGAACCCAGGAGTCCCCTGCAGTCAGGCGTGTCTAAAGGTAAAAAGGCAGGGGACATGTAGAAGAGATGCAGGCATGCAGTACCAGCCCATAGTTTGGTAAACAGTCATACACGTGGTGGGTCTAGGCACATAGGATGATTAGACAGACGAGTAGACAGCATATGAATCCACACGACAAGACTCACTGCGGGTATGGATGGTGAGCTGGAAAAGGATGGCATCTCCCACATTCAAACACACAATAGGGTTGGGGATGCAGGGTAAGGGATGGGTGTCCTTGTAGGAGACAGTCTGCTCACTGCGCCAAACTCTCTGCAATGGCAGATCCAACCAAAAGTCTCCTGGGGCAGGCAGTGGAGAAAAAGAGGGTAGGAGTGGGAGCATTGCCAGGAAAGCACATGCCAAAGAGGCAGCATAAGACAGCATCTACCCCTCGACAATGTAAAGCCACTTCCCTCCCATCTTTCTGCTTTTGGGTAGGGTGACCAGATGTCCCATTTTTATAGGGACAGTCCCATTTTTTGGGACTTTTTCTGATATAGGTGCCTATTACCCCTCACCCCCTGTCCTGTTTTTTCACAGTTGCTGTCTGGTCACCCTACTCTTGGGGCCCAACTCTGCTCTCACTGAGACCAGTGTCAACCAGGACTGACCCAACTGAAATCAAACATCTGCCGGTGGGAGAGGAGCATCAGGCCCTTTCTCGTCAGTGCATTGATCTGTGAAGATACAGAATCCTCCACTAGTTCCTTGGAAGGCTGGAGTGATCTCATAACTATCAACTACTTAATTCCCAGGTGCCCGAGGGGTTTGAAAGTGCAGCCAATTCATGTCCCTCTGAACACGGGGCCACATTCAAGATTTCCTGTAAAATGAGGACTCCCTTGTGTAATGTGGAGCATTTGAAAACAAATTCCCTCTGCCCCATGTAGCTCATAGGAAACTTAAGTCTATCTGCTGACTCTTCATCTTTACCGAGTTTTCATGTCTCACCTGTGAGGAATGTATCCAGCATGTCTGTGCTGGAAATAATGAAACCAAATACCCCAGTGGAGCCAAACAGAACCAAATGCACCTGCTGGCTCTTCTGCACATGTTCATCTGGGCCCAGAATGTTTGTCACCTCCTGCAAAACAGAGCAGGGCCTCAGGAGGACAGAGAATTACCAGTGATACTATTAATATTGGAATCAGGCTACCTCCCATGTTCCAGGGCCACCTCTACCTTTAATTAATCTGCCTATGACTGTCTTAGTGATTCTTCCCCCCAACATTCAGTCACTACCATTCAACAAGGATTCATCATCCTCTCACCTACGCCGTATTCCATGTCCTCTGAACAATATGGAGCCACTTCCTCCTTTCTGTGCACAGTCTGGCTCCTCCACATTACACCAACACCCTGCCTTCAAACCCAGCACAATCCCCTTACCTGGCTGCAATCTATTAGCTCTCTCCAGCCTCACATCACCTGGGGAGCAGGGCCCAGCCTGTCTCTACTCACTCTGTCCTCTCCTTCTTCAACACTCAGGAGGAGCTCTGAATGGATGCCAAGGCTCAGAGAGATCTGTGGGGTGTTCAGCAAGCACTCTCGGTCGCACAGCTCTTCGGCAGAGATGTACTGCTCACAACGACACCTTGCCAAGGAGAGAAAGTGTCTTGGTTACTTACAGTCACTGGGAAAGCAGCTGCAAGATGTAGATGGTCAGACCAGCTCCATTATTCTATAATCTGTACAGTCAAGTGGTCAGTTCTGTAAAAATGGAAAACAGGGATTGCCAGGGTTGATCACATGCAAGGTCCATCTACTGCAGTATCTCCGACAGTGGCTAGTACCAGGTGCTTCATAGGAAGGTGTAGGAACCCCGCAGCAGGCAGACATGGGATAAGCTGCCCTCTGACCTGTGTCTCATCCTGGTCTCTCATAGACATTAGTTTAAGTCCTGAAGCATAAGGTTTGTATCCCTTCCAGACTTTTTGCTGAGAGCAACGCACATAGTGATTCAGTGCTCTCCCGCTACGTTTCTATGCAATCTACTTTTTTACTCTCTGGAGGAGTTTTTGAGGTACAGTAGTTCACCCACACAGAAAAGGATAATGTCCTACAGATAATGACTGACTTCTATATTCAAGAGCCTCTACCTGAAACCATGAAAGAGACTTAGACCAAAAATGAAGCATCTCTATTAAAAGGATGAATGAGGAGTGAACTCTGAATTCATCATCAGTTTTGGTCTTCATTTTCAAAAGTGACCAAAGATTTTCAGAGCTCAACTTAAGACAGCTCAAAGTGCTGCTCACTCGCCCCCTGAAGATCAGGGCCCTTTCAGAGGTCTCTAGTTGGGCACCCATATTATTAGTTACTTTTGAAAATGTGAATGCCTTGTATTTATGGTTCTTCATTTAGCAGAGTGAAGTCAGTGTTAGTGAATGGAGCTGGAGACCCAAGGCCAATATTTAGCCACAGAAAAAGTCCTGCAAAGGGAAAGTTTTCATACCCATTCAGCCCTGCCATGGAGAGACACTGCCCCCATCTCCCCAGCCCCCTCTAGGGTGGGACTGATTGGAGTTCACTCTCCATGATCCATTCAACAATTGGGCCCACTACTGAACTTTCCTACAAAGAGGCCAGCTGTGATGTGGGCTCTTCTACAGTTAGGAAATGGGCTGAGGACATCACCTTGTTTCACACCACTTTCATCCAAGAGTCACACCACTTTCATCCACAACTAATCTGGGACAGATTCAAACTATGAACTGAGTGTGAAGTAACTGGCTACATAAGCCATCACCGATATTCTGAGCTAGCCAGAGTTTTCATAATAGGAAGGTGGAGTGAGACTTACATGCCCAACTCTGCACTGAGTTCTCCGCCCAGCATACCACAGAAGGGAGAGCAGTCATATAGTTCGGGGGAAATGCATTTGCGTGTGGATGCCAGACGGACTTCCCCAGGAGCACAGCGCTCCTCCACCTGCAACAACAACATGAGCACACACATGTGAGATAGGGTCAAGCAGTTACACCATGGCCATGGCACCATTTGAACTGTCTCCACCCCATCCAACAGCCAAACTCCAGCATTGGAAGGGTAACCTCTTACCCAGTTAACACTGTTACAAAAAACACTGGTTAGAACACAGGGAGGAAGAATAAGAACGATTTCACTTCCATTACAGTTCTCCGACCAGCTCTAATTGAAAGGTGCCATAATGACAACCCCAGAGACATAAGTCCCATAGATCTGGCCTCTGTTACCATAGTACATAAGCACCTCACAACACCCTGGGAAGGGAGAGAAGTATTATCCCCATTTCACGGAGTGGAAAGTGAGGCACAGAGAGACTTGTCCAGGGTCAGAGAGGGATTTTGTGGCAGAGCAGGGAATTGATCCCAGACTGTTGAGTCCCAAGTTTGTGTTCTAACCACTGCACCATCCTCCCATGTGTTACATTACCCATCCCCTGAGCCATTCAGTTTCAGCGGGCACAAGGGCTGTGCTGCAGCAATCTTACCTGAGGCTGGCAGTCTTGGTCACTGTTGGTGTCAGAATTTTTCTTGCCTCTCTCATCATAGTAAACGTACCCTGCTTGGCAGACACAAGAGCCATCTGACTCCTGAAAAGCCCGGTTCAGCCCATGGCAGCTACAGCTGCTAGCCCCTTTGGAGACAGCAGCAACAGTGTCATGGAATTAGGTTTCAAATCAATGGAAGGGAGCATCTTTTGTGGAACAAACTGTGCCCACAAAAAGGGAACTCTTCCCATGTCATCTGTTCCCCATGGCTTCATGCCATATCTGTGATGTTATTGACATGCCCAAGTGCGCAGTCACTTTATCCTTGGAAGGCTGATACAGCTGTGTGGCGGGGGGTGGAGGGACAGCTTGATTCAGCTGCCATATGCAGTCTCAACTCCATCATCAGAAAAGTTCTTGTGGCAGGATTGTTTGCACTGAGCGGCAGGAGGGGCCCAGTTGGGGGTTTTCAGAAGTGACAGATAGACAAGCCCTCTTTTAACTTGTCCATTGAACCATCTGGGTCAGGATGGGGCCAGCTGAGGGCTCTGTGGATTGCTGGTCCCACCCCACTAGGGGTGACTTGAAATGCTAGAGTTATGCCGCACGGCAGACCCCAGCCTGTTATCTATTCTTCCCTCCCACTTGTACCCCATGGGACTAAATCCCCTCAGCTTCCACAGTTTGTGTGGGGCAGGAGGCAGGTTTGAAGGCCGTGCACTCAGTCTCAGCTGGAGGACAGACCAGGGGGCCATTGGGGATGGGAGGCAAACACAGAGCATCACAGAGGCCCCAGTTGGCTGTCGTGTTCCTGGTTGAGGAAGTCATTCATAATAAGCACAGAGGCCAACAGTTTGGTGTTTTACCACCACTCTCTAAGCAAGCAAGCCAGCTTCCCCTACACAGGGCGTGACTCACCTGGCTGTGAGAAGGAAGAGCTCCCGCAGGGGAAACACCCTGTCTGAGCATAGAGGTGGTTGAAGGAGCCGGCAGGACAGGCATGGCATTCCTTGGGCTGCTTTGCCAAGCTGCTGTTCCCGTGGGTCCCTGGGGGGCAGGGCATGGGTGCAGGTGCCCGGAGAGGGCAGTAATACCCCCTGGGGCAGGGCTGCTGGAGATAACTTGCACTGCCTGGGGAAAGCAACGGGGGCATTTCAGACACAGAGACTGCTGTCCCCTCCACTGGGGAAACACTGAACAGAATGGGAAGGACCCAGCCCAATGCAATGCTGGAGACAGTCAAGGGGATGAAATTATTCAACTCAGATGGAGCCAGTGGCACCCAGTGTGGTGTATGCGTGAGGCTCTCCATGCCCTGCACAAGTAACTAATGTGCCCAGCTTGCTTAACAAAGGATCCCAGTGGAAACCTGCCATCAGCTCTTTGAAAGATGAGTCTTCCTCTCCTCTGAAAGCCAACAGTGTCACGTGGCAAGTCCTGAGTGCCCTCTAACACCCAGATTCACAGCGGGATCCCTTGTAATATACCAGGCCTCCCACAACCCAGACAGACAGCCATGTCCCCTATATCACCCCAGCTTTCTATTCCATGGAATCCCTGCTCAGTTACCTTGTGGGCAACTGAAGCCTGATGGGCAGGGCTCGCAGGATGGGCTGATGAGGGAGTCACTACGGTAGGTGCCCGGATCGCAAATCCTGCAGCATTTCTCAAAGGAGTCCCTTGGGCCGGTCACATTCAGGGCTGTGTATCCTCCCTTGCAGAGCAGTGGATGGGCACTGCCTGGGGGGCAGTAATAGGGGAACACACACCTAAAGGGAGAGACAAAGGCAGGAAGCAAGGTGAATGGGAAAAGCACTTGGCTGCAACTCCTGGTGGCCAGGCTGGAAGGGAACAAGTCTTCACAGCATCCTAGGATACAGGCAATGAAGAGGAGGAGAGGGAGGAGATAATCCCCTGGGAAGGCAGCAGTTAAATGCCTACCTGGGAGAAGATAATTGCTACATTTTAAGAAAAGTGATAGAATGGAACCTGCTTCAAATGGAGTGAAGTGTCTTTATATAATCAGTGAAAGTCCATTCAAATGCAGTGAAGCTTCTCTCACTACACTATAAACAGAGTTTCACCATAACACAGTTCCCTGAAAGCAGCTGCCAATGCACCGACAGCTGTCTAAACCCTAGAACTACATGGAGAGTGACGCTTTGCACAGATATATTCAGAATGACCTTCTGCACTAGCAATACTGGACTGGATGTGAAAATAACACATCATGCTAAATTTGCAAAAGCACCATTTAAATTGGCACCCTTGGAAATGCTCACACATTTCTAAACACACAGTTCTGGATTACAGAGTCATGGCTCATACGCAAACTCTGTTTTGCATGTGTATGCTGATACTATGTAGACATGCAAATCTACATTTTACAGCTTCCCAGAATGAATTTCCAAAACAATGAAAATAAAAATTCAGAGGTTAGCTCAGTGCAAATTTAAAAGGGGTCTCATCAGGCCAAATTCTTTCTCCCTGCCCCATTCCCCACCCCAACCTCAGGCTGACTGCTACAAATTGAGGATCACCCTAACTGGCCCCAATAGTTTACGTCCTACTATTTCAAAATCCGCGATTGTGACAGAAAATATTTTTGAAACGTTTGCAAAATGCATGAAGGTTGTGACTAAAACCTTCTGATTTTACAGCAGGTGGATTTCAGAGTATACAGAGCTGCTAGGACCCTTCACCAAGAATGCTCCATACTCACAGCTGCTCAGCGGTGTTGTACTTGGATGATCCTTCCGGACAATAATATCCACCTGGACACGTGGAAGGGACCCCTGTGTGGAGCCCACAATAGGAGCCACCCCTGCATATGGTTGGATTCACTGAACCTGACGGGGACATAAGAACTGGTGATAATGTGACGTTCCCAGGGAGCAGCAGAAGGAGATGGGGGAGGGGGGATATTTAAACCCTGTGATCATTCAGTGGGCAAGACATGTGGTTAGGATGATGGAGGACAGATCAGCTCAGTGTTTCATGGACGGACATCCTTATGGTGCCCAACCTCATGGCCAGCCAAGGAACTGATGGAGGGATAACACTGAACAAGACGTAAGAGCTCCTAACGTGAATTACCATCAATGGAAAAAATATGCCATTGACAAGAGGTGGGGGGAAATTCTGTGGTCTATAGCGCCAGGGAGGAAAGTACCATCCCTATATGCCCCACCTTGTTCACTGACGGACACAGACCCATTTGCTGGAAATCCATCAACTTGCCTATTAACTTAAACTTTAACACAGAAAGGGACTGGCTCATGTCTGGCTGCTGCAAGGCACCTGCTCTTCTCCAGTCCCAGCTCATTCTACTTGGGTGTCACAATCGCAGCAAAACTCTGGATGGGATTCTGGGGGTGATAACCAGGAAGGGCCTTGGGATGCTCAGCCTGCCCACGATATCACCTCAGGGTGAGCGGCACCCATGAAGCTCACTGCAGGGAAGCGATCACAGGGTCATCACTGCCTGCTACAATCAGGAGCCATTGTGCTCAGTGTTGTGCTTGGCAAAAAAGGACAAAAAACAAGAAGCCTGCGCATGTCACCTGGTGGGCACTCGTAGCCAGGTTGGCAAAGAGCT
The DNA here is from genome assembly GCF_965152235.1 of Eretmochelys imbricata. NCBI lineage: Eukaryota > Metazoa > Chordata > Testudines > Cheloniidae > Eretmochelys > Eretmochelys imbricata. The sequence continues at coordinate 11,605,336 of NC_135593.1, read as the reverse complement.
CCTTGGACATTGGGCAGCCCCGTCTCTGCTGGGTCCGGGCAATAGCAGCCAGGAGAGCAGGGGTCACACTCTTCCAAAGATGCTGCACCAGGCTGGGTCCTGAAGGTACCAGGTGGGCATAAAAACCTGTCCCCTTTACCTGGGCACCAATATCCGGGGGGGCAGGGGTAGTCCTCAAAACTGGTAAGGCCTGGTGAAGAGAGAATGAAAAGAAGGGCTGTGAAGGGAATGGGTGGCAAGCTGCCCAGGTTCTACCGCCTCCGTGAACATGAGTGGCTCATACAGCAGACCCTGGAATTTCCACCCCCTCCTGTCTCAGGGATTGATCCCACTGCAATGGGAGATTTGCATCTGACTTCAACAGCAGCAATATTTGGCCCTTGGCTGGCAGCTCACCTGGTGTTTGGCAGAGATAACCTGGGGGGCAAGGCTGGCAATCTGCCAGGCTCTGTGCCCCTGGGGCTGGGCGGTAAGTGTGCTCGGGGCATTGCTGAGGTGCCAAGAGAGTGACGGGGTCGGTGAGATTCACGCCGCCACAGTAGTGTCCAGGGGGGCATGGGTAGGTCACTGGATCCCCTGAACAAACAGAAAACAGGAGCATCAGCAGAGGTACTCTCACTCTCAAGCCAGAACCTTCTTCCCAAGCCTCCTGCTGGGCATCTCTCATTGGATCCTATTCAAACACCTACACGGACAGAATCCAGCCACAGACAGCACCCCTCTCTGGAAGACTAGAACTACAGAGCACAGGGGAACTGGAGATTGAATTTGGTTTGGGGCCCTTCTCTAGACCAATGACTCTCAACCTGTCCAGATGACTGTACCCCTTTCTGGAGTCTGGTTTGTCTTGTGTACCCCTAAGTTATCCCTTACTTATATACTGCTTGCTTACAAAATCAGACATAAAAATACAAAAGTGTCACAGCACATTATGACTGAAAAAAATAGCTTACCTTCTCATTTTTACCATATATATACCATTTATTATAAAATAAATCCCTTGGAATATAAATATTGTACTTACATTTCAGTGTATAGTAATATAGAGCAGTATAAACAAGTCATTGTCTCTGTGAAATTTTAGTTTGTACTGACTTTGCTAGTGCTTTTTATGTAGCCTGTTGTAAAACTAGGCCAATATCTCGATGAGTTGATGTACCCCCTGGAAGACCTCTGAGTACCCCCAGGGGTATGTGTGCCCCTGGCTGAGAACCACTGCCTAGATTATAAAGCCCAGCTTACATTTACAGAGCTTCATAAAATAATACAATTTAATAGTAATAATAAAAGTATAAGGTGCATAAAGTATGTATTTATTCTTTCCTCTGCAGTATCCAGCACTGGTCACTCACTGATGAAGACAGGGTACCTTACTGGATGGACCATGGATTTGTCCAAGCTTCCTGTTTTTCACTTTCCAGACCCCTACATCAGTACCCACTTGACTGGCTCACTGATCTCACACACACACTTTCCTCTGTGACACATAATCAGTTATTCCCACTGTCTCCCGAGTCCCAACCTGCTTTACACCAGTGGCCAGGTGGACAGGGCAGGCAGTCCCCTCTCCGCCTCGCCCCTGGGACAGCTCCAATGGTGTTGGGAGGGCATGGTGTGGGCACCTCGGAGCCTTCCTTGCAGTAGAAACCTAAGGGAGAAACAAAAAAATGTTCTTTCTGATGGGCAAGGTGACTCAGTGGCTATCTCCCTTTGACACTGCATTAGCAGCTGCAGGGCTTTGGGTGAGCTGTTCGCACAAAGAGCCACAACAGTCACATTCAGAGCTTGCCAGGCCAACAATCCAGCATTGTGAATTTGCACCAGCAGACACTGGCATCATTATGTTCCATCAACCACCTCCTGACATTAGCATCACCTGACAAGTCAGAGGAGAGAACTGACAGTGGGCAGAGTCCAGAGCCCCAGGAGTCCCGCTCCAACATAAAACTAAGGCCAGAGGGCCGGTTATCTCTCCTGGCAGCTGAGTCAGAAGAGCCCACACTCTGGGACCCGATCTCCAGCCCAGGGTGGATGGTTTGGGGGTGATAAAGCCAAAACTGACCATGCAAAACACTAATTCGATGTCCCCTTTTGACACCAAGGCATTCCAAGACATAACCAAAGGGCAAAGCATGATGAATTATCACGTAGGAGATCAGAGCTTAGGACTCAAGGCTCTTGTTCTGAATTCAGCACAGAACAGGGACCAGCATGCAGACAGCTTGCTCAGCCCCTTAGGGCAGCACTTATTAGGACAAGAGGCATTGGAGCTGGACTGGGGCTGAGACACAGAGTTCAGACAGGCTCTGGGTTTGGGCACCAGGATTGCCTGGATCTGGGATTTTTGGTCAGGTATGTCTTTGTTCAGAAATCAGGGAAATGGAAGGAGCTGATGAGGAGGCACTAATGAATGCAGCACTTTCAATACAGATAAAGATCCCCTTTACTCATCCTAAACTGATGGCACCTTCAAAGCAGGGGTCAGAACAGGTCATGCAGAGATATCAGACACTTGCTCATTCAGAGTCCCTGGCTGGTTAAAACCAGATATCTACTGTACACTTTACATACCACTGTGATTCTCACTCACCTGCTGGGCAGAGACCCGCACGCACTTGCCCCCAGCGGCATTCAGTCAGGGAGCTCCAGGAAAAGTCATGGCCCTGGGGAGTAGACTCAGAACTCCCGGCCTGGCAGAAGTACCCAGCAGCACACTTCCCCTCCAGCCGCCCGCCCCTGGTGTAGAAGAGAGCAGTGGGAATTTACATGGGAAGCTGGTGGAGATGTGCTGAAGGCAAACACTAGCTCATATGTTGGACCCTGCCTGCAACGTACCCATTGCTGGCAAACTGAGGACTTTACAGCCATAAAGGGCGCAGGTGGACTGCGGGACTGGGCCCCCATTTGATAAAGGCAGAAATTAGAGGGGAGGTGGGTTCCTGAGCTGGAATGCTGGCTCAGACACAGGCCCTTTCCGTGACCTTAGACAAGTCACTTCAGGTTTAATTGACAAGGACATTCAGTGAGACCCAGGCTCCCAAGTGACAGTCACTTTTCAAAATGGGTCTTAGGCTTCTAAGTTGCTCTGATGCCTTTAAAAACGTTACCCGTCACCTCTCTCTGCCCCAGTCGACCATCCCCTCTATACGATGGGGTGACAATGTTTACTATCCTTGAGAAATGGGCCTGAACTCAAACACGGCAGCCCAACACTGCCAATGGTTTGCGAAGTTCACTTCTGCCTACAAAATTTGTGCCATCGCGATAGACCCCCCCACCATGAGGCTATTGAGCACTAAATAGCTAATGTTCATATAAAGAGTCAGTGAAGTGCTAAGCAGAATCATTTTCACTTGCTTTCTGGGAGCAGAAATAATCTGCAGAAACTACTTTAAGCACTTTTCCATACTCCAAGACTGAATGAAACCAGCAGACTGTCCCAGCTAAGTCCTCAGTTTGCTTGAGGAAAGGCCAAAGGGTGTTCCTGAATTTTCTAGTAATGTCTGTCACGACATGATAAATGTCTATAAAATAACAAATGGTCTACAGAAGGGAGACCTGGCGCTTATAGTCTCCCTCTCTCGTAGCACAAGAACAAGGAGAGAGTCTCAGGAAACTGGAGACAGTATCCAAAGCAGGACAGTGCAGAGGCAAAGGTGGAGGGCTCCCTCCACACAGCTCTCAGTGGCACAATCTGGGCTGGAGTAAAGGTTTCAGTATGTATACTGGGGTCACTTCACTAACTACTGAAGTACAGCCACCTCTGGGGTGGAACAAAGTAGCTGCTCAACCATGCACAACAATGCAGCCCAACTATTTAGGGCAAGGAGGAAAAATACCAGCTTCAACTGAAACTACAGAGGCAACAGCCAGAATAAGGACCTGCAGTAGTGACCCGGTGAACAGGACAGACATTCTCTCTCCTCCCTGAGGCCAGTCATGTCTGGAGGGGTGAATGTGCCATCAGGACACGGAGCAGGAACCAGTGTACCTAACACAGAAACATGAGAGTAAATATAAAGCCAGAGAGGGCCTGGAAATGCTTTACAGTACTTCTGTCATGCAGGAAGCCCATTATTTGCAGTAACTATACTCTTTTGAATTGGGAAGTCCTGTCCCATGTCTCAGGGTGACAAAACCAGCCACATCACCAGCGTGCTGTCACTCACAGGGCATAATTATTCACATGCTCTGTGCTGGCATGGAATTACTCCAGGTTATCAGGGTCTGATCAGTGCAGAGGGCATTGCAGAGCCCTTAAGAGCAAATCTCTGCACCCTGAACTCAAGGCATCACCAAATGAAGAAGGGCTCTGCTTGGTGCCTACCTGTCTGTTCACGCCCCAGGGCAGTTTCCCCATACCTGCTCTCGGCTTGTCGTCTCACACATACTTACACCACTTCTTCTCTCCCCTGTTCCCCGTCCCACCCCAGGTTGGAGTAAGGTATGCACAAGGGGCCTGATTCTTGCCTGCCTGCCACCTGGTCATTCACACTAGTGCAGAGGGAGTGCATTGTGATTGGATAATGTTTTACATCCAGATCACACAGATGTAAATGATTCCACCCGGTACAAGGCAAAAGTAAGTATGGCCCAAGGTTTACTCCACTTCTGCTCCCCCATTCCCCAGTCTTTAGAAGAATCCCTCCTTGTTTGGAGTGAGACGCACTGACATAGGGCCAAAGGGAAGACATATACCCAGCAGAGAAGGGACAAGGAACGGAAGGGGAAGTAGCAGTCGCAGTGTGACGGGGAAGGGCATATACTGGGCACTTGCTATACAGCCAGGCCAGGAGAGCAGTATGAGCTAGTGTGTACTGCTGTGTGTGTGAAGGACTATCCCATACATACCTTCAGGACAGTAGGTGTGTGGAGGGCAGGGTTGGGGGTCTCCTGCAACTGCCTCTTGGCAGTAGAAGCCTGGTTGGCAAGGAATGCAGGACTCAGAACCCCTGTTTGGCTGGTATTCCCCAGTGGGGCATGGGGCTGGGTGGACAGACCCAGAGGAACAGAAGTGACCCTAGGAATCAGAAACAGAAGGAAGAGAAATGCACAGAGATCCAAACAAATTCAGGGTCTGTTTGTAGGGCCAACTACTGGAGCTGCTGAAGCCTGTGGCAAAACTCCTCTTGACTTAACTCCTTTTGACTTAACTTGACTTAACAGAGGCCCGTGGCCTCTGCAGCTTCTCTTCACATGAAAGCTGGAAACTCTTTATCTTAATGTTAACTGGCACTGTTGGCTGTCACCAGCGGGCAATCCTGGCAGAGGTGCCAAAGACTGAATGGGTATGGAGACTCAACCCCCAGTCAGAGGACAGTACCTTGGGGCAGAGGAATGCGGTGGGGCTGAAGGAGCTGAAGTTCGCTGGGCAGTAGAAACCCGCAGCACAGGGTCCTGTAGGTGAGCTCAGACCGATGCTAGCACAGAAGAATCCAGGATAGCATGGCACACAGCTGTCCTGGGAGGAGCCACCTGGGTTGAGGGGTGGGGAGAGCTAGAGTTACAGGGGAATGCAGATGGGGGAGGAAGAGCCTATCTGAACCACAGTAACATCAGTGTTGTATTTGCTATGATAATTGTATTGCAATCAGCTGGCCAGGATGCACACCACTGCCCCCAACTGGCTGGAAACAGAACTGCCCTACTGTGTGTCATAGACACTACACTGCTGACCACTAAGGGAGAATGTCCCTTAATTCAAGTGACAGGGGCCTGTGCTTTTGTAGCTGACAGGTCTGAGTTGCATCTCTGGTGTTGTCCTGGATTTTCTTAGCGGCCCTGGTGTCCAGCATTGTGACCAGCATAATGTTCCCAGGTAGCTACATATTTGTTACCGTATGCTGTGCAAGTCGAAATTAGGCCCCACTGCTCTGTGGATCCCAGGAGAAATCCATGAGGGGAGCCACACTCACCTGTGGCATTATTCAGGGTGCCCACAGGGCAGGCGACTGGGAACTGAGTGCCCTCCGGACAGTAGTGTCCAGGTGGACAGGGCCCATTGAGTGGGAGCCTGGGTGTCCTGTGTGGGATGGCATCGGCAGCTCCTCCTGAGCAGTAATATCCAGCTGAACACAGACCTGCCATTGGGAAAAAGAGGCTGCTCAGAGTTCAACCCATGGCACTTAGTTCCAGCGAGGTCAGGGGAAGAACCTACCCCAGCTCCAGAACTAGGAAGCTGGGCCAGGACAAAAGCAGCTTTCTACTGTCTCCTCTACAGATAGCATCCACCAGGGGCTCCCCTATGTCCCCACCTCCATCTTCTCACTTCCTGGACCCTTCTATTCTCGCCTGACCTCCCCTTCCCCAGTCTCTACATCCTCCCCTGCAGACATTCACAAAGACGCCCCCAGGCCTTTCTTTCATCTCCTGGTTCCCCTTGTGACAATGTCCTCTGGAATGAGCTCAGTTTTTCCTCTCTTCCTTCATAACTCAAACCTTTGCATCTTGGCATCATCTTAATTGCTCTGTGCTAGAGAGAGAGACAGAGATGAGCTGAGGAGACGGCAGAGAAGGAGAGAGCACTGGGGGGGCTAGACAGAAAAGAGAGATGGGTAGAAAAGAGTAGGAAAAGAGAGAGAGAGCAGGAAGAAAGGAGAGAGAGAAGGGGGACAAGAAAAGGAATTGGGAGGGGGAAGCTAAAGGACTCGAGATGACAGATTCAAATCCCTTTATACAAAAACTTGATTAACAGAATGACAGAGCGAGGAAGTGAATGAGAGTAAGAGAGAGGGAGGGGTTTGGAGGGTTCCTTTAACTCCCTTCCTCTGATCTTTTAGGAATCTCCACCACCTCCTGGCCTCATCCAGCTCAGAAATCCCCACTCCCTGCCCTCCCCACATGAAGCAGGTGTAAGCCTCAAGGACCTCTAGTGCCTGGTGGCCCTGGGTCTACCAGGACAACTTACCATCTGGTTCCCAGTTAGCATCCCCTCTGCAGTACCTCCCCACTGGACACAATTTGCATGCAGCGGGGGACAGTGCCCCGTTCAGATTGTTCACGGTACCTTCAGGGCATGGCAGGGGCATTGCAGCCTGAGCTGGACAATAATAACCTGTAAATACAAAGAGGTGAATTAGGCACTCCTCATCAGACAAAGCACCTGCCTTGGAAACCTGGCTCCACTGACAGTTAATGGCAAAACTCCCATTATCTTCAAAGCAGCCAGGATTCCACCCCATGAGCCCTGGGCTCATTCACAATATTTACTGCCCTTAAAAGAAAGGAAGGCACTGCTGGGTCTGGTGCACGGGGTGGGTGAGCAGCAAAGGGGAGCTATGTGCATTTCTGTGGGCTCCCCCTCACACACTGCACCTTCCCCTCTTGTTCTGCTGTACAGCTGGCTGCCTTACCTCTGGGGCAGCTGACTGGCTCCACAGTGGCAGCATGTCTGCAGGCCATACCAGCAGGACAAGGGAGGCAGGTGCTTGCTCCAGGCATAGGGCTGAAAGTGCCTGGCTCACAGGGTATCTCCAGTCTGGTGCCAGTGGGACAGTAGAAGCCACTGGGGCATTTGTAACCACGAATCCCATCGGAAGGGCAGGGAGCAGAGTTTCCTTCATGGCAAACATACCTGTGAGTGGGAAGAGAGAATTCAAAGAGCTGAAACATGGGCCTCCGAGCACTGCTCTGATGGAGGAAAGGGAGTGGGGGGCTAGGCACATTTGGGACTTTTTCTTTTCAGTGAAAATGACTGGTAAAGCATCTATTTGTTTCTGCTACTGCAACTGAGGGTATGGCTACACTTGGAGCTGCAGGTATAAATTCCAGCTTGAGCAGACATACCTGCGCTAGCTCTGATCCAGCTAATGTGCTAAAAATATACCTCCAGCACTCAGTGTAGATGTACCGTAGTGCCCACAACATGCCCCCAGTTTTTATTTAAATGAACAGGGCTAAACTGCTCAGCTTCCCTTGTCTTCAGTCAGAGTAAGGATGCAGCCACTGAGCATCAGGCCATGTTCATTTGGGTCCCTACCTTTGTTTATGTATTACTGAGTCACATTTCTGCTACACTGCTCCACAGAACACCAATTCCAAGCTTGGGCACCCCTAACAACTTCTTTAAGCTACATCTCATAACAGCAAACAGACTACAGTAATTACCTATGGATATCACTGCCCCAGTGGTGACATAAATACAACAAGTATTTAATAAGCTCGACCAATTAAATCCTCATTCCCCCACAACCTCTCCCATCTCCCTATGGGCTAAGGCGACCACATGGACCCTGCAGCATGCCCTAAAGGATAACGACCTCAAGCCAAAAGGGGACTGACTTCCCAATCTCCCCGAGAGAGGCTGTCCTGCCAGACGCCGTCTCTCTGATACCAAATGGGGTCCAGCTTCCCCCCATGTGGGTGCTTGTCACCTGATCACGTCACCTCTTAACTTTCTCTTCAATAAACTAAATACATGGAGCATTTTCAGGCCCTCACTGTAAGGGAGGTTTGTGAGATGGATGGACAATGGCCTAAGGGCATTTTTCCATCTGCAAAGTCTTGGATTGTAATGTTGCCTTCTTATTGATTATTGCACCCCCTTGTGGGAGAAGAGTTTAATGCAGGAGGAGAAAGGAAAACAAAAACAAAATGTTCTGTGTTGACAAATGGTACATTCCTTTTGTGATGCCCAAGGAAAGATCTCTGGGCTAAATCATGAGTTTGTAGCAAACTAAACATCTCTGTATTGAATTTAGTGCTGGTGGAAGGCATAAGATTGACAGCCATGGAGACTGAAGGCTTCTGTACCATCTACAGAACAGACAGACCAAGCGCAGGCTTCATAACTGACCTGAAAGGACTAGCACCCCACCAGGAGTGAGAAAAGTATGGTCTCTGGGGTTCTGTTAATCCTTGACATCTGTTTGGAGATTGTCAACAAGAGGGCCAGTTGTGTCACTGGGCCGGACTTTCTGTGGCCCTGCATCTTGTGCAGTCATTTACACTAGTGCAAAGAAGGCTACCAAATGAACCAGGTGTTGTGTGGTTGCAAGTTACACCCAGCTGGTATAAACGATTACACACAAGGTGCAGGACAACAGAGATTCAGACCCAATCTGTGGTTTGAACTCTTGTGGTTTGAACCCTTTTGTGGTTTGAACTCCTTTCCCAGCAGAACCGGAATGTTTTCACAAATGCGTTTTGCATAGGTCTGTGAATAGCCACCTGACGGCAACGATATTTGATGAGCATCAAATTGGGCTGGATTCTAACTGGTGACCTAGGAGGCAAAAGCTCTATATCCTGTTACCAATCTACGGGGTCCTCTCAGTCCTGTGCCCCTATTTGTCAATGATGACATGTGACTGGGTTCCCCGATGTTACTTCCAAAGGAGGCCTGCAGGTCTTGGTTTGTCAATATGAGAAGGAGAATGACCACATTCCCACACCCCGCATGACACGGCGCTGTCTGGGACAGATCAGACAATCCCGCCTGGCCGCAGTACTGTCCCGCTGGGCAGGGCTGGCATTGCTTCTCTGCTCCCAGGCCCAGGGAGGGGGAGTAGGATCCAGGAGGGCAGGGCATAGGATGGCTTGTGCCGCTGGGGCAGAAATGCCCAGGGGGGCAGATGTCATTTCCAGGCAGAGGTAGGCCAGCAGATTCCACCTGTGAAACAAAAAATAGAGAAAAAGAGAGGAAGAGAAAATTAACACATAGGAAACATAGCTTTCCCAGGTCGTGCTGCAGAAAGACTGGAAAGCATGGATGTGAGCTGAGTGTTGCAGGTCTGCTCCCTCTGGAGCTCTCAATGCAGGACTGGACTGGCTTAAAAGCGGCCCCTGGCATGTTGGTTGGTCCAGTGTTGGCCAACATTTGTGCCATGACTTAGCCAGTGGGTTTCTAGGCAGCACAGCACCCAGGTGAGAGGTGCAGGAATAAAGACATGGCAGGGACTGATTCCAAGGCATCATCACATCTCAGCAGCAAGGCCACCGCCTACTCTTCTCAGCATTTATCAGGAGTGGAGCTGCCTCCCAATACCAAGGAGCTCACCCGCAGCATGTGAAACATCACAGTACTCTGCTGGAACGATCCCAAACACTGCAGCTTCCATTGGCATTACTGGAGTGTTGGGGAGTGATTACTCTAGAACATTATAGTGTTATCATTAGTAATAGGATAGAAGCCCTTACTCCCTAGTTCAAACCCAAGATCACTGCATTGGGGATGCCATCGTGGGCAGCCAAGCCATAGCCTGGCATTCATTCACCTTGTGTCTGATGGGGGCTGGGTGGATGGCTCCCCAGGTGCAGTAATAGCCCGAGTGGCAGAGCCCCGATGGCTGGGACAGTGCTGTAGATGAGCAATACATGCCTGAAATGAGCCGAAAAGAAATCCAAAGTGAGGGGGGGGTCTCCAGAGCTCCTCTATGTTGTATCTGCTGAGAAAGTCAGCAGGGAGTAACTGAAGGCAGAACTTGACCTTTCATCTTTCCCCAGAGTCTTCCCTCAGATGCTCTACAGATTACTTGTGCCAGACCTTTACTTACTTGGTGGGCAGGGCTCACAGTCAGATTCACCAGTGGCACCAGTCTTGGGTCCAAATGTACCCCTGGGACATGGATGTTCTGTACCAAAGCTGGTGCCGGGTGGACAGAAGTACCCTTCAGGGCACAGCCTGGGTGTCTGTATCCCAGAACCTAGAACACAAAGAATGGCAACTTGCTCTGGAGATTTCATGATTGCTTTTCTTGTGACTAGGGAGTTTTTATGTGTTGACCCTAAACTCCTACCAGAACATTAAGCCTTTCTTGACCCACTGCTGGCTCAGCTAAATGCAGGATGTCTCAGCTCTAGTCCTAAATTCACTGAGCATTATGTAGAGGATGCCACCTTCCTCCCAAGACTGGGCAGAGTCAGGGCAATGCGTGAAATGCTCATTGTAAGTAAATCTTGCTGAGTGCTTTGGATTCTGTGAATCGAAGGTGTTACAGGAATGTCCATCATCATTATTACGTTGCTATATTTGACTGGCTGCAAAGCTTCATGGCTTGAGGATGGCAGAAATGTCTAGCGTTGTCCCACCCCTACTGGCCTGTTGCTTGACACTCTGACAGGTGTATTTCTCCTTCACCCAGTGGCGGAACTGACCTGCCACCCTTCCCCTCTATACCAATGCATTTTGTGCCCACCTGGCAGAGGCCTACTGAAGTGAATAAGGACACTCTGAAGTCAATGGGAATTGCACCTGTGTGTCTCGGAGAACTTGCCCCATTGTGCTTAACCGGAAGACACTGTTCTCAGCCTTCCCTCAGCAACAGACTTAAAAAAACACAGCCCTCCCCAGAACCCCCTCACTTTTGCTGGATGGTTCACAGAAGAATCCTGCTGGGCAGATGTCACATGATTCTTTCCCTTCCTGTGTCTGGTGGGTCCCCTTCTCACAGGCCATGGGAATGGAAGATCCTGCAGGGCAGGAGAAGCCCCGGGGGCAGCGATAGGAGAGAGGAGTGGCTGAGGTCTGGCCTGGTGGGCAGTAGTAACCAGCAGAGCACAGTCCCTCTGCAGCAGTTTTTCCTAGCCCTGCAGTTATGGAGGAAGAAGAGCCTTTTGGTTCCCATCCTATCGCTCTGGTGCCTGACCTCAACACATGCCCAGTTCAAATCAGGCAACAAATGTTCTCCACAGTGAAAATCCAGCCTCAGAAAGTCAGACGCTTATTACTGCATCACCCAGGCAAGCCAGTTACTGCACCAATCAAAGCAGAGCTTTGCTATGCTGTAGCTGTCCTGGGGAAGCATGGGATTCTGGTTACAGCTTTGAGTTGGGATCAAGGAAGTCTGAGTTTCATTTCCTTCTCTCACACAAATTTCTTGTGTGAACTTGGGCAAGCCACTTCACCCCTGGTTCCCTATCTGTAAAATGAGGACAGTAATCCTTCTCTATCTTGAGGCCAGGTGCAGGAGGGCAAGTGAGTTAATTCGTGTGAGGTGCTCAGATATTACAGTGATAGGGGACAAATAAATGCCTGGGTAGACAGACAGAAGGCGCAGACCACACAAACAGTAGTAGCTATCTCAGAGCAGTAATATGATCCTTCACTTACAGTAGCTCATGGCTGCTAACCAGTGTCAAACACCTGCCTGCCAGGCTATTTCTTGTCCCTGGATTATGAGGGAGACATCTCTGGCACTGAGATCATACAGTGCCTTTGTCTTTCTGTTGGATCTTTATTTATGAAATTGAGAAAGTCCTATGTTACCTCACTCTCCTGAGCCACACCAGATATTTCATTCATGACTCTGGCACTGAGTATGTGAGCAACGTGGTAACAAGTGTCAGCCGCTTTTTAAGGGTTTAAACCCCAAGAGGGCAGAGGAAGTGTGACCGGCCCAAAGTGGTAGTAAAGAGAAACTGGATGAAGCTGAACCAAGGAAACCATTGTCATACCAAGAAACCCTTCTGAATGGTAAAATGTCTGAGCCTGGAAGAGGCACCCAAGGGAAGTGTTGGAAGACACATCACTTGAGACATGTAAAACTAGGCCGGACAAATACCCTGTAGGAAACCACCCCACACTGGCCAAAGGAATTGGGCTATTGATCTAATGTGATTATCTGCAGTTATAACAGGTTAGATCCTGGAATGTCTGTCAAGACAATTCTGCAGGCTGGGAAGAGCATCTACTCCCACTTGTCTGCTACTCCACCTCCTCCTCCCCAAACATCAAACAACACTGATGAAGACTCATACCACTGCAGAAATATCCAGCTGGGCAGGGCTGACAGTCTGTTAAGTGCCATTTCCCACCGTGTGGGTTGAGGCTTCCAGCACCACATGGGATTGGGGACTCAGTGCCCTTGGGGCAGTAGGATCCAGGTGGACAGTGTTTCTGGTCTGGCCGTGTGGATTCCATATCACAGTAATACCCAGCATAACAGGTTCCTGCAAAGCAGAGAATTTCAGGAAAAAGACTAAGAAACGTGAATCTCAGAACTGTCAGTGCGTTGGTGGCTTAGCTGGTCTTGTCTAGAGGGTTTTGGTCTCGAAATCCAGCTCTTAAATTCACAAGGATTTGTGAGATTTCTGTCTCTTCCAGCTTTTAGTCTGGCTGGGGATCTTCCAAGTTTAGTTCCAATTCAATCCAAGCTGGAACAGGATTCAGAACATGACCCTTCCCAGCATGCTGGTGTCCTACAAATCGTAATGGGCCAGATCCAACCCTAGGTTAGCTACCGATTGGTGATGCTGTGGAATAAAAACAACGGCATGAATCTCATACATACACATACAGATCCATGATGTATACTACTCACCTGAAACGCTGGCCAACCCTTCTCCTTGGCAGAACTTCCCCCCAGGACAGGGCAGACAAGCATTGTGGGATGCCATCCCAGACTGGGGTAGAAAGGTGCCAGTGGGACAAGGCACTGGGCTGCTGCTACCCAGTGGGCAGAAGTGTCCTGCTGGGCACAAGTCTCCAGTTTCATCGTTAACAGGATTAGGTACACGTGCTTTCAAAATGCAGTAATACCTGGGCAAACAAGGACCACTCGGGGTCAAGAGGCCTGGTGAGGAGGAGGACAAAAACAAAAAACAGAGGTGTTATGTAGTTCACAGGTTTAGGGCTGCAAAAACTGGCAAAGCCATGGCATCTAGATTAATTTAATGTCTAATGCCCCATGCAGTGCTCTTCTGCTCCTGCACCACACTGTGATTTATCCACAGAGGCATTTAGAGATGGGGCTAATGAAGAACCTGACATCCACCTGACCAAGGAGAGAGAATACAGGATAAATTAATCCCAGACCCAAACCAACTCTGGTTCAGGATTTGTAATCCTTCACCAACTGGGTCTGGCCAAACCAAAATCATCTTTGTCTTTGCCCATCTCTATTTATCTAGCGGAGATGAAGGTTTAGAATGACATTGGAATCTTCTATATCTAGACCACTTTTCATCTCCAAAAATCCCGCAAAAGACTGTGCAGGTATGGCTTCACCCACTGCTGAAATGTGGCCACTTCTGGGGTAAAGCACAACAGCTGTTTACCAGGACATAGTGTCACCACACAACAGTGCAGGAGAGGGACTAAAGAAGGATAAGTATATTCAATGGGCAAACAGGTATCCCAGTTCAAACAAGCTAATCAGGGGTTAGTTTCTAAGGCCACATTCCCTGTTGGGGTTTCTCTCTCATGCATGAAATCAAGACCTACTGTCTTCATTCCAAGTTCAGTTGGACCCTCCAAGAAAAAATGCAGGATTTTCCCAGCCTGAACAGGGAAGATAATCTCCACCTGTCTGCTCCTTACCTGCATCTGCACAGAATTTCCCCCCAGGGCAAGCCCTGCAGTCCTTGGAACTGCTCAGCCCAGTCTGGTTACTGAAGGTGCCCTCAGGGCATGGGTACTGCTTGGCAGCTTTAGTTCCTGAGAGGCAGTAGTACCCAGCCGGGCAATCTTCTGGCTTGATCGCTCCATGTGACAAGGTCTCCTTGTGATCTTGGATTTGGACTTCTGGGTCACAGAACCTATCAATAAAAGGCCAATTAAATGGAATTAACCTGTCACAGCCCACAATTCTGCCAGGATAAAGAAGAGTCATTCTCCATGCAACAGCCGTAGCCTGTGACTGCAAGACAAGGCAATGTGGAATGCCCTTCAGGAAACAAATGAGGACTCAGATGAAGCCTTTCTGTGGGAAGCTGTTATCTTTGGGACCATTTTGCACCTCCCTGGAGACAAGTCTACAGGATGACAACTCTGTGATGAAGGGCTTATAATACAGAAATTGATATAATGAGAAGGAAGGAGATACAAGGACACGATCAAGGAGACCAGCCATGTATATCAAAGGATATAACAGAACAGCCCAAGGCAAATCATCAAGAGGGGAATTCATATGTTAATTCCCAGTAGAAGAACCAGGATACTGGAGCAGGCTAAATGCATTCCACTTACTTTCCTGCTGGGCATGTCTTGCACCGGCTTTGACCAGTCTGGTCCTGGTATTTCCCAGAAGGACAGGTTTGGGGCTCTGGACTGCCTGTGGGGCAATAGTGACCAACAGGACATATATAATCTAGGAATAAGAGAATGGATTGGATTAATGCTGAGACTGTGCATAACTCCTGTGTGCTGCTGCATAGGGCTGTAATGGCCAGCCGTAGTAAGGGACAGTGTCAAAGGGAAAGAACTCGCAGATTTAATATGGTGAACGTTTCATAAAGAACTGAAGAGAAATGGGTATGTTAACAGCTTTATCAGACACATCCAACCAGGCTAGAGGCCTACAAGGGGCTCACTAAGGAACAGCTTCAACGGCCATTGAAATTCTTCCTCTGACTTCACTGGGGATAGAGTATACCCTAAAGCTCCCGAAGCCGAGTCCTGACCCACAATGGGCCTTATGAAAAACTTAGATAGGTTCTTCAGGGATTTCCTCTTTCATTTGTTCCAGTCCATGGACACAAAGGGATAATCTTTGCATAATTATAGCCACAGGTAGGGTAAGCTCTTTGAGGGGTCAGGACTTCGTCTTTGTTCTGTGTTTGTCCAGCACGTAGCACAAAGGGGTCCTGGTCCGCAACTGGGGCTGCAAAGGGCTACCACAATAGAAATAACAATGAACAAACTGGACAACCATACAGATTCAATCCCAGCTCAGCTCAGCAACTGAGAGTCTGGTGATAGTGCTTAGGTGGCTTTATCAGAACTGCTCACAGCTCCCCCGTTTGGCTAACCTGGGTACAGTACTTAAAGGGACATACCTCACAGTAACTAGCAATTTTGGAACATTTCCGTTATTGCTACTTTCACTCATTTCCCTGTGAGAAGAGTCATCCAAGAACTTTCCTACCTGGATTAAGGCCTGATACAGACCCCTCTGGGCAAAACCAGCCTTCCTTACACAGCCCCTCTGGTGTACTTTGACCTCGGTGGGAACAGAACCACCCTGCTAAACAGGGCTGGCAATCTTGTGCTGATTGGCCACCATGATGGGCCAAAAAAGAGCCTTGAAAAGAAAAAAAAAATACACACTAACATTCTCCCAGCATCCTGAATGTGCCTGGATATCCCGGGGGGGGGGGGGGGTTGGGGGGTGGAGGGGGGGATTTGGGAGTTGTGGGAGGGGAGGGGAAGGAGTGCTGAAAGGCTGGAGGGAGAGTTCTCAGCAAGTCTAGTTCCAGCCTCTCTGGCCAGGAGATGCCAAAGGGAATAGTGTATGAGCATTGGCTGTGGTGGACCGCACAGGTAGTGCAGTCCCAGTCTTCCCTATGATGGGATGGTATCGGAGGTGGCATTTGAGCGCTAGTTGCTGGGTAGTTCATATCCATTCTGGTGCTACCTAAGGACTGGCAGCTCTGGTTTACAATATCTACATGCCAATACCAGAAAACTAAGCAATCCAAAAAGTGTCTCTCTCTCTCCTTCCTCGTGCCATAATCCTTATGCTTTGCTAAGGAAGGTGTGAAAGACCAGTTCCCATTGTTTGTAGGGAAAGGAACTGAAATGGAGGATTTTAAATGTTTTCAGCTCCCTGTTGCTTTGCCACATTTCCCCAGCAAATTTCTCCACCTCCTGGAGCACAGCTGTTATTGGGTGCACATTTAGGGCTGGATGCTCCTCATTTAACAGCCTCAGAGTAAAAGCTAAGATCCCATGCTGACAGAGGCCGCCCCTTAGGCACTGCTGCGGCATGCTTCAGTGCCACACAGCAAGAAGCTTTAAAACAATGTCAGGAACTCAGGTGTCCCACAAGGCATCAGGAAAAGGAAAGAAGGGCACCCAGCAGCCACTGTCTGATCTACCTGGGGGACATGGAGATGGAGAAGAACTTCCTTGGGGACACACATAGCCTGGAGGACAAATATTTCCCACTGCCCCGTCTGTTGGGTTGGGAAGCGTGGACCCCCCAGTGCAGTAAAAGCCAGCGTCACAGGGACCAGATGGTGCAGCCAGCTCTGCAGATGCACAGTACGAGCCTAGAACAGGGAACAGAAGGGAGACTCTCTTACAGGCTCCTTGTCTCTGTGCTTGTCCCACTAGATTCCCAAAGCACTTGAGCTGCAATAATGTCATAGCATACATACATAGCAACAGCCAATAGGAGACAGCAGCAGTCTAGTGGTGACAGCACCAAACTGGGAGAGTCAGAGGAGTTTGGCAGGGTGGGGGAAGGGTTTGTATCAACATTTTTGTCTCTTTGGCAAAAAATAATATATTCTCTCCTACCTGGGGTACAGGGAATAGGAAGGGATGAGCCACCAGGACAAAACGTTCCTGCTTGGCACAGTCTGAAGGACCCGTGAGGTGAAGCTTCTGACCCTGCTAATGGAACGGATGGAACTTGAGAGAGGCAAAGGAACATACAGCAACAGACAGAGCCTCACTCCCATGTCCCAACCTCTTCTGTTCTCTAGGTACTTACAGCACATGACCTTCATCACCACAGTATGTGAAATGCACCAGGTGGGTGGAAATTCCTCCCTATGTACATCCTCCCACAATGCAAACACCCACCCAGCCTCTCCCCAGGGAAGTGATCTACTCCTGCCAAGATCACAGACCCATTGCAAACACACATCCCCACCCCAAACAAGGGGTCTCGTTTCATTTCACGTGACTGCATGAAGCAGCGTCTTTTCCTCTCTCCACTCTGTCTTTTACCAGCACTGCAAAAAGACACCTCATGGGCCCTTTTCTTCAGCTGGGACTTCTTGACGCTTTTGTAATATCACCACGTCTAATAATAATAATAATTGAGTTCCACTGCTTCCTTCGGTGCCGGAGTGTGGATTACTAGAGATATTGGCTCACCTGATGCTGATCCGGGTGGACAAAACCATCCAGGCATGCATGGTCCATCAGGACTCGTCAAGCCTGATTTGGAGCAGACTTTTCCAGGGGGACACAGCTGGCACTTGGAGGCATCCCTCGTGTTTAAGTCCTGGCTGTAGGTTCCTTGTGGACAGGGATACTGTGTGGCAAACTCCGTATTCCTTGGGCAGTAATGTCCTAGGAGGGAGACGACAGTTTTCCTAACAGTTAAGAGATGCTTGCAATATCTCATATTGTTAGCAAGGGCACTGGGGTGCCCTCTCCATCAGTTTCCCCAAAAGAACTGATCCCAGGATATGTCAACCAGTCCATGGTATGACTCCTCAGTACTGTACAGGAGCTCCAGCCAAGGTGGAAGCATTCAGTGAAGCCGATAGCGCTTTACCTTCGTGCTGAGCCTTACAAAGAGCTGCTAGTGCCCCCAAGACACTGTTCCCCACATTCCCTATGGTGTAACTGCAGCTGCACTCACCTGCGGGACAGTCTGTGTAATTGGTGGAACCAGCCTTACAGTAAAAGCCTTCTGGGCACTCCAAACACTGCACCTTTCCCCAGAATGGGCTGTAGCTCCCTGCGGGGCATGGCTGTGCTCTACTGCTCCCCACTGTGCAGTAGTGCCCTGGGGGACACGGCCCCCCACTGCTGGTGGTCTGTGAAGACAAAGTGCTGTTGTTACAGAAGAGGTTCCCACTAATCTCACTGTGGCCCAGAGATCCTCAAATGTCTTTAGTCTCCTAACTTCCACTGATTTCAATGGAAGTTACAATACTAAATATCTGTGGATCTGGGCCTATCTGCAACCTCAGAAGAAATGTATCTTGCAGCAGGAATACACCAAATCTTAATGGGGAGGACAGCCAGCGTGACGGAAAATGCTTTGTTCATCATTCACTTCTGGCCAATCCCTTCTGCTATAATCCCATCGTAGCTCACAAAATGAGCAGGGGAGGTGCTTGGGCGGCTGCCAAGGAACACCAAGGTTTGCTGCAGGAAGTGGTGCTGGTAATCTGGTAGGTAGTCCGGCCTGTCCTCAGAGTCAGCCTGGTGCTGTGCTGCTGGGGTGGGGGAAAGGTACTGAGGCATGAAACCAAGATCCTGAGCCAGGCAGTCTTTAAAGTTCATAAGGTATCTTGTGTAAGAGCCATGTCAATAGATCCAGTGCCCTGTCCACATTCGAGTTCTGCAGACCTCTGTAATGCCAGCTGGAAATGGCATTCTTTTTCACTTCCTCTCATGTTGTGTAGTGTTGCTGTGTTCTGGTAAGAGGGTCATGAATTCAACCCCAGAGGTGGATATATGTCAGCACTGGGTGAATAAGTGTTGTGTATAGTTTGCAATGTTCTGGGATTCTTGGCGATGAAAGGTAAAAAATTTTATTCAACCATCTCTGTCCACTCATCAAAAGAGGACAAATGGGAGTGAGGCAGCATGGATATGAAAGGGCTGAACTATTATGGACATGTTTTACACCTAGAACAGAGAGGAGGTTGGGTATGTTTGGTGTCTCTAGATTCCTTCAGCCTTAACAAACTAGACGTATATGTCAGGGAAAGGAAGTTATACAAACAGTCTCAGAAATCCACAGAGAAGTTTGTCTGGGTTAGAATTCTTCCCCTCACACAATAGCTTTTGGGCATGGTACTGATGGTGGGGCTGACAGAACAAGCGGTCAATGGCAAGGACAAATCAAGGGGAGAGGGTTTCATGTAGGACCTGCAAATATGGATGCCTGATGCCCCCTGCAGGCGATGGGTGGTGGGACTTATATGGCAGGAAGAGAAGAACTATATGGACATTTGGTTCTCTACATCCAGAAATTCTGGGTTTCACAATGTTATAACCCAGACACAGCTTACCATGGAAGGTCTAGGAGAAACAGCTCCTCTGGTGCAATAGAACCCAGCTTCACAGACACCCGCAGGAAATAGGAGTCCAGTTCCATTGCAGAAACATCCTGAAAGAGAGAAGAGGCATAACAGCACGTCTATGGCGTTGGGATGACAGACCGATGGACAGTAGCAGGTGAAAACTGAAGAGTAAATCCCACATAAAAAGCAAGAGGTCTGGCTACACCCACATACACGTTACAGGAGATATTTCCATTCAGAATAGCTTTAACATAGAACATACCTAACATGCCTAGAGAGACAGCATGCATTGCACCACCAACACACTCCAACCCAAACCATTCTGAAGGGGAAAGAGAGAGTCAGCCTCTGACACCGAAAAACACTGGAAAGACCTTCTCCTGGGGTGAGGAAGTGGGAGACTTTATCCTCTCTGTGATCCTTTTTACCTACGTATCCCTGAAAGAGCAGTCACTAATTGCAAGCTCTAATGATTCATAGATATTAAGGTCAGAAGGGACCATTATAATCATCTAGTCTGACCTCCTGCACAACGCAGGCCACAGAATCTCACCCACCCACTCCTGCGAAAAACCTCACCTATGTCTGAGCTATTGAAGTCCTCAAATCGTGGTTTAAAGACTTCAAGGAGCAGAGAATCCTCCAGCAAGTGACCCGTGCCCCATGCTACAGAGGAAGGCAAAAAACCTCCAGGGTCCAATCTGCCCTGGAAGAAAATTCCTTCCCGACCCCAAATATGGCGATCAGCTAAACCCTGAGCAGATGGGCAAGATTCACCAGCCAGATACTACAGAAAATTCTTTCCTGGGTAACTCAGATTCCACCCCATCTAACATCCCATCACAGGCCATTAGGCGTATTTACCATGAATATTTAAAGATCAGTTTCTCAGAGGGCTTCATGAATGCTATAGTCTGATTAGAACCTCTTTGATCCATCTCTCATTAGTGTACCTGCGTCACAGAGGAGGCAGTCTCCCATCTCAGTATTCTTGGTAGAATTGCTATAATAACCAAGAGGGCACGGCTGCGGAAGAGCAGATCCCTTAGGGCAGTAATTTCCTGCTGGGCATATATTCCCCACCAGGCCGCTGGTAGGTGTTGGGGTGGCAATCCCTGCACTGCAGTAGTATCCAGCTGAACAAGGTCCTGTGACACGTGACTGTCCTGCTAATGCACAGTAATGACCTGAAAGAGCAGTGCATTGGAATCAGTATTAGCAAACAGTAACAGGAGGGTATTTAAAAGAAAGGGTGGAATATTTATACAAATAAGAAAAGCAACTGCATCAAGGTGAGGTTCAAAAGGTTTAAGGGATATCAGCCTTCATGACTCAGGCCATAAGTCAGTCAGGAGATGAGGTCTGATGATCAGCAGACTAACTAAATTGTAAATTCCCTTTGTCCTTTTCTAGGCATGTAAAGCACCAGGCACATATATGCTGCTGTGTAAATTGATTATAAGTTAATGACGAAGTTCCCCCTTCCATATAGTAGCATTGTACATAAAGGTCCAACATGGGGCAAAAGGGTAAGTCCTCCCTCTGAAGTATTTGGCATTGGTCACTATCAGAGACAGGACATCAGAGTAAACGGACCAGTGGGTCTTTTCTAGGTTGGTCATTTTTAAGAGGGCGGCTTCCCCAGAACTCAGCTCAGTTCTTCATGCAGCTGAGTGTGGCTCTGTTTCAAACTTCAACAAGTGATCTAATGGCAAAGAGCTTCCTAACCTATTATCAGTCCCCTGAGCCACCCAAACCATTCCTGAAGTTGGAGCATTTTGAAACTCACTAGCACACACTGTTCTTATGCCATTCAGGGTGATGTTGACTAGGATCCTACCTGGATCACAAGGGATACAGTGAGAAACATGACTGCTGCCAATCTGTGGATTGTAGGTCCCCCTGGGGCATGGGTATTGAGTCGCTGAAGCTGTACCAGGAGGACAGTAATGACCAGCTGGACATTCACTCCCAGCAAGAGAAGAGGAATTCTTAGGACAAAAGAACCTGCACCCATAAGAGGAAAGAGCAGAAGGAGGGAAGTTAAAACTCTCAGGTCAACACTCCATCCATACGCACACTGACGACTCAGTGAAGTGAATGACTTGTCCGTGTGCATGCTGCACTGTACTGGATAGGCAATATATCAGACCTGCTCATGTATATAAATACCTTCTCTTAAGTGTTTCCTTGTGCTGAATGCACGAAGTGTACTGACTACGATGGCATAATTGCCGAAGGCATAGGAGCATAATAGCCTTAATTTCAGCCATAAGACACTAGGGCTGTGATTTCATCAGCTTCTAGATGCTAAGCAAGGCCAAACCTGGTCAGTAGTTGGATGGGAGTCCTCCAAGGACAAGCCAGGTGCAGCAAGAAGTGGTATGGGTGACACCCTGGGACAGGAATAGACCAATATCCCAGCATGGTGCTAGCAGACATTGTTTATTGGAAGAAACATGAAAGTGAAGTCCTTTATCACCTAGGGCCATGGCCTTTTTATTTATTTATTTTATTTATTTATTTTGCACAACCATTGGTGGTACTAGTGATTTCCTGGCCAGCAGCCAGTTTCAAGTACCTTCTGCTCTAAATCCTGCCACTGTAGGGGAAGTTAGCTCACCTAATTTCCAATGCTAATCATTTGTGTAGTGTTGCTATGCAGCTGTTAAACAGTTGCTATGCTCCTTTTCAGAGATGGGTGTACTTCAGTGGGAGGGGAAGTAATTCTTGTCTGCCACATATTGTATTGCTCAAAGGTGGCTGGGAACAATAATTATGGCAATGATCCTTTATTTATACTGCACACAGTAATGAGTACTCTCTCATTCTTACCCTCTAGCACAGAGAAGGCAGCTGGCTTGCCTTTGTAGAGGGTTATATGACCCTGCTGGACAAGCCAGTGGAATGGATGTGCCCCTGGGGCAAAAATATCCTGAAAAAGAAAAGATAAGGCAGAATCAGCAGACTCTTTCAAGGTCAGGACTAGAGGGCAAATTCTACCCAGGATTTACCATATCCTGAAACAGGCAATGCACAAACCCTCAGGCTTTGAGAAACTCTAAGAGTAGTGATTTCTCAGAGCTCCTTGCAGCCTGCTAGGAGTTCTCTTCTTGACCTGCTGAACTCCCAGACTCTGCTGTGGAATTTGCTTGGATAATTCTTACTCAGCAGGCTAGTAACCAATCACCAGTTAGCTTGATATGAACCAAGAGCTGCAAACAATCTACCTGTGGGACAGGGGCCTCCGGTCTTGTCCAGGATGGGAACACTGGCAATGGTGGACCCCAGTGTGCAGTAGAACCCTTCTCTGCATTGCCCTGTAGGGGCCTGGAGGCCAGTGGAGTTGCAGTAATGTCCAGGTAGACAGGGGGAGCACTGGGTCTGTGAGAAATCAATGGGAACATTCACATTCTCACTTCTGGAGAGATAGGAAGGAGTACTGCATAAAGGGATCTGGGGGTCATAGTAGATTACAAGCTAAATATGACTGTAACACTGCTGCAAAAAAAGCAAATACAATTCTGGAATGTATTAGCAGGAGTATTGTTAAGCAAGACACGAGAAGTAATTCTTCCACTCTACTCCACGCTGATTAGGCCTCAACTGGAGTATTGTGTCCAGTTCTGGGCACCACATTTCAGGAAACATGTGGACAAACCAGAGAAAGTCCAGAGAAGAGCCAAAAAAATGATTAAAGGTCTAGAAAAAATGACCTATGAGGGAAGATTGAAAAAAACGGAGTTTGTGTAATCCGGAGAAGAGAAGATTGAGAGGGGACATGATGGCAGTTTTCAAGTACATAAAAGGTTGTTACAAGGAGGAGGGAGAAAAATTGTTCTCCTTAACTTCTGAGGATAGGACAGGAAGCAGTGGGCTTAAATTGCAGCAAGGGCGGTTTAGGTTGGACATCAGGAAAAACTTCCTAACTGTCAGGGTGGTTAAGCCCTGGAATAAACTGCCCAGGGAGGCTGTGGAATCTCAATCATTAGAGTTTTTTAAGAGCAGGTTAGACAAACTCCTGTCAGGGATCTTCTAGATGATACAGAGTCCTGCCATGAGCGCAGGGGACTGGACTAGATGACCTTTTGAGGTCCCTTCTAGTCCTATGATTCTATATGAATCTTGCCTCTGCCAATGGAACCTCAGGCAAGTCATGTCATTTCGTTGAGCTTAAGTTCCTCATCTATGCAATGGCAGTAACATTCCCACCTCATAGGGATGCTGAGAGGCTCAGTAAAGTGCTTTGATAGCCTCAGATGCCACAGGCTCTAACTCAGGGATATTGCGGTGTTCTTCTAAGGAAGGATTCAAGTGATTATAAGCATTTAAACAGTCTTCACATGTCTGCTCAGGCAGAGAGGCGCTAGGTGGAGTTAAGCTCTCTAAGTGCAGAAGCAACATTGCTAGTCGCTAGTTCACCCTGTGCATTTTCCTACCTCTGAGCTCAACTTGATTCTGGTGCTGAAGGTTCCCACAGGACAACGCTTGGGGACAGCAGTGCCCTTTGGACAGTAGTGGCCTGGAGGACAAGGGCCAGCCTGACCTGCAATCAACAATAGAGAAAGACGTTCAGCTGATTAAAGGCTATGAATGGAAATGAATATAAAAGGTATTCATTGCTTCTATAATAGCCATGGTCTATTCAAGTCAGCAGCAATTCATCTGTAGATTCCCCACAATTCCTTAATTCTCTCCCACATGGGACAAAGCTGAGCTACCATACAAGGTCACTGAGCCATTGTGGCCTCATAGCTCGAAAAGGTGAGTAGGAATCTGAACTTTGGGGTTCTGCTGCTAGCTCAGGGAGTGAGCGTGATCTAATGATGAGACCAGGGGACTGAGAGGCAGGATACCTGTGCTCTATTCCTAAATCAGGTTTAGAGTCTCTAGTCGTTGGGACTGGGAAATAGGACTTGGAACACAGGAGTCCTGACCTTTAACTATTGCTCTCTGCTGCTGAGGACAGGCTAGATCAGGTGCTGAGTCATTTACTCACAATTCACACATCTGGGGTTCAAACAGCAAAAGGGACTTTTGAATGGGGCCAGAAAGGGGAATTCTAAACAAGGGGCTGAACCAGGAACCTGAAAAGAACTAGGCCCAAGGGCTCGACTCTGAAGTGGGCATCACCACAGGGCCACTAGACTGAACACATACAAAAACCAATATTGTTTTAGCAAAGGAAAAAGATAGCACCTTGGAGCCTGGCCTCTGGGTTGGGCCTGTCTGATCCCTGTGCACAGTAGTAGCCTTCCCAGCACTCTCCAGTCACGTCTGTTGCATTATGGTACAGACAGAACTTCCCTCCATCACAAGTCCTGCATCCAGTGCTGTTCTCCAGCCCTCGCTCAGGGCTGTAGGTCCCTGGTGGGCAAGGCTGCCAGTCAAGACCTGTTCCTTTGGGACAGAAGAAGCCTGAAAGGAGAGCACCGTCATA
The DNA here is from genome assembly GCF_965152235.1 of Eretmochelys imbricata. Taxonomy (NCBI): domain Eukaryota; kingdom Metazoa; phylum Chordata; order Testudines; family Cheloniidae; genus Eretmochelys; species Eretmochelys imbricata. The sequence goes on along the minus strand of NC_135593.1, from coordinate 11,580,243 downwards.
TTTCTGGGTGGGAGAGAGACCTAAAGATGACAAATCAGTAACTGAGATTCCAGCAATGGGATCCACATGTTTTTATAGATTCACTAGGGTCACTTGGGCTGAAATTGTTGGACTGAGCATGAAGCTGAAGGAACAGAGACAGGACTCATACCCTGGTTGATTTTCCATGGCCCAAGATCTCTCCGGCACACAGGGGCTTAAAGAAAGTCTTTAGAAAGCACGAAACAAACTAGGCATTTAGTGAACACACGACTCACCTTTAGGGCACAATTGTGGCTTCTGAAGAGGGACACAGTATTTACCCTCTGGGCAAGTGTAGCACTCTTCTCCATGTGTCTGTGGCATGTAAGTGCCAGGGGAGCAGGGGATGGGACTCTTGCTTCCCAGGGGACAGGAGTGTCCCACAGGGCATGGAGCTCCTGAGAGGCCATCAGTGGGTGTCGGTGTTCTGGCCCCCACAATGCAATAAAACCTGGAGTAGCAAGAGCAGAAACAAGAGCCATCAAACACAAACAACCTCGAGTCAAAGAAACAATCCCCCTAAGGACACAGGTGGATAACTGACTGAGCAGTGAGCGTGAGGAATACTGGATCCTCTTTATACCTAGTGAAGGAGAATTTCTGCAGATCCCAAGCCCTGTGTTGACAACAAAGGCACACTGACTGCAGATAGCTGTTCTTATTCAGGGTCCAAGAGAGTGTGGTCCCTTCAAGTGAATAGTTGTGGGTTATTCATGTCAGACCTATCTCTCATTATAGTGACAGAAGAGAAATGTGTACCGTACTGTACTTACCCTGGGCTGCAGTGTCCTGATGGTGCTACCAGTCCAGTGCTATTGCAGTAATGTCCTCCAGGACAAGGCTGGCATCCCAGCAGATTCTTATTCCCTTCGTTGCTGGACCAGGTGCCATGTGGGCACAGAGATGGAGTGAGTGTTCCTGATTAGATAAAGTGCTTCAGAGTCCGCTCAGTATCAACATGGGGAGAAGGCAGCAGACCACACAGAGGGGCATTGAAGTCAGAGTGAACTGGTCATAGACATTCGATTGGCTAAGCCTGATCCAGGAGCAGAGCGAGCCCAACACAGCTTTATCCCACTGAAGTTTATGAAGTGGCTATGGGATAGCATAGGAGTACAGGCTACAGAAAAGGTGACAGGAAGCTGGTCCAGTTAGCGTGCTAGACTGGGACCTGAGTTCAAGTCCCTACTCTCCCACAAAGCTCCCTGTGTGACCTTAGGCACGTCACTTAGGGTCAGATTGAAGAGTTAGGAGCCCAAATACCTTTAAAAATCTGGGATTTAGCCTCTCTGTGTCTCAGTTCCCCATTTGTAGAATTGGGATAATAGCACTGCCCTACCTCACAGGTGATGATAAATACATTAAAGATTATGAGACATTCAGGTACTATGGTAATGGGGCCATATAAATACTAAGATAGTTAGAGCTAGCAGCTACTGCAGTTCCAGACTCTCTGAGCTGAAGGCACTGTAGGCAACAGTGCTGGGGGAGCTGGAATTCCAGTGTCTCTCTGCAGGAAACACTGCAGGGAAATTCCAGTTCATGCTTCACAGGAATTTAGAAGAATTATGTTTAGAAGAATTATGTACCTGCAAGACAGTAATGCCCAGGAGGACATGGGAGCCCTGTTACTCCATCCATTGGGTCTCTTACTAGGGCATCTCCCTTGCACCAGAATCCTTCAGAGCAGTCCCCTAGAAGGCAGGATACACATTTATACATATAAATGAAATTAAATGAAAATAATGAGGATTTAAATATAAGTTCCAGGACACAGACACAAAGTGGAAGCCTGAGTTGGAGCAGTGATAACTTTCCCTATGCTGATTCATAGAATACCAGGGTTGGAAGGGACCTCAGGAGGTCATCTAGTCCAACCCCCTGCTCAAAGTAGGACCAATCCCCAATTTTTGCCCCAGATCCCTAAATGGCCCCCTCAAGGATTGAACTCACAACCCTGGGTTTAGGGGGCTAATGCTCAAATCGCTGAGCTATCCCTCCCACCCTTGATTCAAAGGGCCATCTCTAGGAATGAAAGGGGAGTGCAATCAAAGTGGTTTGTTCCATCCTTACCTGCTCTGCTGAGCCCAACAGCAAAGGATTTATTGTTACATAGACACCTGCCCATTAGGGTTAGGACTGAAACTATGAACTAATTTCAACTAGGCTACCAAACAGCTATGAGCTTGGGCAGCTACAAGCCCTGGAGACAGTCAAACAGGTATCTTAAAAGTTAAAGCGTCTGCATCTGAGTTCCATTCCCTCCAACCATTCAGCCTGGCAATTTTACTTAATGGAAGGAATATTTCCTTCTTTTTAGGATAATCTGATCAGGAAGGAAAAGGATGGGCCACTTGTTCATTTCAGCCAAATATCCCAAGGCACTTTACAAAGTGGATCTTATCCAAATTTTACATGGGAAAAATGAGGCACCAATAGGGGAATAACTTGATCAAACTCACAAAGTCAGTCAGTACCAGAGTAAGAAATAGAACCCAGGAGTCCTGACTCCCAGTCCTTTGTTCTAATCATGAGGCAACAACACCCCCAACTAGACACACAGAAAATGCTCAGACTGCCCAAGGATGAATGGCAACATACCTGTTGGGGCTGAGAGACCAGGAAGCTCACAGTATTTTCCAGGTGGGCATCTCTGACATTCCTGGATATTTTTCAGCTTCTGCCTGGGACCAAAGGTACCTGGCGGACAGCTGTATTGAGTGCCCTGTTGTATCCCAGGTGGGCAGTAAAAGCCCTGCGGGCATGGGTAAAGGGTGAAATCACTGACTGGCCCTTGGCTGCTGTCACAGTAATAACCTGAAGGGAAGGCAGAGGAAGAAAAATCAGTTTAGTTACTGGGAGATATTAGCTACTAAATATCTACTCATCTACGCATGAGAACTCCATCAGGCTCTCTTAGGAGTTCAAAAGCTTCCAATTTGCCATTCAAGGAAGAAATCTATTACTGATCTTTAATTATTATTGATCTCAATTACGCCACTGCTGGAACAGGTAGACAGTTTTCCAACCACTACATATACAAAAGAGATGTCAGAAGCCAGTGGTGAGCAGAGCGTGGGTCACTGGCCATCACTAGAGCACTTACTGATGTTCCCCAAGAGAGCTAGCTGGTCACATGGCGCTGGTTCCTCCTCCTTGCTTCCAGCTGCTACATCCCATTAAAAGAAGGTGAAAATACTCTGCACCTCTCCCTAATGTCACTGTGTCATGTAAGTCAGGGTTGCCTTTGCCACAGGAATGCTCATTTATTGGCAGTGGGAGAGGAGGTGGAGTATGAATGGGGTCGAGAGGTAGTGCATGACACAGAAAATGCAACGGGGCAGGAGGGGGACAGCATGAATGAATCTCAATATTAAGATGTGGCCCGCACTACGAAAGCCCATGTCATAATCTATAAATTGCTGGGCTGTGTTGCAGTGTTGATCCTCCCACAATGAATATGACAAAAACTGCTCCCTTCTGTACAGCATATCAGATTGGCTCCAGAACAGGATTATATCACACACTAGCAGCTAAATATAGCTACACAATCTACATAATCGATATCTCTCCCATGTCTGTGAGTGTGTCGCTGTCGAGGCACAGCAACATAAACTCACGCTACTACCTGAGGGGACTATCTCATGGGTTCATGGCCCCATGTTGTGACTCTAGGCATCCCTGTATTCACACCCTGAACACTACAAAATATGCCATGTGAGGTACCATTTGAAAACTAACATCACACTGGTTATTAATATTGTAAAGTGTGTGTGTTAATGTTATATGTGAAGTTATGAATTCCCTCTATATCATGTTACTAGAACACGTTTAAGGCCAGAAAGCCTAGGCTAGGTAAAAGTGATAATCTAGTCTGTCCTAGACAAATGAATGTGAGGGTTTACCTCAATTTACATATTAGAGCAAAAAAAAAAAAGCATCAAGCAAATCTGGTGGGGGGTTATCCTGCTCCTGAACTTGAGGCACAGAAAATCGGCATGGCACTTGCACCACAGAGACACAGGAGACTGAATCCCCATGAGGCCTTCATGACTTGTAAAACAAAGACATTCCCTTTGGGAATATAAGGAACAGTGGGAGGCTCCATTTTTATCTTTCACCTTAGGAGACAAAGGAATCAAGTGATTTGATCTTTGTGATGGATCCTGGCCGGTAAAAACTAGAAGGGAAACTGTGGGTGAGAGAAACTATCTTGAACAAAGACTGTAACTTGCTAGATTAAGTTGTTGTCTTTCAGATGTGTGTTTTCACTTTTATTTGCTTGTAACCATTTCTACATGTATCCCTGTTACTTGGTAACACTTAACATATGTCCTTTGTTAGTAAACCTGTTTTATTTTTGCTATAAACCACCTCAGTGTTGTATTTGAAGGGAAGGGTGTGTTTATTCCTATTAAATTAATAAAATGTAATAGACTGACTTTTAAAAGAGCAGCAAATTTAATATCTTCTGTGACTGCACAGTGGTAGGGACTGTGCATTGCAGAGAAGTATCTCTGAGGAGCTTGGGGGCTGGAGTTCATGGATTTTTACCTGCTAGGTGAGGTTTGGGAGGATTTTAGTGGTGAGGAAGACAGACAGTTGTATCAGGGAGCTGACACACAGCCTAATCTCCAGCAAAGCTCATGCATGCTGAGGCATACAGGTAACAGTGGCTCACAGCTCTGGATATCCCCAGCAGTGTGTTACAATGTATCTACAGTTTTGAAAGTACACTACAAAAAATCTGATCTGTGAACTGTTATCTGTGAGCATCCTTACTTGAAGCAGCAGCAGAATCAAGCCATCTGTGGGGATCACCCCATAGGGATGGGGAAAATCAGTTTGGATAAAGCCATAGTTTTTGCTCATATGCAGAATCAAACCTGAACCCAAATATTTTTTGTATAGGCTTCAGAAATGTGCTGCTAACTTTACCACTTCTGGTTTCATTTCTGAAGTGCCAATAGAGAGGCCCCTTCTAGTGATATTTCCATATAGGACCAGAAGTTGGTTACCCAGTGAAAGCAGGTTAGAGGTGGATCAGGCCTACCAGGTAGCCCCCTAAATAGAAATCCAGACACTGGAAGGTGGTGAGAGACCACAGGACCTTCCCCCAGAAAGAGACTTGTGACCAGGTAAGGAATAGAGATCTCTTGGGGGGAGGTGCATCGCATGGGGGCCAAGAGGGAAAGTCACACATACTGGGAAAAAGGGTTGACTATGATTCCAAATTCTTGGATATTTGTCTGGACTGAAGCCCTTCTCTGAACCTCCTGTCTATATCTCCATCACTGAAAGGGAACCACCTCTGGCTTTTCACCACTAAATTAGTGAGTAACACCCTTGCTTGTACCAAGTTCCTGGACAATTCACACATGCCTACGCTCTGTTCCCCAAAAGCCGCTCCCTGTTTCCTTTGGGCTCTCACCCATCTGTGCCCCTGGAATCACTCTTGCCCTCTACTGGATGCTGCGGTTTGCTCTCACGTGCCTTACCTTCCCAGCACTCTCCAGTGGGGGCACTGAGGCCAGAACCTTCACAATAAAATCCAGAAGGACAAAGCTGGCACTGAGAAACCATGCTCTGCCCTAGCAGGTTGGAAAAGGTACCAGGTGGGCAGAGCCTGGGCATTGTTGACCCTGCAGCTGGGAGAAGAAAAGCAAAACATAACAAACTGACTATGAAACAGTCTAAAGGCTGCTGCCTTCAGGAAACAAGGAATGAAGGAGGCCAAACTGACACAGAAATAATAGAGTCAATCTCTTATAAAGCACTTTTCACCCATAGGTCTTGAAGTGCTTTACAAAGCCCCATGTTACAGGTGGGTAATCTGAGTCAGAAAGGGGAAGGGACTTGCTCAAGGCCACACAGCAGAAGAGCCAGGAATAGAACTCAAGTCTCTGATTACCAGGCTGTCCTCTATCCACCAGTCCACTCTGCCTTTCAATATTTTGTTGCAAAATCACTGATCAGCAGGCCAAGCATTCCAGATACTCACTGCAGTAGGTGCCCAGGGGGCAGATATTCCCAGTAGCACCATCCATTGGTTTAGAGCTGGCTGCTCCTCCTGTGCAATAAAACCCAGCCGCACATTTCCCACTGGGTTCAGACAGCCCTGGGGGATGGAAAGGACAAAGGGGCTCAACCTGAGGCATAACGCTGCGACAGTGGGGTGGAAGCAGCAGGAGCACGTGGATCAACAGCCTGCAAGGCAGCAGACTCAAATATTCCCAAGGGGGCAGCATCAGAAGAGATAGCTGAGCCGCATTCTCACACAAGAGCTCTGGCTGATCCACAGGGCTCAACGAGTCATAAGCAGCTTTGTGCCCCTGAAAAATATGAAGCTAATAACAGCTTGTGTTAAACACACCAAAATGGTATGGAAAGAACAATAAAAGCAGCTGGGAAAAAATGAACCAAGGGCTGTGATAGCAGTATCTCCAGCCCCAGTGGAAGCAGAGAATGAAATGAGTCTGATGGGACATCCTGACCTTTTTGAGCCAAGAAGTTTGGACAGCTGCGCTCAGCTTCAGGACACTTTCAAGTGTTTATCCAGACAAAACCTTATGAGATTTGAACGTTGCTGGCTATAATCACCAGGAGGCTCAGTGACTCACTCAAGGTCACACAGTGAACCTACGGCAGAGTCAGGAATAGACCGTAGGTCCCCGGGCTCCCTAACAGGAACTCAGTGTCAGTTCAGTGGCTGGAGGCAGTGCTGAAATAGCAAACTCACCGGGAAACAAAGACAAATATCTGCACCAAAATTCTCTCCTTCAAACTGCCCCCTGACAGCTCAACCCCAATTTGCATGGCTGTATCCTCACCTGACGCCTGGCAGTAAAACCCTGGAGGGCAGGGAATGGGCTCAAGGCTGCCCTCAGGGCAGTAGAACCCAGCCAAGCACTTCCCTCCGGTGGCTGTGGCTGGACACAGGCAGTTGGCATTGGTGTAATTATCCAGGTCGAAGGGCTGTGCGGTCCATGCAGCCGATACACAGAACCAGCCTGAGCAATGAACACACAAACAACGTGGCTGAGAAAACAGCAGCAGCGGAGCCCAAAGAGTTACCACTCTTTGGTAAAAAAGGGATTAAAGGGTAATAAAAGGGTGTATGGTACACCACCTTGGTACAATAGTGAATCCACTGTGCACGAAACAGGCCAATGGTGCCAAGGTGTACCACCATGGTGTAACAGTGAATATGGTGTGCATGTGACAGGCTGATGGTGCAACAGCATAACACCAGCATGGTATAAAGATAAATACAACATGCATATAACAGTGTAATGGTGCAACCATGTAACACCACCATGGCATATAACGATAAAATCTATAATAACCCCAAACTCAATCCTTCATTGCCTGGGCTAGCAGAGACTGGGAAGGCTGCAGAGAGAGCTGCTCTCAGTCTCTTGAGTGGGAAGGAACAATACCATCCAGCCACTTCAGGTGGCTTCAAAGAGAGACTCTAGAAGGCACCACGTCTGGCCCATTTAGGCAAGGACCAGCCAAACAATCTTCAGGCCTTACTAAGAGGAGACCATTCTCCGTGCCCAGTATGCACACAATGCTGCTCCTGCTGGGCTAAACTCCAAGGCCTGAATTCTCATTTGCATTGAGGCTGGAGTGCTGTAAAGAGCCCTTCACATAGAGGAGGATCAGGTCTTTAAAGCCTACATGAGTTACAGAGCGAGTGCCCCTGTGTACAGAGACAGAAGAGCCATCTCAGGGTAAGGGCAATGTGCACACGTGCCGGCACACTTGCTTGCATCTACACATACACGCAGGGCATGGGAGCTAGTTGGGAAACTCATAGGACCGCTCCACCCTTCGGAACGTGCAGCCAAACTGACATGGACTCACCTGCATCACACTTTCCTGACACGGCTGTTAAATTCTCCTTTCCACAGTAGTGCCCTGCGGGGCAGGGCAGGCAGCTATCCAGGCTCTGGGTCATGGGGTCAGGGTTATAATAACCCCGGGGGCACGGAAACTCTGTGGCAAACCTTGTTGCTTAGAAATGAAGAGAGACAGAGAAAACTTTTCCTGGTATTCATAGGACTTAAATACAATTCCTGCTCTCAGCTCTTACATTATAACTGAACACTGCCCCTGCTGGTGTGTCTCAGCTCACCCTGCATATGGGGTACCCAGTCAGTCTCTGGACTCTGCTGAGGTTGCAGATAAGGGGGATTCAAGTTGTGTTAATGATTTGTGTGATCCAGATACTTGTTCACAAAGAACTGTACTGAGACCAGTTAGCTCATTTCTTGGAAGCCACTGTTGCATTGAGAATGTAACTATTTCAATCTGGCTAATGGCATGTTTAGGACTCCAACTCCGTGTCCGAGGAGCAGGGCTTGTTTCTTACCTTTGGGGCAGTAGAAGCCAGGTGGGCAGGGGTAGGTATGGTAGCTGGTGGTGTTTTCAGGACAGTAGTAGCCAGCTGCACAAGGCGAACATGCAGCTTGTCTGGTGAGGTTGTTATAAGTTCCTGCAGCGCAGGGAAGGGGATAGCTGGTCCCTTCTGGACAGAAGTGGCTCACAGGGCAAGGGCCTCCGTTGTGCCATACGTCTGTGAAGAAGAAAGTGAAAAGCAGTGGGAACAAAGGCAGGAGATTGCACCCAGCCACTGGATGTTTCTCTTTTGTTGTGGCCATTGTGATCCCGCAAGGGAGATTGAGAAGAGGAGGTGCCAGGTTAGAAAATTACCAGACACCACTCTCCAGGGTATCTGAGCTGTGTAAACAATCAAAGCAGTGTGCACAGAGTCCTTCCTTACAATGTACTTCACAGGCAAGACTGAGCCAAGTCTTACCTAACATTTAGCCTCCCTACATTTTTCTATGAAAACATTTTCATGCGTTAGCCTCACTTGAACCAGTTCTGGAGAACGTGGAAGGAGATGGAACAGCCATCGGGGAAGCTGAGGTTCTAGGCTTAGGAAATTATTTATCTTCAGAGAGCATGGAGTACAAAGGCAAAGATGGGGGGAGAGTGGGACACCTTCACTACTGGTGTGGAGCCTGTAACTTAACTCTGCTGCAATGCCCAACATACACAGCTATTGGGATAGTGTAGACCAATGGAACATGCTTCCCATTTCACATGTGCATGTGTTGTTTCAAATACCCTTCCCTAGAGGGCAATGGGCCTGGCTTATGTGAGGGCCTGGCCAAAGTAAGATATACAAAGGCATTAAATAGATAAGAGGAACAAGCATAGTGAGAGGGATCTGGCAGCTGAGTGGACTGCAGACAATAGCTATTAGCGAGATGCAGGGGATGAGGTCAGCAAGTGAGGGAGTGATTAGAGGGATGGGGGAATCTTGGGAAATCAGGTCCTGTTCCCCAAGGTATATTTAGACCCAGTGTGGCCAGGTGGCAATGCTTTAGGCAAAGTCAAATGCCCGATAGTGAACTCCGTAGGCAGGTGAAGACACCACTCACAGTGAATCACCCTGGCTTAAGGTTTATCGTACCTTCACCCAGTGACATCCTCACCTGCTGGGGATGAGGAGAAGGATCCAGATAGACAGTAGTAGCCAGCTGAGCAAGATCCTGAGGGAGCCACTAGACCGGCTGAGCTGCAGTAATAGCCAGGCGGGCACACAGTGCAGCTGGACTCCAGCCAGAGGTAGAGTCTGGGGAGACAATTGTGGCATAGCTGGGAAAGAGGGCAGCTAAGGCCAATGTACCCCATTTGCCACCAATACCTAGCACCATGTGCTGTGATAAATATTCCTCTTTGCAGAAGCCACTTTGCTCTTTATATCAATCTAGGGACAAAAATCACACTTCTCTGATCCAGAAACCACAACACGATATAGCTGCACCGCTTCTGTACCACCGCCACAGTCCCACAACCTACCCTCCAATATCATAAATCACACCACTGCCCAGAGCTCAGCATCCAGTACATTTGTCCATTCATTTTTCCATTCACATGCTGTCCCCAGTGTGGTTCCGTCCTTTCCCTGTGTTTCATTCTGTACAGTCTTGCAACTACACTATCAATGTGCACCAGCACTGCAAACAAGCCTCAACTTATGGGGGACTGAAGGAAGCCTGAGGCACCTGCATGGTGAACCATACAGAACTGCACTCTGCGGCTTGAAGAGTAAGTATGGAAAACCACCTAGAGGAGAGAGAGAGAGACTACAGAAGCAGGATAAAGAATGCATATAGTCCACCTGCCCATGGGAACATTAGGAGAAAGAGAGAGCTTCTGTTTTCAAGCCAGCATGACCACAGCCAAAGAGTTCACCTGTCCGAGAATGTGCCCACAGGGCATGGAAATGGGATGCTGGTGCCGGCTGGGCAAAAATGCCCAGGTGGGCACGGGCCTCCAGTGCTTGTATTTGTGGCTCCATCAGGGTTTGGGACACTGGCTCCTGTATTGAACACAAAGGGAAAACAAATCCTGAGTGACAAACATTGCAATTCATTGGCCACTTTGGCCCTTGTGGCTGGGGTGGCCAAACTGGACTTTTACAGGTAAAGTGTGGCTTGCAGAGCCCCCCACCCCCTGTTCTCCATCTACCAAACCGGGGGGAGGGCAGCTCAGGGCTCCTGCCCTGTGACAGGGCTAGGGGCTTCTGCCCAGTAGGGAGGGGGTCTAGGGGCTTCAGCCCCACAGGAGGCGCCTGCCAGGGCTCGGGGCTTCAGCCCTGCTCCTGCTGAAGCCCTGAGCACTGACAGGTGACTCCCACGGGGCTGAAGCCCTGAGCTCCACCACCCTGCTGCAGAGCAGAAGATCTGAGCAGGTGCATCTGGCTCTTTAAATTCTGAAGATTATTGTATGCGGCTCAGAGGATCAGTAAGTTTGGCCACTCCTGGCATAAACAAAGATATGTACTGTGTTTAACACAAGCTTTCCTTGCATTAAGATGCAACAATCACTGATGGAGGCTTGTTTCTGAATGTTCCATGTGAACTGGACTCCGTCCAGGGGAAAATCTTAGCCTTGGACTCAGTATCAATAAAATATTAATGAGAATCTCCTGAGAGAGAAAGAGAGAGAGAAAGTGCATGGGTAAAGATCTGATACTAATCTAAGGAATGGCCAGGCCTAACAACCCCACACAGTAAAAAATGAGTTCAGGCCTTTAAAAACCATGAGAATTTAATTTTTTTTTAATTGGGCTGATTTGATTTGTTTCGGTTGCACGTGGGTCACATTTCAGGCTTTGCTCCACAACCATGGGGACTAGAAACTTATTTTTTTTCTAAATCAACACTGAAATTCTCATGAAATCACATGAATCAGGACCAGAGGGCTTTAAGAAAAACATCAAATATTCTGGACATTGGCAGCACAAAGACTCATCAGTGAGAAACCCATGTGGTTTGGTAAACAAAACCTACAGAGTGTTTTGTATCATACAGAAGCACTGGCTCTGGCCAGAACCCAGAGCTGCCGCTGCTCCCCTCCCATCTTGCAGCCCCATGGCTCTGAGATATCTGAGTTCTGATTCTTTATGAGTGTCATCGCAGAGAGGCCAAGACATCTGCTCATGCACCAGAATCAACCTCCCATACTTTGCAAATAATTCCTGTCACTTGCCAAGAGATGATACATCGTTTCTAGCACCATCCTGCCAAGTAAGCACTGATAGTCTAAGAGATTACACTGTTTTTCATGCCAACAGAGCATGCCAACACCATCATGCCAACCTCATGCTCCAAAGCCTCTCTGCCATCACCTCATATTAATGCTAATGCACCAGATTCCTATCACAGTGCTAAAATGCCAACCTCACACACCAGCCCACTTTGCCATCCTCCCATCCAAAGCTTCTATACCTACCTCATGCCTCAGCAACCTGACGGCAACCTCTCTTTCCAGGAGGGGGCAGGACAAATTAGACAGAATAGAAGAGCTCAGGGAATATGGAGAAGATAAGGACCCCGTTCTCTTCCTCCCTTTGCCCTTGGGAACGCTAAGTCAAGTACCTGCTGTGCAGAAGAATCCTGGCCAGCAGGGGCCACTCGGAGAGGATAATCCCCATTCTCCACAAAACATCCCTGGAGAAATACACAGGGGAGAGAGGATCATTTAACTGGAAAGCGCACTGGGAAATCCAGCATACAATGTGCACTTCTGAGCAGGGAGAGGGTGAATCAGTGAAAGATCCCATCATAGCATCATCACAATTGGAAAAGCATCTTTCCAATTTAAACTGTGCTCCTGTGAGACACCAAGGATGTTAGAGCATACTTATTTCCTCCAGGGCATTAGCAGACATTGGTTCACAATGGGGACAGTACAGATAGTATTTAAGTATATTTTGATAGCATTGTTTATTTTACATTTGTTTCCTGGAGGTGAAATGCATTCATTAGGGGTTTGGGACAGTGGCACCAATTCAAACATTTCTTGGGAGGTGGGGGAATTTCAGTCCCTGCCCTTCCCAGCAGGAACCCTATTCCAGTTCTTGCTCATCCCCCCCACCCTCTTCCTGGAGGGACCCCCACTCTCCCTTGGGCTTGGAGTTTCCCCTCTCTCTTACTAACACAATGCATGAGCTGGTGCCCCAGGAGTGGGGTTCTCAGCGGACTCCCCTGCACTCTGCTGTACTGGAACCGACTCCCTGTGCACCAGATTGCAACACCATTTGGCCCAGCTGTGACGAAGGGGCAGACAGGTCAAATTTGAGTGGCGTTGCAACCATGCAGCAGCAGTACAAGACCACTGCTTAAAAATGGTCAGCCCATGTCCCACCCCACCCCAACTCAACAGCCTATGTAATTGTGAGAAAGTGCAAAAATCTTGGGCGGGGGGCTGCCCGCTCTGAACTCCGAGTTGGCACCGCTGGTTTGGGAAAAGAGCTGGCACGTGGAGCAATCTCTCTCTTACAGAGCGGTCTGCAGGATGGGAGAGCTGGAGAGCTACTGCTCTAAGAGGTTTCCTTACCTGCAGGGCATTGCTGGCACCTCTCGGCCTGGCTGATTCCATGAGATGGGTTGTAAGTCCCAGCTGGACAAGGGTAAAAGCTGATTCCAGTCTTCTGGGGACAGTAAAAGCCAGGTGGACAATGTTGCATTATGCCGTGCTGACAGTGAAACCCAGCTGGACATGGGAAGCATTTGTCTTGACCTGAGAGGGCAGTTCAGGAAAGGAAAGAAAAAGCACCACTGAATGGACTCACTTCTGTAGGACTCTTACTTGCCTGGTCCTGGACTTGAAATAGGAGGACTGGAATGGTATTTTCTTCGCTTTCCTGGCTTCACTGGTCTTTATACCTATTAGAGAGCTCATGCGGCAGTTTGTTCTAACAAGCTTTCCAGCCCTGGTTTGCAGGTCCAGGAAGTTTGCAGAAGCATCTACATTTCTGAGTGCTTACCCAAAAGGCCAGAGGCCACTGTAAGGGGATTTCTTTCAGATCTGCCCACTGGATGGATTCACAATGAGGAAATCTGGTTGAATATTTAACAGCTCTGTTGTTATAGAACAAGACCTGCTGCTGTGCTTCTGGGACTTAGGCTGATGTAGGAGTGTCACGTATGGAACATTGTCCTCTGGGACACATTACCCCAGGACACAGTGAAACAATTGTCTCCCCGTCATGATGCAGCATCCTCATGACATGACAGTGCAACAGCCCTGAAGATATTTGGGGATGTATTTTCGTGTCTTTCAGCCCAGCTTGCAGGACATGGGACTGCCCACTCCAATCAGAATAGGTGGAGACCCTGCTTTGACTTGCAGGGTTATTCATAACCATGCTGTAGGAGTTAATGCTTGTCACACTGCTAACTCCTAGGTGGCACTGCTCTGCTGGACTTCAAATGGTGTTCCGCACACTTATGCCAGCAAGTAATTTGGTCTGGTAGGCATATTGCACCGTAATAGAGTAACAGGAGAATAACACTGGAGCTGTGGAGTCCAAACTGGATTTCTAGTTCCCTCTCAGTTAGATGGTAGCTCAAGCAAAGCAGCCCTCTCCCCAACTCCTGACCTGTTGCATTGCTGTATTCCCCATCTGGGCACGGAGAGGGTGCTGCTGAGCCTGCAAGGCAGAAGTGTCCTTTGGGACAGAGATCCCCCGTCACAGCATCCAATGGTCTTGGGGTCTGCGTCCCTCCTGTGCAGTAATAGCCTGAAAGCAGAGACACAGGGACTCCATCACTCACCTTGTCTTGCTGCAGGAGTGGGAGGGCACTCAGCAGAAAATAAGAACCATTATAACAATGATGTGAGTGAATTGGCTGGTAGTTGGAAAAGCTGTTGACATGTCTCACCTGGTGCACAAAGCCCTGCAGGGGAAACCTGGCCTGCCATACTGCAGAAGAACCCAGGGGGACAGGGTAGACACCAGCTGGCATCCTGGGCTCCCCTCCTCTCGTTCCAGGTACCAGCAGGGCATGGCATCTCTCTTGGGTGTTTCGTGCCAGCAGGGCAGTAATATCCTGCTAGGCAAAGATCACCAAAAGGAAGTCCCACCTGGAGCAAGGAAAACAAGGTGGATATTGTGCCTGATGCACTTCACGCTGCGTTAGCAAGTCGGGCTTCACCAGCCAGTGCAATACTCACGGGTGAGGTGCTGTTGGACCCTTGGGCACAATAATATCCTGGCTGGCACAGACCCTCAGGAGTGGCCAGACCAGCTGTGCTGCAGTACATTCCCGCCGGGCAGGGTTTGCAGGATCCTGTCCCCATGGCACCGAGTATGTCCATGTAAGTGCCCTGCAAAGAGAGAGCTATTGAAGCCCTCGGAGGGCAAGAAATCTCCAAGGAAGAACTTCTAGATGGAAGGAAACACACTTGGCTCTTACCGCTGGACATGGGAGAGGCAGGATACTCCGAGCTGGGCAGTAATGCCCTTTGGAACAAGTCACAGGTTCAGCCAGGCCTGTCTGGTTGCAAAACGTCCCCTCTGGGCACTCTCTGCACAGAGACTGACCAAGGACCTAGAGGGGAACATAGCAGGAACTGAGTGTCAGAGCCCCTGCTCATTCAGAATGAAAGTTGTGAGCAATGTGAAGGGTGGAACAGGTGTCACAGGCCCACCTGCTGTTGTGGATAACACCATGTGTCTGGGTAGCAACAGAAAGGGTACGGTTTACAAAGCAATCTAAAGACATCAGAGCAGATCCCTGTCCTGGACTGCAGGACATACTGTCCCGCTTCCATCCCACACCAGACATGGTCAGAATCTAGTCTGTTGCAGCTGGGTGAGTGTCAAGCTTGAGAGAAAACCTGAAGCCATCAGAGTTTCACTAGTCTGGTGCTAACATCTCACACATATCTGCTCCCTGATTCAGATTCTGAAGGCTTCTATGGACTCAGAATAGTCTGTAGCTTAGTTCACTGCACTTACAGGCTGGAAACTCCCAAGAGGGCAGGGTTCTGGTCTGAAAGCTCCTGCCAGTGAATAATGCCCCTCCATGGCCACATGCTGAAGGGCAGTTTTGGCAGCTCCAGTACAGAAGTAGCCAGGTTTGCAGGGTCCAGTGGGAGCTTGGCTGTTTGTCCCATCACAGTACAGCCTGGGGTTGGGAAAACACACATCATAAGTAGAAACATTTCCTTTTTTCACAGGAAAGCATTGTCTTAAAACAATAAATGCCCCACTAACTGGCTGGAATCACAGAGGATTCACAGATCCCATATATGCATGGATCTTGTAGGGATAATGCAGGACAGGCCATCCTTCATCCAGAATTTAATTATTTTCATCAAGACAGTAAACTCTTACATTTCACAGTTTGATACTGAGAAGAATAAAGCTTCCTTCCCTTAGTAACTGTTAGGGAAACGTGAACCAAAACTTTTCAGTAGAGATCAGATAAGTTCACAAAAGTTCAGATGCCTTCCCCCCACAAACCTCAAACTCCTAGCTCCACAAGCCTGGTTTGGAAAATCTCACAAGAGAGATATTCTCATGAGATTCCTGGTAGATTCCAACTCCTGGATGGAACACAAATACCATCAAATACCTCTCTGTTATATTGTCATGTATCTTACTGGCTGGAAACAGGGTGCACAGGAATGTAGTAATGGAAAATACCGGGGTGGAGGGAAGGTTTGGATTCACTCTGAGCTTTGGGTCTTGGTGAGGGAGAGCTAATATTTTATCCAGACTTGTTGTCCCCTTCATAATAAATTATAAAGGAAATTGATTGGGCCACCAAACACCAGATGCTTTTACTGACAGCATTTACTAGAATACAGAGATGCACCTATCCAAAGGAGCATCAGCCTTAAGTTTACATTCCTCACCAGTGGCTGCTATGTGTCACAGCCTTATGATTCTCTATTTTATGTATGCCCACCCACTAATATCTGACAGCAGCTGTGTGTGTCCTAGAGAATGAAACACTTATAATTTTTATTAGAGCCATACACTGTCCTTCATAATCATCCATGCAGTTTCACAGACTCTTAGACTCAAAGGCCAGAGGGGGCCATTGCAATCATTGAATCTGCCCTCCTGCATAACACAGGCCAGAGAACTTGCTAAAATAATTCCTAGAGCAGAGCTTTGAGGAAAAACATCCTATCTTGATTTTAAAATGGTCAGATGGAGAATCTACCACAACCCTGGGTAAATGGCTCCAATGGTTAATTATTCTCACTGTTAAAGATGTATGCTTTTTTCAGTCTGAATTTGTCTAGCTTCAGCTTCCAGCCATTAGAAACCATGGTGGTCAATGGGAATGCCACACATTGAATAATGGGGTGAATACCCTCACCCAGTCTAAACAACAAAGGGTATCGACCTGACAAGGACTAGCATGAATTGGGTGGAAGGTCTCTAGGTCATGGCATCATGCACTTAGGATTCAGCAAGCCAGACTTTAAGCATGTGACGAGCCAATGGGATCAGTCTCCCGCTGAAGGTTCCTCACTGCAGGTCCCCTGACGATCACATGGCCTGGTTTATAGCAACGGGAGAGCAACCACACTGCAGCCTTATAAAACTGAGCAATGTTCTTCTGCAGAATGGGAAACTCACCCAGGTGGGCAGTCCAAACACTGCTTCAGGCTCTTCAACCCACTCACATTACTGTAGGTCCCCGGAGGACAGGGTGTAGGTAACAGGGAGCCAGGTGGGCAGTATGCTCCAACAGGGCAGGTATCACCTGTCACACCATCTGTGGGCAACTGAAATCGGAAAACAGATAATTTAACAATTACTAGAGAAAGGAGTAACTGTATCAAATGAGACGAGTATGTTAAAGGGGTGCACTGATTTAGTCCTAAGTCTGTACAGACCCTTACATCAATGGAAGTGGTTTCCTTTTTTTTTTTTTAATTCCCACGATATTATTTTTTGTTTGCATGTAAACACTCCCTTACCATGTTTACAACCTAAATATTGCAGCACTATGTTAATGCATGAGAGCTAGAAAGAGAAACTGACTATAAAGAAAGGTGATAATGATGAGTCTCTCTCTGATGTCCAAGCTGAGAGCAATGCAGGAAATGGACAGAGACCATTACTGGTGAAAAGGAAAGTAGATCTGAAAATCTTTTCACTTTCAATGATAGATGGGCCCAGATTGGCACATGGGAGTCCAAAGCTCTGAACACTGGAGAAGTTCAGATCTGGGTCTAAATCTGGGGCCTAATTTTGCCTCTTGGGCTTCTCCATTGAATCAGAACCCAGAATTCAAACTTCTCAAAGTTTGTGGCTGTTTGGATCCTTGTTCTAATCTAGATCCTACCTCTCCAGCTCAAGACCATATCTAGTTTGAATAATAGATAGCGTTCATCAATAACGGAGAGAAGAAAATGCACTGTATTCATGGATTTTTAAAAATTGAATAGTGTTGCATGGGATGGTAACTTGAATGAAACTATGCCAGTTTACACCAGCTGAAGATATGGACAGCTCCAGATATTTAGCCTGACTGACTCCCTGTCCTTTCAGTTACAAGTGGTGAGACTGGGATAACAAGATCATAGGACTTGATCTTACACCCTTCTAAGTCACAGGCAAATTTCCCATTGGCATCACTGGCAGCAGAGCCAGCCATGGGCACACAGTGGGGAGCGAGGGCTGCCGAGCTAAGGCTCCTGGGGTACGTTTCAACTGCATCTGGGAGCAAGCCTCCAAGGCCAGGTAGACAGACTCGCTTTAGCAGGGTTGCACTGGCGTGCTAAAAAATAGCTGTGTGGATGTTGCAGCACTGGCAGCATGGGTTCACCTGAGCTTGGACCTGGGGGTAGGACAGGCTTCAGCTTGGGTATCTGGGCCCAGCCCTGACCAGCGCCACAACATCCACACAGCTATTTCTAGGGAGCTAGCTTGAGCCCGCTAATGCAAGTCTGTCTGTGCGGGCTGGGGAGCTTGCTTCCCGCTGCAGTGTAGACTTACCCCTGGAGTCGTTCCCTTGTGGGCCAATGATGGAGAATATGGCAGAGGAGCCTGGCTTTGAGGAAGAGGAACTTAACACACAACTTACTGGTGTCACTGCTCTGCCCCGGCAATGGAACCCAGCCTCACAGAGGCCACTGGGGCCTGTCTGTCCTTGACCAGCACAGTAAAACCCACCTCCACACGGGCTGCAGTCCAGGGGCGCAGCCAGCTCCTTTCTGTTACCGTATGTGCCCTCTGGGCAGGGCTCAGGACGGGAGCTGCCTCTGGCACAGTAAGAACCCTGCAAAACAAAGCCAGGTTCTCACAGGGCTAAAAGCTCTTACAATAAACCTGGACTTGGCCCATCTGCCTCCCCTTTTATTACAAAACCACCGCAGAACAACTTACAGCTGGGCAAGTTTTGGGCTGCGTCATGGCAGGAGAGTCACAATAGTACCCAGCAGGACATGGTTCGCAAGCGTTTCCTCGTTCCACAGCAGAACTATCCCAGTAGAAGCCAGGAAGACAGGGAAAAGAGAAGGGGAATCCAGTCCCTGGGGGGCATGTGTATCCTGGGGGGCAGTCTCCAGTCTGGGAAACAAAAGACAAAAGGGATGGTCAGTCCTGGGGTTGTCCTTGTTGTTTCAAGATGGGATGGGTGAGTCAGTTCAGCTACAATAAGAAGTGGCTTGAGCTTTGGCCAGAGTTGGAAACTTTAATTATTATTGGAGTTGATCAGAAAAGGCAAAAGAAAAAGAAAATCCGATAACATTTTTTAAATTAAAATTTCCCTGTGTTTGTTTGTTTTAGGGGATCGGTCAAAATGTTGATGTAAAAAGTCAACAAAATCTCAAATTTTGAAAAATATCCAAAAAGTTTGTTTATTTATTCTTAAAAAGAAAAGGAGTACTTGTGGCACCTTAGAGACTAACCAATTTATTTGAGCATAGCTGTAGCTCACGAAAGCTTATGCTCAAATAAATTGGTTAGTCTCTAAGGTGCCACAAGTACTCCTTTTCTTTTTGCGAATACAGACTAACACGGCTGTTACTCTGAAACCTGTCTTTATTTATTCTTGTTCATTTTGTTGAGCGCTGACAATGTGCTCAGTGTTATAAAAAGCCCAGTTAGAAAAGACAGTCCATATCTCACAATATAAGCTGCTAAAGGAAGAAGCATGGGAGCTGGAAGAGAGCAGAAAGAGGTGTGGGAGATCAGTGATGGAGGGGATGGGAGAAAAAAGGAGTGTGGTTGAGGTACAAAGAGGGGATGGCTTGATGGATGGAAAGAGGGAGTCTGTTGCTTGAGCAAAAGGCAGGGTGAATGAAGGTGCACAGACAAGAGAACCTAATTGTGGAACATCAGCCTCATTTTGTCTCCTGATCTGAGCCCACTGCAGGTCAAAGGACCCTCCCACTCAGTCCTGCTAGAGTGTGGAATGACTGGGCCCTTGGGATGCCTACAGAGTTCTGGGGGCTGAGACTCTTCCCTCAGGGAACACCTACACTGTAGCAGGGAGCATGCTTCCCAGTTCAGGTAGACAGACATACTAGCCCGCAGGGAGGTAGCATGGGCAGCGGCTCAGGCTAGCTGCCTGAGTATGAATCCAGGGGGCTGGGTGGGTTTGTACTCAGGCGACTAGCCCAAGCTACTGCCCGTGCTACTCCAGGCTACCCAGCAATTTTTAATGAACTAGCTCAAGCAGGTGGGAAGCATGCTCCTAGCTACAGTATAAACTTACCCGCATTGAGGAGGGAAGGGTAACATGGCATTGACAAACTTCCCCCTCTCCGCTAAAAGTTTGGCTCCCTCCATGCTGCTGAACCTCCAATCTAATTATTTTTAACACACATTTCTTCTTTACATCTCTTATTGATGTGAGAGTCCCAGGTCTTTGGAGATGGGACTACCACAACGACAGCTCCCGAAACCCATAAGAGCCAGAGAGGCACCAGCTACTAGCACTTGGGGTGTCTTTCATGGGCTGTCTTTCATCAGAGCATCATAAGGCAGGAGCACTGGATAGACAAGCAACATGCTAACTATTCCTGAGAAGGCTCCATCACCAGAGTCACTGTAGGGCTCTTAGGTCTGAGGGCACTCACCGGATGGGGAATTCCGCGGGGTTCTCTCCATTCCCTGTAGCAATACTTCCCTGCAGGACATAGCAAGCATTCATCAGCTCTGCCCAGGCCCTTCTGCTCACTGTAGGTTCCATTAGGGCAAGGTCTAGAATGAGAGTCCTGGAAATGAAACACAGACTGCTCTTTAACATAGTGTTATCACTACTGCATCCCACAATGCAAAACCTCCTACTGCAGAACACACAAAAGAATTCCTCTCAGTATCTGGAAACAAGCATATGGGAAAGGATATTGGGAGCCAGATGTGGAGGCAGTAAAGATGATATTGGGGAGAGCAGAGGGAGGCATCAACATTTAGCAGCCATACACCTACACTCAACTTTGTGATGATCTCTCAAGGTGCCTCAGTCTATCATGGGTGCAGCTACACACTGTACCCAACCAACTACAGGGTTAGATGCTTCACCATGGGGATTGGTGCTCACATGTACAATTCAGTGGTTCAGGAAGGCATTTTCCTGCCAGTCCCCACAATTCCTAACAGACACGGTTAGGGCCCTTGGGAATCCTTTTGTCTTCTTCTGGAGCTGCGATTCTCCAATCTTTCCATTCTGCAGATTGTTTCGTAACAGAGGTGTTTGCTTGGTCTACATATTTCAAGAGTACTAATTCCATTCCTGCCTTTCTGGCTAACAGACAGTATGCTGAAAGGCAACTGCATAGATCTTACTCTAGATTCTAGAATTCTTATCCAGACTCATGCGCCTTGTAGCAGGAACTGTCTTTTTGTTCTGTGTTTCTACAGCATCTTGCACTGAAGGCTTTGGTCAATGATTAAGGATCTTAGACGTAAACACAATATGAATAAGGAAATAAATAAATAAAAGTGGGTCTAGGTTACTGAATACTATTATTCCAGGTATTAAATCTCTTCATCTCTTTATTACTTAATTATTATTATTAAATTAAAAGTATCTAGTGGCAGCAGCACCTACAATGTGATGGGTTCTCTACAGACATTTAGAAAAGAATAGTGCCTACCCTGAGTAGCTCCCAGGCTAAGGACAAATGGACAAGTAGACAGAGGAAGTTAAAAGGAAGGGAAACAACATATTTTTATTTTATAAAACATACATCTTAATTCAGTTCTCTGAAGGCAGCATGGTAGAAATGACTTAAATGTGGACGGAATACAAATAACAGTAAGGAGGAAATGTGTATTAATTACATGCAGATAATATAAAAACCTTAATAAAAACTGAATGCAATTTCCAACAAGAGAAACCAAAATCCTAAAAACATCCTTTAAAATACATCTGGGAAGGTAAGAAAGAAGTCAGAGAGAAAGGTAAAGAAGCCCAACATTATGACAAACACCGAGCTCTCTAAACACCAGGAAATCATGGAAACCAGAGTAAAAAGATCAAACAACCTAGAGCTGGTAAGGACTCCGGCAGCAAGACTGACTCCACTTTAGCTTCCCAAAAAGCAAAGCCCAGAAGATGAGAGAATGGTGAATAACAATAACCAAATAGATCCCCTTACAATGTCACCCCGGGGACAGTAGTATCCTCTCGGGCAGGCATTTCCACTGGCATCTGGAGTGACTGCCTGTCCTTCGGGGCACAGCAGGCCTTCAGGGCAAACCATAACAAGCAGCATGGCCTCCCTGCTGGTGATCTCATCAGCACAGTAATGTCCAGTGAGACAGGACAAGCAGGAGGCAGAGCCTGGGTCCTATGGGATAGTGGACACATGATACAGTTTACATTTTCACAGCACAAAAGGACCTCAAGGCATTTTGAAAGCTATGTTCAGGCACAGAATACTTTGCAAAGGCATGCAGCTAACTCTGGGGTGGAGACTGCACATAGGTAAACAAATTGCCCAAAAGACACTGTAGCTGGGTGGAAACACTCAAGACCCAGGACATTATGACAAACCCCTATTCTTACACAAAGTATCATGGCATCTTTAATACCTGCAAAGAAAATAGAGGAACCCTGGTTTTAAGGTCTCACAAAACATACCTCTATAGACCACAAACAACATATAATTCAGTTTATTTACCCTGGAAGCACGAAAGACAGTCTCTCAACTGGGTAGCTCCCCCTGCCACTGCCCATGGCTTATCTGTGGATAAAGGACTTTGTTCCCCAACCCTGTCAATCCAACATCTTTTATCAGTACAATAGGAAAAGAGAGGTTTCAGAGTAACAGCCGTGTTAGTCTGTATTCACAAAAAGAAAAGGAGTACTTGTGGCACCTTAGAGACTAACCAATTTATTTGAGCATAAGCTTTCGTGAGCTACAGCTACAGCTCAATAAATTGGTTAGTCTCTAAGGTGCCACAAGTACTCCTTTTCTTTTTTAGGAAAAGAGAGGAACACTGAAATCCCCTGTTCCCCCCAGCCTCTCCATGTCACAATGGATTGGAAAGCACCACAGAGAGATAATCTGGGTCTATCTGTCATACATAAATCCCCATTCATCATTTATCTCCCCTCTGATCTTAATGAATAGTTTCAGCAATAATTATCAAATCTCTGCAGCAATAGAAAGTTGGCCTGGGTGGAGATAGCAGGGCGATTTGATAGCAATGACATGCCGGTTTCCCATCAATATGGAAATTTGGTAATTATCACTAGAATTATTCATTACAGCTTAGTGACAGACAAATAAGGAATAGACCCAGCTTTGTTTGTCAGAACAGCTATCTCACCCATTGTCCCCTTCTGTGGATCTGACCCATTGTTTTACCTTCCACAGTCAAATGAGCATTTGATTCCATTGCAATCCCCCCCGGAGCTGGGGCTGAACAGAGGAGCCTCCTCCCCATCATTCCTCTGCAATAATTAGCTGACACTGAAGGGGAAAAAACCCATCCAAATTACAAACATCTATAAAACTGTGAGCAGCCAGCTGGGGGAAACAAATGAAACCAGAACCTATTCACACAATCGCTATTTCCATGGTAATTGGATTGTGGTTACAGCTGTTCCTTTAACTTGCATTCCTAATCATAGAAATTAGGGTTTGGACGGGGCTGTGCAGAGACTCAGAACCCCGAACCGGCAGGATCATTCCCTATATCATACTCTCCAGGCCTTTCTTTGAGCCAGTTTTAAAAAACAACAACAACGGTGACAATGCTTCTCCATTGCTTTCCATAAGAGACAACCCCACAGTCAAATAGACTCTACTCTGAGGTCTTGTCTGTATTTAACTTAACATTCCCCACCATTTCACCCCTACCAGTGCAGCTCCACCTTGACAGCAATGGTGAGAGCACTAGTGCAGACAGGCCACAGGCATCTTTACCACTGTATCATCTACACTGGCTCTCAGTATGCTTAGGTGACAGAACAGTAGTAATGCCAGTGCCTTGTTTCCACTAGGACTCCCACTCTTGCTGCCTCCACTGTCAATGCCAGGGTGAAAAAGCTATGAAAAAGCTCATTGCAGACCCAGCCTTGGAACCCAAAGGGAAGGGACCATTTTGGTCCATGGTTTGAGCTTCCTTCCCTGCCACCCTTCAATTCTTGTGCTGCACAGCAACCAGAATGAAACAATTGCCACTTACTGAAAAGCTGCCAGCACCACATGCTTGGGGAGCCACAGTGCCAGGCTCAGGGCAGTGGTATCCTCCGGGGCAGGGGATGCAGTCTCCAGCCACCTTTGCTCCTTGCTCCTTGCGATAAGTTCCTCTGAATAAGGATAGAGGGGAGGAGGCAGAGTCACATATGGCAGCAAATTTGGTGCAACCTGGGTGTTGCTCTTTCCTTGGATATAATACAGGGAAGACACCACAGGAGGAAACTCACCATATCCACAGCTGGTAGGAAACGTCCCACCCGTGATGGAACTCAACAAACCTTGACCTTCAGAAACATGCAGGTTAAGATGGAGCACTTCACTTGCACACACTTATGATGTACACACATATTGCATACACTGGGATAGGGAAGATTTCTGAGGTCCAACCTGGGTAACACTTTAGGCCCTGCTCAAATGGGTCAGTGCATTGGTCTCAAGATCTCTTTTTCACAACACACAATCTACTTACGCTGGGCAAAGAGTTGGCTTGGAGGTCCCATCTGTGCAGTACGATCCCACAGGGCAGGCAGTGCAGTCTTCCATTCGGCCATTTCCCAGTCTGATACTGTAGGTTCCCGCAGGACAGGGGAACTGGGTGCTTGTCCGTGTACCTTTCCCAAAGATGAGGAGGTGATGGAGATCCTAACACTAATCCTCTCTCTAAGTGAGAGAGAATGGAAAGGTGCTTCCACACCTAGATCTAACTAATACTTTGGTGAACAAGTTCACCAGCAGGTGTAATCACTGACATGGCAGATATTGCAGACACTTTGCAAGCAGTTTTGAATTTGGAATCATGAGTATTTGCACCAGAAGCTTGATTCTAAATTTTATGCTGATGCAATCAAGGGATGGAAAATACCATGTGATCTACGTGCCAGTCCAAACAGCTTGAGTTTCAAATATCAAATACTCAGAGAGCACAGTTTGCTATCAACCCACAGGCTGAAATATATTGGTGCAAAACACTGGCTGAGTAAACAATGAACAAATGTGTGAAAACCGTGCTCTGTGTGCTGATAGTTACTAAACACAAAAATGAGCTAAATTCCCCCTACTCTGCTTAGTATCTACTTACCATCTGGGCAGTAATGTCCAGGGTTGCATCTCCCTGACGGCACACGAGCTCCTGCCACACAAAACCAGCCTTCAGGACAGGGCAAACACTCCTCCTCTGATGCCAGGCTTGTCCTATTGCTCCAGGTGCCTGGGGCACACTTGTATTGTGCTGGATGTTTTGTGCCTGGGGGGCAGTAGTGACCAGCTGGACATGGGACAGGGGGCTTCTGCTTCCCCCCTGTTCCTGCAAACACAAGGATGGACATTAGGAAAGGCAGTGTGACATAGTGGATGAAGCGCTGGACTGGAACTCAAGAGACCTTGGTTTTGTTTCTGGCTCTTTCACTGGCCTGCTGAATGACTTTGGGCAAGTCACTCCATCTTTACTTGCCTTAGTTGCCCCTCCGTAAAATGGGGATAATGTTATTGACCTCCTTTGTAAAGTGCTTTGCAATCTATGGACGAAAAGTGCTATGTAAAAGCTAGGGATTATAATTATTATACTGATCAGAGAGTGAGTCACTTTGCAGGCAACACTCTGAAGAGTCTTCCAGGGACTGATTCCAAGGAGAGTGGTCAGAGTGACGAGGCAATGAATGAATTACAAGATTTGGGAACCTACGCCTGGTTGCTTGTGGGTCTGTTTATTCATGCTACTGCCTTTTTGTGCTAGAGCAGCACCTGTTTGTTTAAACCAAGGAAAGCCTTAAATTCAAAATAAGATCTAACATGGCACAGGCACCAACTTAGTTACACTCTATGAAATCTGCCCAAGGCACTGAGCAGTCTGCACTGGCAATAACCCCTGGGAAGGTACTCACTGCTACTGGCCATAGTGCAGGGGTACTGGGACTAGACTGGAACCTACCAGTGCACTCCATTTGACCAAGGCTCTGGGCTATCTCAGAAGGGGCAAAAAGAAGCTACTCAAGTCCCTTTACCCATGGCACGAGGCTACCCTCAGAGGGCATGTCTACACTGTAATGTAAACCCAAGTCTGTGGGAGCCTGGCTTTTGGACTCAGTGTTTCAAAGCCTGCACTTGAGCATCCACACTGCATTGTAACCTAGGTTTACCATTGCTGGACCTCGGTCTCACAGCCATGCTAATATGTCCATACTGCACTATACACACCTTCTGATTCAGGTCTGTGGCTTGAGCTACATCCACACTGCAGAATGACAGGGTTGGACCCAAGTCACAGCAGGGCTTGGGCTCTGACACACCCTCTTAGCAGGGTCCTAGGACCTGGGGTCTGAGTACTTGCTGACTTGAGTCAGACTGATTTGTGTGTGGACAGAAGCGTGGCTTGGGTTCAAACCTGAGCCAGAGAGTGGGCTTAGTGTGCTGGGTAGACAGACCCATAGGGCCTGGAAAAGCCCCCTTCCAATGACCCATAGCACTGGGTCATTCCCATAGAGACACAAGGGTCCAAGGAATAACACACCTCTCGTACAGACGAATCTGGCAGGACATGTTTCACACTGAGACTTATCAAAAAGGTGGAGATGGTTGCTGAATGTGCCTGGCGGGCACGCGTTGCCAGGAGCATGAGGCCTGGAAGACCCCATCGGACACACATAACTAGAAAAACACAAGAAAGCTGGCTGTGTCAAGGGTTCAGATATTACAGAGCCCTTCCTGCCCCTCCCCAAACACTGGGGCCACTTGTCACATGGAGGGCGCTGTGGAAGAATTCTGCAGCTAAGCAGAAATTGCGCCACTTGATGTTGCAGATGAGTTAGGTTGCTTGATAAGGACTTGCAGCCTCTGCTGAGGTGGCAGGTAGGTTGAGCGACTGGTTTGGAGACAGGAAACTTGCCTAGGAAGTTGCAGGAAAGCCATAAAGGTGGGAGCAGGGTCAGGACACTTCTCTACCATGTGGGAGGAGGGTTGGGCAGCATATCTGTGAATAGCTGAAAGTGGAACTATGGGGGAGGGTGTGTAGGGGGAAGGAGAAGACCATCTTTTTATTCTGTTTGTACAGCTCCTAGCACAATGGAGTCCTGGTGTATAACTGGAGCTCCTAGGCAATACAAAAAAATTAATAGAATTTACAATGTAAGGGCTTATCAGACTTTCTCATTCCAAAATGAAGGAGCTTTTATTATGCCGCTATAGTTCCTTTACATCTTGACAATGCCTCTATCTTCACATATCTCTTGTGAAGCCGATACTCTGGAGCCTTCCCACAATGGAGGTCAGCACAACTGGTCTAAATATTTTATTGGAATTTGTTTCCCCTCAAAAAAGTTTTGTCAAAATTGAAATGTTTTTTGAAAACCGTTCAATTTCTACTAATTTTTAAATTTTTTAATGAAAAGACTAAAAATTGAAATAAAACATTTGGTCTGATATTTTGGCAAAATATCAACGTTTACAGTGAAATACATTGAATGAAATAGTTTGTTCTACATTTTCAATAAATAAAGTTCAACTAGATCTAAATGTTAGGAATCGGGATGCTATGCATTATGAATATGCTCACTGAGACCCGATTAGTTTGTATTATTATTTATACTATATATTATATATATATATATATATTATAGGTAACACCTAGGAGACCTGATCACAGAGCAAGACATCATTGTGCTAGGTGCTGTACAAATGCAGAAGAAAAGATAGCCCCTTCCTTAAAGACCTTATGGTCCTATTAAAGCTCTGATTTCCTGCGAGGCTGATATTACCTGAGTGACAGGTGGAAAGGTGACAACTCACTTCCCCCACACCCTCACGCGTTAACAAAACAAAAGAGGCAGAACCAAAGAGCACAGTCACAGAAACGAATAACTGATACTTACCCAGCCATGCACTCCGAGTCTGGCTGGGTCAAGCCAGCCTGGGTACAAACTCTACCTGCTGGGCAGGCTCTGCAGTCTGTGGCATCATCCTGCCCCCGGAGAGGATTATATGTACCCGCCCGGCATGGGCGTGGGTAACGGGCACCAGCAGGGCAGAAATACCCAGTGGGGCACTTGAGACACTGTCTGATTCCTAGGGAGAGAGAGAACACTTAAGGCCTCTAGAGACCTTGAAATTGCAAAAAGGGTTGTAGTGTACAAAATGTGGCTCCCTTTCTTTTACCATGATGAGTCCTACTGCAAGGAAATATGATGGAGATGTGCTCCTAGACAGGGTGATAAAATCACTGCAGCACCAGAGGGTGGCGCTGTTGGACTAGCTGAATGTTTCCTTATAGTTGAGTCACTTTTGGAAGCAATAAAACCATCTGGATTGTGTTTTGAGCTGATAATGTGAGGAATAGATACATTAAAAACAAATAAATACATCAGCCTGCAAACACACATTGATGCAGGTTTGTCAGGGTCCCCTTATTAATGTATTTAATACCCCAATATCTGGACTCTGCTCTTGAGAGAGCCTGGTCTGTATAACAGTTGAGCTGTTTCCATGTTTGCATTCTGAATACGGAGTGATGAACGGGTTTCATAGACTGGAGACATACTCAGCCCAAACATGTAGATACCTGCTTGAATGACAAACATTGCAAACGTGACAGTCTCTGAAACCCTGTGTGTTAAACAAAGGAAGGGGACTTAAGGGGATGCTGTTGAGATAAAAGAGAAACACATCATTAAAAAATCCTTCCTTTCCAGTGCTGCCGCTCCTGTCCCAGGTTACAGAGTGCATGCCTCTCCGAGGATCCCAAAGTGCTTTCCATCCTGGAACGAAACACAAATTTAGTAGCCTCTTCTGGTTTGGAACATAGAAGCTGTTTAAACAGCAGACAGCATGTAGACTAATTTAGGAAAGGAAAGGAAGAAAACCTTATTGAAGCGAAATGGCAGCAGGAATTTGAGGCAGGAAAAATGAAATTACTTGAACTGGGATTTGTGTAGGATACGAGGATTAACATGAGAATTTACAAAGACTAGAGGTGCTCAGAAATTTTAATCTACTCTCCTCTCTCCTTCCCCTGCCAATGAAAAATGGCTTCTCAACCAAAATAAATATGTCCATTTTGATCAAAATTATCTGATTCAATAACAAACAACCTACCACTAGCACCACAACCACAACAACAAAATCTGAACATTTTTTTGGTACAAATATGCATGTTATGGTATTTTTTGGCTTGGTTATTCATAAAAAATATTGAATTTTCATTTCCAAAACCCAGAACTTTCTACAGGAAAATTTTACCAAAAAAGTTTTTCTAAACCAAACATTTTTCAGTTTTAGTTTTTTATTTAAAAAACAAAAACTGTTGACCAGTTTTGTTGAATAAATGACCGTGAATTGCCAGGATCTAAGCTTTAAACTCTGCTACACAGCAGTTTTAACATTTTGTAATCATGACTGATGCCATGTGAGTTGGGACAGGGAATAAAGATCAATCTCTTACCAGAACTCCTGGGTGTCACCCTGACTTAGAGTAAAGTGTCTCTTACCTTCTGACTCCTCCATACTGCTGCTTGTGTTATTTGAGGATCTCCCATCCAAACACTAACCACCTACCTCTGCTTAGCAGAGCTGACGATCATCACAGAAGGTAGCATAGCTGCAGGCTAACAGTTTAGATTATTAAACTGAAGGAGTTTTTAAAATCTAATTTATTTTGCACCATCTATGATGTTTGTTTAGATGGCGCTGGCCTTGTCTGTCTATTGAATTTTGTTGTCTGGCTGAGATTTGAGACGTCTTCCTAGCTGTGCTGTGAAAATTCACTTCTGATTTTAATTTCAGAAGCGGGAGGGAAGCAATGATTTCCTAGTCTTAGCCGGTGAGCAAAGAATCATTTAATAGTTAGGATGCTTTAGCACCGAATTGTCCACTTACAACACATGATCAGATAGAAGAAAATATGCCTTAGTTTTAGGAATGTATTACCTTGTTAATAAATGTGCATCTGAGAGGCAGTGGTGCCTAGTGGTCACAGCAGGGGATTGGGAATCAGGACTCCTGGGTTCTGTTTCCAGTTATGACTTCATTAGTGTGAGACCTTGGACAAATTATTTAGGGCCGGATAAGAAGTCAACGGAAACACTCCCACTAACTTCAGTGGACTTTGGTTTATTCCCTTAATCTTTCTGTGACTCACTTTCCCTATTTGAAAAAGAGTGTTAACCTAATTGTTACAGGGCACTGTTAGAGTTTGCGAAGTGCTTTGTCAGATCAGGGCGGTGTGAAGACATAATGTATCATGATTGTAGCAGAATGTCGGTAATCCACACCCATTATAATTCACACTGAAATGCAACAGACCTTACCTGTGCCTTGGCAAAGATTTAGTAGCAGAGGAGACTTTACTGAAGCTGCCTATTAGTTAAATATGATTATTTTCACCCAAATATATTACATTCCACTCACTAATACACAATGAAAAATAAATAATTAAAAACAAATGACAATTATCAAAATAAATGAACCAAGTACAGTTTGGGATGCATCATTCTGGGATTTTTTTCCTCTTTTTTTAATTGAGTTTGCCCAATTACTTGCTAATTTGCAAAATTCAGTCATTCTCTATGGGTTTCCTGACTTCACAACGATCTACTGTAGGAAAAACAAAACAAAACAACAATAATGCAGAAGGCAAATGGAAAAAATAATCCGCAATTTTGTAGCAGCTGATTTCAAAGGCTGGTTTTCTTGGGATTTTCCATATTTTCTTTTACACACACAAAAACCATGCCCCAAAGACTTATTATTAATTCTAATTATTTGTACTGCAGTTGTGCCTAGGAGCCTCAGCCATGAGCCAAGACCTCTTTGTTCTAGGTGCTGTACAAACACAGAACAAAAAGAGGGTCCCCGCCCAAAGAGCTTACCACTTAAGTACATTACTCCCCTGCTGTTCTTCTCATTAAAGGTTTGAAAATGAAGCTGGGTTAGAGCATGGCCTGGAGGAGATTGTTAACTAACATGATGTTAAGCACAACATTGCTGTCACAGCAGGCAGTGTCAACTCTTGATTCACCCTATAGTTCACTGGCTGACATGAAGTTAGACAGAACAGTGCCTGTCTGAACTGACTGCTATGCCGTCTGACTCTGCCACTGGCCTGCTGGGTGACCGTGAGCAAGTTCACTGCTCTGTGCCTCAGTTTCCCCATCTGCAAAATGCGGATCATAATATTTATCCTCCTTTGCATGGTGCTTTGATATCTACAGGACCAATTCCCAACTAAATCATCCCAGCCAGGGCTTTGTCAAGCCTGACCTTAAAAACTTCAAAGGAAGGAGATTCCACCACCTCCCTAGGTAACGCATTCCAGTGCTTTACCACCCTCCTAGTGAAAAAGTTTTTCCTAATATCCAACCTAAACCTCCCCCACTGCAACTTAAGACCATTACTCCTCGTTCTGTCATCTGCTACCACTGAGAACAGTCTAGATCCATCCTCTCTGGAACACCCTTTCAGGTAGTTGAAAGCAGCTATCAAATCCCCCCTCATTCTTCTCTTCCGCAGACTAAACAATCCCAGTTCCCTCAGCCTCTCCTCATAAGTCATGTGCTCCAATCCCCTAATCATTTTTAGTCAGAGCATAGAACTTTGAACAGCTCAGGTTTGACACAGTCCAGGTTTTCTCAAGATATGTCTCAGGAATCATGGGATTTAACTGCTTTACAGAGAGACAGACTAATTTGCATCAATGTTCTCATAGGGTGATAGGCAGTGAGACGAGTGGGGTGTTTTGCCGGATTGGGCCCTGATTTTGCACACTGGATGCATATTCATGAAGGTGCCCTCTGTTTCAGAGGAGGTTGCTCATGCAGTCTGTTCCATTAAAAACAGGTTTCTTTCACTTACAGGTGTCATTCATTAGGACAAACATCAAGACAGAGGCTAGTGGCCAAACCATTGATCTCCTGTTCTAATGGATGCCACATGTAAGTAAAATAAACCTGTTTTTAAATGGAATGGACTGTGTGAGCGACCTCATCTTTTCAAGAGCATGTCTGCAGGGATACGTATGCTGTGCTGCATGCAGTGGCATCGGATATTCAGTTACCCACAGCAGACAGTAGCAGACCTCTCCCTCACATATTAGGAACAGGAAACACTCATCAGTGACTTGTGTGCTAGGTGCATAGGCTTTGCCATACCAATTTAGACCAAAGAAACCATACGGCATCTAATCATTGTGCAATGCTCTACAAAGATGGAAATTTCTTCCTGGCGCTTGCAAAGATCAGCTAGTGTGAAGTCACCCCTGTGCAGAGGGCCAGCTCCCAAGGCCCACTTAATTCCTGTTTTGAGGGGGACATAATTTTGTGCTGTCTTTCTGCACCAGAATGAATTGCACCCACAATGCCCTGAAACATAAGCTTTGACCCCTATCTGATCATAAATATATAGAGATGTTTCTATTGATCATAAAGTAATTCAGACTTTTTTTAAACTGTGGACACATTATTTGAACCTCCTCTTCCCCACGTCACAACATTTCTTCTATATTCCCCTGGAATCGGCCATTAAAATAGTTTCCTTCTTGTCCATCTCCAGGTGGACAGTCATAGCAGCTCTGTGTCCAGTTCTCTCACTAAGCAGCTTAAGCTAGTAATAAGCTGGGTGGCTGTGAATCTGTGGCAGAAAGGCACATGGGTGCAAATGTGTGGGCACCAAGCAACCAAAATGGGCCAAATTTGAGTGGTGCTGTGATCCTGTGCACCAGGCTGCAACACCAGTCACTCAGGTTTGGCTTAGCCACTCCTCTGACTTGCCAGCAGGATGATGCTCTGTTGTTAGGCCATTCAACTCTGGCCAGGGGGGCTGGGCCCCCTGTTCCCTTCCCTACTTGCTGTTCCTCCACCAAATTCAGGTTTTCAAAAGGGTAGGCACAACCACCTCATTTAAAAAGTGAGAGCTAATGTGCTTTGGACCCCCAGCACCTATGGGCAGGCAGGCAGGCAGGGCTTGGGGAAGGAACTAGACAGAAGCTCTGCAGTAAAGCAGCTTGAAAGAGAGAAGTTTTAGGAATAGGTTTTCTTATTCCAATAAAATCCCCTGTTCAGTGTTGGAAGAAAGTGACTCTTCCTGTGATTCCTTTGCCGTGTCTGTGGCACAATTTTTGGGAAGAACTGAGGTGCTGAGCACTGACAGCTGAAGTCAACAGCAGCTGTAGGTGCTAAGCCCCTCTAAAAATCATGTACCCAAAGTCTTTCAGATTCATATTCCACTGATAAAGTTGTCAACGAATGGCATAAATGCCCGTGTTTCAGTAACCTGAATGTTGGCCAGTCAGTTTGTGTGAGTAGCTTCACTGCCTTATACACATAGTACTGTGAATATGACCCATGTCTACAGTAACTGACAATCATCAGCATCATCCGATGTCTGTTGGGAGGCTGGTCCCTCCAGGACATGATTGGCTGGAGTTCAGTGGGTTGGAGAAGCTTGTGCAGGATCCTTGCAAAACGCGTTTTGCATCCCCCTCTAGTGGCTGATCTGCTATCGTAGCCCAGACTACTACTGAAGGCAGCTAATGAAATTACTCCCTTAGTTCAAGTGGCAGAGTTCTGTGCTGCAGATCTGAAGGATCTAGATTCAAACACTACTGACTGCCTATTACTCTGCCACTGTCCACATCTTACATATCAAGAAGTTCAGCATAAGGCTTTGATCTCTGGGACTGTTAATCTTGTTCCTCTCACCAGTCAAAATTTATTTGAAATCTCCCCTTCTATTGCATTTTAAATAACTTCCATTGCACATAATAACCCAATTTTATCTTGTTTTAAGGTTCTAATAATTCTTGAAAGCTTCGCTTCACATCTGGAGGTGAGTAGGAAATTTCCGAGGTGTTCTCCTCTCTGTGCTCTATAATACCATCTCAGCCAGAGGATAGTAAATAAGCACTATTACTGTCATACCCTGTATAAGCAACTAATTAGCAGGGTGATTTAGATCCAGAATTATTTTCCCCCATTGTCCAAAATGGAGCTGAAATAAAACACAGACCTGGCAAGCATGAGGAGCTGTCGCTGGGTCTGTAGAACTGCTCTCGGGGCTCGAAGCTCCCTGCTGGGCACGGAGGAGCTGTAAATCCATCAGCACAAAAGTGACCTGAGAGAAGAGGCAGTCAGAACAATGTACATGGCTGGGAAACTGCATTCCGTGCAGCTCTGTCTCCCGAGAGGCCACTCCAGAGAGGAGATAGTTCATTGCTAGGCTGTTCCACATGGATCAACAAATGGAGGCCACACTGAGTCAGACACATGGGTAAGTATGGGCAAGTTACAAGTCCCACTGTGCCATGCTCTGGGAGCTCAGCTTTAGAGTGTGTATGGGCTGCAGGGCTGAGGAGAAGACAGCAGAGTGCTTACAGGTTCCATACTAGTGGGCTACTAATCTGTTCTGCCCCTATCTAATGGTCGAGTCTCAAAGCTTGGGCATTAGGACATCCTGAAGATGACACCGTGGTGTAAATATCATAATATCACAATGCAGGTTGAGTTTGTGGATCGATGGCTGACGCCTAGCCCCAATGTGTTGGGGTTTGACAAAGCCTACACCATACTGCAAAGCTCAATGTGTGAAACAAGTCTGGCAGGTGATTCACTACTCAAGCACACCTTTTACTCTTCCATTTGCAGAGTGATACATGCAAGGAGAGGGGGTGGGTGTTTAACTGTATGGTGTACTGCTTGGAAAAAGGAACCCCAAATTCAGGTCTTCTGGGATCTGAGCCAAAGCCCATTGAAGTCAATGGGGGTCATTCCACTGGGTTTTGGCTCACACTCTCTATAAATGCCTGTTAGATGGGTGGACGTATACAAACACTAAAAAGTGTGCAGCTCACCTGATGGGCATGGCGGACATTGCAGGTCTTCTGGTGATTCAACGGGTTCACGGTCCTGTTGGATCTGACCCACAGTATCCAAACAGCAGGAGCTTTCATTGCACTTTTGGCACTCGCTCTGCCCAGGGGCATCAGTGCAGGAACCAGGTGGGCAAGGGAGAGGCTGGATGGTACCAATGTGAGGACAATAATGCCCTAAAATAAAACTAAACAGTGAGTGATGAGGCAACATGATAGAGCAGCACACGATCTCTCAGTGCCCGTGCATGCCTCATGGACTCAAAGAAAGCAGCTGAGGCGAGAATGGCCCCTGGTAATGGAGCAAACTGGTACATTATTGTTAGGAACAGTGCAGAACCTGTACATGATTGCTGGCTTAGTTAGTGCACTGTCCTCCTTGAAACTCTGACAACTTACACATTAAAAGGGTTTCAGAACTATTGGCCACGAAATGCGAGAGTCACTTAAAGGAAGGGAAAGGAAAATATTGCAGTACCCAGAGCTCCAATAAAACTCCATACAGAGTGTGAACGAAAGCCAAGTGATACTGGAGGTCAAAACCAGACTCACATTACCTATCTCCAACTCCATCTCCCTCTGACTCCAGCTCTCTTACTCAACAGATATATATCAGCTGCTAAATTGTTTCAAGTCAGAGGCGAGGAGCATCTGGGGGTAGCACTAGAAACTGCCCCAGAAAAGTCATCAAATGAGCTGTAAAGCACTTTGATTTTCAAAGGCAGGTACATCCAACAGACCTAGATAAGCAATTTTACAGCATTTATAGTGAGAGAGACCAAAACTGAAGAATGGGTGAGAAATCCAGAGAGAGGGTTTCTATCAAAGCTCCAAAAATTTTAATTTTTGAATTAAAAAAAGAAGAAAAAGAAAAAAAGAGAATCCTGCTTTTTTATTAAAATTTAGAAAGCTGAGAACACCCAAATTTTAAAATCTGAATAATGGCAACCATCCCTATAGCTGGTTGAAAAACAAGAGGAGGGAGGGATGTGAAATATTGATTGGAATGTTTTTTCAGTTGTCGTGAAATTTCAGTGAAAAATTTCTTTGAGATTTTGAAACTCAAAACCATTTCCTCCAGCTCTAATCTGTATAAGCCCAGAGAGCTGCAATTTACATGACTGACTGTTCTTTTATCCAAGAGCATACTCATTTCTGAAGTGCCAAGTAACGCTGCCATGAAGAATATCAACTTCTGTCTGCATTATAAACAGAGACATATGGACACAGCAAATGGCACAGTCCCACTAAGTCACCCAATCCATCTTCTTCATAGAATCCAAGTACTAGAGCTGGCCAAAATCTGTCAAATTTTGACAAAATTTCAAAATTATAAAAAAAAAAAATCAGGAAAAAATTCAGGTGAAACTCACACCAAAAAATGTTTCTTGTTTTTGAACCAACCATAGAGCTGGTAAAAAGTGTTTGAACTTTGAAATTCCAACAACATTTCATTTTTAAATGAAATTTAAAATAAAAAAATGAAGATTTTTGTTGTTAAAAATTTAATTTTCCTCCTTTTTTCCAATTACGTCTTTTCCTAGTTCATTAATGAAGGTGTTACATGAGATCAGACCTAAACCATCGAGTCCTGTTACTTCATCAGATGTCCCCCGACAACTCGATGCATCGCCAGATATCTCTATCCTTTATTTACGGTCCTTCTGCCAGTTTTCTTTAGCAACAAAGTACTCACATCCAAGCCAGTTTGAATTATTTTTTCGAAGTAAGATTTTGTGGGACTTGGTATCAAATGCTTTACTAAACTCCAGATGGTTATTTGAAGAATGAAAAAAATAAAAGGATTTAACTGTGGCATAAAAGTGCCATTGCTATGCTGAAATATATCCCTATCTATCTGCATAGCAATGACTTTTTATTCTCTGACACACAATATTCAGTATACAGATTACACACAATTAAAGTCAGTCAAACAGTGGAAAAGAACATCATGAATTCTAGGGTTTCAGTTCCTTTTGACCGTATCCAAACTCTTTAATATCCTTGAGCTTCAAAAAATGGTCTGTACGATTCAATCAGACATATATCTGATGTAGAACACATGCATTCTACCCATTAGAATGGAAGGAAGACTAATTTTGACTCTGAAATATTAAAATCCAACATGGATACTTTGTAAATATTTCACCTGTCACCTACCTAGAGAGTCTCTCTTATTATGTGCACATACAGCACCTAGCATGCTCGGAGCCCAATCCTGGCTGGAGCCTTTGGTTGCTACTGCAATATGAATAATAAGAAAAGTAATAGTCTCATCATTGTAATATCCAAGATCTGGCCATAGCCTGCCATTTGTTCACTTGCTTAAATATTTGCAAGTACTCAACAGTTTTGCAAATAGCAGGGCTGGTTTGCAAATGCTTCACAAAGTCTAAAGAAGCCAACATTTCCTGGATTTTGTTTGCAGCAAACATTGCATGCCCAACCTTCTATACAACATAGTAAATGATGTGTAACATTACACACATACCCTAAACCATCCTCCCCTCCCACATTTTACTCAGTTCTCCTAGGTGAGTGCTATTTTTCATATATCCTTAGTCCCAGCAGCTGGAAGTTTGGTAACCCCAGCGTGTGTTGTTCAATTTCCATAGCAGTGAATTACAAACAGCTTTTGAATATGAACTGCTGGGGCCTTGATGCTATCCCAGTCTCTCTAGCCACTCCATTTCTCCTTTTATCAGACAACAAGCAAGGCAACTAGAATACAAGAACACTTCATTATTTAATAAGAGGGATTCTAATTACCGACAAGAGAATCAAGTTACTGGGTTCAGTGACTCTGCAGGAGACACCTGCAGCTGCTCATTAAATACTTCAGCTTCAGATGCAGCAACGTTGCTCAGAGGAAAGGAAAGCCAGCATGACTGAAGATAAGAACTGTGGCCCCAGTAATGGTACCAACCACTCACGTGCACAAATGCACTGCTATTACAGTTCCACCTTCTCCCAGGAGGAGGCAGTAGTAGGAATCAGTCAGGCTAGCAAAATATAGACAGTGCCAAAAGCCTACACAGACACAGGCAATGCAAGGAACGGTGTAGGTTGTCATGGTTATCGTGGAACTCACAGCTACTCCTGTCCCGTTCCCAGCATCTTCCAACTGGGCATATTATAGGGAATAGTATAGCACAGTGAAGCAAACTTGAGTGACCTCACAGCTACTTCAGATCCTGTCTCTCTGACTGCACAAGGGGTAGCTTGAGGGAACTCATGCCTGTCGCCCCACTAATAGTATCAACCACTCATGTGCACAAGGACAGCAGGAGGCACTTCATTCCCAGCCTTTCCAACAGCAAAGGTATGTCTTCACTTTAGAGTTCCTTTGGGTGACCAGCACCTGGGTCTGAGCATCCAGCTTAACTTAGCCAGCTTTTAGCAACCACACATCAAAGACTTACCAGAATTACTGGTGCGGCACTTCCCTGTGTGTGTCACTAGGACTTCTGGGGGCATATCCCATGGCTCTGTGTGCTACAGTAGAGCAGAGCCGCTCTATGATTCTTTCCCAGTGAATTATGGTAGAACTTGTCTGTCCTTCTGCGCATACAGAGAGGATTGTGTGTGTGAAGTGATTTAGCCTGCATCCTCACTGCAGAGTGGGTGGGCTACCAGCTCAAGTGAAGGCTGCACTGAAGCATTAGCCTACAGCCCCAACCAGCCTGGGCAGAAAGCACGAAATGCAGATCAGAGGCTTGTGTGTGTGGATGGGAGAGGGGTTAGTCAAAGCCCAAGTTAACTCTGCAGTGAGGACATACCTCAAGAGTACAGGCTTCGGAGAATGCACAGCTACTCCCAGGCTTGGAACTATTCCCAAAATTAATTAGGTTAATTTCAACTGAAATGTTTGTGGTGTGGAATATTTCTGAACAGCAAGTGCCTGTGAAATGGAACTAGGTTGCTTTCACATGTTTACCCTTCATTTTCTTTGCTGGTTCTGAGGTAATCAATCATCTGCATAATATTTTACGCTTTCATAATTTTCAAATACAGTTGTTTTAAAACAAAAGTCAAGACCCTCCCAGCCCATCTTCCTGCTGCACTTGATTCTGCACTAATATCACAATGATGAATGTGTGACACCCCTGTCATTCCCACAATGACAAACGATGATGTCCTCAAGACAGGATTATTAGGACTTTACTGGAAAAAAACAGAGAGAGAGGAAATGGGCAGTAAAAGTGAGCAGCTCTTTAAATAGCAGCTCACAAAACAGAAATGAAAATTCATTTAATTACTTGCACAACAAACCCCTTGGTAAATAAATTCTCTCTCTGTTCCAATTTAAAAGCTAATCTATAAAGTAATAATAAATCTGTGTTTGAGGGATCATTGTTTAGTGGTTAGAGCAGGAGCCTGGGAGTCATGACTCCTAACTTTTATTCCTGATTTTGCCACAGACTCACAGTCGCCTTGCCCAAGTCACGTGAATACTCTATGCCTCAGTTTCCCCATCTATATGATGGGAATATTAATACCCATTTTACATGGGTATGTTTGAAAGGTAATGAATGAAGGTGAAGCTCAACAAGATCCTCAAATAGAAAGTGCTATACTGAGTTCAAAGCAGTTACACACGTGATCAGTTAAAATCACAGAGTGAGAGCTGCTTTGTCATTGAATAGTGTCAGAAAGTAACTGTTGTGTGGCCTGGCAACACTTGTGTTGTCACATTGCATCGTGTCTTGAAGCTACTTCATCAGATATTGACTGAAGTGGACATGAAACTGCAAATTTTGGATCTGATTTCATATTCCCAAACTCCACCATCATGCCAAAGCTGGCGATCTGTAGCTTTGGGGTTTCAGTCCAGATCCATAACTATTCCTGATATGACATCATCACGTGGAAGGCTTGCCCCTTCTCCATCCTCTGCCACTGCTTCTTGGCTTCTTGAGGAGGTGGACAAGAGTGTTTTCCCTCTCCCCCTTAACTAGGTGCAGGTCCACCTCTTACCTACAGCATACAAATGAGTTTCACATTTGCTCAGTTCCTTGGGATCTAGGCAGTGAGTGGAGTATTGGTCAGCGGTGGGGACCACCCATGAATTGCAATGTACAATATGAGAGACCATGGGCTCCAAAATCCCGGGATGTGCAAAGCTTTGTTACTGTTAGGACTCCCTCATACCTCAGGTTTAAAGGCTAAGGAAGGGGCTTGAGGATGCTGAATAGAGCTCTGCCTACCTGCTGGACAGGGCTGGCATCCCAGAGCTTCCTTGGTGGAGAAAGAACCGAGAGTGCAGGTTACACAATGCGTGCGGCTGGGGTTTGGCTCCTGGCCAGCTGAACAATGCTAAGGGGAAAAAACAGCGTCTGAATGTCATGAAGGTTGATGTCTCAGTGATGTCAGAAAGTCAAAAACTGTGTCCCAGTCAGTACAATGCCAAATAAAGCACCCTGCCCAGCACTGGACTATATTTTAGAGCTGGCAAAAGGTGCTGGATTGACAGGACTGAAGGCCAAATCTCTGTTTATGCACAGAGCTGGAGCGACCTTTCAGTGCTGCTACCCAGCTAAAGTGCTCCAGCCCTGTTCTAGGGGGACCATCTTTGGAGGCAAGAAGGAGCTCCAGACTCCATGGCTCTTTCAATCCACAGCGGAGATGCTAGTTTTTTTGTGACAGGGACACAAATCTGCTCGGGACTGGACTGAGACTCACCAAATTCATTTCACAGAGACCATCTATAGAAAATCCAAGATTCACTGTATTTGAACTAGCTTCCTGACAACAAAAGGCACCATGCCCTATTACCACCCCACAGAGACATGCCGTCTCCTGATGATACACCCACATCACCATCTTCAGGCCTTCGTTTTGGATGAATGGGGATTGGTGCTCTAACAGCATTGTTTTGCACACAGTACCTGTCTGTTTCGTCCATCAGGGCAGACGTATCCTTGGGGACACTCCCAACACTCCAGCTCTCCCTCAGGTGAGTACTGACCAGGATTGCAACTCTTCTGAAAACCACTGTGTGGATCACACAAATAGCCGTCTGGGCACAAACGACACCCTGATCTGGTCTCTGAGCTAATATAGCCATCCGGGCAAGCCTGTCAGTGGGGGTTAGAAACATCAACAAGCAGATGGCTGAGCAAATTAGTCCCACTTTTTGATGAGTGACAGAAATACAGCCATAACCTACAGAACAATCATCAGTAAATAAGCAGCTCCTCCGTGCACCCAGCCCAAGCACTGGCCTCTTCTTGCTGCAAAATAAGGACCTCTTTAAATCCCTCTGAATCACAAGCCTTTGGGGAGCTGGTGAATAAATCTGGGAGTGTAGTAAGTGCAAGGAAATAGATGGACGATCCCTCTCAATCTCCTTGCTGTTACTCTTCAGAGCCCTGGAAGGAAGGCCAATGGGCTACATAAAAGTATGATTCCTTGTAGGGGAATGGAGCAGGTGAGTCCCCTGAAATCAACCTGGGTATTTCTTGTGAAGGCAATATGTGTTTTACACCACAATCAGAGAAGGGCCAGAATCTGAACTGACCCCATCCTAAGCTATGTGGTTTGGACAAATGGAACCTAGACAGAAACTAGCACAGCTGACAAGATTTTGAAAACACACATTTACTTGCAGTTTTGTCCATCTCTAATGTATTAATGACGGCTGGAAAAAGCACTAATGCTTGGATGGGATGTGGCAAAGGATAATACTAATAACACCTAGCTCTCATATAATGCTTTTCATCAGTAGATTTCAAAGCGCTTTACAAAGGGAGTTAAGTGTCATCATTCTCCCCACTTTACAGATAGGTAAACTGAAGCATAGGGATGGGATGTGACTTGCCCAAGGTCACACAGCAGCAGAACAAGGAACAGACCCCACGTTTCCTGCGTGCCAGTCCAGTGCTCTCTCGACTATGCCAAACTGATTCACATGACTGTGAAGGCAGGTGTCATGCCTCTGCTGAGACATGTAACAACTAAACAAAAGATGGTCACTCAGATACTGTGCGGGCTACTTACTGACATATGCTGTTTGGCCCAGCATGCATTGTGTTCCAAGAGGAGTCCTAACATTGTGCATTACATTGCCAGCAGTGTAAATATTGAACAGGGACATTGCATTGCTTTGTATCCCCTTGCAGAGCCCCGCTGCTCTCTCTGTGGCTGACTGAGATATCCCTGACAGATAAAGTGAGTGGATTTCGTGACAGGGTTTAAAACTACACTGGAAAATCTGAGAAGGTGGCAGGAGACAGACAAGTCACACCATCTCTGTGTACAGACGGGGCGTACCACTCCCATCCACCTGCTCACCTGGCAGGCTGTGATATCTGCTTGAGCTGTGAGCTGATTGGCTGTTCCCACTGGGCATTTCCGAGGAGCTGCTCGACCTCCTGGACAGCTGGATTAAAAAACAAGGCCAGATTAATTTTTAAATTAGCCATTTCACTCCTGTGTCTTTTGCTCCCCCCACTCCCTGCAAGTTTGGTGTCACTGTCAGCTTCCCTAGGGCAGTGCCCTAAACACTGGCTGCTCAAACACCCATTCGACCACTCTGAATAGTGGGCATTCAAATCCAAAGCCCGCAGTAATCTCCTTGTCAGAAACTCCAGTCAGGAGGACCAGAAGCAGCCAAAGGAGGGACTGCTGTGCTGGGAGGGAGGGGGTTATATGGCAACCCCTGCCCCAGCAGCCCAACTGTGCAGGGGAGACCTCCCTTCCAACTCTGGGGGCACTAGGATCCAGATGGTGCCTCTGCCCTGCACCGTGTGGCCTTGGGGGAAAACTGCAGGGAGCAGCCAGCCCGAGATTCCCGCCTTTGGAGCAGCCCAAGCAGGGACCTCTGGACATTCCACAGCAATCTAGAATGTTCTGACTGTCTCTGCCCTGGGCTGTTGGCTCCAACTCTCCCCCACGCTGTCTCTTCCCCTCAGTTTCACTCCATACCTGCCCCCTCACCTCCCTTCCTTTCCCTGTTTTTCCATTTAGTTGATCCCCCTCCTCAGGTAAACTCACCCCAAAAAGCCCCAAACCAAAACCAAACCAAACCAAAGAAATTGTGGAATATCACACCGTCCACTCTACTTGGGTGTTATACCCTTTCGCCACACCCTATTCTCTCTTGTCTGGTTAGACAATATTGTCTCATATTGACTCCCCTGTGTGTTTATATCCATCTATTGTCTCTTGTCTTATACTTAGATTTAAGCTCTTTGGGGCAGGGGCCATCTTTTTGTTGTGTGTTTGTACAGCACACAAGGGGGACCTGGTATTACAGGAGCACTATTTATATCAATCATCAATAACTGGCAGCCAGCTAAGCTTTTCCCTTGAGCAGCCCACACCCTTGGCTTCATTGCATAAAATATTGAGTTACAGATTATGTAAGTGGGAAGCATTCTCAGGAGGAGGCGCAGGAAAACATGGGCGTGGGGTACACCAGCGTCCAAGCAACCTGTCTTTCCAGTTTGGGTTTGTGTGTGCCCTCACCCCGAGTTTGGCTTTGAGCTTCTGAGCCTGAATGATCCCAAAACCACACAGGGCCAGATTTGCCCGCCCTCATTCAAGTCAGACAGTAGCTAGCTATGGGAGTAGCTGTACTTTTTTCATCACAGGGGTAGCAGAACCTGCTCCCTAGCGAATTGCAGATGACCCAGCAGAGTTTGGCATGGTTCCAGCTGGAAATAGGCCTCAGCTGGGACTCAGTTGGAATTTAACCCAGGCTGGCTGGCAGGTTTGTGCATCATGGATCACAAGCTGCTGCCTCTCTCTTCGCTCCTCTTTGTAGCCGGACTCCAGCACTCCAGGTTAACACTCCATGCCTAACTATC
The DNA here is from genome assembly GCF_965152235.1 of Eretmochelys imbricata. Classification (NCBI taxonomy): domain Eukaryota; kingdom Metazoa; phylum Chordata; order Testudines; family Cheloniidae; genus Eretmochelys; species Eretmochelys imbricata. The sequence goes on along the minus strand of NC_135593.1, from coordinate 11,536,572 downwards.
ACAACATTTCTCCACTGGCACGTCTGCAAATAGTTGTCCAGAAAGCGGAATAGACTTGATAGCAGAGGATTCCTCTAACCAGTGGCCAGATGCATTGTATGTGCATCCTGTATACTAAGAGAGCTGAGACTGAAATGCAGAACTGTGTGCTGCTGGTGTTAGTTCTGACTCTCTTTGGCTGAGTAGACTGGAGCTCTGTGAAGTTTGACTCAGCTGGAAGCTGGCCTTTGCCAAGCTTATACTCCTTGGAACACAACACCAGTATCTCTTTGCAACCTCCTGTGTTCCATCCTATTGAGAACCTGGTATTAGTATACTAAAGGCTGAGCACTTACATCTCCCATTAACTTCCAGTGGAGTTGAGAGTGCTCAGCACTTTGGGAAATCCCTAGGTAGCATTACTAGGATAAAGAAAAAGATGCTTTCTTGGCTACAAGTAGATGGTCCACGTATGAGGGACTAGCACTTCCAAGATGTCCCCTTCATACGTACTAGTTCCATGTTAACGGCTGGGGTGGATTCCTCAGAGGGTGTCTCTATACTGGGTATTTCAAAGTCCTGGGCAGGGTTATGGAGGGGAAAGACCTTATGCACCATCATTAATTGTCAGAGAAGGTTACAAACATGAGGGACTCCATATCACCACTTCCTGTTTCACCCTAGCTGCTTGGCAAGTTTATAGATTGTCTCCTCGAGTTTTCTTAAGAGTCTCTCACCTCCAAAGCTCCCTAATGTTTTATTTTCCAAGTGGAGGGTGAGCAGGGGGAAGGGGAATATCAGAGAGGAAGATGACTTGCTTACTAAAATCCAACGGGGCACTCCAGGCAGTTGCCAGCTGTGTAGTAGTGACCCTTATTGCAGTCAATGAGGCAGCAGGTCTGGCAGTCCATGTTGCAGTCTGCAGACATGGAGAAGGTCCCTGTAAGGAGCAGTGAGAAGGCAGATGAAGGAGTAAGCTAACATGACAAGGGGAGTACATCCAGGGCTCCAAGCCCAGCTGCCAGACATTATGTGCCATGGAACAGCACAGTGCTGGACACTCACCACCCACTCTTATTTCCTCATTAATAATAGTAATAATACTTTGCATTTATATAGCAGCATCCTTGATCTACAGAACACAATGCACGTTACCATGATTAATTCATTCCCCAACATCTCTCTGAGACAGCCTACGTATGGCAGTGATGGGTGCATTTGAAATGTGTAGAGAAAGAAAAATATTTTACACTTATTTTGGAGATGAGGAAACTGAGGCACAGAGTAGTTAAGCGACTTACTCAAGTTTATACAGTCAGTGGCAGAGCCAGGAATAAAATCCAGGTGCCCTGATTCCCAGACTCCTCTTTTAATCACTCAGCAACACTGTATCTCTTTTGGTGTCCAGACTCATTCTTCATTTATTATGGTCAACAATGAGAGAAGGCATCTCGTGAGAAGGCATCTCTGTTGAGGCCTGTTTTCATGACATTTCCACCTATCTTCAACAGAGTGCTCTGGAGAAACTCCAGTAAGCTTCAGATATACAATCTAATTTTAGATGTTTATTGAAACCAAACTACTCCATAAGAACGATCATACTGGATCAGACGAAATGTTCATCTAGCCCAATGTCCTGTCTTCCGACAGTGGCTGATGCCAGGTGCTTCAGAGGGTATGAACTGAACAGGTAACCATCAAGTGATCCATCCCCTGTCGCCCATTCCCAGCTTCTGGAATTGGGTCGATAACTGGAGTACATACATTCTACAAAAGGGCATATGTATATATGCCTGAATGTTGAGAATTCAATGTTCAAATAAGGTAAACATCATTGTGTATTGGTGAGAGGAAGGGGCTGGACATCAAGAGACAGGTACTCTTGTGAGGTCTTGTGTAAGACACTTCATTTCTCTGCCTCAGTTTAGCAAACTATACATTAAGTTCACAATTTTACTAGCCCTCCTTTAGAAACCACTTTGAGATCTCTGTGCGAAAAACCCTATAGAAATACAACACAATAGTAGTTGGATGCTGAAATTAGCACTTAACATGTAAATGCTCTTCATGTATCTCATCATTAGTTTGCAGGTCCAAAAGATGTAGATTCTAGGATTTAAATATCCTAATAAGGGGCTTGGCTTTGAACAATAAGCTCCCCTGCAGCTTTTCCAACCCATCATTAGTAGTCCATGTAAAATTCCTTACAGAAGAGAGAGAGAGAGAGAGTGTTCGCGTGTGCACACATGCAAGAGAAAAAGTGCACCTAGGGTGGGGGGAAGGGAGAAGACTGCAGTCTTTATACTTCTATATAATAGTTCATTCAACTTCAACTTAATCTTTTTTAATTCCCAATGTGACTGTATCACATTGCAAACTAATTTATTATTATTTACACCTGTTATGAAAACATGTCCAAACTGATTTTTCCCCCCCTTTTAAAAGGAAATGAAATTGACAGTGTTGAGAACTCAGACTGCAAATTTAATCTCAAAGTACACTCTGAAAATATTCTGTTCAGGGTGGATATGTAGCCACCATCTCTGGCTTGTGACCAAGACTGCAGCTTTCTCGCTAAATACCTGTCATCTCTCGGTCTTTGGGGTTTCCAAAGGTAAAAATGCCAGCACGAATAAAGAAAAAGAAAGAGAGGAGTCAGTCCAAAGGAGGTAAAGTTTTCAGCTCACCTGTCAAGAAGGTACTGGAGATATAGAGCAAAGTTAACCAGCTCAAAGCACTAGCCATCAGGGCAACCGAACAGCCAGATGGATCAGCTCTTTCAAAAAACCCAGGCTGTGAAGAAACTGCAGGAGACCTGCTGCCCCAGCAACTGATGTTTTCCTTTGCTGAAGCAAAATGTAACCAAATCTATCCTGGGTAATCACTTTCCAAAAGAGCCTGAAGTGAAATGAACACCAGACAGCAGAAAGAGACATGAACATCAATGTTCATCTCATGGAAAATGTTTCAGAGGCATCGCCCTTCAGATCCTTCCTTAAAACTCTCCTTTGCCATGATACCTGTAAAAAAACATGACTGCAGTTTGTCTGCTGGTGTGCAGAGATCATTGACTACACTGACACACTGTTTCCTTGTGCTCCCCCATTGATCTGTCAGTATCCATCTGTTGTCTCTCATCTTATCCCTCGATTGTAAGCTCTTTGGGGCAGGGACCATCTTTTTGTTCTGTGGTTATACAGCACCCTGCACAATGGGGTTCTGGTCCATGACTAGGGCTCCTTGATGCTGCTGTGCTAGGACCCAATCCAGTGTGATGCTGAGCACCTGTGAAACAAGCTCACTTACCTGTGAACTTGAGGGCAGGGCTGTTATCACCTTGCAGATCTGGCAGGCAGAGAGAAAAATAAGCAACTCTGTGTGAAGGACCTTATAGGGTCCCATGTTTATTCTGTTTCTGCAGCTTCTGGCTCAAATATTTTCAGTTTGCAGGTCATTTTCCCACCTGGAATCTGAAAGCCCAACTGCACTCCTTCTTCCTCTCCGATCTGTAACGTTCAAAAGTTCCATGCTATGTTTTCTGACTGTAGACTACTCCCTGGATGGTACACCGTGCTGCACTGGATGAAATCACTCTGCCATAGCTGCTGCAGTAGCTTTGGAGGGCAAACAGGGGTGGAAACTTGCCTGTGAGAGCAAAGCAAACAGATCCAAAGAGCAGACGTACTGATAATATGGGACCATTTTAATCTACTGGTGCTATTTTGCAGAACATACCTGTGCTAGCATTGGGCAAGAATGTTTTCTTATTTAACTTATTGTCCAAATGAGCATTTCCAACTTTTAAGGGTAATATGAAAGGTCCAAAGCATCTGAGCCTGCCTGAATGAAGATTGTAAGGAAATGTGATGCCCCATTGCCCTTAGTTAGAACTGATACCATGTCCTGGTTCCACTTTCTCTGTCACCCTCTGAACCAGCCAGGACTGACTGCTTGAGAAACAGAGCAGCCAGCTGTTGGGTCAGGAAAAGAAAATGATCTTCCTTTGCAGGTAGACAATACAAACCAGTTCAAAGCCCAGGCATCCCTGAGAATGACCCCAAAAATAGGAGCTGTGTAGTGTAAACTTTATGCTAAAAGGTTCCCAATTAATACTATGTTGTAAAAGACAAGGGTCCAATAAACACAACTTAGTTTTCAGGTATGAGCCTCTAGGTAGGTTACAGAAAAATCATTTAGCAGAGGACCACTAAGTGACACGTTGAATGATACAATCAAACTTTATTAAAAAGAACAAAGATTAGTTAAGCAATCAGGCATGCAAGTCCTACTTACACAAATGTTACAATTATAGCCATACTCAAAGATGCAATAGCATATCAGTGACAATAAAGTGAAGTTAAACCTTATAATTCTGGAATCTAACAGTAACCTTTGGATGTTAATTGGAGTTTGCTACAATTTAGCAAAACTACTTCTTTTATATTCCATTATAATACTAATTAACATTAAAATGTCTTTTACCATCGTTATATTTCTGACACCTTCTTATTGGCGCTTTACGTTACACTTTATTTAAATTAACATCTACACTAATGTCCTTCCCATACTATCAACATAGATAGCATTTTAATAAAACATTTACAATTCTCAAAAACACTCATTAAAAACCTTGCTCATAACAGTTATAACCAAACATAACAGTTACGTAACCAAGGCCATGTCCTTGCTAACCCTTACTTTCCCATTACACTGTCACCACATTATCTTTGACTTTCCTCACCCTAGCAACTTCATTTTTCCATACCCCTCTACACTTAGGCCCCAAACCTAAATTCTACTTATTTCCATCCTACAGGCTCCAGTATGCATGCTCCAAAGCTAGTCTCATTCAGGTCTCCTCAGCTGGTGGTGGGCATGACAAGAGATTCTGATGCGATGAGAAAATAGTTGGCTCAGAGTTATGGAGTTTTGACTATTTTTTGTCACTGGTTTGAATCTGGCTTGGGCCAATAGTGGGCAGGGCAAATGTCATAATTCAAAAGTTGATTCTTGGCTCACATGAAATTAGTTGGTGGCTTCAAGTACAGTTTCTCGTGTACACTTGACCATGACAAGACACAAACACTTCCTGCAGCTGGCAAGTTTGTCAGGGGTCTCAGCAAAGATGCCAAGTAGTAGAGACTCAACTGCCTTTTCACACCAAAAGATCCCTCCAGAAGAGCATTGAGACACATTGGCAGAAGACAGTGTGGGTGCAGGCGAAGCTCCTTTTGACCTTGATATACCAGCTCTGCAGCTAGGGAATATCAGTCTCTAGGGATGTCCACTTGTCCCCATCCCAAAAGGGATCCTTCAGGGTTGGATCAGGACATGAAAGGCTCCTTATCCCTTGGGTAACACAAACCACGGAATGGAACTATGCCTCACAATGTGTAGGAGATCGGGTTTAATCAGCCAGGTACAGAAGCATTCTCCTCCACAATGAAATTCCAGAAAAGGACCCTAAGCCCATCTCACTAGCTAACAAGGTGCCATCTGTTGCACTTTATAAAGTCTTTAATTAAACTCTTCCAGTAGAACTCAGATGCATCCATTTCCTTCTATTTTACAAACAATTCGTGGGATTTTCTGCAATTAGCTTATATTACAGACAAGAATTGCCAATTAAAACTTAATTAACACATTGTAAAGTGAGGCACCAGGCCAACTTTGTTGCTGCAGATTCTCTTCCAGCTACCAACCTACAAGCACCTTGTACTTCAGCAAGCTCTGGAAGATGGAAGAATCAGAGGAGCAGGACTTAGACTAGTGAACAATTAATTTGATTAATTTCACCTTATTTTTCTGTTCACTGGCAAACTGTGATATTCTCAGATTTATATGTGGGCTTCCTGAGTGAGAATTTCACCTCTGTGGAGAGGGCCAGCTTAAGGCTAACATAGCATGTCAGCCCTACTTTGAGGGTTTATGTGGATCATAAGTACTGACCCTCTGCACGGGGATGCATTTCCACCTCCACAAACAACTGTTCCAAATTAAATGTAGGTACAGAGAGGGTTGAGTCACTTGCCAGAAGTCACACAGTGAGCTGGCAAGGGCAGAATAGAACCCAATCATCTGGACTCCTCAGTCATGGGCTCTAACCCATTCAGCACACTGAATCCTATTGCACCAGCCTTACACTGATCTATCTCCACTGACTTCACCAGAGTTATTCCTGATGTGAGAGGAGAATCGGGCCCAGTGTACTTCACTTGAAGAGTTATGCTAAAGAAACAAACTGCTGTGAGAACACGATAACCTGAGACTCATTCCAGGACACCATGATTTATTTTCATACAGCAATAGCTACCTTCATGTGAAAGATCACAAAACAGTTTACTTGAAGAGTCAGTCCCAACTCTGAATTGCTGGATATAAAGAAAATACAGGCAGCTGCCATTTCAGCTTCTTCTCACAAGAAATAAATAGACACAGATTGAATTATAAAGGAAGGTGATGTACAGAAAGCGTAAGTCTAAAGGTTAGGAAGACTCCACAGGAGTGAATAGAGAGGTCTGTTCACTACCCAGTTACAAGCCTATGGGAGCTGGCAACTACCAGTATATTTATTTCTATAGGATATAGAACAGTTGAATAGTTAGGACTCGAAAGAGCCCTTTTGCAGCACTCCAGACCATCCCACAACACTGGTGAACTCATACTCTTCTTCCTGAGCTCTGAGAATGCTGTTCTTTTCTTAGCTGGCTCCACTAAACTGCTCAGCTCTGATGGCCTCCGGCATTATGGAGATGGGCTCCCAGACCTTGAACATTTTTCCGGTTGGCTGCAGAGATAATCTGACCTAGACCTCCTGCTTATGGTCTGGGAACAGGGTTGACGCAAAACTCATTGAAGTCGATGGGAGTCTCTCTATTGATTTCAATAGGCTTTGGATTAGGTCCTTAGTCGGCAGTCTTCTGTCTTCTTTAAAAAATACTTGACATCTGGATGTTGGTTTAGCAGACTTGAACACAGTTTTGGAAGGTTCATGCTTATTCTTAAACTATTTTGGCCAGCCCCAGACACAAAATACATGGGCAGTGGCCAGATAACAGGAAGACCAGGTACTCCTTGATTATGACAAGAAGAAACCCTTCCCTTCAATAAACGCTACTGATAATTCACTAATTGCTGTGCCCATTCTAGAATCAGATTTCACCAAGTGACCATGATGCCCTCCAGTGGTTGTTGCTCACCACTGATGTCAGGAGAGTCATGTAATACTAGAGTAAAATACAACAGTTCATATTGAACTTAATCACCGTTTCATTCCAGGCAATTCTGTGCCCCTCAAATTTTGCTTGACCATGATATTTGGCAAAACGGCCATTTTCTGAATGAAAACCATACAAATAACCAAATTTGGTAGTCACATTTCAACTGGAATGGAGCCATTTTTGAGAAAAGCAAGGGGGTGGGGAACTTGTAAGCACAATGGGCCCATTCTCAAATCAAAATGAAATATGACAAAACTCACACTTGTTGCAAATATTTCATGCTGTCCTATGTATAAGCTCTAATACTAGTGAAAGCTAACAGAGATTCTCCCTTTAGACAAGAGGAGAGGTCTGTGATTTTGGAGGAGAATGTTCTGAGTTATAGAATTGGAAATTTCAAAGGAGCCTAAAGGAGAGAAGCATCCAACTTCTTTTAATGACCTTTAATGCGATTTGGCTTGCACATTCTCCAGTCCATATGTTACTATATTCGAGTTTACACAGTGTCTGTTGGTTTGATATATGGCTATGGATTAATTACACACTCTTCACTGCCTGGGATCCCCCAGTTCTGCAGAGCAGTCATGTACCCTCAATACTCTTCTCTTATCCCAATATAAACCATGGTCTGTCCATTTATAAATTGGTATGTGTTAGACCTAATAGGCAGCTAAAGAGTGAAATGTTCCGGATTTATGTATGTAAATGGCAATTAAATTTCAATGAAAAACTAGCACTTTGGCTTATAAAAGAGCAGCTACACAGATTGATCAGGGATAGTGTCTCCTCTCATCCGCTTCTCTTTCTCCTTTCTTCCTGTTTTCATCATTATTATGCAGTGCTGCTTGGAAGGCTGTGGATTAATATATTAAAATTCCACCGTCAGAGCTGCAAAGTCAGTGCTGCATCTCCTCTCCCACACACACACACACCATCCAGGGAAGCAAGAAGGGTAGGTCTACACTGAAACCCAAGGTGTGATTGCCGTATGAGTGGACATACCTGCACTAGCTTTATTCACACTAGCATGGCTATAAATAGCAGTGCAGCTGCCAGGGCTTTAGCACTGGCTGTATAAATACACCAGGGACCCTGGGAATGTATTGCATTTGTAGCCACACTGATATCAGTGCTGCTGCATTTACGCAACTATTTTTAGCCATGCTACAGCAAGCAAAGCTTGCATGGGTGTGTCTACCTGTGTCACAGTCACACCTTGGACTGCAGCATAGACATTCTCCAAAAGACAGTCTGCTTGCCAGTCCCTGCTGATGCCACATATAAAGCATTTGCATGTTTAATATCAGTTTATGGGTTAGTGTTATGCTTATCATTCATGAATTCGAAAGATTTGTTAACACCTCAGAAGCAAGAGGGGACAGGTCTGTAGCCAACCCCCACCCCCCCAAAAAAAAAACAAAAAACACCTTCCACTCTAGAAGCCACAGACAGTACAGCAGCACAGCTACTGTTTTCACATTATACAGCATAAGAGCAAGTTTGGTGCTAGAGGCAAGAACTATGAAGTTCAAAGAAAGGGCAACTCCCTGACTTGTTAAATACACGCAGGCACCACCTCAGCCAATGTGTGAACCCACGCATTTAAAACTCAGCCTTCTCTCCCAAACATACGAAAGTTCCTTCTTTTCTGTGAGAAACTGCAGTAGTGAAATGAATTACAAGTGTAATTTTATTCTGAACAGTCGTCTGCATGCTAAATTCTATCCCTAACCAGGTTACAGAGTTAAATGATGGATTTACAGAGATTAATAACTGCAGGAGGAGAAAGAAATTAAAGGGTATATGCAAGAGTGATGTTTTCAGATGAGACTTGAACTGAGATGGAGAGCTGATGAGGCAGAGAACCAGAGAAAGCCCCTACCAGAGACAGCAAGCTGCAGTGGTAACCAAAGCAATATGGCTGGGGACAGATGAAGTGAGAAAGCCAGTCCAGGTTAAGCAGAATGAACAGGGAGGTGGGCAGAAAAACACAAAGGGTGAAATCCTAGCTCCTTTGAAGTCCATGGCAAAACTCTCATTGACTTCAGTGCGGCCATGATTTCACACAAGGCATGTGAGACAGCTACAGCAAGTCCATGCAGGGTTTCAACATCAAAGATGGCTATTTTAAATTGGACCTTGAAAAGCAATGGTGGAATCACTGAAGTTGCCTGAGGCATGGCATGATAGATGCTTTGCATGTGTAAAGAGCTACTGAAATTAAATAAATACCAGGACCCAAGGGTCCACTATATTTCAGCTCCCATGTAAAAAGGCTACAGATAAGTTATTATAAATAATAACACTTTATTATTACTATTATGAGTACTAAAGTAGCACCTAGAGGACCCAACCTAACTGGGCTACAACATACAAATAGCAAGAGTCAGTCACTGCACCAAATAGCTTAGAATTTATGTAGACAAGATGAATAAAGGATGGAAGGGAAAATAAAGGTGAGAGGACTGAAGTAACTTGACCCAAAAAATAAAAATAAAAAAAAAAATCACACAACCAGCAAATGGCAGGGATGGGACTAGAACACTACACTATATTGATCCTGTCATCAGAGGGTATTAAAGCAAGTAAATATTATAACACCCATTTTATAGATAGGGAAAACCACAGAACAGAAAAGTCAAGTGACCTATTCAAGGTCTCAGAGTAACAGCCGTGTTAGTCTGTATTCGCAAAAAGAAAAGGAGTACTTGTGGCACCTTAGAGACTAACCAATTTATTTGAGCATAAGCTTTCGTGAGCTACAGCTCACTTCATCGGATGCATACTGTGGAAAATACAGAAGATGTTTGTTTTTGTACACACAAATCATGAAAAAATGGGTGTTTATCACTACAAAAGGTTTTCCCCTTGTTTTCCTAACCCGCCCCCCGGCGTTCTTGTTAAACCCTGGATTTGTGCTGGAAATGGCCCACCTTGATTATCATACACACTGTAAGGAGAGTGATCACTTTAGATAAGCTATTACCAAAAGGAGAGTGGGTTTGTTTGGGGAGGGTGTGGGGGGGAGAAAACCTGGATTTGTGCTGGAAATGGCCCACCTTGATTATCATACACGTTGTAAGGAGAGTGATCACTTTACATAAGCTATTACCAGCAGGAGAGTGGGGTGGGGGGAGAGAAAACCTTTTGTAGTGATAAACATCCATTTTTTCATGATTTGTGTGTATAAAAACAAACATCTTCTGTATTTTCCACAGTATGCATCAGATGAAGTGAGCTGTAGCTCACGAAAGCTTATGCTCAAATAAATTGGTTAGTCTCTAAGGTGCCACAAGTACTCCTTTTCTATTCAAGGTCACAACTCAAATTAACAGCAAAACTGGGAACAGAGCTCAGACCTGACAAGACGAGCTTGTCAAAAAAAAATATTTCAACTTTTTTCTGATGAAAAATGGCTTTTGACCGCACATAAAATTTTGTAGGAATTTTTTGAAGGTTTTGACAAAAGAATTGAAAACCAAAACATTTAATGTTTGTTTTCTTCAATTTTTTTTGTGGAAAATAAAAACAGTTTTTGACCAGCTCTACTTCTGGCTACTAGCCCTATGCCCTATCATGTAGACGGTGCTGTCTCCCATCACACCCATAATCACAAACATATGCACCTTCCCACTGGTCAAGACTCTCAGCAGAAAGTAACTAGAAGTGGAATTTGTTCTGTGACTGCCCGCTGACATTGTGATGGGGCGGACCATGCTTCCACAGCATCAGAATGCATGTACCTGAGTTGAATATATTTGCATTGCCATCTCGTCGGCACTCTCTAAATATCAGTGCACTGAGAGGATTCAAGCAGCATTTGCTTAAGTGATTATGTAATTACATTGCGATTAATGAAAATTATACTCTGGCGAGAGATTCTCTGGAACCTTGTGTTTCTGTGCCTTCTCCTAGTGGAGAAATGGATTGGAAAGGCCAGTTCCCCTTTGCTCTTACTTGCCCGTCAGCTCTTTCTCTTTCTGCTGTGGTATCCAGTGGAGGCAGCTCCGGAGCTCGATTAGCATTGCACGTGGATTTATTGCCAAAAAACAGATTTGAAATCACACCAGAGCTCATGTTCTCTTCTGAAGATTCCATTGCTGCAATATTAAACATGGCCTGCGGGGGATAAGGAAAGGAATTAATAAATGCGCTTTTTGCATTGCTCAAAAGTAAATAAATAGATGAAAATGTATTCAGGGATGTTGACTTATTGCTACTGCTTAGTGCTTCAGTAGAATGATAGGATTGTAAACTCAATGAATCAGAGCTGACTCTTCTGGAAGTGAACCCAAAGGAATTTGGGCCAGTGCTCAGCAGCTGAATCAACCTGATGATGGAATTAGTGAGAGGAACTAGGATAAATGTAGAATGGGCTTGGCAGAAAGACCATGAGAAATATTTAAGGGCATGCTGAGTAATAAACATGGCCAGCTACAGCTCCACTGCCTGGTGCATGCATCCCAGCCTAGGACAAAACCAGCCACAAAGCTGGCGCTTTGGAACATCAACATACCATGGGGTTCTGTTGCTTTACCACATGCCAGGCAAAAGAAAACAAGTTTGTACTTTGTGACTTTGGTCAAGATACTTACCCTTTCTCTGTTGGTTCCCAAAGCCCCAGTCCTTTTTGATGCTCTGTAGTTGGTGCAAAGCAGACCAAAAGCTAGCTCCCTTTGGGTGGTTTAATGCTGGCTTATGAACTCATCCTCCTGTACCCACCATAGGGGGTGTGGACGGGGAAAAGGGGTGTGATAGGAGCACCCCAGTGATTCCCAGCTGCTGGAACAGCTCCTCTGAGCTGCGGGCCGCAGGGCATGAAGTGCTCATCTAAATTGCTCTGGAGAACTAGCTCAGCTCTGGGTTAGGCTGGGATTAGGGGAGTGCAGAGATTACTTAAATGGTATCAAGGCCTAGTGCAAGCCCTCTGTACAGGTGTGAATTTCACCCTAAATTCACAACACGATTCACCATGAATATCTCAGCCAGAATGTCAGAATATCAGAATATTCAGATAGAATATCTCTGACTGTGACACAGACGCACTCTGAGTTAGCAGAACCTTAGCACTGGCATTCCCTGCCTTTCAAATGTTTAGCTGTGCGACCTAAATTTCCTCTTGATATAAGTTTATCCTATGGAATTATTTTTCTTTTCTTTTTTTAATAAAGTAGAGGGACTTTTTTAATAGAAAGGCACACAAAGGCACCTGTGTGTCCCCCCATCAGTAACTTCTTATTTTGTTGAACTCTTGTAACCTAAAAATAATGGAACAGGTTGTTCTAATTTTATAAAAAGCAATAGCTTTCCTCTCAGCTCCTGAGACCTTGTCTGCGGAGTAGCAGCATACTGCAATTTTTTAAAATAGCTGAGTGATAAAACATCTGAATATAGGGGATTTATAATGGAAAACACTGGCAGACCCTTAACTGGAGCATCTTCAACAGTGCCCTCTGGTAAATCTTACTTTCAAGATGAATTATTCATAGGTAAATGGACAGAACTCTTTCAACAACAAGGTTAGGCCAATAAAGCACATTCACTGTATTTCCAGCCTGGGAAGATTATATGTGTTGTTTGATTGCTATGGTCCTTGGTAACTAAATTGGTGAGTATGAAGTTTTAACAGATGGATGGGATGTTAGATGCATTGGGCCAAATTTGAATGTGGTGTAAATAGGCACAACTCCATTTAAGTCAATAGAGTAATGGCTGGATGTAAACGTTCATGCTTTAGGTCATAAACCAACCGATACTGGAGGACAGGAAAGGATGTCCCCTAAATGCAGGTTATTCTAGAATTGCCCGCAGTAGGGGTTCTTGCAATTTCCTTTGAAGTACCTAATACTCACCGCTGTCAGAGACAGGATATTGATCTGATCTACTATGGCAATTCTGTTGTTCCTAGGTAACAGTGAGCTAAATTTAGCTTTTTCTCACAACATGATAGTAGACCACTATGGCTACCAAACAACTAAAATGAAAGATTAAAACAGGTAAAATATGTGGTTAATCAGCCATCTGATGTTATTGTGGGTTACAAAGCAAGCCCGTGGCAGACACAGAAAGGGAATACAGATCTCCTAATTTTAAGCCCTGTGTTATAACCATTAGATAATGTTTCTATCTCTTTCTCTCTCCTTCCATCTCTGCATGGAGTAAATAGCCTGAAATCTCTTAACAACATGGTGAAATGTCGCATCTGTTTAATAGAGCAGAGCAACACCTTACAACAGCGCAGAGCAAGAAATGCCAGGGGAAACTAGAATTATCACTCCTACACTTGCAAAAAGTGTCACACAATCGTTAATGACTACAAGGGGTCACAGCCTCAGATTCATGTCTTATCTGGAAGGTGTCATTTCCATCAACACAGAGTACCATTCTGGAGAACTAGATTGCTACTCGCTACGAAGGACGAGTGTGCACCACCTACTGAATAACCAACACCAGCTGGGTTTTCTTTGGAGGTATCCCATCCAAGTACTGATCACATCTGACACTCTACTAGGTTAGTTAAGTTGAAAAGATCATAGCCTATGGTGGTGCAGGTACTGAGGCAATGGGCACCTAATGCAACCATCACAAACAGAAACCAAGGTCCTGGAGAGAATGTGTCACCCCACCGAGAAGGATGGAAGTTTCTTTTTTGAAAAACAGCTCAGCCTTACTCTGGAGACAGATTTCAGAATCAGCCTTAAAGTGAATATAAGAAAGACTTTTTAAATACTGTCAAGAGCTTTCAAGAGAACTTGCCTTGGCAAATGGGCCATGGCTAGAAGTCTCCAAGGACAAACTAGAAGTATTTGTGACAAAGCACAGAAAGGAAAGGTTTGACCAATGTGCCAACAACAGGACACAAAAGGGGAAGAAGATGCATTCATTCAGCGGAGCCTGGAATGAAAAAAAACCCTCAGGTTTTAAAAACACTACCAGGCTGATGATTAATCAAAAGCTCCAAGTGTTACATTAAAGGACCACACATAACCCGTCAGAGGCACTTGGTAATGATTTCATCCTAAAGCACCGATAAATTAGAGGCGCCTAACATCTGAATCTGAGGATCCCATTAAAATGATGAACAGCCTCTTGCAGGCTCTGTTATTCACAGGACAGGACGGATGAACCTGACGTGTCTGTCTAGCCCCTGGAGGAGAAACTTAAGGCTGGTCAGAACCCATCAGAAGTTTAATGGAAAGACAGAAAATATTTTATAGGCATGTGCAATGTAAAATACCAGCCCAACGCGCAGACACAGAATATACTGTAATTCTGCAGGCAGCACAGGATTTATGCACAGTTGCAAGAGGTAGTCCTGGCACCACCATTACTCTCCCCGGGTTACGCTTCTATGAAGGATACCTCTCCCTCATGTGGATTAATTCCAACAATTCGGGACATTTATTGTAGGTTTAATTTATATACTCCTCCACTTGCAAGTGTGAGAAGTGGGGAAATCTGGCTATCTATTGGGCAGAGCTAGGGCCTGGGGGTCAGGACTCTGGGATTCTTTTCCTGTTTCTGTGAATGTCTGTGCAACAACTGGGTGGGTGCTTCCCAGCATGGGTAGACCAACATGCTCTAGCTCTGATCAAGCTAACATGCTAAAATTAGCATCATGGGCATGGTGTCATGGGCAGTGGCTCAGACTAGCCACTCACGTATGTCCCCAAGGGATCAGGAGGGATTATACTCAAGCAACTACCCTGAGCTGCTGCTGTGGCCACACTGCTATTTTTAGCACAGAAGCTTGAGTAGAGCTAGTATGTGTCTATCTACCCGTGCCAGGAAGCATCCTTCCAGCTGCTGTGTAGATGTACCCTCTGTCACTGACTCATTTGGTACCTTTGGACGAAGGTGCTCCTATGCTATGGTGATGAGGGTCATGTAAGACTTGTCAACTCACAAATACTGTACCACTTTCACTATACCAGTACAGTTATATCGGTACAATCCCCCCAGTGTGGATGCTTTTATATGAGTATAAAGGTGCCTTCAGCCATGTCTACGTTACAGACTGCTGCTGGCGTAGCTATCTCAGGCCAGCTCTACACTAACGAGCTTACAGCAGCACAGCTGTACTGATGCTGCTTGTTCTGCTGTAAGGTCGCTCGTGTAGCCACTCCGTGCTGATGGGAGAGAGCTCTCCCATTCACATAATTAAACCACCTCCTATGAGCAGTGGGAGCTGTGTTGGCAGGGGCAGTTCTCCTGCTGACATAGCACTGTTCACACCGTGTGTCTGCCTGTGTAACTTATGTCACTCAGAGGGGTGTTTTTTCAACTCCTGAGTGACATAAGTTATACCGACAAAAGTGCTAGTGTAGACATAGCCTTCGTCAGGGGTGTAAAAAGGTGTGATCCCTGGCTGACATAGCTGTGGAGGCAAAAGCCCCTCATGTAGACGCAGTTATACTGGCAAGACTGCACTTTGATTGGGGACGGAATAGGCTATGCTGGTAAAAGCACAGCTTTGCTGGTGTAAGCTGAGTTCACACTAGGAGCACCATGGCTGGCACAGTACATTAATATAGCTTTACCAGTAAAACACTGCTAGTGTAGACATGTCCTTATACCAGTATAGCTCATTCAGTAAGGGAAGGGGAATAAGTTATACCGATGCAAGGCACCTTTATACCAGTACAACTGAGTCCACATTAGGGGTTGTACTGGTATAACCATTTCAGTTTAAAAAAAAATCACACTCCTAACTGACACAAGGAATACTTGTGGCACCTTAGAGACTAACAAATTTATTTGAGCATAAGCTTTCGTGAGCTACAGCTCACTTCATCGGATGCATCTTATGCTCAGATAAATTGGTTAGTCTCTAAGGTGCCACAAATACTCCTTTTCTTTTTGCGAATACAGACTAACACGGCTGCTACTCTGAAACCTAACTGACACAGTTATACTAATACAAAAACAATGTAGACCAGGCTTAAGTAACACTTTCCCCTCTTTCTGTCTTTGTTTTCCAATCTGGAAAACAAGCAATACCTGATTTACAGAGGTGTTGCAAACCTTAATTAATGATGAGGATGCACTTTGAGATCTTTGGATGGAAGATGTGCAAAGGGTTATTTTTAAGTTACTTGAAATTAAATGCCTTACATGTTTTAATGGTTGCTGCTGCTGCCAGCCTCTGCCATTGCTTTTCTGAGTCCCCCTGCCTTTTTTGGAAGAGCAGTCCCAAACCTAGTAGTCTGTGCAGAATTGTTCCTCACACAGTGCAATGTTTAGGGCTGTATCCAGTCTGGTTGCAAACTACCCAAGTAATGAGGCTTCCACAACTGCCCCAAGGGTCTGCTCTGACTTTCTGGTTAAAAACATTATCCCTTCAAAGCCAAGCCTGTGCTGACTTCGGTTCTTTTTTTCTATTGAGTCACTCTATCGTCATAGAAGGCAGCGTGGGAGAATGCACATCGGTGATTACTGTTGGGTTTCTTCTCCTGGTAAACATCCATTCTAAATGTTTAAGAAGAAAAATGTGCTAAATAGTAGTGATTACTGAACTCTAATACAGTACTTTTAATGGAGAAGCTGAGACACACAGGGAACCAGTGACTCATACAAGATAATACAGCTGAATCTATCAAAGCCTTACATATATGGACACCATCACCATAGTACTTGAGTATCCCAGAGCACCCCTATGAAGTAGAGCTGTAACAGTGCCCCTATTTTACAGATGGGGGAACTGAGGCAGATAGCCAGACTAAATGACTTGCTTAAGGTCACACAGTATGTCAGTGGCAGAGCAGGGAACTGAACTTAGGCTTTCTGAATCTTAGCCTAGCAACCAGACCACCTGATCAAGAACAGAACCTGTTTCTCTGAACGTCCAGCCTAGTCCCTCATCCACTGGAGCACGCTATCTAATTGAATGGCTGAGGTTAAAGCCTGCTAAGGCTATTAAAAAGTGATTTCTCCATGCATGGCGAACAGCCCCAAAGCCATTCACCATCCATGAACTTGAAATCCACAAAGCTTCTTCATTGGCTTTGTGCCTTCTACACACCAGGTGAGCTTTAGAAAGGATAAACCACCCTGTCAAATAAGTGTACCTGAGCAGTCCTACAGAGAATCAGTGAGTATATTTTATTTATTTTAAATGCCTATGTAGACATTTGGTTCCTTTATGTTACAGCCTTGTCTGCAAGTCACTGATATACTCTCCCATTCACTCCCTCGACTGACATACTCCTGTTATCCGACCTTTCCTCCAGCTCACTAAAATGCATCCACGTTGTATGCATCCCTCAGATACCATTACAGCAAGCTAGAGCATTACCTTATACATTTATAATCAGAAGGCATCACCCCCCAATCTGTACGTAGTTCAAACTCTCCCACACCCTGAAAAAAGTTTTTTATTTATAGAGTGAATTTTAGTCACAGTTAAAGTTAATTTACTTTTTTTTTTTTTTTTTTTTTAAATCAAGGCCTGGGTTACTAACTGTCCCACACAAACATTTGCTTTTTTATCGCTTCTCTGTTTAGTCTGGTGTGAAATTGTTTTCCAGGTAGTGATTAATTCTGCTCTGGTTTTTCCCCCTTGTTGTGTAATTTGCAGTGTTTGAGAAGTCTATGCTAAACTGCAGCTTCCCTTTTATCAGCAGTGTTATTACAACTTTGTCAAACACAAGGCTTTACCGTTGCCTGTCACTAGATCAGCTATATTATTCCTTATTAGTTTTTATATCTGCTTTGTTTGTTTGCTTGTTTTGAGGTAACATCAGTTTATCTGAAAAAGATGGATGGCCTGGCAGGGTGAGACAGAATCATAGAAATGTTGGACTGGAAGGAACATCAATAGGTCATCTAGTCCAGTCCCCTGCACTGAAGCAGGCCTGAGTATTATTTAGACCATCCCTGACAGGTATTTGTCTAATCTGTTCTTAAAAACCTCCAGTGATGGAGATTACACAACCTCCCTAAGCAATTTGTTCCAGTGTTTGATTACCCTGACAGTTAGGAAGTTTTCCTTAATGTCTAACCTAAATCTCCCTTGCTGCAATTTAAGCCCATTACTTCTGGTCCTGTCTTTCGTGGTTAAGAACAATTTAGCACCCTCCTTTTTATAACAACCCTTTATGTACTTCAAGACTGTTCCCATGTCCCCCCTCAGTGTTCTCTTCTCCAGACTAAATAAAGCCAGTATTTTCAATCTTTCCTTGTAGGTCATGTTTTCTACAACTTTAAACATTTTTGTTGCTCTCCCTGGACTTTCTCCAGTTTGTCCACATCTTTCCTGAAGTGTGGTGCCTAGAACTAGTACTCCAATTGAGGCCTTATCAATGCTAAGTAGAGTGGAAGAATTACTTCTTCTATCTTCCGGCACCTTAGAGACTAACAAATTTATTTGAGCATAAGCTTTCGTGAGCTGCAGCTCACGAAAGCTTATGCTCAAATAAATTTGTTAGTCTCTAAGGTGCCACAAGTACTTCTTTTCTTTTCTCATATCTTGCTTATAACATGCCTGCGAATACCTCCCAGAATGAGGTTTGCTTCTTTTGTAATGGTATTACATTGTTGACTCATAATTGGTTTGTGATCCACTATAACCCTCACACATCTTTTTCTGCAGTCCTCCTTCCGAGGCAGTCATTTGCCATTTTGTATTTGCGAAAATTGATTATTCTTTCCTAAATGTAGTACTTTGCATTTGTCCTTATTGAATTTCATCCTATTTATTTGAGACCATTTCTCCAGTTTGTCATGATCATTTTGACTTCCAATCCTGTCCTCCAAAGCACTTGCATCCCAGTTTGGTATCATCTGCAAACTTTATAAGTGTACTCTCTATGACATTATCCAAATCATTTGTGAAGATATTGAATAGAACTGGACCTAGGACAGATCCCTGCAGGCCTCCACAATGTATGTCCTTCCAACTTGATTGTGAACCATTGATAACTACTCTCTGAGTATGCTTTTCCAACAAGTTGTGCACCAATCCTATAGTAACTTTGTCTAGGCAATATTTCTCTGTATTCCCATGAAGAATGATTGCTAGGTGCTGGCTGTGATCTGCCTCAGTGTCTAACCAGTGGAAGAGAATCTTCCTCCTCATGGGAAAGGACTTGTTTCATATCTAGTGTGGGATCAGGAATAAAGTCTCATGCTATGCTCATGGCACAGGGATCCACCTGGGACAGATAATTGGGTGTATTATGTCCAGCAAACTGAAGATGTGGAGGAATCAGTACACAGGGATAGGCTGATTTTATATTGCATGTAGAAGGCCTTGTCATAGTCTTGTCTCCCTGGTATTCACTGGCATTCAATTAGTGTCCTTTGGTCCTAGGCCCAGAGGGTAGAGATTTTTTTTTTCCTGGACAGGACAGACCTTTATGAGGGAAGTAACAACATGGCACCCACAATCTTCAGGGTTAGGGTACATGATCTAGGGACTCCTTATGCTTAGAACTACCTTTGGGCGGTAAGAGGAAATAGTCTAGAGTGCTGCTATAGCACCCACATTGAGCTGAACACTTTGCAGAGATATAGCAAGACAAGTAGTGAAAGTCTGGTCCCACTGAGCGAATGACAAAACTTCCACTGGCTTCACTTGGGCCAGGAGTTCACAGATTGGTAGATACATAGACTCTAGGGCTAGAAGGAACCTCCATGATCATATAGGCTGACTTGCTGTATGCAAAGGTGCAGAAGATGGATTAAAGTTTATCTTTTAGAAAAACATCTAATCTGGTTTTAAAGACTCCGAACAATGGTGAGTTCCCCACTGCCCTGAACCGATAAGCTGTTCTGATGTTTAATTAACCTCACTGCTAGGAAACTATGTCTTATTTCAAGGTGAAAATGTCTAGCTTCAACTTCCAGCCCCTGGATCTTATTAAGCATTCATCTGCAAGATTGAAAAAGTCCCCACTAACAGATATCACCCATGGGCCCTGCCCCAAAGAGGTGACAGTCTAAGAAACTGATCCTACAGCCATCCAAACAGGTGAGTAACCTTGCCATGAGTAATCTTCTTGACTTCAACAGAACTCCCCATGTGATTAAAGTTACTCATTTACTGGTGAGAGCTGGGACTACTTGTATGAGTAAGGTCATTCACCTAGTTAAGTCTTTGCAGGGCTCTAAATAGTTAAAATCCAGAAGAAGAGAGATTTGTGAGATGAAGAGAGGTGTGTGTGTGAGAGAGAGAGAGAGAGAAAAAAGGATGCAATATAAAAGCAAAACATGTCACATGCCTTAACAACTTATTTGCTTGAAATCTTGTTTGCTTTGATTTCACTCTTTATAATTCCGTGTTTATATTAAAATGCAAATTAAGTACCCATTTCTCCCTGGCCTGTGTTCTTTTCCATTTGAATTGCTTTTTTCCCTTCTTTTTAACTCTGACTCATCTTGCCTGTAAACTAAATCCTTCCTTTGGGTGCTTTCCTGTTGAGTGCTGTACTTTCCAACATTGTGCTCAGTTTTAATCCCTGCTTATTATGATTTTTGTGGCTTTGTCTGGTTGTTTCCTGTTTTATCTCTCTTGCTTTGAGTTTTTCTGTTTGTATTTAAATCTTTTCTGTTTATCCCTTCCCCACTTTCCTTATACAGTATTAACCCTTCCTGTTAGAACTTCTGTTCCTCCTTTCTGATTCTGAACTCCGCTCTTCTTTCCTCCTGAGACCATGTAGTCTTTCTTCTTTGGTTCTTCCCATCCATTGTCAATTCTTCTTCATTCCCCCATCATTGAAAAGTTCAATAATTCACACAGTTAGGTTTCTATCTGGTCCGAACCTATGAATGAACCTTGCTCCCATGTAAAAGACCATGCAAATGAATTGAAATCTATTCACAGGAACATTTGCACAAATCTATCAGTAATGAATGCCCAGACACGCAAGGCTGCGTTGTTTTTCCATACACAGACAGACACAGTACTTGCTTTGGAAGTTCTTTTCAACAGCCAGTAAATCAACCTTTGACTTTTCCTCTTCAAGTTGGATGTTCCTGATACCGTAACTCACTGTCACTCCCCAAACAGTCCCATCGATTTCAGTGCAGCTACTTGCCAAGTGACGTACTACTCAGCATGAGTGAAGGTGGTAGAATCTGTCCCTTTGTACGTGGAACTCTTAAATTGGGTGTTTTGGTTATGAGTAATCAAGGGCCTGATTCAAGTACAAAAATAGTGCTGTAATGAGAAATTACCGCTGCCCTTGGTGGGCTCCCTGTCCACCGCCTAAACAAAAATCTTTGTTTTAAAATGAAAACTTTTTGGTTTTATGGGACATATTGTGCAAGGTCAGCAACTGTTGTGGCTTTTGTATTAGAAAATCCAGTGTGGCTTTTTACTTGGTCTTGTCCTGTGTGACCAGTTCAGAAGCCAAGCAAGATGCAGCTGCATTTGGTGTCACGTTGGTATTGCCTCATATTGTTATTGCCTTCGAACATTTTTCTAAGCCAGAAAATACAGCATGTTTCCAATCCCATTATTACAAGCTCTCCATACCTGGAAGAATTGCACTTTGCTATCTCTGACTGCACAAATGTTACAGCTAGTGTAGCGGAAAAAGGCTTTGTTATGCATATGGTCTATTTATAGATAGGGACTATAATGGTTATATAGCCTTTAACCACATGGTCATCAGTGTGAATCTAGCCAAGGTAGTAGTGACTGAAAGCAGCTACCCTCTGTGGCTGTTTGGTGGCTGATGTGTATTGAGTACAGTTTCCAGTGGACAAGAGTAATTGAACCACCCCACAATTGACATCAATGAGCAATTTTGTTGTCAAATTCAGAAGAGGTACCATGGGCTGAACAGGCCATGGAAAATTAACTCCCCCTCCAGATCAGAGCTGAGGCACAGGGTGGAGAACACTGTTTGCAGGGCAGTGTTAGAAGCTCACACTGCTGTCCGTGCTGTACCAGCTATGAATAAAGAGAAAAAGCCAGCACAAATGGTTGTCAGCCCAGAACCTTTCACCAGCATTAGTAGCTCAGTCCTGTATCAAATGAGGTCAATGGCAAAGCCTTCATTGATTTCAGTGGTGCAGAATCAGGCATTAAATGCACACCTCATTATGGTGATATAAGATTTGACAAAACAGAACAATTCACTTAATACAGTACTATACCTTTGTTAGTGATCAAACCTGGATGCCCCCCCAATATACAATTAATAAGAGTGTGACTTAACCATGAAATTGTATACCATGGGTATGGGGGCAAATTCATCCTGTCTCCAGCTGGTGATAAGATGATGCCTTGAGACATGAAGAATTACTCTAGTCAGTGGAGTAACTGCAGAGGGAATTACCTGGGAGGAAAGGGAGTCTTATAGTTAAGGCACAGGACTGGGAGATGGAAAATCTAGATTCTGGCATAGGCTTTCTTCTCCACTCTGTGTCTCAATTTCCTCAATAGTAAAGTGTGGATAATGATATTCGCAGTGAGGCTTCATTCATTAATACCGTTAGAGCATTTTCATATCTTCAGATGGAAGTCAACCGGTACAGAGGAATTACTGTATTGCTTGCTTTTCCATATTACAACGTAAACAACCTCCTTGGAGGAGAGATGCAAGTTTGGAGTATTGACAGTTATTATTCTACAGAGTCAAGGAAAAAATACAATAATGGCAAATAGCCCAAAGCTAATATTTTATCACTAACTGTATTTTTCCCACCAGCATCAAACCATATCTATATATTTTTCCCTGATTCATATGATTTAAAAAAAAAAAAACAACCCATGACACTACACTACTAGGACAGATATCCTTTAGCAAGCAACACTATCCCCACAGCAGTCACTGACTGCAACCTCATTGTACCATTTTCTATTGTGTAATTTAGAGAGGGACAGACATTTATTCTGCATAGTGGCAGGAGAACTATTCATTAGGAGGCTAGATCCAAAGACCATTTAAGTTAATGGAAAGATTTCAGTGGGCTCCCAATTAGGCCCTGTATCAATATGGCATCGGGTTAGTGGTTGCTTCCATAGAGCCTGAACATTTTTTCCTAGCACCATCTGCATTCTTTTATCCTTCTCTCTCTATCACTATCAGACAAATGTAGTCAGAGATGTTGGCAGAAAGATACTGTATATTTTCTAGTATTTCATTTAAGATCTGCTGGTGGTTATTTTTGCTGTTTTTTTTTAATGGAAAAGGATAACAATAAAATTAATTGACTGCTATCCAAATTATTCTGCAAATGGTTGTGCTAGAAACAGTGACCCAAGGTCACTCTGCAGTCATCCTGTCTAATTGCATCCCACCATCTCATGCAGCAATTTACCCACACGGATGTTTATATTTTGAAGGTCACCAATGAAACCTTTTGTCATTTCCAAGACATGGTAACTGCTTTGACTGGCTCAAGTGGCCCACTGCAGAAAGTTGAACTGTGATACTAAATAGCACTCTGGGGCTCCAGTTGAATTCACTGGGTTAGTCAAGTGAATCCTATATTCCATGGCATGCAGAGAATGCCTGCCATGAGGGGACTTTATCCAATACTTAAACTTTTTCTGCTGGGAAAGGAAGGCACTCATTTGCCTCTAGGTAGAATTCATTGCAACTTACAGGGCTAGAAAGAAAGAAGACTTCCTCCTAATGAAGGGGGGAAATTACATGCATTTCTTCTGGAAAAATCCATGCTGTCTTAGCAGAATACCAGCTCAGTCCAGGGACCTTCAGACACCATCTGTTCAAAGGCAACACAACTGAGCTCTTCAGGGCTGTCAATCCCGCACTTTGTAGGCTCTTCAGAAACTTCAGAAATTACTATAGTAATTATAAGAGCAGAAACTGGCTTGATGTTGGGCTATAGGAAACCATTCCTTTATTGCCTTGCAGAAATTGATCGAAAATGACAGCCTTTCTATAAGACTTTTGAATTTAATAGAGAGTTATATCCCCACAATATAATTCTATAGGATGGAGAAACAAAACCTACAGAAAGGATCACTTTATTTTTAATGAGGATTTTAATAGAACTTTATTACATTTCCATAGAACCCTATTGGTTCCATCCCTATTCAATTCCATGGGAGTTTCCTATCTGGGTCTAGTGTTACATCAACCTTTAATTGTAATCATCTAAAGCTAGACTGGCTGGTGGTCATGAGAACCTCACCCCAACGGAATGTGACGAAGAGACAGCTTGCAACACACAGACTGAGATTCTCTGTTCTTGCTCCCATGTGTTGTTGCCTTACTCTCTAAGAATATGGGGAAATCACACTGGGAGAGCTGGATTTCAAATAACTTTGTTTATTAACTACATACAAATATACATGACCTAGTTACTTATGTACACCACTGCTCTGTCAGGATTTCGAATGGCTTCTGCAATAGAGGGAATATCCAAAAATATTTAAAGGGATATTACCTAGTTCCTATGTACACCCATGCAGCCAGTCTTGCCTTCATCCAGCTATTATGGGTTTTTTCCATGGTCACAGTCACCAAGGCCTCCTCAGTACAAAGTGCGAGATTGACAGCTCTGAAGGATGAAGTCCTCTATCCACAGAGCAGATACAGCAACTGTGAGCTACTGTGGGAGCTTGTCCCACACTCCCCCACCACCATGCCTCAAGCCTGACCTGGAAGGGATCAGCTCTAAGGGAAAAGGGTTAGTCTCTTTCCTTGGCCTCTCTCCTGAGGCTCCTAAAAAGGGCAGCCAATTATGATGGTGGTAAGGACACTTGTCCAACTAGGAAATAGGCTGAGTCAACCCTCCTTATTTCATGCTTACATTATACCCTGTCTTCATTATCATTACTCTTTGGTTATAAAAGATCTGATTTGCAAACCAGTGTATCTTTATGCCAACTTCAAGTTACGAGTACATCATTATGGAATGGCAACAGCAGTTCAGTTGTTCAGGTTGATGCTACTTTCCTGTTACAGTCCTGAGTCACTCCCCACCCCATCTCACCTCTTCTAAAAGGAGCTGATCTTCCAGAAATTCTACATGCCAAATTTCCTCAGCACAAGGTGCAATTTTTCTGGCAAATTTGGTAAAGATAATGAAAGAAGTTTTAAAGTTGTTGGCTGAGATTCTCCATTGTGCTTCACCTTGTTTCATCTTTACTCCAATAGAATGTAGGTTTGGGGCACTACTACCTCATGATGGCAATGATTTACCTCTCCTTTGCAACGGTGGGAATGACTGCACATAGGGCATGGCAGCAGAGAATCTGGCCCATGCTGTTTTCAAAATTTAATATGTCCATCACGTCTGAAAAAATTCTTAACTCTCCCCCTGCCCCCGAAATCTCCAGGGTGTTTTGTTTTGTTGGTCGCAGTGAGAAGGAGTTCAAAAATATATGGAAAGATAAAAATAAGTTATTAGCTGATTACTGAAATGGATTCCCTTGAATGGGAAATGGGATTTTATAACCTCTTAGAAATTTATTATTTTGACCTCTGGATATTTTTGCAAAGTAAAGGTGAGTGGGAGGTGTATATCGGGTGGGGTGAGCATGAGTTAGAAAGGATTATTTGCTAGTAAGGAACTGCTTGGATGCTAGAGCTGTCTATTTCCAGACATTCTAATCTTTGTTGGTTTTGTTCTGGTGTAGAATTTGTGTAAAGAATGAATAATATTGTTTTTGGGGTGTTGGCTAGATGCCTATGAAACAAAACACTTTCACACAGTTTTCTGTTTAGGAACTTTGATTCAATTGGTGTAGTGAGTTCCTGCCAGAAAACAGCACTAACAAATCACAGACAGAGTCATGAAACACAAAGTTTGGCATAGTTTCAGGTAATTATTGTAAACTTGACCAGGTTCAGAAAAAGTTTGCTAGGTTTCACAAAACTTTCAGTGAGTGTGGAATGAATTTTCAGCAAACTTGGCCTCAATTTTGGAGTGCGCTTGGGTTGCTCTTTGGTGGGATTACAAGCCATGCAAAACTCAGTGGGTTTCAATGCAGAATCCAGGAATCCTTAAATGTTTCACTTAAGATTCACCTTAAATTTGGGGATTGGTTTTAATTTGCAACTTGAAGTAGAAGTGTGAAATTTAGGGTGTGTGAAATAGAAGAAAAACCTCTCAATTTTTATATCAGTTTTCCTGCAAGTTCTTTACACTTGCACCCATACACATAGACTCTGAGCTCTTTGGGGGCAGAGACCAGTTTAATTATTTATATAGCACCTAGAACAATGGGATCCCAATCCCTCAAATGGGGTCCTTGAGCACTACTGTAATATGGAGAGAAAAACATCTTCAGAAATGACTAGTGATTTTGGGTACCTCAGTTTTGGGTATCCACCTTAGGATACCTTAAAGGGACCAGATTTTGAGACAGTGGTGTCTGAGCACCTCTTGGAAATTAAGCTCCTTTAAGGGGGCATGCAAAAATTGAAGCTCCCATAATCACTAGTCTCTTTTGAAAAGCTTAGCTATAACATATAATCATGTTTTTGTGAAATTTCACAAAAATGGGTTGTTGCCTGGGATAAGTCACAAAGGTGCATAGTTTCTGTGCTGATAACAATCCTATTCCAAAAGGGGCTCGTTTTCACTATAGTCATTGCCTCTCAGCTCCGGCATTTTGCAACAGCTTCACAAAACTTGAATACAATTGTAATTTGCAACAACAACAACAACAACAAGGTGAACATGTTCAAATGACAAGCCCTTTGAATTTCACTTGTAAATATTTCTTTCACCTTTAGGGTTGATTAAATTAATGGGCCTTCAGTAGAGCTACATAGATTTAGACCAGCTGCGGAAATGGCCTAATATATAAACATATAACTGAAACAAACCACAGAGTTTTGAATGGCTCTAATAACAGGTTACACTTTTGCTGCAATGTCCTCAAAAGCAAACGTGGTGAAAGCAGAAAGCAAGAAACAGAGACAGAATCCTATTCACTAGAAAAATTGTCTGTGATGAAGACCTGGACTATTAGGAGTTAAATTTAATGTTGATAATGCCACATGTCCGATGAGAATCTAAACATTTTTATTTGATCAGTAGTAATGACATGGAACCTCTACAACTAGTGTTCACTGTATCTGTCACAATTATGCCATTTTTTATATACTCCTTTAAAAAAATATTTACAGCCAAGGAACATTTAAAAAGAGCTTCTAAAGGGGATTTAGAGAAAACTGACTGACCCTGGGAGTTTTTCCCAGTCTAACCAGGCTTGGAAAGATAGTCAGTCAATAATTACTCCTTGGGCTTGGAGCCCGACTGGATTACTGGCTGACTAACCTACTTAACAAAAGCGCTTTGTGGCATCTGAGCTGGAGCATGAATGGTATTCAAGCAGGACAGCTTTAGATCACATCAATAAGGTGCCAGTGTGCTAGGCTGCTGTGTATCAAATGCATTTTTGAATAAAAGATGGAGGAAACAAAGAGGTTTTATTCCATTGTAAAGCAAATACCAGTTATTTTCACAGAATCACTCCAGCTTCCTAGAAACTAAATTGTAATTGCAGTCCACTGAATCCAGAGGGGACTTGCATTTCAGTTTTACTATAAATTAGAGACAGCCTAGAACCAAATGTACGGATTGGAACAGCCCTAAATTTAGGCCAAGTCAAGAATCCAAACCTGGATTTAGATTAGCTTTATTAATTGTACTACAGTAGCATCCTAGGCCCCCGCAACATCTGAGAGCTATTGTGGTAGGCACTGGACAGACACACAGGATGACATGGTCCTTGCTCCAAAGAGCTTACAATCTAATATTCATGTGCATGAGGTTACTGGCATGTATATGCAATCTCATGGAGCTCAATGAGCCTAACTCACGTATGTAACACTGTTCATGTACCTAAGTGTTTGCAGGATCATGGCTCATTTTGAAAGAAAACATAAGTGAGAGTTACAAGCAATAGGAGGGAAAGGTGGAGTGGGGGAAAGGGGGTAATGGAGATAAGAGCAAATGGCTGTACATGCTTATGTCCCATTGAAGTCAATGTATGCTTTACTGAATGGGGATAGACTAGGGTGACCATATTTCCCAAAGGGAAAATGGCTCATCATGTGGGGTTAGTCTAAGCACCTCCCCCCTGTCCCCCTCCCCGACAAGGCAGGCATTGCTGCTTGCCCAAGTCCTGCATACCCTCCATCACTGCTCACCCGAGCCCTGCCTGCCCCCCACGCTAGGCTGGGGCTGGCATTGCTGCTCGTTCGAGCCCTGCCTGCCCCCCACGCGGGGCTGGCATCACCACTTGCCCCCGTATGTTCTTCCACACCCCACTTTTGCTAGAAAGGTCGGGACGGCTGGGATAGGGCTTAAAGGGACTGTCCCGGCCAAAACGGGACGTATGGTCACACTAGGATAGACATAAGGATGTGCTTAAGTGCTTTGATGAATCAGAGCAATAGCATACAAACTAATGGTTCCAAAACACCTGAAAGGTTCCCCCCACCTTTTATTAACAAATAAGTAGTATCAGTTTTCCCTGATTGCCATTCAACCTAGCCATAGTTAGCTTCTCATAGGCATCACAGCAGATCTGATACTGATGTAAGATTAGAAGGTGCAGAAGATACATATCTTACCTTAATATCTAGGGCCAGATCTTGTGCTGGCGGTAATTAGAATACAGTGATTTACACCAGCTGAGGATCTGGATGCTAAAGATTACACTGGGCTCAACCAAAACCCTGCATCCAAACACCCAGGGCAGAGCTGAATGTCGTGGCTCGCTATGCAAAATGGTGTTTCACTATCTACAAGTTAAGCTCCTACTGTAAAAGCAAAACTAAGGGCTAGTCTCCACTAGTTAGAGGACAACCTTGAGGAGTCATGCCAGCTAACATCCTGCTGCCCACTACTTTACAGTCACTATAGACAGGAAAATTGTGTTCAATATTGCAGAATACATATCCAAAAGTAGCTGACATGATGTTGACCCATGACTTAGCCCTGGAATCAGCAAATTGTTTGTTATCGTGACTCCTCAAGGTCTTGTGCTAACTCACTGTTACCTTCTAGAGAAGACAAGAGCTAAAAGCTAAAATTGTGATGTTGGTGTGTGCTGACCTCATCCCACAGACATAAATGCTCCATGGTCCACCTTCTCTAACTCTACCATGCAGTAGTTAAAGAAGACTGAACAAGCGGGAGAAGCTCTCACTGCTCCAGCTAAGGAGAGGCAGCTCTATGGGAGTGCTGCTTATCCAAGGAAGGGGAGATCCCCTGCCTTTGCTTTTAGCAGCAGACCGGGACCTCTGCTCTCCCCAGTTCCCCTTCCTTTCACCCCTGATACTAAGTAGAAGATAGTTTATAGGAGACATATAGGTGAGCTGCTCTGAAACCCCACACTTTACAAGGACTACTGTGAATTAACCCACAATATGGAGAACTTTGTCAGAATTTGCAAAGTTTAAGCCTCAACATAATAAAATGATACAGGGCATGGGTATAAGACTGGCCACAAGTATTGGGTACCATACTTACCACCAGCTTCTTAACTAAGTGTGGGTGCTGAGCAAAGACCACAAAAAGAGAAAAAAGGAAATGAGACTCAAATTAGATTTAATGTTGTGAGCCTCCATCTCCAAGGTAGCATAAAAGGGAAAACATATAATTAAAAAAAATAACAAAGCAGAGAGGAAAAAGCTCTTAATCTCCTCCTATCATTCATGTGGTGCTCCCAATGTACATGGCACTCTGCAGTAGGAAAAATTAGAGATGAGCCCTAATGGCCTAATTTTCAAAGATGACTTGAATGGGCACCTTTGAAAAGCGGGCTGTTCATAACCAGAAAAACCTGGATCTGAACGAATCCAGAAATTGGGAAGTTTACACTTGGATTCTGAACCAAATTCTGCTGATCCATCCTAAAGCAGTGAGAGACACTTCCCCCTGTCTTTGAAAACAAGAATGAAGATGGTAGATGTATCTTTTCAGAGAGCTATCTTCCCCTATTACCCCTTCCTTGCCTGTTGTAATCAGTCTTTTGGGGGGGAAAAGAGAATGCAGAGTTCATCCAAGCATCCTCCTTCCTTTGCTGTCTTCAGAATCTCTTCCTGTGCTTTGATCTTGGTTGGAGAATGCCTTGCTAATTATTGATGCTTCCCAGCCGGGGAAGGAAAAAGAGTGTTCTTCTCGCCTTCCTCAAGTGGTTGCAACTGCGAAACACTTCTAGCATCTGAAACCTCTCCACAGTTAAACAAAACAACCCCCCTTCCCCAGCCAAACAAACACACAGCTGTACGTTAATGTGCACTGCGCAAGCTGTTCTTGTCTGCTAAAGACGTGGGATTTTATTTTATTTTTCAGCAGCCATAACACCTTTTCTCCCAAGATGGTCTCCAAGTAATTTACAAATGCAGAGAAGCGGCAAAACAAAATAAGAGCTGGGGCATGGGGGTGGAGAGGAAGTAGGTCATCAGTCTGTGTTGGAAAGCATAGACACTGGGTGTCTTTACAGAATTTTTAATTTAAGGACCTCAAAACACTTTATCAGTGTTAACTAATCAACCAACACAAACCACACTGTGACAGCAGGAAGTACTAGAACCATGCAAGATGCTCCTGGTTAGAGCCCAAACTGTGCAAAATATGCCAGGTCTCAGGTTTCCATAAGACCACAAAATTCAAGCTTAGTTCATGGAAAGAGTCTATGATGTTCTTGAATCTTTTGATTACTGGCTGATTAATATTCTGAGTAATGTATCCAACCATTTTTTCCAGTCAGCAGTGGAGTAGATCTGTGGTGAATGTTTTTTCCTCCTCTGTTCAACAAGCTATATCGAAAGCCAAATATTGCTCACCAGATTATCTGAGAGCTTCTTTGTGGCAATCAGCAAATCATTTAAGTGTGAATACCGTGCTGTCCTCCTGCCTCCCCCACCAACTTTATTCTGTCAGCTCTAATTTGGAATGAACCTGAGCAGTTTTATTATGATTTGTTTTATTGTACCACCTACAGGTCTGAAACAAAAATCTGGAGTAGATTTTGTGAGGTGCTGTACAAACACACACACAGAGAGACAGTTCTTGCTTTGATGAGCTTACAATCTTGTTTAAGCAGACAAGACAGACCAAGGGCAGGAGAGGCAACAGAGGTGAAGTGACTTGCTAAAGTCATACAACTGGGCAGTGGCAAAACTGGGACTAGACCCCACATCTCTAGCATCTCAACCCACTGCCCTATTTACTAGAGTATACTGCCAGTTGAAGCCTGAGCAGTGATCTCTTAAAATGTGTGTCTTTGTGCCATTTTGTCACAAAAATCAGGTTTTAACTATAGTTTTGATGGAATTTCACACAAAGCCCAAAAACTCAAAGAAAAACTCAAAGTGTGAACCCTAGGTGTTTAGTAAAGATCCCAGCAAAGAAGATTCACCAGGTCTCAGACACCTCGTTGTACAGAGGGGTAAAATCAATATTAATCCAGAGCCGTTACAAACAAAAGTAACAGAGAACAATTCTGCAATAACATAGGCCTTGATTCAACAAGGTTCCTAAGCATATTTCTAACTTTAAACATGACTAGTCCAATTGAATTTAACAGGGCTACGCTACTCACAAGCTTAAAGTCAGAAATCAGGAGACCTAGATTCTATCCCTGGTCCTGCCACTGACCTGCTGTGTAACATCAGACACATCATCTCTCTGTACTTCTCTTTCCCCTCCCACTCCTATCTTGCCTATTTAGATTGCAAGCTTTTTGGGGCAGAGACTCTCTTACGATGTGTATGTACAGCACCTTACCCAATGGGGCTGTGATCTCAGCTGGATGTTCCAGTGCACCTCTATTTGATCACTGCTTCTGCTAACAAGTACCTGGCTGAATTGGGGCATTAAGGAAGAACACTCACTGTGGCAAAGTCACAGGATAAACCAGCGTTGCTCACAGGTTGGTGAAGCGCATTTTAAGTGAACCCAGGGGGAGAACAAACAAAGCCAGTGTCAGACCCTGAGGGAAGAACAAAACTCATCTCGTGGGCCATAGTGCCTAGTAGACAGAGGAAATACAAAGCCATTTAGAACTCCCCCAGACCAGAACAGACCCTGGGCTGGAGGAGGAACTGTGGCAAAGAGAGTTGAATGCTACGCTTACACCAAAGAAAAGATGGATAGAAGCCTCTGTCAGAGGGTTTATAGCCTTTGTAATTTTTTTAAATGCCTTTTAATGTAACACAGACACATGTATGTATTATGTATAAATGACTAGTCCTTTTGTGGTAGCTTTCTCTGAATGTAATCATGTGGCAGTGAGTGTGACGTTGCCTTCCATATTCCTGATGAAAATATGATTATGATATGACATAACTGAGATATACTTTATGCCAGATGGCTTATGTGCTATATCATCAGAAAGGTTATGATTTACTGAGTGCGATTATCCAATGTGTATCCCTGTATCATTTCTGTAGCTGAAGTTAGGAATATTGACTATGTATCTGTATTTCAGCTATGCTACTTTGGGTGACGCCCACTGTTAACACTTCAGGTACAACAATGGAAAAGCCAGACAGGGCGGATGGCCTATCAGCAAGGACAATGAGTTGTGAAAAGTGTGGCCTTCCCATGGACACTTCATGCTGCCACTGACTCACAGACGCTGTGATACTACAAGGTCAGGTGGTCTTGTCCCCTGATACTAAAACATTACCTGGGACTTCTTGTAACTTTCCACTGTAAGGGAAGGGGTGGGAGGAATCCAAGTTTGGGAACAAAGGATTCCCACCTTATGTAAATCCTATTTAAGGGTGGGGAGGAAGGCAAACAGGACTTCTCTGCTCCATGGCCTGTTTTCCCAAGAAGAAAGACTACAAAAGGGAACAGAAGGGAAGGGAAAGGAAGGGGAGGGGTGGGATTGTAGGGAATCCAGACTGATACAGGAGTCTAGTCTGAAAAGGAACATAACTGGATCTCTGAACCACAGAAGCTTTGCAAACAGCCTGCAACAATATCTAGGGTGAGAACTACTGTTTGTAACCAACTTCTTTAGTGAAAGTAGCTTAGTTTGCGTGTTTGATTACGTTTGCTTAGTAGTCTGCTTTGTCCTTTTTGTTACCTCTTTTACCACTGAAAATCTACCTTTTATAGTTAATAAAATTTGTTTTGATTATTATTAAATCCAGTTTATGTAATTTCTAACGGGGGGGGGGGGGACAAGAAATGTGAACACCTCTCTCCACATTGAGGGAGGGGGCAAATTTCATAATATATCAGGGGAGGTGGACATCTGAGTGCTGTAGAAAGTCCCTTAAACTAAGTCTTCCCAGAGCTGATCTGCAGCTGGGTGTGGCCCTGCCTGTATGGGTGTTAGAGAAGGCTTTAATAGCCTGGCTCAGCAAGATAGGTTAAAGGGGGCCCATGCTGGCAGAACAAGTAGACTTAGTGGTATCTCAGCACATCAGGTGGCTTCCCAAGGAGTCCAACCCTTCACAGTGAGTTCCACACTTTAATTATGTATTGTGCAAAAAAAGCATTTTCTTTTAAGAGCTTTAAATCTGTTGCCTTTTAAACATCATTGGCTGTCCCTGTGTTCTTGTATTACAAAATTGGAGCACCTGACTGACTTCTCTAATACTCATTGTTTTCTACACCTCTCTCATATCACCTTATCATCTCTGAACTAAATTATCCTAATCTTTTAAAATCTCTCCTCATATAAGAATCTCTCCATGCATGATGACTCTAAATCAGTTTGCTGCCCTTCTGTATGCTCTTTTCGAGTGACCAAAGCTATGCACCATATTCAAGGTTAGACTGGGTAATAACAGAATGTATCTTTGGAGACTGAACGGCTCAGAGGACTGGTAATTAATGGGATACAGAGTGTCTTCTTTTCTGTGACACAGGTACAGAACCAGTTCACACTGATGTCTCAAGTCATTCCCAGTTGGGAGCTGTTCAGCAGCTTATGTGAAATGAGTCTGGGGGTTGTCAATCCAGCTCAGAGTGAACAGGGTGTCTTTATAACTACTGTTATCACCATGTGTCCCCCAGCAGAAGCCCAGAGACTGAGGTCCCCTCTCCTACCTTGGCAGAGAGAAGTGTGTTGGGAAGCTTGCACTGCTGATGCCATTCTGTCTCCAGGGCAATTGATCTCACACCTTCCACCAGTAGTAAAGTCTCTGTAACAGTTAAAGAAGTGCACATTTTTTAATGCTGGGGGTGAAAAATTAACTAATTCCACCGTCATAGAACAGGGAAAAATACAACTTATCAGAGCCAAATATTTACCCAGTCAAATGTTTGTCAGTCAGCCATCTGATGAAAACAGCTCTAACACCTTCTCCTCATGAACTACGCTTTCATCAGTCTCTAAAAGTCAAAGCTGCCTGAATCTACACCCTTCTCTCTCCCAGCTTATGCCCAGGAGCTGAGGCACTCACTGATCTCTTGCGCACAGCATTGCAGAAGCACGACCAGGGGAATTTAAGGACACCGGCTTGGCCACTCATCTGAAATGGTTTTTGCTTTGGCTGGTTTCTGTGTCAGCCGCACGCAGTTAAAAGCACAGAGCCAAATTACAGATCACCCTGTACCAGCTGGAAAAGGGGCACTCAGAGTCCTGTGCACTCGCACAGGGGGCAGCTACAATTTGGATCCCAGTGCTGAAATATAGTGGTGGGAAACCAGCACTGGTGCTCTCGGGGGAGGAGCAGTTGCTCAGCACTGCAGTGTGCGCTGCTGGAGAAGAATGATCGGGGCCCATGCAGAGCTTGTGGGGTCTACTCCAGCTACAAGCAGGTCAGCTGCACCTTATGGCTGACATACAACAAAAGCTGTGGAGACATGGAGTTGTGCTCAGTCTGCACAAACATTCTATGCAAATGCAGCCTCTCAGCAGCACTACGGCTTAGGATAGAAATTAAAGGACTGATGAAACTTACGGGGGAATGTAGGCAGGGAGAATATCCTACATGGAAGCTGATGAGGATGCCATGGTTTAACACTTGCAAAATTGCCATGGGTTTATGCATGACCTGGTCCTCAGTTTTACATATTATCTGAAAGATGGCAAAATGCCCCCTAAATCTATGCTTAGGCACTGGACCAGTCTCAGCCTGCAGCATCTATGATTTCCCTGTAGGTATCCCATCCAAATCCAACCTTACTTAGCATAAGACAGCTGAGAAGGCCATACTTGAGGGTCTATGTGTGCATTCTCTAATGCAGCTGTGGGGCCAGTGTTAACCCTGGTGGATAGTTTACCGGTGCTGGGAAACCTGCTGATTGTAGCTCTGGTCTCTTTGTACCTTTAATTAAGTCTGAAATGCCTGGGGACCAAAAGAGGGACTTTTTTATATCCATTTATAGCTATGAATCAAGAGGAATAAATAAATCTCTCTCTCTGGGGCTATATGGAGTATAAATGGAAGCTGTGTGGGTGTACTGAGGGCAATACAGAGATTTTAGTATCACCTCCCACCCCTAGACTAATAGGAGGGGATTGCAATTAACTTGCCACAGCACTTCTATTTTAATGTGTTATGAAGTGGGTCACTGAGCCTTTGGGAAGGCCAGTGCCATATTGGGTACTGCAGAATTAGGGCATTAAAGGGAGAGGGTCAATTGCCATAGCTTAGCGCCCACGCTGATGAGAAATGTTTTCATTACCGTTTTCTTTCAGAAGCCGTGGATTGGTTGGTGTATGAGAACCAGTAAGGGAAACCAACTATCAAAAAAAAAAAAAAAATCCCACGCCCACACACAGCACTTTCCGTCCGTGGGTCTCGACAAAGGTGGTTAAGGAGGAAGAGCCCCCATTTTAGGCCGGGAAGCTGAGGCACAGAGAGTTTACCAGCCTGATTTTTCACTGGTGCTGAAGACCTGTAACATCTGCTGGATGTCATGTCAGCTGCAGGTGCTCAGCCCCTCTCAAAGTCAGGCCGTAAGCGACATGTCCACAGTCGTGCCACCAGCCAGTGGCAGAGTTAGGACCTAAGCCTGGCTCTCCTTGCGCACGCTGCACTGACTGTGATTTTTATCTTGACAGAGTCCCTTTAAGAAGCACTTTTCATTCTAACCCCCTATTTCAGATGCTTACAACATCTGCAGAAAAATTACCTCTCAGGCTGAAATTGGCCATGGTTGGATTCAGCCAGAACTGATGGTTTTCGTGGGCGAAGACCATTTAAAAAAAAAAAAAATCCTTTGAGCTGTTTTTTTTTTTAAGTTACCCAAGCTTGAAAACAAAAAAGGGCAGCTCATGTGATAGGAAAGTCACGTGTCTGATCACATCCACCCTTCTGGATCCCACCGCTTCAACAAGCCAACACTAATGCATCCCAACAGACACATTCAAATCAGTTAAGAGGGGTTACCAATGGTTTAGCCCGTCAATATATCAATCTGCACCCTTTGTAAGTTCCACCTCTTATTTAGATAAAGAGGAAGGGATCTCCTTAAACCCCACCAATTCCACCTATATGAACCTGGGCAGCATTGCAAATTTGGCCAGGCTCATTTGGCATCCTCTGGTGCATCAGGTAGTTCAATGTCCTAGGGCTATTCCTTCCTATGACCCAGCCAAAGAGCAGGCTTCCCCAAAATAATTGGTAACAGGTCACACACTGAACCATGCACAGGGAGGCAGGAATGCGGGAGCTCAAATAGTGCTGCATGGATACTCACGCAGTGCAGACAGGATCAGTACAGCTCAGCTGCGTACCTCACTATCAGGTACCAAGTGTCATGATGTAAGGCTTGTAGCTAAGACGTAACACCACTGGCACTACTGGAAACAAAACACGACTTGGCAGACCAGCCATGTGGCCCCTGACAGAGAGTCCTTGGATATGTTCTCGTGGTCACTCCGGTTAAGGTCAGTGGGGGAACTAAAGCACCTAGTGGATTCAAAGATTCTGAGATCCAGCTATCAACAGTTCTGGCTGTGACAGCCCCGACCACCAACACACATGGAGAGAAGGCAATTGCGGGGAGACAGAGGCACCTGGACTTTTCAAACAGATGGCAGTTATAATACTATGATAATTAATTGCGTGTCATCCGTCTACAGAAGCCAGCGCTGTGAGCAGCATTTTGATTTCACTGCTCTAGATGTTACCAAGTGGGATTTCTGTTCTAAAACTGGGAAAAGCCACCACAAGTGCTATTCAGAAAGAACCACGTGCAATTCAGGTTTAGTCCAGGGCATCTTTCTGAGGGGCAGGAGGGTGCAGCTGAGCTTTCATGCCATGTTACTAGCCTGTACCGGGCCATTACTCGCGAAGGGAAATTTCACCACAGCTGAGTTGATGAGTCTTCGATATTTCCCATTTTGTAACATTGCATGGCTTGGATAGAGGCACGGTATCAAAAGAATGACTGTAACTGATCATGATACAGTCAACAGATGAGCTGCAACTGTTCAGCTATTTCCTGCTGCTGGGGTGACATGTTACAGGGGCCTCTCACTGGGACAATCAACATCACAGAGCCATAGCGATGGGGTGGTCTGGTTAACTATGGGGCACTGCAGAGGAGTGATGCACTGTTACTCGCAGAGGCTTTTATAGTCCCCTGTGGTACAACTCCATGGAGTTGTGTGCTGCTGAGCAGCTGCTGTATTCATCCCCAGCAGCGGCCACATTTTAAGAGTTGAACGAAGAGGTTTGTGTACATAGGTGTGTAGCTTGCAGAGCATTTGGGGATGAATCACGCTGCATCAATGCTAGGTCACTACCAGCATTGGGACTCTCACCTATTTGAGATGCAGCTCTTTCCCTAGAAGCAGCTCTTTTATGCAGGTGCACTGCAGTACACCAGCACTCGGGCGGTTAAAGGCAAGCAGCCTCCCCCAGACAGGAGGCAGAGAGCCTCTGAATCACTACATGGATCCTTTCCCATGTTGCCACAGCAGCGAGATAAGGCGCAGGATGCAGGACAATTAAAAATCCTTATGCCTCTCATTCCCAAATCCCACAAGATCTAATTAGGAGAGTATGGGAGGAAGTGGGTCAGCACGTGAGTCCCTGTGTATCAGTTACTGTTGTAGCAAACTCGCTCCCCACCAGGAAGGGAGCCCTCTCAATAGCTGACATTTGCCAGTGCTCTGCATCCTGGGTACTGACCCCATCCAAACCTTCCCCCTCCCCTGAGACATGGGTGCTCAGCTCCTCTTGTTATTTCCCTGGAAGCACATGGAAACAGGCCTTCCTAACCATTATCCACATCCCTATGCGCATCTGCCTAATGGGCTGTAATTTGTCATTATTATTATTGTTATTATTGTAACTGCTCCTATCATTATTACCAAATTATTATCATCATTAGGAGCAGCATAAGTAATTGGTTCTGGGGTTGTGTGAATACACAGCAATGAGCCACTTGGAAAAGTGCAACTATGGGGATTTCCATCCCCACCTTCCCTGTAGGTAATCATGTAACCTGAAAATACAGAGCTAGAAAAATCACGGAGCGATAGAACACAGCAAACAAGAGTGTGTTCCCACAAGGCCAGTGGGTGGGAAGGAGGCTGGCCTATTGAGAAATACCAGGGGCTAAGGAAGAGAAAGAAATAGAGGGAGAGTGAGGGAGTAGTAGAGATTACAAAATAAATATCTTTAGAGAACCCAGATTTTATTAATTTAAGAATTCTAGCTGAGCATCCACACTGTAGGGTGTTTCTCAGACCTAAACAAAACCCCCTTTTCAGATCCATCCATCTCTAGAATCACAATGGAAACATCTTCCAAACACCCTCTTTGCAGTCTTCTGTACCACCCCCTGCTTTCTTCCTTTCATCCTCCAGTTCTTCCTTCTACCCCTTGTGTAATACAGGGGCAGACATCCTTCACCCTGCAGAAACTGGTTCTCAGGGGCCGTTACACAGAACGTGGGCATTTTGGCTGCTGTTCTTTGACTAGATCGGGGGTTCTCAAACTTCATTGTACCGCGATGCCCTTCTGACAACAAAAATTACTACATGACCCCAGTAAGGAGGTTTGAAGCATGGCAGTGGGGCCAAAGCTGAAGCCTGAGCCTCACTGCCCGGGGGCAAAGCCAAAGCGTGAGCCCCGCCGCTTAGAAGAGGGGCCAAAGCCATGAAGGGGGCCAAAGTTGAAGCTTGAGTGCAATCTGAGCCCCTCTGCCCATGGCTGAAGCCAAAGCCTGAGCCCAGCTGACCAAGACTGAAGCCCTTGGGCTTCAGCTTCAGCCCTGGGCGGCGGGGCTCAGACATTGGCTTCAGCCCTGGGCTCCAGCAAAACACCAGCCCTGGCAACCCCATTAAAACGGGGTCGCGACCCACTTTGGGGTCCTGACCCACAGTTTGAGAACTGCTGGACTAGATGGCTGCTGCTGTGGGAGAGAGGAGGCCTCCGCAAAGTACAGTTAATTGGCCCCCAATGGCTGCTGTGCACTGTTCTAAGGTGCAGTAAGCCTGCTCATTTTAGACAATAAGTGGCTAGCACTGTGCTGATTTACATGGATCAAAACAGCAGCCTTCTCATGCTCTACTTCCCCCAGAGCATATGATGCCTGGGATAACTTCCTTAATATAGCCCACATGTTTGTTAATCTCAGGTTCTCATATGATCTCCTGGCTGAGTAGGGGAATCTAGACAAATGGTTTGGACACATTTCACAATTTAACATGAAAGAGAGGATGATCCAGTGGTTAGGTCAGTAGTCGAGGACCTAGGAAACCCATGTTCTATCCCTGACTCTGCCACAGACTTGGGCAGGTCACTTAGTCTCTCTGTCCCTCAATTCCCTTTCTGTACAATGGAGATAACAGCAGTGCCCTACTGCACAGGTGTGTGTGTAAGGATAAATACATAAACATTGCTAAGGGATCTGCGATCTATAGATGAAAAGTGCAATATAAGAGACAGGTATTACTGTAACTTGCCCTGACACCAGCTTCCTCCAGGGCACTGAGCAAATCACTTAAGCTCACATTTTCAGAAGCATCCCCTATGTTTTGTGTGTGCTCAGCTTGAGACAGCTAGGGCTTGACTTTGAGGTGCTGAGCACATACATCTGCAAGTGAAATCAGGACCTAGCTGCTTCAAGTTAGACACCCAACAATGGGGAGACACAAGATCATGGGCACTTGAAAACACTGGTTGTAACCTCACTCCATGTCAATTTCCCCTTGGTGAAATGGGCTGCAACTTACTTTACCTTCCTCACAAGGGTATTGTGAAGCTCAAATTTTAACAGTGAAACAAAATAACACTTTGACTTACCTAGCATGCATCTTCAGAAGCCCTCACTGAGCTTCATAAATGCAGGTCAGAATCATTAACACCACTTTACAGATAAGAAATCCAAAGACCTGAGATTAAGGGGGAAGATTTTCAAAGGTATGAACAGCACCCAGATGCCCAACTTCTGTTTGGCACTGACTCTGTGTGCCTATGAGAATCAACCCCTACACACAGTTTATGTAAATGTATGGGAATAAGCTATAGTGGTTTAACTGCACCTACATTAGGGATATGCTGCTTTTACTAGATTGGTGTAAAATCACACCCCTAACCAAAATAGTTCAATTAGTACGAAACCCGCAGGTAGAGCAGGCCTCAGTGACTCACCTAAAGTCACAAAGTGAGTCAGTGGCAGAGTGAAGACCACAACTAGGTCTTGTGCTGTCCACATAGTCTTTGAGAACAATGATGATGGAGAGCATTAGAAGGACATGCAGAAACCCAAGGACTTACACTACTGTGCATCTGATTTCTAGTTGGCTAGTGAGAGGTGCAAACCCTTAGATGCATGTCCTAAATCTCAGTTGCAGGTGAAACAACATCTCTGTAAGGGAGTACTCACTTCTGAAAATGTCTCTCAAGTATTATTTACTAGTTAGAGAAAAGAGTTAGATCAAATACGGCAATTAAAAAAATGCCTAAACAAATCACACACAATTAAAAAAAACCTTCCCAACCCTAATTAATTCAGTACAAATGCTGAATCAAGTAGTAATTATCTTACCTAGTTTCATTTTAATTAGGGGGGAAATCAGTTTGTCACTGTCTGCTCTTCGTCAGAAATCTCTCTGTCCTGACCACTGTCTGTGTCCTATTATTTATCAGCTCTCTCTGATGGAAATAGAATCACAGGAGGAGGATGCATTTGGATGGGGCCCCCTGTAACCCAGGACAACTGGAAGAATTCTACACTGTGTGGCAGATAGCTCTTCCAGATGCTAAGCAGTGTTGTGCTACCCAGCCATGGTTGCTGTGGTCTGCCAATTCTCAACAAACTGAATATGCATGCCCAATAGTAGCCATGG
Source organism: Eretmochelys imbricata (assembly GCF_965152235.1). NCBI lineage: Eukaryota > Metazoa > Chordata > Testudines > Cheloniidae > Eretmochelys > Eretmochelys imbricata. Next base: position 11,495,214 of record NC_135593.1, on the reverse strand, counting down.
CATCTGCCTGCACATTCCACATGAATGCACTGGAGGATAGCAACCTCCTCCCATCCTCACCCCGTGCTTCAAGTTTGCTGCCAATGCCATCTTCTGTGCCCTGGGGGCAGCTCTGGATTGGAGAGCAGATAAAGGTCTCTCTCTCTCTCCCCCATCTACATGGCTGCAGCATGGCTGGAGGCCTGATTCTGAATGATGTTGAACTGGTGGGAGCTCTTGAGTGGGTTCCATTGGGATCTGTTCTGGGTCCAGTGTTGTTTCACATCGTTATTAATGACCTGGATGTAGGTACAGAATGCATACTGATCAAGTCTGCAGATGACACAAAGCTGCAGGGGAGGGGGTTTGCGAGTACTTTGCAGGATAGAGCTAAAATTCAGAGGGATCTTGATAAAGTGGAGAACTAGGCTATAGATAACAAAATGAAATTCAACAAAGACAAATGTAGGGTGCTATACTTTAGGGGAGAAAAACGAAAGGCACAAATACGGAATGGGGTAAAACCAGCTTGGCAGCAGCACTGCTGAGAAGGATCTGGGAGTTGTGATGGATCACAACCTCAACATGAGTCAGCAATGTGATGCTGTTGCAAAAAAAGCAAATGCAATTTTAAGTTGCATTAATAGAGGCATTGTATGCAAGTCAGAGGAGTGATAGTTCCACTCTACTCTGCTCTGGTTAGGCCTCAGCTGGACTTGTGTTCAATTTGGGTCACCAATTAATGGAAAGGAAGTAGAGAAATTGGAAAGGATCAGAGGCAAGTGACAAAGATGATCAAAGGCAGGACTGCAAGCCATATGAGCAAAGGCAGAAGGAACTGGGTATGTTTAGTTTGGAAAAGAGGAGATTAAGGGGGGACATGATAGCAATCTTTGGTTACTTGAAAGGCTGCCATAAAAAAGATGGAGAAATGCTGTTCTCTTTTGCCACCAAGGGCAAGACAAGAGCAATGGGTTCAAACTACCACATAGCAGATTTAGATTTCAGAGTAACAGCCGTGTTAGTCTGTATTCGCAAAAAGAAAAGGAGTACTTGTGGCACCTTAGAGACTAACCAATTTATTTGAGCATGAGCTTTGGTGAGCTACAGCATCTGATGAAGTGAGCTGTAGCTCACAAAAGCTCATGCTCAAATAAATTGGTTAGTCTCTAAGGTGCCACAAGTACTCCTTTTCTTTTTGCAGATTTAGATTAAATCTCAGGAAAACCTTCCTAACTGTAAGAAAAGTAGGGCAAATGGAACAGACTGCCTCGGCAGGTTGTGGAAGCTTCTTCACTGGAGGTTTTCAGAAGGCGTCTGGGTAGCCATCTGCTTTGGATAGGTTAGATATAACAAATCCTGCATCTTTAGATGACCTTGCAGTCCCTTCTAACCCTTGGGTTCTATGATCTCACTAATGGTTAACGGGGTAAAGCAAAAGTAACTTCACTGCTACAAATGGAGTTTTATCTGCGTAGCTGAGGGAAGAATCAGGTCCTGTGGATGGGATACTCTTTGTGGAGAAGTGTCTTGCTTTCATGAACAATGTACCAGTTTGGGGGATGGGGGAACACTTCAGCTCCTGGGTAAGTTTCTTCTGTCAGTTATTGATCATTGATTGTCTTCTGAATCCCTGTGTCAGCATTGTTCAATGGATGAACATTAAGTCACTGATAAGCAGGACTAACCACAAACCACATCACTTGGGACACAGGGGGAAATGTTGACAACAAGCTTTTTCAGAATTGCCATACCAAGACACTCACAAATAGCATCATGCATGGAACAGATGCTCAGTTTTGTTCTATATTCCCTAGTCATTGAAATCAGAGAGCATAGGATACATAAGGTACAGCCATCCATTCTTGGGTGTTAAATAGGAAGATCAGGCTATTATCTATTCTCAGCACCTTTGGAAGGTAAAGGCCTCTTGTGCATTGTTCCTGCCTGTCCATCCATTGCCACTAGTTTGAACTCAGTGCAGGGTGGACACATTTTCAGTGTGTTTCCTGTCGCCATTCTCGCTATCCCCAGCCCTGCTGCAGAGTGAAAGCCTCTTCAGCATTGTTTCCTGCCCATCCATCTGTCTCAACCACTCTCAGCTCATCCCAGGGCAAGAGGTCCCATCTGTCCATCCACCAACCATTTTCAACCCACTACAGAGTGAAGGCCTTTTCAATGCTCCTCATCCTCACGTCTGGCAGGCTGCAAGAAATAAATGTCCTTGTAATTGTTTTATGGAATGGGATTTTGTGCATCCATAAAGTGAGAGTCTGTTGCAAGAATAAGGTGTGGTGTAAAAGGACAGAATAGTGGGAGTAAACAAGAATCTCGAAGATAAAGTAGCTAACCTAATTCCTGCCATGAGACAGTGCTGATGTCCAGGGAAAACACTCTCCCCCGGATTAACTCCTCTTTCTTTAGATTCATACACCACAACCACCAGCATATCAGCATGCCAGACTCATTCTGCTCCTAGGAACTGCCAGGCTAGACTAAACCAGTGGGTCCAACTAGTCCAACATTCTGCTCTCCAACTGAGGACAATACAAGCTTCAGAGGAAGGTCCAAAAAACCCCACAGCTACGGGGTAACTTGCCCACAGGGAGAGTTTCATCTTAACCCCCAATAATTGGAGGTTGGCTCATTTCTTGGAGCATGAGACAGCTCATTTCTTTCCCACAGCTATCCGAGAGGAGGCCGAGTCCAGCGGGCTGCCCTGTCCTTGGAGCAAGATGGAAAGGAAGTGAGAGACAAAGAAGGACTCTGCCGAAGCGGACAGGAACACAATATCTCCATGGCCAGCTGTCGTCAGCTTTTGCCAGCTATGAGTGTTTCATTTCCAACAAGGCCCAGCAAATCCAGTTAAAGGCAGGCCTCTTGTTCCACGGCAGTTTATTTAAGTAGAAGAAGATTATGGGATGGAGGTGACAGCTGTTATCAAATTTCTACAGTTTTCAATATACAGAGTGTGATATTACATCTCAAAAAATCAGTTCAATCTCTTTTCTCTATGACTAGATCATTTCATACACATCAACACACTAAAAATCAACTCAGTGGGCCAGGAATGCCTGTTCTATTCATTCCTTTATTAGAAAGTCCATTGGGCATTGCAATGCGGCAGATCGCCTCCCGTGTAAATGAGGGACACTGAGGCCGCAGTGTTTTTATCTCCTGTAAATTCCTTATCTTTGTTCTTCCTGGGTTCTTTTCTCCCTATCTACCAGGATGTGTTCAGGATCCTGAAGAGGGAGGCTAGAGGCCATAAGCAGCAGGAGGAAGGGTGATCCAGTGGATAGGGCACTGGATTGGGACTAAGGAGTCTTGGCATCTATTTCTAGCGCTGATCTGATCTGCACGAATTTGTCATGGACCGGGACTCCATTGTGCTAGGCATTGTACAAAGGCAGAGCAACAAGACAGTCCCCGCCCCCAAACAGTTTATAGTCTAGGAGATCTATTCATAGGCCAGGATCTCATTGTACTAGGAGCTCTATAAACATGTAAGAAAAAAGACAATGCCTGCCTGAGAAGCTTCCAGGTTAAGTATAAGACAAGAGGCAGTGGATGGAGGAGTGCAAGGTAACAATGAGGCAAAAATGGTCAAGCATAAAAAGCAGCAGTCACAGCACACCTGTGTTGCCTAACTATTGTTGAGTTTTTTGTGGGCATCACAGGAGAGGAGAATTTTAAGGAGCACAATGGGGTGGGTTTGGCAGAAGTTCTTCCCCTCCCTATGCCTCTCTTGCCCCTCCCCCAGTACTCTATTTGTCTGGTCTGTTTAGATGGTAAGCTGTCTCGTACTTTGTGTCTGTACAGCACCTCGCACAATCTGAGATAATATGGTAGTCATGGCTGTATAAAAAAAACCTGAATAGATTAGAATGAGCCCAGTGCTCTCATCTGTAGGAACACTAGCTGCTAGTGTAATGCAAATAAAAAATAATTCTAAGTTTAAAGGAGGACATATTTTGGGAGGGATTACATGGTAGAGGAAGGTAACTGGTATGAAGGGAGCCCACTGAGAGGGACTAAATGTTCTTTCCATTTGATAGTTGCGTGAAACAATACAATGCTTTCATGCTGGTTCCCAGGTGGAAATGTGTTCAGATCACTACTGCCAAAGTCACTTTTGTTGGCAGCCTCAGCAGAGAAGCCAAGGATGAAATGGACTGTTAAGAATGGTCTAGCCTGAGAGGAGAATCTTCCAGCTCAGAGTTGAGACACATTGATGAGGGAAGCTTGCTCTACACCCAGCATCCTGAGGCTTTATAGAGGATTTCATTGTCCAGGGCTCATAATCTAGCCCCTCTCACCACCATGAAATTGATAGATTTTTTTTTTTTTTGGCTGTTGTTTAAGAGCCAGCAGGTTTGACAAGAAAATAGGAGAAGGGTTTTCTTCCAGAGAGTCACTGGATTATGGAATATTCTGTCAAAAGGAAGCAGACAGGGCAAACAAAGAGTATACATGAGTTTAAGGCAAAGGCAGATCTTTATTTGACTTTAAATACCATAGCTGGACAACACTTTTGCACACAAGAAAAAGCCTTCTGAAAGCCGGAGGATGGACTAGAGGGCTTCAGGGTTTTGCACCATTTTTAAGCTTCCACGTCTAAATCCTTTATATGCCATGTTGATTGCAGAGACTAGAAGTGCACTCTGTGGACACAAGTCAACTGTTCAGAATGAGGCTATATTTTTAAAGCACTGCCAAGGACCACCTGGAGGAAACAGTGAAAGAATCTGGGCACCATTTTCACAGGTAATTTTAAGTTAGATTCCCCTACAGCTTCCTACACTTATGCTACCATCCACTCTTAAAGGAGTCTAAGACGGTACAATTCATATGTCCAGGTGCTTGAAGAAGGTTTAAGTAGAGCCAAACCTGTCCCTTCTTCCAGAATCTCTGATTTTAAGTTGCACCAACTTAGATCCCCTTAGAACTACATTCACGTATCCTATCCATGTCTAAGGAGTCAAAACTGAGAAGGGTGATAAAACTCACCCATCACCTCTGAATCTGCCCTAGAGTATGAGAAAATCCAAATAAAGTTGGCACAAAATACACATTGAGGAGACTGGCAAGATGTGTAAGTTACATCAGTTTAGAATGTCCTATTGCTTTTAGGCTTACCTCTGAAGGTGGCTCTGGATAGCTCAGCCTAGACACCTCCCATGTTTTGGGGAGATACTCTCCTGGCTGTAGATGAAAGAAGAGCACCCAAAGGGCGGGATTGAAATGTCAACAGATTTAGATGCTTAAATCCCACTGATTTTCAGTGGGAATTAGGCTCTAGTCCTAAGTGTCTAAGTCACTTTTGAAAGTTTGACTTAGGCTCCCAAGTCAGTTAGATGCTTTGAAAATGATACCCCTAGTAAATATCACCTCCACCTTGACATTTTGGGCATATCACTGGCTTAGTTGCTCCCGGAAGGCAAGATTTTTAAAAGTGACTAATGATTTTGGGTGCCCATGTTTTCAGGAAGTGCTGAGCACCTACCCCCTGAAAATCAAGCCCCTTTTAGGTGTCTCAGGTTGACACCTCAAAAATGGAAACATCCAAAATCAGTGGTCATTTTTTAAAAATCTGGGCCCTGGTCTGCATCCTGGTATACAAGTATACAGGGAACAGGGGAAAGAAAACATAAAATGCCATCCAGTGACTGTCTTTTTCAAGATAATGGCCAAACTCAACAAATTCAGCTACCTTGGTGGAAGAAATTAAGCAACAAGGGAGGAAATACAGACTCTGCATAAGAGTTACAAGCCAATTCCCCCCTAAAATAAAGCAAATTGGTCTGAATATAAAATAATCCATTGGTTTACAGTTATAGCTGCTGCAGACCTGGGCCACGTGGGCTCATTAAAGGGAGTAGACACAAGATCAATGGGGTTTCAAGCTGGATTCTGCTGACTGCCAGGCATGGGAGGGGGTGTTTTTTAACACTGCCATTTACTATGGTATTAAAGGAACACAGAGGTTATATTCTCCAGGAAACTAATGTAGTATTGGCCCAGCAGGGCCTAGGAAACCTCACCGAGGTTTCCTTTGGAAAGAATAAATAGCTGCTTGCAACCACTTCATAAACAACTTTAAAATGAAGCAGGAAAATAAAACCAGCCACATTAAAAAGGTGTTTGATACGTTTTTCTGTGTGTGTCCTTCCTGACGGAAGGTCAGTGGAAAGAAACCTCTTATCACCTCCCTCACTCTTCTTTTTTTAATGACATATTGCAGCAAAAGGTCTATTCTTCACAGCTGTTACTCTCATCCTCCCCTCTAAGCCTCGTTCCTCTTTCTCTGCAAAAAGCAAAAGGCTGGATTCCAATAAACACTTTATACTCAAAGAGCACCTTTTCTTCCAAGATGCTCAAAGTGCCTTATAAACAAGAAGTCTCCTAATGCTGTGCGGCAATATATAGCACTTCTATAGCAGCACTTCTCGTGCAATAGGTTTACACGTCAGACTGCTTTACCAGAGGTGGGTCAGTATCATAGTCACCATTCTACAGATGAACAAATTGGTGGCAAGGCTGGGAATAGGACTTAGGTCTCCTGACTCTTACAGATGTCCCCCCTCCACTGCCTCCACCTTCCAGGTTATTAGTCGAGATTGATGAGTAAAGAGGGACTCATAGATCCAGACTCTGTTCTTGTAAGAGGCCCCCATTTCCACTGGGCATTTCAGTGTCACAATGCAAATTTCACTGTATCTATTCAGACCCTTCATCAGCTTAACCCATCTCCTTCAATTGCATCAGCAACGAACGCACTGAACTTCTATGGCTTGTGTCAGGCACCTAATCTAACCATCTGACTATAGTAGTCCCTTCTGGTTTTTAAAAAAGAAGTATGAATCTGTCCCCAAGATGATGGCTTTTGATTTCTTCCCTTCTTGCCAATATCCTCTGAACTATGCCTCTGATACATTTAAAACTATTGTTCCCTTTCCCCTCTCCCCATCCCCAAATGCACATAAGGGCAGAGCGAGTTATTGCAACTTGTCTGGACAATTTAATTCAAATGCAGATGAACTTGCTTTGAGCTATGTTTGTAGCTGTTAATGAGTAATTAGCAATTTTAGCAGCAGAGGCTCCCTTCAAAGCCTCTCTAAGGCTGAGGCGAGGACTGACAGCTCCCAGTCACTCTCACTCTGAAGTGATGCGCTCCTTCCCCCTTCTGAAGGGGATTTGCATTCTTCACACAGTTTGGCATCAATATTTTATTAACCATAGATTCATAGATATTTAGGTCAGAAGGGACCATTATGATCATCTAGTCTGACCTCCTGCACAACGCAGGCCACAGAATTTCACCCACCACTCCTACAAAAAAAACCTCACACCTATATCTGTGCTATTGAAGTCCTCAAATTGTAGTTTAAAGACCTCAAGGAGCAGAGAATCCTCCAGCAAGTGACCAACCAATTGTGAATTTCTTTATTTCCTCCTCCCTTTTTTTCTAGCCTTGCTTAGCAACTCCATTTCATTGGCCTGCTCCTATTAAGAAGAATATCAGTCCAGTCCATAAGAAGAATATGTGTCCTAGAGCCACTGTGCTCTCTAATGCAACTAGGACCAGCCAAACTCAAGAGCCCTGTCTCTCTTTCCATGGAGAATGTCTTCATGCCTGCAGCAGTTCATATTAACATGAGGCAGGTAGGCACATTTGGCTCAGTCACTAGATATTTGTCACCTCTGCCAATACCCAAATAGTATCACCTTGGCAAATCTCTCCCCTGCAGCAACCTCCCCCCCACCCCCCGCAAGCTTCTCAGATTACCTCCCTAGATGGAGCCAAAAGTATCTTCTATCCTATAGGTCTTTCCTCCTTTGACCATGGAATGTACCACTGTACCACAGGGTGGAAAGCAGTACATCACAGGGCTTAAACAAACAGTTTGTGGCTGTGAGACTGCAAATTGGCTATCCAATGTGTTCTATTCACTTTAGAACATCATAGAATCCAGAAAGGAAGGAATCCTGCAATGTGCTGGGTCTATTTAGCAATACCAGGGGACTCAGTGGAACCAATTGGCAAGAAGTTATGTACATTTTGGATCCCACTTTGGACTCAGAAGAAAGAAGGTTAATGGAGGAGTTGTGTGTTCTTTGGAAAATGATAGCATACAGCAAGGAAGGACTCATTCTATCTACGATGTGATAAAGGACTTGGGAGATTTGTGTGTGGCTGGAGTTTCTATTATTTTCTATCATTTCTACTGTAGTAATGCCTAGCGCCTCAACCAAGTCAGGGCCCCATTTGTCTAGGCACTGTACTAACACGTAGTGATAATGCCTGCTCTGCCCCAAAGAATTCACAGTCTAAAGACAAGACATAACTAGTGGAGGAAACGTACCTGGGCACAGTGTGGAGGAGAACTGGTTAACAGAACCAGGAGGAAGTTTTTAGCTTGGACTAGCTGTGTGCACAATTCACAGGTATTCAGTAGCCATAATCACTACTTTCCACTTCCTCACCTTTGTCAGATGGCTGTAAAAGTTAACCGACTGCAGAAACAGTTCCTTCAGTTTTGAGAGATTTGGGGAGATTGGTTCATATTTTAGTAACTGGAGATTGACCCAAGCTGCCAAAATTTGGACCCAAACTGGAGACTAACTTCTCTAGATCTTTATTTAAACCCAGCTGAGGGTGCTGTATAATCCGCAGAAGTAAAGACCTAGTGTGAAATAAGATTCCACCCTCTTTGGTCGGGTGCCTTTCCTAACCATATGACTGCTTGTGGCTTCATACATACTGGTAGCAGTTGGAGCTTTAGTTTTTTTTATCTGTCTCTGTGTTTATATTTGTTATGCTGTCCGATCTTGCATGCAAATTACAAATAACCTTTTAGTAACTGGATCTGACCCCAATCAGCCTGTGCAGTGAAAATGAAGGCTGTGTAAGAGATTCTCACGTGAACATTCTGTATCTGATGGTGTTGTATGGGTGTTGGAGAGGAGGGGGGGGTATACACAGTTTTATTGTAGAATCGATGGTACTCAAATGCTTGGTGCACCTTCCTTTTTTGAGTGTTTAAGCATTTTCCACCCTTGACAACATGCTAATTCTTTTCATCCAAGGATCTCATAGCTCTTTAAGCTGCACAGCCCTTCTATAAGGTCAGTGAGATATCACCATTCCTATTTTACAGATGGATAAAGGTAAGGCACAGAGGTGTTGAGTGTCTTGCCCAATGTCATGGTTGGTCAGTGGCAGAACTGGGAATAGAACCTAGAATTCTGGGCTCATGTTATTTCCTGATCTAACCTCACTGTGTCTCATCTACCATAAGCAAGCTGCAGTTTCATTTCTATGCATGTACTACTATTTACATACATTATAACACCAGATCCTATTTTTATGATAGGTGAAATATACTGAGCCAAAACAAAATGCCTGCCCAAAAGAGCAGAACCCACTGACAGATGCAATGTAGCTTAAAGGGGAAAAAAAGGTGCAAATTCAGAGGGTGTATGTAAGGGGGTAGAAGTTCATCACTGATAAGTGTGTGCAAAGAAGCCCTGCTAAGGCTGAGTTGGTGTAACTTACATTCAAGAGGGTTTCAAAGCTGTTTAACAAAGCAGTGATCTTACTCTAACTTAGACCTTCTTACCCTCTTATGTAACTTGTTTTTCCTTCTTGACCCCTTTCTTCCAGACCCTTGACATGCAGATTACATCCTTTTAGATTCCCATAGTTCTCATACACCCAGGTACCAATGCACAACTTATACCTTTTCACACATACCCTCTGAACCTGATCCCAAAACTGTCCAAGTGACAGTAATCACTGGTTGTCTTCATCTGCGTTTCAGATGACCCTTTCTCCTCCATCCATATCCATCCTCTACCCCAAAGGTAACAATGGTTAATATCAGCTGCACTTCCATTTGCCCCACTGAAATGATCAAGCCATTTCATCTTTTCCCCAGGTTCACATCCCCATGAGTTATCCTGTCTGAACCAGAACCAAGCCCTGGAAGGATAAGAGTGCCTGGTTGTCAATGGTACCAGTGATGTCATGGGTTTATAAGTAACAGCCAATCAGCTTTGTATATAGTCAAGCATGGTTTTTCGGGGCAGAGGGGTGCGGGGGGGGGGGGGGGGAAGGAGAGAACAACACTTGGCAAACCCATCCATTTTCCAGAACAATAGAGAAAAGAAGCTGCTTGGCAGTCCCCACTCAGAGTCAGGAAGATTTTTCACAGCTGATGAGGCAGTTGCCATAGAAATGCTACAATATGTTTTGCAGTAAGATGCTGTTTGGCTCTTGTTAGAAGAGGAAAACTGCTGGGCCAAAACATCAGTGGTTTAATTCTGCTGTGATTTAAGTTATGGGGCCAGCAGCACTCCGGCTGATACCATTCTCTTCTCATCTCTGAGCTGTCCACAGCAAGGAGGATGATTAGCATTGCAAAGCAGCAAAATTACATGATACACTAGTGGGGGCTGGGGGACACACACAGAGTGAGTTTGTGCTTTGTACTCATAGGGATGTTCACAAATATTGCCCTGCAGTAGTTTCCCAGCCCTACTCTCTATGAGGCTGACCCAAAGCCCACAGAAGTAAATGGGAAGACTTGAATTTACTTCACTTGGCTTTGGATCAGGATCTATATTCTCAGCTGAAGGTTGCCAAGGACAGTATACAGTGCCGGATTCTCCACTGCCTTGCATTATGTGTAATTTACAGCTGTACAAAGTGGGTGTAACACAAATCAGAAGTCTTCACTCACACCAGTTGTGCTGTCTTATGTCCCCCTTTGTTCAAGTATAAATGATGGGACAAGGTAAAAGACAAGTAGAGAATCAGGTCAATGTACCTTTTCTAAAGGAGAAAATACAGGGAGAAAAAGTGGGCTATGGCTGGATGGTAGAAGCAGGGAGAAAGAACCAAGCAATCTGAACAATGGGTAATGGAAACCTTGCACCAGGAAACTCTATTCCTGGTATACAGGAAGGGGAATCTTCCCATCTCCAAATGCAAACAAGGATAATTCAAACAACATTGAAAACAAAATAAAATTATCTAATGCTCAACTGCTGGGGAGAATATATGCAGAGGGTGGGACAAAAGTCTAGCCTTTGTTTGCAGTCAACACAATCCAGCAACAGGATGAGTGCGTCAATGTAAAACCGCTGAAGATTACAGCATCTCACATGCCTTTGATTGACATAGACAGCATACTCTAAAGGTGTCTATGAGCCATGCCGGAGGGAGTTCTTGTTCTTTACAAATTCATGGAGCTCAGAGTCAGACAGAATTAATTCATGGTGCAATGCTGATTTATACCTACTGAGGATCTGCTCCTTTATGTCGAAGAAGTTCCCAAAAACACAAGTAAAAATGTGCATTGGCCCACATCTACAGCATGAATGGAAGAGGGTGAGAAATATTTGCGGATGTAGAAATCAGTGAGACATCCATTATGTGAAGAAACAGGGCAATTCAAGCCAGGAAGAAAAGTGTCTAGAACTTACAGAGCTAAGGGAGCCTGAGGCATTATGACACAGTAAAGGGAGACATTTCGGGAAAGTGCTATATCTGACTCACCCTAATGAGACAATTCAGAAATAAAGGACTCTCTCCAGTAATCCATGCAGGAGCCACATTCATTCTTTCCAGTTATTCTAATGCAGCTTTTTACTTTTGTATTCACAGGGTTCCAATTCATCCCTAGTTTAACTCGACTAAAATCAATACAGTTACATCAGGAATTTATTTGGTCCATGTCAATTATTGCATGTATCAATTTTCCTGCTCCTGTAGAAACCACAAAGATGGAAAAGCTCTGTTAAATCGAACCCTCATGGTCAGTGCAGGAGTAGCCTCTATGGTATATTCTCAAGTCTTTGGGCCAGTTCAATTTGAAATTGTCCCATTTAAGGGGCTTCCTTATAGAAGATAGAATTCCAGTGGCTATGCGCCTGACCTTGGGACTTTGGGTTGCTATTTTCTATAATAAAGGAGTCCCTTCCCAGTTCCACATACCTCAGTTCTTGAAGGGAGAGCTGGCCTCTTCATCTCTCCATTCTTTTTGATGCCATCACAAGAACTTCAGACACCTTCCAAGACTCAGTCAAGATGAGCAATCTCCCATATGTGTTCAATTGTTCCAGGAAAAGCTACCAGCAGATGGAAGAAAAAATAAACACCAGTTTCACTCCACTAACATCTGGCTTAATTAATGTTTCAATATTATCCCCTTCCCCTCTTCCACACTCAGTCAGGCACTGCACCAATCAAGAATTCTGATTCCCACCCACCATCTCCCCTTAGATTATGGCTTCTTTCACTACCCGTGCCCCATGGAACCTCACGATTTTAGGCCTTTTACCAACCCTTAGGCAATCTACATATTCTCATAATCAATAGTAAATTAAGAAAGCACATATCCAAGGCACAAAAAAAGCACGGCTACTGTATGTGTATTATGAGGACAGGAAGTGAGTGTTGGGCAGGGATGGAGATGATTAAATTGCCTTTTTTCTGAAAGAACCAGCATTGGCCACTATCACACAGATGATACCGGCCTAGGTAAGCCATTGGTCTGTTCTGATAATGACAAATGCTTATGGCAACGATGGATGACATTTTCCTATGATTTACAGCAAGTTAACCGTTGGACATGAAAAGCAGTTTGAAAAAATACATTTTGACCTTCTACTGCGTTTTGACTTCTCTGATACATACAATACACAGGACCTTCTATATGTAACTAGCTAGCTAAGTTTGTCATTTATTCTATTGACCCTCCCTCTATCCTTGTAAAATCAGTCCAACTCTCCAGCTGTATCCTGTGGCTTGCTTCCAAGAACAGGGCAATTCCAGGAGTTCAGTGGATATACTGAGAGGAGCCAGTGCTGTCTCTACCTCTTACTCTCCTTCCTCCCTGTTAAGAAAGTTTTGCATGACAGAGCTTCCTCCAGCACAACAACTCGAGAGCTCACCCTTCAGATCTCATCCTTCTGCCCCTGAATCAGCCATCAGAAGCTGTGACTGAAATAAGATGAGGCACTTCCCTGCCTTCCCTTCTAACCAGACGAGGTTCCCATTTTTTTCAGCTCTGTCAGCTTATGGAACAAAAAAATCAAGCACAGGCAGGAAGCCTGAACATCTCCCTTCAGTAATGTTAGGCCACTGGGTCAGATTTATCTTCTGTCCATTATCCAAATACAAACAATCTTCAATTACATCTTCATTTCTCTGGGGCTTGCAGAATGAAGCAGGCAGGGGACATAATGCACTGACCTTTAAACATAAATATAGAGCTCATTACCAAGAACTGCAAGGAAGGCATTGCCCTATAATGGTTCCAAATAAGCTATCTGATATCTACAGAGGCTGTCCATCTAATAGAATCCCTGAAGAGGACAAGAGTTGCTTAACTTTTGTAAAATCTCCTTTCCCCATTTCATTTGGAAAACATCCATTTTTGCACAAAAAAGCAAGAGTCCAGAATTTCCCACTAGCTAATGATAGTGTAGAAGGATACAGAGTTGTGTGGATTTTACTTTCAGTGCAACAAATCAATTCTTGTTTAAGGCACTGAATGGAATCTGTGCAGGATTCAGAGATTTATCTGAGCTTGGGACAAGTACGGGAAAAAATTGCCTCCCCCTTTCCAAACTAGCTAGAAGAATAACTAACAGTATCCCCCATTATTGTGGCATCTCACAGATATTGATGCATTTATCAACACAACACACCTGTGAGATGAGGAATTGTGGATATCCTTTTTCCATATTGAGAACTGATACACTGGGAGATTAAATGACTTGCCCAAGATCACATAGGAAGCCTGTGGGAGAGGCAGGAACTCAACATCCTTCTTTCCTGTCACAGGAAGTAAACTGAAAAAAATGATGGCAGGTGATGGGTGTTAGAGCAAGAAAAGAATGAGTTATTCAACAGAAAGGTAAACCAATTTGTACAAGTACTTGCTGTTTTCTGAAGAACAGCATTAGCTGTGGAATTGCATTCAGTAATCCACATTACAGACACAGTCCCTTAATGTCTTAAGTAGACAAAACGTTAGACGGCCAATGTTAAAACAAATGGAATCACCATTCCTCCTCCTCCTCTAGTGCCAGCTTATATTGGAGACTTAATGCTGGATGGCTGGGCTGCCATGGTGATTCATGCTTCCAATTGCTTGTTTTCATATTCTGACTTGGTTTTGACATTGTAATCATCAGGAGGTCAGGAACTGAGAACCTCCATGAAATTGAATTGCAGCTTAATTGATTGCTCTGAGAGCCCCACAATGAGACAAAAGCTGCAAAATGTGGGCTTGTAAGTCATGTCCATGAAATCTTAGCAAGAAAAGATCCCTGGGAGAGTGAATTACGCTCCCTGAGAGGTACAGGAGAGCCATTTTCAATGCAGAGGGATGTGTTTTGTTTTCTTCATAGGTTTTTATTTTCAAGCACAGAGAGTTTTGCCACCAGCCACTTTCATGAGCAAATGCATTAAAAGGAAGAAAATTAATGTACAAACTCTCCCCAAAACAAGAAGTGAGAGAGATAGGGGAGAGGAGTTCAAGAGAAAGATGTTATTGTATTTTCTGAATGTCACAGCAGGTGTGGGAGGCAATCTTATTAAGGGAATTGGGAATGAACATCAATCATTGAAAGAGCCACTGGAGAGTATAGCAGCATGAAGTGAAACAGGCAAATGCTTCATTCAGAGTCACTGAGTGGTCACCCCAACAGCCAAAAGCTCTTCCAGATGGTGCTCTACATCTGCTAATATGGAGAAATTCTCTCTAATAGCCACACAGAATTCTTGATAGCCCTCAAATTGTGTGACATGGGAATGTAAAGCCTTGCATTTCCTTTTATGGGGCAAGATACTGCCTTTGACATCTCATGCATGCTGAATCAAAGCTTTGCATGGGGGGCTATGTGGCTATAGCGTGTAAGAGGAACTTTAGCTAACCATGCTGGCATAGTAGCTCCATCATCCTTAGAGGAGAGATGCAGCATGTTCCTTAGTCAGTGCTCATCCATTTCCATGATTCTACTCTCCCCTCCTTTGGATAGCTGGAATCCATAATGATGATGAGAGGTAAAAGGAACTGTGATGGCCAGATCCTGAGCTGGTGTCAATCAGTATAGTTCCATTTAAGTCAATGAAGCTACGTCCATTTACACCAGCTAATGATCCGACATACTTTTGCATGGAGACGCAAGGCTTAGATTCATGTTTTGTAAAGTTCTTTGAGATCTTCAGATGAAAGTCGGCGCAGAAGGGCAAAGAATTCCTGGCTCTTTATACAATCACAAGAGTTCCATTTGTGCACTCCTCGGTGAGACAAGAGGTTTTATGTTTGGTCAACTTCAGAGTGAAAAATGACTTCAGTGAAAGAAACTGTCACTTGTCATTTTAATATTGAAAAAGCGTATTAAATTATGCTCAGAGTGGAGACAGTTTAGAGTCGATGGAAGGCCGGCTCCCTTATCATTGTAGGGATGAGGTGCACTACAAAAGATTCAGAATAGTGTCCCAAACTCTCCTAAGCCATCCAAAGAGAGAGCTTGTGGGAGAGAAGAATGACCTAACTTCAAAACTGGTTATTTCAGAGGCTCAGCCAAACACAGCAGGAAAATCAGAGTTGGCTTCTTGGAGAACAAGGCCTCTCAAATCCTTATAGATAGAGGAACGCTGTCCTTTGGAATAATACTGAAGGACTAGAGTCTATGCTTGTTCTGATATGCATTCAGTACTTCTCACAACATCACCTGAGCCCAGCTAATACATTTGAAAATTCTCCCTGGCCTCCCCAGATATTGGTAGCATATGTGCATTCCCCACACCAAAACAGACAAGGGCACCCTGGAAAGAGAACAACTGCCCTTTGTAGATATAAGATGGGGAAGAGGAAGTGTGAAACCAAAACCAAGTTTTGCAGATCCTCATGAGGGAGCTGCCAGTTACTGCAGACATCAGGCCAGTCTGAGTGCAGTATTAAAAACTTCTTGGTTTTTTTTTCTCTACATTGTTACAAGACAGAATGCCAGTCTTTTTCCCCCACAGCTCCAAATGTATCAACGTTGCAGCCATGTAGCCAGAAGTTCACCCTGCAACCTCACCATGTAAGCACAGCAATCATTCACCCAGTCTTCAACCAACCCCCGCCTGTCCCCCAAGGAGTCCTTCAGCCACATACCCAACAAATTTCTCTCATTGCCAAGAAGAGAGTATCTATGCTCCAACGTTGGGAACATAACACAAAGCAGCCAACACAACACGTGAAGGAGGATGGGCAACCACAGAATTATAGGCCCAATTTAGACCAATCCTAAGGCATTCATAATTTCTTCTGGTGCAGCAAGGGACCTGGTATTTCTTGATGACCTTTTGACAGATCTAGCATCACAAACAATTGAATCGACAGAGGCAGTCAAGATGATCAGATTAAACACAGCAGTATCATTTGGAGTGTTTATTGCTTTGTAAATGAAAATGATAGCTTCAGTTCCCAAAGCCGCATTTCTCAGGATCCAGACCCGAGAGCTTCTACCTAACTGATATTTCATATCGTGCATGGGATGAGTTCTCTCGTCTTCACCACCTTTCCCTTCTTTATGCATTGCCCTGTACAAACAGCCAGATGGCACATGGGGAGGTCCCTAGGGATAGCCAGGAAGGACATTGTCTGCCCTGCTCTAAATGATCTTCGCCCACTTCTGTAAACTGGCTCAGACGGACACGTGTCCATTTTGTCTACCTGTTACCAGTTATCACCAGCATCCACTGATCTAGGCTTTGCCCATGCTTCCCAGCTGGCTCTCTGGGATTTGATGGCCAACCACGTGCACCTGGGGGAGCTGAGTGTTACCACTTTCCAGCTAATAGCATCATTCAACATTTAGTTTTCAGTCAGATCTTTAAACTGTGTTTCATTCGCGTCACACCCCATTCCCACCCCAGCCAAAGAAAGAGTGAAGATTCCTTCAAACACCCTTTAAAACCAGTAGCTACGCCAACGAGGCACCAAAAGGTCTGAAATTGTGGCTAATGGTATTAAAGAGAAAAGGAGGAAATGCAACACACACAAGCAGCAACACTGGAAGAGGAACCAAGAAATAAAAGACAAAATGGCGGTGAGATGAATTTACTTGAATCAAGGATTCCACCTAAACCTCCTGACAGTTGCATCTTCTCCAGTTCCGCTGCTCCACATCCTCCAACCAAGACTCTCTCCTGACTGCTCCCCAAAGCCTTCCTCCTCCACTTCCAACTGCATGCCTTCTCCCATTCCACTTGGTATGCCAGAGATGTCTCCATCAACAAAGGCTTCACCCCAGCCTCTCTTTCAAACCACCTGTTACACAAATTGTATTAGAGTTAACATCCACCTTCCCGCTCACACTCTGTGCTGTGAAATGTCCATTCTACAACAGCTTAGTCCTGAGGTCCTTACCCAAAGCCCATGGAAGACAGAAAGAGTCTTTCCATTAACTTCACTGAGCTTTGGATTGGATCCCTAGTGCTGCATAAACGCGAAATCAAATGCACAAAGAGAGAGGATGACACAAACAGAGTAAAATAGTCACCTCTCATTGTCCCTAGATAGCACAGCAATGAATGAAGTGCCATATATGTTACAATAAGATTGGAATTAGGATACAGTAAGAAAGATTATTTTTTATTAAAACAGGATAGGCTAAAATTCGATTAGGATAGGATTTGTTTGGATTAAGAAATTATAAAATCAGATCAGGTTAAATTACAATAGACTGGAAGCAAAGTATAAATTTAACAAGACTGATTCTTAGGAGCTTTTAGTAAGTCCCACATAAGGCTGGGTGAGCCAGTTCATTCATTCTCAGGTACTTATATGGCTCCTATTTCTGTAGTATCTTAGTGCCTCTTGATCTTTAATGTATTTATCCTCATGCACCCCTGTGAGGCAGTGAAGTCTGATGGTCCCCACTTTACTGAGGGGAGCTGAGATACAGAGATTAATTAACTTGCCCAAGGTCATAAAGGACGTCTGTGGCAGAGAATGGAACTCAACTTAGCTTTCCAAAGTCCCAGACCAGTGGGCATCAGCTCTTCTCAGTTTAGCTCAGGTCCAGAAATGGACGTTCTGGTTTTGTTGGTATTTCCTTCCCAACCAGAAACAAGAAAAATAACTGTGTAGAAATCTCACCCCATTTCCTAGTCAGATTATGTAGCCTCACTGTTTGGATAGCTCGCACTGAGATTTCAAACACTGAAATTTCAGTATACTTCAGCATGGAAAAACCCTATTAGGTTTTCTGTCTTCAAAGCAGGCCTTTGGAGCTTTGCCCATCACTGGTGTTAAAAGGTATTTTGAAGAGTCATTTGCTGATGAATGTAGGGATTTGTAGTGATATCATAAGGTATGACCAGCTCAGATAAATAGAAGGATAGAAGTACCAAAATAGGATTTAAACACAGAGAATTGTGGAAATCAATCTTAAATGAACTGGTAACCAGCAAAGAGAAGCTAATGAAGGTGGAATGTGGCCATATTTCCTTGTTGCAGTCAGATACGCTGCTGTGTTTGGAACGGCATTAGCAAATTATCGAGCAACCCAGAGAACAAAGAATTACGATAATCAATTCTTGTAATAATAAAGGCCTGAACTAAGCATTCTGCTTCAGTAACATTCACACAGTCCATAATTTCAGAGATATTGTGTCAGTGAAAGAAAGAAAAGCTCAGCTCTGTTATTTATCTGCAATTACTTTTTCTGTGCGAATACATATTTATTAGATTTTATGCAAATAAACATTAGGAGTAAAAGGAGCTACAGAAAATCAATCTTGTATACAATATAGACAATGGATTTCCAGATAATAAAGTTAAAATGAAAGGACAATAGTACTTCGTATACCTCTATTATAGCTATGTCTTCCCACCGACTCCTCCCTCCCTGCACTAGAGGAAATTCACAAGCAAATAAAGGTTTGCTTTAATGGAAGTTTCCATTTGCAAATTGCAATGCACTAAAACAATTCAAGACGCATTTTTCTAAATGGCATTTAATCTGATGACAGTTCATTATAGAGTTAAGAAGTCTAGTGGTTATATAACCCACGTGGCACTCTGTCCCTCTATAATGTCCCTCTATAATGGCACCTAGCCCAGTTAGAGATTGATGAGCTTGCTATAGCCTTGGGCTGGGAGGCATGTGGCTTTTAGCTCATGCAATAGAAGCTCATATGCTAAACTTCCTAAGTCCCTTCCCCACAATGACTGCCAGGGTCTGCCAGTGTTACAAGAGGAAACTGGGAGAGGACATCTCAATTTTTGTCTGAACTCCCCTAACTTGTTTTGCAATGCCATGGGCAAGTCATTTGGGCTATGTGCCTCAGTTCCCCATCTATCAAAGGGGAATAATGATACTTGCCTACTCAAGACACTGAACAGTGCTGAGCATTTGCAGCTCTCACTGAAGGCAGCTGGACTTTCTGCATCTCTGAAGAGGGAGGCCCAATGTTTTTAAGTGGAAAGGCAAGATACAAGCACAAATTATTACACACTGCAATATTATAGAAGTAGATTCCACTGTACTTTATAGCATTGACTCATCTATATAATTTTGCAGGGATGGTGGGAGTTATGTTTTAGTAAGGATTGTAGATCCCTCCTGTATCAGACACATTTTGAAAACAATCAGTGTTCTGGGGAGTCATGTATATACACACACAGCCCTAGTGTATTGGGGACTCTTGCATATGTGCGTGCACACACACACACACCATTAAGATAAGTAGGAGGATTTATGCACAGTGCCAAGGAGAGATCTAAACAAAAGATGGCACTCCATTGAATTACATAAACGGGATCTTCTATTTCACACAGCCCAGAAATCAGAATTTGCTTCTTTACATGAAGCGAGCTCAACAGATGAGAAATTTTCTATTTCTCCCGCACCCCTTATCCAGTATTTAAATAATCAATTGACAGGACTCACCACAGCAAGACATCTGAATCAACAGAGGACTTAACAGTGAAATACACCTGTGCATCATTAGCACGGCACAGAAAACCAATTCTGTGTTTGCTAACAACTTGCTACAGGGTTAGTATATAAATAATGAGATAAAATTTGGCCAGAACGGGTCCTTATGAGGCCCCAGAGGTAAAGTTAACTAAGGATGAAGGACAATTACCCATGGAAGCAAGAACAGGAACTATTAGCTTACAGAGGAGCATAATGCAATGCCAGCTAGCTAAAAGTTCAATTAGACAATGGAGCAGGCTGCAACACAAGGATAGGGAATCGCCATCACTGAAGAGTAGCTAATGCTGAAATTAATAATGAGCTGTTGGAGATGAAATCATGCTAAACAGTATTTTGCCACCATTCTGCAGTAAGGATGGACGTCTCAGCCTTCTTTCAGTGTACAAACTAAATTATTTCCTTGGTTCAAAATCTGCCTGAGGTTTGCATCCTGCGTCTCTTTCCTTCACTTTGCTTTCAGCACACCCAAGAACTCTCAATGAAACTCTACTGAAACTGACATGCATCAGCGGAATTCACAGCAGAGCTACCTTTACCCATGCATTTTTCATGGCTTCACTGTGACTCTGTCAATCAGTCCCAGACTCCCTTGCAATTGGACCTAGCTGTGCCATAAAGATTTGTGAACTTCAGCCAACATTCTAGTGAACCTGGTCAGAGATTTGAGCATGTAATGAAATGCAAAGCCAGGTGAATTTCATGGGGTTTGGGAATTTTCCCAAGTATTCCACATATCTCTATAGATGTCCCATTGAGGTCCTTTCCAACCCCAAATATCTAATTAGTATACTATATTCCAATCATGTAGAGGGCCCGGATTTAGCACTGGACTTGTAGTCAGGAGATTTGGGTTCTATACACCTGAAGCTGTGTAGATCAGTGTAAGCTCCATAAGGAAGCCATGCCAATGTACACCAGTTGTGGGTCTGGCCCCATAACCATCCATCCACGGTCTTAAGTTGGCTCCCATCACCACTTCTGTAGTATGAGTACTCTCCATTCCCCATCCTACAGTGGCTGTCAATGTTAAGAGGTAAACTCATTCCAAACATCCCCTTCCTGAGACAATATTGCAGCTTTTCTTGTCTATTTTTTGTTGCAAACAATGAGGAGCAGAGCCACTGAGCTCAAAATGCAGCCCGATAATGGCTTTTCGGATGCTGTTCCTAATTTAAAACCCAGCAATGTGAAATGTCTGGCTGGTTCATGAGCAGACCTTGTTTAATGCTTTAATTGGTACTTATTCTAAACAGTTCATTAGAAAGGCCGCTCCTTTTGCCAGATATTACAGACTATCTGACCTGACAAGCAGGAGGCCAGCTACTCAGATCAAGCAAAACCATTAATTAACAAGCCCAGGGTCAGCCCCATGTTTACAGACACATTAGGTGCTATGGTGAGGTCGCAAGGGAAGCAGAAGCAGCATGTAAAACATGGTCAAAACTCTTCATTTCCTTGTTCCACCTTTTTCAGCAGATTAACCCACAGATTGATTACCTAGGGCAGCACCACTGGCATGAAGGGAAAGGGATCCAGGGTGCACCATTTGGCAACTGGCTCTGAAACACAGTCGTGTATCATTCTTTGTACCAGTCAGTATTATATTGCAGAGACCAGGCGTGTGAGGTAATATCTTATATTGCACCAACTTCTACTGGTGAGATAGACATGCTTTCAAGCTCCACAGAGCTCTTCTTTAGGTCTGGGAAATGTACTCAGCATCACAGTTAAGTATAACTGGAATCGATTGTTTAGCATACTTAACACAGGTTTCGGAGTAGCAGCCGTGTTAGTCTGTATTTGCAAAAAGGAAACAAGTACTCCTTTTCTTTATACTTAACACACTATTTCAAAGGACCATTCAAGGTGAAGTGGCCAGTTAGCACCTCTCCAGCCATGAGGGGAAGAGGGTGGTGGGGTAGGGGGTCAGTATAGATTGTTGTAAAAAGATTACAATATAGATTGTTGTAAAAAGCCATAAAAACACCCCCCCCCCCGAGCGCTGCAAGTTTCAGTGCTGTAAAGTGGCAGGGTAGACCAGACGTGGGCAAACTACGGCCTGCAGGACGGTCCTGCCCGGCCCCTGAGCTCCTGGCCCGGGAGGCTAGCCCCTCCCCTGCTGTTCCCCCTTCCCCGCAGCCACAGGGCCCGGGGGTTGGAAAAGGGGCAGGGAGTCCCGGGGGGCAGTCAGGGTACAGGGAGAAGAGGACAGTTGGATAGGGCGGAGGTTTGGGTGGGGGGGCGGTTGGGGCGGAGGTCCAATGACAACACTGAACAGCATCTGCAGAGCATCTCTTTAAAGAAGAATGAAGAGCCCTTTCTCTCTTTGAGCTTTATTGCCAGTGCAATGATAGCTCAACTTCTGCTGTGACATCCTCATATTATTTTTAATGTCTGGAGTTCAGAGAGTGCAATGAATCACTGCAGCTGATGGGCCGTCACCTTAGCAGCTGGATTCTACAGATCATTCTGTACTGATGGGACATGGGCTTTCATTACTTCAGTCTTGGTTACATGGCCCGGGCTGCTGGGAGCGAGGAGTGTTGCACAATTCCCCGGAGAGAAGAATTTTTTTTTTTAGATTAGGGTGAGAAATTGGCATCTGGATTTCTTTAGATGCAGATAAAGTGACAGAACTGCCAGCAGGTTACTTTCCTCCACTGTCTCCACTCCACTGCCCCTCCACCCCATTTGTACACCTCCCCCCAATCTGCTCCATCTGTATCTGAATTTGTCTGACATCATACTGCATTATGCCTTATTTAGATGAGCTTTTTGAAGACCTTTGTCTATAAAGCACCACACACATCTACGGCACCATAGAATAAAACTGAAACGCCACTAATTAACCCACCTCCTCTCTCTCGTTGCTATCTGATCTGCTTGTATTGCTATGGATTTGTCTTCCCTGGTTTTCCAGACTAGCATCACATCATCATGCCAAGACTGTCCTTTTCCAATACCTAACTCGTCTCAGTACTGGCACAAATCTTTGAGGGATAAAAAGTTACACTCCACTTTGGCAAATGTATTGCGCCAATGCCATTACCCCAAGACTTGCCATTTCCTTCCTCACTCAGGTTTTGGCATTCAAGAGTTTCAACACAGCCCTTAGCATTGCCACCATAAACCACCACTACCTGGATTCTTATGACTTAGACAAACTGAAAAGTTATAATCGTTGTCCCCCTGACTTCCCCGGCATGTTGACTGTACTACATTTCCCATTGATTCTGACATTATGATACTGATGGCTTCCAAGATGCCGTTCAGAAATGACTTAATAGCTGGGAGGGGATGTTGGATTATTAGCTATCAATGTTGTGGCTATTACAACTTCACCTTATATTATTTCATATTTCTGAGCCATTAAAAGGCCTAATGACTATCCATCAGCATCCCCGCCTCTTCTCTTACAAATTCCTGGCATGACAAACACTTACTCACCATTATCTAGGTTATTTTCTTTAATATCGTTAATGCTGTCATATTTCAAACTCATTATGAAATCTGTGACAGGGGAAATTAAATCTATTCATACTTAATACAATGTATCCACAAATTAATTTCCTGTTTAATCAATTATAATGGTGTCTCAAAAATGATTTTTTTTTCTAAAAATGCACAAAGCTGAAAAGATTTTCCAAATAATTCAGTCAAGCCTTAATTTGGCTCAGTTTTATTTTTAATATATATTTAAAGAATGAAAATGATACTTGTAATTTAATAGAGGAAACTGCATATTGTGGAGATTTGATATCAGTTATAAATGATCATATCAGAAACCAGAAATGTGCTGTGTACTCTTTTGCAATATATTTAATTAAATGGCTTTTTACTAGCATTACATTCACTGTAACAAATACAGCATGAACAGCAGACATGCAAGCTGTGTCACATTACCATCATTGGATGGAATCATTACAATCAACAGATGGAGGCGAAGCCATTAATCAAGAAGAGCAGAGCTTGTGTACATGGTCAGCATAAACCCTCAATGGAATTTCCATGTGTTATTTTGAGACATACATTCTGGGAGATTTAATTCCAGGAGGTACTTTACTAAACATTGTTTTCATTTGAGTATTTCAAGTACATCACAGGATCATGGTGTCTAGAGATGGGAATGAACGGCCAGATCTGAGATCACTGAGGTTATCCTTCCGCAAGGACGAAATATAATTTCCCAATAATAGAGCTGGTTGACGTTTTGATCAACTTTCTCCCCCCCAACAAAAATATTTCCAAGGGGAAAATGTCTATTTTTACTAAATTTTTCAATGGCAATGAAACATTAAGATTCAAACTGACATTTTGAAATGGAACATTTTGTTTAGATAAAAAAAGAGTTGGATTTTTTTGATTCAACATTTCATGAAGTAATTTTTTTAAACTTTCTGTTTTGTGAAAAGTTTTGATAGTTTGACATTTCATCCTGTTTTAGGACAAAAGCAAGTGCACCGGGGGGTCTGGGGCCTGTTCCCATGTCTGCTACAGGCTACCGCTGGGACCTTGGGCAAATCACTTAATCTCTCTGTCTCTCAGTTCCCAATCTGTAAAATGGGGATGATAATAAAGTCTAGTCTATTTAAACTGTAAGCTCTGTGTTTCAGGGATTGTTTCTTATTATGTATGAGTATAGCACCCAGCACAAAGTGGCCCTGATCTCAGCTGTGGCCTCTGGGTCCTACTATAATACAGATAATATACAGTTTCAACCCAAAATGCTTATACCAAATGCAAGAGCTCTTTGAGAGGTAGAAGTGTCAGGCTAGAGCTCAGCCTGGTCAGACATCCACTGGACACATCTGTCTGTCCCCAGAAACAAACAAATATCACAGCATGGCAGAAATTTTCTTTTATGTGATAACAAGGAGCAAGTCCTGCCACTATTCTGTGCATTGAGTTCCTATTAGACACTGTAACAGACTCCCCTTTCATTCACACTGGTTTAAATCAGGAGTCACTCCAGTTAAGTCTGTGGAGTTTATAATGGGGTGAGAAAGAAGCAGGCCCACTCAATTACAATTTATATTGGAGAAAGAAAAGGAGTACTTGTGGCACCTTAGAGACTAACCAATTTATTTGAGCATGAGCTTTCGTGAGCTACAGCTCACTTCATCGGATGCATACCGTGGAAACTGCAGCAGACTTTATATATACACAGAGAATATGAAACAATACCTCCTCCCACCCCACTGTCCTGCTGGTAATAGCTTATTTAAAGTGATCATCAGGTTAGGCCATTTCCAGCACAAATCCAGGTTTTCTCACCCTCCACCCCCCCACACAAATTCACTCTCCTGCTGGTGATAGCCCATCCAAAGTGACAACTCTTTACACAATGTGCATGATAATCAAGTTAGGCCATTTCCTGCACAAATCCAGGTTCTCTCACTCCCTCACCCCCCTCCAAAAACCCACCCCCATACACACACAAACTCACTCTCCTGCTGGTAATAGCTCATCCAAACTGACCACTCTCCAAGTTTAAATCCAAGTTAAACCAGAACATCTGGGGGGTGGGGGGGGAGGGTAGGAAAAAACAAGAGGAAATAGGCTACCTTGCATAATGACTTAGCCACTCCCAGTCTCTATTTAAGCCTAAATTAATAGTATCCAATTTGCAAATGAATTCCAATTCAGCAGTTTCTCGCTGGAGTCTGGATTTGAAGTTTTTTTGTTTTAAGATAGCGACCTTCATGTCTGTGATTGCGTGACCAGAGAGATTGAAGTGTTCTCCGACTGGTTTATGAATGTTATAATTCTTGACATCTGATTTGTGTCCATTTATTCTTTTACGTAGAGACTGTCCAGTTTGACCAATGTACATGGCAGAGGGGCATTGCTGGCACATGATGGCATATATCACATTGGTGGATGTGCAGGTGAACGAGCCTCTGATAGTGTGGCTGATGTTATTAGGCCCTGTGATGGTGTCCCCTGAATAGATATGTGGGCACAATTGGCAACGGGCTTTGTTGCAAGGATAAGTTCCTGGGTTAGTGGTTCTGTTGTGTGGTATGTGGTTGTTGGTGAGTATTTGCTTCAGGTTGCGGGGCTGTCTGTAGGCAAGGACTGGCCTGTCTCCCAAGATTTGTGAGAGTGTTGGGTCATCCTTTAGGATAGGTTGTAGATCCTTAATAATGCGTTGGAGGGGTTTTAGTTGGGGGCTGAAGGTGACGGCTAGTGGCGTTCTGTTATTTTCTTTGTTAGGCCTGTCCTGTAGTAGGTAACTTCTGGGAACTCTTCTGGCTCTATCAATCTGTTTCTTTACTTCTGCAGGTGGGTATTGTAGTTGTAGGAAAGCTTGACAGAGATCTTGTAGGTGTTTGTCTCTGTCTGAGGGGTTGGAGCAAATGCGGTTGTATCGCAGAGCTTGGCTGTAGACGATGGATCATGTGGTGTGGTCAGGGTGAAAGCTGGAGGCATGCAGGTAGGAATAGCGGTCAGTAGGTTTCCGGTATAGGGTGGTGTTTATGTGACCATTGTTTATTAGCACTGTAGTGTCCAGGAAGTGGATCTCTTGTGTGGACTGGACCAGGCTGAGGTTGGTGGTGGGATGGAAATTGTTGAAATCATGGTGGAATTCCTCAAGGGCTTCTTTTCCATGGGTCCAGATGATGAAGATGTCATCAATATAGCGCAAGTAGAGTAGGGGCTTTAGGGGACGAGAGCTGAGGAAGCGTTGTTCTAAATCAGCCATAAAAATGTTGGCATACTGTGGGGCCATGCGGGTACCCATAGCAGTGCCGCTGATCTGAAGGTATACATTGTCCCCAAATGTGAAATAGTTATGGGTAAGGACAAAGTCACAAAGTTCAGCCACCAGGTTAGCCGTGACATTATCGGGGATAGTGTTCCTGACGGCTTGTAGTCCATCTTTGTGTGGAATGTTGGTGTAGAGGGCTTCTACATCCATAGTGGCCAGGATGGTGTTATCAGGAAGATCACCGATGGATTGAAGTTTCCTCAGGAAGTCAGTGGTGTCTCGAAGGTAGCTGGGAGTGCTGGTAGCGTAGGGCCTGAGGAGGGAGTCTACATAGCCAGACAATCCTGCTGTCAGGGTGCCAATGCCTGAAATGATGGCGCGCCCAGGATTTCCAGGTTTATGGATCTTGGGTAGTAGATAGAATATCCCAGGTCGGGGTTCCAGGGGTGTGTCTGTGCGGATTTGAAGCAAATACTCACCAACAACCACATACCACACAACAGAACCACTAACCCAGGAACTTATCCTTGCAACAAAGCCCGTTGCCAATTGTGCCCACATATCTATTCAGGGGACACCATCACAGGGCCTAATAACATCAGCCACACTATCAGAGGCTCGTTCACCTGCACATCCACCAATGTGATATATGCCATCATGTGCCAGCAATGCCCCTCTGCCATGTACATTGGTCAAACTGGACAGTCTCTACGTAAAAGAATAAATGGACACAAATCAGATGTCAAGAATTATAACATTCATAAACCAGTCGGAGAACACTTCAATCTCTCTGGTCACGCAATCACAGACATGAAGGTCGCTATCTTAAAACAAAAAAACTTCAAATCCAGACTCCAGCGAGAAACTGCTGAATTGGAATTCATTTGCAAATTGGATACTATTAATTTAGGCTTAAATAGAGACTGGGAGTGGCTAAGTCATTATGCAAGGTAGCCTATTTCCTCTTGTTTTTTCCTACCCTCCCCCCCCACCCCCCAGATGTTCTGGTTTAACTTGGATTTAAACTTGGAGAGTGGTCAGTTTGGATGAGCTATTACCAGCAGGAGAGTGAGTTTGTGTGTGTATGGGGGTGGGTTTTTGGAGGGGGGTGAGGGAGTGAGAGAACCTGGATTTGTGCAGGAAATGGCCTAACTTGATTATCATGCACATTGTGTAAAGAGTTGTCACTTTGGATGGGCTATCACCAGCAGGAGAGTGAATTTGTGTGGGGGGGTGGAGGGTGAGAAAACCTGGATTTGTGCTGGAAATGGCCTAACCTGATGATCACTTTAAATAAGCTATTACCAGCAGGACAGTGGGGTGGGAGGAGGTATTGTTTCATATTCTCTGTGTATATATAAAGTCTGCTGCAGTTTCCACGGTATGCATCCGATGAAGTGAGCTGTAGCTCACGAAAGCTCATGCTCAAATAAATTGGTTAGTCTCTAAGGTGCCACAAGTACTCCTTTTCTTTTTGCGAATACAGACTAACACGGCTGTTACTCTGAAACCTGTCAATTTATATCGGAGAGTAGAACATATCTTCTTGGACTGAATTTCCTGTGCACACACAAGAGAAACAAGTTCAACCCTGGGGTAACTTCATCACAAAGTTAGAATTACACTGAGGATCAATTTAACCCAATCTTTCCTATTAACAATAGTGCACTGGAAGTAATTCATAAGTGTGATAGTTTCATTGTCAGATACCTCACACTGAGCATTCACTGAAGAACACTGTTTGCACATGATAAATAGGAGGATGTTAGCAGATGAGTAATGCAGCTTTACAGAAAGCCGATGGGTGGAAAATAAGCCCAAATTCATTGAAATATTTGAGAATTTCAGTCAAGGCTTTTGTCCCTCAGACAGGAAAAAGGAAAAGAGAAATATGAATGGAAGCTGTACAGATAGCGCCTAGTCAGCAGATTATACTTGTAGGGAAGACAAGTCAGCTGGGTCCATCAGGATCAACAGTGATTACAAGAAGCTAAGTAATATTTTAGTGTAGACTGCAGTAGAGTATTTCACTGAAACTGGCCTTAGGTGACTGTCCCAAAAGTCCAGCAAAACCCAGTTTCCTAGAATGGATGGTCTTTAACCAGACCTGAAACAACACGGTCCTGCAAAATTTCAGGATACTTTAAAGTTCTCTGTTAAATGTTGGTTGTATGTTGCAAGAGATACCCTGCACTTCATGTAAGGATTTCACTGTAGCCTTGTAAAATGGTCATGAATAATCATCAGCCCAGGCCCTATATCTACTTAACAAATCTTTACAAGCTCAAACTTTTTTTTCCCCCTTGTTCACCCAAAGTAGTTACTTGTTTTGGCAAGTGGACTTTTGCGAGGCTGCATTAATGAAATCATCTCCAAAACTACACTGACAATGTTTTCTCTTTCTAGGTAAGTATTAATATCTTCATTACACAGATAAGGAAACTAACGGAGAAAGTTGAAGCAACCTGCTTCTAAGATCACAGAGAAGCAGATGCTCTTCCTATTATTCATATTAATTAGTACCTTCCTCCTTCAGTGGTCTTCATTGAGACCGTGGGACCAACTGAAAAATAAAAGGTACTATTTTAAACAAGGACAGAGGACAGAATCTGGCACAGAATAAGTTAGTGGCAGTACTGGGAACAGAACCCAAGAATCTTTACGTATGTCCCAGAGTTAACCACTAAACTTCCAAAAGCAGCCCATAGTCTTATTGGTGATGGACTTCCCAGCAGGAATATCAGCCATATCAACCCTTCCCCTCTAGGATGGCTGCAGCTAGTTCCCTTTCACGCAACATAAGCGTTGTTACGAATTATACTTGATAGGACACGCACACAACTGCTGCGAATTATACCTGGTAGGACACGCACACAAATGCTACGAATTACACCTGGTAGGACACGCACACAAATGCTGCAAATTATACCTGATAGGTCACGCACACAAATGCTGCGAATTATACCTGATAGGTCACGCACAGTTCGAATCTAAGCTGAGGCACATAAACAAAGTCCACAACTGCAGAGTTCCCAAAAAACACCAAGTTTATTACGCTCGAGCGTGGTGCCCCCCTGTTAGCCAGGAGGGGACCCCGAATACAGATTATACAAAGGTTATATACTTTTTAGCAAAGCATGTTGCCCTCATGCATCAGAAACCTTAGCCAATAAACAAACCCTTTTCTTATCTACCACCTATCCATGCTTGGTGCATTCCTCGTGCTAAACCAGCATGTTAATTACACAGCATGGTCCTAAAGCCATGCATCAGTAACTTTTATTATCAGGATGGGAGGCCTCACATCAAAGGTCAGGAGATAGGGAGTTAGAGACTGACAAAAAACAGATACTGGGAGTCAAGGCAGGCTGGAGACAAGGAGGAGGATTTTCACAGGGATGCAGTGTCTAAGGAACACTCCTCCTGGTGCATGATGTGATTGCTTTTAGACAATGGTGGGCCCCAAACCAAAATGGAGTCACATGTGCTAACTTTTCCTTAACAGTGTCTCAGAGTGAAGCAACTGTTGGCCTGCAGCATCTGATGGCGTGATACCAATTAAACGTCTAGCACTGCAACATAAGCACGATTTATGTGATAACTTAACGATGCTGCATATAATAAATACTTTCTTGATGTAATCCATTTTACTTCCCTGGGGCACATGCACACACTGGCTCTGATTTTCCTTCTGCAACAGGATTCCCAGTCTTGGAACATTTGGCTTTTGCGAAGGAAGACAGGCAAGATTTTCATTAGGGTGGACATGTGGATTCACCCTTTCCCAGAGGGACAGAGTGAATCAAGCTGGCCAAAGCAGGGGATGTTGGAAATCAGCAGCTCCCTGGCAGAAGGTGAATGTAAGCTGAAACAAAAGAGAGTAAGTGCAGAAGGAAATGAGCAAATGTGGATATATGATCAAAGATCTCAACCTGTGGTTTCCACAATGTATTCCTAAATCCCATAGGATTAATAAGCACTTATTTTACTACCCACCTAATGTACAAGGAACTGATCCATGTGGTTGTTAATTTGATCTTGATGCATTTTTTAAGATCAGGAGGACACAGTGTATATAACTGGCCAAAATTGTGTAATTAATTGGCCAAAATTATCTCTGTTGTGCACAGTGGGAAGTGGCAGATGTGACATACAAAGATTTATGATGCAGTTTCTATCTCTCTTTAGGGATTCAGTCCTGAAAGGTGCTCAACTTTAAGCACATGCATAGCCCCATCTTTGAATCTGAATTTTTCAACGAGTTAAACCAAACCACAGATTCAGTCTTTGTCCCCATAGGATCTGAGCTATGATTTTCCATAATGGAAAATTCAGATTTGAGGATTGTTAACTGAAACCCTTTAAATGAGATGAGGACATGAAGATGTAAAAGGCCAAGCAAATACCTTCGTATTGCCATCACCACACAGGTATTCACTCTGTTGTATTGAAGCTACTTTTGTGTTCACTGTCTGAGTGTTCTAGCCCAGAATTCACTAACAGCATTGTCTGCAACAGCAGCAAATTTTAAGTAAATATTTCAGAACATTCCTTAATAGTGAAGGCTGAATAGTCACATTTCTGAAGCCACACCAGAGATTCAATTCGGAGAGTTACTTCCCTCCATTAAATGAATGGAAACAGTACTTTGGGATGTATGTGTCGAATCATAACCATGCAACCCCTCTCATTTCCCTCATGTATTCCCAACTGATTGCAATTATTTTACTCATCAAACATTCTTTGCAGAAATCATGTGGAAAAATAATTCCAAGCAGGGTGAAATTCATCCTGGTGTAGAGGGCCAGCACAAGACATATGCATCACTGAAGTCCTCAAAACAGGGCTTAAGTCAGACTTAAATAGGTACATTGCTCTTATGTCAGTCTCCTGCACAGGGAAGAATTTCATCCCCAGTGAATACATTCGAGAACTTGTTTTTTTTTTTTTAAATAATTCACAAGCTAAGTGTGTCAAGTAAGTTTACTGCAAATTATTCATTTGGCTCAACTGGAGTGTACGAGCATATGGTCCCTTCCCGAAGTCCTAGCTCTCCTTCTCAATGGGAGTTTTGCCTGAGTAATGACTTCAGAATTTACCCCAAGCGAGAGCCGTGCTGTCTTTGTTTCTCATATTATTTTGCTTGTTTTATTCAATCCTTTGGTTTTTGAGCATTTGCAGCCGATATCAAATTTCTGTCTAAGTCAGCTTTGAAGTCATTTCTTTGTTGTTGAAAGCACAGGAAACTGATCTGTTACAAGTACACATGCACATGGAGTAGCATGAGAGAGAATATATGAGAATTGCTTTGGTGTTCTAAATTTAATGAGTTCTAAAAACACATTTTACACCATTCCTTGGATGTGGCTTCCCTTTAAAAACACAATTTGGCAAAGGTTTAGCTCATATTATAAGCCAATCACTTCTACTATTTAAACAGCTCAGATATGTAGGAGGTTTTTAGATGCTGAAATACCAAAATTGCAAACGGTTCAGTTCTGAGAGGTATTGAAAGCCCTGAACTCCCCCAACATAGTAGATTTGCAGTTGCTTAGCATTTCACAGGTTCAGAACCAAATGGACCAATTATGGGCAAACTCCTCGGTTTTAGCCTTGACTTTGCACTTCATCATATGTGTTTTTCTGTTGTTAGAGTGATAGAATCCAAGATGTATCTTTATATATTTTTTTAAACTTAAGCAAGAGTTCTATAAAATTGGCAGGAATTAAACTAATCAGGTCCTATAGAGATTGCTCTCAAACCCAGTAGAATGTAAATAGAAAATGACTTTTTGCTTGTTTTTAAACCATCCTATAGAATTCTATAGCAAAGATATAATTCTAAAGCATGATAAAATATAGTTATGTAATCATATAGAATTGTAATGGCTTTTCCCCCATTATTTCAGTCCTGATTTTACATAGATTTTTCCCTCCGAGCGTACAGTTTGGCATACAGTGCATATCTCACAAAGTGCTGCGCACCTTTACATATATTAATATAAGCTAGCATGAAAAGTGAGTGTCGCTTGAAGGATGACTGTAATAGTTTCTCTCCCTACACACTGTAACATCTTTCTTCTCAATGGAGCAGCCCTTTGTTGCGTTTTTATGTTTATTGTGCTTAATATTCAGCTTGTATGATAATTTCAGGAAACATCTCCCATTAATAACATGCAGATTTATGCAGCTCTCTCTCTAGTTTGCATACATAATTTTCCCATGGAGTTTGTCTGCTTTACTGTAATTCCTCTGATGTTTACTTTGTCTTAATATTCTTGCAAGGTTAAAAAGGAACTATCACTTGAACATTCATTATTAATTTCTCCTAAGTATCTCCAATTAATTCTCTGAATAGATTGGTACTTTATGACATTTGTTATTGATTGTTTGGAAGCAAACTTTCAATTACCAAAGGATCACAATTTTGCTAGCTTAAAATTCCTACTTGAATATTCCTCAGCTGAACAATGCAGTCTTAAAGGGACAGTGCTCCTTTTCCTAGAAAGGCCAAGTATTTATACCCCAAAAGCCTGGCACTGGCCCTGAATCTCCTCTCACTTTAAACCTGTACACGTCAAGTGACTTAAGCAGAGTTACTTGTGATTTACACCTGCATAAGTGAGAGCAGAATAAAGCCCATTTTCTGATGCCATGAACACAGCAAGGGGACCCCAGTTACGTCTTCTCATGACTCTGCTTTGGCTCCAGTTTTTAATAATATCACCTGGTACCAAAGTGTATCACAAACCAATTCTCACAACCACTTGAGAGACAGGTAAACATCGTCATTTTACAGATGGGTAAACCAAAGCCCACAGAGGTGAAGTGATTTGCCCAAGGTTGCACAAAGCAAATCAATAGAAGCATTGGAAATACTACCCAGAAGTCGTGATTCCCAAGCCCTGTGTTTACCATTCGAAAATTCCTGGATTATGCATCCTTTGGGACAGACCCAGCTGTGGCAAATTTGCAGCAGC
The DNA here is from genome assembly GCF_965152235.1 of Eretmochelys imbricata. Classification (NCBI taxonomy): domain Eukaryota; kingdom Metazoa; phylum Chordata; order Testudines; family Cheloniidae; genus Eretmochelys; species Eretmochelys imbricata. The sequence goes on along the minus strand of NC_135593.1, from coordinate 11,461,527 downwards.
AGTAATAAATCAGGAAAAAGTTAAATGGTCACTTCACCTTGCATGGTCCCTTGAAATGTGTGTTAACTACTTATGCTAAACAATCTGTTCTACCTTATATTTAGCTGTGACACTCCGAGTACATTTCCCAAACCCGAAGAACAGCTTCATGTAAGCTCAAAAACTTGTCTGTCTCACTAACAGAAGTTGGTCCAATAAAAGATATTACCTCACCCACCCTATCAGTTCTTTTATTTCTACTCCTCCCTCTCTCAATTAAAGATGCTCTGACCTGGGCACTTGGCTTCCTCTATTTCAAATGAGCAAATAACCGAAGGGGTCTAAGGAGAATCTCACACTCAACTGAAGCCTCAGAAAAACCATCTCACTCTGCTGAGGCAGTTGCAGGGACATGAGCCCGGTGAGGGTGACTTGCCTTTTATTGCTGGCTGTGTGCCGAAGAGTGAAGGGAGCATTTCTTAGTAGACCAGTGTCCTCAGTGTAAACAGCATGCTCACTAGCACCATGGTTGGCATGGTCGACAGGAATGGGTCTTGGAGACCATCTAAATGAGCCACTGCCCTCCTGCTAATGGCAGCTTCTCCAGCACAAGGTTCAGACACATTCGTAGGAGGTAAATATGGAGGGAGGTTTCTGCTGCCTGTGCTGTACCTGTTCTGTGGCTGACTGTTAATAGCTGTGCCCTGCAGAGCCATCCTTTATGCAAGGCTGACAGAGCTGTGTGCAGACATACACCCGTTCAGTCTTACAGCCCCTCTCGGGAGGGGCCACCTCCAGTTTACAGAGAGACAGGGAAACAAACCCCAACTAAGCTGCTAGATCCCACAAGTCAGTGGCAGAGCTGGAAATAGGAGTTGGGCCTCCGAAGGTCTCATTCCCTGCCTTAACCACTAAGCTATCTGTTGTGTCTTTTTGCTCTTTCCACAACCAGCATGATACGAAGGAACCGTGTTGGCATGGTGGGGCCCAAATTACGAATTTTACTGAGCATACACAACATGCAAGGCTTAGTTACACATACACACTGCTGCTCTGGCTGGGTCCTGGTGGCATCTAAAACACAGAACATTTTGAACACCAATGGAGGGCTCACAAACTATTTAAAGCGATACTACCCTATTCCTTTTCACTACATTATCTCTCCCCCCCACACACACACAACCAGGGCTACATCTTCAGGACCAGCAATCCAGCACCAAATTTGGTAGATGCTAGACAACAGAAAGCCTGGATCTTTAAATGTAAGGCAGAAATCATACCACTTGATCTGTCCTTTACATCAGACACTGGTAGGGTTATCTCCCCAGCCACCTGCACATTTGCTTTCAAGCTTCCCTTTCCTCAGGCATCACTACCTCAGCTTTCAATGAGGTGCTACTTGCTCTACAAAATCTATCTAAAATGGATATTCTCCCTCAAACATGTCAGAAAGAAGGGCAGGAAAGATAGCCCTGCGCACTGGTCCCCAAATTAACTTCACATGGGGATTGGCAGGTGCTCTATCTCACTCCGCACTTTACCCACCTCAATTAGTCTGCAGGAGTGAGTTGATAGTGTTTGCTTTTTGACATGTGAAGGATTGTAAGAGATCCAAAGCCAACCTTGATTGATACATCTCCCAAACACTTTCTTCTATGTAATTAAAAGCTCTGGGCTGGAAATGTCCAAGATTGAGTGATGGTGGTTTGATTCTAGGATGATCTTAGGGTTTTGGTGGCAAAGCAATAAGAAGATGCTCTACAAAAGGCTGCATAATGCTCATCCAGGACACGGTAGATTCATTATCTTTAGTAACTGTGAAACATTAATATGGCACCGTGACTTTGCTTGGCAATTTACATGGTTTAAAATTAAGGAAGATTGTCAGGCCTTTGGAACAGGGATAATCTTAATGGAATGTGAAGATAAACAAAGGCAGGGAAGTGAAAGAAGGGGTTCAAGTTTGAAAAAGGAAATCCATAAAAAGGAGCCCTGCATAGTCATCCAAGTTCTGAAATTTTAAAGCCGAGACACTGAGATAGCATAGGAAGGGAGGTGTAAACAGCTGAGGAGAGGAGGTCAGAGGGGAAAAGCTGGGCAAAAGGAATGGGTTGTGCTAGGAAAAAAAGAGAGATGTCATTCCAAGCACAGGAAGAATCCCAGGAAACAAGGGATGGAAGATGTGAATGAAGGGAGAAGAGAGAGGGAGCAATGAGGTCAGAAGAGTGGACAGAGCAGAGGGGGCTAGGTGGGGAGCAAAGGGAGACTGGCCTCTGCCAACACCCTGTCTTCAGAGGACAGAGTATGGACTTCATCCAGAAAAAGACAGGTTTGGGTGAGGAGGGGAAAGATGCTGTGATAGAGGACACAGCTAAAGCAGCTGGAGAGGAATATTACTTTAACTTGCATATAGTAGGCTTGAGAAGATAAAATCAAGAATCAGAGTTTACAGTAGCCTCAGAACCATGGGGGGTTGGGGGGACTGCTTTTTAGCAATGTTACAAAGGGGGAAATATGGAATCCAGGATGGGAAGCCTGGCTGGGAGGGGACAAGGAAAGGGAGGTATCCCAGTGAGCCCCAGGTTGGGCACCCAAGTGATGGGGAGGATGGCAACGATGTCAGTGGAGACAGAGGAATGGGTGAGGGGTTAGCAGGGTAGAGAAGATCAGCATTTGCCATGTTTCATTTAAAGGAAGCAACAGGACACCATGAGAAGATGGAGAGATAGGAGAGGGCTAGATGACAAATGTAAGAATGATCAGCAAAGGGGTGATAGAGAGAGCAAGCAAATGGGAATATAAGGTCACCGGTGGACAAATGTAAAGGAAAATAGAGGGATCCTAATGTAGGAGAGATTCTCAGGAACTCCTGAAGAAGGGGGAAGGTAAGAGAGGAACAAGCTATAGACAGAATAAAGAAACCTAAGGAAGAAAAGGTCTTAAGAAGAAATAGGTGGTTGCCCAGAGTTGGGAGGGTTAAGAGGCAGCTCAGTAATGTGGGATTATGAAGTTGTCTGGCAAGCCTCCACTGGTGATGTCACTTTGGAAACATGATGACATCATGGTCTAGATGAAATTACTACAATGTGGGTGCACAACCGGTTGAAAGCCACTACTCAAAGAGTAAAAAGAAAAGGAGGACTTGTGGCACCTTAGAGACTAACCAATTTATTTGAGCATGAGCTTTCGTGAGCTACAGCTCACTTCATCAGATGCATACCGTGGAAACTGCAGCAGACTTTATATATGTATATATAAAGTATATATATATATATGTATATATATATGTATATATAAAGTCTGCTGCAGTTTCCACGGTATGCATCTGATGAAGTGAGCTGTAGCTCACGAAAGCTCATGCTCAAATAAATTGGTTAGTCTCTAAGGTGCCACAAGTCCTCCTTTTCTTTTTGCGAATACAGACTAACACGGCTGTTACTCTGAAACCTACTCAGAGAGTAGTTACCAATGATTCACTGTCATACTGGGAGGACTTATCTGGTGGGACCAGTGATGATCATGCTCTGATAACATTTAATATGGACAAAGAGAGGACAGTCCCCATCAGCAATATACATACTTGCTTCTGTAAAAGCTGAGTGCTTCATGGTGCATCATAATTTTCCAAAGCTGTGGAAAACTATGAGCAAAATTGACTAGATGAAAAAATTTAGCCAGAAAAATGTGAGTGAAAATGAAGAGCTATTTAAGAAGAGTTTATTAGATGGCCAAAAAGCCATGATTCCACAATCAAGAATGAGGACAACTTTGGCTAAAAGCCAATCCAAGTTCAATGGCAAAGTGAAGAAAAAAATTAGAATTTTTTTTAAAAAGAAAGATATAATAGAGAAAGGGGTAAATATATAGCAATCAATAGCCATTATGAAGTGTAGAAAATTGATAACAGAAGCTAAATACATCAAGGAAAAATCTATGGCTAGCAGGGCTAAGGACAATAAGGAGTTTTTAAAGTATACTAGTAATAAGAGAACTCCTAGCAAGATATAGGCCCACTGCTAGATGAAGACAGTAAAATTGTTAATATTGATCCACAAAAGGCAGAAGTGTTTAATAAATATTTCTGGTCTGTGTTTGGAAAGAAGCAGGATGATGTGTTTGTGCCACATGAGGAGGTGGAATTACTTTCCAATCCATTAATAACCAAGGTTATTGGCCCACTGATGTTAATTTTTAATAAATCTAATTTCATAACACCAAGATTCCAGGCGACTGGAAGAGTGCTAATGTTGTGCCAACATTAAAAAAGGGCAAACGTGATGACCCAGATAACTATATACTGCTTAGCCTGACCTCAAACCCAGGCAACATAATAGAAAATTTAATATGGGATTCAATTAATAAAGAATTAAAGGATAGGAATATAATTAATGCCACTCAATGTGGTTTTATGGAAAGCCGGTCTTGTCAAACAAACCTGATTTCATTAATTGAATAGATATATTCAGTTGATAAAGGTAAGTGCACAGATGTAACATACCTAGATTTTTGTCAGGCATTAGACCTAGTACCACATGGCAGTCTGATTAAAAAATAGCACTATTCAACATAAGTAGAACACTTGCTACATAGATTAAGAATGACAGATTTTAAGAAGTCGTCATCCACTGGGAATCATCACTGAATGGAGAAGTTTCTAGTGGGGTCCTGTACGAATTGTTACGAGGCCCAATGTTATTCAACATTTTCAATTGTCTGGAAATAAAACTTGGAGTTGGCACAAAGGTTGGTGGAGTGGTAAATAATGAGGAGGACAGGCAGTCATACAGAGTGATCTGAATTGTTAGCTAAACTGGGCTCACAAACAGCATTTTAATGAAGCCAAATGCATAGTTCAACATTTTGGAACAAGGAATGCAGGCCATACCTACAGAATGTGAGACTGTATTCTGAAAAAGCAGTGACTCTGAAAAGACTTAGGGGTCACAGTGAACAAACAACTCAGCATGAGCTTCCAGTACAATGGTCTGGAAAAAAAAGGCTAACGTCATCTGTGGATGTAGACACAGGGAAGTAGTGAGTAGGCATAAATAGGGGATTTTACCTCAGTACATAGCATTGGTGAGATTGATATTACAATGCAGCATCCAGTTCTGATTCCACATTTTAAAAAGAACATAGAAAAATTGGAGAGGGTGCAGAAAAGAGCCACAGAAGTTATTTGAGAGGTGGAGAAAATGCCCTCCAGTGACAGGCTTAAAAAGCTCAATCTGTTTTGCTTACCAAAAGGAAGGTTGAGAGAGGTCTTTCTATCACAGTGCATAAGGACCTTCATGGGATGAAAATACTGGGTATGAAAAGGTTCTTTACCCTAGCGATAAAAGACAAAACAAGAACCAGTGGCTGGAAGCTGAAATCAGACAAATGCAAACTGGAAATAAGGCACAACTTTTTAACAGTGAGGATGATTAACCATTGGAACAAACTACTACAGTAGGCAGTAAATCCTCCATCTCTCCTTGTCTCGAGATCAAGACTGGATGCCTTTCTGGAAGACATGCTTTACTCAGACAAGTTATTGGGCTCAGATAGGGGTAACTGGTGACACTGAATAGCCAATGATATACAGGGGGTCAGACTAGATAATCTTATGGCCTCATATTATATGAATATTGTGCCCTGTCCTGACTTGTACCAGCCCTGATATGCCTCTGAAGGGATGCAGATCCATCCTAGCCTCAGCCCCTCTTTTCTCTGCCCCACCCCAGAACATTCCCTGTACCTGCAGCTTCTGTGGGGCAAGCACAGAACCGACTCTGTGCCAGAGTGTAGGTGCTGTCTCCAGACAAGATATTTACACCTGTCCTAAGGCCTGTTAGCACTCCAGGTGCAGAAGCTCCCTTAAACCAGGGGGTTATGGTTGTCCTATGGTCCCTTTGCACCTGCCTAGCCAAGACAATGAAGAATCTGGAGCAAAGTTCCTAGTTTAGCGATAGCAGGCCTAATAGAGGAAGGTCCCCAGGATAGCCACCTCTGGCTATGACAAAGCTGACAAAACGCATGGCAGTGTCATTGCACAAAGTACAGTCCACTTAACCTCAATCAACGTCCAAAACTCAGCTTGGGAAGGGCCTTTAATTTAAGTCTGAAGCCTCTGTTGAGTTTGTAAAAGCACAAAAGTCCCCTGCCCTTGGAAACCCATGTAAGTTTCCCCCCCTCAGTCCCCAACACACACACTCACTTTTCCTAGTTTTCTCACCTTTTGATTTCAGGGGCAATAGAGGTCAGTCCAAAACCGGTGCATGTTCTCTCAGATCTCCGTCATGCTCTCGTGGAAAAGTGTTGCTAGGCGACACCCTCAGCTGTGCTTATGCTGCAAAAATATTTGGCAAAGAGGAATAGAGCCGGAATTTGTCAGAATGATGATTCCGAATAACGATCTTTGGTCATGGCTAGAGACTAATGTCCCCTGAGGGGATAATGGGTCAGTTTTTACGATGGATGTTTCCATTCTGACAGACAGATGTTATCCTCTGCCTGCCCAAGTGGCCTGGCTGCTTATCTCAAAACATTTCAGAGCCTGATAATGGCTTCCTAAACGTCTGAAAGTATAGTAACAAAGATTTGCAAGAACAAGAAGGGATAGAACTCATAAATAAGAGCCAGCCTGCACAGAGGGTTATCATGAGGGAACATGAAGCAGAAGAGGCTTTAGCAGAGACAGCAGGCTCATCCTTCTGACTATCTCAGCTGATAATACCCATACATTGAGCAGAAGCCTAAGTCCCTGTCACCTAGTAGCTGAATTGAGCCAGTATGTAGCTGGGCAAAGGAGAAGACCCACAGAGTAAATCTCCATCTGCTATCCCTGTATCTCAACACTTTTTTTATTTTCCTTGCTGGGCTCTGCTGACACAGAGTAACAGAGAAGACAAAATAAGGTTGAAATTTCTTCCTATTAAAAAGAAAATAGTAGGCACAGATTTTACTTTTTCCCAAGAGCAAAGGAGTCTGGTTGCTGGAATGTAAAAAGGAAAGAGACCTTTGTGGGAGAGAGGTGTTATTAATAGAACCTTAATTAGCTGTGAAGTTTAACTACAGTTTTCTTCCCACATTTCCATCACTACCACCACCACCAAATGTAACCATTTTGGGTCAAACGTTTCAATCAGCTAGCAAATAAGTAAATAGTAGCAAGCTCCCAATACAACAGTTTTTCACCTTCCCAGCCCACTTCCTTAGCTTATGTTTAGTGCAAAGCTCAGCTTCAGAATCAAAACCATAAAGAGAGAAAAGGCACAGTCCCTATGTACCAACCTCAGTAACACCAGCAATGTTTCAATGTATCCCTAGTGTTTGTCTACATACCTATTTGGTCTTCAACCACCGCTGTATCCTAAGTGCTACCAAAGTATTTCAGTATAGAAATAACACTCTCCTCACTCTCTCCCCCTTTTATTTCAGTCTGTAGGTGAAACAGCTTGATTGGTTTATAGGGATATTTTTGTTTGCTCGCTTGCTCATCTCTCTGTGGGTGAAGAAAGAACTGACAAAGAGCTTAGCCAAAAGTGGCGAGACCCAGGGATCATTGCCACTGTTGCTTATAGGAGTGAGTTTCAGTTCCTGCTAAAGCTCTCCCTCCTCCATTTACAAGACTTCCAAGATCTCTTGACAACTACATTGCTCTGGTGCAGCAGAAGCATTGTGAGAGTTCATGGTCCTAGAAAGAATAGGAGCAACAATCACGCAGCTACCCAGGGGCACTCCCATGTAGGGCTTTGAAAATCAGGACACAGACTGGACTGTACTCAGTGAGGAGCCAGTGTTACAGATAAACACACTCAGAAGATGTGTTCACAGTGCCCTATGTTGCTAAACTTCCAGATGGAGCTTTTTCAAGGGTGTCCTAGAGAGTCAGACAGCCATATCCCTAGCGACAGTATCGGTGGCATCCACTGTTTAAACATTAGCTCTACTTGAATTTTTCTGAATGTCAAAATATCAGCAAAAAAACAACAGCAGAGTAGCACCCTTAAGGCCAAAGTGGAATCCATGCCATTTTGATCTCTCTCTGGTATTTTTATTCCGATTTAAATAATAAAAAAAGTGTCTATGTAAGGCTCACATAACGCCAGCAGCATTAAGAATAACCCTTCAGACAGGAATTCTGCCAGCCTGCCCCTTGCCAAGAGTGGTGCCTGCACCATCTCAACCCCTTCCTAGCACAGAGGCACCCATGCCATTCCGCCCTCTTCCAATCTGCCAAAGGCAGAGCCACCCTTGTGCTGCTGTAATCTATCCCTAGTCAGAGCAGTTCCCACAGTATTTTGGAGGACACTGTTAGCAGCAAAAAAGAAAAGCTCAACCTTAGCAGCAGTTTGGACTAGATCAACCCTGGAAAAGATACTTAATTTCAGCTACTGCCACAAGTATTTGGAAGGCATACAGATTTGTTCTGTCAGTAATCTTCCTTCTCTTCCCCACTCTGTCTGGTGCTGGTCCCTTTCTGCTTGGTGCCTGAGATGCTGACTGGAACTGACAAAGGAGTGGACAGGTTGGTGGAACATGGCAGTCTCCCTCTCATCCCTAATCACAGGCTGCTGGACATGTGCTGGTCATTTTAAATCAGGAAGAAGCATCCAGCACTTCCAAGCAGGCAGAAGTCACCCAGGCATTAATACAGGTTAAGGCAATGTAAGAGGCAGAGACAAGGGGATGGGATGAGGTGCACAGCTAGGTCTCACAAGAGATCTCCACCATGGAGTTGTAGTCTGCTGCTGTAAAGAGCTTGCACATGGAGTGCGCTGACTTCAGGAGGATCAGGAACGGTACAGTTAATCAGGTTTCCTTTCTCCCACTCTGTAGTCTTGAAATGCCTTCTTAGTCACTAGTACTGCAGCTCACAATGTATCATGCTTTCTAGTGTGATCTCTTGGGGATTCAAGGCTCCATTTAACGGCTGTTGATAAATTCAAAGCAACTCACTAACAATATATCTCCACAGTCTTGGGCGAGGATGCACTTGTAACTTTCTCTAAGCTCTGTCTATGGACTGTCTTCACTTTCTAAATGTATACGTTTATTTATTGCACCAAACCCCAGCCTGGTTTCCTAACACCAGCGTAACAATGGACTGTTACTATTCCTGCGTTACTTTCTGTCTGCAACAATTAACTGCTTTATTTTAGGTGAATTCTGTGTGCTTTGAATCTCAAGTATAAGGGTTGAATAAGCAGAAAGAACTTCATTTTCTAAGTCTCCATCTTTCTGCAACTGAGGATACCTGGGGAGCACTTCCCACCTCAAAGGCCAGCTAGGTTTGATATTCTGGAAGTGTCTGCAGACAGTTATGGCCTGCCTTTTATTATTTTTTTCTTTTATGTTTTTAAAGCTGCATGAAAGGAGCTGTCTGAATACTTTCCATTGCATAAAAATTAAAAGAAACAATATCAACAACCTTCCCCTAGTTCTGTTGAAAGTCTCAGGCAGAAGGAAGGGAAAAACCGAGAGCGAGGAAAATCTTTTCATTAGTGTTCCAAAATATTTATCATCTTCCTGATCAGCCCCAACAGTGGAAACATAGAATTCTACCCCTCTGGATCAGACAAATGCCCCATCTAGTTCAGTATCCTGACTCCAGCAGTAGTCAGTGTCTGACATATTAGAGAAAGATGCAGCTCCCCTATAATGTATTTAGCCAGTTTGGTTCCTTCCCTTCCCCAGGACAAAAAAAAAAAAAAGAAAGAAAATAATAATGGAGGATGTGAATTCATTGCTAGTAATGGGTGCTGGAGTCACAATTCCAGAGGATAAAGATATATTACAAAGATCTCAAAGCACTCACAAAGACTGACTAAAGTCATGGAGCAGGTCCTCAAAGAATCAAACCTGAAGCACTTACATGAGAGGAAAGTGATCAGGAACAGTCAGCATGGATTCACCAAGGGAAGGTCATGCCTGACTAATCTAATCGCCTTCTATGATGAGATTACTGGTTCTGTGGATGAAGGGAAAGCAGTGGATGTATTGTATCTTGACTTTAGCAAAGCTTTTGACACGGTCTCCCACAGTATTCTTGTCAGCAAGTTAAAGAAATGTGGGCTGGATGAATGCACTATAAGGTGGGTAGAAAGTTGGCTAGATTGTCGGGCTCAACGGGTAGTGATCAATGGCTCCATGTCTAGTTGGCAGCCGGTGTCAAGTGGAGTGCCCCAGGGGTCGGTCCTGGGGCCGGTTTTGTTCAATATCTTCATAAATGATCTGGAGGATGGTGTGGATTGCACTCTCAGCAAATTTGCGGATGATACTAAACTGGGAGGAGTGGTAGATACGCTGGAGGGCAGGGATAGGATACAGAGGGACCTAGACAAATTGGAGGATTGGGCCAAAAGAAATCTGATGAGGTTCAATAAGGATAAGTGCAGGGTCCTGCACTTAGGACGGAAGAACCCAATGCACAGCTACAGACTAGGGACCGAATGGCTAGGCAGCAGTTCTGCGGAAAAGGACCTAGGGGTGACAGTGGACAAGAAGCTGGATATGAGCCAGCAGTGTGCCCTTGTTGCCAAGAAGGCCAATGGCATTTTGGGATGTATAAGTAGGGGCATAGCGAGCAGATCGAGGGACGTGATTGTCCCCCTCTATTCGACATTGGTGAGGCCTCATCTGGAGTACTGTGTCCAGTTTTGGGCCCCACACTACAAGAAGGATGTGGATAAATTGGAGAGAGTCCAGCGAAGGGCAACAGAAATGATTAGGGGTCTGGAACACATGAGTTATGAGGAGAGGCTGAGGGAACTGGGATTGTTTAGTCTGCAGAAGAGAAGACTGAGGGGGGATTTGATAGCTGCTTTCAACTACCTGAGAGGTAGTTCCAGAGAGGATGGTTCTAGACTATTCTCAGTGGTGGAAGAGGACAGGACAAGGAGTAATGGTCTCAAGTTGCAGTGGGGGAGGTTTAGGTTGGATATTAGGAAAAACTTTTTGACTAGGAGGGTGGTGAAACACTGGAATGCGTTGCCTAGGGAGGTGGTGGAATCTCCTTCCTTAGAAGTTTTTAAGGTCAGGCTTGACAAAGCCCTGGCTGGGATGATTTAATTGGGTATGGGTCCTGCTTTGAGCAGGGGATTGGACTAGATGACCTCCTGAGGTCCCTTCCAACCCTGATATTCTATGATTCTATGATTCCTCATGGTGAGGTAGGCACTGTACATAGAATCATAGAAGATTAGGGTTGGAAGAGACCTCAGGAGGTCATCTAGTCCAACCCCCTGCTCAAAGCAGGACCAACACCAACTAAATCATCCCAGCCAGGGCTTTGTCAAGCCTGGTCTTAAAAACCTCTAAGGATGGAGATTCTACCACCTCCCTAGGGAACCCATTCCAGTGCTTCACCACCCTCCTAGTGAAATCGTTTTTCCTAGTATCCAACCTAGACCTTCTCCACTTCAACTTGAGACCATTGCTCCTTTTTCTGTCATCTGCCACCCACGAGAACAGCCTAGCTCCATCCTCTTTGGCATCCCCCTTCAGGTAGTTGAAGGCTGCTCTTCTCTTCTGCAGACTAAATAAGACCAGTTCCATCAGGCTATCCTCATAAGTCATGTGCCCCTGCCCCCTAATAACTTTCGTTGCCCTCCGCTCAACTCTCTCCAATTTGTCCACATCCTTTCTGTAGTGGAGGGCCCAAAGCTGGATGCAATACTCCAGATGTGGCCTCACCAGTGCTGAATAGAAGGAAATAATCACTTCTCTCGATCTGCTGACAACGCTCTTACTAATGCAACCCAATATGCGGTTAGCCTTCTTGGCAACAAGGGCATACTGTTGACTCATATCCAGCTTCTCGTCCACTGTAATCCCCAGGTCCTTTTCTGCAGAATTGCCGTTTAGCCAGTCAGTCTCCAGCTTGTAGCAGTGCGTGGGATTCTTCCATCCTAAGTGCAGGACTCTGCAGTTGTCCTTGTTGAACCTCATCAGATCTTTTTTGGCCCAATCCTCCAATTTGTCTAGGTCACTCTGGACCGTATCCCTACCCTCCTGCTTATCTACCTCTCCCCGCAGCTTAGTGTCATTTCTGAATTTGTGGAGGGTGCAATTCATCCCATCATCCAGATCATGAATGAAGAAGTTGAACAAAACTGGACCCAGGACCGACCCCGGGGCACTCTGCTTGATACTGGCTACCGACTAGACATAGAGCCACTGATCACTATCCATTGAGCCTGATGATCTAGCCAGCTTTCTATCCACCTTATAGTCCATTCATCCAATCCATACTTTTTTAACTTGCTGGCAATGGTGGGAGACTAGCAAAGCTTTTGATACAAAGTCAAGGTATATCACGTCCACCGCTTTCCCTATATCCACAGAGCCAGTTATCTCATCATAGAAGGCAATCAGGTTGGTCAGGCATGACTTGCCCTTGGTGAATCCAGAAAGTTCCTGATCACTTTCTCCCCCCTTACAGGTTGCTGAATGAAGCACAGAAAAAGGAAATAGTTTGCTGCAGGTAAGAGAGAGAATTAGAAATATAATCCAGAAGAGTGAAGATTCTTCCCTCCCTCCCCTCCCGCATTAGACTACATGCTTCACCAAGGGCTCGGGATAGAATGCAGGAGTCCTGAGTGCCACTCTGCAACTCTTACCACTAGACCACATCAGATTTAGGTAGAGCCAACATAAAATGAGTGAAAGGGATTATGATCAGCATATTTTCCTTGACTTCTGCAGTACCTTACAGAGACAAGAGATACCACATTAGTTCCCCTCTTTTGTATTAGGCTAATCAATTACTTTTAACAGGGGAAACACTTTCCCTCTCCTTCCAAGCCCCACCGAGAACGTTGCCCTAATTGCCTTGCTACTGATCATTATAGCGCAGGTTTCAAGGCTTTCTGCTTTACTAGATGCAGACAAAGGCTAATGAAACTACTGTCTGTAAAACAGCTTTGTAAATTGCCCACCTTTATTACATTGGATGCAAATCCAAACCACTGTCTTGCAATCAAGCTCTCTTCAAGGAAAGCCCCCACAATAGAAGCATGAAAAGGAAATGGCTGTTAATAACCATTATGGGTAATGAATCGAGGGAAGTGGCAGGAGGGAGAAATAAAATAACTTCCCATGCAGGAAATTCAAGGGGAGGCCCAGGTGAAGTCATGCACAGTGTTCTTATTAGAGGCATCAATGCACTTCAGAAGCTACCCCATTGGAATGTCTATGAATTTTACTATTTGTGTTTTTTAAAAATGCATGTTCCCTTTTATCCTCACCAGCTTTTGCTTGAGTGGGGTATGGATCTCTGCACCTCTACTGATCAGCAAGCACGAGAGGGCTCATTACTGTCCACCTGAAAAAAATATAATCTCATATATGGAAATGACTCTGTGTGTACGTACATGGGCAGAGGAGAGGGAAGGGAGGCTGAGGCTTTTACTGATACTTCCCCCCCCCCCCCCCGACCCCAAAACTGTGCAACCTACAGGCCTTTCTCTTTCAAGCTATGAAGAAGAGAAATAGCAGCAGCTCAGGAGGGAACAAGGATGCTGCTTCATTTGGCTGAGTGGGAATTTGCTTCATTGGCGGCGGGGGGGGGTGGGGGTGGGGGGGAGAAGCTGAGACAAAGTTGTGTCCTAGGATGTAACAGGGCTGTATTTAGATGAGAGATGGAGGAAGACAAGCATGAAATATTTCCAGCGCACAGGACATTTCATTTTCTTGAGAGGGCATCATTTCTTATGACAATTATCAGGAGTACTTCTGAGTCCTTTGTCAGGCATTTTAACCAACACATTGGATCATTCTCTTCCTGCATCCACTGCATTGCATGTAATATTAGTCCTATTTGAGGAATTTATGGGCACAATGCAGGTAGGGGGCAATGGATCTGCTGCAGTGTTTATATATTCTGAATTGCTGGGTACTCTATTACAGTGCCTGGCACATGGATGTCATTTGTTTAAATGTGAAGCACATCCAAGGATCTAGCATACATTTATATATAGGTATGCTATTTTTCCTTGTGTGAAATTAGAATCAGTGGGATTGACAACTCTTGGACAATAAAGAACTATTAACACACAGAACCAGCATAAAAGTGATGCAAGCTTCCCCACCCCACCTTGCCTGTGAACTTCAGCCACAAACATAAGGCCATCCATCAGTATTAGTTTGGTTTCTATGATCTATTCAAATCCTTGACCTTGCTGCTTAGACTGCCAATTAAGAGTTAATAGGTGGGGTGGCTTATGTGAGATGGCACAATTCCAATAGGAATGAAGGCCACTAGCATCCACGTTCATCTTTTGAAAGCATTGTGCAGGTTTCCTTTGAGGATGAGGACTCATAGGTCAAATATAGCGTGATTGCTTTCAGAAGAATATTCACCCATGAATGACAGGATGTTTTGGCCTTTTATCATTTTCCTGTGTGAGTTAATTCAAGATCACAGTGATTGTCTGGTTTCACCCTCATAGTTATTGTTGGGGCATTTAGTGCACTGGCATCTTATGATAGGCATGTGTAGGGCCCTTGGATCTTGAAAGGTGTGTTGGAGGGGATGATCATCATTGTAGCAGAGGAGACATTGTCTGTAGGTTTTGCATCTGTTGTTCTGGCAGGGTCTGGTGCCACTTTGAGTCTGTGGGGAGCTTCTTTCTCAACATGTGGTAAAGACTTTTGCTCCACATATAAGCTGGATTTCAGCTGGAAGCCCAGCAATTATTATCCTGTGAGCCATCTAGCCCAGCTGCCCCATCTCATATTTTATATTGTCACATAAAAGAGGTAACTAAGGGGAAAATTCACCCAGTTTCAGAGGGCCCAACTCAAGGGTTTTCATACCAGCCCCAATGTAAGGGCTTAAGAGGTGCATAAAGGCCTTGTATGGGACCTCTGTGCTGGGGTGATATTCACCCTGCACTTATATCATGCAACCTGAAAGCATTCACTCCTTCACATCTAATCTGTGTGTGTGTGAAATCCTACCTCATTGCTCTTGGCATGCTATTCATGGGCAGAACATTTTACAAACATTAGCCAATCCTAACCTATTATGAAGTAGGTAGACTCCCATTTTAAAGTGGATAAACTGAGGAATAGAAGTTGAACGTACAGCCAGAGGTAGAGCCAGACCTGGTCCAGATTTCGCCCTGTCTAAAGCACTAGAAAATGAATTTTTGAATCAATAATCAGAACCCCTTCAAATTTGATACTACAAGCCAGAAATATCTCATGTTAATGATAAGGAGTATTGCCATAAGTGAGACTCTCTATAGAACTGGATGGGCTAGTGGCTAAGGCACCAGATTGCTATCCAAGACATTGGGGTTCAATTTCCACCTGCATCACAGACTTCTTGTGTGATCTTGGGCAAGTCACTTAATCTATTCTGTCTCAGTAAAATAGAGATAGCAGTTCCTTACCTCATAAAGGTATAAAGACAATGAAAAGAAAAGGAGTACTTGTGGCACCTTAGAGACTAACCAATTTATTTGAGCATAACACGGCTGTTACTCTGAAAGGACAATAAAATCCACTCATGATTCTGAGCTGCTCAGATAATATCTGCAGTGATGGGGGACACACATTCCTAGACAGATAGACAGAATGACAATAAACTTTGAGTATGCCTGCTATATGTGGGAGTTTCTGCTCATATATATAATTCAGAAGTGGCAAAAGCACGGGGGTGAAAATAATAGGGTGCACAAGGGGAAGTTGTCTGAACTTTTTGGTTTTGCAAGAAAGGGTCTTTTGGGGTTTGATGCAAGTCTGAAAGGAGGAGGGAAGGGATTTTACACAACCTATTTTCCCCATCCTCAGTAGTGCACAGGTCACCAGATTCTAGGTCATAAGGCAGAGATAGACTCATCTGCTCACAATGAATTCCTACAGACCTCTACTGTATGAGAACAGAAATTGCTGCTTCCAGAGAACTGAGGCCAGAAACTATAAGACAAGATAATATTTTCCAACTGATTTATCAAGTTATCACTTCACGCCCCTCTCTTTGAGTGTGACACATGAACTGCTTAACTGATGTGAAGTAACAGCATAAAAAGAGAATGTTTATTTATACATTTTTAATGATAGCTAATAAAAATTATTGTTATGTTCTTAATTAGAACAAGCCACGCTATGAATATTTGAGAGACATTCCAAGTTAGATAAATGATCAAGGGTAGCTTGCATTGACTCAGGATTATATCTTCCATTAATATCCTTTGAGGATTGAGTTCATAAAAGCCCCTTGATATATTGCAAAACCAGTGCTAGTGTGCATTTAATTTGTCCAGGAAAATAGTGCAGCTATTCTCAATGTTATTTAGTCCAAGTTGCTTCACATCTTGAACAAAATATGTCATCATCATTACAGGGCAGTATTTTAGAGTGGGGGTATCTGAGGACTTAAAAAGAGTGTTTCCAAATGATAGCAATGAGATTGCTTCATCTTGTAAACCGCTTCTTTCTAGTTTTCTCTATGATCAGAGGTGCACAGTGTATAATTATTACTGGTAAATGCCTAGGGCCCTGTTATGCTAGGCATTGTACGTAAACATAATAAGTGACAGTCCCCTCCCTAAAGAATTTACAGGCTAAACAGACAAGAAAGAGCGAGACACAGTTTTATCCGATTTTAGAGATTGTTAACTGAGGTCACACAGGATGACTAGCAGAGCCAGGATTTGAATCTAGGCCTCCCATGGCATCACAATCCAGTGCCATGACCACAAGACCATTTTTTCCTTTCTGTATGTAGAATTTGACTTCTCTTCTGCAAGTTCTTCTTGTTCGGTAGCTCAATCATCCATGTTCCCCAAGAAAATTTGATCTCTGAAATTCAAGCCATTTTGCTGGGAGACAGAGGTCAGTCAGTATTGTTTCTGTTTGATGAGCTTAACTCTTAAAGATCAGGTTTCCAGAGTGAAAGTTCATAATTATGAAGTTGAATTTTGCTTTCTGTGAATAGTCTCCAATGTATATTTGCTGTTTCCGGCTTTTGTAAACATTCTTGGTAGCAAAAACAACTGAAATGCATTTATTAAATCTGGTCAAATGTTCTTGGACAGTATTTTGTAGCATTCAGGAAGCTCAAATCTTCAGCAATGGTAAGCAGATTGGAACACATAATTATCCAATATTCTGATGCTTCTCTGAGCCTCTAGCCCATGATTTTCAGAAGAGACTAGTGATTTTGGATGCCCATCTTGAGACATATTTAAGAAACCTAATTTTCAAAATGACAAGTGCTTAGCACTTTCTGAAAATCATGCCCCCTTAAATGACACCTCAAGTTGGTTTTTTGGCTCCCAAAAAAATGAGGCATCCAAAATCATGAGTCACTTTCAAAGTTCTTGGACTTTTTTGTGTGTGCAAAAAACTGCATTTGAAAACACATGGAGATCCTTTTTCTTACTGGTGTTTGGCTCTTCCATATAATAATCAAAAGTACTAGAAATGAAAAAATGAGGAAGAAGTTAAGAACCTTCGGTCCTCAAAAATTATTCTATGGTTGAGTGTGATTAAAGTTTTTGAAACAGGATCAGACGGGTTCTTGTTTTATCTGAACTGGTTTGCCTGCCTGCTATGTTTGGGACCAAAGAATACAGATTATAATTATTAGAGAGATACTTCTGTAGATACTGTGTGGCTTAGAGCCAATTCCATGATGTTTTTTAAAATAAAGAGTAAGTAAGCTATGTACACAGTGAGGCTAAATCTCTTCAGCCTATACTCAAAATCTTACTACTCTCCAAGGACCCTTCACAATATTTTATGAAGCTATGTTCAACCACCTTGGTTCATGAACAAGAAATCCCTTTGCTAATGCATCAATTTATTCATGCTCATTATCTTATTAATGCTCTCAGCTTTAACAAAAATAATTGTGTGCTTATGAAAATGAGAGATGATCGCACCAGTTAGAGCCAGATGTGGTTTGGGCTTTAAGCTGTGCAGGCTTCGTGCACAGAACTGCCAACGCACCTTGCTTCTGACCTTCAATATCCTCTGCTCTTCTAGTCTAGGGCTTCTCCTCATGGCTCCACTGTTGCAACTCATTCCTGTCCCACGGCAGCCCTTGCTATCGTAGTTTTTGACACCACCACATGAATAGACCAATGTGCCATAATCCTGATATGCAGCACCCCCCGTTGTTCCAAACAATTCTGAGAGTGGCCTTCATTCCTAAAAGGTAACGCCCACTCCGATTGTCCCAGTCCTGGGTGTACACAGCTCTGCCACTCCACATCTGTCCTACCCTAAACCATGCCCTGTCATTTTAATCGTGGGTTTCTCCTGAAAAGACAATTACAGCTGTCAATTTTCCAGTTTTCTGACTGGGGCATGCATCTAAAAAGGGGCAAAGACGAGGCCTCCAAAGAGTTCATTTGTGATGGTACTCATATGGTCTCTGTAAATACTGGAGTTGAAAATGAAGTTAACTCATCACACTGCCTCCCTATGGTCCCACCTTACTATCATTTCCATGTCTGTACCTCACCCCCTCTGCTGATCCTGAATGATATTTGACAAGGCTAATACCCCACTCTGGCACTTTGAGTGCAGAAGGTGGGGGCCTGCAAGGATTCTAAAAATTAATACTGGCCAGTCCAGGCTGGTATTAAACTCCCAAGGTTACAGCTTTTCTCTGACCTTGGATTGGTAGATGCTTCCACCACCCAAGTGCAGAACCCCTTTGAGAGCCCAGGAATGTGCACTTGAAAATTCCTTCCTGTGGGGTACCCTCAAGCCCTTTCACCCCCACTCCGGGGAAGAGCTGTGGGGGGGGGAACGGAAATCAGCTGTTGCCACCAGCTCATTAAACCACATGTGCACAAACCTCCCAACACACAAAAATCAAATTCTGTTCTCTAAAAAGGTAAATTTTATTAATAATAAAAAAAAAATCTGGGAACTCAGGCTATTGCTAGATTTTAAAAGAGCAACTACAAGGATTAAGCACCAAGAATAGCTTTCTTGAGCTCCAGCTTAAAGGTTGCAAGCAAAACAAAAGCACTTGGGGCTAGCACTGAGGAATTCACAAGCCATAAAGAAATAAAAGGGATAAACCTAATCACGCCTTCCTAAACATTTCCTGATCTACTCACATATCTGGGGTTTTAAAGGAGTAGTTTCTAGGTAGGATACCAATGATTTTTTCATCCCTGGCCCAAGCTTCTCACAGCATAACTGCTGCCCTGTCCGCCTCTCCCCAGGAAAATAAGACAGACAGACAGAGGGGAGTCTTTTTTCCATTTTAAAAAGTTCTAGCCTTTCCATTGGTTCTTTTGGCCAGGTGCCCACTCACTTCCTTTAACTTGTGCATAGCAGAGAGATGTTTTAACCCTTTACAGGTAGGGCAATTAGAGAACAGCTATTAAGAGGGATGTTATAGCTGCTGCCTGGCTGGGTGTCCATAAACGGCCACTATTCCCCGCTCCCCCCCCCCGCCATTCATTTATCACATAACAAACAATAGTGAAGCTGTAGCATGCTTGTGGAGTAGGCATGGTTGTCTTTGTTGTCCATATGGGAAAAAGGAGGCACAGACACCACAGCTAAACACCCGTGGCTGGCACATGGCAGTTGACTCAGGCTCGTGGGGCTGTTGAATGGTCGTGTGGGCACTGGGGCTAGCTTCAGCCTGAAAGGCCACACCACGGTTAAACAGCCCCATGAGCCTGAGTCAACTGACACGGGCCAGCCATGGGTGTTTAATTGCAGTGTAGAGATACCTAGAGAGGTTAAGTGACTTCCCCATCATCACAGAGGAAATCTGTGGCAGAGACAGGATTATAATTCAGATTGCCTGACTCCCAGTCTTAAATTTTAAGCACAAAAGCATGCTGTATGGTAATTGGAAAGGAAGTCTCATAATATGCCTATGATGCATTACTATCCCCATTTTAGAGAAAGGGAAATTGAAGCAAAGAAAGATTAAGTGACTTGCTGAAGGTCACACAGGGAATCTACAGGAGAGCCAGGAACATACCCGAAATTTCCTGACTCCCAATCCAGTGCTTTAGATCTCCCCAAAACCATCTTATGCCCTACAGAACTCTGTGCACATTGTAGCTATCCAATCAATACCTTGCTGATGAAAGAGCATGCCCCACTCCATCAGCCCTATGGGATGAGAGTCTAGGCACCTCTTAATTTGTTCATACACCTTCTGGACTGACATTATTAGAGTGCAATGAGGATTTCAGGCATGCAGAAGGGGATCACAGCATTAGTACTGTTTGTCTTGGCATCCTAAAGTCTATTGCTAAAAATAATGTTATTTCCCCTCTCCCTCTGTCTCATTAATAAATTCAATCATTAAAAAGCAGGGGGAGATGGGATGAAAAATGCCTGCAATCCTCATACAGCACAGCAACTGAGATACTTCAATACATACAAGTTCTTCCCCACCCTCTGATTCCCACTCCCCTCCTCTCCCCTCCCCCTGCCTGCCCCCACCCCATTCCCCAGCAGGCTTGGTGTCAAGCAGTGTTTGACTTTTAAAAGCATCCTTTGGCTGGGGAGCTCTCTCTGACTGACACTAACAGAAGGGAGAGAACATGCAAATGAGAGAGAAAATGCAAGTGTGGGAACCTGCTCAATTTAACTGAAAAATAACTCATTTGGCAGGAATCGTTTAGAGAAATAAATGCAGGCAGAGCCAGAAGTCAAATGGTAAATAAGCCTTACCCAATTTAAACTTCTAGCTGCTTAAAAACATCCTTCACAGTAATGTGCTATTTAAGCACTTAGGAAAATTGCCAAGAGATGTCAAAATAGTGCAAAAGGTTGGAAAATAAAATAAAATTACATGCAAACAAATGCTCCTCCCCCTCCCCACCTCCTGCACCAGTCTTTGGCCCATGACAGGAAGTTATGACATGCACTTACGGGGATGATTCTTCTCTCACTCTTATTCTTGTAAGTCACAAGCAAATCCATTCTTCCAAGTCCTGATGTCTTATCATTAGTTTTGGAATATTTGGTGTCTTTCCTAAAGCCTCAGCTCCTGAAGTCGTGTGATTGTGCAGGAATTTTAAAATACATTAAAAAGTAATTTCTAACCCTCATGGTTAGGGAGAAAAGCTTGAAAATACGTATCCCGTGACCTCAGAAACTGGTAGGTAAATAAAAAGTACCAACTTCCTTTTTAAAAAAAAATCTCATGGTTTTTAAGTCAAATCTTATGATTTTGAGGCCTGACTCATTTCTGAACACTTGGCATTAGATGAATTGGTAACTCCAGTAAAATCAATGGATTTACAATGGTGCAAGTGAGATCAGAACACTGCCTTTTCCCTTTCATGGGAAACATCAGACCAAAGTAAGCAGATGTGTTTAATAGTTCTGCCATACAATGCTTACACGTGTCCAGCATGGGAATTCTTTTTTAGCCCCTGAGTCTGGTCATGGCTAATTAACATATTAACTTTCCTTTTGTGTGTTTATTTCCCTTTTAGGAGTTTCACTTTCTAAACAACTTTAAATGTGTTTCTTGGAGAGGATTGTTTTTAAAGCCTTGTTATTAGTAACAAGAATGATCCCAAAACCAAAATCCCAGATCTAAAAACCTTCAAACTTTGCGGAAGTTTGGGTGACTATACAAGCTTTGTATCTTAACCCCAACTCTACTTATAACTTCTTAGAGACTATTAAAAGTTTCTGTAGATACACCCTATTTAAAATTATAGTGCCCCATTTATGCTGTTGAAATGTTTGCACTTTGCTGAATACCAACAGTAGACGAGACAGTTTCATTTCCAGGTTCTTATGCTCTAGTGCAATGCTGTTGTGTCTGGGTTCAAAACATCCAGGAGGATAGTTCATATTTTTAAACTGTTTTCATTTTTTTTAAATAAAGGACTGGATACATTTATGTCTATTGTATTTCTAAAGCAACCTCTGCCACTCCGCTCCCATTTTAAATTGAACATCCCCTCCCCCCCACATTTACAATTTGGAAATCAGCTAGCTGAACGTTTCTTTTTAAGGGTAAGGTCTCAATGTTTCATCAAGTGGTGGAAGTATCATTAAAACATTGCACCTAGCACTTTTAAAAGGTAGAAAAATATCTGAGCTCCTCAGGATTTATAATAAGCACCTTGACTAAATTTAGGATTGGAGGGTGTGATCAGTGAGATTCAGACTAGGATTAATAGTTGGGTTAAAATTAAATTCTGGAATTAGTGTTAAGAGAAAAGAAGAGAAAAGAAATGAAAGACTCTAGAAAGCTGCAGGCCACCCATGAACATTGGAGGAAAGATCAGTGTACAGACTTAGGCCAGATTGATATAGAAGTGTTATCGCTACATCTAAAGTAGCAAGTGAAAGAGGAAGGTTAATCCATTTACTACAATCATTAATGTTAGAGCTAAGTCTATAATAAAGCCCATTATGTCACTGTAGTATTCGTGACTATGCCTTTATCAGCTAAAGGTATTTAATCAGAAAACCTGTTCCACAAAGTATGGGTAATTCATATTAAGTTTGATATGCACCAAATATCAATACCCCTGTCTAGCCCCCAGAAAAGATTTTCTTGGGGGAAAATCCAGTCTCATTTATTGACTCCCACCCCTTTAACCAGAGGTCACAGAGAAGACTTTTCTCTCATTATTGTGTTAGTCCTGAATTCCTAACACCTCCTTTTGTGATAGGTAGTTAGTTCAATTGTCCATTTATGTTGATTTATTCTGACACGTGGGGGGTGGGAGGGGAACAGATATCTTATCTTATAAAACACATTTTGCCCATGAAACATAAAGCACTTTGTCGCCTGATTTACATAATAAGCAGTCCAGAAACATGGCAAGCTGTATAATGGTCTCTTAAAAAGATACATTGGAAAACAGTTGAAATAAGTGAATAGTTACAGTGATTATTATGGTCATTATAAACAAGTCATACTGAATGCAGCACCATAGTCAGCCCACGCTATGCATAACATTGAACAGGAAAGAGACAGAATGGGGGAACTATGTCTAAAAGGCTCTTCTTGTCTGTGAAGTCATGGCTGATTCAGTGCTCAGTTTGAGAGGGGTAGGGAAAGCCACATTTAGATTATGGGTAACATTTTCAAAGTATGTAAATGTCTTAGGATCCCAAATTCCCTTTCAAAAGTAACAAGTTCTGAGGGGCTAAAACTCATTGAATGTCAATGACACTTTCTTAAGTCACTTAAGAAAGTAGGACTTAGGTGCTTTTGAAAATGTTACCCTATAGCCCTCACCCCTATTTCTTTGGATGTTAAAAACTATGGTCCTCATTTTCCAGAGTTGTTTATTATTATTTATATTATTGTTGCACCTAGGAGCCCCACTCAGGGATCAGGGTCCCATCATGCTAGGCGCTGTACAAACAGAACAAAAAGTTGGTCTCTGCCCAAAAGACGTAGAAGATTGACTGTTTCTGGTGCTGAAGCTTTCATGTTCAAGCTTTTTCTTTGCAACCAGGAGGGCTAGATACTTACATTTTCTTTTAAATTAAAGCTTAGAGTCTGATACATCACAGGATTCCAGAACGTAGGGCTTTAATTAAAACACCAAATGCCACGAGACTCACCACAAATCATGAGTTGGCACTACTTGCTCTGGGAAAGAGTGCACACATTTTGTTGGCTTAAAGTCTCATTTTATAACCAGTGCTTTATCTGCCTTGCTTGTTCTCCCCAGTTGCTGGAGACACCACCTGTTTTTCACTCCTATCTGCATGAGATTTGCAGTCATTTGTTTTACGTCCTGCCCCCAAAACCTTGTAAGTTTCATTAATTTAAGCTGTTTTAAAACCCAAATCCAAGGCCCAAGTTGTTGTTTTACTGCTTTGGAGACTACATTGCTGAGAAAGCACAGATACTTCCAACCTTGGGGGGAGGGATAGCTCAGTGGTTCGAGCATTGGCCTGCTAAACCCAGTGTTGTGAGTTCAATCCTTGAGGGGGCCATTTACGTGTCTGGGGCAAAAATTGTGGATTGGTCCTGCTTTGAGCAGGGGGTTGGACTAGATGACCTCCTGAGGTCCCTTCCAACGCTGATATTCTATGATTCTGCAGAGCTCCTGGGATTACCAGACAGCTGCTTGTTGGCAAAACTGTAGAAATGGAGGTTTAGGGAAAGAGCATGTATAAGAAAGAGACACAACTGACTTCCTACACTTAATGATTTCCTAAACTTACTGTATATGCTGCAATACTCACTATTGTTTGCATTGTGGTAGCATCCAGGAGTGCCAGTTATGGACCAGGACCCCTCTGTGGTAGGCATTGTACAAACACAGCACAAAAAGATATTCCCTGCCTCAACGAGTTCACAATTTTCTAGTAGTGAACACACCTCATAGGCAGTGAAATTGAGAATGGATAGGATGCGGGAACAGCTATGAACCCATAATAGAACTGTCCTGTAGCAATGGATCCATTAACTACTTTGATACCAATAGTTTTAGATATATAACATGGGGATGCTCTGTTTTAAAAGAAAACATAAGAGCTAATAAATTAATCAAGGGGCAATAAAATGGCATGGAAGGAGGGACATCAAATGCATGCAATATCCCTCAAAGCGGAGTTTATAAAAAAAAGAATTAAGACCCTTTGAAAAGCCAGGGAGTCACACTATATAGCTTGCTCCATTATAATATTCCACTTTGTATAAAACTTGCTAAATCTAACTAGAGACCCAGAGCCTCCTTGGTTCAAGGGGGAGCTATTTATGTGGGTTAGGTGTTGCATTTTAAGCCTGTGTGTCTTCCCCTGAGTCAGTCTTTGGCCTTTCTAGTAACCAGATTATAAAACTGGCTCCATTTTAGCTACTTGTGCTACATCATGTTTAATCAGATGCAAATATATGCAACTCATTTAGCTATTTGCATAATAAGTGTTTCTGTAAAATGTCTTCGCCACTAACTCCCAAATGTTTTGTTATTAATTATGTTTAGCAAAAACTGGAGAAAAAATGTTTTTTGAATGTGGGTTATTTGTGCTAAAAATTCATAAAACACTGGCAGTTTCTGAATACATGAGTCCAGATTATGGTGCATGGTGTGAAAGTCATATCCAGCAATTGGGCTAGGATCTAGGCAGTGGGGTTACATTGCTAACGGACTATGGTAAACACAAGCCCAGGAGAACAATCACTGGACATTATCTTCCACTCACACACTGGTAAGATCTGCAACTAGAATGGATTGAAGAGATTGGAAATAAATTATTAAGATTTTTACTTCTAACTCATGGGTTCAAATCTTACTGAAAAAGACACCACTGTCTGATGACTATGTGAAACGAGTTGGTGAGGCTCAGTCCAGATCCTGTTGGGCAAGGTGTCCATATCACAAATCCAGCATTCATTAGCAGCCTCAGCGGAGATGCCAAAGGACAAAAGGGACAATCAAGATTTAATACACCTCTCAACCCCTCCCCCTCAAGTGTTCCCTGTAGGGGTGGTGTGTGGAACAGTGATATTGCTGTTATGTAAGGATGACAGGTGTGGCTGGAGAGTTCAAAGGGTCAGCCTTCCACAAAGGAACGCTGGGCTCTGGATGCTGAACAGAGACCAGCCTGCTGCAGCTAAAAGCAAGCTCTAGGTTGTGTTCTGTTAGATAAAGTTAAGACTAAAAACCTATTTGACTTTCCTTGTACTAATGTTTAAAAAAACCAAACCCAAAACCCTGGAAGGGATATTAAATCTCATGTTTCAATTATGCGGATCTCTAACTACTAGAGAGCAGGGTGCCATCTATGTTAGGGGCAGAATATCCCACATCTGTCAAATGTGCCCTTACACCTTTCTCAGAGGAATCCATTATTGGCCACTGGGGATAGCCGTACAGTCAGGTTTGAAGCTCCTTGGCTGGGGCAGTGAGGGCTGGCTGCTTGAACTGCTGTTACACTTTGTCTCTGCATAGATAGGACGTTAGTCTTTGGGACTATAATCCAACACTTTTCACCTTTCACTTGTAATAAACTACAACAAAGACATCTACAACACCTCGATCTTAAAGAAGTCCCTTACCTCTCCACCTTCAAATATAGGTAATATTTTTTTAAAGCTGTTTAGTAGTGATGCACTCTTCAATTTTAAACTGACCCTCAGTTGAAACCTACTCATTAAAAAGAATAATTTCAAGGATAAACACAGTCCATGCAAATACTTTATAATCTGAGGGGAAAGATCATCTACATTTAACAGGTCATCTATCCCCAGGACACCAGGTAAATTACCTTTTTCTGTTGCCCTCTGTTGCAAAAACCTCTAAGCAATAAAGCTTTTATTTGTTTACCATTCTCTCTAATTCCCCTTTTAATTTAAGAGTGGGCAGGCTGGACAGACAATACAAATTCTGTGCTAGGATTTGCCATCTCCCACCCCTACCTATTGATTCAATGATCCCTTTTTTGTTACAGCTTTCCTGCCTTGTTTTCATATTATGTGCCATCACTACACAGCATGTAAGGAAAGGTGGACTTATGTGGTCCTTATACCCTGAAATATAAAGCACTACTCAGCCCTAACACCACGAGTCAAGCTTATCTAACAACCATGAATTCAGAGTAACCTAATTAGATGAACAGTATTGTGAGGCTCCAATTTCTTCTGCCCACAATTGTTCACTTGTCAATGTTTCTCTTGCATTATTCACAAGAATAGATACATTTACCATGCTTGTTTCCCAAAAGGCATGTTTACCCTTTCCTTGTGTGAGCAATGATAAACAGTAATTAGCCTAATACTACCAGCCGTCTTTTCAATACACTTGGTTTCTATTGCAAGTATATTTTAAATAGAGAAATATCAACAGTGAACATCAAAGCCACCAGCTGTGCCATTACACACTGTGACTGTATCAGCTCTCCTAAACTAAACATGGTTGGACTGAACCAGTATTGAACAAATGCCCCAGAAGGGAGTTGAGGACATTTCTTAAATCAAGGTCTTCACTATTTTTGGCCCTTAAAGGTACCGTGACCATTTTCTTACAAGTATGAATGTTCAATCTTTCTCCTGGCCCAATTCCAACACATCATTCACCTTACACAAATGACTGCTGCAGTTTCACTGCTGGGGGAGTGTTGCTTTTTAAACAGCTGCCGCTTGCCACACCAGAAATGGCTGCATTTACACAACAGCTGCATAGGTTCCTTTTGAAATGTTTCTGTACCCTTTTGGTTGAGAGAGGATTATATTTCCTACTTCCCCTACACAACGAATTGGGACAATCTTGCACGCCCACCAAAGTGCAGGATTAAGATGGTCTGGGTTGTATTCCTGGTTCTGCAGTAGTCTTCCTGGGTGAGCTTGCCACTTCACTTCTCCGTGCCTCAGTTTCCTGACCGCGAAATGGGAAATAATACTAGCCTACGTCACCAGGACAGGTTAATTCATATTACCAAAGGTCTTTCAGATTCCCAGCTGAAAGGTGCTAAAGGAGAGTGAAAAGCTTTATAAACTCAGTATGTTGGTGGGGAAAAAAAGATGCCTTTTTGTTTGCATTCCATCACTGTTAATGAACTTGGTAAATGTTTCCACCTTAGAAAGCTCCGGTGGGGAGGGGGGAGGTTGTGACTAAGATGTGGTTGGCGGAGAGCAAAGGAAAGAAAAGACTTCCCAAAGTAGAAGAATCAGCTGCCACTTGTTTGCATACTCCCACACACTGCAAGTTTCATCTTATCATTCAAGGCTGTGCTAACAGTCTCCAAGGACAATAAGTAAGAGATATTAAATTATCTTTCGCATGCTTATTCACTCAAGACAAGACTTGGGAATCAGGCCAGTGCACCTCAAAGACAAAGCAAGGAGCACACATCAGGAGCACACTCAAGCGGAACAGAGTCCTGACAGCTCACTCTCACTCACTCACTCACTCTACCCAGCACAATGGGACCCGAGCTTTGGCAGAAGGCTGGTTCATGAACCCAGTCCATGAAATATTCAGTAACTTTTCGGGAACTGTTTGTGAATTTTCATGCTCTGAAGTTTCATGAGTAGGGGAAAAAATAAAGATTACCTTAAAATGCCAATGGCAACTTTTTCACAGAGAGAGTGTCCCTCCCCTCCCCCGGTTTCACTACTTCTGTGGATGATAAGAACCTCACCACTTCCAAAATTCACCTCCCTTGTCTTTCATATTCTTCTTCTCCTACTCCAAGTTAATGAATTATGGAAGGAAGGAGTGTGGTGCCCTTCCATTCCCTATGCATATGGGTGAGAGATAACCTCAGTAATTAGGGTGGCATTGCTGAGGTGTAGCAGCAGCACAGAGTGATTTCAAGGAGACAGACAATCCTTTATTCTCATAACGATTCCGGTTACAGAGATGCTCCTTGGACTTCCACTTGCTTCAAATCCACCTGGCGCAATACACAGGACCACTTTCTAACATGGAGTGAAAGGGAAGATGCACTTCTGAGAATGGCACTGCTTACCTGTAGCTCATCAGTGACCATTAGCCAGTTTCTAATTAAGACCCTACACACCTAAGTACTCACAATATCCATCAGTACAGATTAATGTACTGGGAACATACATCCCACACTGGCCAAACGGTGTCGGTCTGTCTTAGGGTATGTCTACACGGGAGCTAGAGGTGTAATTTCCAACTCAGAGGGTCATACCAATGCTAGCTCTGATCATGCAGGAATGCTAAAAAATTGCTTGCACCGCTGTGACTACAATGCTGTTGGGCAGGCTTCCTGCCTCAGTTACAATACCCTCTGAAACCCTCAGGAGGCGAACCCATCCCACTGCTTGTGCAGTGTTATTTTTTATTATTATTTTTAGTGTTCTGGAAAGAATGGGTATGCCTACCCAACCTGGAGATTACACCTTTCAGCTCCAGTGTAGACATACTCTCAGGTGTTACCATAACATCCATGAGTGCAGTAACTAAGCAGTGTAAAACCTGTGTTTAGGTGGACATAAATGCACAATGTGTAACATTAGCATCCAATAAATCACTTGATTATCTCTTTCCTACAAGTGCAGAAAACAAGAGTATTTTAAATGAATAGATGTGCAATATCCTGAGACCCATGAAGAATCTTCAGTCAGCGACTGTGTTTAACTTCATAATCCACGATCGTTAAAGACAGAATAAAATGTTAATATGGTGCAGCAGCACAGATAAAGGCAGTCTTCATCCTCAACATTTTATGGGCTAGCAGGCCCTAGAGGCCTCTAAGATTACAACTCTTTGGTCTCTGCAACACAATTACATCACACATGGTTGCCTGAAAAACATGAACGCTTTGTATCATTTGATTTACTGTTCAAAGCTACTTCTCTATTGATATTTATAAGATAAGCATAGGTAAAATAAAGCTTCAGATGTGCAGTGTTACAAGCTCCAGAGCCTGTAAACAAGTTTTATACCCTCAAAAATATATTGAGCACAAGGCATATTATGCATTTTAATTCACAAGGAAATCAACTAAACTGGATATCTTTATATCTCTTGATTGCTAAGAGAGCTATTCCCATAAAAAGTCTTTTAAAAATACTTCAAGCCCCACTTATTAATCAAAAGGAGTACTTGTGGCACCTTAGAGACTAACAAATTTATTTGAGCATAAGCTTTCGTGAGCTACAGCTCACTTCATCGGCTGTAGCTCACGAAAGCTTATGCTCAAATGAATTTGTTAGTCTCTAAGGTGCCACAAGTCCTCCTGTTCTTTTTGCGAATACAGACTAACATGGCTGCTACTCTGAAACTTATTAATCAGTATCACATCACATCCATAGCAACCTGCCTTTTAAAAAGTATGGATGTACAGTTATATACACACACAAGGTAGTTCATTCACAACTCAAATTCACCCAACTTTTGGAATACCATGGCTTGTTAAATTATTCACATGAATGCTTCAGGATAATGTCGCGATCTCCAGGTTCCTGATCACAGTTTTAGAAAAGCCAAAGAAAAAGTCAGGCATTGAGGGTCCTTTCCAGGTATTACATGGAGGGCACTCCACACTGGGGCAGGATTTGGAGGAAATTAGTGAGTGCAGCATTAATACTCAGGCAGTGCATACATGATCAATGAAGCTTAGAATACCTCTCCATTAAGGAGCTCATGGCAACCTGGAACATAGATGGGAAGCAGAGAAAAAAATGGATTCAATGAAACGACACAGAGAATTTACCTATGTGTTGTGTAATTCCCTCAAACTGGAACTGGCTAGCATAGTAAAGCTTGTCTTCACATACTGCGCAATAGTGGTACAGCTGAGAAGAGATCTTCTCCCGTTGGTGCAGTTAATCCAACTCCATGAGAGGTGGTAGGTAGGTCAATGGGAGAAGCATTGTCTTCTGGGGGGGTGTGTGTGTGTGTGGTCGGTATAATTATGTCGCTCAGGGGTGTGGATTTCTCACACCTGTGTGACAGAGTTATACTGATTTAGGTCTCTAGTGTAGACCTGGCCACAGTGTGTGAAGAGTTGTGTGAAGAGTTCCAGGGTTAACAACAAGAGTTAACAACAAGCACTCAGAAAAGCGTGGGATTCTCTCTCATCTGAAAGAAAAGAAGTACTTGTGGCACCTTAGAGACTAACCAATTTATTTGAGCATGAGCTTTCGTGAGCTACAGCTCACTTCATCGGATGCATACCGTGGAAACTGCAGCAGACATTATATACACACAGAGATCATGAAACAATACCTCCTCCCACCCCACTGTCCTGCTGGTAATAGCTTATCTAAAGTGATCATCAAGTTGGGCCATTTCCAGCACAAATCCAGGTTTTCTCACCCTCCACCCCCCCATACACAAACTCACTCTCCTGCTGGTAATAGCCCAACCAAAGTGACCACTCTCTTCACAATGTGCATGATAATCAAGGTGGGCCATTTCCAGCACAAATCCAGGTTTTCTCACAGAAAACCTGGATTTGTGCTGGAAATGGCCCACCTTGATTATCATGCACATTGTAGGGAGAGTGGTCACTTTGGATGGGCTATTACCCGCAGGAGAGTGAGTTTGTGTATGGGGGGGTGGAGGGTGAGAAAACCTGGATTTGTGCTGGAAATGGCCCAACTTGATGATCACTTTAGATAAGCTATTACCAGCAGGACAGTGGGGTGGGAGGAGGTATTGTTTCATGATCTCTGTGTGTATATAATGTCTGCTGCAGTTTCCACGGTATGCATCCGATGAAGTGAGCTGTAGCTCACGAAAGCTCATGCTCAAATAAATTGGTTAGTCTCTAAGGTGCCACAAGTACTCCTTTTCTTTTTGCGAATACAGACTAACACGGCTGTTACTCTGAAATCTCTCATCTGAAAACTGGTCCTTGAAGACTTCCCCGTCCATGTGTTGACGGGCCTGTAACTACAGCATGAAGTTTTATAGCTGTAGATGAAGCTAAAATAGCCTCACCATCCTGAAGACAATACAAAAGGATATCCAAGTTTCTAGTGCCCATTATTCACACCTGTCTTCCAACTTGAGTCCCTTAGCATCCAGATAAGTACGTTTAAGTAGTGAAACTGAAAAAAAAATCCTCATAAAAATTATATTAATTCCCCTACTGCTAATTAGCAGCAATAATATAATGACTGACTTTTTTTTGTTAACAAGAAAACAGAAGTTACTTAAATGTCCAATTTATTCAGTCAGCTATTTTCAAATCATAAATATGTATTTGCTTTGAATTACGGAGTTCAAATGATACTTAGGAAAATGATGCACCATATGGAAATGTGATTAGCATATCATAATAGTGCATCATGCCAGAGGTTTTTTTTTTTAACGACTACCGTAGCCAAGTGCTTGCAGTAAGAATTGATATCTAATAAGTCTCTTCCATTAGGTCTCCTCGTTCAAGAGAAGAGAGTATCCCACATAGCATTTCCCATATGGACATTGGGTAGTACTTGCCAATGCAAGGGTTATTATAACTGGGAAAAAAAAAACCCTAAATTATTTCTATTTTATTTTGAGCACCCAAATATATGTTGGGCAACTGGCAGAAAAACACGGGACAGATATGTGCCCTGCTCAGAAGAGCTCTGAACCTCAATACAACACAGCCAGACAGGGTCATGGACTAAAAGGCTGCTGGGGAAAAGGAAGAGGAAGGCAGGACAAAGGATGTTTGTGATGGGGTGTACAAACCCCAAACTGAGCAACAAAGGGTTAAGGAACTACGCTGGGCTCAGCCAGTCCTGCCCTGCCACACTGGTAGCAAATGGACCAACTGGAGAAGGAGCCAAAAGACAGGAGAGCAGCTCATTTCAGGCAGACCAGGGAGGAGAGCAGACCTGCTCCCAGCAACTCCAAGGAGATGAGCTGAGAGAAGGCAGAATCTCTTCCAAAACAACTGCCCAAAGGCCCCTCCCTGAGGGAAGGGAGGGCTTGCTGCAGAGGCAGCCTGAGAGGAAAGCATTGCCCTCTCATATAAACTCTGGACTGGATTGATCCCCTTTGTTTTTATTTGGGCTACCCCACCATAGGAAAGGCTTAGACGGAGCTGGCCCAGGAGGCTGGGCCATACCCCAGGACGAGGCAGTTGCCCTCACACTGCCTGACCCCAGATGGCAATCTTGGGACAATTGCAGGGCGGTGGTAGGAAGTGGCCCAGGGAGGGCTGGCCTTAAGCCTCCCTGGCTGTCCGAGTACTGATAGCCCTCAAAGGGCCATGGGTCAGCACCTGGTGGAGTGGTAGGGCTCTGGCTCCCCTACCAACAGCTCCCCCACCCCGTATGTCACTGGCCTAAGCCCTAACCACAAGGCAGTGCTCCCCTACCAACAAACCCTGAGCAAGGGCAAACACACTGTGATAATAAGATCACATGGTAAAATGTGAGAGAAATTACTGTTCTCACTTATCCCACTGCAGTAACCCCATCAGAATCACTTAACTTGGCATGGATTCCTTCCCACCATTATAACTAAACAGAAATTTGCCTGAAGATTTTACAAGCATATGAAGCTGATGTTGTACCCTATATGGCTAGCTTGCCTTTATTATATTCACTGCCTTGCCTTCATTACATTCTGTCTTTTATATTCAGCAGTAATGCAAGGAACCTACAGGCCTGTATGCTGTAAGACATTAGCTTTGGGTGGCCCCTGAAGTGAAGTACCATCCATCTTCTCTTTGGCATAAATAGCCTGAAACTCTCTCTGCTGGCAGGAGTGTTTAAAGGCATCCCATCCCTGATGGGTAGGCTGGGTTGTCTAACAGTGCCACTCATCCTGTTGCTTCTCAAGGCTCTCTCCACACAGATCCCTTCACGTTCTACTTGAAGTCTGTGGTGCAGGATACAGCACTGACTAAATTAATGCCTGGCTCCAACTCCCACTTATGTCAATGGAAAGCTTTTCACTGATGTAAGTGAGACCCTGGTCAGGTCCCAAGATGTGCATCTGACCCAGGGAAGTTGTGGGGCAGGAGGCAATGGTAAGGGAGACACACAGGCAGCCACAAGTGATTTGCATCTTGATAATAAATTATGATGTTTGCTTTGCAATGTTTCATTCACCCACAGTTCCTTAGAGCCACAATGAGACAACACCAAGATGCAAATATTGCAAGGCAATGTCACAACATGCTTCAATATTTTTAAAATTAAACAAGCAAACAAGTCACACACCATGCATCAATTAAATAGCCCTCTGGCACAGAGTTGGGACCAATAAAAACGTCCTCAGTATTCAGTGTGGTTCAGCCCTACAGTTTTGGTTCACACCCATTTCAGATCCAGGATGTTGCAATGATTATTTTAAATATAAGTCAAGCTAGAGTACACCCCTCCCTTCTTGATTAACTGTCTTACACAACAGCCTGTATTTTCCCCTCCCTCAGAGACAATTTAACCAATTCCCCTGCATGATCTTGAATATTTCCCTTAGGTCACCTTGTATTCTAATAAGCCATTGTGCTGAACCTTTCAGTATGACACACATTCTTAAAGCCTACAATTATCCTGGCTGCCCTGAATCACACCTTCTTTGGAGCAACAGTATTCTTCCTATAATGAGGGGCCACTTTGCGGGTTTGAATCAAAGGGAATATCCTTGTGGGTGGCAAAGCATTAAACTCCTGTCCATCTCCCAAGTGTCTGAAGGAAAGTGGAAGCTATTACTGAGGATACAAGACTCTACAAGTTAACGCTCTGCTCCAAACATAACCCCATAGGTACACTTCAATTTATCTTATAGGTGAAGAGAGGGAAGGTGCCACTTTTAAGACTGGGGATGAATCACCTTTTAATTTTACTCCCACCACACCTTCCATGTGCAACATTTTGCACTGGCATTTCCTTCTTCTTGGCATAGAGATGACTCTTATGAATGGATGGGTGGGAGTGAGGGGGGAAAAGAGGGTGTATAAATACCTAGATAGCCAGTCACTTTGGTTTTTTCTCCTCATCAAAGGGACTAGTAAATCAGCTCCAGCAGGCAGCTGGCTCAAGTTTACTGCTCTCAAGCCAGAAGGGTTTTGGATCAGAAACCTGATTGGAGAGTAAACAAGAACAGGAAGTAAAAAGAATGTAGCCGAATAGTGGAATAAAATATCCCATTGTTACTGATTATCTGGGAGCAAAATACTTGCCCCGCACCCAAAACCAGATTTCTGGACAATTCTGGTGTAAGAAAGGTATAAATTTCAACTGGAATCAGTTGGAACATGACCTCTGTTCGCCATTCCCCCGGAGATGCAACAAGTAGTGATGGAGAAGCACAGCCCTATACACCACCCATCTCCTGGGGTTATTCTAAGAGTGTGTGGGCGGAGGGGAGTGGGAGTGCTCCATCATGACTGGATGTGCGATATTTTCTCACCTTCTCTCCCCTGCTGTCCTAGCTCTGCTTTCCTCTATTGCTCATAAGGCTGCCGGGCAGTTTTGGCTACAGGCAGCGCTGCTGCTGCAGTGACTGTAGCTGAAAGATTGAATTTACAGAGTATTTACTTTGTAGAAAAGGTCATCTTGGCAGCAATATAAACGTGAGTGTCTGCTCAGGGTCAAGAGGGCTGCAAAGAAGTGTCAATTCTTTTTTTCAATGGTCATGTCCAAACTACAATGAAACAAGGTTAGGGGAAAATCTCATGGAATTCAGCTATTAACAGAGCAACAAGGAACATACACTATCATTTATGTATATTGCACCTAGTGGCCTCAATTAATGTTGGACCCCATTATCCTAGGCACTGTACAAACACCAAAACAAAGATGATCCCTGAATTCCAGAGCACTTATATCCAAGCATAAAATGAGATGGTGTCAGAGCTGGGAACAGAGCCCAAGTCTCTCAATCCAGTGCCCTATTCATTCACTAGACCCTTTCTTGGGAGCTTAGTGAGAACTAATACATGACTATGAGAGTGATTTCTCTCATTTATAAGAGCACAATCCATACAGATACTGTGAAATGGAAAGTTTCAGCAATGCCATTATGTCTGTGTGGAAGGAATAAGAATGCATTCCTTGCAGATATTGTGAGACACCTAGGCTATTATGTGAAAGAACAAGTACTCCAGATTCAAGCAACAGAAGTATTGTTTGGGATGTGCACCAAACAAGGACATTTTGTAAAGGGATTGAGAGAAGTGGGTGAGGGAGATGTTACTATAGGGCGCTGTCTGGCCCTGTGATAGGAATCATATTCTTGTAATACCTAGGGATGGTGTTTGCTGAGCTGCAGGGGCTGTGCATGGTACTTAGACTGGCGAGCATTGAACTTGCCCTACAGAGTATTTGGAATGGGCTGGTAGAGAGACCTTGATATCTTCACTGTGACTGAAAATATAAATGAGCAGTCTGGACAAATTAGCTTATTGCTAAGAAGGAGCGTTCCTAATCAGAGCCATTCACTTGGTTTTAAAGCTGGCGGTTTTTCTGAATATTTGTTGATAATTAACAAATTTATTAAATCTTTGGCTATATGTACCGTTCCTTATTAGCTTTTTCCAAATTTAATCACAATAATGGTGTTTAAATTGTTTCTGCTTGCTTTCTGCTGCATTAAAAGGTGCTGAAGATGAGCCCTTAACCCCACACCCTCTTGCTTTTATGGACAGGCACAAAGTCACCTGTACAGAGGGAGAGCGAGACTGGGCCACATTTCATCCCCGGGCAACTCCAATGAGCACAGGGGCAGTTACACTGTGAATACATTTAGCTCCGAGTCCCTGTGTACACATTTCAGTCTGTAACATGGGAGCAAGCATGTCTCTTGGACTGTGAAGGAGCACGTACACAGCCCTTGCTGTGGCTGGGTGGGGGTGTATGTACTTACTTATGTAAGCATGTGGGTGAGCATGTAGATGCGTGTGCGCTTTCATGTGTAAATGTATACAGCTCAGTGGGTGTGAGCATGCACATCCATATGTCCTCTGTGCGTGTACATGCAAGCATAGGTGTGTGTATGTGACAAAGCCTGTGACAGAATAGTGAGAAACGTTTAAACTCCTCAAGGATGGGAGAAGGTAAAAGTCAAGAGGTTGATTTTATCAGGACCTTGTGGGATTTTCCAGTCTGGCAGATCCATTACTTTTAGAAATGCTAACTGATTGTGTCTGAAGGGGGGAAGAGAGGGAATGATTTAGATCACGTCCATTACCTGTCAGCAAATAGCATCACAAGCAACTTCAGGGAATGAAATGAGCACATCTGGCATCACTAGTAGTTTTCAAGTTTGACTTCTCCTGTGTCATTTACTGTTATGTCCTCATTTTTGCACTAAAAAGGTATTGAAATTTCAAACACCAGGCGTCTCTTCTTATTAAAATGTCCCAGGTTGCCCTTGCTCTCTTATTCCTCTAGGAGTTTGCCAGAATGAAAATCAACAGCAATGCATGGAACAGATACTCACACATTGGGCATAAAAGATACAGACTTTTATGGTCACAGATCTGCCTATTTCCCGTTAATACAGCCAGCTTGCAGAAACTTTATCTGCTTCCTTCCTTCCCCTTATATATAGGTCTAAAGGAGGGGGTAAAGTTTTTCCTCAGGCTTGAGGGCGCAGTATCCCAACTCAGCTCCCCCTTTCCTTCCTCTTCAAGTCTACTTTAACCAATAGCCTAAATCAAGAAGGTTTGGGAGGTAATGAAAAGACCCTACAAAAGGAACATCCTATATATCC
Source organism: Eretmochelys imbricata (assembly GCF_965152235.1). Classification (NCBI taxonomy): domain Eukaryota; kingdom Metazoa; phylum Chordata; order Testudines; family Cheloniidae; genus Eretmochelys; species Eretmochelys imbricata. The sequence goes on along the minus strand of NC_135593.1, from coordinate 11,424,502 downwards.
CTTTCATTTCTTTCTGATGCAAAATATCTATCTCCAAGTCACACAGACAATGTTTTAGGTAATGACATTAATTGGGCTGTGTCTCAAATGGCCATGGAGTATTTTAATAAGCAGCAGAGCTGACAATTGATCAAAATTGTGTTTTCCTTTTCAAAGTCCTGTCTGGTCTCTTGATCTCTGGGATGAGGACTTTTCTCACGTCTGACTAGAAAGTGTCTGACCTATGTTCCCTCTAATTTTTTACATCCATGTGCAGAATGAATTTTGTTATGTGCATCAATATGGAGGTGATGTGGGGCTGGGGAGCTCAGAGTATGGGAGGGGACTCAGAGCTGGAGCAGAGGGTTGGGTGCGGGGGGATGAGGACTCCGGCTGGGGGTGCAGGCCCTGGGGTGGGGCCAGTGATGAGGGGCTCGGGGCTGGAGCAGAGTGTTGGCGGTTGGGGGCTCTGGCTGGGGGTGCAGGCTCTGGTGTGGGGCCAGACATGAGGGATTTGGGGTGTGGCTCAAGGCTTGGGCAGAGGGTTGGTGTGCAAGGGAGGGCTCCGGATGGGGGTGCAGGCTCTGGGGTGGGGCAGGGATGAGGGGCTTGGCATGCAGGCTGCCCCAGGGATGCAGCTGGGAGAGAGGACTCCCCCTAGACCTCTCTCACTGCAGCAACCTGGGGCCGGAAGAGAGCATCTCTCCCCACCCACGGCAGCTCTGGGGCTGGGGGAGAGGTGCCTCTCCCTGCCTGCACAGCCCTTGATAGCCTGCTGTGCGGCCATGCAGCTTAGTGGGAACTTAGGTATGATTGGTGGTTTAATTTTGTGTTTGTGTTGAATTACCATGTGTGGTTCCTCCTTGAAAGCACAGTTGTTCTACCTATCTAAAAGAAATGGCATGGAACAGGGTCCAAGTCTTTTCCCCTTTGGTGACTTGGAGTCCTTATGGATAGGTCTCTGAAAACATCCACCCAATGTGCAAGTGACAGTCAAAAAAGCTAACACTGTGGGAAATCATTAGGAAAGGGGTACATAAGACATAAAACATCATATTGTCCCTATATAAATAAGTTAGAGAACGGCTTCCATAGGAGGATAGATTAATAAATTTGGATTTTTCAGCTTGGAAAAGAGATGACGAGGGGGAGGGGATATGATTGAGGTCTATAAAATCATGACAGTTGTGGAGAAAGTAAATAAGGAAGTGTTATTTACTCCTTCTCATAACACATGAATGAGAGGTAACCAAATGAGTCAGTAGGTTTAAAACAAACAAAAGGAACACAGGTTTCAGAGTAACAGCCGTGTTAGTCTGTATTCGCAAAAAGAAAAGGAGTCCTTGTGGCACCTTAGAGACTAACCAATTTATTTGAGCATGAGCTTTCGTGAGCTACAGCTCACTTCATCAGATGCATACCGTGGAAACTGCAGCAGACTTTATATATACACAGAGAATATGAAACAATACCTCCTCCCACCCCACTGTCCTGCTGGTAATAGCTTATCTAAAGTGAGCAACAGGTTAGGCCATTTCCAGCACAAATCCAGGTTTTCTCACCCTCCACCCCCCCACACAAATTCACTCTCCTGCTGGTGATAGCCCATCCAAAGTGACAACTCTTTACACAATGTGCATGATAATCAAGTTAGGCCATTTCCTGCACAAATCCAGGTTCTCTCACTCCCTCACCCCCCTCCAAAAACCCACCCCCATACACACACAGACTCACTCTCCTGCTGGTAATAGCTCATCCAAACTGACCACTCTCCAAGTTTAAAACCAAGTTAAACCAGAACATCTGGGGGGGTGGGGTAGGAAAAAACAAGAGGAAATAGGCTACCTTGCATAATGACTTAGCCACTCCCAGTCTCTATTTAAGCCTAAATTAATAGTATCCAATTTGCAAATGAATTCCAATTCAGCAGTTTCTCGCTGGAGTCTGGATTTGAAGTTTCTTTGTTTTAAGATAGCGACCTTCATGTCTGTGATTGCGTGACCAGAGAGATTGAAGTGTTCTCCGACTGGTTTATGAATGTTATAATTCTTGACATCTGATTTGTGTCCATTTATTCTTTTACGTAGAGACTGTCCAGTTTGACCAATGTACATGGCAGAGGGGCATTGCTGGCACATGATGGCATAAATCACATTGGTGGATGTGCAGGTGAACGAGCCTCTGATAGTGTGGCTGATGTTATTAGGCCCTGTGATGGTGTCCCCTGAATAGATATGTGGGCACAATTGGCAACGGGCTTTGTTGCAAGGATAAGTTCCTGGGTTAGTGGTTCTGTTGTGTGGTATGTGGTTGTTGGTGAGTATTTGCTTCAGGTTGCGGGGCTGTCTGTAGGCAAGGACTGGCCTGTCTCCCAAGATTTGTGAGAGTGTTGGGTCATCCTTTAGGATAGGTTGTAGATCCTTAATAATGCGTTGGAGGGGTTTTAGTTGGGGGCTGAAGGTGACGGCTAGTGGCGTTCTGTTATTTTCTTTGTTAGGCCTGTCCTGTAGTAGGTAACTTCTGGGAACTCTTCTGGCCCTATCAATCTGTTTCTTTACTTCCGCAGGTGGGTATTGTAGTTGTAAGAAAGCTTGACAGAGATCTTGTAGGTGTTTGTCTCTGTCTGAGGGGTTGGAGCAAATGCGGTTGTATCGCAGAGCTTGGCTGTAGACGATGGATCGTGTGGTGTGGTCAGGGTGAAAGCTGGAGGCATGCAGGTAGGAATAGCGGTCAGTAGGTTTCCGGTATAGGGTGGTGTTTATGTGACCATTGTTTATTAGCACTGTAGTGTCCAGGAAGTGGATCTCTTGTGTGGACTGGACCAGGCTGAGGTTGGTGGTGGGATGGAAATTGTTGAAATCATGGTGGAATTCTTCAAGGGCTTCTTTTCCATGGGTCCAGATGATGAAGATGTCATCAATGTAGCGCAAGTAGAGTAGGGGCTTTAGGGGACGAGAGCTGAGGAAGCGTTGTTCTAAATCAGCCATAAAAATGTTGGCATACTGTGGGGCCATGCGGGTACCCATAGCAGTGCCGCTGATCTGAAGGTATACATTGTCCCCAAATGTGAAATAGTTATGGGTAAGGACAAAGTCACAAAGTTCAGCCACCAGGTTAGCCGTGACATTATCGGGGATAGTGTTCCTGACGGCTTGTAGTCCATCTTTGTGTGGAATGTTGGTGTAGAGGGCTTCTACATCCATAGTGGCCAGGATGGTGTTATCAGGAAGATCACCGATGGATTGAAGTTTCCTCAGGAAGTCAGTGGTGTCTCGGTGGACATTCAATCTGTGGAACTCTTTGCCAGAGGATGTTGTGAAGGCCGAGGCTAACAGGTCTAAAAAAGCATTAGATGAGTTTATGGAGGATAGGTCCATAAATGGCTATTAACCAGGACAGGCAGGGATGCAAAATTGTGCTCTGAAGTGTCCCTAGCTCGGTTTGCCAGAAGCTGGCAGTGGACAACAGGGGATGGATCACTTGATGATTACGTGTTCTGTTCATTCCCTCTGAAGCACCATTGGCCAGTGGCAGAAGACAGGATATTAGGCTATAGCCGTTCTTATGACTTATTTCCAGATAAACTTGATTAGTTTATAAATCAAAACAGCATTCCAACCCAAAACACTTCAGATTTAACCTGGGATCTGAAAATCAGGTGGGGTTATTTTTGCCTCTGAAATTCTCACCACTTATAATGATTCTGCTATTGGAACATAGCCAGGGATTCTGTGGAAAATGCAGGGGACACACCAGAACACAGGTGAAGCTGACATTTGTTGAATTTGTGTCAATGAATGAATGACAAGGTCCTTTAGTAGCTGCCCCACTTAGAAGATTCCAGAGCTACAGCGTGATGGGTAGTGTCCAGCTTGCTCTTACAATGGGGTTTGAGAGCCATGGGGGGGAAGACGGTGGTGGCTCTCACCTGGGCACACAGTGACTGTTCACCTTGTTCCATCTCCTACGTCCACACAGAGCCAGCAGTAGCTTATCTGAGTATATGCTGCCTTACAACCTGCTTCCCATCAATCTGAGCAGTTAGTTTGTACGAGTGGCTGATGCAAAGGATCTGCTTTGTCAGGGAGACTCTAGGGAAATACTGATATTCTCGTGCATGCATCAACACTACTCTGTGGGATGGCATCACTTGTGGCAGGTGCAGGCAGGATGGTCTCTGCCTGCCCTTTTTGGAGTCAGATATAACATAATCATTGTTCACTGCTACCAGCTGACTTGGAACACCTTTGCCTATCAACTCCCAGATGTCATCAGCTAACAAAGCATGATCTAGTGATTGGAGCAGGACTCTTGGGTTTTATTCATGTGGCTCCTACTGATTTGGAATAACGTGGGATAAGTCACTCAGCCTTTTGATGCCTCAGCTTGATACTCACCTTTGTAGAGGACTTTGAACACCGCCAATAAAATGTAAGTAGCCATAGTGTCCACAGACTCCTAGGAGTCACAGTTACTCCGCTACACAGTGACTCTGCTGGTTCTTCACAGCGGCAACTGGGATAGAACTCATATTCTCCTACTCCAAAATTGCATTATCCTGCCACCTTGAGCAACAGGATGGTCTTCATTAGCTGTAAATCGCATACAGCCTATTAAGCAGTGGAGCAGTTTTGAACCCATCCAGTAGAGAGCAGTAGTGTGCATTCACACTAGCTAGCTCATCAAGTTAAAACTTGACTGTTATATAACACGTGCTCCCCATAGATGATCCACTGGGGAAACAAATATACATGTAAGAGAAAGTGAACTAGGCCCTGTAATCTCTAGTGTTTATGGCTGACTTTGCTGTGTCTGCAATAGGCCAGTATTGTCAGACGTAGAAGATTAATATCAACAAAATGCCCTGCAATCCCAATGAATCAATAAAAGCTCTGACACATACCTGTGCGCTGAATTAAACAGAGCTGATAGGTGGGTTGTAACCACACAATGTTTAATGATTGGATGGGCTGTTTTCTTTTCTCTCTCTCTCTCTCTCTGTTTCTAACAAGAATACTCCCTTTTGTGTTCATGTGAACATGCAGTAGTAGAGAGATAATCCCACACTGTCAACCAGCAAATGCCTGTGTAAACAGCAGAACCAGCTGCTTGTGGATGGAAATTTGAGAGGCAACGCAGTCCAGCAGTTAACACAAATGTGATTTCCTCCCTTGGGCTGCCAGCAAGGACTCAATTTAGGACCTTCAGCACCAAAAGCAAAGGCCTCTCTCACCTGAGCTAAGAGTAACTACATCAGCTAGTGGCAATAGGCAGGCTCTTACCCTCTGTGTGGTTCAGAAAGGCACACTTTGTTTAGTATGTCACACAGAGATTGGGAAATCTGCATACTAACTCTGCCACTCACCCACTGTGTAAGTCACTTCTCTGGCCCTGTTTCCCGGTCTATAAAAAGGTGGCAATAATTCTGGCTTGCCTTACAGGGACTTAATTCAGTGGTGCCTGCAAAATGGTTTGAGATCTTTGGATGTGGGAGGAAGAGGGCTGGATGTGTCTGGAATTTTGCAATGCCCTATCACAGATGACCTTTGAAGGTAATTGTATCCATGACTCTTTTCCATCAAGTCAATCAGAAAGTTACGGCCAGGTGCAGGGAGTCTCTGTTCGGTCAGGTTCATGCTAGTGCAAGATACCCAGGTTTTAAGTCATTAGTGAGAGCCGGGTGGCTGAATGCATCCGAAGGGACTTTACACATTCAGGAGCTGTCAAAGGCTGCAAGATGCAGAAGAGTGGAAATAATGTTTGTTTTTTCCCAAAAAATGAGTGTGAAAGTTCAACTTTCCTTCTCCTTGCACTACACAAATTTAGAAAAACCTTCCAAACAGGACACACTAGAATTGTTTAGCGATGTTAAACAGGCTACAAAGCTGGTGATCCCAACAATCTCGTGCTCTGAAAGTTTCCCCCAGCAGATTCCCTCTCATGTTCTCCACATTATTTTTATGGTCGGTTGCATGAATGTTTTGCTGCTCTTCCATTACTAATCATCCATTTCATTTTAATCAAGGCACTGTGCAAGCAGTGTGCTTTGGTTGTATCTGCAGAGCCAATGCATCCCTTATCAGAACTGTGAATCTGAACAGCCTTGGCTAGTTATAGACAGTGTTTTCTCCATTGAGATTGATCGTGCTAACAACTAGAGCTGGGCCAACATAAAACACCTTTGTGAATATTTGCTCAAATTTGGTCAGATGCATTTGTTTCACACCTCATGCTCTCTTTCCATAAATATCATAGTGAACACTTCTTCTGGGAAGCACATCCATGGAAACAGAATTCTGAGTGAGTAATGGATAATATTAATGGAAAGTGAACTTTGAATTTGCAATCACCTAAACATTACTATGATTTAAGTGAGGAACAGAAGGGTGCCACGCAATCTAAGTGGCCAAACAAGGCCATTCACATTTTGGATTAGGAGTTAGAGACCAAGAATTATTCATTGAAGTTATTCAGCCAATAATTCTAAAAAAACAAATAGGTTGTGAGGTATTTGGGGAAAGGGTAGTCTCATGTTTGTACAACACCTAACACAGTGGGACTCCACTCCTCACTAAGCATTACAACAATACCAATAAATAATTTGAAAATAAGTTGTAATCTGCTTGTTTAATAAATAGCAAGGCATCATTTGTCAAGTTATTCATTATAACTTGTTTTCCCATCTCTAGTGAGAATGTGACTTGGGGATTCTGAAGAGGTCGATGCAAAATTCTTGCCATCAATAGCCCTGCATGTTCTACCTTTGAATTGTTGTCCAGTGCATTGCATTTGTTAGGTTTATATTATAAATACCTCAGGGCAGAGACCGTGACATTTTATGATTTGCAAAGTACTGTCTGCACTCATAGCATTCTCTAAAACCAAAACAATTATTTTAGTTTAAACCCATTACATTTAGGTCTTTTCATTAAGAGTCTCATTAATTGTTATCTTAATGATAAAAAAACCTACCTCCCGTAAATATAGATGTAGCCCAGATTCCAAACTCTCACCCTTCCCTCAGTGATCTCCTTATATTTAATTCACTTAATCACTGTCTAATGATCCATTCTAGAACGCGAAGACTGAAAAAGTATTCATGAGCATTCAAATACTTTAACACATTAATTTGTATCAGTAGTTCTGTGGCCCCTTTAGCTTGTTTTCTCCAAACATTTGTAGAAGCAGGTGATCATATTAAGGCATTTGCAGTAATCATTGTATGCCAACATGTGAATCTTCATACTTGTATTAATGCTAGACGTGTTTAGCAGCCTTTCTGAATGCTCAGTTTGGGAGACATTGAATTAGGGAACAGAAAAAAATATCATGCGACACATAACCAGTCCAAATATTCAAAGCAACTGTCATGATGATTATAATTTGCAAGTGACCTATAGGTTGAAATATGCCTATATAGATGATTCAGACAAATGGACTTTAATAAGTCCATCTGTTCACAGATGATTTGAAGAGAAACAATTAAAGAGAAATTATTAAATTCATTGAATAAATTGTTCTCTGGAAAAAACAACAACAAAAACCACACAACCTCCCAACTTCAATCTATTCTCCTTCCAACCCATAGGTCAGCTCAGTTCTTTCAGTTTTCATTAGCATTCATGTAATTTCCGAGAGTGCAATAAGGCAACCAAATTAAAACATTAATAACCCAATGAAATAGCAGAAAATAAAACCTGCCCAGCTTGGAAAATATGGGGCAGTAGAGGGCAGTTAGAGCATTTTCCCATATGTTCCCTCTCTGCTGCTGAATAAACCCTAAATTAGTGTTCTTATTGCTTTCACGCTCATCTCTTTTCTCTTTCTAAGTGTGTTTAATCTGCTGTAAAATTGTTTTCATGGCTGCAGTGAATGTCATTGTAACTGTTTTACAATGTGCATTATCTTCACTTTATAAAAACTTCTGCCTTCTGTATGCAAATCAATGTCTTGCCTGCTGTCATTCAAGGTGCACCCCTTGTCTAGCTTTACTAAGCAATCCTCTATGTCATTGACTGGCACAAATGCCATGTCCTGTAGGGGAAACAATCAATCCCTGGGAATCATGCCTAAAATGAAAACTGAACTTGGCCTGAATCTTTGAAGCTCATGAAAGTTTTAGGTAACTTTATTGCATTCTGTAGCCACTGCTGCACTCCTAAGAACCAAGAAGAAATAACACAGGCTGCCCTGATGGAGTATCCATCCTGGCCTAGTTCAGAAGACAAGGCCTCCAGAGAGTTCATAGGAAAGTCTACAGCTGGGTGTTGATTTGAATCAAACCTCTGAGCCATCCATTGTTAATATAAAACAAGATCTTCTGGCAACCTGTTATGCAAAGGTTGAACAGTACTGTACTACAAGAGCGTAGGAAACAGACATTCTGTAGGGAACTAAGCACGCACACACACTGAAGGGAAAAAAGATTTCAAAATAAATCTATCCCATAACTGCTTTGATCTGTGCTTTACCCATTTACAGTACATGGCTTTATGGTCCCATTGTGCTATTCAGGAAAATAAACTGTTACTGCCTCACTACAGCTGCAGGAACTGAGATCTGGACTTCAGGATACCGCATCTCCTCTCAATGGAACTTAATAAAGGGGAGATATTCCATAAGGCTTTTCAAGAGATGCTCTGCCAGTTCAATCCAGAAATGTCAACAGGGAGGTACTGACAGCTATGGATAGTGGGGAGAACTTTTGGAAAAGCCAGGGCTTGATTCTCGCCTGCCTGGCACCTCATTCACACATGTGCAAAGTGGGTGTAAAATGCATCTGATTTTAAAGTTACCCTCCCGTAGAGCAAGCGACAAGCTTATAAACACTTTAGTCTGTGATCTGTAAAATTCCAGGAGCCCATACAGCGAAACACAGGGTAGGATGAAAGCCATTGAGAGGGTGATATTTTCTGTGGTGGAATGAGTCACTGGAGCAGGTGATAAATCAAGCTATCCTGACTTCTCCATAACATCAATCCTCTTACACGGTGAAGAAATTTCAGTGTAGTGACAAACCTTAATGCCTTTGGCCCTCAGAGGCATGTCACAATGCTGACTGGTGGCCTTAATATTGAATTTACCAGACACTAATTGGTCTTAACCAGTTAGCAAAGTTCCCCCACCAACCCCAGCTCTGTGATTTGACTCAGCTGTCGTGTGTTCAGGATGCACACAGCAAGATTCAAAACAGTCTTCTCAAACCACCATCATATGATCCACAGCGAGCTCTGCCCATTGAGCCACACATTGATTGAAAGGAACATACTCTGCAAGTCCAGTATAATTAGGCAGGCCAAAAAAGAGCAACTAGCAAAAAGACATAAAGACTAACAGGAAATGTTTTTTAAAGTATGTCAGAAGTTGGAAGACTGCCAAACAATCAGTGGGGCCACTGGATGATCAAGGTGCTAAAAGAGCACTCAAGGAAGTCAAGGCCATTGCAGAGAAGCTAAATTAATTCTTTGCATCTGTATTCACTGCAGAGGATATGAGGGAGAGATTCCCACACCTGAACCATTCTTTTTAGAAATCTGAGGAACGGTCCAAGATTGACATGTCAATAGAATTAGTTTTGGAACAAATTGATCAGTTAAACAGTAATAAGTCACCAGGACCAGTTGGTATTAATCCAAGAATTCTGAATGAACTAATATGACGTTGCAGGACTAACTGTGGTATGTAACCTATCACTTAAAGTCAGCCTCCGTTATATAGCTATAGTGATGCTGATTTTCAAAAAAGGCTCCACAGGTGATCCTGGCAATTATAGGCAGGGAAGCCTAAACTTCAGGTACAAGGCAAATTGGTTCAAACTATAGTGAAGTACAGAATTATCAGACACAGATAAACACAATATGTTGGAGAAGAGTCAATGCAGTTTTTGTAAAAAGAAATCATGCCTCACCATCTATTAGAATTCTTGAAGGGGTCAACAAGCATGTGAACAAGGGTGATTCAGTGGATATAGTATATATGGACTTTCAGAAAGCCTTTGACAAGGTCTCTTACCAATGGCTCTTAAGTTAAGTAGGCAGTCATGGGATAAGAAGGAAGGTCCTCTCGTAGATCAGTAACTGGTTAAAAGACAGGAAACAAAGGGAAGGAATAAATGATCAGTTTACACAGTAGAGAGGTAAATAGGGTCCCCCAAGGATCTGTACTGGGACCAATGCTGTTCAAAGTGTTCATAAATTGTCTTGAAAAAGTGGTAAAAACAGTGAGATGGCAAAGTCTGCAGATGACACAAAATTACTCAAAGTAGTTAAGTCCAAAGCTGACTGTAAACAGGTACAGAGGGGTCTCACAAACTGGGTGACTGGATAACAAAATGTCAGATGAAATTCAATGTTGATAAATGCAAAGTAATTTACAGTGGAAAACATAATCCCAACTATAAACACAAAAAGATGGGGCCTAAATTAGATGTCACCACTCAAGAAAGAGATCTTGGAGTCATGGTGGATAGTTTTCTGAAAATATCTGCTCAATGTGCAGCAGCAGCCATCAAAAAAGCTAACAGAATGTTAGGAACCACTAGAAATGGGATAGATAATACGACAGAAAGTATCATAGTGCCACTATATAAATCCATTGTACGCCCAAATCTCAAATACTGTGTGCAGTTCTGGTTGTGTCTTCTCAAAAAAGAGATATTAGAATTGGAAAAAGTATAGACGGGGCAATAAAAATGATTAGGGGTATCAGACAGCTTCCATATGAGGAGAAATTAGAGAGACTGGAACTGATCAGTTTGCAAAAGAGACAACTATGGGGGGGATAGCATAGAGGGCTATAAAATCATGAACAGTGTGGAGAAAGTTAATAAAAGTGTTATTTACAGCTTCACATAATACAAGAACACAACAACAATAAAACTAACAGGCAGCAGGTTTAAAACAAACATAAGGAAGTACTTTTTTCACAGAACGCACAGTCAACCTGTGGAACTTTTTGTTAGGGGATGTTATGAAGGCCAAACATATAACTGTTCCAAAAAGAATTAGACAAGTTTAAGGAGGCTAGATCCACCAATGACTATCAGCCAAGATAGTCAGAGATGTAACCCCATGCTCCGATTCTCCCTAAACCTTTGAGTGCTGGAAGCTGGGACTGGATGATGGGATAGATTGCTCAATAAATTGCCCTGTTCTGTTCATTCCCTCTGAAGCATCTGTCACCAGCCACCTTCTGAACGACAAGATATGGTGCTAGATGGACCATTGGTCTGACTCAGTATGGCCATTCTTATGATGTGACATTAGCTCTTCTATAACCCACAACATTGAGTTTGGTATTCTGGACCTACCTCTCTCTCTGTAGAGACAAGTTTTCAGGATCGTTTGTTCTTCTTCCACCACAAGCGAATACCATAGACTTGACAAGAACGAATAACGGAGACAGCTGTTTCTCCTCTAACGCTGTTAATATTTATGTCACCTTCACTAACTGGAAGTTCAGCACAAGGAACAGCTGTTCCCAAGGCAAGTGACAGACCCAGGAATAAAATCTAGATCTTCCATCACCTTGCCCTGCGTTCAGTCCATTAGCCTACAGCTACAGGAGACAACTTGCCTTACACAACATCAGCAAAGCAGTTAGCCAAACTTTCTGACTGCAGCCCCTTTATTACTTACTGATGTGATTCAAGAGGCAGGAGGAATATGGCTGGTATTTCAGATCCTAGCTGCAGAGCTAGTAGTTAGCATAATCACCTATAGACTTGTATACTGGACAGATCTGATCTAGGTAGTGTGACAAAGTTCCTCCTCTGCCTTGGTGGGTCCTGCGCTTATTGGCGGATTTTCTCGCCTCAGAGTTTCACAGTAGCCCTCAGTTTGGCCACTTTCATGGCTCAAATCTGCCATTCATTCAGTTAGCCTCATCACTGGCCAGCATGGGGAAAGAAAGAAGAACAATTCCCGCAGTCTCTGCTGACCACCTAGTGGATCGGGGAACAGGCCAGAGACCTTCCCCTCCGGTGGAACCCACAGTCCAGTTCAACTCCTCTAGTATCAAGTAGGGAGTTAGGGAGATGGAGGGAACCTGGGCCCGCCCTCTACTCCGGGTTCCAGCCCAAGGCCCTGTGGATTGCAGCTGTCTACAGTGGCTCCTGAACAGCTGCGTGACAGCTACAACTCCCTGGGCTACTTCCCCCTGGCCTCCTCCCAACACCTTCTTTATTCTCACCACAGGACCTTCCTCCTGATGTCTGGTAACGCTTGTACTTCTCAGTCTTCCAGTAGTATGCCTTCTCACTCTCAACTTCTTGCGCCTCTTGCTCCCAGCTCCTTGCATGCATCACAAACTGAAGTGAGCTCCTTTTTTAAACCCAGGTGCCCTGATTACCCTGCCTTAATTGATTCTAGCAGCTTCTTGATTGGCTGCAGGTGTTCCAATCAGCCTGCCTGCCTTAATTGTTTCCAGAAAGTTCCCGATTGTTCTGGAACCTTCCCTGTTACCTTACCCAGGGAAAAGGGACCTATTTAACCTGGGGCTGATATATCTGCCTTCTACCACTCTCCTGTAGCCATCTGGCCCGACCCTGTCACAGTAGCTTTTGAGAAGTAATAGGAACCCTCATGATGCTATTTTACAGCATCACTTCTCTGGCTATAACACACTCCAAAATTACTTGGGCAGACAGGTTTTCAAGATCTGCTTCCATTTCAGCACATAAACATTTGGCGATTCAATGTTACCCCTTGTCCATCTTTTCCTAGGACAGAGAAACCCACAGGGCATATGGAGCTATCGGATAATGATAATGCCCCTGGATCGCAATGTAGTCAGTCAAACTGATACATAAATGCACATATAACATACCCCATATTTAGAACCACATCATGCTCTCCATCCATGACAATGACTTCTTAATAGACAGCCGACTTACCCTCCCCTAAAGCCTCATCTGCAGGCACTTAGGGAAAGTGTGGTGGTAATTAAAACCCCAGTGCTGACATTTCTTGGGTTGCAAAGTTTTGCTGAGTTTGAAGGGACATTGCATGAATTTGATAAAGCAGTTAATGCCCAATTCTAATAGCAGTTCCCGTGCACAACCGAGAACCCACTATGGATCATACAGCCCACACTCTGCCAGCATATAGGGAGATCTTTATAGCATCAGGAAGTATTCTGTAAAGCTTACACACACATATTACACTGGATAATTTATGAGATGTTTCATTGCAAGGGGGTTCACATTTAGCTCACCACAGTTTGTTACAGTTACATATTCAGTGCATACATAAATGTATTAGGAGTACTTATGGGTCACATATTACAGTACAAAGAAAATAGGGATCAGAGGATAGTGAAAGTTACCTAGTCAAACAGGCTGCTGTGCAGAGATGTGTAGAATGGGGATGGTGAATTAGATCTGCCAGAAGAGAGGATGACAGAAGCTAGACCAGGAAAGGAGAGAGGTTGTAGGCAGATAAAGGAGGTTGTTCTTTCAAGTATGCCAAAGATAAGGGGCTAGACCGAAATTATCCCTGATGTCACTCAAAGGACTTCAGTGGCGATGCAGAAGAAGTAGATTCAGTCTCTAGAGAGGGAAAGGAAAGGAAGCAACAACACAGATTTACAGAGTAGAAGGCTTGAGACTGCAGCCTGCAAATTGCTACCCCATGTCCTTTGCTTGGCGGGTCACCCACCAGTTGTGCCTTGTCCTTAGGACTCCAAATTCTGAGGCTGAAGCAGTCTTTTCACTACATGTCTGTATGTCACCAAGCACAACGGGGCCCTGATTAGACTGAGGTATTCAAGTGCTACTGCAAATTAAGTGTTAAATAACAGAGCTGGGTGAATAACTTACTGTCGGTTCATTAACAGTGCCAAAAAGGTCATTACAAATTTCATTTTGAGTCCAACAAAATGTTTTATTTCCAGGCATTTTTAACTTTTTAAAACAAAAGCAAAGGAAAAGAAGGGCTAGATTCATGAAAGAGGAGGAGGAGGAGAAGGTTGTGGTGTTCCTCCCCCTTCCCCCTTGTATATAATAGTCTGGGTACTCACATAGTATGCAGGAAACAAAGTCCAAATCTCCAGTCTGGGGCAGAGACCTGAATCCAAGTCTGCTCCTGCCCGGGTGAGTGCTCTAATATCAGGCTATGGGCTATTCTGAGGTGGGCTATTCTCAGTCTCTCCTGATGAAGCTGTTCCACTTTGTATAAATAATTATTCATTGGAACAGGGACTAGAACCCAGGCATGTCCCCACCTCCCCGATGAGTGCCTGAATCACGAGACTAGAGAGTCATTCACATTCTCTCTCTTTGCCCCAACGGCTCTTGAAGTATATTGTACAAAGTGGAATAGCTTCAACAGGAGTGAGAGCCACCCCAGAATACCATGTAGCCTGGTAGTCAGGGCAGTATCACTTCCTTCACCTCCAGTTTTGTGAATGGTGCCCAAATCCCCTTGGTGACTCTAGCCCCCTGAAAAGTCTGAAACTATTCAACAAGTGTGTGTCAAAGTTGCAAATAGTTTGGTCAACTCAAAACTGCATTTTCTGGAGCATGAACTATCAATTCACAATTTTTTGTTCAGCTCTACTAAACAATAACATGGTACTCTCTTAAAACTCAACATTTACACATGGGATGGATAAGACTTCATCCAAAGTAAACAAATGTTTAAATGAGGTTTGGGACACACTTCAATTTTATATCCCTCCTCAGTTCCTGGCCACAGGCAGAAGCCAATGGAGCTGCAGATCATGAGAAAGGCTATTCTGCCCTATTCCTAACCTAGCCAGATCCATAACACACTGGAAATCTTACAAAAAAAGCCTGTTTTCAGAAGGTTTCCACCCTTATCTGTATTGTTGGAACACAGAGGTTTAAACTGCAGAAACTTTTGAGCTCTTCCCATCATTCATACTTATTTACAACAGATTTATCATGGACTAGCCCTGCAGTATTATTGCCTTGTACTTATATAGCCCTTTACATCCTCAAAGCACTGAACAGACTAATACATCCCCACCTGTTAGGGTAAGCATTACTATCCCCTTCAGACAAGTGGGGAAATTGAGGCACAGTGATCAATAGCCTCATTTTCTAAGGTCCTGAGCACCTGTAGGTACCTCTGAAGCTAATGGGGGCAAGCAAGCACTCAATCAAAACCTTTGAAAATATATCAGGCCCTAGCTAACTTAGTGCAGAACCCTGGGTTCCCAATCTCAAGGTTCCAGCCACTGCATAACACTGCTTCTCTTGCTGAAGTGGCCAAGCAAGGCAGGGTTGGGTGAAGATGTCTGTGGAAAGCAGGAATGTCCGTATTGTACTAAAATGTCTCCATAGCACCAAAGTCACCTTTTTCCAGGGATGGATAAATCTGCAGTGCAAACAAAGAGTGACAGGCTCATCTGCCTTCACGTCACTCCAGCCTCCCAGCACATTTGTGCTGCTGAGTGTACAGGGACTTTTCCACTCAATTGCTGGCAATGAGGAATTTTCCACCGTAAAGTGCCACGGTTCACCAATTAACACAGGAGGTGACTAGTGACACAATTTATATGCACAGCAGCTTTGAAAATTAGAATTGAAATCCCAGCTGAGAAGCAGAAGCCCTGGAAATTCAGTGACCACTTTCATCATTGTATTTGATTTTAACCACAGCTGAACCAAGGACAGAGAAGAAAAGAAAGGAAGGAATTATTTTGGTATCTACTAGAGACACCCAGGGCCCTGTTTTACCCCCCAAGAGGAGCACAGAGGGCAACAGGTTAGGAGAGTCATGGCAGAGTTTGACACACGTAACAAGGGAGAGGCAGGAACTGGGTAAGGACAGAGAAACTGAGTCAAGCCACCTGTACTCAATCTTCACCCTACACACAAACTGAACTTTACATAGATTAACCAAACTTGCAATCTCCTTTGGCTTTCTCATTTCTAGTGTTGCCTTTAGCTCTGACCAGTGACAAATGGGATCAGAAGCCACAGAAGCAAAACACCAAGATGGAAACTTTTATCCCTGTATTTCTAGCACAGCAGGAAGCTGTTTTATATCACCTACTGCAAGGGCAGCCACTTTGCAGACTTATGCTAAGAAAGGGTCCTGCCCCAGAGAGGTTACAGAGAAACAAAAGATATAGGCAGAGGATATTACACACACACACACACACACACACACACACACGAGAATGCTGTGGAAATCTAAGAATGTCTGTTCTCTTGAGATTTCCAGACAAGTCATGCAGCTCTCAGAAGTCTGGGCAGTTCAGATTGGATGTTACGATACCTGAGGCTTCTTCAGAATGATCCTCTGAAATCTGCAAGAGCAGTTCATCACTTCTGCCAGTTCCACCCCATAGAAGTCAGGATCATTTTTTAAAGTAAGGATGACTTAAAATAAGTTTTCTGCACAGACTGGCCATTTTAGAGATGGGATCACACAATAGATTTCTGACACAGATTAGGAAAACTTCAACATTCAGGGGCTGGAGATGTTCTGATCTGGAGTTTTAGAGTGAGCTCATTATAAAGATTAAGAGCCACCTGCAAAATTTAAGTGTGGATTCTCAAATACCCCCAGAGTGCAAGGATGTTCCAATCTGGAATTTTGGTTCATCTCTTTAGACTGCAACAAAGAACTGAAGAACCTCATATCCAGAGGAGATTTTGTATAGACACTGTCATGATCCTGACACTGTATGTGCACAATATGGCCCTCTACAGTATGAAAACAGAACTGATTCACAGTGTGTCATAGTCCCTATGCTGCTGTCCTCTATCTGCAGTGACAGGGCCCTGCACTTTTAGAGTTTTACCCCTACAATTCCTGTGAAGTCCCATACCACCTAGAGCTTCAGAGGTATCACTACACTGCTTGCTGTGGCCATTCAGGCTTATTGCATTTATCTCATAAGTTGCCCACTGACTCCCAACTTCCCATTGTGTTTTCCATTCCTGCCAGTTTACAGGTGAAGGACAAAGTTTACAGAGAGAAAAAAAAAAAAACACTCAAGCCACCATATACTTTGGTCAGGAGACAGGATCTCAGTTTCCATTTATTTTAAAGGAAAGACAGATTTAAAAAAAAAAACACTACAACAAAAAACGAAAAAAACACAAGATGTACCATGTGGTCTGGTTGGAGAAATCAGCTGTTTCTAAATTTAATTTTTGTTCAATAGAACAAAAGAACCCATACATCAGAAATCACTTTAAGGGTCACTAACGTTATCTCCACTCTATGTATAAGGAAGCTGAGGAATGGAGACTTGCCCCAGGTCACACAACAAGTCAGTATCAAGAATCCAGACCTCCTCCTAACTGCCTTATCCACTAGATGCCACCATCTTGACATTAAGCTACTCCATGTGTCTAACTTTCTGCTAAACTATTTAAAGATGCAGTCATTTTGGAACAGAAGAATGAAAGAACATAGCAGCACAATATAAATAAGACAGGCCTTACTCAGCACACAGATACCCTGGACAGCATAACAACATTACTTTTAGGCACCGGGGTTATTGGAAGAAATCTGGGCTGAAATCACATTCACCAGCCTTACAAAGAAATCTTTCACTCTTATCACCAATTTCAATCACATCCATTTGGTTCTGTTTCAACTGCCTATTGAAAAATAACCTTAAAATTCCACCTTCTACTAGAAGGATAGTTGTTTAAAATTTTTCTTTTCTCTTAAACACAAAAGCTCAATATTATTAAATGGAATTCACCCCACAGGCAGGCGTTATCAAATGTTTAAGGCTCTAAGCTTATATGGGTCCATTTACCTTCATCCTTCCTACCTTTTTTCACCACTCTTTAACCCGCACATATCCTGAGCACTTTGGGACATGATCCTTAAATACCTGTGAGAGGCAGATACTTTGCTCCATTCAAGCTCCTCCATGAAGTAGGTGGTTATATCCATTAGGAGAACAGCTGGCTGCAGTGCTAAGAAAAGCCCTCTGAGAAGGACAAGAGGAGCAGGAACATGCTTCTTCCTAAAGATATATACGGACAACTGCAGACTCAGCAGACATTTGTAATCCAGTTTGGACTGTTACATTCTGCCTATCTCCCATTGGATACAGCCTTTAACTCCCCCCCAAAACTGCTTCACAGTTGTGCTGCACTCACTTAAACAGTTGCCACATTCCACCCCAGAGACAGCTGTATTTTAGGGGTCGTCATAGATGACAACACGCAATGCACTCCAGACTCCGCAAATTGGGACAGGCTGTATAAGTGCCATTATTGTTAATATGCATAGAGCATGACAGTTCACAACTGCATGCCAGCAGAGTGATTCAAGGGTAGGGAAAGAACCCTAACGTGGGTTTCTCAAACAGGGTTTGTTGTGGATGCTCTCAGTCTGATATTTTAGGATTCCAGATTGAAAAGGGATCCAGAACTTAAAGGTGACATCCCCAACAAAGGGATACCATACCCAATCCTTTGAGAAATACAGCCCAACACACTCACTCCAGAGAGACTTTCCTTAATAAGGACTAGACTGATGTTTTTATGCAGCTCCCAGGCTTACTTCTGAGCTGCTGATTGGGCTTTCAGCCATCAGCTCTCTGATTACATTCAGCTACCAGCCCACCCCAGCCTTCCTTGTGGGGAGAGCGAGGAGCCGGGCTGGTTAACTCTAGGTGGGCTGCTCTGCTCTCGACCTTTGCTGCAGGTATCATGTAAATCCTTTGTTCACGGCTCAGGCTGAGGGACACAGACAAACCAAAATGAAGGAAACTCAGAAATGAGCAGAGATGGTTTTGTTCCCAACCCACCCAATTACAATTAATATTTTCTGTGAGCTCAAGCTAAATTATTCTGAATTTCTGCTGCACGTGTTGTAACTCACAATCATTCACCATGGATTGCACTCCTTCGTGCCTCTCATCTGAGGACCTTAGAGTATTTCACAAGCATTAATTGGTTAATCCTCACAACATCTCTGTGAAGTAGGGATCTCTTGGTCCTGCCACACCCCATGTTACAGATGGGGAAACTGAGGCACGGAGCAGTGAAACAACTTTCCTGAGGTGACAGCGCACAGTATCAAAGCGGTGGCATGAATTGGCTCTCACCACAGAGATCCTGTGTTTACATTCTGGATTTCTAAGGAACTCACAGAGATGAGGACAGTATAAATGCTTAGTGAGCGTCATGAATAGAACTTCCTGACTCTCCGTCCTTTGTCCTAATCTTTAGGCAGCATTCTTGCTACACCTCTAGCTCAAGCCAGTTTGCTGTGGGACAGAGAGATGTTTGCAAGTCCAAAACGGGGGACAACTGGGAGGTGTGAATGATTTTAGGCCCTACAATGAGCTGCGCACGGGCAGATTCCTGTGCCCCTATTGACTTGAGTGGGTTGCATGCAGAACAGGGTAAAGGTCTCATCAGTAACTCTGCTGCGGAATGGTTGAATTCATCACTGCTAGTCTTTGCTGGCAGCATACAGTTCAGAGAGCTGTTCATGTGCTCAGACCTAGCCTCGGAATCTGAACCAAACCATCCGTTGAATGCAAAGTTGGCTCAAAATATTTTCACTGTTCAACCTCCTGATCATTTTTAAAAGCAAAATCCATTTAGCATGTTGGACATCCATATTAAATGACTCCCTTGGACCACAATCACTTGTTCCAATGCCTTCAGTAAATCTCCCGTCTGCCTTTGCCTAGGAGGTGAAGCGAACCCATTTTTAATCTCCACTCTGGAAGCTGATTTGGAGAGCTTTTTCCATAACATTTCGGGGTAAATCTGCTATTTGCAAAGATGATATTTGGAAAGGGGGAAAAAAGAGAGAGAGAGAGATGGGGAGGCGGAATATCATTTAAAAGGCCTTTTTTGCTTGCTGGAGCACTTAAGCTCATCTCCAGACAGCAGAATGGTTCAGTATTACAGTGCTCTTCATCTTGTCAAAGAACAAAACCAGTCCCAGGCCACATTCTACAGTGGGCATTGAAGCTGCATCTGCCATCCAGTTGTCCCACCACTTTAAGGCATGGGAAAAAAAGTTTGAATTCTCATTACTACAGGATTCAAGCAATAGTTGCAGAGGTCTGAGATGTTTTCTCACCTCTCTCTAATTAATTGACCCCCATCAGCCACTTGCGTAATGTAAAGTGATCAGGGAGAATGACTCCACCCCCAAAATATGCAAAAAGAAGCCAGTCTGGCTCTGCTTCTGCAGACTTGGAACGTGTCAGAGGCCACAGAGCCACAGCAATCACAGGGCAGGCTGGATTGCTGTTTCAAAGCATATGTAAGCAACACAGTAAGTTATCACCATTCTCCAACTCTTTCAGTGTGTTTTGTTTTGTGCTTGTCTACACAGGAAAGTTTTATCTGTTATAATTAAGGCTACAGTTTTGTCACAGAAGTCATGGAATCCGTGACTTCAAAAGACTTCCGTAACTTCAGCCCTGGCAGCTGGGAGCTGCAGGGTCCCACTGCCTCCCGTAAGGTCCCTCCGCAAGCTCTCAGCTGCCATGGGCAGCACAGGTACCCCACAGTTCCCAGCTGCTGCCATGGGGGGCAAGGAGACCCAAGCTGCTCCCTGCCTTGGCAGTGGCAGGGGGATTCCCACAGTGCTCCCCACTGCAGGGGAGGGTGCAGGGGGACCCTGCAGCTCCCCTCTGCCACTGGTGGCAGGGGGACCCTGGAGCTTTGAGCCCTCACGGGTGGTGGTGGCCCCAGAGCTCCCAGCCACCCTGCAGCTGCCTAGTCCCTTCCCATTTTATCATGGATATTTTTAGTAAAAATAGGGACAGGTCACAGGCAAGAAAGAAAAATTCACAGAAGACTGTGACCTGTCCCTGACTTTTACTAAACATATCCATGACAAAATCTTAGCCTTAGTTATAATTATATTGGTATAACACCCCCCCCCCCACACACACACACACACTTATTCTGATGTAAGAGCTGCTTTTTTAGTTTATCTTAAGCCTATTCCCAAGTGACATAAGCTAAACCAAAAAGGGCCCTCTTATACCTGAACAAGTGTGTCCACATAAGGGCTTATACCAGGGTAACTACAGTGATTTAAAGTCACGCCTTAGCTTACAACAGTTTAAGTTTTCTGTCTAGACAATCCTTTAATCTAGGTCTTTTAGGCACCAGTCCTGCAATAAATTCCATGTGAGCAAACCCCTAAACCCATATGCAGAGCTCACTGAAGGATCAGAGCCAAAGATTGTAAACACCTTGGGCTAGATCATATTTATCCATTATGCATGGACAGTGTCCCAATTAAATAACAATGATAATTAATAATTAGCTCTCGTGATTTCATGTAGCTCACTCTCCTTTGGGGGAGATGGGCAAGGCAGGTATTTCCTCACCTTTTTTGCACAGCTTTACGTTGTACATTGAACAGGAAGACCAGGCCCAAAGATTTGAGACCTTAATACTGGTGTGAGGCTGCTCCATGAAAAGACAATGTTGCAGACCATTGTGTGTGTGCACAAAGCTTTCATCTTTGGCATCAACTTCTAGCTCACATACCTCATCACAGAGGAAACAGTCCAGCCTCCCCCTTTTCCTATGCCTGGTCCTTTTTATGCAATTTGCTGTAATGTAGGACACATTCAAAGCAGCGTGAGGCATCAATACAGTTCTCATCTGCTGAAGCAGCCAGAAGCAAAAGTAAAGATCTATAATATGCTTTTCTGAGCTCCACTACAATTAAATACAGTCCCATGAAGCTTTGCCTTTAGTTCCAACAAAGCTATTAGCAGCTACACTCAAGGTGTGACATTGGTTACACAACAGAGCCTTTCCTCTTCTACCTCAATTCAAACCCACTGAGATCAGTAGCAGCTAATAATAACACTTTCCTTCCAAAGCTGTGAATGTTATCCCCATTTTACAAATGTGGAAATTGAAGCACTGATAGTAAAATGACTCAGCCCAAGAGGATACAGCAAGTCAGTGGCAGAAATGGGACTATCTCCTACTCTCCTGAGTGCTAGTCCCTTTCTACTAGACCACAACAGTGAGTAACTTGCTGACCTGTACAATATGTCGGCACAGACCAATTCATAGTGGACAACCGTCGCAAACCTACAGACACATTCATCCCCCTCGTTGGCAGTCTGAGCAGAGGCCAAGGACTCAATAGGCTATGGAGAGTGGACTCTTCGCTCTAGAGCAAAGCTGCACTACACTGATGGAGCCGCATGGGATGAGGGAAGCTTGTAGTGCTGCAGTCGGCTCCAGGGTAAACGGAGAACTTAGTCCCAAGGGCTGTCATTCTGGCACTGTCACCGCGACAGTATTGAGTTAAATAAACTGTATCATAACAGAGTCCATGGAGCTTGTCCTTCTCTTACACAAGTCAGAGCTTCAGCTGAGTTGCTTTCCTTCTTCAGATGGATTTTCTATTAACTCTCCTTCTGGAGAAGAAAACAAAAAACCTCAGTATAATAATAGCTTGTTCTGTGTGTTTGACAAGAACATCCTCAGCATGAAGGGGTGAGATGAAGGATGAAAGATAAATATAGACAAAACTTTATTTTTAAAAAGGAGAGGGAGAGCTCAAGCTCAAATTACAATTATATTATCAGCAGCGCAAAGGTGCTGCAATGCACATCAGGCAGGCTGGAACCATCAGGGGTACTAAGATTGATGGATTGAGCTAAGACCCCTTAGCCATAGGAAAGGAGGATGTTCTAATTACTGGTGAGCACTTGAAAGTGCCTTTCCTAACTGGAAGCAAGCTCTGCAGTCTGGGACCAATCTCTCCCCCTACCCAGGGTGTGGCTTCAGTAACAATAATTCAACAAAAACTTCATTGAAAACCTTCTCCATAGCCTTGGTTGTTCCTATACTTACTAGACGTACTATGGGCCAGCTTAGGCTCTTATGCTGAAGCCCATTCTGTAGGGGATATAGGGAGAAACGACCTGCCCTGGAAACCTAGGAAGAATTCTGTCTGAGTCAACTAGATCTCCTCCAGAGGCTCCAGAGCACCCAGGCTGGGGTGCCAGCTCTGCCACTCTTTGGGGGGTGCAGTATGTGCTCCCCTGACTTCTTCCCTGCCCCCTTAGTGCCAGCTCTTCTAGCAGATGTGGAGTGTGCCTGGGGTGGAAGAGGAGACTGTGATACTGCCCCCGCAAACTCCCTCTGGTTAACAGTGTTAGCTTAAAGCAGTGCCTTTGCTCCCCAGCATAATTGTGCTTCTTCCACCAGCTCTCCTTCACTGTGTATCACCCAGTTGTCTGGCTATTATATCAAGTCTCCATCCCAATGGCTATGGTGTTTTCTGGTGCTTGATTGATGCCATTATTTATGTGTCTGGAGTTAGGGGGGTCTTCCTCACCCTGTTCTCATTCTCAAGGCAGTGAAACTTCTAGGTCAGTGTGGCCAAGAGGATTAGATCTGACTCCATTGCAGGCAGGTTGTTGTGGGTTTATTCTGCATACTTGGAATTTGAGTTCCTCTCTAGTGTTGATTCTGCACCGCAGAACTTAGCACAGTGAAGGGTGCTGTCCTTCAGATGAGTTGTTAAGCCTCAGGGCATTTCACTCCTTACACATTCTGGACTGGACAGCTCCCTGGACTAATTAACAGGGAGCCTTTAGGGCAATATCTTAAGTGTTTGCCCATCACTAGTCTTTCAAGAGGCTTCTCTACATTGCAACACTGCATTCAATTCTGAGACCCAGTCCAGTGCTCCAAGGTAAATAGTAGCATCATCTGCAGCAGTAAACCACTGCTTGGCAACAAAATCAGATGCTGTAAACACGGCATCACAAAGATCTCCAGCTACCCAGGCTGCGGTCAGGCAAGGGTCAGGGAGGAGGGTAAAAATTAAATGCCCCTTTATATTTGGATAAAATACAAAGCTAATGCCCACAAACGCTCTGGGCTAACAGACGCAACTCTCAACATGGAGCAGCCAGGGCTGCTGGCCACGTGAGGGAGTTCCTAGTCATTAATGTCTCTAGAACCTAATCAAAGCAGATATTGAAGGTGACACTAGATGGCTCTTTGCAAGACCTCTTGATCTCTCCCAACCATCAGAGTCCTGTAACAGGTAGCCTAATCAGCTCTTCTGACCTCTATTACCTCACTGTATTTCTATGCTTTAATTACCACTACACTGTCAAGACAGGAATGAGACATTTAAAACCCACAAGCTCCTATGACAACAAAAGGCCTCTTAACTCTGTTGACATAGGGTTAAAAACCATTGCTTTCAAAGACACTAATGTCCTTCCTCCAGCAGCTGTTTCAGCTTTTTTCTGCCCCCTATTTATATTGCACATTTCCCTCTGGAGCGGATGTCCATTGTGTAGCCTAGAGGAGTCAGTTCAATGCAAGATTTCCTAGTTTAGGCAATGACTTTGGGAGCCCCTAGAAGGAGACATTATCAGAGGGATAGGCAAAAGAGGCTGTGTTTGTCAGATCAGGAGCTACAGAGCCAGAGAGAACCATAGGGTCTCTCGGTGTCTAGCAGTCTCAGTAAAGAATCCCCTTTACCTTCATTACATCCAAGCCCTGACTTTTCTCTATCCTAAGAGACATCATATGTAGCACGATCCTGGCCATTCCTACGGACTTTTCCAGATCTTTGCCCTTAGGCACCCAAGGCTGCCTTTATCAATGACTTCCATGGTATTTGAGCAAGGATGAATTAACCTGTAATAAATATACTGTGCAATATTTGGTCCCTTGCATGAAATTTCTCTTCTTTACTCCTTCTGCTAGTGCAAGCAATTTTTATATATTAACTCATAAGTTAAACTGATTACACAAAAGTTCCATTATAGAATTCATCAAAGTTCTACATCCTATACTTGGATTAGGGGAATCCTGTATACAACCAAAACTGGAAGGAGAATTTTAGAGGGATAACACCTCGGTTACTGAGATAAACGCCATAGGATTGTGCATGACCAGAAGTGGTCAGGACTAGAAATGGGCCTTCATTTCCATTACAAGCCAAGTCTCCATCCAAACTCTCTCAACTGACTTCCCCTCAAGGAAATGTTGAGAATCTCCTCTTGGTCATTCCTTGGCATAGCATTCTGTGTGTGCGCCCACTCAACTTCAGTCAAAATGAGTGGTGGCTTTGGCCAGAATCCTTCATCTCCAAGTCCCATTTTATATGAAACCCAGATTTCAGGGATGGAGAAGGGGATTTGGATAAATCATATATTCTCAACTGGGGGGAAAGTGCATCAAACTTTCCAGGGGGGCCCAGCTGCCCCTTGACTTGACCCAGGGATGGCCAGGTCAAATTTGAGTGGTGTTGCAAATCCATCCTCAAGGCCACTGACTCACATGGTCACAATGTCACACTAACATGTGGGTTAGTGCCTGTGGACAACCCCCGCCCCAAAGAAGTGGGTCTCTAGGAAGGGTTTTGCAAAGGGCAGGGTAAGTATCCTTCTTGTTATTGTGAGGGGGGAGGAGCACCACCTAAAAAACACAATGCTAATACAGGAAAGATTCAAAATAGGTTGAGAATCCTGGAGGTAAGTAGTTCTGGTCTTGGCCAATCCTTCATCAAGATGTTGGTTTTACAGCTTACCAGGGAGATGGACAGCTTCCATTTTACAGCTGGACAACACAGAGGTTTAGAAATATGTTACAATCTTTGAGCTAACAGGTCCAGGGTCTTTTAACTTACTCAATAGACGCTCAAAATTTTAGATCCAGAAATCATCAGTTCTATCATCACTGCTGACCTGAGAGCACCACATTACACTTGCATCATACAGAACATGTTTGTAGAGGGAGAACCCAACAACGCAAAGACCAAGACTTAAAAACAGAGTCTGTGGTAGAGTAAGAGCTATTCTTCCTCCCCACTGCAGCCTGTTACATGTGCAAAAGGTGCTTCGCTGCTTCAGAGGCCCTCCCATCCTGTGTAGCATCTTACATACCAACATGTCCTGGGGTCCACTAAGTCTTTAATTGGCCGATTTGCTTCTGAAAGGAATCACAGCCCAGGAGCTGTGATAACCAGAAAAATCTATAGGGGCAGGTGGGACTGGACACCACACACCTGACCCTCAATAATTTAATCACAACTGCTTCTCCCATCAGCATCTGAAACAATGTTGCCATGGCAACCATGCCACCTTTAATTCAGCTGATAGGATGGCACAAAGTGCAGGATTCGTCTCCAGTTTGTTAGCTGGATAATTGATCCTGCTGTGCAAGTTCAGACATAAGGAAAATGACAGCAGGTGTCTGTCTGGTTAGACATGGGGGCCATGTTTATCCTTGGTATGAAGCTTCTAGATTTATTAAATGCACAAGAGGTTAGTTAGCTGTGGAAACCTGATTCACCATCATTATCATCTGCTGGCTAGAAACTTCCACCTGCCTTTCATTTGCAGAAGGATGTTGCATCAACTTGTCGTTACTCTTTGGGGTTTTCTCTCATGTTTCCGATGCTGCAATTTTCATACATCCAGGTCCTTCCAATCACACAACTGATGACAGAGCATTGTTGTAAATATGGCTCGAACAAAAGCAGTGGGGGCCAGGATTCCTGGGTTCTATTCCTAGCTCTTGGACAGAGTGTTATCTGGTGGTCAGAGCAGAGGACTGCAAACAGGTCTTCTGCACTCTATTCCTAGCTCCCATATGCAAAATTCAACTCTATTCAGAGGGACATTTCAGTGCCAGTGGATGACTTGAGCACTAAAAGTATAACTCATGTGATATGCAGGATTGGTGCTGGCCTTCTGGATGGAGATTCATTGCACCCACTGTGCTTACATGCAAGTTTTTCCACCTCTGTGCCTCCGTTTACATCTAGAAAATTGATCTAAAATGTCTGTTTCATGGGATTGCGTATTTATTTAATGTTTGCAAATTGCTCACCAGTGCAGAGGCAAATAAATAAACAGAGGGACCAATCCTGCTCTTAATTGATATTGGCTGCAAAGCTCCAATAAAATTCAGTGGATTCAACTTATAAACATAGTTTCAATACAAGCTGATTCTCAGTTATTCACGCATTTATTTAACGCTGTGTGTTGTATTTAATGGGGAAATACTGGCCCTTCTGAGGTCACAGGAAATTTTGCAATTGACTCCGATGGGGTCATGATTTCATCTTAAGAATTTGTAATTTGTCTGAACAAAATAAAAATGTGTGAATTTAAAATTAGAGATGGGATTGAACTGAAAAACTTCAAGCAGACAGAGATCTGAATTTACTGCTATAACTTTAATGGCCAAATACATAAACCTTATCTGGATATTCCCAAACTTAAAGAAAGTTTAGATGTACATTTATATTTAAACAGCTTAGATGCATCTCTATTTCAAATATTTGGAGTGTGGGTGTGGAATGAATCAGGAATTATTTTGTTAAACTGAATTAGCTCTGGGTGTGTCTGTCTGTCAACTAGAGCAGAGCTGCTCAACTATGTGTTATAAGGCAATATACAT
The DNA here is from genome assembly GCF_965152235.1 of Eretmochelys imbricata. Taxonomy (NCBI): domain Eukaryota; kingdom Metazoa; phylum Chordata; order Testudines; family Cheloniidae; genus Eretmochelys; species Eretmochelys imbricata. Next base: position 11,397,144 of record NC_135593.1, on the reverse strand, counting down.
ATATCAGCTAAAGCCTAAAGGAGATTCTTTAGGATTCTTCTGAAGCAGGTGGCTCTGAATTCTCTCCTCGTTATTGTGATACTGATATCAGTGTGCGGCACAGTGAGAGATATAACCAGCATAGATTTAATAGCATAGGTAGTCACATATTTGTTATATTACACTATAAGCAACACAATTTTTAATAAATAAAAGTCGTAGTAGAAACCATTTCATTCAATATTTCCTAAGCTTTAAAATTACCCCCCCCACCACACCCTTTGCTAATGGTTACATGTGCATGTGGATGGGAAGGGGAGGGCCTCTCTGATGGCTCAAGACTTGATTCTGCTCATCTTGTTCTTTTGGCGTCTTACACAGCTTTTCTCCTGATGCTTAATAAAATCTAAACAAATATTTTGCTGTCAGCTTTCCTCACATAATTTATTTTTCTAAAGCAGAGGAGTCACAAATGTCAGTTTCATAAAATTGTATTACATGAAGGGTGGGAGAGGAGAGGGAGAAATCTGATATTGTGAATGACCTCAATAAAATATACATGGCTGCAAGTAACAGCATGTTTCACTGAGAACAGAAGCTTCTCACAGCAAATTCCTCTTCAGGAAGATTTTGTCCTCACAGGCTAAAAGGTAGGGGGCAAAACCTGAAGTCCTCTGCCAACCTGTGATCTCTCGAACAATTATGCATGTGCTTAAATGTATGCACTGTAAGTAGTCCCATTGAAGTCAATGATTGATTTCTATGGGCTACTTATAAGAGGAGATAATTGGAACTTTTTCCCCAGAAAAATGTTGGCATTTTAATAAAAATAATCTTTGATGTTTGGTTTTCAGCTGAAAACTTTTCATTTTCATCTTTTAGATGAAAAGAAGAAAGTTTAATAGAAAGCAGATAAGAAAATAACCTACAACACCCACCCCTTGCTCAAATTCTGATGGGATTTTTTCAACCAGGACCAATCCCCAATTAAATCATCCCAGCCAGGGCTTTGTCAAGCCTGACCTTAAAAACTTCTAAGGAAGGAGATTCTACCACCTCCCTAGGTAACGCATTCCAGTGTTTCACCACCCTCCTAGTGAAAAAGTTTTTCCTAATATCCAACCTAAACCTCCCCCACTGCAACCTGAGACCATTACTCCTTGTCCTGTCCTCTTCTACCATTGAGAATAGTCTAGAACCATCCTCTCTGGAACCACCTCTCAGGTAGTTGAAAGCAGCTGTCAAATCCCCCCTCATTCTTCTCTTCCGCAGACTAAACAATGCCAGTTCCCTCAGCCTCTCCTCATAAGTCATGTGTTCCAGTCCCCTAATCATTTTTGTTGCCCTTCGCTGGACTCTCTCCAATTTATCCACATCCTTCTTGTAGTGTGGGGCCCAAAACTGGACACAGTACTCCAGATGAGGCCTCACCAATGCCGAATAGAGGGGGACGATCACGTCCCTCGATCTGCTCGCTATGCCCCTACTTATACATCCCAAAATGCCATTGGCCTTCTTGGCAACAAGGGCACACTGCTGACTCATATCCAGCTTCTCGTCCACTGTCACCCCTAGGTCCTTTTCCGCAGAACTGCTGCCTAGCCATTTGGTCCCTAGTCTGTAGCGGTGCATTGGGTTCTTCCGTCCTAAGTGCAGGACCCTGCACTTATCCTTATTGAACCTCATCAGATTTCTTTTGGCCCAATCCTCCAATTTGTCTAGGTCCCTCTGTATCCTATCCCTGCCCTCCAGTGTATCTACCACTCCTCCTAGTTTAGTATCATCCGCAAATTTGCTGAGAGCGCAATCCACACCATCCTCCAGATCATTTATGAAGATATTGAACAAAACCGGCCCCAGGACCGACCCCTGGGGCACTCCACACCGGCTGCCAACTAGACATGGAGCCATTGATCACTACCCGTTGAGCCCGACAATCTAGCCAACTTTCTACCCACCTTACAGTGCATTCATCCAGCCCATACTTCTTTAACTTGCTGACAAGAATACTGTGGGAGATCGTGTCAAAAGCTTTGCTAAAGTCAAGAAACAATACATCCACTGCTTTCCCTTCATCCACGGAACCAGTTACCTCATCATAGAAGGCGATTAGATTAGTCAGGCATGACCTTCCCTTGGTGAATCCATGCTGACTGTTCCTGATCACCTTCCTCTCATGTAAGTGCTTCAGGATTGATTCTTTGGAGGACCTGCTCCATGATTTTTCCAGGGACTGAGGTGAGGCTGACTGGCCTGTAGTTCCCAGGATCCTCCTCCTTCCCTTTTTTAAAGATTGGCACTACATTAGCTTTTTTCCAGTCATCTGGGACTTCCCGCGTTCGCCACGAATTTTCAAAGATAATGGCCAATGGCTCTGCAATCACAGCCGCCAATTCCTTTAGCACTCTCGGATGCAACTCATCCGGCCCCATGGACTTGTGCACGTCCAGCTTTTCTAAATAGTCCCTAACCACCTCTTTCTCCACAGAGGGCTGGCCATCTACTCCCCATGCTGTGATGCCCAGCGCAGCAGTCTGGGAGCTGACCTTGTTAGTGAAGACAGAGGCAAAAAAAGCATTGAGTACGTTAGCTTTTTCCACATCCTCTGTCACTAGGTTGCCTCCCTCATTCAGTAAGGGGCCACACTTTCCTTGGCTTTCTTATTGTTGCCAACATACCTGAAGAAACCCTTCTTGTTACTCTTGACATCTCTTGCTAGCTGCAGCTCCAGGTGCGATTTGGCCCTCCTGATTTCATTCCTACATGCCCGAGCAATATTTTTATACTCTTTCCTGGTCATATGTCCAACCTTCCACTTCTTGTAAGCTTCTTTTTTATGTTTAAGATCCGCTAGGATTTCACCGTTAAGCCAAGCTGGTCGCCTGCCATATTTACTATTCTTTCGACACATCAGAATGGTTTGTCCCTGTAACCTCAACAGGGATTCCTTGAAATACAGCCAGCTCTCCTGGACTCCTTTCCCCTTCATGTTAGTCCCCCACGGGATCCTACCCATCCGTTCCCTGAGGGAGTCGAAGTCTGCTTTCCTGAAGTCCGTATCCTGCTGCTTACCTTTCTTCCCTGTGTCAGGATCCTGAACTCAACCAACTCATGGTCACTGCCTCCCAAATTCCCATCCACTTTTGCTTCCCCACTAATTCTTCCCAGTTTGTGAGCAGCAGGTCAAGAAAAGCTCCCCCCCAGTTGGTTCCTCTAGCACTTGCACCAGGAAATTGTCCCCTACGTTTTCCAAAAACTTCCTGGATTGTCTATGCACCCCTGTATTGCTCTCCCAGCAGATATCAGGAAAATTAAAGTCACCCATGAGAACCAGGGCGTGCGATCTAGTAGCTTCTGCGAGTTGCCGGAAGAAAGTCTCATCCACCTCGTCCCCCTGGTCCGGTGGTCTATAGCAGACTCCCACCACTACAGGTTTCAGAGTAACAGCCGTGTTAGTCTGTATTCGCAAAAAGAAAAGGAGTACTTGTGGCACCTTAGAGACTAACCAATTTATTTGAGCATGAGCTTTCGTGAGCTACAGCTCTGATGAAGTGAGCTGTAGCTCACGAAAGTTCATGCTCAAATAAATTGGTTAGTCTCTAAGGTGCCACAAGTACTCCTTTTCTTTTTCCCACCACTACATCACTCTTGTTGCTCACACTTCTAAACTTAATCCAGAGACACTCAGGTTTTTCTGCAGTTTCGTACCGGAGCTCTGAGCAGTCATACTGCTCCCTTACATACAGTGCTACTCCCCCACCTTTTCTGCCCTGCCTGTCCTTCCTGAACAGTTTATAACCATCCATGACAGTACTCCAGTCATGTGAGTTATCCCACCAAGTCTCTGTTATTCCAATCACGTCATAATTCCTTGACATCACCAGGACCTCCAGTTCTCCCTGCTTGTTTCCAAGGCTTTGTGCATTTGTACGTAAGCACTTGAGATAACCTGCTGATCGCGCTTCATTCTCAGTATGAGGCAGGAGCCCTCCCCTCACAGACGTTCCTGCCTGTGCTTCCTCCCGGTATCCCGCTTTCCCACTTACCTCAGGGCTTTGGTCTCCTTCCCCCCGTGAACCTAGTTTAAAGCCCTCCTCACTAGGTTAGCCAGCCTGCTCGCAAAGATGCTCTTCCCTCTCTTCATAAGGTGGAGCCCGCCTCTGCCCAGCACTCCTCCTTCATGGAACACCATCCCATGGTCAAAGAATCCAAAGCCTTCTCTCCGACACCACCTGCGTAGCCATTCGTTGACTTCCACGATTCGACAGTCCCTATCCAGGCCTTTTCCTTCCATGGGGAGGATAGACGAGAACACCACTTGTGCCTCAAACTCCTTTATTCTTCTTCCCAGAGCCATGTAGTCCGCAGTGATCCGCTCAAGTAAGCCTTTGAATCAGGCCCTCACAAGATCCTCAGGATCTCACTTTGCAGGATCAGGCCCTCACAAATGGGCATTTTGCCCAGTTAAAGAGTTTGCCCAGCTTCAGTGCCTAATTCTGATCTCTCTTGAATTCATTTTACAGTGCTTGGTATTAGAGATGGTACCAAATGCCCTTATGGTTAAGGAATTGGACTGACTATCAGAAGATCTGAGCTCTTTTCCTTTGTCCCAGACATCCTCGCTAACCATGGCTAAATAATTTAATTTCTGTGCACGATGCTTTCCCATCTATAAAACTGATTGATAATGCTCCCTGTGACTGGCTCATCTATTTAGATTTTAAGTGATTTGGATCCAGGATTGTCTCTTGTTATGGGCATGTGCAGCTCCTTGCACAGTAGAGCTTTGATCTCAATTGAGGCTTTAAAGAGTTGCCGTAATGCAAATAGTAATGGATCAGATCCCCCAGCTGGTGTAAATCAGTGTAACTCCATCAGCTACACTGATTTACACCAGTTGAGGATCTGCACCAGCATGGAATCAGAATCAGATTGTGATAAGGACTTCTGAACTTAGCCCCACTTTATATCAATGACTTTACATTCATTTCCTATTATAAATGGCCATTATTGTAGCAGGCTTAATTTAGTCCAGATTACATTTGACTCATTTTTATGTGCACAAAAATTGCAGCTAATTTGCTATCACTTTGGGGTAGTTAGTAGAGACTTGTTATGAAAGATCTTCACACGGCTCAGAAGATCAGTATTAGAATTTTGGGATCAGTTCTGCAAGGTGCTGAGTGCCCGCAAGTCCCATTTGACTTCAGTGGCAATTGAGAGCTCTCAGCATCTCTCAGCATCATGCCCATTGTGACATTTTCCTATAGGCTGCCAACTGACATCCAGCACAAGTCAGTGACTGATCAGCATCTGATGATTGGGCTCTAGCTGATGTGCATTGTGTTGGTGGGTCCTGGCCAAGTTCTCAATGGACAAGTTTCTTATTACACAACATTCTCTACCACAATAGTCACTTGGGGTATGTCTACACTACGGAATAAGGTCGAATTTATAGAAGTCGTTTTTTTAGAAATCGATTTTATATATTCGAGTGTGTGTGTCCCCACAGAAAATGCTCTAAGTGCATTAAGTGCATTAACTCGGCGGAGCGCTTCCACAGTACCGAGGCTAGAGTCGACTTCCAGAGCGTTGCACTGTGAGTAGCTATCCCACAGTTCCCGCAGTCTCCGCTGCTCATTGGAATTCTGGGTTGAGATCCCAATGCCTGATGGGGCTAAAACATTGTCGCGGGTGGTTCTGGGTACATATCGTCAGGCCCCCGTTCCCTCCCTCCCTCCGTGAAAGCAAGGGCAGACAATTGTTTTGCGCCTTTTTTCCTGAGTTACCTGTGCAGACGCAATACCACGGCAAGCATGGAGCCCGCTCAGGTAAACGTCACCCTATGACTCCTGGGTGCTGGCAGACGCGGTACGGCATTGCTACACAGTAGCAGCAACCCCTTGCCTTGTGGCAGCAGACGGTACAGTACGACTGGTAGCCGTCATCGTCACGTCCGAGGTGCTCCTGGCCACGTCGGCTGGGAGCGCCTGGACAGACATGGGCGCAGGGACTAAATTTGGAGTGACTTGACCAGGTCATTCTCTTTAGTCCTGCAGTCAGTCCTATTGAACCGTCTTATGGTGAGCGGGCAGGCGATACGGACTGCTAGCAGTCGTACTGTACCATCTTCTGCCAGGCAGGCAGGAGATGAGGATTGCTAGCAGTCGTATTGTACCATCTTCTGCCAGGCAGGCAAGAGATGAGGATGGCTAGCAGTCGTACTGTACCATCTTCTGCTGAGCAGCCATGAGATGTGGATGGCATGCAGTCCTTCTGCACCGTCTGCTGCCAGCCAAAGATGTAAAAGATAGATGGAGTGGGTCAAAACAAGAAATAGACCAGATTTGTTTTGTACTCATTTGCCTCCTCCCCTGTCTAGGGGACTCATTCCTCTAGGTCACACTGCAGTCACTCACAGAGAAGGTGCAGCGAGGTAAATCTAGCCATGTATCAATCAGAGGCCAGGCTAACCTCCTTGTTCCAATAAGAACGATAACTTAGGTGCACCATTTCTTATTGGAACCCTCCGTGAAGTCCTGCCTGAAATACTCCTTGATGTAAAGACACCCCCTTTGTTGATTTTAGCTCCCTGAAGCCAACCCTGTAAGCCGTGTCGTCAGTCGCCCCTCCCTCCGTCAGAGCAACGGCAGACAATTGTTCCGCGCCTTTTTTCTGTGTGGACGCCATACCAAGGCAAGCATGGAGGCTGCTCAGCTCACTTTGGCAATTAGGAGCACATTAAACACCACACGCATTATCCAACAGTATATGCAGCACCGGAACCTGGTAAAGCGATACCGGGCGAGGAGGCGACGTCAGCGCGGTCACGTGAGTGATCAGGACATGGACACAGATTTCTCTGAAAGCATGGGCCCTGCCGCTGCATGCATCATGGTGCTAATGGGGCAGGTTCATGCTGTGGAACGCCGATTCTGGGCTCGGGAAACAAGCACAGACTGGTGGGACCGCATAGTGTTGCGGGTCTAGGACGATTCCCAGTGGCTGCGAAACTTTCGCATGCGTAAGGGCACTTTCATGGAACTTTGTGACTTGCTTTTCCCTGCCCTGAGGCGCATGAATACCAAGATGAGAGCAGCCCTCACAGCTGAGAAGCGAGTAGCGATAGCCCTGTGGAAGCTTGCAACGCCAGACAGCTACCGGTCAGTTGGGAATCAATTTGGAGTGGGCAAATCTACTGTGGGGGCTGCTGTGATGCAAGTAGCCCACGCAATCAAAGATCTGCTGATATCAAGGGTAGTGACCCTGGGAAATGTGCAGGTCATAGTGGATGGCTTTGCTGCAATGGGATTCCCTAACTGTGGTGGGGCCATAGACGGAACCCATCTCCCTATCTTGGCACCGGAGCACCAAGCCGCCGAGTACATAAACCGCAAGGGGTACTTTTCGATAGTGCTGCAAGCTCTGGTGGATCACAAGGGACGTTTCACCAACATCAACGTGGGATGGCCAGGAAAGGTGCATGATGCTCGCATCTTCAGGAACTCTGGTCTGTTTCAAAAGCTGCAGGAAGGGACTTTATTCCCAGACCAGAAAATAACTGTTGGGGATGTTGAAATGCCTATATGTATCCTTGGGGACCCAGCCTACCCCTTAATGCCATGGCTCGTGAAGCCGTACACAGGCAGACTGGACAGTAGTCAGGAGCTGTTCAACTACAGGCTGAGCAAGTGCAGAATGGTGGTAGAATGTGCATTTGGACGTTTAAAGGCGCGCTGGCGCAGTTTACTGACTCGCTTAGACCTCAGCGAAACCAATATTCCCACTGTTATTACTGCTTGCTGTGTGCTCCACAATATCTGTGAGAGTAAGGGGGAGACGTTTATGGCGGGGTGGGAGGTTGAGGCAAATCGCCTGGCTGCTGGTTACACGCAGCCAGACACCAGGGCGGTTAGAAGAGCACAGGAGGGCGCGGTACGCATCAGAGAAGCTTTGAAAACCAGTTTCATGACTGGCCAGGCTACAGTGTGAAAGTTCTGTTTGTTTCTCCTTGATGAAACCCCCTGCCCCTTGGTTCACTCTACTTCCCTGTAAGCTAACCACCCGACCCTCCTCCCTTCAATCACCGCTTGCAGAAGCAATAAAGTCATTGTTGCTTCACATTCATGCATTCTTTATTCATTCATCACACAAATAGGGGGATGACTACCAAGGTAGCCCAGGAGGGGTGGTGGAAGAGGGAAGGAAAATGCCACACAGCACTTTAAGCACAGCACTCTAAAAGTTTACAACTTTAAAATTTATTGAATGACAGCCTTCTTTTTTTTAGGCAATCCTCTGTGGTGGAGTGGCTGGTTAGCCGGAGGCCCCCCCACCGCGTTCTTGGGCGTCTGGGTGTGGAGGCTATGGAACTTGGGGAGGAGGGCGGTTGGTTACAGAGGGGCTGCAGTGGCAGTCTGTGCTCCAGCTGCCTTTGCTGCAGCTCAACCATACACTGGAGCATACTGGTTTGGTCCTGCAGCAGCCTCAGCATTGAATCCTGCCTCCTCTCATCACGCTGCCGCCACATTGGAGCTTCAGCCCTGTCTTCAGCCCGCCACTTACTCTCTTCAGCCCGCCACCTCTCCTCCCGGTCATTTTGTGCTTTCCTCCACTCTGACATTATTTGCCTCCACGCATTCGTCTGTGCTCTGTCAGTGTGGGAGGACAGCATGAGCTCGGAGAACATTTCATCGCGAGTGCGTTTTTTTTTTCTTTCTAAGCTTCACTAGCCTCTGGGAAGGAGAAGATCCTGTGATCATTGAAACACATGCAGCTGGTGGAGAAAAAAAAAGGGACAGCGGTATTTAAAAAGACACATTTTATAAAACAGTGGCTACACACTTTCAGGGTAAACCTTGCTGTTAACATTACATACATAGCACATGTGCTTTCGTTACAAGGTCGCATTTTGCCTCCCCCCACTGCGTGACTACCCCCTCAACCTTCCCCCCTCCCTGTGGCTAACAGTGGGGAACATTTCTGTTTAGCCACAGGCAAACAGCCCAGCAGGAATGGGCTCCTCTGAGTGTCCCCTGAAGAAAAGCACTCTATTTCAACCAGGTGACCATGAATTATATCTCACTCTCCTGAGGATAACACAGAGAGATAAAGAACGGATGTTGTTTGAATGCCAGCAAACATACTCTGCAATGCTTTGTTCTACAATGATTCCCGAGTACGTGTTACTGGCCTAGAGTGGTAAAGTGTCCTACCATGAAGGACGCAATAAGACTGCCCTCCCCAGAAACCTTTTGCAAAGGCTTTAGGACTACATCTAGGAGAACCGCGAATGCCAGGGCAAAGTAATCCTTTCACATGCTTGCTTTTAAACCATGTATAGTATTTTAAAAGGTACACTCACCAGAGGTCCCTTCTCCGCCTGCTGGGTCCAGGAGGCAGCCTTGGGTGGGTTCGGGGGGTACTGGCTCCAGGTCCAGAGTGAGAAACAGTTCCTGGCTGTCGGGAAAACCGGTTTCTCCGCTTGCTTGCTGTGAGCTATCTACAACCTCATCATCTTCTTCATCCCCAAAACCTGCTTCCGTATTGCCTCCATCTCCATTGAAGGAGTCAAACAACACGGCTGGGGTAGTGGTGGCTGAACCGCCTAAAATGGCATGCAGCTCATCATAGAAGCGGCATGTTTGGGGCTCTGACACGGAGCGGCCGTTCGCCTCTCTGGTTTTCTAGTAGGCTTGCCTCATCTCCTTCAGTTTCACACGGCACTGCTTCGGGTCCCTGTTATGGCCTCTGTCCTTCATGCCCTGGGATATTTTGACAAAGGTTTTGGCATTTCAAAAACTGGAACGGAGTTCTGATAGCACGGATTCCTCTCCCCAAACAGCGATCAGATCCCGTACCTCCCGTTCGGTCCATGCTGGAGCTCTTTTGCGATTCTGGGACTCCATCATGGTCACCTGTGCTGATGAGCTCTGCATGGTCACCTGCAGCTTGCCATGCTGGCCAAACAGGAAATGAGATTCAAAAGTTCGCGGTTCTTTTCCTGTCTACCTGGCCAGTGCATCTGAGTTGAGAGTGCTGTCCAGAGCGGTCACAATGGAGCACTCTGGGATAGCTCCCGGAGGCCAATACCATCGAATTGTGTCCACAGTACCCCAAATTCGAGCCGGCAACGTCGATTTAAGCGCTAATCCACTTGTCGGGGTGGAGTAAGGAAATCGATTTTAAGAGCCCTTTAAGTCGAAATAAAGGGCTTCGTTGTGTGGACGGGTGCAGGTTTACATCGATTTAACGCTGCTAAATTCGACCTAAAGTCCTAGTGTAGACCAGGGCTTGGTTTCTCTGCCGAGATTGCCAACATCACAAGAATTGAGAGAATAATTTTTTTTGAGGCGGGAGGCAGGAGGTGCACTTATATGCACACACACTTGTGTAACCTACAGTAGCAGAATGTAGCTCGTTGTCCCCCTCTAGTGGCTAGATTACGTCTAGAGCTTGATAAATGTTACTGGCTCTCCTCTAAAGGACCTGTTCCTTCAGCTCACACACCGGTGAATGATGCTTTTGGATCCAGAAATTCTAGGTTTCATCCCAACTGACCCACCTCTATAATCTTATTTCTGTGATACTTGTCCTTCCTCTCCCCAGGATTTCCATGCCCTTTGTTACCCTCCCCCCACACTCATCACAGTATTATGTATTTGTATAGTGGTAGCACCTTGAGGTGCCAGTCCCGGATGAGGACCCCCTTGTACTGAGTGCTTGTATGCACATGTATGACAAAAGACACTCCTGCCCAATGAGCTTGCAATCTGCATAATACAAGTAAACTTACTCTGGGAGCTCCTCAGGGCAGAAATCCATAAGGATTTAATAACTTCCCATATTAAAAATTAATAGTTTAGGATAGACAGTCTTGGAGATTATGTATGCATATGTGATAAATGACAGAGCAATTGAAAAATTACACTTGTACAACATGTATTGAAGCTGGTATCTGTCTGGACAGCTGGTAGAGCAGCACTGTCAAAGATCTAGAGGAGGCACCGAACTTTATAATAGGTGCACCATCATAGACCACTGAATACACTGGAGTTACACAAGGAATCACTCTTTGGAAAAATCAGTATCAATGAGAGGATCGATCAGGGATTAATTTCATGCAAGAGGTAAAGTTTAGTGAGGGCAAAAGAGGAAAATATTGCAGACGTCAGAGCCATTTTTGTTAAGAAGTTGTTTTTGGAGCCGAGCAATGTTTGAGAGAGTAGATCAGCTGGCTTGCGTATGCCACAGCAGACAGTATCAAACAGGGATAGTAAAATTCTACACTTCAGCTCCTTCCTGACTGCACAGCTTCCTCCCCTACAGCTCACTGAGCTGAAATGTTGCTAAAAAGACTGCTGCAGCAGTTCAGACTGCATTAGATAGAAGCAGCTAGAAGACTTCACATTATGTTTTGCAAGACTGGAGAGAGAGGTTTTTCCACTGCATTTCTTGGATTGTGCAGCCCAAGCTGTTTTGTTTCTTCTCTTTATTTAAGGCCTGTGGCTTGCGACATTCTGTACCAGTCTGGGCTCATTAACAATTGTGACGTAATACTTACCTCCTGAAAATTACTTTTGGCCTCTGTCTGCAAAAGCTGTAGCCTTGCCCTCCTTTCCCTTATCTCCTTGCTTCTGGCAGTGATAGTCAAAGGAAGAAGGTGAAGACCTTGAGCTACAGTCTGTTCTCACCGGGTGAATGGGAGTGAACCTGGAGTATCTCTGTTAACTTCACTGGTATACACCAAAAAGAAAAGGAGTACTAGTGGCACCTTAGCGACTAACCAATTTATTTGAGCATAAGCTTTCGTGAGCTACAGCTCACTTCATCGGATGCATTCAGTGGAAAATACAGTGAGGAGATTTATATACACACAGAACATGAAAAAATGGGTGTTATCATACACACTGTAAGGAGAGTGATCACTTAAGATGAGCTATTACCAGCAGGAGAGTGGGAGGGAGAAAACCTTTTGTAGTGATAATCAAGGTGGGCCATTTCCAGCAGTTGATAGGAACGTCGGAGGAGCAGTGGGGGAAATAAACATGGGGAAATAGTTTTACTTTGTGTAATGACTCATCCACTCCCCGTCTCTATTCAAGCCTAAGTTAATCGTATCCAGTTTGCAAATTAATTCCAATTCAGCAGTCTCTCACTGGAGTCTGTTTTTGAAGTCTTTTTGTTCTAATATTGCGACCTTTAGGTCTGAAATCGAGTGACTAGAGAGATTGAAGTGTTCTCCGACTGGTTTATGAATGTTATAATTCTTGACATCTGATTTGTGTCCATTTATTCTTTTACGTAGAGACTGTCCAGTTTGACCAATGTACATGGCAGAGGGGCACTGCTGGCACATGATGGCATATATCACATTGGTAGATGTGCAGGTGAACGAGCCTCTGATAGTGTGGCTGATGTGATTAGACCCTATGATGGTGTCCCCTGAATAGATATGTGGACACAGTTGGCAATGGGCTTTGTTGCAAGGATAGGTTCCTGGGTTAGTGGTTCTGTTGTGTGGTTGCTGGTGAGTATTTGCTTCAGGTTGGGAGGCTGTCTGTAGGCAAGGATTGGCCTGTCTCCCAAGATTTGTGAGAGTGTTGGGTCATCCTTCAGGATAGGTTGTAGATCCTTGATGATGCGTTGGAGAGGTTTTAGTTGGGGGCTGAAGGTGATGGCTAGTGACGTTCTGTTATTATCTTTGTTGGGCCTGTCCTGTAGTAGGTGACTTCTAGGTACTCTTCTGGCTCTGTCAATTTGTTTCTTCACTTCAGCAGGTGGGTACTGTAGTTGTAAGAATGCTTGATAGAGATCTTGTAGGTGTTTGTCTCTGTCTGAGGGGTTGGAGCAAATGTGGTTGTATTGTAGAGCTTGGCTGTAGACGACGGATCATGTGGTGTGGTCTGGGTGAAAGCTGGAGGCATGTAGGTAGGAATAGCGGTCAGTAGATTTACGGTATAGGGTGGTGTTTATGTGACCATCACACATAAACCAGTGCCACTAGCCACAAAATCTGGCCCCTTGTGTGTTATTCATTAGGTTCTACTTTTCAAGTTTAAGGGGATAGGTGAACTTTCTTGGCCTGATTCTGCTCGCACATTGGTTTTTCAGTGGTAAAACTCCATTAATGTCACTTCAGGTCCCAGTTTAAGGAAGCACTGAAGCACGTGCTTTACTTTTTAAGTCAATGGGACTTAAGTACACACTTAAAGTTAATCATGTGGCTCAGTGCTTTCCTGCATATGGATGGAATTAAGAGCTGGATCAGGATCTAAATTTACAGATCAGTAAGTGAGATCTGAATGAGGCTCTCTACTTATCTATACATTTCAAATCCCACCTGTCAGAAAACAGGAGTGGTAGGAACCAGCCCATATGCAGCAGCATTCTGCTTTCAGTCACACTCAAGCGATCCCACTGACTTTAGCAGTCATGGTCCTATTTCTGTCTGGAATTACACCAGTGTAAATCACCAGTACCACCACAGACTTCAGTTGAGTTATCCTGGATTTACACCAGCGTAGCAGAAAGAAGAAATTTACCCCTCTGAGGTCTAACTGAGAGCAAAATTTCACCAGCAATATTATCTTGGCCAATAATCACAGATGTGATTTTCAATTCTTTGACCCATTGCCCCTGTCACCTTAATTGGATGGAAACAACAGAGCAAGTGTTTAACCTTGAAACACTGACTGTATTTGGAGCCCTTCTGCCTGTACAGCCTGTGCTCTGCAAATCCAGTTATAGTAGCTTGAACTTGGAGAAAGTTGGGAGGTTCATGCAGGGGTCAGACCAGAACAACGACAACAAAAGAGGTGACACTCTACTCAAGGCTCTCCCTGCAATGCAGAATGGCAGTACATATCTCCTAAAAAAAACCCACCACACAAACAGCAGTGAAGTAGCTAACTAGGTTGACAATGGTAAAGAAAAAGAGTATAAAGATCTCTTTGGGACAGGACCGTCCTTGTTTTTCTGTATTTGTACAATGCCTGCCTAATACAGTGGGACCCCGAACCATGACCAAGGGCCCTAATCCTTACCATATAAATGATTATTTTCTTCAGTAAAATAATAATATTGATAGATTGGACAGTAGGCAAGACAAGATGGTCACAATTGTCTACATTCCCCACATTCATTATCCTAACACATTTGGACACCAGCACATGTGATGGTTTTAAATTTCACCTTTCTGTCAGGAAATTTCCCCGCCATCCCTTCATCTCAGATATAATTTTATCAAATAAAGATATGTTTGGTGCCTTCCTGCTTTCTGCTAATGGAATACTAAGGAAGTGAACCAGAGATGAAACCAGGTAAAAAGACAGTGCCAGAGAGCTGAGAGGCTACTAGATGCAAACACCTGATATCATTTGCATATTTACAATCAGGACATAAAATGAGCAGGGCTTTATGATTGTAACTGTCACTTGCATACATTAGTGACACTGCCTGCTTTCCTGGAGAGCAGAGCTGCTTTCAGCCAGGATGGCAGTGGGAAAGGTATATGGAGAAAGTTTTCAATCTCAGCATGGCATTATGTGTGACTGACAGAATGGGGACACATTCGCATACAGTAAATGTGTTGTGCTAGGGTTGGTAGTGGGGGAGGGGGAGAAAGAGCTGGGTAGCAGAGGAAATTATCTTAATAGAATGGTGCGATATTTCTGCAGATGCCACATGTCATCTGCAGAGCTTATCCTAGCATCTATGAAACCTGCGAATTGAAGGCATCAGCTTTTAACTCCTCTGGGTTTCTGATATAAATTACATCTCAATTTTCAGCTGAGTTATAAGGAAGAAATAATAATAAATAATAATAAGAATTAATACTGGGCTGTGCTATAAATACCTGTGTATTTCCACTTTAGCATGCATATTAGCTATAATGAGTGTGCTTTTTTAACTTTAATTTTTTCTGTTTTACAAGCCTTCACTTCAGCATAATGTGCTCATAAAACACAACAGCAGTACAATGTGGAGACGGCTAAATTAAAAATTAATGGGCCTTGCCAGAGCTTGCATTTCTCTGAGCCGGTAGATGATGGAAGAAAAGAGTGTTCTCCCTCCTTCTGGGAGCACGGGCTACATGAAACCAGCAAATAGCCCTTGGAATGTGTCATTCTACAGGTACGGCAAACACTCAGTGGGCCTAATTCTCTGTCACCCTGTAACTTGTGTGCTTATTTCACCAGTGCAAAGTTTGGTAGCATTTCACACCCACATAAGCTAAGCAGAACCAAGCACCATCATTACTCAGAAAGAAATTCTCCATGAGCTATGCAGGGTGCAACGAGAAGTGTTTTAGTAGATGGCATTCATCCCATAAACAGATGATGCAATAGTATTGTGCACTGGATCAATAAACCTTATTTCTTGTGGCTTAATCCTGCAAAGTCCCAGGCACCCTCAGCTGCCACTAATTTTCAGCACTTTGCATGACTGAGCATTTGGTCTTTAAAAATCCCATGTATGTGCCGAAGTGAAGAGTTAACCCTGTTATCTTATCTGGCCCTTAATGGAAAGTTCCCCACAGAGTTTAATGGGGATGAAACGACTAGGGATCTACAGGAATTAAATAGGGTTCTATAGATATTACTATAAAAAACTATTTGAACATGATCCTTTTATGGAATTTTAAAACTAAACTATAGAATGGAATAGAGAATTATATCCCTGGTATGGAACCCTATAGGTTGCTTTAAAAAGTCAACATAGAGTTATTTCATTTCCATTCAACGGTATAAGGCTTTTTCATCAGGGCCATCACAATTTGCTTAAATGTGTTCTGCCTTCCTAAAATTCTCATTCTGGGGCCAGATCTTCAGATGACGTAATTCAGCATAGTTCCATTGAACTGCTCCAATCTACATGAGCAGAGAATCCTGCTCATTGCATCCATTTGATAAGATATTCTACACTTCCTATCATAAACTACTGTGTATTGTTAAACTGTATAGCTCTGCTGCAGGTTGTTAAACAGCTTCCATATTTCACCCCAGAGTTGGTGGCATTTCAGTGGTGGGTAAAGGGATTCCAGCATACAACGTTTATGAAGTGCTTTGACATGGGTAGAGCTATTAAAATATATAGTATTGGCATCTTCATCTTTGTTACGAGGTTCATCTCGCATCAGCCCGAGGCTGATGTTCATTCACAGACCATGCATCGGAAATATTCCTGCCTGCCCTTACAATTAGGTACAACACAGAGTGGGATCCTCTGGGGCTCTTTTGAAAGTGTGGAACACCACTCTGATCACATACTGCCTTCAGGCACTTTACTGGATAAAAGATATATGCTTTTGTGAGTCACTATACACTTCTTTACTTGTCTGGACAAGTGCCATCATCATCTTTCATGACATGACAGGACATGCTGCATTCTGTCCGTCTCATGGCTGTTTCTCCTCTGTATCTAGCTCTTAGATCTCTTAGAATGCTCAATAAGCTCTCAAGGAAAGTGAGAGGCGCCTAGTCCCTTGGAGATATTTAAGGCTAGACAGGATAAAACACTGGATTAGGTCAGTGTATTTTAATGGGAAACCTCAAAAGACAACCTAGGTGCTGGCGATTTAATAGCTGGCATTCCTCTTTCTGAGTCAGAAACCAATAACCTAGTATTGAATTAGTAAATACTGTGGTGCAGAAGTGTAGTCTTTTTCAGCTGAGTCCTAAAAATCAAGGTGGTCCTGAAAACTTGTAGTCATTAAGACCCTGGGTGTCCTGGCCTGCTTCAGAGTTGGACAGCTACATTCTTCCTCTAAATCCCCCTATAATTTTAATTGAAAAAAAGTGTTTTTCAACTTTTTGCTGTAAAGCTCTGGTGTAGTGTTGCCGTGAACTGCCAAACAGCTTCCATCTTTCATCCCAGTAGTGGCTGCCTTTCAGCAGTGGTCCCTGTGTATATACGACGTAAGGTCAAATCATACAGGCATGCCCAGGTAAAAAATCCCATTGACTTTGAGCAAGATTTAGCCTCAAATATGTAAATTTCTTCAGAATCCTTCTCCACTTCTCTGTACCTTTTGAAACCATTTGCACCCATGCAAGTATAAAATGCTGCCACATCAGAATTCTCCACATGCTTACACTGATGGTAGCATTATACATGTACCTCGCCCGCATCTTGCACAGGTGATGACAACAAGGCACAAGACAGTGGGGAATCTAGCCCTATGAGTCTCCTATATGTTGAAGTTTACAAGTACACTAAAGTATCTTGTTAAGACAGCTGAATGCCATATTTTGAAGGATTTTTGTCTTAGAAATTACTGTACTTTCAAGACTAATGTCTAATGCCCCATTAACCCACACAGTTCAAAGTAGCTTCAAAGGAACACATGGCCCAAGAAGAACTGTCAAAACAAGATTAAAAACACATCATTTCTTGCATTTTTTAAAAAATGGAGATTTATCCCCTGTCATTGAAACAACAGGCCCATGCGATGGTATGTGCGGGGGGTGGGGGGGACTGTGAACATAGCTGGGGGTGGGGGGCTGTGAACATAGCTGACCTCTGCCACACAGCCAGATTCATCAGCTGGCACAACAGAATTTGGTTGTGTGTTGCTGGTCTTCCTAAGATTGGCACCACTGACTAAAGTCAAGCTGCCACCACGTCTACTAAAATTAAACATTATTATGATGGTGCAGCCTTTTACAGGAATAGATAGAACTAAGAAAATACTGCACAATTGTATTAACAAGTATTCACACCAAGAAGAGCACAACTATGTCTAGGGTATTCTTATCCCTTTTTTATTCATTTCCTACGCAGCTTTCATGCAAGTGATTTCTTTTTGCTCACCATGTTCAGAGGGTGAAATCAGACCTCCCTGACTCGTTGCAGAAGATCAGCACAAGGCCTTTGCACTGCTTCAGAGGCTCAGTGACTGAGCAGGGCAAAGACCTTGTGCTGATTCTCTGCGCTGCTGGGAATTGCACCAGGCAAGATAAAAAAAAATGTATGATGTTTTTGCATGAGTTCAACGGACGGAGGTGTGCACAGCACTAGAGCTGGCAAAAAGAATTGAGACTGATTCGGTGAAAAAACTCAAAGTTGTTTCCATTTCATATGGACCCATTTTCTATTTTCTGCAACATTCAGTGATTTTTAAAAAAACATATTTAGCTGCATTTTAATTGATCACATTTTTATATAGTCATATTTTACCCACATTTTACTGAAAGCATTTTTTGTAATTATTGACATTTTTCATTTACCAGCCCCAGTCCACCCTTTTTCTTACTGAAAACTGGGGTTATGGTAAATGAAGAATTTCCCTGATAATTTTGATACTTATTTCAATAGCAATTTCAATTAAATTTGGATAAAAATACTAAAAATATTGCTGAAACTTTCACATCAAATGGCAAATTTCACATGTCTACAATAAGTAATGTTTCATTTTATTAAAAAGGACTTTTTCAACAACTTTTTGTGTGAAAATTTCACCAACCCTTCTTATCGTCATCATCTTGAAATCTCTGTGATGCCTCTGCTTGTGTTTTTTAGACTCTCCAATTACCCAGTCAAGAACACCCCATGACAGCAGTGACCAGTCACACACCATGAACAACAAACAAACAGCAACGAGCTAAAGACATACTCAGACTGCACCATTCATGAACAACCCACAGGGTGCAATATGTTTGAGCAAAGACTTTGTGGAACAATTTCAGATCATGCATACATTTGTAAAAATCAAGTCTGTTTGGAGGTCAGCTGTAAGGAGAAGAAAATGGCGAAATTCATCTTCATTCTGTTTGCTTCTTGCTCCTTGGAGTGTCTCCGAACATAACTCAGTCTCCTGGACTTTCCCCCTCTTACTGAAACATCTTGCTTTTTTTATATGGGGATCACCTGACTCAGCCCAGATATGGCTCATCCTGTAGTCAGGGGGCTGGCTTAGCCCCAGGCTCTCCAGCCCAAAGGCAAATCACTTTTTTACAGTAAGTTAGACTCCCTTGCACTAACTTAGATGTATTTGCACTGCTGTAACTGCTCTAACCTACATAGAGGGAGCAGGCGCTAGGGGTAAAGTAAGGTGGAGGTTACTTTAATTTACTTCTTCCTGTACCTTACATATACATTACACTAGTTTAGATTCCTTTAGACTTTGGCAGTGTGGGTGAAAGTAGCTTAAAGGAATGTCAAGTGTAAAGGGGGGAAGAAAGTCTAATTTTCATGGTCCCCTCAGAATTTGGCTCATCACTCTGAATTTATGCCATTTCGCCTCATGGAGATGCTCCCACAAGACCACTTTTCAAAAGAAGTTATTCCCTTCCTATATTTGGACCTAGAGAGGGAGAGAGCATCAGAGAGAAAAATTCCGAACACTGAACATTTGTTCTACCAACTCACCAAAACCAGTGGACCTTTATGCTGCTTGTCTTCCACCATACCTGCTGCAGATCCTCATCCTTTCAATCTGCATTGGGATCCAGGAAATGGTGTTCTAATTGGAGGCACCTGGGACAATCAGGAGCATGGCCCTTGTGCCCTAATTGGAAGCACCTGGACTATTTAGCAGCTCAGCAGATGTGTTCTAATTGAAGGCACCTGGATCTATCTACTGGATGACCCTGGAGTGGTCAGCTGCACAGCAAATCCATTCCAACTGAAGGTGCCTGGAATATTTAGCAAACTATTCGCTTGAATAGGGAATATCTAGTGTACATCAGGTGCATTCCACCTATCATACATATGCTGGGAATAGTCAGCTGCTATCAAATGATAAAATTCCTATCCTCATGCATGTGGAATATACCATGGAGGCCAGAGTTCATCACAAGAAACAGAATGAATCTGCTAATCAGGCACACTGAGCCATGTGTTGGTTTGCAAAGCAATGTCAGTGCTCCTATATGATCTGGACAGAATTGGATTGTTGCCACAGGTCCTGTAGAAACCCACTCATCGGGCACCAGGAGTCTGTGTGAACATGTTTCCTCTGGGAATAGAAGCGCACCAGATTGAAATCTATTGCTACTAGATTGCCTTTCACTGTCAGCAGCAAGAAAGGTAGAAAACACCACTTAGCATTGCTAACTTGGCTATTACTGTTCACAACATGGAGAAAATGGTCACCTAGGAAACCATTACAGAGATCTGCTCGCGTCCAGGGCTAAGGCTCAGGACTGTATACATGTAACAGTTACTCAGAGGCATCCACGGCTTGTACCCTTTGGAAAACTGGCTGGAGAGCTAACTGTTTCCATAGAAACTTTATGGCAAAGCTTCCTCCCGGCTGTTTCACTTCCGAGTGCAAACTAAAAGGCCCGGTGATGGCAAATGAAGAGCAATAGATATAAAGGGCAGCAGCTGAATAATGTTCTGGTATGAGTGGCAAGGAAAGGAGAGGGGCACAAGTTTCTTTTCCATCTTCTCAAAGCCTTTGATCTAGTGGTGGGCAAGCAGACTTTGATAAAGTCAGAACTGATCTAATTTGTGCCTCTATCAGTCTATCCACATCCACGTATCCATATCTACCTATAGCTATCTTATATGCCAATATCTGTCTGCTGGTGTCCATTCCCTATTCCCTTGCAATCTGAGAGTGAAATTCACCCCTGTGCAGAGCTCCAGGTACTTACACCCCACTGGTGAATCAGCCTCCTTTGTCTCTCCACACAGGGCTGACTTTCACTCTTAAGTCAGCACCCAAATGTGGAACTGGGTGCTCTAACTCAGGTAGCCAAGACTGAAAAACCAACTCTCTGCTTTTTGGGTGCAGACACCATACATCACTAATACATGGTCCATGTGCCAACAGTTATCCCTGTGAGACCTGCGGTGCCCACTTTTTAAGATGATTCCAAGTGTATACAATTGAGGTCAGCGAAGTGACATAAGGGATGAATTTGGCACTTTGAGTCTACAGCCAATTGTATTTACTAGTAAGGGGTGAGAAAACAAACCTACATAGTTGAGTTATGTCTGTGAAAACAATGAACCCATTCTGCCGGTGCCACCTGTGATATATCAGTCTGGTTATGCAGGAAGTCTTTTTTGTGTTTTTACAACACATTTCACATCTCAGCACTTCCCTGGGGAAACAGATGGTAGTATCCCAGAGAATGCCACTAAAAAAAAATCAAAGAATAGAAGAAAGAGAAAGAGAGAGAGAAGAGGAAAGCTGAGATGTGAGAGAGAGATTTAAGCAGACACGTGGTTAATTAAAGGTAAATATATCAGAACAGAGAAAAAAGCTAAACAGGCAACAATGCAGTAGAGACTGGAGATGGCAAGAGCTCCAGGAGACATCTCCCACCCTGGGGAATTCCTCAGAGAAGCTATTAGTGACTTAGACACCTGTTTTCTGTTCCTTATTTTCTTTTTAATGGTTGGGTTTTCATCAGTTTTTTTCACAAGCTTTTTCACATATTTCCGCCCTTCTCCCCCACCCCAAATATTTTATTCCTTTTTCATCTGTTCCCTCTAAATCCCAACTGACAACTTCATTTTTTTCCAGTTTGGGTCTCTTATAAATAAGAGCTCAGATAGCACTCCAATTAAAATAAAAGCAAAACATGCAAGTCAGGGAGCAATTTCCTCTCTTGATGTTTCAGGAGCCAAATGTATTTTAGGTTTTTAAAGTAGTGTAGCTTGAATTTTTATTTATTTATTTCCAGTGTACAATTGTTTCTGTGTCTCTGTTCTCCACACGCAAAAGTGTAGAGTCCTTTTTATCCAGAATATATAATCCGGCAGGCCAAAATCCAGACTGCTGTTCTCATGCTGAGAACCAGTCAATCATTGAGGCAGGAGTTTATGAGTTAACTGGTGCCATAATAACATAATAAATGCATATTCTAGTTCTCCCATCTCCACCCACTCCCCCTCCCCCCCCCAAGTGCCAGCTCCTCTGAAAACACACACACACACATAGCCTTGGCCCCATTACACATACATATGCACATCCCTAGTGTCAGCCACATTGAATACATATGCACTTGCACACACAACCCTGGACCCATTACTTACACACATCCCCCAAGTGATGGCCACATTACATAACCACCCATGCACACAATTGGACTATGGCTGGATCTCAGGGATCCTGGCTCCTCAGGTCAGTAGGCCCTGGAAGCAGCAGGGAGTCAGAGCAAGAGAGGAGATGAATCATCTGCTGAATGTCCATTGGTGAGAAAATGTGGAGCTAGGGCCATTCTGCCTCGGGAAAATCCAAGAGTCAGAGAGTGGGAGAGAGGCTGATGAGAAGAGATGGATGCAAGCTGAAGAGGTGTGTGAGGATAGATCAGGGAGGCTAGGTAACTGAGCTCGGTGAAAGTTCAAGGCCCTTGGGAGGAGGAAGGTTGTGGTTATGAGTATAACCCTTTGAATATATGCTGCGTTCCAGGGCACCTAGATACTACAGTGCTGGTTGCATCATACATGCATTGGAGACTAACTTAGTTTAAATATGACTGACTGACAGACAGACAGCAGGAACCAGGTAGAGACAGTCTGTTTGGAGGTCCTGGTGGGATCTGTTTGTTTTTGGAGTGGCCCGGTTTAATTATAATCCACCCTTGCCTTTTTATAACAGACATGACAAAAGCGGTGAATGATCAGGGATAAAAGTGGGCCAGGAACCATTTTTGTCTTGGTCTCCTGCCAAGAGACCATTATCATCTGGTAACAAACAACACCTGGATGTGACTCCCACTGTATTTTTAAATTATGTTCTTGTGCTAGAGGCTACCTTGCCTGTCTCTCTCTCTCTCTCTCTCTCTCTCTCTCTCTTCCCAGTGTATTACCTGGCAAATTAGAGGAGCCAGACTCTTCTACATGACTGCTTTCATACTCACAGCCTGAAAGCCCCCCCGGGGACTTCCTCTTGAAAAGCACCTCACTTTCCACGTTCTGCCCTGCCATGAGGTTGGAGCACAGGATTCACTGCTCTTCTGCATCCAGCAAAGAACAAAGTGTTTTCAACCATCTTCTAGCCTTGGGATGCCTGAAGTGTAATAGATCCTCTACTGAGAGACACCAGTGGGCAAATTTCAGCCCAATTCTTTATGAGTGAGATAAGATACAGTTTTAGTTTTCACTACTTGAAAGCACATTGCTAACATCCTCCAAAAAGGCTTTTCTGCCACCAAAAGTTTACAATATAGGGCCAGATCCTACTTTCACATATGCTAGTGTAAACTGAGAATAACTCCACTGGTATCAGTTGCACTATATCAGATACACGCGATGGTCATTGACAGCAGAATGTGGCCAGCTTCGCACAGACATAACTGACTGTGCAAGCTGCAAAGGCAATGGATCACAGAGACCCTAGCATATATATTTAAACACACAGGCTTTATCAACATAGGACCATGGGCACTGCCAGATTGGATCAGACCCATGGTCCATTTAGTCCACGATCCTGTCTCCAACAGTGAGCAGCACCAGATGCTTCAGAGGATAATGAAGGAAACCTCTCATTAGGCAGATGTGAGATAATCTGTCTCCCACACTAAATCTCCTTCTAATCTCTAATAATTAATAGTTAGAGATAGACTGAAGGCCTGAAGCATATCTCTTTAACACATTTTGGGTATGCCTCTGGAAATGGATATAATTCTGAATATTCTTGTTAGCCATATAAATGTCCAATCCCTTTCTTAAACTTGGTAAATTTTTGGTTTCCGTGACATCCCTGAGGCAATGAGTTCCACAGTTTGATTATATCTTGTCTGGAAAAAATATTTTCTTCTTTGGTTTTAAATGTGCCAGCTTTCAATTTAGTGGAATTTCCCCTTCTTCTTGTGTTATGAGTAGAGCCAGTCAGGAATTTTCCATCAGTCAGGGGTTTTTTTCCACAGAAAATGAAGTTTTCACAACATTGAATTTTTCTCAACCTTTCCCATACTTAAACCGTCTTTCCCATTCCAGGACCTGCTCCCAGAACCAGCCTTTCATCTGGCTGGGATCCAGCCCACACAACCCTGCCATTTAGCAACATGAAAAGAGAAAGGTGGTCTCTAACCTTGACACCTGTTTATAGCCCCCATGTTTGAGAACTTCTGGTCTAGAGGTAAGGCTGGAAGAATGGGAGTTACGACTGTGGGTTCTCTTCCCAACTGTCCCACTCACTCATGGTGTGACCTTGGGGAAGTCACTTTACACATCTGTGTCACATTTTCTCCATCAGTAAAATGGGGATAATAAAATGTATCTACGCCACCGAGGGAGCTGAGAGGATAATGCTTGAAAAATATTTAAAGTTTTGCAGATGAAAAGTAATATATACAAGTGCAAATTACTCTAAATGAAATAATAATGAATAAATATTTTAAAAAGCCTATAGGCCTGACTCTCCACTGCCATGCACCTTACAGAGACATTTACAGAGTGTGTGTAAAATGCTACCATATTAGTAATCTCCATTCAATTATGCCAGAGGTAGCAATTGACATCTACTTTACACGCACCTTTCAGATCGGTAAATGACAACACAAGGTGCAAGGCACTATATTTAATTAGAAGATATGTGCCCAATCTGCACATTGCCTGGCTTTAGTTTAGTCCATTATAGAGATGAGAAGCAGCCACAAGTAATATTCAGAACAGATCCACATTCAGATTCTTAACACTTGATTTCTCTGATGCTCATCTCTAATTTTTAAATAAGTGGAAAGAGCTTTTTAAATTAGGTTATAATATTGATTTAATTGGAGATTGGTCCTGCTTTGAGCAGGGGGTTGGACTAGATGACCTCCTGAAGTCCCTTCCAACCCTGATATTCTATGATTCTATGATTAATCTTAGATCAGTAGGGCAAACTATTCACAGTGAACAATGGATTGAGTACAATTCACCGTTTTCTCTGTGAAGTGTCCAGGAACAAATTCCATAAATTTACTGGTTGTACAAAACTGTTTGATTTGACACAGATCACTTGACATGTTTGTCTAACTGGTTGAGTGTAACACTTACAATCAAATTTTATAAATCTGAATTTTTCTTTCTGACAATATTCTCCAGTATATGCTTAAAATTTGCTATTTCTACCAAATTTCCTGAAAATTTATTTGCTCGAATATTTATGGAAAAGAAACTCGAAAGTGATGTGAATATAGGCAAAGTGGATGGGGGTGAAGATTCAAAATGGATGTTTGCAGATCATTTTTTGCAATATTTGTCCAGTTCTACTTACAGCTGAGCAGGGCCATTTGCAGTGAACAGAAGTGAGTTTCTACACAACCTACATTTTCAAAAGTGACTTGTGATTTTTGGATGCCCAACTTGAGACATCTTAAACGGGGCCTGATTTTCAGAAGGAAGATTCTTCTCGGCATTTTTTAAAAAAGCAGAACCCTTTTAAGGCATCTTAACTTTGCTCCCCCCCCCCCCAAAAATCAAGGTCCCCAAAATCACGAATCACTTTTGAAAATGAAGGTCTCCCAATCTGCAGAACATTAAGACTCTGAGGCCATACAAATACTTGTATAATGGTTCTTCTCTCTCCTTTTTAGATCTGAATCCAGCTTGCACTCAAGTGGGGGTTGCCACCAGCACATTCTGTAGGAACCTCTCCACCTTCCCAAGAGCCCTTTTCCTGTAGAATAACAACCCCGTGCACAAACATAAAACTTAATTTAGTGAGCGTGTTACCTTTCTCCAAATAGCAATGATTTTCTCTTGGAACAAAAGAAAAGAACGTAACGTCCGAGAGCTTGTCTACACATACAGTGCTGCACTGCTGTAGCACTTAGTGAAGACGCTACCTACACTGATGGGAGAGTTTCTTCCATCAGTGTAGGTACTCCACCTCTCACAGGGGCAGGAGCTATGTCAACAGAAGAAGCCCGCCCATTGCCATAGCGCAGTGTGGATTTTCCGCATTTCTGAGTGATGCAGTTATACAGACATAAGTCTGTAGTGTAATAGACCAAGCCTGAGACCCTTGGCTAACATCCATGAAAGATCTTTCTGTGACAGGCAATCAGATACAGAAATTTACCTGTGGTTGCTTTGCAGTTTCTTTTCCCCCCAGGGAGGCATCCAGTAAACAAAAAAGTTTTAGCGAGAAGAAAATAATCAAATCCGACTTCCTCTGATTAGTCACAGGACGATAGTGCCATGGCAATTATTATAGCTGGGGTGGAGGTCTTGGATGATGGAACAATGGGGAATATTGATTTGGAGGAACTAGGCAGCAGGGAACACCCTGGATATACAGAGCCTTGGCTCTGCACATTTAGAAGCAAGTAGGTTGCAGATTTCACCGATCAGTATTTCCAAACTTGGAAAACATGTGGGCATGTTCAGAGCTCATGCTTCAAGCTGATCTTGAGGCCATCAAATGGATGTTCTACTCTCTGCTCTGTTCTACCTGCAAAAGGGCCAGTACAAAGTTTAGGAACCACTTAAGCCCTACTTTGAGGGGTTAAGTGGTGCATGGGCTTCTACTAGGCCTCTGCACAGGGGTGGATTTCACCCTGAGTAGGTTGCCTAGAGTTCCCTCTCCTCTTCCAAGTCCTTGAGTAATTTCCATTCTTGGACTCTCATCTTGAAAATATTTCTTATTTCCTTTAGTCTATGACTGGCACTAAACTTTCCAGTCTAGACTCAATCATATCATATCCCCATATCATTAGCTTCTCCAGCCCCCCGCACTTCACTCTCTCTACTCCTCCTTCCATCCCTGCCTGACTGTAACACTCACCTTTCTCTCCCTCATTACTGCTTTCTTCTGTGTCCCCTGACTGTAACACTCGCCTCTCACAATGCTTCCCTTACCCTATAACTGCCTTCTTCTACTCACTGAAAATGGCATGTGAGAATACAGAGTTGAGTTTTCCCACCCTTCAAATTCCTGCTCTCTTCCCTTTTCCTCTGCTCCCTTGGAGCAAATTTCAATTGACCTGCTATACATTTGGGGTAACTGGATTTTCCTCAGTGTAACTCAGGGCAGAATTATCCAACCAAGCAGTGTGTTTTCTGTGTGCTCAACCTCCTTCCATAAAGGTTATTGTTGGAAATAGTTAATGAGAATGAGACTGCCTGAAAAATAAACCCTGCAATATAATCAAGAGGAGAAGAAAATTGTAGCTTTTGCACTGGAACTTTCCTATTACAGAGGATCCCTTCATTCCTTCGGTGACCCCAGGTATTACAGAATCATAGACAATACAGAAAGAAAGGACTATTATGTCACCTAATCCATCACTTAATAGAGGGACAAGGCACAAGAGTTGGTGGATATCTACCATGAGGTTATATCTCTAAAGATTACAGGCTTTTCCATTCTGTAATTTCTCACCAATATATATATTTATAACTTTTCCGTCTTTTACACTCTCTCTCTCACACACACACATACACACACACACATACACACACAGAGCTAAGAACTAAACCCTGACTCCCAGACCAGGGCCTAAACCATAAAATCATATTCCCTTTGATTTATATAGCTATAGATTTTTTTAAATAACCTTCAAAAATCATTTTCCCAATAAACAAGTGAAAACTGAAAAATGTTCACTTTTCAACAGGAAATGTTGATTTTCAGAAAAAAAAGTTTTTGTAAACTAAAAAAACTACAAACTTATTTTTTTTAACCAAAACCTGTTTTGTTGTTGTTTGTTGTTTTTTAACACAAAACATATTTTGGTGAATGTTTTTCATTGAAAAAATTGGAAAAATTTGACTAAAGTGAAAGTTTTCCATGACAATTTCTGTTTTGGTTGCAAAGTCATTTTTTGTTAAAAAAAAAAAATGCTTTGATGAAAAAGCATCAACCACTTCTAATAATAATCCGTTCTTTCCCTGGTTCTTTTTCTGTCTAGTCTGTTTAGATCAGTGGTTCTTTACCTGCAGGTTGTGCACTGTTTGCTGCCCAATCAGCACACAGCTGTGGCCCATGTGACATCCTCAGGGCCATACAGGTAGTGTATATATTGTTTGAATGCAGCCCACGTAACACATAGAAAGTAGCATATGTGGCCCACAACGCTACATAGGTTGAGAACCACTGATTTAGATTGTAAATTTGGAAGTAGGGTCTGTCTGCCCAGAACCTACAACAATAGGGGCCACAATCTCAGGTGCAGTAAGTAGAATCTACCATAATTTAAATAACAATTACACATATTTTACACTGTCTTCCACATTGAGGATTTGGGAAATAGCATGACTAAAAGCCCTAGTTCTACCAAACATGGCAAGTTTCTCTCAGTGTCATAAACAGTTCTTAATTAGAACAAATGGTCTTAGCCATAAAATAAAAGAAAATTTATGATTTGGTGACAGCTAATCGTTTGCAAGAAACAACAGATGTACTTACAATGAAGATATATTTCATGTTTTTCTTGCAAAGTACTTCTAACTGACTGAATAATGCATTGTAATGATTACTCAAATAGTTCCAAATATGGTTTTAAGAATTTATAAAGCACTTCATCCTCCATCCAGTCCTACATGAGTATTACTTAATTGGTGGCATATGAAAAAGAAAGAACGGGGGGGTACAAGCTTTTCGTCCTACTTATGCTAGAAGTATATACATGGTGATGAAAAAGAAACATCCATCTGAAGCCAGAGAGAGGAAAATCTTAATCTAACAGAGACTAAAAGGATAAGGGTAGAAGGTTTTTTCTAGCATGATGTGTTGTATCATGAACTTTATTGAGGTAATAATATTTTACATTTACTGGGCTTGATTCTCCACTGCCTTGCAAGTTGTATGATCATTTACACCTGTAAAAAAAGGAATGCATGGGTGTGAACTGCTACCACTGGTGAAAGTGACTGAAGAATTCTAATTTGCACTCATTGTATATAGATCACAGAATCACTAACTACATAACATACAAGGAAGGGGAGAAACAGGTCAATTATACCGAGCACATTTTACCTGTCTAGACACCTAGGGACTTATATGTCCCCTCCTCATTGTAGTACCCATGTGCCTCACAAACATTAAGGGGCAGAGTCGGCCACGCTTCACTCTGATTGAGAAGCACTTTCCTCCATGAGTACTCCCATTCATTTCAAGGACTCTGATTGCAGAACCAGGTACTATTCAAAGGGACTAGGGGTGGCAGAATCTGGTCCTAATGAATTAAACACCCCTGCAAGATCGGCAAACAGTAATATCCTCATTTTACAGATGCAGAACTGAGGCACAGAGAGATTAAAATGATGGTTCAAGAGAACACAGGGTAAGTATGGAAGAGTTGGGATTCAAACCCGGCTTTGCTGTGGCCCAGCCCAATCTCATATCAAAAGACCATCCTTCCTCTGGCATCTCAAAGTCTGATACAAACATTAGTGAACTGAGCTACACAACATTCCTGTGAGCTACTGTTACTGCCAGAGATTATTGTTATCCCCGCTTCATAGAGGAGAAACTGAGTCACTGAGAGGAGAGATGACTTCCCAAAGCTGACAAAACTCAAAATCAATATCAATGATTGTTTGGCTTGAGTAAGGACTTTAGGATTTTCCTCAACAGTAACATTTATTTATATATCATTCCACTTTCAAAATGTTTACAGTTATTAAATCCTAAATTCTTCAGGACATCTGACAACCTCTATCAGAAGACGTTAGGAAGAGATATTTCATAATTGCCCACTTCTGGATTTCTTGTGCCTTTTTCTGAAGCAGTTGGTGTGGGGCCAATGTCTGAGACAGGATTCTGAACTAGATGCTTCATTGGTCTAATCTGGTTTGGCAATTCCTATTTTCCTATTACTAGCCACTATCAGAAGCACAACAGTGGCTTAGATGCTTCAATGAACTGATATGGCAAATCCTCTGTTCCTAAGACATTTAATTAAAGATGTGTTAAAATAAATAGATTAAGAATTAAAACAATATACTAAACTCACATGAAAAGAACAGTGGTGATTAAGCAGTTAAAAACTAATTCCAGAAACAACACAGATGCCAGATACATCCCACACAGGGGCTAATTCTATAGAGCAGATCCTCCGATACATCATGCTGCAGCCTAATCAGCCTCAACATATCTCCCAGGTATGAGTTTGTTGATAGAAACTGTTTGTTTGTTCAATGCACTTTGTCAATTTCTTGCTGACATAACAGTAGCTAATTAAAGAGGGACACCTGACACTTGCCTCAATAACTGGGATGTGATGAGAGACAGATCATTCCAATGCCCCTCTTCTTTGTTCTCCCATCACCTAATGGATTCCTTTTACCCCAGTGCTTTCACTCCAGCTAACCTGGTTTCAGTATCATAAAAGATCTATTTCTCTTGCACTCTGTCATCCTGCATATTCCAAAGTACTTTAAAAAACAACAGCGAGGTAGCTGGGGACATGTCTTAGAGTTGGAAATGTTTATTTTCCTCCTGCAGTTAGAACAAAAGGTAAATAACAAAGCATTATGGCAGTTTCCTCACAAAACACACTACCCCAGGGAACAGGACATCTCCTCTACACTAGCATTTGTTCCCAGCTTTCCCCTCTCGCAATGTACCATCTGTCTTACTTCAGGACTTGTGATATGAAACATTTTCTCCACCCTGCACTGAAATGAGAAAATAATTTACAATTCATACTGATACAGCCGTGGGTTTCCCATACACACTGTTTCATCAGCAGTCCCTAATCAAGACAGAGATGACCACCTTCTTCTGAAACAGGAAGGAAAGAAAGTCAGTGGGCCCAAATCCCAGAAACACTAAGTCCCCTTTTGCATTGTTCTAGCAGCAAAAAGGGGCATTAAGGATGGGGAAATACCCCATCAAGAACAGCCCCTGTACAAGAGGCCTGCCCGGCTGGTGTAGTGTTGCGGCTCCCTGCCTCTATTCTCAACTCTTGTTTTAGGGGCTACGTGGAGAGAGGATTTAGGCCAGTGATGAACAGGGGGCATGGATGGAGGACATTTTGTTACAGCTATCCTCCGCTTCCCACAGTCCATGGGCACAAAAGAAGCAGAACATAAACTAAAGCAGCCCTGAGACAGCTCTAATTTAGGCTAGGATTAGGAGACCCACAACCACTGCAGACAACAGAGAGCAGCCTTGGCCCCTACACTGCAGACCAGAAGATAAATAAAAACCATGAAAATAAAAGTAGAACAGCCCCAGGGTGCAATTGACCCACTGCAATCTTGCTCCAATAATAGAGTGAAATTTGCTTGTTGCAGAGGGCTAGCACAAACTAAATCCCTATTGAATGCTTAGCCCGGTGTTGCTCTTTGTCCTGAGGAATTTCATCCACAAGGACCTGGACCCCTTTCTCTGTCAAGACACCTAGCCTTCTATCATTTACAGTATCTGCTCCTGCCCACCTCCTTGTGAGCCTGATCCTGCTCCCTCTGAACTCAACGGCAAAACTCCCATTGTCTTCAGCAGGAGCAGGACTGGGCCCCTTCTGGTCTATGCACCCTAACCTGAACCTTTCGGCATTTCTCCAGGTTCTGTGACTATTTCACCTCCCCAATCCACAGCCCATTTACGTCATCATAGTGCATCTGATCTTTTTGTCAGTCGCTAAAAATTATTATTGCCTGACTCTCATTCCCTCAACATCTTTTCTGTAACATGGGAGCAAACGGGTCATAAGAGGCAAGAAGAGAAAGATTCAACCTGCTGCAGACAGGTTGTGGTTAGCCCTCTCAGATCCTCCATTTTGGCAAAAAAATTATGTGCAAGTGCAGGGGAAGAATTCCATAAGTTACACTGAGCTGGTTTTACCCTACATATGGTTGGGGTTTGGGTAGTGAGGGGTTAGTCCAATAAATACAGAACATGGGGGGAAAGATTACCTAGTAAGTCATGTAATTCGTTTTTTAAAAAAAAGCTTCTATTGCCAGTTTTCTGTGTCTTCCCCAGCGAACAGATGCTACGAGAGAGGAACAAGTAAACAACAAACAAACACAGCAAACCTGAGCACTACAGTCTGCTCTCCAGCAAGGCGACAAGAGGCAGTAGAATGGGGACTTTTCCTACAATGGGTGACTGATATATTTGACCCGCCAGGGACATGTATAAACAGCGCCTGGGACCTCTCTGGCTAGATGCCCTAAATTTTCTTAAATAGAACTAGTTATCCTTGGGTGTTATATTTCCCAGCAAAATAAAAGCATCCAGATTTATTTCTATTCCATTTCCCTCTGCTCTGCATTCTCCTTAAAGGGAGCTTACTGCTGGTGAATAGTACCAGATTGTCAGACCATGAGACACAGAACAGGTATGTTAAGGGCAACAACAGCGCAAGCTAATATGCTTAGAGAGACATTTCCAAAGATGAGAGGGTGAAGGTCAGTGTCTATTGCTTATTCAGTCCTCAGCTTCTCTCCCGAGCCTGCCAACAAAAGGGTTCATCATTGTCCATTGCAGCAGTGACATGGTCTGTTCGCATTTCATATGGAACACCAAACAATCAGCAAATCCGGACAGCTTTCAGCCATTGACGTGTTAAGTTGGATTTGTACTAGTGACTGTGGGCTAGATTTTCAGTACACCTCAGTAATGTGGGGTGCACAATGGGAGATGCTGGGTCCTGAGCACTTTTTAAAATCTGGCTCTTATTTACGTGCCTGCATGGGAGTTGACCTCTTCTGAAAATCTGATTTTATTTGTGAGTGCTGAGCCCTGGAAAATCTGGCCCTGAGCAATTTGGAAATCTAGCCTCTAGAGGTGACAGTCTCTGTAGTTCACAACCAATGCTCTGAGAACTCCAAGCCCTTTGTTAGCGAAAACAATGTATTATTTATGCTTCCTTGCCCCAAGAAAGGAGGGGGATCTCTCCCTGTGATTTCAGCAGGGGAAGGAAAGTTGAACTCCCATCCTCTGCCTTCCCCTTTATTTTACCCTCTAGTTATCTCCTGCTTCAGAGAGATCATAGTTCAACATCTCACAACATCTGTAGAGATTAAATGAAACAAATAATTGCCATAATTTGCAAATTGATTTGCACTATTGTTTCCTTGGGAACTGTCATGTGTACATCACCACATCCCAACATGGTAGGCACTGTTTGAACAGTAAGAAACACCCCCCTGCTGTAAAGATCTTACAGTCTAAGTAGACAAGACAAAGGGGAGAGGAAAGAGGCACAAGAGAAGCAGCAACTTGCTCGAGGCCGCACAGTTGGTCAATGGTAGAGCAGCATCATTTTAACTCAGGTCTCCTAGCTCCTACTCTAGAGCTTTAGCGAGTAGACCATGCTGCCTGCCAAGCCAGCTGCACAGTGATGTACCCAGTGTTCTGTTAGATGCCTTTAAACCTGTGTGGCTTGAGGGAATCACAAATTCTCAACACCCTCTTGAAGTCATAAACTGTATAGGAACCAACGGGGGGATAATTGCTCCAAGCCTTTGATTTAGCTTTCAGATGCTGAGCCATAAATAAATGGCTCAAGTCTTATTACTAACAAGGAACCAAACAATGTTCACAGTCAGATGCTGGGGAACAGCTTCAGAACAGCTGGGATTAAAGGAGTCAATCATAAGTGTTGACAGAATATGTTGCTTTCATTATTACTATTTAAAGGCTGTGAACATTTTTGTTACAAGTGCCTTACATACTTCCATTTCACTTATCTGCATGACATTCTCTCCTCTCCCCTTTCTTTTGCTGGCACATGGAACCCAATTAAATCACTTTCTAATTCATAATGTATTAAGATAATAATGGGAACCGAAGTTAATAGCGAGACTGGAATTTGCAGAAGGCATTTACGTGCTTGTTTAATTATGTACCTCAGGTTAGGATGCCTTTTCTCCAGCGCCCACGAGCAGTCATGAGAAGCATGCACTGAATCAGACTTGGATAGAAAGAGATACCTCCGGTGTGATCATTCAGAACCCTGTTACACAGAGAGGTAGGCTGGATCTCTGAAAATATACATCAGAGGTATTTTTTGCCTATTTGCCTCACTAATTAACTGCCAAAAGTTTCAAATCTGTCATAGAAAGCCAAGATCAAAAGTCTAATTGACATAAATGGGCTAGATCCTCAGCTGGCATAAACTGAAGTTAATTGGAATTACACTGATTTATACCAGTTGAGGATCTGGCCCATTCCATTTATTGGAAGTGTCCAAAAGGGAGAAAGAGAAAGAATGGAAGACTCGGTTATTGCAATGGGTGTTTCAGAGACACAGAGATAGAGATAAATGATAGAGCCACAGTATAGATAAAGTACTTCTAAAGGGCTACCATAGGTTACAATAATACTTTGAACTTCTATAATGCCTTGCTCCTGAGGGTCTCAAGATGCTTTCCAGGGGCTAAGGAATTATTCTGAGCCTCAGAACACCTCCGTGTGGAAGATCACTATTATTGTCCTCCCACTGGCCTCTTCAGAACATGATCTTTTAGGTGTAGTAGCTAAACAGGACAGATTAGTGGCCTAATCATGAAGGGTGAGATCCTGCGGTCCTTTCTCAAGCAGAACTTCCATTGTCTGAGTAAGAACTGTAGAATTAGGGCCTTGGCTTGGATTAGTTTGGAGGAGCTCTGTTAGACGGCACAAGTCTGTCAAGAGAAGTAGTGGAAACAGCATTGATCCAGTGTTGAAACCTAAGCTGGGCAAAGCAGTGGTGAATGTATGGTGGGAAGAGCATTGTGAGTGGTCAAGGACAATATGGATGGACCTAAGAGGTTTTACAGTATCTCATTGCTACGAACACATGACATTATTTAAGTGCAAGAGCTCTCAGGATGGCTTTATACATGCTTATACATGGTCTTATCCACTGGAGCATGGAAAGCATTGGGAGCTCATTCACTGATCTGAAAGGAAGAGAATGAATTCTTCGCCAGGTGAATGTCTAGATAGTATTTCCCCCACTTTATGCCCACCAGCATAACTTTATAATTATATTGCAGAGCCTCTTGTAACAGCTCCTACATGGTGGAATTACAGCATATAACAAGTGTGTCAGCTTCCAAGTGAATGGCTTGCAGTGTTTTCTCTTTGCCAATTTCACCTTCTCCTTCTTTCCCCCCTTGCTCCTTCCTCTTCTTTTAACGGAGTTATAGTAGATCCCCTGAACAAATGAGAAAACAGAACTTCTCTGCACAGTGTTACAGAGGCTTGGGGCAAACCTGTTTAGCATTTCCTGTATCACATTTTGTTATCCTTTATCATTAACCTGCACTAATCTCTGTAGACAGAGAGCCAAGGGGCAGAAGAGACACTAATACCCTTCCCATCTTGTCGATGCCAAAATAATTAAACTGGTCCCTCTGGGTTCTTAGTGCCTTCTTGTGCTCTTTTGCAAGGTTGTTCGCTTGGTGGTTGAGAGATTTTATTTGTTTTAATGGACTGACAATGTTACACAAGCCAAAGCTGCAGAATCTCTCCTTCTAGGTTACAAGATGCATCCACAAATAGCTCCTGATAAATT
Source organism: Eretmochelys imbricata (assembly GCF_965152235.1). Classification (NCBI taxonomy): domain Eukaryota; kingdom Metazoa; phylum Chordata; order Testudines; family Cheloniidae; genus Eretmochelys; species Eretmochelys imbricata. Next base: position 11,361,823 of record NC_135593.1, on the reverse strand, counting down.
AATGCTAATTCTTTGTACTGCTATCGCTTCTCCCAAGGCAGGATTACAAGGACCTAAGAAAACAACAACTGGAAATATTCTCCTTTCATTTACCCAGGTGCAACCCCATTGACATTACTGAGGTTGCACCATTGTAAATGGAAGGAGAATTTGTCCGAGAGGAAAGAGCTATATTCTCAGAAACATTATGGATAAGTCCCACCTACACTATGACTGTGACTTTCAAAAGCACTCAGCTCTGATCAAACTTCTTCTATCAAAGTCAGTGGGAGTTTTACCTTTTACCTTTAATGGATGTGGAGTACGATCAACTCTGGCCCCTTTTGAAAATCTCCCCCGAAAACTACATTCAGGTCCCGAAAACTCTGAGCAAAATCGTTGTGCTCCAACCTGTGCATAGAGGATCTATCTGTGTCTCTGTAGCTAAATTTAAAGCTTGGGATGGAGACGGAGGTAAGTACTGTTCTCCTCTGCACTTTACAGAAGGTTAATGAAGCACAGAGAGATTGATCTGTAACAGGACTGGGCACAGTACCCATATCTTCTGGGTACTCTGAGCCAAAGCCAGTGGGCTTTGGTTAAGGCCCCTGAATCCCAATCCCATGTCTCAAATGCAAGGGGCCTGATTCTCAGTTACACTCAGGCCACTTTGCCTGGACTTGTAAATATGAATCAGGCCCATGAATGTCCTTCCTTCCAGGTTTCAGAGTAACAGCCGTGTTAGTCTGTATTCGTAAAAAGAAAAGGAGTCCTTGTGGCACCTTAGAGACTAACCAATTTATTTGAGCATGAGCTTTCGTGAGCTACAGCTCACTTCATCAGATGCATACCGTGGAAACTGCAGCAGACTTTATATATACACAGAGAATATGAAACAATACCTCCTCCCACCCCACTGTCCTGCTGGTAATAGCTTATCTAAAGTAATCGTCAGGTTAGGCCATTTCCAGCACAAATCCAGGTTTTCTCACCCTCCACCCCCCCACACAAATTCACTCTCCTGCTGGTGATAGCCCATCCAAAGTGACAACTCTTTACACAATGTGCATGATAATGAAGTTAGGCCATTTCCTGCACAAATCCAGGTTCTCTCACTCCCTCACCCCCCTCCAAAAACCCACCCCCATACACACACAGACTCACTCTCCTTCTGGTAATAGCTCGTCCAAACTGACCACTCTCCAAGTTTAAATCCAAGTTAAACCAGAACATCTGGGGGGGGGGGAGGAAAAAACAAGAGGAAATAGGCTACCTTGCATAATGACTTAGCCACTCCCAGTCTCTATTTAAGCCTAAATTAATAGTATCCAATTTGCAAATGAATTCCAATTCAGCAGTTTCTCGCTGGAGTCTGGATTTGAAGTTTTTTTGTTTTAAGATAGCGACCTTCATGTCTGTGATTGCGTGACCAGAGAGATTGAAGTGTTCTCCGACTGGTTTATGAATGTTATAATTCTTGACATCTGATTTGTGTCCATTTATTCTTTTACGTAGAGACTGTCCAGTTTGACCAATGTACATGGCAGAGGGGCATTGCTGGCACATGATGGCATAAATCACATTGGTGGATGTGCAGGTGAACGAGCCTCTGATAGTGTGGCTGATGTTATTAGGCCCTGTGATGGTGTCCCCTGAATAGATATGTGGGCACAATTGGCAACGGGCTTTGTTGCAAGGATAAGTTCCTGGGTTAGTGGTTCTGTTGTGTGGTATGTGGTTGTTGGTGAGTATTTGCTTCAGGTTGCGGGGCTGTCTGTAGGCAAGGACTGGCCTGTCTCCCAAGATTTGTGAGAGTGTTGGGTCATCCTTTAGGATAGGTTGTAGATCCTTAATAATGCGTTGGAGGGGTTTTAGTTAGGGGCTGAAGGTGACGGCTAGTGGCGTTCTGTTATTTTCTTTGTTAGGCCTGTCCTGTAGTAGGTAACTTCTGGGAACTCTTCTGGCTCTATCAATCTGTTTCTTTACTTCCGCAGGTGGGTATTGTAGTTGTAAGAAAGCTTGACAGAGATCTTGTAGGTGTTTGTCTCTGTCTGAGGGGTTGGAGCAAATGCGGTTGTAGCCTATTTCCTCTTGTTTTTTCCTCCCCCCCCCTCCCCAGATGTTCTGGTTTAACTTGGATTTAAACTTGGAGAGTGGTCAGTTTGGACGAGCTATTACCAGAAGGAGAGTGAGTCTGTGTGTGTATGGGGGTGGGTTTTTGGAGGGGGGTGAGGGAGTGAGAGAACCTGGATTTGTGCAGGAAATGGCCTAACTTCATTATCATGCACATTGTGTAAAGAGTTGTCACTTTGGATGGGCTATCACCAGCAGGAGAGTGAATTTGTGTGGGGGGGTGGAGGGTGAGAAAACCTGGATTTGTGCTGGAAATGGCCTAACCTGACGATTACTTTAGATAAGCTATTACCAGCAGGACAGTGGGGTGGGAGGAGGTATTGTTTCATATTCTCTGTGTATATATAAAGTCTGCTGCAGTTTCCACGGTATGCATCTGATGAAGTGAGCTGTAGCTCACGAAAGCTCATGCTCAAATAAATTGGTTAGTCTCTAAGGTGCCACAAGGACTCCTTTTCTTCCTTCCAGGGATTCTGCTGCTCCACCAAGAGAGGAAGTATCACTTCTCCGATCCCCAGGAATGAAACCTGGGACATTCCTTGTTCACACTGACCAAGGCACCCTTCAAACATCTCAGACACATCCTTTGGCTTGACAGCGCCTTTGGGGTGCAGAATTTTCCCAGCTATAAACCTTGATCACCTTGATCGACTGGCCCATCAGCCCCCACAGAGAGAGTGCTGATCACAACAGGTCAGTCATGTTGTTCTAGCCAGTCCTTCAGCCACACGCTGGCCAGGCCATCAGTGGCACCAACTATGCACAAGACAGGTTTCAGAGTAGCAGCCAGGACACTTTATTTTTGTTCACAGTTCACGACATGAAGAAATTCTTGAGAAGGGGAAGAGGAGAAAGACTCTCCTGAACCTTCTCTTTTAAAAGTTGCTCAGGCAGGCACCTGTCATTACTTCTCACTAGCACAGGGTCTGTTTTTTTACTTGTCAGGTGCATGATGCTGCATTCCAGCTATGGAAAACAGACCAGCAGTCTGAGGCCAAGGAATCCCATGGTTTGATTTCCTGCTGTTGTTCAGTAATAGAAATCAGCCAAGTCCAAACAGCCCCAGGCTTCAGGTTCCACCATAAGGCTGTTCTAAATTATGCTGAGGCTAACACAGTCCAAAGATGAACAAGGATCAAGGGAGCACAAAGATGGTTTAAAGTCACTGTGAAAACCTTCCTGTTCTGCACCCTCCTGGACTTCTATTAAGATGGAAGATCCTGGACCTAGGAGTCCAGTCTCCCAACCCCCTCAGATTTACCCAGCTATTATCCATGTTTGCATATGGGATCAGTACATATACATAAGTAATTTTAGAAAACAAGAGTACCAGATTGTTTCAAGTTCTACAAGGCTGTAATCTAATTAATGTGCCAAGATCACATTAACCCCTTCTCAAACATATCCCTCAACCCCTGACCTCCTCCCCTTGGCAGTCCTGAGACTTGAGAAACAGTTTGACTCAGACCCACGTCTAGTGAGCAGATTGATTATCCCTTAAGATGCTTCGGCTGGCTTCAACTTTCTCCGTTAGTTAACAAGTCACCGGTGAGCTTTTCATAGTGCCTAATAACTGTCCCTGTTGAACTGTTCCTCTCTGAACAGGGGCATTAAATGAAACTTTTCTACCAGAAATGTCTAGGTAGCAATAATGAAGGATCTTTTCTTTATTAATAAGCTAAATTTATCCCATCTCTATTATGCCTGTCATTGGATAACCCGTTTTCCTTCTATCACTCTTTCTTCCTAGCCACCTCTCCCCCACTCCTTTCTCCATCTTTTGTCCCCTGTGTAGTTGGTCCTAAAATAGGGTTAGTTAACAAATGCCAATTATTTTTCATGGGAAACTTTGAGGAAAAAAATCTTTTTCCCTCCCCAAATGTCCTGCTATTTTTTTTTATTGAAAATCAAACCCCAACCCCCTGAAAAATCTGTTTTTGAAAATCAAAAAAACAAAAATGTACTGAAAACTGAAAAACATTCATGCTTCTAAAACCAATTTTTTTTTCAATTTTATTTTTGTCATTGAAAAACTGGTATAACTGGTAAAACTCAACCAAAACAAAAAAAGTATTTTGCAAACTACTGCTTTGGTCAAAAAGCCATTTTTTTAATCAGAAATGTTTCCATGACAAAATTTTGACCAGCTCTATGTTTAACAAAAACTCTTGGGCCTATTCACCCCCACAGTATGATTCATTTAATTAGATGGGAATTGCTTGTATCCTGGATACAAACACCCCCACATGTTGCAATTTACAGAATGCATCAAGACAACGGACATTAGATTTCAGGAAGCCATACACCTTCCAAACAGACAATGAGAAACAGGATCTATCCAATCTTCTTCAGAAGAGAGGAGGGGAGGGTCAGGGGGCTGTGGAGGATCCGACGCAGGAATCTAAAAGTGGAAGAGGAGGTCCTCATCCTCCACCTGGTTTGGATAAGCAGTGCCCTCCTACCCCCGATCCCCATCCTCCTTCGTTGGTTCAGTGAGATCTCACTCTCCTGTCTTCATCCTACTTCACTCACAACCCACTGATCCCCTCTACAGCAGGTTCGTCCCTCCATGATGCATTTCTGGCCTTGCTCCCCATGACAACATGGAGGCTGTAGGGGCATTTGATAGTAACAAATGTACAATATAGAACCATTTTTCACTGGCCAAAATGGAGTAGAGGACTTAATAGTTTTTTGCTCTTTAATTTCTATGTATATGTGTGTACACATATATTAGAAGGTAAATTGGCCGTCTACTCCATTATTTTGCCAGTGCAATCCATGCATGCACGCACACACACACACACGAGGGGGGGAAGGGAGTAACGATTTTATACATACAATAGTCTCTCTCTCTTTATATACATATATACCTACCAACCTTTACAAGATACTGAAGTCTTATTTAAACCACGAGCTATGCCTCCAATGTTCTATACTGTATGAAACCCATCACAGAATAACTGTGAATAAAGTAGCACACATATATCTCTGAGCTGGGTATCCTACTGTATAGTCAATATAATTGTCTCTGCATACAAGCATTTTGCATCTCAATGCCAAAGAATATGCTCATATGATACACCTTGAATTTAGAGTTCAGACCCAGGGAATATTGAATTTATAAACAGTTTTATGTCTGAAATCGTCTCTAAATGCCAGAGCATGAAGACTCAATTCTGTAATCAGCACATCACTGAGGAGATTTCACAATTCAATAACATGGGGTAGAAATGTGAATAGAAATTCAAGCCACAGCAATGCCGAGCAATCACATAGCTTTGCTGTGGAGTGAAACTGAAAGAGAATAAAACATGATTTGTTTGTGAATCTGTGGGAGTAGGGAGGAGGAGTTGCTCACTGGCAATCAGACTCTGATCTCCTTTACATCTGTGTAAATCTGGAGTAACTGACATCAGTGGAGATATTCCAGAGTTTCAACAGGCATAGGAGACAGCAGAATCTGTCCCTGGGTCTACTGCAGCATTTTACTGATCTGTGGGGATAAAAGAAGATAAGTATCTAACAGTGTCCAATAATAATTATTGTATATTAAATTATTTGATGTATCTTATTATCTATTATTTGCTAACTACCATTTTTTCTTTATCTTGGGGTAGTGCCCAGAGGCTCCAGTCAGGACTGGGGCCTCATTCTGCTAAGCACTGTACAAACAGGAAGTAGACAAAGTCCCCTCCCAGAAGAGCTTACAATCTAAGACCCTCATCCTGCCATGAGCTGCACATGGGGAAATCTCTGTGGGGAGGTCATTGCCGGATCAGGGTCTAAGCAGGTAAAGAACTTATGAAGTTAGGAAGAAAATCAAATATATACATTTTGATAGATAGATAGATAGATAGATAGATAGATAGATAGATAGATAGATAATGGCATATGTAAATAAATATTGACTTTCCACAACTGCCCCTCAGCACAGCTATGTAAATGTCAGCTGATTTCTAATACGCATGACTGCAGAAATGGGTCTGGAAGGATGTGAAGTAAAAGAGGGGAGGGGCCTTGCAAATGAATTCAGGGGGGATGCTTAGCGCATAAGTAGTGGCATAGAAGAAAGCCTGAAGATATTTGTGAGAGAAGGGGATAGGCAAGCAGATGATGTTGACATAATCGGTGAAGCAGCTGGGATGAGGGGCAATGTGATGATAGATTAGAGCAGATAGGTGAGGGAGAGTAGAACTGTAAAACGCTTTGGAGATTACGACAAGAATCTTGTAACTGATAAAGTGGGAGATGGGGACTGAAAGATGGGAGTGATGTGCTCAGAGTGATGATCAAGGAAGAGCATCTCAGCAGCTGTGTTTTGCATGTGTTGGGTGGTGTCACTCTGCGTGTCAGGAAGCTGGAGGAGAACAGTTTGCAGTAATCAAGATGGGAGTTGATGAGGGCCTAGGTGAAGGTTTTGGCTGAGCGGACAGAGAGAAAAGATGGTGGAAGTATTTATGGAGGAAGGAGTGGCAAGATCTAATGACGTCCCTGATATGTGACACACGGGAGAGGATCTCAGGCAAAGATGATTCCCAGGTTATGGAGCTGATCAACGGGAAGGATGCTGGTTTTGTCAAGAGTGTTAGACAAAAGGAGAGGTAAAGAGAGCTTGGAGAAAAGATCGGGAGTTCAGTCCTGTGCATGCTAAGTGTAAATTGATGGCAAGATGCTGTTGGTTATCATACACACTATACTCTTTCCTGTTTGTTCTTAGGATGCTAAATGAGCTACACATCTTTATCTCCTATTCAGAGGGTAATAGAGAGCATTACACCATTAAAAATAAAATGATCAAGTCAGGTTATCCACAGATGTCCATGGAACTGAGCATCTTAAATCCGCTAGGTGACTTGAAAACCTCAGCCTAAAGTTTCAATAGCTCATTCATACCCAGCCACGGGTATTTCAGAGGCTGTGGTAAATGCAACATCCTGTGCTAAGCAAAGAGGCAAAAATAGGAAGAAATACAAAATGTAATTTTTTGTGATATGTGTGAATCCTATACCCTTTTTTTATTCTCCTTGAATATTTTTCTGGAGAAGACACTCCATTAGCTTTATTGTTACCTTTTCTGCACAAAAATCTTAATTCTCTGCTTTTTATTTTATCTGAAATGTCCAATTAAAATCCTTCTTTTCGCTGCATAATTCTTTATCGCTTGTCCTGAATGTACAATATTTCTAAGAAAGGGGGAGAAAGAGACTACATACTAGCAAATTGTCAGAATGAAACTGCAGAATTAAAGAAAAGATTCTTCTCTTTCATACGCTGGCTGATCCTCTGCCTTTTACTCCCCTGTTCCAAGTCTCAAAAGCAGAAGCAGGGAAAGAAAAGAGCTTTCAAATGCACTAAACTATTATGTATTTTAGAAGAGTGGTGTTCCAGATAAAACACTATGACAAGGACTCAATAGACAGGAAACACCTCTATGAGTAGGAGACCAGAAAACATCAGCCCCAGTTCACTTCATCCAGCTACTCAGACAGGATACAAAAAATAAATGGAAGCAGTGTAAAGTTAAATGTTTGACAGTAACTTTCCTTCTTATGTAAATAATTTACAATATTTCTCATTTCCTCTTGGGCATCAGAATAGATGTGAAATCTAAAGGACCAATTCCCCCCACGGTAGTGCTAGGAACCAACCAAGAATGGAGCCCATTGTGCTGTACAAACACAGAGTAGTAGACAGTCCCAGGCCAGAAGATCTTTCAATCTAAAGACAAGACAGACACAGGTTAGGGGGAAGAGGGATAATGTACTAGCAAAGTGAGCTTGTGTGTATCTTACTTTGCAAGCAGCCATATTAGGTGAGATCCCATCTGACACTCCTGCACTACCTCCCCACTTCTCCATTGCAGATAATAGAGGGGATGGTAAATAGATACTTGGCACTCTTGGTCCCGGGAAGGAATAGATAGAGATGGCGGGGGGGAATAGATAGAGCCTAGTCTCCAGCCCTCCAACATACTAGCTTCCAACCACTGCTACTGGTAATCGTCAGTAGCAGATTTGTATTCCCTGGAAACAAGCAGGGAGCAGGGAAGGAATTATTTTTTTTGAGGCATGATGCCTTTCCTGGGATGCTCGTGGGGTGACACAGTCATGCACCATGCCTTGTGCACGGTAGGTTCTAAAAATACAACCTAACCCATGGAAATGAATGGGGCAGCTCACAGAGTCAGGTACTACTTTCCAGGAGTACAGGGCAGAATCTGACTCTAAAATATACTTGCTTATCCCTAGAATGTATATACTGTAGAAAGCTCTCCTGCACTGATGAGGGAAGGACTGGATGGGACATAATAGGACTTTTCCCTTTCTAATTACAATGATTCTGTTATGCTGAAATGTGATTTTTTTTTTTACAGATTTTTTTCTCTGAATTTTTCTTGCTATCACTTTCAGAATTGCTTTTGATTTTTTTCCCCATTTACTGAGAACTGTTTTCACTGAGAACATGATTTTCAGTAAACAATCAAAAAATCTTAAATAACAATTACAGCAAATATTTCAGTTAAAACATCATGGACAATTTCACAACAATTTTGATAATGTTGACAAGTTTTTGAAAAAAGTTTCATTTTTTGGAGAAAGACCATTTTTCAATTAATAAAATATTTAGTGCAAAAAAAATCCAAATCCAGCAGAGAGTCCATCCCCCGCCCCCTCCCAAAGCTCAAGGATGTTCAGAACTAGCCCCAATTATAGAGACAAGGGACAAAAGCTAAGCTCATGTCTGAATCCACATTTGAATCTCTCCAGGTTGATTGGAACAGTATTATCATTGGGCACACTGTCTGGGAATGTGGATCTTGGTCTGGATCAGAACTTTTCCAAACTGAGGGAAGTTCATCCCTAGAGTTTCGATTCTGGCCCATTTCTGCTGAAGACAGATGGAAATTAGACACACAGTTACCTTTGGCAAAGCATCTCAACACAGATGGACACATGGTCACTGATATTAAATCACTTCAAGGCAGATGGGCACACAGTTGATGATACCCTTTTCACTCATTCTGTATTCTGTGCCACGAAGCATGGATGTGGGCAATAAAGAAAACAAAACTGGTCCTTTCTTTCTGGCCCTGGTAACTTTCTCTGATAAATTATTCTAAATTCAGAGGGAAAAGCATGTCTTGCTTCTCATGAGAGGTGTCAATTGAAAATAAATGTTTGCACAAAATTATAATGATTTGCAGCTGAGAGACATTTAGTGCCTGCCACATCCTAAAAATCGCATTTAAACTACCTTTTGCACCTTTTAAGCACTTCAAAAAATAACAAACACTACACCAAGACTAAAAAGCATGTTCTGCTTCCATCAAACCTTGTTACAATTGTTATTTCCTATAAAACATAAACCAATTAATAGTTATGGCAGCTGAGTGCAGTGGTATTCCTGAAAGTAATTTATGTCATACTCTTTCTCATCCGGTTTAAGATAGTAATTTTAGGAGTACATTCATTTGACACTGGCATTGCTGCTTCACCTAATGCCTTTTTGCTGTTGATGGTGTATGTGTGTTTTACATATTTACACAGTAATTGAAGATAAACACTGAGCAGGGAAAATGCATTGAGAGGAACAGATAGATTGTTTCTAAGAATGCAGCGGGAGGAAGAGAGCTGACAGCAATGTGGGAGAATGTGATTTTATTTTTGCTGTACATTTTTGGAAAAAAAGGAAAAGTTAGGTCAAAATTCCTGCAAAACAGCCCAGAGTGGAGGTTGGGAAGTGATGCTACCTCCACATTTTTGTACTAGTTTTGCAATGAGTGGAACAAAGATCTTGTCGTTAAGGGTCCTGGACTAGGGTTTAGGAGATCTGGTTCAATTCTTGATTTTACCACTATTTGTCTGTGTGACCCTGGGCAAATCACTTACGTTCAGATTTTCAAGTTTACTCAGCCCCCACCATAGGAATGGCATATTTTCAAAATCCAGTACTGGTATCTGTACCCAGCACTCTGGATACTACTGAGCTCTTGTGAATACCCGGCCATAGGTGTCACAGTTTAAGTAGGCTCCACTTAAGCCAAGCACTCACCAAACAATGGCAGGGGAGACAGGTTGAATCAGACCTCACCCAGTCAGTCTACCCTGCTAATATCTTAGGTTGTCCTTTATCCCTCATGAATGAAGTTCCTTGTTTAAAAGTTCCCACCAGGGTTCTCAGCTCCCCCCACCCCTTTGGAATCACTAGCCTGCCTCCAAACCAGAGTATGGTGAGGGTGAATTTACAAAAGAATCGACACCTATATTGGTCCACTATGCATTGGACCAGTCCCCAAGCACAGGAGATGCTGCCTATCTGAACCAAACTAAACATCTGAATGAGAACACATGCAAAATATTTTGAAACAAAATCTGACACTGCATAAATCTCACCTGGTTTTGTTACACACTTGAAACTCAGATTGTATTTATCAAAAGTTTTGAAGTGAACCCATGGACCTATTTTTGAGCTAAACCCTAGTTCAGCATGAAAACCACAACAGTTGGTGGCTTCCCATAGCTTTGATGTGAAACCAGATGAAACTGAGGGTTTTTCACAGCATTTTGCTTTGAGATTTTGGGTTCATTCATACTCAGAATCTCAAAGCAAAACTCAAGGGAGCAAATGCCTCACAGATCAAACCCAGCAACAATGTTTGCAAGAAACCTTGTGAACCAACCTTGCTGAGTTTGACACAGCTCTACTCTGAAACATTTGAACTTTGCCCATCTATAGTAATTGACCATCATAAGACTTAAGGTGCACACAACTACACTGATCTCGCACAATGGAACTGTCCTTCTCAGGGTCAGGCTTGTCTGTGCAAGAGACAGAGCTTTCTCAGGGGCTGGTCCAAGACTGTGGAATGAACTCTCACAGGAACTAGGAAACATCACAATCCCCACCACTTTCCATTTCAAATGCTCTTTGATCTTTATTATTACCATTTTGCAGAGGAGCCCTACTCATTATTATTGCCATCAGTTATTTATATTGCAGTTCGTTTATATTACAGTTGCTATTACAGCAGAAACTAGTAGCCTCAGCTGAGATCAGGTAACCATTGTGCTAGGTGCTGTACAAACACATAGTAAGAGACAGTCCTTGATGCAATTTACGTAAACAATAGATAAAGTCTGGAGAAATATAAAATATAGTAACAGAAGCTTGGGAAATGAGACTTAGAAAGATAAAGTTAGTTGCCTATAGTGAGTGTGGTCTCCTGACTGCAACTCCACTGCTTTGATCATAATACCATCCTCCCCCAACATCACTAACTCAGCCCGCCCTCACCGACTTGGAGAATGGAAATCAGAAGAAGGCTTCCAGCTTTTCCCTCCTCTCTGGTGCCCTCATTCCAGCTGTGTTTCACAGCATTACTCGTTCATATTCCCAAAATTCATTTAATCCATCAGGAGCTGCTGCCAAGATTGCTGATTCTGCATATTGATTTGGTATGAAAGGGGATGGGGGTAGGGAGGAAGCTGGTGAGTGTAACTCTCTCTGAAAATACAGCCTGGTTGAAACCTGTTAATCCTGTGCTCTGTTTATCTGTATATCAGCTTGTCCACACTACTCTGGAAATAGCAAATCTCACAGGCTTGTCTGGAGCTGTGACTGACTTCTTTGCCTGGAAAGCACTTCTATTCCAGGCCATCCTGGGGTTAGTGTGTTTATCTCAGGCACCAACAGGGTGCAGTCAGTCAGTGCAAATAGATAATTCAAACAGATTCAAACATTCAGGATGGGAGGCGCAGGATTCAGGGCTGGGCGAGAGGGGATCTGAAATTTCAGTAGTACAATGCTTCTTGGAGAGCAAATTCTTAAGGAAAGAAACAAGTGTGAAATGCTCGTTTAGGCTGCAATTTGGCAAAGCACTTCAGTACATTCTTAAAGTTAAACACATGCTTAAGTGCCCCTTGCTGGTTTGGGGTTTAAGGCCTAATTCTGCACAGTGATGAGCCTGTCACTTAAACCAATTTTTTTCAAAATTTCCAGTGATTCTTGGTGTCCCCCAACTTGAGGCAATTAGTGTGGGCCTGATTATCGCAGATAATGAGTACCCGGAGTTTCTATTAAAGTCCACTGGAGTTGCAGGCACTTAGCACCTATTAAAATGAGTCCCAGGAGGCCAGATTTTAAAGGTATTTAGGCACCTAAAGGTAAGGCAAACTGACTAAGCCCTTCAAGGTCCAATGAGCACATCAGCCAACTCCACTGAAAACTAAAGGTGTGCTAATGAGAGAGTGAGAGAAACTGGGACAGGAGGCTTTGTCCTGTCTATTATTAGTAATACTTCAGCAGAATGTAAAGAATGGAGGCTTGGGATGAGTGCACCTTTCTTCTAGGAAGCCGCTGTCCTGCTCACTGGACCATTAAATGCTGAGCAGAAGGAAGGACAGGTTTGTATGAATATTAATGAAGGCACAGCATCTGCAGATTTTCAGTTAGGTCTAGAACTACTTAAGGTCACTTGACCTAGCTAAAAAGAAGATCAGCATTTTCGTTCTTGTAAAATTGGGACAGGGCATGTTTCACGAGGCCCTTGGTGATGATAATTTTTGCTTTCACGGTGGCTAACAAACAGTTATTATTTAACAAATTCATTCATTCATTTTGATTCGCAAGTACCTATCTAAGGCTCTAGGTGCTTACACCATATACAAATTCTGTTGGATCTCCCCAAAATCACCTCCACCCAGGCAACTGCCTTTCATAAAACCTGCCATGTACCCCCTACCTTCAGCCAACTTACTGCAAAGAAAAATTCTTCCTCCTCAACCCAATTATGCCACTCTCAATCTACCACTCTAGGGAACGGCTGGGAGAGCAGATGAGCTTTGCCTTTTGCCATCCCAGCCAACAAATCTGGACTCCGTTGGACCAAGGAAAGGGACTAAATTCCTGAGTCATGGGCCCTCCACAGTGAATGTTTTATCACCAGCTGTGCCACACTGTAAAGAAGGGCCTTGCTAGGTACTAGTACAGTTAAGAAGCCTTAGAACTAGAGGTGGGCTTGAGCCAGAACTCCAGCTCTGATCCTCCTCCCAGCCCCTTGAACTCAGGAGAGGTTCAGTTCTAGGCCTCTTTGTGGCTTGGGCATTGCCTACACTGTTTTGACTTCAACAGAGTCACTCCACATTTACACCAGTATAACTGAAAGCAGAATTTGCCCCAGCACATTAAGCCTCATGACAGCCTTGTGAAAGAAATAAGTATGATTGTCCACATTTTGCAGACAGATACGCTGAGGCATGGAGAAGTTAAGTGACTTGATACACAGGGCGTCTGTGGCAGAACTGGATTTTTGAACCCTTGACTCTCTGTCTCCCGATCTGACCATTGGACCTCATTAACTAGCACATCATATCGAACCTCAAATGGTCCAGTTGTTCAGATTAGACAATAACTAAGGCATTTGGCTGCTTTATCCAAAGGATCTGAACCACTTGAGTTCAGACTGTCAGACTGGAAAACTCATAAGAACAGATTTTCTTGTTAGATCTATGACTATCATGAATACTAATAATAAATATTTAGCACTTGTACGTATCACTCTGTGAACTGCTAAGTATATTATTTTTTGTCATTATTGTTAATTTCAACAAACATTAAATGGCTAATTAAGATTTCTGATGCTTCCAGTCAGGCAATAACCAAGCCTTGAGATGGTGCCTTCCTGTGCTTTAGTACAACAGGACACTGCATACTAATTGGTGCCTCTGGGCAGTACCTCAGTGCAAAATCATCATCATCCAGTGATGCCCTGATCCTGCAAATGCTTATGTGTGTGCTTAAAGTTATGCACCTATGTAAGTAGCTTGCTGAAGTAGCGTATAAGGGTCTGCTTCTCTTTTATCTTAAAGCCTTTTTAACCTACTCTGGCAATGCAAAGAGGTCTTAAAGTGGAGGCAAATATATTTAATTCCCACTTTAAGTCTCCTTTACTCTGCTACAGTGGTGTAAAGGGGCCTCAGTGAAAATGAGAATCAGGCCATTGGCACAGAAGTATGACACAAGAATACAAGTAATGTTGATGAAAAGTTATCCACACATTTCTGAATCCTTGCAAAGCTTCAATTTCCAGCTTTGATTGAAGGATTGGAATGTTTATTTTCTCTGGCCCAGTTTCCCCATCTCTAGATAAGCTCCACATCAAATGGTCCCACAGTAAGCATACCCACAGTAAGCATCTTCTGTACAACCTGCAGATAAAGAAACTCTCAACAGGTGGGGGCCGCTTTGCTCAGGCCCCTAATTGCATTCATTCCCACAAATGCTAATAGGATCTAGCCTTGCTAAGCAGAGAACCTTTTCTACCACCCTCGGGTGAGCCTGGCTCAAGAGCGTTAAAGTAACAAAAACCTTTCTCTTTTCAAACAAAAAAGCCCTAATTCTTTTCTTTTGTTGACCTTCCCCTGTCAGATGCAGCATGAAGATTAGTGCACAAATCTAAAGCTCCTGCATTGCTCACAGTAAAGTGCTACAGAATGCGTTATCTCCAGAGCAATGTACTTCAGAGGGCTTGAACCTGTAAATCAAGGATAATCAAACACTGGCTCTGGAGCGTGCTGTGGGCAAGACAAGTCCTCAGCAGAGAAAATGAGGCTGTGACGTGTGTAACTCTGCAGAGATAAAGATATTGGACCAGATTAATCCCTGGTGCAGATCTATTAGCTTTGGTGGAGTTACACTAGAAATGGATTTGACCCATAGCAAACAAGGAAGATGAGGCATGTGGGGTCTTGTAAGTGTAGGAGCTTATCTATAATGCCCCATGCAGTATCTTTTGAGGAGGTTAGCAAGCAAGGGAAAGCTGGCAACAGCTGGCCTCTCTGGGCATGGATGGCTTAGATCCTGGATAAGTCTTGTCATTGCTTTCACTGGCAGTTCCATTGTCACACCGTCAGTGCTTAGAGCTGGGTAAATGGTTTACAGAGAACAAATAATCTAACACCTTTTGTTCCATTGCCATTGTAATTTTATGAATTTGTCCACTATTCTGACTGATTCAACGAATATTCCATATGCACCAATGCCAGCCTGTTAGCTGTGTTCAATACATTTATTACCTACTCTGTCATTGTTCGCTTTAGTCACATGTTACACCAGTGTAATCCATTGACTTCAATGGTGTTACTCCTGATTCACACCAGTGTCAGTTGGAAGAACCAGACCTTTTTTGCTCAGGCTTCAATCATTACCCAAGTTCCATGGTGGTGGATATTTATGCCCATTTTCCTTTTCTTTATGAACTTTATGTAAAAAGAAAAGGATAGGCAATTGTTTTAAAAGTACAAACCACAGAATTAAATCTTGATGCCTAAACCCATTGCTGTTCTATGCAGCCTTTCTTCAATGCATTATTACATGCGTTTTTAAGGATACACTTATACACTTATACACTGCTGGCTGCTGCTTACTTCTTAATGTTGTTATGTTTAGAGACTGTTTACTCACTTGTAGCCTTAAGCAGAAATTAATTAAAAAACCCTCATGTGAACATCTCTTGTATGTGGCAGCAGCTTGTATTGCCTGATTTGACGGCGTGTTTTCACACATGGGTGTGATGTGATGTGGTTGACAGAGCAATGGCTGCAAGGAATACTCTCAGCTTTTTAATAAGGCAGAATTAGCACAAAGAAAATATCTGTGGGAGGCGGGCACGTGTGTGCAGGTACACTGACATACGGAAGGCTCTGCTTGGAACAGAGAGGAGCAAAACTGCATGCAGTGGCTTATGGAAATTTGGTGGTCTCAACCTAGGTCCCACTGGACTCTTGTTCACAGCACAAGACTGTCATCCTGGCTGGCAGCAATTGGTACTCTTGTCTCAGGGGAAAGGCCAAAGACTGAATGGACCTTGAATGACCCTCTCACGCTTTGAGCTTGTCTACACACAAAAGTTGCACTGGTTTAACTTAAATCTGTTTAAAAACCAAGTTAGTTAAACCAGGTCAACTGCTGTGTGGACACTCTTATGTCAGTTTCAAACTGGTTATATCAATGTATCTTGCAATTATACATTTACCAGTGCCAGCTAAACTGAAAAATTGCACAGGTTTAATTTGATTAGTTTAAAATCATACCAGTGTGGCTTTACATATAAACTAATCCCTAAAGGTTGTCCAGGCTGGTCCAACTGATGTGCGCACTATGGGAAGAACTAGTCCTGGCAATGCTTGTGCTGTACCTTACCTGTAGGTTAAGAGAAGATGCAGGTCCTGATTGTCAGTTATGCTAAGGCTCCTTTACATCGTCCTGGCAGTGTAAAGGACCCTTTCGGTATATTTCTCCAGGGAGCTCCAGCTGGCCACCTCTCACCAGCTCTAAAGGCATATAGCATCTGATGCAGCACCCAATAAAGCCAATGGAAAGACTCCCAATGGACACCAGTGTGTGGTGGATGAAAATGAGAAATGAAAAAAGGAAAATAAGAAAAACGGCTTGGCTGAGCTTTTGCTTCTTTGTTGTTATATGTATTTTCAACCTATTGAAGTACTGAATGAAAGAGCATTTAAAGGGGAAAATTATTCTCATTTCAGCTTAAAAGGCATAAGTGAGCAATGGAAACTATACGGAGTTGTTTGTTTACTTTTATTTTCACTGACAGTTACAGAAGTAAGGAAAGGGCTAATTTTCTATAGCAGTGGGCACAACCAGGGTGTTTTGTTTTTGCTTTTGTGGTTGGTCATGCTTCAAGTTAATTAAAAAACCTACTATCCTCCCTGGCAGAGAGTCTATTTGGCCCATCTATAATTATGAAGTCTGAATTTGGCTGCAGCCTGAGCCCTAGCAATTACAGAAAAATTAGCCTGGCCTTCAAAATGGGTGCCCTAAATCTGCCATCAAAACCAGGATTCGTACAGAGGTAGCATCTGGATTGGCCCATGAACTCTTATAAGTTAAATGGCAAGGGCATCATTGATTTTCCTAGCACTGAGAGAAGATTTATCCATCCAATTCTTATTGATTAATGGGAGTCATGTGGCTAAAGCCCCACATAGCACTTAGGAAATATGGAAGTTAGTTTCACTGAGAGCAACTGTTTGTCTCTTCTCCAGCCCTCTAAATAATAAGAGCCTAATTCTACCCTGGTTTCACCCCGTGCGACTCATTACAGGTAAATTAAGTGGCATGGGCCTACGGCGGAACTGGAACCTACATTATCAAAGTGAATTACTTGGGGCGTCAAGAAAAGAAAGAAAAAGAAACAGAGGGAAAGAGAGAGAGAGAAGGTGAACAGTAAAATTGATCTCACAAGTTGCGGATGGAATGTTTATACAATCCAATTTATGAAGAACAGTAGGAAGGCAATTTGATGACACTGCTGTTGGCTGGGGGAGTGATTGGCTTGTTTAGGAAGCTGGTAGCTGGAGGAGATATTTCACCCTCGCCCCAAGACCATTGCAGGCATCAGCATTGTGCCAGCCTGATGCCAGAAACCCAATTCAGGTATTGGCTGCTCCAGCAGCAATAGATCTGGCAGCCCACTGTAAAGCAGGGCATAAATTCAGAGGGGGGAGGCAGCCATTCTGACAGAGTGGTGTGAGATGTGGCAGCTTGGCTTATTTATCTGTAAACAAAATCACCTCTTTGGACTTTGAAAGATTAACCTGAAATCATCCGGGATGCTCTTGGTTTGGTTTGGTTTTCCTCCCTAGTTATCTATAACTATATTTATAACTATAATCTATATACTACCAGCTATGGCAATGGCAGTTTATTGAGGATTATCTGCCCCTCCCAGGCTAAGGAAAGAGGGCACAGAGGCTGCTTCCAGAGGATACAGGAAGCATGGTAAAAGTCAGGAATGGCTGCAATGCAAGCTGCAATCTAACACTTCCTTGTGCATGGGAGACCTCACATTGATGCAGCAGGAAAAGGGGTTGGAGAGCATGGGGGAGTTGAGCCTCATCTCTGGAGGACAAGATGGGTGCAATACCCAAAAGAAATTCTCATTGCTCGTCTGGAGTGAGAGTCAAACAGTTCAGAATAGCAACGTCTGCACCAGCTCCCCAGGTATTCATATAGTCTATCCAGGGGCATGTCTATGTGGCAAATGGTAGACATATGGGGCAGATTGCTGCAAATCTCCAGGTATGCCCAATATATGTGTGGGACAGAGAGGAGCTTAATTGATAGATTCTCCCCTTGCATCTTCCAGGTTTCCGGGAGATACCAGTGGGGCTTGGAAGCACCACCCATTTCATCAGATGAGAATGGTTCCTGATTTGTCCAGTCCCATCAGTATCAAAGACCCAACACAGAGCCACTATCCCATACTACCCACTCCTACCTCCTCTGCAGCACAACATGCACAGGACTCAGAGAACCAACCCTGAATGGTCTGGCCATAGTAACCCTGCCCTTTCGTCGTTTCCCCTGGGATTGTTTTGGGAACAAGGAGGTCTCCATGGCGGGGATCGTCTCTTTGTTATGTTTGTGTACGGTGCCTAGCACAATGGGGCCTGGATTCATGAGTGGGGCCCCTGGCACTATTGTGATGTTATTAATAATAGCAATAAACAGACCTGATTCCTCACTGCTTTGCACCTTGTGGAGACATGTAGTGAGATTAGAAGCATCCGGACTGTATTGTCAATTCTACTGTAGTGTTTGGCATGAATCTAGTAAGTACATCACTGCTGGGTCCTGTGTGTGTTTTTTAGCTTAATCCATATTAAAATGCTCTTTCTCTGGGATCCAGTTAAAGCCCTGAATTCCAGTGTCTCAGCAATTGCTAGCCAGAACCCTATCGACACAACTTACTGTTGGGGGCGCACAGCTGAAAGGTGGACCATATAGACTCCTTCTTGGATTCAGTGATTGCGACCTCATTCCATCACTTCCCCTGGCTGTGAGCCCACGGTGACCATGACAACTCAGATCAGAGATTAGCCAATGCACACTGCTTGTCTTGACCACTAACCCCCAGTAGTATGGCCGTCTCGGTGTCACAGAAGTTCGTAGCACAGCACCTGCAGGATGAGAGCAGAAACAACACAGCTGGCTGTGAAATCTGCCACTAGAAATCACAGCAGGAAACTAGCACAGAGCCAAAAACACATGAGCGGCATTGCTGGGGACATGGAGGAGCAGAGTCCCCAGCAATTCTGTCAGGTTTCCAGGTGGCAGCTAGGCCAAGGATGTGACTTCCTATGACATACAAACAAGGTATCTTGCCCCCTTAGAGCAACTGCTGTTTCACTCCTCACCTTACACGTATCCTTATGGACATGATGCTTGATGCCAATTGCCTCTCCTAGGGCACACACCATTGGATAGTGGGCAATGGATTTGATTTGACTTTAACTCATATGCTCAAGGACTTCAGGTTGAACACCCTGAACTTGGAAGGACTGGTGGGGAGGGGAAGCATTGAGAGAGAGAACTATTTTCTGATCTAATTCAGAGAATGGATGGGACGCGAAATGAGTTTCATGGAGGATAAAAGCCCCGGAGGTGCTTTACCATGTCACACTGTATCAGACTTCATTGAGCAGCCACTGCATTAACTCCATTGTACTGTGTGATTCATATTCCTGATACTTCCATTTCCAGTAACACTTAAAAGCAATCCACCACCAGCCCTGCCCCCACAAATATAGTGAAGGAAAAATCTACCGCTAAAATAAAAATAGCATTTGAGTCATATAAGGCTAAAAAAACCCTTCCTGATGTATTAACTCAGAAAAGTAAATTATTCAAATGTCCCAGTAGCCTCAGTAAACTTTACTGCTAGAGAAGGAACACCCCATGGAAGAGATACAGTCCCATTTACAACTTCCTGCATGACTTTTGTTGTCTCAGGAGAGGGAAAAAGAAAAGGAGTACTTGTGGCACCTTAGAGACTAACCAATTTATTTGAGCATAAGCTTTTGTGAGCTACAGCTCAGTGAGTTGTAGCTCACAAAAGCTTATGCTCAAATAAATTGGTTAGTCTCTAAGGTGCCACAAGTACTCCTTTTCTTTTTGCGAATACAGACTAACACAGCTGTTACTCTGAAACCTGTCAGGAGAGGGAGTTTCCTCTATGTTCAGATCTTCTGGTAGAAGCCAGCATCCATTAAGGGGACAGAACCCCATCTTAATCTTATATTGGGCCTACACAGACCCAATCGCAGCCCATTCTGAGCTCTGTTGCATAAAGTAACAGCATCAGGGTATGGGTAGGATTACACACCCCAGTTGGTTGGACTTTCTATTGATGTAGTTATCCAGGTCTCCTTTCTCTTACCCCGATTTTATACTAATGCAATTCCATTGACTGCCATGGGGTCACACTTTCTGACTCTGGTGTAACTGAGAGGAGGTTCAAAACCTCTTTTGCTGGATTCCTATGGCAAAGTGGTGGGTTTTCTAGGATACTGCTACCAAGCATCACTGGAAATTTTTTTGTTTTCATTTCAGCGGATACAACAATGCATATGAATAAACAAAATGCTTCCACTCCTCTCTCCCATGAAGTGGATCCCAAAAGCTTCTCACTAGATATGGGTCCTGCAAACTCCAAGCCGAAACTGAACATTCCCAAAATTTGTTGGATCAAGAGGGATAGTTAAATGGGGTGTGTGACTAGGAGAGCTAACCACCTCCTCCATCTTGAGACTCAAATCTATTGGGCCTGACACTCCACTCCCCCACATCTTGTGTCGTCATTTAGACAAGCACAGAGTGGGTTTAAAGTGCTTCGAATAAGCATGGCAGCATTTTACACCCATTGAGTCCAGGTATAAATGATGCCACCAGGTGACAGGCAGCCTGAATGGAGCCCCATGAAGTATAGTTACAGTGTTGCATTGACAGTGCTGTTATCCATTCCTTGACAGTGAGTTCAGCAATATCGCACTCTGCCTTTTTCTCCCGCAGCCCTTCCATCTTTCCGCTTTCCTAGAAGACACTGTTTGCTGGCCTTTGGGGGTGATGAGAGAGGCATTAAGGAATGTTGTAGGACGTACAGGGACTGGTAACACAATTAGTGGCCTGGCTGGGTGTCAGAGCTGGCATCCAGCCATTAATATCATTCTAGCAGAGCACAAACTGCAGAATTATACTCCACAATCCTGTTAGCTTTGACCTCAGCATTGATTTCCGCAGCATGGTGACATCGAATTACACACACACCCTGCACCTTTCAGAGACAGAGAGACTAATGTGATCTGGAAGTACTTCTGCCCTGTGCAGCAGCGTGGTCTAGTTGACTTTGGTAGAAGACTAGGAGCCTGGTTCTCAGTTACACTAAGGTCTCTTTATGCCATTCTGGCACCCTTAAAGTGGATGGAAGCATCCTCAAGTGGCTGGGGTGGGTAGGGGTGGAAGCAGCATGGTGCTCCCCAGCCAGTGTAGAGCTTGTGTAAGGCATCTATGCTGCCCCTGTGCCCAGCTCCTGGCAGAGGGACCTGACAGAGTTCAGTTGGTAGGAGCAGAGATGTGGTCAAAGCACACTGCACTACAGCTATTCTCTGCATCCCATCAGGGACCCTGGGAAGAAGTGTGTAAGTCAGAGCGGCCTTGGTGCTACTGTAACATACAGCAGGAGCTAGACAGAATATAGAAAGGGCAAAGGTGACTTAAAGCCACCATTTCCCCCACCCATTCCTGCCCCAAGCCCAGTAACAAAGGAACTGACAGTTGGGGCTAGAAGTCAGGACTTCCTGTATTCTAATCTCAACTTTGCTGCTGGTTCCCACTGCAGCTCTGGACCTCTGTGACTCAATTTCCCTATCTGTGTAATCAAGACCATGACACTGATCTCCCCCATGGGAGCAGCAGGGCTGTGAGGGGGAGTTAATTGCTGATAAATTGCTAAGAATTATTACTGTGTGTGTTATTCATCCCCCCATGCCCCCTCCCCGCTGCCTCCCACAATGAATTCCAGCCTCATGAGAGCCAAGAATGTTGGCAAGGAGTGAGACCAAACCTGCGTCCTCTGTCTTGCCTATCACATGGAGAGCAACTGTGTCACGGCAGGCATTAAAAAGTGACTGCTTATTCTGAGCATTTGATCACAGGAATGTGAAATACAAATCAATGTCATGGTTCTAATCCTGGTTGAAAAGAACCCAAGCACAGAGTCCTTCAGCAATCCATCTCTCACCAACCATGAGCCTCCAGCATGCCTAGGCCAGGCTTCCTTCTAAGAACAGGCCAGGACATGCCAGCCATTCCATCTGCAGCTTGGGACACTGCCCTGGGTACTGTGGGTTCATCAATCAACAGGGCTTGATTTTATCCAACTCCTGCTAAATAAACTGACCCACAGAAACCCAGCTGTGTTTTTCCTTGGGATTAATGACTGCTTGTGAGAGTCTTTGCTTTGGGCTGTTAACCCCAGCTAGTCATTAATGTTCCAGGAAATTCAGACTGATCTGAGCTTATTATAATGCGTAGCATTGTCTACTGTACAGGAAAGTACAGGAGGACTGGAAATCAGAACCCAAATCTGCCTCCCCCTGCAAGTAGCTCCTTGGGGAGAATTACACCCCTTCATCCTAATACCAAACTTGCAATAAAATGGCACCCTGCAGGTCACTGAGGGCCTGATATATTTAGGTGCCTAAAGATGCAGATATGCACTTAGTGGGACACTGAAGAGCAAGTAGGTGCCTAACTCTTGTTGAAAGGAATGGGACTTAGGTACCAAGGTACCTTGGAAAATCCCACAGAGCGCTTATCTGTATCTCTAGGCACCTAAATACTTTTAAAAATCTGTCCCTTAGGCCAAACATTTCATAAGCACCCTAGCTTTTGGGTGTTCAATTTGAAGTGCTTAGGGCCTGATTTTCAAAGGTGTTGAGCACCTCTAGCTTCTACTGACTTTAATCAGCTTTACTTCTGATTTACACTGGTGTATTCATCCAGGATGGGAGGTGATGTGCACTGATTCTTTAAAACCGTAGCAGGAAACTAGGCGGGAGTAGGGCTGGGGCAGAAGCTCTTCAGTGAAGCAGAGTGTGTATGTGTGAGAGAGAAGTTTTAAGAATAATAGTAGAGTTGGTCAAAACTCAAAATCAGGGGGTAGCCATGTTAACCTGCATCCACAAAAACAACAAGGAGTCTGATGGCACCTTTAAGACTAACAGATTGTCAGATCTGTTAATCTTTAAGGTGCCACCGGACTCCTTGTTGTTTCTGTCAAAACTCAAAATTTCCCTTCCACAGAATTCTGATATTTTGCTATTTTCTTTCCTCTCGGAATGAAAAGTAAAATTTTCAAGATTTCCTATGAAACAAAAACTCCAAAAACATTAATTTTGGAAACATCAAAAAGGAACTTATCAAAACACTTGATTTCAGTAAGATTGAAGCAATACATTTTGATGCTATTTTTTCAACTATTTATATTATATCATATTTACATTATAGTCTAAACAATATAAGTGAAACAAAGTGCTTCAACCTTATTGAAACAAAATATTTTCGATGAAATCAATATGTTACCGCAAAACATTTTGATTCTACTGAATAAGCATTTTCCTACAGGAAAACTGTCCCATCAGAATTTTTTTGACCAGCTCTAGATAATAATCTTTACTTAGTCCAAAAAAAAGTCCTTGTTTGGTGTTAAAAGAAAGCTAACTCTCTATTCCATGACACAGGGGACCTCAGCCAAACTGGTGGATCAATTCCCCAGTGAATGGTTAAAGTGGAAGAAGAAATAGTCCAGTTTTTGTAGTGTCTCTTGCTATCAACAGCAGGCTTGGAAAGAGCCAATCTGTCCACTAGAGCTGGTCAATATTTTTTGTTGAAATATTTTTTACAAATAAATTAATTTTGGTCTCAATTTTCTTTCTTTCTTTTTCCCATTGGAAGCTGAGAACTAAAAATTAAAAATGTTTTTAGTAACATTTTTGGTTTTCAGGAAGTGTTTCTCTTATGTTACACATTTTCACATTACAAATACCAGATTTCAGTTTCAGATTGGGGGCAGGGGAGAGGGAGGAAAATATCAAGGAAAAAGAAAAACATTTAAAATTCCCCACAAAAAATAACTGAGTTATTTTGGCCTTTTTTGGCCAGCTTTACATTCCACCCCACTGAGCGGAGGAGTTGGAGCTGTGCTTGAGGGGATGAGGGAAGCTAGAAAGGGGATAGAAGGGGTAAACTGGCATCTCCAGTATAGAAATGGTGGATGCAGTAGGGGATGGGATGAGACATAAAATGCAAGATTCTGTGAAGGTTTTATGGATGCCATAGCATACTTTGCAATTGCAGGCTTCCCCCTGGACTTAGCTAAAATTTCTTCTCCTTTAATTGCCCTCCACTCTGCATACTATGCTAGTTAGCTGCCACCGTCCACCCCAGAACTGGCTGCATTTCATTGGTGGTGTAGGTATATATCTTGTAATAAAGCATTTTGGATTTATTCTAGAAGAAACCTGCTGTACATACATGAAATATCATTTGAATTCAAAGTGAGTAGTGACCCTAATTAAAGCTCATGTGCAGTTATCATACTGACACATATACCATTATAAACCTTTTCAACCAGCCATTTGCAAAGAGCCAGATGGCAATTCCTTTGTCTGTATTTATATTAATTTATTGGACTGACATAGCAACTTCTGATTGCCAGCTAGTGAGAGAAGGAAATCATAATTCAAGGTTATGATGTAGTCAGAGTGACATATTTTACAACTATGATAATACAGTCATAAAAGAAAGTATTTTTAAAGTGTGAGAAAACTCTCAAATTACTTTATTTTCATATGATATATCCCAATAGGACATACAAATTAACTACTACTAACTTATGATAACTATAATGATACTTTACCCTCAAACAGCAACTTTCAAACAACAATCTCTGGGTGCTTTACAAATATTCGGGACCTGATTTTCAAATATGCGCTGCACCCTGAGCTTGAAATGGAGTTTGGGGCATTCTAGAAATCAGGCACTAATTACCTAAGTCTTGCAATGTCCCTAAAAATAGCTAAATGTTATTATCCTCATCTGACAGTTGAGGAACTGAGGCAGAGAGAGGTTAAGTGACTTCCCCAGGTTCATACAGAAAGAAACAGGCAATACTGGGAAACAAACCCAGGTGACTTGATTCCCCATTCTTTACTCTAACAGCTATACCACATTTCTTCTCAGGGATTTCTTAGATTGCTGATTGGCTGAGTCACCTCTGAAGATTCCTACCACCCACTAATATCTTCCTTGAAATCCAGCTGCTCAGAGTAGAAAGAAAAGCAGAATTTTAAAAAGTTGTGATGGTGGACTTCAAACAAAACAGCATCTTAACAAATAAAATAAACATGCCAGAGGGCAGAAGGGTTTTAATAAAAACATTTTTTCCTTGCAACGTTTTTTGTGATGCACATACTTTTAAAACACAGGACAGCTAAATAAGGCTGTAGATGCATCACAGTGGTCTGACAGTATCACAATACCCACGACCTTTACATTTATGGTTACCTGAACAACTGCTCCCTTTGAATGGGTGGGATATCCTGCCTGAGGGGCAATGGGGTTAGCCTTTGTGTTGGATCTTTTGGTTATAGTCTGCTATATACTTGGCTGACTGTTCCTTCAATCTGAGTTTACCGTTTCATCTTGATTGGCTGTACAATGCAGAGATGCCTCTGGAGTGGGGCCTTGTAAATATGTAAAGAAATAAATCTGTCTATGTGTGTGTGGAATAGGAATGTGCATTGAGGCTGAACTACTCCTATGGATAGATTTCCAAAAGATCTCAGTGCCCAACATCTAAGCACCTAAATAAGTACCTTCATTTTCAAGTGTTCAGCTCCCAAAAGCATCTCTTCTCAGGGGGATAGCTGGGTGCTGAGCAGTGTTTTAAATCAGGCCATTTCTTTAGGTGTCTAAATGAGGAAGCTGATCTCTTATCATCTGGCTAGCAGGTTTGATCCATCCAACTCCAACAACCTCAACAGCCTCCAGTCTTTACCCAGTAAATAGCCATATTAGTGCGGGGCTTGCTCTATGCTGGTGTGTTCTAATCACCTGGACTCATTGGGACTTCAACCAGAAGACATCATGAGAATGATTCTCCCTTGCCATCTTGGGCCATCATTCACACTTGTGCAAGGTGAATGTAAAATGCTACCATATCAGATTGGCTCGATTTTAAAACTTACCTTCCAGAAAAGTGAATGACAACAAATGGTGCAGTGCAGGAAAGGATCAAGCCTTGCTTATGGTAAATGAAACAGTGGGGCTGAGAAAACAGTGATTAGGTGGAACTAAAGATTAGGGAAGTTGTGGGGAAGGAGTTTGGTGTGGCCACCAAGTCCTATTTAAGGGCAGCCTAGGTAGGTTGAGTTATTGATGTATGAGCACAAGAAGCTTGAACTGCTTTAAACTATATTTTAGGTAGGTATGTATTTTTCTCCTAATGTATTAGAATTGAGGGTTATCCAGGTCTATGTTAAAATGGGACCAACTGGGTTTTTTAATTTTCAGCTACTCTCTTGGGTATGGGCAAAGCATGAAGGTCCTTTGAAATAAGGGGAAGTATTTTAGTTAAGTTTCTCTTAGTAAGTGTGTATGTCTGTTTTGGGGGTTAGTGGAGTTAACTTCTTGATTTTTTTCGGGGGGGGGGGGTGTCCAGAATACACTCTAAGATTAGGGGAAAGTAGGTTTAGCCATGATAGTAGCTAAACTACCCACTTCCATCTGGAGATGGGCTGAAAGTGTGTCTGGATAAAATAGTACCTGTACCGCTTTGATTTGAGAGTCAACTTTCTTCTGTTGATGCCATAAAGCTAATACTGCTATGGGAGTATTGACTGAATTCTGTTCTGTCTCCTGTGTTGTCAATAAGTGCTGTTTTATAGCTGCTTTGGGACAAACTTTCTGCTAGTATAAATGGATGAGAAATAGAATTATTCCTCAAGGTTCAATCCCTCTTACGCTGGCAGAGAACGTGAGCTTTTTTGCCAGCCTTTCTGAGAGAGAGAACTTAAACTAGGGTGGTGGATGTCCACAGTTTTGTTTGTTTCTAGTACTATCTCTTGGATTGTTCTCCCTTAACTCAGTTCTCAATCCTGGAGCCTGTCGATTAATACTACATCTTGAATCCATTTTCTTACTCTATTAGCACTTTAAAAGGCTATAACTCATGAAGCCTCCCAGGGGGTTGCAGTAAATGGAGGCCATCCCTAAAGCTTGATTCTCTGCTGCCTTGTCTTTTGGCCATGATCACCTGTGTGAAGGAGTGTATGTTGCCACAATGTGAGTAGAGCATGCCTGTCCTACTTGACTTGCAGTGTAAATGAATACATAAGGTGAAGGGCAGAAGAGAATAATGTTCTGAAGTCTTGTCTATATTAAACTTGTATCCATGTAACTAAAATTGATTTAATTACATGCAGATACACCTGAAAGGGTCTAGCTCAGTGTAGTATGCTGGAAAAGAGCTGGATAACTACTTAGATGCAGGCATATGTGCTAGGACTCAAGCACTTGAGAAAGATCTATTGGCTTGTACATAATAATAAAGTCTCAGACATGGTCCAAAATCAATAGTCACCTGAGAACTTGGTTGCTGTACCTGTCCTTTAAACATAATGCAATAGGCACTAAAACTGGAAGAGACGCTTCCTGCCCTAAAGAGCTTAGATCCTTCAGATAAAAAGGGGAGAGATAAGAGGGACAGGAACAGAAGCTCTCAGTAGAGAGACTGACCCTAGGGTTCTGCTGAGGCTGGCTGTCCCAGGAGAGAAGCTTATTGTACTAACTGGCTAGCATATGTGGGTGTTAATGAAAGTTTTTCTTATCTTGTAGGTGAGATGCTTGTCATTGGTTTCTAGGACACTTCAGACACATGACAGACGCTTGGAACTTTCTGTCTCCTTCCTAGCATCAAAGACCCTTTTGCCTCCACAGCTGGCGCCTACAAAAGGGCGGGTTAGTCCTCTCCATCACACTGGTTGGTTCTTGTGGTTTACAGCAGAGTTGCCAACATGGGGAGCAGGCTTGGCAAAAGGAAGCGTCTTGGTGTGCCTGACAAATCTACAGACCAGGAGGCGGAGAGGGCAGCCATGGAGATGGAAGGGACCCCACAAGAGACACCTGAGACCCATCGTGCTGCAGAGACTGCACTAGATGCCACCCAAGAGATGGGCAAGGCTGACTGCTCTGAAGATCCTGCACCCAGGACCACAGAAGAGATTGCGAGTCAGACTGCCACAGAGCATGGTGAGGGCCAGCCTCGTGCAGAGACCACTGAAGGGAATGAGTCACAGCCAGAAGCAAAGCTGCCACCAGCAGTCCCCCGAACCACTGAGACCCAGCTTGACACAGAGACTTCAGAGCACACTAGTGAGGCACAGCCTGTTGAGGAGAGCTCACTAGATCCCACGGATGAGACTGAAGCTGCCACGGAGCACTATGAGTCTTCTCCTATTGAAGAGACTACAGAGGTGGCTGAAACACGACTTAATGTGCTACATGACCAAGGGACTGAGGCCCAGTTAGCTGGTGAGATTCAGCCCATCGATATTGGTGTATTGAAGACTGAGGATCAGCCTACTGCATGGAGCAGAGAAGAAACTGAGGTGCCAGTGGCAATGCCAACCAGGCAAGAGGCTCTCGGAGAGGCAGAGCCTGCTGCACAGATCCCCCAAATGACTGAGGCAGAGTCTATTGTAGAGACTACCCTAGCCTCCATGGAATTGATAGCAGCTCAGCTTGCTGAGCAGGACACACAGCTAGGTGAGATGCAACTTGCTGAAATGGGTGAGTCCCAGAAAGTAACTGATCATGCTGAGAACTGTTCTACTGCAGAGCCCATGGAGGTGACTGAGGCACAACCTGCTTCCCCAAGTGCACACAAGATCCTCCAAGACACCAAGGGGTTCCAGCCTCTTGCAGAGAGGTCTCTAGAGCCCACCGAAGTGAGTGAGGTGCATAGTATTGCACAGACTACGGAGGAGACCAATGAGGGCCAGAAAATTGCACAGGCCATAGAGGCTGAAGTCTGCTCTATTGAAGAGACTTCTGAGAAGACCACAGAAATAATGATTGGGGCACACTCTGCTGCAGTGACCAAAGGAGAGTCTGGTGAGGCTCAACCCATTGAGCCTCCTAGCATCGCAGAAGTGGCTGAGACACAGAACGCTGCTGAGAACAGTGAGGACCAACCTTGGTCAGAGACCACAGAGGTGACTAAAACCCAGCCTACCACACTACATGCACAAAAGAGCAAAGCAGTGGCTGGTGAGGACCGGCCTGCCTTTGAGACCTCGGAGATAATGACGGACTCCCAGCCTAGAATGCTAGGCAAGCCAGATACTGAGGCCCACAAGACTGTACAGAGCACAGAAGAAACTGGCAAGGGACAAACTGCTCTGCCAGCCATGCAAGGCATCCTGCAAGAGACACTGCCTACTGGTGAAGCCCAGCAAGCTGTAGAGATCCTAGAGAGCCTGCATGTGACTGGTGGAGCCCAACGTCTTGCAGAGACGGAGTCCCAGAATACCACAGAGAACGGTGAGGCCTATCCTATTCCAGAGACTGAGGCAGCATCTGTCCCAAACCCGGAGACTCCTGAGGAGGCGGGTGTGTGGCCGACAGCAGAAGCAGCCAAGGGGAAGTCTACTGAAGACATGGCACTAGACACTGCAAAAGTAAGTGAGGCTCTGCCTGCTGGGGAAAACCAGGCCCATCCTAACACTGAGGTAAGAGAAGCGATGATGGTACAGGCTGCTGGCACAGACACACAGAGTCCCCGAGAGACTGAGACCGTGAGGGAGACTGTGACTCAGCCTACTGAATGGAGTACGCCAGAGGGGGGTGGGACTCTGCCTACCATAGAAGCAGCTCAGGTGCAAACTGCTGCACCTATTGTACAAAAGTCTGAGCCTGCTACAGAGACTCCAGCAGGTAACAGTGAGTCCTGTCCTGTTGTGCAGGCCACAGAAGAGATGGCAGTGCCTCCTGTTGCAGAGACAGAGATACAAATTGCTGCCCCAGCCACACAAGAGCTACCCCGAGACTTGAGTGAGACAGTCTCTTGCACATGCAGCCCAATAGGCTGTGAGGTTCAGTCTGCTGCACAGACTGCTGAAGTGTACGCAACAGCACAAACCATTCTAAAGTTTATCCAAGAGACCAGTGAGGCTGCTGCTAAGACCACAGAAGAAACTGAAGCCTGTCCTATTCCAGGGACTGTGCTAGAGACCCCAAAAGAGGCTGAGTCTCTGCAATCATTGACAGAGACCACAGAACTAAAGTTTGAAAAGAGGGGTCAAGATCCTCAAATCCCAGCTAATATAACTGAAGACCAGGCAGGAGGGGAACGTGCAGCAATAAGCAAGGAAGAAATTCTGAAAGCTTCTGAGCCCAAGATCTCTGTAGATGCTGAGTCAAAACTACAGCAGTACACTGAGCAAGAAGACCCAGTCGCTTCTCTTGGTGCCAGCTGTGAGCTCCCTCAGACACTGGAGCCCAGTAGTGAGACACATGCTTTCCAGCCCCTGGCATCCCTAGTGACTGCAGTAAATGAGAGAAGAGTCCAAGGGGAGCCTAAACAGATTCTTTCAGATTCTGAAACCCAAGACACAAAGAGTGAAATGGCCCTTCATTCAGTCTATGGACCTATTGGCAGTGAAGCTGTGCCTTCAAAGGAGATGTTTGCAAGAGAAGCACCTGACCTTATTCCTATGGTCTGAGAGCCTCTATCCCAAACAGAAGAGAAACTAGATCCCAGCAATGGTGCCAGCCTAAAACAAACTAACAGATTTCCTGTACCTGAGCTGTGCTGTATGTCTTGCCCAAAACATCCCATGAAACTGCAATTGTGTAGAATTCAGATATAGTAGAATGGGCATTCTGCCAATATTAGTCTCAGTTCTTACCATCTATAGAAGAGGAAAGTACAGCTCATCTGTGTCTAAACTGCTGTAAACATACTCTGCTACAGATAGCTGTCTACCTTTTTTAAGTAATGTGTATTAAGAATGCTTTGCAGAAGACAAAATCAACTTTTGAGGTCAAGTTGGTATTTTGAACACCTTAATTACCATTCTCCCTATTTTCTACACCCTTTACAACACTGAACACTTAAGTTTTAATCCCTCACTATCTTCTTGTTAACTAATATCTCACCTGAATTAGCCTACAGAGAGCTGTCAAGCTAATGCACATACCATTCACTTCACTTCTTATTAGCATTTGAGGTTCATTTTCTGACAGATACCTAAAGGCCACTTAGTATTGGAGAATAAGCTACTGAAATTATGTAACTGTCTAACCATTGCAAGTTAACATGCATCCATACTGCACCAAGTTGGGAAGAGGATACACTTGAGTTCAGAGATGAGAAAAGGAGACACGAGCCTGTGTATTGTACTGTCAAATGCTAGACTTGTTTTAATGTTTGTGTCAATAAACAGTATTTTATGCTCATCACTCAGTGTCTCTGCACATTGCTCATCTTGTCTGCCCTTCTGTTTTCTACATAACTATTGCCCTTTGCGTGAACAGGGAGGCTTTGCTGCATGTTAACCAGACTACTGAGAGTGCAACTTGTACTATTTCAGAATTCAAACTAGAAAGGGGCCTGGGTGCTCCTTGATAGCAAAGGCTGGGACTTTCAGAGCAGCCCAAGGGCATTGGACAGCCAGCTTCCATTAACAAATGCCCTCAGGCTACTCTGAAAATTCCTGCCTCAATCAAGACTGGAGTTTTGCCAAATGCTTCAGGGCTTATATTAAAAAACAAAGGTTGTACTGATTGATTATACCAGTGTAATTAAAACAGTGTAATGGCCCACCTCTCCAGTGTGGTTGTGGTTATCCTAGTATAGCTTACACCTCCCTGCCAAGGACAATGAGCTCTGCTTGTAGAAAGCACACAATTGTTAGTAGTACAAAAACTGGAGAGCAGGCCTTATTCATAGGGAGCTCAGTCAAAACAACTCTAACCTGTAGTGTTGGATTTACATTACTATTCTCAGCCTACAGCAGCAATAATGTTGCTGCTGTAACTGAAGTAGCCCACTTAAGTACTTAAATTGACTAAGATGCTACTGAGTGTATGTTTTGGTTTGGTGGGGGGGGGTTGGTTTTTGTTTTTTCTTTTCCCTGTGTCTATCGACTATTCAAGGCCCTAAAGAACCTTTTTGCCCAGAGGAGGCCGCTCCCATGCAGCTATGGCTGTCTGACCTAGGTCCAGTTTCTTGGACACTGAACTTCTGCCTCCTCATTCCTCTAGTAATTCTTTAAAATCCATCCTGTTATGTCTGTCTGACAAGTAGAACTAGGCAGGAAACCTTTCCTGGCCTGATCTGTGACAAGCTGTTCTCCCCCTCCCCTGCCCTCAAAAGGGGAGGGAAGAGACCTACCCTATCACAGCCAATACTCTGATGGGTAGGGCCCTCAGCAGGGATGTGGGAGCATCATGTTCAAGTCCTAAAACAGGCGCAGCAAGTATTTGAAGCTGGGTTTCTCATATCCTAGCTAAGTGCTCTAATTATTGGGCTGTTAGCTATCCTGGAATAGGAAAGTCTCTGGTTTTTACAAGGAAATGTCAGCTCTGAGCTGGGAAACCTTTCTTCCCCAAAGCTTTTGTTGAAACTGGTCCTCTTCCAAATAAAGTGTCAGTGAAATGGCCTTTTTCAACCAACATGTTCTTGTCAAAATATTCCTGACCAGCTCTGCTCCCAAGCCCTTCTCTGCACCTTAGTAGTCAGCCCTGTAAGGTGATTTTACTCTCTAAATTGCTGTGGTAGGGTTGTTTTCCTGTTCTGCTGGTGCATACAACATTTAATCTCCTATCTGGCTGTCTGCCTTTCTACAAAAACCTGAGCAGATAGCATAAAGCATAGCATGGGGAAAATAACCTGAGGCAACATACAAGTTCTCCACTCTACAGCTATGCACTACTAACAACTTATAGGCATGATTATCTGGTCTGCTAACAATCCCAAGGAACCATCGGGGAGAAATCCAAAGAGAAGGTGTGGGGATGGTATAAGTTGCTTATCCTTCTGTCTGGATTTGTACAGACAACCCCTGTGCATCTGGACCTCCCATACCCAGACACCCCTGCCAAGACTTTCTTGGTACATCCAGAACTAACCTCACACTCCATACCCAAACCCTACCCCACTGAACCTCAACCCCTGCATCTGGATCCCCACTGCCTCTGGACCCCACCCCTGCACTCCAGACCACCCCCACTGAGCTCCCAGCACTTAAACCCTGACCCTGACAAGCCCCACCCCTCTGCACCACTCTGAGCCCCCCACATCCAGACCACTGCCCCCTAATTAGCTGCACCCAGACCCACACTCCACCAAACCCCCCTCCCCACTTAGGCCCCTGTGCCCATAGCCCTCCACTGAGCCCCAACCACCTTCACCTGGAAGCCCCTGCAGTGCCCTATTGCCCCTGCATGTGGAACCCATCCCCCTCCATAATGTGCCTCTGTGCATCCAAATCCCCCCACTGAGCTGCCTGCACCTAGACTGTCCTACGCAGAATCCTCTCACCCCACACCTGGATCCCTCCACACTTGGATCCTGCCTGGATGAGCCTGCCTACCTGCCCTGCACCTGGCGCAGAGAGGCAGGGCCCCAGGGTGTTTCTGGGGCAGGCCCAGGTCTTGTGCTGAGTCAGGGTCAGAGTCCAGCTTCACCGCTGAGTCCTTGTCCTGGGGGTGGAGGGGCTGCCGGTTGATCTCCCACCTTTATGCAGCCAGTGGCCTGTACTCCCCACTGCCATGCTGGAGCCTCTGCCTTTATTGACAAAAAGTGCAGAATTTTAAAATGTTGTACACAGAATTTTTAATTTTTTGGTGCAGAATGCCCTCAGGAGTAATACATAGTGCCATCAAAAGCCCTTATAATTCTAGGCTGTATAGTCATGCTTATTTTATGTACTACGAAACTGGAGCCTAAAATGAGATGATCCTTACCATAGTCGGTATAGCAGAACTAAATGCTTTTAGCATCACGTGCAGAAGATAAAGAGGTAGTGTAAAGCCAGAGCATATAAAAATCTGGGGAACTGCCAGTTATGCATCTGTCCATTGTTAACAGTGTATTAACACAGGGGGCATGCTTATCTTGTGCTACCAAAAATCCCAGAGAAATCACTCTGTAACTGAATGTGGTCCAAAGGGAGGAGAAAAGGCTGGCAATGGGGTTTGGTGCTTGTCTATCGCTTCTCTCTGCAGGTGATAAATTGTATCCAAATAGAGGTAGACAGTATATAGTCTTTTCTCAGTTTAGCCAGTATTCATCAGCTTGTATTTATTTCCTAGAGCTTATTGAAATCACCAAATGTTGAGGGACTGACCTCCAATTCCCATTGTGGTACAATATTCATAAATGCAGCTAGGGAATAAAATAACTGAATCTAAGATTCTTGTGTTCTTAGCAATTGGGCTTACACCACGTTTGAGCTACCTCCATGTGACTGGTTCCTGCCTCTTCAAACATATGTTAGGGCAATCTTGATACATATTTGCAACTGCCCCTCCAGTGCATAGTTTCCCAAGTAATTAAGAACAGTCCTAGTCCTGCTAAATGACCATATGTGTGGTAAAATGTATGTAATCAAATCACTCATGCAGCACTTTACTGGGTGTCCAGATATTTAGTTCTAATGTGTATGTTTGTTGTGGCCCATATTCAGCACAAAAAAAAAAAAGGTTATTTAAGAGCCTTAAGCAAATGCCAAGTCTCTCGCATTCAGCGTTCATTGTTCCGTGACCGCAGGAGCAGTAATATATAAAATGAAGGTTACAGCCCATAAAAAAATAGGGTATCTCATCAGGAGTCACCTCATCTACTGAGCATCTCCCTCCCATATTTGTGACGATCAAATTCTTTCATTGCAAATAATGGTCAAAAGGGAAAGAGGGCAGGGGGGGTAGTCAGTTGTCGATTTCAGCTTGTAACCGACAGATCTCCTCTCTTCTCCTCAGTTTTAATTCTCTGTTCTTTACATTCTCCAGATGAATTGAAAAACACAAGAAATCCATAAAAGCCTTTGTGGGAGACTTGAAGAAGAAGCCTACTACCCTGTTGTGACTTAATATTAAAGGGGTCATTAAACTGCTGCTCATGAGCCACATGCAACTCTTTTACAGTTAAAGGGCAGCTTGCAGAGTCCCCCCTCCACCCCCCAATTCTCTGCCTACCAGACTGGGTGGGGAGCTCGGGGCTTCTGCCCTGTGATGGGGTGGTGGAGCTCGGAGCTTCTGCCCTGTGGGGCTGGGGATCTCCAGGTTTCAGTTGAAGCCCCACGCCCCTGAAGATGCTTCCTGTGGGGCTGAAGTCCCGAGACCCTCTTCCCTGCAGGGCAGAAGCGCTTAGCCCCACCACCCTGCTGCAGGGCTGAAGCCCCGAACCGCAGCAGGAACGCCCTACAGGACTGAAGCCCAGATCCCTGACAGGTGCGTCCAGCTCTCGAACTTCTGAAAATTATCATATGTAGTTCGGAGGGTCAGTAAGTTTTGCCATCTCAGTAGTATTTAATGCAAGTGTAACATGCTTGCAAAAAGAATCAAGATACAGTATAACATCCTAGGATAGCTGCAAGCAAATGGAGTTATTGCATGAGCACACAAGGTAGATGTCTAGACTTTGGTGCTGAAGAGCACCAGTAAAGCTAATTCCCCAAATTCAAAAATCATGAGACTGTAAAAAGCCATAGGATTGGTTTAAAAACCACCATGAGATTTAAAAAAAATACATGTTGAGTTCTTTTTATTTGTCTTCTGGTTTCAGGGCTTTTCAAGTCAGGTGAACTTGGGGCATATTTTCCAAGTTTTTCTTCACAACCACATGGTGTACAAACACACACAAAATCTGACAATCTCATGTCATTATTTCACTTCAAGAGCTGGGACTTGAGAAAATTGGCAACACTGGGCTAGGATTCAAACCCTGCTGATGATCTGTGGTTGGGATTGTTACACAGGCACTAAAGGTACTGTAGGAGAGGATTAAGGTGCCTTCCCACACTAAAAATTGGGAATTGCCTTCATTTTAATGGAGACTAGCTGCTGCCTCTGAAAAGACGGCAGAGGCATGGCACAGGCAGATGAAGGCCAAAGCTGATCTAGATCAAATGATTATACAAGGAGGGTTGTAACGGAAATGTAAAGTCCCAAAGCCACTCATTTATTATGGGAATCACAAAATTTGGGAATCCCAAATCCGGAGAATAAAGATAGGGTGAAACAAACTGATCCATTTGATCCAACATGTGTTGGCCATTGGCTTTGGGACCTGATCAGAACCAGCCCTTCCACTCCTGCTTTTAGGTTCATTTGGAGGTTTTTGGTTAGGAGGAGGATTTCTCTTTGCACATTCCCGATATGTTCTCCTCCTTCTGTCTCACTGATCACCAATGAGTGATCTCAGCAAAAGTGCTGCAGCCACGGTGACTTTTGAGATGCCCAGTGGTGGATGATCTGCTAGTAACAGGGACATCTATTCGACTTGCAACCACAGTAAAACCTCTGCAAGGCTGAGACATTTGCAGATGGCAGTGAGGAGAAATGAGAATGGGTTCTCACCCAAAACTTCTTTTTAAACAATAGTCCATGGTATTATCCAATAACAAACATCACCTTTAAGGCACACATCTGCATGTGCCTAGCCTCCTGTACAAGAGTTTGACTGCACAGTACAATTTTAGACTCCAATCCTTCAAAGTACACAGTAGACCCATTGAGCAAAATGGAACTACTCATGTCCACTAAGTCATGCATATGCTTCAGTCTTTGCAAGTCTGGGGCCTTATTAAGTACACCTGAATCAATACTGTAAACTCAGATGCTGAGATATAAAATTATGTTGAAAGGGGCATGGAAATATATATGTGGCCATTCCTTATTTTTACTTTATTTTTTAACTCTGTAAAGCAAAATACAGCAAATCAAAACAAAGAGAGTTTGAGTAAAAAGATTTCAGCCACAGAATGTTTAAATAGCTGTATGTGCTATATTCAGTTCAGTTCTTCAGAGACTTAAATAAGCAATAGTAGTGTGAGGGGGGAATTAATTCAGTGGAACTCGTGTTCAGGGATTTGTGGGGAAGTAGTTCTGTGTGACCATCTAGCCCTATATAAGACCTATCTATTTGCTCAGAAGCTATCAGAGGGTGTGGTGGTACTGCCAGCTGTTAAGTTGTCTGAAGTGGATTTGAGTTTGGCTTGCAAGTAAGAGTTCCTCCCTGTTTTATTGCTCTGTTAAAATGCTTCTCTGATCTTTTATTATGGGACTATATATAATAAGATTGTGTCTGTCTTGTCATTATCTTGGTTGCTACTGAAGTATGATATGGTTTTGATGTAAACTGGATGATACTAATTCCTGGGAGGGGAATTGTGTGTATGTACATCATTGATGGGTGGAGTTCTTAAAATCTATATATTTCCTGTACTAATTAATATGCAGACTTATATTATTGTAAGCCTGTTGATTCAAACCAATGGTACTGTGCTCTGCTGTATGTCTAGTACTCAATTACTATAAATTGAACTGAATTGCTCATAACTCTTTCTTTGGTAAAGTTAGTATTAGTTTAGCTAGTCTCCTGATCACAGCTATGCCTTTGTTAACCAAAAAAACCTCCTGTTGCCACTGCATAGTCAATATATGGCTAGGCCACAAGAATTTTCTCATTGAGTCCTGATTGCCTGGCCTTTAGGAATTAGTCTGCTAAAAAAAACTGTTCAGATACTGTGTTTAGTTAATATTATTGGCAAGGGAGTCCCCTCTCTGCTCTGTTTGTTTGTCTCTGGGTGTTATTTAAGTGGCTATATACCAAAACAGTGAAACTGTAAATTGACAAGGAGTTCTGGGAGGGGGAGAAACAAACCAGAAAGGCATGTATTTCTTCTCCCTCCATTGTCCTTCTTTGAAATGCTGTAATGTCATATACTGGGTGCCAACATTAACAGCCTTGTTATATTTCTTCTGAGCATTCAGCTCTTTGGCTGTCTTGTGTGTAATCCATGGCCTACCTATTCTTGTCCTATGGTTTCCATTATTTCCTGGTGATGGAGCTCAAGGTAGTAATGTGGGATTGTAGCATGAGTCTCTTACATTCCCCAGTGGACTGGGTAGGTTGGGTGTTTAGAGGAGTGTTCCTTCACTGCCAAGTGGTCATTGCAATGACCAAGTATCTAACTGCATCTTTTTCTTGCAGATCTTTCTCTGGTTGCTAACATTCCCTAGCATCAATTGTGCCCCTGCCCTGAAGTTACTGGTATTAGCGAGGCAAGTCCCTAACCACTACTGTCTCAAGGCTGCTGCTGTACCCCTGCAAACATGGGAGGCAAACTGAGCAAGAAGGGGCTCAACATGGCTTATGAGAAACCAATAGCCCATGTGGTTGAAGCTACAGAGGTTGCTACAGGGAAACCAGAAGAGAGAGAGGAGGCCTGCCCTGCTGCAGAGTCAATGGGACCCACAACTGAGAAGAGGGACACAGATTCCCAGGTCCCTGCTGATGAGACAGAAGACCAGGAAGGAGGTGAAGTCCCTGCAGTGGGTGTGGAAGAGATCTGTAAACCTGAACCAAGGCAGCTAGATTTGGTGCCTAATGAAGAGCAGCTGGTGGCTGCTATCAGTGAGGAAACCACTAAATCTCCAGAGGCTGACGCTTCCCAGCTTCTGGAAGTCTCAACACCTGTAGATGGTGAGAGCAGACAGGAAGGGGATGGTGAATAGATGGAATCCCCCAGCATCTGAATACCAAATTTCCATTTCAAGACCCATCTCTATGAAGAGGCAACTTCTGCAGAATGAGCCTGGCAACACTAATTCTACTCTCCGCTTCTCCAACCTCAGAGACTGTAGCTGTGGCAGAACACCTCCATCTTTCAGCGACTATCTGATCCCTGGCACCAGAGTGAAATGGACAGACTGAGTAATGCTAGTAAAACTACCTCTTTTGGGTGGTTCCATCAGCACTAGTGAGCTGTATCCCC
Source organism: Eretmochelys imbricata (assembly GCF_965152235.1). NCBI lineage: Eukaryota > Metazoa > Chordata > Testudines > Cheloniidae > Eretmochelys > Eretmochelys imbricata. Next base: position 11,322,782 of record NC_135593.1, on the reverse strand, counting down.
AGCTCTTAGCCAAACTTTAGTCCTTTGTAGGGAAATAGGCAAGTAAGATGGCATGCATCTGGTACAGGACTTGGTGCAACTGGTAGGGCACACTTCCTGTATCGTTAAGGCTGGACTGTCAGCCAGTCCAGCACATCTCAGTACCTGACCTGTCACACAAACTTCTGCTGTGCATAGCCATCTTTATCTGTTTAATGTAGATGCCTGAATGTAATTAAAACTGTATCTAAGGGTTTTAAGGTCTTGGTGTGATATCCCTTATATGCAATGAATGAGTGGCTCTTAAGAACAAACTTGATTCCCTGTTCTTATTGTTATGTTGCATGATGATGTGGCTATCAGTCCTGAATGCAGTGAAGATGTTGTGAGGTGTTGTCTAGCTCTACTGGAACATGTTAATTATAATTCCAGGTCCATTTTAAGGCCTCAGCTGCCACTTAAAAACCAGAAGAAACTAATCTAATTGTTCAGAGGAGAATAATTACTAAATTATAAAATAAGCAATCTATCCTGCATATGCAGTAACAGGACACTTGTGGTTTATGTAAGTCCTTGTATAGAATTACCTGCATTGACTGATCCATTCAAATGTTGGATGTCAATAAATGTTTTATACTTGCAACAAGCAAATATCTGAAAAGTTTATGGCTGGTGTCTACCTTCACTGAACAAACTCTAATTACGGGCTGTGTGGGGAGCAGGGAGTTGCTACTAGATATGGGTATGAATAACTCACGTAATTAAAAGACCATGTATCTTAACTTTCTCCACACTGTATAGCAGTGACCATTTTCAGGGAGTGTCTCTTCCCTCCACCCGCAGTGATTTATTGCTTTTAAGAGTGGGCCTCAGTGAGTCTTACCCTTGAACACTAAGATACAAGGAAGCTCCATCAGGGCTCAGTTCAGGACATGAATGTGGTGGAGACCTCCTAGGCTTGACAGTTTGAGAGTCTTAAGCTTTGAGCCCACTTGAGTCATATAGCTGTGACATTCCACTAGTTAATAATGGGCCTATGCTGGGTGGGGACCCAATGCACACAATCTTGCTTTATACTCATTCTATCTAGGTAAAGCTTTACCTAAGTAACTTTCCCTATGTAAATAGTGAGCCCCCACAGCTCTGCTGAAATAACTAGGCCTATAATCTACAGGATGTTAACAGCAGTGCTGTTAATGGTGGCTCTAGTAAAGAGTCCCTTCTCCAAATGTGAACCTCTAACTCTTAATGACAGCTCTGAGAAGGGCAGCTAGAAAGGAAAACAAAAGGGGATAATAGCACCACATAACTTCTTGCTAGCTGTGTCAAAGGAGTGTTGACAAGCTATCTCATCCCTTATCTCAAAATTTAATCCACTTACACACCCTTTCTCCTCTTCTTCCTCCTTAGCCTCAATCTCTGTGTTCCCTCCCCCCCTGAAATCCTTGATCATGCTATCTGCTTTTCCCCCTTGCCCAGCTTTCACTCTGGGTGTGTGGTAAATGACAACCCCCTACCTCAGGACTAAGGTAAAAAGGTACATACATCTTTCTATCTGACTTCAGGCTATTGACTTGCCTTCTCAATAAGACTTTCTCCTGGACTTCAACCAATAATTGCGTTTTCAGGCTCTATAAAGAATATCAGCAGGATTCACTATTTTTCAGAGTTCGGTCATAGGTTCTCAGTGCTTTTGGAGGCATTCAGTGCAGCTCCAACTCTGAGGAAAAGTCCTTACAAAGAGCATGCTTACTGGAATTACATTGAAGTAACTGAAAATATAGTAGAGGTATCCTTGTCTTCAGCTAGCCTTAAATTATCTACTACTTCTCTTCCATTTTTATTTCATACATGTCTGAACTTCCTTGATTTTCCTGCTCAGTTCAAAGTCCTTCCTGGTATCTCTGCTTTCCTGTTTCCGTCTCCACTGTCTAACTCCCTGACTTTGGTATGGTCTCTACATATTCTTCCTTGCTGGAGCGTCTTTCATTTCTCAAGGACATCTTTACTTCTGTCATCACTGACTAAATATGTGCAATACTAAATTGTCAACTTCTTTTGCCATCCCTCCACTCTAAAATGTCTCAGCTGGATTTTGCCATTGAGCTGTAGCTGAGCTGGTAGGAAATGCTTATAGAAAAAATCTGAACTTTTTCCTTAACTCTTCAGTGGTGGTTTTGTTTTTTAAAGTTGGTGCTTAGAGGAAACCCCAAATGCTTTGTGAAAGGGACCCTAGCTGCAAAAGTTTCCATTTGAACAACACCTCACTCATTTTTCTTCCCAGTTTTGCTAAAGTTCTAACCAGCTCAGTTGTTGGTCTTCTGTCATGCATGGGGCTTGGAATGGCCACCTGCTTATATCCACCAAATTAAAGTTGCAGACTGACTAATATTCAACTTGTACAGATGGGATAGGTGTACAAGCATATAGTAAATGACAGTCTCTGCCAGAAAAGAGATCATGATCTAAAAGAAAGACAGGGCAACAAAAATAAGTTAGTTTTGTTAATAGAGACTATGCTATGCATGATGATTAGTAATCAATAGCTGTAATGGGAGTTGGTTACCTACCCTAAGCTGCTAGCAGATAATAGTTTCCAATCACCCTGTTTTCCAACTTTGGAATCCTTTCTACAGGGAGGTTTTCAGATTTTTTTTTTCGTAAGCATTTCCCTACCAGCTCAGCTACAGCTTAATGGCAGAATCCAGATGAGAGAGACATTTTAGAGTGGAGGGATGGCAAAAGAAGTTTACAATTTAGTATGAGCACATACTCCATCAGTGATGATGGAAGAAGTAGAGATGTGTACTCTTTACATTATACTCTGCAGCAGAAATTTGAGTATGAGTGGTACAGGGATAGTATCTTCTGCAATAATCTATGCCAGGTGACAGATCCTGCTAGGGACATCCATCCGTCCAGTCAGCAGCTGCAACAAAATCTCTACAAAGACAAGACACTTTCTGATAGCAGAGATGGAGAAATGTTGGTGGGTTTTCATATCACGCTGCTTGTTACTGGACAATGCAGGGGCAACTTGTTAAATAACATCAACCCTAAAACACATCTCTACTTCCACACTGTCAGCTTCGCAAGAGTTTGACTCTACAACACAAGTGTAGATCCTAATCGTGTACAGACATACACAGGTAGTTAATTTTACACCCTCTGAGTAACCTCATTAAAGGCAAGCTGCTCTGTGTCTGATGCCCTCCCTTGTTCCAAATGTAACAAGTTAACCCCACTGCTCACATCTTAATATTTTAACTAAAGAGACAAACTTGTGATCTGAAGAGTGGAAGTATTTGCCCCTGTCCACAAACCTTTCTTTTATAAGGCAACTAAACACAATCCACTTGTCACTGAAGGTATAACTCTAGCAGTGAGGCAACTTTCTGTCATTGAGTTCTGATTGCCTGGACTTTAGAAATTAGTTCTATTTTATCTAATCGATCCAAACATCTTGATGTTTACATCACCTGATGTTCAGTCAGTAATATTAGAAGCAAATAAAGTCCTCCCTTTACTATTTTGTCTTATTTGTCATCAGAATGGCAATAATGTGCTAAGCCTATGGGGGGATGAACCTAAACTGACAAGGACTCATTGAAAGAAACAATTAGAGAAGTGCCTGTGGGCCTTCTAATTATTTGTTATCCATTGAAAGGCTGTCATGTCTTAGTGGTTGCCAGTAATATCTGCCCCGCTGTGGGCAATCTTGGCATTCAGCTCATTGGCTGTCTTATGTGTAATCTATGGAACTTCTAATTCTTGTCCCATGGTGAATGTTTCAATCAGCTCCTGTAGGTGGAGAATAATATAGAAATACTCTGCTGGAGTGCTCTTCTAAGTTATACAGTCCTCTGAACACCCAATCCTTATTACTCAGTAGAGTTTCTCCTTTGCTACTAGATATTCACTTCCAATGATAAAATAGCTAAGGTATCACCTATCTCACTTCAGCTCTCTTACAGATATCTCATTGGTTACTAACCCTCAGCGAGATTCAAGTGTTCTCAGAAAGAGAAGCAAACCACTTACTGCACAGCAAACATGGGAGGCAAACTTGGCGAGAAAGGACTCAATGTGGCTCATGAGAAACCAACAGACCAGAGGACTGAAGAAGCTACAGAGGCGGCTACGGGGAAGCCAGCGGAGAGTGAGGAGGCCTGCCCTGATGCAGAGTCAACGGGAGCCACAAATGAGAAGAGGGACAAAGATTCCCATGTCTCTGCCGATGAGACAGAAGACAAGGAAGGAGGCAGAGTCCCTGCAGTGCACACAGAAGAGATCTGTAAACCTGAACCAAGGCAGCTAGATTTGGTGCCTAATGAAGAGTAGTTGGTGGCTGCTGCCAGTGAGGAAGCCACTAAATCTCCAAAGGCAGACCCTTCCCAGCTTCTGGAAGTCACAGCACCTACAGGTGTTGAGAGCAGACAGAAAGAGGATGCTTAAAATTTCTGTGCCCTATAGGGGAATAGGCAAATAACATGTCATGAATCTATCTGTATGTATTCTACCAATTGCATGAAGTCCTGTATCTTTAGCATTGGACTGCCTGAATGTATGTAACGCTTCAGGACTTGAACTAACCGAATTTCACTTCCCCAGTGCATAACCATGTTTCTCTGTTTAACATAGGCGACATTTCCTTTGGGTTTTTACATCCTTTTGCTTGATATCTTTTTATATATAAAAACAAATGGCTTTTTGAAGACCAGATTTGGTTTATTCCTCTTACCGTCCTAAGTTCTCAGGTGACCTCAAGTATTTGTCCTGCATATAGTCAAGATCTTGTGAGCTGATACCTAGCTTTACTAGTGCCACGTCCTATCTGAGGCACCAACTGCCACTTCTCCAATTGAAGGATATGTAATGAAGTTAATATAATTGTTTGTAAATTAGTAGGCTCTTCACAATGAGTATCACAATTGGGTGACTGCTTTATTCTAATGTTTGCTGTCAATAAATGTTATTTTATAACTGTCAGTGTCTGAAACATATGGTGGTGTCTAACTTCAGTGAATGTACTTCAGCTGTGGACTGTCAAGTGAGGAAATGCTACTGGATGCAGCTATAAAAGCAATTAACGCATTAAATATTGCATCTTAGCACTCAGTGCTGTACAGCAAGGATTAAGTCTACAGTAAAACTTTCAAAGTGACTGCATCCTCTCTGAAAAACTGGGCCCAGGGCTCTATTGATACTCTTATCCCTCAACTCTGAAGATATGTGAAAGCTACATTCAGATTCATTTCAGGAAATGGCCACAGGCCAAACACTCCTGTCCTCTGTGGGTGGAGAGCTGTATCTCAAGTTTTCTAAGTGCAATATAACACTGTAGGACTGAATAGTATAACTATTCTTCAAGGGGTCCCAGTGCACACAAAATTTGGTTTCTTCGGGCACATAGAACTTCTGATAAGAGTTTACTAGATACTCTCCATTTGTAAAGACAGGGCCCACACAGCTCTGCTGAAATTGATAGGCCTTTACTAAGTCTGCCATGACCAGATATTACTATAAGTTGTTGTAATAAGATGAAGAGAGGGCCCTTCTTCCATAAGTGAGTTTCTGGCTTCTACGCTGAGAATGGCAATTAAAAAGGAACACAAAGGGGGGTCGGGACATAACTTTTCAGACACGACCTTTTCACTTGCTATCTGTCTCGGATACTTCTGACTCAAGCTCTCTTGTCTTACTCTGAAACTTCATTTACTTACCAACCTGATTCCATCACAGAAATGCTTGACTGCACTGTCAATCTTCCTCTTCTCCAACCTGGCTTTCACTCTGTCTGTGCTGAAACTAACCATCCCTTAGACAATGTAAACAGCACTTGTCTCATTCTTTTTTAGTCTTATTGGATTTCAGTCCATTGATCAGTTTTCCCCCTTCTGTTACTGTTTTCTCCTGCACCTCAATCTGTAACTGCATCCTCCATGTCTCTATTAGCGAGAGAAGATGAGAAGGATACATTACTGTCCTGTGCTCTTGGTAGCTTGAGACGTGTTCTGATTGGTTACACTGCTCTGAATCAGAGAGGAATACACCCATAAAGTTAATGGATGCTTCCTGGAGTTACATGGGTGTAATTTGGAGTACAATGTGGGCTTCTCTGTCTTCAGGCAGACTCAGACTACCTGTGATTATTACAATGCCCCTCTGCCATGTACATTGGTCAAACTGGACAGTCTCTACATAAAAGAATAAATGGACACAAATCAGATGTCAAGAATTATAACATTCATAAACCAGTCGGAGAACACTTCAATCTCTCTGGTCACGCGATTACAGACATGAAAGTTGCGATATTACAACAGAAAAACTTCAAAACCAGACTCCAGCGAGAGACTGCTGAATTGGAATTCATTTGCAAATTGGATACAATTAACTTAGGCTTGAATAGAGACTGAGCGTGGCTAAGTCATTATGCAAGGTAACCTATTTCCCCTTGTTTTTTCCTACCCCCCTCCCGTTCCTCAGATGTTCTTGTTAAACCCTGGATTTGTGCTGGAAATGGCCCACCTTGATTATCACACACATTGTAAGGAGAGTGATCACTTTAGATAAGCTACTACCAACACGAGAGTGGGTTTGTTGGGGAGGGTGGGGACAAAACCTGGATTTGTGCTGGAAATGGCCCACCTTGATTATCATACACATTGTAAGGAGAGTGATCACTTTAGATAAGCTATTACCAGCAGGAGAGTGGGGTGGGGGGAGAGAAAACCTTTTGTAGTGATAAACACCCATTTTTTCATGGTTTGTGTGTATAAAAAGATCTTCTGTATTTTCCACTTTATGCCTCCGATGAAGTGAGCTGTAGCTCACGAAAGCTTATGCTCAAATAAATTGGTTAGTCTCTAAGGTGCCACAAGTACTCCTTTTCTTTTTGCGAATACAGACTAACACGGCTGTTACTCTGAAACCTGTGATTATTCCAGCTCTTCAATTGCAATGCTCCCATTATCTGGATTTCCTACCTTGATTTTCTGCTGTCATTTCAAACTGTGTCCCCCAAACTGAACTTCCTCCTAATATCTCTCTGCTTCCTCACTTCCATCAACACTACCTCTGCACTGTCCTCTGACTCCCTTGACTTCAGCATTGTCTTTGTCTGCTCAGTACTGCTCCTTCTTTCTCCAGCTTGTCTTGCATTTCTTAAATTCATTTCCCCTTTTTTTCCTATCATCAGTTACAAATCTCCACTTCAGCATGCACCACTAAATTAATCTCTCTGTTTCTCTGAAGGGGTTACCAACTGTTGCCATTTGGCACTGCCTTTGAAAGCCATCACTGACTTCTTGTTTTCTCCTGTAGAAGAGTTAAGCCCTGCTGGTGAAATCCTGGGCCTTTTTAAGTTAGAAGCAAATCTCCAATTAACTTCAATGGGGCCAAGATTTGGCTTTGTGACCTTAAATTTATGGTACTACAAAATAATCACACCCTCTTAACCTGATTTGGCAATTTTATCTCTGTAGTTGAGCTGGTAGAGAAATATTTGAGATTTTCTGGCAAACAGTGACATGTTTGGTGTTAATTTTACTTCATTTTTTTTCAGATTTTCATCATAACAAAAATGTAGGTGTTTTGATGAAAATACAAAATTCTCTGTGAAGAAAAATTGTTGTAATAAATTTAGCCTTTAATAAAAGAAAATACATAAAATCCCTTTTAAATTAAAACTTTGACAAGGTTTGAATCAGCTCCACCATCCGTATTTGGTTTTCTGTTTTCAGTCATGCTGACCTTTGTGCTTGAAGCAGCCATAGGCTTGTCCACCTGTTTATTCAGTAGCCAAGTGTAGTGTATACCAGCTAATCTACAACCACGGCTGAAGTAGGTACACAAGCATCATAAATGGCCATCTCTGCCCCATGGGGATCATGGCCTAAAGCACAAGCTGCAACAAATGAGGGAGCATAACACAGTGGTGAGGACACCAAAAATAAGAGGGGATTCTAGCACAGATGAGGGCCATTTATAACTTTTAGCCCATCAGTAGCAGTAGTTGCAATTTGTCACTTACCCTAGCCATTATCAAACCGTAGTGTCCAAGCATCCTTTATTTTCCTACGTAAAGATTCATCCTACACTGATGATTCCTCAGCCTCCTTTAAGCTCTTTGTTCTGTTGTGTTAAGTTTGAAGTTGTATTTATAAACCACTATGTACATTCATACTGCTATCTAAATGCTTAACCATCCTGACTTGTAGCTTCCAATTCACTTATTGTACCACAAGCCTAAAATTAGAGCATCCACCTAGCCACATATGCAAAATATGAATAGGTATACTCTAAGGCAAGAGCACAGAAAAACCATCTCACCCAACACAGCTATCAATTATATATCCGTATGTTCTTCACTGTACGTTAACATAGATGCCTCCTTATCTTGTTCTACAAAACATCCCAGGGAAACCACCTGCCAAATGAAAGTAGTCCAAAGGGAGGTAAAAAAAAATAAACCTGGCAATGAGGTTGTTTGCTTGTCTGTACTCTCTGCATATGAAAAATGGTATCCAAGTTTAACTACATTTTATGCAGGAGTCTATTTTTGGACTAAGCAGTAGACCCAGTTTGCTATTCTCCTACAAAAAAATCACTAGACCACCAGATTTTGATGACTGCCATCCTCTTTCTACAGTGGTTAGATAGTTATAGTTGTAACCAGGAATGAAAGAACACCTCAAATGGATATTGCAGTTCCTTTACAGTCAGCAGTAAGATTTATACTCCCATAGATTAGGAACCCCCCCAGTAGGTAATGGTTCATATCACTGCAAATAGCCTTTCCATATGCTAGGACTATCTAGGTACATATGTGTAACTGTAAAAGTGGGGGCAAAAAACCTATCTGGCTTTAAGATTAAGCTCAATAAGTTTATGGAGGAGATGGTATGATGGGATAACATGATTTTGGCAATTAATTGATCTTTAAATATTCATGGTAAATAGGCCCAAAGGCCTGTGATGGGATGTTAGTTGGGGTGGGATCTGAGTTACTACAGAGAAGTCTTTCTGGGTATCTGGCTGGTGAATATTGCTCATCTGCTCAGGGTTCAGCTGATCGCCATATTTGGGGTCAGGAAGGAATTTTCCTTCAGGGCAGATTGGAAGAGGCTCTGGAGGTTTTTTGCCTTCCTCTGTAGCATGGGGCACGGGTCACTTGCTGGAGGATTCTCTGCTTCTTGAAGTCTTTAAACCACAATTTGAGGACTTCAGTAGCTGAGACATAGGTGAGAGGTTTATCGCAGGAGTGGGTGAGTGAGATTCTGTGGCCTGCATTGTGCAGGAGGTCAGACTAGATGATCATAATGGTCCCTTCTGACCTTAAAATTTATAAATCTATGAAACTGTTCTCCAGAGGTCAGATCCTCCTGCAATTATGTGACTATCCCAGCCCTGTTAAATGTGTAAACTATATACCATCTACTCACTTGTACATCACTGGGTCTCCATTTTGTGCATCCAATGTTTTGGTTTTGGCCCATATTCACTCCATCTGATTCTTCTAGAACCCCAGGTTAAATATCAACCCCTTGATAAATGCAATTCCATGATGTATTTGCAGTAACATATATGAAAGACAATCGCATTTCCACCATAATTCCCAAGGCCATTCCTTCCAGATTTACTAGTCACCTCACTCACACATTTTGACAAAAATCAACTTCTTTTATTGGAAAAAAGGATCAAAGGAGAAAGAGAGCACGGACCATTTTGTTGGCAATTTCAGTTTTAAATTTCCAGCTCTATCTATTGGATGATTTTAGGTGTCTGCTGTTTATATTCTTTAAATGAACTCTCAGCTGTTCCTTTTGTAGTTTCATACTGGGCTCTAAAAATTAATAATAAAGTAAAAAATAAAAATCAGCGAGCCACACGTATATTCCCATGTCCCTTTGTATGTGACTTGACTTGGACTGTATTTTATGTGTTTTACATGGTTACAGTGTTGGTATGTATATGTTAGCCATATATGCAAAATATGAACAGGTATCATTCTTATATGCAATTGGCACTGACGCATAGATCATTGCTTTTAGGTTCATGGGGAGGGGGCGGGGAGTAGCATTTCTCTTTCCATTTTGTAGATGTGCCCTCCCTACATTACACTGCCCACCAGAAATCTGAATATGAATGGTGCAGCAAGAGTCACTTCTGCAGTACTCCATAGCAGGTGCCCAGATCCTGCTATGGACATCCATCCAATCTGCAGTCACAATAAAACCTCTGCAAATCCAAGCCACTTTCAGATGGCAGAAAAGGAGAAATGGTGGTGGGTTTTCACATCAAACTGCTTGTTACTGGACAAAGCTAGTACAACTGGTTTAAATGACATCACCCCTAGGACACATCTCTCTGCTTGGACCTGGCCAGCTGTGCAAGAGTATGACTCAAGAAACATGCTTCATTTTGCACATTATGAGTAACCTCATTAAATTCAGTGGGACTATTCACAATGTATAAAGTTAAACAGGAGAGCAAGTCCTTGCAGGATTGGTTCCCCAGCCACCTCCAGTTTGTTTGAACAGACAAATACATAGCAACACGGTGAACTCAAAACCCAATCCAATTAAATTACATGGAAATGGAAATATATGTATGGGCCACTGATTTTAATTTTAATTTTATTATTAACTTTTAAAGCCCAGTACAATATTATAAACCATTAAAATGTGACTATAAAGACACAATCACATGATTCTAAAGATGTCAAAGGATCATCCACTTCTCTCCTTCATGCAATTTAGCAGGAATAATGGTGTCAGGGAACATTGGTTCAGTGGAACTAATGTTCAAGACTTGTGGGGAAGTAGTTCTGTGTGACCACCTAGTGCTTTATAAGGCCAGCCTGCTGAGTAAGAAGAAACTGATAAGAACCTAATCAGTAGAACAGCTACAGTGACTTGGAGTTGGTAAGAGTGTTCCTTATTTTGTTTGTTTTGTGCTAAAATAGTCCTTTGTTTTTTCTTTAAATGCAGGGAGATATGTTATGTTATTATTAGCTACCAATCTGGTAGTTTGGGGGATGTAGTTGGTAGTTTTCTCACTAGACTTTCTATGGATGAAGGTTCTGTGTACTTGGAGTAGAAGGGAATTCTTAGTAAGTTATGGCTTTAGAATATTTCTTTACTACTCCAGTGTATGGCACTGTAACCATGTGTAACTGACACACTGAGCTGAATCTTGTATTCCTCTTTAGTCTTTACTACAGAAGTAGCTTGAAGCTAAGTCACTGACTTTTTTTTGTTTTGATGTACTAGCTCATAATGTAGCTGTGATTAATGAACATACTTAGCTCCTTGGCTGTTTTATCTGTAATTCATGGGTCATCTTCGTCTCCTCCCATGATGAATAGTTTAATCATCTCTTGGTGGTGGTGCTTCATATAACAATGCACTGTACAAGTTAAACCAATGCTCCCCCAGTCAACTGACTAACATTGGTTGGATGTTCAGGGTAACCACTCCTTGACTATCTGGTAATCACTTGTAATGATTAAGTAACTTGGGTACCCTGTATCTCATTTTTAGCTTTCTCTTCCAGATCTTTCACTGGTTGCTCAGTCCTCAGCCCAGATCTTGTCTCCTGAAGCAAGTCATTTACCACGCTTGGTTGGGTTACTACTGTAGCCCTGAAAACATGGGAGGCAAACTGAGTAAGAAGGGATTCAATGTGGCTTATGAGAAACCAACAGCCCAGAGTTCTGACGAAGAAGCTACAGAGGCAGCTACAGTGAAGCCAGAGGAAACCCATCCTGTGGCAGAGTCCGGGGGACTCACAACTGAGAAGAGGGACCAAGATTCCCAGGTCCCTGCTCATGAGACAGAAGACAAGGAAGGAAGTGGAGTCCCTGCAGTGGGTGTGGAAGAGATCTGTAAACCTGAACCAAGGCAGCTAGATTTGGTGCCGAATGAAGAGCAGCAGGTGACTGCTATCAGTGAGGAAACCACTAAATCTCCAAAGGCGGACCCTTCCCAGCTTCTGGAAGTCACAGAACCTACAGGTGTTGAGAATAGACAGGAAGGGGATGGTGAATAGATGGAATCCCCCAGCATCTGAATACCAAGTTTCCATTTAAAGACCCATCTCTCTATGAAGAGGCACCTTCTGCAGAGTGAGCCTGGCAACACTAATTCAACTCTCCGCTTCTCCAACCTCTGAGACTGTAGCTGTGGCAGAACACCTCCATCTTTCAGCGACTATCTGATCCCTGGCACCAGAGTGAAATGGACAGACTGAGCAATGCTATTTAAACTACCTCTTTTGGGTGGTTCTATCAGCACTGGTGAGCTGTATCCCCAGCTCTTAACCAAATTTATGTCCTCTGGAGAAGCATGGGGAATGAAGATGGCATGCATCTTTGATTTTTTTTTTTCTACCAATTGCCCAAAGTCCTGTAACTTTATCTAGACTGTCTGAAAATACAGCACTCTCTCAATACCTGAAGTGTCATAATTGCACTTTCCAGTGCATAGCCATCTTTATCTGTTTAATGCAGGTTCTGTTTGACTTAATATGCATGAAAATATCACATTTATATATGTGATGGGCAAGCAGCTTTAAGACCAAACTTGCTTCCTCTGTATTCCTTTTACTGTCTAAGTTGCCTGACATGGGTTTGTGTCCTGTATGCTGTAAAGATCTTGTGATTTGACACATAGCTTAATCAGTATCTGTTAACTACAATTCCAGCTCAGTTTGAGGACCAGCTGACCCTTTTCCAATAGAATAACATGCAATAGAAGAAAATTAATGTAGTGTCTTATTGTATAAACTAATAGTGTAAATTCAGAACCACTATTTCTTAGGTATAGTAATAGGACACTAAAAGCTTGTGAAAGTCTATATACAGTAGCCTGGTATAGTGACTGATGTATTCTAATATTTGCTAGTAATAAACTTCATTTTATAATTGCAGTATGCCAGTGTCTCTCATCTATGGCTTGTATCTACCTTAACTGAATGAACTTTTTGGCTATAAACTACCAGTTTGGGGTTTTTTAAACTTGAAACATGCATCAACATTCCATGTTACTCCTCTAGAAAGAGGTATGGAGTAAAAATGTAAAATACCCAGATAACTCAGTTGCTTTTGAAAACTGGGATTAAAGCAGTTAAGTCCTTAGGCTTTTTTGAGAGCTTTGCCCCTGAACTTGGAAGATACTTGAATTGGATGCAGCTTTCAATAGGCCCTCAACAACAACATCCTGAACTCTGGAGATTCTTACCTTTAGTTGCATGACTGAAGTGAGCTCAGAAAGATTAAACACAAATAATGAATACTCTCACTCTGCTTGCCACCACACAGAATATTTCTCTATACACATAGTATCTTGTTTTTTGAAAAAACAGCTCACTATAAAGTCAAAGCCCACACAGCTCTGCTTGAGTAATTGGGTCCTTCAGGCTCCATAAATACAGGGGATATTTCCTGGACTCATGCTGGTTTAACTGAAAGTAGGTTGCCCACCTAGCTTCAGGAAACCTGCTACTACATAGAACTATTCTAGCTACTATCTCTAAGGGCTGTTCCCCACTTGCAGCTGCCCCTCCTAGCTCCTCTGTTGGCACTTCAGATTGCCTAGGGGTAAGGAACAACTCAGTTTTGTATGAAGTCGATCGTCACTTTGTCAGCTGACATCTGCACTGTCAGGAAGTATGCAGATAAAAGTAACAAGTCAGAGGACATCAATAGTCTTCCACTAGGGTTACTTAATTCCATCCCCCCTTCAGTCTCGGATCAGTGAGCCACTAATCCTATGGAAAAGGGTTTAAGTGTCTCACTATAAAGTTTTATCTTTCTTCGTGAAAAGAAAGAGCAACCATTTTTGCCATTCTGCACCTCCTGGTCTGTAAGTCTTAACATTTATTTCAATATGGGTAAGATGTTGTTGTTCCTTGTCATTAAGTCAGCTCCTACATTGGTGTGTGGTGGGAGTGAGACAATGTGATTCTGCCATTGCCTCTGCCCAGTTGAGCTATAAGAAAAATGGTTTGGGATTTTCCTGGAAGTAGAAACTTTTTTCTTTTAAAATTGTTCCAGTATTCACTTCTTAAAAAAAGCTTTGATGAAAACACTAAATTCTTTGTGACATGAATATTTTGGTCCAGAAATTTTCCTTTAACAAAAAGCCATTTTCCATCAAAACTTTGTTTTGTTTTTTTTAGGAGTTCCAGTGTCTTCCCTCCCCCTCACCTTCTTGTCATACTAACCTCCATTTTGGCAATTTATACTCTCAACAAGTGTGCTGTCCTGTGGCTAACCTTCAGATAGCATGACTGGTATGTGTAGACACGTATAGTAAATGTCAGTCCCTGGCCTGTGGAGATTATAGGTTAAAAGTCAAGGCATGAAAACTGGAGTGGGGAGAAAAAGGACTGGGCAACAAAAATAAGAGGCTGTTTAGCAAAGACTAGCACTAGGCACAACTTTTAGCCAGTCTGTAGCAGTAACTGCAATTGCCTATGCCTTAATGGTTAGGCAATGGTAGCTTCCAACCACTTTGTATTTTCCTGTGTTAGCATCTTTCATAACTGATGTTTCCTTAGCTGCCTTATTTAAATACTCATCCCCACTGTTGGCTTTAAAGCTGTATATGAGAACCAACAAAATTGTTAAATTGCTACCTAAAAGCTTAATCGTTCTGGCCTATACCTTTACACCCGCTCTTCATTCCACAATCTTAAAATTAGAGCATCCACTTAGTCACACATGCCAGATATGAACAGGTACTCTATGCTAAGGCAATGATATAGAAAGACCATCTCATGCAACACGGTTGTCAATTCTACAATGGTGGGTGCTTGAGTGTATATTAATGTAGAAGTCTCCTTGTCTTGTTCTACCAAATACCCCAGAGAAACTGCTGCCAATTAATAGTGTCCAGGGGTACGTGAAAATAAGGTTGGTTGTTCGTCTGAACTCTTTATGTGAGTTAAATGGTATCCAAGTTGAGTTACATGCAATGTCAGAGACTTCTTGAGCAACTAGTATCCTTTATTTTGCTTCACAAAACTCACTGGACCCACCAAACTTTGATAGACTGTCATCCACTTTCTACAGTAGTTTGATATAATTGTAGCTAGGGAAAAAACAACCAAAAAGCCCTCACTGAATTGAGCAGTTCCTTTGTAGACAGCAGTAAGGTAATGATTCATATCACTACAAACAACATTCACTTTTGTTAGGACTATTGTGACACACATTTGCAATTGTTCTCCAAAGAACAGTCTTTCTAACAAATATGAGAACATTTCGCTCTTCTAAATGATTAAACTATGTACCATCAGTTTCCTTGTATATTACTGGGTCTCCAAACATTTAGTGCATTAGAGATTATAGTTTTGGACTACATTAATCTCATCAGACTCTTCTAAGATCCTATGTTAAATGCCTACCCTTTGGTGCGTGCTTTCCCATGGTGTATTAGCAATGACATATAAAAGATAATTGCTTCTTCACCAGAAGTCCCAAGACCATTTCTTTCAGGTTTACTGATCATCTTCTTTCAGTCAGAGTAGAAGCATGACAGGGGGATATTTTGTCAGAGCTTGCAATTAACAATTGAAACTGCAATCTATGACATAATTATAAGTGTCTGCTGCTTACACTGTTTAAATGAACTGAAACCCAGCAATAAAAACTTTAGCATATTTGCAGAAGAGAAGAGAACCTACACATCTGTGATAACTTTATATTTAGTGTGGGTTAATAGCCCTTGCAGGAAGTGATTTTGGAGATATGATCAAATTCTGTACAGATATTATAGGTTTATTTTCAATAAATCAAAGAATGTGTTAGATCAGAACATGAGACAGGCATATACCATATATTTTATACTGCCCATCAAGGTGTGTCTAAGTTTTGAAACCATTGACTTTGCATTTAGTCTGGGATCAGCTGGTTCTGTAGGAGGTGGCGCTGGTGACATCAAGAGACTCCAGAATCAGTACAGATGTTAAACCTGAGTACGGCTTGGTTCTTCTTATGCAGAACAGTTGGGGGGATGCATGGAAGACAGACATAGGGCTAATGTGAAGACGAGGTCTAACACAGAATGGATGGATCAAATCGCAGGACTCCCAAGCCTGATTTCAAATGGCAGCCCTCAGGGTCCTCTTACCCTCTTTTCTGTTTATGTTATTGCATGTTCCCATGTTTTTAATTTCCACCTTTGTGATTATTGCGAACTTTAGCTCTCTAAGAATCCAATCTCTCTTATGCAGCTGTTTCTGAGGCTCCTCATAGATGTCCTGCCACCGTGAAGCTTAAGAATTTCTTATATACTTTCCTCCTGCTCACTTTCTTCTTTCTACCTTCCCTGTCATCCAGGGTGCAGAAATACTATGTTGGTGAGTATACCACAAATGCATTGGGTACCACTGAGAGACAAGGTGGGTGAGGTAATATTTTATTGGGCCATCTTCTGCTCATGAGAGAGACACACTTTCAAACTACACAGCACTTTTCTTCAGGTCTTGTCCCTTGTCTCTCTAATAGTCTGGGACTAACAGCTCTAACAACACTGCATACCACAGTGAATACTACTGACAGCTCTGTTAGTTCTGCAGCCTTGTAATCTCACTGGCATTGGGATTTTTTTTTAAAATCCCAATCTATTATACTGTCTAGTAGGGCCCAAATTAAAATTAGGAACCATTGTACTGGGCACTGTAAAAACTGAATAAGGAACAGCTTCTGCCCTAAACAGTTTACAGTCTAAATAAAAATGACAAATACAAGAAAGGGACAGAAAATACAAGCAGAGTGAGCAATGCAATAGCGGCAAATGTCATGTTCATTCCACTCTTTTTTAATCCTTTCTGTAAGGTTAGGTTAACAGAGGACTAGCTAAGTGGAAAGGAGAGGAGTGAAGTAAACAACCAGTTAGCACAAGCAAGATAATATTGAGTGTGAAAAATTTCAGGGGGTCTGATGACATCATCAGTGGCCACTGGGCCTGGCTTCAGCTGCCAGCTTCAGTCTCTGGCTGGCACCTCCCTGCAGTTCTTTTGCCCCAAGTCCACATGGCTGGGGAGAGGAGGACACCAGATGGCTCCCAGTGCCAGTAGTGGGGGGTGTCCCGCATGGAGAATTCTCGGTCCAGGAATGCTGTGGGGAATCATGTAGATTGGCTCTTTTCTTCTTGTACCTTCTGTTATGCTACCATCTATGCTGTGAACAGTCCCCACTTTTGTTATCTCCTCTCTCTACTTAAAAAGAATTAGTGTCCAGAGATACCATACTCAAGGACCTTTTTCTGATTAGCCAATATCCCCATGGTGAGCATTTCTCTTCCCAGGACTCATTGAAACCATACATTGGCAGGCAGGCCCCATACTTCTGCAGCACTGTACTAATTGATATTTATAGCTAATAAAACTAGTTTCACTCATATAGGTGCTATTTTACAGTCAGCAGGGAAGTTAACACTTCACCAATGGATTAAAAGACGGCTCCTAACTTCATACAACCGCACATGTCTTTCTTGAAGGAGCAACCAAGCTGCGGAACAATCTCATCATGTGTAAAATTGCCCTCCAGTGTACAAAAGCTCCCGCAGTCAGGTGTGTCTAGAGCAGTGGTTCTCAAACGCATTTGAGCAAGTACCCCTTCTTTGTGTTTGTAATCATTTACACCCCTTCCACACACAAGTACATATACCGCGAGCCAGCTCTGAAGGTAGAGCGCAGCACAGTGGCTGCTGGCCTGGCACCCAGCTCTGAAGGCAGAGTGCAGCACAGTGTCTGCTGGCCTGGCACCCAGCTCTGAAGGCAGTGCCACGCTAGCTGCAGCGTAAGGGAGGCAATGGGAAAAGTGATCTTTGTCGATATCACCTTTCACAACAGAGTTAGTGCCCCACTGACACCCTTACTTCTGCGCTGCTTCTCCCACCCCGGGGCTGAGAGACGGAACCCCACTGCCTCCAGGTGAGGGATTTTGGGGAAGGGAGGAGAGCCCGAGCCTGGGCTGGCTTCTGGTGAGGGATTGGGGGGCCCAGGGGAAGGAGAGCTAAAGCCAAGGTGGCAGGGCTCTGGCTGTCAGCTATGGGGCAGCAGGGCTCTGGCTGCCTCCTTTATCCCCGCATCCTGGGTGTGCACTGCCCTTCTGAACGAGCCTCAGCCACCTCAGCTCTTAAAAAAAAAAAAGCACACAGCTCGCGCCTCCCTTGTTACATTCCCGCACCCACAGGTGCCAACTTTCCAATGTGCCAGGGGGTGCTCGACCCCCAGCTCTGACCCAGACCTTGCCCCCACTCCACCCTTTCCCCCACGGCCCTGCCCCTACTCTGCCTCTTCCTGCCCGATCCTATCCCTTCTTCCAAGCCCCTGCCCTGCCTTTTCCCACCCCATTCTGCCCCCCCCAAGCATGCTGCCCCCTTGCTCCTCCCCCATTCCCCCCCAAAGCCTCCTGCATGCTGCGAAACAGCTGATCGCAGCAGGTGGGAGGCGTGGGGAGCGAGAGGGAAGCAATGATCAGTGGGGCCTGCCGGCGGGCAGGAAGCACTGGGGGAAAGAGGGGAACTGATAGAGGGGTTGCCGGTGGGTGCTCTGCACCTACCACTTTTTCCCTATTGATGCTCCCGCCCAGAGCACCCACGGCGTTGTTGCCTATGCCCGCACCTCCCTTAGGAGGCCCGCTCTATAGTTTGAGAACCACTGGTTAGAGATACACCCATCCCCTGGTGGAGATATCCATGGCTTCACTTCTCAGGCTGCAGTAACAGTATCTTAGAGAGGGAAGTAAGCAAGATTTACTGGTGGTTTTTTGTTTGTTTGTTTGTCTGTTTCTCTTTTGATGTAGTGATAGATAGTGATTTTCTTTAAAGGTATGATCTGTGCCTGTCAGTTTTCCCTGCTGTTCAGGATGTAGGCTTATAATAAGGCGGAAGCCTAACAAACCTGTCATCAGGGAAACTGGATGTATTGAAACATGTGCTTAGCTTGGTGACCCAACAACACACTTTCATTTGTCTGCACTGTAGAGGCAACTCTCTTATGGAAGACCCAGTTAGATTCCATCCCCTTGCCTGACAACATCCGATGAAGTGAGCTGTAGCTCACGAAAGCTCATGCTCAAATAAATTGGTTAGTCTCTAAGGTGCCACAAGTCCTCCTGTTCTTTTTGCGGATACAGACTAACACGGCTGCTACTCTGAAACAAAAACTGACAATCTCTTGCTGCAGAATCTCCACTACCTAGTGTTCTGAAAGAGACAAATCCTAACTTGGTCTTCTGGCTGACTTTATAGTGCTGCCAGTAGCCATCAGCTTTATGAGTCATAAATCTAGCAAAGTCTCAGTGAGTCTGAGGGAGCATAAATAAGGAGCTTCATGATATTCCTTTTTCTTCCTATATCAGCATCTTAAAGGATTTACCACATGGAATCTGTGGGTGATCTGCTATAAATGAACTCGGTGAAACAACTGGTTCAGTGACTTGCGTAAAAGTAAATTCTATTTTATATTGACTAATGCAGTAGCAGAGAGGCAAGAGTATTGTTAGAGCACCAACACTTAAAACTGATATGTATGGGCACGTATCTGATGCATCCTTCCCCATGCACCATGTAACTTCTTGCATTGATCAAGTGACTAAGGTGTGTGGGTGATAATAAAGTTTTCTCTCTATCTTTCAGGTCAGATGTTGCCAGCTGCCAGGATATTGATGAAATACTTACCAGAAGCTCGGTGCTTTTCTCCTCCCCGCATTCCTTACCTCAACAAAGACCCTGTCTTGTAAGGCATTAATTGGTGAATCACAAAGCAAAGCAAAGCAAATGGCTCTCATTGGCCACTTCCCAGTAGGCTTCTATCCGCATAGAGCTCCAAACATGGGCAACAAACACAGCAAGAAGGAGAAGTTCACTGAAATGAATGAACTGACCTTGGCCACTACAAGCAAACTGTCTGAGAATCTGGCTTTTAAACATGTGATGGTCAAAAATTATATCAAACTTGGTGTGGGAACAGGGAAATTGAGTGGAATCTAGATAGCATGGACACCGTATGGAAACTTGGTCCCAATAGTTTGTTTATAAGATGGTGAAATCTGCAAGCCTCTATGTATCTGAAATATTGCAACTGTACTAGCAAACACATAGCCACCTCTTCCTCTCAAACTAAACACCCAAACTCTCTAGGTGAGAGCTGTAACAGACTCGTGTCCTCTGTGGATCACATTCCGCAAAGGGGGACATGAGTAAGTTATATATGCACCTATCTTACTATGCAGCAGTCTGCCTGTTCACTAGTGGCTAAGTATTTCAGAGCCGCTAAGCATTTGCAGTGCTCATTGATTTCGCTGGGAGTTTTAGGAACTCATTACAACTGTAGATCAAGCCAAATATTTCCATGAACACATATAATACCATACAACATAGTATGCTGGAAACTCAGAAAGCTAGCCAGCCAAGAATACAGGAGAGCGCACAAGAATCTATATATGTATGGACTATCCATTTTTTAAGTTTGTTTTTATTAATTAATCAATCAATTAATTAATTAATTAAAAACAGAAGACAATAGGAATAAGCAAAAGAAGTCTGAAGTCTGTACATAAATGATACAACCCCACAAGTTTTAAAAAGTCATTCAGTGTAACAGACATCCTCATTCTTTAGATGATATAACAATGAACAATAGAGTAATGGAACAGAGATCTAGTGGAACTAACGTTCAGGGAATTGTGGGGAAGTATTCCTATGTGGCCACCTAGCTCTATATAAGGTTAGCCTTTTTATAAAGAGGACTGTTCATGAGGACCTAGTGCAAGGTATACAGTTGCTGAAATTGGTGTTTTTGTAGGTGGTGAGAGATTTTTCTTTTTCTATTTATGTGTTTTAAATGTTTCCTGGCACTTTACTTAGTGTTGTGTTTAGTTTGATGGTATCTTAATACATACACACAAAATGCCCAATGGGACTGGACAGGGCTTTTGTTTTTGTTTTTTGTTAATAATCAGTATAATGGAAACAAAGCTTAAAAACAAAAATATAGTTTCTCCCTGAATGGTCTTGTAGATTAAAAGGAGAAGAAATTTAGATTACTGTAGGGTGTACTTTACAAAGATAAAATTTGGGTTAGTTTGTTTTTTCTAAGAATGTATGGCAAGTAGTTAGGATAAGGGGCTGAGTAATATATAATGACAGGATATGTTTCTATAACTCACATCTTTGGCTGTGATCAGTTGAGTAACTTTGTAATGTAACACATACTTTGTTTATGTGAACAAATCATTATTGTTTCTGGTGCCACAAGCTAAACTTTTCTATGGGAGAAAAGGCTAGATTCTCTCCATCTGCAGTCACAATATAATGCACAGTCCTTGACTTTAAAGCTCTCTCTCCTGTGACTAGTGAAATTATAAAACCTAGTTTGGTTTGTTGGTTGAGCTGTTGATGTTAACAACAGAGGGAAAACTACTTCTGAGTTAAAGTGGCTATGACTAAAAGTGCAACTCCATATTTGCCCTGTTAAATGGCTAGAATGTGTGACACCTGTTGGTCAGTGGCAGTAAAGTTCTGTCTGCAATTTTAGTAACTTAAATGCTAACTATAAAGATAATTAGCTGCTTCCTCTATCTGGTCCTGCTGAAATAAGGAAATGCAGAAGTAGCTGTCCAACCATCATTGGCAAGTGGGTTTCTATTAACTGGCCCAGTATAGTATTGGGTAATGTGTTTGCTTAGTCTCATATGGGTTACGTGGCTAAAATGCATGGCTGCTTATGTTGATCCTTCTGTCTTACAGCTGAGATACTTTTTGGTGATCGCTACAATATTCCTGAAACAGACAGAAGCCAAGCAGCCTTTTCTGTACCTTTTGGTACTGCTGTGAAGAGGTGGAGCATTTTGTTCCTAACTATAGTGCTGCTCCAGCACCCCAACCATGGGAGGCAAACTTGCCAAGAAGGGGATCAGGGCAACTGAAGAGATAGCTGAAGATCATAAGGATGAGGGAGAAGTTGCAGAAGTGACACCAAAAGATACAGGCGAGGCCCAGCCTGCAGCAGGGTTTACAGACCTAGGGAGTGGCAAAGAGTCTCAAATTGAGGACAAGGAAAGCAGGGGAGACTCTACAGAGTGCAAGGAATCGGAGGCAAGTATAGATGCAAAACCAGAGGTGCAGCAGCACACTGAAGAGGAACTGGTGGCTTCTGCTGCTTGCAGTGTGGCTGATCTATCCCTTCCTCAGGAAGTCACTTTTGCTAAAGTAGAGGAGAGCAGAGATCAAATCAAGGCTGAAGAGAGCAACTTCTGAAGCCCAAGGAATCAAGTATGGCGAGACTCCAGCTTCAGGCAAGATCTGTTAGAAATAACAGCTTTCCCCACCCCACCCCCCATCACAGATCCTGTAACCAAAGTATTTGACTTCATTCCTGTAGCCTTGGGGCCTGCAATCCAGCAGCACTCGATCCATTTGAGAAACTTGCTGTAGCAGAACCAGAGTGAAATGCACAGCTGGAGTTCTAACACTAAAAAATCTGTTTATGAGCTGTACTTTGTGCGTTCATAGTTTTGACCTCCAGCCACATGTCTTTCCACTGCACAGGACATTCTCCTTGGGGGAAAGGCATTAAGGTAACTCATGGCATACAAGGCAGTCTGTTAACTGTATAAATGAAGTCCCAGCTTAACCTACAGCTTCCCTGGCGTCCAAGCTGCTGAGAATGTACTTCTGTTGTGATTGGGGGAAGGTGGGGTTGGAACAATGCACTTGAATCTACCCTTTGAGATGATCCCATTAATATTTAACAGAAGTCTGATGGGGATTGTAGCATTATGTTAAGACTAATGTAAACCAGTGGCTGACTGGGGAGGGGGTTTCTTTAGTGAACCTCACTTAAATAAGCTAAGGTTCCTTTTGTAAACCAACATCATGCAAACTTTCTTTGCAGTGTTTCCATGAGTTAGCATGTAGCTGTGCTTGACTGAATCTACAGTCATTCTGTTAACAGGCCTGTTCATGACAATTTAGGCTCTAGTTTCTGGGACTTAAACGGTCTATCACTGTGTCTAATGTACAATGGGTGTATTGAAGCTATGCAACTGTATATAGTGCAACCAGACAACACTGTATTCCCTGCATGTGTGTGGAGTAATGGGGCATGGAATCATGTATTACAACCTGGAGTCATAAAATCTGATTACCTGTCTTAATTTAACTGCCAATAAAGACTGTTTTATGATTGCTGCAATGTATAAGGTCTCCAGATCTTCATAACACGTGTCTTCATCAAACAGACTTCATAGCCACATGGTGTGGGACATAGGGGCAGGAGGTGTTTCTAAACATAGATAGTAAGGGGGAACATGAGTAAGAGTTTTAGGCACCTAAAGAGATAATTGATTCAGGACCATATTTAGGCACCAGTCACGTTCTCAGAACAACTGCAAATGCTGAGCAGTGTATATATAAGTGCCTAGGTAGAAAAATAAGCAAAGACCCAAGTTCTGATGCCACCCCAAAGCTAACAAGCTGTAAGGAGCCATACGGCAAGCCAAATCCCTGGTGGCCTCCAAGTGGGATTCTCTAACTAGGTGTCTCCTTGCCATTGGGGCTTTAGTCTGTAGGTGCTCTAACAGCATTCCCCACAAGAGCCAGGATGCAAGAGGTTTCTGTACTGGAATATTCCAGTGGCTAGGACATTCTCCTGGGATGTGGGAGACCTGGTTTGACTCTTTAGTCTGCCTGATTTGGAGCACGGATTGAACATGAGTCTCCCTCTGGTCTAAGGAATACTTAAGTACTTCCACAAAGTAGAACAGCTCCAAGAGATTGCAAGTCCCACCCCAGAATACTCAATAGCCTTGCATTTAGAGCACTCCCTGGAGGGTGGGGATCTGGCCTCAAATCCCTGTTCGATATCTAGCAGATTAGGAATTCAAAGCTGGGTGTCCCATATCCCAGCTGAGTGCTCTGGCTATGGGACAATCCAGGCTCTCTTTCCTTCAGGAAAATGGGCCAACCTGATTTATGTGCTTCCCTCCATGACAGAGTCCTGAGAGGAGGGAGGTGCCTATCTCTGACCTGTCTTTCTCGCACCTACGTGCCAAACTCCCATTGTTCTGGGCTCCGAGTCCTATCTTTTTCTGACTCTCATGGCTAGCTCATTTAGTTGCTTGGCTTGCTGTCTTCTTTCATGCCTGGGAGCCTAAATGGCACTGACTTTCACAAGGCAACGGGGTGTCCAGGGATTAGATACTTGAGTGTTGCAAAGTCTCTGTGAAACTGGCCCTAGGTAACCTAAGAGCACAAATCCAATTGGTCAGAAATAGGTCAAACATTCTATTCCTGATGAGTTTGGCTTTGGGGAATTCAATGTTTAGAATTCTGTGCCACCGTAGTACAACATCGTGTGCTTCACATCTCCTTGTACTTAAATTCAGAAGTAGGGAGGCTTCTTCTTACAGTTCATCTGTGCACAAACTGGCTTAATTTAGTGTCAACCAAACTCTTCCCTGCCATTGGCTGAATTGGCTCTGCAGAGCCAATGCAAGAGGAAGCTGGACTATTCAGCTTCCTGCATCAGCAAAGCTGTCAGCTCACCTCAGCTGGGCAGTCTTTTATATGGTGGTGTTAAAGGGGAAGGGAACCCACCTTTTCATTTAAGTTCCAATTGAGCAAATGATAGCTCAATGGTAGAGGAAAAACAATGTGCCCCTGTATGTCACTCTTCATGCTACATTAGCACTTCAAACCTTGATAACTGCTTCCCTGTTCTACCTGTATACTCCTTTGTTCCTGGGCTCAAGTTATGAGCCTTAGAAACAAGCCCAAGTGCTGTTCACCTTATAGTTTAAGTTCTTTCCTTCCCCGATAATTGTCATTTTAATGCCTACTGCCTAGACCTTCCTTTCTCAGTCAGTCCTGAGGGTCAATGTTGGCTCAAATTTTGCATGAGGACTATCACAAGGGTCCTGAATTCTAGTTCCAGCATTGCCACTGCCTAGCTAGTTGGAAACAGGTCCTTATCTTCTCTCCAGCTAAAGATTTTTTTTTTTCCCCTCCATCTGGGGAGAGGCTGTTCTGTAAGTCTTTTATACATTATGTTTCTCAGTTTACTTTTCTTTGTGTCTTTTAGGTTGTGAACTCTCCCATGGAGAGACTCCCTGTACATCACTCATGATGATAGATTCCCCATTCCCAGTTGGGACCCTTTGCCTCATCTATAATTGATTATTACTATTTTGCAAATCACAATGTGTGCTTGATTAAACAATTTAGCTGTTTATACCAAACAATCTACAGCTGCCCTTGGAACTGTAGTTTGGGACAACAGATGAGTTGTTGCTTATACAGTTGTGCCCTGTTAATGGCACTTTAGTATGCTGATGGCCTGATCCTACCCTGCCAAAAATTCCAAAGAAATTCTCACTTGGGTGAGGGGTGCCTAAAGAGAGGAGACAAGTCTGGAAAGGAGATTAGTTGGTTATCTGTCTACTCTCTGCTTTTTGAGAATCTACCTCAAAGTCCCCACTGAATGAGTACAAGAATCCTTGTTCAGACTCCTAATACCTATCTCTGATCTATCACTTTTAATGCGTAAATCTCAATGTGCTTTACAAAGGAGGGCATTATCATTATACCCATTTTACAGTTGGGGAAACTGAGGCACAGAGCAGTGAAGTGACTTGCCCACAGCCACCCAGCAGGCCAGTGGCAGAATGAGGACAAGAAACTAGGTCTCCTGAGTCCTAGTCTAGTGCTCTGGTTCATAGGCCACGTTGCCAGAGGGTTTGCCAGTGACCTTTACTTTTTGGGGCCCTTTGATCTCTCAAAGGGATTGGCCAAAAAATTCTAATCGGTTGTACTTGTAGATGGTGCCGAAATGCCCACATGTAATGAGACTAAAGGTTCCATTGCAGGCAGTGGTGGGGTTATCACCACCTCCCCAGATTAAGAACTCCCTCAGCGAGAATGGCTTACCCAACTAGAGTGGAATACATTTTATGATACGCTTCTCATGTATTTACACTTGCTCTGCAGTGCACAGTTTCACATAAGTTATAGCCACTCCCAGCCCTGTTAAATGACCCTGCTGCTCTCAATGTAAAAGATGCACAGTGTAATCCCTTCGATTCATTACTCACTTTACAGATAGTTTAGTAATGTATGTGTTTATCCCGGGTGTAGTTACACTCACTTCACTTACACTACCAGCTGAACTTGGCACCTACGTTTTGTGTCACATACTGACTTTGGTCATGCTCATGTAGGGTTACACCTGTTTCCTGGTGCACAGAATCTCACCAATGGCTTAACTACAATGGTGCAGTCACATCCAGATCGAAGAAGTTATGGGTGCCCAACCAGAGAGACTAACAGGGAAGATCTGGTTCAAGGAGTTGGCAGCAAACCCACCCTGCGTTCATCCCACAGTGGTGGCTCTTGTGTCCCACGGGCCTGGACACAGCTCCCTGCTCCAGACATTGTGTCCTGGCACACAGGGTCACATCACAGCTCAGGTTTGGCCCAGCTGCCCCTCCATCATGACAGAGTGCTAGTTGGGCCATATTTGAGTGAGTGGTGCTGCGACCCCTGGTCACAATGCCTGACTGAAGAGTGTCTGGGCCAAATTGAGTGGTATGGGGTGGGGGACACTGAATTCTTCTCTAGCATGGCAGATTGTCTTGAATGGCCTCTAGGAGCTAGGGTTGGGGGTGGGTGCGATGAATGAGGGTTGTTGGGGAACTGGAACAGGACCGGATTGGGAACTGCGGGGATCTAGACAGGAGTTGGGAGGTTGAGGGGTGCTGGACTGGAGCAGGGGGCAGATTTCAGAATTAGGAGGGGGTCCCTAATCTATTTTTGCACCAGGGCCTTCTGCGGCCTTGTTACGCCACTGCTCCTATCACATTGCCTGGGGGCAATCAGAACATCATATGGAAGGAAGTGAAATTTTGTTTCCTTCCTGAGTAAGTCCAAGTGAATTAAGGATCTCAGTGAAATATATGTGAAAAAGTGAAAGGCTTCTCTGTGAAGTAATGGGAGATGGGGTGCAGGGAATGGCCATTTCAGCTTTTCATTGCAGAGTGCATTCTGTGGTCAATTTCAATCATCTGCTGCTTACATTCTTTGCTTAAATTGAAGCCCAACAGCAAATACATAAAAGCATTTGAAGAAGAGTTATATAAAGGCCCTACAGAGCAACCTCTCTCCATTTAGTATGGGCATGTGATTTAGGTGAGCTCTTTAGAGACATCATAGATACTAGAGATAGGGAGGCTGATTTAGTACTTTCCTTGGCAGGCGTTAGATCTCATAGAAGGTGTGCAGATTAAAGCCAAATACCGGCTGAGCTGACTAAGAATGCCGAGTCCTAAACCTGATTTCATATTTTGGGGGGATAGAAATGGACAAGCCAGGCCTCATATCACATTGTGCATTTCTGGGATGAGGGGTAGTGGAGTCACAAAACTTGGAGGCTTTTTTATGTTTGAAACTGTCAATAACTATTTTATGATCATTGCAATATATAATGTCTCTGGAAGTGCTTGCTTAATGAGTGGTTTAAAGAAGGGAGTGAAACAAACTTTAATGGTTCTGGTTGTCAATGGGCAGCAAAAAGACAGTGACCAACTTACAGAAACTTCTTCCTTACAAGCTGAATAGGCATATAGTTCAGTAGAACTTCGCCACTTCTGAATGCTGAGGACATTTTAAATTAAAGCGTAGATAGGAAGCTCTTAAAAGCCCCTGTCTCATTGCTAAGCATGTTTATATTTCCAAGAAAAAAGTGTGTCCAAATGATAAACATGTGAGAGAGTCCATGCTGCACAATCAGATCTTAAAAGAGGGGAGGGGACACATCTCCAATATGCCACTTAGTAGTATCATGACAAATGGATCCCTACAGCATCTGTTCTCTGAAGTCTCCTACTTACACTACTTTGCTGTGGCAGGACTATTCCTTTGGGCTGCTGGGGTGTCATTCTACATCAAGAAACCTGTCTCAGTTCAAATGGCAGCATTTCCCTGAGCTCTAATAATGCTACCAAAATAGTAATTCTAACCTGTAGCTAAGCATTTGCTCTGCATATAGCCAAATTGAAGTCTAAAATTACAAAACATCCCTTAAAACAGTCTGTTAAGATACATTCACAAAATCAGAAGTAGTACCATGAAGGAGAGCTTAGAAACATCACATCAGAGGGCATACAAAATTTCAAAGATAAAGCATACACTGATAATAATACAACACTGGTAAGAAACTCTTGTCTTGCCAAAGAAACCACCCAGCAGCTGGAACTATTCCCAAGAGCAGTTTAAAATGGATTTGACTACTTGGCCACATGTCTTGAGTCACCTGCTTTCATAAATAGTGCCCAGCCTTAGTGGAGTAACAGGAGTTACTTAAAGAGAGTTCTTTAAGCTAAATAGTATCCCCTAGGAGCTTGTTGTATTTGAAGCCTGAGACTTGATGAAATTGTAGGGTAATAGTCCTATCTTGCTGCTTTTTCATAACTAATAAACCACTTCGGCTAGCTCAAGGGCTTCCTTTATCTGCTAGAATCTCAAATTAAGAATAGTTAGTTGAGATTCTTAAAAAGGACAGTGTGTGTCTCCCATCACTTCAGCTTTCAGGGTCACAAAACATAAAGGTTTGTACAAAGTTGCCACATGTATAACATTGCCCTTTGGTACACAGAAAGGTAAATCTTCTGCTTGTGTAAATTTTCATTGCTCCATTGGAGTCAATGGAGCTCTTACAACTTACACCAGCTGATGATCTGCTTCAGCGCCCCCAGAAGGAGGAGACACTTCCACCCTGTTAAATGACCTCTGGGAGGTTAAGCTCATGCTCAAATAAATTGGTTAGTCTCTAAGGTGCCACAAGTACTCCTTTTCTTTTTGCGAATACAGACTAACACGGCTGTTACTCTGAAACCTGTCATAAAAAACTGGCTGGCCAAATGGCCTTGGGCTAGAGGTACATGGGGCTAAATGTGTCCCTGCTGTGTCTTTATTGAAGTTGAACGAGTTGGGGAATTATTCCTAGTTTTTGTTGAGTCCCATAGGAGGCTCATCTAAGGCTATGTGCAAGTGAAAGGCTTATTCCTTGGTGACTATATCCATTCTCCTACCACCCAGGCTTCTGTAAAAGTGCCCAACCTTATTCCTTTGTTCTGAAAATATAAATGGAGATTTTGGCACTGTATTTCTGGATAATCCAAGCCATTTTTGGCCTTCATCTAGCACCTACCTGCATGATAATACTAATTTTACCAGTGCAGTTGTATTGGAAAACATTAGCTAGCATGCACTTTGCATTTATCACATAATCAGCACAGTTACTAGAGACAGGAAAGCCTTCTGTTGTTGTTATTTGTATTATTGTGTAGATAGGTGCTAGATCTCTGCTGAAGGCAGGAAATGAAAAGAGATGAAGGCCAAAAATGGCCTGAATATACCAAAAATACAGAGCCACTATCTTCTTTTATATTTTCAGGGCAAAAGAGTGAGGTTGGGGGCAGTAATACAAAAAGCTAAACCACTTTTTGGAATCAAAAAATTTGAGAGTCCAGTTAAAAATGTTGGGGTCCAGCTCAGGTGATCCATCTGATCATGCCTAAATGCACTACTGGGCCAGGGCATGGTCAAGACCTGCCTTTGGGGTTCATTCATTTTTAGTGGGAATTTCCCTTTGTGTAATACACATGTGATCTGCTTATGTTTGACTTTCTGGTGGTGGACTGAGCGAGAGTGATGCTGCTCTCATGGCTCCTGTAATGTCTGATAGTGAATGGTCAGTTCCGGTTAGGGATATCAATGCATGTGCAATCTCAGTAAAACATCAAAGACCACCAGCCTGCAAATACACATCTTAACTTTGAGCACGTATGTTCGCTGGCGTCCAGTGGGCCTGCTCACAAAACGTGCTTGAAGTAAGCACATGGGTAAAGCTTTGCGGGATCAGGGCCTAACTCTGCAAGACAGGACAATTGTAGAGATCAGAAAACCTAACTGCTTGGTGCAGGATATTGTCACTGGCTTTTCCTTCAAAAATATCTTTTCTAAGTCATATCTCTGCATAGGACAATATTGCATGCAGGTGTCCTTGAATAGTTTTCAACCATCATTCAGTTTGTATGAATGTCAATACATGTTGCATTTTGTTCTTGCTTTATTTTTACCTTTTAAAGCTAAAAACAAAGTGACCAAAAATATTTAAGAACATAAGAACGGCCATAATGGGTCAGACAAATGGTCTATCTAGCCCAGTATCCTGTCTTCCGACAGTGGCCAATGCCAGGTGCTTCAAAGGGAATGAACTGAACAGGTCATCATCAAGCGATCCATGATTGTAGACTAGACATAGAGAAGCAGCCACACAAGGTTATAATATGTGACATTCATCTCCATTTTTAGACTATACACAAATAGGGATTGTGGAAGTATAACATTGTATAAGTACAGCGTTGTATAAGGGGACATGCTGGATACATTGTATATGAGAGGGCATGCCAAAACATGTTACAAAGTATCTGAGGGAGCACATGTAGGGACAGTTAGCTTTTGAATGGAGAAGCAATTAAGATAGAGCCAGCACGTCTAAGAAGCAGGCATCAGGATGGAAGGTGTGAAGGGCAATTAGTTAAGTTAACTGGAAGCTGTTAAAGGAGATTGTTAAGGGTGGCAGGTAATTGAAGATACGTGACTGGTCTCAGGGATCTCGAAGGGTGGTGACTAAAATCTTTTTTCTTCTTTTGTCTGTAACTTCTCTGTAACTTGTTCTCCAAAAACTGTATAAATTAAGAGACACAAGCCCCACTCGGGGGGTTCACTTCTAAATGTATTAGCAGAGCAGCTTTGCTAATAAAACAGAGTGGTCTGATAAATTGTGAGTCTGAGTCAAACTTTGACAATTTGGAGAGAGATGGCAAGCGGCTTCACTAAGGCTGTGTGATCCCTGACTGCCTTGCAGGACGATCGTGGCAGCCGGCGTCTGGACGCTTAGTCCAAGCGATCCTCCACAAGACAGAAAGGTACACAGCAGCAGCGCAGTTTACGCCATTGAACTTGTTGGTTCCCACTCTGTTCGGGTAGGGGTCCTTGGATCCAGCTTCTGGAATCAGACGTCTCAGGTAATTATTATTTTTGTGCTTTAACCGGTTTGAGGACTGTCTTGTCTTTGTGTCTGTCCGTCTTCCCCGTGGTATGTGTGTGAATCTGGGAGCCATCTCTGTCTGGAGACTGGCTGACCAAGGGATCCCCGTCCCCACGGTCTGAATAAGTGGAATCTGCACAGCTGCAGCCGCACCACGCCTTGGGTATAACCCCTGGTGTGAAAGCAAGGGCAGTTGAGGCAGTAGCCTGTGGGCTCCTTTCTGTGTGTTGCACCGGGTACCGCTCTGCTGAGCCCGAATTTCCTTCTTGTGTGAGTGCTGTGTGAAGTCCTCCTGGATGGGTAATCAGAAGTCTAAGGTAGAACAGTTCCCTAAGGGAACTCCAGCTTATTTTATGTATTTTAGGAGGGGTCCGGACTCTTGTAGGTTTCTTGAAAAATGATCCAAATTAGCTCTAGAGAACCCCAAATTACAGTGGCCACTGTTAGGTTCTTGGGACAAGGATCGAGTGGACGCTTTAAAAAGCAAACTCGTCCTCCCAAAAACCAAATTGGATAGAGGAGAAGTAGACTGCTTCATGCAGTGGTGGGAAGAGGCAAATCGTAGATGGACTGAGTCAAAACTCACCTCTCTTAAAAATTCTATCAAAAAACTAACAGTTCAATTGGATGCAGTCTCTCCCACCACTAGTCCGAGCGCTCCCCTTTGCCCAGTCCTGTGCAATGATCCGGATCAAAACCGACCCCCACCATACTCCTGCGCAAATAAGAAATCAGAAAAGGAAAAATCTTCAGTGACTACAGATATTGAAAGTGAAGAAGATACCCTCATTGGCCTCGCAGCTCTGCAAAATATTATGAAGAAGAAATCCACAGCAGACTGCAAAGATTCTCTTGACATCTCTTCTTGGAAAAGAGAACCTGATGGGAGGTTAATGAGAGACTCTGATCAAACTGTTGTGGCACCCTTACGAACCCTTAAGATGGGAGAAAGTGAGTCCATATGGGATTATAAGCCCTGGACTCGTATGGAACTTTTATCTATAGTTAAAAGTTTTCCCAAACCACAGGAAAACTCTGTCAAATTTGCTGAGGAGTTTCTGTTAATCTGTGAAACCTATGAACCCTCTGAGACAGATCTCCTCCAACTGTGTAAATTGTTAGCTCCTGCCAGTTATTATGAAAAATGGTTGGCTGCCACAGACTGGCCAGCTGAGGCACGCCACTCAACCATAAAAAGTACTGGCCCAGATTCGGCATACAGAGACCGGTGTATGGCTCTTTGAAAGCCCCTGCATCAAGCCATTCCCAAAGTGTGGTCTCCTAAACAAACTGGACAGCAATACGTTGCTGTAAGCAAGGGCAAGGAGAAAGCCCAGGCGACTATAGGTCCTGGCTAACTGATA
The DNA here is from genome assembly GCF_965152235.1 of Eretmochelys imbricata. Lineage (NCBI taxonomy): Eukaryota > Metazoa > Chordata > Testudines > Cheloniidae > Eretmochelys > Eretmochelys imbricata. The sequence goes on along the minus strand of NC_135593.1, from coordinate 11,290,314 downwards.
TTTTCCTACAACATTCAGGAATACAAGAGCCTGATGTAAATGGGCAGGGGGCCTTGGCACATGCATTTGTTGATGGTCTTCTCCCTGCCACAGGCAGCATGTTAAAACGAATAAGTGTGGGATGGGAGACTGAAACCATGGACAAATTGCTGGCAGTAGCAGAGCATTGCCACCACACTTTCAAAGGAAAGGAGGAACAGTCCTCCCAAAAGTTAATGGCTCTGCAGATACAGCATTATTCAGGACTAAGCAGACCACACCGGGGACAGGGACGGGGTTGCGGAAGGGGGTGGGGGGCTGGATTAACTGGGGTTTGTAACTACTGTAAACAGCCTGGACACTGGAAAAAAGAGTGTCCAAGACGACCAAATAATTGTATGGGAAATCAAGTGAACCCCCCGCTGGTTCCTCCAGCTGATCCCCAACCCTATTTTTCACCCCAACAATGACGGGATGCTGGGGAACCTCACAAAGTTTTAGCTCCCTTATTACCTCTGTCCCCTACTGGAGAATGTGTCCTGACTGTAAATTATCTCTCTCTCCCTTTCCTTGTTGATACTGGAGCTTCTCTTTCTACAATCCGCACCACTGACTTGCCTGAAGTTCCCCGATCTGGAAAATCTGTGTCTGCTGTTGGCATTACAGGGGTCCCTACCTCTTTTCCCCTCTCAAAACCTTTGTCTGTTCCGATTGGTCCCCTCTCTGAGGAGCATGCATTCCTTCTCTCTGATTCCACCCCTGCAAACCTTCTGGGATGGGACTTGCTATGCAAACTTGGCTGTTCTATTTACTGCTCACCTCTCCTCTGCTCGCCTCACTAGGTATGAACTTTTGCTGCTTTCAGCCTCACATATCACTATTAAGCGCTGCTCCTGGTTAAACCCTGCTACCCTCCTTCCTTTACCTAGTGATGGTGAACCCCATGACTGCCTTGCAACTGTCTCCGCTATCACTGTCCCGTGCCCCGACCTTTCAGATGTACCTCTCCCTAACTCTGACCTGGTATTATTCACTGATGGGTCCTGTTATAGAAATGACCAAGGCCACCTTCTTGCAGGGTACGCTGTGGTGTCTCTCTCTGAGACCATAGAAGCTGCACCCTTACCCTCTGTGACCTCTGCCCAGGTGGCTGAACTGATTGCTCTAACCCGTGCCTGCTTTCTAGCCGAGGGGCTCTCTGCCACTATTTTTACTGATTCTCGGTATGCCTTTGGGGTTGTGCATGACTTTGGCACCCACTGGCAGGCTCGAGGTTTTCTTACCTCTACTGGTACCCCTATCAAGAATGGCCCCTATATTGCCGCCCTCCTGTATGCAGTTTTACTACCGTCTGCCTTGGCAATTGTTAAGTGTACTGGCCACTCAGCGGCAGACACCGAGGTGGCAAAAGGTAATGCACTTGCTGATGCTACTGCAAAACATGCCGCCACTATAAAACCTTCACCAGAAGCGTTTCTTGGTCCCCTCTCTGTCTCTGTAACGCCACCATCCCTGTCTCATCTCACTCAGCTCCAGGATTCTGCCCCAGAAACAGAGAAAGACTCCTGGAGTGCTTTGAGTTGCTCTTTGCATTCTGATTCCCTTTGGCGATCGCCCACCAGTACCTTTGTAGCCCCCCTCTCACTCTACCCGTCTCTAGCCGCCCTGCTACATGGTGTTTTGCATGTCGGCAAGGAGGGGATGGTCTCTGCTATGAGTAAGGCGGGGTGGTGGGCTCCCCATTTCAGCTCCTTTGCAACCCGCCACTGTGCTGCTTGTGTTACTTGTCAAAGCCACAATGTAGGCAAATCTGTAAAAGTAACACAAGGGTTCCGGGGTTTGCCTCAAGCACCTTTCCTACACTGGCAACTTGATTTTGTACAAATGCCAAAGTGTCAGAAATATGAATTCATTTTAGTTATAATATGTCTGTTTTCGGGTTGGATTGAAGCCTTTCCCTGTCGCAAAGCTGATTCATTGTCCGTTGCAAAATGTCTGTTAAACCACATTATCCCTACCAAGGGAATTCCTGCCACTTTGTCTAGTGACCGGGGAACACATTTTACTGGAAAAATTGTTCAACATCTAAACCAGGTATTACATGTCACCCACCTGTTGCACTGCCCTTACCATCCACAGAGTGCAGGGGCAGTTGAAAGGCGAAATGGTGTGCTTAAAAATAAGCTGGCAAAAATCTGTAGTTCCGCAGGGTTAAACTGGCCAGCTGCTTTACCACTGGCCCTTATGGAAATTCGGTCATCCCCATCCCAGAGACACAAATTGAGTCCATTTGAAATCATCATGGGATGCCCTATGCGAACAATGGCTACTATTACCCCAGCCCCAGACCTAAACCTAACTCACAGCACGCTCCTCCAGTACTGCAAAGGGTTAATGCAAGCTGTGAGCTCCTTCCATTCGCAGGTGCGAGCAGCTTGGCCGAGGGAACCCACCTCTGCTGCCTGTCACACTCTTGAGCCTGGTGATTGGGTCTGCCTGCGGCATCACCTTCAGAAGCACGCCTTGGAACCCCGGTGGAAGGGTCCATACCAGGTACTGCTCACCACCCAGACAGCAGTGAAATTATCCGGCATCGCTGCATGGATCCACGCCTCGCAGTGTAAGCCAGCGCCACCTCAAGGGGACCAAGCACCTCTGCAAGACCACGCAGAACCAGCTTCAACCCCAGAAGACAAAGAGGAACAGCCTGCAATACCTTACAATCTGCGCTCTCGTAAGCGTTGCCAGAAGCAGAGGGTAAGCAGACAGCAGGACCCAACAAACAAGAAGCAGTAGTGAGCCTAGCGCCTGCTGCCTGGTGGTCGTAAAACCGTGACTGCGGTTCCCTCAAAAGGGGTTGTCGGAACCAGAAAGGGTCCTGCTTCCAACATGTGTCCTTTGAGAAGCTTAATCCTCAGCTACTGTGTCCTGAGGGTCTGGGGAATCCAGAGTGCTAATCTAATGTTGTTAAATGTCACCAGTGAAGGTAATGAAAAAGAACGATTGATGTATGGAATCCAGTAAGTCGTTGGTCATGGGCGTAGCCTTGACCCAAAGGGAGGATTGTGGAAGTATAACATTGTATAAGTATAGCATTGTATAAGGGGACATGCTGGATACATTGTATATGAGAGGGCATGCCAAAACATGTTACAAAGTATCTGAGGGAGCACATGTAGGGACAGTTAGCTTTTGAATGGAGAAGCAATTAAGATAGAGCCAGCACGTCTAAGAAGCAGGCATCAGAGTGGAAGGTGTGAAGGGCAATTAGTTAAGTTAAGTTAAGTTAAGTTAAGTCTGATAAATTGTGAGTCTGAGTCAAACTTTGACAGGACCATAGTGTATGGGAACAGTCATTCAGAGGAACTAATGTTCAGGGAGCTGGGGGAAAGTGATTTTGGTGCCACACAGCCCTATTTAAGTCCAGCTTGAGGACAGAGAGGTAGGTGTTTAGGGATTATCTGAAATTGTAGCATTAGAGCCTATTGTTATTTTACAGGGGACTGGTAAGTGGGTATTTATGTGATTAATCAAATACTTATCTAGATCTTTCATTACAGTTTTTAAAAGGGGCAAGGCATATATTTTTGGATGTGGTTCTTCTCTTGTATGTTTCTGAAGCCTAATGGTCTATGTGTGGATATATGTGAAATTTTAGAGACCGTGAGGAAAGGATCTTGGTTGTGTGGCTGGTTCTCAGAAAAATGATTCCCCAAATATAATATTTGGGGGCATATGTATTTTCTGTAATGGGAGGGGTTGCAAAGCTAATTCCTACTCAGGTATATTCATGGTGCCCTACTTCTCTTGCCAAATGGTCAACTGATTTGTACAGGAGTTGTCTGAAGCACAATTTACTCCTGCTAGGGGAAGCTATTGAAAAGTTCCTCTTTTCCTGAACCAGTATTCAATTTCTCTGCCTCTCAGCTGGACTGACTTTGCAGAGGTGAAAAGCAATAACTTCCTTGTCACTAAAGTAAGCAGATAAGATTCTGAAAAAATACAGCTTTGTACATTTTAAATAAAAAGTTGCCTGCCTTAAACTTGCTTTGCTAGCCATAGTTGCCCTTACAGATGTCTTGAGCCTGAAAATGTTTTGCCTAATGTCAATGACATAGGCTTGCTCCTGTTTGAGGTTAAGTAGTGTATCCAATGCAATGACAGAACAACTCTGTATGTCGGCATTTGGGAAGTGGTCATGTGAAACAGTATCCCAACTTGCTTAATGCAAAACTACAATTGAGTTGGCTCTGCAGAGCCAATGCAGCTGTAGGAGAGTAACCTGAGTGCATCATAAGAGCTAATTACATAGGCTTTATTGTTTGTCTTGCTATGAGACAAGCCCAGATTGGTCCTCAAGAAGAGTTGCATGTTTGAAGCTTAAACCTCTTCTCATGTAAATCCATGAGACTATACCTAGATGCATTGTGGAGGGGCTATGCAGATTAATTTATTTTCAGGGGGGACTAAAGAGGTGAGGGAGGCAGTAAACACTCTTCTATTATATGTAATTGTCATGGTTGCAGGCCACAGTGCTTTAAACTCCTCTTAGGTCCTCTCAAGTACAGCCCTTTGGGGACAGGTTTTGCTACCTTCACCCCTCTCTGGGTGAAACTGATCCTACCCCTTTAGACTGGATCTCTGTGCTACAGCTCTAACCTACTAAACATGTTTCAGAGTAACAGCCGTGTTAGTCTGTATTCGCAAAAAGAAAAGGAGTACTTGTGGCACCTTAGAGACTAACCAATTTATTTGAGCATGAGCTTTCGTGAGCTACAGCTCACTTCATCAGTTAACTAAACATGTTAACCCAACAGTGATTGGCAGCTGTAAGCCCTTCCCCCGCTCCCAGGATCCCATGATGGGGGACAATTAATGCTTTATTTTTGAAGTTGTTTGAGTCACTTAATTTATTCACCCAAAGATACCTTAGCATGAGGTGCAACCAGATAAAACAAAAGGACTAAATGAATATTTCTCCCTTGCCAAGACTTTAATCTTTCTTTGTAAGCCTAAGTAGCCAAGCTCCAGAGGTGTTAATGAATTTGTTACTGTCTTGCAGGTGGGATGTTTACTGGCTATTAGGATACTTCTGGCACAGAAAGCAAGAGCCTTTCACAGCCTCCTTGATCCTGGGGAAAGCCCTGCTACCTGCACTGTACTGAGGGCATCAAGAAGAGTGAAGCCACTTCAGAATATTTCTAGCTGGGCTGCTGTTGTAGGCCTTCAGCATGGGGTGCAAACTCAGTAAGAAGAAGGGGTTCTGTAGGATTTGTAAGAAACATAAGGACCAGAAGGCTGAAGGAGCTGCTGAGGCTAGTGAGACACATGCTATTGCACATACCTCGCAGGAGGCTCCTGAATGCACCAAGAGCCAGCCTCTCACAGGGACTAGGAAAGACACTGAGCAAGCCACTGTTGAAGCACACAGAGTGCCTGCTGCACCCAGCTCACAAGAGACTCCAGAAGACACTAAAGAAACCCTGTCTGTTCTGCAGATCGTACAAGGCTGTGAAGCCCAGACTACTGCACAGAGCACAGGAAAGCCCTCACAGGACACTGATGCCCAGCCTGCTGCAGAGATGGAGCAAGAGATTGAAGAAGCTGAGCCTAATGCAAAGATAACACAGGACAGGCAGCCTGTTGCACAGACCCCAAAAGATAATGAGGAGTCCCAGCATGCTGCAGAGATACCAGAAGAGGATACAGAAGCAAGTAAAACTCTGCTGGATGCAGAGATCAAGCAAGATCCTGAGGTCCAAACTATTAAACAGGACTGGCAGCTGCTTTCAGGTATCACAGAAGACTACATAGAAGATCGGCCTGCACGTGAGGCAATGCAAGAAGCTGGTAAGATGGAGACTACCGTACAGACAACCGCAGAGATTGTTGAAGTCCAGCCTACTGCAGAGAACATGCAAGAGACTCACCAATACACTGGTGAAACCCAGCCTACACTACAGGCTGCTCAAGAAAGGAAGGTCCAGCCCATGTCTGAGACTGAGCAACAGGCTGCTGCACAGATCACAGAGAGGGCACAGGCTGTTACACAGGATGCACTAAACATTGGTGAGGCTGAACCTACCACACAGAGCATGCAAGAGATTCCACAGCACCCTCCTGAAGCACAATCTGCTCTAAAAAGACTGCAAGGAGCAGAGATGCAGACTCCTGTACAGGCCATGGAAGACATTGGGGAGACCCAGCCTGCTTCAGAGATGGCGATATTACTACTTGTAGAGTCTGAACAAGAGACTGGTGAGACTGAGTCTAGGGCCCATTCTGTTACACAGGACAGAGAGCTTGCTGCCCAGTCCCTGCAAGGGATTGTTGCATCCCTGTCCGCTGCGTGCACCACAGAAGTGACTAAGCGGGCTGAACCTGCTTTGCAGACTGCACAAGTGGGGAAGTTCCAAACTACTGCATGTATGGCAAGAGAAAGTTGGACTGTACAAGGTGCAGCTGAGGCCTACCCTGCTGCAGAAATCAAAGAGGAGACTGGAGCCCAGCTTGTAGCACAAGGTCTACTTGAGACCCAGCCAAGTATACAGAGCATAGTACCCTGTGGAGCCTCTACTAAAAACATGCAGATTATGGAAGACCTGAGCATGGGCCCTGCGGAACCCAAGGCTTCTCAAGAGAGTCCACTGGAACCTGTGACAGTTCCTATTAAACTAACCATAGAAAAGACCCAGCGGACTGCACAGGTCACGCGAGAGATGGAGACTCTGCATCCTGCACAGACCACAGAATGGAAGGAGAACCTGGGTCAGCAGAATGACCTGGATTCCCAGTCCCCTAGTGCTCATACAGGATGCAAGGAGAGATGGGGGAGCTCTGCAATTCCAAAGGAGAAAGATCAGGCCCCTGAACTAGAGGCCACTGAGGTAGCAAAACCAGAGCAGCAGCAGCAGCAAGAACTGCCAGCTTTTGACATCCCTGAAAGTCAGGTAGAAAAGTGCCAGCGTTTAGACCGCTCACTGCTCCAAGCCTGCAAGAGCAAATGGGAAGAGGAGGCTGAAAATGCTGAGGCTCCCATGCCCTTGGAAACGCAAGGATCTGAGGATGAAATGGCCCTAGCATCAGACTCCACAGCTAACAGTGGAACTGCACCTGCTTCAGAGGAGCCCCGAGGAACAGAAGTAACTGACTCCATGTCTGAGCCCTACAGCCTATGCAGAAGGACCTGTTGCACCTGAAGCTCCAGCAACTAATTGTGCTTCAGCCGAATCACCGGAGTTGGAGTAAAATGGACAAACTGAACACTGATATTTAATGCCACATCTCAATTCAATTCCTGATCTTCAACCATAATTGCCCAAAATCACTGCCCCCCAAGTAAGGCTGGGAGGCCGCTACCAAGCAGGCCGCAGGGGAAACGTCCATAATACAGTTTATCATAGTCCTGTAAATTACTACATGACTATCTGAATTTGCAGTGCATTTTCCTGTATTTTTCCACTTTTCTAACATGGATTTGGGAGCCTGGTTTTCCATTTTGGGCTAAGCCAGTCAGATCCACATACACAACAGTGTTTGTTTTGTGGTGTTTTTTTTTTTTTTTTTAAATAGATCCACACTTTAGCATAATCAAGGAATGTTTTGTTTTTTGTTTTGGGGTTTTTTTTGGTCCCCTGTTATTCTCCCCCCCCCCCCCCCCCCCCCCGACCCCATGCCATTCACTGTCTAATATCTAAATTAATCTGAACTCTGCTAACCAAGTTCTTGGGCTAGAACTCTGCATTTAACCCATTACTTACAGAAGGAGTCTCCTTTTCTCTTTATAGTTATCTTTTTATGGAAAGAATAAACTACCACTGTCAGATGCATTAAAACTATTTAACTTTTTTAGATGGTACAAATGTATTGGGGTGTCAGCACCACTGCTATACAGTATTAGTGAATGGAGAAATCCTTTAGCAATCTGAAGTAACATTTTAATGTTTGACTCTCAATAAATGATGTCTTTACTGATCATTAATGCTTGTGCCTGGTTCTCAGTGTCGCATTTAATGTCTCTGGTCTCTTGTGACCTTTCTAATGTGATAGCTGGATATATAGAATTAACAAATACAAACGTACTCTGTTACCAATAGAAGGGCTTTTTTTTTTTTTTTACTCCTTTCTTTCTGGATTTTAGCTTCAGCTGCTTGCTCGTTTTTTGAGCAGAAAGTGAGGAATGGGGGGAGGAGGGTTGCTTTGCCACTGATCTCTCTGCAGTTGACAACATTCAACTCTGCCTCTACAAGGCATAGGTGTTCTCTACATTGTGGTTGCATGGGACACTGTTCAATGTAGCTGGTTCCTAAGATGTATGAAACTACAAACCAAGTGGTCCCGCTCCGTCTCAGGCTTCTATCAGGAATGGGGCTAGCATCACACCCAAACACTTCATGTAGCTAGTGTTACTGAATTCTGAAGGCAACAAAAAGCATCTCTTATGGCTCACTGCTGCAAATTTCAGTGCCAGAATTGCTATTTTTTTTTTTTAAGCAATTACTGTTTCATCAGTCTGATAGTAATGATTGGGGCTGGGGAAGAGAATTTCAATCCTTTGTGAAATTTGGACACTTCTTTTCTTCTTAAAGGGGATGAAAAGTCAAAATTCTTCCATGAACAAAATGTTCAGGAAACCTTGATTTGAGATGTTAAAATATTCTCTCCCCCCCACCCCCATTTCCCCCAAACATCTGCATTCCTAAAGCAGAATGGTTTGCGGACAGATTGACATTAATCTCAAGGTTCCTCTGCCCTGCACTGCGAAGTACAAAGGTGTGAATTGCAGAGCACACCAAAATGTTGTGCTCAAATTGCCCCATGTCCACGTTGCTGGTGCAAATTAAGTACCTAGTTCACATTAAAATTTTTTGTTTCAAAAGAGAACGAAGTTAATGCGAACTGGGTACATTTCACTTGGTGCTAGCAGTGTCCACATGGGGTAGTTGGAATGCACCATTTAACTGTACTCTCTAATTCACAAACCCGTGGGGCACAATATGTATGTAGCCTTAGTCTGTGGCTGACGCTGTCATAGTGCCTTGTGGAAACTGCATTTCCAGGTCCCTCATGCTTGCTCAATAGACCGGGCTTCTGAGGCAGACTACCTGGCCCAGAGAGAGTGGTGTCTCTCTCTCTTTTCCAGGAAATAGATCATTTACAATTTTTTTGAGCAACGCTACTTGTGACCCTGTCACCTTGTACTTCTAGGGCCCTACCAAATTCACCGCCATGAAAAATGCATCACGGACCATGAAATCTGGTCTGCCCCTGTGACATCTGGTCTTTTGTGTGGTTTTACCCTACACTATACAGATTTCACAGGCATACCAATGTTTCGCAATGTATTCTGTCTATATATAGTCTAGCAGTTCTCAAACATTTTTACAGTGAGGACCAAATCTTAATAGAGTGTCTCATAAAAACAAGCTCTCATGGACAATGCTCCCCTCACTTTCACGCTCTTCGGAAAGTATTTTGGCTTGGATCCCCAAAGGTATTTAGGCTCTTAACTCCCACTGATTTGAGTAGAAGCTAGGATCCGAAATATCTTTGTGGATCTGGGCCTTAGTGATTTCTGACTGATCCATTGGTTTCTTTAGTCCTGAGGAGCATCTCCTGTTTCCACTTTTGTTGTTGTTTAGCTGTGGCTAGTACTAGAGGCTGCGAAACTGGAGATTTTGCAACTTTTTTTTTACATGTCTGTAGGCTTTCCTGTGAAGAGCATGCACTTCTGCCGTAGCAGCTGGAAAAAGGGAGGACATGCCAGAACCTTGCAATCAAACAGCTCTGTGCAGAGCACCAGTAAGTGCTGCTTGGGCCTGCAGTACACCAGAGACCACAGTTTGCGAACTGCTGATTTATTCCAGTTTCTGTGAATTCTCCACCAGTACCTTAGACTTAGCAAACTGTGAACTAACTTCAATTGTTAATTGCCAGATATTTTCCATATTAATCATCTGCTGTCTCTGTCCTTCTGTTACAGTGAAATCCAATTGCAAATATGCAAAAGCATTTGAGTAAGTGTCACAAATAATCTAGAAATCAGTGAGATTCTGAAAACAACCGTAGTCACAGATTAGAGTCAGGGTGACCTGTTTGCTCTTCTGCAAGATAGGTTCTAACCCACAATAGAAAGCAGGAAGTGTGTAGGGATGGATAAAGGCTAAAAATAGCTTGAAACCCGTTTCCAAAGCAAAGGATCATAAAAGGGAGTGATTGTGCAGGATCCTAAAATCAGTTTTGGCATCACACAATTTGGGAGCCTATTTGGGAAATGTTGGGAGCTAGATAATGTGATCCATTGGTCCCTGCCTAAACCCATCTCTGGTTTTAGTGGGGAGGGGGAGCAAGACTTGTCTTCCATTTTTCCATGTGTGGTTCGTTTGTTTTTTAATAAAGATTTGTCTTTGCATTTTTCACATATGACGTGCTTAATGCTTACATTTCATTTTCTACCAGTGAACAGAGTAAAGGCTTGTCTACACTTGAAAGCAAATGACATTAAGGTAGGATACATGTTTAAAGAATGATAGCTGTTCCTTAGCAACTTTCTGTATGGGGACACATACTCTGGAACAAGAGTGCCTTGTTCCTTTTCTGCTTAACCCATTTTCAGAGTGAATTAAGATATAAAAGCAATAAGAAGTCACTCTTGTTCCAGAATAAGAGTGTTCACACACGGAGTTGATCAGGATCAATGCTAGACAAGCCCTAAATTTGGTGCAATGTCTGCAATCCTGCCATATTTGATAGTGGGCAATCATCTGAGACTGCGGATGTCAATCTATTCTACAACCACAGTAAAATACATAATTACATGACTCTGACGCTTTCAGACAGAAGAAAACAGGTGACAGGGATTAATTTTCATACCTCACTCCTTGGGGTAGAATAAAACCACAGGCTATAGTTTCACAAACATCATCCCTTAATTATAAACCCACTTGCACATGGACTGTTGTACAGCTGCTAATCTGTTAATTTGCATCATGCATTGTTAAGTGATCATTGATTTGCATGGACAAATGTTGCACCAGGTTGCGTTTCAGTTTTACTTTATTTGTAATATTTAAATACACAATGGCCATACACACAAATCTAAAATCTGAATTTAAGGGGATGAGCCACAGGATGTTTCAAAAGCCACAGAATTCTGCTCCTTCCCCATTTAGACAGAAAACATGGTGCAAAGGAATAGTAATTCAGTGGAACTAATGTTCATGGAGCTGGGGGAAGGGGTTCTGTGTGACTCCCCAACCCTATTTAAGACTAGTCTGACATTTTCAACACAGGTGTTGTGAAACTGGCATAGGCTGTAGTTTTAGAGCTATTACGATTGTGTGGAAGAAATTTCATATTCAGTTAGTAAGGAGATACTTGTTTATCTATATCATCTGTCCATTTAAGTTCTCATGCTTCTCTGGGTCACTTATTATAATTGGTCTTTTATTTCCTCCTCAAGGTTTTGCAGAGCCAAACTTCGTCCTCAGGCAGTAGTAAGCTTATTGTTGTGATTTAATGGAAGTAAGTGTAACTTAACTTAATAGCAATAATGGTATATGTCAGGAGAAACTTTCTTTACTTCTTGCAGTTTATGGACTATAATCACAAGGTTACTGCTTTTCACTTCTTAGTCCTGTAAAGCAATTAGGTGAGATCTTAGATGCAGCTGTTACTATTCTCAAATTAAAAGGGGCCCATCTTAAACATTAATGGGCCCATAGAAAGTATCCTACCTGAATACAAACTTCTCTGAATAACAAAGGTGCAAGGTAAATTTTTACAAGCTCCTAAGTATTACTGAAAATAATTGGATTTAAGGTATGAAGTCACTTAACTTAAATGTTCTTAAAATATTAGCCATCCTTAGAAACAAGAAAAGATCATTCCATAATGGCAGATTAGTGTTCTGTCTTAGTGTGGTATCGATTCCACAATGTAAACAATCTCCAAATTGCTTTATGAGCACCAAACTCTCTCTTCATTGTTGTCGCAGAGCCAATGCAATCATCTGAGAGTGAGTTAAATCCTATTTTGCCTCTTGATGGGTTGGATTTTTTGGGGGGTTTTGTTTGTTTGTGTGTTTTGTAGTGTCCTTTTTTTTTTTTTAAGGCAAGCTCTGATTAGAGAAAATATTAAAACTATAGCTTTGTGTTCAGTTTTATAGCTTTAAATAAACCATTTGACTTATTAATTAGGTAAATTATCAATGGATCATTGAAGACCAAGTGTTGCTAATTCACACAGTTATTTAAAGATGACCAAATAAGATGTACTGGTCACATTTAGAGCTGGTCAAATCAATATTTGCTACAAAAAACATAATAAACTCTTTTTTTTTTTTTAATTTTCAAACAAGAATGTTTGACTTTAGATTTCATTCTTTCTATGTTTTAGGAGTGGGGGAACTAATGTTTAGGGGCTCCCCCTCACCTGGCTTTTTCCCATTACAAAGAGGAAGTAAAAATGAAAAAGATGCAACACCCTCACAAACAAAACTACACAACTTAATTTTCCCCAAAATCAAACAAAAATTCAAAATAAAATGTTTGGTTTGATTTTTTCCTGCTGAAAAGTTGTTTTTCACAAATTCTTTCAATCACCAAATTGCAACCAGCTCTGCTCATGTAATCTTTCAAATATTGTCAATATGGATGCAGTAGCAGTGTCCAAATCTCATAGTAACACTTACAAAAAGTAAAAAGGAGCTAGTGTCTGATGGGCTCTGGCCCACATACCAGGGAAGAGGTGTGGGTGTTCTAATGAATCTCCTACTATCTTGCAGGTGAGATGCTCATTGCTGATTACTAGGAAACTCCTGACACAAAGCAGAAATTCAGCTTCCTGCCCATCTGCCACTAACCCAAGACCTTGGATGTGCTATCCCTCAGTACAAAAGACTGAAGCTACTTGAGAGCGGTTCTAGCTCTGCTGCTGCTGTAGACTCTCAGCATGGGGAACCAACTGAGCAAGAAGAAGGGGTTCTGTGTGACTTGTGGGAAAGCGATGGACCAGAAGGCTAAGGAGGGAGCTGCTGTGACGAGGCAGCCACATCCTATTGCGTGGACCTTTGGCTCTCACCAGTCCAAGCTGAAGCATCGCGATTCTCCCATAGAGAACACCCAAGAGACTCTACACAACACTGGGGAGGTCCAGTCTGCTACAGAGACTGGGCAAGACTCTGGGTGCTCCTCTTACACAGATGATGCTGGACAGAGAATCTGCTGCACAGACAACAGAAGAGAACTTAGGAGCCCAGCCTTCTCTGTGGAGTGTGCAAGAGACTGAGGCCCAGATGACGAGACAAACCCCACAGGCACTGCAAGACATGGGCGAGGCCCATCCTGATGCTAAGATGCCACAAGAGACTGAGGCCAAGCCTAGTTCCCAGATAACATGGGCCAAAGAGCTCGGGGCACAAACTATGCATGAACAAGAAGCCCAACCTGCAGGAGAGTGCACAAAAGACACTGCTGAGGTTCAACCTGCTGTCCATCCAGCATATGAGACTCAGTTGGAGGCGCAGGTCACACAAGAGATTTGTAAAGCTCCACCTACTACTGTGCAGACAATGCAAGAGATTCTAGAGGGCCTCGCTGAAACCCAGCCTGCTCTGCATCATGTGCAAGAGGCTGAGACTCCGATGACTGAAGAGAACCAAGAGGCCCGACCTGCTGTAGAGCCCACTAGTGTGGCTGGGGCTCTTCCTGCTCTCCAGGCTTATCAGGAGACTGAGGCCCCGGCTCTTGTAGGTAGTCCACATGACGGAGATTGTGCTGCCCACACTGAGGCAATGCGAGATTGCTGATCCCCTACCTGCTGCAGAAGTGACTGAGGAGGCTGAGCCTGCTTTTCAGACTGTACAAGAGATGACTGCTCAGATCACAGGAGAGATGCAGGCTGCACAAAGCAAAATGGAAGCCCAGCCTGCAGCAGAGACTGAGAGACAGTGGATTGCCCCTGCCACTCTTGGTGCTGCACCACGTATTCCTAAAACCCAGCCTGCTCTGCAGATGGTTCGAGGAATTGTGGCCCATCACACTGGAGTGACAGACATCGGCTTTTGCTCAATCAGTTTACTACACAGACCACAGAGGAGGCTGATGCTTCTCTTCCTACACAGACTGTGCAAGAGACTCAACACTCCTCTGCTCAAGCTGAGCCTGCTCTGAAGATCTGTCAGGAGTTTGAGGCCCAGATGACTGTACTGGTCACTCAAGGCACAGGGGAGTCCCAGCCCATTACAGAGACCCCAGCAGAAAATACTAGAGAAACTGTGGGGAAAGTCTGATGCAGCAGCAATTGATCAAGGGATGAAGATGCAGCCCATGACACAGAGCAGTGACTTTTCTACCCTGATGCTGCAAAAAGCCACCACCCAAAGGACTGGTGAGTGCCCTGCTGTTGCACATGCCATGGAAGAACCGGGGGAAGGTGACTCTGTTTTGCAGGCTGCACAGGAAACTGAGGCTGCACAAGAAACTAAGATGCAGCATTTTATACATACTGAACATGAGATCAAGACTCCGCCAACAGCAAGAGCCACAGAAGAAATGGAAGCTCAACTATCTCTACAGTTATCTCTTGAGGCCCATGCTGCCACCCAGGAATCTGAGGCTCCACCTGCAGTGTGGACCCTGCAAGAGACCCCCGCCCCCAGGCCATTACAGGGTGCACATTGCATCAGCTGACTGTCCAAGACACTGATGTCCTCTCTGCAGTACCCAGGGCCTTCCAAGAGGATACAATGGAGGTTGTGATTCTCCCTAGTGAAGAGACCTAGCCTACTTTACAGGCTGCACAGGAGACAGAAACCCAATGTGTTGCAGAAACGCTAGAATTGAAGGCAAAGCAGGCTCAGCAGTGTCACCCAGATTCCCAGCCCGCTAGTGCCCTAGGTAGCAATGAGGCAGGAGAGCAAGACTTGGCAATTTCTCAGGATGCTCAGGCAGCTGAAAGGGAGACTACTGCAGTAGCAAAGCCAGAGTCACAGCAGCTAATGGAGCAACTGGCATCTGAACAACAAGAGGTGCTCACACTGGCTCCTGCTGCCACCAGTAGTGAGCCTCTGCCAGGCTGTGGAGTGTCAATGAAAATTCCCTGCCTCTAAAAGCCCCAGTGCATGAAGCAGCTGAGAGGAGAATACCAGGGGAGGCTGAAACTCCTGCAGCCCCTGAAACTTAAGGTAAAATGGCCCAAGTTTTAGACTCCAGACTGAAGTGTGAAGTACCATCTCCATCCAGGGACATGGCTGACTCTCTTCCTTTGGCAGTGGAGCACGCATCTCCAGCAGAGGTACTCACTTTGTCTGATGTTCTAGTAAGTGGCTCTAATGCAAATATAGCAGAGCCAGAGTGAAATGGACAGACTGGGCTCTGCCACTCAAAAAGCAGCACGTCCCTCAGTTGACCAGATTCCTGATCTTCCATTGCATTTGTGCTCATGGCTGTTCCGTGAAGTAGGGATGTAATGCAGAGAGCATATCGGCTGAGTTGGGGAAATGCCTTCTACACTCAGTGTCCTGTTAACTATGGGCTTGGCTGAACGTGCATCTTTCTGCATCTGAAATTGCTGCAAATGTATCTACAGTGTAAAACATCCACATTTATAACATCTTTCTAGGGGTTTTTAGACTTGCTGGGAACTATTTTAGTGCTATTGATTACTTTTCTACACAACTCACTGACCATTAAGCCCTTCAGATCACTGGCCTAACCTGCAATTTTATTTCCTTCATCTTACTGAGTAACCAGCCTCATCTGACAAACCAGACCCGATGCAGGAAAGTTCTGTAACTTCTTAAAATTGTACAAGTGTCCTCACTCAACTGGAGTACAATAATGGTGAATGATATATTTGTGGGTATTGGGAGGAGTGGTAATGTGTGTTGCTGCCTGAATTGATCAACTGATCACTCTCAATAAATGATGTTTTCCATTCTTAAGCTGTTTGGCTATATCTGATCATTAAGGGGAGATGGACAAGGGGTGGGGGTGGAATACAACATCACAGTGGCCTTTTCTGTTAAGTGGCAAATGCTACTAAGCATGTATGTAAATGCTGATCCAGGTGAAATCCTAGGCAACGGCTACAGCTCTTTTCTTAGCGTTGATGATGCTCTCTGAAAGGCTTAATCTTCTTCCTTAACCATCCACTTGCATCAAACTCAGGTCTAAAACAAAACTAAAACATACATCTTCCCACAAACACTCGCATTAAATGCCCTTAACTATGTACCAGCTACGTAGGGGGGCGGAGGGGAGGGAAGCCTAGAACAGTCAATAGTAACTGCCCAAGGTACCAGTGCACCTGCATACCAATAAATAAGAGATGTCTTTCTGCCAAAGAAACCAGCCATCAGCTGAAATTATTCCAAAGACTCTGAATGGGTTGGCTGCTTGACCAGTTACTCAACAGTTGATAGCATCTATCCCCACTGGGAAGCAGGAGTCACCCTGCAGTCTGAACGCAAGTATGAGGTTGTATACTGGTTTTTGGTTGGGTGGGATGGTGGGGTTTTGTTTGGTTTGGTTTGGTTTCTTTTTGTATCCTGGCTCCATCAGGAACCACAAAGAAATTTGTCCCAGTTGGCCCCCTCTGCTGTAAAAAGAATTCATCTAGTTCTCATTTAGGCGTGGAAGGATTAGATTTGGATCAGTAAATGTTGATTTCAATGTAGGCACCCATGCATATACAGATTGAAAAAAGATTTCTATCAGTAGTTGACATAGATAAGCAGCATTTCTCTTACTTTGCCTAAGAAATTAGTTTTATTTAAGGATATCTTCTTTATATTGTGACATTGACATCTTGTGTTTTAATGGTTATAAAGCTTGAACTCTTTCAATTGGTGTCTACTGTCATTAAATTTACAGCAAGGAAAAATTTAAATCAATAAAAAATTGGCATCTGTTGCAATTACAAAAAATCAAATTCTAATAAACCTATTTTTATTTTATAATGTTAAAATAGTGATATCCTGGGCCTACTTTCCCATGAGGAGTGGGGTTAATATTAACTCAGTGGATTGTCACTTTTTCTCTTCGTCCCAATGACTGTTCCACTGTGGAGAATACTTAAATAATCACTGGCTGAGAGAGAGAGATGATGTTGTAATCCCAGTGATTAGGGACCCATTTGTAAGGTGGGAGACCCTGGGTCCAGGCCCCTGCTCCAAGCACCTCTTCTATTATTTATTAAGAGTGCAATGGTTTGACCAGGAATGACTGAGGGATTCCTTCCCCCCCCCACCCCCCCGCTCAATATCCCACAGCTCAGCAGTTAATGAACACTCCTGAGACATGGGAGAACCTTGTTTAAATCCTTTCTCCCCCTTTGGCAGGGCAGAGCAATTGATCCCACATCCGAGGTAAGTGCTCTAACCACTGAGCTAAAAGTTATAAGGGGAGCACCACCTCTTCTTCTTCTTCCAAGTGTTTTGTGTGGAGTGAGGCAGATGTCTAATTCATTCCCTCAGAAAAGTAGCTTAGATGCCTAAGTCACCTGATTCCAGGCAACAGCTTTCCAGTGGTGGATCACTAAGCTGAGACAGTCACCACCCTAGAGCCCCCACCTAGGTGCCTACACCTAAAAGAGGGGTGGGGGCTTAGCGCACACTCCTCTGTTCAGCATCTCCCAGTGGCTGGTTTTAGGCAGTGAGCTACCTCGCATGCTGGCTTTTGTGGATCATGTTCTTCGGTGCCATTCTCTCTCCATGTATTCTAGGCACCTAACTTGGTTTTGTGAACCTCACTGCTGTTCTAGTGATTTTTTCTAGGCACCTAAAACTTAGACACCAGGATGCTCAGCGGTGCGATGCCTAAGTCCCTTGGTGATCCTACCCTCAGACATCACTAGAATTCAGAAAGACCTAGAGCAAAATGAAATAGACCATACTCGCTCCCATTTTAACTTCTTTGACTTCATTGAACTTCAACCACAGAAGAATGCTGCCCTCACCATGATTGGTGTCCCGAAATCAGCTCAAAGAATCTCATCTACCAGATGTCTACCTCAAATGCTATTATCCACATGCCTGTTAGCCTGGGTTCTGTAACAAAGCCTGGAGAAGGAGAGTGAAATGTGTTTTGCTTGAGATCCTGAGGTCACTCTCTCCAAGTTTTCTTAACGTTCTCAAATATGTGTTGTTCAGCTAACTCTTAATGAAACCTTCATGGGAGGAAATGGTCAAGGGAAAATCAGGGAATGGGAATTATTTTCATAACTTTTGATTTATTTAGAGGGTGACGTGTCATTTTAGGTAATATAGTGCCTAAATCTGTAGGAATTAGAGCCCATCACTAGTAAAGCATTTCAAATAGATACGAATAGGGAGAGCTACTATATTTAATTCCATTTCTGCTTGAAATGTCTGCACTGAACAAATGTGGGGGGAGCAGGGTTTGGCAGTAAACTCAGTCCTGCTCCAAAGCTATTCTTCGAGTTGAGCTGGGAAACATGCTTAATAAGGGGTATTGGTCATGTCACAAGCTGGTGGCTTCTGTATAAAATAAATAAATAAAAATGCCAACATACATGGTCAAGTTTCTGACAAAATTAAAAACAGTGCTTGTTTTGGCTTGGTTTTCAAAACAAAAATTGTACTTTTCAGTTTTGGGGTTTTTTGTTATCCTTTTATTCCCCCCCTGTCCTGGAAGAAGGGAGGGAGGGGAAAGGGGTAGATGCAAAAATGCCCCCAAAAGCAAAACTAAGACAGAAAAAACTTTCTCTGAAAATTTTCTGGTCAACTCTTTCGTGCAAAAGAGGAGTGGGGAGTAAGAGGAGTAAGCCACTGTCTAACTATTAAAGACCAGGATGGGACCTAATGTGGGGCACAAATTATTACACGCTAGCTACTACAGTGTTCTCTGAAGCATTTGGTGCTGGCCACAGTTGGAGACAGGAACGGAACTAGAGGGATCATGGGTCTGATCTAGTATGGTAGCCGTGAGAAAATTCTGAGCTGAAAAACTTTGGCCACCTCTAAGAGTGTCACACATGGACTGTTGGTGTGTCTGCTCTAGCAGCTGTGTCCAAGTGGCACAGCTATGCTTCCAAGAGGATTGTTAGGAGCCAGTGTCTGATAGCCATTGGCCCATGCAAGCTAGCATTTTCTTGTAGGGTTGGAGTGTGGGTATTCCAATAAATCTCTTAATGTCTCACATGTGAGATGCTGGTTGCTGGGATACACCTGACAAAACAAAAATTCTTCTTCCTGAGCATTTCCCCCTCCACAAAGGCCTTGCTTGCTATCAGCACTGAGGTGATAGCAAATCCAAAAGAGTGAAGCCTTACAACCGTAGTTTCATCTCATGCCTACAGCGAGGCTCTAAACTACATTCTCTTCTTCCCAAAACAAACCTCATCCTTTCCCTTCTGCCCTCACTTGGTAATCCATCTTTAACTCAACTTAAATACTACATCCTCCATCCTTCTTTTCCACCCTTTTGTTTATCTACAATGATGCAGATAAACTCATCTTTCTCTTCTGCTGTAACATCATCACCCTTTCTCTGGCTTCCTTTCTCTTATGCCAAAGTCAAGCCCATGCCTTAAAACTCCTAAATAGTGTCTTCCTCACATCTTGTTTCTCCTCTTCTTTCCTTCTACCACTCCTGTATCATATTGCACTGCTATTGTGGTAGTAACTTCCCTATTCGTGTCTGCCTCCTTCAAATCCTTCCTTTAAGCAAAACAAATAAATGTTTCTGCATTAATGTCTTGAGCATTGATTTCTTCTACTTTCTGTGAACTGCTAGCCTATCTGTTGTATTATGTTTGGGAGAAGAACCATGCCTTATTCTGTCTTGTATGTCACCACAATGATGCTGCTATTTCAGGGCTTAACGCTTCTAGATGGTACCTTAACAATTGGTCCTCACACAACAAAATTCAAATCTAAAGCAAAGTTACAGAATATACCTTCATATGTTCCTTATCTTAATCAAAAGCACATAGCCACTTCTACAAAACATGGGCAAGTCTCATCAACCATCTGTTTTTCACCACATGTTTATAACCATCATGTGTCGTAGTCTTTCTAATGAATATCTAAAGGTATCATAAGAAATTACATTACAATGTTTGGAACGGACATTATACTTGGTGCTTCAGGTAGTAAGCCACTGTCTAACTATTAAAGACCAGGATGGGACCTAATGTGGGGCACAAATTATTACACGCTAGCTACTACAGTGTTCTCTGAAGCATTTGGTGCTGGCCACAGTTGGAGACAGGAACGGAACTAGAGGGATCATGGGTCTGATCCAGTATGGTAATTCCTTTGTGTTTTAATTCATCCTTGGTGTAACTTCATTGATCTCAGTAGAATTAAATCAGGGATGGATTGAGCCCACAATCTTTCTTATTGGCCTTATTCACTGTAATCTGCATTAGCAAATACTGTGTCCAAATGAAATTTCAAACCCTTCACAGACATGCCGTTCAGTGTCCAACTTCTCAAGGTGAAGATGCAGTATCTGGTAAAGAGGCATAGAATGTTTTCTTCCCTGCATTCCTGAATCCATTCTTTCCAAGTCTGTTAAGTATTTCTGTCAAATATTTCTATGAAATGGAAAAGGATTCAATGGAAATAATAGTTAAAGGGGACACCGGGAATGGAAAGTGATGACGGGAAAATGTATCTGATGGCCAGTTATAATCATCTGTTGTCTGGACTCTTTAGTTAAATTGAAGCCCCTCTGCAAATACTTAAAAGCAATAGTGTGAGACTAGAAATCAGCAAACCAGTGGCCTCTTTAGCCTGGGCACCATGGGTCCTGCTGGAAGGGGCTTGGGTGACATCTCCAGAGGCTAGAATTCTCACAGATATTAAATATGGGGAAACTAGTTTGTTTTTAGACAGGAAAGTAGCAGATTTTAATTCAGGGCAGGGTCTGAACAGAGCAATATTAAGGCCTGAGCAAGCCCAGATCAACAAAATATGTAGGCCCCCAAAAGCGGTATTTTTCAATATGCCTGAGATGGGTTTCCATTACCAAATTTGGGATTCCGTTTTGGGGTTGAATCTCCTGATCTCTTTTATCCTGTCTGACTCTGCCATTGGCTCGAGGGCATGATTGATACATCATACTTAGGGCCCTACCAAATTCACTGTCTATTTTGGTCAATTTCATGGTCATGGGATTTTATAATTGTAAATTTAATTATTTCAGCTATTTAAATCTGAAATTTCACAGTGTTGTAATTGTAGGGGTCCTGATCCAAAAAGGAGTTGAGGGGGAGGGGTTGCGGTACTGCTACCCTTACTTCTGCGCTGCTGCTGGCGGCGGCTCTGCCTGCAGAGCTGGGCAGCGGCAGCTGCTGGCCAGGAGCCCAACGCTGACGGCAGAGCCACTGCCATCAGCAATGCAGAAGTAAGGATGACATGGTCTGGTGTTGCCACCCTTACTTCTGTGCTGCTGCTGGCAGGGGACTGCCTTCAGAGCTGGGCGCCCGGCCAACAACCACCGCTGTCCGGACGCCCAGCTCTGAAGGCAGTGCAGAAGTAAGGGTGGCAATACCCCGACCCCAAAAATAACTTGCTACCACCCTGCAGCTCCCTTTTGGGTCAGGACCCCCAATCTGAGAAACACTGGTATCCCCAGTGAAATCTGTATAGTATAGGGTAAAAACATACAAAAGACCAGATTTCGGGGGAGAGGGAGTGGGGAGACCAGATTTCATGGTCCGTGATGCATTTTTTATGGCTGTGAATTTGGTAGGGCCCTAATCATACTGTGTCCCTGCTATTGGGGGGTCATTTGGAATTTGAGGGGGTCCTGCTTTCCACATTGCATATGCTCACCTCAGTGATGGACAGTGAGGCACAAGAATGGTACAGTAACAGCGTCTCTCGTGATGCCTCCTACTGGGTGACCAGCTCATGCTTTCAATGGGACTGTCAATAGGAGTTGGGTGCCTAAATACCACAAAGAATCTGTGCCTTTGTTTAACAGTCTTAGTACCACAGCTAACTTGGTAAGATGTGTGCCACTTGCAGGCAAGGAGAGTTTGGGATCAGGCTCCGTGCAGCTGTTTGTTAATGGATAATATCATGAGCCATCATTTCAGAGCAATACCCCAGATGTTTGCATCTGCCTAAGCTGCTGTGTAATGTTTCCCTGGCACAATATCTTTGTAGCAGTCAGCAGCTTGTGTCAATAATGCATGTGTGTTGCATACTTGGAGCCTAATCCTGCAATGATTTACAGTATGTGAAACCTCCATGAGCAAATGCAGTGTGAACCTCAGAATCAGAACCAGCTAAAAGTGTATGGGGAGAGCAGGGTGAAAGCCACCAAATATGTGTGGGTCTAGTGGATAGGTTGCTGCCCTGAAATATAGGAGAGCAGGGTTCTATTCCCATCTCTAGCACTTATTTGCGCTATTACCTTGCGTAAATCACTTTGACCTATATCCACAAATAATGACAGGTTACAGAGTAACAGCCGTGTTAGTCTGTATTCGCAATAAGAAAAGGAGTACTTGTGGCACCTTAGAGACTAACCAATTTATTTGAGCATGAGCTTTCGTGAGCTACAGCTCACTTCATCGGATGCATACCGTGGAAACTGCAGCAGACTTTATATACACACAGAGAATATGAAACAATACCTCCTCCCACCCCACTGTCCTGCTGGTAATAGCTTATCTAAAGTGATCATCAAGTTGGGCCATTTCCAGCACAAATCCAGGTTTTCTCACCCTCCACCCCACCACACAAATTCACTCTCCTGCTGGTGATAGCCCATCCAAAGTGACAACTCTCTACACAATGTGCATGATAATCAAGTTGGGCCATTTCCTGCACAAATCCAGGTTCTCTCACCCCCTCACCCCCTCCCAAAAACCACACACACAAACTCACTATCCTGCTGGTAATAGCTCATCCAAAGTGACCACTCTCCCTACAATGTGCATGATAATCAAGGTGACAGTGGGGTGGGAGGAGGTATTGTTTCATATTCTCTGTGTGTATATAAAGTCTGCTGCAGTTTCCACGGTATGCATCCGATGAAGTGAGCTGTAGCTCACGAAAGCTCATGCTCAAATAAATTGGTTAGTCTCTAAGGTGCCACAAGTACTCCTTTTCTATATCCACAAAGGTATTTAAACTCTTAACTTTCATTGAAATCAATGGTCATGGGATTTTATAATTGTAAATTTAATGATTTCAGTTATTTAAATCAATGCAAGATAGAAGTCTAAATACCTTCGTTGGTCTTGTTCTGCACCTCTCTGGGCTTCTGTTTTCCCACCCATCATGCCTATTTTCATTGTAATCTCTTCAGGGTACAGATTATCTCTTTCCAGATATATATGCAGTGCCTAGCATAATGGAGCCCTGATCTCCATAGGAAGCTATTGTAATGCAAATAATTTACTGTAACAGTGGCTCACTCTGTGTTGGAGATTACTAGTCCACTTAATGTAGCCATCATCTTCCCACATGTTTAGAAATATCTCAACAAATTGGAAAGCTTTGTAATCAATTAACCTCCTCACACAATTCAGTGCAGCTCAGCTACACAAATCAAGGGGCTGGGCCATCTAATTTAAGCCCAATGAGTCACATAGTATATGGAGCTATGAATATGTAATGGGGGTAGGGAACACTTATTAGGTGGAACTAATGTGCAGGAAGTTGGGGAAGAGTTAGAGGGTGGTCACCAAGCCCTATTTAAGAAGACCCTGGGTAGCATAAAGGTAGCTTGAGAAGGAGCTGTGCAAGTTGTTAAAGTATCTTTCCCTGTAGGCTGGTAAGAAAGTTATTTTCTTCTTCTCCTTCTCTTCCTCCTCTTAATTTATTAAAATTGGGGTTTCCTATTGCTTGAGCTTTATGTTACAATAGAGGTATTGGTTGTTTTAGTAAAAGTAAAGTTGCTTGAGGTGATTGTGTAGGGGTTAGGTGGGTATCCATAGCTAAGTATTTTGTGCTTGCTATAGGAAGAGCAGTTGATACCTGCTATAAATAATGTCAGGGTGACTTTTCTCTTTGTTTGTCTAAATTCCTTGCTAGAGAGGAACAAAGCTAAGGGATGCTCTAGTTTTTGACTATTTCAAACTAAAATTGGAAGCTAGCTGGTTCTGGAACCAAGCTCACTAAAAATCTAAAACTTTTCAAGAGGCTCAGGTAAATGGTTCTTGTGGTAACTGAAAGCCAGCTAACTTGAGGTACTGTCTGTGTCTATAAAGGTTATGGTGGCCACTCCCCATACACTGGAACTAGGCTACAAACACTTTTCCCCCTCTATACTAGGCTTCCTTTACCCTAGGGCATTCCCACCTTTTATGTCCGGGGAGCCCCTACTGAGTTTATTACTTACTGTAAGTGGCTGTAACTCCAAACTGGGGGGGTGGGAATCCATGTGACTTCTCCTGTCTCAGTCAAATATCACTTAATAAAACTGTCAGGTTAAAGGGTGATGGCCTGTTCAAATGTAGCCCAAAATATGTGAATAAATATATCTGGCTCTTCCAAAATAGATCAATGGAGGAGATGTCCATCAGAACTGTAAACAAATACCCTCCTATCAATAGCAGTAGTAACCTATACCCAATCACAACTTATTGCTATTAGAGTATGTATTAAGAGATTATTAAACTTCCTAGGTGGCATATGAAGCCAGAAGCCGTCAGCCAACATGAGCTGGAGTATTCGTTAACTACCTAATGATTCATGCCTTGTTATGGTTTAGTGTTGTAACCCTTGCTGAACAAATGACTCTTAGTTGTATCTCTCGTGCTACTTACAAAACACAAGTAGGAATAAATGCAGTCTCTCTCATATCCCTTGTTCTACTAACCCCTCTACTGTTTTGCTAGTTGTAAACTGTCCAGATCTGAGATGGAATCACCTAGAGACAACACACATCGCTGTTTGCAGAGATCTGTGCTCGAAAACAGCTGAAGCACGTGAACACTGCTTATACGGAGGGAGACTTTAACTTAGTATCTCAAAATCCTCATGCCATCTGAATGGCAACAGAGTTGTAGTCAAAGCTACTTTGACACTACAGTGGTTAACTGGACTTGCGTTAGTCCTACGGAATTTGGCTTTTTGCTGCACTAGAGAGCTGTACATTCCTTGGACAGGGAATGGAAGAAGACTGGAGTTCAATTCTAGCCTCTTCTGTCCAAGCTTGGCAGCAAGCTTAGCCAACATGTTACTCCAGAATGGGAAAGATGATTGTCTTGAAAAGCAAGTCATCCACTTTAAGATCCATGGATGACTTGCATGATAAGCTGGAATTATCTGAAGGAATATTGTAGCAATGACTAATGTTTCCTGGAAACATGATGCTTCAGGGTGATGGTTACGCTGAGGGATTACAGTGATGCCCATATCTTTCTCATTTGGTTAACTGTATGTTTGAATAGGAACTAATTTTAGTATTTCTTCTGTTTGCTAGCGTCATCTGATGCTCGCACCAGAAGCTTGGCACCCATACCTTGTCCCTCTTCTCTCCACCACACTAGACCCTGCTATCCAGATCCAAAGATGGGAGGCAAACTTGGCAAGAAGAAGGGATTCACTGTGGCTGATGATAAATCTGAAGACCACAAGACTGAAGAAGCAGCCACTGAGCTAGAAGATACTGCCAAAGAAAATGGGGAGCCTACTGCCGTGACCTCAGAAGTAAAGGTTGTGAAAAAGGACGAAAGTCTCCAGCTCCCTTCTGAAGACCAGACAGGAGAGGGAGACTCTGCAGTAAGCCAGGGAGATGTCACAAAAGTTGAACCAGTGGTCAGCATGGGTGCGAAGGCAGAGCTGCCAGAAGGTCATGATGCTTTAGGGGCTTCACTACCGGCAGCTTCAAAGTCTGGAAGTGAAGCTCAAGCTTCCCAGCCTCTGACACCCACAACTAAAGAAGATGCTGGGAAGGCAAGTGCTATAGCACCTGGTAACTAATGAGCCTGAAGCTGGAGCCAGTTTATAAAATAGCAGCAGTGAAGCTGCAACCTACACAGATATTTGTCAACACAACACTAATTCTATTAAGGCCTCTGAACAACTGGAGTAGTTAACTGGATCAAACTAAAATACTAGTACCAGAGATTTAAAAAAAATGCATTATTTGAGGAATAAATGGCATCTTAGTTGCAATAACTCTTCTGGTCTAGAAAGGACAATATATTGGCCCAACAAAATGGGAATCCAGCTAGTATGTATACAATAGGGAAACACAGAAATGAACTGCTGTAAATGCTTTCAAGGACATTTCATCATTAGCTGTACACTCTCCATGCACAATTTCTCATTGTGTAAAGGGTCTGGGAGTAAAATATCTGGTTCTGTTCTCTGAGCCCAATTGTTCTATGGGATATCTTATAGCCCTAACTTCAGACTTCTTATTCCAGTGGATGAAGTCTAACTCTTAGATAACCCTCTCCTGTCTACTTTCCTTCTCTAAAGATGGCTAGGGGAGTAAGCTAATAACAATCCTACCTAGACTTAAGTTACTGCATGTGTATGGTGCAACTTTGCATAGTTCAGTCCATTGGTGAATAAAGTCTTTTGGGAACTGCTGCATTAGTTGTACATAATAGTAAGTAATTGTATAATGAGAATTGTTGAATAGCTCACTGAAGCTGGTACTAGAAACTGAATGAATTCTGCAGGTCTCTATTGTAAGCTGATTGCATCAACTGTTTGGCATTTACACCTGTCAATAAACAACTTTTTATGACCACTGCAACATACCATTGTATTGATCTGCTTGACTCCTTGTAGAATTAAGGAAAATCCATATTTCAGGACTCCAGCCCTGTCTAGGGATTATTGAGGAGGTGGTGCTGTATACACAAACTTGAATTTCTCAAGCAAACTGAACACTTCTGTAAAATAAATGCAGTTCATTACAGATTAAATTTAATTATTTGGAATAGTTATGGTCAGAAAAGTCTCTGGGGCTGGGGGAAATGGCCTAGACATTCAATCCTCTATCTGTTCGGAGTCATCCCTACTTCTCCTTTATATTAAGGTGGCTTTCTCTGCCACTAGTACTGTAGAGACAATACAGTATTGGGTGAGAGCTGGCTTCTGTTACGCCTCCAATGGGATCATCAAAACTCATGGAACTGAACTGCAGTATTTGTTACTGATGACCGCAAACAAAGCGGCCTAGACTAACTTAATGACGTAGAGTCAAGCAGTAACAATTGTTACAAAACAATCTCTTGTCCCTGAAACTTGATCAAACTCAGAATGAAAATAGGACCTAATCAAATCTTTCACTCTAGCCCTTGCACTAAAACCCCTGAGATTCTAGCTTAACACATACCACTTCCTGTAACACACATACAGCTATTGTATGCATGTAAAGGGGTGTGGTACTAAAGATATTTAGTGGTAATACTACTCATAAAACACAAACCAGCACCTGAGAGCCTCACCTAAACAGCAAGGGCATTGTCAATTACTATTCTATTAGCTGTGTACAGCTTGTAACAGAGAAGCAGCCTTATCTAGTTCTGACCAAAAAACCGCAGTGCAACCAGGCTATGCAGGGAGTAGGTTAGAAAAGCTATTGCTTGTTTGTAATAACTATGATCTGTAATGGCAGAATGGCACCGCTTCTGCCCATAAAATAGATAGGAGTCTAAAGAAAGCACTCTTTCCAAGGCTTGCTAAACTGATCAGGAACTAGCCTCCATAGTAACTTCTAGGGTTGCCAACTTTCACATTTCTCAAAACCAGACACTACAGGCCCCTTCCCCCAACCCCTGTTGTTCACTTGCTCCTTCCTCCCCCAGGCATCACCTGCAGAGCTGGGTTGGGAGCTGATGCAGAGCCTGCCTGCCTAGAAGATCCTGGTAGGAGACAGCCCTAGCTGAGAGGGAGCTGAAGCAGGTTCAATACCTGGCAGCTTCTCCTTGCCCCCTGCTGTGGCCCCTCCTTGTCCCCATGCCCAGTGGAGTTATTCAGGCAGTGAATTC
This sequence comes from Eretmochelys imbricata, assembly GCF_965152235.1. Classification (NCBI taxonomy): domain Eukaryota; kingdom Metazoa; phylum Chordata; order Testudines; family Cheloniidae; genus Eretmochelys; species Eretmochelys imbricata. The sequence continues at coordinate 11,262,396 of NC_135593.1, read as the reverse complement.
TGGAGCCTTTTCCCATGAATTATTTTCCCATTGTTTGGGATGGAAGTTCTAGATAGCTTTTGCACCTTTGACTTAAAGGTGGAGGAGTGTTGGAACTTTTTAAAATCCCTGAGCTCTTCAGTCCAGCTGACTTTATGATCTTAGTTGATGACAGGCCAATTTTCCAACTTGTCAAGGTAATTTTGAATTCTAATCATGTTCTCAAGAGCTTAAAACCCCTCATGGGTGTCATCTGCAAATTTTAACAGCATGTACTCTATTCTATTATCCAATTAATTAATGATAATATTGAATAGTGCAGAACCCCACTAGATATGGTCTCCCAGTTTGACAGCAAACAGAGTATGTGGTCTTTTGACCAGTTGTGTACTCATTTGTAGTAATTTTTATCTAGGTCAGTTGCCTACTTTGTTTGCATCAAAGTTTGTTCTAAAATCAAAATACATCTATAGCTCCCCACATTTCCCACCAACTGACTAAGCCAGTAACCCTGTCAAAGAAGGTTGGTGTGACATGATTTGTTCTTGACAAATCCATGCTGGTTATTCTTTATGCTATTATCCTCTAGGTGCTTACAAATAGTTTAATTTGTTCCAGTAGTAAATTTAGGCTGACTAGACTATCAGTTCCCAGGTGCTTTGTTCCCCTCCTAAAAGGTTCTAGATTGGCCTTTCTCTGGTACTCCGGGATCTCACATATTCTCCACAGTGAAAGCCTTTAGCAAATACCTTTGAAAACTCATGAACTGAAGCCTTAGCTGCCCCCTGAAAGTATCTGCAAAAGGAGAAAACTGCCAATTTCTTTCAAAAGACAGTGGGGTGTTTCCACCTACTCATCTCATAGGATCTTTCATCCAGACCTTTCTGGGATGGCCACTCCAAACCCCAATGGGAAAAGGGGTGAATCTCACCTCCCTTCATTTTTCCAGATGTTGTGGTATGCCATCATCCAGCCCCTTATTCCACCCAATTCTGGATGAATACAGTGAGAATGTATCAACATGCCATTCTATGGGCAACTTTTGATTACATCGTATATGGCAGTCAGAGTCTTTGCCCAGAATAAAGGATCTGTAAAAACAATACAATGACTTCATATCTACAGCTAAGTGTCTTCCTCTCCTCCTGCTACCCCTGCTAATGGCCAGTATATTTCCCCAGGGAGGCATGTGGGAATCAGGGCAGATGCAACTGTGATACACACAAACCAGAGTTCCCACCCCCACCCCACAGTGTGCATATGTACGTTGTTTGTGTTAACTCATCTTTGGATCAAGTGCTGCTTTTGCCTTCAGTCATTAATTGTTCTTTCTTTAGTGTAAGCATAAGCACTAGTTTAGACAAGCAAATCAGGGGCAGACTACTCTAGAAAAACTACACTAGGAGTTGAAGTAAAGACAGTGCCCCAACACATGCATCTAGTCAAAGGAGATGAGGGGACAGTGCCTGAGTCATTTCCTGAAAAAATTCCTCTGTTCCGTTGGCAGCCAGGATGTTCTAGAACCAACATTGCATTACCAAGTGAACACATGAGATTACACACATTTTACCCCGGAGCTAACCCGAGAGTAGGAAAAACTATCCCCAGGGAGGTGTGCTGTCCTATATCAGGTACTGAAAGGGATTTTCTCTTCCAAGGTAGACCAAGTGATGGCAAGGGATAGTGGGTAACCTACTAGGAGCAATAGTGGTAGGTTTCAGATGTCCTATGTGTATGGGACATGCCAGACTCTGTGATGTAGAGGTACCTTTTGAATAATGGTAGGTATCAACATTGCCATGCTCAGCTGTAGCTCACGAAAGCTCATGCTCAAATAAACTGGTTAGTCTCTAAGGTGCCACAAGTACTCCTTTTCTTTTTAGTGGATATAGAGTTCAGTGTCTAAGGCAGTAGCAATGGGATGAAGCTCCCTCTCACAGGCACAAGTTCTCTGCTTCAGAAGTTCTAAGTGCTGGGCCCCATCAGCTTGAGAAGAGAGCCTCTATTCTCCTCTTCTCTTGTGGTTATGCCCCCTGCGGGCTCATATTTCAAGCAGAATGTGGGATGCTGGTATAATTTGCTGGTTTTAGCCCAGCAGAGACGTGCCTATCAGGTTTGCACAACCATTTCAATGATAGTAAAGAAGCCTAATTATGCTCTGTTATGAGCAGTGCAACTCTGCACACGTATACCACTTTATCTAAGGTTCCCTAAGAGTTTTTCTATTATTTATCTTATGGCGTGGCCTAGAAACGCCAATGGAGGTAGGGCCCGGTTGCTCTAGACACTGTAGAGACATAGTGAGAGGCAGTCCATGCCCTGAAGAGCTTCCCATATAAGTGGGAGATCTTCAGAAATGCATACAAAGATTTAGGAGCACAAGATTCACTAAAAGGTCCTGTTGAAAATGGCTCCCTAAACAAAAATAATACAGGAGATGGGAAACTGAGCCAACACAGACTGCATGACTTGGTCACTGAGTGGGTCTGTTGCAGAATTGGGATTTGATCCCAGTTCTGATGAGTCTCAGTTCAGTATCTTAACTACACCACTAATTGTTTAAGCCTTACAGCCCCCTGGGAGGAGGGAAGTGTTATCACCATTTAGAAATTGGGGGAGTGGAGTCAAAGGCTTGCCCAAGATGTGACATGTTCTTGGCACAACCAAGAAGGGAATCTAAATGTCCTGACTCCCAGGTCCCTGTAATAAACCCCCAGATAACACTTTCCCTGATATTTCCACCTCAGAGAGATTAGTAGTGACAGAAAATCCACAATGGAGCAAAAGTACTTCTCAGAGAGATGGAACTAGCAATAAATCCTGACTGTCTGATCTCATGAGTGAGACAAATTTCATCTCCCATACCCACCCATTCAATTTATTATACTTCCAAATACTTGGGTGTATTATGCTGTAGATCAGTTAAGTGCTGTCCTCTAGAACAGCGGTTCTCAAACTTTAGCAACCTGAGGACCCCCATTTTGATTTAAAATTTTTCATGGACCCCCAAACCCTCCACTGAGCCCCAAGCCCTGCCCCCACTCCATCCTTTCCCCCAAGAACCAACCCCCGTCCCTCCTCTTCCCTGCCTCTTTCTGCCCCTTCCCCTAAGCACACCAGTCCTCGCTCCTCCCCACCCCCTCAGCCACTGAACAGCTGTTCCCCAGCATTCAGGAGGTGCTGGGAGGGAGTGGGAGGAGTTGATCAGTGGGGACCGTGGACCCCCTGGATTGCCCTCGCTGACCCCAGTTTGCGAAATGCTGCTCTAGAAAAAAAGAGAGAATGTTCCCTGGAGAAATAGGCCTTCATTTCCCCCACAGAAGCACCTGGGTGTTATCAGCCCAAATTTACAGTGAAGGAAAAGGAGTTGATAAGGAAAATAGAAGATGCAGATATGACTCTTACTTTGTATTTACCAGTTGTCTCAAGAAAATGTTCAAAAGTGCCCAAGACCCATTTTCAAAGGACTAAGGCTCCTCAGTTCCATTAACTTCCAAGAAGACTTAGGCACATAGGAGACTATAAGTAGCTTCTGAAAACAAGACTGCTGCTAGGTATCTATCTTTAAAAATCTAGCCCTTCAGAACCTAAGTCTCATTTTCAGAAGTGACTTAGGCACTTAACTCCCATTGACTTCATTGGGAGTTTGGTGCCCAAAAATCTTTACAAAATCTGGCTCCAAGTTACTTGGGGTCTTTTGGGCTCCATCTGTCTGTCTAGCACTGGACTGCACTCCATCTCTTCACCCCACCCTCATTGTTGGTGTAAGAATTTTCTCCCCCTGTATCTGGCACATCTGCCTCAAAGCCAAGATTTTCAAAAGCAGTCTCTTAAATCCGTATGCAGATTCCTAAGTAAGTGGCTTGACTTTTTAAAAGTCCTGCACACCCACATCCTTGAACAAGAGTTGCTGGATACTTTAGTACTTTTGAAAGTCATGCTGCTAAATAAGTCACCTAATTTGAAGCTCCTATTTTTTAAAAATCTTGGCCCAAATCTCCTTTCCCATTTTTTCTCTCTCCCTCTGATTCATTGTTCAATTCTCTAATAGTATTTAACTCTTTCAGTCATTGTGTGGATACAACTTTTGTTGTGTAACATATATGACATGAGAGCACCCACAAGTCCTCTTGACTTTTATACACTAGAATCAATGAGCTTATTTGTGTGAGTAACTGCTCCCCAATCTGAGTAAAGCAGGGTGAGCTTGTTTCCCCCAGCCCACTTCTACCCATGATACACCTGATTTAGAGCCTCATCCTGCATGGTGCTGAGTACTGCTTGCTGGGAGCTAAGTGCTCTCACATCCCACTGAAGTGGATGGGAATGAAAAAAGAAAAGGAGTACTTGTGGCACCTTAGAGACTAACCAATTTATTTGAGCATGAGCTTTCGTGAGCTACAGCTCACTACTTTGTGAGATCAGGGCCTTGCACTGAAGTAACCCTATGCCCCTTCATGACTCCCAGCTCTTGCTCCAGGAAGCTGAATGCAGGGTTTTCTACTATGGAGCATAGCCAAAGGTCACCCTTACTCTCCTGCCCTGATCTGCAAGGAACCATGGTCACACACAGCACACTAGTGGAGTTAGCCCACTCCTCCCATATGGATTGGCAGTTGTCTCATTCCAGCACGGATCCTATTTCAAATTGGCTGCCTATTTATTCATTCCTGCTGAGCACTCCTGTGAGAAGTACAGCACTCCCTGACTTAAAAGAGAGAAACGGTTACCACCAGCTAATTAGCAGCATGTTCGTCAAATTTCCTTCTTCCTTTTCCCCTTTCTGCTAATAAATATGGAGGAGACAACCAGGGATGTGCCATGCTGATACTGAGAGGGAAGGGCAGGCCCATTACTCTATTCAATATAGGCAATGCAAAAATAACAGGAAAATAACTATTTTTTCCCCCTCATCAGTTTAAGTTTACTCTACTCCCCACAGGAGCCACCTTAATTAAGTGTGCTGTGCTTTTGAATTGGATTTGATCTTATCGATGCTTCACTACCTCAATAAGTGTTGAAAGATAAGTCCTTCATCTCATTCTATTCCCACCCTCTCTCACTCTTTCTAGTTCTGTTTTAAAAATTATCTTTCATGTTCACTCAGAGCTGAGAAACATATTACGGAAAAGACCAAATCAATTTTTCTGTTGTGTTTTTGCAACTGTTTTCTTCCATCTTAAAAGGTTAATGTTTAAAATAAATAAGTGGGGGGTGGGGAAGTGAAGACAGGGATAAAAAGTATTTTTTTCTTCTACTGTATGAATGCACTATCACCTCTCCCCTTTGTTACCACATTTTCAGCCTGAGAGTGGGAAAAGACCCATCCTGTCTAGGGGAAGCAGGTTCCAAGCTAAGTTCAGTCCTAGAGCATTGGGTTTGATTCCACTCTCTCTCTCACCTGCTGCCTCTGGATCACATGTGTCTGCTCTTGCTATCTCTAACACTTGCCATGCACTGCCAAATTAAGTCCCCAATGCAAACTAGAGCTGTGCAACCCACAGCAGTTTCACTCCCTAGGGGTTCATGTAAATGTTTTATTTAGTTTTAATTCTTTTGTGTGATAAATAAATGTAACTAGAGCTGGTTGAAAAGAGCAGAAACTTCTGAAAAAAATTCATCCCTTTTTAAAAAAAGAAATTTAACATTTCAACCAATTTTGAAATTTTTTACTTGGCTTTAAATATAATACTTGAGCATTGAGAGGTGCATCTCAATCACTCAGAACTTCATGGCAGCAGCAGGAAAAGAACTCAGATGTTCCTGCTCCAAAAACTCAGTTCCTATCACTTGAGTTAAAGAAATTCTCAGCATTATAGGGGCTATGATACACAAATGAGCAGTTATTATTTCCTCCCAGTAGGGGGCAGTGATGACACACACATGTTAGTCAGTTCATTACAATGCAGAATGCATGCACTTACTCTATATCTGTGTTTGACAAAAATAATTCAGTTCTACTTTGAAAAAGCCAAGTGTATATAATAGAATGCATCCATATTGGAATATCCTATTGCTCCTCATTAAAATGAAACATGCTGGTTTGTAGAAAATACAGGTAGCAATTGTGAACTCCACTGGAGTCCTGAAAACAGTAAGAGACCTTGTGTTAGTGGAAAAAGTAGTAGAATACAATTCTTTGCAATATGGAAGAATGCAAAGAAATCTGCAAAATCGGTGGGGTGATATCACGGTTGATTTGGTCCAAGATTTCTCTGGACTTGAGATTTTGGGCCATACAATACACAATAATTAAGAGTGCATTGGGTTCTGACAGGACTGCTTAGGATGTGTCTCATTCTAACCAACTAATGAAAGAAGTGTCACAAAAGTAGAAGATTATTAATACATCATCTCTTAGAATGACCTAAAATCCAGTGAAGACGGCCAGAATTGATTTGATTTTACGTGTATTTGTTCTTTGGGATGGTAGTCCATTAGAGAGTCCAGATGACTCGGACAAAAGAGGTTTATTGAGACCCTCTGTGATTAAAAGAAAATGATCCTTTTTCTCTGGAAAAGTAAGGGCTGTTCAATATAATTCATTCGTTTAATCTCCTTTGTAAGGTTGCAAAGTCTGAGTCACTCTTTTCATATTCATAGGGGTTCTTCTCTCTAAGTTTTACTTTGTCTTGGGTTCAACACAAAAGCTTAAAATTAAGCTCATTCAGAACTACTGAGTTCCACTCTGGGAAGAACAAAAATCACAGGAGTATTTGAGGACTTCAGCTATTATGGGTTCTGTGTCCTATTAGTGAAACTCAAGGCAAAGATCGCTCAGAAATTCTTCTAGGAAGTGATGCTAAAGAGATTTAGGAGGTAGTGTGGTCTAGTGGATAGCAAACTGGACTGAGTGTCAGGAAATCTGGGTTCTACTTCACTATAACACTGAGCTACCATGTGATTTTTTTTTTTTTTAGCTTGGTTTCAGTTTATTAATAACTCAGCTCTGGGTTCATCTCATTGGTAGCTTTTTTTGCTATGAAATAAGATTTAGGGGCTAGCGCAGGCCCCGAGGCCTGACCCAGAAAGGGGGGTCACACTGAAGGCACCATGGGCTAACAGTCCGATTGAGCCGCAGCTACATCTTGGAGTACACGATGTCCTTGGAGCTCTTCTTCTCCATGGCAGCCTGAGCAGATTTCACTAGGTCCTCGGTCTGCAGCATGCTCATGTTCCAGGTGGCCATCTACCACAGGCCCTCAGGCACAGAGTGGTCCCTGGAGTACAGTAGGTTGACCTTGGTGCCCTGCATGGCCACGGGGCTCTTGCCAGAGATTTTAGGCAGGTCACTTCACGTCTGTCGCTACTGACAAGCTTTGTCTCTCTAGTCTTGTCTATTTAGACTGTCAGCTCTTTGGGGCTGTCTCTCTCTGTTTGTCTATAGTGCTTGGCACAATGGAGGCCTAGTTGGGGGTTCTAGGCACTACTCTAATACCAACAATAAATCAAGCGAGGCTGTCAGACTACATCAGGTTTCAGAGTAGCAGCCGTGTTAGTCTGTATCCGCAAAAAGAAAAGGAGGACTTGTGACACCTTAGAGACTAACAAATTTATTAGAGCATAAGCTTTCGTGGGCTACAACCCACTTCATCGGATGCATAGAATGGAACATATAGTAAGAAGATATATACGTACATACAGAGAAGGTGGACGTTATCTTAATTAATTAGCCTCTTACAGTTTCTATGGCAACTTCCACCTTCTCTGTATGTATATATAATCTATCTTCTTACTATATGTTCCATTCTATGCATCCGATGAAGTGGGCTATAGCCCATGAAAGCTTATGCTCTAATAAATTTGTTAGTCTCTAAGGTGCCACAAGTACTCCTGTTCTTTTTTTTGAGACTACATCCGCTTATAAAAGCACCATCAATAGTTACTGTATGTCATTGTGGGAAAGTAAACAGTAGAAAAGATTTACCTTTGTGGAAAGCATAGTTACATTGTACTTAGTTAAACATAATGTCATCAGGTCAGCTGTGATAAACTATCCACATCACTGGATAGTGTTTGCAAGGAAAATGCTAAGAATGCATTAAACTCTGGCTCTATGTATATGTTATACATGTGCAAGTCAGCAAATCTGTATTAATGGTAACTTTCCAAGTAAAAAATCTGCTCATAACGTTACTGCACATGCTTGAGCAAATTACTGCCTAGGGTTGTTTTGTGTTTTTGTGGGGTTTTTTGTTTGTTTTTGCTTATTAGTACACAATTTGCTGCACTTCATGCTATTTTATGCCCTGGAGTATGGTCCAAGGAGCAAAGCAGAGGGGAGTTATAAGGAAGATTGATAGAGATGAGCATTGCCTCTACAAAAAAACATGTTGGTGAAGAAAGCTGGAGATGAGAAGATGAAAGAAGGGGATTAAAAAAATAAATGCCTTCTCCCACCCATCCTTACAGTAAATCTTAAGGGAAAATCCATTGCACAATCTATGCAATAATATACACAGACAGCATTAGCAATTAAGTGGGAGGTTGGACCTCTTCAGGCCTTAGTGCCAGAAGGTGTTTAGACACCTTGATGACAAGGAGTGTGGCATAAATACCTAGACAGACAGCAAGGAAATCATCACTGATACTCCAGCCGTTTTCTTCCATTGACCAGAAAGCTGGTTGCTTATATGCTTGAAAGTTGGAAGGGGGGCATGGTGTGAGGAACTTCATGTGACTGCACTCAGCATATCACTTAGATCAGGGGTAGGCAACCTTTGGCACGTGTGCCAAAGACGGCATACAAGCTGATTTTCAGTGGCACTCACACTGCCCGGGTCCTGGCCACCAGTGCAGGGGGGCTCTGCATTTTAATTTAATTTTAAATGAAGCTTCTTAAACATTTTAAAAACCTTATTTACTTTACATACAACAATAGTTTAGTTATATATTATAGACTTATAAAAAGAGACCTTCTAAAAATGTTAAAATGTATTACTGGCACGCAAAACCTTAAATTAGAGTGAATAAATGAAGACTCGGCGGCACACCACTTCTGACAGGTTGCTGACCCCGACTTAGATAATTAGCAACTAATACACGCAACAGGGAAAAGCAGAGGGAATAGCAACCTCACAGAGGTGGGGCAACACCACTCAAATACCGGAACAATTGGAGGGTATTTTTCTCAAATGCCCCCAAGTCTTGGCCCATCATGTGCTTTCCTCTTCCAGCTAACCAGTACCGTACTGGCTTCTATGTCAAACTAGGACCTAGAACCATCTCTGGTGCAACAATTGATGAAAAGGCAACATTCTTACCTCAGCCATCTGTTGAGAGTCCCTGTGCACCAAGAATCACCTTGTCTAGGCTCCTAGGGAAAGAAATAAAAACTTTAAGAATTGCTGTGATTGTTTTCATTGCAAATAAAGTTGTGTATGAATTTTCCCCCAGCAGAATAATCATAGCATTAAGATATGGAAAAAGACCTGATGGGCACCAGGGTAGCAGCAACAGAGGCCCTTGATGAAGCCTGATCTGAAAACATTATTTTTAAGCTTGAAAGGGTTTGGTTAACTTTGTTTGTTTTAAATGTTCATTTCCCTGCATTAAACATCGTAGCCTTCATGAGAGGAGCAGAATAGAACTACTGATGTACAACAAGAAAAGACAGTAACCTCTTGAGGTAGGGGCCCACCTTGCTCCATGTCTGGGGCTCCCAGGTGCTACCTCAGCACAAATAAATATTAATAATGGCACTGAAACCTTGAGACCATGGTATTTATTTGACTGTTTTAAGCACCGAGACTACTAATTCATGCAAACATACTCATCTTAATGTTAATGATCCCCATTTGTCTGTTCCCTCATGCATCTTGCTATAAACTTTGACTCGGAGTTCTCTGTGGCATTTATTGTTTTTGTTTTACTTTGTTAGTACAACACCTACGAAAGGGCCCTGCTCCCTGACTGGTGTCCTAGCTGCTTGTGTAAGATAAATAATAATCCCATCTTAACAATAAAGTACCATGGTGCTGTGTAAGTAATTCCTAACAATCACTAACACTGATTTTACTTTGCAGAATATAAAATTGAAACTGTGAGCAACATGAAAATCATAAGGTATAAGCACTGGACTTGCATGTGCTTTATAGAGCTTTCTGACTGAAAGGAGCTTTTCTCAGTCTGTACAGTGTGCTGTTATTCCTGTAAACCGCATGCATGTCAGTTTATTGTGGTTAGTGGAATGCACTCCCTATAACCCATAAGTTGAAGCAGGACTATTAGCGCTTCTTGCAGTGAGTGGATAATAAGATGTTCGTTGGTTAACTGAAAGAAAGATGTGGGACAGAGGAGATTATAAGTGTGAGAAAAGCAAATGAGAGAGAACTTCATGACCAGGGGGAACTTTTTATGGCTTTCCAGCATCCAGAGCTCAGTTATCAGAGCCAAAAACGATATTTATCTCTGACAGGGGAAAGCAGCTCTATTATAGGCCTTGGAAGGAGCAGGTTTTGATTATGAAGTTAAAGGAAAAGCAGAGCCTCCCAATTTGAAAGTAGCCTTTTCTGATCACGACGGCAGCATTGTGGCAGGTCAGGAGCAAATCAATAACGCAGCCATCTGAAAGGCTTCATTTATGAAAGGTTCTGTGAATTGAGGCTGGAGTGTTCCTGGCAAAGAATAATATTTCCTTAAGGGACTTGGCTCTCCAGAGATAAAGAGAGGTTGGAAGGAAGTCAAGGTGTATTTATACATCCACTCTGTGCTGCTGCACTTGTCACATTTAAAATGTGAAAGGGAAAGAGAAGTTTGGAGAAGGCAATTTTATAGCAGCCCCTCAGACACATACACCAGGGTTCTCCTAGAGCCAGATTGTGACCTGCCTGTGTTCAAGCGTGCAGTGGGGAAGGGTTCACAAGAAACACATCTCCTACCTTTTGTGTGGCTCAGACAAGGGCAGAGCATGAGGGGACTGCCCAGCCTTTACTTCCTCTAGGGAGCAAATTAGCCAGAAAGTGGCAAGAAGGAGCTTGTGCCTTCCCCTGCCCACCAAGTAGATTTGTACCTCCTGATACTCTCCCTGACCTGGTACCCCCTCTCCAAGGCCATTTGGACCCAAACCACCTCTGCACAGGGCCATGGGCAAACTGTATAATCCAGTTCTTTCTCTTTCAAGTCAATGGGAGTTAGTGAATAAGGTGTAAGGCAAAGAAAATCTCTCAAAGACTTGGATCCTGGGCCAGCAAATGCATCAGCATATGAGTAACTCTCAGCACATGAGCAGTCCCTCTGAAGTCACTAGGCTTATGCTTTATGCTTATGCTTTAAGTTAAATATGTTTTAAGTGCTTTGTGGATCTGGTTCTTAAAAAGCAAGACTTCTCATTATCTGGCATCTTCTGGAGTGGCCTGGAAATGAATAAGAGACATGCAGCAGAGACAGGCTCTCTCAATAGGCCAAATGGACAGCCATCTTTAAGGATTCTCCTTTTCATTTTTGTCTCCTGGGCTGTAAATCTTAGATGAGGTAAATCAAGCCCAGTTAACGTGTAGCATATTATTAAACTATCACCTGAGGGACCACTATCTCCATCTCCATAGCTGCCTGCCTTTCAGGGCATTAATGATGAATTACCCGCCTTTGCCTCTCCCCTTGTGAGGTTGACGAAATGGTGAAATAGAGGTACATTTCAAAAAGCTCGTTAAAGGAACTAGAAGATTTTCCCCAGATGCTGACTTAATGCACCTTTTCAGTTCGTGGGCTAAAGGGAATTTTCAAAGGCACAAGTTGTGAGTTCAGCACCCAAATCCTACTGATGTTCAGTAAGAGTTGAGCACATAATTGCCCTGTGCCTCTGAAAATTTTCCCCACACATTGTCTCCCTATGACATACTGGGGGATTTCAGCACACATCTCTGATGGAGGATGAACCTCTTTAGCTAATACTGTGCGTGTATGTGTGCCTATTTCCTACTAGTACATATGTTCCCTTCCTGGATATCCCGGTTTGCTTCTAATATACCCCAGCCTAAGTCAGAATAATAATGCTGAAGATATACATCTATCAATCACATCTATGTAGTGCTTTTCATCTGATCTTCTCAAAGCATTTTACCCCTCACCCCAATAAGAAAGAAATCTACACGCAAGCATACATATATGGAACTAACAACATATAGGCCAATCATTACCGTGATCAAATACTTTCGTTCTGTGTTGTAAACCATTCATATGTTTTGTTTCTTTAGGCCTCAATTCTGCAAAGACTGAGACACTTGCAAAACTTTGAAGCCAACAAGTATGGCCTAAATCTTTGAAGGACTGTGGCCTTAGACTGTCAGCTCTTGGAGACATTGTGGCTTCCCATATACTTGCATAATGGTTTATATGGCACCCAGCACATTTACATAATAGCCTAAATAATAAGTGGTTAGAGATGGATGGATTTTTAAAATGATCTTTAAACTATTTTCCATAAAAATGTTTCCAAATCTTTCCTTTAAAAAAAAAAACACAACTTTTCAACCTGTCACAGAGGCAGCTATTATTATCTCCATTTAACAAATGGACAAGCCAAATTACAGAGCTAGAATAATTGCATTACCCAAGGTCACAGAGGGAATAAGTAGCAGAGTTGGAAATGGAACCCAAGAATCCTGCCTTTCATTTTCCTGCTCTAATCATCAAAGCAAATGGGAGGGACAAAACCCTATCCCTCTGGAGTCTAGACAATCCACATAACTGGAAGTTTCTAATGTAAAAATGTCTCCACTTGCTAGTCCAGCAGGCAGGTTTAGAATTGCGATGAAATGGAAATGTTCTTGCCTTTGTTGAAACTAGTGTGGAAGATCCTGCCTTCTCCACATCAGATAAAGGATCCAGGAGCAAAGTGGCGTAAAACTTGAATATGTTTCCTTGACAAGGGGTCAAGACTCAAGATTGCTTGTTTGAAGATGCAGCTTTACCGTGTGCATTGCCCTTAGTCTTATGGCCTTTCCTTGTCATGACAGGGTATTGTTGTGGCTTTGCTGCACAGTTAGAATTAGAACAGAAATGTTTATGTGCTGCAGAACTTGGGATTCAAGTAGTTGTTTAGGTGTCTCAATGACGGTTCAGATCACCATCCAGAAAGGACCCTGGTGCATTGAGTTTTTGTCTTGAGCATGTTATCTCTGTGATGTGCCAGCTTGGTTGCCTAGATTGATATTTCAGCACACTAGCTACTGTGAAAACAATGTCGCCTGCAGCAGAAGATGAAAAATTACAACAATGTGTGTGCTGTGTGTATGTTAGTGCACAGGCTTTCATGGCTATATCATTTTTGTGTTAAGTGTGAATGCATGTGGGATTAAGTTTGTATATGTGTGTTCTCAGGGAGTGCATGAGTCTATGGTGTGCATGCAAGTGTTTGTGTGTATATTTGTGCTCCCCTGAATGTGTTGTATGCATTCATGTGTGTGTCTGCTGCATAATCATGATTGTGTAAGCTATATCTACCAAGCGGTCCAACTCTTTCAGTGACTTTTGAGTGGAGAAAGGGGCAAAATTATGATCAAAATAGAAATGAAACTTGTTTGAAAGTACTAAATCTCACAGACACTTGCTCTAGATATTTTTTTTTTTTGCCGTATGGCTGTTGCTTGTAGGATTTTCTGATTGCGCCTTCACTGAATATTATAGCTGCTGGCTTGGCCGAGACCACACCATCACTCCCTTGGGTTCTCTCCTCCTCCTCCTTTCTTCACTGGGCTTGCACTTTCACTTTTCATTTTGTATTTCGTCATTCACAGCTGACTAGTGGTTCCACAGAGCTGGCAGCACTGTTAACCTCCTGAGGTGCTTTGTCCACTCAGTCTCTTCTCCTTAGCACACAGAATAGTAGTCCACATGGCTTGTGTGTTTTAGGAAAGTAGTTTTGTGGGTTTGGGAGCTATGCGTGAATCTGTATTTGGATGCAGAAGATCTGGACTCCACTCCTGTTCTGTTACAGACTCCCTTTGTGACCTCAGGCAAGTTACTTAGACCTGGAGCCTCAAAGGTATTTACTGCCTAACACTCACTGAATTAGGTGCCTAGATACTTTTGAGGATCCAGGCCTTAATCTCTCTGTGTTTCAGCTCCCCATTTATAAAATTGAGTTAATGACATTTCTTTTCTCCTACAATAAGTTTGTTTAGTTGGCAAGCTCTTCAGGGCAAGGACTACCTCTTGTTTGTGTCTGTACAAGTGCCTGGTGCAAGGGGACCTACAGCATGGGTTCCAGCCTAATCTCGAACGTTTAAACAGCAATTAAACACACAAGTCTGAGTCAGCTGATAGGGGCCAGCCACAGTTGTTTAACTGCAGTATAGACGTACCTAAAATGTTCCCATAACACAAATGATGATGATACATAGGAGCGTGTGCATGTTTATATGCACCCGTGCAGAAGTGTCCATATATATATGAGTACATACATAAGAGTATGGGAGCACACGTAAGAGTATTTAGACCAAAGAGTCTACTTTTCATGGTGAAATCATCGGCCATATTAATTGCCCAATTACATAACCTTAACCCAAAGTTAACCAGCATTTGTTTTAGTTTCCATGCTTGGGAGTTTGGATAAATGCAGTTTTGCTAGCTTTTATTTTTTCTTTATTTGTACTGTGCAATGGCACAATCCCTAATGTGATGCCAGCTGCTGAAAAGGAACAGGGTCTGGCAAGGAGGGTGGAGGACAATCTCATCAGGGTTCCAGTCTGATGTCTAGGCCACATCTGAATACATGGATCACACACCTGATTAATTTTGTACAACACTTTCACTTTCAACACTTTCCTGCCACGAGTACAGGGGACTGGACTAGATGACCTCTCGAGGTCCCTTCCAGTTCTATGATTCTATAAGATGTAGTATGCTACAGCACGTATGGGGAAGTGGTTGTTTGGTGGTCGTTGCTGCTATTACTGGCTTTAAGAGAGAATCCCTGCTCAGTGCTCTTAAGGAAAGCAAAAATCTTTCCACAAGTTCCCAGTTCTAGCCCCTGCCAATATGCACTGGGAGGAAATTCCTTCCTTAGTCCAGTGATCAATTTTACAATAAGTACCTGACCAATAATCACGGTCATTGAGCATCTAAATCCTATTTGTTAATTATTGTTACCCAAGTCATTGTCCTTGCTCAAGCAGCATTCTTATTGAAGCCAAAGGGAATTTTGCCAGAATAAGGACTTCAAGATTCAGCCCTTTATTTTTCAAAATAGAACAATGATCAGTGGTGCCATGTGAACAAAAATAAGGATGTAAAGAGTGAACGACACTTAGCGCCAGCCATTAAATTACATGGTAACCATAGTAACAGCCCATTATGAGTCTAGGTACCTGAAAACCCAGGTAATAGACTCTGCCTTCACATTTTTCTCCCTGAGAAGATGGGGGAGTTTAGCAATCAAAACAGCGTGACAGATTCATTTACTGATACCTAGTGATTTGAGAATGGATGAATAATTAATGAGGCTTCCTGTGACTTTAAAATGTCTCCGCTGGACTTGTTGCAGTCAGTGGGGTGGGGATGGAGGATGTATTGATCGATCATGCACTGGCCTGTCACCAAACTGTTCATTCCAATATTTGTTTGATATCAAGAAAGCAAGGCCCTGAAACTAACGGTCTAGCAAACTTATTTTATTTTATTTATTTTAACTTATTACTGGAAAAGAGAAGACTGAGAGGGGACGTGCTAACAGTTTTCAACTACATAAAAGGTTGTTACAAGGAGGAAGGAGAAAAATTCTTCTTGTTCTTCTTAACCTCTGAGGATAGAACTAGAAGCAATGGGCTTAAATTGCAGCAAGGGAGGTTTAGATTGTACATTAGGAAAAACTTCCTAACTGTCAGGGTGGTTAAGCACTGGAATAAATTGCCCAGGGAGGTGGTGGAATCTCCATCACTGGAGATTTTTAAGAGCAGGTTACACAAACACCTGTCAGGGTTGGTCTAGATAATGCTTAGTCCTGCCATGAGTGCGAAGGATTGTACTAGATGACCTCTCGAGGTCCCTTCCAGTCCTATGATTCTATGATTCCATAGAAAACGGGGCGAGGGAGAGCATGAGTCCAAGCGCCCTTGTTTGGGTCTGGGAAGGCTGAGTTCTGGGGACCAGATTTTCTCCCCGGGTACCAGGCCTTTTGTGCTGCCTGAGCAGTACAAACGGACCAGAATATGGCTGCAGCCAGGTAATTCCCTCAGCAAGAAAGAACTCTTCGCTGGTATCCAGCTGGCAGAGCTAGTTCCTATGCCAGCCACTCCACTCCAGCATAGGTAACATGACAGCAATGTGGAGGGCAAGGGAGGAGCTGGGCACAGGGTCCCTTGGAGTACATTCACACAGCCTGCAGAAGCAAGCCCCCCAATCCAGGTTGACAGACTCGGGCTGGAATTTGGGCTGTAAAGCCAGAGCCACAACTTCAAAGCATGGTTGACAGGGCCATTTTTAGAGCGTTAGCATGAGCCCTGCTGACCCAGGCCTGTCGAC
Organism: Eretmochelys imbricata; assembly: GCF_965152235.1. Classification (NCBI taxonomy): domain Eukaryota; kingdom Metazoa; phylum Chordata; order Testudines; family Cheloniidae; genus Eretmochelys; species Eretmochelys imbricata. The sequence goes on along the minus strand of NC_135593.1, from coordinate 11,245,956 downwards.
CTGGGCTGGAAGGCTTGCTTCCACCAGCTGTAGAGACATACAAAAGCTGTCTATGGTCCCCCAGGGTAAGTTAGAGCTGCCCTTAGGCTGTTCTAATTTAAGTTGAGACCAGAGCTGTTGCAGCTTAAGAATGAAGCTCTCCTCCTCATGTGCGAAATGGATCTTTGTGCAGAAAAGAAAGTGGCCTGATGTGCTCACCTTTCAGATAGTAAAGAATGGCAATTTCCCACAGAGGCACAAAAAAACACTACGTGAGACATTTTCAAAAATAGCCTCTAAATTTGCACCTGCAGTTGTATGTGAGAGAAAACATATGGGTGCACAACAATCTAAGTATGGTGGTAGGTGTGCACACTATGCGTATTTAATTGCCCTGGATGATTGGGGAGATGGACTTATTAATAGAGTTGATTGGAAAACGTCAACTTTTCATCAAAAACCTGGAAAATGAATATTTTTCACAGAATTCCATTTACAAATTACATTTTTTTGGTTTTCCAATGAGAAATTGAAAGATTTGAAAGGAAAGCAGGTTCTTTCTATGAATTTTTGTTTTATCTATTACCTCATTTTCCATCAAAAGAAAGTTTTGATGGAAATTTTTCTATGATCCCTACTTGCTAGGTCTATTCCATCTGCCTCGATCCCAGTTGGGAGGAGCAACTCCGCTTGCATTGTTGAGTGAGAAGAAACTTAGACCCTGGCAGTGAGGGTAGTCATTCTAGTTCCAATGTCCGGGTTAAGAGTAGAGAGGAAGGATTGTCCACTAGTTAGGGTGCTAGACTAGGACTTGGGAGCTTTGGGATCAGTTCTGCTCTACCACAGACTTCCTGTGTGACCCTGGGCAAGTCACTTAATCTCTCTGTGCCTGAGTTCCCTTATCTGTATAATGGAGATAATAGCACTTCCTCACAGGGGTGTTGTGAGAATGAATATATTTTTTAAAGGTGTGAATCACTCACACACTATGATAGTAAGAGCCATTTAGGAACCCTAGATAGATAGGAAAGTGCAAAAACTAACCAGAAAGCATGTGAAAAGTAAATTACAGTTGGCCATATATTATTATAAAATAATTGTAATTACAATGTAGTTTCCCACCAACTATAATACAATAGCCTACAGCAAAAACATAGTGCAATCTGAAATTACCACTAATTTACATAACCAAAAAGTTTACTAAAAGATGGAGAATAATTACAAAATAAATACAATTCAGTTTAAGTACCTGGATTCTAATAGTGCATCTATTAAGAGTAACTTCAAAGGCATCTATATAATCATGAAGTTAACACTGAATTAGCATTAATTATGTGTTCGAAAACAAAACTAGTGTATAATTACACTCTAATTGCAAGGTAACTATAGTGTAATTAGTAATAGTGTTATAAAGAGTGTTTGTTGATTTTTAAACCTCTTTCAATTTTAATAATCTAAAGGTGAAATTTTTTTTAAATATATGGTAGAGCTTGTTGAAAAATAGGAATGTTTTTTGAGAAAATTGCCCTTTAACAAATTTTGATTTTTTTCTGACCAGCTCTAATATATGGGTTTCATCCTGACAGAGCCCCTTGAAAATAAAACCAGAATCTCAACACTTTTAGTTTACTATAACTTGAATTTGTGAAGACGTGGTTCTTTTGAACAACCTATTCTCTTTTGAATGGTTTCTAATGAACAGAGATTTCTCAGCACTGACATTTTCCAGAGACAAATATCCCAAAGAACTGCACCAGGCACAACATTGTAGAAATAGTGATGGACTAACCACTGCACCTGAGGTAAACTAGCATGAGGAACATTATTTAGAACAGCTGCTGTTTGCAAACATTTCGGACTCTCATAGAGAGTAATTTGTGTTTGTCTGTTAGGTCCATTCAGCAAATGACTCCACACCTTATACTGCATATTAGATATTCACAAGACAACACAGCTGGTGAAAACATCCAGATTTTGGTTTAAAGCTTGTTCATAGTGTTGATAGCTTTCCCATATGTAGGAGATAGTCAAGATTAAAATACAAATAATAGGGCAGATTAGCAGTAATATTAAGGCCCCTTTACACTGCTTTGGCATCGCACTCTGCCAGAGTAGTAGTGTAAAGGGGCCTTAGTGTAAATGAGAATCAGAGCTATAAATATATAGCTGTTGTTATATAGCTATAAATATATAGATGTTATCAGTAACCTAGGGATATATATATATATATATATATATCCCTAGGTTACTGATAACATCTTAGGTTTTCAAAACTAAAAAAGGCATTGGGGTTCCAATGAAAATCCTAATTTAAAAGTTCACATCCATGCCCGCAATTCAGTTGTGGGTGCAAAATGTGTATTGTGCCTGCTAACTGAGCTTGAGCAAGGGAGGCCATACTTTTGCAAATTCACCCCGTTATATCCTGTTCCGTGACAAGTTTAGCATCATTAAAATACGTTGGCTGGATCCTTGGCATAAGTCTACTGAAGTCCATGGAAATATGTTGACTTACACCAGCTGAGGAACCAGCTCCAAATATCTTTACACTACATTTATATACAACATTGGCCAACAGCTACAACACCGTTATTTTCCATCCTAGATATAAGGAGACCCTCAAGTATCTCAGATACTTCTCTGTGATTATTGTTGGAAAAGAGTCTTTCCCCCAACAGCTTGCTCTCTGGAAAATGTCAACATACTAAGGGTTAATATCGAAGGCACATAACCCCTTGCTCAGTAATGTTTAAATCCACTAAAATAAGCTCATATAAGAAACTTGTGAATGATTCTAGTTCTGTGATATTAGACTGACAAGGAGCCACCAACTCCTCTGAAGATACTGAAGCAGTAAGGCCCTTTCCAAAGTCAGGGCAAGATCCCTGCACTCTGCCCCATCCCTGCTACATTTTGCCCCTTGCAGCCGACCACAAAACAGCCAAAAGCCGTGTCACTTTCCAAGATCCTGTGTGAAATCCTGGCCCCATTAAAGTTAATGAAAGTTTTGCCACTGACTTCAGTAGTATCAGGATTTCACACACAGTGCTTCCTTCTACTCCCCTCCCTCCAGCTCCAAAAAAAAAAAAAACTTGGTCAGCCAGAAGTTATCATTGTCTACGTGCTCAGGGGCAAATGAAGACAGCATACATGGTAGCCTATTAGCAAGGCACCTGTGTCTGATGGAACAGGAGATAACAAGCATCATTAGGGCAGCTGAGCTCAAACTGAAGAAGTAGCTGATGCAGGACCTTGTAATCACCGCCATGCTCTTCAGCTCAATACAAAGGTGGTAATTCAATTTCAGAGTTCTGCCTCAGTGCATCTCTTATGATGTTAGCAGAGAATCTCTCAACTGAATTAAAGGATTATATCAATTGGGAGGCAGACATTATTTATATATATATAAACATTATATATATATTATATATATAAAGAGAGAGACCGTTTGTGTGTGAATGCATGTGTCTGCACTATGTTCCAATCTAATTACTTATAATTGTAAGGTAGTGGGATGTGAAACGCTAATTGAAAATTTTTGGTGCTTACGTCTCAGTGTCTATGGAGAATTTGCGCGCCCATCTGGTTAATAGGAAAGGGATTGTATTTTCTAGATCATTGATTTATCATCATTAAGGGCCCAAATACAGACTTCTGTAAGTCAGCTTCAGGAATATGTTTTTTCCATTACGTTTACACTCTGTCTAAAATTGCCTCTAGCACTGTGAATGTTAAAATTGACTGGATTCAATTTAGTGTGATCGCCTCCTTGCTCTGTCAGGGGTTATTCATCTCATTTAGCTTTTGTAATGGAAGATTTTTTTGAGAGAGAGACCCATGCAATTATTATTAAAAAACAAACCTGAAATGTATCGATTTGGAGTGATAAGAATGTCTTGATGGCAGCCCTTGTATAAAAATACTGAATCCCGCCAAGTGGAATCTCAGTAACAGGCAGAAAACAGTTTATTCCCTTACATATTGTATAGGGAAGGTTTCTTTATAGGTTCTTGAAAACTTTCTTTACCATCGTATGACAGGGTGCATGAGGTGCTACAGGGTACCCAGTGAAAAAGGGGTTAACTCCAGCACAGATTACCTTTCTCCATCCCCTTACCCAGGGGTTCATTGGAGGCCTGTACGAGTGACTGGTCATGAGACAAAAGAGAGAGCATGGTTTGTGGAAAGTCAGGCTCCACAGATAGGGATTCTATGATCTGTGTGGACAACACAGATATCTGCTGGGAGAGCAATACAGCGGTGCACAGACAATCCAGGAAGTTTTTGGAAAGTGTAGGGGACAATTTCCTGGTGGAAGTGCTAGAGGAACCAACTAGGGGCAGAGCTCTTCTTGACCTGCTGTTCACAGACCAGGAAGAATTAGTAGGGGGAAGCTAAAGTGGATGGGAACCTGGGAGGCAGTGACCATGAGATGGTCGAGTTCAGGATCCTGACTCAGGGAAGAAAGGAGAGCAGCAGAATACGGACCCTGGACATCAGAAAAGCAGACTTTGACTCCCTCCAGGAACTGATGAGCAGGATCCCCTGGGAGAATAACATGAGGGGGAAAGGAGTCCAGGAGAGCTGGCTGTATTTTAAAGAATTCTTATTGAGGTTACAGGGACAAACCATCTCGATGTGTAGAAAGAATAGTAAATATGACAGGCGACCAGCTTGGGTTCACAGTGAAATCCTTGTGGATCTTAAACACAAAAAAGAAGCTTACAAGAAGTGGAAGATTGGACAAATGACCAGGGAAGAGTATAAAAATATTGCTCGGGCTGCAGGAGTGAAATCAGGAAGGCCAAATCACACCTGGAGTTGCAGCTAGCAAGAGATGTTAAGAGTAACAAGAAGGGTTTATTCAGGTATGTTAGCAACAAGAAGAAAGTCAAGGAAAGTGGGGGCCCCTTACTGAATGAGGGAGGCAACCTAGTGACAGGGGATGTGGAAAAAGCTAATGTACTCAATGCTTTTTTTACCTCTGTCTTCACAAACAAGGTCAGCTCCCAGACTACTGCACTGGGCAGCACAGCGTGGGGAGGAGGTGACCAGCCCTCTGTGGAGAAGGAAGTGGTTCGGGACTATTTAGACAAGCTGGATGAGTACAAGTTCTTGGGGCCGGATGCACTGCATCCGAGAGTGCTAAAGGAGTTGGCGGATGTGATTGCAGAGCCATTGGCCATTATCTTTGAAAACTCATGGCGATCGGGGGAAGTCCCGGACGACTGGAAAAAGGCTAGTGTAGTGCCAATCTTTAAAAAAGGGAAGAAGGAGGATCCTGGGAACTACGGGCCAGTCAGCCTCACCCCAGTCCCTGGAAAAATCATGGAGCAGGTCCTCAAGGAATCAATTCTGAAGCACTTAGAGGAGAGGAAAGTGATCAGGAACAGTCAGCATGGATTCACCAAGGGCAAGTCATGCCTGACTAATCTAATTGCCTTCTATGACGAGATAACTGGCTCTTGGATGAGGGGAAAGTGGTGGACGTGTTGTTCCTTGACTTTAGCAAAGCCTTTGACACGGTCTCCCACAGTATTCTTGCCAGCAAGTTAAAGAAGTATGGGCTGGATGAATGGATTATAAGGTGGATAGAAAGTTGGCTAGATTGTCGGGCTCAACGGGTAGTGATCAATGGCTCCATGTCTAGTTGGCAGCCGGTATCAAGTGGAGTGCCCCAAGGGTCAGTCCTGGGGGCGGTTTTGTTCAATATCTTCATAAATGATCTGGAGGCTGGTGTGGATTGCACCCTCAGCAAGTTTGCAGATGACACTAAACTGGGAGGAGAGGTAGATAACCTGGAGGGTAGGGATAGGATACAGAGGGCCCTAGACAAATGAGAGGATTGGGCCAAAAGAAATCTGAAGAGGTGCAACAAGGACAAGTGCAGAGTCCTGCACTTAGGAAGGAAGAATCCCATGCATCGCTATAGACTAGGGACCGAATGGCTCGGCAGCAGTTCTGCGGAAAAGGATCTAGGGGTAACAGTGGACGAGAAGCTGGATATGAGTCAACAGGGTGCCTTTGTTGCCAAGAAGGCCAATGGCATTTTGGGATGTATACGTAGGGGCATTGCCAGCAGATCGAGGGATGTGATCGTTCCCCTCTATTCGACATTGGTGAGGCCTCATCTGGAGTACTGTGTCCAGTTTTGGGCCCCACACTACAAGAAGGATGTGGAAAAATTGGAAAGAGTCCAGTGGAGGGCAATAAAAATGATTAGGGGACTGGAACACATGACTTATGAGGAGAGGCTGAGGGAACTGGGATTGTTTAGTCTACAGAAGAGAAGAATGAGGGGGGATTTGATAGCGGCTTTCAATACCTGAAAGGGGGTTCCAAAGAGGATAGATCTAGACTGTTCTCAGTGGTAGCTGATGACAGAACAAGGAGTAATGGTTTGAAGTTGCAGTGGGGCAGATTTAGGTTGGATATTAGGAAAAACTTTTTCATTAGGAGGGTGGTGAAACACTGGAATGCGTTGCCTAGGGAGGTGGTGGAATCTCCTTCCTTAGATATTTTTAAGGTCAGGCTTGACAAAGCCCTGGCTGGGATGATTTAGTTGGGGATTGGTCCTGCTTTGAGCAGGGGGTTGGACTAGATGATCTCCTGAGGTCCCTTCCAACCCTGATATTCTATGATTCTATGAACACTTCGGGGAGTGATTAACTTTTGGAGCCAGGAGAGGAGGGCTCATTTTCACTATTATACCCATTATTCCTTACAGGGGCAGCGAGTTATATGGGCCCATGGTGCCCAGGCTCGAGCAATATTCGGGGCCCGGGGCCTGGCTCCACCAATGTTTGGGGTCGGGTCTCTCCCCCGACCCCGCCTGCCGCCCACATGCGCCTCCCCTGAGTGTCCCCGAGTCCCCACTTGCTGCTGCCTTGCGCCTCCCCAGGGCCCTGGAGCGTCCCTGCCTCAAGCAGGTGGCTGCCCCTCTGATCTGGGGGCTCCCGGCATCAACTGCCACCGCAGGGTCCTAGTCCCCCCCCATCCACTAGAGCCAGGGCAGGCTGACCCCGACCCTACCCTTTCGCCTCGTACCCTTCCCTTTTCCAGCGAGACCCTCCCCCAGCACAGGGCCCCCACCCCACTCGCAGCCACCGCTCCTGCCCCATGCTGGGCAAGGGGCAGCCCTATCCCCCACCGCCAGTGAGGCTACAGTGAGGGGCAGCAGCAGGGGTGGAGGCGGACATGTGATGGCAGCCCCCCCTCTCCCCGCCATCACCCACCACAAGGGAGGCGAGGGGGCTTCCTGGACCTGAGAGGGGCCCTAAGAGCACATGCAGTGACAGTGGGGCAAGGTCAGTGTGCGGCCGGGAGGGGAGAGGGGGGCCCAGGGGCAGCCTGCCTGCATCCCAAACTCCTCAGCCCCAGCCCTGCCCCACGCCAGAGCCCATACCCCCAGCCAGAGCCCTCACTCCCCTGCACCCCAACCCTCTGCCCTACCCCTGAGCCCCCCCCAAACCCCTTATCCCCAGCCCCAGACAGAACCGTCATCCCCCCACACCATAACCCTCTGCCCCAGCCCTGAGTCCCCTCCTGCATCGTGAACCCCTCATCACCAGCGCCACCTCAGAGCCCTCACATTTTTACATTATTTTAAAAAATATATATCGGCTTACAAGGCTGGGGGAGGGGGGCTTGGACCTGGTCTGGGCACCACCACAAATTATACAAACCTGCTGCCCCTGATTCTTTAAGAAACAGACCTTTCTGACTGCTACTCCTTTTTTTTTTTTTTCTGCTGAGTCATCCTGCCTGCTTTCTCACCCACATACGAATAAATATTACAGTAACTGGTTAAAGGACTCTGACACCCTTGTGTAGTGCAGTGGTGTGGATCCGTGTTGGTGGAGCACTGAAATGATTTCTTCTTAACAGGGCACCTTTTCATCATCAGTAATTGCTGTGAAGCAAGATTTCCAAATGACCCTAAACACATGGAAATGTACTAAGACCTCACTTAATGGGCCTAAAGACATAGTGAAATCCAATGGTTGGGAGCCAAAACTAGATAAACTCAGGCTAGAAATAAGATGTAAATTTTTAGCTGTGAGGTGAATTAACTATTGGAGCTACTTACCTAGGGATATGGTGGATTCTTCATAATTTGAAGACTTTAAATCAAAATGGGAAATTTTTTTAAAAAAGAGACCTTAGTTCCACCATAAGATATGGCCTGATGCAGGAGTTACTGGGTGAAATTCCATGAGCTGTGTTATGTACTCAGAGAGTACTTATGAATGGTTTCCTGCCAAACTGGAAGAGTGTATCTAGTGGGGTCCTACAGGTTTCAGTCCTGGGTCCAGTACGAGTCAACATGTTCATTAATGACTTGAATAATGGAGTGGAGAGTATGCTTATAAAATTTGCAGATGACACAATGCTGGGAGGGACTGCAGGCGCTTTGGAGGACAGGATTAGCATTCAAAAAAAACATGACAATCTTTCTAGTCTTAAAATCTATGAATAGTGTGAACATTTTTTTTTCTTCAGTTGGCTTGTACAAATTCTGTGCAGTTTGAGAGTTAGCAGTAGTTGTCACCATCTGATGGCTGATCATTGGCATGTACATAATGAGTTTGATGGGTCTCAGTCTCATTCCAAGTGGAGAGCTGTCCTCATCATTAAAAATATCACCACACTTAGCACTACTTGCCACCCTTGTCAGTACTCTTAGCAGAGCAGATAAGGTCTGAATGGGTCATGGATCCCAGGACGTCAACTTCTCTCATTCCGAAAAATGCTCCCTTTGTGTCAGGTGTGATGCAGGGGAGTTTGCATTGCTGTTTCCTATGTTCTATCCGACCAGTGGATATAGAGAGGGATTCCCTCTTCAGCACTACAAACCTAATCCAGAGCTCACTGAAGTTAGCGGAAGTGCTCTCACTGACTTCCCTGTGCTTTGAATTAGGGAACACATGCCCATGCGTGCACACAAATCCTTAGACAATGGCATTGATCTTTGTTACCACATACCCATCAATTTCACTGCACGGGGACTCTAGTGAGAACTCCCTGCTTTGTACTGACAGCATGAAAAAGACTTTCATGAATCGTGGTTTTATCATTTTCAGGGCAACAGAGCAGCAAACCCACCAGATCCAGAAGGGTAAGTGACCTTTGGATTTCTCTGATATCAGCTGAGGATGCTGTTGACAAATATTATGTATGGAAAGTGAAGGGACATCATATAGTGGGGGAGCAGAAAAGGAAGAAAGTCTATGTAACTCACATTGTCCCCAAAGAAATAAATGAATAATGTAGCAAGTAGAATATTAGTGTCAGAGATGTAGCTGAGGAAGAGAGAAGGGTGGTCTTATGGTGAAGGCACTGGAGTGAGACTCCAAACACCTGGTAAATTCCTAGTTCTACCATTTCCAATAAGAAAAGGAGTACTTGTGGCACCTTAGAGACTAACCAATTTATTTGAGCATAAGCTTTCGTGAGCTACAGCTCAGCCACAAGTACCACAGATAAGGTGCCACAAGTACTCCTTTTCTTTTTGCGCATACAGACTAACACGGCTGTTACTCTGAAACCATTTCCAATGTAACTTTGGACAATTCATTTAGTCTCCTGCCTGAGTTCCACATCTATTTACTCTGTTTGTACAGCAACTCGCTCAACTGAGCCCCAGACCAGATGCCCTCTAGGTGCTGTCACAAAATAAAAGTAATTATTAATAATAATAATCTGTACAGTGGGGATAATACTTGCCTCCCTGACACGGGTGGTATGAGGATATCTAGTGTGGTACTCACATACTTTGGTATGGGGGAGCCATAAAAGCACCTACCTAGGTAGGTATGAAGATTTGAACCAAGTCAAACCTACTTTCTCTGAGATCTGAGAGACTCACTCTCAACACTTGTACTGAATTTTTCCCCAGAAACTTGCCTGCACCCTTTTTGAGCATTGTTGTCTGTTTTATTAGTCACCTTGTGTATAGTTCACCTAGCATCTTCCCCTTTACAGTCTTTAAAACAGCAGAGATTATCAGCTCTTTGAGGGCACTAAACAAAATCATACCCATCTGAGTGCTGTCTAGTGCCCTAGGTTAAATGACCTAAATCCAGCTCAGACCTGGATAGGTGTCTACATCACACCTCAACGGCTGTCACTGATTGTCTCTTTTTTTCTGAGTCTCAAGAGAGAAGCCACAGATGTAACAGGCACAGAGAAAGAATTTACTTCTCATCTCTTGATGTGGTTCCCCAACGTCACGAGTTCTTAAATTGTAAACTAACAGAGGCCATTTTTTGTTGTTGTTCTGTGTTTGTACATGACCTAGAACAATGGGATCCTGGTCCATTACTGGGGCTCTTAGGTGCTACCCACAATACAAATAATAAGATTGAGGCACCTTGGTAGAGCCCCTCTGAAAGAAGCTCATCTTGTTAGTGCCAACGTTGTACCTGAGCAATAAATCAATAAAGGACTTTAGTCTCCAGTAGAGCTGATCAGGAAGTGATTTTGCCCCCCGCACAAAAAAATCAAGTTTCTTTGGTTGAAATTTTTTGTCAACATTTCTGGGGGATTTGTTGAAAAAAATGAAGCTATTTTGGTTTTGACGTTTTCACTTTTCCAACAACAACAAAATCAATAAAAATAGAACTTTTGGGGGAACATTTGCATGCTGTCAAAAAAACAAACAAACCATTTTGACAGAACACTTTTTACCAGTTCTAGTCTCCTGTGCTGTTGCATCTTTCACTGGCATTAAATTCCTTTTTTTTTTTTTTTTTACATAGAAGCATTCTAAGAGAGAATAAATAAACTCTCAGGTCACTGGGCATCTCCACCCTGCAGAAATGAAACCAGAATAAAAGGGATGAGTCTTAGTCCAAGGTAATGCATGCCTAGTGATAAGAGCACATCCCTCCGGTTTGGTATGAAAACTTCCATTTATTAATATTCCATCATCAGTTTGCAGGACTTGCAAAATTATTCTTAATTGAATAAATGCCTCTGGCCACATTCATGTTATGTTACTGGAAAATTCCCTGCATCTATTAAACAAACCTCAAAAGAGTTTATGCATCATCCAGTCTTTGATAAGTAAGAAGAAAAGGAGTACTTGTGGCACCTTAGAGACTAACCAATTTATTTGAGCATGAGCTTTCGTGAGCTACAGCTCACTTCATCGGATGCATACCGTGGAAACTGCAGCAGACTTTATATATACACAGAGAATATGAAACAATACCTCCTCCCACCCCACTGTCCTGCTGGTAATAGCTTATCTAAAGTGATCATCAGGTTAGGCCATTTCCAGCACAAACCTGGATTTGTGCTGGAAATGGCCTAACCTGATGATCACTTTAGATAAGCTATTACCAGCAGGACAGAGGGGTGGGAGGAGGTATTGTTTCATATTCTCTGTGTATATATAAAGTCTGCTGCAGTTTCCACGGTATGCATCCGATGAAGTGAGCTGTAGCTCACGAAAGCTCATGCTCAAATAAATTGGTTAGTCTCTAAGGTGCCACAAGTACTCCTTTTCTTTTTGCGAATACAGACTAACACGGCTGTTACTCTGAAATCTTTGATAAGTGATCCCCTTGTATTGAGGACACTATCGGTCTTTGCACAGTCAAAGCTCCCACAGAAGTCAATGGAACTGTAGAAGCAGGTCTAACATGAGACAAGAAGTACAGGACTAGGTATGTGTGCTTTTGGTAAGATAGATTGTGGAATCCTCTCTGAGTAAGCACTTAAGCAATGCACCAGTATTGTGATGGGATTTCAGAAAGACAATGGAAAAGGTCCTGTTGATTTCTGTCGGGCCTTAGGGGGAGGCCCACTGACCCCTATCTGTCAAATGAGGATAATGCTGCTGTGAGCTAGATGCACGTCCTTTTTTTAAAATATAAAAAATGGCTTTTCAACCAAAACAAATATTTTCAGTTTTCATTTTTTGGAGGGTTTTTTTTTTTTTTTTGGTCTCTCCTTTTTTCCAGGTGGGGATAAGGGGAAGGGAGATAGGAGGAAAAAACTTCTATTGTAGTTGTTGTGTTTCATTGAAAAGCTGAAATTCAGTGAAAATTTTTAATTTTTGTGGTTAGAAATGATCTGCAGAAAATACCATTTTTTAAATCAGCCCTACCCTTTCTCTCCTTCACTGGGTTGCTGAAAGGATATATCATTTAATGACTCCAAGGTCATACGTTGAGGTCAAGGGGAGTATTTCCAGTGATTTCAGTGGGCTAAAGGGCGCCACCAGCCATCAAACAAAGGAAGCCCTGGCTTAGTCAAGATCAGTCAGAGGATAGGTCAGATTATTTTTCATGAGCTTTTACAGGTGCACTGAGCCTCACAGCAATCCCTCCTGCTGACCCACACTCCCCAGTATCTCTTTCTCTTCTCACCTTCCCCTGGCACAATCAGCTACCTCCATACCTGCCCTTCCACCGCTGCAAACCTTGTATGAATTTTCCATGTGACTTCTTGCAGCAGGAGCCCTGTGGAGGAAGGAATGCCAGTATATAAACATTAGGCTGATAGGAATCAAATTTGCTGTTCAAGTTCTTGCAGAAAGCACCTTTTTCTGGAGCATTAGCTCTTGTACATCTTGGACTCCTCAACCGACCTGATAGTGCTGAATGCTGGTGATTGCTAAATACCTCTTGAAGAGTGCATGTTAGAAGTCAGACATTTACACTCATCCAAACAAATCTGTGGAAATCTAGTGACAAAACACTCTTACATTTACAGCAGAGCTATTAAATTTTCTCCCCCGTTGGCTGCAGCTAGCCTGCCCCAGGCGCATGTTCAGGCATTGACAGTGTTACAAGACAGAACAGAAGCTCAGAGAGGATGCTAAAATGTACTTGATTATTCCCACTCTGCAGCAGGCCCTCATGCTTTTGTGAGGCTTTTAAATTATTGTGTTTATTTAATTGGATTTATAACAGACTACCAATAAGAACCCATTCAAACTGTTCCAGGAGCCTTTACAATAACTAAAAACACAAGTATCAAAATAGCCCACATTTAATATCTATAATAACCCCCATCAGAACTCCATAAACAACCCCCAAGAATTACACAGAACCCCAAGACCATCCTTGGGGGTTGGTGGTTTAGGCAGTGGTCTGGGACTTGTCAGATCATAGTTCTTTTCCCAGCTCTGCTATAGACCTCTTTGTTGACCTTGGACAAGTCATTTCACCTCTCTGTGCCTCAATTCCCTCTTTCTAACATGAGGAAAACATCTACTTTAATGACAGGAAGCAGAGGGGGAAGAAAGTAAAGTTAAATCAACTGACGTTTGCGATGTACTCAAATGCTAAAGTAGCACATTGATAGGGAGATTACCTGCTCCATCCCCAAATGTCAGAAAAAACAATCGGCTATTACTAGTAATCCCCTATCATTTAAAATGGGAGGGCTTTACCCTGAGTGCTTCGGCTGATCTCTACTGTGGCAGTTACTGTAAGGAGACAGGCAGCTACTGTTTGGATTCTCTCCCAAATCCTTTAGGGCTTTCAAGATCCAAATGGATTTGATAGAGGCTTAATGCAAAGGCATACAGAATGTTTGCAGTTTTTATTGCTTTTCCCATTGAGTTACAATTCTAATGGTCAATGCAGTTTGTATATTGACATGTGCTTAATCAATGCCTTACAAACTAAGAGCAAAAATTCCACTTCTCCTCCATAACTGCAAGGTTTTGTATGTATTTTGGCTGGCTCCAGCCTGGTGGCTCCAGCCTAGTGGCCGAACTGCCCGGCAAAAGACTTAGGGAAAGATTCTCTGCTATCTAGTTTCCAATGGGTGCAGCAGGAAGGAAGTGCTGCTAAGGAGCCAATTAAAGCTCACTGACTCTTTTTGGTCCCAGCCCCCGGCACAGCGCAGAGCAGCCTGGGGACTGATCTAAAATGTACCATGTGGGTGTGGCTCCATAGGGGCTATCTGCCTGCTGGGCGTTGCCGGAGTGCATTACTTTATGACAGGTACGCCTCTTGCCCAAACCGAAACACCTTCTGCACTTAGGGCTGCAGACAGGGAGGCCTTGGAGTTGGCTCCACATCCATTAGGGATTCCCCTACATCAGGGAATTTAGGGCAGGTTTCCATTCCCTTTGCATGTCCTGAATGGCGCAAAGTGAGTGGAAGGAGGTTGTGAATCTGACCCTCTGGCTTGATGCTTGAACTCAGGCTCTTACTTCCCTGGCCGGCGGAGGCTCAGAGGGAGTGACTCATGTCAGCTGCGACCTATTCTCCATGGAGTTGAGTGGCCGGACATAATGTTCCCCATAACTGATGGCTGTTTCAGTGTCCATCCACAAATAGCACAGGCATGGAGGTGACTTGAAATAGAAGGGAAAGGGCAAGTTCACTGCTGGCAAAGGCAGATACAGCTCCAGTTAAGTCAGTGAACTGTAGCAAACACCTCTTCTGAGCTGAGCTGCCAAATGCTTGTATTGCACTTGTCTCAGTTGGAGGCTGCTCTTTGCTTTTCATGTATGACCCTTCTGAGCCAATTATAATGCCCCTAGTTCCTGGGATATTTGAGAGACTGTCTTGTGGGGGAGGGCATGGAATACATAAAATGCACCAGAACATTTCCAGATGCCATTGTGGTGGGAGGATCCAGCAGCAGCAGCAGCCAGACAGCTACGATTTCTGCTGCCCACAGCTAGCAGTGGGAGGTGCGATAAATTGCACATATACATGACTTGTGGTAAAGGTGTCGCAGCAAATATAGCAACTGTAGTGGAGGAGTAGAAAATGCTACAGTGCAGCCTAATGAAGAGTGATGACAATGCGGACAGTTCTCTCTGTCCTGGAGGAAGCTAATTTCATGGTAATCAAACTATCATGAAGTGAGGAGACAAAATACAAGTATTGTACAGCAGCAACAAACAGCACAGCCACTGCCCACCTTCCTGCAACCTGAAAACAACTTCCAGGCCAGTTCTCAGAGGCTGCCATAGTCCTGTTAGTTTCAGGAAAAGAGAGGGATGCTTCCCTTTTGTGTATGTGCATGTCTGTGTGAATGTATTTGAGTGCATGTCCATGTAAGTGTGTGAGGGTGTGCGCACATGCATGTCGACAGTCAGTGCATGGTTATATCAATGCATATGTTTATGCATAGGTGTGTATGTCTGCAGAATGTCAATGGGTGACGTCTGTCACTTCATGTCTGGCAGGTATGTATGTTGGTCCATGGTATATCAGTGCTTCTCTGTATGGGCATGTGCGTGTGAATTTCTGTAGTATATCTTTGCTTATACTGTCTGTCAGTGTATGAGGGCATTGTGACACCCCATATTCTTCATAGAAATATTGTTATGATATGAATATGGCACAACTAAGATCTGTTTTATGCAAGATGGGTCATCTGAGGTATCATTGAAAAGGCTATGATCTACTCAATGTGTTTATCCAATTTCTATACATGTATCATTTCTGTATCTGAAGTTAGGAATATTGACTATGTAACAATTACAACTGCATATATACATGTCTATGTCAGTGTGAGAGGTGAGGTGCCAGGCTTTCTCCCTTTTGAGATGGATGGTGAAGGGCTGCTGATGTAAGATATCTTCGAATTTAAAGTAATAAAACAATGGGTCTTCTTGATGATAAGCAGGAATGAGAGTTCTAATACCATTGCACCTGCATCTGGCAACAAGTGTATATCATCTCACCAAGGTCTACTGTACAGAGATTCCTGGTTGTGGTAATATCTGTGTAAGTTATATATTTTTAATAGTGAGGGTAATGAAACGTTGGAGCAATTTACCAAGGGTTGTGGTGGATTCTCTATCACTGGCAACTTTTAAATCAATACTGGACATTTTTCTAAAAGATCTGCTCTCGTGATTATTTGGGGGAAGTTCTGTTGTATGTTTCATACAGGGGGCCAGACTACATGATCCCAATGGTCTATGAATCTGTAAATCTGGTAACATGATGTTCCTGCCATACTATATACTACAGACATGGTTTAGGATATATAACTCCATACGTTTAATATCAGAGACTGAATGTTCACAGGCAACGGCTACACAATGCAAAGCCACCAACAGGGCATGATGCAGTAAGATAGTATGGTACCACCTTAATTCAGGGTTTTTTTCCTTTTAATGGAATACAGCTACATGGCAGGGTGTTTGCAACTGGGGTAATGCTCATAGCCTGATGCAGTGTTAGTGTGATGCATTCATATTACTGTCTGGATTAACAGGAGGTGACCTAGGCTGTAGCCCTTCTCAATGCTACCATAGTGCAATTTACATCCAAATCCAGAAGGGCAGTTGTATTTTCAGAGGTACATTTAAGAGGTTCTGAGAAAAACCAAGCTCCTGACAGGAGTCAGGTAACTGGTGGATAATGCACAAACCTATTTGCTAAACACCACTTGAAAAATCACAGGCAGCATAATTGACTTTTGCAGCTCAGATAATGTAGGTCACTGATTTAGTGTACCAAGAAAATGAATGTACGTTGGAGTGAAAGACAGAAGGGAAGTAATTACAAAATATAGATTAAATAACCGTCAGATAACAAGCATAATAATAAGCATAAATACAGTGGAGATAGAGAAAAACAATTTGTTAAATGGATTGTAGCTGAGTTCTGAGAACCTGTCGGCCTCAGATAGTGTTGTTTTTTCTCCATGAAGTTTGCAGTGAATAAAGTGTTCTCTCTCTTTTGGGGGATTTATATCCTATTTCTTGTGGTTTCAGCTTAGAGCTTGTTCAGGCTAGAGAGTTATTAAGTTAGCATCTGGTTTCATAAGCAGGGATCTCTTTACTCTTCCAGAAATAGGAAGAAGCCAGGAACTTCCAGACAAATAAGAACAGTAATACTCCCAACCTTGCACAGGGCTGAGTTCCTGCAAAGATTTAATGGGGCTTGAGATCAGGCCCAAAGAAGATTTTAAAAATCAAGGGACTTGGGGAGTTGGTAATGACACACCAAACCATTCACCTCCAGGTCATTGGTATCAGTACAGCCCAGATCAATAGTGCTCAAAAGTCATCACAATCAGGTAGTTGTTCAGTGGCCTGTGTGAAATAAATATGGAGAGTTTTCTGTCCATTTCCTAGCAAACAGGAGTGGTCACATCACACAAAATCATTGTCACACCTAGCCACCTTGTTGGCAGTGAGTAGGGAGGTCAAGTATCAAATGGGATGTGCAGACTGCCTTCAGTCCCCAATAGGAGGGTACCTTCAGGCCAGGGCTAGGTGACACCAGAGAGGATGGGTGGAGGAACTTTTGCAGCTGATGTCTGTGCTGAATCAGTTCTAGAGCTTTTATAACCCAGGGTTGTCAAACCTGGTGTCTTTCACATAAAGCACTAAATCCCCTTTATTTATTTTTTTAAATGTGAAGTTAAAAAGAAAATATCACTACTAGTAATGAGATAGACAGAGCTGTGAATATGCATTGGAAGCCTTTTAAATGGAATCTCATGGAATTGCATTAATTGCGTCTCACATCTAGATTCACTGAGATTGCACCATAGTTTGTAGCACAGGGAAGAGCTGAACAAAATTTATCAGTGTCAATTTCTGATGGAATTTTTCATTGAAAAATCAAATTTCAACCAAAAAATTGTCATCAATGGTCTAAACACAGTTTTTGTACCAATAACTATGTCAAGGCTGAATCCCCACTCTGTCACTTTGAGTGCAGAAGGTGGGGGCCCGCAAGGATTCTAAAAATTAATACTTGCCACTTCAGGCTTGTATTAAACTCCCAAGGTTACAGCTTTTCTCTGACCTTGGCTTGGTAAACTCTGCCACCACCCAAATGCAAAATACCTTTTTGGCCCCAAGAAGGAGCACTTGGGAATTCCTTCCTGTGGGGTACCCTCAAGCCCTTTCACCCCCCTCTGGGGAAGAGCTGAGAAAGAAAACAAAAGAAATTAGCTGTTGTCACCAGCTAATCAAACAGCATATGCACAAACCTCTTAGGACACTAAAAATCCGATTCTGTTCTTAAAACAGGTAAATTTTATTAAAAACAAAAAGGAAGAAAATACATGTGGAACTTAGGCTTTTGCTAGATTTTAAAAGAGCAATTCCAAAAAATTAAGCACCCAAAATAGCTTTCTTGGGGGTTCAGCTTAAAGGTTATAAGCAAACAAAAGCATCTGGGATTAGCACAGAGAAGTCCACAAGCCTTAAAAAATAAACAGAAATAAACCTAATAGTGTCTTTCAAAACATTCCTAATTTACTTACATATTTGGGTTGTTAAAAGTAGTTCTAGATATGATCTGATGATTTTCATATCTGGTTCAAACTTTACACAGCATTCCTGCTGCCCCGTCTCTTCAGCCCAGAGAAAACAACCACAGTCAAACGGAAAGTTTCTTTCCCAATTTTAAAAATTCTAGCCTTCCCATTGGCTCTTTTGGTCAGGTGCCCACTTTCTTTTCTTTACCTGGGGGACTTTTTAACCCTTTACAGGTAAAGCAAGTAGAGAACAGCTACCAAGAGGGATTTTACAGTTAACTGGCTGGCTGGGTATCCATCAAAGGGAGCTACCCCTGCACTCTTCATTTATCACAAACTATTTTTATCCATATAATTATACCAGTAGAACGGCTATGGTAGACACAATATAACTTATTCACCTTCCCATACAGGAATAAACCAGCATAACTATATTAGTATAGTTAAAGCGGTACAACATTCTAATGTAGACAAAGTATAAGAAAGTCATAGTGAGTTTAAGAAAATAGAGTGGAGTCTGAGTTACTGTAATTTACATGTTGAGGAGGTACAAATTCCATCAGTTTGCTCTCCCTTAGAGTCACCTCTGAATTTGGCTCTATGTGGTAAAATAGAATTTTACAAGGGGCATTCATTAAGAAGGAACCCCAGGAGAATCCTAGAAGTTGTGGGAATGCAGAATAAGGATATCACCAGCCTGCAATGCACTTACATGCCCCTTGAAAGCTCGTTACACACAATGATGTTGGAAGAGGCTGCCTACCCCGCTCTTTGGTTCACCACCAGGTGGGAATTGAGTGCAGCAATGGCACCTGGGGATACAGAGGATATTGGGTGAGGTGGTGCTGAGAGAATACAGAATCGGTCAACACTACGCTCGGCTGATGCAGCAACTCATGGTGTCGGATGCCATCAGATGATCAAGGGACATCTACATAGAACACATCACTGGACATCGGCAATACCAGGAGTGATGAGCTGGAGTGCCGATGAGAAGCGCAATCAGGAAAGTGACTGAAATATTTTCCTCGTGGATTGTATTTTCTAAATGGACAACCTACCCTAATTCTCAATTACTGAGGGACAATCTCCACTCATTGATATATTTTGCTTTCCACAACCAAATCTCTGTCCAACTTTCCATGAATGGTGTACCTGAGTATTCGGACTCTAACATCTAAACTGTATTGTTAAATCTATACACCTAAATTTGGGGTATTGCTGATTATGTACTCTATGTATCATGACATTTCAAAACAAACTTTGTATTTGTGGATAATGTAAGCACTATACCTGGATGTACAGATACTCTTTTCTCAACCTATGGATCATATAATTTTTTTAACATTAGCTTTAATAAAATTTTTAAATCTATAAGCGGAGGCAAAGTTCAATCCATGCAGACACAACTTGTCCTACTGTTTAAAAGATGGCCAATATCATGCTTAAGCCATGATCACGTGAGGTGCTAAGCATCTTCAGTGCCCATAAGAATTAAGGATATCTGAACACCTCTCAAGAACATTCCCTTAAGGGGATGGGAACTGTACTGCCGCTGGATTGATATCTTCCATTTTATCAGACAGAGGCAGCTAATCCACATGCACAACCCCCAGAGAGTCCAACAAACAGACCTTTATTGCCATTCATTCACAGCACATGTGGATGGAGTGAGAATGAAGCAGAATCCTGTCCTGGAAGAGCTCATTCTACCATATTGCTTTAACAAGGAAGGGCACTGACTCACTCCATGGTGCAGAACACAAGCTCTGACAGATGTCCTTCTTGAGCATCCCTCTCTCCACATGCAGCTCCTGGTTTATGGCTGGGATGGGATCATCCTTGTCCTTTGCTACTGCCTTCATTAACGAAAGCCTCCTTTGAATGACAATGAATTCAGAAGGGGCTCGGGCGAAGGGAATAGCAATTTGCTCACAGCTTGATAATTATGCACTTTTCAAAATAAATTAAAGCTGGGACTAATGGCACCACAGTGTTTTCAGGAGCCCTGGTTAAAGAGCCTTTGGAATTCATTTGCACACTGTTTCAAAGCAAGACCCAGACTGCTTACCAGACAGAATGTTTCACCTTAGCTCGAATATGGAGGGAGATGAAAGAAGAGATGAACAGTCTCTGCTAATTGGAAATGACATTTGGAAATGCCTGGTATATCCAGGCTTCCTTTCCTCAAAGAATAAAGATGTTTCAGAGGGAAATAGAAATCATTTTTGTTCGTGGTCCCTTGCTTTGGGTTACCAAAAACAGAAAGTCTGCAAGACCAATTAAATGAACCAGGCATCTGCTGATCCATATACATGAACAGTTTCAGAAGAAGGATGGATATAAAAAAGAACCATCCAACTCGCTGTCTCGAAATTCTGGAGTTTAAATAAATAGGGGCCAGATCAGGATAATCCCCTAACCCCAGTCACTTTCCATAGTTCAAAGCACCCAATCATTTTAGAGAACTCAATGCCTCAGTCCCATCAGTCACCTGCAGTTGGAGAGGTGCCCAAACTTTAGAACATTGAAGTACATATTAGCAACTTGCCGCTTGATATAAGGAAAAAAGAACAGGAGTACTTGTGGCACTTTAGAGACTAACAAATTTATTAGCTCATAAGCTTTCATGGGTTACAGCCCACTTCATCGGATGCATAGAATGGAACATATAGTAAGAAGATATATATACATACAGATAAGTTGGAAATTAGATGAAGTGGGCTGTAGCTCACGAAAGCTTATGCTCTAATAAATTTGTTAGTCTCGAAGATGCCACAAGTATTTCTGTTCTTTTTTGCGGATACAGACTAACACCGCTGCTACTCTGAAACTTGATATAAGGAGGGGAGAAGAGGGCACTTCACATATTTATGCCACTGAGGTCAGATTCCAAAGACCCTATCTTCTAAGGTGCTAACTTGCAATCAGACACTCTGTGTTACAATAAGACTACTGCAATCTTTGGAATTGTTACTGTAGAATACTAGGTTTCAGCTAAGTGGGCTGTAGCTTATGCTCTAATAAATTTGTTAGTCTCTAAGGTGCCACAAGTACTCCTCTTCTTTTTATAGAATACTATAGCTTTTTACTGGGATTGTTAATCTCCCCTCTAGGACAAACATGATATTTCTGTTATAATTCTACTGTTTTAACAGCTTGCATACATTTAAAAGGCCAGCTCTACATAATAAATTGCATTTGTGTAATCAAATATTTCAGTAGATCAGATTAGTTTTAATCTGTTTATTCCTATGATTCCTTCCCCGTCCTGCAAAAATCACATGAGAAGTAGTGTGAGTTTAAATAACTGGGGCTTTCCAGCTCTCCCGCTGACATGTGCAAGCAATTAATGCAGATAAGCGAAGATGGATTTCACAGGAGGATTGCAGCTCCCTGCATCCACTTTACAGTGTTTGCTTTTCCATGCACTGTGCAAAGAATGAGGTTGAAGGAGACAATTGCTGTTCTCTTCCTAACTGCTCAGAGTGGGGTACGGAGACTGCAGAGCAGAGCTAGAAATCCTGACTACTCAGATGCATTTAGATATATGATGCACTTAAACAGGGGGGAAATTGGCCACGCTGGTAAATCAGAAGCTCAGGTTTTATGTTGTAAATAATAAAGGATAGTCCAGCTTTACAGAGGGGGCTTCAGATCCTGATCTCATTTTGATGCTTCCCTGAGTTTGGGATGGTTCAGCTCTGGGGCTTTGTCTTGCCCCATTAGAGATAGGCGGGACCAGGGGCAATGTTCAGATATGTATTCCAATTCCCCCAAACTTCAAGTATGGTTCAATCTCGAGTTTGGTTCAGTCCCTGCTGTCTGTCTGTTTTATACTGCTGCCCATCACTGTAGTATGGGAGCACTTTCCATGTAAAAGCAATAGCAATAGCTAGGTCCCCTTCCCTTTATACAGCTTGGGGTTGAAATGAATGCAGCCTGCTCCAGTTGAAACAGTTTCCCTGGACAGGTTGAGAGGCATTTCTATGAATAATTCACGCAGGCCTCTGTGTTCCATGTTCAGAGGAGAGGGATAAGGATAGACTAGCTAGATAAACTGCCACTGCCTGGTCCATGCTTGTGGATTTCCAGGTGAGACATCATCATCATCATCATCATCATCATCAATTAAAAATAATAATAAATAATAAAAATCAAAGGCCAGGGGATCAACCAAAGAAAGAGCCAAACACTTAGAGTGAAAATCAAGTGCACTGCCCCCACTGGCCTTCTTTCTCCTAAGGAGAGGAAGTAGAGAGTCGCTAAGGCAACATCTTGCAGTTGGCTGATGTAGGCATGGAGTTAGCTCATGCAGTTTCTAAGCAGGCTTCTGCACCAATCAGACGTGGCTACCTTGCCATTCTGCTCTACTATGGGTGCTTTTACTGTATGTTCCATGCAAAAGAACTAGGGCCTCGTCCAACAGGGATAGCAGAAGGTGAATTTCAAAGAGGTGCTCTCAAACTGTTAAGTCATTTGTATTTTTGCTAGTGCAAATTTTTAAACACACATTGCACAAACACAGCACTCACTATCAATATACTTTTCCATGTGCGGACCTTTACACACAGTGTTGCATACCACATACGAGAAATACATTTACACACACTCCCAGCCATACTGCATGGTGCACTCATGCTCACACACACACAACACACAAAGGCTCACGCACAAACAGTATGCACTTGTACCCAAACCACACGCATCACTCTGTGCAGAAGATCATTTTGCAGTTACACTCCCATCCAGGCATAATACACATATACACACACAAACCAGTGCATGTGTATATCACTATGCACATATCAACCACATACCAGACACCATTAACATATTCTCTCACACATACTCTCTCTCTCACACACACACACACACACACACACATACACACCACAACAGGTTAAATCCTGGCCCCACTGAAATGTATGAGAGTTTTGCCAGTGACTTCAGTGGAGCCATGATTTCTCTCTCTCACACACTAGTGCGTACATATAACAGTACATACACATGCAAATACCATGAATGTTTTCACACATGTATATAATGCACATCTATAGCAGTACATAATGCACACCAAACACTATGAATATATTCACTCGCACGCGCATTAGTGCACATATACAGCAATATGCAAACACATTTGAATCACCTTTCATAAATTCATCTGGTAACGAGGAGGGCTTTCTCAAGAGTGTTAGATCTGGCACTGTGTCCAGAAGCAGGGGACAAATCTGAAGGATCACGAAACTAAGCAGCCAGGGCCATAACAGACCTTGAACCCTTTTTTCAAGAATAGAAAAACAAAAAAATTTTCAAGGTAAAACACAAGATGCCCAAGAAGTGCTGAGAAAATCCAGCCAAGGTTTGATCATATGTTAGCTCAACCATGTGCTTTGCTGCATCTTAAAATCCAAAGCTGCATGGAGTAAATTGTCCCTCGGAGGCCATGGATAGTTGGACATGTGGTCACATTCCAAGATTTTTTTTGGTAAAGTTTCTCCTTTAGCCAGTTACGTTTGTTTTGTTTTCATTTTTCAGGGATCAGCTGAGGACGCACAAACCATTCCTGCTTCTCTATTTTTCTCCGCTTGATCTAGACAGTCTGTTTGAATTGGTATTCAGGGTGAGAGACGGCCTGTAGGGCACTCTATTCATTCCCAAATGAACCGGTTACGTGAACTGTTCAAGGACTCAGGGGAAGTTTTACTAGCTCTGCTGCTGGCTTGATATAGCAAAACATTTTAAGGGGACCTTGGGTTTGCAGAAGACAAGGCAAAGACCTGATTTTCCAAATCTTCCCTGCTAGACAAAATATCTTCCTGAAACTTCTTAGCTGTGCCTGCTTGAGACTATAAATCTCCTGCTGCAGGGTACAAACTCATCACCAAAGGAGTCGGGAAGGAATTTCTATCCTCTTTCTCTCCATCTACAATTCTGCACTTTCCAGGTACATTCCTTTTTGGAGGTGGGTTGGCTTTCTCTCAAGAATCTGGTATTGGCAACTGCAGGAGTAGTGGTATGTTCCAGTGATGGCATACCCTATGTTCCTCTGTATGTTTGAGTGTCTGTATGACTGCTGTCAAGATCTCTCACCCTTACATTGTTTGCATCTCTCCTTTTAAAGAAAATTACCACAATCAGGTCTAATACCATAGAGCCTCGTCTTGAAGTACTTACTCACAAGATATATAATCCTTTACGCAGGAAAAAACAATAAGGAGTAGGGAACTTTCCAAGTCTCTCTCCAGCTCGTTCCATGTCTGGAAGAGGGGACTAGGTTTTCAACCCATGGAATGGGAAGGGAGTAAGACCCACCAAACCTGAGGCTGTGCTAATATTTGCAGATCTCAGTTCATATGTACCTCCATACTATTCCTTGGGTACTAACCTCCCCATTCTACATGACAGCGCGGCTCCTGGATTTCATCTTTCAGGGCTGTCTACCTGGCAATTTTTACCAGAATAGTCTCTGAGAATATTTCAGCCCTTTAGGTTTGGGCTCCAGATGGGACCAAGAAGTGCAAGCTAGTAAGTACAGCTGCAGTCCTTGGGAGTTTATTGTAGATGTGAACTACTGCCAGTGCAAGGAAATTTCCTGTAAATCTCTTTAACAGTCAGCCCTTCCTTATCTCAACTTTTTCTCCTATATGACTAGAGACGAGCCCAGGATGCAAAGTTCAGATCCCATCTCCCCCTCAGTGCAGGAGTGTCTGAATCAGGGCTATTGGTTTAGACCCGTCTATATTTGAACAAGTTCAAATAGCCTTTTCACAATCATACCTTCCGTTTTGATGACTAACTGACCTCAACAAGGACCCCTTTCGCAAGCATCTGTGTTCCAAAGACACTGATCTACCTTGTCCTGACCTTTATAAATAGCTAAGTTCCCTGAGTCCCTGCATCCTCATCTTTTTTACCCTCTTCTCCAACTCAATTCTATCCTTTTATAATAAGGTTACCAGACCTGCACATATTATTCCAAAGTTGCCCTCACTCCTAGTCCCTGGCATCGGGCTAGAATAATTTCCTCCTATTTACATTCAGTGTCTTTATTTATGCATCTCAGAATCTGGCTGCTTCTTTTACTGCTGTGCTGAAAGTTTCAAAATATTATAACAAGAAGACAAGGGAGCAGAAGGCAATTTTATTTTTATGGATCCAGGACAAAATCCAAGATCCAGACAGTCCTGACCTTTGGAGGAGTTTGGAATCTGATCCTGGATCAGAAGTTTTCACATGACACCTATCAAGTCACCCGAGGGAAGTGGAAGGAACCCCATGGCTTTGGACTCTTTAAATTAGGCGGGACAAAACCCTATTAAATGTTGGGTAAAATCCTGCACTGGCTTTAGGAAGTTGGTCTTAGTGCTCTCTAATAATAGGTCTTACATGGTGCCTTAGAATGGGCTGAACCAGAGTTCAAGCTCCAAACACCCCTGAACTTTGAGATGGTTCAGAATCTGGATCCCAGTGCTGCTGACTGGGCCCAGCTCTAATTTATGATTTTATAATGGACATTACAGCTCAAAAAGTCCTCTCTTTCTACACTAAAAGGATACAGGACAAGCGGGGAAAGCAAGCTTCTCCCACATCTGAAAGCAATTTCCCTGCCCTGTAGAGAGCACATCTATTGGTAAAAGGGCAGTTCAGTTCAGTCCTATCTTCATTCAGTTCTGGGCAGTATTGTCACCTGTCCTCTAGCAACTGGACCATTTTGCACAGATCATCTGATGTTCTACAGATTGTGTCTTTTTGGTTCCTATTAACATGAGACACATTTTTGTAGAGGTGAAAGGCCTTGTGTCTTGTTACCAAGCCTTGCAAGACATACAGTGTCCGTTCCAGACAAGGAATATAGTATACTCCTATGGGCTTCATTAGCAGCAGTTTGGGGCTATCCTGCCCAGGCTGGAGTTCCAGGAGTAATGCAGCCCCTGCACTATTCTTGAAGGAGATGCAGCATGTACCCCCAGACTTGCATAGATCGACATATGTTTGCTAATGTGAGATAGGAGAATCCATGGCCATGTGCCTCCTCCCGCAACACACACCTCTTTTGAAGAGGAAGGTACCATTGTTGGGACTAGATGGAGAATTCCCTAAGTGCCATCCTGTTTGTGGGAATCATAAGGGAATGCAGGGGAAGGGGAGGTTCATAACACCCTCTCTCTGCCATGTGCACCTACACAAGGACTGGCCACAATCAGACCCTTTGGTTTCTGCCATGGCCCACTGGTGAGTTCAGGAGGGAGTGCCAGGCCTGAATGCTGAACTTCATGAGTTTTACCTGGTCATTCCCCCCATCAGTATTATTATTAGCCTTGCTGTGAAGAGGATGCACACTCCAGTGGAATAGACACTCACCCAGAGAATAGGATACCCAGGTTCTATTCCGGACTCTGCCCCTGATCTGTTGTGTGACTGTGGGCAAATCACTTCCCCTCCCTGTGCCACCATTTCCTCTCCTACTTTTTGCCCATCTTGTCTAGACTGTAAGCTTTTTGCTTACATTGCATTCTACTGTGCATATGTACAGCACTTAGTACAATGGCACCCTGATCTCAGTTATACAAATAATTAATAATGATGCATTATTATGCTGTAAATTTTAAGTTGCTTTTTTATTGTTAATACTAAAACCTATACCAACTCTAAAAAGCACCTTCCTACCCATAGGATCTCCAAACTCTTTTAGAGTGCACACTAGAGGGATCAGTTCTGCTCTACGGAAATGCAGCCACCTCAGGGGTGGAAGAACGTGACAGCTCTTTAGCAGAAAGCAGCAATGTTAGACAACAGCTTGGGACAGGAAGCGAAGAGGGATGCTGTATCCAAATTGCCAACGTCTCTGTATAGCTAAAGCACTAGAAGCCCTGGGGCAGAGAGTACCTCTATTGCTGGCCAGATCTAAAGCTCATTGAAAACAACAGAATGATTCCTGTTAAATTCAGTGAATATTGCACCAAGCCTCTAAGTACATCCCCATCAAAAACCATTGATCATGTGAATTAATGCAGCTGCAGAGCAGTCCAGAAGCAAAGGGGTCAATGCATTTGAGCTGCTTCTCTGCAAACGGAATAAGAACTGCCAACTGATGTTTGTCCCTCAGCAGCTGGGATGGCTGCCCAGTCCAGTGTCAGAGAAGCACCCCAGAGAAGCACCCCCAGAGGCTTGCAGCTTTCTGTAAGACCTCTATGGTCCTCGCTTCATTAACTCCTTTGGGCTGCTGCACTGCAGAGATAGGAAAGCCATCAATTATTTTTTTCTTTTTAAATAAGGGATCTGGTTGGGGGTGGGGAGGCAGCAGACAATTAGGGGCCTCTGAACTTCTCTTAAAAAAACCCAAATGAATAAAACAGTTCCCAATGACTCCCCTGCCTGCTGCCGACA
This sequence comes from Eretmochelys imbricata, assembly GCF_965152235.1. Lineage (NCBI taxonomy): Eukaryota > Metazoa > Chordata > Testudines > Cheloniidae > Eretmochelys > Eretmochelys imbricata. The sequence goes on along the minus strand of NC_135593.1, from coordinate 11,218,380 downwards.
TGGTAATTGTGTCTAATTTCTTAATTTTCATGCCGTTGTTGCCTTTGCCTCCTGTTAATGCGATGTAAATATGTGTTGCCAGTTTGTGGATTTGTTTAATTACAGGGTAGCTAAACTGTGATTGGCCAGAAGGTTAGTTTTTAATTTATTTATTTAATACAGAGCAGGCATTGCAAAGTTTTGTATTAACCAGGCAGGATGGCAGAAGCATCTTCTTTTTATCTGATAGTCTCAGGGTTTTGTTGCAGGGAACCATCTTGGTTTGCAACTTGCTCTCTACTGGCCTTAAAAAATTCCTGTCACATTCCAAATGCAAGAGACCGATTTGACTAACTCCTGTTTGATTAAAGTCCCTGAGCTCGACCACTGGAGCTTAAGTAAGGTGAGCAATGCACTTGCAGGGTAAACTAGCAGCTTCTTATTCAACAGCTCTCTCTGGGCCAGATTGGGATCTTTTACTCCTACTGAATACATGCCTTACACCATGAGTGAAACCAATGGAGATACTTGTGGAGCAGGGTAATATTCAGTGGGAGTAAGGCTATCACAGTCTGGCCCTCTCCATGTGTAGCAAGAATGAGGAATACAGACTTTAAGGAACCAAAAAGTATTTTGTTTGAGTACTGTTTACTCCTGCTTCCCCTGCAGAGCCAATCCAGTTACAAGAGAGTGAGCAGGAGTCTACTGGATCTTAAGCAGTGTTAGAGTTGTTTACTAAGGTTTTGTCTACACTGCCATTTTAGAGTGCTGAAACTTTCTCACCCCGAGTGATGCAAGTTTCAGCACTCTAAAATGGCAGTGTAGGTAGTGCACCAGTGCTGGGAGCTACTCCTCTCATGGGGGTGGTTTTTTTACAGCGCTGGGAGAGACCAGCAAAGAGGTTACACAGGTTACTCTGAGGGTCTAATCTGAAGACAGTGGGATTGCACAGGTGTAGCAAAAGGCCTCATTCATCCAGCAGAAACTTTATTATTGGGGATGAATGATGCACAATATGTAAAAGACCCCAGCTTGACTCTCAGATCCCAGGGTGATTTTTGCAGCACTGCCAGTTTATTCTTTTTCTTGTGAACATAAAACATGTGGTACAGAAGTAATTAACAAACGCATTTCTGCTAAGAGTCAAAATTCAGAATAGAACCACACTTTAAAAGCAGAAGGACAAAGAGTTCAGCTTTGTTTCAGAAGTTGGAGGCCAACTCTTCTATTCAGCTTGTCCTCCACAGAGTTGAAACTTATCCCAATAAAAATCAAAGTACAGAAAGAGCCTTAAAAGTATAGCAGCCTAATAGTAGTGAAGTGTGAGAATGGCTAAATAAGTAAAAAGTATATGAATTTTCACAATTTTTTTTTACATTTTGGCTTTAATCCATTTTATGGTACACAATGTAGATTTTACTAGTGTACATGTCTGTGTGCTTTTGAAGTGACTTAATGCAAAAAAAGGTGTATTAGCTTGAGGTACAGTCCTTAGCACCATGAATCCTGATTCACTGCAAGTAGAGGCCCCACAGTATCCTTTAAAACAATTGAACTGAAATTTGAAATCTCAAAAATCCTCCCCACCCCCCCGCTCTCCTGCTGGTAATAGCTCATCTTAAGTGATCACTCTCCTTGCAGTGTGTATGATAACACCCATTTTCATGTTCTGTGTGTATATTAATCTCCTCACTGTATTTTCCACTGACTGCATCCGATGAAGTGAGCTGTAGCTCACGAAAGCTTATGCTCAAATAAATTGGTTAGTCTCTAAGGTGCCACTAGTACTCCTTTTCTTTTTGAAAAATATAATAGTTTCCTCCTTTTTTTACACTCTGGTTTCCTGTGGAAACATGTCCCAGCTACTTCACACTATCAGACTATTATTATTATAATGGTAGGATCTGGGAAGTCCCAGAGAGGATGAATGTGCAATAGAAGTGTTTACATTTTAGGGGATTTGCATCTTATAGTCAATATTATGCATAGCCCTATGCTATATGTGAGACTTCCTTCAAACCATGAGGTGCTGATCACCAGAGAGAAATCTTACAGTTCATATATGATGAGTCTCTCTCTTGATGTGAATCATTTCTGCAAGTTTTGGAAGTAGGTGGTGGTGGGGAGGGTGATTTCGGCTCCATCCGCCTGTTATTTTGCCATAAACAGATAGATAAGAAAGTAATTGGTGTGTCCTAGGGCCAAGGGCAACACTTCTCTCGTCTGTTGTCACTAATGGCCAATAACACAACCCTACAAAGTAAAGGGAAGTGACAGCAGGGAAATAATTTAGCCTTTAACTGACAGATTATCCAGTTAAAAGCCATTTACCTTCTGCTGCTCGGTGTGTCATTGTTCATTTTAGTTTTGAAGTGACATCTCCCTGAGCGCCATTAACATGCCGTCACTGAAGGGGAATTTATAGAGAATGCACCCTGGGAGAATTATAGCCTGGGTGACTATGGTAAAAGAAAGTGCTTTGTGGATTCTTTGTTCATCGTAACAGCCTCGGTCTTACCCGATTTTTGCATCTTGGCAGGGGGTTAGACGAGATGACTGTTCTTGTTCCTCCTAACGCTATACTTCTATGGTTCAGAGTTTCTAGGAGGAAAAGGATCAGCGACCTCTACCATAATCACCCTCTTCCTGTATAGCATGGTATGAATCAATAACGAATTACAGCAGTGATTTCATCCAGGGGAGCCCAAAGCCCTTTGCAAGAAACAGCCCTGGAGCTTTCAAATTCCACTTCCTGCAGGAAGGAAGGCTCTTTTCTAAATGCACCAGTAAAATGCAACCACCTCTGGGATAGGAGCATGGCAGCTGTTCAATAGCAAACACAGCAGTCCTGAGTAGGAAGTGAAGAACTGTAGTGTAAAACTCAGGGGAGTTTAATGCAATAGCATGACCCAAAATTGAATTTGCCAGGACAAAAGCTCTGCTGTTGGGTATTCAGTGACCATAAGCCTCTGAGTGAAATCACCTAGCTTGCAGCTGCTTCTTCCCTTGGGCTACTTGAGATGGGAGAAGAGAAAGATAATACTACGGAACTGTCCACAGCAAAGGTAAAGCTTGTCTGTGCAGAAGGCAGAGTTTTCTCATTTGCTGACCCAGGACTATAGAACAAACTCCCGTAGGAACTAAGGACCATCACAAACATAGTCTTTCCTTCCAGATAAAAGGCATGCTTCTTCATTCTGCCTTTGCTAATACATTAACAATGTCCATATAACTTATAAAACATACACATTGCACAGTTCTACCTTAGGGAGAGGATCAGAGAGAATGAACCCCATGTGACAGATGTTAGCTATATTGCTTAATAAACTACTGGAAGGTGCTCAGATGCTTTTGCGACAAGAGTGGTATAAGAACCTGAAGTGGAAGTGAAGTGACATGAAGCTTAAAAAGTGGTGGATCTGGCCAACACGAGTCTCAACTTACATCAATGGGTCTACAAAAATGTGTATATGGCAGCAACTTAAGAGAAAACCCCTCCCTTTATCACTACTTAGAGATGGCCACAGGCCGTGAAATTCTAGCTGTAGGTTGGGAAAGAAGAGGATTTTTGCGTGGGACCATCTGTGTTATGATATGGGTAGGGTGAGGCCTGAACAAGGATTTTGCTGCAAAGGTAGTCGTATCCCTGCCCCATCCCTCTTCCTAGCCAGTCTGAATTTCAAGCCACTGAACAAATTGTAATTCCACAAAAATACAGAATTAGGGTAGAGAGAAGCTGCCACTTATCACACACACAGAGAAGCTGTAGCAAGAACCTGGGTTGCCTTAGGGCTGGTCTGCACTGGGAACTCACCTCAGAATATCTACATCTCTCAGGACTGTGCAAAATCCACACCCCTCAAAGAAGTAGCTATGCTGCCCTTACCCTGCCCTGGTGTAGACAGTGCTAGGTCAACAGAAGAATTCTTCTGTGCACCTTATACAGATGTGTTTACAGTTGCGATCACCACCTCATATTTGATATGAAGCAGCAAATGGATACAGGTCTCCTCTCACGCCTGCAATAAGGCCACATGCAGCACTCGACCACACCCTGCCAAGAGATTCCCATATGGAGCTGCCTTATAGTCCTCATAGCTGGGAGAGGGGCAGATAGTTGGTTAATTGAATTCATAGTTGCCCTTTACCCAGGTCCATTCAAATGACAGAGGAATTTGCATTAATTTAATGTGAATCACTGCGGATAATGGAAAACAATACCTGTGCTAATGAGGAAACAGAGCAAAAGCTTTCAAATTAGCCATTATTTGTTAACCAGCACGGGTGCGGCTGATTAGAAATGGCATTCAGATTGATAGCTCCATCTATCTCCTAGAGCTCTTCCAGACCTAACACCTCTGGTTTGTCATCTAAATGGGAGCCCCTGAAGGTTTATTATCACTGAGCACTTTCTGAGCACTGCAAATGTACAATGGTACTTCAGGTAAAACGGGATAGAAAATACTCCATGCCCCAAAGAGATTGCAGCGAGGACATCAAGGATAGTTCAGGGACAGCAGTTCAGGGAAAGGGTGTGTAGAGACAGCATTGGTGGTGTGAAAGGGCTTAGATACCATGGTGATGAGATGATATGAGGCAGGGGGTCTCAACCTTTTTCTTTCTGAGCCCCCGCCCCAACATGCTATAAAAACTCCACAGCCCACCTGTGCCACAATAACTGGTTTTCTGCATATAAAAGCCAGGACCAGTGTTAGGGGGTAGCAAGCAGGGCTATTGCCTGGGACATCATGCCACAAGGGCCCCCATGAAATGACGATGCTCAGGCTTTGGATGGGTGATGGGACACAGGGCCCCGGGCTTCAGCACCATGCAGTGGGGCTTTGGTTTTCTGCCCTGGGCCCCAGCGAGTCTAACGCTGGCCATGCTTGGTGGGCTCCCTGTAACCTGCTGGCTGCCCCCCATGAGGCCCGGGACCCCTGCTTGAGAACCACTTGTATGATGGATGGAAGGATAGATAAGTGGGTAGATAAGTAGGGAGACAATAGACTGATGGGTAAGTACATGACAGATAGAAACATACCTGCCAGCATTGGAAACAAACAAAAACAAAACAAAAACAAAAACCCAGTAGTTATAACCAACATAAATGTACATAACTGTATGTTGATTTGCATAAATTGGTTGCCCCACTTACATCCACCCCATGCAATCAATACTTAAATTTCAGACCCAGTCATTCTCCAGCGACTACATCCAGGTGCTGCCTCTTTTCCCCCTAGCGCGCTCTGTGCCTGGGCCGTGATGTCCGGGTCTGAGGCAAAGCTTCCGGAACCTTCCACCCTCCCTGAGACAGTTGGGTGCTGCCGCCTCTGTGCCACGGCCCCCAGTTGTGCCACCTTTGCTTCCCAATTCCCTCTTTTATACCCGCCTCCATTTACTGCCCCAGGTGGTATTGCCCCCTGATTCATCCCCTCATATATTGCCTCTGGCCCCCATTTGCTACCTCCATCTTATTTACCCTTGCCCCCATTTGCTACCTCGTGTCCCCAGTGCACTCTGCCCTCCATGTGCCCCCATCTACTGCCCCATCTCATTTACCCCACCCTCCTTTGCTCCCCTGTGCCCCCAAAGCACCTCCGCCCCATTTGCTGTCTCCTGCCCCACATAAGTTGCCCTCTCCTCAGAATGCTGCTGGCTTTCTCACCTCCACACCTAACCCCGAGCCCCAGCTCCCCCCTTACCACAAGGGTCTTTGTGCTTCTCCTGCTGCCTTCAGGGGAGCCCCCCTCACTTCCAGGCTATGGGTGGCCCCCAAGAGCGGCCACTGCCCCCCGTTCCCACAGAGAGCGCTGGGGTCTTCAGGAGAGGGAGGGGGACACGTGCACTCAGCCCACCCCACAGACAGACTGAGCTCCACTGGCTTGCTCCCCTCCCCCCCACACACACACCCCTGGGGAGGCTGTGGGGGGGGGGGTTGGGGGTTTCCTCCTTGAAGAACCCAGCACTCTCTGTGGGAATGGGAGGCAGTGACCTCTCTTGGGGGCACCCTGAAGACTGGCAGTGGGGGGCATTAAGGGGCACACAGACCCCTGTGGTAAGAGGAGAGCCTGCACCTGGGGTTAGGTATGGGGGTGAGAAAGAGCAGCGCTCTGAAGGTGGGGCATGGGGTAGCCGCACTACAGGGGAGGGGAGGGAGGCAACACATGGATGGGCAGGAGCACATGAGGGGGGAAGAGAGGGGAGGCTAGGCAGCAGTAGGGTGACCAGATGTCCCAATTTCACAGGGACAGTCCCGATATTCAGGGCTTTGTCTTAAATAGGTGCCTATTACCCTGCCCCCCTTGTCCTGATTTTTCATACTTGCTATTTGGTCACCCAAGGCAGCAGCCACCTAAACAAGGGGAGACTGGGGATACCAGGGGTCTCCAGGCTCTCCCCTGGCCTGAGCCCCCTTGGCCAGAAGCAGAGCTGTGCAGAGTGGGAGAGACAGTGTCAGCATCTTCATAACCCCCCTTGGGAAAGGGGAAAGGAAGAGCCAGAGCAGGGGTGGGCAGGGCAGCTGTAGAGGGAGCGGAGGTATCGCAGGGCTTAAATTCAAACAGAGCTGTCTGGAGCGGAGCTCCAATAAACATTTTCAAACCTGCAGGACCCCCAGTGCCTCCTGTGGGGCTGAAAGCCCGAACCTCGGCATGCCCCACAGGGCTGAAGCCTTGAGCCCAGGTGTGCTCCACGGGGCTGAAGCCCCAAGCCCCGGTGCCCTCCCCCATTGGAGTAAAGCCCCAAGCCACAGTGGCCCCGCCCCAGGCCTAAAGCACCGAGACAGCCCCCCCACCATGCAGCTAGAGCCCAGTGTGGGGGAAGGGTCTGGGGGGCTCCGAGAAAAATCTCTGAGAATTTAAGCCTTTGGTTACATAACTGGGAGGCGAGTGGGGGGGGGGGGGTGTTCTGCCAGCTCTCTGGGCTGAGGGGTCAGGCTGGCCCTTATCCCAGGGAGCAGCTCTGAATGGCTGCTCTTCCCCATTTCCCTGCCTCCTAGGGAACACCAGTCAAACAGATGGGAATTTATTTCCTCATAGACCCTAGAAGGTCCTTAGTGTGGGCTGGCAGCAGGCAAGCAAGCAAGCCAGTGTCATATGGATTCACTGGGGAAATGGGGTTTGAGGAGGGATTCTAAAGAACAAGATGGTGGACAAGAAGCTGGAGTCACTTCCAGCATGAAAGGTGAGGAGCAGGAGAGGAGAGATACATGCACAACAAAAGGACCTTACCCTTCTCTCCTTCCACACATGGAAATCCATCAGTGCTGATGGGGGAGCATGTTGCAGACTGAGGGTAATAGTCAGACATCTGAAATAGCTCCCGCCAAAAAAACCCTGTCTCTCAAACTCAGCTCAAACCTTGCTGCTTTTTGGAGACTTTTTCCCCCTCTCTCATTATTTTTCTTTTTCATAAGCCTCTAACATATCTGTGTGATCCCCACTCTGCATCTCACTGCTGCTCTTGGAAAATATTACCAGCATCTTGGAGAGAAGGGAAAGGAATCCACCAGGCCAATGTGGTTTATACTATTCCAGGAAGAAAGTACAGTGCTCAACACAATGGGGTACTGGTCCATGACTAGAGCTCCTGCTTGCTGTGTTAATACAGATAATAATAATAATTAATTCCATAATTAACAATGCAATAAAAATAATAAACAACAATAATTAATAACGATGCTCAATAAGTAATAGAATATGAGTACCTCACAGTGGGTTGTTCTTTCTTTTCAGGGATAAAACTCTGGGGTCTGTAATATCCATGAAACAGTGAACTAGCTCTCAGAAGATCCAGGTAACATCTTTGAGTCTTTGGGGCAGTTTTAGTCAATGGGAATGTTTTGATAACGTAATGTTTCATCTTGTGTTTCTTTGGGCAAGTGTCTTGTCAGTCACTATCATGTGTGGGTGTTCTGGAAATATTATAATTAATTATATGATCACATATTACTATTGTTAACACATTCTTCTGGGCTCTGCCCAAATATATGGGAAGACACAGTCCCTGGCTTGAAGAACTTAACACAGAACACTTCTGCTTCAACTTGCTTATGCCGTTTCCATTAAACAGGTGGATTTAGCATTTAATAAAAATATTGTTATATTTCTCATTTGCTTACTAATTATGCTCTCAGTCCTACAGCCCTGGCTCATGCGAGAATTCCCATGGAATCCAAAGGGAGAGCTCATCTGAGCAAGGGCTTCTCAGGTGATTAACCAAAATTAGCCCTTGTTCAATGTAAACAAATGCAGTGATTGTCAAAACTGAGTGGGGTATTTTGATTATTAATTTTTAATTACCGGCAGCACATTAGGCGCATTGCAAGACAATAGAAACCCATAGTATCTGCACTGAAGAGTTTACAATCTAAATAGATAACACAAGAATATGCTGGGAGACTTGGGAATGGTGCGTGGGCATTCCAGGAATATGGGGAAGCATGGGAGAATCAGGAAGATAAGAGCAGCAGAGGGAAATAAAGGGCGTGGTGGGGTAGACTTAGTTACCAGGGTGTTGGGGGCATGATAAGAAACAAGAGCAGTGGTATAAGAGGAACTGTTCTAGTACTAAGCAGTGTGCTGCTCTGGCAGAGCCGTGAGAAGGCCTTGGAGCCAGCAGACCAATTACAGGAAAAAATTACAGTGTATGAACAAACCTTTGTTGGGTCCCAGGGCTGTAATAACCACATTGTTTCGGGACATGATTCAGAGACATGGGCATAGCTGTGTGGGGACTTGTAATATGTCATGCTTCTAATTTATCGTTGTACTGAATCAGGTGAAAGGACATTACCTCATTCCTACCTGCACTAGCTTCAGAAACTTCTCTTAGTCCCTCATTTTCACCATCCCGAAAAAAGATTTCAGTTAATGATATTGTAAAGAGGGGGATATGGAAGAGAGGGTATGATTATTCCATCTGCTTGACTGATTGCACCCAGCACTCCATTTCCATCAATATTAGCTCTGTTGTTATCACAAGTATTTACGTACTCTTGCATCAATATTCATCAAATTCAGCAGCACACAGACTCCAGAGCAGCACAACTCAGCATCTCCCTGAGGACCACTGCAGGCAGGATACCCCATTGTCTTAAGAACATAAAACCAGCCATCCTGGGTCAGACCAATGGTCCATCTAGTCCAGTAGCCTGTGTTCCAACAGTAACCAGTGCCAGGTGCTTCAGAGGGAGTGAACAGAAAAGGGCAATTATCAAGTGATTCATTCCCATTCAGCCAGGTTCAGTATCTGGCATTCAGAGGTTTAGCGACACCCAGAGCCTAGGGTTGCATCCCTGACCATCTTGTCTAACAGCCATTGATGGACCCACCCTCAATGAACTTATCTAATTCTTTTTTGAACCCAGTTATACTTTTGGCCTTCACAATATCCCCGGGCAATGGGTTCCACAGATTGACTGTGCATTGTGTGAAGAAGTACTTGAGTTTATTTTAAACCTGCTGCCTATTAATTTCATTGGGTGACCTCTGGTTCTTGTGTTATGTGATGGGGTAAATAACACTTTCCTATTCACTTTCTCCACACCGTTCATGATTTTATAGACCTCTATCATATCCCTCCCACTTAGTTGTCTCTTTTTTAAGCTGAAAAGTGCTAGTCTTTTAAATTTCTCCTCATATGGAAGCTGTTCCATATCCCTAATCATTTTTGTTGCCCTTCTCTGTACCTTTTCCAATTCTAATATATCTTTTTTTTGAGATCAGATGACCACATCTGCATGCAGTATTCCAGGTGTGGGCACACCATGGATTTATCTAGTGGAATTGTAATATTTTCTGTCTAATTATCTATCCCTTTCCTAATAATTCCTAATATTCTGTTCGCTTTTTTGACTGCCACCCATACAGAGGGGATGTTTTCAGAGAACTATCAACAATGACTCCAAGATCTCTTTCTTGAGGGGTTACAGTTAATTTAGACTCCATCATTTTTATATGTATATTTGGGATTCCAATGTGCATTATTTTGCACTTATCAATGTTAAAATTTATCTATCATTTTGTTGCCCAGTCACCCAGTTTTGCAAAATCCCTTTGTAACTCTTTGCAGTCAGCTTTGGAATTAACTATCTTGAGTAATTTTGTACCATCTGCAGACTTTAGCACCTCACTGTTTACCTCTGTTTTCCAGATCATTTTTGAACATGTTGAAATGCACTGGTCCCAGTACAGATCCCTGAGGGACCCAGCTATTTACCTCTCTCCACTGTGAGAACTGACTATTTATTCCTACCCTTTGTTTCCTATCTTTTAACCAGTTACTGGTCCATGAGAGGACCTTCCCTCGGATCTGATTTTGAACCTTTGGTGTGGGACCTTGTCAAAGGCTTTATCAAAGTCCAAGTACACAGTATCAACTGGAAGAAACTTGTCCATATGCTTGTTGACAACCTCAACCAAGTCTAATAGATTGGTGAGGCAAGATTTCCCGTTACAAAAGCCATGTTGACTCTTCCCCAACATATCATGTTCGTCTATGTGTCTGATAATTCTGTTCTTTACTATAGTTTCAACCAATTTGCCTGGTACTGAAGGTAGGCTTACTAGCCTGTAATTGCCAGTATCGCCTCTGGAGCCTTTTTTAAAACTCACTGTCTCATTATCTACACTCCAGCATCTGATACAAAGGCTAATTTATTTGATAGTTTACACATCAGTTACTAGTTCTGGAATTTCATATTTGAGTGCCTTCAGAACTCTTGGGTGAATATTATCTGGTTCTGGTGACTTATTACTGTTTAATTTATCAGTTTGTTCCAAAACCAACTCTTTTGACACCTCGGTCTGGGACAGTTCCTCAGATTTGTCTCTTAAAAAGAATGGCTCGGGTGTGGAAATCTCCCTCATATCCTCTGCAGTGAAGATCAATGGAAAGCTTCTCCACAAGTCTTGTCTTCCTTGAGTGCTCCCTTTAGCATCTCGATCATCCAGTGGCCACACTAATTATTTGACAGGCTTCCTGCTTCTGGTGTACTTGAAAAAAAATTTGCTGTTAGTTTTTGTGTCTTTTGCTAGTTGCTCTTCAAATTCCTTTCTGGCCTGCCTAATTATATGTTTACACTTGACTTGTCAGAGTTTATGCTCCTTTTTATTTTCCTAAGTAGAGTTTTACTTCCAATTTTAAAAGACAGCTTTTTGCCTCTAACCTCCTCTTTTACTTTGTTGTTTAGCCATGGTGGCATTTTTTGTCCCTCTTACTTTATTTGGGGAGGAGGGGTATACATTTAGTTTGAGCCTCTATTATTGTGTTTTTAAATAGTTTCCACGCAGCTTGCAGGCATTTCACTCTAGTGACTGTTCCTTTTAATTTTTATGTAACTAGCTTCCTCATTTTTCTGTGATTCCCCTTTTTGAAGTTAAATGGTACTGTTGTGGGTTTCTCTGGTATTTTTCCCCCTCCAGGGATGTTAAATTTAATGACATTGTAGGTGGTATTACTGAATGACTCAGCTACATTCACCTCTTGGACCTCTTCCTGTGCTCCACTTAAGACTAAAACAAGAATTGCCTTTTCCCTTGTGGGTTCCAGGACTAGCTTCTCCAAGAAGCCGTCACCAGTGGTGTCTAGAAATTTCATCTTTACATCCGAGCCTGAGGTGACATGTACCCAGTCAATATGGAAATAATTGAAATCCCCATTATTATTGGGTTTTCTGTGTTTGTAACCTCTCTAATCTCCCTGAGCATTTCACAATCACCGTCACCATCCTGATCAGGTGGTCAGTAGTGTATTCCAACTTCTATAATCTCATTATTCAAACATGGAATTTCTATCCATAGTGATTGCATGGTACAAACATTGATTCATTTAAGATTTTTACTAAATTTGACTCTATGTTTTCTTTCACATATAGCGTCATCCCCCTTGCCCAAGTGCAACCTACTCTTTCATTCCTATATATTTTGTACATAGGATATTTTGTTTTAGGAGTCTCCATTGCCATTTCCTTAGGTGTTTAAATATCATCCCTGAGCGCTCCAAAAGCATCTGACCAACCCGAGGCTCATGGTGTTAAAGCAGCAGTCTCTTCCATGGCTAATTTTCATTCTGACAGGACAAACACCCAAGTGATTGAGCAGTCGAGGGGGCACTGAACTAAAGAATCTTCCCCACCAAGAGAGCATGACCTTGTTTCCATTAAGTGAACTGGCTTCCTCTTACCCAGGGCAGAACAGATCACTGCTCAGCAGGGGCACATGCTGCTGCTGGAAAAGTTTTTCTCATTTTATCCCTTTTCCTTTCTTTCAATAATGTGTCCTCTTGTGATCCATTGTGCAGGGTTAGGCAGACACTTCATCATTAACAGAAGCAACCAGAGCAGTTTTTCTAGCTGCCCCTGGGCCCTCCATGAACTTCCTGCCAGAGTAATGGAGTTAAACCGACAGAATGACTTTGTCATTGGTTTGTCATTGGTCTGCCTTACCTGAAGTGTTTTGGCAGGGGCAGTAGTTTGTGGGTGAACTTAGAGACCATGAAACTTATTTAATAGCATCTGGTTTAGTCTAGACAGGGAATGTACAAGCTCTGCCTATAAAGCTCTGCCAATGCACTGCAATCCATATGTGAAATACCAGCTGCTGCTCCAAGCCTGGGCCCCTACACAGCTGTGAAAACATTCTGCATTCCAAAACTACAGTGCTGTACACGTGCCAGCCCTGAATCTGCACAGAGCTCTGGCCAACGCAATACATTCCCAACTAGAAGTGGCAGCTGCATTTCTGAGCCCACTTGCCGCTCAGTTAATGCACCTCAGTCCTGACATGGTGCTGCTTCTGATGTTCAACTCAGTGCAGCTGTGTCTGTGCATCTCAATCCTAACGTATAATACACCTAATATCCCAGTCCTGGGAGCCTGCATAGCCTTCCAGGTACACTTGAATTCTGATTTGCAGCATTTCTTGCTACTCTGCTAGGCCCACATCCTGCTCTGCCTACACACTGAAGTCAAAGGAAAGGGAATAACAGAGCAGTGGCAATGGGAAGATACAAAGCAGATGATGCAGGAGGGGTTACAAGAAGGGGGCCTTGGATATGGTGATGAGAAGACACAGAGTTTGAAAATGAAGCAGTTTACACTTGTGGCTTCCTTGCATTCAAATCCTGTTCCTGGCATTTTTTGTCAGAAGGATACAAGAAGTGCAGTTGGCTTTGCGGTATCTTTCTTGTCTCTGTAACATCCGCCACTTTTTTGCTCTTAGTGTATTAATGATTCACGAACATCCCCGGCAACTGTTGGTGTGTTTTGGACCCTGAAGTAGCAGAAAGGCCCATGGTGGTCAGAAGTGCAGTCTTACGTCACCTTTTGCAGCTTCAAGTCATTAAATCTAGAGACAGAGTAATGACAGGCTATGTGAGAATTAGCCTTGGCCTCCAAAGCCATCACACTGACAGAAACATGTTCCTTTAGAGCTTAATCAGACACTGCACATGACACAGAACCTTTCCCCCCAATCCCGTAGGACACCCCTCACCCTTCTGTCTCCCAAGGATGAAGTTGTACTGCAGTGAAATTTGACACTAATGTGAATCTTCAAAGACTACAAAGGTCCCTTTGGGAAAACGTTAGGTGAGAGCTAGCTCTCTTGCATCTATCTCCATTTGCCTATCATGAAGACTGAAAGAAGTGCTATTGCTCTCTTTCCACATAGTCACCTATCTGGCTTTTTCTGTCTTACATTACTATTATTTTGAAAGCATGGAGGAGGCAATAGGCATACGCTAGTGGTTAGAGAGCACAGTACTGCGTGTCAAAAATCTGGGTTCTGTGACTGACTTGCTGTGAGACCTTAGGCACATCACTTAACTTCCCTGTGCCTTGGTAAAGCAAAACATTATTAGTGAGGGCTGGTGAAAGGCAAATTTCTCTCTCCTTTCTCCTCTGCTGATCAATAATAGTCACTTTTGTGGAGCAGTTCCTATTCAAGGATCTGAAAAGATTTTGCAACCATTTAATGAAACTTCCCCATAGCTATGAAACAGATAAATAATTATGGGGAAACTGAGCTACAAAGAGGTTAAATAACTTGCCCAAAGTCATGTAGTGAGGCATAGTTGGGAACTGAACCCAGAAGTCCTGATTCCCAGTCTTCCCTTGTTCAAGCCGCTCATCAACATTGCCTTTCTTCAGCTCTCTTTTAAAATTTCACTGCAATGTTTAGCTGACCTCCTCTAATGGATCCTGAAATCCCCCATATCCCTCATGGAGAAGGCAATAGAAATCTGGGGACTGGTGGAGTCATAGCACTGAAATCCATCTAGTTTTAAATAGCTGAAAGTCATCTCAGGAGAGAAGGACAACATTGGATTTCCGGAGACTTCATTCAATGAATTGTTGATTGGAAAAGTTCTTTCAGATCCCTGTGGAGGGGAGTCTGGAAGAAATGTGTTTTCCAAAAGGAGGATAGCGGGTAAGTTGTTAATGACTTCAACAAAGCAAGAGAAGGCACATTAGGAGGTTGGCCAGAAGGGTAAAAATAGGAGACTGGTCTAGTGCTCATTAGTGGTTTGCTAAAATTAACTCCATTACCATGTTTGCTTTCATTGCAAACCTTCCATTTAATTGCAATTATCACTGAACTGCAAAGAAGGGTTCCTGCTAGGTTCCACAGGTTGTAAGAATACCAAGAGAGTGCAATGCTGAGCTGTGTGAGTTGCTAGTTTTAAGGATTGCCTAAATAGTTTAGTCTGTCGGAGCCTAGTGCTGGCTGAGATTTTGCTGTATACTTATCTCGGGAGGAGAGAATACACCTCCTGTTGTTTGCCTTCAGGGAGCTCACATGTAGAGTTCCACACAAGCAAATGCCTGCATAGATGAGGCAAGATGGATTCTGTGAAAGATGAGGGAAACAGAGAGGGCCTGATTCAGAGTTCATTGAAGTCAGACAGAGCTTTAGTGTAGACTTCAGTGGGATTTGGATCAATCTCAGGAAAAGCAAGATTTTTTAAAAAAATCAAACCCCCTTCCAAATCTCTCTTGCCTTCCTTTTTATATTATATATATATACATATGTGTGTGTGTGTGTGTATATACATATAGCATTCTCTCCCTCGCTTTCTCTCCCCTTTCTACTTCATCCTTCATGTCCTGTATTTCTTTTGCTCCCTGGATAGCTTTCCATGGTGTGTGTAGTTTGGTGACTGAAAGCAGTGGATATCATTCTATTTTCTACATTTTTGTGCACTTTTAAAGGTAGAGGAGTCCTGTCTGTTCATTGTGGCAGTGGCTGCCATTTTGTGTTTCAGTTCAGACTCAGAATGTTACAAAGGGAGTCAAAGGACATGAAGCATTTTTTATCAAAATGAATGGCAAAGCATTTTGTACTCGACAGACACACCAGTGAAATGCAGCCAGCTAGCACCTAGCGTGACTATGGAGACAGGGACAATTATGCCAAGGACAGAATTACACTTACAGAAAGTCCCATGAGATTTTTAATGTCCTAGACGTTGCAGCTCTAGGCCTGATTTTCTCTTGTCTCAGTGAGGTCAAGGGAGGTTTCATGGTGTAAAGCAGCAGAGAGTCAGGCCCTTTCTTGTTAAGATCTTACCTGAAACCTCCCAGAAAGTTGACTACATCAAACTCATTGTAGTCCCTTAAGAAGAATGAAAGGCTAAATTGCACATGGCTGGATTGGAATCTGTTTCTGGTATGGAGTCATGAGAAATCTGATGCTTATAGCAATAAGCCAGTTGCTGTCGCTTCTGACTTTTCTTCCATGCTCAGTCACAGATGATTATGAGTCCGAATGGCAACTGGTTTTGGGAAAAGAAGCATTTTGGACAGTAAAGGTGTAAAAAAGAACAAATAAAAGAAAAGGGAACAGAAAAGGAGGAGATAAAATTCTTTTATGAAAGTAGGTCAGACGAGCTCTATGGACTGGCTGCTTGGACTTCTTAAGAACAGAAAAAGCTGCAGTTTGAGATGGAGATTGCACTGAGAAGTGAAAGCAGATGTTCTCTGAATGCAGTTAGCTACCAGCAATAAACTGCTAAATGTTTGGAAAATGCAGTAATCCAGTCCTCTGATTGCTCCTTCTGTACCTCCAACACTGACCCTGCAACAGCGCTGAGAAATAAGAGCAGCTTGATTTTAAAGAAAAGAAAAGAAAAGAAAAGAAAAGAAAAGAAAAGAAAAGAAAAGGGTAAATGGCTGTAAAGTTTTAAAGTGGCTAAACTCATTTTTATTCAAACTGCTGGGGAAAGAGTTGTCTCATTCTTGTAAATGATTCCCAAGCATTGCTTCCTGCTAAATCAGAGGTGGGCAAACTACGGCCCGCGGGCCACATCTGGCCTGCAGGACTGTCCTGCCCGGCCCCATAGCTCCCAGCTGTGGAGGCTCGCCCCCAGCCCCTCCCCCGCAGCTAAGGCTCTGCGCGGGCAGCGCTCTGGCCCACCGCTCCTACCGGGCAGCACAGGGAACGCAGCTGGCTCCGGCCGGGCGGCGCGCTCCTGCTGCTCTGAGCAGCATGGTAAGGGGGCGGGGGGTTCTGGGGGGCAGTCAGGAAGCAGAGGGTGGTTGGATGGGGTGGAGGTTCTGGGGAGGCAGTCAGGGGACGGGGAACAGGGAGGGTTGGGAGTGGGAGACCCGGGGGGCCTGTCAGGAGGCGGGGGTATGGATATGGGTCGGGGCAATCAGGGGACAGGGAGCGGGGGGTTTGGATAAGGGGGTGGGATCCTGGGGGGCATTTAGGGGTTGGGGGGCCCGGAAGAGGGCAATCAGGGGACGAGGAGCAGAGGGCAGTTGGATAGAGGGTGGGAGTCCTGGGGGGACTGTAAGGGCACAGGGGTGTGGCTAGGGGTTGGGTCAGTCCGGGGACAGGGAGCGGAGGGGGGGGGGTTGGATAGAGGGTGGGGTTCCAGGGGGCGGTTAGGGGCGGGGGTCCCAGGAGCGGACAGTCAGGGGACAAGGAGCAGGGGGGGTTGGATGGGTTGAGGATTTTGAGGGGGGCAATCATGGGGCAGGAAGTGGGAGGGGGCAGATAGGGGGCAGGGGCCAGGCTGTTTGGGGAGGCACAGCCTTCCCTACCCAGCCCTCCATACAGTTTTGCAATCCAGATGTGGCCCTCGGGCCAAAAGGTTTGCCCACCCCTGTGCTAAATGCTGGTGTTTTGCTTCTGTGGATTGGATGTGAACGTAGCTAAGATGGGAGTGACATGAAAGTGACATCATCTTCTCTGTGGTAGTTTATCAGCAGAGCTGGCTGCTGGGACCTATGCTATTTTTGTCTTGGAGTAGCCCAGCCAATCTGTGGGACAGTCCTAAATATAATATGGGATTGTCGGTCTGTGGCTATCTGAGATTGTAGATAGGTGTTCAGATCCCTTGATGATGGGCAAAAAAGACATGGGAGAGCATTAGAAGTGTCTATGTAGGTAGGTACCACAGATTATGGAGGAAGGTAGATAAAGTGGAATAGCTTAGTAGGTAGAAAAGAATGGGTGGCAAATAGGGCCTCTGCTGTCTGCTTAGTCTTAGGCGGAGCTATCGGAGTGAAAAGCAGCTGCTCCCTGCTTGCCTGCTCTCTGCGAAGGAACCAGCCCTGCCAAACCTTAAACACTAAGCTAATGAAATTCCTCCAGGGAAGCCATTCTGATGTGACATATTGTCCCAACCACAGAATTTCAGCTGAAGGCAGGATGGATGGTCACTAGTGAAAAAGAAATGTCAGTGTGCAGATACTTCCCCAGACCTCTCAGCTCTGCCAGTCTCACAGTAACACGTTCTTCCCCTTCCTGCCCCAGCCAGAGCCAGGGGGCACAAAAGCCACCTCTAAAAAGAAAAACAATGGGCAGGAAAATTTTAGGGCCAAGGGTTGGGTCCATGCCACAGATGATAATTCAGATATGTTCTTTGACCCAATTTGTAAGTGCACCAAACCATAATGTATACAGCAGCAAAGAGAAATCTCAGCCCACGTGCATTCTTCACCTGAAAATAACTCCGCTACTCTGAGCTGGATGGATGCAGCTTCCAGAGCCCACCTAGGCTATGTACGTTATGTGGGAGGCACAGTTTGAGCTGCCATGCATGTGGGTCAAGCAGAGATCACATCAAAGTCCATATTCAAAGTTCTGAGGGAAGGGAGGCCAGGCCACAAGACTGGCATCATTTTGTGCCATTGGAGCCAACAAAGGCCAAGTGTAGGAAAAGAGACTACAAGGAATCCCACAGCTGATTTGTGGGACATGCAACCTTTGCTGGAGTAAGGGAGGATGGTTTATTGGTTCGTACAGAAGTCTGGGAACCAGAATGCCTGGGTTCTATTCCCAGCTGAGCTGATGACTCCTTGGGTGACCTTGAACAAGTCACTTTGTTTTGCTAAAAGAAAAGGAGTACTTGTGGCACCTTAGAGACTAACCAATTTATCTGAGCATAAGCATTAAGCATTGTTTTGCTGTACCTCATTTTTCCCAGCTATAAAATGGGAATTATAACATTTAACTCCCAGGGGCAGTGTGATGGTTAATTAATTAATGTGTGTGTGTATGGAAGTGATGATATTCTGTGATCTGTTGCCTCAGAGCATTGAGATAGGCTCTGGCCTAAAAAAAGGAAATAAACAATATCTATCCCAATGAAGTTATCCCTGTGGTATCTCAGTGTGAGTATCATTATTAGTGCTGAAAGAAGGCTCCATTTTGTTGTGCTGTAGATTCAGATAACCTTTATTTTATTTTATTGTGCTTCCAGGGCAGCCTTTTGTAGCTCAGGAGAAGGAAGACTGGATCTGGTGACCTTTGCTAATTTCCCCTGTTGATCTCTGCACCTCCTCTGAGTGAATGGTGCATAATGGCAAGAAAAGCCCTGGGTAATTCTGTCAGCTGGCAAGGGATAAGTGAGGGGCACATGTATCAAGAGCATTATATTGCCTGAAAGATGCCATTGATTAGCTAAGACATTTGAGATCATTTTCAGCATCCGGGGGGAAAGTGGCAAGAAATCAGATGCTGAGTTTAAGCAGGGATGCAATGCAGCAAGCAAAACCTCAGGGCCCAGTGTGAAAAGCAAATAAATCAGTTAAGTCGTGTATTCAGTAAATAGAGGGGATGTTCAGTTTCCCCCGGAATAACTCGTGTGTGTGTGTGTGTGTGTGTGTGTGTGTGTGCACACGTGAGTGTGTGCACGCACACAAGTGCTTATTCACCTGGCTGAGGTATAAGTGAAAGGAGCTTGTGTGTGTATGTGGGGGAAGATTATAAGCAGGAGTTAAGGGGCGTGTGTATGTGTGTTTGCAGGGATGGACAGGGAGGGAGGTGGGTGGATAGGATGTAGGTAGGAGATGTGTTCATGACAGGGGGCTAACTGGAGCCATGCCAGGCACAGTAAGCTTGAAGCCCAGCAAAAAGACTGCACATCTGCACGGCCCATCCTGTGAAAGGCAGTGAAGGAGGACTGTAGGGCTTTGTTTATCATAAGCCTTTCTGCTGAGTGAGGTTGGCTAATCATTGGCCAGCAAGCCTAGCTGGTGGAGATTGCAGGATTGTTAGGGAAGGCCAGTAGTTTCTGGCCTGTTAATGGGGGGGACTCTGAGAGAAGAGAGAGGAGACATGAAGAGTTAGGAGAAGAGGGTCAGTTTGGGAAAAAGCCAAGGCTCTTCCAGCACTTAATTTGGAGCTCCCCACCTTCCCTGATCCGAAGGGAGATGGTGACATGACCTGCTTTAGGAAACAGATGTCACCATTAATGTCTGTAGGTGAAAAGGGTAGCAAATGCTGATCTAATGTATCCTAGTTCTTTGCAACCCACATGAAACACTTGTCCCTTTCACTGCCAATTACCTGGGGGCTTCAGTGATCACAGCATTATCATCAGGAATAAAAGACTATGAGCCTGCAGTCCAGAGTGTAGAACACAAGGTAATACGCTTCCAAAAAAGACATTATGCAATGGAGAGAGTAGAGAAATGAAGAGGAGAGAATAAGCCCCTGGCAAAGGGAATTAATCAGCTACCAGAATCAGGCTGGGCACCAGTGAGCTCTGAGCACAGTTTTAAGTTGAGATGCAGATCGGGGGGTGGGGTGCTTGCAGATATGAAGGGGACAAGGTAACGAGGATGGGAGGGTACTGTACAGAGGGGGTTGAAGTGATTATGTGGATGCAGAGGATGGAGTGATATGAGAAGGGATGAATATGTAGGGTGAGGCAGAGACTAGTGATGTATGAGTGAACATACACAGGCATAATTTGTTAAGAGCTTCAGGATTAAGTAGGGCAGATACACTCATCTATATAGGTAATCCCGAAAGGGCAAGGTTGAGATAGAGGTGAGGTGAAGTGAAAAGATTCCATTGCTTTTATACTCAGTCTTGGCTAAAAGGAGGCTCCAAGCAACCCGTCTGGCATTTGAGATCTTCTTTTGTGGGGAAAAGCCCCCTTATGGAGGGTCTCTGAGGCTTGTTTGGGTGAGCCACCAGCTAGCTAGAAGGAACATGGTTCAGAGGAGAGGGAGAGGTGAGCTGTGCTGAAAGACAGTTGTCTCAACAGCAACAGAGGAGCTAGTCTAGCCCCTTTGGTACCAAGCAGCTTTGATGTGGTTCTGAAATCATGCCTCGCTGGGTCTCTCTCGCAAGACATTGCATCAGCAATGCAAATTGCTGCTGCTCCCTGCAGAAAGATAATAAAGAGACTTTGGATTCCACCCTGTGTGTGACCTAACCAGCTAAATAGGTCACACTGAGTTTTGAAAAATGCTCCAGTTTTCATCTAATAGGCAATTTTTCTGCATAATTTGCAGAACAAGCAAAAAGCTATTATGTAAAATTTATCAGTCACAATTGGCTCTCATCGGAGATTGGGAGCAGACAGAATCCTCCTAGGAGAGGGGAAATTCTCTAAAATTTCATTCCCCAGCTTTGGTTGCCCAACGTTATACTGCATTCCTGTCCCAAGGGGATCCATAAACACTGCTCTCGTATCCCCCAAGTGCTGGTCTTGCAGTTAACATGGCAGTAGAAGTCCTTGCATGCCTAACAGTGAGTAACTGATGGACCTGCCAACACATTGTCCAGGCTGAAGAAGATAATTGCAAATTACATTATTATTACAGTTATTATGGAAAATGTGCAGTAAAGTTTGCTGCTTCTCTTAGGTAACAACCATAAAGCTCCAGTAGAGAGATATAGTTCAAGGGCATTGCAATGCACCATGCAGAGCTTCTTCCATGGCCAGGAATCAGAACATTTGTATCTGTCTGTGCCTATACAGCATCTGCTAATTTCAGGGCCAGCAGTGCACTTTCCAGTTCCTAAATTGCCTGGCTAGGGGGACTGAGCCATGGGTTACCTCCCCTCTAAAGGTTTGAATATGTGCTGTGAGTTGCTTTACCCTTGAAGGAGAACATTTGGTAGCATAGTACCTGCCTGTCTAGTTTGAATGCCAGAAGGAAAGATCAAATTTGCCTGAGCTTTGATACTGTCTCACATGACCTCATAAACAAACTAGGGAAATACAACCTAGATGGAGCTACTATAAGGTGGGTGCATAACTGGTTGGAAAATCGTTCCCAGAGAGTAGTTAACAGTGGTTCACAGTCATGCTGGAAGGGCACAACGAGTGGGGTCCCGCCGGGATCGGTACTGGGTCCGGTTCTGTTCAATAGCTTCCTCAATGATTTAGATAATGGTATAGAGAGTACACTTACAAAGTTTGTGGACAATACCAAGCTGGGAGAGGTTGCAAGTGCTTTGGAAGATAGGATTAACATTCAAAATGATCTGGACAAACTGGAGAAATGGTCTGAAGTAAATAGGATGAAATTCAATAAGGACAAATGCAAAGTACTCCACTTAGGAAGGAACAATCAATTGCACACATATAAAATGGGAAATGACTGCCTAGCAAGGAGTACTGTGGAACGGGATCTGGGGGTCATAGTGGATCACAAGCTAAATATGAGTCAACAGTGTAACGCTGTTGCAAAAAAAGCAAACATCATTCTGGGATGTATTAGCAGTAGTGCTGTAAGCAAGACACGAGAAGTAATTCTTCCGCTCTACTCCGTGCTGATTAGGCCACAACTGGAGTATTGTGTCCAGTTCTGGGCACCACATTTCAGGAAAGATGTGGACAAACTGGAGAAAGTCCAGAGAAGAGCAAGAAAAATAATTAAAGGTCTAGAAAACATGACCTATGAGGGAAGATTGGGAAAAAATGGGTTTGTTTAGTCTGGAGAAGAGAAGATTGAGAGGGGACATGATAATAGTTTTCAAGTACATAAAAGGTTGTTACAAGGAGGAGGGGAAAAAATTGTTCTTCTTAACCTCTGAGGCTAGGACAAGAAGCAATGGGCTTAAATTGCAGCAAGAGCAGTTTAGGTTGGACATTAGGAAAAACTTCCTAACTGTCAGGGTGGTTACGCACTGGAATAAATTGCCTAGGGAGGTGGTGGAATCTCCATCATTGGGGATTTTTAAGAGCAGGTTAGACAAACACCTGTCAGGGATGGTCTAGATAATACTTAGTCCTGCCTTGAGTGCAGGGGACTAGACTAGACGACCTCTCAAAGTCCCTTCCAGTTCTATGATTCTATGAAAAGGCACAGGGCCCTTGGTTAGGGTTGGCCCTGACTGTGCCTGTAAGTTGCCTCCCGCACTGTATCAATTAATCATCAGGGACCTGTCCCATTCCCACTGAAACTCATGGCCATCTTTCCATTGGCTTTAATAGAAGCTGGGTGAGATTTCATCTGTTGGGCACATGAAGCCTTGAAGGAGCCCTGTCAGGATGAATCCTTCAAGTGCTTTTGTGTTGTCCATGCCAGAGAACAGATAGGACTCAACTGTGTTGAATATAATGGGGATTCTTCATTGAGGCTGCCAGATACAGGCAGACCCAACTGTCCTCCCTGGCTATCTAGCTCGGAGACTGACTGTGGCTATGCCTATACCATGAACTGTGGTAGCACGAGTGGCGGCAGCGGTGGCATGGCTTAGCCATGCCAGGTACAAACCTGCCTGAAACTGGTGGCTAAGCCGTGCCTCCGCTGCCATGCTTCCGAGGCTACGCTGCTGTTTATGCTCACTGAGAGCTAGCTTGACATGAGAAGGGGGATCACACCCCGAGCTTGCAGTGCAGAGTACCATAATAAGTTGTGTTGCCTAGTCTTACCACACAGGGTCTCCCTAAGTCCTGGCCTGGATGTAGCAGCCTTGGAAGGGACTGCTGACTACCTTACAGGTGCCGTATCCCAAAGAGACTGAAAACCACCCCATGATCTGAAATGATTCATGTTCTCTCTGGGCTACATAAGGGCCCAGGGCTGCAACTTAGGACAGCTGCAGCTAGTGGTGTGCAATAGGGAAGGTGTGCTGCAGTGTACCTTCCGATGGACAGTCAGTTCAAAAGGGTCTGTTGGGAAGCAGGAGTTATTATGGATGCTGAAACACTCCAGTGGGGATTTCTTTTTCCCTTTCTCTTCTCCTACAGTAAATGTTAATTATAGATGAAGGTTCACTACAGCAGAAGGGATTATAATTAATTTATATTTGAACTATAATAGATTTCACTACAGACTGCATTTCATTGCATCAAAGTGTATTATGACGGTTGTTTGCAGCCAATAATTTACATAAACAAGCCGCAAAGCATTGCACCCATTAATCCTGCAGTAAGGACAACAGACGGCAGATAAGAATATTAAAAAGGGTAAAAAAAAGAATAAAGGAAGTCTATTCAGCTGTAAACACTAAGGCCTCAGACGTGTGGTGGAGCAAGGTAACCGAACCTGAGAAATGCAGACTTGAAAGGGATGAGCTAAAATGGATTTGAGATCAGATGTAATGTCTAGATTGTGATCCATGTCTGAACTTTCCCAAGGTTCAAAAGTGTTTGATCTGGGTTTGCCCGTGGCTAACATTTAGGGAAAATATATAAGAACCAGCCTGAAAAATATCTGAATGATCTTTTGCTTTTTTCTTCAATCTGAAGACTCCAAAGCACTGGAGTGGCAATAGGTTCTAATGAATAGGGTATTGATGCGAGAGCTAGGAAAACTGGGCTCTTTTCCTGATACTGGCCTGCTGTGTGGTCTCGGGCAAGTGATTAAACCTCTCTGTGCTTTCATTTCCCCTCCCACCCATAGTCTGTTTTGTTTATTTACATTGTAAGTTCTTCAATGCAAGGTCTGGTCTAGCACAATAGGGACCCAAATGCTTTGGGGGCAGTAGGAGTCATTGTAATACAAATAATATAGTCAAACAAAAATCTGTGTTAAAGGATTAATCAGGTTGCAAAGTCAAGTACTCATAAATTAGAAAATGTTAGTATTAAGATTGCCCAGGCTTCCTTAACTCGGCCCTCTTGTGTGTATACATTATAATAGTCTTTAATCACATGATCACGTACTATTTTTTTCCAGAAGGCACCCTGCTTCACTCAGTGCATAGCACTCCTCGTCCCAGTGTACTACCTGCACGCCCCCAGACCTAGCTCTGCACCCCTCTGCATTTCAGTAAGGCTGCTTCCTCCTTCATGCTGCCTGAGCTCCTTCACAGGGAACATTGAAAGCACATGGGAGACCATCTCCGTGCTCTCAGCTCCTGTGTGTGGCACCACAGAGGCCCTGACTGCCAGGAACAACAGTTGTAGAGAAAGTCTAGCTCAGCCCTTGCCAGCCTGGGCTGGAGCATGCTCAGAGCAGTTGGAATCTTTAGCAAATTTAGTTGCCAAGTTCTAACAAATCTCTACTGAGTTTCTCCGTACTTTGATTTTTTTCAAAGGCCTATAACTTGGCCTTATTTGCATGAACTTTCATGGGGATGGTGAAAGGCCCTGACACCGGAGGGACCTGCCTGTCAAATTTCAAGCCCCTGCTCCAAAGCACATTTCAGATCAAATGGTTAAGGTTTGGCAAAGTTATAGGCAACTGAAAACAGGATCCTATAATGGGAAATGTTGGACAATCTAAAGTATAGGCATCACTACCACTCTGCCTATAATAATAATTAATAAACAACGTCACAAACATTAATGAACTCAGCCACATGTCACCCTGGGTGGTGTATAATTCCTGCTACCTTTGTTTTACCAGTGGAAAAATTGAAGTGCAGAGAGATGAAGGTAAGTGACTTAGGTCCAGATTTTTACGAGTATTTCAATGGGAGTCAGGTCCCTAAATACCTTTAAAAATGTGTCCCTTAGGCTCATTAATCAATTTCAAAATATTATCCAAAGTGGCCATGTGCTCACTGTCACAAAAACTGTTTGTGGCAGCACTGGGAATAGAACACAGCAGTCCTGATTCCCAACCCTGCACAGGACAATTTTCCTCTTTCTCTGAAATCTCAAGCTAAACATTTTGTAGGTTTGGAAATGTTTTGTTTTCCTCTTCTAGTATCATTAACGTTCAGTGCAGCCTCTGAACTTTATTGCTTCATTAGGGATGAGGAGCAGAAGTGCCAAAAGAGCCACCAAAGAGGCAGGGTTTTTTTTAGCCTGACTAGAGATGCTGGGATTACTAGAAATCCCCCCCAAAAAAACTTTTCTCCTGAGATTTTCATCTTATCCTACGTTCCCAAGATGCCCAGAGAAGTATAGGGACTTTGGGGTATTTATCTTGAACCAACTAAGTCTCCATCTATTTGAGGACTGCCAGATTCAGCTATCTTCATGAGATTTTGATCAGAAGATTGGCCTCTAATTGATGTAACCCAGGACCAAAACTATAGGGGTGGTGTGGGTCTGGTGATTTGAACCCTAGCATATTCAACACCTGAAACTTGAAGATACTTAGACACAGTTCCAGTTTTGTCTCCTCTCTGGCTTTGGGGCAGCTGTCACAAGCAGTAAGTCATTAATGTTCTACTCCCAGGTGAAGATGCAATGGGTGCTGACTCTCTTCTATCCCTTCTCTGTGATGTTGCCCCACAGAAAAAGCAAGAAAGCTGATGGTTTTGCTTTTCTTTAGTTCAAGGGACAGAGCCTTTTGTTTTTGGAACTAAAAGGACCCGGATTCTAGCTCCCTCTCTCCCCACCTCTGCTGTGGTGGGGGTGGATTTACCTGCTCATTGCTTGGATTCATCACCCAGGCAACGCCAGCACCTGATGAATCTTCACTGACGAACTTTCAGGAAAGTTCTGATGCTTCAGCTTCTGCCCTCCATTCCCACCCTGAACAAAGTACATCAGGCTTTTGGGCATAGCCAAGAACTCCATCCCCGCTGACCCCATCACAGATTGCGGAAAAGGGCAAAACCAGCTTGTCAAGGCCTTGAAAGAACAGCTGGACAACCGCTGTAAACAATGGAGAGGAAAGGTCAGGCCCCACCCTCCTTTGCCAGTGATGACCATACGTCTCCTGCATCGCAGAGCTTCTGCCAAGTAACATGATCTGGAGGAGATGGGACCGAGAGGAGAGAAGCGACAAGAATAGGCACCAGAAATAATCTGCTTTCCCAAAAGATGATTGTGAAACAGTGACCAAAGTTTCCAACAGGCTGAGGAAACTTCTTGAAAAAAAGAAAAAGCCTTTCCAAGCTAGCGATCAGTGGGCATTTAAATGGCTCATTAATTGTCCCTCTGCCATTTATCTTAAGATCTTTAATCATGATGAATCCATCAGGGATTTATTCCATTATCACAACCAGCCCCTCTGAGGGATTCGCACTCCACTCCACGTGTGTTTGAGAGATGTTATGAAACAAGCATTGCTCAGAAAGCCCCCTGCCTAGGGAGCACTTTGCATGGAGTCTAGTTTCCTCCTACATCCTTGTGAGTGTGGCACTGGTTAGATAGCAAGCTGTCCCAAATATCCCTTGGTGAGAACTGCTGCCCCAGGCTGGGAGAGAGAAGAGGCAGCCCCAGAGATGCACGCTGGGAGGGAGAGCGGACATCTACCACTTAAGTCTGTTCTGACTCAGACTCAGAGCCAGGAGCCCATTCCAGAGTGAACCCAGGATAGAAATGTTTCAGCTTTGCAGTTTAGGTCTTGCTAATTTCCACTTGGCTGTCAGTAACAATGGCCCTATAAATAACACTTACAATGTTTGTACCACAAGCTGTGGCTAAGCTTGGGGCTGCCTCACTGGTTTGTGAGGGTCTTTATCCCTTTCAGTGACACTCTTCTTGCAGCTGAGGAGGTATTTCAAATGCAAAGCTGACAGCACAGCTGAGCTGGCTGGCCACATGCAATGCTCCTCTCCCCTCAAAAAGTGGGGACTACAGCAAACTAAGCCATCCAGGGGGTTATTTTCGTTATTTACAATTTCGTTTAAAAAAGCAATAAGTCATGAGACCAAGCAAATCCGATAAAGAAGCCCTGGGGGGGAAGAACCAGGCTGCAAAGCCAGATGCAAATGCAGCCAACCAGAAACCAAAAAAAAAAAAACAACCCAAAACCCTGAGTAAAGCAGGCAATTAGTCTGTTATCACAGTCACAGGCTTTCAGTGCATACTGCTTCAGTACAGAGCAGTTTCCATTTTTGACCCTGTATGAGCTTGGGCTGGCTGTCTCAGGAGTCACTTATCTCCCCGCATGAAACCACACCAATTGCTATCCACTGAGTTTAAGTGATTAGACCCTGGTTTATACAGTAAAACTCTGGGACTTGGGCCCTGACTACATCAGCAATATTGCAAACCCCAAGCACGGCAAAATCATGAGTCATGCCCCCAAAATCATGAGATCAGCTTAAAAATAATGAGATTTATAAAAAAAAAAATTTGGGAAGTCTTTTGATTTGCCTCCTGGTTTCTGGGTCACATCTTTCAAGTTTTTCTCTGCAAATACAAAGGCTAGAAACTTGTGGGTTTTTTTTATTAAAGCTGAGATTCTCTCACAGTCACATGACTGCAGGAGCCGGGGCTTAAAGAAAAACACCAAATATTGTGAGAGACTTGCAGTAAAATTGTTAGAGTTGGCAACATTGCATTAGAGAAATTTGTTCTGGCACAGCTATGTTGATGTAGGGATACAAACCCACAATGTAGACGTGCTGCTTTAATGTAAAGCTCGACGTAAATCAGCATCGCTTGGTTATGTACTTTATTAGATTAAGCCACCCCGGTGCAAATCCCACGTTATGCTGGTACAATATCTGCATTAGGGGTCTGCACCCCTCCAAGGATGTTGTTACATCCCTGCAACTTTCCCTAATGTAGATAGTACCTTACTGTACTCCTTGAGGCCTGGGCTTATTAGCCCATAGGGCATTCTGCAAGGCCAGTCTGCCATCTCTGGCTTCTCTTGATGGCGTGGGATTGACTGAGGTGCTTTCTTGCTGTATGGGGCGGGGGGACCTGGGAGAGTTTTGTGGCTATTGATCTGATGTATTTTTAATGGGTGTGTTTCTTTCATTAATAGCGTGCAGGTGCTTTAGCACAGGGGGCAGGGTTTTTAAATTAAATCTAAATTGTAATTCATTCATTCATTCACTAAAATGCTCTGAACTTTTCATGCTGTATCATTCTGACAACATGGTAGGTCACTAAAAGCAATCTGGAGTATGAGATAAGGACCAGTCCTGTCTCCCTTGCACACTTATATCTCCCAGTGGGCTGATGGGGGCATTCTGGGCACCCCAGAATGTAGGATTCAGACTGTATTGAGGGTGCCACCCTCCAGAGTGCCAGCAAGAAATGGAACTTTGTTTCCTGGCCCCAGTCATATGACCTGGGTCAGGATCACTAGCTAGTGGCATACATTGTATCACCCCTGCATGATCCCTGCACACCAGCCGCAGCCACTACAGCCAGCCAAATGGAAGAAGGTAGGGAAAGGAGAGCTGTTCCTACCTGCTCCCCAGCAACTAGCCTGATCTCATGCACTGTGGCAGCCATTCAAGCCCCTCCTCCAGGTCTCATTCTCACCACTATGAGATATTGCAGAGCAGGGACTTACTGGCCCTTAGGGCATTCTGCAAGTCCAGTCTGCAATCTCTGGCTTCTCTTGATGGCATGGGATTGACTGAGGTGAACAACAAGGGTGAGCAACAATTGTGAGCAACAAAGGGTGATGTTGTGGTGGGAGTCTGCTATAGACCACCAGACCAGAGGAAAGAGGTGGATGAGGCTTTCTTCCGGCAACTCATGGAAGTTACTAGATCGTAGGCCCTGGTTCTCATGGGAGACTTCAGTCACCCTGATATCTGCTGGGAGAGCAATACAGCAGTGCACAGACAATCCAGGAAGTTTTTGGAAAGTGTAGGGGACAATTTCCTGGTGCAAGTGCTGGAGGAACCAACTAGGGGCAGAGCTCTTCTTGACCTGCTGCTCACAAACCGGGAAGAACTAGTAGGGGAAGCTAATGGATGGGAACCTGGGAGGCAGTGACCATGAGATGGTCGAGTTCAGGATCCTGACACAGGGAAGAAAGGAGAGCAGCAGAATACGGACCCTGGACGTCAGAAAAGCAGACTTTGACTCCCTCCGGGAACTGATGGGCAGGATCCCCTGGGAGAATAACATGAGGGGGAAAGGAGTCCAGGAGAGCTGGCTGTATTTTATTCTTAATTAATAAGAATCCTTATTGAGGTTACAGGGACAAACCATCTTGATGCGTAGAAAGAATAGTAAACATGGCAGGCAACCAGCTTGGCTTCATAGTGAAATCCTTGCTGATCTTAAACACAAAAAAGAAGCTTACAAGAAGTGGAAGATTGGACAAATGACCAGGGAAGAGTATACAAATATTGCTCGGGCATGCAGGAGTGAAATCAGGAAGGCTAAATCACACCGGGAGTTGTAGCTAGCAAGAGATGTTAAGAGTAACAAGAAGGGTTTATTCAGGTATGTTAGCAACAAGAAGAAAGTCAAGGAAAGTGTGGGCCCCTTACTGAATGAGGGAGGCAACCTAGTGACAGAGGATTTGGAAAAAGCTAATGTACTCAATGCTTTTTTTGCCTCTGTCTTCACAAACAAGGTCAGCTCCCAGACTACTGCACTGGGCAGCACAGCATGGGGAGGAGGTGACCAGCCCTCTGTGAAGAAAGAAGTGGTTCGGGACTATTTAGAAAAGCTGGACGAGCACAAGTCCATGGGGCCAGATGCGTTGCATCCGAGAGTGCTAAAGGAGTTGGCGGATGTGATTGCAGAGCCATTGGCCATTATCTTTGAAAACTCATGGAGATTGGGGGAAGTCCCGGTGACTGGAAAAAGGCTAATGTAGTGCCCATCTTTAAAAAAGGGAAGAAGGAGGATCCTGGGAACTACAGGCCTGTCAGCCTCACCTCAGTTCCTGGAAAAATCGTGGAGCAGGTACTCAAGGAATCAATTCTGAAGCACTTAGAGGAGAGGAAAGTGGTCAGGAACAGTCAGCATGGATTCACCAAGGGAAAATCATGCCTGACTAATCTAATTGCCTTCTATGACGAGATAACTGGTTCTGTGGATGAGGGGAAAGGGTTGGACGTGTTGTTCCTTGACTTTAGCAAAGCTTATGACACAGTCTCCCACAGTATTCTTGCCAGTAAGTTAAAGAAGTATGGGCTGGATGAATGGACTATAAGGTGGATAGAAAGTTGGCTAGATTGTCGGGCTCAACGGGTAGTGATCAATGGCTCCATGACTAGTTGGCAGCCGGTATCAAGTGGAGTGCCCCAAGGGTCAGTCCTGGGGCTGGTTTTGTTCAATATCTTCATAAATGATCTGGAGGCTGGTGTGGATTGCACCCTCAGCAAGTTTGCAGATGACACTAAACTGGGAGGAGAGGTAGATACCCTGGAGGGTAGGGATAGGATACAGAGGACCCTAGACAAATGAGAGGATTGGGCCAAAAGAAATCTGATGGGGTTCAACAAGGACAAGTGCAGAGTCCTGCACTTAGAATGGAAGAATCCCATGCACCGCTACAGACTAGGGACCGAATGGCTCAACAGCAGTTCTGCAGAAAAGGACCTAGGGGTTACAGCGGACGAGAAGCTGGATATGAGTCAACAGGGTGCCCTTGTTGCCAAGAAGGCCAATGGCTTTTTGGGATGTGTACGTAGGGGCATTGCCAGCAGATCGAGGGACGTGATCGTTCCCCTCTATTCGACATTGGTGAGGCCTCATCTGGAGTACTGTGTCCAGTTTTGGGCCCCACACTACAAGAAGGATGTGGAAAAATTGGAAAGAGTCCAGTGGAGGGCAACAAAAATCATTAGGGGAGTGGAACACGTGACTTATGAGGAGAGGCTGAGGGAACTGGTATTGTTTAGTCTGCAGAAGAGAAGAATGAGGGGGGATTTGATAGCTGCTTTCAACTACCTGAAAGGGGGTTCCAAAGAGGATGGAGCTAGACTGTTCTCAGTGGTAGCTGATGACAGAACAAGCAGTAATGGTCTGAAGTTGCAGTGGGGAAGGTTTAGGTTGGATATTAGGAAAAGCTTTTTCACAAGGAGGGTGGTGAAACACTGGAATGCGTTGCCTAGGGAGGTGGCGGAATCTCCTTCCTTAGATATTTTTAAGGTCAGGTTTGACAAAGCCCTGGCTGGGATGGTTTAGTTGGGGATTGGTCCTGCTTTGAGCAAGGGGTTGGACTAGACGACCTCCTGAGGTCCCTTCCAACCCTGATATTCTATGATTCTAGGGAGAAACTTACATCAGACACCCCAATATTTCCATTGCCCCCACTCTCCTGCCTGGTTCCGCTGCCCCTGACTAGGAGTCATGCTGTTAGAATGAACTGTTCCCCTGTCTGGGAGTCTGGGAAGAGAGGCCAAAACTGAGTAGATTATGGAGACCACTCCCATCTTTTCTATGCTTCTCTTCTTGGGTCTGCAAGTCTTGGGTCATCCTCATCACTGTGGTGTCTGAGTGTCTTCAAACAAAGAGTTGTATGATGTGATTAACATCTAACACATGTGATTCATTCTCCTTCTCTCTAGAAGAGGTTCTTTCATAATCCCAGACCCAACCATCCCTCCAACTTTGGTGGAGTTTTGAAATCTGAACCCAGATCCAGATTTGAATTTTACAAACGGCCCTATATGGGACCAAGCAAAACCCCAGATCTGAGCACTTGCAACCATTTGGGTGTCCAAATTCTGGCCCGACATCCAAATGTTAGGACTTGAGCCCATTCCTAGTATGAAGTGTGTTCTGTGTTCAGGGCACAGGAGGAGGACTGGTGCAGCAAATACACATATGCATACATTGAGAGAATGAACTCCTGCATCTTGAAGGCATCTATTAACCACATGTCCTGG
This sequence comes from Eretmochelys imbricata, assembly GCF_965152235.1. NCBI lineage: Eukaryota > Metazoa > Chordata > Testudines > Cheloniidae > Eretmochelys > Eretmochelys imbricata. The sequence continues at coordinate 11,186,260 of NC_135593.1, read as the reverse complement.
ATTCAATCCCCAGAAGATATTTTTATAGTGAACTTGTGCACTGTTCCTTATGCATTTCACATTCTTTTGCAATATTTCAGCTTGTAAGGAGCCACTCAATGTATTAATGATCAGAATATAATAATGTTCTCAACCTAGGGCCAAGCATCCTCCATCTCGCTGCCATCTGTAACAGCTGAGTGTTTAATGGATGTGTCTGAGATGGTCTTGCAAGAACCCTTGGGGGTGGGGGGAGAGTTTGCAGCCACACAGAGAACAGTCATCCAGCCTTTGCTGGAGTGTCTACGGGAGGTCATTGGTTTTGTTTTTTAAGAACCAGTTTGGTGAATGTGTTTAATTAAGTCATTCTCCAGTTACCTGCAGCTGCTCCCTTGCCTTTTCCTCCTCCATCCTAAGGGCTGATTTCCCCATCTGCACAAAGACACACCTCACAGAGGTACCACTAACCTCACGATGCTGATCATAAGCAGCAGGGATCACAGATCACACAGTGCCATCCATGGTGTAGTGGAAGGCGGAAGAGCAGTATTAATCCTATTTTAAATCAAATACATATGGTGTTTACTCACTGCTGTAAATTGACACTGAGCTACAACTTTAAATGTGAATTTTGCTGGCTCACTCCCTGGTAGCCTTATCCTGCACTGCCTCTGTATCGCATTATCTCCGTTGCATATTGAAATACACACATAACATATGACACTGGAATACAGGCATCCCATCCCACCATGACAGAAATTCCACTCTGAGGAATACATCTCAGAATAGCCAGTCACCAAAAGTAGACCTGCAAACAACCTATTCCATCATCCAATTCATTCCTGGGTTTTTCAGATGTGCTTTAGTTCAAACACAAATTATTGGACTGGATGGAGACGTTACTGGATGAAATTCTCTGGCCTGTGTTATGCAGGAAATCAAGTTGAATGATCAGAATGGTCCCTGCTTGGCTCAACATCTATGCATGCAGGAGGCAGTGTCAGAGCTAAAAAGGACTTGGGTTCTTTTCCTAACTCTGCCACTGATGTGCTGTGTCCTTGGGCAAGTCACTTCACATTGCTCTGCCACAGCATCCCTCTCTATGTAATATTATTCACCTGCCTCTGAGGGCTGGTTAGTTGATGAATTAATGTGTGTCACTTTCTTTGAGATCCTTGGATGGAAGGTGCTATTTAAGTGCAAAGTATTATTGATTATCATCATGTGTTTGTAATATTCTTATTTATTATTTATTTCCTACTGCTTTAGATTTCTAGCATGTCCCTAATTAGGTACCTCAGGGGGAATGTTAATAAAACACTTTGTGTTTACACAGTCAATAAAAGGAAATGATTTTCCTAATATATTCCCACCCACCCATTGCTCCAGAAAAAGCCATGAACCTGGCACCATACTCCAAGGAATTGATCCATGGGTCCCAATTCCTTATGGCACTCCAGGAGGTGCTTACCTTTCACTGCTGGAAGAAATAAGAATACCTGCTAATCTTGCCGTGGAGCTAACTACTTAGAGCCCCCCTTTTTTGTCTGGGCTTCCCCACAGTAGCATACTCATTCTCACAGATCCATTGAAACAAAGCCAATAAGCCTGCCTCTAGATGGCAGCTAAGAAATTTGGCGACATGTGACCTCCAGAAGAAGAAGGGGGAATGTCCATGTACCAGCAACGCAGATACAGGTAAGTAACCGTTTTCATGTTCTCTCCACAGGTACCATTGTGGGGAGTGGCCCAGATGATACGTCTGGGGGAAGGGAGCAGAAGGAGACTCCGCCAGTTGAAAGGCATGAGATGCACTGTCCTAAGGTTGGGGGTTTCACAACCACCACTCCCAAGAGAAGGAGGCGGGTGGTGGTGGTCGGGGACTCTCTCGTCAGGGGGACTGAGTCATCTATCTGCCGCCCTGACCGGGAAAACAGAGAAGTCTGCTGCTTGCCAGGGGCTAAGGTTCATGATGTGACGGAGAGACTGCCGAGACTCATCAAGCCCTCGGACCACTACCCCTTCCTGCTTTTCCACGTGGGCACCAATGATACTGCCAAGAATGACCTTGAGCGGATCACTGCAGACTACGTGGCTCTGGGAAGGAGGATAAAGGAGTATGAGGCGCAAGTGGAGTTCTCGTCCATCCTCCCCGTGGAAGGAAAAGGCCGGGGTAGGGATCGTCGAATCGTGGAAGTCAATGAATGGCTACGCAGGTGGTGTCAGAGAGAAGGCTTTGGATTCTTTGACCATGGGATGGTGTTCCAAGAAGGAGGAGTGCTAGGCAGAGATGGGCTCCACCTAACGAAGAGAGGGAAGAGCATCTTCGCGAGCAGGCTGGCTAACCTAGTGAGGAGGGCTTTAAACTAGGTTCACCAGGGGAAGGAGACCAAAGCCCTGAGTAGGTGGGGAAGCAGGAGGAAGCACGAGCAGGAGTGTGTGAGAGGGGAGGGCTCCTGCCTCATACTGAGAATGAGGGGCGATCAGCGGGTTATCTCAAGTGCCTATATACAAATGCACAAAGCCTGGGAAACAAGCAGAGAGAACTGGAGGTCCTGGCAAAGTCAAGGAATTATGATGTGATTGGAATAACAGAGACTTGGTGGGATAACTCGCATGACTGGAGTACTGTCATGGATGGGTATAAACTGTTCAGGAAGGACAGGGAGGCCAGAAAAGGTGGGGGAGTAGCACTGTATGTAAGGGAGCAGTATGACTGCTCAGAGCTCAAGTATGGAACTTCAGAAAAACCTGAGAGTCTCTGGGTTAAGTTTAGAAGCATGAGCAACAAGGGTGATGTTGTGGTGGGAGTCTTCTATAGACCACCAGACCAGGGGGATGAGGTGGACGAGGCTTTCTTCCGGCAACTCGCAGAAGCTACTAGATTGCACGCCCTGGTTCTCCTGGGCGACTTCAATCATCCTGATATCTGCTGGGAGAGCAATACAGCGGTGCACAGACAATCCAGGAAGATTTTAGAAAATGTAGGGGACAATTTCCTGGTGCAAGTGCTGGAGGAACCAACTAGGGGCGGAGCTCTTCTTGACCTGCTGCTCACAAATCGGGAAGAACTAGTAGGGGAAGCTAAAGTGGATGGGAACCTGGGAGACAGTGGCCATGAGATGGTCGAGTTCAGGATCCTGACACAGCGAAGAAAGGAAAGCAGCAGAATACGGACCCTGGACGTCAGAAAAGCAGACTTTGACTCCCTCCGGGAACTGATGGGCAGGATCCCCTGGGAGAATAACATGAGGGGGAAAGGAGTCCAGGAGAGCTGGCTATATTTTAAAGAATCCTTACTGTGGTTACAGGGACAAACCATCCCGATGTGTAGAAAGAATAGAAAATATGGCAGGCGACCAGCTTGGCTTCACAGTGAAATCCTCGCTGATCTTAAACACAAAAAAGAGGCTTACGAGAAGTGGAAGATTGGACAAATGACCAGGGAAGAGTATACAAATATTGCTCGGGCTGCAGGAGTGAAATCAGGAAGGCTAAATCACACCGGGAGTTGTAGCTAGCAAGAGACGTTAAGAGTAACAAGAAGGGTTTATTCAGGTATGTTAGCAACAAGAAGAAAGTCAAAGAAAGTGTGGGCCCCTTACTGAATGAGGGAGGCAACCTAGTGACAGAGGATGTGGAAAAAGCTAATGTACTCAATGCTTTTTTGGCCTCTGTCTTCATGAACACGGTCAGCTCCCAGACTACTGCACTGGGCAGCATAGCATGGGGAGGAGGTAACCAGCCCTCTGTGAAGAAAGAAGTGGTTCGGGACTATTTAGAAAAGCTGGACGAGCACAAGTCCTTGGGGACAGATGCACTGCATCCGACTAGGGACCGAATGGCTAGGCAGCAGTTCTGCAGAGAAGGACCTAGGGTTTACAGTGGACGAGAAGCTGGATATGAGTCAACAGTGTGCCCTTGTTGCCAAGAAGGCCAATGGCATTTTGGAATGTATAAGTAGGGGCATTGCCAGCAGATCGAGGGATGTGATCGTTCCCCTCTATTCGACACTGGTGAGGCCTTGTCTGGAGTACTGTGTCCAGTTTTGAGCCCCACACTACAAGAAGAATGTGGAAAAATTGGAGAGAGTCCAGCGAAGGGCAACAAAAATGATTAGGGGTCTGGAACACATGACTTATGAGGAGAGGCTGAGGGAACTGGGATTGTTTAGTCTACGGAAGAGAAGAATGAGGGGGATTTGATAGCTGCTTTCAACTACCTGAAAGGGGGTTCCAAAGAGGATGGATCTAGACTATTGTCAGTGATAGCAGATGACAGGACAAGGACTAATGGTCTGAAGTTGCAGCGGGGGAGATTTAGGTTGGATATTAGGAAAAACTTTTTCACTAGGAAGGTGGTGAAACACTGGAATGCGTTACCTAGGGAGGTGGTGGAATCCCCTTCTTTAGATATTTTTAAGGTTAGGCTTGACAAAGCCCTGGTTGGGATGATTTAGTTGGGGATTGGTCCTGCTCTGGGCAGGGGGTTGGACTAGATGACCTCCAGAGGTCCCTTCCAACTCTGATATTCTATGATTCTGTGGAAAGAGAGGGAGGACATCATTGTCATTTTTTAACTCAGTGGAGCAGCTTTAATACTACAGTGATGAGGGCCATATATGAACATAGGTAGATAGAAAATGGATGGTGGTGATAGCCCGATAAGATAGTGAGTAATATCAATGGACTTAAATAGAGCTACTGGCTTGTTCAAAGTTAAGCATGTGCTTTAATTTTTTGCTGGATCAGCACAAAAGTGCCTTGTCAAGTCTGATATTAAATGACCAGTGAGATGAGCCTTCCACTCACCATATACATGGAAGACCGTTCCACAGCCCAGCAGTGCCTTCAGCACTGGGTCATGTCTCCTGCTATTTTGCCTGCTGATTCTTTTGCTCAGTTTGATCCCCCTGCCTCCCAGTTCCTACCCCCTCTGGGTGTGAAGTTACCTGAGCTGACAGGTCTCCCCTTCCCTTCCTGCTCCAGTGAGTCTCTGCACCCAAAATCCAGAGTGAAGCAGCAACAGCTGCAGTTTTGCCCATCTGCACTTGGGCTGTAAATACTGATTGTGATATACAAAGGCCTCATTAGACAACTTTTCTACCTTTCTGTTCCTAGAGAAGGAGAAGCATTCTCATTCATTATTAATCTCCCCTCCATGGATGCAAGCTGCCTCCAATGCCATATCAATTATTTAAAACTTGTTTAAATTTTTTCCTGGATTTGTTCTTGATTTTGATAATTTCTCCAGCTTTTGCATCTCCAAGCCTGTGAGTACAACACATACGCTGAATGCCAATTTGCTTAAACTTCACCCTGTCCAGGGGCAATCCAGGAATTTTATTTCTCTTTAAAATTGCCAGGCCCTATCCATACTTTGAAGAAGCTCCAGCAAACCAGATGTTGACAAAGCACTGTAGGAACCTTTAAAGTGACACTGTAAATCTAAGCATTGCTTACAGCAGTCGACCAGGAATGTTTAATATTTTTTCCCCATACAATCAGATACTTTCTGCTGGAACAACTTTATTTCAGATTACGAGAGCAGAGGAACAAGCAAGAACAAGAATAAAGCCTGCATAAGAGTGAGCACAGTGTGCATGACTCCTCTGTATCAGTCTTCACTTCTGTGTTGCACAAAACACTGCTGCTTGTCAGAGGGCAGCAGTTTCAAGTAATTTAAAGATGCTGTTTTAGTGGAATAAAATCATGTGACATGGCTGCATACACAAGAAAAGAGGAATAACAAAGAAACTGGTTTCAGAGTAACAGCCGTGTTAGTCTGTATTCGCAAAAAGAAAAGGAGTACTTGTGGCACCTTAGAGACTAACCAATTTATTTGAGCATGAGCTTTCGTGAGCTACAGCTCCCTTCATCAGATGCATACCGTGGAAACTGCAGCAGACTTTATATATACACAGAGAATATGAAACAATACCTCCTCCCACCCCACTGTCCTGCTGGTAATAGCTTATCTAAAGTGATCATCAGGTTAGGCCATTTCCAGCACAAATCCAGGTTTTCTCACCCTCCACCCCCCCACACAAATTCACTCTCCTGCTGGTGATAGCCCATCCAAAGTGACAACTCTTTACACAATGTGCATGATAATCAAGTTGGGCCATTTCCTGCACAAATCCAGGTTCTCTCACTCCCTCACCCCCCTCCAAAAACCCACCCCCATACACACACAAACTCACTCTCCTGCTGGTAATAGCTCATCCAAACTGACCACTCTCCAAGTTTAAATCCAAGTTAAACCAGAACATCTGGGGGGGGGGGGTAGGAAAAAACAAGAGGAAATAGGCTACCTTGCATAATGACTTAGCCACTCCCAGTCTCTATTTAAGCCTAAATTAATAGTATCCAATTTGCAAATGAATTCCAATTCAGCAGTTTCTCGCTGGAGTCTGGATTTGAAGTTTTTTTGTTTTAAGATAGCGACCTTCATGTCTGTGATTGCGTGACCAGAGAGATTGAAGTGTTCTCCGACTGGTTTATGAATGTTATAATTCTTGACATCTGATTTGTGTCCATTTATTCTTTTACGTAGAGACTGTCCAGTTTGACCAATGTACATGGCAGAGGGGCATTGCTGGCACATGATGGCATATATCACATTGGTGGATGTGCAGGTGAACGAGCCTCTGATAGTGTGGCTGATGTTATTAGGCCCTGTGATGGTGTCCCCTGAATAGATATGTGGGCACAATTGGCAACGGGCTTTGTTGCAAGGATAAGTTCCTGGGTTAGTGGTTCTGTTGTGTGGTATGTGGTTGTTGGTGAGTATTTGCTTCAGGTTGCGGGGCTGTCTGTAGGCAAGGACTGGCCTGTCTCCCAGGATTTGTGAGAGTGTTGGGTCATCCTTTAGGATAGGTTGTAGATCCTTAATAATGCGTTGGAGGGGTTTTAGTTGGGGGCTGAAGGTGACGGCTAGTGGCGTTCTGTTATTTTCTTTGTTAGGCCTGTCCTGTAGTAGGTAACTTCTGGGAACTCTTCTGGCTCTATCAATCTGTTTCTTTACTTCTGCAGGTGGGTATTGTAGTTGTAAGAAAGCTTGACAGAGATCTTGTAGGTGTTTGTCTCTGTCTGAGGGGTTGGAGCAAATGCGGTTGTATCGCAGAGCTTGGCTGTAGACGATGGATCGTGTGGTGTGGTCAGGCTGAAAGCTGGAGGCATGCAGGTAGGAATAGCGGTCAGTAGGTTTCTGGTATAGGGTGGTGTTTATGTGACCATTGTTTATTAGCACTGTAGTGTCCAGGAAGTGGATCTCTTGTGTGGACTGGACCAGGCTGAGGTTGGTGGTGGGATGGAAATTGTTGAAATCATGGTGGAATTCCTCAAGGGCTTCTTTTTCATGGGTCCAGATGATGAAGATGTCATCAATATAGCGCAAGTAGAGTAGGGGCTTTAGGGGACGAGAGCTGAGGAAGCGTTGTTCTAAATCAGCCATAAAAATGTTGGCATACTGTGGGGCCATGCGGGTACCCATAGCAGTGCCGCTGATCTGAAGGTATACATTGTCCCCAAATGTGAAATAGTTATGGGTAAGGACAAAGTCACAAAGTTCAGCCACCAGGTTAGCCGTGACATTATCGGGGATAGTGTTCCTGACGGCTTGTAGTCCATCTTTGTGTGGAATGTTGGTGTAGAGGGCTTCTACATCCATAGTGGCTAGGATGGTGTTATCAGGAAGATCACCGATGGATTGAAGTTTCCTCAGGAAGTCAGTGGTGTCTCGAAGGTAGCTGAGAGTGCTGGTAGCGTAGGGCCTGAGGAGGGAGTCTACATAGCCAGACAATCCTGCTGTCAGGGTGCCAATGCCTGAAATGATGGGGCGCCCAGGATTTCCAGGTTTATGGATCTTGGGTAGTAGATAGAATATCCCAGGTCGGGGTTCCAGGGGTGTGTCTGTGCGGATTTGATCTTGTGCTTTTTCAGGAAGTTTCTTGAGCAAATGCTGTAGTTGCTTTTGGTAACTCTCAGTGGGATCATAGGGTAATGGCTTGTAGAAACTCGTGTTGGAGAGCTGCCGAGCAGCCTCTTGTTCATATTCCGACCTATTCATGATGACAACAGCACCTCCTTTGTCAGCCTTTTTGATTATGATGTCAGAGTTGTTTCTGAGGCTGTGGATGGCATTGCGTTCCGCATGGCTGAGGTTATGGGGCAAGTGATGCTGCTTTTCCACAATTTCAGCCCGTGCACGTCGGCGGAAGCACTCTATGTAGAAGTCCAGTCTGCTGTTTCGACCTTCAAGAGGAGTCCACCTAGAATCCTTCTTTCTGTAGTGTTGGTAGGGAGACCTCTGTGGATTAGTATGTTGTTCAGAGGTATTTTGGAAATATTCCTTGAGTCGGAGACGTCGAAAATAGGATTCTAGGTCACCACAGAACTGTATCATGTTCGTGGGGGTGGAGGGGCAGAAGGAGAGGCCCCGAGATAGAACAGCCGCTTCTGCTGGGCTGAGAGTATAGTTGGATAGGTTAACAATATTGCTAGGTGGGTTGAGGGAACCATTGCTGTGGTTTGTGCAGGAAATGGCCCAACTTGATTATCATGCACATTGTGTAAAGAGTTGTCACGTTGGATGGGCTATCACCAACAGGAGAGTGAATTTGTGTGGGGGGGTGGAGGGTGAGAAAACCTGGATTTGTGCTGGAAATGGCCTAACCTGATGATCACTTTAGATAAGCTATTACCAGCAGGACAGTGGGGTGGGAGGAGGTATTGTTTCATATTCTCTGTGTATATATAAAGTCTGCTGCAGTTTCCACGGTATGCATCCGATGAAGTGAGCTGTAGCTCACGAAAGCTCATGCTCAAATAAATGGGTTAGTCTCTAAGGTGCCACAAGTACTCCTTTTTTTTTTTTTAAAGAAACTGGTTTCGTTGCAATAAAAAATTAATTCCATGGAGATATTTCTATTGAACTCTAGTGGTTTGGGTGATTTTATAAAACTTAAGCATTGGGCTTAAAACAACCTAAGACTATTCCTTTAATCTTGAATTGCTAAAGAACATGACAATCCTGTCGCACATTGTCTTAGACCCCCTCTCTCTGCCATTGCAATTCCCCCAGGAAGCCTCTGGCAGAGGGTGATTCATAGCAAGGTTTGTTAAATAGCTTGAGTCCAAGAGGTGGTGGATGCAGTCACATGCAGAAATTTGGGGATGCCTATAAGGATGGCATTTATGAGGATGATTCCTTCAGACAGTATGATTTTGTGATGGAGAAGCATCACTTTGGTGGTTAAGGGATACTTCTTCCACTGAGCAGCCTCCCTTTTGTGGGCACAGTTTATACCCACAAATTGGGTACTTGCCCCTGAGATTGCACAATTGTCAGCACTCCTGCTCGGTACAGGGGGAGAAGTGCAGACATGGTCCACTGCTCCCCCTCCTTCGTGGGGTTTGGGCCATGTGGATCTGTGTTCTGAGCAGTCCCGTTGTCTGTGCCCAACTTGTGGACAGCTGCCTATTGCCTTACCCCCTTCTCCTACTTTGGGGTACAGCAGAGTCATGCATCATTGGTTTATCACTGCCTGGGTCCTCTGTACAATGGAAGTTCATCTTGTTCCTTCTTAAGTTGTGCAAGACCCTAGAGCCACTGAAAGCATTTAAGGACTTGATGCAATGGGTCCTGTACAACCCCAGCGTAATGCCATTTTTATATCAGGGAATTTGCTTGGCCTAAGGTGCACTATCTCACATCTTACTGCTGCAGGTTTTAAGAACCTTGGAGAATATCTACAGTTCCCTGTGAATCTGAAGAAGCACGGTGCACCCTGGCCAGCCAAGGACAAACCGCTCACCTGATCCACCCTGAGAGTTAAAAGCAGGACTGCACCTGGAACTTAGAAATCACTACAAAAAAAAAAAAAAGGGGGAGGGGGAGTAATCAAAGAGCTTTAAGCATCAGAAAAGTAAACAGGACTATGAAATATACATGAAAACACACTAAAAACTCAGCCCCAGCATTATCTCTCTTCTGTGCAATCATTAATTCATGTTCTGTCTCTGCCATAGAAAGTGAATCACTGTAAACAAGTCCCTTCACCTGTCTTGTGATGCCTCCAACTGCTTCTTGCTTCTTTGCCACTGCTGGTGTACGGTCCTGCTTTTGGCAGATTTGTGGCATTGAGCGAACTCAGCACATGAGCTGTGGGAATCCCATGTGCCTGCTGTCAGTGCATGAGGTCACAGAGCGGGAGGTCATTATGTTCAATCTTCACCACACCAAGCCCAGTTTGATTCCTTTGGGTAGGGGATGAACAGATCTTGTCTTAGTGGTAGGAGAATTTCAGATGGTTCAGAGGTTCACTGACTAAACACCCATAAGGTCAGAAACCTAATTAGCTGCTCTGGATTTTTGGGAGGGTCTGTAAATCTTATGGAAACAGGCTTTTCAGACCCAAGAAGTTTGGATGAGCGTCTGAACTTTGCGGTGCTTATCTGAACTGAACCTCCAAACAAGAGATTTGGCCACTACTAAAGAATGTCCATCTATCCTCTCTAGGCAGTGAAAAAATAGACTTTGCAGGACTCGCTTTAAAAACAAAAGCTGCCAAGATAACACCCCAGGAGAATGAAATCCTTGAAAGACCCATGGGATTCCACAGTGCAAACTTTCCCACCAGTATACGCATCTGCCCTGACCTGGAGACACTGTGTCAAGGCACGAGTGATAATCCTGGTGGAAGCTTTTGTGATGTGGACATTTGACCCACCAGGACCACTAAACTGATCAATTCCATAGTGTCCACTGAGGAGCCATCAGATATGAAGAACTTTAAGCCACTACGAACCTGCACTAGCCTCATACTGGTAACATGAAGGTGAAATACTCCATAGCTCATTATCAATCCTCTGAGCAATCCACTCAGCATTTGTTATTTGTTCTACTTTACCTGTCAAATGTATTTGTCTTTGTTATGATATTTGGATTTTGGCCATGTAAGAGATAGAAAGAAATTAGCCAGGGCAGGAGCTGCAAAATTCATACCTGAATCCAAATCCAAACTTGCTCAAGGATTAAGTGTTTGGAAATGGGGTTTTAGTTGACCCCATTATTTTGGCTATAGGAGCCAGCTGCAAAGCATGGAAGCAGCTCTGAATCCAGATCCAAAGTCTGCAAAGTTTTAGATCCTGGAAGTTTTAGATCCTGGATTTTGGTTCAGTTTCATCTCTAAAAGAAAATTACAGTAGATCAGAGCTGGAGCCTGGAATCTTTCTTTCTCAAGGCAGAATCAGATGGGAACTATACCTTATTCTGAGCTCCACTGAAAGTAATGCTGGGAGCAGCAAAGCAATCGGCAGGGTCAGAAGAGGGGAAAGAAGTGTCTCTCTTGTTATAATCATCAGCTCTGAACCCAGCTCATCGCTCATCCCAAAATGAACATTCAGAAAGTCCACGCCAGCCCTAGGGGATTCCAGCAACTTACCTTCACCTCAGAGAACCAGTTCTGGAATCCTATTAAGCAAAGAGGCCCACACACTGGAGAAGTGAAGTGAACACACAGAGGTAGGTTTCTTTAATTACAAATTAAAGGAAAAAAATAAACAGTAAACTCATTCCCACCACAGATTCACTGCTAGGAGGAATCATACGGTCCATTATTTTTCTTTCCAACTGTTTCACGCTGCATGATAGACTTTATCAATCAGCCCCAGAAACCAATCTTCTCCCAGCCTCTAGCGCAGTCGTCATCAATCACATCTGTGAGCAATGGCACTGGAACCTCGTTGTAACCTTTTCCTTGCTAGTGAGCATCACAGCTGCGGGAGAGAGAAGGAAGGGGGTGCACATTCTGAATATCGATCATTCTCTCCTGCAGAGAAGAGAGAGGGAGAGAGACTGCAGTTAAATATGTTATTTTTCTTACCTATGTCTCAGGCTGGAAACAAGTAAGTTTCTGGAGCTGAGAGCAGGAAGAGGAAATGTCATGGCAGTGATGGGAGTAGTTCGAATAGAGGGAAACCCAAAAGGTCACATTGTCATTATTATTATTTATATTACAGTAATACCTAGAGGCTGTGTCTGAGATCAGGGCTTCATTGTGCAGGCCATTGAACAAGCACATAGTCAGAGGCTGTCCCTGCCCCAAAAGGCTTACAAACTAATTAGTCAAGAGAGACAAAACAGAGAAGGGGAAACTAAGACACAGAGTAGGAAAGTGATTTTCCCGAAGTCCCAAAGCAGGTCAACAGCCAGGAATAGAATCCAGGTCTCCTGTGCCCAAGTCCAGCACTCATCTCCTGGATCATACTGTCCATCTGTAGGTTGTGCTTGTATCAACTGTCATGTATATTTCCATCTAGGGGACTTATATTTTAGGCTTTCTCTGTGCATGAGAAAGGTGTACCAATTTAACTACTTCACTTTCTTTGATGGTTCAAATAAAACAGAAGCGAGATCTAATCCACTTCTGGGTTTTAGTTTTGCAAAACCCTGACACAGCCCATCTGTAGTTTTGTTATACCTTCTGGGTAAACTGAGTCACAAATAGGTTATATGATTTATCCAGAGTCAGCTGCTGAGTTGATAATCAAACCTGGCATTCCTCCTGACTCCTTAGCTCCCTGCTGTAAACACTAAATGTTGCTCTTTGGATTTCTGCCCTGTCATCAAAGCAGAAAAAATTTTCTCTGTAGCCAATGGAGAGCAGCAAGAAGAAAGCGGCCTGGAGGGGATGGATGGAGATGCAGCGGTAATTAAGTTGACAAAGAAAGTTATGTGAAATCAGATCACCTTAAGCCTCTGTGCTTTCCCAACCTTTTAACAAAAATGATTGCTCTAGGTGCCAGTCTGCACTATACCTCAGTCTAATTGGCTCTTCATTCTGGTGAACCAAGGAGAGATTGGACTCCATCCTCACTGCCTTTGTGTCCCTGCTTCCTGTTCTAACTTGGTTTAGTCTTCTGTGAAATTGTTTTCTCTGCAAAGGCAGAATTTTCCCATCTCTGGTAATTCCACTAGAATAATCCTTGGCGCTGTGTGAGAAAAGCTCTGAGTCTAGTCACCGGGGGGAACAGTGGTGAAGCTTAAGCATCCACACACACACACTCCTGTGACGGGCGAACTCAAACGAACTGGAAAACACAAAGGATTTGCAACTCTCCTTTTCTTTTCTTTCCTTTTCTTTTCTTAAGGATACACATGAGCCCTGCTGAAAAGACACAGAGGGGCTGGGAGTAGCCAGCACTTGGGGCATGCCTCCTAAGCAGCAACAATGGGGCACAGACACAGACAGCGTTCAGAGGGACAAATTTCCCTTACAGAACTTCACCACACATGGAATGGCAAGTGAACTCTAAGATCTGGAGCAACACACCATAGACACAGCCTGCTACTGAGAGGCGAAATTCCCTGCTAACATAACTCCATTGACTTAACTGGAGTTAAACCAGCAGAGACTTGGCCCAGAATGTCTAAAATCTAGGCCAGCACAGCTACTGCCAACCCAAGCTATCGCCCTTGCTATCTGTGGTCACTCTCTCTGTCTGGCACACGGGCCAATGATCTACTTCAAATTAACTGATTACAATAATTGATGAGGCTCATTACATGAATGAGCCTCATCAAGTCCCCTGTTATTGAGGTGCTAACCTCATTTGATACAGAGAGAAACTGAGGCACGCACAGATTAAAACACGGTTAGAATAGAACCTAAAATTCCTAACTCAAAGTCTCAGACTCTAACCACTAGCAACAAACCAAAAGGTATTCTTGTTATTAAATTAATATAATTAAGGGCCAAAAGGGGCCACTATCATCTAGTCTGACATCCTGCATATCACAGGCCATAGAAATTCATACAGTAATTCCTACATTGGAGGCAACTCTTTTTTCCCCACTACATAAATACACATTATTGAGCCTAATAACTTCTGGTCAAACGAGAGAATATATCTTTTACAAAAACAACCATATTCAATCTACAGACTTCGTACTGAGTACCTGGAGCTATATTCTAGCCATATCATACCATAATCTTAGGAAAGGGGTTGTTGCTACCTGTAGATTGAATAGAATCCCCTTAGGAGACTAACGCCACCATATCATCATCATGTTTCTTGGCATCAGCCATTATCTAATTGACAGGAGTCAAGAAATTACTTATTTTGTGAACAAGTTATTCCATAATTCTCCCATTATGGGTTTTCTTGTAGCTTTCTTTGAATAATCTGATACTGGCCACTGTCAGCAGCAGGTTACTAAGCTAAATGGGACATGATCTGATCCTGTATGGCAATCCCTGTGTTCTGGATAAAGGGTTTCTGCTGGCACAACTGTGATGGACTTTAATGAAGCCTGGTAGATAAAGTTCGATCTAGTAAATATCTTAACAATTGTATCAGTCAGAATAGATCAGAAATCAATTTAAAGACATGGCTTTGATTTGGATTAGGACCGAAAGATACAGTGTAACAAACCAGAGGTAGATATGATTAGCAACTATCCTGCAATCAAGCATTCTACCACTAGCTGTTTTACCATGCCCGGAGTCAGGCATCCTGTTCCAAACGGCGAGAGAATATAATTTGCATCACAAGTGTGATAATTTCTCAAAGACTGTAGAGTCGTCACCATATATAGGCAATATAACTAATAAGACATGTTAGGTGAAGAATTAAACTTTTAGCCTTTGAAAATGCTTAATTGGGTTTAATACCCAGGTCTAAATGACCTTATGAAGAATGCAAAGCTTCAGGAAGCAATACTTAGAATAATATCACTGTTACACAGCAACTTTCATCCCATAGAATCTCAAAGCATTTTATCAAACATGCAGACAGGAGTTACTTACCCACAGTTGAAATATTACCCACTCTGGACGTCAGCTCATTTGATCCATGCTTGTTCGCTGGTCCAGTGGATTCAGTGCATGGGATTGGCTGATGTAGTGATTAACTCAGACTTATTTGTTAAGTGGTATTTGAGATACCAAGATGATAGGCATCTTAGACATACCCCTGACAGCTGGAGAGATGGACACAGACTGCAGATAGATAAGATTAAAAACTCCAATGGAAATCAAAGGGGCAAGGTTATTGGGGGAATTATGGCTATCAAGAAAAACTATTGACATTTCATGTGTACAATTTTTATTTTGCAAATACAAGGTCCAGAATTAAGTTAGTGGGAACTATACTATTCTGGTCCAGAAATCCAAGATATAATTTATCTGTTGATTTATCTGGTCTGTCTGTATCACACTCATCACCATGACATTTGATTAGCACACCTTGGTTACAGTGATGTGCCAGTGATGTTAGGGAAAGCCTTATTTACAACCCCCACTTTTTGACTCTTCTTGCAAATAACTCTTTGTTTCCAAGCAACTGGAGTGTAGTGTATTTCATGTCCAAGAAAAAGGATCCAGTTGCTTGGAAGACTAAGCTCTCCAGATCCATTGAATAGAGTAATTCATTTTCTGTTCATCTTCTTCATAAAGATAGCTGTAAAGATCAGCCATAGTATATCATTTTATATGATCTCTTTTGCCTCAGAAATGGAGCCCTCCTTCCTCCTTTAGATAAAAGCCAATGATATTCAAATCCGAATTGCAGTCAACCAGGCCTGTGGGCATAAAGCTCCCTGACAATTTGCCTGTGCCCTGATCATGTATTTCTGCTACTTGAGTCAAGCAAGAGATGAGAAGGGGGTTGGGGATACAGTCTATAATTCCCTACAGCATGCAGCATCCTGGGGTTAACTCTATGCACGTCATTGGAGTTATCCCAAGGAAAGGATCTGGCCCAGTGTATAGATCTTGGAGACAGACCAACCCAGGAAATTCAATTCTGGATTTTTAACTAATCTCCATCCAGTGCTAGGGACGTTTTAGATTGTGGGGTGGATGTTAATCCCATGTTAAAATAGGGAGGGAACTGTGAATTTGGGATTTGCATTTAGATCCCCCCAGTGTTCTGATTCTGAACTCACCTAAAATTCAGAGGGATTCAGAACTGGGTTTATAACTCAGGGCCAATTGAGCCTTACTTTAGTACCGAGAAAATGCATTGAAATAATAATAATAGAATGAAAATATATCTAGATAACCTTGATACGATTGGGACAAACCAGAACAGCTTCAGGAAAGATAAACCATGCCTCTCTAATCTATTAGCATTCCTTGAGCATATCAGCAAAATAGTGTGTAAAGGAGAACTCATTGAGATCAATTATTTGCACTTTCAAAAAGCCTTTGACAAATTCCCTCCCAAGAGGCAGTTAAGGACATGTGAAAATCATGAAGTCATGGATAAGAAACTAAGAGACAGAAAACAAAGAGTAGGAATAAGAGGTCAATTTTCAACCTGGTAAAAGGTTAACAGTAGCATGCAGCGAGATTTAGTACTAGGGCCCGAGTTTCTTAATCTATTTATCAATAATCTGGGCAAAGGAGTGCTCAAAACCAACAAAAAATTATTTAGGTGAGTCAAGACTAGAGACGACTGAGGACCTTCAGAGGAACCTAACAAAATTAGATGAATGGACAGCACTGTGGCAGATTAACTTTGTTGTTGACAAATTCAAGGTAGCGCACACTAGAAGGAATAACTTGGACTACATATAAACTTTCATGGATTCAAAATGAACTGTAACAACTCAGGGACAAGACCTGTCAACGGACAGCTCAGCAAAAACCTCTGTGCACACTGCAGGGGCAGTCAAAGAGCAAACAATGTTAAAGTGCGTAAGGAATGGGATAGAAACTGGTGCATAAGGAATGGGAACTGAGGAGAGGCTGAGGGAACTGGGATTATTTAGTCTGCAGAAGAGAAGAATGAGGGAGGATTTAATAGTTGCTTTCAACTACCTGAAAGGGGTTCCAAAGAGGATGGATCTCGACTGTTCTCAGTGGTACCAGATGACAGAACAAGGAGTAATCGTCTCAAGTTGCAGTGTGGGCGGGGCTTGGGGGGCGGGGGGCAGGGGGTGGGGGGTTCGGTTGGATATTAGGAAAAACTTTTTCACCAGGAGGGTGGTGAAGCATTGGAATGGGTTAACTAGGGAGGTGGTGGAATCTCCTTCCTTAGAGGTTTTTAAGATCAGGGTTGACAAAGCCCTGTCTGGGATGATTTAGTTGGGGATGGGTCCTGCTTTGAGCAGGGGGTTGGACTAGATGACCTCCTGAGGTCCCTTCTAATCCGTATATTCTATGAAAATATTGACAATAATGTAATGACATTATATATATCAATTGAGTGCTCTCACATGAAATGCGCTGTTCAGTTCTTGACAAAAAGAAGATAGCAGAAATAGAGGGGAGTCTGAATCCAAATTTTCCGACCGGTCAGAGAAGTTCAAAACCAAGTATTTGATCTGGGATCATCTCTCTTTTTGAGGCATTTTCTAACTTCTTCAGCTCTATGCTTGTTTTCTTCATTTTATTTGCATTCTATTTGTTCATAAAAGTCTTATGTACATATAAAAGTCAAGAAAAATACTTGATGTGTGTGTGTGTGTGTGTGTGCAGTGTGTGTGTTTCTGTATATCCCTTCATCCACACTGGGGCTGTGGAAAGGGTTCCTAGTGAAACCCCAAACAGCATGAAATTTACCTTATTTGGATTTCATTCCAAATAAAATTGGTCCGTGTTTGAATAATTGAAGTTCACAAATTTTTCAGTTGAACCTGTGGCTGTTTTATTTATTTTTTAAATCGAAATCACATCAAATTTTCAGTTTCTCATAGCTTGGTCATGGGAACACTCAAAAAGCAGCAGTTTAGAGCCATTTGCACTTGAGTCAGGGTTTGTCTGAAACCAAAATTCGAAGATGGAGTTTGATAGGAGGGTTGCATAGGACAAGAAGAGATAGGAGAGTGACAACAAACCTATCTGTCTATCTAGGTACTTCTATGGCTCCCATGACTGTAACATCTGAGTCCCCTCTCCTGCATCTCTAACTGATTTTATCCTCACAACCCTCCTGTGAAGTAAAGAAACATAATCCCCATTTTACAGAAAAGGATCTGAGGCACAGAGATATTAAGGGTAAAATTTTCAAAAGCACCTACTGACTTAAGAGCCTAAATCCATTTTTTTAAAAGTGCCTAAGTCACTTTTGAAAGTGGGACATTGACTCCTAAATCTCCGAGGTTCTTTTGAAGATGTTGCCCTATGTGACTTGTCCAAGGTCACACAGGAAGTCTATGGTTTAGCTAGAAATCAAACCCAGCTCTCCTGAGTACCACACAGGGCCCCCTCCCCTGGGTCAGGCTTCCCCCACAGGGTTAAAAGGAAAAAGAAGGCTAAATAAATCAGACTCATTTGACAAAAGTGGGTGAAAATTGAAAAAGAGAGAAAAAGAGCGAGCGAGGAAAGTGGCAAGTGAAAAATGAAAAACTGCTATGATAAAAATGATACATTCTCCAGGCAGCACTGTCCCCAACCTTGAGAAACCTGTAAGTAGAACATTACTTGGCAAGGATGAAAACTGTTAGCTAAACTTGTTCACATCGATATATTTCCAGGTCAGAAAATTACTGTTCTCTCTTTTTTTTGGGCTCTCAAATGGGTTCCTGTGTAACTTCATATATCTGATTAGATTATATAAGATTAGATTAGATTAATTGGCAAAGAGATCCCTGAGTTTTATGTGTACAATATAATATCAGGTTTCAGAGTAACAGTCGAGTTAGTCTGTATTCGCAAAAAGAAAAGGAGTACTTGTGGCACCTTAGCGACTAACCAATTTATTTGAGCATAAGCTTTCATGAGCTACAGCTCACTTCATCGGATGCATACTGTGGAAAATACAGAAGATGTTTTTATACACACAGACCTTGAAAAAATGGGTTTTTATCACTACAAAAGGTTTTCTCTCCCTCCACCCCACTCTCCTGCTGGTAATAGCTTATCTAAAGTGATCACTCTCCTTACAATGTGTATGATAATCAAGGTGGGCCATTTCCAGCGCAAATCCAGGTTTTCTCCCCACCCCCCACCCCCACCCATGGTGAAAAAGCCCTCAGAAATAAGCAGAAAGACCTCAGTCTGTTAAATGCTATGGGCCACGTTGTAGTTTTAAGCCACTGGCCATGCTGGAGAAGACATATTGCAGTAGAAGTGCCTGGAAAACTTCAGAGTGGCTCGGGCAGAACACTGCAGGGAAGGGGTTGTAGGCATAGTGCACTCTGGAGTGGGAACTCCATTCCCTTATGAAAGGGTCCAGCCAGCTCCTCTGTCCCCGACCCTGCTCCGTTCTGCCACCAGCACTTGTATGGTGCCCTGTCTAACCCCACCATCCCACTCCGCTGCCACCATGCACAGGGGAAACCAACTGAGAGAGTATTCACCGCCTCTCCTCACTGTGCACTCATACACATGCATGTAAAGTGGCATGTTGAGATTCTCATTCAGGCAAAGCTCCTCAGTGAGAGGTTTTGGCCCATAGATACCACACAGGAACACTTTGTGGGTTCAAGCCATTGAGACCACCAGCTGAGTTCCTATAGGCCATTATTAGGCCATGAGATGGGAGCGACTTTCAGTCAATAACCCAACCTGGCTGAATTCAACCCAGTGACCTAGGTCTGGTCTGTACTAGGAGCCTTTGCAAGTATAGTATTATTGGTTAAGGATCTTCTTATTTTTTTACATTTTTATACCAACACAAGCCCTAGTGTAGACACAATTATACCATTATAAAAGTGCTTTTGCCAGTAAAGTTTATTTCATTCAGGGCTTGTCTACACTGCAAAGTTATCAACAAAACTTTTGTCTTTCATGGGTACTTAAAAAAGCCCCCCGCGAAAGATGAAAGTTTTGCCAATGCAAGTGGGAGTGTGAATGCGGCTTTGTCGGCAGGAGCATTCTCCTGCTGACAAAGCTAACGCTGCTTCAGGGCTGGAAGTATTTTGTCAGCAAAAGTGCTGACAAAGTACCAAAAAAGAGCGTTTACACACGCTGACTTTTAGCGACAAGTCTGTGTCAACACAGCCTTGTCGTTAAAAGCTGCATGGTGTAGACAAGCCCTCAGGGAACTGCTATAAACTATACCCTTTTGCCAGTATAAGCTACATTTACACTATGAGGATTTGCTGGTACAGTTAATCCGGTATAACTATACCAGGAAATCCTTTCTAGTGTAGACAAGTCTTACATGAAAAAGGTTTTATGTCCTGACACCAATCCCCTGAGCCATCCTATCACCTCCCTGAAAAGTCGGTACGTTAGCCCCTAAGAGAACATTGTGCTGTCGGTTTCCACCATCCAACCCTTGCCCTGCCACAGTTCATGTCCCCAGGCCAAAGAGACATGGTAAATAATGGAGTGTCATGTTTGTCTAATGGATTTATCACTACTTACCAGTGCAGCTTCATCAACAAAAACAGGGGAAAATCAATGTAGAGACTGCTCAGTGAGCAGCACAACTCGGCATTTATTGATAGTCTTCATGTTTTTTATCTCCAGGCGAAGCTGGGAACTGAAATGTGCCTGGAGCACTGCTTTTGGACAGGTCTGCAGCCCGAGGTGAGGGGGTGAGGAAGCACAGACTCCCCTATTTCGGGCATTGTGTTCTTTCGTCATTGTTCATAGGCGTTATGAGCCTGAGCCATATTGAAATTATTGAAGACTCCCATTGATTTCAGCGGACTTGGGATCAGGCCCAAACAGGAAAAGCTTTCTTTGGGAGAGGAGAGTGTCTCTCTGCAATGGTGGGCCATTCTGGCCCCACAAGAACAAGAGAAGGGGCAGTTTGGGTCTGTTCCTGAGCACATTGCCACTGAAGTCAATGGGATCTGCATGTGCTCTAAGAATGAGACCCTATAAAAGGAGAGCATAGTGTTAGACTGTGAAATTGTCTACCTGAAGGATGTGATTGAAGCCCTCTTTCTTGAGTCATTTAAAACTAAACTGGGCAAAGAAATGGACAGTGTATGGAAGTGAAAAACTGTGCATTGCGAGAGGGACAAGAGGTGACCTAACAGATTTTTCTATTGCAAATAAGATTTCAACTTTGGGAAAAACTGACAAAACTGCCATCAAAGCAGCAATAGGAATCGCACCCACTTACACTAGGGCCAAATTTGGTCCTAGGATTGGTTATAAAATGTTTCCAAAAGTTCTTACAAATATTTTTTAAATAATTCATTTGACCCTTTGTTTATTTATTTATAGTTTTGATGACCTTATACAATAATAATCCTTCTATATCACCATCCATCCAAGGCTCTCAAAGGGCTTCTTTCAGCCTCACAACATGTCCCTGAGCTTTGATAGATATGGAAACTGAAGCACCATAGAGAAATGAAATAACTGTGTCCAAAGTTACACAGGTTTCAGAGTAACAGCCGTGTTAGTCTGTATTCGCAAAAAGAAAAGGAGTACTTGTGGCACCTTAGAGACTAACCAATTTATTTGAGCATGAGCTTTCGTGAGCTACAGCTCTGAGCTTTCGTGAGCTACAGCTCAAGTGAGCTGTAGCTCACGAATGCTCATGCTCAAATAAATTGGTTAGTCTCTAAGGTGCCACAAGTACTCCTTTTCTTTTTGCAAAGTTACACAGTGAGTCAGTGGCAGAACCAGAAATATACTGGTGATGGGCACATTAGAAATATGCTGAATGGACAGAACAGAACCCAGGAGTCCTGGCTTAAGCCACTGGATGAAGTTTCTTCTTATGAAGCTGTGACATATGCACACAGCAAAGCTGCACTGTGACTGTATGGCTGCACTTCCTAGATGATTTATAGGATTCCTTCCTAGATTCTTTCCCTGCTTTGACACTCTCTTCCTGGTCCATGTTGTGAATCTATCTTCTCAGCAGGAGAGGGGGTGCCCTTTAAGAAGCTTCTTCCCTGGCAGCACCAAAGTTCTAAGACTTTTCCGACCTCCCAGGATTCAAATGGTGGCAGTAGGAAGGGAGGATGTTTCAGATGATTGTTTGGCTTTGTTGTTCATGCAAAGATCTGTTCATGCAAAGAAGCATGCTGGCTAAAGGTTTATTTAGCAGGAGCCTCTGCATGATGAGATTTGTATCAGTTCATTAGGCACATGATAGGATTAACATCAACCCTTCCTAGGCAACCAGAGATCCTCTGCTTGTTATAGACACTTAGGAGCTCCTTCCTTATTTAGTTGGTATGTTCTCCACTCTGCTCCTCAGCCCTGATTTGCAGGGGAATAGCGAATCCATATTCTTCCAGGTGCTCCTCATACTCCTCCACCGATATACCTAGGCCAACCTTCTGCAGGGACTTGCCCATGGTGAGATTGAGAATTCAGATGGAGAGTTTCAAAACTGCTTAAGAGATGTGGATGCCCAAGGCAGCTTTGTATCGGGGGTAGCCGTGTTAGTCTGTATCCACAAAAACAACAAGGAGTCCGGTGGCACTTTAAAGACTAACAGATTATTTGGGCATAAGCTTTCGTGGGCTAGAACCCACTTCATCAGATCAAGGCAGCTTTGCAACTCTCAGCCTCCCTCCCTATATTCCTGTGCTCCTACAGTTCCCAAGACAATCCTCAACCCTGATCCTGGAGGAACTGCCCTCCTTCAGGGTGAGATGGGAATTAGTTTTAGGGCCAGATCATCAAATAGTGTCAATCATTCTAATTACACTGCAGTGAACATCCCTTCAGGTCAAGTGCTTCTTTTGTTTTCTCACATTGCTTGACCATTGGATCTTAATGCTGAGATAGTGATTACGGAGTGAGTCATGCCACCTGAATCTATGGGTCCATATCATCAGATTGGCACTGGAAGTGATGTAGTCCTGCTGTACCCTTACATGCCAAACAATTGTACACCTTGAAAGGTCCTTCTGTGCAACTGTGGCATCTAGATGGATTTGGGGCTGAGCATGGGCAGTGAATTCCCTGGCTGACCACCCTTCCCACCTCCTCCTGTCATGGGGGGTGTAGAATCTGCCAAAGCTAATGAAGCTCTGAGGCTGCAGTAGCAGCTTCAGAAATGGACCTCAAGGGCTGGGGAGGAATTTGTACTGCCAACCAGCCTCACAGCCCGTTCACTCAAGCCATACATCTGGCCCAGTATCCAGTGGGAAATAATCATTCCCTAAGCCCAGGTTTGATGGTCAATGCAGCCCTGGCTCATGAGAATGAGAATCACCCTGATGCCTCCTGTAACCCCACGCATGCCCCCAGGATGCTCTCAGTGGCCAAGAAATCATCCATCAATGTCACATTTCCTCTTTGTCAGTCCTAGATCTTTCAGGCAACCAAGCTGAGAGTGGAAGGTCATTTTACCAGTCACCCCTATTTCTACCCCAGCAGGGCATGACAGCAGAATGGGGTCAACTGGAGCAGAGTAGGTCTGTTCAGGCTAATCCAAGAAGAAACAAGGCAGTTATATATTGTCGGCGCCATTGCCCAAAGACAGCTTGACAAAGCAACTGTGTTTTTTTCAGTCATTATCCCAGTAAAGATAGGAACAGACTTGTCCTCTTCTTGCATATTGAGAAATATTGTCTGTAGTTTGTCTTCATCACCATGCTTATCTTGAAGACCTCTTATAAAATGAATTACCAAGTAAACAAGCAGATGATGAATTAATGTAAATATGTATCTAGTTAATGTGGGATACAAGGAGGAAGCTATCAGGGAAATGGACGTATTGATTCGGAGAACACTGGGAACATCACAGAGGATGTGTAAAGTGGCTCTGGGAACCTCCCCTATCTCCTTAGCATCTGCAAAGGGTGGGAGGGTTGTATTTGTCATCTTGTACAGTGACTTCAAAGAGAGTTATGATGCTAGCCAGTTGTAAAGAAGCACATTGGACAGTTATAATGGCTAGGGATGGGTCTGTACCAGAGCCCCAGATCTGATCATTGATGGAGGATTCAGAATCCAAATAGCCCCAAGACTGCTTCTAAACACCCCTGAACTCTGGGATATTCAGAATCTGGACTCAGCTCCAAATTTGGCAGCATTGGCCCCTCTTTATTATTTGTCCTTGAAGGTGCCCCACTGACATATATGGGATGAGGTCGATGGTGATGGAAGCTCTACCCAAGCTTGACCCAGGGAGGGGGTTCAGAAACAGGAATGGTCCTAAACTTCAAAATTCAGGCCTGGAGGTTCAGGGGTATTTGGCTCTGGGGTTCTGGTTAGACTGATGACTGGGTAGAACTTCTGCAAATGCATTTCACATCAGTTGACATTGGGACTTAATAAAGTAGTCTTCGGTCTCCTCTGCCTGTAATTCACCTTCTAATTAATTGCAAAACATGTGAATTCAATACCACCCTGACTTAGGCACTGGTACAGTTTGGTGGTCCCACCTGTATTGAACATGTGCTGCTAAGAAGGTTGTACCTCCAACAGCCATTAGACGCAGAAATCACCTAATCAAATTCTCTGGCCTGTGTTATCCAGGCGGTCAGACTGGATGGTCATAATGATCCTTCCTAGCCTGAAAAAATAGAAATCTAACAGGAACTTGCTTCTTCTTGCAGAGAGAACACTGTTTGTAACTGACAAAACTCTACCGAAATGAGAAAGTAAGTGATCTACACTCCTGCCATTTCATACCCAGATAATAATAATACCTAGCTCTGATACAGTGTTTTTCATCAGTAGAGCTCAAAGTACTTTACAAAGGAATTTGCTATCAGTATCCCAGGTTTACTGATGGGGAAACTGAGGCATGTACAGATGAAGTGACTTGCCCAAGATCACCCAGCAGGCCAGTGTCACAGATCTAAGAACAGAACCCCGAAGTTCTCATTGCCAGTCCCATCAGTAAAATACAGAATCTCTATTTTGTCACCATCTGATTTTCTTTATCTTGGTTGTGCATAGCTGAGGCTGGCTGGAATTGTCCCTGCCTGTACCGGTTCAAAACTGCAGCTTTGTGTCCTTGTCCTTCTGAGAGTTACTTGGCATCTCTTTGCCCAGTCTGGTATTATTATAGAGCAAACAAACAAAGAGACACAGGCACTGCTTACAATTCACTTTGGCTGCTTATTGAAGTCTGGCCATTCTCCATTATATCCCTCTTCATTATGGATACAGTTAACAGGCGATTGCAGGCCTAGTAGCTTTATCCTTAGGAGATAAAACTAATCTGTGTGCTTAGATCAGCAGCACTGTTTTTGCCTAATCAGACTTTGGAAGACACAGCTATTGCAGAATCAAAGAAATGAAGCAAAGAGGAGGGCGGGGGGAAGGACCCACACTGAGCTGGGTTCCCTACTCCCAAACTAGTACACCTGGTTCCCTGCAAGAGATTTCCAGAACACTGTTCATTCTATACCTTGCTTCAAAAGAAAGTGGTCTTTTTACAAGGTTGATTCAATTAAAATAAATAAATACATAAATAAATAAATAATGCATATTTTATAACTAAGCTATAATCAAGGTGCTGGATTCAGGATAGAAGAGCCCCTCATGCCCAAATCTTGTCTGGGACAAGGGGGTATTTTGTGTAAAGTGTATTTCTTTTACACTTCTTTTCTTCTGTTTTCCCCAGGTTGCTCCATCTTTCAGTTTTTCCTCCCAGTAAGATGCAAACCTATGTGTACAGCACCAGGTGCAACAGAGACTCAGTCTCATCTGCAGCTGTTTGGCACTACCCTAACACAGATAATAAATACACTAAGGACAACAGTGTTCAAATTGGAGTGAAACTTCTAAACCCACCCTGTTGGAATGGGTTGAGAAGCATGCAAAAAGAGTTTGTGCATCCCCTACTTTCAGCTAGAGATAGGCTCAGACGAAACCCTCAAACTCAAATACGCCTAAACTTGGTTGTGTAAAGAGGAGGCTGAAATCCAAATCCTGATCCAGATTTGAATTTCACAAACGTCTCCCTATTCTTAGAGTGGGATGACCTAAATCTAGTGATCCAGCCCCCTGCATTGATCTTTGTCTTGGTGCGGAATTGTCCCTAATATGAACCCTGCTCTAGATCTACATTTCGCCAATGGCTCCTATCTTTGTAATAGGGTAACCCAAACCCCCAAGGATCTGACCACCCCCAAATTCTAGGGTGAACAAAATCCAGATCTGACTGTCTTAGTAATCTTCCTCCGCTGCCTTTGGCTGAGGTTTATATCAATGCCTTTCCACACACAACCCGCCCCCCACCTCCTGCTCCTTCACCTCATGCCATTGCAGCCTCCTCTGAATCCAATCTGAGGCTGTAGAGTTATTTAAAAAAACAGCTTATAAATCTATGGCTTGATATTGATTTTGGACATCCAGTGAACTAAGATGAGCATTCTGCGCTCAAGTCCCCAAAAGCTGCCATGTTCATCTCTCCTGTGGGCACTGCATAGTATTGATCCCCATGTTTGTGTCACATGAATGATGGATTATCACATATCAAATCTTGCAGTATTCATTTAACGACCCTGAATAAAACATTACTCACAGATTAACTGAGCAGTTTTAAGTGAACAACCATTTTCATCTGTTTTAAATTTTCATGGGTACTTTTCTGGAGAACAAGTACATTGTTAATAATTGAAGGGAATAAGACCTTGCTAATCTCTTTGTATTTTAATAAGGTCCTACTGCACCCCAGTAATTTGTTTTTAAAATCTTGGCATTTACAAAAAATCACTAAATTTTCTTTCCCTCCCTTTGAAATTAATAATCCTGAGGTTATGTGAAAAGAAATAATTGTTTGTGAAACAGAAAACGGGGATTGCGTAGAATCCAAAGAGCTATAAATGTGGATCCATGATGCGCTGAAAGGGGTGGAGGAAGACGATCTTTCAGTGGGAGCAGACAGAGAAGTACTGGAATAGACTGTTTAGACACAGAGAAGGATGGAGAGATAAAAAAGGAGGCAAAGAGAGATGAGAATAGGGAAGCAATTTAGACAGAGGCAGATTGGGAGATAAAAACAGGACAGAAAGAGAAATAAATGGGAGAGAGAGATAGCCAGCTAGCTAGATGTGTGTGTGTGTGTGTGTATATATATATATATATACACACACACAAACTCCTGTGTCTAAGCTAATCATATCCATCTTTTAATCTCATTCTGTCCTATTTTTATTCCTCCATTTTTTCTGTGTCCCAGTATCCTATGCAATGGCTTCCCTAAAATATCTCTCTTTGTCTCCTGTTTCTCTCTCCATCCTTCTCTGTATCTCAATGTGCTACTTAAGTCGTCTTCTCTCACTGTTGAGAGCGTCTCAAACTGTGACTCTACAAAATCCCAGTTCTCTGCTTCACAGACAATTATTTCTTTTCATACAACCTCAGGATTATTCATTTCAAAGGGAAAAACAATGTACATGATTTGTTTTATCAACATCAGCATATAAATGGCATAGGTGAAATACGACCTTAAAATACAAATACACAGATACATACATAACTGTACACACATACAGAGTCATACATACACTCACAAACACATTACACAAATGTACACATACTTAGATACGCACATATACATGCTCATCCATACAGTGAGTTGGCAAATGTTGGCAAATGTTGACATTTTTAGGGTGAACTCTGTTTGCAAGTGTGTGCGTGTGCACATGTGTATTTGCAGTGTGTGGTGTGTCACAGTGTCAGCATAACTGCACCTGTATTTCCCACTCAGTGGTCCATTGAGGACACCCACTTCAAGGTTTCTGATCCACAGCTCACTCCCTTCTGCCCAGACGGTGTTAAGGCTGCATAGCTCCCTGCCTTACATTGTAATATCCCCAGCAAGCCAGTCTGCCAGTTAAGCCAGCCCCTCCGCTCTGTTTTTTTCTCCAAGGACTCTGACAAGTGTAGTACCAGCAGTACTAGTTACCACACAGCTCCTTCTAAACAAGCATATTTATTCTTAAGGTAAAACCATTACAGAGAAAGCATCTAATAACAATAAAAGAACCTACACACATGCTAAAAAGCTTTCCCGGGGTCACCCCCAGCTCCAGCACAGAGCTCTGGTAGGGGGTCAGTCCTTCAAAGCCCACAATGGGGGGGTTTCTGTGGTTACAGGTTCATATCAGTCTTAAAACTGGGAACCAGAATGAAGGCTGGGCAGATTAGTTGTTTCTTTATACAGCTTGGGCCTTTAATCTCCTGTCTCTGGGAACAGGTACTCACCAGTGAATGGCCTTCTTCTCTGGGTGTAGCTTCAAAAGGCTGGGTTGTTTTTTGTTTTGTTTTTTTTTTTTGCAAACCCAGAGTTGTAGCATTACCCACTCCCCAGAAATTCCCCAGGAAATCTATTTAACAAGTATTGTCCCAAAAATCCATTCTTGTCCAGCACATTTCTATATAGTCATTTGAAATCTTTCCGTGGGCTCACATCTATTACATAGTATCTAGTGGGCATGTTCACTATTAACATTTGTATTTTTTTATTATTTATTTATAATAATAAATGCACCTGTTACTCTTCTCTCTCTCTTCTCTCACACACTCACACACACACACACACACACACACAAAAGACCTGGGTGAAAACTTGGGCCTGGAAGGTTTGCCATTAACTTCAGTGGGGCCAGGATTTCATGCTTGGTGTCTCCCACAGTAAGCTTACAGACCAGTATGAACCAAATGAAAGCCAGCCCAACAGTTTGGAAGATCAAAGAGATGAGGAGAGATGAGTGGTGAACAGGAAATCTGCAATAGAAGATTTCTGGAAGACGTGGGCTTTAAAGAGAGATTTGAAAGAGGAGAGAGTGTCCAAGCACAGGCAGAAGCTGGGACAAGGAAGGGGACAGGGAAAACACAGGGCGCAAGAGCTGGAGAAGCAGGAATCTGAGCCAAGATGGAGAAGGGATGTAGTCACAGAGTCTGAAACAAAAATGATTAGAGGTCTGGAACACATGACTTATGAGGAGAGGCTGAGGGAACTGGGATTGTTTAGTCTACGGAAGAGAAGAATGAGGGGGGATTTGATAGCTGCTTTTAACTACCTGAAAGGTGGATCCAAAGAGGATGGATCTAGACTATTCTCAGTGATAGCAGATCAAAGGACAAGGAGTAATGGTCTGAAGTTGCAGTGGGGGAGATTTAGGTTGGATATTAGGAAAAACTTTTTCACTAGGAGGTTGGTGAAACACTGGAATGCGTTACCTAGGGAGGTGGTGGAATCCTCTTTCTTAGAAGTTTTTAAGGTCAGGCTTGACAAAGCCCTGGCTGGGATGATTTAGTTGGGATTGGTCCTGCTCTGGGCAGGGGGTTGGACTAGATGGCCTCCAGAGGTCCCTTCCAACTCTGTTATTCTGTGATTCTATGATTCTAAGTGTTCGAACAGACTCATGAGAGACAGAGAGATGCTCATGGACAGAATGAGAGAGGGTTGGTTCCCTGGCCTCATTTTACAGCAGATTCTCCATTTAGTGACTGTTGCCACTTCTGAAGTCCCACTGTATTCGGCTACTCTCCTTCGTACTCAGGCTCTATCACTGTCAGTCCCATACTCACCAACTGCGACTTGGCTTGGATGGACTGTACTGAGTGGCTGGCAGCCAAACCCGAATGTCATAAACATGAATCTCTGCTCCTCCCAGGGACCCTCTTTGAAACAGGGTCTATTAAATGTTTGATGGTCATTGGACTGAGTGAGTGATTTCATGCAACAAGTTATGCAAACCTGCTGTGTGGGAGAGCTTAAAACAATTCAGCACTAAAGTCTTACTCTAGTGGAAAAAATCAACTTTTTCTTATTTATAACCACAATGCTACTATTGACTGATTAGCTCACAACTGGGAGTAGGAAAAGGCAGAATGGGAACACAAACCAGATTTCTTACTTCTATATAGCTAAACTGAATTGCACTGGGTCAGTGTTTAGATTGGGCGCCTCGGAGGAAAACCCATTGTGTTGCTGGAAATGGTATTGGTGAGCCAGCACCTGAATGGGAGTGGAGTGTGCTTAGCACCTCTTGTAATCAGGCACTCGGTAAGGGAGTACACCTGTTATGGGGCTCTATTGAAACAATACTTTGGCAGGGTGGTAAAAGGTGCTGTCTTTTGGATAAGATATCATATAGAGTACCTGACTATTTGTGGTCATTAGGGATCCCCAAAGTGCCAGGGTTGCCAAGTTCCAGTTTGGTTACTTACATTTTGCCAGCTATTGTCCCCCTGCATTTGAACCGGTTACAGCATCCTTCTTCACTTCCTGTCCCGAACTGTGGGTAGTGTTTCTGTTAAAGCATTGCCACATTCCATCCCAGAGGTGGCTGCATTTCAGTGGTGGGTGAAATGATGCCTGTTTTGATGTATAAAGAACACTGTGTATAAGCTGAGCCAGATTTTGGGCCCTGCTCCAGCAGCTTCATACTACTCCAGAGAGACACAGAAGCTGGAAAGCTAGATTAACCAGTTTGGAAAGCTAACCATCCTATTCATGGCTCCCAGGGACAAAAATTGTTCCTAGGGTGAAAGGAGCTGTGGCTGGGATGGCCCTGCATCTGTCCATCCCTGGCTGTCAGAATGGCTGCTCTAATTGATGCCCAGGACTGGTGCCCATTAGTGTTAATTATGGCATTAAGTTTTGTGAAATGATCTGATTTTTATCTTGACATGGGGCCAAATTCATCTCTGGTGTAAACTACACTGAAGTCAATGAAGTAACAGGCAAGAGTAATTCAATACTTGGTGAGTGGGATTTTCACAGGTGCTCATTGTTGGCCAACCTCTTCTCACATTGAAGTGAGTGCTAAAACTCCCATTGGCTGGAGCAGTCAGGCATGCGCTGAGCACTTGTGAAAATCCTACCTGATATTTATATGCATTTATTCTTCTCATTATGTCTCCCCTTGAATGCCCTGGATCTGGCACCTATAGATAGCAGAGAACAAGGCTCTCCCACAAAGCGACGAGGAGCTGGCTTGTCCTCTTCCTGAAAGCAAGCTGGAGGGCTGCTTAGATCTCTCCATTATGCATTTGTTTAGAGTGGTTGCTTTTCTGCCAAATCACCAGTCCCTCCCCACATACCTACTTGTCTCTAAAAGTTAGGGACTGCTGCTTTCCCAGAGTCCAGGCCCAGTTGACTGTGACTGATGGCTTTGCCTAGACCTTGAGAACTTCAATCCAGTGGCACATCTCAGAGGAAATAAGGATTTAGCTTTTTTTTAGAAAACAAATGACTAGTCTGGAACTTCTCTGCCTCTCTGGAATATAATGCAATCAGGGCTCACACAACCGCTACTCTTACTCCCTGTGACCACAGGAATAATTCAAGCCAGGGCTCAGCTGCAAACCCTTTGTGACTGCATTACACAAGCTCATTTGGTTTGAACTGTAAAGTTTCAGTTGCTCTTCCCATTTGGAACCTAGACTTCTTGAAAATGTTATTTTTGTAACAGGCTTGTCCCAAATTGATCTTATTGTGCTGCTGCTCAGCAAATGCATCTATTGCAAACACACACACTTGCACATGAGATCACAAGCACTCAAAGCCCTAATCACATATGCAAACACACACTTCCACTGTCTCTCACACACAATTTTATAATCACTCAAACACAATCACACATGCAGTCACAAGCACTTCCTCTCATCCACACATTCTCTCTCATATTTCCACAGTCACTCACGCAATCCCTCATACTAAGACTTACATATGCTCTCTCTCTCTCTCTCTCACACACACAACAACAACACCAACACATAGGTTCCAATTCAGCCTGGGCTAATCAGATGCAACTCCATTGGAATCAGTGGATTTGTATGCCCCTACAACATCCTCTATGCATACCGAGTGAGACACACACAGTTACACACAGAACCCCCCTCCCACCACACACACTCTCTCAGTATGGAGAGCACATAAATGGGTTTATTTTATTTTTATTTTATTTAAGCTGGACAAAAGTTATTAAGTGAACCTCACTCTGCGATCAATAAAGCAGCTCAGGGATGCTTAGAAACCATGTTACTTTCAGACCCTGTTAGTTTTTTAATATCTCCATTTCCCCAGGTGGATTTTCAGATATGATCTGTGGGTGAATGCCGCACTGGCTGTAACCCTGACAATAGTGACCCAGATGATAATCAACAAAATGACCTAATTGAATAACGTTGGGTTAGAAGCCAGCCCTTCGCAGAGCCCTGCTAAATCGTGCAGTAACTCAGCATTATTTAAAAACACCAAGTGAACATTGCATTCCCCATTCTGATCCCACGCCTGTGGATGCTAAGAGAGTCTTGGATGGGGACAGTGCAGACACTGTACTAGAGTGCTGGGGTCTAGGCTCAGAGGTGACAGGTGGGAAGGCTGAGCCATGTTGGAGTGCAGGCAGGGCTGGATCCAGCAGTGAGTACAGGGGACTTGTTTTAGTGGAGAGTGGGGATAGCTGATCCCAGAGGCATGTATAAGGAGGGCAGGTCCTAGTGGAGAGCGCAGAGAGCGGATCCCAGTGGTGAGTGTGGGGAGCAGCACCCAGCAGTGGGTGCGCGGAGGGGCTGGGCTCAGTGGGGAAAGTGAGATGCTGTGAAGCTGCTAGACTAGTGCTTGGGCCTGTGCTTTCTTGAGCATTGAACAGGGCCCTCTGCAGTGCCAGGGCATCAGGGGAAGCAGAAGGGAAGGTTACTGGGAAAGGAGGAGAAGGCACCCATACTTTATGTCATTAATCTCTGGGACCTTCCCTGGCAGCACCAGCAAGGAGAGATGAACTCAGAAAGGAATAGTGAGCAATGGCTGGTGTTGTCACCAGACAGGAAAAGCTCCAGCTGGCTGATTTATGGGATGAGTGAATAATTCAGCCTGCCCCTGCGTCACTGTATTAATTCTGCCTCTGACACTGGGCTGAGATGTGTCAGGGCGGAGTGGCTCAGGACAGCTGCCTGACAAGTTCCTTCCCCTCGCATGCCCCAAGGGGATGTGAGCTGAGACCAGAGAAGTGGGTAGGGAAGGAACAGGCAGCTAAAGCAGCTGCCAGTGCTGATGAAAGGATTCTCAGACAGAGAGATTTTGGGAGATGCAACCACATGGTGCCCCAACTCCAGCCATCCAGGTTGCCCCCATTCCAACCTTCGGTGCTAGGGAAGTGTTCACCACCCACATTCCAGTTCCACCATGTGTGGGAAACCATCACCAGGGAGTAATAACCTGAGCCACTGAGGAATCACTTTATGGGGCACGACTAACATCTCCCTTCTTCCTCTCCCACCTGCTTCTCATTGAACTGGAAAACCTCCCTTCTGTCCTTCCCTATGAAGTGAATCTTCCCCACTGTCACCAACCAGGAAGGGAGAGCAGGCTGGGGGAAGGAGGTTGGGCACTCTGTGCCTCATTCTTCATTGTCCTGCACCTCGTGTAGTCATTTACACCAGTGCAAGGCAGGTGTAGAACACCACTGTTCTCTTCTAGTAGCCTTTACACTCACTGGGCACTGATGTAAATGACTGCACATGGTGCAGGGCAATGTAGAAACAGGCCCTGAATCCTGGGCTCTGTAACTGGGGTCTTCACAGGCATCTTCAGCTTTGCTTGAGCTGGTGGATCGGAGGAAGCATTAGGATCAGTGGCATTTCAGTCTTGGCTCAATCTCGGCTGGCAGGCTCATGTACTGGTGCTGTACAAGTTGAGCCTTTAAAGCACAACTGTAGTTGAAAAAATGAAGCTGGAAGAAGAGCCCCATGGCATCTGTACTGATCCCCTCCCAGGATTTTCTGGATTGGATGAGCTCTGTTTACAAGTCAAAAGATTATTTGGTTTGTTGGTTTTGGTTTTTTCCCCTCTATCCTTCTGCCATGAGAACTCAGCCCTTGGGACAAGAAAACCCAGCTACTCTACTCACAGAGATCCTGCATTTAGGTTTTAGGTAGCAGTTTAGCTGATGATGGTGTATGAGGCAGAGCAGAAGGCTGCTTACTCTACCACAGCTGTGTCAGCTCTATGGGAGAAATGAGAGCAAAAGCTTGTTTTTATCAGGGAAGAAGGAATCATTATTACACGGGCATTTCTCTGACTGCCAAAACACTCTGTGAAGGTGAGGCTTCCTGTCGGTTACAGCAGAGGACTGAGTCAGGTCTCTGAGGTTCGACTCTGACACTGATTTACCTTGTGACCTTGGCCAAATCAATTCCCATCCCCCCCCCCCCACACACACACACACACACACCTCAGATTTCCCCATCTGTACAGTGGGGACAATGTTCATTACCTATGGGATGGAAGGAGAAGAGTGTTATTATTCATTTACTTTCTTCTACAAGGTGATGCTGGCTTAAAATCAATTCTGACTTTTTTTTCCTATGCATTTTCTGCCTTCAGAAAATCCAGATGCTGTTCAGTGTGCCATAAAATTGGGGACCATTCCACATTTCATTACTCTATGCCCCTTGCTTGTCTCTTTATTTTTTTGACATCAGCTCACCACTAGTTTATTTTCAATTTGGGCAAAAGAAAATCCAAGCACCTTTTAGAGACAGAGCCGGTAGAGGTGTTGTAAGCTCTGGGTGGCTTTCACCATCCCATGCAAAGAATGGGTACTTGTGAGTATCTCACTTCACAGTTGCATCACTTCTGTCTGGCAGAGCAATAGGCCATTGGGCTATCCAGGATTTCAGGTTCTGCTGATCAGCGAGGAGGATCTAAAATTAGCTCAGCAGTATGAGTCAATTTGCAAACCAGGAAAATCCTTGCAGGGACTGATAATCATCCAGGAACCATAACTGAATAAACAAACAGCCCAGAGCAGTGCAAGGTAAATGCCAATGACAAGCCTAAGTCAGTTCAACCCTGAAGCATCCATCATTTCATCCATAATAATTCCCACAGATGCACAGCTTCAGCAGTGTCCCTTCCTGTTCAGTGACATAGACACTTGGAGTTTGGACCAAGGGACTGGTTAGCAGCTGAGACCTGAAGAGCTTGCAGTGTGGTTTGGGCCACAGGGCATGATTGTGAGCCACTGACAATGACAGGTTTCAGAGTAATAGCCGTGTTAGTCTGTATTTGCAAAAAGAAAAGGAGAACTTGTGGCACCTTAGAGAATAAATTGGTTAGTCTCTAAGGTGCCACAAGTACTCCTTTTCTTTTCACTGAACAATGAGAGCACCCGTCTTTCTAGTGCACTAGTTCTGTTAGTGCATTAGTCATAATTACCCCTTTTAGTGCACACACTTTGCTGGTGCAACAACAGTCCTTACCAGTCCTATTAGTGTGCAGGGATCTCACCAGTTTGAAAAGAAGTTTAGCTCAAAGCTGCATTCAAAGGTTCTTCTCCCAGTGTGTGTGTGTGTGTGTGTGTGTGTGTATAGAAATGGGAGGGAGGTAATCTGGGTGGCATCTGACATTTCAAAAAACTGTAAAAAGCCAGAAAGTAAACAAGCTTCATTAACTCCAGCAAAGGGCAACACACGTAGCTGGCAGCTTCTCCTCTTTTCTCTAACTTGCTGCCTTTCCCCCTTATTGTCTAAGGGATTCATTATCATTAATGGCTTCACAAATTGCATCACAAGCAGAGCTCTGAAATATTCCAAGAATGGGTAATTGGTAACGCCCTCCCATTGGATGGACTGAGTCTTCCCCTCTTTCTTTCTTGACCCCGGCTACCCCTTTTCTTTGATCTGTGTATTCTCTCCCATGGCTTTCTTGCTTACTCTCTTCTTCTGCCTTCCCTTCTTCCTCCCTCATGTTCTCCCTCAGCTGCTTGCTCCGCCAGATGCCTCATCACTTCTACTGCCCACAGCATTTTGCACAGCTCTCCTGGCTGTTGGGATGTCAGAGATTTGGGGTGGAAAATTTAAATGAGGTGAACCATAAACCAGCTGTTTCCCATTTGCATCTGTTTCCTGCTGGCATGAGACGAATTAAAGGGACAAAATATCAATGCCATGCAGAACCCTCGATGGCACACAAGGCCCCTCACATGCTTCCTCCATGCACAACAAAGGGCTGCAGAATCTTAGCCCTGGGGCCCAGTTCAACCCAAGCTAAGCCCGTGCCCAGGGCATGATCAGGGCAGGGCTGTCAGGAAGAATTATACAAACAGGGTGCCTTTCAGATGGAGTCCATCTCAGAGCAAAGCAGCTCATGAAGGCATCTGAAAATGAAGGATATGAACAGCAGTGAAAGACATTATTTGCAAAGGTGCCAAAGAATTTCTCAGGGTATTTCAGAGCAGGACCATTGTAATGGTACAACATCCTGTCCTAATAACTAAATATTCCAAGGAGGACCTAGGTGGTACTGCAATTCCATAGGTAGCACTCATCCTCTGTTCTCAAGGCTGAGCCAATGGCCCAACATGGTGCTAGCAGGTGCTGTGCTGCTTGGCATGAGAAAAGAGCTGCACGCTCATACTCAGGCTGTGAATTATTTTCCAAAGTGAGGATTTACAGTTTAATGCTATCTATCGAATGGTCCTTTCTGTGTACTCTTGCCTACGAAGGTTCAGCCTCACCTGAAGAACTTGGAGACAATTCCTCAGACGGATCAGTTTCTGTCTCGCTACTAGATTCTGGGAAATTCAAAACTGATAAAGACAACACTTGTTCCTACAATGTGCAATTAAACTGTGGAACTCATTGCCACAAGAAACCACTGAAGCCAAGAACTTAATAGGTTTCCAAAAGGGATCAAATAATTATTGGGATATCAAGAATATTCAGTGTTATTGTAATTAGTGAGAACAGCAGTTTTGGAAGAGTTATTAAACCTTGTGCTTCAGGATTTAAGCCAATCTCTATTAGAGGCTAGGACGAGACATAATGTGGGTGGCAGATT
Source organism: Eretmochelys imbricata (assembly GCF_965152235.1). NCBI lineage: Eukaryota > Metazoa > Chordata > Testudines > Cheloniidae > Eretmochelys > Eretmochelys imbricata. The sequence goes on along the minus strand of NC_135593.1, from coordinate 11,149,652 downwards.
ACCGCACATCAGCCTATTGTGGAGTTCTTGCCTCTGTAGCATCTGGCACTGGCCACCGTCACAGATGGGAAACTCGACTAGATGGACCTTAGGTCTGATCCAGTCAAGCAATTCTTATGTTCCTGTTCTATGACTAATGGCGGCATAGAAACACCAAAACGGGGGCAAAGCATTGCCATTTTTATTTTATACCTACTTTGCACAGATATAAGTAAGGTTCATGACAGAGGGGACTCCTGCCCAAGAACTGAAGTTTTGTCATCTCCGCCTGCATAGACTTTCTGTTTCCCTCTACTCTAGTCAGTGTCACTCTCGTGGTTGTGCCATCTATGGCCATGGTGCATGCGGCACCCACAATCATGTCACCATGGCGAGCCCTGAGATTATGGAGGCCTGAGAAATTCTCCCATTGACCTAAAAAGAAAAGGAGTACTTGTGGCACCTTAGAGACTAACCAATTTATTTATCATCGGATGAAGTGAGCTGTAGCTCACGAAAGCTCATGCTCAAATAAATTGGTTAGTCTCTAAGGTGCCACAAGTCCTCCTTTTCTTTTTGTGAATACAGACTAACACGGCTGTTACTCTGAAACCTCCCATTGATCTGAGACTCAGTCCTAAAGATTGAGGTAATCGGGCCTCAGAACCTTTTGTGGTTCACCTGTCGCTGCCTGACAAGTTCCCTGCTTCACAAGCCTCAGATGCACTCCCTTCCCCAGCCTCTTCAGGCCACTCTTCATGGTTAATAGCTTTGCTAACTTTATTGCCACTGGGATATTTCCCTCTGTGCTTGAGAATCACCATGGAGACCCCGATGTGTCTGTGTCCCCAGCACACCTCTTGGCCTGGTATTAAACCTTTTGCAATGTACCACAAAATCATCTTTAGCTTGGAGGACTGATTAAATAAATATGAAAACTGCTCCCAGAGGAGATAAATATTTGCCAGACATGCAGAAAGAAAAGCAATAATATACCATGTAAGCTACTGGCTTTTATTAGCTCTGCTCCTCTTTCTTCCCTTGAAAAGTATTGCTGCATTGTTATATTAATCTTTACTCCAAAGCAAATTAAAGCAGGGACAGTTGTCAGAGTATTATGAAGAACATCTGTTTAATTAGGGCTTCCTTTACATCAATTTGAGAGAGCAATGTAAGGACCCTGTTCATCCACTTTGCTTTCTCACTCCCCACTCCTGTCCCTCCCTCCCTAAACTATGTTAAATATGAGAGGAGGAATGTGTTGTGACTGCAGGTGCACCTGAAGCCTCTATCACTGCTTGTTGCATTACAGCATCTCCTTTCACATATGATGTCAGCTCTTCCCATCAGTGCTAGTCCGAGGCGGGGGAAGGGTGGGTATAATGTGTATTGTGAGATTTTTTATGTTCTTCATCTCAAGAGCTCCTATCTCCTCCCTCCCTTCCCTCAGAAAAAAATCTTTAAAATTATAATGAACAACTATTAATTATCATTAGCAATTTGCCATTCCAGACGAGATTTACATCTGAGAATCTCTACTTGGTTTTACAAATGCTAATGAATCAAGTCTACCCTGTGAGGTAGAGTTAGACTCATTTTAAAGGGGTAAGTCCTTTAGCCATATGAGAAGGGCAGGGTGATTGCAGTCTTCTGACACCTGTTTGCGACCATCCATGGGGACGAAAAAGAAAAGCAGATTGAGAAATTAGGACCTCTCTCACACACACACACATGTCTGCAGCATCTGAGTGCCTAGACACTATTCCCTCTGTATTTCTGTAGCCTCTTATCCAGGCAGACAGCAGTGAATTAATCATTATGTCTAGGATCTCCACTCCGAGAGGTATTGACTCTGAGATTCCAAGCTTGTTTGTTACTTGATAAGACTAAACTTCATTGGGGCTGCCCAAGGTGTCACAACAAGCAGTTTAATGAACTAGCTTTCCAAGCTGTGAAGGCAGAGCTGAGATCGGCACCATCACAAGCAAAATGCAGCTTGTAGATTCGATTCAACCTAGTCAGTGGGGCATCATGACCATCCTTAGGTCACACTACTCCCCAAAAGCACAGAGTGAGAAACAATTGTATGTTCTACTAGTGAGGTGTGAAACAATACTGAAAAAAGAAAAAGTCCTACTTCTTCTCAACTCTCCACCTGCCCCTGGACCGTCACCTGTCTTTGGAACCAAGCTTGAACCAAACCTTTCTGAGGGTCTGAAATGTTCAGATTACTCATTTTCCTCCTTGCACAGACTCTTCTAGGGTCAGATTTTTCAGTACACATCGGTGCTTTGTGCCTGTGCAGTCATGCAAAGCAGCTGCAAACCCAGGATATCTGGTCATTTAAGCAGGCTACACCAAGTCACCTGAGAGGTGCAAAGCAGTCAGAGCACACCAGTGAAGCTGGCCCTGTGAGTCCAGCCAGTGATTTCCAGACCAGTTTTGCAGACTCAGGTGGTTTTGATTATTTAGAAAACCTTCTGGATGTTTGGGATATTCTCATAAACTCAGACTCTGAGCCTTTGCCCTTTATCCATCATTAGAAGTATTTCCCTATAATTATATATTATCTATGTATTATTCATAAATGCCCAACCACATCATCACCATTTGCCATGGAAGGAACTCAAAGAATACCTTTGCCCTGAAAATTAAAGGGGCTAATTTCCAGTTACACAACAGCCCCTTTACACCACTTTACACCTTGAAGTTTAAGTAAATTACAGCTACACCAGTTCTCAAGTCCCTTCACACTGGTCTGGTCAGTGATCACTCGGAGTTCAAGGATGATTGTCTTCCATAAAACAATAGCCAGTTATTGCTGGTGGATCTGCAGATGGCTAATGAGACCGATCTGGGATCCACATATCTTGTCACAGTTGGGTCAGACATTTCCCAAGGAAAAGAGTGGATCTGGATTGTTGAGTCGAGCTGCAGCACGTTCTTTCCTCCTTTCCCATTTCTCTGTTTCCTGTTGTCTCCATTGGATCTCAAAATACTGGGATCCTTGCCACAAAGTCCTTTTTGGTCGGTCAAACTCCTTCACACTGTCAGTGTGGTTAAAAGGGCACTTTAGTGTAAATAAGAATCAGTCCCAAAGTGGTGACAGGTGATCAGAAAGCTCCATGGAAACTAGCACTCAGTGTCAAGTTTAAAATCTAGTCATCTGCCAGTTTGAGGCCCTGAGGTGCTCTCTGACATTTAATTACAGAGGAGTTACCTGTTCTGATACATCAGTCCCTTTATGATGGAAAGCCTCCGAACTGTGCTCACTAGCTGGCTCTCAGGTCCAATGTGCTTGTTGCTGTTCAGGAGCTGATCCTGTTGGACAGTTCCCCAGTAGCTGGACAAAGCCATAGGCAGACAGAAACATTGTCCCCCGGTGGTGGTTTGATCATGTTATAGAACCACAACAGCACAAGCCGCAGGGCCTACTCACACATGCAGCATCAGCAGTCATCTGCCTCTCCCCCAGCCTATCCCAGTTTTTCATTCTGATTGAATCCCAACTCTCTAAGCTCAGGTCAGCCTCAAAAATTCAGGGTCTTTCTTTTCTGCCCTTTCCCTGTCTCAGACTGCATGAAACAAAATGAAGCTCTGGGGGTGGATGTGATTTTTAAAGTGATAGGGCTACATTTTGCTTTGGTTCAACAGCTGTGTCAAGCTTTTCCTGGGGAGCTCAGTGGCATCTTGGTCATATCATCATAATCTGGGATTTTCAAAGAAATCCAAAGGAGCTAGGCACACACATCCCACTGAATTTCTTCTTTCCCTTGGTTTCCTTTGAAAATCCCAGGCATCAACACAATGGGGCCCCAATCAGGGTTAGGGCCTTGGAGCACTTTGTTGATTATTATTGCTGTTGCTCCCAAAATGTGCTAATGCCTGCACAGACAGTTAGGAAAAGATAGCTCCTGCTCCAAAGAGCTTCCAGTCAAAAAAGGACACACACACATACAAAACAGATAAAGGATAGGGGCATCCAAAGCAACACCCAAGAAGAACAATTGATGGGAAAATAGACCCATAGGTTGATGTTTCAAGTGATTTGGCTAAATATATACTATATGTATTAGATACAGGGCTGGTAGTGTTGCCTATTACTAACGTTCCCCAACACTTCCCATTGTAAGACCCTGTTTTCACTTGCTTATAACATCTCCTCACAGCTCCTACCTATGTCTGCAATGTGCATGTGCTGTCCCCACAGAGCGACTGAGTACGCTCCAGCCCAGGGCTACAGAGGCAAAGACAGACAGACTTTCCCTACAATTGCTGCTCTGGGCGGGGGTGGGGCCAGGCACTGAAACTGAGCGCAGGGAGCCTGGTTGAGCCAGGAGATTGGGACTCCTGAGCCAGTGAGGGAAATGGTGTGGGGGACTGGGAACCAGTTTTTTTGCGGGGTACAGTGAGATTGGATTAGGAGCTGAAAGGTGCATTGAATGAGACAGTGCCACTGTGGAAAATATAGCACATGATCATGTAATAAAAGACTTTATCATAATGCTTACGCACAAAGGGAGCTGAATTTAAGTTGCACAGGGAACCTTAATTCTGGCATCTTCTAACTTTTGAGTGCTTGATTTTGAAACCTTAATAATATTCCTTTAACCTAATTTTTGTGTGTGTAATATCTGTAATATGTATTATATCAACAAAATCTCCCAAGGAAATTAATGCATTTAAAAGCTAAAAGTTAGAGCTTTTCATTCTTTTCCTTCTCCTTCACACACACATTTCCAATCTTAGTCTCAGGGGATTTTTTGTGGACAAAAAAGCCCATTTCTAAAGTGCAGTCTGAACCCCAGGGTTCACTGAAAGAGCATTGGGCCCCTGTAGCCAGCTGAATCATAGCTCTGCAAAGAACAAAAGCGGACAACTGCTAGCAACAGCTGGCACACTCATGCCCTTCAGAATTGGGAAAAGCTTGATGCTTCAGAATTGGGAAAAGCTTGTGCCCCCACAAGCATTCCTCCTCCAGCTCCATGCATGATACAGCTTGCAGATCCCCCTCCACAGCACGTTACATTTCCTCTCACCTGCTGCTGAGCCTCTGGAGGGATTGCGTGGCACATGGTGTGGGTGGATCAATGAAATTTGCTGTCTCTTGGTTACCTGTAGAGAAAGCCTGAAAGTGAGGAACAAGTATCGCAGCAGATTACAATAACCACCGGCATCAGCCATCCACCACAGCAGCAGGCACTTGACTCTGTTTGCCTTGAATATGTTTTCCTGGAACAGCAACATATTTCCCATTCCTTGGAAGCTTAACACATCTCTCTCTCTTTCTCTTTCTCCCACACATTAACACACCAGTCTAGCCCCAAGCTTACATCACATTTATCCCCACAAGTCAAATCTAGAGTGAGATCTCAATGCACCAGCCTTCCTCTTGACCATTTGTTCCACATTTCTGAGCCATGCTTTCTATCAGGTCCCCGCGTGGGTGTTTGCTGGCTGCCAGAGAAGATTGCACTTACTGAGATGAGGTGCTTTCATACAATAATTTATTAATGAGGCTGTGCAGGTGGGGAAGAGCCAGGGAAATTCTCATCCTGCCCATTCTAAACGATCTCTTTTCTGTACTCCCACAGAAATTAGGTTGTATGTTTTATGACTGAAAAAACCTTTTGCACACACAACGATGTGGGAAATTGCACCTATTGTGCCCATTTGTGTACATATAATACTTAGTCCTGCCACGAGTGCAGGGGACTGGACTAGATCACCTCTTGAGGTCCCTTCCAGTCCTCTGAATCTATGATGGTGATGATCCCATGGTGACTCACCCATTTGGTACGCCCAGTGAGTGTGTAATTGTGGGTATCTGTGAATGCATACATTTTTGCTGGTATACCCATTGTATGCATCTTCAAATGTTCAGTAACATTTGTTCAATGTTGCCGCATGTTCAATAACACCCTACCTAGGTAATGTATTTCCAACACCCCCCATCACTTCTCTGTCTTTTCATACACTCGCTATTCTTATTTGTTGATACTATTGTGATGTGCTATTTACCTCAGTCAGAAGGTTGAAGGCCTTCCCATACCTCCCCCCCCCTTTAAGAATTTAACAAATAAATCACTGCTTTGTAATGCAGTTCACTAGAGTTCACTGCTCTGGTAAATGGTTTGCTATAGCTCTAAGCGGAATGTAGTGGTAGGTTAAATGCTACAGTGCAGTGGTCTGAGGACAAAGTCACTGCCATTATATTGCTGAAGGGATGCTAATTGAGTAGCAATGAACAGAAGTGAGAGGTGCAGGAAACAGGGGCCCTGATTCATCAAAGTACTTAAGCATATTCCTGATGTTAAACATATGCATAGCCTTGTTCAAATCAGATACTGCCTGCACGCTTAAAGTGATGTGCTTAAACACCTTGTTGAGCTAGAGCTTTGGCTGGAAGCAGGTGGGTGTTGTTGCTGAAGGGAGAATGTAAAATCTGAGCTGCTTAGTCAGAAATAATGACATGGTGAAGTATATTTTTCAGCACTGCTGCAGTCTTTGTTACACTGAGAGACACATTTTGCTGAAACAGTAGAATTCCACAGGCTCCTAAAACTAAATAGTTGACCCCTAGTTGCGCTTAATCCAGGATGCAGATTCCTCCTCAAAAGTTACGAATGAATGTTCTTGGGCCAGGAGAAGCCTGCCCTCTTTCCCATTAGGGAACAGTTTTATTTAGGTTGGAGGAACCTCCATTATTTTTAAAGGATTTTCCTTTATGTCCAGATAAACTCCAGTCATTCCTTCTGTGTGAGAAGTAGGGGCAGAGGAACTGGAGCGGATAAATTCCGAACCTGAGAGAACCTTTACCCAGAGCTCAAGCTGAACCAAACCTTCTTCAGAAAAATAATAATATGATCCTAAATCTAGTTAGATCCAGTTTTTCAGTTCAGCCTATTAGGAAAATAGGAGCAAGTTGCAAAATTCAGATTCAGATCTGAGTTCCCATTTTGAACACACTCTGAAAGTCTGGATCCGGAGTGTCAGTTCTGAACCAAGTTGTTTGCATTTTCTGGTGATCTCTGTGCATCCAGGTCATGGCTGGGACTAGAAGTGCCTAAATATCACCAGGGAGCTTGTTCTTATGAAGTCCAAAACCCAGGATCACCAATTTAAGATGATCATCTTGTTCTGATTCTTATCCAAAATGAACCTCCAGATCTTCTGAGTTTCCCCTGACCCCTAGCAAATAAATCACAGACAATGACCCAGGATGTATAGAGGAATCCCCCTAAACTGAGGGATCAGTAGGTGTTTCCTATCTCTTGAGTTGCCGCAAGGGGGCAGCTGCAAATCCACTTCAAGAGTCATACAAAGTATAAGGTGTTCCTGGCTGGTGGCAAGAAATAAAGTGTCTGTGAGTCCTGGCAAGTGGGTCTGTTATTATAATAATGCATTAAGTTGCTAGAGCTGCCTCTTTCCATTCAGTAATGAACAAGGAAAGATATGCTATGTGCTTACATAGCATTGAACCAACTGACAGGCTACGAGAACGGGAGATATGTGGCTTCTCATCCAATTTAGGAATATAATTTGGATAATGACTTTCTGTGGATGGGATCCAGATCTCATCTTGTTCCCCACTCATATGGCTTCATTCTCCTTATGGGAGAGACAACGGTTTCCAAGCAGGGGGGAAATGATGCAGCCACTGAATGGACACAGCATGAGCAAGCTCAGAGACTTGTTTGCTAGGATCAGGACTGAGAACTTTCAAACTCAATTCACACAAGCTATCTAACAGCTATCAGATGGTGGCACTTACCAGTGCTGTATTTGAACTGGTGACCTATGCACATGGACTGGAACAGTATGGGACTGATTCTTAATTTCTTCAAAGCGTTTTCCACCTTTTTTGCACAAGTGCAAATAACTACACAGGGCCTGATTCTCATTTAAATGAAGGCTTCTTTACACCTCTCTGGCAGTGTAAAGGGGCCTTAAAGTAGGGGTATGGTACACGTATGCCACATCAAGGCCCCTTTAAGATGCGGGAGTGGTGTAAAAGTGAAACTGAAAATTCAGGCTCCAGGCTGCAAGGCAGTGGTGAATCTGGGTTTGAGTCTAATCTCATTTACGCTGACTATAGCAGTGTAAATCCCATTGGCTCCTATAGAGCTAGGCTGGATTTACACAGATGTAAGAGAGATCAGAATCCGGCCATACTGCTTTTAGAAATAATGCAGACTAGGAGAGAGAATGGGATTTTCCAGCAATTTGTTTTAAAACATAAGTATAGGATATTGATTGTATTTAAATATGGGTGGAAGGTGCAGTATAAATATTAGGTATCATGAAATAGGCTATATCATTTGAGACCTCAAACAGTTTTTTAAATTGTTTCCATTAAAGCTTTGCAGTTCACCTTTCGGCCTTTTTATGGTAGGTTTTAAATTCTAATGTGCAGGGAGAGGAGTGGAGCAGGTAACTTAAAGCTGCTTCTGCATGGTGAAGTCTGGCTGCTGTTATGCAAAGAGTACTTTGTAGTAATTAGGTAGCCCTCTGGCACATAAGGTTGTGAACCTGGTGTCATAAATGCAGCTGGGCTTCTGGTGTCAGGCTCATGAGGGATCTGTGCTGTGTTTACTTGTTCTATAGAGATAAACTGTCTCAGGTTAGCATCACCCTGTTAACATAGTTACTAGCATAAAATGCTTGCTGATTTGGCCAGGAATGTTCTGATTACAGCTGCTGTGACCACTATGATCCAGAAAACCGAATCCCAGAGCATGGGACACAACACAGACATCCCAACTTGGGCTGTTCAGAACTCAAGCCTGATTGGTGCTTAGGTGGGAGACTACAAGTTAAAACACAGGTGTTGCAGGAAGCTGTTAGTGTCTCTTTCCCTGGAATGAATGACCCAGAATAGTGCTAGATGAAACAGTGCTGCTAATGGGACCTTTATGACCAGGATCACAATCTCAAAGTTTAGGTTCCATCCATTCTTCCAAGGTCCTGATTTCTTGGGGTCATTAAAGATTTCATGGTACTTTTGGCAAGAGTAGCATGTGTTCTGATTTTATTCCACCTTAAATAACTTCCCCCCTTCTAGTTTCAAGTGGATGCAGGATTCTTCCCTCTGGTCTAAACTGTTTTCTAATGGCACTTTGTGATGTCAAACAGCACCTATGTGCAACCCCAGAAGTGGCTGCAATTTAGTGATGGGTTAAATGATACCTAGTTTTTAAAGCTCTTTCAAAAGCAGCTAACTTCAGCAGGAGACTGTCTCCTTCAGTTCCCTTCTCCTCATCCTTTCACACACTCTGGTCACTCAGGGCTGCTCCAGCACTGGAAGCATAAACGCTGCAGAAGGATTGTCAATCTGCCCCACAAATATGATAGCGGCACTGTTACTCTTACCCCATACCCGCTGGCCGTGTCCCTGTAATCTTACGGGACAGGAGTAACCCTAACTCCGTGCGGGTTTATTCCCCCATGCAATGTAAATCCTATTAAGGTGCCCAGATAATGGCAGAATCTTCCCCCCATACTTCTATGTCTGCCAATATTTTGATCGGCCCAATTATGTGCTGCTTAGCCGGTTATAAGCTTCCCTGACAGCTTTCCCAGGACCTTTGCCACAGACCCATTTCTCTTTTCCCTTCTCCTAAATTACTATGCTTTCTCTCTCCCCATCCCCTCCACTTCTTCTCCCTTTCTCCTTTCCGTCTTCTCCCTCGCTCCTCCTTCTCTGTCTCTATCCCACTCTTTCCCCATTCTCTCTCTTCTCCTGCTCCCATTTCCCACCTGCGCAGCATTGAAAGTCCAAGCTAAGTATAGTGTTTGCAATGCTCTAGCTATCTGGCATTTCTGCAAGGATCCCACCTCCCCACACTGAGCCAGCCCCTGGGCAGCATCCTTGGGAACTGTACCATTCATCACACCGCATCTCCTGACCATCGCAGCCCTGCGATGCAGGAGATTGCATTCTCCTGCTTAGCTCACAAATAGTGGATCACAGGCTGGGGAGTCAGGCAGTTCTGAGTCTCATATTGTTACAGAATGAGATCCTATGGGACAGCAGCAAGTACTCAGCACCATCTGCCAATGTGCAAAGCTTTCTAGGGCTTTCAGTAGCTGGAGGAGATTTCTCTCCATTGCCACCTGTATGCCTCTTAAATTATGCATGTACCCCATCCCTTGCATCTTGATTTCCAAATGCACAGACAGAGATGAGGGGGCAGGAGCAGCGGCTACAGGAACATCGCCAACTTGCGATGTAAAATGCCTTGTACCCTTTTGGGCCAGATTGGGCTTGGTTCCTGCATGGGTGCTCAAGGGGGAGACAGTGCGTGCAGTCTTCCCTCCCACCCTCCCCATGCGCACCCCATTCCTAAACTCAGAGGCCAAGCACTATTGCAATCTCCCTGCCAACACCCATAACCCCTGCACACCAGGCAGTGGCGTGCTGCAGCAGGTACATTCTCTGTGTGGTCAGGGAGCTCCTGGGGTTCGAGGCTTCCCTGAGACCAAAACCTCCTGGAGTGCCCTCTTAATGGGCCCTTTATCTAGGTGTGGAGAGGGCAAAGGAAGGGACATCTGCAGGCTCACCAAGGAACCCACAGGGCTCTAAGGGAGCACCTATCTCAGAGTTAGGATCCCTCAACACCATGCTTTGTGTCTTTGTTTAATCTGAGTGGTTTAGTCATGGAGACTGATCTCCTGTACAGCCTGGCCAGGAGCAGGGAGAGCTTCCCCCATCCAGCCTTACTCCTCTGTCTCCTCACTGATGTGCAAACAAAAGATCAGTTCATCCTCCATGGTCCTTGCCATCCTCTGCCAATTGTGAGATTCATCCACTAGGATCTGGGCTGAGGCCTCCAACCTCATCTCGTATAGTTATTATTGTGTGTTAAAGCAGTGCCTGGAGGTGCCATAGCGCCGGATGCTGTGCAAACACCTAATGAGAGACAGTCCCTGACCCAAAGAGCTCACAGTCTAAATCCACAAGACAGACAATGGGTATGTGGGAAAACAGAAGAAGGAAGTGACTCACCCAAGGTCACATAGCAGACAGTGGCAGAACAGGAAATAGAACGTGGATTTCTGGACTCCCAGCCCAGTGCCCTTTCCACTATAGAATGGTGCCTCTTAACCATATAAGCCAACACACCCAAATGAGGGGGATTTTCAGTTGCCATCAACATGGCCTAGATCAGAACCCATAAACGAGCCCATGGCTATACTGAACATGGCAATGAGCCTCACAGCATGGATAGATAGACTCACATTAGCATGGCTCAAGGTAGCACGCTAAAAATAGCACTGTAGATGTTGAAGCTCAGGCAGCTCATGCTCTCAAGCCCGTGGGTCCAAGCTCAGCTGGCTACTAGCCTGAGTCTCTGCCAGTACTGCAACGTCCACACTGCTAATGTTAGCATGTTGGCTTGAGCCTGCTAACACAAGTCTGTCTACTCAGGTTGGGAGGCTCACCCTCAGCTGTAGTGTAGACATTCTCCAAGAGAGGAAGAGTCTCTGTGTCTCATTCAATCCCCAGAGCCATCCACTCTGCCAGCTCTTCTTCCCCACCCTTCCCTCCTGTTCTTTTTTCTTTTCTCAAAATCAGGGCATGGTGCTGAGCACGGGAGCGCAAGTCCCAGGCAGATTATTAACACCAATAATAAAGAGCACAACTTTACAAGGACAAGGAGTTTGCTAAACTCATTAATTTTACTCATAATAGGGAATTAATGTGCAGAAAGGCAATACCGGGCCGGCAGTAATTGCTTTTTGGGTTTAGAACGCTAAGTGGGAAAGTTAAAAGTCATTTCCAGCCATTGCTTTCTTTCTCTTCTTTTGCTCTCTCTTGCTCGCTCTCTTATTTTTGCTTCACAAGAATTGATTTTTTGCCTATGCCTTTTTTTCATTACAAGTCATTATATTTCATCATTACAAGACTTTGGTCATATTTCACTGCTTTCTCATTATGTTTTTATAATTCTCTCTTCCCAATATTAACATACAAAGGCAGAGCCAGAGAGGAGAATTCAACAGGCTCGGGTCTATATTAATGATGTGACTCGTGCCAGAGTTAATTAGCAGCCATATTTCCAGCCACTTTTGACCTTTACGCAGACAGCAGCAATCTGTTTTCCCACTTCCTTCCCCGGATTGCACAGCCTCCTTCCAGTGTAACTCTTCAGGAGAACATCCCATGACTCAAGGTTAATGCCTTGTGAAAATGTAAGTCCCATTTCATGCCATCTTTGGACCGTGAATAGCTTTTTCTCCAATGGAATATCAGAACTGGGGAGCAGGTGGAATGGTTACTGAATAACAAGATGTGCTTTGATCTACACCAAAGCTGCATTAGCGTCAAGTGGCATAGTGGTGTTCTCCCCGTACTGGTTGGGAAATGGAGTCGATCGATGTAATGATGGGAAAGGATTTTCCAGTCAAGTTTGCTGCTGGTGTAACACTGCACTCCTGCGTGGGTCAGCTGGCACTAGGGATTGAATCTGTCAGCATTGGGCTAACCTCATGAGCAACTACTGCCTGAGTGAAGAGATTCCCCTTCTTTTAGTCAAGATTGTAACAGGCTCATCAGCTTCTGTGTATGGCTTTAGCCACCGCTAAAGAGGGTCAGAGAGCCATGCTAAGTAGCAGTGGGTTACACTGGTACATTCAGTGGAGCAGCATGTCTAGGAGCACATTTTTCAAAAGTGATTAATTATTTTTCTGTGCCCCAGTTTTTTGGGGTGCCTAAACTGAGGCTCTTAAAAGGGGCCTGATTTTGAGAAAGTGCCCAGTACACAACTTCTGAAAATCAGACTCTTCTAAGGAGTCTCAAGCCAGACATTGACAAAATAAAGCACCAAATATCACTAGTCACTTTGGAAACCTTGGGTTTATCTTTACAATAGGCTGAGTCAGAACACCATGGTTAAGCACGAGAATAAATTGCCTAAGGAGGTTGCGGAGCTCCATCACTGGAGATTTTTAAGAGCAGGTTAGACAAACACCTGTTGGGGATGGTCTAGACAATACTTATTCTTGCCATGAGTGCAGGGGACTGGACTAGATGACCTCTAGAGGTCCCTTCCAGTCTTATGATTCTATGTGGGAACAAGCCCTGGGATCTAATTCCAAATGCAAACCTCACCACTCATCTCATCTCTATCAACAACTATAAGACAATGCAGCTGTCGTCCTTTACCCCTCTCTCCCTCTGCTTCTCTGTTACATTTCCACTGCGTGTCTGGCTTGGTTTTAACTTCAATAAAAGCAAACAGTGTTTTAATTTGTACAGCATGATTGATTGTCATTTAGGCTTTAATTTACAAAAAAAATTAATTGGAAAAATATAAAGATCTAGCCCAGAAAGAACGGACTGGCATTGCAGATTGCTGTACACCAGCATCTGGGAGGAAGCTGCCTCCATTTGTGGAATTTGGCACTCACTGTACAGACCTGCACAGGGCAGGATTGCAGAAGGCTCTGTGGTAGAGTGAAGGCTGTAAACAGCATTCTCTCTCTTTCTCTCTCACACACACAGTAATTACAGAAGGCTGAGTTTCATATCTAGCACCTCCGCAAGTTCATCTGTGGGTTCCCTGATTCCCCACCTCTCCTGAAATCCTCACCTATTCCTGCTTCTCCTCTCACCTAGACTATTGCAACAACCTTGTCTATGGCTTCCCTCTAGTCCCATATATCCTAGGCCCTAGCATGGTTTGAATGCTACTCCTCACCTTTTCAGATATCTGAAGAAGTGTGACTGCATCACCCCTACCTCCTCTGGTTCCCCCATTCAATTCAAAATTCCCCATCTTGCCCTTAAAGCACTCAGTGGACTTGCTTTCTCCTTCTTCATGAATTATGTCTCTCTTTATTTCCCCACCTCACTCCCTTGAGGCATCTAGCACTGGCCTTATCTCTGCTTCTCTGCACAATCTGGCCCCCGCTGGTGCAAGAGCCTTCCCCTCTGTGTTTATAGGAAGGAAAAAACTTCTCTGTATCCGTCTACTGCATCACTTCACCTTTCCTTTGCAGATTGTACTGTTTACAGCTGGTCAACATATGTCCACAAAAATTTTTTGGCAACAAATAGCCTTTGGCTAAACAAAACATTTTTTATAAAAAAAATTGTCAGTATTTTTCCATCTTCCACAAACTGTTTGCCAAAAAATTTATTGAAATCATTATCAAAATTTTTGCTTTCATGGAAAATTGAATTTTCTTACTGAGAACCAGGCAAGCAGAAAATATTTCAATATACATTTTGATAAAAAGTATCCCAGAAATTTTCACAAAAACGGAGTCCATTTTGAACTCTGCAAAACCAAAACAATTTCAAATACTGTGTGTTTAATCATTTTCCTGATTTTGATCAGCTCTTGTACTGCGTATTTGTCATAACTAAACCCACTCGCATCTCAATACTGAGGAAAGCAGAGTCAAGTTTGTAGGAAAGTGACATTGGCTGGCCCTGACGCATCATGGACCTTTTCTGTCCAAGGCCCTCTGGTCCAGTCTCCTCGTTCGATAGTCACTTCCTAACTAGTGCTGTCTGTTGGGGGTCAATCAGGTACCAGGGTTTCTCCCTCCCAGTTTCAGCCTGTCATAGTGCTGAGCGGCTAGGATCAGATGAGGAGTGATGGCTTAGACAAATTGGCAGTAATATATGTACAGACAGGACCTTAATTAATGAAATAAGGAACTTTACAGTCCCCCCCGCACCCCCCTAGAGTGCACCTGTGGGCACCGCCAGTCTGATTTCTATCCCTACAGCTAGACCAGGAACGTGTCTCATCTCCCTTAAGTTCCAACAGCTCTAGGCTACTGCTCAGACCTTTGCTAGGTAGCCACACCCTGTAATTGTAGCTTCCTGGTAGCTGCAACTGATTGCCACCTGTGCCCCTTTCAGGTAGTTCCAGCTGGACTCGGTGTCTGTCTAATTGACCCAGCCAGCAGGAGGTGGCTGTCTGCTTTGTCCCCTCTGCAGCCCTTGGAGCGGGAGGAAGTTGCTGTCTCTTCCTCAGGCAAACCAGCTGCAGTCTTTTTAACATGAGGGGGAAAGAAACGGAGAAGGCCCCCAAATTCCTCCTGACCGAGCAGCACAGAGAGCCCAGCCACTCAGAGAGCCCAAAGGGACCAAAAGAAAAAGACCAGTGGTCAATGGAAAGCAAAAGGCTGGGGTAAGGAATGGGGTCAAATGTGAGACAAAATAGTGTCACTGGGGAATCGCAGAGTGAACCAACTTGGGTCTGTGCTTGGAGAAGCAGCCCCCACCCAGGGGAAACTCAAGTAGAGAGGTAAGATGAAAAGGAAAACAGTGTCAAATGAGGGGACAACAGAAAAGCAGTGGGACAGTGCAGGGTCAAAGATGGAGCCTATGTTTCACCACGTCCAGCTACCATCTTCAAAGGTGCTAAAACCTGTCCTCAGAAGGTGCAAGCATGTTTTAAACCCCACTTTTCTCCCTGGTGTAGACAAGGCCTTGGAGACAGGAGGAAACTCCCCAGGTGCAGGTCAGCCAGCTGGCATCCTCTGCCATGTTCTGAGTCCACTCCTGAGGCAAAAGGGAGGTAAACCACATAAACTCTAGTCTCCCCTCTGCACTGGACTAAAGTGGGGACACCAGGACACTGCAGCCACTTGAGAGAGAGAAATTAAAGGAGAAGTGAGTCTGAGTCACAGTCACACTTCATCCTCATCACACTCCTACCCACAGGTTCTCAGAGCAACAGAGATGACCGTTTAAGTTAACCTCCCACTGGGCCTAGAGAAGGCGAAAGGATGGAGGCTTCACCTTATCCTTGCAGGAATTTCCTAATAACAGTGGGTTCCTGTTCTCAAAGTCCCCTGAGAGCCCTCCATCCTTCCAGGTCCCTGCGGAGAAAACGTGGGGAAATATAGATACACTTCCTCCCATCCTGACTGCATTTAAAATGTCCTCACCCACCTCTTGAAGGCTGACTCAGGTCCCCCTCCTGGTGCAGCCCTTTCCCATTCTCCTTTTGCTTTCAGTCAATGATTACAGAGAGTGTAAGTGCTGCTCCTCAAGCGGAGGGGAGGGGAGCTTGTTGGTCTCTGTACATTTATTTTGAAATGTTAAACTTGGCTCTTTGTCACAGAGGATTTATCCCCACTATATTTTATAGCTGCCTTCGGAGAGCTCCCACACTCCCTTCCGCTGCCACCCCCCCCTTAGATTGAACCACCATCCTTGGCTGGTGGCTGGCGAGCACTCTGGGGAAGTTTAATCTCTAATTGGATGCAAAGATCAAAGTCTCATCCAGATCTTAGACAGACGGTGGCTGTTGATATCCCATCATTAGGAGCCGTCTGCGTCTTTGCCACCAGCAGCTTGGCATCCAGCACAGAGGGATTCCCAAGCCCCTTTCCCAAGGAAGGGTAGGACTAAGTATCTGATCCTGTGAGCTGCCGACTACCCCCATCTCCCACACAGGGTGCTCACGGAGTCACAGGAGCCACTCAGCACCTGGCAGCATCAGATCCTATTCCAAAGGACTGAAGTACAGTGTAGACAGGCACAGGTGCACTTCAGCTTCTTTTTCTTTCTGAGGAAAAGTGTTGGGTCAGCCAGTCACAATCTAAGGCCCTGCGATCTGCTGAGTGCAGGGACAGATCCCTCGGGCCTCCCAGGGCAACAAGCTACCCCTAAAGGAGTAAGAATAAGTTAAGGCTGTGGCCCCATGCTCTTCTGCCCAGGCCTGCTATGCTGTCTGCCAGTGAAGGGAGCACACCCTGCACACTTCTAAAGGGGTAGCCCAGCAGCCATGTTCCATCGGGGCTCCCAGGAGCTGCTGAGCACCACTGAAGCACAGTGCCGCTTGCACTGCCCACAACACGTGACTGTGTCTATTAGGTACAACCCACCCCTTAGAATTAAATTACCTCCTTGTTAATACTATGTAGCAACGAGGCTTGGTACTGAATGGGCATAATAACAAATAGGAGCATAAGAACTGCCCTAATGGATAAGATCAATGGGCCCCCATCTCATCTTTTACTCTATGTCTGCCAATGGCCAGTGCCAAGCACTCAGAGGAAGGTACAAGAATCCCCATAATGCACACTTATGGGATAGCCTGTCTTCTCACAGGAGAGATTCCTTTGTAACCAAGGTTGGCATGTGTCCTGATGCAGGAGGGTTTATTCCCCTAATGCATTTTTATCTTCTGAAATAACTGTATATGTTTTCATTATTCATGCCAGTCCTGTTTTGTAATTCTCTTGTTCTCAATTATATCTTGTGGCAGTGAGTTCCACAGGTTAATTATGCATTTAAAATCTATAATTTACTTATATTCATTTTAAATGTGTTTAATGTGTTGCCTTTCCAATTTCACCCAATGTCTCCTTGTTTTAGTATTGTGATATAGACATACACACACATACTGAGGATTTATATTGTGCTTTATATATTTCAAGTGCTGTACAAAAGAGATTGAACTCCCCTTTCACCCAGTGAGAGCCCCTCTGGGTCAGAGTGACAGAGTGGTAGAGGATCCTGGCACTGCCACTGCTGTATGCATTCTGTAGATCAATAAGATTTTAGTCTCTGGGGCTCTCAGTCCAGATTGTTTCACCA
The DNA here is from genome assembly GCF_965152235.1 of Eretmochelys imbricata. Taxonomy (NCBI): domain Eukaryota; kingdom Metazoa; phylum Chordata; order Testudines; family Cheloniidae; genus Eretmochelys; species Eretmochelys imbricata. The sequence continues at coordinate 11,132,104 of NC_135593.1, read as the reverse complement.
GCTCTAAACTCACGTGAAGAAAAAATCGCTAAATTCATTGTCTAGCAAACTCCCCTGTTCTCTACAGGTTCCTATTCTTCGTCGTGTTCGACAACAATCTCCTTGGCACTTAAAACTTCCTCAGGTAAATGAGATAAACTAGTGGTGACAGGCTGAGCTGTCCCCCTCCTCCCTCCCTTTCTCTGCTGGGTCTATCTCCCAAGCCTGATGTGGGAGGAGATGAAGAATTTGGAATTCACTCTGCTCTCTGCCTGCCATCCCAGAAGGAGATTTTTCACCATTAAGTACAGTAGAGAGTCATAATGAACAGCCTTTGCTTAGCCAGGAAAAGTGTTATGTGAACACCAATGGGCAGCTGATGGATGCGTGCCAGAGTCCTAGGCAGGGTGCTGGAGGGAACCAGGGATTGCTTGGGAGAGGCAAGTTTGGAAAAACCTAACTGGCCCTGCAGTGACCTAATGAGAGATTTTCAGTACACTCGGCCTCCGACATGGTGATCACCTCGGAGAATCTGTGGTTGCCCTGACAAATACGCTGGTTATTGTATGCTGGTTTGCAGTTAAATGGTACCTGAAACAGCAGCAAAGAACTGAAAGGTGTAGTCTTATGGCACTTAGTCTAGGAGGGTAACTCTTTGCACCATTGCTGCAGTGAGTAATCATGCAATGCTCAGAAGCCAGTTCTATACAGGGTCTTATCCTTCCCTCATCACTGTGGTATCTGACAGGGTACGTCTACACTGCAGAAAAAGACCCACTGCAGTGAGTCTCAGAGCCTAGGTCAACTGGCTCTGGCTCACAGTACTCACACTATGGCACTAAAAGTAAGTGTAGACATTCGATCTCAGGCTGGAGCCCAGGCTCTGAAAGCTGGTGAGGCAGTGGGTCTCAGAGTCCGAGCACCAGCCTGAGCCTGAACATTTTCGCTGTCATTTTAACCCCATAGCATGAGTTCTGCGAGCCCTAGTCAGTTGACCCAGGCTCTGAGACTCACAACCGTGGGTCTTTTTTTGCACTGTAAACATACCTGGAATGTCTTCCAGTCGTACATTAAATGACATGACTAACATTTGTCATGTGTGGTGTGCGCTTTCACCCTCTCCCAGGGGGAAAGTTGTGGGGGGAGGAATGAAGGGGGTTTGTTTTGGTAGGGCTTTGGTTTGAGGTTGATTTTGGGTGGGGAGGGTGAAAGGTACATGCTGCTTTGTGCGTATGTTAGAGATGGTAGGTCAAAGAACTGTGCCTTGCACTTGGAGCAGAGGCGGTGAGATTTGGGATGCTCCTGAATTCCTGTGGGAGTTCATTCCACAGTCTTGGACTAGACCCTGAAAAAGCTCTGTTTCCTGCACGGACAAATGTTACCTAAGGTGATATGTTCAGTATTCACACTCCCAGCCTTGGAGAACTTTAGGGCCCGCCAAATAGCGCTTTATGAGCTGATGTGTGAATATTGGCAGTGATGCATTTTCCCTGGTGTTTGATGCTCCAGTCTGAGAGTCCTACAGTATTCAGATCCTGGGAGTGGGAATCTTTCAGTGAGTGTTCTCCAGCACCTATCGTGCTTCTGCACTGGGAGTACTCATCTTAGTCCTAGTGCCCTGATGTGTCTCCTGTTGCATTTAAATGCTCGTATTTATTTGTGTATGGAAGGAAGGAAGTGAAATGATAACCTGTATAAAAGGGTTGTAAAGTCTGGCTCCAGCTCTGGAATGTAATATCCTAGCGAATGGTAAAACCACCGTGCATTACACATGCTAGGGATTAGGTGATAAAACAGACATTTGGGTGGGCCTAAACTACTCCTTGAAATTAATTTTACATTGTGAGATGTAGCCACTAAAAAGCAGCCTGAAACTGAGTATGTTAATCCAAATAACAGATGGTATAGTCCTGGGAGATATAAAGCAAGGGGACTGATTTCTTGTCAGTTGAGTATGTTTTCTGAGGAGAGATTCTGCTTCATAAAGAGCAGGTTTCCCTAATTCTGATTCCTCTTGGCTGTTTCTCTGTGATCTTTGGGCCCAGAAAGCCCTTAAATGCCACAGAAAACACAGACATTTGCAACAACTTTTGACATGCCTGAAATTTTCACCTTGTGTTGCAAATTAGAGATGAGTCTCATTTTTGTGACATTTCTTCACTCTAAAATGGACTCATTGTCAAATTAAAGTGGACTTGTTTTCTAGCAATATTGGCTTCACAGTGCAACGTGTCATATTTTGCCTCAAAATTCTCATAAAATTTCACAAAAATGTGAAATATCAGAGGCATGAAAATGGCAAAATAAAAATATGGAATTTTTTTCTTCACAAAATTAATGAAACATTGTCACCTATTTAATAAACCCTGTAGAGGATATGGGTGATATCTGTCATGTGTGTATTGTGTGTGAGAGAGAGAGAAAGAGAGCAAGTAGGGGTTTGTATGTATCTGATACATTGTTTGTGTGGATAAACAGCTCACAATCACACAGCAGAGCACCTTTTAGGCTGTGGTCTTGTGCAGTAAGTGTGGTCATGCTGGCTCAAGAAAATCTAGGTGCTTTTGACTCAGCAAGCAGACTCTTCCCTGAGTTAGCCCTGAAATGGCCCCCCAGTGTGCTTTTAGAGGAAGCTGCGCTGCTGAAAATGTGCTTCGCACAGAGATCATAAAACCAAGGTCTTAACAGTTTGTGTCCATTAAAGAGTCCACAGCACTATTTGCAGGAATACGGGTGTTAACCTTTAGGCCTGGGCTAAATTCTGGTTGCATTCATTCTACCCACTTTAAAATACCCCTGCAGTTTCAGATGGATGTGGCATGTTTCAGTGTCTCTCTTGAACTGTTGTGTAGTCTGGCTGTGTACTGTTTAAGGTGTTTAAGGCCTTCCACCCAGAGATGAAAAAAGAAAAGGAGTACTTGTGGCACCTTAGAGACTAACCAATTTATTTGAGCATGAGCTTTCGTGAGCTACAGCTCATTCATCGGATACATACCACTTTCCACGGTATGCATCCGATGAAGTGAGCTGTAGCTCACGAAAGCTCATGCTCAAATAAATTGGTTAGTCTCTAAGGTGCCACAAGTACTCCTTTTCTTTTTGCGAATACAGACTAACACGGCTGTTACTCTGCACCCAGAGATGGCTGCATTTAAAGTGACAGGTAGCTCTTTCCTGGCATACATAGTTTGTAATCAGCCTTTTATTTTTATTATTTTTTTTTAAGTTTGCTGAGTCTTTTGGGATCTTTGGATGAAAGGAAAGATATCTAAATTAGTGAGGAGGGGACAGGAAGATGGGCATAAATACACCTGTCTGTGTGTGTACAGCCCTACACAGTGCACAGCACATACTATATCAAGTGTATGTGTACCTATATGTACACACCCACACCCCTGACAGAGTATGTGCCATGCACTGAGTATGACTGTTATTATTTATATACACATTTGGTGCATTTCTGGCTAATAGCTATGTAGTTTATTCTCCATATAGATTTCTGCCTTAACCAACCTTCCTTTCTTTCCACTGGATCGTTGTTTTAAGCTTTGCCTCTCTGTGTACCATGAAGGATGGGTAAATAGGGAGCTGGGGAATGGAGAGAGGCAGCTGAGAGATTATTAATACTGAAAATATCAGCATGGATCAGCCCTTTCATCACAAGGCATGTTTACAAAAAGGCCTATCCACCGCATGAGGATACTCACACATCCCGCCAGACTAGTTGGCATTCAGTGCATGCCTCGGCATTTGGTTCTATCTCCCACTCTGTGTCTGTCCTGAGAGAGATTGTAAAAGGAGCCGACAGGTAGATAAATAGAGAGAGAAAACTGGGCTATCGTCAGAGACAAATGCGGGTTTATGTAGATCCAGCTCGACAGGGGGCTGGGGAGGGATAAGTCACGTTTTCAGCCTATGTTCTTGGAAAGAGTTCTCATGCTGGCAGCTGACGGAGGGGTTGGCTCTATTATCTGAGCTCCTGAAGGATAAGAGCCCAGAGAGGGGCACTGGTTTGTTCTTCTCATTGCCAGGTCACTGTATGCAGGTGCTCGTCTGGCAGGAACTGTGCCTTCCTGTGTGTTTGTACTGCTCTCAGCTCATTGGAGCTGTGGTGGTCATTGGCATCTCTGGTCATTACTGTAAAAGAAATAGTCCATGACCCATCCCCATACGAGAGCCTATTCTGAACCTCCACTGAAATAATATCTTAAGGGGAGAATTTGAATGATAGGAATTAGAGATGGAAAAAAGACCTGGCAGATCACAGCACCAGTTCATTCTCCCCCGAAAGGGTCCAAGTACAGAACTGTTCCCTACCCAGTGTATTCTCCAGGGGATTGCCCAGTCCAGCCATAAATGCTGCAAGCAATAGGGCTTCCACTGCAAGCTTTGGGAGACTAACGTAATAAAGCTGATGGCTCATGAGTGGGTACTGGCAACACCTTGCAGTGTAGGGGATCACGAATACCATTCCACAGTCTCATCGCCAGGAGGTTTTCTCTTGTCTTTCATTCTGTTGAGGGATTGAAAGCTCTTTGGGGCAGAAATTCTCTTTGTTACATGTATAAAGCACCAAGTACAATGGGATCCCTGACTGGGTCCTCTAAGCGCTACTGCAACACAAATAATTATTAATTATTATTTTATTTTATTAAAAGAAATCCACCTGCCCAGTTCCATCGCACATTGGCAGGCATTTTTAAGAGATGGCTGAGTAATGGGAAAATAGCCTTTGTGAACCTTTGTCCACATACAGTACATATGTTCAGTTCAACCCTGTTGGCACCCCTTTTTAATCACTAACACTCAGAGGGGGGCTAGGTGGCATGTGTGATGCTCTCCGAGGATACTCAGGGTTGGGAGAAACCTCACTACCACCTGTTCTTGGTGTGAGGGAGCCTTGTCTGTGCCTGCCGGCGGGTTAGTTCCTTGACTGCACCACTCACAGGCAACACAACCACAACCCTTTCAGCCCATTCAGGCTCTGCTGTCCCTCTGTAGGTAAGCAACAGACACACTCCAGCCCCCAAGAATCCCTCTGGAGTGCCCAGCCCCTGTTCTACTGGCTATTCACAAAAATCAAAGATCCACTCCTCCCAAAGGAACTGTAAACCTCTGTTTACCAGCTACACCTCGGGATCACCCTGTGCTCAACTCTCAGCACTTAGATATGTTTAGAATGAAAACACATATTAGTTTATTTAACAAATAATAGTGACTTGAGAAGAAGCAAATAGAAGGAATGGAAACAAATGGTTAAATAAAATCAGAACACACTTTCTAGGGCCTAAACAACTACCAAGGCATTTTCCTGTCTAATGAAGCTTAGCTTTCCTAAAGTCTCACTCCCAGCTTGGCTGTCACTTTCCGTTCATAAGGCAAGCACACTGACAGCCTGTCCACTAGGCGAAGGATATCTAGGTGTACCTCTGTACTCCCCAGATATAGTTCCAACAAACCACTGTTTTCACTTGTAAACAGGGTACCCTCTGCTGCTTGTTTTTGCCAGTAGAGAATCTCCTCTGGAGATTTTGCAATCTCTTGATTAGCATTTTACTCAGACTGTAAATAGGCATTCATTAGTGAAGAATACAATACTCAATTCACATATAGCCAGAGAAAAGTCTCCTGAATGAAAAAACCTTTTGGTGACCAGCCCCAACTCACTGACTTTAACCGTATAATTTTCAGAATATACACATAACTCCTTACATGTTATCTGAGAACTCATTTCACAATGATTAAGATAGTCAGTGTGACACAGGCTTTCGGCAGAGACCTTACATGAATCCTTTGATGAACTATTATGTAGGGATCAGACCCAGCAGATCCCTGTCACCCTATGCACCTCCGCCAGTTAGCACCAAGAGATCTCTGGGTCACAGCATGACAGAGGAAAGATTGTTCTTTGTGAATGGAATTCCGTCTGTGCAGAGGGGCCAGCCTAATGCATAATTTAGGTCCCACTTAAGCACTGCCTTGAAGGTTAAATGGAGAATTGCATGGTTTTAGGCCTTGTACAAGCACCCTGCACAGGGCTGCAAGTGGTCCCATTTACTTCAAAGGATAAGTGTTTGCAGCATTGGACTCTAAATCGGACACTTGCTGTGTCCCTTTAAATTATTCTGCTAAAGGTAAGATATTACCTTCTGTTAATGCACCCACCCATCAGACTAAAATTAAACTGTAAATGGAAATGAGAAATGAATAATTCCCGATGCCCCATGAGAAAATATCCTAAGGAGGAAAAATACTTTAGATTTCTTTCAAGATTTTTTTACAGACTGAAAGGAAAGAGAAAAATGACTGATTCACCTATCTCTAGACAGAGTATGCCTTCAGACCTCTCTTATCATGCACAGGAATAGGTTTCTATGTCTTTAGCTCATCTCTCTCTCACACACACACACACACACACACACACACACACACACACAACACAGTTTTTGATAGATTTAGCTCCTATATCTCTCTCCCACAAAGATGAGCAGGTTCCTATTGCTTTAATTCTTGTATATATACAATCTCACGCACACAGTCACATAAGAGCAGTTTTCTATAGCTTTATCTCCTGTATCACATAGAAGCAGGTTTAATCCTGTAATCACAGTAAAGGAGCATTTTTATAGCTCTCCATTATTAAAAAATAAAAGGGTTCTAGGGCGCTCTTCCTGTGGCACACAAGAGTTTAGTCTCCCAAGCACCGAAATGCTTTAGTCTAACACAAGTTATTGAGCTCATTATAGGGGACTCTGGGTAAAAATTTAATGACCTGTGATATCCAGCAAGTTAGAATGGTCCCTTCTGGCCTTAAACTGTATGAAACTATTAAACTATTCTGAACAAATGGCCCACAGACCTGTAGTATCAGTGTAGAGTAGAGCTGGTTGACATTTTTTTGTCAAAACTTATTGTCAGTGAGAAATGGTTTTTCAAAGGAAGGGCAATTCTTCATGGGAAAATTTTGCTTCCTTTGAAATTTTATATTTGTTAATGAAAAAAACTGAAAAATGTTGTGTAGAAAGGTATGGATTTCAGTTTTCTAAAACTGAAAACTGTTTTTACTGAAATTGATAAATGTTCAGTTTTTGAAAAACTATTTTGTTTTTGTTTCAGTTTTACATTTAAAAAAAACTTTTCATAGAATATTTTTTAAGATTCTTTTTTCAAAATCTTTTATCTTTTTTTCAATATTCACCACTGAAACAAATTGGCATTTTTTACCGGTTCTAATAGAGAGTTTTGAGGCATTACTGTCTATTTATATATTTTTACCCTATTTTAATAAGAATCTAGAATAATGTTTAAACAATAACCTTCCATTGAACCCAGGACCTTCTGCACAATAGCACTGACCCATGTTAGCAGTAGTAGGCTGTTACCCACTAGTGAACCAGCCATTTGAGGGAAATGTGACACACAATTTCCAGAATCAAGGAAGGTGAGGTAATATCTTTGATTGAACCGACTTCTGTTGGTGAAAGAGACAAGCTTTCAAGCATATGTAGAGCTCTTTTTCAGGTCACTGCTCTGTGTAAGCTCAAAAACTTGTCTCTTTCACCAACAGAAGTTGGTCCAATCAAAGATATTACCTAACCCACCGTGTCTCTCTAATATCCTGGGACCAACACAGCTACAACAACATATTTTCCAGCGTTACACTAGCAGTGACTCCTGCTGAGAGTGGATAGGCCTAAAGCAGCTGTGAACTCTCCGAAGGTGAATGTTACTCTCGTACCATCTATCCTTTCCTGGCAGTTGACTGGGAGCTGAGTAAGTGGTAATATTCCTACATCAGTTGACAAATTATTAGCCACACTGTATATATAGTATATCAGTTCAAGGTCTGGATTACACACGTTATCATTACCACAAGATAAGGTACCATGAAATGATGTCTGTAGCTGTAAAGGGTATTTCTGTGTATCAAATTCTTTCATGCTATGAGGTTTTCAGATGGACTCTAATTAAATTAAACAGCTTTTTTTTAAATAACTACAGGCAGATCAAGACTATGTTGCAATTATGGGGAAAGATCTATATTTATAGTGTGAAAGGAATTTGTACAGAAGTGGCAGTCATCTTTCTGGCAGGCATGGCATCGACATTGCTTCCGAATGTTGTATAAGATCCTGGTAAGTAAAACAAGTATGTGACAACTACCAGGGTTGTAAAACTAAATCTATAGATCTGCCCCTCTTGTACTGCATGTAATACAGAAGCTGGAGCTAAAGAAAGAGCTTTGTACTGTGTAAATATTGGAGCTAAAGAAATAGCCACTCTATATAGTCAGGAGTTCAAAAGTCTTGAGTTGGCTCTTAAAATCATGAGATTGGCTTAAAATTCATGAGATTTTTGTAAAGAAAATACATTTGGGGCTTGTTTTATTTGTCTTCTAGTTTCTGAGCCTTTAGCTCACTTAGGTCACGGTCAAAAGCTTTTCTCCACAACCATGAGGGATAGAAACTGAACACTGAAGTTGCCCCAAAGAACTGGCAATCAAAGTAGACAAGACAGAACAAGGGTGCACTGGCCCATTTAATATCTCTGCCGTGCAGCCTTCTGAGAAACAGACTTCTTGTGTGAAATCCTGTCCCCACTGAAGTCAATAGGAGTTTTGCAATTGACTTCAATGGAGCTAAAATTTCACTTCTGATGTACCGACTCTGATCCGTTGCAGCTAATGACAGTTGGGTCAGAAATGTATTATTTGCCTCTGCTAATAAACAGGCAACCTCTGATTCCTGGACTCTTCTTTGTGATCAAGCCATTTGCAGACATGCTACAGAATTATTTACTAAACACAGTTTAACAGGCTCTTGGAATAAAAAACACCTAAAATGTCCAAGGGCTCATACTGGTGAGATGGCTCGCATGATCTGTTGTTCAGTAATGGATTATAATTCCAAACATGGCATTAGTTATTCCACTGCGTGGCGTCTAATTAACTATCAAAAACGCATGGTTGAGGGGATGGCGGATTATGCAGAGGAAGACATTACTTAAAATTCATTCCTATCTACCCATATATTGACCAGAGCTGAGTGACACTGACTACATGAAGAGTCCATTTCCTATTGGTTTCCACAGCCATGAGTGAGGGGAATCTCAACTACCTATCAATCACCTCCCCCCACACACACACACAAATTAAAAGCCCATTAAACATCACCTTTTCTTCACTTGCACTAGTGGGGTAATTCTGTTTTTGTACATTTATACGTTAGCATCATACGCTGAGGTTGTGGCACGTGCAAGTCAACTGGAGACATGGGTATGTTAAGAAGACAAGCTTCTCAACTCAGTTCTATTTTGGTTGTCCCAGATCTAACATTGCCATGTACCATTGTGCTGAGTATAGGAAGACCTACGCTGGAGAAAACACTAATGTCCTTTGTCTGTTGCCTATCAAGTGTTATAGGTTCAGTTTAAAAAGAGATGTCAAATAGTTAGGCTTAATCAACTCTATTAATCAAAGATTATTAGCCAAAGATTAATACAGCATAATACAGAAAAGCCATTACATTGCCAACCCATCTGAAGGAGCAGTGCAGCTGGTCAGCTGTTTTACAATCTGAGCTTCACTTTACCTCTTGATATACTAGGGTTGTTTACAACCATTTCATTGCATTATTTTAAACTTAACATATCATTCCTATCTATCTTCTTTGACATGTTTTTGGAATTTTCTTGGGAGGCTTGCAGAGACCCTGCGGTAAACAAAAAGAGATTGTAACTAGCTTGTTATCTTATTTTGATCATAGCATTTTGAAAATCAGCAAAATTTTAGAGACATCCTGCATCAGCTATAGCTTGGTACAGGTAAGCATCAACAAAATTATTTGTCTTATCTCTGGAATGTCTCTATACCTACCACTGAGACTATAATACTTCACACCTCTGCTTGGTTAAACAGCTGTACCTAAGTGAAAAGCAATTTGAAAGCACTTAACATGAATAAAATTTATAGTTATGTAAAAATATACATGCTATTATATATAATATTGTATATGATACTGGCTAACACTAAACTGTACAGACCTTACCTCACCTGGCTCCACACAGATCTGCAAGACAGAAAGATCTGTAGTAACCAAGCATAGCAGAATACCTAAAGGCTGGCAGGTTGAGTTATTTCTCAAGCCTTGTATTTTCCAGCAGTATACAGAGCAAGAGTCATGCAAAGGTTACAGCACCTAACTATAGTACAGTTTTAGAGTAATACAAATCAGCATGCATATAAAGCATTCTAAATATAACGTATTATACTTATTCCCCATAAGCTACTTTCTTATTTGGGTTACATAATAGCTCATTTTTTAATCACATTTACAGCTATGACAACAAACAAATCCCATGATTTGATTAATACATTTTACTTGTGAGCTGAATGCCATATATTTCCTGGTAGTTAGCTTTGATGCAATTTACCTTCCTGGTTAATAATTCTGTTTGTGAGAGTTGTTTTCCCAAGATATTTTGTTTACAAGAATCAGCTTCACAAACCCTTGACGAAGGCCATTCCTTATCCGACAACTGCCCCTACAGTATTTAGAAATGTAAAATCTGTGCAAACAGTGTTTATTCCAGTTTGCCTCTGGCCAGGCGGCAGAGCACCATGGGCCTTTGGCTTAATTTGGCCAACACAAGGTTCTACAGCAATCCACTGGCTCTTAAAGATGATCTCCTGGAGAACCCCCTTTCATGTTTTTATGTCTGGGCCTCATTTAGGAGATCTGCTCTTTGAACAGTAGATAGTAGGTTAATCCTCACACTGCAAAATGTAGCTTCCCTCTTAAGATGCATTTAATAAACCACACAGCAAAATCTGACTCTGAAATTCGGACCTCTTTGGACCCCTGTGACTTCACTTCCGGTTTCTGTCTGTGACTTGAAGCCAGGTGCCCCCAGCCTGGAAACATGAGACTAAAAGATCTATTAGACTGCTGATCATCCTTCAAAGCCATTGGAGTGGGGAGCAGGTCAGCCAGCTGCCCTCATAAACTAGATGAAGGAGGACTGGCTGCCTGAAGAAACCAGAGAGGATAAGAAGTCAGAAGGACTTCCCCTCACCCTGTTCTGTTCCCTCCTCCCACCCAGGAGACCTGGAACTTATTGTGGGAGAAGACAGCCTTATAGTCTACTGGAAAAGGGGGTTTACTGGGACCTGATGAGGGAAAGTGTAGGGGCCTCCAATATATGGACAAGCCCCATTTAGAGACTCAGGGCTCAATCCTGCCAGTCCTTCATGTGCAAGAATCATCCATGTGCAGAGAGCTTGCAGGTTCAGGCTTCTGCTATTGTCCCCAGCATACAGGGAAGCCATGGCAGAGGCTCCGGTACTGTCACTCATTACTTCTCTGCAGGAGTGGGGAGGCTGCTTGATTTGGGTTATTTATTTTTTTCATTGTAAACACCTTCCCTGTAGTGAGAGCTTCCGTTTCCCAGCCAGCCAGCAATGGAAGAGCCTCCAGAGGGGGACTGCTGGAAATGGGGCAGAGCACATCCATTCAGCTCACACTGCCACTTATCGCCTGCTGGCTGAGGCCATACCATCTGCTGATCAGAAAGGAGCGCTCCTCTACAGCCAGTCACTAGCCTTCAGGTGTCAGTTGAAAGACAGCAGCAGTGAGTGTAACAGCATGTAATTAAGTGGCAGTGGATGCTCATGTGAACCCCGCAGAGAGGGGTGAACACAAGAAGCTGGCAGGAATCTTATCACCTCCTCCTGAACAGATGGCACCAGATTTGTCCATTTTAACCTTTTAAATAATGAATTTGCAACCTAGTTAAAATGACCTCAGCTGGAGCCTATACCCCCACTTGTTCCTAGGGCTCAGTTCAAACCACCCCACCATGGGATGAGGTGAGAGCTTGGGCACTCGCACACAAACCACACAGCTGGAAATGGAAGTGACATGGTTTTATCCCCCAGTGAATCTGGGATGAGAAACACTCCCTCCGAGCTGGAGCAGTCTGGTCTATAACTTGGAGGACATTCCACTGCTGGTGTGTTTAATGACAGGAGGATGCCTTCCATCACTTGCCTAAGGGGTATCCCGAAAATGGCCTGGGGGAGCATAACCACATTCAGCTGATCCTACAAGATTTCAGGAGTGCTGGTGAACACTGAGGTGGGAGGAAGAGGCATTCAGAGTGATACAATAAAGTGTAAATCAGACCGATGGAATTAAATAAAGAAGAGGAGGTTTACGTTGATAGTCAGGAACTATATTCTATTAGACTGTGGAATAATCCCAAGAGAGGTGCTGGGATGTGGTGGAAGACATTTAAAACCAAATTGGAGAAAGCACTGAAGAACAATTCTGCACGCAGACTAGCCGGCCTAATCAGTCTTTTCCATCTCTAAATTCCTATGATTCTGTGATAGCCCAAATCATCCCTTTGGATCTCCCCTATAGCAAGTTCATGTTTGCCTAGGGTATATTCTTGCTAACCCACTCGCTGCTACTTACTAGTTGTAACTGCAGGATGTGCTGGATAACATACAAACACCTTATCATATAGTCTGACCAGACAGTGTTCCACAAAACAGACCCATTCTGCTATTCTTCTGTAGACATGGAGCATATGTCCCTACCCTAGAGTTTTTAATTAGAGTTGATTGACTGCCATTTAACTGGAGGTGGTTCACACATTAGTACATGGTAGCCTGACCACTCCACAAACATTTGTATTAGGACACACATTTGTGGTTTACCTTACGTCTCAGCACACCAAAAATGTTTGTGTTCTGAAACAAACATTTATTGGTGTCCAAACCAATTAGTTAACCGGCAATCAGTTAACTATAGTTAAAAAAAACTGTGGTGAGATGTCACTTATTACCCCAAGAATCCATGGAGAGGGGGGACTATATGAAATGTACAGAGTTGCATGCAACCAAGGCTCTTAACCATCTGTTCCAGTGTCTGATCGAGTCAGCAGCAATTGGAGCCAAAGACTGTGCAATACAAAAAACATTTCAGCAAACAAAAGTCTTATCTGAACAGTTCATTTTTCACCTTTTTATGCCTGCATTTATCAAACAGTCTCTGAAATAAAGTTCACACTCACTTATATCCCATCATGAAAATGCAGCGTGTCACTGAAATGAAAGCAATTAATTGAGGTCTTTTACCGAGAGCGGCATTAGTTTCTCTCATGCATCACTGAGTTAATTATTTAATGACATATAAATTCTAACCGTTCAAAAGGTCTGGGACTGTGTTGGAACCATCTAGCAAAGCTGCCTTTTGTTTATCTCTGCTCACAGAAAAGCAACTTTAACTTTCTTAAAAGAAGGAGCTTTTTCTTTGATATGATGTTGTGGAAGCCATCAAAAGAGGTGCGATATGAAATGTTTATTCACAACAGATCCTGGAAATTAAATGAAAAAGAACATATGTGATTGTTTGTTTGTCTGTTAGTTCCCTGTTAAACCCTAAAGACATTTTCCTATCACTCTCTCTCTTATTAATATGTGTGTTTGATCCACTGTTCGTTAGCTTCATGAGAGACTATTTCTCAAACAGGAAATACAGCAAGTTAATTAATTTGTATAAAGCACTGCATTTTGTTGTTAACAACACCACCACTTTGGATTTACTGTTATGTAAAAATTGCAAAGTGCTTTACAAAGATGAATTAATTAATGACTATTGCGGTGCCTTGTTCTCCCTCACCCCTGATTAGGGGCTTACAAATCTCTCATGGACCATGGCACTATTCCCTGCTCTGGGTGAGTCCTGTTTGGGCCCAGTCTTGCACTGTGCTGAGCACCCTCATCACTGTATTGAATGGGAGTTGAAGGCAGCTACCACCTCATGGGATTGGGTATCCAGTGTCTTGCTTCTTACCACAGCTGGGCTGACATTTGTTTTGCAGACTGTCTCATAGAACGTTTATGTCATGTCTTCCTGAGTTATTTCCCACGCCAGAAAATCTTTTTTGTGACTGGCCAGTCCACAGATAGGATAAGGGACCTATTCCCGCTGCCAGCTGAGGACCATCTCCTTTAGTTCAAGTGGTAGAAGACTGCTTCTGAAGTGGAAGGACTAGGGATCTAAATCCAGCTCCCTGTGGGTTTGGGTGTGTGATACACTGTAGCTAGTTGTTGTCTGTAACACTAGGATGCATTGTATCACCCCTGCACTTTCGTTCCCAGAGCTGGTGGGCCAGTAATTCATTCCCCCATCCCAAGTACAAAAGGTTCTTCATCAACAGTTTGCTTCAGACCTGGAATGTACACATGACTGCTTTGTTACACTCAGCAGTGCTATAAAGACAAGAAGGCTACCAAGGGTAGGTCAGCTCAGACACAGAAACTGATTTTCAGGATGACTTTCCTTCCAGTGACAAGGCGGACAAGGTAACATCTTTTATTGAACCAACTTCGGTTGGTGAGAGAGACAAGTTTTTGAGCCATTTTTCTTCCAGTAGCAGAAGAACATGATCCCATCTTGGGGCTGAATGTATCATATCATGTTGCCAAAAAAAAAAGGGGGGGGGAGGGCTAAAAATCACCATTGGCTGATCCAAACTGAATTAATTGTCTTCCATATGATCCTGGCTGCTTCTTAATTTGTGTGACACCTTCTGCTTCACGAAGAGAAATGGCTATTTCTCAAAGCCCTTGTCCACTAGATAGAAACAATTGTTCTTTTCCCTAGGCTGGCTTTTCCAGTGTGTTGACTGCTTTGCGCATTCATTGGCAATCAGTTGACTCAAGGCAACAACAAAAAAGTGTAGCACAGACATTCCCAGTGTAGCTGGGGAAATTTGGACTTATCTGTCTGTGGTTGAAACAATGGGCTGAGCAAAGCTGCTTGGAAAATGCTTGGCCACCATCTTGCTCTACAACTCTTCCTATGTCTGCATCTTCCAATGATGGGGTCAGTCAGGTACTGTAGTTGGGCATTTCTTTCACCCAGAAGGGTTTTATATAAGAAGAATGCCGTTTTTTGATATGCTTGTGTGCAGAACAAATTGGTGATGGACAAACAGCCAAAACTTCAGTACGGAAAGTCATCCAGAAGTTCAGATGCTGCATAATCAAGCTGGAAGACTCACCAGAACAGGATTTCTTCCATTGCTTCCTGTTGATCCAGAAATATCTCAAGAGAAGTCTCTCTCATCACATTAGAGTTTCTGGTGTCCAGCTCAACCAGAAAATATAGTGTTTGCTAGGAAAGTGAAAAATACAATAATGGAAAGTTATCGGCACTTCTTTAAACCTAAATTCTGTTTGGGCAGAAACATCAATGGACAAAGGGGGCTTACTTTGTCTGAACTTTATTTTCCATTGCATGGTCAGGAGGAATGGGAACAGTGTGGTTAGGAGTCAGACAGCTTGGAGTTCCAATTACAGCTCTCCCACTGACATGCTGTCTGACCTTGAGTAAATCACATCACGTCTCTCTGTACTTCGGTTTCCCCATCTGTACAATGGGTATAACAATGCTCATCCATTTTTGCATAGCACTGGAATATTTATTGATAAACAGCACAAAAACAAATAAACAAACCAAAATAGGATTTTCATATGCATTCTTAGTGCCTCTCAAAAGCTACTTTATTTCCAATCAACGTTTTAAACATGGGTCAGGAGAAATGAAGTAGACAGTGTTGGAAAACATAGATTTATCCCACTAGCTGAGGCATAGAAATTTCATAACATGTGTCAGTTCTGTTTTGTGCTCCTGTGTAACGGTTCTTGCCTGTTCTTGTAGGAATAATAATCCATTATCCTACTGCAGCTACTTTTGTCTAGGCTTACATTTAAAACTATATGTGTTTTCTTACTCTTTATCCCTGCCCCCACCTCGCTCCCATCTTTGGGTCAGTAACCTGAATGAACCACATCATCCGGCATCTTATCCACAGCTCATCTTGGGGAAGGGGTAGGATTTTTCCAGCAAGTCACATCTGTTACTCTAACATCTTAAACTATTGTCAAAATGATGTTCTTCCATCAGGGATAACACAGCTGAGACAAATGGGGCTTGAAAGCAGCTGGGCCTGATTCTCCTCTGACTCACACTGGTTCTTACGCTGGTGTAAGGCCATTGCTTTGAGTGGTGCTACTCCCGAGTGACACTTCTGCAACTAAGCAGGGAATCAAACCCACTGTTTCTATCGGAAGCGGTCTCCTCAGTTCACCAACATTAGTTCGGTGCCTTTTATTAAAGAACTGACACAGTCTAGGGGAAAACTTTGAAAAACATTCTATTTAGAGACCATTCTGTTTGTGTTTGTTGGCATTTCTGTTCTCTATTTCTTGCCATGCTGCTAACCTCTGCATGAGAATATGATCTCTATTCCTAGGGAGTTCATCCACTCCTGCTACTGCTGCCTCCCCGTCTGAAGATGGGACTTCTGCAACTGCTGGTATCACAAGTGGCTTTTGTGGGAAGGCTCCATGGCAACAGAATGGGAGGGTCAGAGCTCACAGGTGGGCATGAGGCAGCAAGAGGCCAGAAAGAAATTTTAAGTTTGCTTCTATGTCAATTCTCCTGAGTAGGAAAGAGCCAAATCCTCTCCCACCCCATCCCAATACACACACACACACATATATGCACCAAGTCTTGAGTTGCAAGCATCCTCAGGCATTGCAGGATGAATACCCCTTCCCAAAATGCCACAGAGTGGCTGAGCAGCCACTGTTGCTGGTGCAGCTCTTGTGGGCCATCAGAATCGTACAGTGCAGTTCCGCTAACTTGCCCCCTGACTTCTTCCATCTCATCCCTGTCCCCCAAATCCATTGCAAAAGGAGCTCCTACAGTGTGCACAGGCCCGGGACTGCCTCCATGCCCCCCCGCCAGATCTTACTCCCCACAACTCCATACAATGGGGCCACACTACAGATAGGGTCCTCCAGAGCCACAGAAGAAGGAATAGGCTTTCCCCAAGCAGAGTAAATAAAACAGGAGTGGGAAATATAGATACTAGACAGTCGTTTCATGATGGTTACAAGGCTGTTAGAGCATTAAGCCCAGCTCCCTTCAAATCAGGACTTAGTCCCACAAATAGAGGGTCTAACTTACTATAAACTGAACTCTGCTCCTATTAACACTGATAGCAAATCTCCCATTGACTTCAACAAAAGAGGCATCATGCCTTTGATCCTAGCCCAAAAGACCAAGACATGCTACATCAGCAAGACTGATTCTAGAATGGAATGTTTTCCACCGAGTGGCTTTTAATAAAAATAATTGTCGATGGTCAGTGATGCCTGGTGGATCAAAGTTGAGCTGATAAAAACTAGCAAGAGAAATACATGTCAAAAAGAATCGAGGCAGAAATTGGCAGGGAGAAAGAGAATTGTTCCTAAGATATTTCATACACATAATGTAACAAGTGCTGAATGTTTTTAGCGATTGATTCCAGAGCTGTTTTAAGAAAATGCACATTTTCATCTACTTTCTCTCTGATCCCTTGTTTTAACCATGATTAATAGATTCTCCTTAGTTTTCCTACCTGAGGGAAGTGGATGTAACTGAAAGAAAGAAGACAGTGAATTAACCAGATCCACTTTCAAGGTGGGTGTTAGCTTCTGTAGTTACCCAAAGTCACATGAGACACACACACAATAAATGAAAAGGAGTACTTGTGACACCTTAGAGACTAATACATTTATTTATTTAAGGTGCCACAAGTCCTCCTTTTCTTTTTGCGGACACAGATTAACACGGCTGCTACTCTGAAACCACACAATAAATGGGAGCCCTTCATGCTGGTAGGCGAGAAATGACTGATGACCCAAGCTGTGAGAACCACTCCCCATACATTTCAGTCACACTTTTTTAATTAAGTGTCTCAAATAAAGATTCAGTTTAGATTCCGTCAGACAGCTACTGGGTGTTAACGAGATGCCTGCTGATTATGAAAAACATATTTATGGTGACTCTGATATTGCTGGTGCCTCTTTAGAAAACTTTGGAAAACATCTTACTTAGAAATAAATTCTGCCTCATTCATTTTTCCCCTTAATTTTGTTTCTCTGTTTCTAAGACGATCACTTGAAAAGGAGGATCTGTCCGTCTTCAGCGTTTTTTCTGTCCCAACTTCCAAATCCTCTCTTTGAAGTTGGGAAAAACACACAATGGTCACTGGAGCAAGTCACATGAAACAAATCATGATCTCGAGTGAGGAAGATTAAGACTGTGGAAAATGTGTCATCTTTGCTTTACAGGTCATTATATAAATATTTACTTCACTTTTGATCCTGGGAGAAAGGCCAGCGCTTCACTTGAAGTTTCAGCAAGGGAATAGTTAAAAGCTGACATTGAGGATTAGATTTTCATAGAGATCCAAGACATGAGTTCCTTCTCGAAGCCTGTTTGTAGCAACTCTGGTGTGGGGAAAGCAGGCACATAAATGCATAAGTATATGTGAAAGGGGGGCTCACAGTGTAAAAATCTGGGCCAGGGAAATGTCATTATAATGTTTCAGAGTCACCATACAGTCAAGATGGCTCGGGCATCTCCTAGAGCTGCTGTTTTGTTCCTGTCTCTCTGCAGACTCAGAGGGAGTCTTTTCATGATCACAGCACCTCTTGCAAGCATCTGCATGCTGTACAGAATTAAATGCTGTACATATTTGAGGTCAATTCCTGAGGTCCTTGGTCAACTTTTACTCAATCCTTGGACATTTGCCTAAGTAAGATGAGGTAAAACCCAAGTAAGGACTTCATGATTTGGGCCATACCTAAGGAATACTTCACATGGCACCAAAAATTTAAGTGGGACATGGCAACTGTTAAGCTGCAGATAACAACACTGTACAACAGGTTTAGGACAGGAAGCGTAGAAAAATCCTGTTGAAGTTTAAGCAATTTTAAATAGACAAAATACAACTCACCCAAATTGGAATTGGGCAAGGAAAGCTGGGCTAACAACTCTACTTTTTTAAAAAGTAGAGGAGATATTTAGTGAGCAGGGCTCTGGTTTGACTTTGCATTCAAAAGAGAGACCTCTCCATCAGGACAGCATCCTCTAACATCATATTGCATGCATTGGTCCAGTACTGATTCGAACTGAAGTATACATCCAACTGAATCACTTTAACAACTTGAAAAATACTTCCAGTTGGCTTTTATTTAATACACAATAACAATAATACTAAACTTAAATTAATTGCGTAGTAATATATGAGTCACTTAATCTTAATTGTTATTAACTCAATTTCTAGAATTATAGCAGTAAAAAAACTTACTTCAGTTTCTAAGAAATGTGATTATAGAGTGTTTCTTTCTGCCTAGTAAATCTCTATCTGTAATAATAAAAGTAACAAAGTATGTGTCCTCCACCTCAGAATACTCCAAAGCACTTTACATACGATGTTCAGGCAACCACAACTGAAATGCAGCCACATATGGGGTGGAACATAGCAACTGTTTAAAACACACAGCAACACTACCCCATAACTCAGGCTAGCAATTGAAGAACATGTCCAGTAGCTAACCCTATGTGGCTTGTTATCCCTCTCTAGTGGCTAACTCACATAAACTGTTTTATGAGTCTACTGCTGCTGACAAGCTAATAGCTTGATTGCATGTTGGTCCTAGTAGCTCATACTTTTAGATTCAAATGCCTTGAGTTCAATCACAGCAGTTAACTATGTCTACACTGCGAAATTAGGTTGAATTTATAGAAGTCGGTTTTGTAGAAAGCATTTTTATACAGTCGATTGTGTGTGTCCCCACACAAATATTCTAAGTGCGTGTAGTCAGCAGAGTGTGTCCACAGTACTGAGGCAACCGTTGACTTCCGGAGCATTGCACTGTGGGTAGCTATCCCACAGTTCCCGCAGTCTCCGCCGCCCATTTGAATTCTGGGTAGAAATCCCAATGCGTGATGGGGCTAAAACATTGTTGCAGGTGGTTCTGGGTACATATCGTCAGGCCCCCCTTCCCTCCCTCCTTCCGTGAAAGCAAGGGCAGACAATCGTTTTGTACCTTTTTTCTTGAGTTACCTGTGCAGATGCCATACCACGGCAAGCATGGAGCCCACTCAGCTAACCACCACCGAATGTCTCCTGGGTGCTGGCAGATGCGGTACTGCATTGCTACACAGCAGCAGTTTCTTGCCTTTTGGCAGCAGACAGTGCACTATGACTGGTAGCCGTCGTCAACGTAGTCCTGGGTGCTCTTTTAACCGACCTCGATGAGGTCGGGGCGCCTGGGCAAACATGGGAGTGACTCAGACAGGTCATTTCCCTTTTAAGTGTCGTCTCAGGGCGATTGAGTCCTACCGGCAGTGCACTGTCTTTTAATCAGCAGCCAGCAGAAGATGATGGCCAGCAGTCATACTGCACCGTCTTCTGCCGAGCACCCAGGAGATGACGATGGCTAGTAGTTGTACTGCAAGGTCTGCTGCCAGCAAGATGTATAAAGATAGATGAACTGGATCAAAACAAGAAATAGACCAGATTTGTTTTGTATTCATTTTCTCCTCCCTCCCTCCGTGAAATCAACAGCCTGCTAAACCCAGTTTTGAGTTCTATCCTTGAGGGGGCCATTCAGTTTCTCGCAAAGCCACCCCCTTTGTTGATTTTAATTCCCTGTAAGCCAACCCTGTAAGCCATGTCGTCAGTCGCCCCTCCCTCTGTCAGAGCAAAGGCAGACAATTGTTCCGCGCCTTTTTTCTGTGCAGACGCTATACCATGGCAAGAATGGAGCCCGCTCAGATCACTTTGGCAATTAGGAGCACATTAAACACCACACGCATTATCCAGCAGTATATGCAGCACCAGAACCTGGCAAAGCGAAACCAGGCGAATAGGCGATGTCAGCGCGGTGACGAGAGTGATGAGGACATGGACACAGACTTCTCTCAAAGCACGGATCCTGGCAATGTGGGCATCATGGTGCTAATGGGGCAGGTTCATGTGGTGGAATGCCAATTCTGGGCTCGGGAAACAAGCACAGACTGGTGGGACCGCATAGTGTTGCAGGTCTGGGACGATTCCCAGTGGCTGCAAAACTTTCACATGCGTAAGGGCACTTTCATGGAACTTTGTGACTTGCTTTCCCCTGCCCTGAGGCACAAGAATACCAAGATGAGAGCAGCCCTCACCGTTGAGAAGCGAGTGGCAATAGCCCTGTGGAAGCTTGCAACGCCAGACAGCTACTGGTCAGTCGGGAATCAATTTGGAGTGGGCAAATCTACTGTGGGGGCTGCTGTGATGCAAGTAGCCAACGCAATCAAAGATCTGCTGATATCAGGGGTAGTGACCCTGGGAAATGTGCAGGTCATAGTGGATGGCTTTGCTGCAATGGGATTCCCTAACTGTGGTGGGACCATAGACAGAACCCATATCCCTATCTTGGCACCGGAGCACCAAGCCGGCGAGTACATAAACCGCAAGGGGTACTTTTCAATAGTGCTGCAAGCTCTGGTGGATCACAAGGGTCGTTTCACCAACATCAGCGTGGGATGGCCGGGAAAGGTACATGACGCTCGCATCTTCAGGAACTCTGGTCTGTTTCAAAAGCTGCAGGAAGGGACTTTATTCCCAGACCAGAAAATAACCATTGGGGATGTTGAAATGCCTATATGTATCCTTGGGGACCCAGCCTACCCCTTAATGCCATGGCTCATGAAGCCATACACAGGCAGCCTGGACAATAGTCAGGAGCTGTTCAACTACAGGCTGAGCAAGTGCAGAATGGTGGTAGAATGTGCATTTGGACGTTCAAAGGCACGCTGGCACAGTTTACTGACTCGGATAGACCTCAGCGAAACCAATATTCCCACTGTTATTACTGCTTGCTGTGCGTTCCACAATATCTGTGAGAGTAAGGGGGAGACATTTATGGTGGGGTGGGAGGTTGAGGCAAATCGCCTGGCTGCTGGTTACGCGCAGCCAGACACCAGGGCGGTTAGAAGAGCACAAGAGGGCGCAGTGCGCATCAGAGAAGCTTTGAAAACCAGTTTCATGACTGGCCAGGCTACGGTGTGAAAGTTCTGTTTGTTTCTCCTTGATGAAACCCCCCGCCCCTTGGTCCACTCTACTTCCCTGTAAGCTAACCATCCTCCCCTCCTCCCTTCGATCACCGCTTGCAGAGCCAATAAAGTCATTGTTGCTTCACATTCATGCATTCTTTATTCATTCATCACACAAATAGGGGGATAACTACAAAGGTAGCCCAGGAGGGGTGGTGGAGGAGAGAAGCACCAGGAGGGGTGGTGGAGGAGGGAAAGACAAGGCCACACAGCACTTTAAAAGTTTAAAACTTTAAAACTTATTGAATGCCAGCCTTCTGTTGCTTGGGCAATCCTCTGGAGTGGAGTGGCTGGGTGGCCGGAGGCCCCGCTACCACGTTCTTGGGCGTCTGGGTGAGGAGGCTATGGAATTTGGGGAGGAGGGTGGTTGGTTACACAGGGGCTGTAGCGGCCGTCTGTGCTCCTGCTGCCTTTCCTGCAGCTCAGCCATACGCTGGAGCATATTAGTTTGATCCTCCAGCAGCCTCAGCATTGAATCCTGCCTCCTCTCATCACACTGCCGCCACCTTTCAGCTTCAGCCCTCTCTTCAGCCTGCCACTTACTCTCTTCAGCCCGCCACCTCTCCTCCCGGTCATTTTGTGCTTTCCTGCACTCTGACATTGTCTGCCTCCACCCATTCATCTGTGCTCTGTCAGTGTGGGAGGACAGCATGAGCTCAGAGAACATTTCATTGCGAGTGCGTTTTTTGTGCCTTCTAATCTTCGCTAGCCTCTGGGAAGGAGAAGATCCTGTGATCCTTGAAACACATGCAGCTGGTGGAGAAAAAAAAAGGGACAGTGGTATTTAAAAAGACACATTTTATAGAACAATGGGTACACTCTTTCACGGTAAACCTTGCTGTTAACATTACATACATAGGACATGTGCTTTTGTTCCAAGGTTGCATTTTGCCTCTCCCTAGCGCGTGGAAAGCCCCTCCACCCTTAAGAAAAGCACCCTATTTCAACCAGGTGACCATGAATGATATCATTCTCCTGAGGATAACACAGAGAGATAAAGAACGGATGTTGTTTGAACACCAGCAAACATACACTGCAATGCTTTGTTCTACAATGATTCCCGAGTACGTGCTACTGGCCTGGAGTGGTAAAGTGTCCTACCATGGTGGATGGAATAAGGCTGCCCTCCCCAGAAACCTTTTGCAAAGGCTTTGGGAGTACATCCAGGAGAGCAGCGAATGCCAGGGCAAATTAATCATTAAACATGCTTGCTTTTAAACCATGTATAGTATTTTAAAAGGTACACTCACCAGAGGTCCCTTCTCTGCCTGGCGGGTCTGGGAGGCAGCCTTGGGTGGGTTCGGGGGGAACTGGCTCCAGGTCCAGGGTGAGAAACAGTTCCTGGCTGTCGGGAAAACTGGTTTCTCCGCTTGCTTGCTATGAGCTATCTACAACCTCATCATCATCATCTTCCTCGTCCCCAAAACCTGCTTCCGTGTTGCCTCCATCTCCACTGAAGGAGTCAAACAACATGGCTGGGGTAGTGGTGGCTGAACCCCCTAAAATGGCATGCAGCTCATCATAGAAGCGGCATGTTTTGGGCTCTGACACGGAGCGGCCGTTCGCCTCTCTGGTTTTCTGGTAGGCTTGCCTCAGCTCCTTAAGTTTCACACAGCACTGCTTCGGGTCCCTGTTATGGCCTCTGTCCTTCATGCCCTGGGAGATTTTGATAAATGTTTTGACATTTCAAAAACTGGAACATAGTTCTGATAGCACGGATTCCTCTCCCCATACAGCGATCAGATCCTGTACCTCCCGTTCGGTCCATGCTGGAGCTCTTTTGCGATTCTGGGACTCCATCATGGTCACCTCTGCTGATGAGCTCTGCATGGCCACCTCTGCTGATGAGCTCTGCATGGTCACCTGCAGCTTGCCACGCTGGCCAAACAGGAAATTGAAATTCAAAAGTTCGCGGGCCTTTTCCTGTCTACCTGGCCAGTGCATCTGAGTTGAGAGTGCTATCCAGAGCGGTCACAATGGAGCACTCTGGGATAGCTCCCGGAGGCCAATACCGTCTAATTGTGTCCACAGTACCCCAACTTCAACCCAGCAAGGCCGATTTCAGCGTTAATCCTCTTGTCGGGGGTGGAGTAAAGAAATCGATTTTAAGAACCCTTTAAGTCGAAAAAAGGGCTTCGTCGTGTGGACGGGTGCAGGATAAAATCTATTTAACGCTGCTAAATTCGACCTCAACTCCAAGTGTAGACCAAGCTAGTCTGGTTAGGTGTTTCATTGGATCTGAATGAGATGTGACCTTTCCAGCAACAGAGCTTTGTAGATAGACTATGGCTACTCAGCACATGCAAATCCATAAGAGGGGAGTCCTGTGAGGCTATGACTTTAATTCTCGTATTCCCCATTTGTGTGGCAGTCTCTTTAATTACAAGTATGTAATGTTATTCAGCAGCTCTTACTTCTTGTTAAATAGTTTTGCTAATAGTGGATGTATTGATGGGCCCATCTACCAGAGCAGAGAAAGAACCAAAGCTCATAGATTAAAAATGAATGGAGTGTTTACCTGTACATCATTTTAATGGATGGTGAAATTCATTCTCATGATAGACCCATAAATGTCACTTTCTGTCTGCCACAGCAAAATACTTGTGTAATGGATGGCATGCTGCATTAATACCCAATGAGAGAACTTTCAGAGCAGCTTGGCTCACATCGCATATACTAATAATGACTCAATCTGGGATTTTTATTCATTTCATTGGTGGGGAGAGAAGTAGACACACAGCTGATATCCTTGTATGTTGGGGATGGAATGGGTGGAGGTATTGCAGCAGGATAGGTGGAGGATATGAAGACAAATAATGCAATGTGGCTTCCCGTCTGTAAGGAAATCCCCTTGTTGAGCTTGGGCATGTTCCATATGCTCTCCTGCAAACAGTAGAACTTCTGCTCCTCTAAATCTCCACAGTCTCCCCCTTACTTTTTCCACTTCCCACAGTTATTTGGCTCACCTGGCCAATGCTCAGAGAAGCCGATGGGCCTTGTAATTGTCTCATGTTCACCAGTGTAAATAGGGAGTAATTCCATTGATGTCCCACGGAGCTTAGAGACAATGAAGTTGAAGCCAATGATTATTACACTTGTGTGAGTACACGGAGAATCTGGCCCCTCATCTCTTCATGTCCTGAGCTGCTCCAGTCTCTAACTAACTGGGGGCAGGGGCTGTGTCTTTCTGCATGTCTTCAAAATGGTTTGCACACTCTAGGCACTATACACATGATAAATAACAAACCTCATTCCATCTCCCTATCCAGTTTGTCCATTTCTGTCCACCCTGCTCATCTGACTCCATTGATTTGAGTACATGGAATTCTAGAACCAGGCAGACCAGAGAAACAGAAGCTCTAGAGCTTCAACCCCCACAATGCTCAGGGGCTGTATTTATTATTTATGGGGAGTGATATTTCTCTCTCTCACGTCCATCATTGTTGCATGTTACAGACAGGGACATAGTGATAATGCCAATGCCCTGATTAGACACTGTTACTCTCATGCTTTATCTAGGCCTTCAAAAATACTGCATCCCTCCCTAGTAAATAGCTTATTAACTAAGCCATCTATCCCTTCCTTATAGGAATATCATATAGACTTTATTAGAGAATAATGTCTCTTGCACATGCAGTGTTGTTGTAGCTATGTCGGTCCCAGGATATTAGAGGGACAAGGCAGATAAGGCAATAGATGTCATTGGATCAATTTCTGCTGGTGAGTGAGACAAGCTTTCGAGTTTACACAGAGCTGAAGAAGAGCCCCGTGTAAGCTCGAAAGCTCGTCTCTCTCACCAGCAGAAGTTGGTCCAATAAAATATATTACCTCACCCTAATCTCTAGGGTCTCTCTAATCTCTAGTATGTAGAATTCTAGAGGTTGTCTTAAAATATATAGAGAAAGCTTCTCTATTCAATTTTACATGCACATCTGTTACCTTGGCATTTCTAATGCACCCATCATTGTGATTCTGTGTTACTAGTGATGGATATGTATCAGTGTCTCAAGATCATTAAACTGTTACCTTTAACAAGGGAGTACCCTGTGCTCTGCATTAGGGGCTAGTCCTAGAGAAAGGAGCCGTTTGGGACATTTCTTGAATCACCTCTTTACATCTGAAGTAAGTTTGGTTAAGGATGCCTGTGCAAAGTTGATAAACATACAGTTAACTTTCCATGCCATCCTGTCTCGTCTGACAAGGCAGGTGGTAGGATGAAAATTTGGACAGAGTAAGAAAAGCTCCTAATTATAGGTGCTAAAACTAATCAAGGAGGAATGCTCATCGGTCACTCAATAAATAGCATTAGAGCCCTGAAGAAATTTAACAAGACTGCAGTTATTAACCTGACTCATTTAACTAATTACAAAAAAAAAAATTTCCCTCCCCATCAGTTTTCACCTTTATGTCCTATTTTCCTCACCTTGGCTGCTAAGTTTCGGCTGCACTTCAGTGAAATATTGAAAGGGCAGGCTTTCACTATTAAAAACTGCCATGGCTTAGATTCCAGGACCCCATCAACTCTGCTAACCGATCTAAATGGTTAACGGAGCCCAGACAGACAGGTTGCTAATCAGACATTTCTGTGTTAGAGACATGCTCTTTTATCTACACCTTCCAACGTAAATGTCTTCTGGCTGCCAATGCTCAGAGTCACAGACTCTTTCATATGATGAAGCTGCTGGGGAGAAAGAGTGTGTAATGCAGAACTGTTCTCCACTGCTTGCCAATTCCAATGAATCAATGGCCATTTTCCTTAGCCTTGGCTACCTCTCAAATGGCCCCAAAGAATGTTCAAATGGCTCCAGTGCTGCTCAGCATTTGGATTGGCTTATAGCTTGGGCTTTCCATCTGAAAGCTGAGAACATCTGTTGCTCTCAGGAGCAATGCAATTGGGTCAGAGCATATGGCAACTGACAGAGCCTCAATGGAGATACTATCTGAAGGGCTCATCTGTTGCTGCTATTTTCTTTCACTGCACTGTTGTGAGAATGTGTTAAAGGCAAATACCTCTGCTCCACTCTGATGGCCTCTCTACTTTTGGTATGGGGAGAGAGATAAATCTGTAGCACTATTTCAAGAAAGCTTGTTCTGTGTATTTAAATGGTTTGAGTCATGAAGGGAAATAGAAAAAAATAATCTTCTTACATTATCATTAAAAGCATCAACTAATCCTGCTGCAAAGGGGTGCAATTTACTAATCGTCAGGAAAAAAATTCTGCTGCATGGATATACATAGCACCAGCTAATGAACGCTTCTTCTCCACCTCCTACATTAGTTAGCTGCATCTGATAAGCTCTGCACCCCTGCTTGGTTAATTCAGCAGCCTTTCTTGGCAAATACCATTCCTCTCTGTATAATACTTTATTTTCTCTTTTAATTGCTGTGTGAACTTGGTACATGAGAAAACACTGGAGCTGAAATGTGGCATGGCACAGGCAAGTTGCAGAGTGACCCAGTGATAAGGACTCTGGCTCACATCCTCAGAGGTACTAAGACACCGAACTCCTAAATAGGCCCCTAAATATCTTGGAAGATCTGTGCCTCTGTTCCTGGCTCTGTCACTGATTTCCTTTGCTACCTTGGGCAAGTTACTTCACTTCTTTCTGCCTCTGTTTTTTCCCATCTGTAAAATGAGCATCACAATACCCAATCCCCTTTGAAAAACACTTTGAGATCAATGGGTAAGAAGTGCTTCAAGATTATGGTTATGTGAAGGAGAATTTTATCTATCCTCCTGCCCCAGGCATGGTGGGAAAGGGTTAAATCCCTATCCCTGTGTTCAGGCAGGATTGCAGAGACATTCCACAACAGGTAGCTAATGGGTCAGGTACCAGCTGGGGCCAATACCCTAATCAGGAAGGAGAAGCTTCATGAGAAGGTCTTCAGGCTCTGAGACAGTGGAGTGTTGGGTAAAGGCTTCCTAAGACAACAGAGCCTTGGCTAGCTTTGGCCACAGACAGCTTCACTGGGGTTAGTTTTTATTTTATGTACACTCTCTGATGGCAAGAAGCCTTTTGTTTTGCGTTGGGCTATAGGCACAAACAGGCTAGAGTCCTCCTGCAGCAGCATAGTAATTGCAGGGTAATCGGTTACAGCTGCAGACCCAGGGCAAACTGGACACTCTGTATTAACAAACTATATCCCCTCACATGTTTTTCGCTGCTATTTCCACACAGAACTCAAACATTCTCTTCTAGTTCTGGGCCCCTCTTGAGCAGGGACTGCTAATCTTTGGGGTGTATCAAAATGTCCCCTGGGTTTAGGTAAATGGAGAGCCTTTGTCCCCTGAGTCTCTGCTGTCAAACATTGTGATTTTTAGGTTCAAAGTAGCTCAGTTAATTTTGATCACTGCTTTGCATTTTCACATTCCGGGGGGTTCTGCTCAAAAGCAGAAGAGTCAAAATACTGCAAAGAGGGTTGTTCTGGCTGGTTGGAAATACCAGAAAACTTATGAGGGATAGCTACATTCTTCTTCACTTCCCAGCCTGGTTTTACAGACTGAAAAGGCAGAAAGCCCTTTGAAGCGAACACCACAGGCTGCCTGGCTTTTGGTTTTATTCTCGGTGGGGGCTGGGCTGCTAGTAGTTGCAATGGTTCCACAACTGCTGCAATTCTTAGAGAATCGGCAGCCCTATCACTTCTCTACCAAGCCAAACCCTGTGGGAACAGAGGAGCTAAGGCTTGGACTAGATTCTGAGGGAAGAGGAATGGTGGAGCCACAGGACTACTGCAGTGTTGAGGCTGGGAGTGGAGCTTCCATTTGGGGAGAGCTAGTGTCAAGAGCACAAACAACCAGGGGCCAGAGGATTTAACTACAGAAGAGGAAGTTCCAAGAACAAGCCACAGATACAACGTTGGAAGCTAAAGGGGTAGGGGCAGTGGTCTCCCCTAGGAGGCTGGAGGGAAGTGTGGTAAGGTGGGGGGAAGTTTATGGCATTCAAGGGGCTGGGAAGGAGACTTAATTTTAGAGACCCCAAACAAAGAGAGATCTCCACTAGGGGATTGAACAGAATTTTCTCCCAACACAGGGCCTGCCCCCTTACCCTCAGTGTAGACATGACCAGTACCTATCATCACTGTTGGATGCATCCGGGTTTGGAGTCAGCTGCCAGCAAAGAGTAAGTATTTTCTTTTAACATTTATTTTGTGCTACTGTTTTCTACTGCATTTAAGTAATTGCAACGCTGTTTTAAAAAATGACCAAAATGACGTTTGGGCTTCTCAGCTCTACTTATATATTTGTTTGATGAGATGCTTTTTGTTAATGAAATGCCCTGCTTCTTAAGAAAGAAAACTACACCCCCTTTGTCAATTTGTCAATTGAATGTGAGAGGGTATAACGAATCCTAGGTGCTTGTGTAGCATACTGAAGTTCAGTGTAGGTGCAAGGATCCACCTCCTTGGATCTGATTGCAGGATTAGTACTGTAGGCTCTGATCTTGCCAATGCTTACTCATGAGTAACATTTCTTGAGTTCAGTGGGGCTACTTGTTTGTACATTAAGCACATGCATAAATGTTGGTGTGATGGCCTACGTCTTGGCTGATGCACCAAGGGACTGAACCAGGGAACTCCGCTGTTGAAACAATGAGCCTTGATAGCTTGAGCTAAATAACGACAAACTGTTACTAATACTGCAATAGCCCCAGATCCTCTGTGGATCAGTTCAGGGGGGAAATGTGTAATGCATACTGACAAGCGAGTTAGATTTGCAAGGCTCACATTTTGGGGAAGGGAGATTGGAAAGATTGCATTTAAACAGAATTTTTTTTCTTTAAAATATTTTAAAAATAAATTGTGGTCCCCCATCCATTCCCTCCACCACCAACCCCCCCCCCCCCCGAACATGAGTTACATGAAAAATATATAGCTATGGTGTTTTGTGAGGGGGGAACCTTTTAAATGCAAACGTTGCTTTCATGAAATGGATAAGTTGGTATATTTAAAAATCTTCTTTAAGGGTTAAAAAAAGGGCACTGCCTTTTTGACAATTGCTGTGCTTTGCTTTGTGTTTGAATTGAGTTCTCCCTTTGGAAGGTGGAGCAGGTTCTTATCCTTGGATATTGTTGTTTGTTTGGAAAGATGAGGTGTTTTATCCGTCTCTTCCCAGCATGATAGGGTGAGTGGCAGGATGTACAGGAAAAGTGAGGCGCTCTTTTGGCTTTCGGATGAGTGTTGACTTCATGAAAACCTGTGAAGAGCAGGGAGTCATTTGTGCTTATTGTGATTGCTTCCTTCTATGTAGTGAGGGGAGAATGTTGCCTTTTATGGTGAGCTTCGGGGTGGGGGAGGAGTGGTGTCTGAAATGCCAGATCTCCCCGTGAAAACTTCAGGGTGCTCCTGTCCACATGAACCATGCTGGGCTCCCCTGTCCTTAGAGAATAGACTGTGACTTGGGTTCTGGTCCTGCAATGACCTCTGCAAAAGCAGAGTCCTGCAGCTTCATGGACTTCTATTTTCAATGGGGGTATCCCACCAGAGGGATTGGGACCTAATATATGCGAAATAGGCCCAAGCTGTGATGTTTAGCTCCTGAATTGGAGTTGGATCCTGATATTCCCAAAGCCTGTGTAGTGCTCTTATTTCATATTTCCCCTTATTTGTGCATCTCTGCTTTGCTCTGTCTCTCTCCAGTGCCAGGGTGAACAGCCGCCTCTAGTACTAGCCCCCCTCCCCCAATTCCTCCATCTGGGCAGACTGGTTTTCAGAGAAAATAACTCTTGAACATCCCCTGCACTCTATGTGCCCCTTAGTAGGTTGTAGAAGCAGTCTGGAAATGGACAACTGGTCAAGATCCATTGCTAGCTTTGATAGTACAGCCCCCTTGCATGCAGGTCTGCCACAGAAGTACAGCCAAAGGCCAACGTCCTCCGTGATGCCACAAATCCATGTGCGGTGAGTGGGCAGAAAGTGGGTGAGAGGGGTTGGGCGGCGTATAATTCCCTTCCCCTCCAACCTCACAAGAAATGAGGCAGAAAAGGGGGAACTAGTGCAGCCTAAAGCAGGATTGTTGCTTCCATAGTCCTTCCATTGTGCCACGCAATCTCCTGTTGGGCAGAGAGGCAGGTTCTGTAACAGATGTCACAGCACAGTTTCATTTGAGCCATGCTGCCCTGGAGTTGGGGAAGCAAAGTCCCTGAGAGCCAGGGTAGAGTCAAGGGCTCTGCATGGATGTCCCTGTCCATGACGATAGGCTCTCGTGGTAGATCCCAATCCATTTTCCATGGTGGAGTCTTCCCTTCCCACCTTAATTAATTGGTCTTGTTAATTGTTACAGTTGGTATGGCAACACCCATTTTTTCATGTTCTCTCTGTGTGTATATGTGTGTGTGTGTGTGTATATATATATATATATATATATTCCTACTGTATTTTCCTCTGCATGCATCCGATGAAGTGGGTTTTAGCCCACAAAAGCTTATGCCCAAATAAATTTGTTAGTCTCTAAGGTGCCACAAGTACTCCTTGGTTTTTTTTTTTTTTTTTTTTACTCCTCATGGAGTTTTCAACCATCTTCCACCAGAAGACCTGGCCTGGATCCTTCTAATTTAGCCTTATTAATCCCTGCTTTGCTGATGGCACAGATTGGTGAAGAGATACAGCAGGCCCATGGCAGAGCTCTAAACAGAGCTCAAGAGTCCTGACTCCTGGTCTTGTGGTTTAACCACAAATCCATCCTTCCGGGAAAAGACTCATCACTTCCAAGCAGAAGCAGCCGCAGCTTGGTACGCCTGCCGGTATGCTTCCGTGAGAGCACTGGGAAGATAAACACGGTGTAATTCAGTTAAGAGGGAAGGGAAGGCAAACTCATCATAATAGTTTAAAAAAAAACAACAAATAACAGCTGCTTTTGCAGAAACAGCAATGGCCAATTTTATCTCTCATAAAAGAGAGCGATGATGTGTGTCTCTGAAAGAGCAAACTGCAGCTGTCACTGAGTGCAGCTTTAACCAAGTTTCTGGAACAATATGATAGATTGTATCTGCATAATCAAAAGAATGCAGAATCATAACTGAGCCTAACTACTAATGGGCCATAAAGCCAGGGCACTAACACGCACACCCCATAAAGCACCTAATCAATTACCTTTATATTTATACAAGTGCACAGTGCCTATGGATAAATTTTGGTTGAATGCGATGAATTTCTGTGATCTTGTAAATGAGAGGCTATGGCTACATTAGCACATTTGAGGGCAGGCATTTGGAACACTCTCCTCCTATTCCACCTTTGAAGCTTTGCTAGAATATCCCTGACAACCTCTGGTGTTCCAAGTCGCTACTGCCCCATGTCCTTACCCTGACATGGCAAACCTTAATCTCAGTCCTGACGCACAATTCTGTTGCTGGAGACTGCTAGTCCTCCAGATGCACAACCATCCTATTCCACTGCTGGATTCCTTATGTAGCATGCTAATAGTTATCCTATTCCTACATAAGTATGTTGGCAACTCTTGTGATATCCTGTGTTTTCTTCTTAAAGCCCCGGCTCCTGGAGTCATGTTATGTCCTGAGAATCTCAGCTTGCTGTGTATTTGTCTAAATGACAGTTTCCAGTCCTCATGGCAGAGGAAAAAAGCTTAAAATTGTCACTCCCCACGCCCAAAGGGTCAAAGAAGGCAAATAAATATTCAAAAATATTATTTTTAATATCTCATGATTGTTACGCTAATCCTGTGACCTTTTTTCAGGGGATGCTGAGTCATGATTTGTGCCTACCCCAAACATGCAATGTGTTAATGGCTATCACAGTGGTATCTATGCACCAGTAGTTCTGATCTGTGTGGTGTGGTATGGTTCCATGTTCAGTGAGGACCAGCTGAACACCAGCTCAGACTCACGTGTGACTGAAGACACATTTAAATTTGGGCTTTCAGAGGTAAAAGACCACTCTGCTAGCGCGTTACCCAGACCCCCCTTCTCTGCATGATAATGGCTTAGTATGCATTATAGAGAGACACTGCCCAAGAGGTAGCCCTATACAAGACAGGAGGGTGACCTCAGAGGATATTACTTTTGTTCTCTTATTCATAAAAAGAAACTAATTTGCTTTATTGAGCAAAGAATGTAATAATAAAAAATTACTGTCCTATCTTGATATAACAAAGCGAACGTGTATCTGAGCTGAACCACCACACTCTTAATGTTCCAATGAGTTTTACATCTTTTAGAAAGTCACTTTCTAGCAGCCAGCCAGCTGCAACCACCATGTGACTGGGGTACTGGGCCAACAGAATGGGCTATGTCCATGACTACCCCAGCACAATCTGTACTGGCAGCATGCACCCATCCCATCAATACTTTGCATATGGGGCTATAGCAGCACAATAATCTGTCTCTCATCCTTCCTAAAAAGTCACTCCTAACTGCTTGCCTACAAGGAGCTCGGGAGGCAAAGTTCACACATGGTCACAAAGAAATACAGTCCCTGAATGTGCACATGCTGTAATGACTAGAGCAAACTGTGTGATATGGTCTATGCTTCCTCGACCCTAGCAAGTGTCGCCAACTCTCACAACTTTATCGGGAGGGTCTTGTGATTTTTGATTTCATACCTCCCGCCTTAAAGCTGCAGTACCTGGAGTCATGTGATTATGTAGGATCTCAGCTTTCACTTCAAATAAAAAAGAGGTTCTAGCCCCCATGGTTGCAGAGACAAATTTGAAGCCATCAAGCAGAAACCCAAGGCAAAGAGAGAGAAATCAAATGTATTATTTTTTTTAAAAAAATCTAAGAACATAAGAATGTTCATACTGGGTCAGACCAGTTGTCCATCTAGCCCAGCATCATGTCTCCCAACAGTGGCTGGTGCCAGATACTTCACAAGTAATGAACAGAACAGGGCAATTATCGAGTGATCCATTCCCTATCATCCAGTGTCAGCATCTGGCAGTCAGAGGGTTAAGGACACCCAGAGCACCTGGTTGCATCCCTGACCATCTTGGCTAATAGCCATTCATGGACCTATCCTCTATAAACTTATCTAATTCTTTTTTTGAACCCAGTTATACTTTTGGCCTTCACAACATCCCCTGGCAATGAGTTCCACAAGTTGAGTGTGCATTGTTTGAAGAAGTACTTCCTTATATTTCTTTCAAACTTGCTGCCTATTAATTTCATTGGGTGACCTCTGATTCTTGTGTTATTGAAAGAGGTAAATAACACTTCCTTATTAACTTTCTCCGCATCATTCATGATTTCATAAACTCTATCATATCCCCCTTTAGTCATCTCTTTTCCAAGATACAGTCCCAGTCTTTTTAATCTCGTCTCATACGGAATCTGTTCCATATCCCTAATCATTTTTGTTACCCTTCTCTGAACCATTTCCAATTCTAATATATCTTTTTTGAGATGGGGTGACCAAGATTGCACACAGTATTCAAGGTGTGGCTGTACCATTGCTTTATATAGTGGCATTATGATATTTACTGTTTTATTATCTACCCCTTTCCTATCATTCTGTTAGCTTTTTTTTGGTTATTATTACCACTGCACATTGAGCGGATGTTTTCAAAGAACTATCCACAATTACTCCAAATTTTTTTTTGAGTGGTAACAGTTAATTAAAACCCCATCATTTTCTATGTATGGTTGGGATTTTGTTTTCCAGTGTGCATCACTTTGCATTTATCAACATTGATTTTCAGCTGCCATTTTGTTCCCCGATCACCCAGTTTTGTGAGGTCCTTTGTAACTCTTCACAGTTGGTTTTGGACTTAACTATCTTGAGTAATTTTGTATAATCTGCAAACTTTGCCAACTCACTGTTTACCCCTTTTTCCAGATCATTTATGAATATCTCATGATTTAAGATCTCATGACTGCTTTTCAGGCCTGCCTCATGATTTTTGGCTGCTTGAGACTGGAAATATGGCTTTCCCTACTTCACCCCCCTATTTGTCTATGACCCTCCCCTGTTGTGTTGTGTCTAGTTTATATTGGGAGCATTCTCTGGGCTGGGGCTGTATCCGTACATGTTCCTGTGGGGTGCTTGGAACACTTGGGGCAATCAAAAATAATAAATATTCATAATGTTGACAGAATAGTCATAAGATTCATATTTAATCCTCAAAATTGGCAAGTAATTTTGAATGCCTCAATGTGGGGAGGCTTAACTTTTGAGACCTCAAAGGGGGCTGATGCTCAGAAAGTGCTGAGTACTTACCTTCTGGAAGTCAGGACCCTTTGAGATGTCTTAACTTAGGCCCCTTCTAAAAATCTTGTTGGTTGCCAACAGGACAATGCAGCACACCCAGTCTCTGGGATTAGAGCAAATCAACCTCATGTCTTGAGACCTGGACTTGAAGACCAATGAATCCTGGGGCACCTTATAGCTTTGGTGACCCCAGGCCCCATTTATTCAGCTGTATTGTTTCTCCTACATTCCTTAGTGCCTTCCCACGTTCACTGGGAAGGACAGACAAGTTCTCCCACTGTTCACTGGGAAAGAATCATAGAGCAGCTCAATTTAGTTCATCAATACTCACCTTAATTGATCACTCTCGTTATGCTCAAATAAATTTGTTAGTCTTTAAGGTGCCACAAGTACTCCTTTTCTTTTTATAAAGAACCATGCCTCCAGAATTCCTAGTGATGCACATGAGTGAGCACACCAGAGAGGATCCAGTAACACAGGCCTGGCTTTGTAGTGTGACTGTGCACGCCCAGGGGAGGCTAACCCAGTTGCCAGTCACCCATGCTAATAGCTCAGTGAAGATGTACCCTCCCTGTAGAAGGCCACCAAATCACAGAAGGATATGCAGGCAGACAAAAGGAACCTTGTCTGGAGTATGAATCAGAGTGGACTCTGCTCCCCTCCCCCACTGGCCATGCAGCACATCGGGAATCATTGCTCTTCTCCACCAAGAGCTCTAATTTCTAATTTAGAAGGTAATTCTAGCTCAAATTAGTGCCTCTTGTGGATAGAATTAGAGTCTGTGTGATGATTTGGAAAATACAATCAATTTGCTCCAATTGTTCTTACATGTCAGATCTCTCCAATAATGAAGAATTTACTCCTCCAGTACAGATACAAACAATGAGCCATTAGTCATGGGAGACGAGACCGTCTGTCATAAGTAAACAGCCCAGGATGCTAAATGCTGCATTTAACGGCAATAAGAAAATGCCCTGGGGTGTTGGGTTGTGGTGTGCGGGGATCCTGCCATGTTTGGGCCCTGCTGTGTGGGCAATCCTGCTGTGTACTTGCAGTTTTGTTCAAAGCCCCAAGGATGGGGATCGTATGGTACTTGGAGGCTGGAAGTGAAAATCCTGCCACAAAGGCCCTTATACGCTTGAAGGCTGGGGGTTCGAATCCTTTCATGAATATTCTGTGGTGCGGAGCCTTTCTAATTTGCGGCTCAGGACCCTTCTTCTGGCCAATGCTGGGAATCTGAATCCTGCCACCAACCCAGAGGAAGGGCTGCTGTATTCTCTCTGCTCTTTAGCAGCGCTGCACCCACATGGGAAGCTGCCACCTTGCCCCCCCTGCGGGCAGAGGGAATAGCCCTGCAGAGCATCCCTCACGGAAGGGAAGGGACAAAGCGGGGTACTTTGAACAATCCATGGATTCTTTATTGAGGATCCTGGATGCAGACAGACCTGGCGGTTCTCTCTGGCTGATCAGCACAGACTGTGCTGCCTAGCATCCTCACTCAAGGTCTTCCCAAATCCTGGCCTGAATTGTTCAGGTACAGAAGGGGCTGCTGATTACACCACAATGGTAACATCGTTAACACTGCGGCTATGATTTGTTTTCAGTAGTGCCCATTATGGACAAGGGGGTTTCCAAACATGAAAAGAGATATGGGGACAGATCCTCAGCTTGTGTGAAGTGTCATTGACTTCAACAGAGCTATGCTGATTTACACCACCTGGGAATATGTCCACTGCTCCCCGAGAGCTCTAAGAAGTGCGGAGATCTCACTGGACCCATCCTCTTTTTCTGTACTCGTCTGGGACGCATTAGAAGGGAAATTGAGAGTGACTGTTATTCTAAGCATTAATTTCTGGTCTTTTCATGGTCTGATTTAACCAGCTCTTTAGGAGGCAAACAATATACATATTTCATGAAATGCATTTCCATGTCTGTTTAATTGTGAGCGCACTCCGTGAGGCTCAGAGACGCTAACTGCTCCTTGTTAAGTCATTTGAGCTGACTTAACAGGGAGGCTGTGAGACTGATAATGAATTACCCAGCTTTAAGCCGCTGCCAGCCACCTCCCTGTCTTGCTCCCTGTCCCTTCAGGAGCTGGTTCTCACATCTGACACTGGAGAGGAACCCTGAACCCAAAGTGGCCCAGAGCACAGGCCAGGATGTGAAAGCTCCTCACTCCCCCCTACCCAGAGTCGAGAAAGGGTGATCTTGTGTCTGAGGCCCAGGTCTGGGGAGTGAGGAGACCTGAATTCTGTTCCCAGTCCTACCACAGAATTGCTGTTTGACCTTGGATGAGTCACTAACCCTCTCTGTTCCATAGCTTCTCCACTACAGAATGAGGAGGAGGAGGATTACCCCCTTCCTGGCTTGATGTTGGATCCATCCATGTATGTAAAGCACGTTGATGTACGGTCCCTGCCACCAAAGGATAAAGGCTAAATATTGTAATGAATTGGCTAGTGTGTGTATATGCTGCTGGATATGATTCAGTTCTGGGTCATAGACCCTATATTTCACTAGTGGATGAAGATTCTCCATTAGCTCAAGTGGCAGGGACTTGTGTTTTTTGGAGTAGGAAGATCCCAAGTTCTAGCCCTGCTGTCTCCAGGGAGTTCCAAGTGGCCAGTGTGCGCAGCATAATAAAGGCTGTGAAGTCCTAGGTGTCCGTGAACTTTTTAACAGTGAAATTACTGTCGTTTTTGGGATGCACCTAGTTTTCTTTACCTTCAGAGAGCTTACCCATGCTGTAGAGAGGCTGCCCCACAGGAAGGAAATTGCATTGTGCTAACAATATCTGTTATAGAGTGATGGAGAAGACCTCCCATCATTCACATGCTTGATCCTCCTGTCCCCATCCTAATGGAGATCGCCAGGGGAATACAGAAGAATTCTAACTTGAACCCAACAATCATGCATTAGTGGTTTGGCTCAGCCGATGGTATAATCCACTGGACAAGATGACCTGCTCTGAGAGAGGCCACTTCTGGCTTCTGAGGCAGGAGGCAAGGCTGTCAAGTTCACCTCTGTGCAAAATGCAGGTAATTGCTTCCTGCTGCCATAAATTACTTAGGCATTCAAATGTTTAAGCATATGTATCCTATCGCTGGGGCCAGCCTTAATGCTCTGGGATATATATGAGATGGTAAAACCTACATTATCTGGGATTTAGGATGTTTGCTTTGCAGAGCGAGGGATTAGAGAATAGAAAGCCTGAAAGGACCATCTGTCTGCAAAGAGGGATCCTGTGAACTAGTCATTTTTGTTTTCTAACCTCCTTGACTTTTTTTTATTTGGTATCTTCCATGATAGTTGATCCCCTCAGTGCCCCAGATGGTTCTATATCTTAATTGCCACAGCCTCTGGCTTTCTGCTTACTTAGCTGCCATTTACATTAAGATGTATCAGTAACTAAGAATTCACCTTTCTATCACTTGGAGTTTTCTATGACCATAATATCTAGACACTTTCAGCACCTTCCATCCCCTTTTGATCGCAAACTTAGCCACTCTTAATATGCATCCTGCTGTATGTGGCTTCTTAGTCTGCCGTTGAAATACAGCTGACCCTGGGGTGGAACAATGGTGACTATTGAACAGTAATGCTACACACTAGGGTTTAGGACAATCAGTGAATAATCTTACTCTACACCTACACAGCAGTATTGCCAACTCTTGCAACTTGATTGTGGGTGTCTGTCTGACTTAGTCTCAGCTCCTGAAGTCATGGGACTCTCTGCTTTTTCGTTTTGTTTTTAATAAAAGTTTCTAACCTTCATGGCTGCAGAGAAAAGTTTGAAAATGTGGCTCGTGTAACCTAAAGGTTCCCAAACCATAAGGCAAGTAAAAAGAACTGAAAACATATTTATTTTTAAATCTCATGATTTTTATATGGTTGGCGTTAGCAATACTGGGTATCTTTCATCTTAAGGGGTCCCTAACTGCTTCACAATTATAGACACACAGCACAAATGGAATGACCCCACATCCTGGGTGGAAGGCTCAGCACTGGGCTGGGGAATTTTTACCTAGGCCATTGGGACAAACTGTGCTCCTTATAAATAAAATATCAAAAGAGCATTTGAGCACCACAATGTTCAGAAAAACAGGCCCTTGATTCTTAGGAGTGCATCTGGAAGACCCACATAAAGTGAAATGCATGGCCTCAGCTTGTCTAACTTTGGAAGAGTGAGAGGCTTGTGTTTAAAGTCTTAATATGCCACCTGAAATGAGGGAAGGTGTTCTCCTCCCATCCACCCACCCACCCTTTTCAAACAGGAGCTCAATACTTTTCAATGGAATTAATTCTGCAGGATACTGATGCACACACAGTCACTGGCATCCTCTGCAATGCAAAGAGGGTTCGATGAGCATTAATGGTACAGTACTGGCAAAATAGTTTGCATTTGCCCTAGTTAGCATCGGCTCTCAACAGACCTGTGCAAGCCCTAGAGAGCAGAAGTCCCTCGGCACATAAATAAGCAAACTAGATAAATATTCATAACGACACTGGAGATGGCTTTTGTTTTTAAACATCTCAGCACAAACAAACATTTCCATTTACCATTCCCTTGTTCACAGCAAGGTGAATTGTATTTACAGTGCTGGGGAATTTATCAGTGGCAGCATTCTGCTCATCAGCTGTCTCTCCTGTTTCAGAAAGCAATTAGCAAGCGGCAGGCAGAGCATGTGAATAAGAGAACACACTGGAAGGTGCTGCTCACCAAACTGTGCCGAGCGGCATCACTGCCTGTCAGGTGGTCCCCCATCTTCACTCGTCCCGATAACTCTATTATACCATGGTACAGCCCAGGCCCTGTGCGCAGGGACGCTATACTACAGGTTAGGTCAGGAAGGGAGTCAAAAATAACAGATCTACCTGGAACTGCTGCTGGAATTTAGGGAGGCTGAATGGAACCACTTTATTTTTTTGAAGGAAGTGCAATGGGGCCTCTATCAAACGCAGGGGCTGGAGCTTGGT
The DNA here is from genome assembly GCF_965152235.1 of Eretmochelys imbricata. NCBI lineage: Eukaryota > Metazoa > Chordata > Testudines > Cheloniidae > Eretmochelys > Eretmochelys imbricata. The sequence continues at coordinate 11,091,979 of NC_135593.1, read as the reverse complement.
TCTGGCCTCTCTCTTTCCATATGCCCTGCAGATCCTCTATGTGGGCGGTGAACAAGTTCTTGTTGTGAAACTGTTCCAGGGTGATGACCCTCCTGAACTGCTCTAACACTACGAAGGGGAAAAGGAATTTTGGAGAGCTCTGTCAGGGCATCAGGCAGGCTTCCTAGACTGGCAGGAGAAAAAAGCTGCAGTCTTGTGTGCCTAAGGTTTAGGATCTGTATCCGCAAAAAGAAAAGGAGGACTTGTGGCACCTTAGAGACTAACAAATTTATTTGAGCATAAGCTTTCGTTAGCTTCATCGGATGCAGTGAGCTGTAGCTCACGAAAGCTTATGCTCAAATAAATTTGTTAGTCTTTAAGGTGCCACAAGTACTCCTTTTCTTTATTCATGATACAGCCATCCTGGCTACTGAGTGTGCATGGGGGGGGGCAGTGAAGAATAGAGGGTCCGTGTGAATGCATGCACATACTATACATCTGTACTGCGTATGTCAATACTCTAATCCCTACCCTGTGTATAATCCTGGGGAGTGTGTGTGTGTGTGTGGGGGATAAATAAACAACCTTGACCCAAAGCTAAGAGTCTGGTTTGTTACACCAACACAAGCCAGGGCAATCTGGGAGAGGTGAGGTGAGTGATCAGGGATTTGTGTGGTGTGGTGACCGGGGCTGCGGGTGGGAGCCCTTGTCTCTGCACCAGGATACTGGTGTACGATGGACTTCTGTGGCACTGCTGTCTCTGCTCCCCGGAGCACCCAGGCCTCGGAGTCAGGGAAACCTCCAAGTGCATGGGCAACGAGGCTCCTCCACTTGACTGCTACACATGTGCAGACTCCACCTGTATCCTGAGGGCTCTCGACACACCGCCTGCGAACTCATCTGTTTCCTGAAAGCCCCACTTGTGCTCCCCCATATCCCCTCCAACCCAGCCTGCTACCTTTGGCTCACAAGGGTCTTTGTGAGGAACACAGCTGTAGAGGTAGTGTTGGAAAATCAAAGTTGAGGAGGGTTCAGAGCAGTTCCGTCAGCTATGCTTGGTATTGATCAAATCCATTATGCAAAATGAGGGGAATGACTCCCTGTGAGCTTCTCTGACTACTCCAAAAGCTGTGTGTGTAGTATGCAGTTTATGGGGATTGTTCTGTGGACGTTTTTAGCTAGAGGAGAGCCCCAAAAGACGAGAAAAAACAGGACAACGCTACAGAAAGGATCGTTTTGAAATGTTTCTTCTGCAAAAAGTTAGTAACTATTTTACTTGTTATGTGGAAAGTGCAATTGTCCTTTGAGTTACTGTGTCAAGTTTGGAAGCCCAGTTCAATCAGTGAAGTGTGAAAGAGAGGGATTTTTAGTCCTGCTTTAAGTGCAAATGTCAGTGCAAAATTAAACATGGAGTTGCCAATGATGACTCCATTATTTATATATTAGATGTGTCTTGCTCTAAATATAGACTTGCATTCTGAAAATTCAGCCACTGCATGAGGCAGGGAATGTGTGTCTCTCTTTTTTTAAAACAGGAGCTTGTTGAAATTCACCCTACAGGACAAGGTGGCATTCTAAAGCTGCAGGACTTTGTGTGTGTGTGCGCGCATTTATATCTGTGTATATGCTGCCTGTACGACTGTAAATATTACTCTGGAGAATAGCTCACGAAAGCTTATGCTCAGATAAATTTGATAGTCTCTAAGGTGCCACAAGTACTCCTTTTCTTTTTGTGAATACAGACTAACACGGCTGCTACTCTGAACTCTGGAGAGTGTTAGCTAATCGACAGTAGAGGACTGGAGACTTGGGTTCTATTACTAACTTGCTGTGAGAACTTGGGTAAATGATATATCCCCACTGTACCCAGTTTACAAATGCATCAAACATTGCTTTCCTGCTTTACACAGGGTGGTCTTGGGGCCTTAATTAATGTTTTGCAACTCATAACAGTTGCTTGGATGGGCTATTTTAAGGGATTATGAAACAAGCAACCTCCTCTTTTAGACTGTGGGCGCAGAAGAGAGAAAATGGGGTGGAGCCTGTTGCATTCCAACTCCCCACGATCCTTCAAAATCATCTCCCTCCCTTTCTGGTTCATCATGGAGTCCTTCAAGAGGATACGCTGTCTGACAAGCAGCTTTGCAAGGTTCTGAATCGGGCCACCTTAATGTAAAATAAATCTACCATTTAGAAGAAACCCATCCTTACTGCCTGGGGGGAGATGCTCCCTTGAAAGCCAGCATTAAGCGTGTTTGCTCAGAGCAGAAACGTAGCTTGGAGAACAGAGCTGATTGCAAGTGACAGCTCTCATGCTAGATAAGTTCTGACAGACAACGGTTTCCCCATCAATAAGTGCCTGAGGGAATCCATCAGTCTTCCTAACTGAGGTTGTTGCTTGGAGGTGTGGGAAGGGTTAGTTGTCGGGATGGGTGAATATGGCTGAGTAATCTGGTAACAATCCATCTTGTGACCTGGAACTGTGTCGGGGGAGAGCCAGCTTCAGCATCGGAGGAGGGTGGGACCCACCACAGCACACTCAGCTATGCTGTAAGGTGGACTTTCTCCAAGGCTTACCTTGTGCGCAGCTAATCTGTGTAAATCTGTTTGTTCCATAAGATATTACAGCATATTGGCTCTAGTGATAACTCAGCTACAACATATGTATTAAAAATGACTTTCCAGAAGCCATGCTCCACTGATGTGATGCATTTGTTCCTCTCACCAGGATGAGAGCACCATGATTTCTTGAACCTAGGAAAGAATTTCACTCCTGACCCCCCTCTCAGATGCAAGTAGAAAATATTCATTTGTGGAAGGGCTCATGAGGGCAGGTTCTAGTTTGCCTGAACAGACATGCCACTAACACGCCTCATAGAACTCATTCCCATCCTCGCATGATAGTTCCCTTCAATTCATGTGTTTGATTTGGGAAGCTCACTGCTTTATTGATTTGCATTTAGGGATAGAGCTAGAAGCCCCTTACTCGGGCATTAACTTTGAAGGGCGCTTAGGCAGCTTTAGGATTTGGATCATAGTAATTACCCAGATAATACCGACCAATAGGAGGGGTACATAAGGGAGCCTTTGTCATGGGCTATCTGTGTCTACTGATCTGGCTAACTTATATCCCTTGGACATTTTTAGTTTGTTAGTTACCAAAATCCACAACAAGAAACTAATTTAAGAACAATCAAAAAATTGCCATAGCTTATCAGACCACTAATCCCATCAAATCCTGCTTCCTGCCATTTTAGAGGAGGGTGTAAACTCTCCCAGCCAATATCTTTTTGGCAAACGTATGTCTGTAGTTCCTTCTTCGCTTAACGTCTCTGGGATGCAGTGACTTCGCTATTGACGCAGCTGGCGATGTGGGAGTGAAATTACATCAGAGCACAGGATGCCCAGATGCCACCATGCAGCTTTCAGATGTTGCCAAATGTCTCTCCCTTACATTATTAAATGAACAGAAACTAAGTACATTACTCTGTATCAATAGCAATGCAGGGGAAATGTGTTTAGACCAAGCTGTGAAGCAAATGGCTAGAGAACAATACCTTGTTCATCTGGAGTGGAAAGATTTGGTATTTTATTGTTAGAATGGGATTGACAATGTGTTCAAAACACAAAAATGAAGACAGTCCCTGCCCTGATGAGTTTACAATCTGAGAGAGAAGAGCTAGGAGATAGGAAGCCATGGGAAATATAGAACATGGAATATCTTCAAGGTAGTGGTATAAAACATGTATTTTACTAAACTCCCTTCTTGGAAGAACTGTAGAAGAAGTGAGTTTATTTGGAATCTGAACCTGTGACTTGGATGTGAAATGACTGTGAACTTAATTTGGTTCCTATACAGCCTGATCCCATTTCACTGGAAGTGAATGAGAAATTTTACAATTAATTTCAGTCAGAGCAGTACTGAGCCTAGGCTAGACTCTCTCTTTGTCACAGCACTTCTCCTATCTGGTAAATCCTGGTTCTGCTGAAGTCTGTAGGACTAGGATATGCTGATATATACATACACGTGAAGGGCAGCGTGGCTCTGAGGAATATGAATGGGACTGGGACCCAGAAGGCCTGGTTATACTTCCAACTTTGCAACCAACAGTCTGTGTGACCTTGGGCAAGCCACATAACCCCAGTTGCCATGTCTGTGAAACGGGAGATGATAATCTATCCCAGGGGGCTCTAAACTTTTTAAATCGTGCACCCCCAGGGCCAACTCTGGGGAAGCAACCAAAAAAAAAAAAGAGAGAGAGCTGCTGCCGGCGTCCCACCCAAGACAGCGCAGGGGAGGGGCGGGGTCCCGCCCAAGGCGGAGCGGGGGAGGGCCGGGGTGCCGCCCAAGACGGCGCGGGGAGATGGTCTTGTGCACCCCACTTTGGAGACTACTGATCTATCCCACAGGGGCATGCAGCAAGGATTAATTAGCTACCGCATGTTAATGTAGTATATTAACGTGCGTGTGTGTATGTCCAGTTGCCAAGAAATCTGTGTCCACAGTGCAAAACCACCCCCAACAGCTTCCACTAAATCATCCCCTTGCTGGCAGTCTGAGCAGAAGACTAATGCTGACTGGGCCATGCAGTCTGAACGCCTCTCCCATCCTCGGGGTGCTCCCTGCAGCCCAGATTTGAGCCATGTTGGTGAGGCGAGCTTGCCCTGCCACTTGGCCAGGCTGTACCTGCTCAGCAGAGAAGCAAGACTTCAGCCTTCAGGGTCCTCAGTCCCCCAGCACCAAAGCCGTTCTGTAAAAATGCTGATTTGCTGTCTGTGCTGGTTTTTCCCCCGCTCCACTCAGTCTGGAGGTCAGTGGGTTTTACTTTCTGTTTCTAGTCAGTTTTATGCCCTCTCTAATGTACACGCAGCAGGTGGCTGTGCTGGAGGTTCCCACGCTGCACCTAGGACCAGACCTGTGCTCCATCTAGCTCAGCAGCCAGTGGAAGGTTCACTTACATATGCTTTCTCAGCTTACTCAACTCTGAGTTTTGACCCTTAAAACACTCGCGACTGTCTGCCTTTCGTTATGTGCCTGTGACTGTCAGTTCATGTTTTCTTCTCCCTGGGTCATTTCTGTGGGGTTGGGAAGCTTGGCCCTTAACGGCCCATTCCCGAATACCGCAATTGCCACCTATACTAGTGTCTGGCCGAGGACCCAGCTGAACGGTCAGTATGTGACAAATGCTGCCTTAGCTCCTGTTGAGTCCTAAGGGAGAATGACCCACTGAGAAAAGCAAAATAAATGTTCCTTTCTCATGTTTTCCCCGGGCTGAGCTGCTCTTCACCCTGCAAGATCTTCCCAGAGGAAGCAGCTCTTTGCCGCCAAAGAAATGCTGGGATGGCGTCGGTAGCAGGCAAATAATAACCTGTATGATTCCTGCTCCAACTTTGGGGGAGCTCACTACAGCTGGCTCTAGATGACAGCCCGTATGCAAACTCCTACCCACCGCAGGCAGGGAAGGGCAGAGGGAGAGAATGCTACTTTTAGAACATTATCCCTGCACAGATCTAAAGGGCTTCACGAAGGTAGGTCAGTGTCATTATCTCTCCATTGTACTGATGAGGGAAACCGAGACACATGGGGGTGAAGGCCTAAAGGGGAGGGTTTTCAAAGGCACGTTAAGAGCAGTTGGGTGCTTAACTGCCATTTGTGTCTTTGAACATCTTGCCCACAATGTTAAAGCCCGTTTTTGTTTTTTGTTTTTTTTAGCGGGTGGGGGGGCTGTCTAAAGTTAAGCATAATTAGGCATCTGAACGTTGTTTGAGGTTTTTTTGTCTGGAGTGTGGAGCAACTGCACCTCCTAATGCCATCAGAGCAGTGGTGTACCTTCTGCTGGTCTGCATGTCACATGCAAGCTTTGGATCAATGCATACTCCAAGTAAGGTAGCCTGAAGTCAACGCACTACTGTGCTGCATGCCTAGAAAGCATCATGCTCACTCAGCTTTAGATCCAGGGCTGTAGTTGTTCTCCTTCTGGAATTATTTAGGCAGCTTCCCCCCCCACCCCCCGAGGGCATGCACTTCAGCCACAGAGAGGTGCAGGGATTCCTCAAAGCTGACAAGGTCCAGAGGCTGGGAAGAGGAGGGGTCTTTGCCAAGACTCTGCGTTTGTGGGGTTTGAATCCAGACTGAGCCTGTGATCTTTGGCTTGACTGATAAGGTGAGGATGCTGGATGAGGAAAATCCCTAAAGTAGGCATAGGAGAGAGGAGGGGAAATAAATAAAACCCCAAGCAGGGCAGAACTGGATGGGGGCAGTTTATACAAGCTGCTCAGCCCAATAATTACTGCTTGATTTGTTTTGGTGGAGGTGTAGGGGATACGTTAGCTGATCCTGCCCGCCTGTTTAATGATTATACTTTATCATATGTTTGTCACACAACTCCTTCCAAAGGATTGCAAAGCAAACTTAAACAAGAATCACTTCGCTCATGCCACCCAGCCCTGGGATGTGACAGCTGTGACGCTAGCCTTTGGAGGCAATGGGCACTGACCCCTGCATGCTCCCACAGGAGTATATAGCAGATTTCCGATGCCTCTGGGCCTCAGCAGCTACAGAACAGTGCACAGCCGTGTTGTGTGACAGTATGGGACAGGAACCGAAGCAGCACCCTGAATCCAGTTGCAACGACACAGGGGAAATTTAGAAGAGACAGAATAAGATTGCTCACCAGGATATTAGAGCTAATTTCCCTTCTGTCGTGGGATCTCTAATTGCCAGTTGTGGTCAGGCTTTGGTTTTATGACTCATCTAAATGACAGCATGGCAGCTTCCTGCCCTAACTCTTATGACTTGGCCATTATATAGTCTCCCAATAGAAATGAGTATTGTAAAGATACTTCTATGTGGACTTTCAACTATGGATTCGATTTGGATTGTTTTTGCCTTTTTAATGGAATTAGCTAAAATAGCAACGTATTCTGCTGTTCTAAGAACTGACACTACCTGCTGGGCTTATCCTTGTGCACTGCAGCTTGAACTTCTCATTCAATATTTTGCTCCTGTTATTCAAGTGAATGACATTTGGCCTCCTTTTATCATAATTCTTCTATTTCCCACGGCTCGCTGAGAAGAGGAAAGAGGAAAAAAAGGACTCGTTGACAAAGTAATAGGTCATTTACCAAGTTGTGAGGGTTCCAGAGTAAGGGCCCAGCCAGGTCACTTTTCCTCTGAGCGGGCGGCCCCACCAATGCCGACATGAGAGAAGCACGACAGGGCTTGTGGTCCCATCTGATGTGGGAAGCACGGAGTAATTGATTTTTTTAATCGTGCCTGTGATTCAGCAATAATGCTTTGGTGAGAAGTGCACACAGAGAGAGAGAGTGAGTGGGAGGGATGTGATAGCAATTAAAGGAGAATAATAAAAGCAATTAAATGGCAGCGGTGGTTGTGCTGCTGAGAGGACATGATTGTGGGGAAAGGTGATTGAGCCCACGATTGCTTTGTTTAAATTCCTTACCTAAATGCTTCTGTACCAGTCTGTTACACCAAAGCATCTCATTTAGAGCTGAACCTCTAGAGAATTTAGTGCTAGGAGTCAGCCGGACTCCTACTGCATCGTCAAGAGAGCTCACAGACCCAGAACACGTGTCCAAATTCACCTCTTCTCTCCCTGGCATGTGGTTGGACTACACCCAGCAGTGTTCCGTGAACCGCAGCCCAAGCTTCCTCCTGGAACTTGTGGTGCCCCTGCTAGGATCTCCTCTGTCCTAGCTCCCTGTAAGGACCTGCCCAGCCTCCCTTTTATATGAGGGCTGGAGTTAATGAGCTGCACCTGCCAAAATCACTGGTGGGTCCGTGGAAGCGTCTCCTTGTTATTTGGGAGACTGTAAGACTCCAGAGGCTGATTTCCTTTTCAGCTGCAGTAATCCAGGCTATATTAGTGTGCACGCCTGCCCTGCCAATGGGACTCGACTCTAGGACCGAGAGGTAACTTCGGTCTCCATGACTTGGTCACTCTTTGGCCATCCTGCTGAGGCTGCCCATTATGCAGCCTGTCCTGTCAATAGCAATAATAATTAGAGACTTCAAATGAGGTGCAAAGGTGAACAAAAGTCCAAACAAGCAGGATGCAACATTCAGACCTGAGGTTTGAGATCTATAGGGAGTGGAGATAAGCCTGAGCAAAAACCTTGGATCCAGCACACGTACCCTGCAATGGTGCACTGTAATGGAGTATGGGTCTAGAACGGGTCAAACCGAAACCCAGAACCTGCCAAACTGAGATGGGAATCTCTATCCGGGGCTTTCTTGTGGTATGTCGGGCCTTTTGGGATGTCTGTAAACTGTAGTGTAATGGAGGAAGTTTTGAGCTTGTACGAAACTCAGTGGAGGCTTAGATCCCAGTCCTCATGCAGCCCAATTACAAACAGTCTCCCTAAGGCAGGGGTTTTCAAACTGGGGGTCGGGACCCCTCAGGGGGTTGTGAGGTTATGTGGAGGTCATGAGCTGTCAGTCTCCACCCCCAAACCCCGCTTTACCTCCCGCAGTTATAATAGTGTTAAATATCGTTTGAATTGATAAGGGGAGGGGGTCCCATAAAGAGGCTTGCTGTGTGAAAGGAATCACCAATTCAAAAGTTTGAGAACCACTGCTCTAAGGGTTCACGGTGTGTGAAGATGGGTGCACAGGGGAGATGTTTTTGTGCTTGTTTGCTGCAATCTGGAGCCAGTAGCAAGAGACCAGGCCATCCCATGCGTTGTCGGGCAATAAAATGAGCAGCAAGGATGTAATTCCAGGCCTCTGTTTGAAATAGAAGTATCAGATGTTTTTTCTGAGGCTGGCAGACGAGAGGCTGCTGGAGTCTCAGGTGGTTCTGCGGGGAAGACTGTGTGTACAGAGTATTGTAACTGATGTGCAGCCGCATGCGCCAGACCCCTGCTGGGGAGCCTCTCTTCCAGGGGACAGCTAGCCGTGGCTGCCTCAGATTGCCTTTCACAATCCTTAGTATGACCACACATGTCCCCTCTAAATTCCACGTCGAACTCTGCTGTTGCAATTCCTCCTTTCCTGGCTTAAATCCTGTGGGCTGGAAATATTCTTAACAGCGAAGGTTTTATCCGCCACTCTGCAGACTCACTCCTTCAGCTCTGCAAATGGAGTTGGTAGACAGTATTCTCAGCTGTGTGAAGGCTCTGTTACACTGCTAGAGCACAGCAGTGTGCCAGGTGCCTTAATGTTACTGAGAATTAGACCCCGTGCATGCAAAACCCTGTAGTGTTTGAACTGGAAGTGGGAATGCTTCCATCCAGGTATCCTCCATTTGTAAAGGGTTTTCTTTCTGCCTGGTTTGGGAGAGGACTTCTGGACCTTTAAAGGAAGTGGCATGTCTACATCTCTAGTAGTAACCCTGCTCTCATAATACCTTCATCAAAGGATCCCAAAGCACTGTACAAATACAGTGAATTTTGCCTCATTACTCTTCCTGAGGCAGGTAAATAGTATCCCTGTTCGACAGATGGGGAAAGTGAGGTACAGAGTAGTAAAGTGACTTGCCCAAGGTCATAGACATTCAGTGGCAGAGCTGGGAATAGAACCCAGGAGTCCTGGTTCTCTCTTCTATGTGCTAATCACAAAACCAGACATGAACAGCTTTCTGATGGGCTACCACTAAGGCCCAGGCCTAGAAGGAAGTTCTGCCTCTCTGAACAGCTGGAGCGGAAGTGCAAAGGGGACTCTCCTAGCCCCACCCAAAGATGATAAAGCTCATCCAGCGGTACATCCAGGAATGCATCAGTTGCTCTGGCAGGTTTGGAGGGACTAGAGTTGAGCAATGCTCCCTAGCGTTAACCGGGAGTTGCTTTTGTTTATTCCTCCGATCCCATCAAATAGAGAGAGGCTCCTCTGTTTTGTTGAACAGTGACTTTGCCTTTGTTGTCAAAGCAGCAAGCCAGGCTGGTCTGAAGAGGAAAGTGTAATTAAAGTTTGCACAGACAAAGGCATTTGGTGGCGAGATACAGTGTTGCTGAATCCACAAGGGGCACAATTAACTGATAAGAGTAAACTAATTGTTATTCATATTAAATTAGGGCACGGGTGATTTGGAAAATCTATAGACACTCCCATACGCTTTGCAATTTTGAATTGCAGATTATGGTTTTATGGGGCCCTTCTGGGATTTGGATTATAGAACCAGAGTGTGGAGTTGTAGCTAAACTGAACGTTCCCTGCCCTGATTAACTACATGATAAAAACATAAATGTGCACATCAGAGGATTTATCTCCATGTTTGCATATTAATTTTTTCAGGTATTAGCACTGGAGGCTTTTATAGACCCGAATGACTCTAGTTAGCAGCAGTTGTGTGAATACAGTTGAGGCAACATGATTCCAGCGTTTGCCATATATGATGGGGCCATGTACATATGTGTATGCTTGGGAGGGAGATAAGGCCTTGCATACACCAGGGACCCGGACATTGCTTGAGTGACATGGGGCCACACAAAGTGGGGGGCGGGGTGTGTGTGTGTGTGTGAGAGTGAGGTTGAGAGGTGTTTGCAGTCCTTTCTACTGTGCGCAAGGTGGATTGTGCTGTCTGTGGTTGTGGTGCAGTTGCGTCAAACTCAGCACTGGCTTCCAACCTGTGCAATCTCACTGCTGTCAACAGGATTGAGTAGGGACATAAATGAGAGTCAGGTTTGGCACCGTGGTGTGTGGTGTTTGCTGTGCAATAACAGCAGGCTGCTTGGGCTTTCACGGAGCTTCTCAATCACTAAGTTCCATTTCCATGTTATTGGTTTAAGATGGCCCTAAAACTTAGTATTTATAAATGAGACATGAAAGTCTTTCTCTAAATTGCACTTGGGGCATGTGGAACATTATTTTGTGCCTGTGTGTTTTTTGCTGTTCAACTTCACTGTTGCAGTCCCACAAGGTGGGAGGGATAATTGTCCTACCTTGTCACAAGCGTGTGCCTGCAGGAAGATTCTCCACTGGCCAAGCCCACAGGTGGCTGGGGAACAGCTGGAGAAGAGTGTGACCAACAATAGCACAGGGAGGGTATGTCAGCAAAGCAATTAAAGCACTTGTGCCGAGAGAGAAAAGTATGCAACTTTCTGGAACTTCCTCACAAGGTTTCTTGGCCGTGAAATCGGGGAGAGGGGGAGGTTATGAACTTCAGGGGTGAATTTGGCCTGGGATGTCTCCTGGAGAGGCTAAGACTCCCAGAGTTAGCTTCAGCAGCATGCATGCTCTTTCTGTCTCCCTCCCTTAGGTTCTCAAACTGCACTATCCAAAGCAAAGGCAAGAGCAGCTGACCTGCCTGCTGCCTGTTCAGTGAGCTGTTGGTTTGGAAACATGGAGCTTAATTACAGAGCAAAGCACAGAGAGCTGGAACGCTGACTCTGTTTGTTTTTAGGTGGGGAGCTTTCCACTGAATTAAAATCCCACTGAGAACAGTTTAAAGGCTTGTGATTTAGCACCAAGCAGGTTGCACTAGTCTCTGAACAATCTCTGCCTTGGACCCTGGCCAAAGTAATGATCGGAGAATGGCTGTAGCAGGACAAAGAGTCCAGGGGTTATTGAATCACTCCTTCCAGCTCCCAGCGACTCACTAAACCATTTGCTTTTAGACATTTTCCTGATTTAACTCTACCCACAATGGATCTTTAGCCCAGCAGGGATAGAGACTAATAGCAACTGGTTTCCTGCAATCCTTTAAGAAGCACTGCTGTGAGATGGGAGCTGTGTGTGACTTATTCCATTGCTTTCCTTGCTACTGTGTTAATATAGACTGAGTCCTTCTCCCGGGGAAAGGCGACTTTCTTGCTGGCTCAGTGTGGAGGTTCTACCACTGGAAGAGAGAATCCAGTAGTGAAATGCCAGGCTAGGGCTTGCTGGGATTTCTTCCTCCATCTTCCATTGTTCATGCAAGGCGTACAGGGCTTAACTTTGTTGCTGACTCAAAGAGGAGTCTGATGTCCCAACTCCGCTTCTTGTAGCAGCACCCTGGGTTTCCCTCGAAGGCCTCACATCCGCACCGTAATCCACCTGCTTGGCTTATGAGAGCCCCTGGGATGGCAGCCACCTGCAGACTTCTAGCAATGTTCAAATGCAGGTGTCCTTGTTAGCTGGGCTAGTTAGATGGACTCGTGAGGATTCTCTGCCCTTCCATGCTGGGAGTCTTTCCCTTCCCTCCCCTCAACCACCATTGATTCTCTCTCTCTCTCTCCTTGTTGGAAATGTCAGTGTCATTGCCCATCTTCCTAGGCACAGTAAAGGAGGGCCACAGCTAGCATTGAAGGCAGTGGCACGTTATGAAGTACTGGCTAGTTCATATGCCCTCTGACAGCTGGTAGCTGAAGAAGCTTGCCCATTAGCTCAAGTGGAAGAGATATTTTTAAGTGGAAACCTGGACTTTCTGTCTCCTGCACTACAGGATTTGTCTTTGTCTCCTCTGTTCCAGTCAATGTTGCTTCCAGAGTCATGGCAGTGAAAGTCTGGGTATTATGTAGGCAGGCCTGATAAATGCCACAAAAACCTGAGAGTAGCTGGTTACAATGATGGGGCTACCCAGGACCCAAACAGGAGGAATGGCTGCTAATGAGGATGGAGGTGCATTGGCAGAGCTGTGGCTGGCATAGCAGGCGAGGTCTGCAAGTCAGGGAAGAGATGCATTGTCCAGGAGAAATATACGCAACTCTAGCTCCTTGCAGTGCTCCTGCTTCTTTATAATTGTGCATGTGCACACACACAGCTGGAACATATCCCATTGTTTTCTAAATATTTGCCATCATTATCTCCCCCATTGCACCTCTGCTAATGAGGTTATTGTTTAGCAATGGAGAGAAGCATCTTCTCCTGTTTTTTGTCTCTAGCCACAGCCAAATTTTGAACAGAGATTCTCCTGACAATGCCAGATGGCGAGCTGTGTGCAATGGGGAAAGGGAGGAGAAGGAGTCAAGCTTCAGCTTTGCCCCCTCCTGGGGAAAAGCCAGTCAAGATTCAGTCTACTCTAGCCCTGCCTCAAGTGGGTATTGGGGCTGGGAGGTGACTATAAAGAGCACTGCAAAGGAATTTGGCCACCTGACCACTCTTGTGAGTAGGCAGTTTGTCAGGCTGGGAGCCTGATTGCTCCAGCAATTGTGTTTAGTTGCGGGTTTCTTGTGCCTCCAATCCTGTGGTAATAAACCTTATATAATCCTAGCCAGAAGTACAGCATTAATATTTTTAAAAATGACATTTAAGATATTGAATTTACATTGCATCCACCCAAAGTATATTTTTGGTGCATATTTTGTTGTGCTGCAATAAGACCAGGGTTTGGGAGGGGGGATGGAAATAATGCTGCTCAGTTTAAATACTCTGTTGTCAACTGCTACGCTGCCTGTTTTAGATTTGTGTCCAGTGTAGAATGCTCTCACTCCTCCTATAGGTAAACAACGTCTACTGCCCCTGCCACATTACACCATAGTCTCTTGGGAGGTTGTTTGAGTTCCTCTTCACGCCCATCTCCATCTTGCCCAGGCTTGCCCTAACCCTGGGAGGTGGCACCGGCGAATATATGGCATGCGCAATACCATGCATGTGAACAAGTCAATGTGCAGCCAGCGCAAGGTTCACGGAGACACCCTTGCTGAATGGCTCAGCAGCAGCCCTGTGCCATTGTTGTGCTGCTTGATCATGGAACAAGCTCAAACTGTTTCTGAGTCTGTAATTTTCAGTTTTTCTTGTTCTCCCCCACACACCCCACCTATTTTCTTTGCTGTTAGCAATAGGCCGGGGCTAAAATGCCATGTCCCAAGACCCTGCACTTTTATGGGGCTTCTGAGACTCCAGTTCAGAGCTGAGCCTGAATTTGCAGCTCCCTGCTATTTCTATTATGACCAGATCCAAGGAGCGTTAGAGTTTTGAGTGTTCAAAATATACAGCTGGATTTTGTGGCATGAGTCCATTTTTAATTTCCTTCCCCTATAGAAAGTCTAATCTCCCCCCCCCCACACACACACACACCCACACACCTACCTAAAGCCTGCACCATGCATAGTGTGGAATTTCCCCCAGATCCCTGTCTTAATAAGGGTGACCCCCTCCCCCACCAATTGCTTTTAAACATGCCCCTGGCTCCCAGGGCAGCATCCGCCCTTTCGATGTAATTGGACATCATGAATTTTTAATAGATGTAGAGCTCAGCAAAACCCTTATTACTAGCTGAATTGGCACAAAATTGCCAAACGAGTAGAGTATTTGGAGCTGAGCTCTCCCTAGGTACCTTGCTGAAAATGATAATGCCCAGTGACAAAAGGGCCATGTTCTCTTCCCATACCGGAACTGGACCATTTGTAGGAAAACAGCAGGGCAAAGGCTGACCTGACTGGATTTTCTTTTGTGTGTAACACTTCAGAAGTCTCTCCAGCTCTGGTGAAAGATGCTGGATTGACAGCCCTGGAGACTGAAGTTGTCTTCTACTTACCCTTGGAGCAGGTACCACATGTGGGGCAGCTACTGGGCAAAATTCCCTGACACACCACCCTCCTGCCATTATACTTCTACCAGATCTGGTGACATTGCCTCTACAGAGAAAGGACACATCACGCTTGGTGATTTATTGAATCCAGGCTTCTTTGCTGAGACTGGCAACAAGGAGCCCTGATTTGTGACTGTGGTGGACACCAGTCCGCTGAGGACTGAATGGAGACCATCAATTCACCTCATGTAGCCCACAGAAGTGACTTTCAGCTACAACTGGGCTGGGTACAAGCTGAACCAGTGATCTAGATGTAGAATACTCTGTATTCCATTATCGAGTCCAGAACCATCCGGGTCCCCCATGTCTTGTCTGGAACGGAGTTTGCAATGCTCATGTCTGCCCTTCGTTGGCACTTCAACATAGTCTCTGTTCCGCCCCAATACAAACACCCCAGAGGATTCAGGCAAGACTCACACTGACTTCCTTGAGAGTTTTGCCTCAGTAAGTGCCTCAGAATTTGGCCCACAGAGAGGAAGGTGAAAGCTAATATGTTTATTAATCTGCCTGAACTATTAGCAGGCTGCTGAGTCCATGATACCTTCTTAGTTAGGGATCCAATTCATGGAGGTGTCAGAAACCTGCATCTGAACTCCAGAGAGATGAAAGGGGGGAAGAGAAGCAGAGGAAGGTGACGTGCCAAAAGTTCCAGTCTTGCTATAGTGCAGAGAGCTTGGAGATGTGTGCCTGTTACCTTTTCCTGTGCATGGGTCCTTGATATTTTGTAGAGAAGACCTAGAACTCTCTGAACTCCATTGGAAACAGGGTGGCTTACATATGAGTCTGAATACTGGGGCACTCATATTGCTGCCTTAAAGGCAAAGTCCTGAGAATGCAGCTGTCAGTGGGGCTGTGCAAATGGCCTGGGTCTCAATTCTTCCATGGCTGTTGCTTCTTACAGTAACTGGCAGGTAGCTATTGTTTCTCACTGGTCCTTTTTGTGAACCTGTAGCTAGATCTTTCTCACCTCGCTGGCAGCATTAGTGATGACATTGTGATCTGCCTTGAGGGTGGAGGGCATAGCTGCCCCTACAGGAGGGTGTATGTTGCAGGTGGGAGATAAGGGACATTTCTATCAGGACTAGAGGTGGCAAAAATGAGGTTGCTTACGCTGGGAGTGGGAGGTGGCAGGTAAAGCATAAATTAGCCCAAATTTGACTTGGAAGTCCACATTGATTGGCGTGTGAAAGGAATTCATTGCCCTGGGCATCCTTGTGCTACTTCAACTAATGGGCAACCAAGGCCGGGACCTAGGGAAGGCCCTTGGCTCCCAAGTAACGTGTTAGTGTCCCAGTTATTTAGGTGCAGGCTCCCCTGGTGTATATGACATCCAGGGTACCTAATCCTCCCCATTATTGAAAGACAGTGGGGTCTAGTGTGTAGGGCACTAGACTGGGCATCAGGAGTCCTGGGTTCTATTCGCAACTCTGCCACAATGACCTTCTTTTTGACCGTTAGCAAATCATTCCTCTCTGACTGCCTCTTCCCCCAACGTTTGTCTTGACTATTTAGGCATAAGCTATAAAGGGCAGCAACTGTCTCTTTCCATGTGTTTGTGCAGCAGCCAGCACAATGCGGGCCTGTAGATGCTATTATTACAATCACAGGGATATTCTGAATTTTCCTTGCCAGATGGTTTTTATAGAGACCAGGGAGGGTGAGGTAATACATTTTATTGGACCAACATCTGTTGATGAAAGAGACAAGCTTCTGAGCCACACAGAGATCTTCTTCAGGTCTTGGAAAGGTATTACATGTTAGGGTTTTTTAATCTCTATTTATGATGGATGCCTTTTCCTTGCTGGCACTTTTCCCCTCTCCCAATGGCTGGAACAGTGCCCTGGGATGTTGTCCTGTCCCTGAGGTGCTGCTTACCAAGTAGATCTTTTCACTGAGGCATGGCTAGCTGGTTAAGAAGGTGGAGGTGGGCTTTCCAGAGAGAGAGAGGCTAGGACCCTTCTCGTGGTGCTGCTAGGATGCTGCCCATTGAAGACTGGTCTCCTCCATGAAGCCTGGTGGCCCTGCTGGTTTATGGGTGAGGGGATAAATTCCCAGCCTGCCCATTGGGTCTGGAGCTCCCCCAGCCTGCCCCTCCGAGCTGGCGTGGGTCAGTGTCTCTTTGTACAAAATGAGGGCAGTCTTGTATCCATGCAGTCACCTGGGGCAGCTCTCCGCTCTCCTAGGCAAAGCATGGTCCCTCCATTCCCTCTCCACAGTCCTGTGACTCCGGCTGCAGCAGAACATCCATTCCCGAACTTCTGTCCTGTGCTCCCCACTTGGAGAATTACGCTTCAGCTCCAACTTCTGGCTTCCTGGCCCATGTACGAGGGAGGGGGTGAGCGGCAGCTGGGATCCGTGCAGAGGGGGTTGTGGTGGTGCATCCCGAGAAGATCAGGGAGAGGGAGGAAATGGTGTGGAGAACGGGTCCTAGATAGAAAGGGAGTCAGGGGACGAGGTTTGGCTGGAGTGACCCATCCCCTGCAAAACTTAGGGGCTGACCCTACTTAGGATCCAGCAACAGCAGGCGTGGGGAAGATGCGGGGGAGGGGTGCTGAAAAGTTGACATGTGGAGAGGCGCGCTGGACCCAGCCCAGGCCTTTGGATCCCAACATCCTGGAAGCAGGGATGCTAGAACAATTTGTATAGTGGGGGGTGCTGAGAGCCATTGAACCAAACTGCAAACCCGGTATGTGATGGAAACCACTTCAAGCCGGGCGGTTTCTGCTTCCCAGCCCCCCTGGTTGGATCTGAATTGTGCTCATGGTCCCCTGTGTCTCTGAATGGCTGAGCCCCCACCTGGGAATCCCAGGAGAGGGAGGGGGCCCAGATGCTGCTGCTGCAGCCCATCTGCAAGGGACAGCTGTCCCGGAGTGTCGTCCCTCCCTCATTCCCTCTGTATTTGGTTGCACGCTGAGCTGAAACTCTGTGGGAGAGGCTGAGCCAGGGGGGAGCTGAAACCAATTCCTCGAGGGAACATCTCCGAGCATTCCCAGGCTCTGTCCCCGCCTTGTAGGGAGAAGTGCCCCCTGCCTAAGTGGAATAAATTGGTACCGACCATTAGCAGTGCGGGCCCTCCTCTCTGAGGTGGAGGGGGGCTGTCAGTGCTGCTTTAGACACAAACCCTTCCTCTCCCCACCCACCCACCTTCTCCCCCTCTCTCCCACCGCCGCGCTGCAGAGAGCCAGACCTGGGGAAGCGGCGCGCACAGCAGCCAGCAGCTGGAGGAGGAGGGTCGCTCTGCTGTCATCTGGCTTGGGTGAAGGGGGAGGCAGGGGGGCTCTCGGTTTGTGCTTGGATTAAAACACAACCCCAGACAAAGAAGGCAGAGGAGAGGAGTTGGGCGGGGGGAGGCATATGCCAGGGAGAGGCGTCGCTCTCAATCGTGCCTCTGTTCCCAAGGATTAAGGAATGAATGGGAGCCGCTTCCCAGCTCGCCATGGAGAGAGGAGGCAATTCAGGCTGCCAGGATAAGGTAACTCCCTCTGCTCGGGCTTGCATGGCTGAGCTGGACAGAGTTCCTTTGTGCGCCGCGGTCAGCGTCCGGGGAGGGGGCGAAGCCCGAGGTTCGCCAGCCGCCTTCGGATGGTGCAACATGGGCGTAGGGCTGCCCGCTTGTGCAGGGCTGCTGCGGGACTCGACCCCGGTGCGGGGAGCCAGTGCCTCGGAAGTAGCAAGGGGCATTGCTGGGAAGCAGAGAATCTGTCCCTGGCGTACCCAGGCTGCGTCTCCATTGGCACACCTGCTCCCGGGTCTCCTGTAGCGCTGTGCCTGGATGGCTGGGAAGGTGCGAGGGGAGAGCAGTGGGCTAAGCCTCTGCCCCCCACCGCCCCCGCCATGCACAGTGACTGTGTGCGCTAGATATAGCTGGGAGAAGGAAGCCAGGGCAGTGGCTGCATCCTTTGGCTCTTTTCTTAGTCGTCGTCCTCCTGTTAAATGTGGGGAGGGGGCGAATCTCTTTCATACTTACCGGCTCTGGTGCGAGCCAACTTCTGGACTGGCTTAAAGGAAAAGCTTTCAGAGCTCTCTTCCTTGGAGGAAGACATGGGGAAAAGGGATGAGCCCTCCTCTGTTGAGGAATCTGCAGGGCAAGTTATGTTTGGGGGCAAGGAAGAAGGGTGTTTGGGATGGTGCGTGGGGGGGAAGCCTGGTAATGGATAACTAGATCTCTCTTTTTTTCCTTCGGGGCCCCTCTCTCTGTGTGACTCATTTCCTGGGTCTGTGCTCCTGGAAGTCATATATCATCTCAGGCAGAGCAGAAAGTGCAAGTTGAAACAGCAGTGGGGGAGGAGGTCACTCAGTCCAGCCATTTCTAGGCGAAGCATTGAAATAATGTTTATGGGTATGAAATCCGACTGGACAAAAGCCCAGGAACTCCCCATTTTGTTGGGAGTCCCTAATTCGATTTTCCGTGCAGAGATTATTGCAGCAGCAAGGGGTATGTCATGTTGTATGCTACCCCCAAGGGCAGTTCAATAGGACTCCAGTTTGGGGGACGCTTGCAGTTAGTTTCTCGCACATGACTTGATACTAAGGGCCCAGCATAGTGGGTGTAATGTTTCACCAACTCGGAAGTGGTGTTGAGTGTGATAATTGCTTCAAGACAAATGTAGGGAGCTTAGTTCAACACTCTTTAGACTCAAAGGGGAGGAGGGATAGCTCAGTGGTGGTGGGGGGGGATAGCTCAGTGGTTTGAGCATTGGCCTGCTAAACCCAGGGTTGTGAGTTCAATCCTTGAGGGGGCCATTTAGGGATCTGGGGCAAAAATTGGGGATTGGTCCTGCTTTGAGCAGGGGGTTGGACTAGATGACCTCCTGTGAGGTCCCTTCCAACCCTGATATTCTATGATTCTATGAAAGGGACCATACCAGTCTATTGTATAAATCCATAATCACTTGTGTCTGTGCAGTGAGCGTCACCAGCTTGTGTAAATGCAGGAGGAGTGCTGTCTAAATTCGAGGCTAGGATGGGATAAATGCACAGTGACTAATCTTTGCTCACACAAGTAGGTTCTCTTAAGTCAGTGGGTCAAATCTTGTCTGCTTTGCTCATGCAAGTACTGCCATTTACTCACTGGCATGAGTGAGGTGGGTAAGATTTGGCTCAGGGGTTATATGAGTAAAGATTACTTATGTGAGTAAGCGTAGGCAGGATTGGGCCCAAAGTGAGAAAGGGGGTGGGGGAAATCCTCAGCGAAAAAAGTTCTTGAACTTTCCATAGCAACCAGTTTTCAAACATGGATGAGTTAAAACTACTTTGCCCAGTGGCTCTGCTTCATCCAGCATAATGCCCAGGTCAGGATCATCCGGGCAAAAATTGGGGATTGGTCCTGCTTTGAGCAGGGGGTTGGACTAGATGACCTCCTGAGGTCCCTTCCAACCCTGATATTCTATGATTCTATGAAAGCTGCCAGTTAAACCCAATGGAAGCTCCATTTTCACTGAGCAGTGCTGAAGCATCAGGGAGGAGGGGGGTCTGGCAGTGAAGGGGTTAAATAATTGAGCTGTGCAAATGGGACAATTATATCACAAGGGTCCAGTCCTTGATATGGACTGAGGGCCCGGGAAGCAGTCTTTAGAGTGCCAAAGGGGGACTTGAGCTAGAGGTTAAAGGCAGTTGACCCGTCATTTTATTTTCCTCTTTTATACTTCTTGAACTCTGAGTATTGGTTGAACACACGTGTGTGAGGGGGTGTGTGTCTGTGCAGGCATATGTGTAAATTCATCCTGTGGCTCAGAGCAGGTTTTCTTTTTTCCACCCAGTTGAGTTGCAAATCCCTCTAAAAATAGGAGCTCCTAATGAAATGCTGTCAGACCTTCCAAGGTAGCGGTGTGAACTGGAGTCATTAGCAACCCAGCAGCCATCCTAATGAGAGCCAGCTTCCTCAATACCAGGATATGGGGGCAAGGCTGATGTGAGCTGGGCTGTGGGTGCACCGACTCCCACACTCACATTTTGTCCGCGCATCCATTCCTTTCCGTGTGATGTTTCCAGGCAAGCACTTAACTGCCAGCAGGGGAACTGCAGGGTTTATTAGGATCTGAGAAGAGCTTTTCAAGGGCCTGATCCAAAGGTCTCAGAAGTCAATGGAAGGCTTGCCACTGATTTTTTGGATCAGGCCCCATGTGTAGGGAAGGACACGGGAAAGGAAGGTGCCTTCAATTCATAATTAAAACAAAGAGAAGCCCCCCACCAACATGAAGGAGGGAGCAAGGAAGCTAGTTCCCATGCAGTAACATTTGGGGTGGGGGCAGCATTTCTCAAAACCTCCCAAGGCGACAGTGAAGATCTCCTCCCCAGACCACCGACTGTTTGGGTTCTGCATGCTGGGGGGCTGGGAGGGTATGTTTGATATCGCTCTGTGCTTATGCATTCCGAAGGCAAAAAAATTGCAGCTCCCTCTGTTAGAGTTGGTCTTGCACTGTTCCACGATCATGCAGGCGACCAATACTAGGATGGGAAGGGGCTTTCCTGTCCCCAAAAGTGCAGGAGCATTCGTAACACTTGGAATAGCCTCCCACTTCTTGTGCGCCCCAGGTCTGATCCGGTGGTTCAGTTCTGTTCTTGTCCAGCCCTCATCGCTGTAGTAGCAAGTAAGACTCCCATTGGCTACCATGAGTTCTGGGTCAGGTGTCAAACACTCTCTCCTTTAGCAAGAAATCCTCCGTATTCTCCTGTGTCCTCCTGTCTCCACACCCCGACTTTACCTCAGTGTTGTTCCCGTCTTGTCTTTGTCTTTTGTTTGATCTGAGGCAACAAGCTCTTTGGAGCAAAGAGTGTACCTCACGTGCTCTATGCAAAGGGCCGTTTATGGCGCAGTACAAGGAACGATTATTTGTGACAAATAGTAGCAATAACTGGGGAGAGCTGCAGTTACCATAATGATGGATGCAACTCCTTTGTGGGGAGAGGAGAGAGAATGCCAATGTGACAGAGAGAGAGATCAACAGGGGGTTTCAGGCACATTTGCATTGTGGAGAGCTCACTGTTAAACAGAGAGGGGGATGGTTTTTAAGGGGAAAGTGAATTTTTCTCAGCTGTCCTTTGAATCCTCATTTTAAGTGCACTAAATAAGCAACAGCAGAAGCCTGGGGAAGTGGAAGGAGCTGGCATCAAAGGGACACTAGGGCAAATATTGCATTCTGAGGAGCTCTTAGTATTTTTTATTTGTGCTGGACCTTTTGCAAGGCCCTTGTGCTCTGTAACTCCTGTCCCTTCACTGCCAGCTCCAGAGAAGTTGGACAAAAGCCAATTTCTCTCCCAAAGCCTCCTTCAGTGAGTAGGTTAAAATCGGAGCGAAGAGAAGGTGCAATATAGTAGCTCGCACTGTGTCACTGCCCATTTGTCCTGTGGTGATGAATCAAGTCCCAGAGCCTGGCTGAGTTCCAGGGTTTCTTTTTCCTGTGGACTTGCCAGAGGTCTTTTTTTTTTTCTTCCCCACCCCCCTTTTGGACACTTCATCCCTCTGTCTGCATCCCCTTCTTTCAGGGTAAAGACCTCTGGGGCATTCTTTCCCCACCCCTTCATCCAGAGTCCTCCTTCACAGAGAATCAGGCATTTGCTCTGGGAGCCAGGAGGGGCTAAAGCTATAGGAGCCTTGCGTTTGAAGGGGGTATTTAAAAGCATAGAAAAAGTCCATTATCCAGGGCAGGCAAATGGCTGGTGAGGTAGCCTGGTTATCTTGTAACTGCAGGATCTTCCTGTTAAACGTCTGGTGCTGGCTGCTGTTGGAGACAGGCTACTGGACTAGACGGGGCATTGGTCTGATCCCCAGAGATGCAGGAACATTTGGCAGCGTTTCCTTCTAGATCTGTTTCAGAGTAACAGCCGTGTTAGTCTGTATTTGCAAAAAGAAAAGGAGTACTTGTGGCACCTTAGAGACTAACCAATTTATTTGAGCATAAGCTTTCGTGAGCTACAGCTCACTTCATCGGATGCATACAAGGTGCCACAAGTACTCCTTTTCTAGATCTGTGTGTCTGCTGGGAGCAAGGTTCTCTCTTAGCAGAAAGGTCACCAGCATGGGAGCTTCCTTGGTCCCCTTTCTCTGTAATGTGCAATTTGTCTTTCTGCATAGATCCTGAATCAGTTAGTTGTCTTGGATCTCCATTCTCTCCCCACTCCCAGGGATCAGGCTTCCAGAATATACATCTGGGACAGAGAAGGGGGATGATCTTTGCCAAGGGAAGGCTGCAAATGAAACATCCCAAAGCATCTAGGTCAAATTCATCCTCTCAACCCAATAGGAATTTTGCTTGAGCTAAGATTGGTGGGTGGGATTTATAATATCTGCATCCCAGTCTAGTTACCCACTCTGTCTCCATCGCTGTAGCATCATAGCGCTTCGCCATAGCTAATGACTATATCTCCCCACATCCCTTAGTGGGAGCTACACACCCCAGGGATATTGAGGCACAGAGAGATGGAGTGACTTGCACCAGGTCACGCAGGTAGTGACAGAGCTGGGAATTGAACCCAATTCTCCTGAGTCCTTGTCCTGTGCCATCCTTGCTCTCCCTGTTAATTCATAAGCAATAATGTCGTGCTTCACTCCCTCCTTTGACAGTTAATATTAATTCTGCATCCTGGCCAATGCAGGATTATTCCCTGTGCATTCTATCCAATCTAAGTTTGAAAAGTGCCAGTCAAGGGAGATTTCACCTCTTCCCCATGGGTGACTCTTCCGCAGGCTCCTAGACCTCATTTGCGGGAAATATTTTTCCAACAGTCAGCCTAAATCAGATCCATTTCTTAAAAGCAAACACTGCTTTACACAGTGTATAGTCAGCCGTCTGTGGAATTTGCGAATTCAAACACAAGCAGCTGGGATTTTTAAAGGGGCTGCCTAGTTTACAAGCAGTGATATAGTAGGATAGATTCTAATCTCATGCTTCAAAGCATCATCTGAATATGGGAAGTCATTTCCTTGCATTGTACAACCGGACAGGGGAAGGGGCATCCAAGAAGCATCGGATATTGGACACTGCTGGAGGCAGGATACCAGATGAGCTAGCCCAGTGGTCTGATTCAGAAGAGCAAATCTGGTGTCCTTAATAACTCTTGAGATTCTTGCTCTTCCCAGTAAGGTTCTAACTGTCTGTCCTCATGTCCTCTTCTTGACTGAGCCTATCCTGGCCATTTGGGCTCTCAATAAAAGGCTCTGTAATAAGGAATTCAGCAAAGATGACTTCCTGTGGGCACAATGAACCTGCTGCTCTGCGTTAGTCTGGTCCAGAACTTGGGAGTGAGCTGCTCATTCTCTGCAATCCCTCCCCCGAGTTTCTCCACACTCCACCTCCAGAGCAGGATGTGATACCCAACATCCCAAGGCTCTGAGCCCCAGAACCTTTGCTGACCAGGACTCTGCGACATGTTGATGTGCTTCAGTGTGTCCAACATCCTCTCTGGAGTACCTCCGCGCTTTCCGCACAGCTTGCAGTGTCACTGCCTGGAGTGGGTAGGGGATAGACCTGTTCTTAGCCTAGAATGGCAGGCCAGGGCTCTAAACTGCAGCAGAGGGAGTGTGTGTGTACAGCACTCTGCTTAGTGTCCAGTCTAGTGCCTCCTTAATGCTCTAATATGTTCACCAGGGTGTGAATCACATACACACAATAGATTTTCAATTAAACTTCCTTGGGGCCACAACAGCTCTCTGCTGCCACCCAGATGAGCCTCTGTGCCCACTAGTTAGGTGTCACTCCCCCAAATCCCTGGTCAGACAAGCTGCTTATTGCTCTGTTTTTCTCTAGTTTATATGCTGATGTTAAGTGGGGTTGTTTTTTTCCCTCCCACTGGTTCTAACTTGCTGCTAAATGGTTGCACAAAAGTCCTCAGGCACATCGCTGTGCCATCGCTGCACCCCTTCTAAAGATCCTCAGATACCAGGGCCCCTGATAACCATAAGTGTGAGAGCTGCATTATCCACTCACTGCGGGCAAGGTTTTCAAATCCGTTTTGAAAGGGAGCGGAAGAAGCGTGAGGTGGTGGAGGAAGCAATTATCTAGTGGCTAGAGAAACACACATACACGGCTCCTGGATTCTACTGCCAGCTGTGGCACTGATTTACTGTGTGATCTTGGGCAAGTAACTTTTCTCTCCCTGACTCAGTTTCCCTATATGTAAAACGACGATACTGTTTCCCTACCTCCTAAGGGCGGGGGGAGGGGGTGGAAGAATTAATTTAATGTCTGTAAATCATTTGAGAGCCTCAGATGAAAGATGCCATAGAAGGACAATGTATGTATGAATTGGTGTAGGAAAATCCCCCTTGTAAAGAAGTTTTATCTAATCTGGACGAAACCTACCACGGAGAGATCTGGAGTAAAACCCTGGCAGGGCTAAGACTGTTCCGTCATCCTATTGGTTCCTTAAGTATATGGACAGCGATTTCCAGAAGCCATTAATATAGTGTCTTCTGAGCAGTATGGTTAATTTAATAATTCATTCAGTATGTCTATGGAAGATCAGCAATTCTGACAGGTTGTCATTAGATAGCAGGCTTTTCTGTACCTCTGATGTCTTTGGCCCATAACCTCAGCAAATTTAGTTTTTCTTGTCTCTTCCTTCCCTCCATCAGGAGAAATTAAAGAATTGCACTAGATGCCGCTAGTCAGAGTTGTTCACCCAAAGGTTTATAGACAAACAAACATAAGCCCATGTGTGATCACAAGCACACATAGTGACAAGCACCTCCCACACACATCCACATACATAAACACATTGACATGTGCCCTTGCAACATGCATCCCCTCAGATACGTTTAGATGTGCACCCTGTGACGTATGGATGTGTACTAGTGGTTCTACGTGCATGCATACACTGCCGTGCACCCCATGCATGTGTTTGCACATACACTCGATATATAGACACACACATGCACATTGTAGCCTGCATGTCCAGTCTGTGATCTGCAGCTTTCTCACCGAGAAATGCAGACACAGAGTCCACCCGCCTCCTCTCCAGATGCCTCATCCTGCCTCTCTGCTAATGGAGGGTTTCTAGACTCTGAAAATTCCACCACTGGGTGTTGGGAACCATCATGTCTTTCAGCAATTTGCCAGCTGCTGCACCCGAGGCCCTTGTTCACAGCCAGGCTAATGCAGAGATCGTGAACGCACATCAATGCAGTTTCAGCCTTCCCAAAGGGATGAACAGGAGGTATTTAAGGTCTCCAACTGCTACGGGGAAACAAGGCTTTATAGCTGTCTGGTCAGCGGTCCTTTTTAGTGAGCTGGTGATGAGAGAGTCTGCCCTGTGCTCTGGAGACCCTGATTACAAAGGCAGGGGGAAGCTCCCAGTCCCAAAACCCGCTCTGGGCATCTCTCCTGGGTGATGCGCCATGCTCTGCAGGCACAGACTGTGGGTGGCAGTTCATGGTAATGAGGGTGGAAGCAATGCTCAACCCAGGTGGGAAAGAACTGGAAATCCACCAGCACGTGCCAACTCGGCCAAAGGAGAAGAAACAATCCGATTCTAGGATGGAAGGGCAGTTGTGCTGTTCATGTAGAACACCCCAGCTAGCAGGAGCTATGCTCAGGGCAGACTAACCCTAGAAGAACTAGTTACCCTTTCCCCTCAGGTACCGATGTCCACCAAAGGCAGGATTCAGGGTTTTTGGTGGGGCAATCAAATCTGGTTTGGTGTTTGTTAGAAGGAAAATGAGTCCCCTTTCCTACAAACCTAGCTGGCTGAGGCAGCCTGGTCCACTCGCTCTGCCACCTTACAACTTTGGAAATCTTGGGGAATATACGTCTAGTGGGTCTTAGACTGGAATAAAGGGTGAAACTGCAGCTCAGGTGAAGTTGGACAAAGCTGTTTGAACCCTATGCTAGGGTGTTCGCGTTGGGTTTCATATTAAATCCTCTGCTCAGGCAGGCCTGCTACTTTGCTATGGACAGTTCCCCTGCAGGCAGGTGAGACCAAAGCTTTTGTAGGAAGAATCCTGAGCTGCTATGAGTATTTTAAGAACAGCTGATGTTTGTTCTCAACAGGAAAGGGTTAATTGGTCACTGCTGACCCACTGCAAGCTCTTACTCGAGTCTGTAATGATAGTTATTGTTTGTTTTAGAGTAGTGTATCAAGGCCCCAACAGAGATGTGGGTGCTAGGTGTTGTACATACACATGGTTCCTGCATCAACGAGCTTAATGTTCATAGACAAGACAGACAAAGGAAGCATCATTGCGCCATTTTACAGATGGGTAACTGAGGCCTAGAGAGGAGGTGACTTGCTTGACGTCACACCGGGAGTCTATAACAGAGCCAGGAATTGACCCAGGCCTCCTCAATCCCAGCCGAGTGCTTTACTCACAAGACCATCCTTCGTCTCAACGGGCAGAGCAGGGTTTCTTATAGCTGAGTGGAGCCGCTGTTCCTCTGGCATGTCTTGAGGATGAGACCAGAGAAAGGGAAGGTTCATTTCTAATTTTCTCCTAGCTCCAGGCTGTAGTTTCTCAAAAGGCAACGAGAGCACAATCGCAGCTGGATTGACTGGAGCAGTGTTGATACATGTTTAAAAGGCTGTGCACTCGTCATCTTCCGCCACTGGAATGTACTGCTTCAAATTATAATTGGGAATAATCCCTATTTAACCCTGGGCTGTTACAGGGCAGTGAGCTACAGGGCCCAGGGAGGCAAAGTTCTCACTAAATCCCTTATTAAAAATCCCCTCCACTTATTACCCCTTAAGCTCTGTCATCCCCCCTGAAATACCAGCAACCAGTTCTCTATTTCATGGAATGCGGAAACTTGAGTTTAAAGTCCTGCTCCCAGTACCCGGCCCATGCAGTCTCATGTACAGAGCTGGGTTGCAATAATCCTTTGCTGTCGTAAAGCGCCCCTCACCAGCGGAACATGGATGGCTTTGCAATCATGTTAATTACTATTATTATCCCCATTTTAAAGATAGGAAACTGAGGCACAGAGAACGATGTGACGAGTCAGAAATAGAACCTAGGCATCCTGGCCCCTAACTCCCTGCTCCAACCATGTCATTACTGTACAATTGTATAATACGTTGCATTACCTCTACCTTTAGTTACAGGAGTTTGATACTCCTCTCCTTATCTCAGTTGTTCTGCAAGATGTTGGTTCTTAAGCATCTCTGCAAGCAACGCAGTCTTTTCCCCTCCTCCCTGGACTCACACCAGAAAGAGCTAAGGGTGCTAGTCCAGGGAAGGAAAAGGCTTGACTCAGCTGGTTTTCCTTACCTTCCGTCAACTTGGAAAGAGACCAATGATGAAAGGCTGGACTCTGAGGATCTGGTCTGGATTTCATGAATGGATGGATGCAAAGAGCCAAGTGGGATTCTGGGGGGATTTGGATGCCTGCTCCAGGATTTGTCCCCCGCGCAAAGGGTTTATAACTTTTGCAGCATTATGGTAACCTAAAACCAGCACAATTCAGTGCTCAATCCAGCTCTCATGAAAGTCAAAGGCAAAACTCCTATTGCCTTCAATGGGAACCATGATCCTATCTAATCAATGTAGTTCTTGATTTCCCACACTTTCTCTCTGACTGTACAAGTGCATCTGAGCTAGCCAGGGAAAAAGAATTTTTATGCACAACTGTGAGTGTGTAATCACGTGCGTGTGGATGTGGAGGGGCTGAGCAAGCCGTAATAGTAACTCTAGCTCTGAGCAGCCCTTTGCAGCCTATTGTATGGAAACACAAAGTGACAGTGGACTGAGTGCCTGGGGTATCTCGCCCTGGGCTTGTCTATAAATATCAGCATGGCTCTGAGATGGTCCAGCTAAACTCTTAGCTTTCTCATTTGCTCTCTCCTTCCCCATCCGCTTCTCTCTTAAGCCTCCAACGTGCAAAAGAAACACACGCATATATTTATCCGAACAACAGTGACCCTGTTAGAGGCCAGGCTATAAATACCGGAGGTGACCCTGCACGTGCAGATACAGGGAGAATCCAGTTGCTATGCGAATGGAAGGGGGAGAAATGGGTGCAGAGCCCTGGAGAATAGACTGTGGGGAATGCTCCTGCTTTGGCCAGTGGGGGACAGACAAGGATTTTTCGATCTTAACGGTGGTGCATCAAGAAATAGGGAGCTTGACCAGCTATGCTGAACCACCGACATCCCCATTCCCCGGTGCTGCTATTGGCAGGAGGGATCCAGTGGATTTTCCCCCAACTTGAGCCTTGTCTCATGCAACAGCAGGAACTAGGCCCATCCTGTGCTGACTGCATTGCAGAACTGGCCTAAAGGAGAGGAGTTGACACTGCTGGAGACACTGCTCTTCCAATGAGGACTTCAGCCAAAGTCCCTTTTGCCCATCTCTGCAGTCTGTGCAAGGGGAGGACATTACATATTGTCATGTGTAACATTCTGGGCCGGACTTTCCCTTGTGTCCCCCCGCCTCCACACACTAGTGCAAATCACTTCCCTGTGTCAGCCGGGGCTGCTGTGGCCCAAGGGGAAGGGGTCCACCCCCAGGGGCATGATAGACAGTGGTGCTTTCAGTGTTAGATAAGGGCTGCTTTAGATGCTGCCATTGCTGCAGCAGGGGGGGATGCACTGAATCAGCATATTTCCACCCCCTCCGGGTTCCTTTGCCAAAACCTTCCCAGCCAGCATTGCTCACATTAACCCCGGGGAGGTTGAGCCTACTGGTAGATTTTCTGCAGGTGTAAACCAGAAGCAACTGTAACCCTCCCTCTCTCAATAAATCTGTTGATCTACCAGGAGGCATAGGAGGCATTGCCCAACATAGGACAGCTGCTACACTGCCCTGAACAGTCAGCTAGGGCACATTCAGACCTGGTGAAAGCAGGTGCAACTCCACTGATGGGGATTTGCAGCATACCTGAGCTTATGACTCCGTATCAGATTCCTTCTTAGCCTGTGACTCTGTGCATGCTTGGGGCAAAGGGCCGAGTAACACCCAGTTCTCTTCTTTTCTTTCCTCCTCATCATTCTCTCATTCTGCAGGGAGCTGCATCGCTTCCCTCCTGTTTTCCCCAGTCCATGATCCCTCCACCGCAGAATGCAGGGAGCTGTAATTGAAAACTCACAGGAAGGGTTGGAGTTTGTGGAGTGTATGGGAAGTGAGTGATGCTGTACAGTAGCTGTTAGTGAGGTACATTAACCAGACGATAAGGAGGAGCTTTGCTAGATTATTAATGCTCATCCTTCACCTTAATGAAGCCATAAAACCCACTAGTGGGATTAAACCAGGAGAGAAATGCTGTAAAGTTCCCCTTCCAGACCAGGCAGAGGAAGAGGTGTCTGCACAACAGGAACTTTGTTACAGGCTGGATTCAAAGCCAGGAAACCATGTTGGCCCATCAAGAGAGATTTGAACATTCTTAGGGGTGGAAGTCCTGGAGGGCTGAGCTTCTGTGGATGGGAAAGGATTCCTTCACAGAATAACCCTGCAGTCCTGTTAAACTGAGCTTTGGTCTTGTCACATCTTGGAAGCTAAGCAAGGTTGGACTGGGTCAGTATGTGGAAGAAAACAGAACCGAAAACCAAGCAATGCAGGTAGGGTTGCCAGGCGTCCAGTTTTCAACCAGAACACCTGGTGGAAAAGGGACCCTAGTGGCACCAGTCAGGCTGCTAAAAGTCCGGTCAGCGGTACAGCGGGGCTAAGGCAGGCTCCCTGCCCGCTGTGGCTCCACACGGCTCCCAGAAGCGTCTGGCTCCTCGGCGCAGGGGCACAGTGGGAACCACAGCCAATTGGAGCTGCTGGGCAGTGCCTGCAGGCGCGGGCAGTATGCAGAGCCCCCTGGCCCCTCTGCCTAGGAGCTGGACATGCCAGCCGTTTCTGGGAGTTGTGCGAGGTAAGCGCCGCGTAGCCGGAGCC
The DNA here is from genome assembly GCF_965152235.1 of Eretmochelys imbricata. Classification (NCBI taxonomy): domain Eukaryota; kingdom Metazoa; phylum Chordata; order Testudines; family Cheloniidae; genus Eretmochelys; species Eretmochelys imbricata. The sequence continues at coordinate 11,061,721 of NC_135593.1, read as the reverse complement.
CTGACCCCCTCCTGCACCGCAACTTCCTGCCCCAGGTCAGAACTCCCTCGCAGAGCCCTGCCCCAGCCCAGAGCCCCCTCTTGCACCCCGAACCCCTCGGCCCCAACTCCAGCCAGAGCTCTCACCCCCTCCTGCACCTCAACCCCCTGCCCCAGCCTGGTGAAAGTGAGTGAGGGTGGGGGAGAGTGAATGATAGAGGGAGGGGAGATGGAATGAGTGGGAGGCGGGGCCTCAGAGAAGGGGCAGAGCCTTGGGGCAGCGGCTGGGGCAACGGTGTTCGGTTTTGTGTGACTAGAAAGTTGACTAGCTAAATACCAGGGGTGAATTGGTGATTTCAGAGGGCCCTCTCCTCCTGAAGTCTGTATTGAGACTATACCGCAGCATGACGTCAGGGGTTGATGAAGGCACAGGTTTTTTTGGATGAGATGTAAAATCAAAGTACTGACTACTTCTTTGTCTGAGACTTTGCATGAGTGTGTGGAGGTACTGGTAAGAACCCTAAGGCTAAATTCCAGGGAAATGTACTGCATTCTGTCTTTCTATATTCCGCCTGTGGTTTCAATGGAATACAGGATTCTTCTTCCCTGGTTGTCCTAAACTGGTGTATAGTGCTGTTGTGTCTCCCTACCCGGAAGTGGCTGTGCTTCAGTGATGTGATACCAATATCAAGAGGCTTCGATGTATACATGTTGGGTTCCATTTCCTAGCAGGGGGTTGTAGAAATCAGAGCTAAGGAAGTAAACTGCAAAGCTTAATTCTTTCAACTTTTTTCCTCTTCTGGTGGAATAGCCAGTCATGATATTCTCTGAATTATTTGAGTTTATTGGACACTTCTCTGAATTTTTTATTATTGTGGATTGGATGATTTTGTTTCTTTTCCCATGTTTAGCTGAGCATGCAGAATATTTCATTAGACTCATTAGATTAAGGCCAGAAGGGACCATCATGATCATCTAGTCTGACCTCCTGCACATCACAGGCCACAGCACATCAAACACCCACTCTTGCAATAGGCCTGTAACCTCTGGCTGAGTTACTGAAGTCCTCAAATCTTGACTGAAAGATTTTTCAAGTGACCGAGAATCCACCATTTTAGCAGATTCTTGCATGGAAAAATTGAGAGCTAAAGACCTAGGTTTTTGACATAGCACCACAAGACATTCTCAAAAGCAAATTAGGGAAATGCAGTTTAAATGAAATTAGTATAAGATGGGTGTGAGTGCAATTTGTTGAAAGTCTGTACTCAGAGTAGTTATCAATCGTTCGCTGTCAAACAGGGAGGATGTGTGTAGTGGGCTCCTGCAGGAGTCAGTCCTGGGTCCACTGCTATTCAATATGTTCGTAATGACTTGGATAATGGAGTGGAAAGTATGCTTATCAAATTTGCGGATGACAGCAAGCTGGGAGGGGTTGCAAGCGCTTTGGAGGACAGGATTGGAATTCAAAATGATAGTCTTCAAATATGTTAAGGACTGTTATTAAGAAGAAGGTGATCAATTGTTCTTTATGTCCACTGAAGATAGGACAAAAAGTAATGCGCATAATCTGCCATGAGGGAGATTTAGCTTAGATATTAGGAAAAACCTTTTAACTCTCAGGGTAGTTAGGCTCTGGAATAGGCTTCCAGAAGCCCCATCATTGGAGGCTGTTAAGAACAGGTTGAACAAACATCTGTCAGGGATGGTCTAAGTTTACTTGGTCTTGCCTCAGTGTCGGGGGATAGACTGGATAACTTCTCAAGGTCCCCGCCAACCCTACATTTCTACGGTTCTGTGCTCGGTACTGGGGACCCACTCTTCAGTGCATCTCAGGAGTGATTCTGATGGGAATGCCAATTCCATTCCTTTCCAGTTACTTTTCTTGAGCAGCTTTGAGATGCAACTGATTCCTACATGACTAACCCTTGGGGTTCTCACTGCTGATCCCCTGCTATTTCCCTTCATTGCCAAGTCCTTCAAGCACAAGCAGCAAGTATCTAGCCGAGAAGGGGTGGGGCGGGGATGGTTTTGTGGGGTGTCAGGCAGAAATATCTGAGTATAATGATACATCAGGGAAGAATGTTGGCTCCTCAGCACTGGGGAGGAGCTTTCTGGGGCCCAGTAGATGCAGCTCCTTCTTCTGCCACCAGCCTGGCAGGGAGAAGGAAAACCATAATAAAAGGTGCCTTTCTACAAATAAAATGAAAGCAAAAAGTCAGTGGGATGGGTGTCAGCAGGCTCAGTTCGTACCACTTGCTGCTCGAGCAGTTGCCTGTGGTGCCCATAAGTTGTTGTGGCTACTACCGCAAAAGAGCCGTAACGAGCTGCTGTGTGCATGCCATTGCCCTCTGCCAGATGCAATAGGCTCTGCACTGTTAGCAGCTGATGGGGATTCTCGTGGTGCTCAAATGTTTGGGGGTGCTGTAGCTCTAGATCAGGGTTTGCTGTTGCCCTGTTCACAGCATGCAGCATACTGACAGTTGTGAAGCCCTAGGTGACAACAGATTTGTTACAATAGTTTAATGCCTTCAGCTCCTCTTCCCCCTCCAATTTATCTTTTAATAACACTGCCAATATTATTTTTCATCTCTGCCTCACATGCCCCACTCACTCCACGCTTCACCCGGCAGTCCTTTCTGTCTCACCCGGACCGCTCACACAGCAACGCTCTAATGGGAAGAGACACCGTCGGCTGCAGTTAATAACTAATGTTACAGACTGAGTCATTCCTGCTATGTGGGAGTTGCAAACTGTTCAGCAAGCCAGAGCTGGGACTCCATTCTGAGGGTTAAGAGGATTGGTTCTGATTTGGGTCTGGGTCATGGGCACTCCCATAATGCCAGTATTTCATCTATAGTGCTTTCACCTGTGGATTTCAGAGCACTTCCCAAAGCTGCCAGTGTTGTTTAGAGGTGGAGAAACTGAGGCATAGAGAGGGGAAGCCACTTGCTCAAATAGGAGTCAGTGGTAGGGCTGTGATGAAACCCAGGCCTTCCAACTCCTATCCTGGTGCCCTCTCCACTGAAAAGGCAGCATGTCTAGAACAGGTGAAAGGAAATGCTTTTTTTATACAATACGTAAGTGACTTGAGAGAATTTGCTTTTGCAGAATATTGAAATAAATCTGTGGGCATGGAGGGATTTTATGGCTCTCTCTCTGTTGCACACGATGGTCACTGGGGGTCTTCATCACGGCAACAAGGCTGGCACTCGGATCCTCCTTTTCAAAAAACTCCTACCCCTACCCCTTGAGCTAAAAGAAAATCTCCATTTGCAGCCTGAGGCCGGCGAGCACTTCTGGATCCACCAGTAGAGGACAATGGTTCTCCCTCTATTCCCAGCTGCCTCCTGTGCACTGGCTTATTATAAATTGAGACAAATAGCTTAGTATGTTTCATTTTGCTTTTAAAGTTCAGTCACTTATAGGAATAATATCTGCAGTGTTGAAGGGTAAGTGCTTTCAACTCTCATGCTTTAGGACATTTGCTGAGGTAAAAAGAAATTGCCCACCCAGGGTTAGTATTGCACATTAAGGTGCATTATGCAGGAGTGTACGCTTTCCAGCATTAGCCACTCTGAGAGTCTACTGACTACTATAGGAGGCAATGTTGCTTAGTGAATAGAACACTAGACTGGGACTCAGGAGGCTTGGGTTCTATTCCTGGCTCTGGCAATGGTTTGCTGGGTGACTTTGCAAGTCACTGCCCTTCCTTCTGCCTCAGTTTCCCCATCTGGGAAATGGGGATGAGGTGTCAGCAAAGCACTTTGACATCCATAGATAAAAAGCACTATGCAATATATTTTATTATTATTGCCTAGCTGGTCTCTTCTGGTAATTGAACTTGCTATGTGAGGACCTGCACTTCTCCCTCTTCAAGCCATGCTGAGTGGGAACTCGTCTAGCCTGGTTCATCTACTCTAGAGCTTCCCAGCATTTCCTGTTTTGGGACTGTTACAAGAGAAAAAGATGTGGGACCCTCCCTACCACTGAGCCATAAAGAAAGGGAGAGCGGTTGTGACCCCCTGGAACCCTCACTGAGGGGGATCGCAACCTCTCAGCTGAGAGCCCATGCCCTACTCCATTTAACTTCTGGCTGGTGCAGTCAGAGAGGTCCGTATGGGGCTGCTCAGCCTGTCTCCTCTCTCCCCTTCAGCAGCTGCCTCCTATATTTATATCTGAGGCTGGTTCTGACCAAAGGTCTGGCTTCTCTCTGGTTTCTCTATTCAAGGAGGGTCAGGTCTGCATGTGGGGAAACCTGTGGTGGCTCCAAGCTGTGAAGTGAGCAGTGCTGGGTTTGTTCTGTCTCCTACCCTGAAGTGATGGATGTGGCAGTGATGGAGAAACACCTTTAGTGGTGGGAGGAGAAGGGGAATCTTCCCTTTCCAGGTCATTGTCCTCTCCCAGCAGTGCCCGCCCTTGGGTGAGTAATGGCCTGTTGCCTGCTTGGCACAGCCGTGGTAGGATGGTGACAGCCATAATAATAGTGATGTAATTTGCCTGTTGATCTGAGATGTGCCATAATTACTGCACGATTACAATATTCTTACACCACATCTTGCCGTCCCTTACACTCCCCAAGGGCTCCTCTTGCTCCTATCTACCTCACACGACCCACAGAATTTGATCTGCTCAGTTAGCATTTGTCACATGCTCTGCCTGTCTGTCTCTCACTGATGTGATTTAGTGATGCTCCTGCCTGGCATGTCCATGGCTCCTCAAATGTCCACCCAGAACTGTGCAACCATCTCCTATCATTCTATCTGCCTCTAAACTTAATCACAGGGTGGGCTCTGCACACGACTTGTAAAAAGGATGTTGTTGGAGGTGGGAGCTGTGGTTGGGTACAGTGAATGGGGTTGTATAGCCATGAGTAGGGATAGGCGAGTTGTCATGCTCCTGGTTAGAGCTCACGTTGCTTCTGGGTTGGGGTGCTGGATGGTGCATGTGCTCACTGGCTTCCGCAGCTCAGACAGTGGAAATGTTGGCTTAACTCTGTCTCCCGCCTTCTCTCGGGCTTACCTTTCCTTGTCCTCCTGGACAGAATCCTAGAGAGAACCCTGGACCCAAAGGACAGAGCTGCACTTTGGGCATCAGGGCTGAGGTTGGTTCTCAGTCAGTATCAGTTTGGGGTAAATTACCCTCATCGTGCGTCTTTGTTGCAAAAACCAGCTTGGTACAAGTCTTATTGCTCTGTCACTGACATCCGTTTCAGGACCAGTTTGCATTAGTATCTGTACAACTGCTGAATCAGGCTCACTAACTATTTGAGCCTCACAATCCTGGTCCCCAAGGTAGCTAATTAGTCTCTTCATTTTGCAGATTCATAGATTTCAAGGTCAGAAGGGAACATCAGATTATTCTAGTCTGACCTCCTGTACATCACAGGCCATAGAATTTCATCCAGTTACCCCTGCATTGAACCCAATAATTTGTATTTGGCTAAAGCATACCTTCCAGAAGTATGTTCTTGTTCTGAAGATATCAATAGATGGAGAATCTCCCACTTCCCTTGGTAGTTTGTTCCAATAGTTAACCACCCTCACTGTTAAAAATGTGTGCCCTATTTCTAACCTGAATTCGTCTGGCTTTAACTTCCGGCCTTTGGTTCTTTGTTATGCCTTTTCCCTCTCAATTAAAAAGCCACTTAGGACCCAGTATTTTGTCCCTGAGAAGGTACTTGTATACCATAATCAAGATAAAAGAAGCCGAGGTACAGGGAATCAAAGTGATTTGTCCAGGGCCATGAAGGGACCTACCAAATTCACGGCCATGAAAAACATGTCATGGACTGTGAAATCTGGTCTTTTGTGTGCTTTTACCTGATACTATACAGATTTCACGGGGGAGACCAGAGTTTCTCAAATTGGGAGTCCTGACCCAAACGGGAGTTGCGGGGTGGGGGTGGGGGTCACATGGTTATTTTAGAGGGGTCGCGGTATTGCCACCCTTACTTCTGTGTTGCCTTCAGAGCTGGGCGGCCGGAGAGCGGCGGCTGTTGGTCAGGCACCCAGCTTTGAAGGCAGCACCCTGCCAACAGCAGTGCAGAAGTCAGGGTGGCCAGGCCAGGCCATGCCATACCAGGCCATCCTGACTTCTGTGCTGCTGCTGGCAGCAGATCTGCCTTCAGAGTTGGTTCCCGGCCTGCAGCCACCGCTCTCCAGGCGCCCAGCTCTGAAGGCAGCACCGTCACCAGCGGCAGCGCAGAAGTAAGGGTAGCAGTACCACAACCCTGCCTACAATAACCTCTTGCAACCCCCCCCCTCCCCCCATCCAACTCCTTTTTGGGTCAGGACCCCTACAGTTACAACACCGTGAAACTTCAGATTTAAATCGCTGAAACAATGAAATTTATGATTTTTAAATTCCTATGACTGTGAAATTGACCAAAATGGACCATGAATTTGGTAGGGCCCTAGGGCCGTGGAAGGAAGCAGTGTGACAGCCAGGTGTAGGACTGGGGTAGACGCTTCAGTTGAAAATGGTCAGTCTGTCTCTGAAAGCTGGTTGAGCTGCATAGCTAGTACATCCAGTGCCAGGCACTCCGACCTAGAGTTTGACTAGGACCCAGATTTTCTCTCCCTGAACCAAGCCTGAATAGCTGGGCACGAGGGGGTTCATGTGGGGTGGGGGAGAAGGAGTCCCCTTTTTTTCAGGCCCCAGAATGGCAAAGGAGCCACTCTGCTTGGGACTGTAATAATAGCTGCTGGTGTAGCCCTGTCAGGTGGGGTGGGGGAAACAGCCTGGCCTGGTCCCCCTTGCTGCCAAGGTTGAAGGGGGCCATTCTGTGGAGCATGGCTTCTTGGTGTGCAGGGGGCATGGACTTCCTGTGTATCGGAACCCCACTGGCTCCTAGGAAGGTGGGGTCTGTCACAACCACCATGGAGAAAGATGGGTGAGGAGAGACAAGGCAGGCAATTTAAAATGACACCACGACCCCTTGTTTCCAAGCGGATGGGTGGGTGGGTTTATGGCTGCACTAATGGATATGGGACTGTGAGCAGGGATTGATCGCACTGTAAGTTGCTGAGTTATTGTTGGATGTTGCGCTTTTTTTTAACCCCCTCCCTTCACTGTGCCGTTTAAAAAAATCAATGCTAATCCCTTGGTCCCATTAGTGACTTGTACAGAGGTCACCTCCTGGCTCCCTCTAGCCCTCCTCTACCCCCGGACTAAACAGGGCTTGGAAGCTGAGCCATACCTTTAAAGAAACCATCCAACAGGAGTATGAGCCAGGGATCTCCTCTGGCCATAAGCTCTGGTTGGCATTGCCTGGTGCCCACCTGCCAGCTGGGTATTCTGCTGTTCTCCTGACTTCAGCCTGTTCCTCAATCCCAGCCAGACTGCAGGAATTGGTGTTTGTGACTCGGGGCAGCGCTGGTTCCTCTGAAGTGGTGCTGATACTATATGCCCCCAGCATGGTATCAGGAGGCGCTTTGATGCGGGAACTGGTCTTGCTCAGACATGGGGGTGGGCATTCAAGTCCCTGTGGCTCTCTCTGCATGGTAGGATGCAGTAGTTTTAACCCAAGGGTTCTAGTTGTTAAGGATTGACAATATGCTCATTTTGGAGATATCCTGCCTCCCAGAATTCCACCTGCATTTTCCGTTGGATATGGCCTTCCTCTTTGTTTCCCGCCTTGATCTGTTGAGTGTGTTGTTAACAACGCTCCCATTGTCCCCAGATGCAGCCACATTTCAGTGGTACCGGCATACAAAGCCCAACACTTTCAAAAGTGACTTGATTTTGGGTGCCTCAGTTTTTCAGTGACCAACCTGATACCCCTCAAAAGGGTCTGAGTTTTCAGAGTGCTGAGCCGCCTGCCTTTTGAAAATTAGGCCTATTCTAAGGGGTCCCAGGTTGGCCACCCACAATCACTAGTCTCTTTTGGAAAATGCTTGGCCAAGGTCTGTAACGCAGCTCTGGGATCCTTCAGGATGAAGGCACCAGATAAATGCAAAGTGCTGTTAACCTGCTCATCTACTCACAATAGGAGAGAAGCAGGTTTCTCACTATTCTCATGTTACAGCCAAAGAGCTGCAAGGTTTCATGCTTTTTCCTTTTAAATATTATATTAGAATCGGGTTATTAATGATTTTTAAAATAGAGGAGGACTCCTTTTCTGTCTGGTTTCAATAATAAAAAATAAGTACTGACCCCTCAGATGCAGGAGCTCGCACACGGAGTTAGCAGGATGTTTTCCAGCTGACGTGCACAGTAGGGAAAGGCGTGTGTGGGAGAGATGTTCAAATGGCTCTGATTGATTGCTGAGCAGGGAAACAGGCCCTGCAGAGGTCCCTCTGCCTCTCCCAGCCACTGAGTCAAATGGCAAGGCTGTGTGGGAAGTGAGGAATTTCATCTCCATGTCTATAACTGAGAACATAATGCAGATCCATCTTGGAGATAAAACTGAGGAATGTGGAGCTCTGGGTGCAGCTCCCGTCTCCTGCTGATTGGCTCATAGTCCCCAGTGTCTTTAGGTGGGCAGTGGCTCCTGGGATTGTCTGCTATCCATGAAACTGCTGAGGAGTCTGGAACCCAACAGCATGGAAGGAAGGATTCTCTGGTCTCATTTGCCCACTGTGGGGGGAGGCAGAGAACTCAGTGCCGCTTCTTAACGTGGGGAGGTTGGGGAAAGGCTGTTGCCCCCCTGTTTCCTCCATGGATCTCTCCTGCTCCCCACTGTTGACTTGCAGAGGCCCTGGCATCGTGACAGAGTGAGAGGCCCAAGCACCACGGGCAGAGCCATGCCAGCAGCACACATTCAGCCAGCAGCGGGTTGTTGGCTCAGCAGGAACTATTTGGTTTAGTCTCTATACGTCTCCTGCTCTCTTGGGTCTGTGCAAGACTTGTCTCACAAGGAAAGGCACAGCAAGTTTTCAGGGGCTGGATATTAGCTGGAGGTCAGTCTCAATAATTCAATGCAAGATATCAGCAGTGACCCTGGCATGGGTAAATCTGTATAATGACAATTGCACTTTTCATCCACAGATCTCAGTGCACTCTACAAAGGAGGTCATTATCCCCATTTTACAGATGGGAAAACTGAGGCACAGAGATGAAGCGGTCATCTTGCCTAAGGTCATCCGTGGGCTAGTGGCAAAGCTAGGAATAGAATCTAGGTCTCCTGAGTCCCAGTTCACTGCTCTATCCGCTTCCCCCACCCCAAAGTGAATAAAATGGTTGTGAGAACCAAAGGCTAATTAGGGGGAGCTAGTCAAGCTTTTAGCTTGTCTGGCTGGTATCCACCCAGGACCTTAAAGACTCTTGACCCACTTGCTTATTGCAAGAAATGTTTCTTGGTATCAATTTATAAATTTAATTAAAACTCATTAAATTAAAATCAAGAAAACATTTCACCAGAGCTAAAATGTTGTTGTTACTTACTTTGAACCAAGAATAAAGGCCAACAGCCATCAAATCAAGGTCAAATCAATGAGTTATACTCATCAGGAAATAAGTTAAACCATCACATTAATACTCAAAATAACCAACCCTTATAGATTTTTAAAGAGGATTCGAAGAAAATGGCTGTCAGTTTGGTTATAAATCCCAGCAAAAGAATTTGATCAATGTCAATCAAATCCTATAACTTGGAGCTGATTAAATGTCTGAATACTGAAACCAAATTATTCTCCCATGTCTGAACCACCGTCTCAGAGCCAGTTATAGAGCTGCCTTCTTGGAGTTCTTTTCCTGTGCTGTGGCTAACCCTTTCCTCCCACCAAGAGAGCTATTAGCAATACAGACCTGAACAGAATAGCATCACTTTGACAACTCTTGTTTACCAGAAATTCCAGGTGACAATATCAAATCCCTGAGGACTTTTAAACACAGAACATAGAACACAGAACAGACTGAAACTAATAGTTCTTATATCTAGGGCTATTTTGGCCAAGGAACTTCTCCTGGGGCCTTCCCTGTGTGGACTTCAGGAGTGCTCACACACCCATGCATGTGCATTGCTACACTTCCACACCGTAACTTTAGAGAATCTAAACCAGAGGTTCTCAAACTGGGGGTCATGTCCCCTTAGCGGGTCGCAAGGTTTTATGTGGGGGGTTGCGAGCTGTCAGGCTCCACCCCTAAGCCCACTTCACCTCCAGCATTTATAATAGTGTTAAATATCTATAAAAAAAAAGTGTTTTTTAATTTATAAGGGGGGGGGTGTCACACTTAGAGACTTGCTATGTGAAAGGGGTCACCAATACAAAAGTTTGAGAACCACTGATCTAAACAGACTGGGGCGACTCCCAGCTAATAAAAACAAAGGACAGCAGTGGAAAAAAGGAAAGATACTGAAGATAAATGGGGATTTGCGAACTCTTCAGCTAGAAGTCTTCTGGACTCTCATGGGGTAGGAGCTGGAACTATAGGCAAGGAGCCAGACAGTACTATTGTGCTAGAACAGCAGTCCTTGCTAACAAACCTTCAGGTGCTGGGAGATTGGTGAGAGGCTGGCAAAACCTGTTGGTTCCCGTCTTGACTCCTCTTCCCCAAGATGTCCAGGTCTTGGAGATTCAGAAGCACTGTCATCAGTTTCAGAAAGTCTGACATAAAAAAATCTCATAAATATAGCTGATTGCTAAGGTTTTTACCAGCAACCAGTACTCAACATTCACCCATCAGCAACATTAAAAATAAGTTGAACAACTTATGATTAAAGTCATTGTTCTTTTCCCAAACAAGACAATTTACAGTAATCTTTCTATTTGGAAGTGGGCTATAAATCAAACAACGTATCTTCTGGAATTTTCATCTTGATAGAGAAAAGTTACTTTAAACCCCATCAAAATGAAACTCATTTAAAACACAAAATATTTTAACATTTATCTAAAGTCTGTATTCCTGTATATGTTATTTCTTACTCTCAGTAAAATTATAGGAACAGGTAGAGTGGTCCATCTCATGTCAAAATATACCAAGTAAATATCCTTAAATCAAACTCTGGTAAGTTTGATTTAAGGATATGGGGGGGAGGGATAGCTCAGTGGTTTGAGCGTTGGCCTGCTAAACCCAGGGTTGTGAGTTCAATCCTTGAGGGGGCCATTTAGGGATCTGGGGCAAAAACTGGGGATTGGTCCTGCTTTGAGCAGGGGGTTGGACTAGATGACCTCCTGAGGTCCCTTCCAACCCTGATATTCTATGATTCTAAGTTCCCATGTAGACTTCTGACTTTGCCTATCTATATGTTTTGATTACTATTGATGGAAATCTTTTTTGTTGGTTTGCGTGTGTACAGTGAAATCAAAATTTATTGACATTTACAGAGAAAAATCGAGATCTTCCAAGCCTAAACATAAAGCATGGCCGGACTGGGTGAGAGGAGGGGTCTATATAGTCTAGCATCCTGTCTCCAACAGTGGCCAGTACCAGCTGCTTCTGAGATAGTGCAAGAAACCCTGCAGTGCCAATTTATGGGATAGCTGGCCCCTGGGAAAGTTCCTTCCTGATCCCTGTAAATTAGAGGTTGGCTTAAGCCCTGAAGCTTAAGGGTTGATATTCCTCCTAAAATTCTTCTTTTTAAAAAAATATTTTATAAATCTGGATAGTCTTCTTATCCATATACACAACTAATCCTTTTTGAATCCTGCTAAATTCTTGGTCTCAGTGGCGTCCTGTGGCAATGAGATTGCATTGTGCAATGTATGAACAGGTGTTTCCATAGATCAATTTTGAATTTGTCACCTTTACATTTAATTGAATATCCCCTTTTTCTTATAATAAAAGAATCGGGTGAATTGAAGTTGCCAATCCACCTTGTCTATCCTAGTCATCACAGCACAGGGCTGGGAGTTGGGGCCCCACATATGGCCCCACATACCCAATGCATCGTGGTCGCTGCCTGCAGCACCCCTTAATATTTTACTTCTGGGCTCCCAATACAGCTCTGGGGCTGCTCCTCAACCCCCAGCCTCTCTGCTATTCGAGCCTGGGTCCCTCTCCCCAGTTCAGACATAGTATCTCAGTTCTGTCCTGCAATCCACCCTACTTCTCCAGTCCTGGTCTCCCAGCACAGATCTGATCCACTTCATCCCTGGCCAACAGCCTCTCCTGCTATTCCAGTCTTGGGCTCCTTTCCACAACTCAGCTGGTGTTTCTCAGTCTTGCCCTACAGAAAACTCTGCTAATCCAGCATGGGACCCCTCCTGAGCCACGTCTACAAATTCATGGCCAGCTCTGTGTGTTTTGTGATGTGGACAATACGAGAGCAAGCAGGTAGAGATCCCCACAGTGGTTTTATTTGGGATGCGAGAGAGGTTGTGCACCTGGGTTTCCAACGGCAAAGGGCAAAGAATTATGACAACTCTTTATACAGTGCCCAGGCCACCTTTGGGCAAGATGGTAGACGTGATCCCTGCCCTGAGGAGCATCAAATCGAAATAGGCAGCATAGATAGTTGAGGGGCTATAACAGAAAGCCAAGGACGGACTAGTGGTGATTAGCATCGTCACAGTATTATCCTGTTAGTTAAATGTGTCGGTGCCATGTCTTATCATTTTGCTCAGGACCAGGGTTCCCTTCTTCATGCTGCGTGGTAAAATTACTCTGGAAGCAGTTTCAGTGAAATCAGTGGGCTTACGCATGGCTTAAGGTACTACTTGCTAGGCCCCATATCAGCACAGCACTTACTTTAAACATTGGCTTAAGTGCTTTGGTGAATATGTGTAGACTCAAGCATGTGCTTCGCTGAATCAGGGCCATTATAAGTAAGTGTGTGTGCCTTGTTGTGCTACCAGTTGTCTGAGGTGAGTGTTCAGGTTTATAGAGATGATGATGGAAAACCTCACCATTGATCTTGGGCCGCTGGTTCAACATCATAGACTTCTGTCCCATTGGAATAAGTTGTAGCTGTTTAGCTATTGTGGTTGAATTTGTTTTTCTGCTGGACAGCAGAGCAGCAAGCTGTGAGTAATAGATCATTTGAATCGCTTGACCTGCTTCTAATTCTTGAGTTGATTTGCGCTTTGCTTCCTGCATTGTGGTACATTAGCTCAAGCCTGGGTGCTCCATTACACGCCCTCCTGGGATCATTGTAGTACTGAGTTCCCCATCCCCTATCCCACACTCAGGAGAGTCTGAGGCTAAAACTGGCAGCTCTGATTAACCCCCCCATGTGCTTATTATTATGCACTGGCTCTGAGTCCTTTAAAAGAAAGCATGCCCATTCTGTTCTGCTTAATAACTGCACAGTAATTAGCTTCACAGTTCTGTTACTGTACTTATAATCACCACCATTAATGTTATGGGGGTTTAGGCAGTAATGGCTTACAGAGCAATTAATGAGCAAGAGGTTTTATTGCTACCTTTATTTTTAGATTGTGTTTTACGGGCCATCTCTGCCAAATGCCAAAATCTCAAATGAAACATCTTCCAGCGACGTTCCCTGCTCCCCTTTTCCCAGTTCTCCCCAATAACCAAACCTGGACTCATCAGGAACTACCTGTTTGATAGCCAATTATCTATATTTCCTGTGTGTTGTCCAGTAGTTAAAGCAATGAGCTGGGCATCGGGGCTGTTTGCAGCTCTGTTACTGACTTGCTGTGTGACCTTGGGCAAATCTCTTAACTGCTATGTGCCTCGGTTATTCCATTTATAAAATGGGAATAATAGTGCTTCTCTAGAGCAGCAGGTGTTGTGAAGCTCAGTTTGCTAATGTCTATGTAGCATTTTTGAGATCCTTGGATAAATGATACTATTGAAAGGGAAGAATTTATTCTCATGTCATCTTCTGGACTAAAGCTGGATCTTTGGGCTTAAAGTTTATATCTTTGGGCTCCGTCCAGTCCTGCTGAGTTGCAGCATTTTAGTGCCAAATGTGTGATGTAGTGTGATGTTCAACTCCATTGAAGTTTGTGGGTCAGTTCCTATTGTGCAGCTCCCATTGAAACCAAGGGGAGTTTTATCAGTGAAACTGGTCCATTTGCAGTTACACCAATCAGTGAATGTGGTCCATGGAAATTAGAACTGGGAATTACCTTCTAATTTGCCTAATTCATCCCCCAAAGTCATTTTCCATACAAGACAGGAGACTCAAAAAACGTCAATGTAACTTAAAATGTTATTTGGTGGCAGGGAATTCAGCTCACCTTTGGCCCCAAATGCAAGTTTTGTAAGAAAAGTTATCTTTCAAACTATCCTGTGAATAGAAGTGGTTTGGGTGGAATATAGTGCCTAGCACTGTACAGTGCACCTTCTGGGCCAGCATCCTGTCTGTAACGGTGGCCAGAACCCGACAATGTCAGTTATGGGATAACCTGACCCCAGGGCAAGTTCCTTTCTGATTCCTAGTTGTTAGATGTTTTGGTTCATGCCCTGAAGGATGAGGGTTTGTATTACTTCCCAAGCTTTTTGTTTTTGTTTTAAAAAATATATATTATTGTAATTCTGGCTCATCATCTTATTCAGATAAATATCCAGTCAGTTTTTCAGTCCTGTCAACCTCTTGGCTTCAGTGATGTCTTGCAGCAATAAATGATTTGAATATTTACATAAATTCAATTAAAATGTTTTTATATTAATTTCCTATAAATGTTCCCCCATGCAAACCAGGAAACCCAAACACAACAGCATTAGGGCTGTGCATGAAAAACGGATGATGAAACTGACTATAAGCCAAATTGCAAATCAAAGCAGCCTTGTTTCAAAAGATAAATGACAAAGCTGATGTCAGGTAAACTCAATATTTAAAAAAAAAAATTCTCTCAGTGTTTGTTTATCCTTCAGTATTGTAATGTACTGACTGTGCACTGCTGCTCCCTACTGAATGGAATAAGAACTACTTCACTGTGTGTCATAGTCATGCTTGCAGTGAATCAAAATGCATTTCTGGGAAAGAAAGGCTTTTCAGCCTGAAAGAAACACTTGTGTTTTGTTTGAAATTTTTTGCCCCAAAAAAGCTAATTTTTTGTTTTGTTCTGAGTTGAAAATTTGTTTCGTTTTAGTTTTCAAAAACCCAAAGAGCAATATTTTATCTTCATTTTTCACAGTGAGGGTGGAAAACCCACTTTCTCTTCTCCCCTCCCCTCTTTAGTAGAAGGATGTAAAAGGGAAAGGGTGGGGGGGAACCCAAACCTAAAACTGAAAACCAAAAGGAAACAAATTTCTATTTTGAACTTTCATTGAAAAATAAAACTATTCCATGGAAAAATTTCAGCTGACATGAAAAATGGTCATTTCTTTTGAAAATTAATGTTGTGGTTTTGACGAGCCTGCTGCCAACTAATAATGGAGAGCATCCTTCAGCTCAAGTAGCCTGGGCCTCTTTGGGGGTGCCGAAGCCTCGTGCTTTAGGAGCAGCAGATTCTGAATCACTTCCAGCTGTTTCCATGAGGTGCCATGTGGCCCTAGCGTACAGCATGACAACCACTGCGCAGCATTGGAAGGCACTGGATTGGTTAAAACGTGTGGATCACAGTTGATACATGCAGCAGAGTGAATTTCACCTTGTGTTTTTCCAGAGTCCAGTGGGCAATATGGCAGTGCCACGTCCTGGTGGCCATGAGGAGCCTTGTTTAAATCCAATGCTCACGCCATTTCCAACTGTCCCAGATGAATTCATATAATGTCCTTCTCTCAGACTTCACAAGGTAGTCTATAAAATCAAATTACTTGAATAGTACTGAGCAAATGTCTTCCCTGTAGAATGAAAGACAGGGAGTGTTTTGAATGTTGGCAGGCAGCTGAGGCCACAGAAATGTGGCATAAAGGCTCCAAGTTGGTAGCCCAAAGGGACCTGTCCAGAAGTGGGTACCCAGCCATCACTGCCCTTCAGTGGGGGAGTAGTGAATATTGTCTGACTGCGCCCCTCTGACTTGGTTTTCTGAATCTGAATGATAAACATTAGCTGGGGAATTCCTCCAGCAGGTGGATTCTTTCATTCCTGTGTCAACCCATTGGCTAAAGGGAAGGAAGCAGAAGCAGGCTGGCCCAGAGGCTCATCCTTCCCTAAACCTAGTGAGGCTTGGGGTACCCAACCAGAGCAGTGGTGCATTCTTCTTGCTCTGCTCTGCACTGCACGTGGCTATCCCATTCTAGGATGACCATTTCTTCACTATCCTCTGGTCCTGTTATGCCCTTTCCAGCCTGCAGTCCTATTATTATTGTGGTGATGCCTAGGAATCTCAACCAAGGATCAGGGCCCCATTGTGGCAGGTACTGTCCTGACAAGAGACCTGCTCCCATGTGGATGCACCTTCTAAGGCTAGAGCACTGAATTCTGAGGTGCCTGCCTTTTGCCAGCTGCTGTCCATTGGCTCTCAGAAGCTCCTTAGTGTGTCCATTTCTCCTCCAGCTTTCCAGTGGTACCAGCTGTTGCTCGGTGCATTCACAACATAGGTACTCTACTGAGCAAGGAGTTCAGTCCCTTGAGAGCCGCACACCACAGGAGCTGTCCATTGGATATGTCCCGTGGAGAGACTTTAAGGTTGTATTCCGAAGAGCAGATGCTTTGGCTATGTAAGTGGGTGCAGGTCTTAGGGTTAATGGCCCCGGAGCTCTCTTCCCTGTGTTCAGGAAACCACCAGGGCAAGAGGATGAGGCCAGTTGGGATAAGACTTGATCTCCCCAAGGTGCTGTCTGCGCGGGGAGACTGCCAGGACCCTGTCTGGCTTAGGAGCCAGCCTCTGCTTGTGTGAAAGGGAGATCCTTGCTGGCAAGAAGCCTCCCTTTGTCCCTGGTGTATGTTGTCTGGACAAAGCTGCTCTCTCTGGTGCTGAGAAATCTAAGCTGAAGGAGGCACTCTCTGAGCAACTAGGAGCGTGTTTGGCCACAAAAGCGCCTCCTGGACTCCACCTTGGAACCGGTTGTGAAAGCCTTTTCCTGTTGGTTTACGATGATGGGGCAATGGGAAGCTTGATTCCAATAGATGAGACCCTCCACCACTGGCTGCAGCTTTCCTGATCCTTCACAGGCCCCCTGAGTGTTATTGGGCTCTGTCCTTTTCCTAATATATCTACTACCGGGCTAAGTGGTGACTTTGATTTTACAGAATGTGTCCTGTGATAAGATGCTTGAATGAAGCCTAGTGTGTGTGCCATAAGCCCTCAGAAGGGCATGGTACTTTGACAGAATGGACCTGCAGATCAGACCAAATTGTTCAGGACACTGCAGCATCTTTGGAATGTACAATAGCACATGTCCCACCAATGAGAAATCTTTGGATGTGCAGTTTATAGCCTGCATACAAGCATCTGTAGATATCCTAATGTCCCAGCACAGTGTGTGTGTTTGCGGGGGGGACGGGACAGAGGACTCCCCTTCAACCTAAGAAGTGAGCAAGGTGAGGGCTCCAGAGTACAACAATGAAGGAGAAAAAGACAAATCAGAGGTTTTGCTATGTAGGCAACTATCTTCCTGAACCCAGGGCAACTCACCCTGTATCAGATCCTCCCCCGCCTTTGGCTAGGATATTCCCTGGGTGCCCCCTTGTCACCTGCAATGCAGGGGTTTGTGTGGCTGGCTAAGCCATTCCCCCCAGGGAGCAAGTGCACTAAACCGCTTTCTGTGTTTGCAAACTGTCCACCCTGCATGTGCCGGCTAAGTGCTGTACACTGCTTGCCAAGATAACACCCAGATAAAATACAGTCTGCTTAAAACTTGTGTGTGCTTCTATTGAATCAGACTAAGCCAGTGTGGCAGCTTAATATACTTCAGTCCTGGCAGTTCAGAGAGGGAAGAAATGAATGCAGAGCAAGTCTGCAGGAGGACCGGAGGCTGTGGGAATAGGTTCCTCCAGGTGGCCGAAATGGGAGTTGGAGGGGTTAGGCAATTTGCACTGAGGTTGTTCTAGGGACATGTGCAGAGTAACCCAAGGCATTACAGCAACCTCCCCAATAGCATTTGAATGAGGATCTCCCATCAGATGGGGGTAGCACTGGATTCTTTGCCAAGCCCTCCACCTGGCAGAGAGCAGTGCAGTTCAGTGGTCAGAGCACAGGACTGGGAACCAGCTCCTGCATTCTAAGCTTGCCTCTACCGCTGGTTTATATGTTGGGAAAGTCACTTAATCACTCTGGGTCTCTGCTTCCCTGCCTGTACAATGGGAGCAGCACCTCGGAGGCGGCTCCTGAGGCTTGCTTAGTGACAAGAGATGCTCTGAAGATGTAAAGGTCTAGTTATTGCCCCCTCCAAACTGGCTAGTGCCTCCCACTGGCTAGGGTACTCCCGTATTTCTCCTTTCTTCTGTGTAAAGCTGGGAACAGTTACCATACAGGGGTGGAGAATGTTGGCCTTTTTCTCACTGGCCAGGCCCTGCTGCTTGGGCCTTTTAGAGTTTGCTAGTAGCAAAGCAGATTGCAAATCTGCAGAGGTCAGAACGTGATGTGGCTGTTTACAGCTCATGGAGGCTGGTGTATTGCTGCAGGGCTCCTGTGGGAGAGCAAGAGGCTAATGCAGGCCACAAAGGCAGGTGCCATATGCTGGATATGCTCTGGGATCCATACACACAGCTATTTGCCTAAAGCTCATGCCCAGGTGCCCATTTCTCACCTGGGGGAGGGCTCAGAGGCACTACACTTCTTGGAAACCGGAGCTTGCTTGGCTGTTCTGGGGCATGGGAAATGCAAAGCCGTGAACACCCAGACAACTCTTTTCCTGCCTCCCTGGCAGCTCCTCAGGCTCCTTCCTCCCAGGGAGGACTTGTTAGCACCAGGGTGGTGTCCCTGAAGGGCAGCTGTTCCCAGAGCTTCTCTCTGCCTATTCTCCTTTGCTTTGTGTTTCAGGCTTCCTTCCTGATGGGTTCCTGAAGCTCCCACCAGTGGCTCAGGCTACGCCCCGTGAAAGCACTCCCTGCGTGGCCTCCAGCCTGTGCAGCCGTTGCGTCTCCGAACCTGCTTCTGCAATGGGTGGGTTGTGAGCACTGGTAAGACCTGTGAGCCGTGTTGCCTTTGCTGCTCTCTTTCTGTCCTTGTTCCTTCTTGCCCATTTATTTCTGTTCTCCATGTGCTCTGCTGTTCTGTCTCTGGGGTTTTCGCTGTCAGGTAATGAGGAGCTGTGGGTCCAGTCAGTCTTGGAGATGCCGAAGAGAAGAGACATCCTGGCTATCGTGCTGATAGTTCTGCCCTGGACGCTGTTAATCACCGTCTGGCACCAGAGCACCATTGCTCCGCTGCTTGCAGTGCACAAGGGTGAGAGAAACTGACCAGCCCATGCCACATCCCCATGTCTCATTCCATCCCTTTCATGACAGCCATGCTCATCTCCACCTGTGGCCCATGCTCAGGCAGCAGCCTCCCCTGCTCTGTTACAGGGAAAGCCCAGAGCTTGGGGGGTTCTTGCTAAGCGTCAGATCCTGTGGCTTGGAAGCTGGGCAGTTTACTGTTGGGAACTGGAGAGCTCCCGTGGTCATAAATATACAGTTTGTAAGACAGAGCCTTAAAAGAAGATGTGGACCAATGCCCAATGGCTGTGTTTCCTACTCATCACTGTGTCTCCTGTTCGAGAGTGGAAAGAGGAAATCCCTTCTGATGGTCCCTGCAGAAGTTCATCCTGTAGAAGCTAATGACACATTTTGCAATAAAAACAGTAGCCGAAGCAATGCTGATAAATGCAACAGAAAATATCCTCCAGGGCGTCCAAACAAGCTGGGTAAAGAGCAGTGGACTAGAAGGGGGACGCTGGGTAGTGCATTCCTGAGTCGAGGGCCTTTGGCTGAGAGGCATAGGCCTGGGGAGAGGGAGCTCAGGACTTCCTGCTTGTCTCCCCATCTGGATTAGAACTTCAGGAGAGAGGCAGCCTCTAAATTACCGAGCACCCAAGCCATACAGTGGAATTCTGGTCTGGAGTAACTGAGATCAGATGTGGGTGGATGGTTCTGAGGTGGTGAATTTTTGCTCTGTTGTCAGAGTGGCACCAATGTCCAAGGAGCACAAGCAGCGTCGGGAAGATGCCGCCTTGCCCAGCACATTTGCCAGTATCCCCTCTCTGCCTTTTCCTTGGGCCCTGCTGTCTCCTGGGTTCTATCTTGGAGAGGAGCACTGGTGTATTTGTAGGGAGGGAGCTAAGCTCTGTTTCCCCATCTCTTGCCAATGTTCTAAACTCTCTTCCCCTTACCTCTCACTGTCCACCAGGTCCCCTTCTCCCCTCTCAATTTGGTGTGGCTTTGCCTTACTCTCTACCTGTAGTCTGATGTGCTATTTAAATCTGGCAGCAGCTCTAAGACCTTTTGAGTGGCTTCACCTCCTCCCCTCTATGAACTGTAGGAGAAGGGCTCCTCTGTATTACTCTGCCACAGAACTGGCTCAGGACAGCTCTGAGAGAAGTTATAGTTCTGCCCCCATCCCGAGAGGTCCCCCTCACCCCGAGAGGTTCAGGTGGGTGAGAGCTCTCCCCACGAACCTGGAGGAGTGCATTGCAACAAAGAGGAGCATACTGGAATTGAAAGGCGAGTGTGTTGATGCTATTAAAGGAAAATGGAGTTCTGTCTCCTCACTCCTCCAGGCTCAGCTCAGTGCCCTGGAAGGTAGGAGACACTTCTATAAATGAACAGTGACCTGCAAGGTAGAAGGGCAGCCTTGAGTGTATGATACAAAACTGGGAATGGGTCCTGTTTCCCAGCCCAACTTCTGACTCACTGGCACACCCTAGGCAAAACGCTTCCATGCTCTGTACCTCAGTTTCCTCATCTGTACAATGGGGATGAAGACATTGGTGTGCCTGAGAAGGGTGTGCAGGATAAATTCATTCATATTTGTAAAGTAGCTTTGAGAGACTTGAGTGGGAGGTGCCAGAGATGAGAAGAGCAAATTAGTGTTGGCCAGCATGGTATGTGAGGAGTGGAAGTGCCAGAGGATTTAAAGCTAAGGTCTTGACCAACGAACCCATGTGTCCTGGACAAGTTCCATTCTGTCTAATTATGTTCTGCCTCTGTGCTATCAAATACAGTTCACAGTTTATTCAGGGTGTGAATTGCTTCCCGTGTTTCAGATTTCTAGACTGCTAGGCTGTGCACAGTGGAGGCAATTTATCTTAGAAAGGGCCTGATCCTGGCAGGTACTGAACTGTCCATCAGTTTTCAGTGGAGCTGGGGATGATCAGCTACTTGACATATTGGGTCTTAAGTCACTTGTGGTGTTTACCCCCAACATCCAGGTTGATGGGTGATGCAGAATAACATAGAAGAGTATGCCAAGAATGTAGGAATTGTTCTAGTGGGTCAGACTTATGGTCCATCTGCTCCTGTATCCTTTTGTCCTCTGGTACTTGCCACTGTTGGGAAGTGTCAAAACCCCATATTACACTATTATCACATGCCCTGCAGACAATGCTTGACTTATGTCCTGGACCATAAGTGTTGATATCTCTCATTAAGTTTGATCATCCCTAGTGTAATTATAGATTATGCTCTTAATGGTACTGATGAGAGGGCTGCAGTGCCCTGGAAATGGCAATCATGGGTAGGCTTGGAAGGATTTCATTTTTATTGGTAAACGTCAGTTTTGTTGTGTGCATGCAAGCAGACAAAAGGTTTCCATTCATAATAATCAAAATGTACAGGGAGGCAAAGTAAGAAAAATGCTGCTTAAAAAATTGTTTGAGGTTGAGTTAAGGATATTTACTTTGTGTATTAAGACGTGATGCCAACAATATGCCAACAAATCTGTCAGAATTTATAAAAAAAGTACAAATCGAAATCAGCAAAGCCTACATGTGAAGGTTTATCTCGTCTTAGCCAATATAGAGGGAAACTCTTGGCAAGGGATTCTGAAGTCCTGGTCGTTTGTACTCGTTGCAAGAGTTGTGGTGTTTGTATCTGTAACATCCTGCATATATCCCTGCAAGATTCCTGACCAGGACTTTGGAACAGCCAAATAAGAGACTGCCTCAAAAGACCCTAGGCCCCACCTGGAAGGTTAGTCAGAGCTGTGTGAACACTTGTGATGTGACTAGGTGACATATTTCAAGATCTCAGCTCAGTGCCTGGATTTAAGGAGCACCTCCTAAATGGGATACAATGTTACCCTGGCCAAATCCCAACAGAAGCCAATTCCATTGTGCTGACCCATATTGTCTCTGGAGCTCCCACTGGTTATGGTATTCTTCACTTGCTGTCCTGAGCTGTTGCTATGCATTTGTGCACAGCTGCAGAGTCCTGCCCCGGGGCATGGAATACAAAGTACTTTGGAATCCTTTGGGGTTGGAAGGTGCTGTATTAGTGTCAGAGTACCTGTTATTCTACACCCGTATGTCGCACTCGATTGTTGTATCTTTGGGCCTTCAAAGCTTGCTGTTCTGAGCAGTTCCCTCCCGCTAGCCTGGAGCTGTCAGAACTTTGCCCATGTGGCTAGTTCACCAGCTGCCATCTCTGTCTTGTGGGTTCTTTGTTTCTTGCAAAAGGCCTCTGTTTTCCAGCTTGTCTCCTTTGCTCTCAGACCAAGAGGGTGACCTCCCCTGCTAGCAAGCTGCCTGCTGGCTTTGCCGAGGGAGTGGTGTAGAGGAAACTGTTAGAGGACTGACTGTATGTGTTTTCTTTCTCTCATGCCCTTGTGCAGATGAGGGTGGCGACTCCAGGCGTGATCTGGCCCAAGGCTCGGACTCCAAGGAGTACTGCCTGTCAGACCGCGACATTGTGGAGGTGGTGAGGACAGAGTACGTTTACACCCGCCCGCCCCCATGGTCGGACACCCTCCCTACCATCCACATCATCACCCCCACCTACAGTCGGCCGGTGCAAAAGGCGGAACTGACGCGTCTGGCCAACACCCTCTTGCATGTGCCCAACCTGCACTGGATCCTGGTGGAGGACTCTCAGAGGCGCACCCCCCTCGTCACCCGGCTGCTGCGGGACACGGGGCTGAACTACACCCACCTCAATGTGGAGACGCCCCGCAACTACAAGCTGCGGGGAGACATGAGGGACCCCAGGATCCCCCGCGGGACCATGCAGAGGAATCTGGCCCTGCGGTGGCTGAGAGAGACCTTTAACAAAAACAGCAGCCAACCTGGGATTGTTTACTTCGCTGACGACGATAACACCTACAGCCTGGAGCTCTTCGAGGAGGTAAGATGCAAGCAGGGCCTGCTCAGCTGGGTTACGCTCCCCTCCATCCACATTCCCTGAGCTTGCAGGCCTCCGCACAGGTCCCCGGAGGCCAAGCACAGGAGCATCCATAACAACATTACTGCTTGCAGCACAGAGTAACAAGGCACTTGGTGTCAGTGACGTGCTCCAGCCAGCAGGTAACACGGTTACACACTCTCCTGAGCCCAAGGCCTATCATCGCCACTTAGTTTAAGTAAAATACACCCCTAAAGCAATGTCATTTAAACCACCTCTCAGCATGCTCTGGCGCCCGGGCACCAGGCAGTGAAAATGGAGCACATTTGCTAATGTCAAAGGGACCAAGGGAAAAGTAGTGCAGACCCCACATTAGGGTGAGGGGTCTATGGATGGGGGAGGGGGTACCGGGCATTGCTGTTTGTGCCAGTTGCAGAGCCCATCATCTTGGATTCATTGTGACCCTCAGTTACCACTTCCTTCCAATGAGCCCCAGGTCTATGCTGCCCCCTTGTATGAACTCCCTGCTCCCATCATTCCCCTTTAGCCGGTCTGCTTCATTGATTTCTGTGGGAATGGTGGGCAGCACCACATGGCAGCATTGATCCTCTGGCAGGATCAGGCCCTTAATTGTCTTAAATGGAAAGCTCTCTGGCATCATCTAAGCTGTTCAGGGTAGAGCCATCTGGTTGGCTCCTCCAGTCCTCTCTTCCTCCACTTTGCAAAGCTGTAGAAGTATGAGTTATGGTTGCTTCTCGCTTAATTAGTACTGTCTGGAAATGCATCCACTGTGAAACCTTCACTGGTCTCTCTGGGCCTAAGCATAGGTGAGTGTGCATGTGAGAGACAGGTCTGGATGGCTGTAATTTACCCTCTAATGTCCTTAAAACAGTGACTGTGTTAGAGATGGCTCACAGGGCTGGAAGGTAGCTATGCAAGTTAAGGGCAGCTGTGGAATGAATAGGTTCAGCAAAGGAATAAGGAGCAATGGGTTTACTGCAGTGTGATCCAAGGCGATAGGCTCAAGGGATGATGGTGACATCTTAAACTATGGCACAAGACAGGAGTTCCAAGAATGCACCTAGGGCTTGACCCTGCAACCTTTACTCATGCGAGTAATTGAGCTGAAGCCAACGGGACTATTCTCATGAGTAAGGGCTGGAGGATGGGCTTGTGGTTCAAGTCCAGGACTGGGACACAAGAGATACGTTGAAGCAGGTTTCAAATAACTGGGACTTGCATGACCCAGGTCTAGTTTGAATGGTCTCTACATTCCCATTCAGTTCGGGAACAGCTTTCACTGCCTGCGACCAGCCTATAAATATCCCTTCCTAGATAGCTGTGTAGGAGTCCTTGCACCTCACCCAGTCGGCATGTATTGGACAATGCTTTCACTTGTTGGGCTGCAGCATGCTCTCTTGGTCAGTGGGGCGAAGTTCCCCCCTGTACAGAGCACCAGCACAACTGCCACTTACATCCCACCAAAGTCCTGGCAATAGGACTTACATGGCTTTGTGCTTCCGTATGCTTTACGGGGGAATTTAGTCCTGACCCTGTACCTAGGGCATCTTCTCCAGATCACACTCCATTTGGCTTGTACCATCCTACTTCAGGCATCATTGGGATTTCCCTTGTTTCCTCACTGTTTGCTTGTCCCCACCTCAGTGCCTTTATTACTTAAATTCTGTCTCTGGCAAGAGCCTGCTCTGCATAGATCCCTCTGGGTAAATAGAGCCCTTTCAACGTTCTCTGAACAAAGTCAGGCAGTACAATGGTTGCCCTTGCAGGACATCTTGTTCAGAGACGCACTGTGCGATTGTCTCCCCAGGCTGCCGCACATGCATGGAAAGCAGGCGTTTGTCAATACTTGTTTGTTCTGAAGAGCGTAACCCTTCAGATTCTGCCACTGAGTTGACTAAACCTAGGCTGTAAACATGCAAGCAGTGCTCGCCTCTGGGGCTGCTGATTTGCAGCATCCAGAGACAAATGGGCTCCCAGGTTTTTCTAATTCAGCTCAGGGAGACAGCTAAAATCTCATCCTTGATGTCTTCCACTGTTTCCTTCCAGAAGTGGCTTTGAGAGGGGACTGAATTTATCTGAGTCCTTTCGTAATTTCTCTTCCCATCATGTCTGTTCTGCGTGTTTGTGTGTGTACATGTGCAATCATGCTCATCTAGATGTTACAGAAGATAAGCATCAAACCTGGTCTGATCTGTAGTGCACCTCCCTCTGGGCCTTGCCTGTAGATGTGCGAACCTAATCTCAACTGGGAGGCATCACTCTCTTTTTCAAGAGATGCTGCTGAATTGAACCTCAAAAGGTTCTATTCACAGTGTATTATACCACCCAACAATGATGCTACTTTCATTGAAGTGAAGGGTCGTGAGAGTCCAGAGGAGAGCAACAAAAATGATAAAAGGTTTAGAAAACCAGACCTGTGAGGAAAGGTTTAAAAAAAACACAAAACCCTGGCCATGTTTAGTCTTGAGCAAAGAAGATTGAAGGGGGGACGTAAGTCTTCCAATACGTTAAGGGTTGTTATAAAGAGGACAGTGATTGCTGATCTTCATGTCCACTAAAAGTATGACAAGAAGTAATGGGGTTATTTTGCAGCCAGGGAGATTTAGGTTAGCTATTAGGAAAAACTTGCTAACTATACCAGTAGTTAAGGGCTGGAATAGGTTTCCAAGGGAGGTTGTGGAATCCCCGTCATTGGAGGTTTCTGCTAAGAACAGGCTGGCCAAACACCTGTCGGGGTGGTCTAGGTTTACTTGGTCCTGCCTCAGTGTGGGGAGCTGGACCTGACTTCTCGAGGTCCCTTTGAGCCCTACATTTCTGTGAGTTTGGGGTGGTGATAATGGCTGAAGATAGGGAGCTTAGTATGAAGTCTGCATGGAGTGTATTTGACGGTCCCTGCTCCAGCACAAACATGTTCCAAAGGGAAGGATTCTATTTGTCTGGAGGTTGTGTCTGTTCGTTCAGAACAGGTTTCCTGTCTCTGCCTTGCATCTGGCCTACAGCTCGGGGTTTAGTGTCCCCATGAGACTGTCAGTGCGTTTTGGAGAGGCAGGATTATGTTCCCAACAATGCAGCTTTTCATCAGCCCCAGAAAAGACAGATTCTTTAGGTTCCATCATCACATTGACAAGGGCACACGAATAACTTCACAGGGAACCAGAGACTTTAAGGGCAGGAAAGATCATGCCTCCATCCTTCTAAACAGCAAGGGCTTCTTCTCTGCACTATGTTGCAGTCCATTTTTAATATCCCCGGCAATGAGGCTCCCACCACGTCCCTTGGAGGCTCTTAAATTCACTATTGTTTTAAATGTCCTTTGGGAGATAGTGTCTCAAGTGGTTAGAGCTGCAAGCCAGGACTCCTGGCATTTAGTTTTATCTATGCCACAGATCCTCTGGAAGAAGGCAAGTCACTGCTTTCTGCGCAGGTGCCTTTCTGTTCCCCATCACTGCAATCCCTGTGCACGTCTCGTACATTAACAAAATTATCCTCGTGGGGGTAGGGTCATTATCCCTATTGTGTGTATATATAGGGAAACTGAGGCACAGATGAAGAGACTTGCCAATGGTCACGTAGGGAGACTGTGGCACAAGCAAGAACTGAACCTGCATCTTGAGTCTCAAATCAGTGCTTTCCTCACAGGACCCTCCTTCCTTCCTTTACGCCTGTCTCCTCCACTATTAAATGGGTATCGTAACACCACCTTTACCGCCATGACATGAGGCCTGCTTAACATTTGCAAAGGGCTTTGGAAACCTGAGCAGAAGTGTTTTTTTAGTTTCACCCCTTCACTGCTAGTTCTACACCCCCTATGAACCTACCCCCCTCCCCCCCCACCTCCTTGGAACACACTTGCAGACATGTAGTCACTGTTCTGAGATGATTTGTTGCCTTGCGCTCCTGGAAGCTCTTGTGGTACAAGACATGATGATCCCCTTCCTCCTCATTCACTAGTTGCCATGCCAGAGGGTCCCTTGTTCAGGCTCTCTTTTGAGGTACATTTACTGCACCCATCACCATGGTATAGGGGCACCTATTCTCTCCCCCCCACCTGTTTCGTAAGGTCTTCTGTTTTATCTTGCATTCATTTGCACAGACTGGTGTATTGAGGTCAAGGGGGCAGGTTGTCATCTTGGCCATTTGGCACAGACCTAAATCCCATAGCAAAGAACCCAGCAAATGAGGTTTGTACATAAGACTGCAGGCAGACCAGGCTGAATGCTGTTTCAATCCAGCTGCCTCATTACTTCCTTCTCTGTGGCAGGTTCTAGCTACAGCACCAAGCGCTACCCTGAAATGAACACTACCTTTTAAGAAGGCATGAGGGCCCGTTTGTTAACCGACATGATGTTGTCTCTGGATTCCTCTCCTCTAAGGTTGTCAATTTTGATTGGACGTATTCCTGGAGGTGTCATCACATGATGTAATCTTTAACTAAAGATTAATCTTTAATTCCTGGAGACTCCAGAACAATCCTGGAGGGTTGACAACTCTCCCCTCCTCCCCCTGAAACCTACCTGCATTAAGAGGCACCAAGCAGCCAGTGAAAGGGGCTGCACAATAAACATGGGGGACTAGTTCCTGTGGATAAGGGCTGCCATTAGCATGTGTGTAATGCAAAAGGGCAAGTGCCTTCAGCTCTTCAGGTCTCTCACTGTAATTAGCATTCATGAGATTAGCACTGGGAAATCCCCAGTCTGAGGGTCTGGATGAAAAGCAGAAGGTGCAGCAGAGGGAGCATGCTCCTGCCAGCAGAGCGGAGACAAGACAAGGGATAAATTGCTGCAAAACCTCATCCTATTTGTTCGGAGTTTACTAGGTAGCCAGACTTCTAAACTGCCCCTCATCTGAGAACCACGTTTGTAGTAACTCATTCCAAATGTTATTCCATTTCCCATCAATGGTGACTCACAAAATGGAGGCTACCCTGAATATCACTGGATGCTAATTCTCCTCTACAGTTTAGTTTCCAGAAATCTAGTCTTCCTAGCTCTGTTGCTAACACACCATGTGACACTGCACAAGCTCTGCCCCCATGCCTTAGTTTTCCCATCTGTAAATGGGGATGATGATGCTGACCCATCTTTGTGAAGCGCTTTGAGACCTGTGGATGAAAAGCAGATTTTAAAACCTTGGCTGTAACCCTTATTTGCTACTTTGTTCATTGCATGAAGCCTTTGCCACAATGAGGTCTCAGCAGGAATAATTAGTATAACTGTGCATATGCATATTTGCTAGCATCTTTACCTGAGACTCTCCAAAGCACTTTGCTAGCCATCCTGCAATGCAAGGCTTATCCCCTTGTACAGTTGGGCAAATGGAGGCATACAGAGGTTAAAGTATGTGGCCAAGGTCACAAAGGGAGCCTGAAGTGGAGCTGGGAACAGAACCCAGCCTTCCTGGCTTTCATTTATAGTGCCTTGCTTCTCTGTGTCCACTGGCCTTTACCTGCTTCAGAACACCCAGGTCTGGTGCTGCAGTGCACGCAGAGGTCTTGCTGGGGACTGTCCAGAGTCCCTGCACGTTGCATATGGGGTTTAAGTAGTTGGGACTGAACACTGAGTGTGTGTTAGCAACTGTCAGAGCGGGTGTCCTCTCCCATCCCGCACCACTCCACGCACTCACTGTGCCCTTCTCTCTCCTTGCCCCCAGATGCGCACCACCAGGAAGGTGTCGGTGTGGCCGGTGGCCTTTGTGGGTGGCTTGCGCTACGAGTCACCCAAGGTGAATGCAGCGGGGAAGGTGTATGGCTGGAAGACTGTTTTCGACCCCCACCGCCCGTTTGCCATCGACATGGCAGGCTTTGCTGTGAACCTCAGGCTGATACTCCAGCGATCTCAGGCTTACTTCAAACTGCGAGGAGTGAAGGGTGGCTACCAAGAGAGCAGCCTTCTCCGGGAATTAGTGACCTTGAATGACCTTGAGCCGAAAGCTGCCAATTGCACTAAGGTATGGACTCTTTCTGGTACATGGACCCACTCTTCTGCATCTATCACTAATCACAATTGCAAGGAAATGCAGAAACTTGAAAAGGGAGCATAGGAACTGCCATATAGGATTAGATCTGTTGTCTAACCAGGCCAGTATCCCATCTCCCATCCCTCAGGGTTAGCCCAATGCCCATCCAGTCCAATATCCTGTCTCATGCAGTTGCTGGTACCAGATGCTTCAAAGAAAGACACAACCTGCTCTCCCCCCACTTCCCCCCATAAATGGGTTATGAAGTAAAATACATAGTGGGGAAGTTTCATCTTAAGCTCAGGGCCTTAGTGGCTCGCTTCTGCCCTGAGTGTGAGGGTTTATCCCCTTTATAAATGTCTCTGCTAGTTATGGTTACTCTACATGACATCCTTACTGTTTACATGAATATCTAATTTTTTTTGGTCTCAATGTCCTGTGACAGTGAGTTCTACAGATGAATTATGCATTGTGTGGAAGAGCATTTCCTATATGAAATGTGCTGCCTTGCAGTTTCATTTTCATGTATAGTAGAGAACACCAAAGTGAATTTGCAGCTATGCTCCCGCTTCTCAAAAGACGTTGCAGGAAAGCATTGGTTTTAGAGAGGTGAGGAGGAAAAGAATAATGTCCTGCATTATGCTGGGAAGCAAACAGGCATCCATGTGGGGTGTGGTGGCAGAGATGGGATCCAGGGCAGAGCTAAAGAGGCATGAAGCAGAGTTGACCGGGACGTTTGCATCAGACAGTCCATCTGCTCTGCTCACCCTCTCTGCTGCTCTGCCTAACAAGAACATGACAGTGACAATGTGTCCTAAGACGGAGGGAGGTCAGCAGTGAGATCTAATGCTAGGGTGAATGGGGGGAGGAGGCATGTTGTGTAGAACGCACTCCAGATTGATTCCCTCTTAGAACGGTAAACGGACAGGGTGTAGCAGGCAAGGGAATCCAATGTCAGGCCAAAGCTTCCTTGCAAATGCTTCGAGCCTGAAGCTGGCGCAGCAATGGCTATGCTGCCTCTAGAAATACACACAGAAGAGCAGCTTTTGATGTGACGGTAGCTGTCAGAGTAAGGCATCGTGCTGGAAAGCTGGGGCGAGAGCAAGGCCAGCTGCGGTGGGACACGCTGTCAGGACTTTGTTTCCAGACAAGGGGGAGATCGTGTTCCTTGAGTCAGACAGGAGACAACTTCTGTGCTATGGGCCAGGAACTGAAGAGGTTACAGCAGCTGAGATTAGGATCGGGCTGTTTTCTCTGTGACAAGGCAGTGGAGATATCACAGGGACTCGGTTTTGAGCCGGACGCACCATGATCCTCTCTCGGCACTTCGGGTGTCCTGCTTTGTGTCTCTGCTTCCAGCTGCCACCAGCCTCCCTTCAGCAATTATCACATAACTCATCGGCCCAGCGTGAGGTAGACAGAGACCAAATTCAGCAGAGGCAGAGCTCAGAGAATTCTACACAACAAGCAAGGGCACGACAGCAGAGATGCCTCCCCTTCTAAACACAGGAGCTGAGCAGTCTGTGTGCCTGGAGAGTGATGATAGCAGGGTTTAGGGTAGCTAAGAAGGGGCAATGCATGCTTGGAAACTTGACCTTGTTAATGGGAACGGCTCTGCGGTGACCTCTTGCGGGGGTGGGTGGAAGGAGAGTAATTTAAGCTGTGCTGAGACCCTCAGCATCACCGCTGGTGGGTGTAGGCTTGTTCAGAATCCAGCCCTGAGAGGAATGATGGTTCAGGGGTTAGGGCACCAGCCTGTGATCCCAGAGATCTGGGCTCCATTGCCTGCTCTGCCACAGACTTCCTGTCTGACCTTGGAAAGTGAAGGGGATAAAATGAGTGGCAGTTGGGCACCTAAAGGCCTTTGAGGATTGTGGCCTTAGCGTGTGTGCCTCAGTTTCCCATCTGTAAAATGGTACTTTTCTCAGCTTCACAGAGGTGTTGAGGATTAATACACTAAGGATTGTGAATCTCTCCGATATGATGGTTAATGAGGGCTAGACAGGCACACAGGTAGACAGCCCTTTACCTGATGCCTCCTTAGATGTCCCCTGTGTGCTGCGCTGGTATTCATTTTTAACGCTCTCAACTCAAACACACAAACTGAAGCGCCTGCAAAAAGCTTATTTACTGGCCAATAAATAAGTCCTGTGTTGCTCTCCTTGGCTTAGTACCTGCCTGAAAGAGTGGGAACGAAAGATGATGATCTTAACTGTGGGCACTGCAGGAATTTCTAGACAAAAGGAGGCAGCCAGCCCTGAAATCCCTGCCAGGAGCTGCAAATGCGGAGAGGAAAAAATGAAAAGAGAGCTTTCTCCATGGAGATGGGGGGAGATGTGCTTCTCTGGGAGAGGCAGACTTTTGTTTTGAATGGTTTGGGTAGCAATTTATCAGTCACATTTAATTAAACGCCCACGTTCTGCCCCTTCTCCTGTCTCTCAGCTGCATTGTGCACCGGGCTCCAACCTCAGGCTAAATCTGTGTGTTTGAGACTGTGTTTGGGTGATGCGGGTGAAGGAAGCCAGCCAGCCAGCTGCCTAGTGTTGGACAGGGATGTTTTGCTGCTGCTGCTTCTGAGAGGATTAGAGAGAGGCCGAGTATTTCTGGACAGAGAGAGCTAGTATTAGATGCCACAGTAAGTGTGACCAGCTACCACCAAGGCTACAGGCTAGGAAGGATGGGGTTGATGGGCAAGAGCGGAGCTTCCTCACCAGCATCTGTGGAAGAACAACACTGCAGCTGTTGCAGGATTTGCGCTGGCTCTTTGAAGAGAAATAAATCCCTTCCCTACGTAAGATGGAGAATCTGGGTGAACCCTGGTTCTCGCCATGTATTTTCCAAGATGCAGAAAGGAACTGGCTCTTTTTTTTTTTGGGGTCACAGATCTGATGTAGCTCAAACTGGCCCTAGGACAGAGCGACTCCAGCAGGATTCCACTGATGAAAGCAGGAGGCGAGAGGGGCTCCTGGGGAATAACTTCCTTCCTTCCTTGTCAGATTTCCTGTGATAAAGTGTGTGCACTGAATGCAGTGCAGATGGAGGGGGAGATCAGATCGGCAAACTCCATTTGTATTTATTCTCTCTCTCTCTGTGAGCTGAGCAAGTATCTGCTAGGGCAGGTTTACTCTCCCTTTCTGCTTGAGTTATTCCCCAGTGTTTGGGACGCCAGTCTTACAGGGCTGCACTTGTTTGGATTGATTGCAGATGTTCCTAGGGCAGGGGCTGTTCGATACTCTAGCTGCCATTGGTCACACAAGGTCACATGCTCTTGCTTCTGGTGCCAGACTGGCTAAGCCTGACTTAATAATCAGGAGGAAAAGGCCTGAGGAAGCCCCTGAGGCTGTGACTCTAAGGCAGTGGTTGCAGATAAGCAGAATTTAGAGGAATTTAGGCTTTGTATGGGGGACATGTTCAGATTTCAGCCATCAGCACCAGTGCAGTCTCCGAGTTCACATAGGGTTAAACTGCTGTCACCTGCACCAGGGCAGCTTATCCCAGTTATGAGCAGGGCAAAACTCTGGTGCAACTAGTGCCTTTGCTTAACTGCACTAGGGGGTTTGTGCTGGTGCAGTTACACCAGTGGCTGGGCTGGTATTAACGCCCTAGCATAGACAAAGCCTTATTTTAACCCTTTTTCTTTTCTGGGCCACACATGCTTTGTTTGAAGCTTCAACCCTTGGTCCCATTAGGGCTTCTCTGAGCCTTACTGGATGGGGAAGGGCACAAATCTTGACGTCAAAGTAACTATGGTCATAGCTATAGTAGCTACTGTCTGAGCTTTGCCTGGTTTATTTGCCTCTGGTCAGGGTTTAGAGAATCCCCCTGCTATGTCGAGCAACATCCCATCCACTAAACTATCCCCCTTTCAATGCAGCTAGGTCCTCTGATTCTTAAACTCAGTTACTGCCTCGGTTTAAATGCTGCAGCCATGTGTAACAGGAGATATAGCTGCAAGTTATCATGAGTGAATCCCATGAGAGATATTAACGGGGGGACACCTGTGATTTGTAAAGTACTGTTCAAAGCGCTCATTGTGCCAAGGGCTGTTACAGACAAGTCTTTTTGCTGTTGCTGCGAGCACGGTAATAATACAAATGTGAAAATAAGTTTTGAGACATGAGGGCAGACTTTAAAAGGCCTGTAGAACTACTGTATTAATAACACAGGTTGTATTTTTATGTATGATCCAAACCTTGTATATAGCAATGGAAATGCATTGTCCTCAAAGTTACAGACAGTTGGCTGAGAAATGAAAAGCTGTTTCTGTATTTGATGGTTGCTCTGTACTAGGTGATAATTCCAGTGACCTTACTGAAGAGCATGGTGTAAAGACTTAAGTAAGAGTTGTACAAAGCACTGTATATTATTTTTAGAAGCCCCTTGCAATCAGAGATAGGGAGCTCAATTTCAGTATTTACCTTGATGAAAAAGTACTATAGAAATGACCCCAAGCTCTGCGCTGTTGCGATTGCAGGGGGCTGGCGTAAAAGGCAAAGTTTTACAAAAAGGTTCCATTCTCTGGGTGGGGAAAGCAGCCCAGTCCAGGTTCTTTCCAGTTGTTGGAGGCAAACAGCTCTATTAATGTTGCAGAGAGAGATTCATCTCTGCTGCAAGTGTTGTGCCTGCTTAAACCAGAACTGAATTTAGCCTGCAGGCTTAACTGGAAGGCTGTGAGTAACAGAGAGCTGAGTATTTAACCACAGGCAAGAGGAACGTGCTGAGTTCATCCTTGGGAAGCAATACCATGCTCTTGCAGGTCTAAGGAAAAGCAAGCCAGCACCTTTGAGTACAAAAGATGGATCATGGAAGCTTGGATTAAACATGCAGTGTATTGTCATAGCAACAAGAGGGGAGCCCTTTCAAGGTAAGAAATATCAATGCAAACTGGGTTAGAAAAGCGGGAAGCTGTAGCTCTAAAGGGACCCAACTGCTACCATAATGCAGGTGCTAGGAGCAGAGGGATAAGTAGTAACCTTTATTTTAGTGTGGGTACAGACTGTAAACCAGCTTCCAGCTCTGTCTGCTTAGACATTTTAATAGAGTGACTAGAAATCTTGTGTGAGACAAATTCCCCAAGTTAAAAATGTTTCTTGAATACATTTCTCATTTGTGAAAGTTTTGATTTAAAGATTTTTCCTTCCCCTGCCACTTTTACAGAGGAAAGCCCCAACAACTATCACTTTCACTAATACAGTCAAAATCTGACAATTTTGAAATTGTTCCCTTAACTATATTTTATCCAGTTCTACATTATATACCACACTGAGATCAGTGCAGAACTGTTTCCCAGTACTGTTTAGCTGGCCACTATGAATTGGCTCAAATTGGGTTAGAGGCTTTAACAGCAGCAGACTAATATGCTTTGTCTGGCTAGTGTAAGTAGGGCTAAACAATATTAAACTGGATTAATAGGTCTTTAAACACCCCCCCCAAATGCAAGTAATGGCCCACTGCCTAAGACAGTGTAGAGAAGTGGAGGAACAGCATTTTCTGGCTTGGTCACTGCGCAGTAGCAACACCTCAGTATCTGTCTACACTGCAGTCACATGGTTGACTGCAGCTCAGGCCCTTGAGCACTTATCCAGCATTTTAGGTGGACTTGTACCTCACCCCACTGAAGCATGTGCGGCTGCAGCTTGACCTCTATGAGCTGTACCTGAATTAGCTCACTAAAAATAGTGAGTATGCGTAGTGTGGGCTTCAACAGTGCCTACGTAGCTGGAGCTGAAGCCCATGCTGTGGCATACGCACTTCCAGAGCAGGCAGGTATACCCGAGCTGTGATTTTGATGGCCAAATGAACAGCGCAGAACATGAGGGGCTGATCGGTGGGAAATTTAACCCATTGGTCCCTAGTGTTTCCAGAGGATTTGATTTTCAGCAGAGTTACTCAGTGCATGCACCCCAAAATGTGCAAAGCAGACATCGGGCACTGAGGGCTGTCTCTCTCTGTGAGCCAGTGTGAGAATCAGAAAAGAAAGGGAAGAGATCCCTAAGCAACAGTCACCCAGTCTCTTGGGGATGCTTTAGAAGAATAAATGGATAGTAGACTCCAGCTGTTGCTGACAGAAAAGCTCCCACTAGGAAGTGAGAGCCCCTCCAGTTCTGCTTTTTCAAAGGTACAGATGGCTTCAGTCCATGTAGATGGTGGCCTGAACTGATGACTCAATGTTTCCTTCCTGTTATACCTAATAGTTACAAGGAGTGTACAGAGCAACAAGGTGCCTTTCTATTTTCAGCCCAGCTATCTGTTGTACAGGGAGTGGATGATGCTGTTGCAGTGGCTTGATATGCAGCCACCACGGATATGCCTATGGTGCAGCAGGAGTATAATAATTACTAGCTCAGATAGACATACATGCAGTAGATTTGATTAAGTGACCATGATAAAAATGGGGCAGTAGCCACAGGCTGCGGCTTCAGCGAGCTGCCCAAATGCACACCTAGGGTCTTGAGACAGGATTAGGCCCTGCATAGTGACTACACTTCTGTTTTTAGCCTGCTAGCTCAAAGTCACCACATACACACCTACTTGAGCTGGAAATTACATCTCTAGCTGCAGCCTTGACACTTTGAGTTGGGGTGGGGGAGCGTTTGTCTCTGTAAACACAAACAAGAATTTTGATTCCATAGTGATGAAACAGCCCAAAATGAGTGCAAAGGATGATAAGTCTTTAGTGGAGGTTGGTTGATAAATAGATAGAAGGAGCAGGTTAATGGCCTGAGACAGTATCCTGTCAAATGGGTAATTTTTGCACATGGTGCATTTCAGATGTCAGTGGCCACAGGCCAATCTGCCTAAGGCTGTGAATGCACCATTACACTCTAGGGTATGTGGTTAAATAGCACTATTGGTTTAATGTGCAAGAATATTTGTTAGCATAATGCAGAGATGCAGCTAATGACTTCTGTGGGCTTGGTTCAGATTCTAGTCTGGCACACAAGGACGGAAAAACCCGTGCTGGTGAATGAGGGAAAGAAAGGCTTCACAGATCCCAACGTGGAAATCTGACGCTGCATGGCTGAGCGGAGATCAAACAGGTACACCCTCCCGTAGCTACCCAGAGAGAGGAGAGGACTGAGAGAAAAGAATGAGCACTGGAGAAATTTTTCAAGGAACGTGCTCTCTGAAAGCCAAGTTTGAGAGAGTAGAAAGTATGTGGGGAAAGGATGGGGTGATATTTAAAGGGAAATTATAGAGCCAAGGAAAGTATTTAGAACATGAGGGTGAAAAAATCTTGAGAGGATAATGGTCTGGTTAATGGAGGGGGCGGTGAAAGTAAAAAAAACCTGAAGCTAGAAGGAAATGGAGAGTAGAGTGCTGAAACAGGGAAAGGTTTAGAAGAAAACTTTACATTGAGGGTTTGTACACAAGGCAACTTACTGCATGGCAAGCCATGTTAATGTATAGCACACCACCTTGCCATGCAGTAAAAGACCCTGTGGACCCTGCTACAGTACAGTGAAGTCCCACTAAGCTGCACGCTCCATTGGGACACAGTGGCAGCCTGCACTGTTACTGCAGTTGCTATATACAGCTGCTTTTTGTAGAGAGGACATCACTTTCTGGGCCTGTCACATACTCCTTTTGCCAACACCCAAAAAACCATGTTCTCAGACAGGCTTGGGTCAGCTGCAGGGAGGCCAAGGGGTAACCTACCCACTGGTTGTCTTTCCTTTGCAGAAGATTCTCTCATCCTGCAGGCTCCTCTCTACAGCAGCCAGCCAGACACACAAGCAGCTGCCAGGACGGCTCCTGACTTCCAAGTGTTTTAAATGTAAGAAAAACAAGCAAGTTCGAACAACAAACCATACCTGCACTGCTCAGACTCTCCCTATCTTCCTCCTGGACTCTGAACAGAACCGGGCCCTCTGGAGACAGAGGAACAGCACAGACCTCACCTTCAGTACAAGGTGCAAAGCCTGCAGGATGCTTGAACTGGAAGGAGCATGTGCAGGGCACAATGCACTTGGGAAGAGGCCCACCTGGAGCTGGTTTCACAGGGTGTCATAGCAAGGATGAGAAGCACCACAAGGAGTGACACCTTCTTCTGGAGACACACATACCTTGTGTCTGTGTGCAACAGCCTCAGCAGCTCTCTGGCTGTGGAGAGGACACCTTTGCCCTTAATTTTGAACCTAGGTTATTCAGTATTTATTACACTGCACAAGACTGGGTTTTGGGGAGGGAGAAAAGCAAGGCAGGTAAGAGCTAACCACCAAGTATCTCTGCTCTTTCCAACTTGTCCCCCTTTCATCAGCTCTATGGCTTGGAGGGTGGTCTGACATACCTCTGTGTATTTGTATTGATTTGTTTACAGCACCTGTGACCATGTTCACTGTCCATGCTAAACTAATTGGAGATGAGTCCTAATCCTCCATCTCAGGCCTATCTCTAGTGCTAACCTGACTGAGCCAAGCTTTAGGTGTCGGGCTCCCTGAAGTGCGCACCTACCTCCAAGAAGTGTTTTTTTAACAATATGGGAGGGAACCACTCAGCATTTCACTGAATGCTGCTGTTGTCTCCAACTCCTACCCTAGGTCTAATTTCCACTGATTCCTTCTTTACAGTGATCAAACAGACCCACTTCCCACCTTCTTGAGTACATTTAGTGTCGATATGTCCCATTTCAAGGCCACATCATGCTACCAATAAAAAGCCACTGGAGCAGTTCCATACCTGCTATTACTGGTGTGCTCTATAGCTCCCCTGACAGTGTCTCACTGTTACACCAACACCTGACTCCACAAAGGGTGGAGTGAAAAGAAATAATCTGAACAAAATAACCCAAACAACTTCAAATACCTGAAACCATTGTGGTGCAAAGCTTCTTCCTGCAGGAGAAAGGTACTTGGGTGGGGTTTTTTGACTGTTCTGTGTAAGGTGGTGAAGCACAGTCTCTATGGTGATGCTTCTGTGTCTGAGATGCTGACACACACACACAAAAGGAAGTTAAATCAGTTCCCGTCCACCCCCTTTTAAAAATGGTTTTCCTAGATTGCTGCTTAGGTCTGGTAAGACTAAAAAAATCTAATCAATCTCCCATTCTTTTGGAAAAGTCTGAAGCACAATTTTACATGTGAATTAAGGGAAAAATGTAATTCTGTAAAGAGACTCACTTATTTTTTTAACCCTTAACAGTATAAAAAAATACATGTAGAATATTTCTTGCAGAGTATTAGCTTCAGTGGGCAGAAATCACTCATTGGACTAATGCCAAATCTATATTTCCTAATATTTAAAAAAAAATTGTTTGTTGTATTTATCAAAACTATCACTGGGGAAAAAAGTTACCTTCTTTAGCTGATAAGGTTCTTTAGTTTCCAATCATGGAAGCCTTGCTACATAGCTTCTGTGAAAACCTTCCTTTGTATTCAATGGCTGAAATCCAAACTGGATAGCAATGATTTTATGCAACTGGTATCCACTTGCATTTTGGGAACAGCCATTGTTAGCTCATGTTAAACAGTGGTGCTCTGCATCAAAGCAGGTTTATTCCACTATTATTCAAGCCTCCCAAGTGCAGCCCTCAGGCTGTGAACAAAGAGGTATTTTCAAAAGGGATACAAAGTTTTCATGATATTCAAGTTGTTTTCAACTGATGTCCTAGCTGCATGTCTGTTTGTTTATTCTAATAACCCTGCTGGATTGCAGCCTTCCATTCTCTGTAGGGAAAAACTCCTGGTGAAATGCAAAGGACTAAGTCCTACAGACAACCCTGCAAATACAAATATGCTCCACTCTCCTCAGAAAGTCAGCTACAGGAGCCAGGCCTTTCCAGGTGGTGTGGCGGTTATTGCCAGGAAAGCTGAGCTACAGATGCTGCGGCGAGACAGGCACTGATTGGGACGGAGGATGGAGTGTATTACAGCTGCACTGTCTGTTCTCAGTTTTAATTGAACTGTATTTAATTTGTTAAATAAAATTAAATATGGTTTTTAATGGTTAAAATTCCCTTGAAATTGATTGTTACTGCCATTGCCAGGTGGTTATGGTAGTGAGGTCTTACTGCTCTATCTAAATGGGGTTAAACTGCTCCCATAAGTACTGACCTGACTCCTCTAGGTCAGAGGACATGTTGGTTGCAGGAGAGATGAGCAGCTCTTGGACACAGCCAATTCTACACTGACAGCTACAGCATGGGAGTTTGAGGGTATTTAAACCATCTTCCTGTACCTTAAGTGGGAAAAAGAAGGTGAGCAGGTTTTCAGAGTTAGCAATGGCTCTTTTCAATATCTGAAATATTGCATTGAACATTTCTGCAACATATGACCTATCAAACAGGGAACCCATCTGGAGATTGTCAGGGTGGGGAGTTATAACATAATCCCCACCCTGCTTCTTTCCCAGGATCCCTTATTCCGTTTATATCAGTTTTAAAAATCTGGGTCCTGTTCACACATAGGAGGACATTTTTCTCCTTTCAAGGCTAAATAATGCTAACCTTACTTATGCACCTTTCCCCCTGAGGTCAATGGGGAGCTGTGGGCATGTGGCTAAGTAATACACAGACTGTAAAGCAGTGGGCTCCTTATCCATTCCCCCTTCTGAACCTGCTCTTTGGAAGGTTCATAATTTGCCTGAACTGGAACCTTAGGTTGACACAACAGTCCTGCTCTGGCGGAGCTGACAGAGGAGAAACACAGGTAACATTAGAAATTGTTTGGGTCTTTTTTCCACAGAAGAGAACCTTAGAATATTAAAAATTAACTGTTAACATCCAATCAGGATTCCAAAAACTGAACAAAGCAAGCCCCTTCTCTACACAAAAAGGCTGTTTCAATTCTGCCTGAAAGCTCAGCACAGCATTCCTATGTATCCCAGGAATTCTCTCCCCTTTTAATCAATCAAGAGATGCCCCCATGGAGTGCGTTAATCTCGGGCAGGGGCTGGGCTCAGCTCAGATAGTTCCCTCCCGCACAACACCCTATTTTACTCCTTATCCCTGGATTGTCCATTACATCACAGGCACTGATCCAATCTGGAGAGCTCGATGTCCTGGGAGAAATTGATGGACTCACCTCTCAGGGTGCTCCAAGTCTATCTCCTAAACTTGTTGCCAGGGAGCAAATCCTTTACACTGGTCTAACAGAAATTAACAAACCAGTCTGTACTTGGACTGATGCGTCCCCACACATACACCAAGGAATATCCAAGATGAACCCAACGGGAGGCAGTTCTCCTACTCAGTCCATATAGTGGGTCCTTCCTAGATAAGGCATATCTACAGACTGTATGATCCGGCCTGCAGTGCGCTCTTCAAAAACGATAATCTAGGGAATAAAGAGATTAGGGGTGGGAGGCGGGAAATCCCTTTAAAATGACAATCACTGCTCTTTCCAATGGGGAAATATTTTGGGACTTGAAGATCAAGCCTGAGTTTTGGGGGAGGATGCTCCCATTGAAGGGAATGTCATCAGTATA
Source organism: Eretmochelys imbricata (assembly GCF_965152235.1). Taxonomy (NCBI): domain Eukaryota; kingdom Metazoa; phylum Chordata; order Testudines; family Cheloniidae; genus Eretmochelys; species Eretmochelys imbricata. Next base: position 11,021,350 of record NC_135593.1, on the reverse strand, counting down.
CCACCCCACTGGTCCCAGTACGTACCAAACTCCCATCACTTGACATCCTGGGCTGTATTAAGACTTCACAGCAGTGAAGAGTAAACACCAATCCCAAGTCAGGTGGTCTTGCTTTTTATTTAAGTTATGCTGCCCTTCAAATTCTATATACAATACTGATCCAAAGTCAGTGTTCACCACAGTGCCTTTCTTTTACTGATAGCCAAGGAATGGTGCTGCTCTAACTTGAATCTCAACCTCAGAAAGAGCTACCCCCCATGCTTTGCAGAGTCAGATTAAGGTGAGTTTTTAAGGCACTGAGCGTTCCTAGCTAGCCTTAGACAGACGTGAGTCAGATAAGCATGTTTAATAGAGAGCCTCTCACCTCATTGTTCCCAGGCTGCAGCCAAGTTGCAGGGAGGTAGAGTGTTTCCTGGGGTCCGATTTTCCAGTAGCGTCCTAGGTTCTCTCCATTGACAAACACAACTCCTTTTTCCCAACCCTACAAGAAAGATAGCAGAGCAGGGTTACTGAAGCAATTGCTCTCGGCCACTAAGACCCTAGTGTTCTTTCAGGCCACCTGCTGCTAGACATCCCTCTTCTGCTCTTAAAGCAAGTTGTTCAGACAGATTTTAAACCCCTCATATTCCACTCCAATCCTGCCACTAATGTACCTTCTTACCTGAGGAGGTCTGTCCCCAAGCCCGATCTGCCAAGGGCAGTGGCCAAAAACCAAATGGCTTGCTTTGCAGTAGTAGCTAGAGGCCCTCGTCAGGAATCGGGACCCCCTGTGCTAGGTGGTGTTCGTAGCCTCCATTACTACAGTAACTCTCAATCTTTGGGATATTTATTCTCAAGACTCCTGGGAGTTCGTTCCCCGTCTACAAAACTGTGACGAGACACAGTGAGAGTAAATGATTTGCCCACAGTAATATAGGAATGCTGTGAGACAGCAGGGAAATGAACCTGCTCTTTCCAAATCCGAGGTTAGTGTAATAATTACCGGACCATTCTCCCTCTTACAATTTGAGCAATTTTACGAATAAGTCAATACTGCTGCCCTCATCGGTGTCGCATCTGAGGGCCTTCCAAGAGAACATGAAAGCACTGAGACTAACCTCTATCATGTCTGGTTCGCTCTCTCATCCTCCCCAGGGGTTTTGTACTCCTGTTGGTATTGCAGTGCCAACACCGCTGAGGGAGAGTAAGCTGGTGCATCAACAAGAGAATCGCTACTTGGGTCCATTGGCAGTGGAACTTTTGCCTTCAGTTACCCCTGTGCAACCGCACGAATGATAATGAGGCTGGAGATGTACAACTTTGGTAATGAGGTGCTGGGGGCCACCATCTAAGTGCAAAGGGAGTTAGGGCAATTCCCCTGCCTCTGCTAGTCACCTGCTCTCTGGCTCCTGTCAAGTCATTTCTGCTGGAGATGAGTTAGCCCTGAGGCTCAAAGTAATACTTCTAAAGGCAAATGCTAAACTCTTCTAGCTTTGCTCTTCTGAATGGGCCAGATTACAACAACAAATAGCAGGTTTATTAAAAAAACTGAACAAACCAATCGCCCTTCCCAAGGAAAAATATCATCTCCTTCAGAGCCTCTTTGAGGTCTTCCCCTACCATTACACCTGCACCCTTTTCACGCAATGCCTGTTCATCATCATGCTATAACTATCTATATATTTTGTCTTGTAAACTACACTGAGACCTGAAGAACAGAGATTGCACTGGGGGACTGAAATAAAATCTAAGAGGAAGGAGTTCAAGATTTTAACAATACACACAGCACTTCCTCTTCAGTGCTGTACACAGATAGCGCCACTCTCAGACCCCATGTCCGAAGGTTCCACAGCACTGTCCCTTTTACAGATAGCACAGAGAAGGGAAATGACTTGACTCAGGTACTCAGAGGTTTGTGCTCACAGCCACTAACCCTTTGCTACCTGAAGAGGAACAGCACCTAATTTATGTAAAGCTGGGCTCATTACTAGCTCTGCCAGGATGCCGTTAGAGGGGCAGGCCAGAATCACCCACGTTTGTCTCAGCAGGGCCTGTGATGGTGGAGGCTGTGTTTAACTGAACATGCCAGCTGGCAGTTTTAGGAGCAGACTTCTATGCAGCCTGCATGGGTGGCCTGCTTTACCACAGACCCATGAAGAGTGCTATGTGGTGCTGCCACTGGAGTGGTTATGCCAGGGTCTCTCTCCAGCCATATGAAAAAAACCAGACAATAACTGAGCGACTCACCTCGAGTTTCAGGAAAGTGTCCTGAGGCAGATACTGCACTTGCAGGTTTCCTTGGAAGAATGCAGGACCCACGGCGTAATCCGGGATAGTACTCCAAGCAGTTAGACCTCGCAAGCTGTGAGAGAAAGACAAACACGGTTAACAAAAGGAGAGCAACTTCCGGAGAGGAGCTATTCATGGGCCCAGGGCAGGCCTTAGGATCACTTCAAACAGGAGGCCACCCTAGGGGACCATTTGTTTTGTTACAGTGAAGTAGCTATTCACTTTCCTGCCTGAAATGCGCAGCAGTTGCTGCCCACTGGCACTGGTTTAGGGACAAATACTCAGCATGGGGACATGGTTGTTCATTCAAGGCAGGCACCTCCTTACTTCCAAGTTAATCCCCTGGTGAGAGAGATCTTGGCCTTCACCTTTCTCTGTCAGCAAGGTGAAGGTCTCCACTGTGAATGCAGTGAGACGTGCTGCTACTGCTCTCTCTCTGCTTTGCTAGAAGTGAAAATCCCTGCTTCAAACTCACTCATTTCTCATCTCACCAACCACACTGGCTACCAACCTGTCTCCTGGTGCATCCAAGGTGCTAATCTTAAACTACGGAGATCTATCTCGGGTATTGCTGGAGTGCCCGCCACACACCCAAGGTGTTGTCGTAGCAGCAGAAAACAGATGGGATACTGACAGACCCCTGATTTGTACTCTGCATAGGCAAGTAGTTAGGGACAGTGCATTCTTAGTGTATGTCTACACTGCCCCCCGCAAAAGTGTTCTGAACTCAGGTTACAATGGTAGTGAAGGCATGGCAACTCAGCTTTTAACCTGGTTCAAGAGCCTGGGGCAGAACTTGAGTGGCTAATGTGACTAAGAAGCTGTGTTAGCATGTCTTCAGTTCTCTTTGAATCCATTAGCTAATGATGGTTAGTTAACTCAAGGGAAGAACACACACTATGCTGATGGGCTCATGGCTCTGGAAACTCTTCCTCCATTGGTCTGACCAAGCTAGAGCCACTTTCAGGGTATGCTCAGAGGCTCGTACCTGCGCCCTGAGTAAGTGGCATGAGAGGGCATGAGTTTCTTCTGAGGCTTAGGAGTTTAAGTTGACTTTGATCCGGTTCTGCTCTCTATTTTGTAGCATGTTTTTAAAAAGACTATAAACATGCCCGGAGGCTAGTGATATGAAGCAAAACACGAGGCCCTGTGATCTAACAGACACTTCCCTGGGAAAAGCTGTTCAGGCTTCACTGCTTCAAAAAAAAAAAGAAAAAAGAATATGCTGGAGGTGAGGCTGCACACTCAAGACTTGTCTATACCCAGAAAATACTGGCTTTACTAGACTGCTCCTCTTAGTGGCACCTGCCCCTAGTGCAGATGCACTCAAAGGTACTTTCTAGCAGTGTAACTTATTTCCCCTTCCTGTACAAGTAGAGATGCCAGTATAAAAAGCACCTTTTATACAGATATAAACTCCACACCTGGGGTTGTACCAGTATAACTACTGGTAAGAGAGTCATATCCTTAATCAAAATAGTTTACCAGTACAAAACCAGTGTATAGACCAGACCTCACTTCAGCCTTCACTCTGCTCCCTTGTGCACAGGCATCACGAGACTGGCTTTAATGTCTCCAGCACAATCTAGCCTGATGCTGAACACTTTACCAGCTGGCCTCAGGTACTGAGACAAAGTGTCGTATGGAAACTCTGCCCTGCCCCCCCCCCCCCCAGTTTATCGAGTCTGCTGGAGTCCTTCCTCAATCCCTTCCCTTTTTGGGCAAACCTTCCCAGGTGTTTATCTAGACTTCTCTCAACAGAACTCCAGTTCAGAAAAGCACTTCAGCATGCTAGATTAGCCACATAATCTTGTGCTGCCCAGGTACGTGTTACAAGCCTAGGTTTTATAACACAACAAAGCAAAAACCACCACGCACCTACAGTACTGCACAATTTTCAAAGGCTCGTAACTCAGTGAAATCAAAAACAACTTCTGGACCAAGGAAGGGCACTTCAGAGAGGGCTAGCTGCAGGCTACATTTCACCTTTTGGACCCCATTATTTGCATGACAGAGCTGTTTAAAAGTTTTCTCCAGCATTCAAGTTTTCTCGGGGTTTCTTTTTAAGTGTACACATACTCAAAACTGCTGAACCATTTCAGTTCCTCCTGCTTCATACTTCACCTGACCTTGATTATTTTGGGGGACACACACAAATACTGGGAAAATTCTGCCAAATCGATAGTTTCAAAAAAGAAATAAACTTATGAGCAACTGAAAACAGGGATTAGAGCAGCAGCTGTGTTAGTCTGTATTTGCAAAAAGAAAAGGAGTACTTGTGGCACCTTAGAGACTAACAAATTTATTTGAGCATAAGCTTTCCTGAGCTACAGCTCATTTCATCGGATGCATTTGAACGCATCCGATGAAGTGAGCTGTAGCTCACGAAAGCTTATGCTCAAATAAATTGGTTAGTCTCTAAGGTGCCACAAGTACTCCTTTTCTTTTTGAAAATGGAGTGAGCATAGACAGAGCCAGGCAACCTTAACTATAATGGTGGCTGCAATTCCTCTCAGACTAATATTTTATATCTGTACAGCACCCTTCAACTCAACAATTTCTGAAGTGCTTGACCAGTTGTTAATTTAAAAAACCCTGCATCACCTGTCACCATAATGAAGCCATCTCTGGGGAGAAACACAGCAAGTGTAACAATAATTTGCAGCACACAAGGTCCTTCCCTCCAGTTCTTGAACCAAAACTCATTTGCCTGGAGAGCACACTACAAACCTATTTGCTACAGTCTTCCTGTCATCACCATCATCACCACCACCACGGAACTACTCGTACACAGAAGGCAAGTCAAGGTTCCTAGACCTTAGAAGAGGTGGCATGAAAATTCCACCATGCCATATTCTGTGGAGAATGCTATGGAAACCTAGGCCACTCTATTTAGCACTTGGATGTTATAGCGATGGATGCTCTAGAAGTACCTTAAAAAGCCCCCAAGATGGACTGCAACGTTATAATGGCCAATGTAATTACTTGGGGGGGAAACTCTGGTCAGGACACTCCGGTGAATGCTCTGCTCTCATGAGAAATATTGCAGGATCTTTATTGCCTTCAGGTAGATTGGCCCTCAATTTTAAAGACTTACCCCAAACAGCTCCTTCATAAGCCCAATGCCCCCTTAAACTACGCTGGAACATTGGGTCAGGTGTTAGCGAATGCCACCTACCGAATCAAACCCATCACTTCTATTGGCATTGGGTTTTTGGTGGATGTCTCCCATCCAAGTATTAACGAAGTCCAATTCTGTTTAGCTCATGGGATCGGATATCACTATCTGAGCCAATATAGATGCATCAAGTCTGTTTTGGAATATATAATGCAAGGGCACCCTTCATCACATCAGGGGGTATTAGCAAGTTATTGGGTATGCTCAAAGTCTGCATCATTTCTTGCCTTCTTGTACCACAGGTGTGATTGTGAGTGGTGATGAAGCAGAGAGAAAGTGAGGAGCTTAGAAGTTCCACAAGAGACTCAAAACCTTATCAGAACATGTCCTCTCCAATGCTGATCAGCAGCATCCCCAGATTCAAGCAAATTATTGACCTCGTGCAATGTGAATTCCACTGTATTGCTGAGCTAAGCCTGGCACAATCCCATTTTCAATACAGTGTACTCTGGCTTCCTACTCAGAGATTTCTACCTTATGATGTTTCATTGCTAATGGCCAGTTGCTAGTAACTGATCAGACTGCTGGCTAATCTTGCTTTTATGCCTGCATGGCAGCTCACTAGCTTTCATACCTTTGATTGGGAATATCCTTCTCTAATGACCCTACAGCACAAAGCTGACAGCTCACCCTGCCAAAGAGAATACCTTGCAAAACCTTCACTTAGAATATTTAACACTACCTGTTAGCACTGTCCTTAAAGGATCACTGTAATAAACTGACTAGAGAGAGTATACACATGGCTGACATCTACTGGACAGAATAAGAACACAACTGCGTGTGTCACAGGCCCTGCAGTGTCCAGAACTAACAGAGATTCTCTCTCCTTTGGCTCAAGCAGTAGGGGTTTGCAACTTTGTAGCAGAAGTATTGGAGTTCTAGACTTTCTACACTATTAAACTCCAGGTGACCACAGCAGGCAGCAGAATGACAGCTGTGAAGTCCTCAGGCCTCACAAATGTGTTACATTATTTGGCAACACTAGCACTGCAATAGCAAACCCCCTTGAGATTTTTGGCAGGAGTCCATAAAGTGACCTATGCTCTGTTGCTCTAACGACAGCAGCCTGGCTAGTTATCCCTCCGAGATTATTTTGCTTTAGCATTTAATACTGAAGAACACAATTTTAAAACATGAAATAGGGGGAAGCCATCTGGACTAGTAATACACTGTTAGGAGCTTCCTGAAATTACTTCCCCTCTCTATCCAGGGAGGAGGGAGTGTCCTTCACTGAAGTGTTTCCTAATCCCAAATTTCTGATCCCAGACAAGCCCCAAACTTTTACAAAATTCAAAAGGGTTTGGATTGGCCACATCTCTACAGGCCCGATCCAATGCCTATTAAAGTCAGTGGGAGTCTTTCCATCCCCTTCAATGGGGGGTTGTATTGGGTCCTAAATAAAGGTGCAAAAATAAGTGTTGAAACCTTCTGTACAATTTTAGTTGGCGTTATCAGGAAGAGATTCATAAGCGTGAAGATTCACCAGGTGCTGCCTTTCCGGGCACTGCTAAGTAGGTTTTGCACCTATGCCAAATTGTCTGTGCAAACGAAGGAGATATATATATGCCCTCCTCCTCTGCACAAACAATTTAGATATATGTACATATATCTCCCAAACCTTTCCATGAAGCCAGGTTTCATCTCCAGACTGTAAATCTTGAAGTTCCTCAAGGGGGTTTTATTCAGGAAGACGTCACCAATTAAGCCTGCAAGAGCAATAGAGGTAATAAAGAGCTGAGAAGCAACTAAGCTGACGGATCTTCCTATTTCAATAGGAGGAACAGCGGGATACGGAAAGTAGTCATGCTCTGCAATGGCATTAAAGCCCATATGGTCCCACTGCTCATCCAGATTGAGCAGGGAATGTTGCCACACTTTGCCCTCTCCTCTCCATCCTTTGCTTTAACTCACTAAGCTGAGAAACCCTCTCCTGGCAGAACGTACTGTTGGTATACATAGCAGATTCACTTTTTATTTGGCTGTCCATACATGGATTTTTTTTTTTTTAAAGCAGCAGATCAGTTACTTCCCCAATACTCAGAAGAAAATGTGGAAATCCTGGTATCCCTTGTACTGATCCACTGCTTTTTTCACCAAGGATTTCAAAGCACCCAACAAATTTAGACTCACCAGCCTCCTGTGAGGCAGTTGAAATTATCCTCATTTGCGGGTGGAGGAAACTGGCACACAAGAAGTCCAGGGCAGAGCTGGGAACAGAACCCATCTCTCCTGGCTCTCAGTCCAGGTCATTAACTACAAGCCGATGGTTGAGATTGTCAAAGCAGTCCAGGGGCTTTAGGCACACCTCTTCCATTAAAGCTAATGAAATATGTCTCTACATTCACTAGGCTGCTCTGAACGTTTCAGCCTACATTCCCCCCTATAAAACAGAACACAAGGAATCTTGACTCCCAGTCCCCAGCTCTACCGGCATAAATATTTTACTGAGCTGGACATAGTCCGTAGTCCCAGGACCCTGTGTACACTGAGATTATCTTGCTCTCCAAATCACAGAGCAGAAACAGGGATCAGGAAGGAATTCCTTTCCCCCCCCATGTATGATGTTACACAAGTGGATATGGACATCATGGAGTGAGAAGAGGGGCACCCCATCTATCTTGACAACCACTATAGGGAGGGACTTGGGAAGGTCTTTAAGATAGGTCCATCCCCCATGAAGTGGGCTATTTTCACCAACTATCACATGTCAGCTACCACCACCCTGGACATGTTTGAACTTATGGTCAAGAAGTGACATATATTCTTTTATCAGTCTCCCGCCTTGGCTGCCTTCTACTGCCTGACTGCAAAGCTACACAGCATTATCCAGGCACAGTGAAATTTTTGCATGCCTTTATACGACTCAATCCAACACACAGGATTTTAACATTCGATCTGGAGTGTTTGTTTCTGGAGTGCGGGAGCCATTTTAAAAATGTCCTCCGTGTTGGAGGTCCTTGCTAAACACAGACTCAAAAAGAGGGGTTTATCTGAGTTCTCAGCCCCATGCACCAGCTTGGAAGGGAAGAGACAACTTAACCTACCTTTCCGCTGCTCATTCAGCATAAGTCCGTAATTGACACGCCCGCAGTTCTCTACCAAAAGCCTGAGCTGCCTGAAGCCCTGTAAAGAATGGATCAGCCTCTGCTGAATTAGTGCACAGCCAAGTGCCAGGTCAGCCATGTTGAGCAAAGAGAGAAATCAATGGTATCGCTCCAGGGGGGAGTTTGCACCAGTAGCTTTGGCAGCTGTTTACAGGACTATAAATTACAGGCATATGCCACAGCTGCAAGTAACTGCAATCACTGAGGAAAACTCAACCTTCTCATGAAACCATAATATTTTGCTGTTACATTTTAAATGGTTGAAATGGTACGTAGAGCTAGAAACAACATGTGTCCAACACCACACAGGCTTCCATCACACAGCTCTACCCAGGAGTCACATTCCTGACCTCCAATGTTCCCTCCCACTCATCCAATTCTCGTCTTTGGAGCCATGCACAGCTCTGCCAGTGCACATTTAGTAGACGTGCTACTCATACGGCCGCTTTGTGCCGAACTGTTGGATGGTTTTGTAATGCGGGAGAGCGTGAGCTCAGAACACACGTGAGACCATCCAACTCACTTCACTTTGACCTAAGAGAAGTAAAAAGACTGAAGCATGTTTTGTGCCTATGAGCGAACAGCCTACATGTCCTCAGTCAGCACAGGCAGGGTCCCTAGAGCCCACTGTTCCATCTCATGGGTGTCTGCAGTGTGTGGGTGTGGCAGGAAGTGCACCAGCTGCTACTCTGGAGTGAACCTGCTGACTGGAGTTTTGTCCAAATATTTCCCCTTCTCTGAAGGATACTCTTGGCATTTTAAGCCACTCTGCTCCAACTGTGGAGTCATTTCAGGTTTGAGTGTAACAACTGCTCTGTGTCTCATGCTGCTGCATCGCTGGTTTGCAAGAAGCTGGCATTAGACACACTTCGGGCTCTGCATTCTTGGGGGTGAGCTGTGATTCTGTTACCCACATACTTCTCGTGAGTGGTCTCAGATTACTTACCTGTCCTTCAGGAATTGACAGCTCCACCGTGTTGTAATCAAGGAATCCAACGAACACAGTGTTAACAAACACCTGCAGGAGAGGGCAAAGGAGACCAGCAGAATTCGAAACAGGTGTACTAGACAAGAGATTAGAGCCATAACAGGGGAGGAAGCATCGTCTAACGCAGGTGTGGGCACACTTTTTGGCCCGAGGGCCACATCGGGGTTGCAAAACTGTACGGAGGGCTGGGTCAGAAGGCCGTGCCTCCCCAAACAACCTGGCCCCTGCCCCCTATCCGCCCACTCCCACTTCCTGCTCCCGATTGCCCCCCTCAGAACCTCCGACCCATCCAACCTCCCCCTGCTCCTTGTCCCCTAACTGCTCCCCCCAGGACTCCACCCCCTATCCAACCCCCCCGTCCCCTGACTGCCCTGAACCCTATCCACACCCCCGCCCCCGGACAGACCCCCCAGGACTCCCACACCTATCGAACCCCCCCCCGTTCCCCATCTCCTGATCGTTGTCCCCCCCCCGAACCTCTGCCCCATCCAACAACTCCCTGTCCCCTGGGATCCTCTGCCCCTTATCCAACCCCCCTGCTCCCTGCCCCCTTACCATGCCACTCAGAGCAGCAGGAGCTCACAGCCCCACCACCCAGCTAGAGGCAGCCAAAATGCTGCACTGCCCAGCAGGAGCAGAGGGCCAGAGCGTTGGCAGCGTGGCGAGGCTGCAGGGGAGGAGGGACAGCGGGGGAGGGGTCGGGGGCTAGCCCCCCCCGGCCGGGAGCTCAGGGGCCGGCCAGGACAGTCCCGTGGGCTGGATGTGGCCTGCGGGCAGTACTTTGCCCACCTCTGGTCTAACAGGAGTCAAGACTCCCAGGGTTTATTCCCAGCTCTGCCATTGACTCATTCTGCAATGTTGGGCAAATCAAGGCATTTCTAAAAATGCACCATGATTTCCTACCATTACCTTCTGTGGATAGATTTGAGCTGATGTTATTGGAGTTTAAACAGACTTGGACCTTGAGCCTGGGATTTAGGGAGGATGTAGGCTGGGGCTTCGTTATGAACAGCACAAGGGAATCACAATTCTACTCAGGGAAAGCCTGCCACCTTGGTTTACGGCTGGCCTATTTCACGTCAACTACCGCAGCCAAGCTATTTGCCTTTCTGTAGAGTCAGAACAACAACTGCTCTGTGCTCTTTACCTGTGCTCGGTCCCGGACGTTGTCCCTGGAATGCAGCTGTCCTCCGCCGGATATGACCGTCTCGTAGAGCGTATACCCATAGGCCTGCCCGTTGCCATCATTCACTGGCAGGTTCTCCATGTTAACCGGGAACTCTGACTTAATGGGCTGCAAAGGAAGAACAAGTAACCTTTCTAAGGGGACAGGCTACATAGGGGCGGCATCATCAGCCAAGTAGCTGCTATGTCTCACAAACCGACATTTACTCAAATCCTATGCAAAAGCTGCCTCTCTTAAAGGGCTCCCGGGGTGCAAAGAACTGCAACTAAGTGATGAGTTTCAATCCTGCCAACACCATCTCTGCTAGCTGGATGTCTAAGCCTTCATCAGACACAGATGTTCAATTATGGCTATTTCATCACTTCCTTGATAACCTGCTCCATTGCCTATGGTTCTGAAAGCTTCTTCCATGCTGCAACTTAAACCCATTGCTTCTTGTTCAATTCTGGGTGAATAATTAGAGTAACTGATGCCTGCTTTCTTCACGTAGGAGGTAGTTTTGGTGTAATGGCTAGGGCCAGGGACTAGGAATCAGTACTCCTGCATGCTATTCCTGTCTCTCTTACTGTGTGACCTCGTGCTAATCTATTGACCCGTCCTGTGAATAGGAAAGCATCATTAACCCATTTTACACCCTGGGGGACTAAGGCCCAGAGGGACGGCTGAGGGTTTTGTAAAGCTCTGAAGTTCCCAGATGGAAGGCACTCCAATGAGCGCGAAGTATTAGTAAATGGAACAGGTGACAAAATGGGTGAAGCCTCATATTTGCAAAACCAAGCATCCCTGAAGCCAAATCCGAGCAGTCCCACATCTTCCTTCTCAGTAAATAAATGCGAGTTCCATACAACGTACTAGGCCCAGGTCTTTCTGATAAGACCTTAAAACACAGGTCCTCTCCCCGTGACATTAAAGATCATGTAGCACTTTAGAGACAAATGGCTCTAGTATCCTTGGCCAAAATGTGCCCTCTCTTCCCCATTCTTGTGGAGCATGTGGTATACAAATGGGTTGACTTCCTCCACCCCAGAGGTGGCTACCTTTCACTGCAGCTATAGATACAAAGTTTGTGAAGCACCTTGAGGTCCTTCAGAATAAGATTATATTATTTCATAGTGCAACGTGTTTCTTTGCATCATCCCATCCTCTTGGCACATTCTCCAGCTCAAAGGACTGTACCCACCTCTACAATAGATAGCAGCACCTCCCACAGAGAGACATACTGCGGCAGCAGGACTGCGCCATATGATGCTTTGTCTGTGATCATAGGAGGGAGGGGCAGAGGCTGTCCTGCAATGCAGAAACAAGACAGGTGTTATATTTCAGTTCTGCTAGATAGATGCTACAGAAGGCAACAGGGGGGCTTATGGGCACTCCCTGATTCTATCTCTAGACCACAGCTCTGCCTCTGGAAACGTCTTTGATCAATCTCCCTATGGGATCAAACAGAGCACTGTATCCACCTCAAAGAGAGCTCAAGCAAAACTGAAAGCTGGGCCAGGGCTAGTGTATTTATCCAGTGGTGAGAGCCACCTGTCCAACTCCAGAGAGAACAGAATGCAAACGGGATCTGTACAACAAAAGCACTTCCCCAGATTTGCATTGATTTTAAGTTTGCTGGCATGACATTTCCCCTGCATGCGGAGACTGTTAAATGCATGCATCCTTCCCGTTGCTGGGAAGTCAGCTGAAAAACCATTTCTGTAACAACCTGCTCTACAACCCCACACTACAAGAAGGATGTGGAAAAATTGGAAAGAGTCCAGTGGAGGGCAACAAAAACGATTAGGGGCTGGAACACATGACTTATGAGGAGAGGCTGAGGGAACTGGGATTGTTTAGTCTACAGAAGAGAAGAATGAGGGGGGATTTGATAGCTGCTTTCAACTACCTGAAAGGGGGTTCCAAAGAGGATGGAACTAGACTGTTCTCAGTGGTAGCTGATGACAGAACAAGCAGTAATGATCTCAAGTTGCAGTGGGGGAGGTTTAGGTTGGATATTAGGAAAAACTTTTTCACTAGGAGGGTGGTGAAACACTGGAATGCATTACCTAGGGAAGTGGTGGAATCTCCTTCCTCAGATATTTTAAAGGTCAGGTTTGACAAAGCCCTGGCTGGGATGATTTAGTTGGGGATTGGTCCTGCTTTGAGCAGGGGGTTGGACTAGATGACCTCCTGAGGCCCCTTCCAACCCTGATATTCTATGATCCCTGGGCCTCCTACTCTTCAGGAAATGCTTCCAACTAATCTGCGGGACATATCCGTGTGGGGAGTAGCAGGGATCCAGCAGAGACCCTTGGTGGTCCATTTTAAAGCTTCTCTGGTATAGCACAGGCCAGCATTTAAGGGGTAGAGAAGCTGCTCTGAGGTTTATCATCACCTATGATCTTGGTGAAGAGTTGACGGAGTCTGAAGAACTTGGATGTGTAGTCTCCAGCCTCTGTCAGCACAGCATCATAGTCTGGAAAACAAGCATGCACCTGTCACAGAGCATCGTCAGCTTTAGGAAAGTAGTCATTCAAGAGGTCAGAGCCAAAGGGATAATATGTTTATCTCAGGCCTTGTTGACATTAAGGAAGTTTCCACTGGTATAGCTACATTGATTAACTACACAAGCACAAAGTTCCTTAATGCAGACAGGGCCTGAGACATTGTCTCATTGTGTAAAGAGACAGCTACTTAATAGCAAAGTAATTCTGAAGATGGGCGTAAAATAAAAGTAAAGAGAAACAGCTTGAACCCACACCTATTGCTGGTATAATAAAGTGTATGGTCAAATTCTGCCCCCCACGTTCACTTCTACAATGCCTGACTGAAGTCAAGGGTAACAGGGCATGAAAGTCTGAGGGCACAACAGGGCTCTTAACCGATACCCTTCCTCTCCCATGTACACCAGTGCCATCCATTTTCCCATTATGCTTAATGGGTTTTCCCCTGCCTCATACAACTGACTGACAAATAAAATATTTTCTTAACTGTTATTGCAAGCCAAAGAGGAGGGGAAGAAATATGGATGCATGTTAAAGGCCTATGTTTCAGGTAAGAAATCTCTCCACTTCTTGCAATCAGAGGTTCAAATCACAGCAAGCTCAAGTCAGCCCTTCTTCCACGCAACACAAATACGTTGAGGATAGTGCCATGCAGTAAATGGATAGGGGTCCTATCTGCCTTGCATGGTCCCAGACACCTTTCCATAAGAACACAGATTTGCCTTAGCATTCTCTGCTAACATTTCCTCTTTTCCCTCACTGCTGTACTGTGGCTGCTGCTCTCCTCCCCAGTGTTGGCTGCACATACTGTGAGGGTCCCAATCTGCATCTGCCCTTAACTCCATGTGGGATAAAGTCAATAGTTTTGGTGAGGACTTTTGGGATGAAAATTGCTATAATATACTCTTCAAATTGTTAAAAGTCAAAGCCAAATAACCAACTATTTTGGTGTCAGAAGTCTCAGATGGTCTTTCCTTAATCATTAATTGAAAGAGAGGAGAGACACTATAGAGAAAACAGCACCACTTGATGATAACTATATGTCTTTATCTACCCAGTGGTTTCTGACTCAATTCATAGTAAAGGACTCCCCCAAATACTGGAATAGGGCGAGAAAACTGGAGTGTTAAAGGAAACCCTCTGTCACAGTCACACCGTCTTCCCAGATGAGCCAAGATCAGGGTCTTTCTTCTCTCCTGTCTCGGTGATGGTGATGCAGAGACAGCACCTAGATCCTTCAAGAAAGTGATGGGCATAGAGCTTTCCATCAGCTGCAGCTGGCTCAAAGGCTGCAGGCTTGCAATGCGCACGCAAGCGAGGCAGTGAAAGAAAACTCACCATAACTTGTGACATCTGGCTTGTACTCATCAAAATCCAAAGCACCATTCATGAAGCCAAAGTTGGTGCCCCCATGGAACATGTAGAGGTTGATGGATGCTCCCGTTTTAAGGACTTCTGCTACAGAATTCACCATATCTGTAAAGGAAGGAAAACCCCCAACAATGGTTCCGAACATCACAAATCAAGAAGGTAGTATAACATAGTACGGACTGAACATGCCAACAATTCAAGAATTTCAAACTGAGCATTTTGTTTACAATCACCCCCCTCTCCCAATGCTTCATGAGCCCAATTCATGCCTGGGGTAACTCCAGTCACTTACAGCTACCTTATATAGTATCAGAGGGGTAGCCGTGTTAGTCTGGATCAGTAAAAGTGACAAAGAGTCCTGTGGCACCTTATAGACTAACAGACATATTGGAGCACAAGCTTTCATGCGTGAAAACCCACTTCTTCAGATGCAACTGAAGAAGTGGGTATTCACCCATGAAAGCTTATGCTCCAATATGTCTGTTAGTCTATAAGGAGCCACAGGACTCTTTGTCGCTTTTACTTTATATAGGGCAACCTTTCCACTTGAAATGTTCTGCAGGAATAATTCATACACAGCCCATCCGAGAGAGCCTACATTCCCAAAGCAGGCAAAGTTTTCATTGACTTCAGTGGGAATTCTGTCTAGGCAAGGACCTTGATCTACTATACTGATGACATAGTTACACAGAGAATTGCACAGGTAGGAGACAGGTTATTTTAGATGCATTATGTTATGACCAAATTATTTAAGTTTCCTTTATTTTTTTAAGATATATTTATTTACCTTGTTTCTTAATATATGAACTGAAATGGGACATGACCCTTTTGGAAGTACTAAGTTTGAATGAGGTTTATGTTGACCATATCACCCACAAAAGGTAAAATAATCTTGTTGGAGTGAAAACAAATCTATTTACTATGCATATAATGTGATGACAGAGCTATCACAAAATCCTCATGTCATTTTTACTACTGCTGTAGCATACATATGCAGAATAGAGTCCCTTAGAAATTTGCACAAGATAGGGACGAAGTAGCTGAGGCAGTGGGCTAGGAGTCAGGAGATCTGGATTCTATTCCCAAATCTGCCACAGAGTCCCTCTGTGACCTCAGCTAAGTCATTTCGTCTCTCTATGCCTCAGTTCCCCATCTGTAAAATGGGGCTAATACTATTTCCCTCTCCACATGGGTGTTGGAAAAATACATTCATTAAATGATAGTGAGGTACTCAGATTCTGTGGTGATAGGAGCCACATAAAAATGTAGATCACTAGAACAAAGCTTTACGGGCCTGCTCCAATGCACACTGAAGTCATTGGAGAATCTGCCAGTGACTTCAGTGGGCAATGACGTGTCCCTACGATGACCCATACCCCTGAAGAGGTAGGGAGATAGGAAACAGTGGAGGAGGTGAAACAGTGGAGGAGGTGAAATAAAACCCAGAAGTCCTTTCTAAGCTCCTCACAGTGACTATCCTTATTTCCTTTCCCTTCCACCTTATCTCTAACCCCAATTACAAAAGTTTTCTACAATCCACATAACTATCAGTTCTTCACCAATTTCATTAGCTTGTATGTTGTATCCACATCGCCTACTCTTTGTTTGTCTCTTCAGACTGTGAATTCTTTAGGGCAGAGATTGTCTCTTTTCTGTGTTTGTACAGCCTCTAGCACAATGGGGGTTCGTGACCCAGTTGAGGTCTTTTGGACACTGCCATAATATAAAGATTGACGGCTAATGTCAATGTTTAAATCCAGATTGATTGTTTTTCTGAAAGATCTGCTCTAGGAATTATTTTGGGGCAGTTCTCTGGCCTGTGTTATACAGGAGGTCAGACTAGATGATCACAATGGTCCTTTCTGGCCTTGGAATCTATGCAACTACTCCTTGCACTAGCTTGTTGATATGCTTACTCCTAGAGCAGTGAAAACAAACTTATTTGAAAAATGCCACATAAAAATCATTACTTGACATTGACAGGGATAAAGAAAGACAAAAAAAAAAAACCCACAGCAGTGTGTGAATCCACTAAAGAGGTTATAAATTTACAGGCACTTGCTCAGAGCTAGGGGCATCGCTAGATAGGAAACTTGATGGAGACAGCATTACTGTACCACATTTGTTGACAGCAGTTTATACCGCAATAAATCCTAAGTGTGCGATGATAATATATGGTGCTCACCATCTGCATCAAAGACATTATGAGGGCCGCCCCAGCTATCAAACCATCCAGTCCAATACTCCATCACCATCTTCGGCTTATTTTGCTGTTATAAAAACAAAAGACAGAATTACATAGATGGGGTGGTATGGTGATCCAGTGCTCACCCTTGTTTTCCAGAGGCCCTTCGTCTGAGTGCTGTTGGAGGAAAAGGCCCTTAAAAGGGTTTCTTCTCAAGCACACAGAAAAGATCTAGAGACAAAACCCTGGACAAGCAAGACATAGAAACACCTAGGACAGATGGGCAAAGCAGAGCCTGAAGCATATACAGTCTCCTACGATCACACCACCAGAAGGGAAACACAAAGCAACGCAAAAGAACAGGTGACACCAAATGGTTCCACATATCAAGGCTTTGAGCAACTGGAGCAAAAAAACAAGCCAACTGCGATGGTTTAGTTTCTGCTAGAAATTCACATTTATAAATGTCTACTTATCAGCCACACCACTGCAGTTTATGAGTTTGCAGGTGTGCTGTAGCCAATGCTTGCCAAGGTGGGAACAGCAGACCTTAGCGACTTAATGCCTTTTTAATGCTGCATATGGTGATGGCAGGAAAGCATTAGCCTTTGCAGGAATTAGGTCTTCATTAAAAAGCAATTTCTTCCCATTTGTCACGGCTTGCCAGCTCCTTTACCTCCTGTGGAATTCCGCTTGACCCCATCACACCAGACAGTACCATGTGCGATCAGACTTGTCAGCACTCCGCACTCAGGACGTTTACTCCTAGTCAAGGCAATTTCACCTTGTGTTTGATGGGTGGGGGTTATCTGATGCTATGTGAAAGGGATAAGGTAAGCAGAATTAAAGAAAATCATGTTCTATTAGGAGAATACAACTGCTGGTGCCTGTAACGTTCTAATTGCTCCAGGTTCAAATCAGCTCTTGATAAAATACAGTATCAGTCAAATCAGTCTCAGACAAAACAGTCAAGCAGGGCATTTAATCAGCGCCTTGAATAGAGACCACATCAAGGACAAACAAACCTATGATTCAGACTCCCTAAGAACACGCACGGTCAGCCCTCCAACCCCTATAATTAACTAGCGTTGCAGAGGGAGTGCTGTTCTCCAAGGGTCACGCTGTACCTGGTGATCAGCAATGACTATGAGGTTGGTGGAGAACATGCTACTTCTTGCTCCAGTGCCAGCTCAATATGGCAAGGCCAATTACAGCAGAACCTCTCTAGCCTGTGGGTCACAAAGTCAGGTTAAAATGGCTGGATTTGCACTGCAAACTTTCCAAGAATGTGAAATCCCAATTAGGTTCCAAGCTGGAAAATGGGGAGATGAGAGAACAGACAGGCCACAGCCCAGGGACACAAAGCATTTCTGCAAATCTTCCAGGCTGGCATTTAGGGGAGGAAAGGAAGGTGTTGGTGGTAGAGGAGGAGGGAAGAGTGTGCAATCAAAGAGGAGATTGTTATCATTTAAAAAATAAAACCTGGTCCCATTTTGCTGCTATGGCATCTCACAACCAGGCTGCAATCTGAGCGAAGTGCTCATTCACCAATTCCCCACCTCTATACATCTTACATCTCTGACAGTGCAAGGAATCTGGGGCACTCAGGTGAAACACTAGACTGGAGTGCTCCTCCACAAATGAACAGTGTTAAATAAAACACCATGCAGGCAGTGTTGAGGGGGTGCCCTGGGACAGGATTCTGCATGAAGCGCTGTCGTGAAGCCAATATGTAGGCATATCTGCAACAAGACAGAATGCCATTGAGTCAAACTGCCTCCTGATCAGTTTTGGACCGGGATACCCAAGTCATTAGAGAGAAAGGACTGTTAGAGTGGTGAATCACCCCAGGTGAGAGTAGGAATGATGCTACTACTGTTTGCTTGACACAGACTCAAGACATCACCTCCACCGCCCCACTGTATCAGTTACAAAAGGACAAAGTACAGTACACAATGGGTTAATCCAGTGCTTGGTGTCCTTTGCTTAAATTTGATTTGGGTCTGAAATCTAATATAGTTCACCACCTTAGCTTATCCATACCATCTGGCATTACACACTTAGGAGAGGCTCAGGCTTGGAATGGAGGTGTGAGGGCTGTAGATCAGGATTGAGGTGCATTGGCAGAGTTGAGTGGGACCCTGGACTGGAACAGCACGCGGTGGGGGCATTGCAGGTGAAGACTGGAACTTGCTGGCAAAGCTGTAGAGCAGCTAAGATTGAGATAGCAGGGGAGGAGCGAGGTAGGATGGCAAAGCTAGAATAATAGAGGAGAGAGCAAACAGCGGCGACACATACCAGGCCCCGACAGGTCATGGAGTCTGTTCCATGAACTCTATAATCCAGACCGCCTTTTTCAATTGCCAGAACCTGCTGTTCAAAGGCACCAAAATAGAGAACCCCGTTTCCAAGCCGTTTAAATTAGGGAGTCCAGTTCTCAGACTGATAAGCAGGAACATTTAGGGACGTGCCTAAATGGCTGGTGGAGCCCTTCAAATATGGAATCATACACCCAAACTTCCCACTGAAGCTGCTGTAATGAGCTGCCGTGTTGAATTTGCTTTATCAGAGGAGACTGAAACCTCTATTACTGTGCACTGGCCCCTCGCAAGGGCTGCAGCGCAGCCTGATTGGCAGCTCACTGGCCCCTCGATGATTAAATGCTTCTGAAACCACGATGTTGCTCAGCCTGACCCTGACTTGGCTGGCTGTGTCATAGGCACGATACTTTCATTTTTATCCTGATCTCGACATGGCTGTGACTGTGTGTGAACCAAGCAGCTTGGCAAACAGAAGGAGCCTTCACTCTGCTTTGTGAGTTCACTTGATTTAAGAAACACTTAGTCCACCCCACAAAAAATTTTGATACACGGGGGATTTAAACTTTAAATTACCCTTAATCCCTCGGATATTTAGTATGAGTCTAAAGAACCTTCCCATCACCTCCCCAGTAACAAACACTTCAGGAGATAAGATTTCTGGCTTTCGGAGATATCTGGCTACAATTAACCTTTATAGAACAGTAGGGAAGGTATTTCAAGCCAGGAACAGACCAATGCCCAGGCTCCTGTTGGTCAGGCAGAACAGCACAATCCTCTTTAAATGAAAGACACAAGCGTCAGGCTATCTCCACTTGTGTAGAGAGCCCTCAAGCTGCAGGAAAGGAGGTCTCCAGTTCCAAGATCCAGTGGTACCTGCAGATTAATACTCCAAAGCAAAGAGAACGTGGAGAATCAGAATGCTGCCAAAGCAGTCAGGCCCAACTCCCTGCTGCCAAAGTGAAATTATTCTGGCCTCTCTTCAGTGGATCAATAGCTGCATATGTCATGGAACAATGGAAACCCAGGTGAGGGGAGTCAGATCAGGACCTGCAAATAGGAAATCTGCTCACAGATTCCCAAGGGCTCCACCAGCAGAACACTTCAGAATGCCATCCCCTCTCCCCACCAGCATGCACGAGGCACTCGGTTACGGCTATGAAGGACACACTTGCCAGAAAGGCTGCTGTGGAGTCCTGCCTTCTCCTGCCAAAACTTGTTCACTTTAATTGTTTAATTGATCACTCAATATTAGAAAAAGGAATTACCAGACGTTCAAATCTGTTAAGCACTAAAAAGGACAGACAAACATAGACCTCATGCTGCAAATTCAATCCGGGCGAGGGGGATAATTTAATCACATGTTGCTGGTGGCTTTGTGACGTAGCAAGTCTATCGGGGACATCGCAGCATCTTGCTTTTCCACCACACTCATTCCCACCATACCATTCCCTGGAGATGCAGCTGGACTAGTGCCCCGCTATCCAAACACGGGGGGGGGGGGTTAGGAGGAGGCGGCTGGCTGGCTGTTGAATACCCAACCCATATCTAAATCTGCATTTTGCAAACAGCCTGTAGCTTTATACAGTGCTACCCATGTTTTCCATATTCTCAGTAACCTGGAGGTTGGCTGTGTCCCCTCAGGGCTGCAATGACTGCAGCTGTGCTCTTGAAAAGCTGTGGGCTTCTGTCCTGAATATCTAATCCCTGTGAGGCTGAAACGAAGCTCTTAAGAGTTCTGAAGCTCCCAGATGCCCAAACCCCCAATTTCATGAGTATCCATGAATATTATGAAATTAGGATTCACCCATAATGGGCTGAACCAGAACCCTAGATCCAAACATCCCCCATCTTTGAAGCATTCAGAAATTCAGAGCTTGATCTACAGCCTCTCTCTCTCTCTCTCTCTCTCTCTCTCTCTGCTTTATACCAGAGCTGGGCCTCAGCTGTAGAAATTCTGATGCAATGGCACACACTGTATCCCCCCGCTTTCCAAAGAGAGATCCCAGATTGCGAACACTAGCCAAGCTCCACAACCATACGGGAAAACAAGCAGTAAGTGAGCATTGGGATACAGCCTCATTAAGGTCCCATCCAACTTCCACTGAAATCAATGGGAAACTTTCCATTGACTTCAAAGGGATTTGGCCCTAAGGGAAGAGGAGTCTAGAGCATCCACCACAAAAATAAGGTATCAGTGCTTGGATGCCACTGCTTCAACGATAAGAATAGGCTGAACAAAGACAAATCTTTTCATCTTACCTGTACTGTGTCAAGATAGACCAGGAAGCTGGAATCCACCTTCTGAAAGTTAACAGTGGCCAAAGCTGTTGAGAAACAAGAGTCTTTACTAGTGCTGATAAATCAATCCCCTCAACTGATGGAACGTTTCCATATACCAGGATGGGGCATCAACCTGTCACCAACTCAGAGGGAAAATAAGCCAATTACTGAATCATTAACACAACATCCTGCAGCACGCCTGGGTGCTCCTTGGAGGTCTCCAATTCAAATCCTGACCTACCATGAAGCTTCTCAGCTTGTGGACTTCGACAAACAGTGGAATAGCTGCAGGCCACATTCCTAGCTTTGAATGTTCACACAGAGATACAAGCAAGAAATAACAGCAGCCCACCTCATGGGATATCCCAAGGCTTAATTAGCATCCGAAAGCACTTGGAGATCCTTGGATGAAAGGCACCATAAAGGAGAACTGTTATTATTAGAAATCATATCTGGAGGCAATTCTGACCTCCAAGCTTTAGCTGCAGGATACTCTATCCCTGGCAGAGGCTTACAGCTTAACGGTTCTGTGGGGGTAGGTGAACAAGAGAGGGATTGAGAAACCACAATACAAATGAGCCAGATAGATCTCCCAATTAAAGTCTACATCTCAGCAGGGAGACACACAGTGTTTCACCGGAAACAAGCCAACAGCTAGGTTATGCTCTTTGCACGCTGGGTGAAAGGCACTGACTGCGTAGTCCAGGAGAACTAGTGCACGTGCCACTTTGACAACATACATGGCTACCCAGTAACCAATATTCCTCAACCCAGCAGGGGCTGTGGTGTGAAGAACCCTTAACTCTTCTCTTGCCCTTGCCTAACATTTAAGACACTCCAGTGCAAGAGCTCTGCGATGTAAGGTGCAGTGGTACAAGTATTGTTAATACAGAAGTACATTATTCCACAATAATCTAAAAGAGCTGGCATCAGCTCCAGCCCCTGTTTTGTCAAGCACAATGATTCAAACAGACTATTTACAAGAGCCAGAGCCAGCAGTTCACCATTTTTACCTGGATTTTCACAGATTTCTGTGACCAATGTGCGAACCCTGAGACTTTGGTACAGACAAGCAAGTCATTTCTTTTGCAAGAACAAAACGTGAGTTTACTGCTGGTGGAAGGCACTGGTTGAAAGCCCTGGAGACAAGGTGCCCAGTATTGCTCTTAGTGCAAATCAAGAACTCCACTGAAACTGGTGGGAGAACAAAATCGAGCCCAAATACTCAGATCCGATAAAGGATGGGCAGCAGCAGGGTAAGCTTTACACACATCCCACCCCAGTGCACTTCAGTCCTGACCTGGAGGGACCAGGAGTTTGGATTCTGTGGCACATTTAGCCCTTACGTTCACTGTCAAGACTGCCAACGAGATTGCCAATTAGTGCAGAGTGTGATGGTAGTTTAATGGGATGAGGCCACCTGTCCACTCGGAATTAGCAATACATTGCTGAGCAGCTATCAAAGACACTGGGGAGCGACAGAGCAAACCCAGATATAATGGTGAACTAGCTAACTAGGTTCTCTGGAAGCTCTCCTTCCCTGTCTGAAGCACCTCCCATCTTCACGGAGTACAAGAGGCAGTTTTTGATAGGATGCCCCAATAACAGCCACCCACAGCCCCGTGTCTACCCCCTTGGTTGAAATTGTAATCTGCACAGCGATGCAAAGCCTGCTCCCAGGGCCCTGCCTGATGAACTGGGTTGGATGCTGGGGATTGCTGTGCGGGAGATACTTTACCCTACTCCAGCCTGTGGAGAAGTATTGAAGCTTCTTGGCATTGCCACGCCAGCCTCAGGGTTCAAAAAGCCTCTGCAGCTCTTGCACCTCCTTCCTCAGCCCAGGTCGATGGCTGATGGATCCATACAGACTGCAAGCTACAGGCTTCAATGCTACCCCCAGAGAGCTGCAGCATGTGGCATATGCTGTGTCCATGGGTGTGGAGGGGATGCACACCATCAGAAGCCTTGCTCCCGCCACTGCACTGATTCTGAGGCCAGTAGGGTCCTTTACAGCCACAGAGCAGTGGCTAGGAGAGAACTACCAGACTGGCTACGACACCCTGGGGCAGATGCCCTTCCATAATGGATATTCTTCTCTGCAAGGCACCTGTCAGCCACCAGCATCAATGGGAATCACGCACACTTTTAAAAGGAAACCAAGCCTCCACTGACGAGAAGAATGAACCAGGCCTCAGGATCATGGCTTTATATTCCTCTCCAACCTCATGGCAGCAGTTTCTCCTCTCTCATCTTTCTGCCTATTTCTACAGCAGATTCTATTACCTTCCCTTTTGTGTTTTCAGCCACCTTCCTGCTGCTGCAGCATCACTGGAAGCCCTAGTTATTCCGCATTCCTGATTACTTGACATGTTGACTCTAATGAGCAGATTGTTTTGACATCTAAAATGCGAATTGGTATCAAAGCCATCTCATCATACAGCCCTCTGGAAAAGACAACTCCACACGAGAGAGAGCTCCAAGGCGGTAAACATTCCCAGGAAAGGCAACGAGTGCTAAAAAAGGGGATTTCCACCCCCATCCCTTCCAAATGCTGAGCTCACTGGCAGGGAGAGAGTGACCCTGTGTGGACAAGGCTGGAAACTGCTGTAGCTGAAAGAAAAACTGGAACAGGCTACACTAAGTCGGGGTGCAACTCCACAAGCTTCAGAGTTACACCAAGAATGCATTCCCCCCGCTTTATTTATTTCAAACGTAAGAGCAAAGAAGAGTGGGGAACATCTCTTATTTTGTGATCTCCATGCAGTTCTCTCTGGACTGAACATCAGCAGCACTTGTGACCAAGGCTACGATTTAGCCATGGGTATTTTTAATAAAAGTTATGGTCAGGTCACGGGCAATAAACAAAAAGTCACAGCCCATGACCTGGCCATGACTTGTACTATAAATACCCCTGACTAAATCGTAGTTGCTGGGTGAGGGTGGGGGCGCTCTGGCAATGCTACTGCTGCTCTGGGAGTGGGTCGGGCAGGCTCCAGCATGCCACTGCTGCTGGGGGGGAGTGGTCTGGGACCCCACCGCCGTGGCTCTGGAAGTGGGAGGGGTGGCCCAGGGCCCTGCCACTGCTCCTAGCGCCAGGGCCAGCTGCCTGGGGCTGCCTAAGCAGCAGCCAGTGTGGCTGGCCCAGCTGCTAGGCCGGCCCTGGGGTCAACCACTCCTGCTGCTGCAGAAGTCACAGAGGGAATCCGTGACCTCCGTGAAAGACTCGCTGCCTTACTTATGACTAACATAGCCCTGGGACCTGCAAACCGTTACACAGGAAAGTAATCATTACTCAGATGGGTAGGCCCACTGAAGTCAATGGGAATAGTGAAGTGATTAAGGGCTAGTTGCAGGATCAGGCACAGAAAAAGGAACATCTCAATATGGTGCTGTATACAACACCATCAAATGCAGAACACAGACACTGGAGCTCATGCACCTGGGTTTCTGTATGGCTAGGTGCTAAACTGGGTTTCTAGGAGTTATTTTCAGGGAGATCATAGCTCGTTAGGAGGATTGATTTTTTCTGAGATTTATATCACAAAAATCAACTTGTCTCTCCCGACTCCTCTTCGCACCCGAAAAGCTCCACGCTCTAGGGACAAGTGTGCAAATGCCACAGTAACCCACGGCTAGCCAGCCTGCCCCTCTACAAACTATTTTAAACCCTTTCAGAGCGGTAAATTTCAGTCTCCCATTTCGGCTTTTCATGAGGCCTTCTGACTTTTAATGTAAAATCCAAAATCCTAACAAAAGGTGATTGCACTTTTAATAATTGTTAGGGTACCAAGTGCTTACATGTAGGCATTTTTAATATGTTAAATTGAAATAAATAGCTAGGGCAGTATCTTTAGCATCAACAGCAATTTCAACCTCTTTGCTCAACACCTCTTGGTATCTGATCTCTTACATCTTCCAAAGAACGCTAATGGAAGTTGCAGATGCTCATCACCAAACAGGACAAGGTAGCTATATATGGTTAAACCTTATTATATCCAAGCTGTTCATCCCTATCAGCCCTTGACTCCTCCACATGGTCTGAAAAGTGATATATAGCTCCTCGGTGCTCCAACATGCTGTATATCCATGGTGCAACTCTGCTGCCATCCATATCCCAGTCATTACATTGAAAAGGAGTGTGCACTAAGCTCTTTGGGACTCTTTTTTAGTTCTGTGCTTGTACAGCATCTAGCACAATGGGATCCCAGTCCTTGACTTGTGCTCCTATGTGCTAACACAACACAAAAAATAATAAATAATAAAGATGTACCTAAGGAAATGCACCTCCCCTCATTTAAGGCATCAGTCTTTTCCACCATTCCAGACTAGAAGAGTAGCTTTAACTTTTCCCCTTGAAAAGCACTGCAATGCCACATACCTCCTTCTACGTAGCCAGAGGAGAGTCCATCCTTGTTGTCAGAAGTCATTAACAGTTCCACAATCCCTCTGTCTAACAGGGCCTAAATGGGGGGGAGGGGGGAGAGGGAGAAAAAAAATCGTGTTGGGTGGGACCCGAATTTAACATTTCACCGGCACACGAAGGAGGTACAGTTCAGTACCATCTTTCTTTGCAGTGGAGGAAGGAGGATAGGGGACAGACCTTTTGGCCAGATACTTCCAAACTATTTTTTGTCCATCCACTGAAAGAAATGGAAGAAGTTTCATCTGGGGCCACAGCTGTGGACTTCACAATAAACCACTGTGCTACTTTCTGGCCAAAATGGGCTATGTAAATATCAAACCACATCTTATTCCTGTTTTCATTGAAGTTAATGGCAAAATCCCCATTCATTTCAATGGAAGCTGGCTCCTTCCCTTTGACCTGCTGTCACACTTTACTATAAGAAGAGAAGTGGTTGAAGTATATATATTTTGAAGCTATCACAGCCTCCTATTCTGCCTCCCTTCATTTTTGTCCCAGTGAGATTCTTTATTTGACTGGATTGGCCCTCCCAAATTTCAGGATTATGTATCCCTGTTGGGCAATATTTTGAACATATCTGGTAATTCCGCTGCTTCCAACTGCAAGGGGAATATAGGGGAAGTAGGCAAAGAAGAACCGTCTGCCTTCCTACCACTTAATATAGAAGACCAGGGTGGGTTAACAGAATCACGAAGTAACGGACACATCTCTCATTCATTTCTGGGCAAAAGGTCATAGGTAACTATGCCAAGAGAATCCCTGAATGGTAAGTTCTGATGGTGACTTCTCTTAGTTCTCCATTCTACTTTTACCACGTAGTAAAACGGGGATAAATACATCTCAGTCTGAACCAGCTACCTGCAAGGATTCATTAGCTAATGTCTGTAAAGCACTTACATGACGAACGTTTACATATTGCACAAAGGAAAGTTACATTAAATCAATATTATGACTGAGAACTTAAAGAGACATTTCAGAGATACATTGGCCTGGTTCCAGTTTCTCTGCCAATCTCTGTTCATCATTATATTGATTCGCAATCACGGTTATATCTTAACAGACACTTATAGTGGGGCAGAATTCAGCTACTGTGGGAATTTTGGAATTTCTCTCACTTGCACTTATTTAATATTCCTAGAGTGCTGCATTAATGTTAGCTTTGTATTTATTTATTTATTTATTTTACCTGGAAGTAAGTAAAAAAACAGTTTTCAGAGTAACAGCCGTGTTAGTCTGTATTTGCAAAAAGAAAAGGAGTACTTGTGGCACCTTAGAGACTAACCAATTTATTTGAGCATGAGCTTTCGTGAGCTACAGCTCACTTCAGGATGAAATGAGCTGTAGCTCACGAAAGCTCATGCTCAGATAAATTGGTTAGTCTCTAAGGTGCCACAAGTACTCCTTTTCTTTTTAAAAAAACAGTGAGTCGCTGCACATTGAAATGCATTACAGGATTTCAGGGTACAACAGGAAAACCAGAATTAGAAACAGAGTCAAAGGCAGGCACAGGTGTGTGTATTCAGATAATCACAGCAGCAGTATGCTCATGTACCTTGAGGAAGATGGCGGCTGGTACAGGCAGTCATGACAAGGACACAGAAGGGTAAAGGCAGCACCTGACAGGGTGTGAGGGAAAGTGGGACCTTAAGGGGCTTTTTTGTTTGTTTTGTTTTTTAATTTAAATGTGAATTTTAGGATGATTGCACCATGTTAACAACAAACACAAGTCAGTCTACAGTCACAGATGGGCAAAGGGAGGTGAAATAACCAGCCCATCATACTCAAAACCCAGGGGCCAAGCCAGGAACAGAACCCAGGAGTCTCTCTGCACCAACACTATACCACACTCTCATCCAAAGCCAAGAGCAGAACCCGGGAGTCCTGATTTCCTAGTCCCTCCTCTCTAACCACTAGACAACACAGCCTCAGACAGGAGGTATCACACACAATATCAGACCAGAAGGAAATAGCCTTGCAAAATTCTATTCACCCACTCGTCTGGGGCATGTAATTTGTTTTGACAGGTGAGTGAAATATCACTAGCTCTTTCATCGTCATCATTGTCATGGTAAAAGTGAGCAAGCGGGCTGGTAAACTGTAAAGTCTGATCTCAGAGCAATGCAATTAGTGCCATCTCCATGCCAGAGTGGTACAGGACCCAAACAGCCATTTACTTACATGCTCATCACTTGATATAAGAAGTGGGAGTGTGAACTCGACAGACTTTTTTAAATGGCTCTCACAATCTTTGCTCAGGCTAGAAATCAACCTTCTAACCTGTTAACCGGGACATGTCACATTTAACCCTCCAAGGAGGTGAAGATTGAGTTAGCGCAGGAGGGGAATCATTCAAAAAGGATTAGGAACCTCGCCACGTGACCCCTTCAGTTGAATACTTGCAGGCTAGTTGTGAGGAGTAAGATGACCTGAGCCAGAACTAATCCAGTTAACTCTCCAACTGGCTTCTAGCACAAGGGGGCTGAAATACCTGCAAGGTTAAAGCAGGAGTTATCAATGCCATGGCAGAAAAGCAGGGGACACACTGAGTTTATGATGAAAACCTGGGCCTGTAAACACAATACTCTAGGGAGTGGAGTCTTAGGGGGCAAAAAGAGGACTGCGCCACCTGTTTGAAGCCAAGGAATGTGTGAGAGGAGGTCAGTCTTCGTTCACCCAACCCAAGGTCTTAATAGTTACTCTGAATCTTAAACATTTGCAGCACAAGCATTTGAAAACAGAACACCTCCCCCATAACACACACACAGCAGGATGCTGAGCAAATAACTTCCCTCTCATACATAACAGGATCTTTAGATTCTCACGGAAAGATGACCCTCTGAGCTATAAAGTGGCCCCAGTTAATTGTTTGCACTGGCATGGGTATTGTGCCAGCAGCAGGTAAGCAAGTCAGCATGGCTCATATCCGATTCACCAGGATAACACAGCCTCCTCGAGTCCACACCAGCTCTTTGTGCCCAGCTCAGAAACCCAGACTGGGTCACGGTCTCTGCTTGATGAGGATGAGGGAGGCCTTAGTCAAACTAGCCTGCCTGGCCAATATTGAACTCCAGATTACAGAGGTTTATGAGGAGGCTTGTTTCTAGCTCACAGAAACCTCCCTCCCAGGGAAGGCATTGGATCAGGCATGCCTCAGAACGACCACAAAACTGCTTCTGATCTGGAGAATAGGAATGAGCACAGCCAGGGGACAGCCTTGCCCAGGGCCAGGTGGGTATCCTTGTGTTTCTGGGAAGAGCTCATGGAGTGCAAACAGTCAGCATACACGGGCTCTTGTCTGCAGTGAAGAGGTTAAACAGGGCCTCTTTCCCCACTCCCAACCCCCATCGAGATACACGGTGGATCACTTCACCTGCTACAGGGGCATGGGTATTGGAGGTTAGCTGGATCAGACACTGACCCTGCTGATGTTCTCCAGGTGTGGTCAGGTGTCAGCAGAGGTCTGTAGGAGTGCAGGAAAGGAGGAAGCTAAAGAGCAGGCTCAAGAGTGGGAGTGCCAACGTTACCGTTTTAATGTAGGTCAGGTACTGAGGGTCTTTGGCGTAGGAACCATATTCATTCTCCACCTGCACCGCGATGATGGGGCCCCCTTTCTTGTACTGTAGGGAGAGACGGGAGAAGCTGATCACCAGGTTCAGGGTTTCTAACCCAGCTGAACCTGGGGTTATACCGGCCCTGGGCTCAAGAAACGAATGCCTATGAGGAGGAGAGGGGAAATCACACTTCAACAGTTAAGGTGGAAAAGCCTGTGCCTTCCAAGCTAGGAAAAACCTGCACTGTCACTGCTGTGGGGAGAAGGAGGGTGGGGAGGAAGAGAGTAATCTAATGGAAGCTTCATCCTTCTGCACACCTTCTTCCTCCATAGAACTCAGTAAAAGATGAGCTAGGATTGCCCCCCAAGAGCCCACTTAAAAGCAACTCACTAGATCTGTGAGACTACCATGGCCAGCTGCAGTCTAGGCTGGTTCATAAGGTGGAGTAAGCACGTTTGCCAGTTTATCCTGTTGCCACTGAATGAGTGGACTCTAATGCTTACAGCAGCCAAGTCCTGGAAAGAGACAGTGAGGCATCTTACTTGCCTGAAGAGGGACCACTCTGGCCATCAAGTGATCAAAATAAGCATCCACGGCCTCCGTGAAGCCCTTGTAGGTTGTTCTCAGTTGCATGTCAGGATCTTGGAGTAGCCAGCTAGGAGAGAATAGAAGGAGATTCCTAGAATAACCAGAAACTGTTCAGCAGAAGCAGCAGCAGAGAAAATAGACTGGGGACCCACTTCTGCTCCAGCCCGCATGCATTACTCCACTCGCTTACACATCACAGAGTTCAGGCAGAAAGAATTGCCATTTTTAGGTCATCTGGCTCAGCAACAGCTCCATCCTGCAAGGTGCTGAGGACTCCTTGAGAGGTGTTGAGCTCCCAGGGAGCTAGATGGGAGCTGAAGGTACTCTACATCTCTCAGAAAGCACATGGTAGTATCAGACTCTAAGCTAGATATACTCAGGACATAATCATGGACTGTACTTTTACCCTGTGCCTTCACATACACATGTGCACAGACATTAGCGATTTTATCCTGGATTCACATTAACTGTAGCCAAAGTGCAGTTCGAGCGACTCATTAAATGACACATAGTAAAGTTTGCTTTATTCTCTCTTTAACCTACTCCCAGACCAAAACACACACAGCTTCCAAGTCAAAAGGGCTTTTTCCTAGCAATAGTTCTGCAAAAGCATTTGGGACCTCAATGTCAAGCTGGATTATCTCTATTTCAAACATCAGTCCCAATAATAAAGATCCTGCATCAGAAGTTTAGACATTAGTGTGGATAATAAAAGAGGCAGAAGAGAAGCCAGTTTGCTCTCCCTGTGCTCTCTGCAGCGTTAACAGGAAAATGCTTGTTTGTGCCATCAGTTCAGCAGCAATGACTCAAAGACATAGAAGGAGCAGATGTACTGAATAATGACAGTCACTTTACATGTATATAGCATCTTTTATGACGGAAGGGGCATGTGAGTTAAAATCCCTTCACCCATGACTGCAGGGTGGAGGAGACACGGGAGGTGAACACAGCAGCTATTTAGCAGCAGAGAGCAACATTACACAGACATTTATGCCATGAATGGCAAAGGAATCCCATGGGGCATTTGAGCATGTTCCATGTAAGAAAGGAACACTTTTACAGAATCACTTTCCTGAAAATAATCCCATTAAGTACATTTACAATGCAAACCTCCACTTACATTTGTTAATGAGTCCAAATCAAGATTCTGGATTCTAACCACACGTCACCCCCTCTGTCATCCCAGTACTTTGGAATATGAACTTGGGAGACTCAGTCCCATTCCAATTCACATTCATGATACCTCATGGGCTAAGCCTTATATCTCAGAAGATAAAGAGGTCCTTTGTTTTGGAGCTGGATCATTCTTGAGCCATTAGTGGTGGAAAAAAATATGCTGTTGACAAAAGGAGGTGGCGGTGAATTGTGAGAGCAGCCTATGACCTCCATAGTCTATAGTGACAGGGAAGAAGAGGAGTATTCTTGAGTTTTCTGCATTCTTACAACCAATGCTCCTTCATAAAAATACATCCTAAACCAAGCTTCCAACACCTCCAAATCACCACCCCAACACACAGCATCCTTTCAGATGATCTGTCCCTTCACTTCTAGTGCAGGTTTACAGGATGTAATTGGTTTGTTTGGGATAACAAAGGAACAATCAACGTTTATCCAAGTGCAGTATACTGCAGAGCTATTACAATCTAATCTCAGTAACTCTGCTCATTGCCTGTCCCTACAGGAAAAAGCCTGGGCTAATGGTAAGAGCAAGGATCCGAGAGTCAGAACTTCTGGGTTCTACATCCCACTCTGCAACTGTGTGGCTCTGGCTAAGTCACAACCATGCTTTGCCTCAGTTTCCTGAACTGTAAAATGGGGATACTATTACTTTATCAGGCAAAAGGGGCTCTATGAGTGCAAAATATGTTACAACAGTGACCTGGGATCAGCTAATAATGCAGTCATTTTCGACTAATATTATTTCTAACCAACTGCTTCCTGTTATCACAAGCAGCTATGCCATCATGAGTGATGGTGATAGGATGGGACAAGAGAGAATCTCTAAGACCTTCACAATCTCAAAACTCTACTTTAATTTTGATTCCCAGGTGGCAGCACATCTTGCTACCACCTGGGCCCCCAGGCTTGCACAAAACAGTTTGTTGCATGTTGTGGCGAAGTGTCTATGCAAAAGCCTCACATCCCTGCAGGAGGATACCCCAGGGGCCTTAATCAAACTCAGTCTCCTGATAAGATTACTCTAATTGCATTAAATAGCCAAAACACTCTGAACTCATTTTGTCTGAGAGCAAGGAGAGCGTGAGTTGCAGCAAAAGTGAGACAGAGAGACAGTGGGGAGAGATCATCCCAAAATTTCATCTGAGCCAAGCTCCTCCACTGAGGTTAAAGCTCTGGTGAGCAAGACAAGGAAAGATAAACAAGTGGGACTGAACGTTGGCAGCTGTCCCATTGGGATCTGGTAACCAGGAGAGATTCTCAGTGCTTACGGGTTAGATTTGACTCTCAAGGGCTCTTACCATTACCAGGCTGCTGTAAACATGAGACTCCACTTATGCAGTGGCAGCGGGATAACTGGTAAATGTGCTGACTCCAGCCTTATAAACCAGCCTGAGCTGCCGCTGGCCATGACAGCCTCACAGATCTAGTGAGTTGCTTGTAAGTGGAGGTTTTGTGGTGGGGGGGGGGGGGGGGGTGAAAAGGTACTCAGGAGATCAGAGCTTTAAAAGAAGTTCTAATAGAGGGATGAGGGAATCATGGGACATTATTGCTCCCATCCACATCGTATGTGTGTCCCTATAGGGCTATTAAAATGAGCCCTGGGGTGAATGAATCCTTATATCAAGTTGCAAATATCATTATCTGTATTTTGTAGACGGTGAAACTGAAGCATAAGGAAGGTAAATCTAAGTCACACAGTGAGTCAGTGATAGAACATGGATCTCCTAACGCCAATTCTCTGCTCTAACCATTACATACCACAGCCTTAAAAAAACACCAAAAAACTGTTCACAGCAGAACTCTAATCTCAGGTCTACTGTTTGTAATGCTCTGAAAGGACCAATGACTGAGTGGGAATATTTCTGCTATGAGAAATGACCATCTCCTCGAAATACACAGGCTGTAACATTTAATCATTTCCTAACATTATTTCTGAATCTCTGCAGGAGGCTGGGCTCCATGACCCAGAGAGCTTGTATGTTCCTATGGTCTTACAAACGCAAAATAGACACAGTCTGTCTCAAGTTAAGGGCTGAATGCCTGAGCATTTGAGTCAAACAAAGAACCCAAATCCATGTGACTACCATGCATACGCTTACCTGGGAAGACCACCAAGTTCCCATTCAGAGCAGATATAGGGTCCCGGACGCAGAATCACCCACAGTCCAACTTCAGCTGCCAAGGTAAGGAAGGCCCTAGGAGATCCAGACAACATTAATTATTGCCTCGCTAAAAAACCACCTGGTTTCTGTGCATTCCTAATGCACCCATGACAATGTTGTCTAGGCAGCAAAGTCAAAGAAAATTGTTTGATGTAGCAACAATAGGAGGCGAATCCAAATCAGTGGGTTTCAAAGGCCTCAAAAAATTAGAGGGGTAGTGGGCACAGAGGCTTAATGCAGTCACATGATCAACAGCAATACCATTATTCCATTTAACTGGCACTGCCCACCACCTGACTCCACAGAACAGAGTGGTTCTGACCTAACCATGAAGGCAGGCTGCCCAAAGAGCGAACTGAGCGGCCTCTACCCAGAGGAGAGAGACGATTCATCACTGGACAGATGGCACCAAGCACAATCACCACTCTCCCCCGACTTTCCACTCAAGGACAAGTCAGCGGGGGTGATGCCGAGAGTCAATGGATGACCCTCACTGTTGCTGAGTACGGAAGGGGAAGGGAAGAGCATATGGGGGGAGGGGCCTTTTGGAAGGAGAACAGAGATGTATAATGGGCCTGTTACATATTAACAAGCATGCAAATAAACCCCCAACACAAACGCAGACTAGCTACAAACTTTTTGTGGATTTTTGCATACCTGCTCCAACCTAGAAGTGTCTAGTAAGATACTATTACTTGGCACTTCTCTTCCGTTCCTATTTTACAGATGAGAAAGATAAGGCACAAAACAGACTGAGTGCTTTGCTCAAGGTCACACAGAGTCAGTGGCAGAATCAAGCCAGTTCTCCCAACTCCCAGTCACCTGTTCTAAACCACTAGGCTACACTGACGGGGTTACCCAAGAGGATATCTGGGTAGGGAACAGCTCCATGCTCAACAAAACAGTCGCTGAACATGGTTGCTGTGAGCAGGGTCTCAATAGAGTTTGCCTCAATGATATGGTCAGGGAATGTGTCAGAACCCTGTTATAGATGTTATCTAGAGCAAACCTTAGAACCAACCCTGCATCTTTCTCCGTGCTTGACAAGCAAACCAGCCTTGAAACTTGCTGAAATCAACTGTGAAAGGAGTTCCTGACCCTATCCTTGAAACCAAAACCAAGGAGTGTGTCAAACCACAGTCTTCTAGCATAGTCTTCATTGGAGGCCTAGGAAGGAGGCACTAAACAAACCAGGACTGCCTGATGTGGTGGTTATTTGGTGAGGAGGGGGAAGGGGATAACGATCTGAACATTTTTCTACATGTCCCTATAAGACCATCTATGCAGCAGAAGTGAGCTGTAGCTCACGAAAGCTCATGCTCAAATAAATTGGTTAGTCTCTAAGGTGCCACAAGGACTCCTTTTCTTTTTACACTTACTATGGAAACACTTCTCTAGCAGTCAACTTTATCCTTCCTTAACAGGAATTGCATCCTAAAAAGTTATTACTCAGGGAGAGGCAGCGAACCTACAACTAGACAGGATCAGGGATGTATTTTTATTCTAAGTACAATCACATTCAAATCCAACAAGCCACCTGGGGTGCAAACAAAAATGCAAACACTCAAAGCTAATTGTTCTTACTCTTGTCTCCCACACCCCCCGCCCTGCCCCCTACACTCTAACCAGTGATAGCAGTAGAGTAAAAAAAAAACAAAACATCTCCCCACAACTTATTGCACCACGTACTCTAGATCCAGGTTTCCGCTGAAATCAAACTTCCCACTCGCTGCTTCGTGAAGGTTCCACGGCACATACCTGAAAACACAGAGAGTCGGAGCGAGGGACTGGGAATTCACACACTGAACAGTGAGGCTAGGACTGTGGGCC
Organism: Eretmochelys imbricata; assembly: GCF_965152235.1. Taxonomy (NCBI): domain Eukaryota; kingdom Metazoa; phylum Chordata; order Testudines; family Cheloniidae; genus Eretmochelys; species Eretmochelys imbricata. Next base: position 10,986,250 of record NC_135593.1, on the reverse strand, counting down.
CTTTTCCCCTTCCTCAACACACTGCCCTCTTGTGCACACCACTTCTAGCCAGGCACAGAGTCAGGCAAGCTTACAACTATTTTTGCACCTATGTAAAGGGGTATATGTTGATGTTACTTCACTCTGAGGAGCCAGCAGTTAGAGTAGGGTGGGGCTGTCTTTATACCCCACTTCTTACACTCTCCTGTTAGATGCTTTTCTTCCTACATTTCTTTCTTCCAGCCCTTTAGTATGTGACTTACACCAGCTCAGACGCCCTTAGGCTCGCTGGATCAAGTTCAGAGGATCAGTACGGCGGGAGGCCAGAGTGGGAGTCTAAGTAATGAAGTGAAAAGGAGTCTAAGTTGCTGTGACTTTCACACTGAAGGGACAGGTTTAGATTCACCTTGGAATTTAGTCTTTGGTGTCCAGATATCTCTTCATTGGCAAGGCTGAAGCATGTTTCCAAACCATTATCATGTTAACTAGCAACTGCAGAGCCTGGACCTGCCTTGCCACTGTGTCAGTGCTGAGTGACCAGACACATCAGACTCCCTCAGACATACCTGGAAAGCCAGAACTAATTGTGCAGGTTTTTGAGGTATATTGTAAATCTTAGAGAAGGTCAGAGTCAGATTTACGGACTGGCAGAACTGAAGGTAGTTAACAGAGTAGAGGTCACAAGTCAAGCAGGGCCTTGTTTGCTCCTTGTGGACAGAACACAAAGGGCACACTGCACAATACCCCCCAGACTCCCAAAGACAACAGCTCAATCTGTCTGCTCCATGCAGGACTGAGGGTATCAGTTTAAGAGCAAGATTAAACAGGCCCAAATCCAGCATCGGCTCAAGACCCCACATGATATTGGTCGAGATCAGTAGTTCTCAAACATGTGCTTACTGGTTCTCCATGGACAGCTCTTGCATCATTTAAGTACTAGCTCTTCTGGTTTCCAGATGTTCCTACAGACGTCCAAGCCTGGAGCCTGCAGAAGCAGCTAACAACAAGGAAGAGACATCTGGTTGGTAGGGGCTGCTGCTGCACAGCAGAAAGATTGGAACAAACAGGAGGTGCCCTTGGGACTCAGAGCCACCAGCAGGACTGGATCTGGTAGCCATCAGTTGGAGAACGTTCAGGGGAGCAAGGAATTAGCTAGCTGGATAGCATATTCAGGGGAAGGCCGATAACCTGCTGACAGGAAAACGTGTGCAGGGCAGCAGGGAAAGAAACCAACCTTTTAGGACTTGCTCTAGTCAATGGCAAAATCCCCACTTATTTAAATAGCCACTCTGCAGGACCCAGTTAGCGAAGGTAGCACTTACGTGGTGAGGGTGTTCAAGCCACATGTCTTCATCTTAACCATGCGATCTCTCCAGTATTCCTTGGGGACTCGGAAATAGTGCATGGAGCCCCCGAAGATGCGGAAGGGCATGCCTTCAAGGCGGAACTCAGAATCCTCCGCCTGCAGGCCCAGTGTTCTGCCCCACAGCTTCAGGGGGACCAGACTGCTCCAGTTAAACCTAGAATAGGAAGGAAAGCACGTCAACGCCTGAACTCCAGCAGAGGATCTCCCAGGCGATGCAGCTCATTTCACCCCACCTAGCAGGGTCGACTCAGTCCTTAATCCTTCCAAAGTAAATTGTGCACCATGCAGTTGTTTGCATGTGCGTGTTTCATATGAGCCCTTAAAAACCTCTTTGTCCTCTGTGGACATACAAAGAGCCCAGGACCTCTTTGTGTAAGAGTCTGGGATTTCCCCTGGAGTCCTGGGTTAAGATTTCCCTTCTTGTATTAGCATTTTATGTGCAAGTTGATTTATTGTGCTCCATTCCACAGGTGGCTGCATTTCAACCATGCTCTGTGTGTGTATAATGTGCAGAGTGCTTTGAGGTCATTTGGGATAGAAGCCATGATGCAAACCTAAGTTATTATTAGCTCTGACAAAGAACTGAGCTGTCTAAGCATACTTAGAAGAATTAGCATCCCCTGATGCTGTGTATTTCAAGTCATGGAAGAGTGGCTGGGTCCCTTTCCTACTCACTTTGGTCAGAAAAGACGGGACAGGAAAGATGGGAGCATTTCCGAGGTTTTTTTTAAAAAAGTCAATACATCATTAGCATAATTCCACTAAAGGGATAAATTGAGCCCATAATCCCTATAAACTCACTCCAACATGATCACTGCTCTCATTTCCCCCTCATCCCAATCCTCTCATTGTCTACCACGATGCTGTCTATCAAGCCACCTCCAATGCCTGGGAGTCTCCCACTAGCAGTCCTTCAAGTTCTTCTTGTTCCAGGAAACCTTCTTTGCTCCCTGTAAATTATTTTAATAGGTCCAATCACTTTACAAAAATAAATCTGTCACTTTACACTAGTTCTTCTCTGATATTATCCTAGGTGCAGAAATACCTCTGAATCGAATGCTTAAGAGTTAAAGGCAGTTTCCACCTGGCTAACATGATGCAAGAACAGGTCATCACAGCATATAGGGCAGCACTGAAGCAGGGAACCTTTCCTTTTCAAATCGTGATTTTCCAGCAATGTATCAGTGGGAAATTGGACTTTGTGAGCTCCATTTTCCCCAGATATGGGCACTTTAATAGGTTATCCACATTTGGACGCATACTGACATCTAGATGCCAAAAAGAAGCATTTATTTGCCTAGACACTTGCTTAATCTTCCAAAGATAAGGAGATACTGAGACAGATGAGCTTGTGCCCTGTTCTTCTACCTCAGGCAGCTTCAAGTCAGGAAAATCTCGCTCATTTTTCTGCATTAATATCTAAAAAACCTGACATTTCAGCAGGTGGCCAAGAAGACTCAGACAATGATGTTCTTCCCTGTTCTAATCCTGCCATACATCATCAGAAACACCCAATGCAGAAAACAGAAGACATCACATTCACAAGCCTTTTAAATAAATTATCTGCTTAGATGGTCACAATTATATCTGACTTCCCTTCAAGTTGATTCGTTCATAGAAGCAGCCATATTGTACTCATTAGCACGGCCTTCTAATCTACCAGGCCTCAATCCAGTAACCCTCAAGCAAGACCAGACACCACCCAGAAGTGCTTCTCCACCTCAGCCACTTCTTCTAGGAGTTCCAGTGCAATTGCCTACTGCAGGATTCAAATGAGTAGTTCTCAAAGGTCACTATAAAGAATTTATATCCATTGACTTTCTAATGAGAGGTGGGCATGTTGCCTTTTTCAGCCCACTCGAATTCCATAACTTCAAACCCAGCCCAGAAGCACAATGGCAGTTTGTTCCTGTGAAACAAGGTCACAGTCAGATACAAGACATAGCTCCCATTCTGAGCTGAGTAAGAACCCACGCGTTAGAAAGAAAGGTCACATTTAGAGGTGGTACTAGCTAAGCCTCTAGTAGTCTTCTACAGTAAGAGTCAAGTTTTAACTAGAGGACGCTGGCAGAAGGTAAAGAGGACATTTCAGAACACATGGCTTACATGGGATTGCACATAGGGGATCTGCAGTGATTAGTTCTCCTGGAACACAAGACAAGGCCACTACAAGGGAGCTAAATCTAAGACTTCCAATGCATTGCAAGGGCTGGCTGGCAAGCACAGACAGTACCTCTGTAGCACAGCATTCTCACAGGCCTCTGGAACGAACAGCAAGCCTGCGTAATACCTGGAAAAGGAAGCCTGAATTAGACACTGCTGTCTTTAGCTATTGAACACCAAGTGGATTTATTGTTGAATCATTAAAAAAAAAAGTAATAAAACTGAACAACAGAGAATGTGACAGGCCACGGGTCAGAAACCACTGTTATTCATAGAATCCGTACGTTTGTGAACAATAATGGATCTACACTCTAGTAAAGGAACAATAGCCCATATAACAGTAAAAGAGGAGCAAGCATGAAGTATCTGAGATGGTCACATCAAAAGACAGCCCACATGCAGGCAAACAGGATCAGAGATACAGATCCAATCCATATATGCAAGTGAACAGAGCCAGAGACCAAAGTGTGAAGAATTAATCACCTTCACATCTACTGTTCACTGAAGATCTAAAGCTGGACCAGTATGCCAAAAGGATCAGACAGCTCAGTAGTCATACCCAGCATTCCCCAGATTTGCTTCTGTTCCACAATGCAACTGTATATGAAAGAAATCATTTTCAAAGGGAGGTAGACTGGGTTCATCCTCAAGGCTGATAAACTGGCAGCTTGAGAAAGGATTTCACTAGCATTGGCTGCACTCAGGACTTAGGCTCATGTTTCTCAGAGTAGCCATTGACTTGCGGGTGCCTAACATGAGACATCTTTGGTCTCAATTTCAGAAACAGTGGCCACCCATCACTCCATTTTAAAAGCAATGGAGGCTGTAGGCACTCAGCGCCTCTGAAAGTCAGGGCCTAAAGTGCCACAAGCTTGGCATTCAAAATCAGTGACCTCTCTTGAAAATGTAGATCTAGATAACTACAATACTGCTCTTGTGGCTTTCCTATAACCCTTGTTACTGCAGTATCTATGTATCTTCCTACAGTGCCGGCCATCCAAATGCTTTGTAATCATACAAAGCCACTGTGTTTGGCAGACTTGCCTACATAAATAAATAAATAGAGCCATTCACAATGATCTGTAAAACAAAACACGTTTCCAGGGTTCAGCTCACTGGGAAGCGATTCTAGGTAGAATCATTTCTCTCCACACAGCTACATTAATTTGGGCTCTCCATTCCCATGAAGAAAAGTGACCACTCCCCTCCCTAAAAATGTGAATTGTCAAAGAACTTATTTCCATATTCAAAGAAAACTAACAAAGATGATCAGGGGAATGGAAAACCCATCTTATGAGAGGAGACTAAAAGAGCTTGGCTTGGTTAGCCTAACCAAAAGAAGGCTGACAGGTGATATGATTGCTCTTCACAAATATATCCGGTGTGTAAACACTGGGGATGGAGAAGAGCTATTTAAGTTAAAGGAGAAAGTTGACACTAGAAGAAATGAGTAAAATCTGCCTGTGAATACATGGAAAAGAATGTGAACCCGTCACTCCCTGATCTGCACAAGCCAGCAACTGACAAGAATGTCCCTCATTTGTGTGACTTCATTGAAACCCACTACCTGGATGAGCAGGCGAAGGCCATCAAAGAACTGGGTGAGCATGTGACCAACCTGCGCAAGATGGGGGCACCCAAATATGGGATGGCAGAGTACCTCTTTGACAAACACACCCTGGGGGACAGTGATAGTGAGAACTAAAGCCTCAGCATAGGCCACAGATGGGTTTCAGTAGGTCTCTTAGCTTGCTGCCCAGCAGTGCATGCATCTACTGTTGGATAATGTCATTCTGTACCAAAAAATTACACCTTTGTTTCTTTGTGTTTGTAACACCTTACATCCAATAAAGTGACTTGTTTAAAAAAAAAAACAAAACAAAAACAAAACATGTAGGTTGGAAATTAGAAGAAGTTTTCTAACCACCAGAGGAATAAGGTTCTAGAACAGCCTCCCAAAAGTAGTGCCTGCAAAAAACCTACTTAGTTTTAAGATAGAAGTAAGTTTATGAGTGGTATGGTATGATGTGGTTTACTGTGACAGCAGGAATTTGGGTTCAGTGGCCCAAGGGCTCTTTTCCGGTCCTCTCTTATGTCCTGCATCTCATGCTTTAGTTCTTCAGCTGGACACCTGCAAGGGTCAGAAACAGTGCTTGATTTGTGCCAGGGCTTGCCAGCGCTGAGCCACAGCACCTCTAGGCTTGACAGTTCATAGCGCCGGCACTTCTGGGCTTGCCATATCAGTTATGAAAGTAAAAAAAATTGCTTGATCCCTGACACCTCTTTCTTTACAAATTAAGCACGGGTCACGAAGGAAATTTTTCCTCACTGACATATTCTGGGTCTTTTTTTTTTTTAAATCCTTCTTCTGAAACATCAGACATGGCTACAGGTGGAGATCGGACACCAGGAAGGGTGGCCTGTACACTGAGGTAGTACAGGGAATTCTCTCTCTTATGCTTGGCTGGTGGGTTTTGCTCACATGCTCAGGGCCAAAAAATAATTTTCCCCCAGATTGGCAGAGGTGATGGGAGGGGTTTTGTTTTGTGCCTCCCCCACACACACACCCATTTTCCTCTGCAGCATAGGGTGTGGGTTGCTTGCTAGGTTCATCTGGGTCTCTCAGAATCAATCCCTGCCATTGCAGGTGCTTTGGACACTTGTGAACCCCAATCCCTCGTATTCTCTACCTGTGGCACAGAACAGTTTAGTTTCCAGAGTGCTGTAATACTTTGGTCTAATCGAGGTTACTGGGCTCAATGCAGGGGTAGCTGGGTCGTGATGTGCAGAGGTCAGACCAGATGATCTGGTAGTTCCTTCTGGCCTTAATGTCTATAATTAACTTATCTGTATGTGGCCAATTGGATGGTAGTGTTCCCAAAAAATCAAAATAGATGCATAATAAAAGGCTCCAGATCTGTCTGCAGAACAGGACACTGGCTGATTGAATGACAGTTTTGTTAGGAATTAACGCAACCTCTTGTAGCTTTCAATTTTTTTTTAAAAAAGTGAACACTGAAATAGCAACATCCAATTTTACAGCTTGGTGGTAGTGGTTGGGGAGAAGCTTAGAAGGGGCCTGGGGCACAAAGTTCTGATCCTCAGCTAGTATTCTGATACATTAGGATAAGGAATTTGGGTTTGGACTCCATTTCTGGGCTAGAGTTGCTCCTGGCTTACACCTGCATACATCAGCATGCAGGACCCTCCCATGGCGATGGGAAGCACAAAGTAGACCAGAATACAGGAAGCCAGCCTGGCCAGAGCAGCCAGATGGAAAGAAATGAGTCAGATAAGCTCATCCACTGGCCATACTCTGCCAACTAGGTTTCTGTTGAGCACCTATCCTGACTTAAAGCTATCCCCTCCAGTGCATCTCCCCAGGAAGGGTTGGTGGAAACCCCCTCTGCCCCACAGGAGGCCTCACATGCAGAAGTAGGTGCAATGATTTCCTTTGGGACAGATACACCTGGAGATAGCAGCCTTTGAAATCCACACCCAACCCTAAGCACGCAGGGTGTATTTCAGTCCTACAGAACAAGCTTCTATCTATCTGATTCTGTGGAGCCTGCCACATCCTGTTATCTTCAGCTGAAATTCCATAGCTTTCCTTTGGCGGTTGATGAGAGATCTCTCTGGTTTTAAAGATTGGTTTCTTTCCTCTACTGAGCTGAAAGCTCTGGCTTCTCTTTGGAAACTTTCTTTTCCTTCTCCCCTCAGATCACTCTCCTGCTCCTGTCTCCCTTTAACCACTTCCTCTCTGCTGTGCTGGGATCAGCTTCTTGGCTAGGCTTCACCCCACACCCCCTCTCCAAAGCAGTTAAGTGGCTTATGAATATTGCAGCAGACTGCACTGGAAGTTAAGACAAATTAATCTGTAGCTAGTCTCTCCTTAGTCAAGTTTACAAGCATTGAAGCTACGATTTTCACCTTTCTGCACCTTTGGATGGAAGTATTCATAGCCCTTCCTTTCTGGGATCACTTGCAGGCCATGTAGGAGAATTCCAGTAGCTTGAAAAGTGTCAAGTGAATTCACTGGTCACAGCTCTTTTAGCAACCAGAACAAAAAATAAACAGTTGTTTTAAAGCAAGGGCAACAATCAGAGATAAGCCTGCACTCTGAAGACTGGGAAACCAGATCCAGGTTCCTCAGAATTTAGATCTGAGGATGAGAGACTGGCTTGGGAAAATTGGTCTTTATTGCTCTTGCTTTATAAGGTTTAAGGTGAAATTCAAACAACTACAGGGGACAGGGAGGTGATTGTACAATAGAACCTCGGAGTTACAAACACCAAAATTACAAACTCACCAGTCAACCACACACCTCAGTTGGAACCAGAAGTACACAATCAGGCAGCAGCAGAGACAACAACATCAAAAGCAAATACAGTACAAAACTGTGTTAAATGTAAACTACTCAAAAAATAAAGGAAAAGCAGCATTTTTCAAAGCTGTATTGAGTCAATGTTCAGTTGTACACTTTTGAAAGAACACCCATCACCAATTCTGTGGCCTTGAAAAAAATGCAGGAAAATAGCTGTTTTATTCAAATTCATTCAAAATTTTATACCAAATTCATTCCAAATTGAGAAATCGTTTGGGACCTGAAAAAGCAGGAAAGCTTGTTTTTCTTTTCCATGTTATGAACAAACAGGAAAATGAAGGTGAAGACAACTGAGTTAGCTGCAGAAGCCAATATTTTAAGTTGACCTGGCTGACACTGTCGATTTAATTTTTGTTTTGTTTTTTAAAAATATTTCATTTAACTATTTTAGTTAAAAACAATTTTAACAAAAACAAACCTGATTTTAAAAAACTTGAATGTTTAACTAAATTAAAAAATTCATATGCTTGTTTTGTTAAAATATTATAGGTTTGCTGTTGAAGAAAAAAACCCCGAATACACACCATTGTTGTTTTAGTTAAATAAAACAATTTAAATGTCTGTCTGGTGATGTTATCCTCCAAATACAGCATGACAAGAAAATCCTCCAAATATTAATGATTAACCTATTGAACTGGAGATCGTTCACCTCCCAATGACTTCATAAATATCTGCTTCAATTACCTTTGGTAAATGAAATAACCAAACAATCATTCATTTTCTGATACAGCTGTAAAACTAATCTGAAAAGTTTTCAAAATAAATCACTTAAAAAATCTATAGTGTGTACCTTCTTAAAATGAAACCGACATCTATTGCTGTGTTGTGAAGAATACGTATTAAGGTTATAACAACCAATAAGAATGCACTTTTATGTAGAAATCCATGATTAAATAGAGTCTTCCTGACTAGAGATTTAAATCATGATTTAAATCAAATCCACCCTGCCCATAACGTTTGTTACGAGTTACGAACGTTTCAGAATTATGAACAACCTCCATTCCCAAGTTGTTCATAACTCTGAGGCTCTACTGTAGTTGGTTTATGTTAAGAATTGTCAAAAACAAATCCAGAACAGCCAAAAACTGGCTAAATGTCCCCATTGTGCCTCAATTAAGGGCATGAAATATAGCTCAGGTTTCAGTCTACTGCATTATTGTGATCCCTGTCCAGCTCTTTACCTCCCGGCAAGAACAGGGAAATCAAGATCTGATATTTCTAATATGAAAAAAACAAAGTAGTGTGGGGGGCTGTAGTTGAGGCTATTTGCACAAGGCAGCACTGAAGGGCACACTTGGGGGGGCGGGGATTTTTTGGAACAACTTTAAACCCTGCTCATTCCTGCTACAGAGGACTCCACAAAATCCAAGTTCTATTCATTCTGGGCTTCCCCCCATAGAGGATGGCCAAAGCTAGCAACCGCAACTTCAACATGCTGCTTATCATCTCTCGTTGTGACAGAGATCTTGCCCCACTGGGAAGAGTTCTATTTTCTGATCCAGCATCTCAAGTTTTATAACAGCTTATTTTCAACTGAATAGTGGAGGGACAATCAAGAAACACACTGGACTCCTAAGACACGTTCAAAAAAAAAAACAAAAAAAACCAACACTGCTCAAGGAAGAGACCTGGATGCTTTCACCAGGTATTACAGTTCATGAGGTTTCTGCTCAGAATACAAACCACGGCATAAAAACAGGAGTGGCTATGGAACAATCCTGCTCCCAATGAAGTGAATGGAAGATAAAGGTTCTCACCAGCTTTGAAAATCAGGCCACATTCAATTTAACTCCTAATATGGATTTAGGAGCACAAAACAGCCCTTGAAAAATCTGGCCATTAAAAACCTGAAATGTTTATATGTTCTAAGAGCATCCTCCTAAGCCTGAGTATATTCACCAGTGCTTTGTACAGCCTACGTTCTAATAACCTCAGTAAAGAGCCTCCCACGAATTTCCCTTGGGACACTATTTCACAGTTATGTTGTAGCTCTCAATGAAATACAAAATCCACTCACCCAGTACAGGGCTTTAATATCAGAAAGGACATGATCTGAAAAACACAGTGTCGAATTAATCTGTAGTGTAACTTCTTTGGCTTTAGTGGGAGTGACATAAGGGATAAAGTTTGGCCCATGACAGACGAGTGCGGGGAAGAAAGGGCCTAATACTTGGCTAAATGGAAAGTTAGATAAAGCCCAACTCTTATTCATGCTGAGCAGTATGTTACTCCACCTGTAATTCCATTGGTCTCAAGGTACTACTCAAAGCAGCGTTGGTATAATCAATCCCAGAATAAGCAGGATATGCCCAAAATCACAAATAAAAAGACAGAGCCCTGATATGAAAAAGCAAGAGATACCCCTGGCAGTTTCAAAGATGTGTTAGGTCCAGGACAGAGAGTGATTGATTCGTAAATGCATGTCATCCATCAAAGAGCTTCAGCGATTTTAGTAAACCCTCCAAGAGCCAAGGTCGATGGGGATAACGTAAGCTTACCACAGAAACTGATTTATAGTGCTGGCAACTGGTCTTTCCTTATCCATTACTTTTTATGATAGACAAGGAATTGCTATATATTACGTGTAACATTTATTTAAAGCTTTTAAATCATTTCTATCTGGTTGGGGCATTACTCTCTCATGCTTCCCGCACCAGATGAATGCTCGGTGTCAGTGATGGATTCTGAGTGGTGCCGTTTCTCTCTATGCATTCTGATAAAAGAAGATGTTGCTTCAGTTTTATCAGGTCTGAGCTCTTATGAATCAGGAGAAGATTTTTTTTTTTTTAAAGCAGTCAGGAGGGAGCATGAAGTTTGGAAATGTTTCCACATTAAAGGAATCCTATTCTTCATCTGAATGCAATCGTTCACTAAGGTTAATGGGAGTCAAGTTAACACAGAGGAGAGGTAGACCTTTAAGCAGAAATATTACTCAACAATGATAACAGAAGATGATTGCCTTTTAAGTGCGATGCTGCATTACACCTGCAAGCTTACCCAGTGGCAAGCAGCAACTGGCATACCCGGAGTATTAGTGCTAATTAGAGGAGGCTGGAATGACAGTCCTAGAATCATCTATTCATTCAACAGACAGGTAAAAAACCAGCACTGATAGGGCAAGCTGCCCCACTAACATAAATACACTCTGAATGAACAGACCACTTGTAGGGGGAAAGAGGAGTTCTGCCCAAATGGTCCCATTCAGTCCTTGGTCGCTCTGTTGAGATTGGAGGGCAAGGAATTGTCGGGTAATTAGTATCAACTGCAACAATATTCTGAGATAGGGACATTTTTGCTGTGAAAAATTAACTGAGACCAGTCAAACTCACTGCACACAGGCAGACGGTGGTAACTTTCAGGCTCTGCTAACCCAAACCAGGTGAAAAGGTCCAAGAGTTCCAGTCCCTCCCAACTGCACAGCACCCTATAGCCTCCCATCTTGAAATATTCAGATGTGTCTTTTTGTAACTTAATTATCAGTACTTCACTTGAATTCATTGCTACATCTAATGTACAGCTTTGTGCCTCCGTTCACACGCATATGAATCGTTTGAATGCTGCTGCTGAGCTATAGTAATCATGAATGGGTTAAGGATTAAATGGACATGTGAAGTCAGTTTTGGCTCCAAATTGAGAATATTTAAACAGCTACACAGTGCAATATATTTGTTATTAAACTTTCCATTGAAAAGTTTACTTTTGGAGGAATAGCATCCCCCCTACAGTGTTTGAAACCTAAGGACAGGTACAGCAGGTTTGAGGGAGACATGAAATGGAACCAACTAAACGCATAGGTTACAACTGGCCAGTCTACATTCACTGCCCAAGCTTAGAGAAATGCAGTAAATGAACAGGTTCAAAGCTGACATACCTACAGATTTAATGATTTCCAGTGCTATTAGTAACCCAGCTAAAGAAGCCTATTACATGAATTTAACCTGACAGCATTCGTTTCAGTATTCCTTAACGGTATCCCTTAGGGACAAACCAGTACAGATCAATTTCACTTAAAGTGCAATGAATCTTGACCCAATACAGTAAGCTAAAAGGAGTCATAAAACAAACGACCTCAGTGACCTCAGGGCCCTATTGCTCAGCAGAGAAGGACTATCCTGATAAGGCTAAGAACAGCTGTTTAAATCCTTCCCAGAAGAGAATAAATCCAGCAGCAAGCGAACCTGAAGGAGCAGAAACAGCATAGTTGACAAAGAGTATCAGGAAGAAAAGAAGCGGACCAACAGTGATGAGACGCATGCAAAACAACAATCCTGATTCTCTTCACTGGCAAACTCACATTAGACCAATGCATCAGCATGCTTGGTTATCAAGCAGAGGGGCATGTTTAAAGGCTGCACAGAAACATAGTGGGAATCCCAAGAAGATACTTGAAAAACAATCTCTCTCTTCTGGCTGAAAACTTTTTTTAGGAGCAACAATTCCAGGCAGGGAGCAGGGGGAGTGCATTTTTGTCTGTTGCATCTGTTCTGTGGATCCCCCAGCACTTTGTATAGTCAGTTTCGCTCTCCCCATGTAGTCAGCCAGACAGTTCCCCATATTGTTCCAGGGGTCTTTCAGGGGGAAGAGAACAACTTCCACGTCGAAGAATGCGTTGGGGGAAAAGGGGGCGGGTGCAGGCCCTAGAGCCGCTTCCAACACAAGCGCAAGTAGATTGTGACTTGACTGGGAACCCCTGCGGGTCTGCACAGGGGGAGGGTCCCAGGGGATAGGGCCCTGCGGATGGGCAAGGCACTAGAAGTGGGGTGGGCTGAGGGCAGGCAGGTGCCTTGGGGCGTGGATCCCAGGGGCAGGACAGGCTGAGAGGAACAGGGGAGTCAGGACCCTGCAGGGAGAGAGTCGTGGGGGTGCCCCAAGGGAAAATCCTGGGGGACAGGGCTCTGGGGTGGGAGAAATGGTCCGGGGGCAGGCTCGGGCCTGGGCCGTCGGGGGACGGGGAGCACGCGTGTGTCCAGAAGGGATGTCCCCGGCAGGGCAGGCTTGGAGGGGATGAGGCCCGGGAGGAGTGTCCCCGGGGAGAAAGGGGCAGGCCGGAGGGGGCGTGTGCCCCGGGAGAGAAGGTGTCCCCTGGGGGCCGGGCCGGGCGTGGGGCTGGGCCGACGGCCCCCGGAAGAGCAGGCTGGAGAAAAAGGAGTCCGGGGGGGGGGGGGCAGGGTCAGAGGGGCTTGTCCCACGGGGGGGGGGGGGGGGAACCAGGCCGAGGGAGAGGAGCCCCCAGGGAGCAGACTGGAGAAAAAGGAGTCCCGGCGGGGGTGTGGGGGGGAGAGCAGGGTCAGAGGGGGCGTGTCCCACGGGGGGGGGGGACCAGGCTGAGCAGGAGGGGCCCCAGAGAAGGAGGAGGGGCCCCCGGGGGAGCAGGCTGGAGAAAAAGGAGTCCGGGGGGAGGGGGTGCAGGGTCGAGTGGGTGTCCCCCGGGGGGGACCAGGCCGAGGGGGAGAGGCCCCCAGGGAGCAGACTGGAGAAAAAGGAGTCCGAGGGTGGGTGGGTGGGGGGGGGGGAGCAGGGTCGGAGGGGGCGTGTCCCACGGGGGGGGACCAGGCCGAGGAGGAGGGGCCCCAGAGAAGAAGGAGGGGCCCCCGGGGGAGCAGGCTGGAGAAAAAGGAGTCCGGGGGGAGAGGGGGTGCAGGGTCGAGTGGGTGTCCCCCGGGAGGACACCAGGCCGAGGGGGAGGGGCCCCCGGGGAAGCAGGCTGGAGAAAAAGGAGTCCGGGGGAGGGGAGGGCAGGGTCAGAGGGGGCGTGTCCCCTGGGGGAGGACCAGGCCGAGGAGGAGGGGCCCCAGAGAAGAAGGAGGGGCCCCCGGGGGAGCAGGCTGGAGAAAAAGGAGTCCGGGGGGAGGGGGTGCAGGGTCGAGTGGGTGTCCCCCGGGGGGGACCAGGCCGAGGGGGAGAGGCCCCCAGGGAGCAGACTGGAGAAAAAGGAGTCCGGGGGAGGGGAGGGCAGGGTCAGAGGGGGCGTGTCCCCTGGGGGAGGACCAGGCCGAGGGGGAGGGGCCGGGCTGGAGGAGAAGTGCCGGGGGGAGAGGGTGGGAAGGGGCGTGTCCCGTGGGGGAGGGAGGGGCCCCGGCCGGTCTCACCTGCGGAGCAGCAGCCCCCCGAGCAGCAGCAGCAGGAGCAGTAACGCGCCCAGCCGGCGCCGCCTCCGCCCGCAGCAGCCCCCCATGGCGGCCGCAGGGTCTCCTCAGCCAGCCCCGGGCCCGCGCGCCGCCGCCGCCGCTCCTAGGGTCTCTGGGGCGCGCGGCGCCTCGGCCCCCAGCTCGGCTCCGCCCACTCGGGCCCCGTCGCCTCAGCCCACGCCCTCGCGGCGCCCCCATTGGCCGCGGCCTGCCGCCCAGCGGGCGGGCTCACCTCTGGATTGGGTAGGAGGGGCCGAGGCCAAGCCCGCTCCTGATTGGCCACAGCTGTGCCGCTGCCCGGCTCCCCTCCAGCCGCAGGTGCTCGCGGGGCACGTGCCTGCTGCACGGCCGGGGGGAGCAAAGGTTCGAGCCAGCCTCTTCCCCTCGGCCGGTGGGGGACGCAGAGCCCCGGTCCCGCGCCCGGGGGAGGCACCGGGACAGCAGCCCTGGAGCCTCGGGGGGCAAAGACCCACTTATTAAGCAACCATGAGTCAGGCCCCAGGAAAGCCCTTGGCCCCCTGGGTGCTTGAGTGGGGACAAGCTCCTCTCCTCGCCCCACGTGCGGGGGTGCAGCAAAAGCTACAAGTTTCTGCTAAAAACCTCACGCCCAACCCCTGCATCCAGAGACATCCTTAGATTATAGGGGGCCCTACGCAGTAGAATTAAACTGGTGCCCTTATGCCCGACTTGGGGCACAGCCAGCGCCCCCCCACCCACAGAACCCCAGAAGAACTCACCCCGCCCCTTGCTGACATACACAGAGCTTTGTATGCAGACAAAGTGGCAGCAGGGGGGGCGGGGGCAGGGAAGAGGCAGCAGAGGATACCAAGGCCCCCAGGCCGCATCATGGCAGTGGAGAGTCACGGAGACCAGCCCCCCGTGCCCTCTCCCTCAGGCAGAATGGACCGTGCTGGTACATTCAGCTCTGTGAATACGGCCCTTGCATAATGCGACTAAAGCATATGCTGGGTGTGCAGGAGCTGACCTGCTCTTACCTGCTGTCCCCGTGGTGCCCCAAATTTTCGGGTGCCCTACCCCGCCGTGTATGCTGCATATGCCTAAAGACGGTCTTGCTTTCATGTTTGCAAACACACCTACTCTGCAGCTGTAGGGATTCACAGCATTGTAAAGAGCCCCCAGCAACAGGCCCATTCCTCCACCTTAACACACCCAGCTGTATAGGCATCTCCTTTAAATTACCACCTGTATGCAGTTAAATTAGGCACTGGTCAGCAGCTCTGCAAACCAAAGCTCTTGGTTTCTCTCCCAGCACAGTCAACCACGGTATAGTCTTTTTTCACACTGGTGGGGGTGGGCAGTGTCTCCCACCCTGGCCCTCGAGAGCACTTCCAGGAGGAAAAGTAGAGTTCACACTGATGGCTCATTCCATCCTCATTCTGCCTTTTTTACCAACATTATCAATTGTGATGGTAGATTTGGAGATAAATACACCTGCCTCCACACCGAGACCGAGACCAATTCAGTTCACAGCGTATGAAGCCTGCGCAGATAACAACATTCAGTCTCTACCCAGCTAAGCTAGATTCAAGCCATTTATGCCTGAACCATTCATAGCACCATTTTTAGGCAATTACATAAACCTGAGTTTACAGAGCATCTTGGCCCAAGCAACCCAGCGAATGGGAGATAGATAAGGCTTCACTGGCTCTCTGGTTGGACTCTGCAATACTAGTCAAATATTTAGAGAAGCCCAAACAAGGGTTACTTACAGGGCAGTAGCCTTCTGTTTACCCAAGTATTAAATACAGTCAGTTTGGATTTTAGCTTTTACCAAGCCAGTCTGTACTACAGAGATCTGTAGCATCTGGGGAGCTGGTTACAACGAAGTTGAAATATACAGCGGTTACCCACTTAAGTCCCATCTACGCTGTTAAGCAACACTGTCAAAACGATCACATCTTGACAATCATGTTGTAAGTAAGCACAGACAAGTTCTGAACAGTTAAGAGTTTCTATGGAGCCACAGTGTGTCTCACAATGTCAAAAATACTTTGGTATGACAATCCATTCCCTTCCCATCCTCTACCTGGAAGGGTCAGATACACGTGTGTTCATCCTGAAGAAGGAAAGGTCAAGTTACTTCAGTTCCTTGATATTATGGCTGGGGGGGAAATCTCCTTGTGTCATTTTTTGTGGCAGATACTGAAAAAAGGAATGTTGCCCAATAATTAAAGCCGGGAATAGGAAGTCAGCTATCTCTGCCACTGACTGCTTACCTTGTCACTTCCCCTCTCTCCACCTCAATTTCCCCATCTGTCAAATGAGTATGTCAACACTTACCCACCGGAAAGGGATGTTAGTTGGTAAAGCACTTTAAGGCACTAAAGATATGCAAGTTATTAGTAATTAGGATTTTCCATTAAACAAGCTGATTTAAAAAAAAATGCTATCAACTAAAGGGAATATGTTCAAATTAAAGAACTAGAATGTTGCAGAAAGAGTGAATTACCAGAACTGATGAAACCCCCTAGTGATTTTACTGTCATAGCTTTATTGACTCCGACATTGAGGGGGCAGGAAAAGTAAACCTGATCAAAGCTCTGACTCTGCTCGTATTGTACGTTTCTGGGTAGAGTTAATTTGAGAATAAGGAGCCCAGGTTTTCTCATGCAAGATTCTCTCATCTATCCCCCTGATCCCATTACCCAGGATTCATAATGTTAATGAAAGCATTAACTGGGATGGGGTAGATCAAGAGCCAGTTGCACTAGGTAAGAGAACTCTAGGAAATGAGAAGCAGTGATGCTTCCCGATTAGCACCAGGCACGCCCCATTCCCTTCAATGGGTTTAAAATGCTCACTGCACTGTGTAACAACTCACGGAGACACACTCTTTATGGATGACTTGCCCCAATGCTGCAGCACAGCGCAGCACCTTGGAAAGACAAGGGTTTAAACAAGGCAACAGATTCTCCCTGTGATTCAAAGGAGTTGCCTTATCCATAAGAGAGCACACGTGCACAATCCTGCCTGAAATTAATCAGTAGGCTATGCCTCCACATCTGCCTTAGAAATGCCCCAAGGAAGGAGAGGGGCTGACTGGATTCCCTCTGTTTTGATCCTGTCCTGGCACAAAAGTGGACTGGATGACCCCACAGGGCTAATGTTTCTGTCCGAGGAGGGGCAGGGCAGCAGCAATGGCCCATGGTCAGGACACAGGGACAAAGGCTTTCATTCATGTCTGATTTTTATCTTTGGCGTCCTTGATACCAGACTAGTACCAGCAGCTCTGCCGGGCACCGCATACAGCTGGGACCCCACATGGGCTGCATACAGCTGTGCTTGGGATCAGAAAAAGTCAAGAGAGTTTCCACTGGTACATTCCCACTCCCAGGGAAGGAGCCTATGGAAACAGGAGCAATAGACAATGTTCTAACTAGCAAGTGGAGTGCATTAACACTAGTTAATGCACTCCTGGTTTCACTCCTGTAACAGATTCTTGGCCACAATCATCCTCATCACCTCGTTGGTACCTGCAGCAGGACAAAGAACACAGAGATAGAGACAGTCATCAGTTAAGTGAAGGTCCAATCCTGCTTCCATTGAAGTCAAATGCAAAAAACCTGCTCTGTTAAACCCATAACAGAGCAGTATGCAATCTGCAGAGCAGTTATTCCATGTCTCCATCCAGCCTGTGATCAGGGCAAAACCTGGTGGGATCTGTAGCCTACTCTACAGAAGAGATTCCTTTCAAGCATGAAAGGGGTTCTGGGTATTAGTGGGTGTAGAGGAGAAAGTAAGACATAGATGCCTGGAAAAAAGACAGCTCATTAAGGGGGCACTGAGTGCTCCTTGCTCCCATTGATATTAAAAGGATTTTAGGGCACGGAGCACCTAGCAGAACTTGGCCCCTATTGAAGGCCAGTCTCTCTGCTTTACCTACTGCTACATATGCATCATATCAGAGAGTAGAAAGGAGCATAGCAGGGGATGGCCAGGACCACACCCCTTCCCGATAGTCTAATTCTAGGTGAATGGAGTTCGAAGAATAGCAGTAATAACGATTAAGAGGGTAGATTAAAAATAAAAATCTTGGCTCTGCTAAGGGGGATATTACCACAATTCTCTCTACAAGGATCCAAAGGTGGAACAGCACGCAGAGCGAGAGGAATTGTTCAGGGTTCAACAATGGGTGTTAATAGGAGTAACAGGATGAAATTAAACAAAGACACCTTTAGTGTGAACATCAGGAGACCTTTTCCTCTGGTGAGACCCATTAAACTATCAATAATTTTCCCAGGGAGGTGGTGAGAGCTCCTTCAACTGAGTCATGTGGAGCAAGAGTGGACAAGACACTAAAAAATAGACTGTAGGGAGCAATCCTGCACATGGAGTCTCTTCTGTCTTCTACTGGGTTGGAAATACTTACAGGGCTACACAAATCTGCTATAGCCCAATGAACTCAGATCCCCGTATGGGTTTTGCTGTCAGATGAGAGACCTAAAGCACAAAATGAAAGAAGTGGAATTTGCAACTATAATCCAAGTCCCTGTTCTCCACTGGAACATACGTATGGCCAAGGCCACAGCCAGTTGTCAGTTTTGTTAGCAATACCCCAGGTTACCTTCCAAGATCTGGTGGACTCTGATGTCTCTCATGAACTGCTGCACAGCATAGTCCTTCAGGTAGCCATAGCCCCCATGCATCTGTAGGGCCTGGTTGCAGATCTGAGGAGAAGAGAACGTTGGTGGGTCAGGCACAGAGTGATGAAGTGATTTGCCCAGGGTCACACAGCAAGTCAGTGGCAGAGCTAGGACTAGAGCCCAGGAATCTGGACTAAGTCTGTGCTCTAACCACCAAACCACATTCCCAAGCAGAAACGGAACCCAGGAGTCCTAAATTCCAGTCTCTTCTGCTCTAACCACTATATGCCATGGTGCTTGTTGCCATATTTCCCAGACGGTGCCATTTAAAACCAATGGTATCATCTTAAAAGGAATGCTGCAGTGCACAAGCATTTTAATTCCCCTCAACCAAGACAGTTTCTGCTGCATTTCTAACTGAGTCTAGGTCCAAAATTAAAATACAAGACCACCATCTAGTGACCAGCTAGGATAATTCCAGGATAAAAGCCCTCTATTTAAAGATGGTACCAAGCCTAACTATAATTAATCCTGTGTGTGAGATACACCACACTAGCAGTATACATCCAGGGAGCTAATGACAGGATGTAGCGGTAATTCCAAAATATAACTAATCCAAGACAATTCATAGCTCAGAAGTTCTTCTTTTAATTAAATGGTATTCTGTAATTGCACTAGAGTACCCCCCTCGCTCCCAATGACACATGCTAACCAGGAATTAAGACCAAGTAATGGACACCCTGGTAATGCTCTACTCACAAGTCTGCCTGAGCCCCTGGGCTCCTAGAAGCAGCAGAAGGCATTATAGCATATGAAGAATACCCAGGGAGAAGGATCGTGCCCTGCAGAGGGGCTGAGATCCCTGCCTACACACAGGCCAGGATTCTGGACCACGAAAGGGGCCCCAAGACTAGGTTTATGGCCCACCAAACGTGTTCAGGCCTGGAACCCTGCAGACGGAAGAGACTTCCTGAAATCCCAAGCAGCGTCAGCCACTACAAGGAGACTCTGAAGTCTCTGATTATGACACCCCCTGGCAGAGACTTGGAAAACCTACTGTGAAGCACTCATCAGTGGCAAAGAGTTTGGCCATGGCGCACAGGGCGATGGCATCCTCCCGCTCCTCCTGCAGCACCTGTGCCGCATTCCGTACCATGAGCCTTGCCGCCACCAGGCGCGTTGCCATCTCAGCCAGTCTGAACCGGAGGTACTGCCAGGAAGGAAACAGACAGCGCATGAGGGGCCAGGTTAAGCCAGAGGCTCAGTGGGTCCTTGCCCTGAAACACCTCCCCCTACCCATCCTCCTCAGGTGCGGCCTTGCCCTAGTACCACCCCCTGCCCCCTCAACTGGGGCCCTGTTCTGAATCCCACACCCCACCCTTTTCCCCCCCTCAGGCACTGTCCCCCAAACATCCCTCAGTCCCCTCAGGTGCTCCCCCATGCTGCCCCCACCACCCCCATCCCGCTCAGGCAGGGCCCCCATCTTTGTATTTCCTCTTTAGGGAAACTTTCTAGAAAGGACTTCCCTTCACATGAAGCTCAGGCCTCTCTGATTCTCTGTGCCAGGGCCCCTGGCTCCCCCAACTCCCCAGTTTCTCTCTCTCAGCCTCTATATTTTTCTCCAGCTCCTTCCAAGCGTCTGTCTCTCTCCTATCATAAGGCCAACAAATAATTATCATGAACTATTTCCTGTATGAGGAGAGAAAACCCCCATCACCTATTGCCACCCAAACCCCTCCCAGTGGGAGATGCTATAAAAGAGGGTGCAAGTACATTAGCACTGGGACAAGCTACTGCAGTCCCAGCAGAACGTGTGTAAGGCAGGATGTGTGAGCTCTGGCTGCTTGTTTTATGCAATAGCCAGAGGGGTGCAGTGGAGGAAGAGCAGAGCTTGTCGACAGAAAAGTCACCTGGTTACTGGCCAAGGGTTCCCCAAACTGCTTGCGGATGGTGAGATGGTCCTGGGTCAGGAGGACAGAGGCATGAGCAGCTCCTAGAGAACAAGAAGCTGGCGGGGGAAGCCAAGGGCACAGAGTGAATATTACATGACAGCCACCACACTAGACTACCAGTGAGGAGACCACAGCCCCTTCCCTTCCCCTTGCTCTTAGCTGCCAGGCTTACCAATATTGATCCTCCCTCCATTCAGGCCCTTCATGGCGATGCCGAAGCCCTGCCCCTCTGCGCCAAGCCGGTTGGCCACAGGAACAGCACAGTCCTCGAAGATCACGGCCCGAGTCGGCTGGGAGTTCCAGCCCACCTGGGAAAGACAGGAGTATCTCACAGACTGTCTGGAGGGCTGGGCACATCCAGCTCTCCGCTGGAGAAATAATGGGTCTATCACTTCTCTCCCCCTCCATTGCCAGGCTTGTGAAGGAGAGCACCTCTGTAATGCACACTCTGTGACACAGAGTGTGGTTTCCCTCAGATTCTGCAGTGAAGAGGAGTCTATTCAGATACTCCTCCAGCTTTTCTGAACTAAAGGTTTACACATGCACTGCCCCTTTCAACTGGATTTTGACAGCAACTTTCAGGACAGTTTAGGTGGCTCAGTTTTAGTTCGCTGGATTTGTACCTCCTGACACCTGGATCATGAGTTTAGTGATCTCCAAAGCTCTGTAGTCCACAAGCAAAGCACCATGCAGTCTGGGAGTCTCTGCTCAGGAGAGACCCCATTACTAGCTTAGCCAAGGGGTCAGGAGTGAGCTTCAGCAAAGTTGATGGTGAGGGTTGAGGGTCAGGTGAATGTGAAGCTTACACAGGGGCTGTCTGCACCATACATAACCCTGATTGGTTTGAGGAGCCCTTAAACTTCACAAGCAATTCCATCCACTAGAAATTGAAATGCAAATGCCTACAGGAAAAGTGCAGATCCAGTGAATCTGCATCTGATGCTGGCTTGACAGACCTGGAGATTAAAGCCCTTCACCTATCCACACAGCAGATACAGCATGAGCAGTGGCAAGGCAAGGTTTCCCCACACTGTGCACCTCAATACTGCCCCGAGTCAGGACACTGGATTATCTGGGGCTATGGTGCAGTGAGGAAGCAGGATAGCAGACTAGAATGGTCCAGCTGTCTCACCCAGTACAGGGCTGGATAGGCCTGCTATCTGATCAGACATGGGATCGCCAGTGGTCTACTCCAGTTTGGCCTGCCTCTGCCGTGTTCCACCCACTCACCCACAACAACCCTGATGATGTGTGGGTCTCTCACCTTCCTCTCTTTTTTACCAAAGCTGAGCCCTGGAGTTCCTTTCTCCAGCACCAGGCAGGAGATGCCCTTGGGGCCAGACCCTCCTGTGCGACACATGACCACATACACATCTGTGTCACCACCGCCACTGATGAAGGCCTGGCAAGGGGCACAGGAAATGAGACAGAATTAGCACGCAGGGAGCCCACACCCAGAGCCGGGGAAGCAGGAAAGAATTTCCACTGGACATCATGTGCTGAAAGGGAGTTAGGTGTCTTGTGTGGTGATCCAAGGGCAGAGAGAAGCCGAGAGGCGGGCGAAGGGATCGGAGAGCTGGGGGAGGGCAGAGGGGAGGAGAGACAAGGAGACAGAGAAGCAAGGGAGGACTGGAGGGATTGGTTTATGGGGTGAAATCACAAGCTGAACAGGTGTAGCCTGGCAAATTGGGGTTGGAGGGACAGAAGGAGGAAGGATAACCACCCCCAATTACTGGTTGTTAGGGTGCAGAAATTCCAGGGAGAGGAGTCATTCAGGATGCTCTGAGGGGGTAGAGCTAGGAATAGCGGGAAGAAGTTCAGCATCAGGCAGGGCTTCCCAACAGTGTGTTTTACTGGGCTGGGAACAGCGTCTCCAAGGGAAGAGGCAGATGCCCCAGCACCAAGGGACATGTAAGAACAGAACTGAACAAAGCCCTAGAGAATACACTGCGGGGAACGATCCTGCCCTGGGAGAAGCAACTGGAGATGTGACATAATGGGATATTTCCAGTTCCACAAGCCAAGAGGAAGAGGCGGAGATGAGAGGGTGAGTGGGGGAGACAGAAAGATATGGCAACGACCCTCTCACACATGCAGGGTGCTCAGCGGGTTTTAAGGCGAGAAAAGCTGGTACCTTGGAACCATTAAGGACGTAGGTGTCGCCTTTCCTCTTGGCTGAGGTTATCAGGGAAGCTGCATCACTTCCACTTCCTGTTAGAGGGGAAGGAAAGAAGCCAATGAGATGGCAAGGCTTCCTCTCTCCTCCAGAGATTGTGTGTTTACTCGGTTTGATGAGGAGTCAGACTCAGGGCCAAATGCATCCCTGGAACCAGAGAGTATAACTCCTACTAACCTCAATGGGGGCTGTACCCCTTTGCCCCCAAGCTATATTTATCCTCTAGAGCAAAGCAATCCAGAGCAGGACGGTCAACCACATCATCATGGGCTGAGGAACAGGTCTCTTCCAATTCATGTGGGATCCTGACTGCCCATGGCTTTAAACTAGAGATATCAGATCTTCATGTATTTATTAAAGTGCCCTGGACAGAGATTCACCCTCTTACCACAGTATTTATCCATTTTGGTTAACCAGCCTTGAAAACAAGAGCTGCAGGTCAGTCAAAGTGGGTCTAGTTTTGTTGCATATTCTGCAAATCCGTGTGTATCCCGCCACACCTTTCCAAGGCACCCTTTTGTACCTTCAGCTCCTCACTTCTCTCAGTGAATCACAGCACTTCTCCCAGTCCTTCCCACCTCTGCTGTATGCTAAAGGGAGAAGACTGTCAGCATCACAAGATGTGCCCCATTGAGGTACCTGCCCTTGCTTCACTGATACCCTAAAGCACAAGCCACATGGAGGTCTGGATAGCTCAGAGCAACAGGAGATGGGAGTTTCACTTCCAGTTCCTTGGAACATTTGAGAATGAGAGTGACTGTTACAACATTGCTGGGACTTAGGACCGGAAGGGGATGGAATTATTTGTACATGAAGCTCACCCGGCTCGGTCAGGCAGTAAGAGGCTAACTTCTCCATGCTACAGAGGGATGGGCAAAACTTGTGTCTCTGTTCCTCATTTCCAAAGGTGTCAATCATCCAAGCACACATGCTGCACCAGGAGAGAAGGGATGGGGTTATAATGCATGCATACAAGCACAAGCCTAGGAAGAAGGATGATCACAGAATGCTCATGCCACTGGTTTGGAGGTTTTCAGCCTCTTCCAGAGCTAATCTAACCTAGCCTAGGAGACAGATGCTGTCCTCCCCTGAAACTGAACAAAGCAACTGCGTGCCACAGGGACTGGCTCAGGGTCTTAAACTTCATAAAGCTTCTTGGAATCAGCGTACAGGGCTGAGAGTCAGGAGAGCTGCATTCTATTCTCAACTCTGCCACTGACTCAGTGTGAGACCCTGGACAAGTCACTGCCTCTTTGTGTGCCTTAGCATCTGTAAAAAGGGTCTGGAGATAATTATATTACTACTAATATTGCAGTAGTGCCTAGGAGTCCCAATCATGGACCAGAACTCCACTGTGCTAGACACTATACAAATGGAACAAAAAATGGTCTTTGCTCCGAAGAGTTTACAATTCATTTTCCTTTCTAAAGCATTTAGAGTTTTTCAAAATTGTTAAAATAATACTACCGAGAGGGAGGTGTAAATATTATTTCCGTGCCCTACAAGGAAAAGGCTGACTCTTACTATGTATCGGTACATCGTCTAGTGCAATGGGACCCTGATCTTGACTGGGATATTGCCACACTAAATAAATCAGATTAGAGCTGGGGTAACCGAGGCACAGAGCATTTAAGGGATTTGACCATGGCTATATAGTAAGTCAATGACAGAGCTAGGAACAGAACCCAAAAGTTCCCAGCTCCAGCCCTCTGCTCAAATCACTAGGCTAAAATTATTTCCTTGTGAATAGGAATGATTCCTTCCAGTGTCCGAGGGACTGCAGCCTGATTGCTAAGAGTAACCAGTCATGCCCCATATGCCCACTAATGGTCCCTACATTACATCCTTACACGATGAAATTCAATACAGACAAGTGAAAAGTACTACACGTAGGAAGGAAAAATCAAATTCACAATTACAAAATGAGGACTAACTGCCTCATTGGTAGTTCTGCTGAAAAGGATCTGGGGGTTACAGTGTATCACAAATCGAATATGAGTAACCATGTGATACAGTTTGCAAAAAGGGCTAATAATATCATTCTGGGCTATGTTTCAGAGTAACAGCCGTGTTAGTCTGTATTCGCAAAAAGAAAAGGAGTCCTTGTGGCACCTTAGAGACTAACCAAT
The DNA here is from genome assembly GCF_965152235.1 of Eretmochelys imbricata. Classification (NCBI taxonomy): domain Eukaryota; kingdom Metazoa; phylum Chordata; order Testudines; family Cheloniidae; genus Eretmochelys; species Eretmochelys imbricata. The sequence goes on along the minus strand of NC_135593.1, from coordinate 10,961,369 downwards.
TTATTTGAGCATGAGCTTTCGTGAGCTACAGCTCACTTCATCAGATGCATACCGTGGAAACTGCAGCAGACTTTATATATACACAGAGAATATGAAACAATACCTCCTCCCACCCCACTGTCCTGCTGGTAATAGCTTATCTAAAGTGAGCATCAGGTTAGGCCATTTCCAGCACAAATCCAGGTTTTCTCACCCTCCACCCCCCACACAAATTCACTCTCCTGCTGGTGATAGCCCATCCAAAGTGACAACTCTTTACACAATGTGCATGATAATGAAGTTAGGCCATTTCCTGCACAAATCCAGGTTCTCTCACTCCCTCACCCCCCTCCAAAAACCCACCCCCATACACACACAGACTCACTCTCCTGCTGGTAATAGCTCATCCAAACTGACCACTCTCCAAGTTTAAAACCAAGTTAAACCAGAACATCGGGGGGGGGGTAGGAAAAAACAAGAGGAAATAGGCTACCTTGCATAATGACTTAGCCATTCCCAGTCTCTATTTAAGCCTAAATTAATAGTATCCAATTTGCAAATGAATTCCAATTCAGCAGTTTCTGGGCTATATTAACAGAAATACTGTATGTAGGACATGGGAAGTAACTGTCCAACACTGGTGAGGCTGGAGCTGGAGTACTGTGTCCAGTTCTGGTGCCACACTTTAGGAAAGATGTGGACAAATTGGAAAGAATCCAGAGGAGAGCAACAAAAATGATAAAAGGTTTAGAAAATCTGATCTATGAGTAAAGGCTAAAAAATCTGAGCAAGTTTAGTCTTGAGAAAAGAAGGCTGAGGGGGAAGCTGATAGGAGTTTTCAAATATGTTAAGGGCTGTTACAAAGAGGACTGTGATTAATTGTTCTCCATATCCATTGAAGGTAGGTCAAGAAGTCTGGGCCTATTCTGTAGCAAGGGAGACTTAGGTTAGATATTAGGGAAAAAATTCCAACCGTAAGGGTAGTAAAGCTTTGGAATAGGTTTCCAAGGGAGGTCATGGAATCCCCATCATTGGAGGTTTTTAAGAACAGGTTAAATGAACACCTGTCAGGGATGGACTAGGTTTCCTTGATCCTGCCCCAGCACAGGGAGCTGGACTTGATGACCTCTTGAGGTCCATTCTAGCCCTATGTTTCAATGATTCTGTAATGAATGGCACCCCCGAAAGTTGAAAGATGACAGGATTCAGAGTCCCAGTGTTCACAGTAAGAGTGTTATTCAGCCAGACTGACCACAGATGCTTAGCCAGTTGCCCCCACTCACTTATGGATGCTCAAGTAGGCAGTGGTGCTGGTACATCCTGTCGACAAAGCCTCAAAGATGACGGAGGTATCAAGCCGTGACAGTCCCGAGCCACCTACATCTGGTTTCACATAGATCCCACCGAACCCCAGCTGGGCTGCCTTCCGCATTGTTTCCACGGGGAATATTTCCTATCGGAGGCACACAAGGAAAAAAGACATTGCAAGAGATCAAGAGCAAGACCAGCTTCAGGTGAAGATGAGCCATGAAGTCCAGTTCTGAACTTCCACAAAGTTTAAGTGGGCAGGTAGGCAGCTAGATAGATCAGGGAGCAAGTGCAGGTTTTCTGACTTCTCCCTTCTGCCTGCTGGGGTCACTGATGGCAGCAGGGTGCCACTGCATCAGCATCCCTAAAGGAAATCTTTCCACTGTCACAATCACAGCACTGAACAAGCGGGGAGGAGCTACTGAGGACACCACTACCTGCAGGGCTGGGGCAAAGGGGATGCTGCGGGGAAAAAAAGAGAAGAAAAGAAATGACTAGCCCTTTAATGCAGGCAAGAGGAGCTCCTGAGGGAGGAGAGGGCGTTGGGTGAAGTATCCCTTTTGTGGGCTGGCAGCTGGCCTGTGCTCTCACCTTTTCATCCCATTCTGCCATATGAGGGGCCATCTCCTTGGCAGCAAAGTCAAAGGCGACCTTTTGGAACTCCTTCTGCTCCTCAGTCAGGCCTGTGGATGCTGGAAGAAGAGTGCATACTTTCAGAGGATGGGGAAGGAGGCTGCAAACCTCCTCACTTCTTTAATACCCAAGATCAATTTGAAACATTGTAGTAATTATTGTTCACAGTCCAATATCGCTTAGCCCTATTATCTACACTGACCCACTGTGGCATTACAAGCATCGGCCGTGCCTCCCAATGAATCAGTGCAGAATGAATGCCACTGCATGCTGCTACGAGGCAGTGGTCTAGCAGAGGGGCTGCCTTCTGGTGAAACAAAATCAAGGTCCTGATCTCTTGTGGTCACTGAACATGAACTGCAATACACAACTAAAATGTGGGAGGGGGGGGCTTTATTGGTGTTTTTTTATGCATAAAGGTACCCTTGATATTCTACAGGGTTGTTTTTGTTGTTGTTGTTGTTTGCCTGGATATTTCCTCTCCCTCTCCATTAGAATGATCACTTTTTGATTTCTTTGCTTTTCTGGAGAACTCACTGGAGAGCTGGGTTGAGGCTTCACAACAGGGCAAAACTTACTGCAACCAACTCCAGCTTCCATGTAAAAACCTTGTCTGCAAAGGAGAGGTGGGGGGATGAACTCATGTAGTTACACTAGTATGAGCCCTAAGCATAGATGTGCTTCATCATTGCAATTTACACCAGTAATTTACTAGGGAAAGTCACACATATGCAAGCCTGTGACCTTAGATCCTGTACTGGTGTAACTGTGACATAAGTATACCCCTGGGGAGAAGGCAATATGGAGTCACACGCAGGTTAGAGCTCTTTGTTTTTGTCAGAGTTAAACAAAACCCAATCACGCAAAGCAAACCCAAAAAATTTCAAATACAGTCAGACCCATTCCCCCTTCCCACTCAGTTACAGCTAGGAAAGCTACAGCCCAGGTTTCAAAATCCTGCAATGGAACTATTAACTCCCCAGGTCCTTCAGAGGATCCTCTAGCAAAAATTGGGAAGACAAGAACTGATATTCCTCATTTTAAAATATTCTATTGTAACCACATTCAGAGACACACACACACCCCCGTTGTGCTAGGTGCTGTACAAACACGCAGAAAGAGTCTGTGCCCTGAAGAGCTTACACTCTAATCTTTGTAAGATAAAATACAAGCAGAAAAAAATTAAAATAAACTTTAGACCATCCTCACACATCATAAAGAATCAGTAAAGGCTATAGGCAAAATATATTCCCCCTTTTATAGTCCACATTTAGAGATCCTATAGCACTTCTTGTAAAAGTAGAGACAGGAATCCTCATGCCTTGGCTGAAGGCTAACGTGCATAATTATGTTCTGCTTCATGAAATTCCCACTTCTTAGAATCATAGGGTTAGAAGGGACTGCAAAGATCTAGTCTAACCCCCACCTACAATTAGATTTGAGATTCTTCTTTGATGCAAGCCCTACAATGTGTCAAGGCGCTGCGCAAGTTGTTTGAACAGCACCAACACATGGGACTTTCACCACTTCCCCAGCGAAACCATTCTCCAGCTGGAAAGATCTCACTGCTCGGAAGCTTTTCCTGACGTACAGCCTAAGTGTGCCCTTTCTTAAATGCATTACCCGCTTTGGACCACACTCAGCAACGCCTGCTGTTCCCGAATGGACAGAGGAAGGCGGCTCAGACGCCGCGCTGGTTTTATGGGCCCCAGCCCCTTCACCACCTCCCTTCTATGTCAGATGCGCCCATCCTCATCGCCTCTGGGCGCCCCTGCTCCCACATCCTGCCCCCGCCCCGCCTGGCCCCGCGCACTGGGGAGAGCTCGGCCCCTCTGCCCTGAACCTTACGGTCAATGCAGGAGACGATCCTCCTGCGCCCCAACCCCTGAAGCCAGCCGGGGCTCCTCCGCAGCTGGGCCCCTAACCTGCTGCAGCCTCTCCAAGCCATGCCCGCAGCCGTCCTGTGCCGGGGCGCCTGCCCTGCGCCGCACCGCGGGAGTCGTAGTCCGCCGCGGAGGGCAGCCCGCAAAGGATCCCCGGCTCAGGACGGGGCGCGGGACTACAGCACCCAGAAAGCACCGCGCGGAGAGGCTGAGGAATTGTGGGAGCTGTAGTCCCCCTTCCCCCCCCACCATTGCGGGATCGAGGCTCTCGCATTGGCCGCTGAGCAGGGGGCAGGTCTTAAAGGCATTGCACGTTTGCATAACTTTTATTGCCCGCCGACCTTCAGTAGGCGGAGAGGCAGGCGGGGTCCACCCCCTCACCCCCACCCGCTGTGCAGCCAGGAGGAGTATCCCTCCCTCCCTCCCTCCGCAGAGAGAGGGGCTGCTGCCCCCGCAGCTGGTGAGGGGAGCCCTGGCGACGGTGAAGCGGGGCATTGGGAGGGAGGGGGCAAGCCCAGGGCATGGGGAGGGGATGGAGAGGGAGCGAGGCATGGGCATGGGGGGGGGAGGAGAAACAAGCGCTGGGCATGGGGGCGGGGGCAGGGGAGGGAGCAAGCCCTGGGCATGGGGAGGGGAGGGGATGGAGAGGGAGCGAGGCATGGGCATGGGGGGGGGGGGAGAGAAACAAGCGCTGGGCATGGGGGCAGGGTAGAGGAGGGGAGGGGAGGGAGCAAACCCTGGGCATAGGGGAAGGGGGGGTGGGGTGAGCCCTGGGCATGGGGATTTGGTGGGGTAGTGGGAGGAAGCCTGGGGAGCTATGACTGTTCTGCTGTGGTTACCAGCAAAGTTGCCCATTAGCTCACAAAGTAGACATCAGGTTGGTCCAACACCTACCACTGGAGGATTCAAACTTGCCACCTAAAGCTGCAAGTCTCTGTCCCAAGAACCATCCAGTGCTCCCAGGATAGGACACCGGGGCTTGCACCTAGAAGGGGGAATGTTTATACCCTTTCTGCAGCAGCATAGCTGGCACCCCGTCCGCTGCAGGGGTGAGAGGGAGGAGAAGGTGGACGGGAACAAAGGGGACATTTGTCCATCCCTCCTCCCCCCCCCCCCAAAAAAAAAAAAACCCATCCTCAAAAGGGTCCCAGATTATTGTCAGACAGGCCAAAATATGTACAAATTTCCTGTGTTTAGCAGTGGAAGAGCAGCTGATTGGAGAGTCTTCATCCCTGATAAATATATATATTATAAATCACAGCAAAATACTAACACAATAGCCAAATTTTACTTCTTTAAACTCTTTAAATGAATTGAATGGTTTCTTTCTCTTTTTGCTTGAATAAGTGGTAACAGCAAGTGCCCCCCCAGAGGTGCTTCTACTTGCAGAAAAACTAGTTCACGGAAGCCAGAGATGTCTCTGCAAGGCAAAAAGAGAAGCAGAGCAACATTGGCAGGTCTGTGCAGAAGTCTTACCCCGCTCAACAGCTGTAGCTTTTTGGCTGTTGGGTTCTCATATTTGGGTGTGGGTTCCAGTTTATAGTGAAAACATGAACAGATACTCCCTGTACTTGCCTGTAAGCTGGCCACCTTTTCATAGGCAAGGATGTTGCAGATTGTATGTCTCTCTTCTACAGATGGTCTGGGGGACCCATATGGACCTGACAGGAGTTTTCTCCTCTCTATAATAAGGGATAGTGATGTTTCCTTACAGTGCAAGGCTGTTGGGAGATTTAATTTGTTAATATTTGTAAAGCATTCTTAGATTGTCCACTGTAAAGGTACCCTAAGTCAAAATACTGTGTAGCATTGTTGTTATACTACTTGCTAGAACAGAGGAGTATTATCAAATAACTAACCAACTGTGTTAGAGACGATGTGACTTAGTGGTTAGGGTACTGGACATTGTATTCCCACCTCTGCTACTGATTTGCTGTGTGAACTTGGGCAAGTCACTTTTTTCTCTGTGCCTCTGTTAGCCGCTCTCTTGGCTGTATGCTATTTACAATTTTAACCATTTTCAGGCAGGGACTGTCTCTTAGCATCGAGCACAGTGAGGCCTGTTCCTCTGAGGCTTTTAGGTGCTGTAGTACAGGAGATTATAAATAAAGTACACTATGATGTACAATTTTTGTATGTTCACTTATGGGCTAATTCACAGAGTTTGGCTGCCTGCACCTAGTTTCTCATCTGCTAGTTCAAAGTAGTCTGGTTGTTGCACGTCATTAGGGCCAGTTTTCTGAATCAAGCTAATAGACTGTGGCTTGTCTATATTTAAATGACAGTACGAGCAAAACCTTGGCAATAGCTAGACCACAGCTGTCCAACCAACAGTAAAAACTCCTGTTTTTATTATCTTGGGACACATTTCAGATGTGCTGGAAATCTTTGTAAGTGATGTCAACTGCCTAAGCTAGAGGCAGGGATCCACCAAAACTTCTTTTCTAGCCAAATGTTGTCCCGTATCAAGCCCGCTGGGATATAAATCAGGTGTTTACAGCAATTGTCAAATTAGGAAACAATGCGTTCTGATTTCTCCACTCATGTTGTGTTTTTTTAAAGGTAAAGAGAGTCCTGCTGCTAAATTTGCCAAAAGTAAGATTCAGGAGGAGGAAGAACTCATGATGCCTGCTCCTAAGGAGAGGAGTTCAAAGCCCGTGGGGAGCAGCACAGGAAAGGCTACCAAGAAGGCGGCCTGCCCTAGTGCACAGGGAAGCAAGCAAGTGTACAGCCACTGGCTGATGAAATCAGAGCCGGAAAGCAGGTTTGAGAAGGGAGCGGATGTGAAAGTAAGCACTGGATCTTCCTTACTGTCACCAGCCCAGCATGTACGCTCAGGAATGAAGAGGAATGGAAGCTGTTTTATTTCTAGCTAGAGGGCTAGTGTCTAAACTTTATGGATTGTGGGGTCATAGGATTCAGGTTTAATATCAAAATTACCTTATTTCTTTCTTTCACAATAAAGAGTCACCCTCTTCTCAAATACCCTTCTCTTTCTGGGTGTGCGCACACACAGATTTCATTCTCTTCCAGGCCCAGAGAGATCCTGTAAAAAAGCCACACCAGGCAGTGTGTGTGGAACTCAGTGTATGTACCTTGTGACCACGAATGGTTGAAGGCCGTGCTAGGATTTTTAATCCGGGTCAGCCGGAAGTCTTTCTGTTTCAGACCTGGTCCTTAGACTGCCAAAGCATTGCCTCTGCAGCTTAACTTTCTTTACTTTAAACCAAGCAAGGACCAAAAGCTTTGTAACCCAGACAGTATGAGGAGAGATGCCCTAGAAACACATCAATGTGCATAGACAATAAGAAAGGCTTCTGTGCACTAAATCCAAATGACAATCCAAGTCTAACCTCCTGTTTTTACTTTGATTGGGCAGTTCGGCATTGAAGACTTAAAGGCTCAACCCAATCAGACAGCATGCTGGGATGGAGTCAGGAATTACCAGGTAAGGAGCAGTGATTGAAGGCCTGGATTGCAAATACAGCATCATTGAAATATCACTATTGTAAACAAGAAAACAAAAATTAGCTCTTTATAAATGCTAGACTGCAGGCAAAATAGATGACTTGTTCACCGTGTCCAAATTCTTCCCCTGCATACACTAAACCAATTGTTCCTACTTTCTGCACTTTGGCTAATTATCTATGGCTTAAAAAAAAAAATCTCCCCAGACATATATTCAGGCAGGCCAGTCCTCTGGAAAGTAGTCTGATTTTTCTGTCTGGTTTCAGAAAGAAATATGCAGGTTCAAAGCAAACATCAATCCTCATTTCTTTCCTCTTCAGCTTTTTCCTGCAAAGCCCCGGCTAACAGGACTCCAGCTTCTTGTCTGTGTAGTTTTCTGTTTCGGCACACTAGTACAGTGGGAAATCTAAGCACAATTTTGTCTCTTTATAAACAAAACCAGCTTTGCTGCTTGTTCTGTAACCGGGAACTTTAGACTCCTGCAGTTGCTGAATGAGGATGGCAGAGCTGCTGAATTCCAATAGACATTATAGCTACTACGACCCTGGGTCTTACTTCTTTTTCTTACTTGAACTTAGAGAATAAAATATCTTGACATTTGTAGGAATGTTTGTATGAGTGGGTCTGAAGCACCAGTGTTCTCCGCACTTCCATTCTTCCTTCTTGTTTCATTAAGCAGTTAATGGGCACAGCCTTTTGAAACTTTCCTATAGGGGACACTGCAGGCCCTCCTCATGGCTTAATTACAAAGTTCAGTGGTCTCTTATCTAATCATCTGACAGGCACGGAATTTCATGAGAGACATGAAAGTTGGGCAAGAAGCATTTTTCTATCACAGTAACTGCAAAGAGCCTGGGATTGCTGGAATTATCAAGGTGAGAGCCTTTTTCTAATCCTTGCAACAGTGAAATATTTCACTGCTGGTCTATTGGAAACAGCAGCACATTAGCCTTGCTCCTACCTCAACCCCAGAGAAATGCAAGAGTAGCCTAATCATTAGTTGTGAAGAGCCTACAATCACTGGTTCACAGACCAGCAGAGCTGACTCCCACTTCACCCTTTCCCAATAGAAACAGAGCCAATTTATGCGATCTCGCTGGTTTCATGCTGGAGTGTTTCCAGACAAGGCAATGGAGTTATGCGAGATTTACACCAGTATCCAAATAGAATCTGCCCCACTGGGTTCCACATAGTTGTGTATGAAGATGGTCTTTTGGATTAGACTTTAAGCATCTGACCTCTGTGGGTCTACAAGATTAAGAGTACATGGGTATCCCAGTGACATGGCCCTTGCCCACCCTCTCTCCTCCACTGTGGTGCACTGGCGCGTTGTTGGTCTCAGTGTTGTTTAAAATGCTTTGGGCAGAGAACGTAAAGAAGAATGTCATCCCCTTAGAATGGAGCTCCTATGGTCATATCCAGGGAGAAACTGGCAACTCTGCAGCAGTATTGCCCCATTACTCCTCATCAGGATCTTTTGATGGACACCTCATATCTTATGCTGCTAGGAATACTTAGCTGGCTGATCATGAGAGGTATAGGCAGAGTGCAGGAACCCCAGTCCCTGATTGTTCCATCAGATGCCCTGCTTCAACACTCAGTGACTTGATCCCCTGAGATGTGCACTTTTGACTGCTATTAGTAAGGGCCTTGAATTCTATGCCCAGTTCTGACTGCAACCTTAGGCAAGTCCCTTAAACCCCTGACTCAGTGTACCCATATGGAAACTGCATATACCTCACCAAGCTCAGAGGGTGCCTAAATAGTATTTGTAAAGCATAGTAGTGAAGGGTGTGCTAAAGGTGTTGCTTTTGATATGCCCTTCCTCTCATTTATGGTGGGTCAGGAGGTGTCAACAACTCAAGTATTACTCATGAGTCTCTGCTCTGCTTCCCTTTTTAGATTGTGAAGGAGGCTTACCCAGACCACACTCAATTTGACAAGAAGGACCCTCACTATGATTCCTCCAGTACCAAGGAGAACCCTAAGTGGTCCATGGTAATGTATTAAGTTACACACACAGCCAGTTCTGAACACTACTGATGTGGGCAGAGGAAGGGAGAGAATCTGATGGCCTCCCTGGTCTATCAAAGCCCCTGTTCGAATCTACACCACCTCTGTCATGAGAGGGAATTCATTCCAGTTGTTTCCCTGCTCCTTTGCTCTACCTTGGGCCCCCCATCCTGGAGGATGCGGAGATCCATATACCCTAAAATTCTTACCACCTCACCTGGAAACCCTGCTGCCAGAAAACAGAACCTCTAGCCTCTCTGTAGTGCAGAGCTCAGTGGCTGAGGATGGAAGATTACTCTGCACACCTTTAAGTCCCAAGCTGAGTCTACACTAGGCAGTGTTTATTCTTAAAGCACAAGAACACAACTGTAGGGCAGTATTAGACATCAGCCCTACGTCCCTAATAAACGTCTTGTCCCCCAACAAGGATATGGACTCCTTCCTCTGATGCAGTGGCTCTCAACCTTTCCAGAATATTGTACCCCTTTTGGGAGTCTAATTTGTCTTTCCTACCCTCAAGTTTCACCTAACTTAACTACTTGCTTACAAAAATCAGACCTAAAAATACAAAAGCGTCACAGCACATCGACTGAAATTGCTGACTCTCATTTTCACCATAGTAAAAAATAAATCAACTGGAATATAAATATTGTACTTACAGTTCAGTGTATAGCATAGAGAGCAGTATAAGCAAGTCAGTGTATGACATTTTAGTTTGTACTGACTTCACTAGTGCATTTTATGTTGCCTGTTGTAAAACTAGGCAAATATCTAGATGAGTTGCTGTACCCCCTGGAAGACCTCTGCCTACCCCTGGTGGAGAACCACTGCTCTAACATCAATAGTTCTTGTCCATTTCTAGCAACTGCGTTCCCTCATTGCCCATATCTCCCCACTCACCAGGTGGATGTCCAATTTGTGCGGATGACTAAGCGCTTCATCCCCCTGTCTGAGCTGAAGGCTCACTACCAGGTGCACAGAGCTTCGGGAGGCCCGCTGAAGGACATGACACTGTTCACCAGGCAGAGGCTCTCTGTCCAACCCCTGACAGACGGTAAGAACCTTCCCCCTACTAGGGGTGTCTTGACAAGATTCCTGCTAAGGAGAAACCCTTGCTTAGGACACTAGTGTGTTCCTCTTCTTACTCCCTTTTCCTGCCCCTTCACCCAGGGGAATTTGAATTTGTCTTGAGCCTTGAAGAGAAACCAAGTTAGACAGACTGCAGCAATGGGGCCCATCGAGGCTGAAAATGCCCCCCGGTCCAGCCAGAACCCTCCCTTCCAAATTTATACTCTTCAACCCAACCCCCGGGAAGACTCTGCGAGCAGACCAAAAGGAGGTGTATATATTCACTGTTATTTTGGTGCACCATGCTTATGTTTAAATAAAGCTTTTTTAAAGTTAGTGAGACAGACTTGATTTTTCATGGATGGAGAAGGGTTTGCTGCTCCTCTTTACCTCAGAGAGGACCAAAAAAAAGAGCTTGCCTTCCTGATTCCCTTTACGACAAGCGGTGCTGACACGCACAAGGCTCCTTCCACTCCTCGGTGCAAACCCTGCCGTGGGGCAGAAAGACAGATCTCTCAAGAGCAAGGATACCACATTCAAAGCAGGCTGCAGGGAGAGCGCAAGACCTGATGTCAAGTTTTTAATACTGTCGCCTGTGGGACCGAATGATGTGGGCTGTGGTTGAATCCTTGTGCTGGGCTAGTGTTCACAGCCAAGTTCGCTTCCTGAGCTTGCTCTAGGTCCTGGTAAAAGGAGAAAAAAACCCACCCACTGGAATGGAGTAGCCATAGAAGTCACCCATCAGCACGACTCCGGGTGCACGTTACATGGCTTAAAGGGGGGCCAGTTAGCTTTCCCCAGTAAGAAGCACGGCTGCGCCACGCCCTTGGAGGCAGCACAGTGAGGAAAAAGGCTGCGTTCTCCCTTCCTCAGGCGCCTGCTGAGCGCCCAGCCAGGCAGGACAGTTTGGACCTGCAACGTAAAACAAGCCAGACAAACGAACGCATGGCATCTGAAAGCCTAGAATGGCCCCTTTTAATCCAAGAGGCAAACAAACAGATTTTAAAATACAGCCACTGAAAAGACGAATTAAGAAACATGTAAACACTGCAGGGGCTAAATTACAAGTCGCACTGCTTGGTTCAGTGCCGATGCACCCCTCCACCCCGTGAGAAGCTGCTTGGAGGGGAGGGGACACCCACAGCACAAGATAAAACAACCCAGCAGGGGGTGCACTGCAAAAGCCACAATAGCTCCCCACTCCTTTAGTAAACAGTTGGCTTTTTCTTTTCTGTCGGGGCTTGGAGTTGAAGGTTCATATCTCTCCTCTCAAGAGCCAATAGTATAGATGGGGCAGGTATCATCACCCCCAAACACAGGGCATAATAGAAAGCAGGTTGAATCATCTAATCAGAGAAGGTAAAAAGGTGGGGAGGGGTGACTCTCAAGCCTAGTCCTATGATGGGGGACACAGAGGTGCAGAAAAGTTAACAAAAGGAAACATTTTGGCTCATGCACCGTTTCTGACTAATCCCTCTCAGAGTGACAAGCAAATGTTGTCCGAGAATCTTGGGGAGAGGGGGATTTCCATCTTTAGGCAATCTCCTCAGGTCCATCACTGATCCTGTTTCACCACTCACCTAATGCAGAGATGTGTTCACCCCCTGGGCTTCTTAACACCAACATACTACAACCAAGAGAAGTATTCAAGCACAAAGGGATTTCAGGATGGCTGTTTTGAGATGAGGCAAAGGAGAGAGTGGGTCAGGGTGCAGCTGGGCTAGGCTCAGCCCCGCAGATACCATCTGTTACCTGGACTGTCTCCTAAAGGGAGCCTCACCTGTTTTCAAATGATTGTGCATTGCCATGGCACACCTGGATCCCTCTCAATGGGGCAGAAGCAGAGCAGAAGTAGCGTCCACGTTCATTGGCTACATGAGGCCCAAAGCACACCACTACCCCTACACATGATGTAACAAAGCAGCTGCCTTTAATATGAGTGTGCTTCGGTCTGAGGGAGGAGACTGCTGTTCCAGTCCACAGCAGGGATCTCTCACATACGGAGGCAGGGTAAGCCACACATCCTCACTACTACAGTGCAGAACATGGTGTGACACTAGTGTTCACAGCAGAGAAGAGGCAATTAACATCCCCTGGGATGAAGCAGGACTCTCCATCTAGGTTAAGAACCATAGCCCTACATGTGACTGAGTGAAAATAAAACTTAGTTTGGCAAGCAGAAAACACATTTATCACTGAACTACAGCAGCTTTCTTACTACGCAAACACCATCCTCCTCCCACCCAGACCCCACCGTCACTACAGGCACCAGGGCACTGTCTCTCACAGAGACAAACGTTGCAGAAGATGCTTTAACTTCCCAGCAGCCAGAGAACAGCCCTACATCCAACCAGAGGAAATTCCAGAATCAGAAGCAAGCCTGGCGGAACATCAGGAAAACCATCAGTACCGCTCCCGTTAGAGGGAGTGATGTCTTGGTTTAGTTCAGGTTTCTGTCTCCATATGCTGGTTGGAGGTTTTATTACCTGCTTTCTAGAAAGGGATCTAAAAAGGATGAAGAACATCCAAATCCCATCAATTAGTTAAGTCTAAAAGACCATCTCTGAACTTTAAAGGAAGACTGAATCCCTTCTGGATACATTCTCATGATCCCACTTAACTCAAAAGATTAAATGGAGTTTATTTTGAGTGAAAGACATCCCACGCTCAGGTCCTGATAGCTTCATGCCCAAAGACACCACCACTACTGTTCTCATCAGGCCCAACTGACCAAGAGCTGACTGTATGGAAGCAGAAAGTTTTGCCAGCCACCCTGCCATTTTGCTTCACTTCACTTAGCAGCACATACAGGCCAGTAGCTCCTTAAACAAAGGTGTCCCATTTGCCAGGACTATTAATAGCTTATCCCATGTGCCCAGGGGGTAACCTTCAAGCCTTTTACATACAGGTGCATTTAAAGAACACCCCCATGTCCCCTCCTGTCCCACCCTGCTGCGCTTTCAGATAATTTTCAGCCAATCAGGGAAGTCCCCATGAGGTTTAACCACAGCACCACTGGGGTGAATCCTAGGGCCAGATGAAGCAGAGTTTCATTCAGATAAATTGGAAACAAGGAGAAAGCCAGAAGGGAAACAGTCCATCACTTACAGCAGCACTTCAGAGGCTGCACAGGCCACTGCACTGCTGTTGCTCTCTCTCACACCACAAGGCTTTTCCTTGTACAACTCCTAGAGAGACCTGACTGCAACTGCTTCCCACCACAGCATGTGGAGTCTGTACAACTGCTGTGCTATTACACTCTCTTCTATCTCCAGCATACACAAGCTTCCCAGGGCCCAGCGTGGTTATGTCATACAGCATGGATTACAAACTACAGCCTGACCTCCCGGAGGCGAGACTATCAAGGCTCTGTGTGCTCTCTTTCACTGGACGGTTTCCTCCCAGACTCTCTGCCTAGCAGCTCCGCTAGCTCACCCATACCTCATCTGCCCTATACAGTATCCATATGCCTGTCAATTCCACAGACAGCTGCTATCTGCATTTTTAAACGTTAACCAAACCTCCTGCCCTCCGAGACGCTGCATCCATGAGCTCCCAAGGCAAGGACACGAAGGCAACATCATCTGCTACGCTGCACAACCTGGCTCTGCTATTCACAGGGCTGATTCAACTAGTTATATAACGATTTGCAGCAGAGACTCCAGGAACAGCATGGGGCGGGGGGGGGAACCCATCAGGCAGGCTACACTTCAAGCTTTCAAGCTTAAACTCCGCACATGCACACTCCCGCCTTCCAGCTGAAATGCTTCATCGGGCTCCCTCCTCCCACTCACCTCACGAGGGCTTCTTGATGGCAGCAAAATGCCTTCCTACATGCCCAAAGGGACATACCTACCGCCGAGGAGGAGCATCAAAATTTCCCCTCCCGCCTCCCCACTGCCATGCTGAAGGGGTCTCATGGCAACGGGAAAGCCAGGCAGCCCAATGGCCCCTGCATGTATAAAAGCAGCCAACCCCAGAGGAACGTAGGAGGTTGGGGAGCACTGAGGTACGTTCAACTTTGTGCCGTGGTTGCTGTAGCTTACATTGCCCCCACCCCACCCGACTGGTCCTTCGAAGATCAGAATTAAGTCAAAAAACTGATACTGATTTTCATAAGTCTCTAGTGAAATGTTTTCTTTTCCCCTCATTGCTGCTGCTGGCCCTGGACACGTGGGTTCTGCAGCAGCCTCGCTCCACAGGGCCCTTCACTGCCGGCTGTTGTTTTCTGCAGGCTGGGTGGGGGTCGTGGCCTCAGCATGGGAGGATGTCCCCTCAAACCGCTGAGAGGCAATGGCTGCCTGGTGGGACATGCTCTTCCTCACAATGTCTCCTTTCCGCCATAGCACCACTTCCTGTCAGAACGCAGACAGCAGGACCTGTTAGGACATGCAGCAGCTACGCTGGCCCCACCCAGGATGTACTCATAGGTCTGAACGTCTGCCTAAGCTGCCGGAGCAGTAACTTGCATCCATCCCCATATGCTGGCCTATTCCACTCTCCATCCTTCAGCTGGGAAAGGCCATTCCAGCTTCAAGAGAGGGGCCCAGGCAGTGCAGACCTCTCGAAGGCTGGATGATAGCACTCCTCAGAGGATGGGCGAGAGGCAGCCACTAGCTGCCAGGTCTGTCCCAATATGTGGGGCGACATTTGCCATGGTTAATGCAGCGCAGCGAATTGATAGGGGGATTACGGTAGATAAGCCCTCTCCGAGGAGCATCCCTAACAGACCCAGATAGACAGGTGCATCCTCTATCCAGCCCCCAAATGATTTGGCTCCAGTGGGTACCCAGGGAGGAGCATCTTCCCCCACATCACCAGCCAGGCTGCCCCACATTCTTCTCTTGCAAGTTATAATGGAGTGCCTGAAGCAGCACTCCACCGCACGGCGAAGTCCCACCCTTTCTCACCTGCTGTTTGAAATAGCGCCTTTCTTCTTCATCGATCAGCACCAGGTTGAGGTAATAACGCACCGAGAACTTCTTATTGATGTCCCTCATAGTGGGCGTCAGCTCATAGCCCGCCAGGAAGAGTCGGATTGGAATGGACTCCCCTGCAAAAGGCATGAGCGTAGTCACTACATACTGATTCAAATCTTACAAGGACAGCACCGGCTCAATAAGGTAAAACCAGAGCAAGCTAACGCCTGCAACCCTGCGCCTGAGTCTGGCGTACCTTACCACTGCTGGATGGGGTTTGGGCCGAATGCCCTCAGCTCCTACAGAATAGCAGTGAGCATGCTTACTCCTTAGCAGGGTCGTGCCCTTTGTGGCAAGCGTCCTTCCTCCACTTCAATACCACAGGGTTCCCTTCATTGCCCACAGCATTGGAGGAGAAAGAGACTGGAACGACATTCCTTCTAGCGACTGACATGGGAGTCTAGAACAGAACTGCAGGTCCCCACTGCTGAACACTATCATCCAGAGAGACCAGATATCTCAGGGGATTGGCAATGAGATAAGATACCACCTTTCAGTGCTACGTTCTGAGACCAGGCCCAGGTCAGCAGTGAAAGTCTATTCCTAACTGTACCACTGACTTGCTAGGAGACTTAAAGACACCAGCAACGTGCCTCAATTTCCCCCACGTTTGTAAGCTGACATGAGATTCACCAGTGAAGAGGGATGCACGAGCCAGCTATTACCACACAAGAAAACAGGCACTCAGTTGAAGATAGACGACAACTTTATGGGACTCACAGTAGGTCCCACATTCCAGCAAAAATTAATGGTGCAAAACAAGCTCTGGACCTCCAAAGATTATAGGAGAGGAATGTAAATGGTTCCCCACCCCTTCTCACCTCTAACAGGTGCCCCATCCATGATCTCATATTTAGCTATTGTGTCATTCTCGTGGTAAACATTGGGGCCGGTCCCTGTTGTCTCTCTCTTGATGATATCTATCTCCATGTGTTTGATCTTGATCCGCACCAACAGGAAGTAGATTTTTCCAACAATCACATCTTTTAAGTGGTACCTTGAGAGGATAGGTAAGACAGCCAAGATCAGTTTTGGTCTCTGCACAACAGAGCAGGAAACAAGTTGACAAGCTGGAATGTGCCTGTCAGACACTTCCCCATTCTCCTCAGGGCACACTTCAGAGTCCATGGGCACCCCAGCCATGCGTTCTGGGCTGCTTCAAGCAGTAACTTTGCATTCATGCTCAATTCTCTGGGCATCAGCAAGTCTGAGTGGGATTATTGGATGAAATGACATCTTAGGCTGGACATTCATAAGAACTTCCCAGCAACAAGATCCAAGTCTCCCAGCGGCAACTGCTTAGGTAATTTAAAACAATACCCTGCAGGAGGATGCTCCAAGACTGGGTGGGAAGGATGGACTAGATCAGGGGTGGCCCACCTGTGGCTCTGGAGCTGCATGCGGCTTCTTGCAGAGATGCTGACTCTGGCTGGAGTTACAGGTGCCGACTTTCCAATGTTCAACCTCAGGCCCCGCCCTCACTCCACCCCTTACCCCAAGGCTCCGGCTCTTTCCTGCGCGCCCCCCCCCCCCCCAAGCCTGCTGCACCCTTGCTCCTCCCCCCTCCCTCCCAGAGCCTCCTGTACACTGCGAAACAGCTGATTGCGGTGTGCAGGAGGCACGGGGAGGTGCTGATTGGCAGGGCTGCCGGCGGACAGAAAGTACTGGGGGAGCTGCTGATGGATTACTGTGGCTCTTTGGCAATGTATATTGGTAAATTCTGGCTCCTTCTCAGGCTCAGATTGGCCAACCCTGGACTAGATGTAGCCTAAACTGGTAATTTCCAACTTCTGTGCCTGAGTTAACAGCCACATAGTCCCACATTTAATCACACCATTCTGGCAAACAGCAGAAGCTGTGCCATTGGGCCACCTGGGACTCAGAACAATGGGAGTTCTCAATCTGAGTAAAATAAACCCACTTGCATCCTAATTCTATGCACCTCCCTCAGTATGTGGGTGCAGATGCCTCCGTCTGGATAAAGCACATTCCAGGGTGGTGGTGAGAGGGGAAAGATCTAAAGCAGGAACAGTCCCAGCACGTCAATCAACAGCCTGCCATCCACAGTAGGGAACAGGGAGAGCTAAGATAAATTACAGGGTCCCACCTAAAGTTTACAACAGGAGCTGCCTCTGCATATCTAGTCAAGTTAAGGGTCCCAGAGCTGCAGCCTGAGCCCAGAAGTCTGCACTGCAATGAGACAGCCCCACGACCTTGAGTCAGCTGGCATGAGCCAGCTGTGGGGTATTTTGTTTTGGTTTTTTTTGGTGCAGTGGAGACATGCCCTAAGAGTCCCACCCAGCCTACCCAGCAGGCTGCATCCTCTCATGCAGGGAGTTCTACTCAGCAGCCGTTCTCAGGATACTTACTTGGATTTGTTATACTCAAACTCGATGTGCAGGCAATCCTCGATTCCCACCTCCATCTTGATAGAGGAATTGAGCTCCGGGTAGGTGCTGAGTGTGTGCACGACAATGTCCATCTCCTTCACCACATCATTTAATCTGCGGCTGACGGTCGCTCGGAGGAAATACCTGCAAGGGGAACACCTCATCCATTAGAACCCTTGCAGACTACCTCAAAGGGTGCAAAAGCCATGGAGGGAGGTGTTAGAGTGGAGGAGAGAGGAACATGGGCTTTGATGGAGCCACTCAGACCACCTGGTCCATCTAGTCCAGTAATCTGCCTCCTGTAGTGGACAATACCTGATGGTTTAGAAGAAGGGTGAAAGTCCTTTGTAGTGCACCTGAGCAATTGTACGCTGCTGTACACAGGGGAGACGTTCCAGCCTGAACCCTATGGCTTATTGCCCTAAAGCATGAGACGTGAGTACACTAATCACCACCTAGGTAACTAAATATCGATCATAAAATTATCCAGCCCTCTTAAATGCAGCCCCAGCATTTGACTCGTTGACTAGATTTCAAGGTGAGAGCATATCTTGACAGCCCAAATCTGAAATAGGATTTACAATTTGTGAAATACAGCAAGTCAGCAAGGCATTTCTTTGCATCTAAGCCACGATTAAAATAAGCAGGCCCGATTACAGGACTATTGAAACACATTTAACTGACTCTGCTGGAGACTGAAGCAAATGACCAGACATTGCTGTTCTATTGCCAAATAAATTGGAAGCATCTGGGAATCAGAAGAGACTTTGCTTTCCCTTGTTTTTTAAACAAGAAGAAAAAAGAAAAAAAAAAGGAGCAATTCAAGCATGATCCACATGCACAAGAGAAGCCACGACAGGCTGCATTTTACTACTGAGCTCGCTGCACAGCTGCTGGAACTGCACTCAGCGCTTGATGTGCTGTCCCAAGACAGCGCTGCTTTCCATCGTCACAGGCGTTGAGAACCGTACATTCCATTTCAGCCAGGGATCAGAGGCACAGAGCCTTTGGCCGGCGGGCGCAACTGCAGTTGCAGCCCAGACAAGAGCTATCAAGAAGTAGCTGCAGACTGGAGGAACAGAGGGGAAGCCAGGGAGAGAAGCGTGGATTTTTGAAGAGGGGGGAGAAAGAGGAACGACAAAAAGGGTCGAGACCTCCCTTTTCAAACGTGTGGCGTTCACAGGAGTTGGTAGATTTTCCACAGATTTTCTAGGCATCCCACACACAGTATCTGAACTGTCAATCCACCCCCATGGCCTAATGTTTAAACATGAAATGGGACTATACTGTGACCCCCACACAAACAGCAGCTTGAGGGGCTCAAGACACATGCACACACATGAAGGGCCACAATTCAGTTTAAAAGGGAGAGTCCAGTGACACAGGCTTAAGATAACTGTGTATTTACTAGCAAGATACAGATTAGAAATTAATTTCTTCAACAACCTTTAGAAATTATCATCACTGCTCTGTTCCCTCTGCAAGGTTAACTGGGAGTGTGGTGCCCCTCTCAGCTGGGAATAGCATTTTATCAGTACTTCCTCCCTGCTGGGGGGAAACAGCTCAGGCTGGATTGCCTGGGAAATCAGATTTTAGAAGTTACTGTCAGCTTGTTTTGAAACGATAGAAAATGGTTAGTTTAACAGCAGTTCAATCACTTTTCAATGACATGCCCCTTTTAAACAATTAACACGCCTCAGCTCTGATTTCCCACGGATTTCAAAGGCAAGACCCACATCCCATGGCCCTAGTCTATGGGCTTATCTACACTGGCCCTTTACAACGCTGCAACTTGCTCGCTCAGGGGTGTGAAAAAAAAAAAAACCCTGAGCGCAGCAAGTTTCGGCGCTGTAAAGCACCAGTGCTGGGAGCTACGCCCCTCATGGAGGTGGGCTTTTGTTTTTTGTTTTTTTAAGAGCACTGGGAGATCTCTGCCGAGACTACACACGCCACGTTAAAGCTTTAATGCTGTCAGTGTAGACTAGCCCTATGTTATCAGACTGTCAAAGCTGACAGTTCCCTACTGGATTTTCAGTTGTTCCTTATTATATTTAAGATAGATTGTAGTTCTATCTATTCTTCCCAATTCGACTCTTAGACACAGGCATTAGACCCTTGTGTTGCTGTACTATCTGTTGGTGTGTGTTCATTTGGGGTACCTGGTACGGTCTCTCTTACTAGAAAGACACTGCATGAAAATTAATGCACAGGGAGAAGGCTGAATCTTGGGACCGGGAGAAACCCGACAGCGGGAGGAGACTCACCGTAACTTCACATTCTGCCCCGTGTAGGACTCGTACGGTTTTTCCACATGCGTGAATTCAAAGTCGAATGTCTGTGACTGGGTGAACTCACCAGGACGGGCCAGGTCCTTCACTAGAGAGACAAATTCATGATGGTTTCCCCGGTCATAGTAGAGCTCTAGGAAGAGAATACTCGGTTAAGCAGTGCTGCTCGCTCTTCTGTGAGTAGGTCAGCTTTGGGAGAAGAACTGCAAGAAATGGGCATGGCAGAAAGGAACCAGTCCCCTACAAAGCCTCTTCCCTATTCTATCCCTTCTCCTCCACTTCCCAGAGAGAGAAGGCCTCCCTGGAAATCCTGAGGTTCAAACACAAAGGGCCATGCTTCATCCAGCCCCAACTGGGCCAGATACACAATGAGAGGAGTGAGCCAGGGTCTAAAGAGTAGAGCTGCACAGTTAGCTCTATTTGTGTGGGGGGGTGGAGGGTGAGAAAACCTGGATTTGTGCTGGAAATGGCCTAACCTGATGCTCACTTTAGATAAGCTATTACCAGCAGGACAGTGGGGTGGGAGGAGGTATTGTTTCATATTCTCTGTGTATATATAAAGTCTGCTGCAGTTTCCACGGTATGCATCTGATGAAGTGAGCTGTAGCTCATGAAAGCTCATGCTCAAATAAATTGGTTAGTCTCTAAGGTGCCACAAGGACTCCTTTTCTTTTTGCGAATACAGACTAACACGGCTGTTACTCTGAAACAGTTAGGTCCTTGACCCATAACGGGCCCAAGCTCATTTTGAAGTGCCAGTAAAAACGAGAACCCGATTTTGCAGATTGGTTTGTTCACCCTTATAATCAGCAGTGCTGTTCCCCTCACTGGACAGCCCATGTTCACACAGTGGCTTACATTCTCCTCTGTCAAGTGCATGACAGAGTCCAATACAACGAAAGGAGTGCTCTCTTAATGGTTCGATTTAGCAAACCTAGACTCCTGGGTTCCATTCTTGGTTCTGCCACTAATTTATTGTGACACCCTCAATACTTCCCTCTTCCGTATGCTGCTTCCCCCCCACCCCCATCAGTAAAATGGGGTCAGCTATGCATCCCCTGGAGGGTTGCTTTGCTACATTAGTATCTGTAAATTGCTTGAGGATCCTCCTAAATTACTTGAGTCATCCTCCATTGTACAAGTAGAGAAGAAATAAGATAT
This sequence comes from Eretmochelys imbricata, assembly GCF_965152235.1. Taxonomy (NCBI): domain Eukaryota; kingdom Metazoa; phylum Chordata; order Testudines; family Cheloniidae; genus Eretmochelys; species Eretmochelys imbricata. The sequence continues at coordinate 10,940,199 of NC_135593.1, read as the reverse complement.
CCCATGAGCTCATACAAAATATCCAACCCACGGGTAAGGGAACAGGATAGACTGGTGTCAAAAATAGCTGAGTAGGTCAGTAAATATTCCACTCCCATGAAAGCAGGTAAAGAGAGAGGAGACAAAGAAAGCAGGAGCGGAGATTCTCATGATGTCTCTTCAGCTTTACTCACTTACTCCTACCTATAAAAACAAACCAGAACATCTACGTGGGTCAGTGTAATCAAGGTTAATATATCCAGATTACCTGCAAAGACAAGGAACCATCACAGAGCAAATCAGCAGCTAGTGCCATCCCTTCTTTCATCACTTCCTGCAGATCCGCACCTTCAAGGTCGAGGCACTGGACTTGTAACCAGTAAAAAAACAAAGCCCCAAAACTTCCCCAAAATGGGGAAGCAGAGACAAAGCAGAAGTGTGGGGCTAGGAGGCTTCAATCTATCATTGCTCATGTCTCTCAAAGAAAGTTTAAGCAGCAGTGAGCGCAGAGGTAGCCCCGTTAGCTCCAGGGAACAAAAAAAGGTTAAGAAGTCCATTGAGTTCCACACTATGCCAGCACACAGCATATGACCACACAGAGAACACATCTTCAAGGGATAAAGCCGAGCTGGTGGTTCTGATGGCTACATGGCTGGCCAGGGAAATGTTAGGGAACAAGGGTCTGTGTGGAAGAGTTGCTCAAACCAGCTGCAGATGAAAAGGCAGACATTTTCCTGTGCCCTCCCAATTGTTCCAGCAGTTCTCCAAGCATAGCTGTGACCAAGTGACCATCTTTAATATAAAGTGGCCCATAGGAACTACAGCCCCTCAAACATAATTTTCCATCTTGATCCAAGATAACAGAAAGTGACACACCAGGGGACCTGTATTTAGTTTGCTATTATACATAAGGGTAAAGGCACTCTACTCCAGTTTCCTGTATGGTGTGCTCCCAGAAAGTTGCCAATACAGCCCTTTGGTTAGGAAAAATTTGGGCAACCGTAATTCTTACAATCTGGAGCTGAGGTCACAGCTAAGACAAGGTCAAACATTATCACATGTCCACTGAACCCTGCTGCAGAGGCTTTCTGAAGGGCGGTCTTGTCGTTAGAACACTAGCCTGGGACTCAGGAGATCTGGGTTCAGCTCCCATCTCTGTCCACGGTCACGCGTTGAATCTGTGACAAGTCACTTACTTGTGCCTAATCTCCCCAGCTGTAAAATATGCAATAACGCTTTGTCTTGTCCACCTTTTTGTCCACCTTACCTCTTTAGACTGGAAGCTCTTTAGGGCTGGAATGATCTTTACTGTGTTTGTATAGCACCTAGCATAACAAAGCCCTGATCTTGGTTGGATCCTCTGCGCACTAAAGTAATACAATCATATAATAAAGCATCCCTCCATTCAATACACCTCCACAAAGAGAGAGAAGGGATGCTCCTTTATGTGATGGGGAAGGAATGCAGGAGTGACATACAAAGAGACACGGACTCATCTCACAGCACAATGCCAAAAGCAATGACTGAGTTTAAACTGGGAAAAAACAGACTGCCAGCGTACTAGGCTCCCAGCAACTACTGCCCAGGGGCTGAGATTGGCACTTTGACCTTTAGAGGAGGAATTGAGGATTCTTCATATTTAAAAAGACATCAGCATGTCGAACGTTAGAAAAAAGCCCCAGTTTGAGTTCAACAAAGCCATAGTTTTCCACTCTGACTTTTTTTTAAATCTCAGAGAACAGTCACTGCAGACAGACTGATGTCCTTAAAGGAATCTGCACTATCCATCCATCAGAGGGGAAACTGTCCTGGACGTTAACCAGAGAATCAGACACAGGACTCCTGGATTCTATTCCCAGCTCCATCACAGACCCTATGATCTTAAACAAATCACACCACTTCTCGGTATCCCCATCTGTAAAATGGGGGTAATGCCTATCTCCTCACCTCTGAGAGTCTAAATCCCTAATATGAGGCATTTGGAGATGGAAGGTGCTATAAAAGCACAATCAGTTATACCATCTTTCAGACTACTGGGGCTGGTTTTTGTTTTGTTTAAGGTAGTATAACCAAGTACAAGTCTGACCTCAAGTCTGGTTATGAAAACTCTCTTTGTAGCTGTAATAGACACGTACTACTTATGTAGTGCTTCATGAAGTCAAAGCACTGAGCAAATCAATCAGTCTTCAAAACTCCTCGGTAAATATTATTTTTGGAATATCATAACATCTAGAAGCCCTAGTTATGGACCGAGATTCTAGTGCGCTAGATGCTATACAAACACAGAGCAAAAAAACAGTCCGCCTTCCCCCAAGAGCTTACAACCTAAGCACCCATTTTACAAATAGGGAAATGAGACTGGTGGAGTGCCTGTCCAAGGATGCACAGCGAGTCAGTGGCGGAGCAGAGAGTAAAGCTCATGCTGAGTTTACTCTGGAGATTTTAAACCCAGAGGCAGGTTATATTCCAGTTTTCTGATAATGGGGCCTGTTTATATATAATTAGCTATGTGCTTTCTCTGACCCCAGAAGTGTAACATGTGGTGCAAGTGGAGAAAATCAGAAGAGAAATGAAGTGAAGGTGGTGGGGCTGGGTGAGGAAAAACATCAATTTAATCTTCTGTGCCAAGGGATTTGCAAGGAAATGTTATCCATCTCAAGTTGAAAATGTTGATCACATTGATGTGCAGATGAACAGCTTCTACCGAGATTTTTAGAGCAGACAGGGCCCTGGATTTAAGGTCTTGTCTGAAAAGTCCCACACATGCATGGTACAGAGTTAATAAACGAATAAAAACTGTGCAAGTTACTCTAGGGTTTATCACTTCTTTTCACTCAAACTCAGATGAGTCCACAAAACGTTTAGTTCTTTATACAATGGCATAGTGGGTAAGGCAAGCACCTTCCCTCCTATTATGGGGGGAGGGAATCACTTATCTAAATTTGGTTTGCACAGTATAAAATTGCCAAATTCAAACCGCAATCACAGGAATAACAGCTCAGCTATCAGATGACTTCAAGTGGATAAGGGGGTTAGGCCACCCCAACAGGGTGAGCAGAATCAATGGAGCTGGGGACAGCAAGCTTTGAAAGGAAAGGAAGCTGACCCACAAGGGTAGTTCACTTCTGGGGCATAGCTCATTAACTGAAATGTGCACATACACCAGCTGGTCTGTTGCCTCATGCCCTCAATATAACCATTACCTCCCACAGCAGCCCTTCCCATCACACACAATGTACTCAATAGCACAGTAAATGCAGCTAGAGACGTAACAACATGTTAATAAAAAGGATGGAGCATGATAAAGAACCCATCTTATACACTATAAGGGATGCTGCTGCCAAGATATTAAAACTTAACAACAACCCTGAAGGTTTGAATCTGAATTAAAAAACTCTCTCTGTATATTTCAGAGCTCAGGTCACTGAATGAGCAGAAACAGGAAAACAGGATGAGAGAGAACAATGACCTGAAAAAGGAGTGGAACTACCTCCCTTCTGCACAGATTCAAGGGTACAGAACACATGGCTTGTCCAAACCTAAGAGGGGATTTAAAATAATTTCTGATAATCAAGGGACTTTTCAGCGTAATTACAAGACGCTGGGGATCATAACCCAATTTCCAAGAACAGGATGCACTCTAACTACCCATTTCCTAGGCTAATGGGAGACAGAACCTTGCCAGCGTTAACATTTAAGTATATTCCACCTGGAGGATTCAGAGTAACAGACTAATAAATTGGTTAGTCTCTAAGGTGCCACCAGTACTCCTTTTCTTTTTGCAACCTGGAGGAATTAGCCATGCAAAACAAATAAATAAAACTCCATTCAGTGCACTGCTATGTATTGCTGCCCTCACTGAAGGGGTTTCATTTTTAATTTCAGAAGGGAAAGAGCAATCAGACTCCAATCAGAGGAATCACTACAGGATGGCAGGCGGATGAATGTGTTGCAAGCAAGCTTTAGGAAGCTGTGAGCCCAACCCACTCCGCCATGCTGGTACAAAGTACCACTCCCCTCACCCCTCCCAATTAAAGTCCTTGGCAATACACCATGCAATACTCTCACCCCCACATTCCCCACTCACCAATTTGTCCAATGAACTCCACCTTGATGCCTTGGTGCTCCAGCCGCTTGTTTGGGTGCTTGAGGGTGAGGGTGACCCGACCTGATACTGTCTCCCCATCGTAGAAAAGGAAATATTTCTCCTTCTTGCCCTCTTCAGTCTTGTGCTCAGCCCTACGCCTGCTCTCTGCATCGCTCAGCACCAGCTCCAACTCTGCACTCTGCCCAAACCCAAAGAAGCTCATCTCGCTGCTGGGGAGGAAGGCACAATCCCAGAGGGGGCTAATGGGGTTGCTGTGGGGAATGGCGTGTACTACTCCAGGGAGCACTGGAAGAGTGGCAACGTTTGAGAATTTTGTTTTCTTCAAGGGGCTCAAATACGATGGCAATGGATGCAGTACAGAAACCCAGATAAGGAAAGTGGATGTAATCCAATTTTAGGGATGAAGACTGTAATGCTAAAGGATCTTGGTGAGGTTCAATCCTAGCAAGCTGAGTGACTTCAGGATGGAAGAGAGTTCAATACAGCTCAAAAGCACTAGAAGGATCTATATTTCTGGAGGACTGGGATAGAGTAACCTCAGAGTGCTAGAGGGCTCCTGTTGCTTAGGAAGGGGAGTTAGAGAAGGGTGGTCCAATGCAACCAAGAGAGGGCCTAGAAAGCTGCTTAAAAGGGCGATGTAACAGCCTAAGGAACTGCTGCTGTTTTGGAAAGGGCTGCAGCATAAAGGTCGCCCATGGAGTCTGCAGCCGCTGCTCGGAGATGAATTACAAGGAAGGGCCCTTGGCAGCTGGAGACCGAGGGATTCAGTGCACCCCGTGGGGGGTCTTCTGCCTCTTACCTTCACTACTCAGGAAGGGGTGTGGGGTGCTGGGTAACGAAAAGGGAGCACTTACCGCTTGGGGTGTGTGTGGGGGAAGGTGTAATGCAGCAGGGGGCACCACTGCTAGGGGAAGGAGGTGCAACTGGGAGGGTCCCCCCAGCGAGAAGGTATAGAGAGTACTCCGGCTGTGGGGCAAGAGGGTGCAAATGGGGAGGGGCCCCGGCTGTGGGGCAAGAGGGTACAAATGGGGAGGGGCCCCGGCTGTGGGGCAAGAGGGTGCAAATGGGGAGGGGCCCCGGCTGTGGGGGCAAGAGGGTGCAAATGGGGAGGGGCCCCGGCTGTGGGGGCAAGAGGGTGCAAATGGGGAGGGGGCCCCGGCTGTGGGGGCAAGAGGGTGCAAATGGGGAGGGGCCCCGGCTGTGGGGGCAAGAGGGTGCAAATGGGGAGGGGCCCCGGCTGTGGGGGCAAGGGGGTGCAAATGGGGAGGGGCCCCGGCTGTGGGGGCAAGGGGGTGCAAATGGGGGACGGGCCCCGGCTGTGGGGGCAAGGGGGTGCTCTGGGAGGCCCTGCTGGCAAGCGCTCAGCCCCCGTGGTCTCCGCAGGGCGAACGGAGCGCAGCGGTCACCCCGCGGCGCAGGACCCGGGCTCGGAGCTCGCACGATGCGGACCCCGCTCCGGGCTGGGTGCGAGGGGCTCCGCAGCCCAGACGCGCTCGCGCTCTGCCCCGGCTGGCTGGCACTAGCTGCGCTCGAGCTGTCCTCCAGGGGCCGGGCCTCGCACTGCGCAAGCGCCGCCCGGCCCGGCCTCGCTTCCTCCCATTGCGCAGGCGCCATCTCCCCGTTCCGGGGCTCACTCCGCGCGCCGCCGCATTGGCTCCACTGTGGGCGCCCCGCGCAGGCGCAGCCGGCCAGCCAGTCCTTGGCCCCCGCCGACAGCGGACGGTGATTGGTCGCTGCCAGGCCGGAGCGCGGATTGGCGGGTTCGAAGGCACCGGCGGCGCCGAAGCGAGGAAGGCAGGATGGTGGCGGCCGGGGGGCCCCTGCGGGGCTTGGCGAGCTGGGGGCTGCGGGCGGTCAGTGCGGGTAAGCGGCGGGAGGCCTGAGCCCGGCCCCGGGGCTGCCGGGGAGACCTTCAGGGGAGGGGGACTGAAGGAAGAGGGGATCCTACGGGGAGAGGCGGGGGGGGAGGAGAACTGGAGAGGCGGGAGGCTGGGAGAGGCGGGGGGGGAGGAGAACTGGGAGAGGCGGGGGGGGAGGAGAACTGGGAGAGGCGGGGGGCTGGGAGAGGCGGGGGGGGAGGAGAACTGGGAGAGGCGGGGGGCTGGGAGAGGCGGGGGGGAGGAGAACTGGGAGAGGCGGGGGGCTGGGAGAGGCGGGGGGGGAGGAGAACTGGGAGAGGCGGGGGGCTGGGAGAGGCGGGGGGGAGGAGAACTGGGAGAGGCGGGGGGCTGGGAGAGGCGGGGGGGGAGGAGAACTGGGAGAGGCGGGGGGCTGGGAGAGGCGGGGGGCTGGGAGAGGCGGGGGGGGGAGGAGAACTGGGAGAGGCGGGGGGCTGGGAGAGGCGGGGGGCTGGGAGAGGCGGGGGGCTGGGAGAGGCGGGGGGCTGGGAGAGGCGGGGGGCTGGGAGAGGCGGGGGGGGAGGAGAACTGGGAGAGGCGGGGGGCTGGGAGAGGCGGGGGGGAGGAGAACTGGGAGAGGCGGGGGGCTGGGAGAGGCGGGGGGGGAGGAGAACTGGGAGAGGCGGGGGGCTGGGAGAGGCGGTGGGGGAGGAGAACTGGGAGAGGCGGGGGGCTGGGAGAGGCGGGGGGGGAGGAGAACTGGGAGAGGCGGGGGGCTGGAGGAGAACTGGGAGAGGCGGGGGGGGAGGAGAACTGGGAGAGGCGGGGGGCTGGGAGGAGAACTGGGAGAGGCGGGGGGCTGGGAGAGGCGGGGGGCTGGGAGGAGAACTGGAGAGGCGGGGGGCTGGGAGAGGCGGGGGGGCTGGGAGGAGAACTGGGAGAGGCGGGGGGCTGGGAGAGGCGGGGGGCTGGAGGAGAACTGGGAGAGGCGGGGGGCTGGGAGAGGCGGGGGGCTGGGAGGAGAACTGGGAGAGGCGGGGGGCTGGGAGAGGCGGGGGGCTGGGAGGAGAACTGGGAGAGGCGGGGGGCTGGGAGAGGCGGGGGGCTGGGAGGAGAACTGGGGAGAGGCGGGGGGCTGGGAGAGGCGGGGGGGGAGGAGAACTGGGAGAGGCGGGAGGCTGGGAGAGGCGGGGGGGGAGGAGAACTGGGAGAGGCGGGGGGGGAGGAGAACTGGGAGAGGCGGGGGGCTGGGAGAGGCGGGGGGGAGGAGAACTGGGAGAGGCGGGGGGCTGGGAGAGGCGGGGGGGGAGGAGAACTGGGAGAGGCGGGGGGCTGGGAGAGGCGGGGGGGAGGAGAACTGGGAGAGGCGGGGGGCTGGGAGAGGCGGGGGGGGAGGAGAACTGGGAGAGGCGGGGGGCTGGGAGAGGCGGGGGGCTGGGAGAGGCGGGGGGCTGGGAGAGGCGGGGGGCTGGGAGAGGCGGGGGGCTGGGAGAGGCGGGGGGCTGGGAGAGGCGGGGGGGGAGGAGAACTGGGAGAGGCGGGGGGGCTGGGAGAGGCGGGGGGGAGGAGAACTGGGAGAGGCGGGGGGCTGGGAGAGGCGGGGGGGAGAGGCGGGGGGGGAGAACTGGGAGAGGCGGGGGGCTGGGAGAGGCGGGGGGGGAGGAGAACTGGGAGAGGCGGGGGGCTGGGAGAGGCGGGGGGGGGAGGAGAACTGGGAGAGGCGGGGGGCTGGGAGAGGCGGGGGGGGGAGGAGAACTGGGAGAGGCGGGGGGCTGGGAGAGGCGGGGGGGGAGGAGAACTGGGAGAGGCGGGGGGCTGGGAGAGGCGGGGGGGGAGGAGAACTGGGAGAGGCGGGGGGCTGGGAGAGGCGGGGGGGGAGGAGAACTGGGAGAGGCGGGGGGCTGGGAGAGGCGGGGGGGAGGAGAACTGGGAGAGGCGGGGGGCTGGGAGAGGCGGGGGGGGAGGAGAACTGGGAGAGGCGGGGGGCTGGGAGGAGAACTGGGAGAGGCGGGGGGCTGGGAGAGGCGGGGGGCTGGGAGGAGAACTGGGAGAGGCGGGGGGCTGGGGAGAGGCGGGGGGCTGGGAGGAGAACTGGGAGAGGCGGGGGGCTGGGAGAGGCGGGGGGCTGGGAGGAGAACTGGGGAGAGGCGGGGGGCTGGGAGAGGCGGGGGGCTGGGAGGAGAACTGGGAGAGGCGGGGGGCTGGGAGAGGCGGGGGGGGAGGAGAACTGGGAGAGGCGGGGGGGCTGGGAGAGGCGGGGGGGGAGGAGAACTGGGAGAGGCGGGGGGGAGGAGAACTGGGAGAGGCGGGGGGGCTGGGAGAGGCGGGGGGGGGAGGAGAACTGGGAGAGGCGGGGGGCTGGGAGAGGCGGGGGGGGAGGAGAACTGGGAGAGGCGGGGGGCTGGGAGAGGCGGGGGGGAGGAGAACTGGGAGAGGCGGGGGGCTGGGAGAGGCGGGGGGGGAGGAGAACTGGGAGAGGCGGGGGGCTGGGAGAGGCGGGGGGGGGAGGAGAACTGGGAGAGGCGGGGGGCTGGGAGAGGCGGGGGGGGAGGAGAACTGGGAGAGGCGGGGGGGCTGGGAGAGGCGGGGGGGGGAGGAGAACTGGGAGAGGCGGGGGGCTGGGAGAGGCGGGGGGGGGAGGAGAACTGGGAGAGGCGGGGGGCTGGGAGAGGCGGGGGGGGAGGAGAACTGGGAGAGGCGGGGGGCTGGGAGAGGCGGGGGGGGGAGGAGAACTGGGAGAGGCGGGGGGCTGGGAGAGGCGGGGGGGGAGGAGAACTGGGAGAGGCGGGGGGCTGGGAGAGGCGGGGGGGGAGGAGAACTGGGAGAGGCGGGGGGGCTGGGAGAGGCGGGGGGGGAGGAGAACTGGGAGAGGCGGGGGGCTGGGAGAGGCGGGGGGGGGAGGAGAACTGGGAGAGGCGGGGGGCTGGGAGAGGCGGGGGGGGGAGGAGGGGAGGGAGGGACTGGGAGAGGCGGGGGGGGAGGAGAACTGGAGAGGCGGGGGGCTGGGAGAGGCGGGGGGGGAGGAGAACTGGGAGAGGCGGGGGGGCTGGGAGAGGCGGGGGGGGAGGAGAACTGGGAGAGGCGGGGGGCTGGGAGAGGCGGGGGGGGGAGGAGAACTGGGAGAGGCGGGGGGCTGGGAGAGGCGGGGGGGGAGGAGAACTGGGAGAGGCGGGGGGCTGGGAGAGGCGTGGGGGGGAGGAGAACTGGGAGAGGCGGGGGGCTGGGAGAGGCGGGGGGGGAGGAGAACTGGAGAGGCGGGGGGCTGGGAGAGGCGGGGGGGGGGAGGAGAACTGGGAGAGGCGGGGGGCTGGGAGAGGCGGGGGGGGAGGAGAACTGGAGAGGCGGGGGGCTGGGAGAGGCGGGGGGGGAGGAGAACTGGGAGAGGCGGGGGGCTGGGAGAGGCGGGGGGGGCTGGGAGAGGCGGGGGGGGGAGGAGAAACTGGGAGAGGCGGGGGCTGGGAGAGGCGGGGGGGGAGGAGAACTGGGAGAGGCGGGGGGCTGGGAGAGGCGGGGGGGAGGAGAACTGGGAGAGGCGGGGGCTGGGAGAGGCGGGGGGGGAGGAGAACTGGGAGAGGCGGGGGGCTGGGAGAGGCGGGGGGGAGGAGAACTGGAGAGGCGGGGGGCTGGGAGAGGCGGGGGGGGAGGAGAACTGGGAGAGGCGGGGGGCTGGGAGAGGCGGGGGGGGGAGGAGAACTGGGAGAGGCGGGGGGCTGGGAGAGGCGGGGGGGGGAGGAGAACTGGGAGAGGCGGGGGGCTGGGAGAGGCGGGGGGGGAGGAGAACTGGGAGAGGCGGGGGGCTGGGAGAGGCGGGGGGGGAGGAGAACTGGGAGAGGCGGGGGGCTGGGAGAGGCGGGGGGGGAGGAGAACTGGGAGAGGCGGGGGGCTGGGAGAGGCGGGGGGGGAGGAGAACTGGGAGAGGCGGGGGGCTGGGAGAGGCGGGGGGGGAGGAGAACTGGGAGAGGCGGGGGGCTGGGAGAGGCGGGGGGGGAGGAGAACTGGGAGAGGCGGGGGGCTGGGAGAGGCGGGGGGTGGAGGAGAACTGGGAGAGGCGGGGGGCTGGGAGAGGCGGGGGGGGGGAGGAGAACTGGGAGAGGCGGGGGGCTGGGAGAGGCGGGGGGGGAGGAGAACTGGGAGAGGCGGGGGGCTGGGAGAGGCGGGGGGGGGAGGAGAACTGGGAGAGGCGGGGGGCTGGGAGAGGCGGGGGGGGAGGAGAACTGGGAGAGGCGGGGGGCTGGGAGAGGCGGGGGGGGGAGGAGAACTGGGAGAGGCGGGGGGCTGGGAGAGGCGGGGGGGAGGAGAACTGGGAGAGGCGGGGGCTGGGAGAGGCGGGGGGGGAGGAGAACTGGGAGAGGCGGGGGGCTGGGAGGGGAGGAGAACTGGGAGAGGCGGGGGGCTGGGAGAGGCGGGGGGCTGGGAGGAGGAGAACTGGGAGAGGCGGGGGGCTGGGAGAGGCGGGGGGGGGAGGAGAACTGGGAGAGGCGGGGGGCTGGGAGAGGCGGGGGGGGAGGAGAACTGGGAGAGGCGGGGGGCTGGGAGAGGCGGGGGGGGAGGAGAACTGGGAGAGGCGGGGGGGGCTGGGAGAGGCGGGGGGGGAGGAGAACTGGGAGAGGCGGGGGGCTGGGAGAGGCGGGGGGGGAGGAGAACTGGGAGAGGCGGGGGGCTGGGAGAGGCGGGGGGGGAGGAGAACTGGGAGAGGCGGGGGGCTGGGAGAGGCGGGGGGGGAGGAGAACTGGGAGAGGCGGGGGGCTGGAGAGGCGGGGGGGGAGGAGAACTGGGAGAGGCGGGGGGGCTGGGAGAGGCGGGGGGGGAGGAGAACTGGGAGAGGCGGGGGGCTGGGAGAGGCGGGGGGGGAGGAGAACTGGGAGAGGCGGGGGGCTGGGAGAGGCGGGGGGGGAGGAGAACTGGGAGAGGCGGGGGGCTGGGAGAGGCGGGGGGGGGAGGAGAACTGGGAGAGGCGGGGGGCTGGGAGAGGCGGGGGGGAGGAGAACTGGGAGAGGCGGGGGGCTGGGAGAGGCGGGGGGGGGAGGAGAACTGGGAGAGGCGGGGGGCTGGGAGAGGCGGGGGGGGAGGAGAACTGGGAGAGGCGGGGGGCTGGGAGAGGCGGGGGGGGAGGAGAACTGGGAGAGGCGGGGGGCTGGGAGAGGCGGGGGGGGGAGGAGAACTGGGAGAGGCGGGGGGCTGGGAGAGGCGGGGGGGGAGGAGAACTGGGAGAGGCGGGGGGCTGGGAGAGGCGGGGGGGGAGGAGAACTGGGAGAGGCGGGGGGCTGGGAGAGGCGGGGGGGGAGGAGAACTGGGAGAGGCGGGGGGCTGGGAGAGGCGGGGGGGAGGAGAACTGGGAGAGGCGGGGGGCTGGGAGAGGCGGGGGGGAGGAGAACTGGGAGAGGCGGGGGGCTGGGAGAGGCGGGGGGGGGAGGAGAACTGGGAGAGGCGGGGGCTGGGAGAGGCGGGGGGGGAGGAGAACTGGGAGAGGCGGGGGGCTGGGAGAGGCGGGGGGGGAGGAGAACTGGGAGAGGCGGGGGGCTGGGAGAGGCGGGGGGGGAGGAGAACTGGGAGAGGCGGGGGGCTGGGAGGAGGAGAACTGGGAGAGGCGGGGGGCTGGGAGAGGCGGGGGGGGGAGGAGAACTGGGAGAGGCGGGGGGCTGGGAGAGGCGGGGGGGGAGGAGAACTGGGAGAGGCGGGGGGCTGGGAGAGGCGGGGGGGGAGGAGAACTGGGAGAGGCGGGGGGCTGGAGAGGCGGGGGGGAGGAGAACTGGGAGAGGCGGGGGGCTGGGAGAGGCGGGGGGGGAGGAGAACTGGGAGAGGCGGGGGGCTGGGAGAGGGCGGGGGGGGGAGGAGAACTGGGAGAGGCGGGGGGGCTGGGAGAGGCGGGGGGGGAGGAGAACTGGGAGAGGCGGGGGGCTGGGAGAGGCGGGGGGGAGGAGAACTGGGAGAGGCGGGGGGCTGGGAGAGGCGGGGGGGGAGGAGAACTGGGAGAGGCGGGGGGCTGGGAGAGGCGGGGGGGGAGGAGAACTGGGAGAGGCGGGGGGCTGGGAGAGGCGGGGGGGGAGGAGAACTGGGAGAGGCGGGGGGGCTGGGAGAGGCGGGGGGGGAGGAGAACTGGGAGAGGCGGGGGGGGTGGAGAACTGGAGAGGCGGGGGGCTGGGAGAGGCGGGGGGGGAGGAGAACTGGGAGAGGCGGGGGGGCTGGGAGAGGCGGGGGGGGGAGGAGAACTGGGAGAGGCGGGGGGCTGGGAGAGGCGGGGGGGGAGGAGAACTGGGAGAGGCGGGGGGCTGGGAGAGGCGGGGGGGGAGGAGAACTGGGAGAGGCGGGGGGCTGGGAGAGGCGGGGGGGGGAGGAGAACTGGGAGAGGCGGGGGGCTGGGAGAGGCGGGGGGGAGGAGAACTGGGAGAGGCGGGGGGCTGCGAGAGGCGGGGGGGAGGAGAACTGGGAGAGGCGGGGGGCTGGGAGAGGCGGGGGGGGAGGAGAACTGGGAGAGGCGGGGGGCTGGGAGAGGCGGGGGGGGGGAGGAGAACTGGGAGAGGCGGGGGGCTGGGAGAGGCGGGGGGGTCGCGTTCTGAGGTTCCAGGGGCTGAAGGATGAAGGGGCTTTTGGGGGCTCGGGTAGTCACTGCTTCCTCCGTCCGCAATGCCTGGGGCTTAGGGTGAGGGAGGGTTCCTGAGTTCTCCTCTGTATCTACCTCCTACCCAACAAGAGCTCCACCTCCAAAGAGAGTGGACTGAGGGGCTGGCCTGGGAAGTTGTGTGGTGTTCGGGCCTGGGGAGTGTCTGTGGGATCCTGGAACAGGTTGGTGTGGGAGCCAGGACTCCTGGATTCTACTCCCCAAGCTGCCCTGAACATCGCTGCTCGTCTCCGTGCCCCTCTGTGGAATAGCTCCAGTGCTATTGGCCTGCTTCATGGGGAGCTCAGGGTTTAAAACCAGAGCCGCCCCCACCTGGATTATCTGTCACTACCTGTTTCCTGAATCTGGGATCTCTCCCTTTGTCAGTTGCACTGAGCATTTTCTCCATTGTCGGAAATCACTGTATTCAGCAGCCCCCTGTTGTCCAGTTTGCCACCGTTCTGCTGTAGTTTGCTAGTTATTAATAATGCCGTGGATATTAAAACTAGGCTGCATCTCTTCTGTGGATAATAAAAAGCTGCTCTGATTCATAGATCAGTTGAGCTGTCTGATTTAACTTTTCTTTGTTTCCGGTTTCATTGTTTTCTATTTCAGAAGCTTGCAGAATGTGTAGTTTTCAAAAACAGTAGGGGGATGTTTATTTCTTTTAGCAGCTGCTTCTATTTATAGGTTTCAGAGTAGCAGCCCTGTTATTCTGTATTTGCAAAAAGAAAAGGAGGACTTGTGGCACCTTAGAGACTAACAGATTTATTGGAGCATAAGCTTTCGTGAGCTTCAGCTCACTTCATCCGATGCATTCAGTGGAAAATAGAGTGGGGAGATTTATATACCTAGAGAACATGAAACAATGGGTGTTACCATACAGACTGTAAGGAGAGGGATCACTTAAGATGAGCTATTACCAGCAGGAGGAGGGGGGGACCTTTTGTAGTGATAATCAAGGTGGGCCATTTCCAGCAGTTAACAAGAACGTCTGAGGAACAGTGGGGGAGGGGGAATAAACATGGAGAAATAGTTTTACTTTGTGTAATGACCCATCCACTCCCAGTCTCTCTTCAAGCCAAAGTTAATTGTATCCAGTTTGCAAATTAATTCCAATTCAGCAGTCTCTCCTTGGAGTCTGGTTTTGAAGTTTTTTTGTTGAAGAATTGCCACTTTTAGGTCTGTAATTGCGTGACCAAAGAGATTGAAGGGTTCTCCCACTGGTTTTTGAATGTTATAATTCTTGACGTCTGATTTGTGTCCATTTACTCTTTTACGTAGAGACTGTCCAGTTTGACCAATGTACATGGCAGAGGGGCATTGCTGGCACATGATGGCATATATTACATTGGTAGATGTGCATGTGAACGAGCCTCTGATAGTGTGGCTGATGTGATTAGGCCCTATGATGGTGTCCCCTGAATAGATATGTGGACACAGTTGGCAATGGGCTTTGTTGCAAGGATAGGTTCCTGGGTTAGTGGTTCTGTTGTGTGGTGTGTGGTTGCTGGTGAGTATTTGCTTCAGGTTGGGGGGTTGTCTGTAAGCAAGGACTGGCCTGTCTCCCAAGATCTGTGAGAGTGATGGGTCGTCCTTCAGGTTGTAGATCCTTGATGATGCGCTGGAGAGGTTTTAGTTGGGGGCTGAAAGTGACGGCTAGTGGCATTCTGATATTTTCTTTGTTAGGCCTGTCCTGTAGTAGGTGACTTCTGGGTAGTCTTCTGGCTCTGTCAATCTGTTTCTTCACTTCAGCAGGTGGGTATTGTAGTTGTAAGAATGCTTGATAGAGATCTTGTAGGTGTTTGTCTCTGTCTGAGGGGTTGGAGCAAATGCGGTTGTATCTCAGAGCTTGGCTGTAGACAATGGATCTTGTGGTGTGGTATGGATGAAAGCTGGAGGCATGTAGGTAGGAATAGCGGTCAGTAGGTTTCCGGTATAGGGTGGTGTTTATGTGACAATCGCTTATTAGCACCCTAGTGTCCAGGAAGTGGATCTCTTGTGTGGACTGGTCCAGGCTGAGGTTGATGGTGGGATGGAAATTGTTGAAATGATGGTGGAATTCCTCAAGGGCTTCTTTTCCATGGGTCCAGATGATGAAGATGTCATCAATGTAGCACAAGTACAGTAGGGGCATTGAGGGACGAGAGCTGAGGAAGCATTGTTCTAAGTCAGCCATAAAAATGTTGGCATACTGTGGGGACATAGAATCATAGAATATCAGGGTTGGAAGGGACCTCAGGAGGTCATCTAGTCCAACCCCCTGCTCAAAGCAGGGCCAATCCCCAATTAAATCATCCCAGCCAGGGCTTTGTCAAGCCTGACCTTAAAAACTTCTAAGGAAGGAGATTCCACCACCTCCCTAGGTAACGCATTCCAGTGCTTCACCACCCTCCTAGTGAAAAAGTTTTTCCTAATATCCAACCTAAACCTCCCCCACTGCAACTTGAGACCATTACTGCTTGTTCTGTCATCAGCTACCATTGAGAACAGTCTAGCTCCATCCTCTTTGGAACCCCCTTTCAAGGTAGTTGAAAGCAGCTATCAAATCCCCCCTCATTCTTCTCTTCTGCAGACTAAACAATCCCAGTTCCCTCAGCCTCTCCTCATAAGTCATGTGTTCCAGACCCCTAATCATTTTTGTTGCCCTTCGCCGGACTCTCTCCAATTTATCCACATCCTTCTTGTAGTGTGGGGCCCAAAACTGGACACAGTACTCCAGATGAGGCCTCACCAATGTCGAATAGGGGGGGACGATCACATCCCTCGATCTGCTCGCTATGCCCCTACTTATACATCCCAAAATGCCATTGGCCTTCTTGGCAACAATGGCACACTGCTGGCTCATATCCAGCTTCTCGTCCACTGTCACCCCTAGGTCCTTTTCCGCAGAACTGCTGCCTAGCCATTCGGTCCCTAGTCTGTAGCTGTGCATTGGGTTCTTCCGTCCTAAGTGCAGGACCCTGCACTTATCCTTACTGAACCTCATCAGATTTCTTTTGGCCCAATCCTCCAATTAGTCTAGGTCCCTCTGTATCCTATCCCTGCCCTCCAGCGTATCTACCACTCCTCCCAGTTTAGTATCATCCGCAAATTTGCTGAGGGTGCAATCCACACCATCCTCCAGATCATTTATGAAGATATTGAACATGTGGGTACCCATAGCAGTGCCGCTGATTTGAAGGTATACGTTGTCCCCAGATGTGAAATAGTTATGGGTGAGGACAAAGTCACAAAGTTCAGCCACCAGGTTTGCTGTGACATTAACGGGGATACTGTTCCTGACGGCTTGTAGTCCATCTTTGTGTGGAATGTTGGTGTAGAGGGCTTCTACATCCATAGTGGCCAGGATGGTGTTTTCAGGAAGATCACCGATGGATTGTAGTTTCCTCAGGAAGTCAGTGGTATCTCGAAGATAGCTCAGACGTTCTTGTCAACTGCTGGAAATGGCCCACCTTGATTATCACTGCAAAAGGTTTCCCCCTGCCGGTAATAGCTCACCTTAAGTGATCACTCTCGTTACAGTGTGTATGGTAACACCCATTGTTTCATGTTCTCTAGGTATATAAATCTCCCCACTGTATTTTCCACTGAATGCATCGGATGAAGTGAGCTGTAGATCCCGAAAACTTACGCTCAAATAAATTTGTTAGTCGCTAAGGTGCCACAAGTACTCCTTTTCTATTTATAGACATTTTTGTTTGGAAAACTCTGTTAGAGTTTAGAAGATGCTACTTGAGAATAGGTTTCAGAGTAACAGCTGTGTTAGTCTGTATTCACAAAAAGAAAAGGAGGACTTGTGGCACCTTAGAGACTAACAAATGTATTTGAGCATAAACTTTCGGGAGCTACAGCTCACTTCATTGGATGCAACTTGAGAATAGTTTCTTATTGACATAATTGTCAGTAGTAGACAGCAGAAGAAGTTGCATATCTGTCCAATACGCTATGTCAGGGATAGGCAAACTTTTTGGCCCGAGGGCCACATCTGGGTATGGAAATTGTATGGAAGGCCATGAATGCTGACAAAATTGGGGTTGGGGTGCAGGAGGGGGTGTGGGCTCTGGGGTGGGGCTGGGGATGAGGGCGGGAGGGGGCTCTGGGCTGGGGCAGGAGGGGCTCAGGGGTGCAGGCTGTGGGCGGTACGTACCTCAAGCAGCTCCAGGAAGCAGCAGCATGTCTCCACTCCAGCTCCTATGTGGAGGCCCGGCCAAGGGGTTCTGCACGCTGCCCCTGGAGCCACCCCTGGAGCTCCCATTGGCCACAGTTCCCAGCCAATGGGAGTTGTGGGGGCGGTGCTTGGGGTGGTGGCAGCACACAGAGCCCCCTGGCTGCCCTTAAACATAGGAGCCATAGGGAGAACTTGTCACTGCTTCTGGGAGCTGCCCAGATCTGTGGCATGCGCACGCAGAGTGGCCCCCGAGCCCACTTCCCGGCTGGAGCGTGGGAGCTGGGCAAGTCCCAGACCATGCTCCCCAGCAGGAGCTCGAGGGCTGGATGTGGCCTGTGGGCCGTAGTTTGCCCACCCCTGGGCTGTGTGATTCTAATTTACATTTGCTGAAAATTTCCATAAGAATGCTAGAGCAAAACTTAGGGGTGGGGGTGGGAGTGTAAAAATAATTTTGTTGATTTTGGGCTTTGTGTTTAAATAAATAAGACAAATGCAAAAATTGAGCCAAATTTTGAACTGACATTCTTGCTGAAATGTTCAGCAACAGCAATTCAGATATATGTGTGTGTGTATGTGTGTATATATATATATACACATATATCTATCTCAGAGTTGTATGTAACTTCCACACGCTATTGCTATTAATTCTTTGTCAATAAGAAACTAATATGAAATGTAATTCTCAAATTTATGGTTTGAAATGTACAATAATCTCAATTTCTGCATTCAATTTTAATAAATAATTATTAACGTCTGTGGTTTTTCTCTTGGTTTCTTGCTAGTACAATAATTTAAGTAAATAAAAATGTCAAATGGTACTTGGGGATAAGCAGCATTTTTATCTGTCAAAAATCATATAAATAGCAACATCTAAGTTTGAATTTTGACATATATACAGGTATTACTTTTCCCAGCATTGAAACACAGCCAGCTACAGCCTGTGGTATGGCAGCTGTTTAACAGTGCTCGGTGACACTGCACAATAATTTAGTGCAGGAAATGCATAATACTGCACCTAATTGAGAGTACTCTGGCATTCTTATTTTTTAAAGAGAAAAAAATAAATTAGCCTTTGCAAACTATTGTAAAGGTGGAGGAGAGATCAGATTTTCATCCTGCCAGTCTGAATTATATTGTTTTTATTTTACTGTCTTTAAAAGTCTATTTGGACTGTCACTTGTAGTTGGAAAAGCCACACTCCCAAGAATGTCAGGAACATGGAGAACATTTTGAGTGTGAAGATGATACCTAGGTGAAATAATTACCCAGTAACTGAAAAGCACAACTACAAACTATCTGAATGCGAAACAAAGATAGGAGGAATAATAAGAGAAAAATATGGCTCTCTCAGGAACTCTTTAATGACCTGGAAATCAAAAGGGAATCCCTACAAAAAGTGGAAACATGGCATAATTGCTAAGGAGGAGTACAAAAAAATAGCACAAGCATGTAGGGACAAAATCAGAAAGCCTAAAGCATAAAATGAGTTACATCTAGCAAGGGAGATAAAAGGCAATAAAAAGAGGTTCTTTCAATACATTAGGAGCAAGAGAAAGACGAACCATCCAGAGAAGAGCAACAAAATGATTAAAAACGTTTAGGAAACCTGGGATATGAGGAAAGGTTAAAAAATTGGACATGTTTAGGCTTGAAAAAAGAAGACCAAGGAGAACTCGATAACAGTCTTCAAGTATGTTAAGGCCTATTATGAAGAGGACTGTGATCAGTTTTCCTCCATGTCCACTGAAGATAGGACAAGAAATAATGGGTTTAATCTGCAGCAAGGACGATTTAGATTAGATATTAGGAAAAACTTTCTAACTGACTAAAGGGTAGTTAAACTCTAGAATAGGCTTCCAAAGGAGGTTGTGGAACCCCCATCTTTGGAGGTTTTAAAGAACAATTTGGACAGGCACCTGTCAGGTGTGGTCTGTGTATACTTGGTCCTTCCTCTGTGCTGGGAAATGGACTTGATGACTTCTTAGGGTCCCTTCCAGCCCTACATTTCAATGATCTAAGGCATTGTCCTTTTTTTACCCCTACTATCTGATTTCTTTCCTGATGAATAGTTAACGGAGGATTACTGTTACTTCCTATTGTGGTAATTATAAATTGTTTGTTTTCATGTTTGTCCAGGTGCCAGAAATATGGGTACCCTTAATAAGCTATTATAAAGGAATAACATGTACATCCTTATGTCCTCTTGTAATTACTGTGAGCCTCTAAAAAGAAAAACAGGGAATGGAATCTCATAGCAGAAAGAACCTTCACAAGCACCGGCCTGGGACAAATTCCACCTCTTTCTGAGTTCCCCATAGTTTATGATCTTTGATGGTGAATTGTGTTTCCTTTCACCTCAGTAATGGAGAATATCACAGCATTTTACCTTTTTATAACCTGCATAGGGACAAGAAAAAATAGCTTCTAAGTTTTAGACCTATAGAGCTCCAAATGGTTTAAGATACAGAATCACATATTGAAAGAGACTGACACATCTACAGTCATCTGAGGCTCCTGAGTTAACAGACCCTCAAGGAGAGGCCTGTGGCAGGATGTTTTGGGGAAAGGGTCCTTTGCTCTGAAAGTGTCCTTTGCCAGTTCGTTAACAAAACATTGAATTGTTGAACTTCATTGCACAGTGCAAGGCCTGTACAATTTCTGAGGTTTTCCTGAAGGGATTGGGCGTGGGGAAGACTTTATTCTTGATTAGCTGAAGGGAGTCACCTTGTGAATATTGACCTAACTCATAAAAAATCACATAAAAAAAAAAGTTGTATTTGTGATTGAAGTTTAAATAGGTACATTTAATAAGTCAAAGTGAGAGATTTATCTTTAAAGGATTGTTGTTCTAAAGGTTTTGTTAATGCCAGCCCAAATGCAGGTATTAGTACTCCTATCCTAAACTGTTTTATACTCATAAAAAACTGTCACATTCCTTCTCAGAAGTGGCCACACTTCAGTGGTAAGTGAAGTGATCCCTGTTTATATTTTTAGATCAAACTTATAAAGTGCTTTGGAATGAAAAGTTCTATATAAGTATCTTATATTTTTTGAATAAGTGTGTGTGTGTTGCATCTTTTTCCCCCAGCCTGGGTTGACACAGTCTGGGAACTAGATTTCACTGAGACAGAGCCTCTGGATTCCAGAATAGAAGAGGGGATCACAGAGGATGGACTTGATGCCTTCAGCAAACTTTACAAGACTCTCTACTCTTTTGTTGACGAGGACCATGGGACCACTGAAGTAAGTTGGAAATTATCCATCTCTCTACTTGGTAGCAAAGATGTACCCACTGAATTTTCCTACTATGCATGCTCTCCCCATCTTTCTGTAGTAGTTTAGTAATTAAATATTTTGACCTCCGAATGAGTAACTGATATTTTATACAGTTGTATTCAAAGAATACATATCTGAGATGCAGGCTGTTTCACAGAAAGGATATTAAAATAAAAAACCTACGTATGTGGGGAGTGGACAGAAGAACAATTTTTCAAAGTGTTAATGGTAGCTGACGGGGAACTGTATTGCCCTGGTGTGGTTCACAAAAGAGTTCTATGGTTAAGTAGTGGCTAGGCGTCTTCTGAATGTAAGTGTTGTTCTAACCATCTCTTCTCCATCCATTTACTTAAAATCATGAAAGAAAATCTCTAATTTAAACAAGTTTGGTTATCCCAAATGGCGTGGTTCAGTGAATTAAAAAAAAAAAAAAAATCTAGCTTGTGAATGACCAGTTTTTCCTTCAAACCGGCATCATAGCCCTTTGTGTTCTTTTTGATCTGAGTGGCCATGGTAGCAAGTGGGGGGAAATTGATGTGAGATTTACCATAGTTCTTACGATCAGTTTTCTGCTTTGTCTCAGAGTATCTGGACCCTCTTTGCTGAGAACAATCTCTCCCCCAGTGCTCTTGTGGCTGTGTTGTATCACTTTGTCCAAGTGGCGCAGAATAAAAAGGCTATTGTACAGCAGCGGTTATGTGCTCTCCATGCTGCTGGGCTGTACTTCTTACTGCTTGAAATACCAGGTAAGTAGATAGACCTTCCTTTCTAGTGCTAGTGTGGCTAATTTGGCTCAAGCTGTCTGGACAGCGCTTTTACATGTCCCTTGTTCATAAGAACATGAAGTTGGATAGGTAATGGCTGTTGAGCCACTTTCCTCTAGAGTTGTGTGGATGTGCAGTGCTGGAAAGTTGCTATAGTCTTAGTGCTTTGGTGTTGTATGTGAAACCGTTTGATGATCTCAGTCCAGGTCCTAATTGCCAGACATCTTAATCAGTCTCTCCCCCTGACTGGCAGTTTTAGCAGAGGGGCCTGAATGTGACATGGAGATTGAACTTCACCAGGGAAAGATTGTACTGCCAATGCTTGTGCTGTACTTGCTTTGCAGATAGAGAGGATTCAGCTCACTATTGCTATCAGGCTGATCATGAAAGCAAAATTCTCTGATTAAAATAAAAGGTAATCAGAGTTTTCTAGCAGGCTGAATCTGTGGCTGCATCTTTTTGTGTTTTAAGGCTGATGTACGTTCTAGTTAAAAGTTTTGTGTTAAATAATACAGCAAATTCCAGTTTGGCTCATTGTCCTGTTCTATCAGCACCAACTGAGAACGTTTTTGCTGATTTTACTCCTTCCTGCAATTTAATTTTGTTAACTTAAATACTGATTTTTCACTTTCTGAACCTCAAGTCACCAGAATGGCACTCGTGTTCTAGCCATCTGATTGTGCAAACAAGTGGAGCAGATAGCTGAATAATTTTATGCTTTTCATGTATTTGTAGTTTTGTTCTGAAAATGGGTGTTTTGTTTCTGGGCAGGCAGCGTAGCTCATCAGGTGTTCCATCAAGTGATGTTTGACAGATGTCTTCACACCCTGAGAAAGAGCTGGCCTCAAGGGTGTGAATTGACTAGGAAAAGGAAAAAGGATCATGCTAAAAGCTCTCAGGCTGAAGCAAGAAGAAATAAAAAGAAAGGAAGGCCAACCAGGAAAGAGAACTTTGATGTAAGATAATGTTCATACAGTATCTTCAGATACGGTATCCTTATGCTCTCTATTAATTCATAACTCAATAGGAAACTTATTTAATTTCCAAGTCAAAATGAGACTTCTCTTATCTTCCAGCACTTTACTCTCTCAACCTTGCATTCTGAAATCAAACTGTGTTCTTTTTACTTTGCACATCATTACAAACTTCTGAAAAGCCAGGCATGCAAAGTTAGCTGGCAGTTTCTTTGATGATGAGTGAGTTGCGACAGAAGAAAGCGCACTGTTCTTCAGCATATTGTTAACATGTTCAGCAGCGTATAGACATGTTGATGTTAATCATGAGTGCAGCCTGTAGCTGTTTTGTATATTTAAGAGATCTGCATGTTAGCAGAACTAGAGGACTAAGGGTATTCAGATCTCCATACTAATCTAATGATGGGAGACTAAGGACTAAATACTTGCAGCCTCCTATGAAGTGCACATGACTGCACCTCTTGAAAAGTTCTAACTTTTCTAAAACCTTCTTTGTTATATTTGTTAACATTAATTGAGTCCTGAACTGGATATCAGAAATCTGAACATGAGGGCAGGGTCATGATGAAAGAGGGTGGAACAGAGTAGGCAGAGCTAGGAACTTGGCTTTGTGTACATCAATATCAGAATTCAGACGCCCAACCCTAGTTCTGCAGGCGTTTTTGTTTGTAAAATCTCAGATGGGAACAAGCTGTGTGAGATTTTTCTGGAAGCCCCCTTCTCTCTTTTCCCAGCTTATAGTAAATGCCTTTAAATAGTTTGAAATAAAATACTTGGTACGTTGGATGCAAATTCCATCCTGCTTTACTATTAATTAAATAAATTCCAGCCTCAGAGTTTCTGCATAGTACAAATAAGAGTTCCTGCTTTCTAAGAAAAAAAGCGGTTGTATCAATGATAAATGATACTTCTGTCTTCTACCAATCTAGATGGATGAGATTTTTGAAGAGGATGAGGATCAAGAAGAAGAGATTTATTTTTCAGGACATGATCTGCTTCAAATTCGGGAAGCCATCCTCCTCCTCCTGAAAAACTTCTTAAGACTTCTGCCCAAGTTCTCTCTGAAAGAGAAACCTCATTGTGTGCAGAACTGCATGCAGGTAACTAAGACTACTAAGGACTCAGCCACACAGACAGATCCTGATCACTGCCCCTCACATAACATCACCCCTTTGCTTTCTTGCAGACCTTTGTTGAGTTGACAAGTTTTGAGCCTGCAGTGCATGAATTCGAGTTTTCAGGAACAATGTGAGCTATTATTTCTTAATGTTAATACATTGTTTTGAAGAGGTAAATATGGTGAATATGTTAAGTATTATTATTCTGTGGATGTTAAAATGAAAACAGTGATTTTTCTCTAGATAATATTGAATTAGTTCTTCCTAATTTACATAGAAATGATATTCAGTGAATTTTAAACATGTCTTTCCAGTTAATTATTAAGAGTATGTTTGGTCACTTTATTAAAGTAAATAAATATCCGGCAGTAGGTGAAGCCATCTCAACGTATTCTTTTGTTCAGGAACATAAACCAAGCAAAATATGTCCCAGAGTTGGCCTATCACGGGCTGCGGTTGCTGTGCTCCCCGCTTCATGGTGTAGAAAATAAGGTAAAAGTCTTGACAAAATCTTTCAGGTCTTTCTTCATACATCAGAAAGAAACTATTATTCCCCCCTTTAACAAGCCACTTTCATTATATACGTTGTTTCCCAGTTGGAGATAGGCTTAGGTACCTCTTTTTCCTCATCCCTATATTCTGTGACTTCTGTGATGATTTGTTGTGCATCTATATGGCATAGTTTAATGAAAACATTTTAGGGATTGTGTTTCAAAAGCTAAGTAAAGTTGCATCTCTTTAATATCTTAGAGCAGAGAATCTGAACAGTTACTGACTTGAACTGCCAATTCTCTTGCTTCCTGCTAGGTGGTGCTCTAATTCTGTCTGTTAGTATTCTCTGTTGTGGCACAGTTTGGTGATAGGGGCAGTGGGGATTGTGGGAATATTACGCACAGTGGTAAACAGGATTAATGCAAATGGGCAGAAAATTCTTTCTCATAGGAACATCTCATTATACCAAAGTCTGCAGCTTGACCTTTTTTATTATTTTGTTAAATCAAGCACCCTGCATAAATGCTTAATTATTTACATATTGTATCTGTTTCCATAGGGCATGTAAACTTAGAAAGTATCCATGTTTTTCTGGATTGTAATATAATGTCAAGAGGGCACTAGTCTCATTTTTTCAGGGAGAATTTCTTTCCTCCTTTCTATCTCTTTGTTGCTCAGGCCCCTCAGTCAAATGATATGAATAATAGGAACAGTGTGACAGCTAAAGCATGGCAAGCAATGGAATGCCAAAAATGTACCTTCTGCACCATCAGTGCATAAGGAAGCATAGGCATTTAATTTAAGGTGTTTTCTGTGAGGAAAATAGTGAATTTCCCCAAGTTCTGTGGATTTCTGTTGTAACTGATTCATAGAGTTTAAGGCCAGAAGTCTGACGGCCTGTACACCACAGGCTGTTAAATTTCAATCAGTTACTCTTATATTGTGTTCCACTTGAAATTATGTACCTTTTTAACTTGATTGTCCTGCTGGAAAGTAACTTTTTAGGTCTTTTCAGGTTTGTATGACATCAGTTAGGGTAAGTATAACCCCAGTATAAGAAAGATGCTCTCTGTGTATGTAGCTTCCCTTTTAAAGTATTCTGTTTGGATTTTGTAAGGGAAAAATAGTTTCGTATGAACCTGCTTGAATTATTTTATTAACCAAGACACAGTGGTATTCTAGCTCCTGTACTTGTTGCTGAAGATCAGCTGATTCTGGGTGTCTTTTTCTTCCAGACTCTGCACCGTATCTTCCATCGTCTCCTCAATGTCATCCTCATGCTGGAAGGGGAAGAAGGATCCAGGCATACAGCCCTTTCTGTCACATCACAAGTTATTGGTGCTAGGAATCAGGGAATAAAATTCATCAGGTGAAGTACAAAGTTGTTTGGTTAGCATAATCTTACTCCCCATTGCTAGTTAATAGAGGGATTAGAATAACTAAGGCTTATTCTGAAGCTGTTGTGTATAGGTGAGGATTAATTTCAATTTCTGTCAGAAGAGCTAACATAGGACTTGTCTTCTGAGGGGAAAAAACACTGAATGTTGAAAACTGGGATGGGAGGGCAAAGATCTGTTTTAGACTTGCAGCAAATTGTGAGGATTTTAGTTCATAACTGAGTGTGATGAAGGAGACCTTTAGTTAGGAATTTATCCCTTAATTCTCTTAATTCTCAATTCTCATCTTTCTATTTCTTAGCTTTTTGCTTTCATTTATGCTGTCCCTTATACTTGGAACAATATTCTACTTTCATCTGCCAAGGGCCTGTTATTTCCTCCAACCCTATTCATAAAACCTGCTCCTTCCAGGAATCTTTCTTGTATAGGCGCTCCATCTTTCTGTGACATCCCCTACCTTTACTGCTGTCCTTTGTCTTGTCTACTGGAGAACACAGGTGTTTGGGACAGACGGGACACATCTAATTCTGTTTTGCCAAGTGCTGCTCAAGTTTTTGGCTCTAGCTAAATGATTGAAGTCCTCACCAGTTAGATGCAATTAAACAAACACTTGGGTACTGGTGGGCTTAGTAACAGAACTGACCCAGGTATGGAGCTTTACAACGTTATGCTATGCGGCAGTCACAAGAGGGTGGGGGTTGGCTAACTGTTGCACGGAGTTTGTTTTTAGTACCCTACTTCTAATGTGTTGCTTTTGGGAGCAGCTGCTATTTCTGACTTCCTCTTCCTGCATTTAGAAACAAGAATATTTTAAAAGCACAGTTTATACAGAGACCAGTGAACAATATTTAACTGTCAGAGTAGGAATAAGGAAGCTCTGTGTACAGCTGCCTGTCTGAATGTAGGAGATGACCTTGTGCTAATTTTTTGCTCCCTATTACAATAGCAACCTGTTATAAGTTGCTTGTTTCTGTTTTGTACAGCTCTATAGTAGATGAACTAAAGGAAGTCGCCTTTCCTGTGCTCCGAATCTTACTGCAGCATATCTGTGCCAAGGTATGTTAGCTCCTTTTTATGTCTCGGATCTATAGACAGTGGCACTATTCTTGGATAAAATGTGATGCCTATGAATGAACGTGGAGAATCTATTTCCTTAACTTTCACCACTTAAACTTTATCACCATGGGTCTTCTGTTGGGTATTTTAGTATGTCTGAGATTCTTGTGACAAAGTGACTCTCTTTAGATCCATGTAAGTGTTTTCAAACCGTCAAAGTATGGCACGCATCTTAGCAGAGAGATTCTCATGGACATTTCTCCACTGTTCACAATTGCTTGTACCTTCTACTGATATCTTAAACGAAAAAATTCAAAATCTTGTGGCAAACCAATTACTTATGTGGCCAAGTAAAAATAGAGAAACATTTAACATATGTGTAGTTACTGTCAGGGTGACTTTAGTACCTGAAAACGAAGATTACAAGAGCCCTGTGACCAGCCAGCTGTCCATGGATCACCCTTTAAATCAAGATCACGTTTTTCCAGTCTTCACAGTTGCCTTGGGAAGCTAGCATTATCCCCATTTTATAAAGGGGGAACCTTTGCTTTTGAGGGTTTGTGCGTTGCCCAAGGCCATATGTTGACCCATTGGCAAAGACAAGCTTAGAATGCTGGAATTCCTGGTTAACAGTCCTGTGCTTGCACTGCTAGGCCGTATTACCCTCTTGAATAAACTGATATTTATTCTGAGGACTGAAATGTGTTTTAGCTATCATAACAGACCATCCGAATATTGGTCTTGGCAAATTCCCTTGTCCTTGTATTTCAGGTCCCAGATAAAGCTGACTATCGTACCTATGCTGCACAAGCCCTGATGCAATTGCTGAATAAGCTCCCTTGTGCAGAGTATGCTGATTTTATAGCTTGGCTTTATAGATACTCACATAATACCAAGGTAAGTGTATATCCTATTTAATACACCAGACCTTTGGACATAGGTGTATTCTGAGCAGGTAAAACGCCGTATAAGTACTAAATAGTATTTTTCTTATAGCTGACGGCTGGTAGCAACTAGATTACAGCTGTGATAGATGTCTCAGTGCTTTAACACTTCCGTAGTAGAGAATCTGGTGTTCTTCACTTCCATAGATTCCCTACAGGGTGTTTGCCCTTGATGTAGCCTTAGCTTTGTTGGATATGCCGGAGAGGAAACTGGACAGCTCCTTGTCTGTGGATCATCAGAAGCTTCTAAAGCACAAGTTTCTGGTGCAGGATATGGTGTTCGGCCGCTGCTCAGACAAGGCACCTACGGTCCGCAGTAAAGCACTATCCAGTTTTGCTTACTGTCTGGAAATGAAAGCTGCCACTACGTTGGAGAGTATACAGGAGCTATTACAAGGCAGTAAGTATGGCAGCTGAATTCAGTATTGCTAAATGTCTCTTGAATTTTTGCGGGAACAGTTATTGGGAGATCAAAGATCTAATTGTCAAGGAATTAGAAATCTGGGCAGAGGTCCCTTAGGTGTTATGACAAAGTGAAAAGGTAGTCGTCTTGTTACTCATTACAAGTTATATTTAGAAAGGCTTTATTGACAGTATGACTGGTTTAAATAGACTCTGCTGTGTGATGACTTTGAAAGACATTTACAAACTACTTAATGACTCATTTAAAAAATAAATTCCTCATTCCTGACACACAGTTATATCTTCAGAAACCTTTAGTGTCTGGGAAGTTTAAATCTGTCATGTTTAGCATGCTAAACTTCCCATAGTGTGATTAAAAAGCCAGATGGCATGCTCCAGTAATGCATATGCAGTCTCCTATTCTTAGATTACCTGCCTGATTATTTTTGGAAAGAAGAAGAATCCTGAATGGAATTATCTTGTTTGATTTTTTTTTTCTTCTTTCTGCAGCTTCTGGTCATATACTTTTAGACACAAACAACTACCCTGAGAGTTTGGTAACCCACACAGAAGGTAAAGTCTTCTCTTAAAAATGTTTGTTTTTCCTCCACATGCCTTATGTTCTCTACAGAGAAATAATTTTGATATATGAAATCTCGGGGTGGGTACATCACATTCTCCATTTAGTGATGCGCCACACTGTGCAGAGAACATGTCCTTTTTGTCTTCTTAATCCTTTGATTTACTTTTTTTTCTCTTAGCTCATTCCGACCATCCACTGAAGACTCTTCCGACTTTCAAGACCATTGAATTGACCAGGGATGGTGATACCACTATGTTCGATGGTACGTCAAAATCACATTTGTCTTTTCAGCTGATATTAGGTTTTGGCAGTGTCTAACAGCAGTCAGAGCCTCTTATGTGTATTCAGCATTTAGTTTTCTATATAAGTAAACAGATCTTTCCGTAGCGATTTTAGGTTCCACTTATATGTAATGAGGGGAGGGTTAGAATTTTCAGTTTTAAAGAAATTCCATTTCCATTTAAGTCTGGAAGAACCACTCTGGAAAGTGTATTTAATCTTGACATATTGATGTTCATTTCTACTGATGTGGCAGAAGCACTTGTCAAAAAGCACATTAATTACCATCTCTTTTGGAAGGAGTAAATTATGTGGATGATAACACTTGTAGCTCCATTGCTTGTAATAATATTAATAAAATCTCTTGCTTCAGTGCACAAGGAACAAATATATTTTCCCCACGTAAATATTGCACCACTTACTAGGTGCATTATGTGGGATTAGAATTCACTTTTCTGCAGCATCAGGTATTGGCATCTTGTCCTGAGCTTTTGGGAACTGCACAGCTGTACCTACATCTTTGCTCTTATATTTACTACTCCCACTACCACCACTCCCTTTGTACTGCTGCTAATCCCACTTCACTATTCCCCTTGTGTCCCTCATGTATGTCTTTGTTACTTGTCGCATGCTGCTCCCTACACAGGAACTCCCTCCGTATCTCAGTGTGACAGGCTCCTATCTTCTGTATTAAAATCCTTCCTTAAAACCAATAAGAATCCACTCAGTAAAACATATGATATTCTTATAAGATCTACTCTCTCAGATAGAAATGCCTTCTAGGCCACTCAGTGTATGATGTGTTCTCTATTTAGGTTGTAGGCTCCATGGAGTAAGGAGTGTGGCACTTAATAAAACAAATTAATAACAATAACTCAGTGCAATGGGCTGTCTGTGCTTGATAGGATAGCTGGAACACCAGGGACATGTGAGCCAGAGTTGAGGTGCATTAGCAGAGTTGTCTGGCTGCATTATACTTGACTCAAGCCTATGCTAATTTCTTACTTACATGAGGACCAAACAGTTTAAATATTTTAGAAAGAAAAGAAATGATAAACAATGTATTCAAAATGTGATCAACCCCATGTTTAGAAGAGACAAAAGAATGGCAGTGTTGGCCCAATGGGGCTACTCCTGGGGGAATTCTGCATCACTGCATGTGTGCAAAATTCATGTCCCCTGCAAATTTCTTGGCTTCTCTGCAGAAAAATGACTTCTGAAGGGGAAGCAAAGGGAAGCGGCAAGAGTGGTCACGCGCCCCTCCCCAGCAGCGCAGGCAGGTTGATTCGGGCGCCTGGAGCAGCTGGTTGAGACGTAAATCACCGCCAGGGGTTAGGAAGGGTTGGGCAGTCATGCGTGGGAGAGAGAGAAACTGTCCCTTTCGCTCACTATTACAGCACACTTGGCATGGAGGGGCAGAGCTTTGGGGTGTTTCTGAGGAGCTAGGCGTGGGGCAGGCTCTGTTCTCTCAGGCAGAGCAGAATGTAGCATCCTGCCTGCTTAGTGAATTGTTCTCATTGTTCTAGTAAACTCCCCCAGGAGTATAAAACAGGTGTAAAAGTCTTAAGGCTCCTTTACATTGCCAGAGTGGTGTAAAGGACAGTATGGCCTCATAAATGCTTATGGTGCTTTAGTAATTAAAACTGGTCTAAATTTTTGGACTGAAAAAATTTCCTATCGGAATGTGCTCCATGAACTGTTTGCTACTGACCTTTCTGGAGATGGTCAGTAGCCAATACAAATTGTGTGTTTGATTCCCCAGCGCCTACTTGTTCTTCAGTTGTGTATGATGTAACCTTGAGCATATGGCTACATATATTTGTTGACTAATAACTAGAAATAAAGGGTCAAACCTTGCTACATTACTATTAGGAAAGGGAGTTTGGCGATTTCCTCCAATGCTCCCCACTCCAAATCTTCATCCATTGTATTGTAGTTTAACTAAATTACCAAAATAATTGAAACCATATGACCAACAAAATATGCAGAATTTTGCAGAATTTTAAAATACTGTGCACAGAATTTTTAATTTTTTGGTGCAGAATTTTTCGGTGCAGAATTCCCCCAGGAATACAATAGGGTTAATGCACATTACAGAGCCTGTAGTACCTATTGTGTACTACATTATGTTCATTCCCTTTATAGTCCTTCTCCGCCTGCTGAAGGTCACCTTGGTATTGTTCCTGTCCATTATGCTGAAATGCTCAGTCAGTGCCAGTTGGCAAGAGCATGATTATCTTAGCCAGTTGGTTCCCCCTGCAATAGTTTAGTTTGTCATGGACTGACCTCCCCAGAAAACTTGTTGCTACTAATTAAGGCAGTATATCTCTGTTCCTGTAAAAGGATCTGACACTATCAAGCCATCTAGCAGCTGAAGTCAAGTGGAGAGAATAGCTGCCCATTAAAAAGGCATTTAGGTCCCAATCCAAAGTCCATTAAAGACAGTGTAATGATTCCCATTGACTTCAGAGGTCTTTGGATCAGGCTTTTACTGACCAGAACACAGAAGCGCAGTGCTCCAAGCTGGACATGTATTATAGAAACTGTTTTATTGGGGAATCGTTTTACGCTGAGACTTTGCAAAGTATACTTGGAAGAAGATGAACATGTAGGAAATTCCACTATAGGAGCTCTGAAAGATAACAGCAGGATTGAAACTAGTTCACCAGAACAACCAGTTTTAGTGCTAGAATGCTGATTATTCTGGGTGTCAAGGGTGATAACTGACAATATAAGAGCCTAGTTACATCTACCGGTTAATAAACTCACTGGTAGACTATATAATTTCCCCTAATCATGTATAAAAGTTTGTTTCAGTATTTGCAAGGAAAATAAAGCTTTAGGCCTAATTTCCATGTATAGGGAACGGAAGTGGTGTTCTGCTTCCATCAGGACTCTCGGGTTCTATTTTTGCTCTGCCACTGACTTTGTGACTTCATGCAAGTCACTTGACCCCTCTATGCCATAAGTTCCCCATCTGCAAAATAGATGTATTAATACTTCCTTCATCACAAGGGGTTGTGAGGTTTAATTCACTAATGTTTGTAAAGCATACTGAAATTCTAGTGTGTGAGGCTTGTAACCCATCTTAGATTATTTCCGAGTAGTTTTCTCATGTCCCACTACCCAAATCTCTATCCCACAAACAGCAGAGTTACCATCATACAGACTTTCTTGAGAGTTTTGTACAGTGTTAATTTGATAAGACTTTTAAGGTTAAAAATGATCCGAGGCCCCTTTATAAAGAAAAACAATTGGTCAAAAATTACACATTCCCTTTATTTTTATTTTATTTTCTAAAACATTTAGTACGTTTAGAGACGCTACAGAAGCAGAAAAGGCAATAATAATGGGGGATTTCAACGACGCCCATCTTGCCTGGGGATGTGTTGCCTCAGGGAAGGATGCAGAGATAAAATTTCTAGACCTATTAAATGACTGCTTCTTGGCTCAACTTGTCCTGGAACCCACAAGGAAAAGACCTTCTTGCTTTAGTCCTAAGTGGAATGCAGGATCTGGTCCAAGAGATGACTATAGCTGAACCACTTGGTAATAGAAATTTAGTATACTTGTACAGGGGGAAAATACCAAGGAAATCCACCACAGTAGCATTTAGCTTAAAAAAGGGGAACTACGCAGACATGAGAGAGCCAGTTAAAAGGAACAGTCACGAGGGTAAAATGCCTGCCAGCTGCAAGGAGGCTATTTAAAAACACCATAATAGAGGCTCAAACTAACTGTACGCCCCAAATAAGAAAAAGAACAATAGGACTAAAAAAATGCCAGCATGGCTAATTAGCAGAGTGAAAGAGGTGGTTAGAGGCAAAAAGGTTCCTTTAAAAATTATTGGTGTAGCCATGTTGGTCCCAGGATATTAGAGGGGATGGAGGGGAGATTCCCCACATCTGAGCCATTCTTTTTAGGTGACAGATCTGAGGAACTGTCCCAGACTGAGGTGTCAATAAAAGAGGTTTTGGAACAAATTGATAAATTAAACAGCAGTAAGTCACCAGGACCAGATGGTATCCCCCAAATGTTCTAAAGGAACTCAAATATGAAATTGCAGAACTACCAATTGTGGTATGTAACCTGTCGCTTAAGTCAGCCTTTGTACTGGTTGATTGTAGGATAGCTTATGTAACACCTATTTTTTAAAAAGGTTTCAGATGTGATGCTGGCAATTACAGTCCAGTAAGCCTAACTTCAGTTCCAGGAAAATCAGTTGAAACTAATAATGAAGAACAGAATTGTCAGGCACGCAGATTAACATGATATGTTGGGGAAGAGTCAAGACAGCTTTTTAAAAAGGAAATCATGCCTCACCAATCTATTAGACTTCTTTAAGGGAGTCAACAAGTGTGTGGACAAGAGTGATCCAGTCGATATAGTATACTTGCATTTTCAGAAAGCCTTTGACAAGGTCTCTCACCAAAGGCTCTTAAGTAAAGTAAGTAATCAAGGGATATGAGGGAAAGTCTTCTCATGGATTAGTAACTGGTTGAAAGATAGGAAACAACGGTAAGAATATGTGGTCAATTTTCACAATGGAGAGAGGTAAATAGCAGCATGCCCCAGGGATCTGTCCTGGGACCAGTGCTGTTCAAAGTGTTCATAAATACTGTAATCTGGGGAAAGTGGTAAAGAGTGAGATGGCAAAGTTTGTAAATGGTGCGATAGTTAAGTTCAAAGCTGACTGCGAAGAGTTACGAAGGGATCTCACAAAATTGGGTGGCTGGGTAACAAAATGGCAGATGAAATTCAGTGTTTGGTAAGTGCAAAGTAATGGACGTTGGAAAAAATAATCCCAACTATACACACAAAATGATAGTTTCTAAATTAGCCTTTAGCACACAAGAAAGAGACCTTGGAGTAATCATGGATAAGTATAACTTGGTTCAAAAAAGAATTAGATAAGTTCATGGAGGATAGGCCCATCAATGGCAATTAGCCAAGATGGTCATGGATGCAACCCATGCGCCGGATGTCCCTAAACTTCCAACTGCCAGAAGCTGGGACTGGACGTGGCAGGGGATGGATCTCTTGAAATTGTCCTGTTCTATTCATTGGCACTATTCATCTGGCATTGACCACTGTCAGACACAGAATATTGGGCTAGATGGACCATTGATCTGACCCAGTATAGCCATTCTTATGTACATAACTCTCCTTTCAGGATTTTACCTAAAATATAAAAGCAATACAAATATACTTAAAATTACAAATAAAATATTTGAAAATCAGTTTTTTTTTGGTTTACCTGCCAGATACTGTGTGGTTTTTCTTTTCCTGTCAACAATTGATGATCAACAAAGTGTGGAGCTGTGCTCTACCTTGTCATGATGTGCTGCTTGCCCTATCAGTATCTCCTGGTGGTGCTGCAGTCTCTACCTGTGTTGGATCTCATGATTCTTTTTCCATGCTTTCCCTGGACAGGGAAGGAGATTATGGGTATGCTGAGACTGAGAGCAGGGGATGAGAAGACAAATGTCAGGAAGTCTGCACTCCAGGTATATTCTCTACTGAGCACTGTGTGCTATTAATATAAACATGTAGGCTAACATTCTGCAATGAATTCATGGAGTGATCTGCCCACATGGAGCTCACTGAAGAATCATGGCCTCATTTTGCTGCTCCTGCAGCATATAGGCAGGTCTTTCAAAATGCCTTCTCCACTTGTTCCTGTTAATTGATGAGTGAATAATGCAAGCACAACGAATTCTACCAGTACTCTCGTTGAAGTTCACTTTAGAAATAGGGCTTCTTTTCAAATGTCAGTAGGCTTTTATATTAAGCAACTTCCTTATATAAATTGAGGCATGTTCGTTGGGTAGTTACTCAAGAATTCATGAACTCATTTACAAAGGAACTGGATGTTATCCAGCCTCGATTTTGGAGTGTGCTGCTTTAGTTTTAAAAAAAAAAAATCATAGAATAAGAGGCAGTTGGTCTTGAAAAAAGAGACTGTCCTCTTGAAATCTAGTCAGTTTAAAAAAAAAAAAAAGTTAAAATAGGCATATAATCCCTGCCCTACAGTTCTCCTCCTGGTTGATTTATGTTTGTACAAATATACTGTTTTGGGTCTATAGAATGTTTGTTTTCCTTTTCCTTGTTACTGTGTGATGACCCACACAAATGCAAAGGGAAACTGACTGTAACTGTACAGAGGGAAAGGTGAAGCTCTAAGTCTTGAGATTTACCGTCGTTGGGACCAGTTCTTCTCCCATTGAAATCAATAGGAAGTGGATTGGATTTTTCATTGGCAGCCAAATGTGCACCCATTGTATTCCTATCAGTGTTGTCACGGTGTTTGATTTCTAGGTCTTCACAAGTATCTTGAAGCACAACGTGATCCCATGTACCCCAGAAGACTTGTCCACTCTTCAAGATCGCTGCCGGGACCCTGCCGTCTCCGTACGGAAGCAGGCACTACAGTCTATTACAGAACTCCTTATGGTGAGGGGAAAGAGCGCACAATATTTACCGAGACTGGCAGAGTATAATTTTATTTAAAGGGGGGAAAAAAGAGGGAAAAGACCACATAAATTACTATCCACTTATTTCTCCACTGAATTTCTTTAGATTGATTTAACTTTGTTGCCTTTGACATGAAAGATCTATCTTACTCTTACACATAGTTGTGAATAACATTGACATTTCCTATTGTTATACACATCTCTTTCTGGCTCTCATACAGCTCTCCTGTAGCAAATTGGTACATTTGTTGTTCACCTGGTCAGAAAAAAAAAAAGTCTGAATCATTGTACTGAGATTGCAGTATGCAGATTGTATCATTGAAAGATTTTTCCTGCTTTGATGTTTATTTACAAAAGGTTAGCAAAGGAGGATAAGAGCACAAGTTTTTTTAGGCACAGCTCACTACCGTTCGTTTTAAGTGATCTGTTGTAGTGCTTTCCTGGGACACTGTGTGAGACTGATTTTAGTTTTAGAAAATAAATATTACAAACCTCAGATCAGTAGGAATAACTGATACCTTGAGCATGAATATAATATTCAGCAATTGCATGGTGATTTAGAAATTTAAGGCTACTGGTCCCAAACACTGTAAGACTTCAATACTGCTTCATCAGTACCTTGGAAACTAAAATTGTCCAGGCTCTCATTAATCCCACCATAGCATCTGAATGCGTAGAATCTGAATTACTGGCTTCAAAGTATTTCTAATATGGAATTTTTTTCTCTTTAGACTCAACACAATAATGTTATGATACAGAAGGCCTGGTTAACAGGTGTGGTCCCTGTTGTGATGGACAGTGAGAACTCTGTGCAGGAAAAGGCCTTGGATTGCCTGGATCTGCTTCTGTTGCAGCACATTAAACACTATAATAAGTTCATGCATGAAGACCGAAACCAGACACTGGCCTGGGATCTCCTTGCCCTCATCACTGCAGAAAATCAGGAGTTGAGGTAGGTCAGTTGTACTGCCAATTCCAGTCAATAAAGAGGAGTTTGGACTCGTATGTTGGCCCCTTCCAACTCACTGTTTCTCTAGGCATGTATTGCTGTTATAATGCTTGTACTCCTATAAAAATACGTGAAATGTGTCCAGCTAATCCTGTGTCAGGAGATTATTGACTACACTGTAGAACAATAGCAGCTTGTCTGTCGGTTAGAGTAGAGGACTGGGACACAAGTTCAGTGTTCTGTTCCTGTCTCTGCCACTCACTTTCTGTGTGACTCCAACCTTTGTGTATCTCTGTTTACTTACAATTAAAATGTATTTAATACCTACTGCACAGGGATGTTGTGAGGCTTAATTAATTTTTGATACATCTTTCACCTGGGGAATCTCAAAGTGATTTAAACAAGTACATGTTACTATTAAGTGATACTGTCAGTGCTAATGTGGGTATTGTTATATTCTGAGCTGCTTGTGTTGCTCTACCAGTTTAATGGGCAGGGTATAGCAGGCCTGAAAATCAACAGCCAATTATTTCCATGTTGGCAATTGGTGAGCACAGCACAGTTCTCCTGTGTATTGGATGTTTTAACTTTGATTCCTTTTCCCTGAACTCCAGTGTTCAAATGGGAGAATGACACATGTGGTGTGTCTTTTGGTGTATTGCTAGGAACTTGGACTGTTAAAGTTAATTGAGGGTGTGGTGATGAGAAAAATAACCATCTATATATTTATAGAGATCAGTGTACATGGGATTTTTTTTCCCTCTCTTCATTCTGGTGTACAATATGTTACTTGTCTTATGACTAATAGTATCTTACTGCCTTTTGCAGAACGCTGTGGGAAGTAGCAAAAGAGATGAGGTGACACACAAAATGACAGGGACAAAACACTGATTAAAAGCAGCCTTATGTTTATTAGTCAACAGCATGTAATAGATCTTAAATAGAAAACTGATCTGTCGGTCGTGCTGCCTTTCTGGCTTGTAAAATCATTTTACCAGTCTAATTTTGGCTCTTGTATATCATACTTTGCACATCCATAACACTTTCCAACTGAGAATTTCAAAGCACTTGATGAACATTGAGTTTCAGAATTCCC
Source organism: Eretmochelys imbricata (assembly GCF_965152235.1). Taxonomy (NCBI): domain Eukaryota; kingdom Metazoa; phylum Chordata; order Testudines; family Cheloniidae; genus Eretmochelys; species Eretmochelys imbricata. The sequence continues at coordinate 10,903,702 of NC_135593.1, read as the reverse complement.
CCAGCATGAGGAAGGCAAGTATCATGGTCCTTGTTTGACAAAAGAGGAAACTTTGAACCAGAGAGGTAAAGTGAATTGCCTAATGACACAGAGTGAGCTTCCTCAGAGATGGGGGTAAATTCAGACCCATAAATCCCAGTCCTGTGCCTTAATAACAAATTTATCTTCTTCTGGCTTGTGGATGTTGGCTAGAAACCGCCAACAAAAAATCTTCCCCTGCTGGATTCTTCTAGTTAAGTTTTCTTGGCTATAAGCATACCAGACATTGGGCCCAATTTAGCAGTGACCTGATATCTATAGTGATACATCCATATCTACATGGCAGAAGCTTTGTGTGCACCTGAATTATGAACTGGAATATGGAAGAGAGGATGTAAATATTTGGGGATTAAATGTAGAATGGAAATCCTGATTTGTTCAGAACAATGAGAAGTAAAAGTTTTTTACATAAATAGCCACCAGACGGCAATGTCACCAGCTTCATTGTGTTGCCTGCTGCGTGAAGGGTGGCCTGGCTAAAACGGCTGGCCCTTAGTATAGATTCAGAGATGAGCTGTTTTCTCTGTGGCATGCTTAGCTCTTTTCTCCTTTCTGTCTTCCTTGCAGCCGTTATTTAAACAAAGCTTTTTACGTATGGTCCCAGAAGGAGAAATTCTCCTCCACTTTCATAAATAATGTAATGTCATATGTGGAAACAGAGCATGCTGCATCAGCCTGGATGCTGCTCGCAAAGGTAGCAGGTTCCTCACCCAAGCTGGATTACTCCAAGATAATCGAATCCTGGGACAGTGTCAGCAGGTGTGTGCCTTTATCTTAATCATTCGGCAATTAAAAGACATGCAGGGCAGGCCAAGAAAACGATCTCCTCTTCCTGTCTCTCCACAGGTAGAGTGTCGTTTGGTGACTGCTTAGATCAAAGTGCTTAATTTAAACTAACAGTGCTTCCGTCTAGGAGAGAAGCAGTGGCCTGCAGCCTTGAGCTAGAGCCCGATCATCCAGTACCTTAAAGTTGCCTTCAAGCAATGTTTTCATTCACCCTGACAGTTCTGCCTTCAGCATGCATAATCCAAATGAAAGGATTTTCTGACTCTAGTCAGTTTTTCTTCTTGGATTAATGTTTCTATTTGTCCCTTTTATGGCCTTTCAGACAGCAAAATACCAGCACTAATACCGCAGGTCACATCCTGTGTGTAATTGGACACGTTGCGAAGCATCTCCCCAGAAACACCCAGGGCAGGCTGATTGGTGAGTGCCTTGGTGTGGGTCAGTGTTCAGCTTTGCCTCCCAGCTCCACTGTATTTTTGTCTTTCTATTCATAGTCAGCTAGCATGAGCACTCACCTCAGCTAGGTGTTTGACCTTCTTTTCAGATGATATCAAGTGCTGGCTGAAGGAGTTTAAGTGTCCCCTGGAGGTGATCAGCCCAGCTGTTGAAGCTCTGCAGAAGCTCTGCCATGCATACACAGATGCCCCTGGGGAGGCACAGGTGGGGCTTCGAATAGACTGTTTTAAAAGTGTATTTCACACATCTCGAGAAGGTCGTCTCTCGAAGACGGAGACATTTTCCTCTCCTGAAAATGCTGGTTTCTTCAGCGCACAAAGGAAAGAGACTTCTGACTCCAGAAAATTGCACCTCTCTTCTGTTGAGCCATCTTGATTGGTATATCATGCTAGCACTGGCATGCACCTAGTGTTAGGGATGGGTTTGAGAGAGCTGCTGCTTCTTTTTTTTTTTTTTTTTTTTTTTCCCTAAGAGAATGTTTTGCAGTTGAAATCCGCTGAATTCACTTCCTTAAGGGACCTACAGTAGTGCCTATTTTGATACAGGGTTTTGTGTTTTGGATGCTTTTCCACTAGTTCATATTGAGGCTACAGACACGTTCTATGTATGCCACCATAGATTAAGTTGGTCACTACCAACCTGCTATGGACTCAAACAAGTGCAAGTAGGTGACCGTGTTTCTCAGGCTATGTTAATGGAAGAGCTTGTGACAAAGCCAAGGCAAACTGGGAAGGGGAGCAGGTTTGTGTGAAGATCTTTCCCCATTCTGCAGACCTCATTATAAAAGAAAGCTAGGGAGGTTCTAACTTACTGGTGGAGAATTCTGCATCCCTTTTAATTTTGCCACCTGGTTTCCCTTCCTTTTATGCCCCATCTGTCTGCTCTGTCTCAGTAGCTGGGAAGTTGGCTATCTTCAGTAGCTAAGCTCTGGAGCTCACCCTAAGCAGTGTTGTTTTTTTTTTAAAAAAAAAAAAAAGGGGGGGGGGCTAAATTGGCATGAGTTTTTCCCTCAATATTAGACTCTTCCTACATATGGATTAATTTTCTTTCCCAACATTAATCGCATCTACCTCATAATGGTGTCTTAGACACCTACCATGGGTAGCTATGTAAATAGCTTAAAAAAATGCAGTAACCACACTAGCTGCTGTAGGAACCACTGTGCTTTGCTGAGATGCTGTTTAGTAAATTCCTATACCAATGTGCTAAAGCGGGTTCTTCTGTTTCTATCATTGGGAGAGTGTAAGGTTCATAAAGCAATGCCAAATGAAGACAATTGGCCCTTTCTACTTAGATACCAACAACTCCTGCATTTAAAGTTAAAACCTAAAGAGGAAAATAACTGTTCAGATCAGATGTTCTTTTGTAGATTTTACCCATATTTTGTTTGCAGCTGATTCCTGCAGCTAGATTGCTAAACAAAGACTGGGACAAGTTTTTAGCCGTAGAGAAACTGCTTAGTGTGAGGGCGCTGAGAGAGAGTATTCATTTCAGATTCGAGAAAAAGGTTTTCATTTACCACTTCAGGACTAATGCATGGAGGATGCTTTACCCATGATGCATTTCTTTAACGAGCACTGCATTGACTTGCCTTCATCTTGAAACAGAAGCTGCTCAACCAGGTATGTGGAGATCTAGTATCTGTCTGTGAGTGCTACATCTCCAGTATAGTCCTCAAAGAGGATGGAGCAGAGCAGCTGCAAGAAGACCTCTTGGTAAGCTTGGTATCCTTTCTGTACTGATTGATCAAAGAATTCATTTGTTCCCTCTTTAAAATGATGATTCCATGATTGTCCAGCTGAGCAGTATTCTCTGGAGTACTCTGCCTTGTACATTGATACAGGATTTTTTTGTTGTGGGGGTTGTTTTTTGGCCTTTAGCTTGCTTTTCTGATATTTATTATGGAAATAAACATAAATTAGAATTATATATTTGTTTTTAAAATATTCACTGGAATAGTTCATGAGATGCAATACTTTGTTCTCCTGTGAGTCCTAGAGAACAACAGGCCCAGGCCAGTCACCACAAATTTGACATGGTGTTACACACAATAAGAAGTAGGGCTTGGAAAGTAGACTGCAAGTGGAAAGCTTTCCTTGATGAGTGGGACAGCCCAGGCTATCAACTTCTACAGAATCTAGCCTTTCCTTAAACTACAAAAATAAATAAATAAATAAACCTCTTTCCAGCCCTTATGGTAATGAAGACAACATTCGAAATGTGATCAGTGCGATGACCTTTTCTTTAATCTCAGTGGCTCTACATCAGATGTGCTGCTTTTATGGGAATTTGTCAGCAAATTTCAAGTCCATGGTTGAACGTAAAAATAGGTTCCTTCTGATTCACATATTGCCACCACAGTAAAGCATTCTGTAGACAAAAGGTTGCCCTCGTTTAGACCCTGTGCAACCCCATTCTCTTAAAATTATAACATCCGTTAGATCTGTGCAGCTTTATTACTTTCACTTGGGATACAGAAATGTAGCTGAGCTCTTAATCTGAAGGCAAAGTGGGGTTGCACGGGTGATCCTTTCAACTGGAATACGATTGAGTATCCTGTTGATGCACAATCCAGAACAGAATCCACTTCATTCTCCCAGTGTTGTGCTGGTTTGGCAGGAGTGGCAGTAGTTAGAAGTAGTAAAAGCTCTTTCAACTCAAGTCAGCAGATCTGACTTTAATACACAGAGAGCTGCTTTGAGTAAAAAATTCTCATTTTCACATATTCTCTTGTAGAGCAGCCCATTCTGAAAGGGATCTAGTCATTATTTGCATCCATTGGAGGCTGAAGAAGCATAGTTCCTCTGTTACCTTGCCACTCTTACTTTCTCAAATCTTGAGGTTTCTAGAGAGGGGAAAACATCATTAGTTTACAGTTGTAGGGGAAAATACTAAATCCCTGTGATATTTCTCCGAGTACATGTCTATAGACTTTTGTGTGTGAGTGACTGGATATCATTCCTAATGGAAATTTTGAGTGATGTGCCAGAAAGCTACAGAATAGACTTGATTTCAAGAGTTCTGGGGGAGCTGCAGTGATTGTACTAATGCAAAATGCATCATGTTATTGCCTTCATTTTTGTTTTTTTGGGAAAAATAGTAATTTAATTTCCCGTTTGCAACTTGTCAATAGTACATGTCACCACTGAAATTCACCATGTAGTAAGGACAGATCTAAAGGAACTTGGCTCTCTGTAGTTAGACAGGTTTCAGAGTAGCAGCCGTGTTAGTCTGTATTCGCAAAAAGAAAAGGAGTACTTGTGGCACCTTAGAAACTAACAAATTTATTTGAGCATAAGCTTTTGTGAGCTACAGCATCCGATGCAGTGAACTGTAGCTCACGAAAGCTTATGCTCAAATAAATTTGTTAGTTTCTAGGGTGCCACAAGTACTCCTTTTCTTTTTGCAGTTAGACAATAACGAATTAGATCTAACTGAGCCTCATACACAGGTGATGCCTTCCCTTTTAAAGGGCAGAGGGAATTTTAAGCTCTTTTGGAAGCTGTAGCACCGTTGAAACGCTGGCTGACTTGGGTAACGTGGAAGCTTGTTGATTTAATTGTCAGCCCTGCTGTTCTCTTTTGACAGTGTTGCTTTTCTCTTTAGGTGAGACATCTCTTCACCTTGGGTGAGACTGCACAGTTATGTCCAGCCAAAGTGGAGAAACGCATCTTTCTTTTGATTCAGTCTATTCTGGCTTGTCCTGTCAATGTAGATCAATGTGAGGCCCTCCCTTTACTCTTAAATTTGCATTTAGGAACTAAAACTCTCTGGTTTTGAGGGTATTTTAATTTTTGGTCTGTTGTTTCCCAGTGTCTAGTCCTCCAGATGGTGAGGAACTCCCAGTTTCTCAGCCACTGTCCCAAATCAGAGGATCTGCTATGCCCTCAGTGGTCAGAGCCCATGCGTTCATTACACTAGGTAAGAGCTGCCCTGTCATGGGAATAGATGCTGTGAACCACTGATTCCTACCCTTTTCTCTCTTCCCTGGTTACAATTGCTACAGCTGTTCTGTATGAGCTTAGACACAGAGATGAACTGTATTCAGTGTTTATAGTGATACAGCTCCAAGCTTTCAGATAACTCCCTGCAGTGAGTATGTGCACACACCAATAAAAATATGTAACTTTACCATATCTAACCAGTGAGTAGCACAGTTAGCGGGACCTGAAGAACCCTGCAGACTTGCACCGGCTTGGTGGCATCTGATTATGGAACTACGTGATGCACAAGAGGCTCAACAGGGGGATGGAGGGAATTCAATGCTTTCCAGAGCAGGCTGTGTTAGAAAAGCTGTCTGACAACAGTTTATATGTTTGACTTATACGAATGATGAGCCAGAGCCTTTGTGTTAAAGGCCGGGTAGAATATTTGTCTCCTATATAAGCTCTGCTTTATACTTCCTGTGTGACTGTGGACATATCACTTCTCTAGTGTGGGAGTACTATCGCTTCCTCACTTATGCACCTCATGACGCTTAATCCTTTGTTCTTAAAGAGCTTATAAACATTTAGAGGTGCAAAATACTAGTGTTATTTTTAAAGACTTCCTAGTAATGTTATTGGGGTGGCTCTTTTCTTGTTATGCATAGGACATTAGGCTGCACTCTGAGCTCCCTATGGCCCTTTGGAAAAGAGGAAATGGGGTTACTAGATCCATGATATAGGCCTCATGTTTTCGCAGAAGAGGGATGTGACAATCCTCCTCCTTGATTACATTTCCCTTGAGGTGGGTTGTGGGTTTCTTATACAGTCTCCACTAGGACTTTCTTGCTTTTATTCCCTTGTTTACTTCTTGCTCTCACTATTTTCTGCTTTCATTTCTCCTTGCCCTTGTTTTTCTGTCCATGTGTTTTGACTTGTATGCCCCCAAGAGGATGTGGAAAGATAGCCCTGAGGAGGTGAGGAACTGTAACATTCATAGCCCCAATTCTTTCCTATCTATGTGACAGGTAAGCTGTGTCTGCAGCATGAGGATCTAGCAAAGAAATGTGTCGCAGCCCTAGCTCGTGAGCTAGAGGTGTCTGAGGATGTGGCCATTCGCAATAACGTTGTCATAGTTATGTGTGACCTGTGTATCCGCTACACCACCATGGTGGACAGGTACATTCCCAACATCTCCATGTGCCTGAAGGACCCGAAGCCCTTCATCCGCAAGCAGACACTGATCTTGCTTACCAACCTTCTTCAGGTGACTAGCGGGCTTAGGCTAGTTCTCACTACTCCATTCCAACAGCCCCCATCATACAGAATGTTAGCAACCTGCACAATGGATACGCTGCTTTCAGATTGACCCTAAAATACCCTTTCAATCTCCCCACACTTTAAGATGCACTTAACAGTAAACTGTTACTGCCATAGTTCGTTAACTAGGGTGAATAAATAGACTTCCAGCATGGTAGTTCAGCAGGCTATCCAAATGATTTTAGTTCAAGGTTTGTCTATCATGTTTTTTCTTGAATCTGCAATTTCACCCCCAGTAGATGGGTGTAACAGGTGTCCACCAAGCAGAAGCAGGGCACTAACCTTCTCTGGTGATCTATCAGTTATGGTGTGGACGTCAATATGTGAGAGGCAGAAGATAGTCTACCCCCGGTTTAATAATGTATCCTAGGTAGGCAGACCACCAATGTGTTAATTCATGAGAACAGTGTAAAGGAATGCCTTTTTGGCACCTCAGCATTGGAGTTCAGATTTTCTCTCTCTTCCCTTGTTCTGCTAACATTTAATGGTAAATCAGGACACTTGCTGCTATGGCATTTAAATAAATGTACTATTTTCAGAATTAAGGAATCTTGAGCTTTATTTTGTGTGCCTCCTGATATGACCCAGAGGGTATATCTGGGTGCAAGCTGAAAAATCAAATAGGGTCATTCATTCCTGGTTCATGCCGATGGTTCACTGTCTACTTCTTTCCTGTAGGAGGAGTTTGTGAAGTGGAAGGAGTCCCTGTTCTTCAGATTTGTCAGTTCTCTGGTGGATCCCAACCCAGATATTGCAAGGTAGGATACCAGTTCCATAAACTATCCGGATAGCAAAGCAAACTGAATCTCACATCCCAGCTGTTAATTCTGAATGTAACAGAGAAATCTCCATGAGAAAGATTATGTGCTCTCTAATCCCTGCCCACTTTCTCCCTAGTTATGCCCTAATAAAATTTTGAAAGTGGGAATGGAGGAGTGGGAAACTTCACTCCAAGCCTGACCTGAACTGAAAGTACAAGAGTGGCAGGAGGGAGAACAGTGAGCGATACAATCTGTTCCCTCTTTCATGTGTGCATGGAACTGGGTACTGGCCTCTAGGTCAGAGGGCATGACTGGAGAGGCCAGTTACTCTTTCCATGTGTCCAGGGAAAGCAGATGCGGGCCATGAAAATAATGGAAGTAGTCATTGGGAGCGAGGAAGAGGGTCCAGGGAAGCCGTTAGTGTCTAGGAGAGGGAGGATGTAGGGCCATTCCAGATCATTGTTCATTTAAAGCCCCAAGTCTGCTTTATAGAACAGGCAGGGCAAGACTCCCCTCTTTCCCAAGCCAGTGTTGCCTGGTGTTTGGAGTTATTAGGCCCACTTGGGGTGGATCAAGAGACTGAGTTGACTGAGTGGGTGACTCAAAAGTAGGTTCCAGGCCCGGTCAAGGAGGAGCTGCTGAGAGGAAGAATTCAGCCAGCACACAGGCCCCAAGAAGGAGGGCTATGCAACCCCTGAACTTGAGGGGAGAAGAGTTCGCAGGCCATAGAGGCCAGGATTTAAAACACAGTCCCCCTGGATGTAGAGCTGTGAAACCTGGAAACTAAGGGGAGGTCAAAAGGGCTCTTTAGGGAACCAGATGATATTTAATATTCCTTCTTCCTGGACTTGAATTTATTAAAGATTCTGGGTGTAAACTGGAAGGAAACTGAGGTAGGGTGCCAGAAAGGACACATCAGGCCACAAGGGAGTACCCTAGGGTGGCACTGACTACAGGGCAGCTCTGCCCTTTCTATCTTGCCTTGATTTACATACATGTGGGAATGGGAACTTTGAAACAGGTGTTCTAAAAACTGCCCTCCCACTTTACATAGTAGACTTAGGTTACAGTTCAATACTCTAACTTGTTTTTGCATGTTGTTATTCATTTTCCTTTTAAACATCATACCATGGCTTGAAGATCTCCTGCGATACTGATACCAGGGATCCTGCAGAATTAATCTGAAATCTGAATTGCTTGGGTTCTGTGGGCTTAAAGATCTTGATTTTACCCAAATGTAGTTCAAAAGATACCATAAGTTATTACTGTCTGACACCCGTTTTGGCCTTGGTGCAGTAATTTGGTGGTTCTGGTCTAGTTCTTACTGTATAGGTGTTAATATAGAGCTCCACCGTATTTGGTACTGACAAGGACCCTTGTCTGTCTCAGTAGGAAGGGCAGTGACTGAGTGGGGCGTGGAGAGATGAACTCCCTTGCAGGTTACTCCTCTAGGGAATGGATGGGTAGATGATGCGTGCAGCGGAAGCTTGCCCAACTGCTGCCAGTGTTCCTGCTTACTCCAAATAAATTGAGGATTACAGTCAGGGCCATCAGTCTGGGCCTGTTCATGAGCACTTTTATAATCAATCCTGGCTCTTCCCAGTAGGTGGCGGCATTGCTGCATCGTATTCACAATGCTTTAGGTATGGAACAATAACAGTTTCTGTTGGGAGCCGGTTTCTGGGCATTTATATTCAGCAGGTGCACACAGACAAAAACCCTTTATTCCAGGCTGGGATTGACATACAGCTCTTGGTCTTGCAACGACTAACATTGCAAAATATATAAAATTGGATTTTTGTTTAGTTTTCTTCCCTTTCTGAGTTCTGGGAAGTAGAACATTATACGTGCTTTGATTTTCAGCTGCTGCTTTGTACTATCTTGGCAATTAAGCTAATTTGTCAGGTGCTTATTCTGTTGCACATAACTGGTGACTTTTGATATGGGGAGAAGCAAGGGGGATGACTTTAGACACACCCCAGTCATAGGCATGTCAGAAGGTAACTACTGCTTCTCTACATTAACTGCTTTTCCTGTTGTTTTATTGTACAGTAGATTGAATTCAATTTGAATCCTTGAAACAAAATACCACTTGAATCAGCACAGTTACCGATTCTCTCAGATCAATACTAATTATTAACTTTCTGGGAAGTAAAATAACCCTACAGACCTGATAATTGCTCCTTTTTAAGGCAGTTAACATTTTCTTTTCCAATGACCCATTTAAAGTACTCGAATGAAAAGGTTTTGCTTGGGCAATGATCGGCGTTGTTTCAGTGCCCACACAGCTATTTACATCTGGAATAGTGAACTTCACCCCAGGTTCAAATAGGGTTAATGGCCTGACTTCCAGTAGTCTCCCAAAGCACAGTGATTCATAACAAAGCGTCAAGCTTTCTTCTTACCTCACCATAACGTGCTTGGGTTTCGCCTGCATGGTGTCAGTGCAGAGTCTCACTGACTATATAAGCTGCAATTGCTCGGCACGGCCTGCTGAGCTGCTGACTGAATGATTCAGCCTTCATTTTAGCTCTCGAATTCTTACCTTAAATCACATCTGTAACAATTGCACATCAAACTTATTAATATGGGCAGCCTGCTCAAATGGGGATGAACTATATGAGGCCCTTAGGACTTGCTTAGGGAATGTATTTAAAGGTGAGCTGCCAGGGAATTTTTTTTTTTAATGGCTTCTGCCCTTTTTCCCATTTCTGATTTAATAAGGCATGGGAAAATGTGGTGGGGGGAGTTGAGAAGTTTCTCCTTGCTTTCTAACTGAGAAACAGCAAGCCTGGTCTACCCTGGTAGTGCAGGTGTATCTCCTGGATGTCAGAGAGCATGTCTGTGAGTTCTCCCTCTTTCATATGTGGAATGGGGGTAGCTGAATCTTTAACAAATGTCTAAAATGTTAATAACTAGAGTTAGAGAGCTGATGATAAAAATCCCTCCCCTTAAATAGCTCAGGTTTCACTCTCTAACTCTTGCAATGCTAGAGACAAGGTAGGTGAGGTAATATATATTATTGCATTTTTTAATTGGTAATATCTTTTCTTCCAGTCCTGGCATTTTGCTAGTTCTCAAGACAACACTGTTCTAAGGCAGACAAAACCTGAAATTCATATATAAAAAAGCAAGGAGAAACCCCCTCCGTTTTCCCCTTCCCAAAAAGATAGGCCTTATGGCTGTATCATAAATAAAGCCAAAGTGCCCCATGGCCCTTTTTAAAAATCCTTTGTAGATCCCTTTTTAAACATAGGTCTAGACAAAATGAGTGTCTAACAATTTTTGTTGTTAGGATCCCCCCCCACCCCACCCCCCACACACTCTTATGAACCATGTTTAAAAATCATGTTCCACCTAGATGCTTTTTAGCTTTATTTCTGTCCCTCCCCTATCTCCTCCCTGGGCTTACCTTCATGCAAGTGTTTTTCACTAAAGCAACCTGTAGTTCTGACCACTGGATTGGTGTAGGGATAGATCTCAAACCCTTTGCATTTCACACTATACACATACATAGCAAATACCATCTTCCTTTCCGTAGAATTCAGAGAACTCAGGTGATACCTAAAGCCAGGTATATATGGGTAAAGGACTTTAAACTTTCTGCAGTGAATGTGTTTCTGATCTCCCAGAATAGCAAAGGGCAGAATGTAAACTACTATAAAATGCCAGATTATATGGTGAAGGCATGACATCGGAGAGTAAGTGATGCGTAAGAGCTCCCTGCACCAAAACCTTTTCCAGGCCAGAGGTTTTTTTCCAATCTATTCCCCTTGTGAATGCTTTACTACTGTGCAAACATGCCTAGCCTCCACCTGTTGGTGTCCCTTGTGCCTCAGGCCAGGCCTCAGCTGCTGTCCATTGGTCAGATCACTGATGATAACTCAGTCCAGGAAACTCCCTGAATATTTTCCCAGTACACAGGTGTTTCCTGAGTGAGCATCATCCTTTGTATTTCTTGATAGGAAGTAAAAGCAGTTAAGTGTTGTTTATGACTTTTCCATGCACAACCCATTCAGCAGCTCCTGAAAATTCTGCCCAGACCTCTAGTGTAAAAACCAAAAAGTGGACCTGCAAAGTTAATTGAATTCATAAGTTAAAGTCTGTTTCAAGGACATGGGACAGCTTGTTGCAAAAGTCTAATGTATCATGGAATGTACTGTTTTGCCCCTCAACTTGGCTTGCTGTGGACAGCCAGCAGCATTGGCAAGAGCCAGATCTAATGTGAGTAAGAACTATGCAAGCTTTCATATACAGCTGTGCCTGTGCGTTTCGCTGTAGCCGAGACCCTCCAGTTCAGTACTTTAGCTTTCCTGGTCCTCTGATCTTGTGTCCCCACAATGCTCTGCTAAAATACCTTTATCTGAGCAGGCTTTCATATCTTTTCCAGCATTTGAGTCCTGTTGTTCCAATTTAGCATCCTGTCCCTAGAAGCAGCTGCCATTTGGGTGGTAGCTTTGAAATGAGATTGTAGTTACACATTCTCATAGTGCTCATCACAGTCATGTCTGAGCATGACACAGACATGACTGTGTTTGTCCTCACAATCCCCTTGTGAAGTAGGAGAAACTCCTCTTTCCATTTTATAGATGGGGAACCTAAGCGCAGAGCAACTAAGTGATTTGCACAAAGTCACACAGGAAGTTTATGGCAAAACCGGGTATTAAATCTAGTTGTTCTGAGTTCTAGTTGAGTGCCTTAACCACAAGGCAATTTTCTTCCTTCTTTTGTGTGCGGCCAAACTCCCACTCCCACTCCCAGTCAAACCTGAATCTCATCAGTCAACATAATCCAAGGTCACTGAGCTTGCAAAACCTTTGTCATTGTTTGTTTAAACTACTGTCTTGATCCACAACAGCATGTACCAGGCTGAGAGGGATGAAGAAGCCTTCTGTTTGTAACAGAATCTTGTATTATCAACTCAACTGACCATTGTCCAGGCTAAAGCTGTAATTACTCTAAGTACCTAAATCCCTTTTGAAAATATGTAGGCTCCTAAATCAGCTAGGTGTTGTGATGCTGGGTGCAGCAGTGCCTTGATACCTTTAAAAATCTGGGCCTTAGTCTCCTAAGTGTCTGTCACTTTTTAAAACAGGACTTAGGCTTGGAAGTCACTATAGGGCTTGTCTACACTTACCGGGGATCAACGCACGGCGATCGATGTCAAACGCAGCTTGCTCTCCCGTTGACTCCTGTAGTCCACCTGAACAAGAAGTGCAAGGGGAGTTGACGGGAGAGCGTCTGCAGTCGACATCGCGTAGTGTGGACCCCGCGGTAAGTAAATCTAAGTATGTCGACTTCAGCTCCGTTATTCACGTAGCTGAAGTTGCGTAACTTAGATCCATCTCCCCCCATAGTGTAGACAAGGCCAAGAGTTATTGAAAATGTTATGCCTGGTTTATTGTTCATCAAAGTTACTTCTCTCTCTCTCTCTCTCTCTTAACTGTGTTGAATTATAAAGAGAAATAAATGTGCACCATAGATGCTGAAAGCTTTTCAGCACAATTCTGGATGGGGGAAAACGGGGCTTAAAGTAAATAGTTCAGCATCTTTCTCAAAGCCCTGATGTGGGAGAGAAAGTTACTACAGAGAATTCTTTCCTGGGTATCTGGCTGGTGAATCTTGCCCACATGCTCAGGGTTCAGCTGATCGCCATATTTGGGTTCGGGAAGGAATTTTCCCCCAGGGCAGATTGGAAGAAGCCCTGGGGGTTTTTCGCCTTCCTCTGCAGTATGGGGTATGGGTCACTTGCTGGAGGATTCTCTGCACCTTGAAGTCTTTAAACCATGATTTGAGGACTTCAATAGCTCAGACATAGGTGAGAGGTTTATCGCAGGAGTGGGTGGGTGAGATTCTGTGGCCTGCATTGTGCAGGAGGTCAGACTAGATGATCATAATGGTCCCTTCTGATCTTAATGTCTATGAGTCTATGAAAGGGTTAAATGTTGTATTGAGGAAGATTTAATTCTCCAGAGTCTGTTTCTGCCATGCCCTTTGAGTACAACCTGTGGGGTTGCCGAATTAGCAGGACACCTCGTTATAATTCAGGAGGTGGCCCCCAGAATGAAAGAGGTTTTCTGGTGGTTCTAATTTTTCAACTCTGTATCCAGGTTTGGGGAGTTCTGCCTGGTGCACTTGTTACTGAAGAGGAATCCAGTCATGTTCTCCCAACACTTCATCGAGTGCATTTTCCACTTCAACAGCTATGAGAAACACGAGAAGTACAACAAATTCCCCCAGAGTGAGCGGTCAGTGAATATTTGGCCACCTCTCTTTTAATGTTAATGGGAGTTGCATGTGAATATCAGTGTGGTGCTGGGCATGCAGTCTTTGGGCCTGGAGCAAAGCTTTCTTGGTCACTTTTTATAGTGCGCGGCAATGAAAGATAAAATCCTAAGAATAATTCATATTAAGGTAACAACGCTCTGCCTTCCCCCGGCACCTTCCATGGGGGAGACTTCTGAATAGTATGTGTGGGTATGTGATATGCAGTAGGTTTCTAGACCTTTAAGGTGGCATTCAAATGTTTCTTGCTAGATTTAGTCTAGTTACTTATGTACATGGAATTACAGGTGTTAGCCTGAGGTAAAATGTCTTTATCTATACAGGGAGAAGAATCTCTTTTCTCTGAAGGGGAAAGATAACAAAGGAAAAAGAATGCAGATCTACAGGTTCCTGCTAGAGCATTTTACAGATGAGCAAAGGTTCAACATCACTTCTAAAATCAGCCTGAACATCCTGGGTAGGGGCATCATTTTTGGCACAGAATGAGTACTGTAAAAATAAATCCTATGATGAGCCAGTTGCATCGATTTAGCCTCTGGGTGCAGCACAGGGACCCTTCTGCCCTGGCTTATGTTTGGCAGCATGGTTCTGGGAATAAAAATCTTCCTCCCTCCTGATCTCTTACAGCATGCTTTGTGGATGGCATCCTCCCACTGGACATGGAAGCCAATGAGTTGCTCTCAGATACATTTGAAGTCCTTAGCTGCAAAGAGATCAAACTGTCTGCTATGAGATCTAAACCAGATGAAGATATCCAGCCAGTTGAGGATGAAATCGCCATGGCCAATGCTGTCATGCAGGCAGCACAAAAGAAACTCATCTCACAAGTGAGTACCACTTGGCATGCAGTGCGAAGAGTGGGCACAGCACTGAATGAAATCGAAACCTGCAGCTAGGGACAATCTTGAGTAAAGTCATTGATCTATAGTAGGGACTGCCACCCATCTCCCCAGATTATATGCCCATATATTCCTTGTGATCTGGGGACAGCTAGTGAATCTGTGCAAGCAGCATGTGTTGCAAAATGAAAATGTCCTATAAAGGAGTGCTGATTTCTGAAGGTTACCTACACTTGAACAGACAATTTGAATTAGAATGTGCTAGCAGTTTGGCGACTAACATGTTTAAAATGATTTCTCCCTAGTTCAAGAGCCCAATTCAGACTTGGTGTAAACAGACAGGACTCCACTAAAATCAATGGAATTACACTGTGGCTCAGTTTGGCTCTAAGAGACACTGACGGGTGAAGCGTTTGAAGTTAATGATAGGTTTTGATGCATCTGTCAGCAACTTGCCATTAGAATGACTGACGTGGACCAGCGTAAAAGGCAGATCATGGATTGGGATAAAGTGAAACCATCACTACACTACATGTGTGCTTATATTAAGCTGTTACTCGTTTATTGTTTAGGGGCCATTTATCTACATAAGAATGAAATGAACCATCCCTTGTTCTGTCATGTTAAGTGTTTGTGTGTTGTTTAAACTACAGGTTCAGAAGAAGATCTTCATAGAAAACATCATCCCAATAATCACTTCTTTGAAGTCTTTGTTGGAACAGACTAGGATTCCAGCTCTGAGAGACCTCATGAACTATCTCCGGGTAAGGAAAGACTTGTGATTTTCTCTCAGGTTGCGAATTTGGAAGTGTGGCCAGAAGTAGAACCCAAGGTAGAGCCCTGCGTAGGCTGTTTTTTAATCCCACTCCTGTCCTGCCCCACAGTATCCACTCCCACCCGCTCCTGCATTGTTTCTTGCATTTTTATTCTGTTCCCCCGGCAAAAATCTTAGATCTTACAAATGCCACAAGAGAGACAGATTGCCACGTGCTACTAAAAAAATAAACAAAAAATTGTCAGTTTCTAAAATATTTTTATACGCGCACACACACACACACACACAGGGAATTCAGATACAATTTTTACCACTAAAAAAATAAAACAAATCTTGCTTAAACCATGTAAAAAATACTTTAACTCCTGTTGTTATAGACATCGAGTCTCTCTTTTTATCCCTTGCTTAAATTTAAGTATTAAAACCTTTATTTTTAAAAAAACCAAACTTACTTCACAGTGCTGAAATTCTGTTTATGACAAACTGGTGATTGATTTAGTGCAAGTTACCACCCACCCAATCCTGCCCACAACAGAGTATATTTTTCCTGTTCCTGCTGTTATTTCCAGTCCCACTGCATGGCTTTAACACCATATGAGGAGGTTTTGAAACCCAGTAAAACGTATTGTACAGCTTTGTAGGGTAAACCATTCCTTTCCGATAGCCAGGTTGCTCTGGTGGTGATGGGAGTACAGAAGAGGGCTGCGTACATTAAGTAAAAGGCTTCCCTCTGTGGAGTGGGCAGAAACCTTCAATGTTCATAACAATGAGTAGCATTATAAAGTCATGAATCAGCGGTAGACCTCTTTGATAGACTCTCTCTTTCATTTAAACAGAAACAGTTCTGCTGTCCCAACTAGCGTTTTCTTTTGGACTTTCAGAGCTATGATGTGAACATGGGCAGTAAGTGCTGGTCAGCTGAGATTTTAAGATGGGGAAGTAAAATAAATTGACTGTTGTGTCTTCCAGGAAGTGATGCAAGATTATCGGAATGAAATCAAAGACTTCTTTGCGGTAGACAAGCAGCTGGCAGCTGAGCTGGAGTATGACATGAAGAAATATGAAGAGCAACTGGCCAGGGAGAGAGAGATGGGAGAAGGTCAGACAGAGGTCCTCAATGTCATGAACACAATACAGGTATTGGCTTCCACCAGAGTAAGGTGTATGCTGCAATAGCACCCAGTGGTCATACAGCTTATAGCTATAGATCATGCTACAGAACCAGTGGATACCACCTGCCTGGTTTTCCTCTATCTTTCTTACCACAATAGTTCCTGCTGACCAGGGCTTTATTTTTTTAGAGGCATTGATAACAGTTTTAAAAACCCCATCCAGACAAAAACCCGTACCTCTCACACATCCATAAATTCAAACAGATCTTCTAATCTAATATACTATGTGCATTGCTCTGTACTTCCACAGTCAAAATATCACTCGTCAGTTTCAACTTCACTTTCTAGGCAATTTTAGTTCCTGGTTCTCTTTGTACTAGAACAATGCTGCAATGTTTGTTTGCAAGATATTCTCAGAAACCTTTGTCTACACAGCCTGAAAAGTTAGGGAGAACATTTTTTGTACAAAACCCAAAACTGCAGGTCTAACTTGAGAGGATCCATTTGAACTTGCTGGCTGTGGCCAGTCCTTTGCTAACTGGCAAAGTTCTTTCTCTCAATGGGTGTTGAGGAACTGGCAGCTGTATTTCTCACAGCTCCTTCTGTGATAGGGACCTCTCTCCCTACATTACTCCTTGTGAAGGAAACTGTGTCACTACTGAAGGAACTCACCCTTGACTAGAAATAGCTAAATTATACGTCTCTTCAGATTTTGTAGGACAAGACTTTCAAAAGTGATGAGTGATCCTTAGCGCCTCAATTTTTGACTACATAACATGACATGTTAAAGGCGCTTGACTTTCAACTCCTGCCATTGAAATTGAGACCTCTTTTAAGATGTCAGGTTGAGCATCCAGACTCTCAAGTGATTTTTGAAAATCTTGGCCTGTAGATACTGCTCCTTGGCACGTCTTAACCAGACACATCGTATACATAACATGATATGGTGTGTGTGTGTGTGACAGTCATGTAAATTACATGCATTAAACAATGGAATTATGGCAAACCCATTTCCCCTTCTCTTCCCTAGCAGTCCCCAAGTTCAGACACAGCGGTACCTCCTAGCTGCCACAACAACAAAGCCCAGTCACCTGTTGCTGAGAGACGGTCTTCGTCGTCTGGATCTCCTGCTTCCCCTTCTCCATTTGGGTTTACTACACCCAGAGCTGGCATTTTGAAACAGCAGCCATTTAGACCCAGGTATGGATTGCAAATTTACAGTAGGTTAGAATGATGCTGTGCAGACAGGCATTAGGTAGTGTGTCAAGGCTCCAGAGCCATTGCATTGCCTGACATCTTCTCTTTGCTCAGCTCAACAATGTGAATACCAGCAGTAGTTAGACCCTGCTGTTTCACCATAGCCTTATCTTTTGTGTTCTCTGTGAGTGTGTGTGTATGTGAGAGAGAGAGGTTGCTGGGGATTTGAAAGTGAGTTGGGAGTGAGCAAGATCTTCCCTACATCTTCTCTTCTGGAGTGACTTGTAGAAGGAAACTCCTTAGAGCATTTGTGGCTTCTTTTGCCCAATAGGCAGATGTCCCTGAGCACGCTTGCCATCCTGAACTCTGCCAAGAAAGCCATGGAAGCCAGTAACAAGCAGCGCAGCAAAAGTGTAGGAGGAAGGCGGCCTTCTTCTCCAGCAAGCACAAGCGACAGCAAGCAAGGTAAGCAGCCAGCAGCAGGCTTTTGCCCATTATAGAGCAGGTTTAATGTGGAAGCCACTTGGTCGTTTAGACCTCTGAGCAGGTGGTGTGGTTGTAGAACTGTCTTGGGGAGCAGCTTTCTGTCCTTAACTTTTTTTTTTTTCTTGTTACTTTTAGTGTCTTTGTGTAGCCTAAACCAACAGTCTACTGGAGCGAACGTTTCCCTGGTGGGCCGTGCAATCAGTACTCCTGACCGTAAGTAACCCAACTGCATATGTTCCACGCTGCCCAAGAACTCCCTTGTTTGTACAGATGCACCAACATAGCCCCCACTGTAGTGCAGCGGTAGTCAACCTTTCATTACTGGAGAGCCACTTATCTCTGGATTATTATATAGCTATTTTGCCGTGGTGGCCAAATGAAAGTCTTAGAAAGCCAAAGCATGACGTCCTAGTGTGGAGTCAGTGTATAATAGGGTCTGTGCTCCTGGCTGATGAATGGAGGGAATGGTGGCTCCTTTTTTCTCCCAACTTCTGGGCTGCTGAGGAGGGGAGTTTGCCCTAGTTTTTCCTGGCTCATCATCTGATTGGAGTGTTCCCTAGACTGACCTACATCTCCCAGGCTGCCTGTGCTGTGCTGTTGCTCAGTGCTGCTTCCTGTGATCATCTGAAGCATGAACCGAGTACCACCACAGTAGAAAGGATACCTGTTTGGCATTTGCCTTCGGTTCGATGAAGAGTCCAGTTCAGGGCCCAGCCGAGACCTGTTCTATCACTGAAGGTGCTGACGAGCTGCAATAGCAGAAAGATCTTTGTACAATTGGCTTGGATCTGATAAAGTGGTATTAATAACCTATGAAGTGTTCTCAGAGAGTGAGCTCTTCTCTAAATAAGAGCTGAAGTGAGTGTTGGGGAAGCAGTAATCGTTTTGTTCTCAGCTGTGGAAACAAGCTATGTAAACTGCAGCAGTAATGAATTGGGAGAACTCTGATACACAGGTCACTCATAAGTGTCTCTCTGCCCATTATGTCTGTGGCAGCTAAATTACAGCCTCACAAAACCTGACCTTGAAAAATTTCCATTTATTGGAGCCATCTCTGATCTAGTTCCTGTGGGTTACACAATATCCCTTTTGTGATAATAAAAGACAGTTGATTATTCATTTCTTAGGACTTTAGAGTATCCGAATGACATATGGCAATACAAACGCTCCCCGGGTTACGCAAGACCCAACTTACACAAATTCGCACTTACGGGAAAAAGTTCCATAAGCCAGAAATAGGATTTTCGAGTTGTGGAAATTTTTGCATAACGTATAGGTATATGTTTCTGACTTACGCAAAATTCGAGTTACACAAGGCTTTCTGGAACGGAACGATTGCATAAATCAGGGGGGCGTCTGTAATCCAGATCCCTCTGATCATCTAAATGAGGCAAGCACGTGCAGAGATCGTGGGAAATGTGGCAGTCCACTTCCTGTTATCCTTTTGGAGGAGACCGCTGTGGTAGTTCCTGGGTGGGCAGTACAGTGCCAGAGCCCCATTTTTGTACAGTTCATATGTACTGGAGCATGGATGCAGAAGGGACTATGAAATGTTACTGTGCTGAGCTGCCTTATCAATCCATTTAGTCTGCTCTCCTTTTCCTTTCCCACTTCTGAATTTCTTTAGGGCACATACTATACCAGTCGCTCTGCGTGTGGGATCAACTTCCTCACCCTCCCCCACAAAAATAAAGGAAACTCCATCTTAACTGTAGCAATGACAGGTCGGCTGTCAATAAACAGTTTTGGCTTAATATTTGAAGTTAGGTGTGAACAATTGCCTGTACCTCAGTTGTGTAGAAATACCTTGTGTGCACACAAAGTGGGTATTCACATATCTGCATGGCCATTTAGGCAGCAGACTGGCTGCTTACATGTGCAAATATCTGATCTCCATGTGCAAAGAGAAGCCAAACACAGACAACTGGTTACATTTAATGGACAATCTGACCCTTACCCATTGTGTATTCTCCACTCTTGTATGCTTGTTCCGTCTGTCTAGTTATCTACATCACACCAGTCCACTGGGCTACCTGACCACTTAATGCTTTTTGCAGATAAAATGTTGTCTACTGGGATGCTATTCAGAGCCGAAATCTTTCCTTCATCGACTGCATGTCTGTCTCGGGGGCTTGCGCTGCTGCTCCACTTAAGAGCCATATGCTGTAAAATGGGGAGAATGTTAATCCCCAGTGGCACCAGGCCTAAAATCCTTCTTTGTTTCCTGGCAGCCTGTGTTCTCAGCAGTGACAAGCTGTACAGTGCATTATCGCTGCTTCAGTTAATCTGTACTGAGGTGTCTGCACGATGGCACCGGGCCTTGTTGGTTGTTAGAGGATCAGAGGAGAACATATTTCTTTCTCTGGTCTGTCATTTGTAAAACTCTGCAGATGCAGTTCTTTATAAATCACTTCTGACTTCACATGTTGAGAGGCTGGCTAGCAGATCAGTCTCTGCCACCCTTGGGTCTTTCTCTCATCTATTGCTTGCTCTCGACAGTGAAAATGGGTAAGAGGGCCTGGGAGAGAATAGACTACTTCACTATGGAATGTAAATGCAAACACTGGCGGTAACACTACATAATCTATGGAGGGCTTCAATAAAAACAGGGGGTGTGGAAAGAGTAGTTGTTAATTCTGTTTGCCATTTCGCTCTCTCCCTCTTATACTAAAAAGCTGTAGCATCCAGTAAAATGAGGTAGGTGTAGTCGTTTGCCATATGTGAAAACCACATTACCTTAAGATAAGGCTTTCACTGCATAAAGTCAGGAAATTCAGAGGCCAGTTTCACGAGTCAAAAGCCAATCCAGGCAAGACAGAGAAAGCTGGACAGCAATGGCATGCCTTGGTGATTCCCTGATTATGGCCAAAGGCAGCTGGATTGTGGAGTCCTAAGGGTACCAGACAGCAAGTCAGTACCCTGAGAATGAGCCTGAGAGGCCAGAGACAGTGTCTGTATGCTCGATGCAGTGGGATTAGGAAGTATACAGGATCCTGTCTTTGGATTCAAACGCAGCAGTCTGGTGAGTGTCCCGCAGGGGGAGCTCGATCAGGTGTGAATGAGATGGTGTGGACAAGCAGTTGTAGATTTAAGGAAAGGAGAACTCTCTGGTAGCCCCCAAAGCATGTAGGTTCCTTCAAGTCTAATAGTGAAAAACAGATTATCATGAACACGTGTATGTATGTTACCTTGAAGACTGAGGCACAGGCTTGCGCTCTATGCTTCCAAGACAAGAGGGCAGCTGGTGCTTTTAGAATGGCCTTGAATGACCAGTTCTTTGGCTTCCGGCTATATAGACTTCTAAGGATTAGTGTAGAGATCTACTGTAGGAAATGGAGGTATTTTGCTAATGCTGCTAGCTTCCTCTAGTAACCACTATTCACACCGACTTGAACTTAAGGTTTTTTTCCTAAATATTAAAGAACAAGTTGTACGGGGTAGTTAGGCTTTTAGCTAAACATCTACAGAGTTTTATTAATTCACTTGGCAATATGTGCCTCTATCTTCCTCCTGAAGCACATGCAAACCTGAAAATACTAACACAGGCTATGACTTTACTACCCGGAAGGGATAGGGATTTGCCTTGTTTAGGGTCATTGATGCAGTTCCTACTCCCAGGCATACAGTGTGAAGGAAATTTTTGCAGAAGTTCTATCAGTATTTGGTATAAACTTGACTGTGGGCAGTGAGGATGATCAATCTCATTGCATTGCCTTTATTCTATGCAAAAGATGAGCTGATACCTGGTTCAGTGGGCCAGAAAGAAGCATGCATGCTTGTTTGAGTTGGGTATGAAGGGATTGTCTTGCCCTATGGCTGCATTACAAGCTGACTGCTGATCTGTGTGTTTTCTTCAGAGACCGTTGATAACTTGACCTTTGGGGCTGGGGTCAGTTTCATCAGCCTGACGCGCACACCTGCTTCAGCTCAAGGCAAGTTATGTTCATGCTCCTAACTTTTAAAAGAAAACCAAACCAAAAAAAAAAGAGAGAGAGAGAGGATAAAATGTGCATGTTTAACTTGTAAATGTCGCTTGCAGAAAAAAAAGGATCCCAAGATCAACAAAAAGATGTTCTCTGTCTGACGTCACCTGATAAGCCGTAAGTTCAACCCAGGCCTTAGCGACCAGTGGCTAAAGTTAATACCAGTGTCTTTTTTTTTTTTTAAAATAAACCAACAGTCATTGTTTCCTTTCTGTAGAGGGCCCCTGCCTCGTCAGTGGAAAGTAGAATCTCCATCCAGGAGAAAAAGCAGCTCAACTGCAAGTCTAAGGAGATCCCTTCGGAAAGCTCCCCTGAAACCAGCCAACTGATCCTTCCCCATCCACGCAGTGTGTAGTTCTGAAATGCTCTTGTATAGAACCTTCATCACGTTGACCATGAACTACTCCTCTTCCCTTTACAGTTATAATTATGGATCATTGTGTGTACAAGTGTCCCTCCTTATCCCCCTCCATTTTATTTGTTTATATTCACACACGCATACAAAAGTTTGCTTTGATTTATAAACTGGAGCAGTTAATGACATGCTTTGCTGTAGGACAACTGGGAGTGCCAGGAAGCTGCAGTATCTAGTGATGGCTGACTATTCACTGCACAGGACTTATGACTTGTCCATTTTGAAACATAAATCTGTCTTGGCCATAAGCTCTCGCCCATTGTAAGTGCAGCCATTAGGAATGCTGGCTTGGTTGAACCTGGTATGTTTGTCACAGCTTGTTACCTTACATGACTGGAATGGCTATTGGCTTAAATCATTCCCTTGGTGTCATGCTGTCCCCTGTTCATAATATTACTAGTTTCTATATTTTCTACAAATCTAGAATAGCTTGACACTGTCATACCTGCAAATCTGATATAAATGCAAGTGATTAAGGATTTATGTGTAGTGAAAGGTCCATTCTATGTATATATAGCCTTCCTTTTCTTTCCTAAATGGAATATTTCCACTCTTGGACGAAGTTCTTATTTCCAGCTGTTACAATTTTACGAAAAATAAATGTTTAGAGAACAAATTCCACCCACCTCTCCGCTTTTCTTGCTTTGATAAAACCAAATTATTTTCTTCTGTTAATCTCTAGCCTTACTGCATTCACCTTATTTCTTGCCCACTGCTTTTGTCTCTCCCATGCCTACATTGAAGCTCTACTGGTCTGACAGTCACCCCAACAGCCGTTGTGCTCGTCCATAGAAATACTTGAATTCCTGTGGGATCCCCACCCATTAGAGCAGCTGCTTGCAGTGTCCCAATCCTTATGATCACCCATTCTCGGGGCTGGTGTATATGACAGCCAAATAAAGCCTCTACCACCAGCCGGCTGGTGTGACTTACGCATACATTCAATGCAGCTGTTGGAACAGCAGATTTTGAACATGATCTTATTCATTTCACTGAAAGCAGGTTCTGAGTATTTTACTGAGGATGGTAAGTCGTGTTGAATTTTAATGCTCAGTACAAAAACCCTATTTTGTTCTATGCAAAACACAAGTGTTAATGCTGGAACTGCAGTTAAGGTTGAAAGCCCAGCCTTCTTGGTGCCCAGGCATACGTGACTGAGATCTTCCAATGCTCAGCTTCAAAACTACTGCACTACCCTTGCATTACATAACTTGTTCTGTAGATCTCAAACTCTAAAACTTACATGACAATGCATTTCACTACAACCCTCTGTAAGCATTTATTTCTGTGCTAATAAGGCAAGGGCTGCTCCGGCACAAAAGGAAATTGAAAGACTGAAAAGGGAGAGGGGCAAAATTCAACTTCCATTTTTAACCTTACTAATACAGTGTTCAGAGTAACAGCCGTGTTAGTCTGTATTCGTAAAAAGAAAAGGAGTACTTGTGGCACCTTAGAGACTAACCAATTTATTTGAGCATAAGCTTTCGTGAGCTACAGCTCACTTCATCGGATGCATACTGTGGAAACTGCAGAAGATATTATATACACAGAGACCATGAAACAATACCTCCTCCCACCCCACCCTCCTGCTGGTAATAGCTTATCTAAAGTGATCACTCTCCCTACAATGTGCATGATAATCAAGGTGGGCCATTTCCAGCACAAATCAAGGTTTTCTCACCCCCCCACCCCCATACACACCCAAACTCACTCTCCTGCTGGTAACAGCCTATCCAAAGCGACCACTCTCCCCACAATGTGCACGATAATCAAGGTGGGCCATTTGTGCTGGAAATGGCGCACCTTGGTTATCATGCACATTGTGGGGAGAGTGGTCGCTTTGGATGGGCTGTTACCAGCAGGAGAGTGAGTTTGTGGGGGGGGGGGGGGCGGAGGGTGAGAAAACCTGGATTTGTGCTGGAAATGGCCCAACTTGATTATCATACATATTGTAAGGAGAGTGATCACTTTAGATAAGCTATTACCAGCAGGAGAGTGGGGTGGGAGGAGGTATGGTTTCATGGTCTCTGTGTATATAATGTCTTCTGCAGTTTCCACAGTATGCATCCGATGAAGTGAGCTGTAGCTCACGAAAGCTTATGCTCAAATAAATTGGTTAGTCTCTAAGGTGCCACAAGTACTCCTTTTCTTTTTTACTAATACAGTGGTCACTCCTAGGATTCTTCTTAAAGAACTTCAAGTGGGGTCAAATCTTAATCTCAGAATTAATGTAGCAAGATGTACAGGGTTAGTTCAAGTGGTTTTGAATGGAGGAATGGCTAAGTTCAAGTGGTTTTGAATGGAGGAATGGCTAACTATGACCACCTCCTTTTTCATTCCATCCTACTTACATCCCTCCACCCCAATTAACTAGGCATATTAAACAGTAAGACATCAGTGAATTGGTCATTATACTAAGTCTAGTTCAAATATAAAGCTATTCAGAGGTTTTCTTGAATTGTCTTGTCCATGAACAGAAACAGGTATAGCCCATCAGGCAAGGATCCATCTCTTCTCGAGAAGAAATGGGGGTTGAAGAACTGCCCACAATAAACCAATTTGATGTAAGTATTTACATGTGTTTTGTAACACCAGTTTAGTTCTTTGTAAGTCACCAACTGAAGTAAACAAACAATCTGTCAGAAAACTGAAGGAATCTTTCACCCATTACATTGAATTCAAAGCAAACACAGATTAGGAATAAATATGAATTTAAAAAAAACAACACAAGGATGCTTTAATACCTTGATATGTATGTAAAACATTCTTGGCAAAGTTAAATGTAATACATTAGTACAAACCTATAGATTAAACTATTTACAGCAAGTTCTGTAAATCAAATCTGACGAGTTAAGTCTTGGGGGTGGGGGAAAGGGGGCCCTTCATCCAGGTAGAGATGCCACTGTCACATTTTTAGATCTGAAAAATAAATCTCTATTCTTCACCATGCAAAAATATGCAAGCTGAGAAATCCTGACTTCAGCAGAAGGTCAAGTGTCAGACAGTGCTCCCCACAGTGCCAGAAGCTAGCTTGACTCTGTAAGCTTTTTCCTTTCTCCCCATCTTAATGTTCTATAAGCAGCATAGAAAAGGAGTAGTGGATAAAACTGGAGGGTAAAGAAGCGTCTTAAAGTATGCTATCGTCATGCTGACTACAGGACAACATGCAACCAGTGTACAGGAATACCTAGTTGTGGGTGAAGAGCACATCTTAAAGGTAACCATAAATCAATTGCAAGGTGTCAGTACCCTCTGGATAGCACACCCCATCTTTACCTCCATCTATGATAGCAAAAGGAGAAAGTGGACTATGTTTAAATAAATGAAGCAATGGCATGTCCAACAAGGCCCCAAAATCACTTAATAGGTGGTGAAAAGTCCAAGGCAGATTAATACAGAACATGGAAAAAAATAACACTGACAGTCCAAATTGTCAAATATTCAAAATACTGTATGCATCAAAAGTTAAGACAACTCAATTTGTTTGAAATACAAGAACACTAAATTATGCTACATTAAAAACCATTCTTCAACCACAGCACAGAACTGCTCTACTGTTGCATTTAAGTATTTCATATTTAACATTTGCCCAATGCCGCAAGTGTACATTTCTGAAGAACAGGGAACCCTAAATGATCCCTTAAAGCCAAGAAAGTGGTAGCATCTACCAGCTGAAGAAAGGTAGCAGCTAGCAGCTTGAAAGCACTTTTGTGTCCAGCTCGTTGCTTTCACAGAGCTGGTTTCCCCGCTTCCGATGCAATCTCAAAATTCTGAAGAGACGGTGTAGCTGCCACAGAGTTAGAATGAATTTAGAGAACTAGCAGAGAGATTTATCATCTTCAGCAACCATTAGTCACTCTGTCACCTGGTCAGAACTTCAAAAACCGTCACAGGATATTTCTTGCAAATAAGCATTGGTCTTTTGCAAGAAAATAGTCGTTTGAAATATAAAATTGAATAGCTCCTGCCTCGAACTTACAAAAAGGATCCCTGAGTGACTATGTTCCATGTCCTATTAGACCTCTCTTGGGAAGAAAAATGTTGAAGCTAGCTTGGGAGAAAGAGGCTGCTTCTCTGTCCGCAGTTCATAAAGTTGTTTGTGCTGCACTCTGCAATAATACTGATATGCTCTGACAGTGCTATGCTGTAGCAGCATTTGAGCTCCTGGCTGCAGTTTAAAAAGGACTTGTTTTTTAAAAAAATAGCTACGTTAAAATAACACTGTTGGCATAACATATTTACACTTTAAATAGAAATGTTACCTTCGCTGAAGTAATCAAAATACATCTTTGCAAAAATTTAGAATGCAGAATTCTACAAAATCAATGGGGTCTGTAGAAAAGCTTGAATTCATCTCAGTACCATTGTGGGAATCAGCCCCCGAGAGTGGTTTTGGCTTTAAATTTCATAAAAGGGATACCTTAATGCTAAGGGTCTCGGCCTCCGGTTTTAGAATCTTAAAAATAACTCCAGAACAGGTAAGCCTGCTTTGTGCAAATTAGAGTTGAAAGCTGCCTGCATACAGTGAGTATTTTATGTAAAACTGAACAAAAGCAATCCTTTTGGAGTGAAGCTGTACATGTGGAGAAAAGAAAATTCACCACTGCTGGCAGAAGGGCTGCGACATTTAAACCAGTTAGTTGCTTGTACTATATCTCCACCCACCACTGTGGGTTTGACTCAGATTCTGGCTCTGCACCTGCAGAACCAAATCCTGATAGGGGTTCCTAAAGTCCACAGAAATGAAACATTTGAGGCCAATGCGACATGCTCAACAGGGGCCAGCTAGTGAGATCAGTAGCCTGCATGGCTCATGCTCAGGTGGGGCTCTGCAGGATTGACATGATAGCAGTTCTGGCAGCTCAGCCTAGCAGGCCATTAAAAATAAAATGATACAAAGAAGGGCACGAAACCCTCACTTGCGAAGTTGGCAAGAGCCCAGTACAGTTACAACTATAAAGGTTGCTAGCCAGGCTCAGGCATTGTGAAGCTAAGCAGAGGGTTCTCCCCTTTTGTGGATAAATCTTATTTAGAATCTATTGCCACATCAGCACCATTTCTCTATCAGGTCAAGATGCCCATTTACCTAAAGCTTCTCCCCTGTTTGGCTTGGACATTCTGGCTGTGTATCTGCACCACAGGGAGAAGGCAGTTCCATGAGCATCTGCAGCTCAGAAGGCTATGGCTGTGGAGGGGAATGCTCAGTCTTGGAAAGGGTAACAGCTCCTCCTTAGTATGAGGAGAGATGTAAGTGGTCCAGGTGATATCTCTGGGGGAGGAAAAACACTGGTTTGGAGTGAGCGTTGTTAACTTTGGCAAAAGAAAGTCAAGTTTGTGTGTTTCTAAACTCTTCCGAGTGCACTTTGTTCATCTTTTTGCTCTTGCTTTGAGTTCCTGGAGGAGGTATTTCCATACTTGGTCTGGCTGCTTTGCAATATCCTTTTGGCATTTCAGATAACAAATGACGATTTGTGTCTGAAGTCACCCTGAAATGAAAGAGTGATGTGTGTCGCCACATTCCCCGATGGTGTCCAGGCACGTCGTCTTGCCCACTCTCCCCAACCCAAATATACCCTTGCAAAACAGGTGCTATTTGTGTAATCTTTTTTTTCCCCACAGTCCTGCCTGGGCCCCACTATCTCATTCCATCCCATAGAAGCTGGTAAGGACAAGCGTCCACCAGTAATACCTAGCTCTTAACATCTCATAGATGATCCCCATACAACGGAATGAAGAAGATTTCCCCCACTGCTTCTTCACAGTCCCTCTGCGGATAAGTTTAGGAGACGCCTCTCCCTGATGGGTGAGCAGTTCAAATCCTGAGATGTAAATACGCTAGTCTTGTACATCATCAGTATAGACTGTCTACTTAATCCAGGAAAGCCAATCCCAAAGGAGCAGCCAATCAGCTGCTTAAGATAGAGCAGAGCTTTATTTGATACACTGGGGGTCAGTGCCCAAAGACAGGCAGTTGCCTAGTAAGGGTGTCCTCTTGGACAGACTTGACTAATAGAATATAAGTGATTAATAAAGCCATAACCCATTCTCAGGAGGGGGCCTAACTCTCTAGAGAGTGTAAAAGAACAAAGCCTTTCTCAAGGACCTGACTCAGCTGTTGTCCTTCCTCTTAGTCCTAGGTCCTCACTTTGTGAGTTGTGTCCAACCCATGCTTGAAGAAATTCTGCTCTGGAGAGTCATTATGGGCCCTAGGTAGTGTGTGATTCCTGAGCTTGGCGGCCCTGCACCAGCCCCTTCAGAGACCTAAAAGGAAAGATGTAATGTGCTAATTGTTTCCCTTCCCTTACCTCGTCCTCTGTCTGGATATAGTTAACACCATCTGGTTTTGCTGGAGTCTTGTAGCTACGAAATAAGGGGAAACAGATCGGATTCCTGTGATAATGGGACTTCAGGTGGCAAAGCAGAACTGTTCATTATTATTTTATGTTTATTTTATTTTATTATATTAATTATGTATTAATATTTGGGGAGGAGGACAACTAAAGGTATTTTTTGTCAAAATGAGAGCTGAACTGGGAGCAGCTAGCTCTGCTTAAAGCCAGGCCTGGACCTTTCCCCCACTCAAAGCAGCTGGGCTTTCCCCATCAACTACTAACCCGTACAGGAGCCCTTCTTCCGGGAGGGGAAGGTCCCAAATGTATCCACCCACGCTACGCTTCTGACCACAGTAACTGTGAAAAGAGTTAAATAGTTTTCCAGCCTCCCTCCCTCCTTCTGGTCACTGTAACATCATTTCCTTTTATAATTATTATGCAGTTAATTTTAAACCCTTCATTGCCTGCTGGCAGGTTTACTGATAATCCTTTATGATTGCACAGGGTTATAAGAAAGCTCCACTTGTTTTGTCCAGCAGAGGAATCTAAACATTCATATTTAAAGTCCTGCTTCCCCAGCATGCATCCACTTAGAATCATATTTAAATGAAGGGATTGGGGCCTCCAGCAGACGGGGAGGAGGGTCTTGCTGAAATGTGGCACTGAACTAGGCCAATCCAGCTTCCATCCGAGGTTACACAATCCCCAAAAGAAGCTCAATATTTAACTAAAATGTCATTCTGTTTCTGATCATGGAAGCTATTTATAGTTTGACCCTTTGGCTCCCATAATGCTGCAGTCTTAAATGTGCCGCACTATTCAGGAACACAAGCCCTCATTGATGGGATCAATTCAGAAATGGCAGTTTTAATCCAAAATGTAAGTGCTGGGATGTACCCATTAAGACGTGCTTTCCAGCCTGGGACTGTTCTCCCTCACACATTTTCTGAATATGTCCTGATGCTTGTACTGATTACACAATGAGCTGTGCTCAGTAAATCCCTGACTTCTAAATGCCAGCAGCATGTGACCACAGGAAGCATCTGCTAAGCTACTACATAAATACAACTGTGGGATGGTTGGGAATTAGCAGGACTAAGCCCCTGTCTCTGTGCAAAGCACCAGAATGTTAGAGCAAGGCTTCTTCCTCTAGCCGTTCTTGTCACAGGAGACCCCTGTGTTGCAAATATGAGTGGAGACTTGCCACAGTTAGCCTGTGAGCACACCAACTTCTTTGTGCCAATTGGCGTTCAAAATGCCCCTGTGGAGCTGGGTGGAATTGGGCAGGTCTAGAGAGTTAATTGGGGAAATAGGAAGTAGTATTTAAAAGTCAGGCAAGTGACCCACGCTCTAGCCAGCAGGTGCCAAGCCCTGTTATGAGAGCTGCATGCCAGGAAAGGCAGAGGACTGTGGGAAAGAAGGTTGCAAACCTAGCCTTACCTTTTCCCAGTCTGTTTGGTGTTCACAAAGTAACCCCTTCTGTAGGCACAACAGATACCAAGCGTTATCAGCACCAGAACCACCACGACCACTAGGACTCCACCAACAATCCCACCAATATTAAGATCATCTGGAGAGGAGAGAAGGCATCAGTCACTGATCCCCACAGATATCCCAGCCTTCCACCTACACACAGACTAGCTGGCACGAAACCTTCACCCCTGAGATTCCACCCACCCAGTAGCATGATCCCTAGGTATGTACCTACTCGAGCAACTCACCCTGCAGCTGCACTTCTATTTTTAGCACGCTAGCTCAGCCAGAGCTAATATGGGTATGTCTCCTCAAGCTGGAAATGACACCTTCCAGCTCCCACATCAACATATCCAAAGACTCTTCATCTCAGCTTCACACCACCCTGGCCCCTCTTCTGCCCTGCCCTGTCCATCTCATCACTGTTCTCTTCCCTCTTCTTTCCATTTAGCTTGTCCTGTCCTAACTAAACCCACCCCCTCAATAAAACCATGGCACTAACATGCCTTTTGCTGCCATCACTCTACTTGTTATCTCTCTTCCCCCAGCACCGTGTCTGATGTGTCTATTTACACAGCATGCTCTTCAGAGCAGGGACTGCCTGCCATTCTGGGTCTGGGCAGTGCCTAGCACCAGGTGGCCCTTAGGCACTACTGTAAGAAAATTAATTATAATTAATATAATCAAATATATAAATCAGCTAAGTAACCTCAGGAATCATGAAGCTAATTGACCCAATCAGTTCTACCCTGTTTTCATTTAGCTATTCTTTTTTCCTTGCCCACATTTTGTTATTGTGTTTTTCTATGTTGTAATTTAGACTTTCACATGCCAGGAGCCAAGGCTCTGTCTCATCCGCCTGTACAGCACCGTGCTACATCTGTGTGGCTCCAGAAATTATCAGGGATTTTGGAAGAGCCAAGAACATACTTGACGCTGTATGAGACACCAAGAAAAAACAGCCCCCAACACTGCAGACCTTCTGATATATAAACCACCACTTTCTAGAGGTAGGCAGAGCCACTCACAGATTTCCATCTCCTGCTCCTCACACTTGGCGGAGCCGGCGTCGTTTGTTGCTATGCAGTAGTAACGGCCAGTGTCACCCTTGCGCACGGCAGCGAAGACCTGTTTCGGAGGAAGCATAACGTGTCAGAATCACAACCTTTCCACAAACAGCAAACAAACAAGTTAGACGCTACATCCAGAGATCTAGGCCTTATGGACCTGCAGGAGGATGAAATAAATATACACAGGCATTTCTTTGTTTGCCTTTTGATCACACCAAAGACCTGCAGGGAGTCCCCACACCTGCAGCCTGGAGATATTCTCAGTGCACGGACTCCAGAGAGGCCCAGAAATTAACTAGAGGTTCACTGCTTTTAGATCATAGCGCAGGAGCTCACTACAAAAGACTTCCCTCAGTAACACAGGCTGCAAACTGGACCCATGACATTTCCCCCAGGGAAATACAGCAATCAAGAGAGAGACCTTTCAGGGCCAGAAAGGTTGCTTCTCTTCCTTTTCTACAGCACTGAGTTTTTATGGTGATACGTTGATTAGAAACAGAGAGAGAGAAGTGTGGGGGGGGAGCTATGCCATTCCTCCCCCCTCACAACAGCTTGCTCTGCCCACTCTCTTCCAAAGGCAAAGACTACAACATGGGGGTCATCTCTTCTGGTCCCATGGAGTTCTTCTTCCCCCACATCCTCCTGTTGGACTCTGCAGGCCCTCAGGGGGCTAAAACCCCAACCTGTTCCAATTGTTCCCTCCTCTTCAGTCCACTCATAATCTGGGTGCAGGCAAAAAGCAACCCTAACAGAGCCCAGCAACAGCATTCTCAGTCATTTCCATAAAAGCATTACCAAAGTGCCCGTTCCAGGGTTCAAGACGAAGGAGGAATTACGGAATTTGGGGTTAGATTTGGAGTCGGTCGGTAAGGGTTCACTGTTGTGGTACCAGCTGTAGGTGGACTCTGGGTAGCCTTCGTTCTCGTGGCAGTGAAGGGTCGCTGTTTTGCCCACCGGAACAGCTTTAGGGACTCTGCACTTGGGAGTGACTGGCTTCACTGGGAGAAGAGACACAAAACATGTGAATCGCCTGGCCCAGCACCCTGCTGCACCCCAGCTATTCCAGTACTATTCCCCTTGGAGCACAGAACAGCGATTCAGCTGGACCCTAGCCCAGCATAACCAGGGCTGCTTCCCCCTCCAGAGGTGATGGCCACCACCAAAATCAAATTGTCTTGGGAAACCAACAAGGCACGCTGTGGGGCCCTGAGCTGAAGCAATACCTTGCACTGTAAGCCGGATGTTTATCTCATCTACTATGTTCGCATCGTCAGGTGCTGCCACTTCACAGCGGTAGGTGGCAGTATCCATGCGGGTGGTGTTTTTGATCACCAGCGATGTCCGGCTAAGAATTTCTGCACGAGTTACGAAGTCTCCTGGAGAAGGGAGGAGAGAGAAGGAACTCATGAAGAACAGGCGAGACCATATTTCCAGCTGTGTCCTCCACCAATGCATGTTAAAGGCTACAGCTCTGTAGTTCTGAGGGAGGGGAAGAATCTGACTTGGAAAGTGTAACACCTGCTGCAAATCATAAAGCCCGAAAATGAATTTCCAAAATCCCAGAGCTGGCAGTGCTGGAGTGGGCAGCCTGCTCCACCTTAACCCCCTCCAAATAAGTGGGAAGTGGCACAGCAGTGACTACCCCGGAGAGCAGCTCTTATCTAGAAAGATGGTAAATCTTCAAAGTTTCCTATGGAACCGTCAGAGACTGCATGCAAGGACCATGGGTCCAGGCTTACGGGGCCTGCACCAATTGCATCTTTGCTTCACCCAATAAATGGTCCCACATAAAGGATGCAAAGTTCCCCTTCTGTTCTCACTAAAGCTCTTTGTGACACCTCATTGCTGACCATTCAGTTGAGGTCTGACAGCAGGGAAAGAGGATCCAGGCCTCACTCAGTTCTGAACCTTGGCTGACCAACATAGGTTTCGAAAGTAATTAGTAGGAGAACCAAAATTCCTGAATTTCACAGACACATTTGTTCCCTGCCTTTATTGTTTCTGTGGTTATAAAGAGGAGAGGGGCAAAAGGGCAACAGATCTTCATACCTTGCATTTTATTGTCAAAAAACACGTAGGAGGTGTCACCGTTTCTGATTTTCTTCCACTCGATCCTGGGATTGGATGTTGTGGTGGATTTAATGATGCAGGACAGCTCCACACCTAACAGCAGAAATAAAACAAATACAGATTAACAGGGAGCAGCCGTGTTTTCGCTCTGCTCCGAGCTGCCTCGCACACTGTTATACTGGGAGATGTCGCCCATAAAGCAAAGGCCCCGTCTTTCATCTGCCTCACAAACATGAATGCCGCTGGGTTCCAGGAACCTTTGGGGAAGATGGACCTCGGCCAGCGAAAATAATAGCAATGCAGATAGCGACCTCTGAGAGAAAGGAATACAGTCGGCATGACGGTGTCTGATTTATAGCAAACAATCCCTCACGGTGCAGGCAGCCGACATCGGCTTCGTTGCTAACAAGCATGCAAGATGGAGCAAGAGTCATTATTGTCTCCCAGAGCAATGACTGAATTATAGCTGTCACTCCGGCATTTATGAGAGAATGCTTCAATCTCATCCACCATCTCCCACCTCAGTGAATTCAGTAGCCCAGTCCCCTCTGCAGGAGGCATTTTCATCTCCATCTTATAGAAGAGCAACCTGACGCTCAGAGAGGGGGCAACTCCACAGTGTTACCCTGGGCATCTGCACCAGGGCCAGAAAGAAGATTTACATCTTCCAAATCCCAGTCCTCTGCCTTACTCACAACACAACTCTCTCCTGCATGCTTAAGTCCAGTGCTTCGGTCCTGCCGGTGTGCTCCTAGACACTGTCCCAGCACTCTTTAGGTAACCAGAACAACCTCTTACGGCATTATCGGTACTTGTGTTCCGGCACATCTCAAATGCAGCACTCACCTGCTGGTTAGGCCCCACTTCAGTTAATAACTTAGGTCTGATCCACACCTAAAACTTAGGTCCATCTAGTTACGGCGCTCAGGAGTGCGAAAAATTCACACCCCTGAGAGACTTAATTAAGCCCATCTAAGCCCCAATACAGACACCGCTAGATTGCCGGAAGAATTCTTCCAGCGACCTAGCTGCTGCCCGTCCAGGGGGTGGATTTACTACAGGGATGGAAAATCCCCTTCTGCGGCCGTAGCAAGTGTCAGCACTGTCACTGTAGCGCTTGTAGGGTAAACTTATCCTTGGGCACACGCTTAAGCGCCAATGAGTTCACTTAGCGAGACTTCAGTAAAACATTCTAAGCATGTGCTTAGGTGCCAATGGCACTTCAGCAGAGCCCTTCAGTTTAACTACTTTGCTAAACAGGGAGAGATGTAAGAACACGCGTAAGCACTTTGCTGAAACTCAGGGCCTTAGTTCTGCCTTGCCCTACACAGCATAAAACCTGAGACGTGCCAAGTCTTCCCGATTGATGCAAATCTACAGCTGCAAGGAAGCGTCATGATCACATTACAGAACCGGCAAGCACTTACGCTGGAATTCCTGCACCACGGGCTTGGTGTTGCTAGATGTCAGCTCCACGGCTAAGATTCGATAGCCTATAAAAACAAACAAAAGGGAATAAGAACAGCCCAGCTCATCAATCCTACAGTTACAAACTTACTCCCTGGTGAGAAATCCTCCAAGCCAGCTTTAATAAGGACCAGCTTCCCTACAACAAAAGCTCTCCCTGGCCTCAACTGCTGGGCCAGCCAGCCATTAGCCTCGTGTTTATTTAGAAATCAATCTCAGTGCAAATACCAAAGGTTAAAAGCAACAATTAAAGAGGCATTGACAAACTGGCACAATACCAGCAAAAGACTCTTCCTCCAGCCATGCGCTCCTGTTTAGAGGGTGGACAAACACTCACTCAAAAAATGGCCAAAATGGCTTGCAAAATAAGGACTCTGGCATTCAAATTAATTTGACAGATGAGATAAAGGGAAGGAAACACATCTCAAGAATTTCATTCACTTTCTAAACTCTGGAATTTGTTAGCTATACTTTGGGGATCCCTCAGATTAAGAGGCGCGATAGAAATGTACAATGTGTGGTTAACATGCCATAGAAGGCTGTTCCAAGAGAAAGCTGGACAAAAAGGGAAAGGGCAGCTTTAGGGCTCAAACTGGGCAAAGTTAGGGGATTGAAATTAAGCAGGTTCGGTGAATTCCTGGCCTGACCGAGGTCAATGACAAATTTCCTAATCGCTTCAGTTTGGCCAGGATTTCACAGTTTTGAGTGGAATGTTCAAAAGTTCTCAGCAGCAGCTTGATTCTGCTCCCATTATCAAAAGCCACCTTTTCCACTGGCTTCTCGGGGAGCAGGGATAAGCCAATGCAGAGTGCTCTAGAAAATACCACCCACCATAGGCAGCAAGCCCTCCGTCCGCCATGGGCTGTTTTCATTCTCAGTTGGCCCTGGTTTCCCCTTCTTGCTGCTGCTATTCCAGCCTCTTGAATGTTCCCAATTAGTGCTGCAAGCTTTACCTCTTTACAGTGTTCTCCTGCTTGAGACCCAGCCAGCCTTTTACGGCTTTCCAAGCATAATAATGCCTTTCATCCAGGCAGGGCTCAAAGGGGTGCACAAACCATGTACATGTACCACCACGCAACTCTCCAAAGAGTTCTTCTGGGGCAGAGGGAGGCATCCAGCTAGCATCCGCACTGCCCATCAGGAAAACGTGACCACCTGAGCAAACCTTCTCTCTCACATGGAGAAATTTTTACAGCTGAGTAGTCTAGTACCAGCGGGGTCCATCACCTCCCATTTAAACATACCCTCCCACAGAGTATATTCCATAGTCCTGTCTCTCAGTGATGGGGTAAGGCACACAAAATAGTTTACAGCAATAGTGCACCAGGGCCCAGCATGAAGACTCATTATTAAAGACCTGATCTAAAGCCCACTGAAGTCAATAGAAAGATGACCCCCACCCCCATGGACGACAGTGGCCTTTGGATTAGGTCCAAAGTCAGGAAGATGAAAACTAAACCATCAGTGATCTGATATGGACAGAAATCAGGACCCTGCTTTATCCAGGATGAAACTGACAAGACAAACCAGGAAAGGGACTCAAAATGAGACATGAAGAGGAGGAAAAGGGCTTACATCATTAAGACAAACCCCTGGAAATTCCCACGTGCTTGGTATTTCGGGTGGAAACATTTCAGATCAACAACCAGCTATAAAAGGAAGTTAAAATTCCTACAGTTGGGTGGATCAGGAGGATACAGTGAAGAAACTTTGCCCTTTGCTGCAGGACTGGGGGGTTTTTAAAAACCACCTAAGAGAGATGAGACCAACTGAAAGTTGATGGGTCTGATGCTCCTACACCCTTTAGCCACTTTTGGAATTCTCCCCGCTAGTTATCATGACTCGTTATTTGTTAAGTGTTGACAGTTTGCTCAATGCCATGTTGGGCATAGTTCCTGCCCCAAGCAGCTTTCTCAAAAAAGACCAAGATGCTCTGGGAGGCTGGGGAAGTTTAAAGACCATGACTCCAGGAGAATCATTGCACAGATGAGGGCCACAAGACATTGCAAACTAGCAAAGGCCCCAGCCAAACTACTGTCTTACGAAGGCAAATTACTCCTTGCCTCTGCACTCCTCTCCCTCTCAGCATTTGGAGTCATGTGTAGAGCACTTTGGAGAAGCCTACTATTGACTCAAGAAGGTGACCATTCTGATCCTGTAAGGTGGTCAGTCAGGGTTAGAATGAATCACAGTGCAGTATGGTGGGCACTTAGCCCTCGGGGGCCTGGATTTGAGTCTGAAAACACTTCTCCTTTGGGAGCACAGAAGAATGCCACCTTCCTTGCTATATCTCGGCAGGTAGAAGAGGAGGCTCCAGTCTTGGTTTAGTATCATCGGAAGGCAATGGAGTAGTTATGCAAAGCCCAGGTGCAGGCCAGCAGTGAGGGAGAGCGGAGCATATTTATACCAGTTCTGCGATTTCCGGGCTTGGCTCTGCTGAATGGTAACCAGGCCACACAGAAGCTGTAACATGTTCCTTTCCCTTCACTCTCGCGTTGATCCTTCTTGTTCCATCTAAGATCCCACACGGCGAATCTAGTTTTGATCCTTAGTTTCCTTCCTGGGGAGCATAAGCATATCCCAGTAATCCCAACAAAAGCCCAGAGCATTAAAGTAACCAGCCATATGAAGACAAGCAACAAGCTCAGGAAAATCCCTCTGAAGTCCCCTGACACACTTTTAAGCAGGCTCCCTGCTGACGGTGGGCCCATTTTGTTTTGGAATTGAGGTTTCCTACCTGCAGGCTGCAAAGCACACATTCCCTCAACTCCATCCCCCACTGCCCAGGAGCTTGGATGTACATGCCCTTTCCTCACGGTCACCACTTTGCCGATGCTTCTGCTGCAGAAAGGCATTTGCCTTTCAAAAACCCACACTGACTAATGACTCATATTTTCCTACAAGAGAAAAGTCTTTTCTGGACAGCACTAATTAGCCAAAACACCCAAGGAACAGAACACACTGATGAGGATGCAACTGGTGAAGATGCTTTTTCCACTCGTGAGCCTACACCAGGAGTCGGCAACCTTTCAGAAGCGGTGTGCCGACTCTTCATTTATTCACTCTAATTTAAGGCTTCGCGTGCCAGTAATACATTTTAACGGGTTTAGAAGCTCTCTTTCTATAAGTCTATAATATATAACTAAACTATTGTTGTATGTAAAGTAAATAAGGTTTTTAAAATGTTTAAGAAACTTCATTTAAAATTAAATGAAAATGCAGAGCCGCTCTGGACCGGTGGCCAGGACCCGGGCAGCGTGAGTGCCGCTGAAAATCCGTTTGCGTGCCGCCTTTGGCACACAGGCCCTAGGTTGAATACCCCTGGCCTACACAACGGGGCGATAACATTCTGAGAGGCAGGAGGAGCCAAAGAAGAGTAATGTTTGTCCCAGCTCCTGATCTCTTCCCTTGTGAAGAACACCCTCCTCCAGGGCTCTGTTGTGTACCAGGACTCCATTTGTCTTATCTTTGGAGACTTGGATTGATCTTGCATAGTAGAGAGGGTTTGGTGAACAAAGCCCCGAGCCTGATTTGCAGAAGGGCTGGGATGAAGCGAATGGGAGCTGCGGGTGCTCATCACATCTGAGACAGGCCCCTACTCCCTAAAGGAGTAATGCACAACAACAACCACAAGTAGCAGCATCTCCTGGGGCCAGGAATAGTAGGAGGGCTCTGGGCGAGAGCTAGGATGTGTTGGAGTGCTAGAGAAGACAGTTTGCCCAGCAACTGTGCTCCAGTCTGTCCTAGTCTATCTCATCAGCTTTGCTTTCCTGACTGCACAGATGCACCCAAATGATATCAAAGGGGGGTGCAAACATTGCCTTCATTAGTTAAGAGAAAACATCCACGGCTGCAGAAAAAATGAACCTTTCATCTTTTGTACTATGTGCCCTTTTTTAAAAGAAGGAAGTTTTCCCAGAGCCAGAACGTCCCATCAAACTGATAATGGTGACAACTGCTATAGAAATACATCTAATATAATACCTGTTACCGTATGCTCC
This sequence comes from Eretmochelys imbricata, assembly GCF_965152235.1. Classification (NCBI taxonomy): domain Eukaryota; kingdom Metazoa; phylum Chordata; order Testudines; family Cheloniidae; genus Eretmochelys; species Eretmochelys imbricata. The sequence continues at coordinate 10,864,912 of NC_135593.1, read as the reverse complement.
TGATTATCCCAATAGCATAGGGGACATAGATGTTATTCAGACAATCGAGAGGGGAGGAGTCATTCAGCACCAGGGTAGCTTCCCCTGCTGCCTTTGGCTTGTCCTCTTCCTCCTCCTCATCACGGTCCTGGCCTGGGGTCTCTGCTCTATTATTCAAACCTCTGCATAACCTGAATTCCTTCCTTGTCGCCCAGTGTGAGATACATAGGGGACAAGGAAGGGATTCAGGTAATGCAGAGGTTCAGATAATTGGGTTTGGGACAAGATATACTGTATATTGTTTCACATGAAGGTGGAGGTAATACCCCACTAACTAAGGGTGGTATGCTATTCAAAGTGAGCGGAGATCCTACTGGCATTACTTCCCAGCAATAGGATTACATCATGACGCTGACCCTTTCTCAGCTCTTGGAAACATTACTCACCCTTTCCTACTGATTAAAAACAAGAGATTTATGTTGCCCCATCAGGCACAAAGCAGGCCAACAACAGGTTTAAAATACAGAAGCTGGCTGCAGTTCCCAGATTATGATGTTTATGGATTGTAGGCACGGTGTAGCTGTGCCGCCTTAAATCAACCTGAGGGCAGATTTATTGTTCACAGTGCAGCAGAAGAGGGCTGCAGCCAGGGAGCTCTAACCCACAGCATGGAAGGGAAAGCCAGGCAGGGAGCAACAAACTGAGCAGAGAGGCTGCAAATGAGCCCCACCAGCATCAGTCTTACTGGGACAGGAGAAGCCATTAAAAATCAAAGATCTGAGCTGTTCGCACACGCTGCTGTTTAAGTAGTGGGGAAGGCTGTGGTATGTCAGATACCACGGCTGCTGGAAAATGCTGACTATTTTAATGGCAACCACGGAATGTGCATTGTTTGGTGTATTCCATGATCATGCGTTACAACCCTCTCTTTAGAGGAGCCTGTGTATGCTCAGAAACTCCCCCCAGCACAGTGAGGGTGCGTTATTGAAATCTCTCCGGAGCCTTCAATCCACGAGGTGAGTGGCGTAACAAGGCTTGTGCCCCCGGGACTCTTATCTGCACTGGCATGCATCCCGCCCCCAGAGCCCTCTGCACGCCTCATGCAGACAAGCTGCAACAATGCCAGCAGGTGCAGCGCTGGCTGGGCACATCGTGAACTGGGAGGGCCCAGAGACACCCACGGTTGAAGCCCAAATGCCACCAGAACTCTATACAGGTCAGCACCTGCAGCGTATTTCTGCTCTTATTTTGGCTAAGGAGATCCAGCCCGTATAAATACAGCCCTGCGCGAATACAAAATTTGTATCCCACAACCACTCCGCGAGTTTTCATTTGAGATCTCACATGACATTTTTTGATGAACCAGAACGTACCTACCAGACTCAGGAGATACCTGGACTCCCTTCTCAGCTGGCATTAAGAGGTTCTTGGGTCACAGGCATTGTAAGCTAACTTCTCTCGGAATTAAACAACAGGGCTGGTAAAGATTCCCAATCAAGTTGTTGCCTCAAACCGAGCTTTGATGTGTGATGGCTGAAGCGGGGGGGAGGGAGGAGCGGGGTGTCCAACAGAGTGATTGATTGTTACCAAATTTATAGTTAGTTGATACATTCATTTATCTTTTTTATAAAATACACTGTGATGGAATATGTACCCCATGCCAGCAACAAAAGGGTTAATGAGGGCCTGAGAGGCCAGTTAGCACACCTGGTAGCGCCTGGAGGGCCAGGCCAGGCCTCATTAAAGATGAGTCCCAGCTGGGGAAGGAGCTGGCTGGGTTCTATAAAGAGAGGAAGCCCAGAGCAGCAGGTGTGGGTAGGGAGAAGCAGTCTCTCTCTCTGAGTAGCAGGGAGTTGATACCCTTGCCCCAAATGGGAGAAGGTAGCAGGGGTGAAGGAGACTCCTGCAGTGTGCCTGAGAGAAGGCAACCCACAGGCTGACAGACCTGGGGGCACACGGGAGATGAGGGTCTAGACTAGGGACACAACTCTGCGGTGATAGCCCCTGAGAGTCAGCGTCCTGCAGCAGCATAGACCTGGGGAGGCCCCAGCATGGATAAAAAGTTTAAGCCCAAGGTAGGGGACAGAAGCTGCTTTTGTTGTGGTTTGTGTTTCACTTTGGAGTCTGGCTGAAAGACGGCAGAGAGAAGCCCTGAGTCCAGAACAGTGGGACGGGGAGGAGCCTTGGAGGGGTGCAAGATGGCAGACTGATGACCAGTGTTACATGCGACACTGTCCATTTGGGACACGGACACCCTGGCAGGGGAGAAACTTTAGAGAGACCTGGCTGGTGGGCCAAGTCATGAGAGGAGAGACCACTAAAGGCAACACGGCGGTCGGGAGGGGCATTAGACAAGGAAAGGGCTCCTACACCATGCCCAGCCATTTGGGGACACACCAGCGGTGAGTTAACTCTTTCTTATACATACGCCCCCGCCCCCCAAAAAGCAAGAGGGAGGTCCATTGTCCATTACCCTGGGCTCTCCCCATCACCACAATGTCATTGGTTGTGCAATTCAGCATGCATCTAAGGCGTGTGAGAATCCTATTACAAACCACACACTTATTATGCATTGTTACTCTCCTGGCTATTACTTCATGTAGCAAGAGTGCTGCTGAGTGAGAGTGAATGATATGCTTTTAGGCCCTAGATGCATGGCAGCTGAATGCTGTGTGTGTCAACATGCTGGACTGCCAATTTTGAGAAGCACCCTACAGTAAAGATGGCGCACTGGAGAAAGCAAACACCTATGTCAACCTACTGCAAAGGGCGACAGCTAGGGCAGCCCAGCTGAACCCCGTGCTGATCCCTGTCACGCCAAAAACATGCTAACTGTGTGCCTGCAAGAAGCGTAACAGTTCCCATTTTTGTCGGTCAACTTGTCTGGTGGGGGAGAGCTAGCAGAGTAGGGAAAGCAGCAATGACTACTGGACAGGGGAAGGGAACAAGACTTTGGAGAGCTGCTTTCTGTTCCTAACTGATCCTGAGTGAATTGAGGGCCTAATTTTCAAAGGAATTTGACTTTCTGCACCTCAAAAAATCAGGCCCTTACTTACTCTGTGCTTCAGTTTTTCCATCTGAAAAACAGGGATAATGATACTCAGTCACCTTTGTAAAAGGCTTGGGGATCCATAGATAGGAAGTGCTAAATAAGTACAAAGTAATCAAAAGGCCAGGACATAATTAGATGGATCCAAAGATCTTTGATACTTTTGCCTTTCCCAGAAGTTCAAAGGAACTCAAGCATGGATAGAGCTGGGTTTATTAAAGGAAGTCAAAGCATCCCATTGCAATCTTATCCTTGCGCTACACCCAGAATACCCATTAGCCAATTCTCCCACATGGTGTCGGTTGTGCAGTTCTCAAGAGCCCTGCTTTTCACAACCTGATTGTGGCTTTCAGTTACACCTGCATCATCACCAATGCACTAGGAAAGTGGGGTGCTCTGTCCTCTCCCGGCTGGTCCACATCAGAGGTTTGTGAGCCGGCTACTGCTTCCAACTAATGGCCTTAGGCTGGAATTTTGAATGAGCCCAAGGGAGTTAAGTGCTAGCTCCCATTCAGAGTTAGAGACAGGGACCAAATTTACAAAGGTGCAGACTGGTGCCTACTGGGTTTACAAGGGACTTAGGCACCTAGCACCTAATGTCTTTAATTGGATTTATGTGCCTAACTCACTTAGGCACCTATGGGATTTTTTTTTTAAAGCTCCTATCAGCATCTTTAGGTGCTTACAGGCCTTCATCAATTAGGCCTTTGGTGCCTAACTCCTGTAGGCTCATCTGAAAATCCCATCCTCAATCCATTAGCTCTTTTGTGCTTTTAGCACTGAAGGTCTAAGGACCAAATCCTGCTCCAGGCCCAAGTGGGTCAGTGATACATTCACTGTGGCATCCACGTGGCAGGCACACAGCTGATCCGAGGGTTAGCTGGAAAAGGAGGTTGTCAAAGGGCCAAGCAGAGCCACATGTGTACTGCCAGGTCCAGGGATCTGTGTCGGCTCTTGGCCGAGGACACAGTCAAGACTGGCTCCGGGGCAGGCTGGGGAACAATGAAGATGCGTAGCCAAAGACTGACAAACAAAAGCCTCTCAGCATTCATGTCCAAATTAAGCAACAGTCTGGACCCGGGGCCTGGTCTGTGTGGGAGCCGATAACAGTTATAAAAGGCTCTCCTCCCACAGGCATCCAAGTGGCACTGGAAAACACTCCAATCAGCCATAAATCCTCTGTGCTGTCATAGATGCCTACGCTGGGAGGCTTTTATTTTTACCAGCTACATAAAACACCACCACTTATTTTAGATACACATTTGTGCTGCTACTTTAAAAAGGAAACCAAGTCCCCGACAGACTCCTACGAACAAAAGAGACATGTTGGCACAGACAGGAAACATGAAGAGTAATTAACAAGAGGGATTGCAAATGGAATGATGCAGGGAGGTCTAACGGGCTTTCCCCACATGCGTTGATGGTTTTTTTTCCCCCTTCCTTCTCCCTACCCTTCTGCTGCCTTTCCTCTCATTCTCCACGTGATTTGTGCTATTCTACAAGCATTGTCTCTTTATTGGCTTATGATTCGTGCTCTCCTTCTGTATCCAGCGATCAGATGTCACCAGTTTATTATTACTGACCATTTGTATTACAGTAGCGCATAGACACGGGGCCCATTGTGTGACACTGTACAAACATAATGTAAATGGTGGTACCTGTCCCAAAGAGTTTACACTCCAGAATTGTCACAGGATTGCCTACTAAAAACAGGGAAAGACTGCCTGGTCCAAGAGGGTTCGACCCTGAGCTCGGCTGCAGAGCTTGGGGCAAGTCACTTCACCTACTTGTACCTCCACTTACCCATCTGTAAAATGGTGATGATGATACTGGTCCACCTTTGGGATCCTTAAATGACAAGTGCTATACGAGCACTAAAGATAATTACTAGTAACGAGCAAATGATCAAAGCGAGGAGCCAGCACTCCTATGACAGTTCTCTACTCCAATTACCTACATTTCATTATCTCGAAAATAGTACAAATTTTAATACAGTAGCTGGAGTTTCCTGTAGCATGAAAGTGTTCTGCAGCAGTCCGACAGCCTTAAAGAGCAGAATGAATGCATTCACCAATCAATAAGAAACCGGATACACTTTTTTAAAGAAGCCAATTTCTGGCAGGCTACTTTATTTATTTAAATTTAGATCACCTGATAAGCTAGCCAGCAATCCAAGTGGCCAGCACAAACTATTTGGTACACATATAAAGCAATGAAGTTAACCACTGCAGAGGACACCAAAAGCACCCCTGTTCCATGGGCACAAAACCTCCTTACTATGACAAGTCCATAGCATCCTCTGACTTCCTGGATGCCTCTAACCTATATGCCACAGCCAGGAAGAATTTCACGCAGACAGCTGGGAAAGAACGCAGATCCGCCTCCTTCAGAAGGGCAGGCCCCTGCCGCTGAGCTAGCTGTTTGGGGCCTATAACACCAAGGGGCGCAGCAATTACTCCATCTAGTAGAGAGCAGTGGTGCATATATACACTAGCCATGTCACAACATTATTCTAAGAGGTGTTATGGAGACAACAATCAGGGCAGCCTGTTACACCAGAATCTCAGAAAGAAAGGAAGTGTTTGGGGGCAGGGGTTAAATTAACACCCTCAACCCCCGTCACAAATACTTGTCCCTGTAAGTCACATATACTTGCCTGATCAGGGCTTCTCCCCTGCCTGTCTTTTTCTGGTATTATGAAGTGGTCTCCCTTACTCCCTAAGCCAGGCTGGTGCTTGGGCTTGTCCAAATGCAGTGTGACCGAAAACAGCCACTGTTCTCAGCTCTGCACAGTGCGCAGCAGGGCCTGAGAGAGCTTTACGAGACCAGGAACAGACAGACATCAAACAAAGGAAAATTCCTTGATTCTTTTTTTAAAAAGAGCAGCCCCCCGCCCCCCACACCCCAGCCAATACAATGCCCCCCCATGTTAATGGAACATTAGATTGATAGGCTGTTCAGAGATGGACCCACTTCATCTTTATTACATGTACAGCAACAGGCTTGTTGTCAGGGTTAAACGAATAAGGACCTTGCTCATGCAACCAACTCTGGGCAGTGGCCCCATGTGGAGCTCACTGCAGAATCGGGGCCTTACATTTGCAATTAAAAAAAACAAAAAACAAATACAAGAGTTCAGGTTCTCATTCATCAATAATGCAACAAGTGCTCGTTGCTTAAGCAGGCCCCAGAAATGAATGTTAATCTATAAAGTATGTGAAACCTAACCATGCTACAAACACCTTAAACCTGTGAGTTTCCTGGTTTAAATCTGCGCCTTGAAGACCTTTCATGTACTTTGCAGAGAGAAAGCCCATTAACAAACAATCCATGCACCCAGCCTGCTGACAGGGAGATTTACTGTTCTACCTCCATCAGACAGCAAAGCTGTTCGTATACAGGCAGCCTACACACCCGCACAACGGAGAAACAGCTCACTGGAGGGGTGTAGCGGGTCACATACCCATCTACCGCAGGCTCCTGTCTGAGCACCTCGCCAACTTTTAACATGTTTATGCTCACAACAGAGCACTGCCATTATCCCCATTTTACAGATGGGGATTTGAGACACAGAGACTTGCCCAAGGTCTCCCCGGGAGTCTGTGGGAGAGCAGGGAATTGAATGTGGACCTGCTGAGTCCTACCACAGGCAGGACAAGCACCGCAGAGGAATCAGACCTTTCCTCAATGGATTGCAAGCTCTGCAGGGTAGGCACCGGCTTCTCGTTGTGCGTGCGCACAGCCCTCGGCACCATAGGGCTCAGAGTGGGACTGCTAGGTGCTGCCGCAGTACCTACGATAAACCACCACCATCTCCGAGGAAAGACTGAGTGAGTCAGTTGCCCATGGACATGAGGGATGACGTGTGGCTGGGAAGAACGTTCAAGCCACGCAGGAGGTACCCTAGGACCAACTTTTAGGGAACTTTTGGGTTCCAAAATTCCTGTTCCCTTCCTGCAAAGGGCACATCGCTCAGGATGTGTTTACTTCCCAAGCGACTGGCGGGGACGAGGGAGCACAGAATACGTTGAATGGTGGATGTGTCTCATTGGGTGACTGCCCGGATGAGTTAGGGGTTCTCTCTCATCATTGACCTCAAGGATCAACCCCCCCTCCCCTCTGCAACAGGTCTAGGTTTGAAACATCACAGCAGCTCCTGGGAAGTCAGACACTGGGCCTGTTGCACCACTGCGTGACTCAGAAGAGAGGCAGACAGATGAGCAAGCTTCCATTTATGTGCACACTGAGTCTTTGGCAATGACCAGAAAGGAAAGAAGGAAACGAACACAGGTCACTTGTCTGGGAATTTGATAAGACAGTCCTATTCTGTTGACAGCTGTTCTTAATGCTCTAATTAGCAAACAAACAGACACAGAGCTATCAGATCTTAGAAATGATCTGGCTCCCAACCAATACTGTTTGAGATTTTTAAAGCTATCTAAAGGATTTCAACAACTATCTTCCGTTATTAAAATTAGTAGCGGGAGGTGTTCAAGTCCCCTAGACCACTCTGCGACTCTCAACTACCGTGTTCTTCTACAGCAATGTTCCCTGGACAGTCACAGCACTTTGCAATCACTAGTTAAGCCTCAAATACACATGATGCAGTACGTAGGTACGACACCCATTTTACCAATGAGGAAACCGAGGCACAGAGAACTACAGGGACTCAATGAAGGTGACACAACAATTCAGTGGCAGAGCTGGAAATCTATGTTTGAGAGTCCTGTGCTCTAATTACTTGGCAAGCTGCCTCAAGCAGCACGGGAAGAGGAAGGGTGAAAGGGGACAGAAATGGGAATATTGAAAAGTGAGGATTTGAAGCAAGTGCCTCAGAATGAGGAGTCAATACACGTTTTTGCTTCCGCTGGCGTTCCACTATCCAGCCCTGGGGAAGCTGCCATCATCACATTGGGCTCTGTCTGTAACTTGCATAAATAAAGCCGCTGCCCTTCTCCTCCCAACAGCGATGTGATATCAGTACCGGGTTAGTGGGAGGGAACAGGCAGATAGCAGTGATAAGAGGCCGGCAGGATGCCCTGATATAATTTCTGACAATGGCCTTTCCCCAGTCCAAGCCCTTCCTCCCAGACCTCCCCTCGGCAGCGGCCCTGTTGCATTCTCCCTCTGGACGGCCAAGCAGCTGCACACATGGCAGAGAAAGCTGCAGATTAGAGCCAGAGGACAGCCCCGCAGTTCAGTGACACCTGGCAGGGATTCAGGGTGAGGAGAAGGGGACAACGAACCTTATTTTGGTTTATGTTGGTGGGAGTTTTGCTTTGAGTTTAGGGAGAACCCAACATGCCAGGGCAAACGAAGTCCTCACCACCCCGTCGCCCAGTATAGGTCAAGTTTCAGGTTAGGATCAGATCCTAAATCAAGGCAAAGATATTACCCAAGGAGGGCCATGCTGCTCTGGGCCATACTTCGCACCCATAGCAGCATCCTGCGAGTTGGGCGTTTTTCTGCACAAGGTGTGGCGAAAAAACACTTAAACCCCCAAACTCGATCTTGCGAGGTGCTCATCTCCCACCGGAGTCAGGATGCTCAGTGCCTCCCTGAACCAAGCCCTGGACGAGGAAGAATATCACCAGCTGCCTGTAATTCCAAGAATAGAAAGAAGTGGATACGCTCCCACCGCTGGCCTTTGCAATATTCATGGATGTTGGGCTGAGAGCCAAGCTACAATACAGTGACTGTGGGACCTTTAGCCTATAATCTCCTACTCCTTTCTCTGTCTCTCATCTCTTGAGTTCTTAGTTCTTCTCCATCATGTAGCTTGACCAACACAATGTAAGCAGCGCTTCAGAACGGGCCTATGAGTGAGTCAGCACATCATCTTCAGGTGGGAAAAACAGGAGTTGGGAAAAGACCAACAGTCAGCAAAGCCAAGAGCCCAAAGCTGGTGGGGGGGGAGAGGGCTGGAAACGGCTTCCCTTTTAGGACCGCCTCTCCAGACTTTACAGTATCATTTCTTTATCTTTCTGTATGCTTTTAGCCGAAGGTATCCGAGGCAACTGTCCAGCTAACAAGTGCATAGGAACATTTACAAATGAACTTTGCAAGTGACAGATTGCAGGTATTGAGGGAGTATTAACATCTGCCTACAAGCTCACCGCTAAGAGCCTGCGAAGTGTTACTGGGATCATTTCACACCGGCGAGCTCCAGCTGCCTTCCCTACTGCAACTTTGAGGCTGCGCTGTGTGTCTGCCAGAGGAAAGGGGGCAGATCCAAGAAAAGGGTAGGAAGCTGCATGGAAAAATGCAAGTTAGCAGAAATTCTCCTGGAGGAAGTCCTAATTCACCGTAACAATCTGACCAAATTTACCCGACTAAAACCAGCCCTGGCGCAAGCCTCAGACCCAGGAGCTACCTCCCTCTATGCCAGGGCTGAATTTAGCCTCTTGACTCAGGAACAGAATCAGGAACGAGGGAGGTAGAAGGAGCCTGTGAGTAAGACATGAAGGATGCAAAGAACAACACTGGGGCGAGGCTGGTTTAATTATCCTTGGGGAAGGAAAGTATTTTGAACTTTCCTGCATTTATACCTAAGACAGTGCCTAGCCCTGCGGAGTTCCAACCTGTGCCTAGAGCCCCATAGCGCTCTGGTAAGACAAATAATAATTCTGGTCCTTCCCAGCCTGGATTTCTGCACACTGTTATCAAACAGAATATATACATCGCATGTGACTCTTGGCATGAAAAAGTTACAAGATTCTATGCCATGGAGGAGTCAAACTTGCCATGTGGCTGGAAATTAAACTTCTCCTAAGTGCCTGGTTTTGTTTTGTTTTTTAATTTCTCTTATTGCTATTTTTAGCCAAATATTTTCTTAGCCATTTGCTACCATGTGTGTCCTGGTCAGAGTCACTTTTCCCACGGAGACTCCAGCTGCAGCAGTAAGAGGCTTGCTGTGTGCGTGGAGGAATTTTATCGGACGTGCAGCTCTTGTGTATCTCAGTACAGTTTTATTCTATTGCCCTGCCAGATTCATGGGTCTAAATATCAAGGCACCAGCATGTCTATGCAGGGAGGGTATTTGGGATCATCCATGCCAGCGCTCAGCAGTTACACCTGGGCCCCCTCGTCTAAATGATGTTGACAAGCCCCCAAAAGCCAAGGGAGAAAATAAAACCAAAACAAGAAAGTCTGCAATTTCAAGGCTAAGGGGGCTGGCCGGGTGGGACTCAATAACCATCTACAAGAGTTTAAAGGGTGTGAACGCCAAAGGAGGGGAGACGGTGATGAAAGAGACCATCCTCACCAAGTTGCCTGCCCCCGATCCTGATGGCAGTTATCTCTGATGGTTTTCCACTGAACCCTTGCAGATCGAGAGGGCCGGCACCTCCCTTCCCCACCCCCATGACATGCAGCACAACTCCACAGGGACTTCCTGTACCTCACTGGGAAGGGAGACCGGCCATTGCACAGCTGCATGACACTAGAGTGTTCAGCAGAACCACTCAGGCTAGGGTGACCAGAGCGCAAGAGTGAAATATCAGGACACATTGGGCAAGCGGGGGGGAGCCACAGGTGCACAGCCCCGATCGGAGCCATGAGAGGAGGCGCACAGCCCAAGGAAGCTTCAAGAGGGGTGTACGGCCCCTGCTGCAGCTCGCACCACAAGCCATGGAGCAAGGACTCATGGCCACAGCTCCAGCCCCCAGCAGAAGCCAAGGGGCCAGGGGCACAGGTTTCTCCTCCCTCCCAGTGCCCTTCCCCACAGCTCCACCACCACCACTAAACAATGCCCCACACAGACCCCCAGTGCCCTGACACACAAACCTCCCGCACTGCCCAGCGCCCTCCACACCCTCACAGCCCAGCACCCCACCCACACCTCCCAGACACTCACTCCATCACACCCTGCCCCCTTCCCTGGCCGCACTCACCAGCCCTGCTGGGAAGTCTCTGGCTCTTAGGGTCGTGGCGGGGGGGCAGGGGGCTCTCTGCGCTCTGCTGGCATCTGCAAGCCCCGCTCCGCGGCTCCGGCAGCTCCCATTGGCCGGGACAAGCACCAATGGGAGCTGCCGGAGCCGCGGAGCGGGGCTTGCAGATGCCAGCAGAGCGCAGAGAGCCCCCTGCCCCCCCGCCACGACCCTAAGAGCCAGAGGACCTGCCGGGGGCGAGGTGGGGAGTCCTGGCGGTGCTTACCTGGGGTGCCTCCCAGGAAGCATCCGGCAGGTCCCTCTGGCTCCTAGGGCTGGGTCAGTTGGGGGGTGGGGGAGGGAGGGCTCTCTGCCCGCTGCCGGTGCCTGCAAGCCCCGCCCCCGCAGCTCTGATTGGGCAGGAGGGAGCCGGTGCAGCACGCGGAGACCCCCTCCGCCTCTGTGCCCAGGGGCCGCCCGCACTGCCGGCTCGCGGGCGCCGAGATCTGCCCCAGGAAGCATCGCCACACCAGCCCCGGGACTTTGGCAGCGGTGGTGAGTGGTCCATCCCCGATACTGGGACAAAGGGCGTCCCGACCGATGTGCTGTCGGGACGCAGGACAAATGGGTTAAAATCGGGACTGTCCCGATAACATCAGGACGTCTGGTCAGCCTAACTCAGGCAGGGCACTGGGGACGGAGCTTAGCTGGACTGTAATAGAGCAAAGCCCAGAGCATGGCCCATGCTGCAATTCCAACTTACAGCAAAACTCCACTAAAAGCAAAGTTGTTCCATCAGGCAGGCAGGGCCCAGAGAGGTGCTGTTACCCCGGCAAGCAGCTTCCGGAACCCCAGGACGCAGGGAGAGCTTCCTGGGACAGTCCTCACTCACTGTGAGAACCCACGGCCCTTCTTTCTAAAAATAACTCAACCCCTCACGTCTCAGAACTGCCCGTCCCACATGGCAGGGCTTCTGTAACCGAGACAGCAGAGAGAGCCGCGGCTGAACTCAGCCTACCTTGGGCAGAATCCCACGTCCACATTAAAGCGTTGCTTCAGCCATCACTGCAGACTAGCCGAGGAATAATTCATGACCCCGCCTGTCCCCACTGGTCAGTGGCAGTCAGGCCCACCCTGCCTCGCTTCCGAGCTCTCCTCTGATCAGAGCTCCCTCAAGAAGAGGAGGAGATTTGAGACGAGAAATCTCATTACAGGGATATCAAGCGAAACAACCCAGCCTCAAAATACATGGCACGGTGCACTGAGTTCGCCGCCGGCAAAGCATCCACGAGTGCTGAGATACAGCCAAGGCACTGGATTTTCAATTGCAGGATGCTCATGTCCAGGTGCAACTGAGAGTTCTGAAATGCAACCGAACAACAGGATTTGGTCCTGCTCTCAACAGAGATGTAAACTTCTCAGCTCCCCTACTCGGGCATGAGCATCTCTTCTTGGGCTGCACAAACGCTCTTTTCTCAGTACTGCAAGTCACATGGCACATGCCTTGCCAGCATCCGAATCCACCTGAAATCTGCCAGTGCAGAGTGCACCACTGCAGAAACCCCACTAAAGGACAATCCAATTACACAGTCACAGAGCGACCAGGGCATGGTTCCGATGCAGTTCTATGGTGAAAAAGGACTGCAAAATGAGACAGCAGGATTTATTATTTACTCTTTGCATTGTGGTAGCACCTAGAAGCCACAATCAGGACACAGGGTCCCACTGGGTTCGGCGCTGTATGTGCCCTTATTGAAAAGACGGTCCCTGCCCCAAAGCTTGGCTACATGGATAGTGTTGCCAGCTCCAGGCAGCTCAGCTCACAAGGTGTGAGACGAATGTTCTACCTGCTAGCTTCGCAAGCACCACATGTGGTCTGAACATCAAGCTGGATCCTTTCTACTTCAGGCAGCGACACCAGGAAGACCAATTCTGCAACCTGAAAGCAGCTGACATTGTCAGCAAGGTGCAAGGCACTTGCAATCCCTTAGCTTGTTTAGCCTGACCCAAAGCCTGCTGACTTCAATGGGGTTCTGGATCAAACCCTGGGTACGTAAGTCAGCAATTATAAAGATTCTGAACAACTTTTCCTTTCCAAAGCAACATACACAACACCCTGGTTGAAAGGCAATATTCTCCCATGATTGATGGGAAACTGAGGCAACAAAGAGGCAAAGGGACTTGCCCAAGATCACACAGCAAGTCAGTGGCTGAGCAGGAGGGCAGGTCCCAGAAGTTCCTAGCTCCCAGCTGCAACACAACATTAAGCCACATAGAAACAGGGAGAGCAGAAATGTAGAATAAAAAGAAGCCATTTTTCCATCTAGCTGGTACAACTCAATTGGAGTCCCTGGCACTCATGCACCCGCCTCAGTTGAGTCAGTCCGCTGCTGAGCCCAGAATCCAGCATTTGCCCTATGCAGTCACTGCAGCAGCAACATCTAACTCCTTACTTTTAATAAAGCCTCTTTAAATTCCTTAAGCAGGCGAGGCAGCAAGTGAAACCCAATTCTGCTTTATTCTCTCTAGGGCAGAAGCTCCCTTTATTTAGCGGACCACTGCTAATAGCTCTGTCTCATCAGCCAGTATTGAGGGAGCAAGGCTGCAATGGTTTGGAAGTCTGACACTGCAGAATGAGCTGGGATAATAAGGTCTAAAGGAGAAGATTCCTCCTGACAGGCCCACAATAATCTAGTAATCCTAGTTAAGTCCCTGACAATGAGAAGTGCTGAACAACAGTAAGGCAATGAGGCACCAGGGTCCCATTCAACATGGAGGCTCCTGCTGCAGTTCATGCTTCAGGCAGTGATGGGGGAGCCCTGGCTAACCGAGCTGGCTCTGCTCAGCCACAGAACATCTCCCTAGATAACGCAAATGTGGAACCTGCTGGGCAGGTAAAGCGGGAATTTATATTGGAATATTGATGGCCTAATTTTCCCATGACTCACTACCGCATAGAAAGCCTGCGTTACTCCCTAGGCTCAGTATGGAACTATTAGCAGGCTCGGGCCTTAGAGAGCAACCCAGTAGGTATCCCTTTCTCATGCACCCATCAATGTGGCATCTGGACATGGCTCTCCACGTTAAGGTGGGATTGCCTGCTTGGGATCCCCACCGCTCACAAACTGAGTCTTCGAGGCTGCAGGGCACTCGGGGCCTGTTCCCCGCAGGTAGCCCCATGAGCGCACGGCTTTATGTGATGGCTTCCTCCTTGTCCAATGCTCCAGGGACTGACTGAGGGGCCTCCAGAGCTGCTACAGCTTGAGCTAAAGGTCTCTAGCTGGGGCTGTACCAGACTCCTATCCCCCATGGATCCGGCACGGACAGCGCTACGTAACACACTGGCCAGATACACGGATTCTCCAGCCGCAGCGCTGTTTAAAGTCCAGCTCAAAACCAAGGACCTTGTGCTGCTCTCCATCAGCCCTGGGCAGCCTAAACGCCGCTCATTCTTTGTTCACATCACACACCCAAATAGCATGGCAGCACATACATCACAGTCACTAATGGAAAGAGAGCCTAGGCCAAGATTGGTTAAAGTGACTGGTGATTTTGGGAGCCTCCGTTCTCGGGGGGGGGGGCCCAGCTAGAGACACCTGAAAGGGGCCTGTCAGAAAGCACTGAGCCCCACCCTCTGAAAAGGCCCTTTGAGGTGTCTCAAACTGGGCATCCAACATTACAACTCGCTTCTGAAAACCATGGCCCCAGTTTCTCTCTGCAGATTCCCAATCAATTTGCTCCGTTTACGCTTGAAAAGATTATTTTCCAACTGCCGACGCCACACTACAGCCCAGGACCTGACAACCCAGGGGGGTCCTTCCACCTCCGGCATCAGCACCTGCAATAAAAACTCTGCAACCTCATTGTTGCTGCTGAGCCACAAGGAAAACAAGCACTCAGCTTGCTCTTCCGTCACCGCACTGGCTCTATGCTGGTAAAGACAGTAGATCTGATGCAGAAACACAAAGGACACAGGCAATTTGAGTCAGAAAAGGCCTTTTCTGAACAAGTTTAATTTCACACCACAGCTGCATTTTAAAGATTGGCTTACATACTAAGTGGCAATGAAATCTTGATGTACCTTTGGCCCCCTGCTGCCACCATCGTCTGTCCTTTATCTCCTTTGAGCCAGTACCATGCCAGGAGATGAAGGGACCATTGCATCACTTAGCCTCCCAGTTAAGAGCATGCTGAACAGCTAGCTGTTAAAGGAGATTCAAGCGCAGAGCAGCAGCTGTGAATTCTGCCACAGGTACTCTGGCTTTTATTTTTATTATTGATGTGTATTGTGGAAGTTCCAAAGAGCCCTAGTCATGGGCCAGCTCCCCGTCATGTGAGGTGCTGCACAAACAGAACAAAAAGATGGTCCCTGCCCCAATACTATTGCGGGATATACAGGGGACCTGAACTCCAGACTGAGGGGAGGGAAGAGGGAAAGGCGAAGGGGTATTGCAATAGGAGGATTAAGCAACAAAAGATATTGCATCGCATCAGGAGCACAAGGCTGATTGACAGACGTGAGAAGCAGGAAACCTCTCTCTCCGAAGTGACTGAGGATGAGCCAGGAATTGAAAAGCTCTCGGTAGACATTCAAGCAGCCGCAGTCATTACATTTTTGTCACTCGATTGCAAGGAAGAACTCCAAGCAATTTCCCAGCATGACAGCCAGATAGCCCTTCAATTGCATTAGCATAGCCCTTTACAGAGATACGTGATGCAGGCGGAGCCATCGCGCTGGGTGGGACTCAATCCAGCTTGTAACATTTTGGTACAACGCACTGCGTACATGCTCCAAAGAGCCATCCATGTGGATCAATTCGCCTCACCAGGATTCCCCAGCTGGTTTCAGAGGGGAGGTACAAGTGGGCATAAAGGAGACAAAGTCTTTGGCCGCATCTGCACTAGAGATCTGAACCACTGGTAACTCGCCAAGCTGGTGCAATCAGCAATGGAATGGTCATTCTGCCCCCGGTGCAAATACTGCCCCCATTCGTTCCAGTCAACCCTCAACCCACACACTCCAATCTATACCTGCTCCAGGTATGTATGTTATGTCCAGTTAATATCGTGCCACTCACAACACCATCATCCACATCACTTCTGGCGTTGGCTCTATGTCATCTGTACCTAGTAGAGTTATTTATCATCAAGGTAAACCCTAATTAACTGAATTGGTGCAAATGCCCTTGTCTGAACTTAGCCATCAGCCCCAGCTCGCTATCCTGGCCACTAGCTGCAAAAATGAGGCTATTCCTGAGCACAAACAAGGCCTGAGAGGAAAAAGGAGTGTTTAAAAGGAAACCTGGGCCACCAGCTGGATTGCTGGGAACCGCCGTAATTCATGTGAACAATAACTCCCGCTGATGAGTGGGCACGACCTCCCGTTCACTGCTGGCTAACAGTCAGTAATAGCCACATGGTATTTCCAGGAGCGGGCCACAGGGCCATGCCATGTACGCAACCTCATAAATGCACACTGGAACGTGAAGGGAGCTCCCTGTGCCCAGTAAAATGCCCACGTCCTCCCACGCCCCAGAGATGCCAGCTCAAATCCCAGAACAGCTGTCAGGGCTGGGCCACAGAGCACAGTCAGTTCTGTACTGGAGGCCGGGGCGGGGGGCGGTGGAGTGGTTTAGAAGCCATTCCCAGTGAAAAGAAACAAGACTTCAAAGGACATATCCTCCCCTGAGCAGGAGGGAAGTTTATTAAATCATGCAGTGCAGCGGGGCAAGGACAGCTGTCCCCTGGCCAGGCTGAGCAGAGATTCGCTATGGAGAAACTCAGTAGCTGATTTCACACCCCCGCTCCAACGCAGGCCCACACACTGCTACCTCAGTGGGCAGAGCTACAACACCCCCTTATTCCTGGGCTCCTCGCAGTCGGTCAATGGGAAGTGAAAGCTCCTTCCCGGACACAAGCAACAGTCAGTGCTGAGCTCTGATTGCCATGGAGGGGGCTGGCATGGTAAGGAGACACACTGGCCCTCACCTTCAGACCAGGAGTTCAAAGGCAACTCAGGCCAGCAGTGACTGATTTGTAGCCATCTAGTGGCCGTTTTGCTGGCCTGTGTGAAGTAAGCCGTGGGTTCCTTCCTGGTTCCTTCCTTTAGCGCCTTCCTTTGCAGCAGACAAGCAAAGGAACGAAGGAGGCAGAGACCGTAACCTTCTCCCTTTTAGCAGGTCCCAGTTCAGAAAGACACTTAAGCACATGCTTTACTTTAAGCACATTTAGCCCCACTGACTTCAGTGGGACCATCATGTGCTTAGAAGGAGGCATATGCCCTCGCACCCTGCTGAACCGGGCACATTGTGGCAGCATGTGGGAGAAGTATTTTCTGGCACACTTGGCCTGTGCTGTCCTTGTTCTGTGGCTAAACAGAGCAACCAGCATTCAGGGCTGTCAAGAGAAGACCTTTCACCAGCAACGAGGGGCAGGCTTGCAAAAACTCAGAGGACAGTTACGCACCCAGCCCCCATCCAGATTGGGGGCTCATTACCATTTAGGGCTTGGGAAGTCTCCCCTCTAAAATAATCTGATTGCTGGTTCAGATGACATGCTCGCCCCTGGCTGTTTGACCTGTGGGTCCCCTGGACAGGCATGCTACTTCGCTTTTAGAAAGCTGCGGGTTCATTTTGGCTTCCCTAGGACAACAAGTCAACTTGGAGCAGCCTTCTCCAGGTCTGCGTGGGCTACCTTTTTGAGCTGTGCTTGTGAAGAACTGTCAGCCTTCGGGTCTTGATTCAAACTCTGGCCTCTGTCTAGATTTTTTTTTGTTATTTGGTCAATTGCGTTTGGAGAAAGTTGAACCGATTTCATTAAACAATATGGGTGCAATTTCCTTTGACAATGACACCATCCCAGCTGCCATCCTTTATTGGCTGGCCCATAGAAGAGTGTGAAGTTGCAATGTTTGCTCTGCAGCAACCACAAACAACAGGACGAACCCTGCTCTCTGTTTACACTACTCTAAATCCGGAGTGACTCCACTACCTTCAATGGAGTTACTCCAGATTTAGGCCAGTGTCACCTGAGAATAGAGCCTAGCCTACTATTCCTCGGCACAGGCTGTGATTCATACCAAGAGGTCTCAAGCCCAGGGTCGCCAACAGGTGTCAGAGGGGCACAGAAGCCCTCCTGTTCTACTTCTCAGCAGAAAGGATGTCCCATCTATATCCAAGTTAGATGGGGTAGGGGGCAGGCAAGGGTCCTGATATGGGAAAAATTGAGAACTCCTGATTGATATTGATGGTGCATTAGGGACAGGCGGGGTTGTTTAGTGGTTAGCAAAGGGAGATTGGAGAATCCGGATCCATAGCTCCCATCCCCTCTTGCTTTGGCTAAGTCACCTGTACTTTCCTAGAGCTGTGTATTACACCCTTCCTTCACTGTGGTTGTGAGTGCTTAATGTTAGGCACCTCAAAAAACATGACCTGATTTTGAAAAGTGCTGGGTACCCAGAAGACCCAGTGAAGTCAATGAGAGCTGCAGGTGCTCGGTGTAATGCACCGGTGTGTATGTGTCACAGGTCCCGCTCTGTGCCAATCTGCAGACTGACAGCACCCTGCTACATAGCATTGGCTCCTTAGCTCAAGCACTTGCAACTTATGCTTTTAGCTCTGGAGGTCAATTCCGGGTGGCTCCGCCGTCACTCAGCGCCTCTGAAAATCAGCCCACTCATTGAGATGCCCAAACACAGATGTAGGGGCCCAACTTTAGGCAGCCAAGTTTGAATATTCTGACCTTAACCTCTCTCCCTTTGTGCAAGTGGGAATACTACCCACCCCACTGGGATTCAGTCATTTATTTACGTTTGCAGTGTTTTGATTTCCTCACCTACAGGATGCTATCGAGGCAAAGTGTGGCTATTGTTACAACAAAAAGGAAGCAAACCCAAGAACTGTGTGTGTGGCACAAAATAAACAATATCACAGGGCTGCTGCAAACAGAGACCCGCTGAAAAAAATAAACAACAATAATAAAGGAATACCATTGGGAGGAAGAAATGTTTATCTTCGAGCTTTTGCAGGGCTTAGTGTGAAAAAAGAAATGGAGGTTAACACAACGCTTGGAAACTTTACAGAAAAGAGCAACTGACAAGCTCCTTCGAAGGGATAAAATAAATCTCAGAGGAGCGGCGTGTGCTATGGGGCTTCGCAGCCTCACTCGAGGCGTCAACGGTGTAAACTCTGAAACGGTTCCTCTGCCGTAAGCAGCCAAAGCCCCTCTGGAAAAGGCCATTCGCTGTATGCCACACAAGCAGGGTGCAGTGTCGTTAATGGATGCCAGGGGCATGAGGGCAAAGACTTGGCAGTTGGCTCATGGAGACCTCCCCTTCCACTACCGTTACTTGGCTGCTGCAAAGGCTACCATATTGACCTACCTTAAGGATCCCTCTGAGTCTCTGTGGCAGCCCATTTTGCAGCCCAATCCTGCAAAAATTTAGGCGCAGGTGTAGCTTTCATTACATGATGTGTTCCAATGGGGTTTGGACTGTAAGATCCTCAGGACAGGGACTGGCTCTGTGTTTGTACAGCCTCAAGCGTCCTGAGGTCCTGCTCCACGACTAAGGCCTCTATATACTACTGTAATACAACAACAGGGTTAGGGCCTTTATTTTCCAGGGATTGATAACCTGGCTATGATATTCTCCACTCCACCCCACCCTCCCACCAATGCTAATCTTGGTCTAAAAGAACAGAGCCTTGTACAGTTTAGCTGTCTGTTTGCCCAAGGGATCTGTTTGCATTTCAGTTGCAGACAAGTAAAAATTTATCATCATTGTGCTAAAGATGGATGAGCAAACTGTGTGTGTCGGTTTTAACCATGCCTTTGAAAAACTGATCTAGTATTTTAAAACCTGCTCAGCCAATTCTAAATTACAGGTTTGCAGAAAGAAAAAAAAGTGCAAAGAATGCACTATATTATATACACGCATGTATGACTATACGTTGTTTGGAAGAGCAGTACGTGGTGTGTGTATACATGTGTGCAAACGTCACTTGGAATTGGCTGAATATTTGGACATTATATCTTTTTAAAAGTTAGCATTATGTTATTCCAAAATACAGACTAGACTACTGTTGCCCTGGAAAGTGGAGGAGTTTGTTTCTTTGTTTTTAAATGCACACATACACAAATGATTATGGCCCCGATTCTGCAACTGGCTATGCTTGAGAGCACCCCAGAGACGGCACAGAGTCTCACTGAAGTCAAATCCGCGTGGCTGAGGGGATCTGCCCACATGGAGCAGGTAGCAGGATGGGGGCTGAAATACAAAAGTGTAGCCACTTTTATAAAACATTTTTAAATATGCGTGCCTGAGGTAATGTCACAATTGGTACAGGATGGCTGGAACAGGGGAAAGAGGGTTAGGTTTCAGGAGGGACCTAATTCAGTCTGACCCCTGGAGATCAGCAACGCAAGCTGGTGCCCACGTTGCTAGCAGACATGCAAAGGCCTCTTGGCATGTAACCCTGGCCTCTCTACAAATCTCTTTCCTACAACTCTGCCTGCCTCTCTGCCCCATCACTTATGACTAATGAAACAACAATCGTGTCATATTTTGGAGATCTAGCATACGATGTGCTATCTATTTAGCAAACTCTGAGTATTTTCAGATCAAACTCCTCTAGTTTACTTCATTAGACCCCTGTAGACACATTGGCCAAGACTGGCAAAAGTGACTGGTGGTTTTGAGTGCCTCCATTTTTGAAGGCCCAAACTAAGACACTTTTAAGGGAGCTGATTTTCACAGAGTGCTGAAATTCGGCCCTCTGAAAACCAGGTCTCTTTCACAGTGTATAAAAGTGGGCATCTAAGAACTGAAGCCCACAAAATCACTAGCCACTTTTAAACACTGGCTGTTTACGCAATGGCTTTGAATTGTTCCAAACATTTATTAGGGCTAGGATTTTCCAAGGAGGCTATGGGAATTAGGAACAAAAGTCCCATTAGATTTCAATGGGAGTTAGGTGCCCAACTTTCTCAGGCTCCTTTGAAAATCTCACCCTAGGTGAATAATAGACATTTTAAAATGTGTCATTGCAGATCTACTTGAAATAAGGCTGAATCAACTGTTCTGAACAGTTACCCTTTCACATATACACACCTGAGAGACAACAAATCCCTGAAGGAGCACAGAACTCAGCTTTAAAGCTGGAAGTGTCTTTAAATGGGCCAGCTGTACCTAAATAATTTATGAGGTCTCTCTGTGCCTGGTGATCTTACATTTGTGTTCTAATAATCAGGCATACTGATAGGATAAGGCTAGAGAAAGAGAATTCCCTTCACTCTGCAATCCCTGGGATTTATGAGTTTAAAAAAAAAAACAACCCACGGTGCGACCCTGAACATTATCTGAATGCAATTTAATTTTATCTACCACATCCATTATTGCTTCAAAACCTTTATTTTCTCTTCAACTTGTAACCTGCTGTCTAAAGCACTTTGCAATATCCTGCAGGAAGGAAACTACACAACACAATCATTCTATTTTCGTCACCTATGAAGCAACTTACGCGTCACAAGGTAACTCAGATTAATATTTCAAATTTACGCTGAGGACCTGTAAGTCAAGTCTGACAGTTAGATTTCAGCTGTAGGGAACTGTGTAGACCTTGGTTTGCTCTTATAAAACCTGCACCTATATCTGTTGCTGGCAAAATTCAGGAGATTTTGTTCCAGTCAGTTGTCAAGTTTGGATCTGGACTCCTCCTGTTTCAATCCTAATGAAATTTACCTTGAAGGCCTAACAGCTGTGGGAAAGCAACTTAGACCAGGTGCTTTAGAAGCTGGAAGAGCAACCTCTCCAGAGCTCGCACTCACCACACTGCCAGGCTGTTTCTAAAGATTTCAGGCTCTATTATGCAGCTGTCTTAATGTTTTTGCACTACCAAGCTATGTGCTAGACAGCTGTACTTTATCAGTAGAGCTATACAAAGCTTCCTTACAGCATGAAAATCAAAGGAAGAGACTGCAAAAGAAGAGGATAACAGAACTTCAGCAGACGATTCTCTTGCAGGAAACATCTTTAATACTACCTCCCCCATAGTTTATCTCTGGAGGACGCCTGCTTGACCTCCATTTATCTAAAATGAGAAAGAGAACTTTGTCAGGATCCGACTATCCTAAAGGCCAACACAGCAACAGCTCAGAGAGCTACTAGCTGCCCCATGCCAAATGGACACAGACAAACAATAATCTTTCATTGTTAAGTCACTGGAAAAGAATGCATTGTTCAATAATTGAACTCCAAGACAGCCCTTCTCACTCCAACTAACTGGAGGGGGGAAGCATCATGTGCATATGGGGGTTTAACTAGGTCAAAGGGTGTGAAGGAAACAAAGACCTTGGAGGTTTGCAAAGCCAGACGCCCAATATCCAGTCAGAGAGTCTGGATCGTGTAGTCCAACAGGCATTTCTTGTCCTGTAGAGCGATAGTTAGAACTACAACTAGAGGGCAGGCAAAACACTGCGGGTGAAATTCAGCCACGTATACTGCTTAAATACAATTTAAACCATCAAATGGTGCTTAGGTCCTGGGCAGACTCTGCAAAGGAGTGCCCTTCACCAGATGAAGTGTGCCCATATTGACACGTTACTGATGTTTATGGGTTTGCTTTTGTCTTTGAGCAAAACCCAATACCCACAACAAAGTGCACATGGGGCAGCAAACAGCCTTTATCAACAGGGAAGTAGATGGCAGCGTTTATCTGCCTGTTGACAGAGGAAACAGGCTGGAAACGTAATTACACTCATTAATTTTATATCTTTAATTCATCTGTTTTTATATGCTGCAATTTCAAAACAAGCCTCCAGGCACTAGTAAAACGATGATGCAAAGAAAGCAGTTATTTTATCCTGTCGAGAGGAGGGTTTGCACTAAATGCTCATGTTTTGCACACAGGGAATTAGGCCTCCTGGGATCCTGAACACAGCACATAGTGCTCTCTGGAAATTCTCCCCCTGCCTCGATTCTGCTTTATAAAAAGTTCGCACACTTTCCTGGAATCATCAGGGTTTGATGCAATCAGCTGTGAAGCATTAGCTCTAAATATACAACGGGGAGGCCAGTTCTGTCTCAGTGCACACACCAATCCCGCCACCCCCATTCTAACTGTCAAGAATGCTGAAGCAGAGAACACAACGTGCAAGAGTAAAACTCTCCCCGGCCAACCACCACCATCCCCCCCAAAATAAACCACCTCTCTACCAATCCAAATGAGTTTCAGGGGGAAAAAAGAGCTAGCTATCAGGGCTGACCATTCTACCTTTTGGCGCAAGCAAAGAGAAAGGGCACATTGGCAGGAAATTAAGGAATCCTAGCTACCCACCGACATCTTGTAAAGCAGCTACTGTTCTTGTTTGCTAAACTGGGGCTGCAAAAGAACATTCTGCTCTGTAAACTTGCTTAAGCGATTGCTGCCCATTCAAGCCATATACATGGTTCAAATCCCAAGCACACCAATGGATAACTAAAAAAAAAAAAAGTGATGTTCGGTCCAAGAGACACAAAATTCAACCTCCATAAGGGAAGTAAACTGGTCTGTAAAGACAGCCCAAGTTCACAGCTAGGTCATTATCGCTTAGCAGCTTTCTCTCTTTGCACAAAACACATTTTCCTCCTTCAGCCCACTTGTGCTTAAGGAACAAAATAATCATCAGAAGCATTTAGCGCAAGAGGGAATTTGCTGGTATCACATTCTCTGTCAACAGCTGTAAAGTGGATGTGCATGAAACTTGCAGCCCCTTCTGTTACACTTTGGTGGCAATGCCAACATATTCCTTGCTCAACTGGAAGCACCAAACCCTTCCTAAGATTTTTTTTTCTAACCTGTCATCAAGCATCCACTTTTGGTCCAGCTCAATGAGCTGTTTCTCCTGTTTTTTAATTGCCTGTTGAAAATAGAGCAACACTGCGACTACTTGCAGTCAGAAAATCCGTACATGCAACTCACACCCCAGTTTAGCACTAGAGCTAAAAACACTGCCTTGAAGAAGCCATTTTTGGCACCAACAGTTGACTCTGAGCACTTGTGTGCTTCTGGGACAGGTGGACTGTATATTAAACAAACATCAGGAGACTTTTACCACACAGTTTAAAAATATAAATGATTGTAGAATCAAACATATTAGTGAACCAACAAACTTAACCCAAGTCAAAATAAGTCGAGTCAAATACCAATGGATTACAATAAAGCATCCAGACAGATATTTTCATGCAAGATGGGTCCAAATCCAACCTCTGGGTCCAAATGCCTCAGAATTTTCAGAGAGTTGAGGGGGGTCATTCAAAATCCAAACTTGGATCTGAATTCCAGAAAGCGTTGCTATAAACCATGGAATGTTCAAACTCCAGCGAGAGGCCTGTTTATATTAGCTGTTTGCAGCGTTGTAGTCCCAGGATATGAGCGAGCAGATCTGACGAAGAACACTGTGCAGCTCGAAAGCTTGTCTCTTCCACTAACAGCAGTTGGTCCATTAAGTTATGACCTTACCCACCTTGTCTCTGTATTAGAGAAGTTTATACCAGTGTAGCAAATCTGATGTAGCTGTATTGCACTGATGTAAAATGGGGCTTGCATCGACACAACTTACTCCACTGGTGTAGCTGCATTAGTGCACATTTCGCTAATGTAGACAGGCTCTTGAGATTTTCTACAGTGCCCATAACTGTATTGTTACTGTTTATTCAGATTATGGTAGCACTTCAAGGCCACAATTGAAATCAAGGCCCCTCTGTGCTAAGTGCTACATGTACACAGAGTAAGAGGCAGTCACTGCCCCAAAAAGCTTACAGAGTAAGGCCGAGTCTACACTTAAAAATTAGATCGACTGAGCTACGGTGCTCAGAGCTGTGACAAATTTCATGCCCTGAGCACCAAAGTTAAGTCGACCTAGCCTCCAGTGTAGATGCGGCTAGGTCTACAAAGGAATTCTTCTGGCAACCTAGCTACTGCCTCTCGGAAAGGTGGATTAACTACATCCAAGGAAAAACCCTTTCCGTTGACGTACGAAACGGCTACACTACGGCACGCCAGGGCACAGCTGCCGTTCCGTAGCTGTGCCACTGTGGTGTGGACATCATCTAAACCTGGCTGCGAGTACCCAAATGCTCCAAACCTGAGTTTTGCAGCCTGAGTCCTCGGAATGTTTGTAGAAGGGCATTTTAGCAACCAGCTAGGTGTCCAAGCCACTGCCAATTACTGGGGTGGACTATCAATTATTCTGGTTGTTGCATTTACCAGGCCTTTGCAGAAGCTTAGCAAGCAGGGGGCGGCACTTTAGTACCACAAGAAATGGGCTTGACACGACAGCCGCCCTGATATGCTGGGGTAAGCATCTGTGAAAAACAGGAAGTCTGGATATATTTCTGAACTGCTGTTCTAGGGAAATATAACTCCCAGACTGACTGCTTGCTTGCTTAACAATTATTTTTTTTAATAATATATTTTTGTAACACCTGCTTTCTGCCGACTGACTGATTCTGTTTGGTCAGCCTGTAACATTTTCTTGATTGACATGTCTCATAACTGTTCAGGTATCAGAGGGGAACTGTGGGTTTGGGTCAAGCAGATCGCCTCGTGGACTCATCAAGACCTCCAGCCACAGACAAAAGGTTTGCGACCAGAAACCGCAGGTTGAGTCCCCTGAATACTGCTCCCAAACTCCTGAGGGGTAAGTATCTGCTTAGGGTGCTCTATAACCTATGCGTTTGTATGCGCTTGAGACTAAACGAAGCAGTGACTTTGAGTTAAGGTATTCCAATGGGAATACTGAAGACCAAAAAGCGTCTGGCTTTAAAGTGAAAACACATTGTTTAGGTTTGTTTGTGTCAGCCATACAGCCGACGGAAGCGCTGCATCTCCCTTGGTTTGTCCTGATACCACCTCGCACAGATTAAAGTTACCAAGAGCTTTGGGCTCAGGGGAACCTTGGGTAACATATTGACAAGTTTTAAGAGTAGAATTAGATGGGGTGAGATCAGAGTTACCCAGGAAAGAATTTTCTGTAGTATCTGGCTGATGAATCTTGCCCATATGCTCAGGGTTTAGCTGATCGCCATATTTGGGGTCGGGAAGGAATTTTCCTCCAGTGCAGATTAGAAGAGGCCCTGGAGGTTTTTCGCCTTCCTCTGTAGCATGGGGCACGGGTCACTTGCTGGAGGATTCTCTGCTCCTTGAAGTCTTTAAACTACGATTTGAGGACTTCAATAGCACAGATATAGGTGTGAGGTTTTTTTTGTAGGAGTGGTGGGTGACATTCTGTGGCCTGCATTGTGCAGGAGATCAAAGTAGATGGTCCCTTCTGACCTAAATATCTATGAATCTATGAATTTTCCATCTAAATCTCCTCTTCTGTTACGTTTTCAAATACTCAACTGGCATCAAACATGTCCTGAAAGTCTCAGAATCAGCTGTCCCCCTTTCTCTGGGGGCATCAAGGCCACAGCCATGCCACGACTTAAGCACTTCCTTAACTTTATGCCTCGTGAGGAAGTCCGTTGACTTGGACAGGGCTGCAGGCAGCACATAAAGTTAAGCGTGTGTATGCGTACGTCTGTTCGGGCTCAGGGCCGATGTGATAGTACCGTAGTAAGCATTCCGCACCCACCCACGTCCACAAATACTGATTTCTCCTTCAGTGTGCTGTCTGCAGAGAGCAGCGGGGCAGTGGGGTGGGGTGTGGGGAAGGGCAAGGCACACTGGCTGCCACCCCACCCTGTCCTGCCTTTATTCATAGCCAGACAAGTGAGCCCAAACTCATTCCTGAACTGCATTAGCAAATGTTTCTGAAATCAAAGCTGCCAACATTCATGTGGGGCCCCTTAAACAATAGGGGCCTGTGCCCTGGATTGAATAGGCTCTACTGTCCTGCCTGCCTGCCTGCCGAGGCTGTGCATTCCTGACACCCTCTGGGGTGAGGGCCAACTGAGATATCGATATTCTTAAAACCATCTTGATTCCAAGGCCACAGACACCGACACTCCCCATTGCCCTGCCCCAGTCCCGGCAGGCTGGGGCATCTCTCAACCCAGCCCTCCTGAACAGCAAACCCTGAGGGTGCCTGCAAGCCACGCCCTGGCCCCCAAGCCGGAGTGGCATATACTGTGGTGGGGAGTCCCTGGCCCTTCTGAGCCTAGAAAGGGGGTGCACAGGGAGCGCTACACACAGGCAGCCTCTGGAGAGAGCGCTCTGCCCCAGGGGGCTGCTCAATTGGCTCCCAGCCCAGCCAGGAACCTGAGCCCAGAGTAGCCGGGATGTTCCTCCCGCTCTCCAGGCTGGACCCGCTGCCTGAGGACCCCTCCCCTGCTACCCCATGCTCTGGGGGGCAGCTGGTCCCCCCCCCTGCAACCCAGTGCACATGGGCACAGCAAACCCCACCCCACTTCCCTGCCCTCCTTGTGCACCGGGGCGCAGCAGGTCCCCCCTTCTCTGCAATCTGTGCGGCAGGTCCCCTTTCCTGTTAGCCTGTGCATGGTGAGTCTCCCCCTTCCCTGCCCTCCGCATGCACCGGGGCGCAGGGGTCCCTCCTACCCTGCTACCCGTGGGGCAGGTCCCCCTTCCCTGTTAGCCAGAGGACCTGGGTGCGGTGAGTCTCCCCCTTCCCTGCCCTCCGCATGCACCGGGGCACGGGGGGTCCCCCCTCCCCTGCTACCCCATGCAGCGGGGGGCAGCCAATCCCCCCTTCCCTGCCCTCCACATGCACCGGGGCACGGGGGGTCCCCCCTCCTCTGCTACCCCGTGCAGCGGGGGGCAGCCAATCCCCCCTTCCCTGCCCTCCGCATGCACCGGGGCGCGGCAGGTCCCCCCTCCTCTGCTACCCCGTGCAGCGGGGGGCAGCCAATCCCCCCTTCCCTGCCCTCCGCATGCACCGGGGCACGGGGGGTCCCCCCTCCCCTGCTACCCCATGCAGCGGGGGGCAGCCAATCCCCCCTTCCCTGCCCTCCGCATGCACCGGGGCACGGGGGGTCCCCCCTCCCCTGCTACCCCGTGCAGCGGGGGGCAGCCAATCCCCCCTTCCCTGCCCTCCGCATGCACCGGGGCACGGGGGGTCCCCCCTCCTCTGCTCCCCCGTCCAGCGGCGCGCGGCCGCTCCCCCAGCCCGGGGCATGAGCATCTCCCAGACTCGGCGCCTCTCTGCCTCGCCCCGGCCGGGACTCACCGAGCACCGGCAGCAGCAGCAGCAGCCGCGCCCGCCGCCCGAGCGCCATGATGGGATGTGCCGAGCCCCTGCTGGCTGCCGGGGCCGGAGGCTGCGCACTCCCGGTCTGGACGGGTCCCAGCGCAGGAGGCGGGGATGGGGGGGAGGATGCTGCTCAGGCCTCGGCTGCCAGGGCAACAGTATCTAGGAGACACGGGATGCCGGAGCTTCGTTGTCAGGGCAACAGTATCCATGACACGAGTGGGTTGGAGCCTGGGTAGCCGGGGAACTCCATCTAGCTTACAAGAGAGGCTGTAACTTGCTTACCATGGTAACAAAATAATAAAACATGAGACCATAACAGCCATACCGCTCAGACCAAGGGTCTGTCTAGCCCCGTGTCCGTCTAGTCCAGTGTCCTGTCCTCTGACAGTGGCCACGGCAAGGTGCCCTAGAGGGAATGAACGGACCAGGTCATCAGCAAGTGAGCCCTCCCCTGTTGCCAGGGGTGAAAGTAACTTACCGGACTTACTGGTACAGGGGAGTCCTGAGCAGAGGACGTGGCCTCAACCGGGAGAGGCGGGGCCTTTAAATACCCGGGCCCTTAAAATCAAGATTAAAAGGCCCCGGGGGCTCTGGCTGCGGTACCAGTGGCTGGGAGCCCCGGGCCCTTTAAATCACCCCCGGAGCTACCAGCTGCAGAGGCGGCTGGGAGCCCCGGGGCTCAGGGGCAATTTAAAGGGCCCAGGGCTCCGGCCGCCGCTACCACGGCAGAGCTCTGGGCCCTTTAAATCGCTGATGGAGCCCCAGGGGCTCCCAGCTGCCGTGGCTATCCCGGGGCTCGGGCAGAAATTTAAAGGGCCTGGGCCCCCACTGGGGCGCAGGGCCATCGGTGATGGAGTGGTGGAGTGAACAGTGGCACAATGAACAACAGCGGCCAGAGCGAGTGGCCGGAGTAAGTGGCAAACAGCTGGAGGAACCAGTAAAGTGCCTTTTCCCCTGCCCCTCAATCTCCCAGCATGGCCAGTTAAATCACGCCAAAGCACCTCTGAACTGGTGACCAAGGACAAGAACTGTGAGTTGGGTGTGGTGGAGGAAGAAGAGAGGGGTATGTTAAAGGAACATTTGTTTGTTGGATTATTTTCGTGACTTTGCTCCAGAACGTTAGATTTGTGACTGGGAAAGGCATATAAATATGTTTCCTAGTAGGCCAAGAGGTTTAAAATGCATCTTTTGCCAAGGATATTATCTCACATCCTATCTCGAGAGGTCGTTACCTTGGGGAGTTCCTGTACTAAACATTTTTATTATTATAATTAATTTTTACATAAGAACGACCATACGCTCAGACCAGTGGTCCATCTAGTCCAGTGACGTGTCTTCTGACAGTGGCCAATGCCAGGTGCCCCAGAGGGAATGAACAGAACAAGTAATCATCAAGTGATCCATCCCCTGTGGTCCACTCCCAGCTTCTGGTAAACAGAGGCTAGGGACACTCAGAGCATGGTGTTGCATCCCTGCCCATCCTGGCTAATAGTCATTGATGGACCTCTCCTCCATGAACTTATCTAGTTCTTTTTTGAACCCTGCTATAGTCTTGGCTTCACAGCATCCCTTGGGAAAAAGTTCCGCAGGTTGACTGTGCATTGTGTGAAGAAGTACTTCCTTTTGTTTGTTTTAAACTTGCTTCCTATTAATTTCATAGGGTGATCCCTGGTTCTTGTGTTAAGGGAAGGGGTAAATAACATTTCCTTATTAATTTTCGCCACATCAGTCAAGACTTAATCGACTGCTGTCATATCCCTCTTAGTCATCTCTTTTCCAAGCTGAAAAGTCCCAGTCTTCTTCATCTCTCCTCAGATGGAATCTGTTCCGTACCCTTAATCATTTTAGTTTCCCTTCTCTGTACCTTTTCCAATTTTACTATATCTTTTTTGAGATTGTGCCACCAGAACTGCATGCAGTATTCAAGATGTGGCCATATCATGGATTTGTATAGTAAAAGAGGAGGAGCTTGGTTTGCCATACCAAACAGCAAAACCTATACCAACAACCTACATGAAAAGGCTGCAACGCACCTTGCCTCTAGATTGCATGGACATGCAGAAAGTCTTACAAGCCAGTGACTGTCAAAGCCAATTTTAGAAGTACATAATGAGGCTGTTAAGAATGCTGGAAACACAACACAGTATATGCAAACAAACATGTCTGTCTCATCATACTTTCTATTTAAGCAAGAGATACCATACTCTACAAACTGGAGGCCAATGTTAAGGGCATTTTCTCTTGTAAATCCTGAAGTTGGACACTGGTTCCAAACAAGACAGGCAAAGAAATGCTCCCTATCTTTCTGCAAAGTATCAGAGGGGTAGCCATGTTAGTGTGTATCCACAAAAACAACGAGAAGTCTGGTGGCACCTTAAAGACTAACAGATGCATTTGGGCATAAGCTTTCATGGGTAAAAAAGCCCACTTCTTCAGATGCATGGAGTGAAAATTACAGATACAGGCATAAATATACTGTCACATGAAGAGAAGGGAGTTACCTTACAAGTGGAGAACCAGTGTTGATGGCCAATTTAGTCAGGGTGGATGTGGGCCACTCCCAATAATTGATGAGGAGCTGTCAATACCAAGTGAGGGAAAATTGCTTTTGTAGTGAGCCAGCCACTCCCAGTCCCTATTCAAGCCAAAATTAATGGTGTGAAGTTTGCAAATGAATTGTAGCTCTGCAGTTTCTCTTTGAAGTCTGTTTTTGAAGTTTTTTCGTTGAAGGATGGCTACTTTTAAATCTGTATTAGAATGTTCAGGGAGATTGAAGTGTTCTCCTACCGGCTTTTGTATGTTACCGTTCCTGATGCCTGATTTGTGTCCATTTATCCTTTTACGTAGAGACTGTCCGATTTGGCCAATGTACATGGCAAAAGGGCATTGCTGGCACATGACGGCATATATCACATTAGTAGATGTGCAGGTGAATGAGTCCCTGATGGTGTGGCTGATGTGGCTGGGTCCTCTGATGTTGTCGCTAGAGTAGATATGGGGACAGAGATGGCAACGGGGTTTGCTACAGGGATTGGTTCCTGGGTTCGTGTTTCTGCGGTGTGGTGAGTAGTTGTTGGTGAGTACTTGCTTCAGGTTGGGGGGCTGTCCGTAAGCGAGGACTGGCCTGTCTCCCAAGGTCTGTGAGAGTGAGGGATCGTTTTTCAGGATAGGTTGTAGATCGTTGATGATGCGCTGGAGAGGTTTTAGCTGGGGGCTGTACGTGATGGTCAGTGGTGTCCTGTTATTTTCCTTGTTGGGCCTGTCCTGTAGTAGGTGACTTCTGGGTACCCGTCTCGCTCTGTCAATCTGTTTCCTCACTTCCCCAGGTGGATATTGTAGTTGTAAGAATGCTTGATAAAGATCTTGTAGGTGTTTGTCTCTGTTTGAGGGGTTGGAGCAAATGCGGTTGTATCTTAGGGCTTGGCTATAGACAGTGGATCATGTGATGTGTCCTGGGTGGAAACTGGAGGCATGTAGGTAAGTATAGTGGTCAGTAGGTTTCCACTATAGGGTGGTGTTTATCTGACCATCACTTATTTGTGCTGTAGTGTCCAGGAAGTGGATCTCTTGTGTGGACTGGTCCAGGCTGAGGTTGATGGTGGGATGGAAATTGTTGAAATCCAGGTGGAATTCTTCAAGGGCCTCCTTCCTGTGTGTCCATATGATGAAGATCTCATCAATGTCTTTGAAAGTCTGGTCTCTACTTCCCGTGATGTAAAGTCTTGTTCCAGGTCCCCTGCATAGTCAACCCTGAGTAGAGGATGAAGGCACTCTGGATGCTGTGCGTCGTTCTGAGCTACATGGTCAAACACTCCCTTGAAGTACAATAGTCGTCTCTCGGACGGGATTGCACAGTAGGGTGAGGGCTGGTGAGGTTGTGTGTCATAGCCTTCAGGTGATTTGAACAGTGGGTTCCCCCTCCCATGCTCCCCTGTGCAGCAGGGCATGGCCGCTCCCCCGCACCAGGGCATTATAGTCTCCCAGACTCAGCATTTCTCTGCCTCTCCCTGGCTGGAACTCACCGAGCATCGGCAGCAGCAGTGCCCACCGCCTGAGTGCCATGATGGGATGTGCAGAGACCCTGGCTCCCAGGGCCGGAGATTTCACATTCCCGATCTGGACGGGTCCCAGCACGGGGGGCGGGAAGAGGCTTCAGGAGGAAGGAGGGAAGGATGCTGCTCAGGCCTTGACTACCAGGGCAACAGTATCTAGGAGACACGGGATGCCGGAGCTTTGTTGTCAGGGCAACAGTATCCATGACACAAGTGGGTTAGAGCCTAGGTATCTGGGGAACTCCATCTAGGTTATAAGAGATACTGTAACTTGCTTACCATGGTAACAAAATAATAGAACATAAGACCATAACAGCCATACTGGTCAGACCGAAGGTCTGTCTAGTCCAGTGTCCTGTCCTCTGACAATGGCCAGTGCCAGGTGATTCAGAGGGAATGAACAGAACAGGTAGTTCCAGGTGCTTCAGAGGGATTGACCACACCAGGTAATCATCAAGTTATGCGTCCCCTGTTGGCCACTCCCAGCTTCTGGCAAACAGAGGCTAGGGACACCATCCCTGCCCATCCTGGCTAATAGCCATTGATGGACCTACCTTCCTTAAATTTAGTTCTTTTTTTAAACCTGTTAGAGTCTTGGCCTTCAAAGCATCCTCTGGCAAGGAAAGATAGGCTCCCAAAAGGTTCCCCAAGTCTTAATAAATCTAAACCCCTCCTCCGTACACCATTGTCTCATCCACGCTTTGAGACCCTGCAGTTCTGCCTGTCTAACTGGCCCTGCATGTGGAACTGGGAGCATTTCAGAGAATGCTACCATGGGGGTCGTGGACTTCAGTCTCTTACCTAGCAGCCTAAATTTGGCCTCCAGGACCTCTCTCCTACCCTTCCCTAGGTCATTGGTACCTACATGTACTACGGCCACTGGCTCCTCCCCCTCACTACACATACGTCTGTCTAGATGACTCGAGAGATCCTCAACTTTCGCAGTGCTGAGACCTGCTGTGGGACAGTGTTTCTGTGGAAGAGACTGCCCAGCCTTGCACGAGTAGTGAGGCTTCCCCACGGAGAGCTGAAATCACTGAGAGCTGGGTGGAACCTCAAGAAGGGCCAGCCTTCGGGAAAATGGCACCCTGGGCAAACTTGTATTTTGGCACCCCTGGACCCGTGGGCACAGTGCTCTTGCTCCTGTGGGTGCCCCCCATTCTCCCTGGCCCCTGTGGGCTCCCCACTCTCCCACTGCCCCAACCCCTACACTGTTCCCCTTTATCCCGACCCCTGCACTCTCCTCCTGTGCTCCTAACCCCTGCATCTCCCTCCTGAACCCCAAAGTCCTGTTCCCCTCTTGCACCCCAAGTCCCTGCACTGTACCCCCTTCACCCCGAACCCTTGAACCCCCCTCCTGCACCCACATATGGAAACTCACCTGGATGCATGGAGCAGCTGGCATTAATGCTCACTCCATCCCTCAAATGCTGCTGCTCCACAGACCCTTAGGGGAGGGCAGGTACAGGGATAAATCTGGGCACACACACCCCACACACACAGCGCTCCCCTGCCAGCCGGGAGCAGTTTCTGACTCTACACTGGAGGAGCTTGGTTTACCAGACCATTCAGCAAAACCAATACCGACAACCTACATGAAAGAATTGCAAAACACCATCCCTCTGGATTGCATGGACATGCAGAAAGCCTTATAAGCCAGTGACTGTCAAAGCCAATTTTAGAAGGACATAATGAGGCTGTTATGAGTGCTGGAGACACAACACGGTGTATGCAAACAAATGTGGCTGTCGCATCATACATTCTATTTAAGCAAGAGATATCACACTCTACAAACTGGAGGCCAAAGTTAAGTGAATTTTCTATTGCCAATCCTGAAGTTGGACACTGGTTCCGAACAAAACAGGCTAATGCTCCCTATCTTTCTACAAGAAACTCAGCTGACTGGTTAGAAGCATGTGATACAACAGTGAAAGACTCAACAGTTGAAAAAGTGAAGAACTCTCTCACCACATTCAAAAAATGAGCATACATGGCTGAGGAATACACCAATGCAGATGGGCATGCAGTATTAAGTCATTGTGAAAGTTATCTTGATGTCAGGGGTAGGCCAATAGATTCATTTCTAGATGGTCAGGTTATAAAAGACACATCGGCTGCATCTGTGACAACACACATCTTAGAAGAGTTGAATGCTTGTAAATTGAACCCCAAAGAAAGGGCTGCTTGTGACTCGACTCTGTCCCCCAGACCGCACCACTCTGTGAGAGATGGCGGCTGTAGTGACTTGACTGTGTCCCCACATCAGTGCCACCCTGTGATGGACGGCGGCTGCAGTGACTTGAGTGTGTATCCCTAACCGTGCCTCCCTGCGAGGGAGGGCGGCTGCAGTGATTTAACTGTGTACTCCAGACAGACCCTCCCTACGAGGGAGGGCGGCCGAAGTGAGTTGACTATGTACCGGGGCCCACACCACCCTGCAAGGGAGGGTGGCTGCAGTGACTTTAACATGTCCTCCAGACTGCGTCTCCCTGCGAGGGAGGTTGGCTGCAGTGCCTTGACTGTGTACCCTGGACAGACCCTCCCTACGAGGGAGGGCAGCCGCAGTGATTTGACTGTTTCCACTGGACCATGCCGCCCTGGATAAGAAGCTGGCTGTAGTGACGAGAGTCTGTGTCCCGGGCCGCAGGACCCTGCAACAAGGGGGGAACAGTGACTTGACTCTCTTCCCGAGGCCGCATCACCCTGTGAGGCAGGGTGACCACAGTCACTTGAAAGTATACCAGGGATCGAGCCTCCCTGCGAGTGAGGCCGGACACAGTGACTGGACTATGGACCAAGGAGCATGCCACCCTGCGAGGGAGGGCAGCCGCAGTGAGTTGACTATGTACTCAGGACCACATCCCCCAGCGAGGGAGGACGGCCGCAGTGACTGGACTTTGTGACCCAGGTCGTGCCATCGTGCGAGGGAGGGCGGCCACAATGTCTTGACTGTGTACCCTAGACCACAGTTCCCTGCCAGGGACGGGGGCCGCAGTGACTGGACTCTGTGATCCTAGATAAATTGTCCCAGTCTTTTTAATCTCCCCTCAGATGGAAGCTGTTCCAGACCCTAATCATTTTAGTTGCCCTTCTCTGTACCTTTTCCAATTTCAATACATCTTCTTTGAGATGCGGTGACCAGAACTGCATGCAGTATTCAAGATGTGGGTGTAACATGGATTAATATAGTAAAAGAGGAGGAGCTTGGTTTGCCAGAGAAATCAGCAAAACCAATACTGACAACCTACATGAAAAGGCTGCAAAACACCATTCTTCTGGATTGCATGGAGATGCAGGAAGCCTTATAAGCCAGTGACTGCCAAAGCCAATTTTAGAAGTACTTAATGAGGCTGTTAAGAATACTGGAGACACACAGAATATGCAAATAAACATGGCTGTCGCATCATACATTCTATTTAAGCAAGAGATACTGCACCTACAAACTGGAGGCCAGTGTTAAGTGCATTGTCACTTGTAAGTCCTAAAGTTGGACACTGGTTCCGAACGAGACAGGCAAATGCTCACTATCTTTATGCAAGAAACTGAACTGACTGGTTAGAAGCATGTGGTGCAACAGTGAAGGACTCAGGAGTTGAAAAAACAAATAACTATCTCACCCCACATTCAAAAAATGAGCACACGTGGCTGAGGAATACACCGATGCAGATGGGCATGCAGTATTAAGTCACTGTGAAAGTTATCTTGATGTCAGGGGTAGGCCAATAGATTAATTTCTAGATGGTCATTTCTAGATGGTCTAGAAGACACATCGGCTGCATCAGTGACAACACACATCTCAGAAGAGTTAAATGCCTGTAAATTGAACCCCAAAGAAAGGGCTGCTTGTGACTCGACTCTGTCCCCCAGACCGCACCACTCTGCGAGGGATGGCGGCTGTAGTGACTTGACTGTTTCCCCCAATCAGTGCCACCCTGCGAGGGAGGGCTGCTGCTGTGACTGGACTCTGTGACCTGGGACGCGCCACCCTACGAGAGAGGCTGGCCACAGTGACTGGACTCTGTGACGTGGGCCATGCCAGCCTTCGAAGGAGGGCAGCCGCAGTGACTTAAGTATGTACCCCAGACCACACCACCCTGTGAGGGAGGGTGGCCACAGTGACTTGACTGTTTACCCCGGACCATGCCACCCTGCAACGGATTTCGGCCGCAGTGACTGGACTTTGTGACCCAGGACATGCCACCCTGAGAGGGAGGGCGGCCGCAGTGACTTGACCGTGCCACCCTGAGAGGGAGGGCGGTCACAGTGACTTGACAATGTGACACCAGAGCATGCCACTCTGCAAGGGAGTGTGGCTGCAGTGAGTTGACTGTGTACGCTGGACCACACCACCATGCGAAGTAGGATGGCCTCAGTGATTTGACTCTGTCACCCGGGCCAGACTGCCCTGTGAGGGAGGGCGACTGTAGTGACTTGACTGTGTCCCCTGGGCTGCACCACCCTGCAAGGGAGGGTGGTCACAGTGACTTGACTGTGTCCCCTGGACTACGCTGCACTGCGAGACTGGATGGCCTCAATGACTTGACTGTGTACCCCGGAGCGCGCTACACTGCAAGGGAGTGCAGCCGCAGTGACTTGACTGTGTACCCCTGGCTTGCGGCTCTGTGAGAGAGGCTGGCCACAGTGTCTGGACCCAGTTCCCTGGGCCATGCTGCCCTGAGAGGGGGGTGGCTGCAGTGAGTTGACTGTGTCCCCCGTGCCACGCTGCCCTGAGAGGGAGGGTTGCCTCAGTGAGTTGACTGTTTTCCCTGGGCTGCTCCGCCCCGGGAGTGAGGGCAGCTGCAGTGACTTAAATGTGTCCCCTGGACTGCGCTACTCTGCAATGGAGGGTGGCTGCAGTGACTTGACTCTGTCTCCCGGGCTACTCCTCCCTAAGGTTAAGGGTTGTCAGGTAAACCCAGCCATGGGGCTATAACGCCCCTTCCCCACCCCAGAGGAGAACAGGTTGTACTTGCGACACTGTCCAATAGACAGGTTTCAAGAAAGGTGTAAAGGGTTAGGGTCTTAGCTGGAGTCTTTGTTTCAATTCCCTGCTCTGAAACATGCTTTCTGTGTGACCATGGGCAAATCACTTCACCTCTCTGGGCCCCGTGTGCCAATGATTAAAATGGTGATTGTAGCCACTGCTTACCTCAGCGGGCTTGTTGTCAGGATCAATACATTAAAGACTGTGAGGTGTTCAGATACTATCATTTTGAGTACCTGTCTATAAAGATAAATAGGCTTTTAAAGATCCACATGAGAGTTGGTTGGGTTTTTTCTGCATGAAAAATGTCAATGAAAACATTTATTTTTCATTTTCATGAAAATTCTTCTTTTAACATGTTCAGGATTTGATCAAATCAAAATCTTGAGAAACAAAAAAAAATATTTTCATCTGTAGCTGAATTTTTCAGTTTTCAGTTGCAACAATTTTTTTCTGTTTTCAGTCTTTTGACAAAAACCCAAACCTTTTCAATGAAAATTCTTTGTTGTGGAAATTCCCATTTGATTTAAGAGCATGTTCTGTTTCTTGAAGAAATGTTTTGACGTAAAATTTTCAACCTAGTCAAAACTAACTCCTTAAATTCTATCCGTAAAGCAACAGGCAGCCACTAAAGATCCCAGAGCACTGTTGGAATGTCTTCAGGTTAGAGGGTCTGTTCAACAGACATGCTGCATCAGCCTGTTTCTGCGAGGACACAAAGCTCAGTTTATTAATTTTAAAAAAGAAAGTTCCTTGAAAAGTGATTCTGTGCAAGAGCATCACAAGCTTCCATGTCGATCCTCTTTCAGTGACCCCAGAACCAATCTCCTCAGTTCACAAGTAGAAAGATCTTTATTTTTCCTGACTGCCAGCCCTGCAAACTCACTGTGGGTTCTGAGAGTCAAGCTGGGTTGATTTTAGCTCTTACATCACCACCCTTTCAATCTTCTGTGATTGGAACTTAGTTAATGATCCGTTGGCAATGCACCGGCTGAACTAAACTCCAGCTCCCTCTCCTTTCATTCGATTGGTTCTGCAGAGCTACCAGGAGTGAAAAGTAGTAACAACTTGTTTTAATTGGTAAAGTGAGTAGTTCTGCCCAAAGGGTTAGGGACATGAATGGATGGAAAAATTCCCATTGACTTCAATGGACTTTGGATCAGGCCCAAGTTGAGTAAGGAGCCATTTGGACATCGTCACTTTTCATGTATCACTGCAACTTTGATAAAAGAGCTAATAGTGCTTCATTGTGCGCTGGCTCAGGTGCTCTCCAAAGGACCCTACTCCTGTTTCTAGTAGCAGTGAGAGAAGAGAGGAGAAGAGAAGGAAGGAAAGAAGAGAGTAGGAGAGACAGGACGAAAGAAGAATAAGAGGGCAAAGGGATCATCACTTATGCCTATGAACAGCCTGGTGCCTGTTAGAGGAGAACATCAATGCCTGACACCTTAAACATGCCCTTTAATGTTGCATCCTTGCACTAGAAATGAGGCACATGAGATAATTGCAGATCTCTAGAATTTTCACTAATCCTGGCTTCCTGTTTTACCTTGCCTCCACCGTGTTTCCATTTGAGCAATGTTCTGCCTTTTAATCTGCCATTGCCACTACGGAGTCATTTGAAATGTGAAACCAGACAAGCAAACTTAGTCACCATAAATATTATACAAGGGCCACAGTTCCCATCAAGCCGGGATGGCAAAGCGCTGCGGTGTAAAACATTGATTTTTCACACACAAATGGAGCTCACATTTTATTATTTAATGCTGAAACAAGTGAGGAGAATAAAATATGGGCTAAGAATTGGTCTTTGCAGGATAGAGCTGCATTCCGCTGTGATGGGGGGCAGCATAAACCTGTCTCTGTGATTTCATTGCTCTCTGAAGAGCTCTCTGACCATGATTGGAATGAAAAGAGAGGTATCTGCAGGAGGTGTCAGAAGAGAAAGGGTATGTGATGGGGAGGAGCTAGGCTGAGTCTGCAGCTAACATCTGCAATGAGTGATGGAGGTGAAGCAAGTGAATGAACAATTTGCTCTAATACAAACAGCCTTGTTGTCAGGGGTGCTGGGAAAAGAAATGCAGAATAAGACAGTATGGCCTAAATCCTGACTCCAGTGCCTGTTGCGTGGGTCAGAACTGAGTAAAGATGACAAGAGAATGAAGGAGACGAGAAATCTGTGGGGATTTATGGAGGTTTGGGGGGAAGGCGTGTGGCAGGGTTGGGATTTGAATGCTGCCTAAGGAAACAGGAAGACAATTAGGATTATATTGTTATTTGTGGTGCCTAGTGGCCTAGTGGATACCACCCTATGTGAACAACAATCTGTATTTAGACAAGGGAGATCGTTCACAAACGCTATTTTCACCCTGAGATGGATTATTGAGAACACCATTGAATTCCAAGGAAGTCTTGCCATCAATTTCATGGACTTTCAAAAGGCATTCGATAGAGTAAACAGAGAAACAACATGGAAAATTGTGGAATGATATGGAATGCCAATAAAATTAATCAACATTATGAAGGCATTCTACACCAACTCAAAATGCTGCATTAGAGTGGAAAATGGATTGAGTAAGCCCTTCAGCATCAAGACAGGTGTAAGACAGGGGTGCCTCCTGTCTCCTTTTTTCTTTATGCTAGTCATCGACTATGGATTAAAACAATGCAACGGTGATACATATGGCCTAAAATGGAACAATTCAAGGCTATTTGATCTAGACTTTGCTGATGACATCGCTCTTATCAGTGAAGATGCCAACAGACTACAAAAATGCCCAAACTAAGTAAAAGAAGTAATGGAGAAGATAGGTTTGAGATACAATGCAAAGAAATGTAAACTCATGTTAATGGGGACTATAGGAACAGAAATCAAAACTGAAGAAGAGAAACTGGAGAAGGTGGACAATTTTACATATCTGGGAAGTACCATCAGTCAGGATGGTACTAGTTCCGAGGAAATAAGAAGAATCGGGAAGGCAAACGCTGCATTTGGAAGACTTAAAACCATCTGACAACTCAAAAACATCTCCCGCAAGACAAAACTGAATGTGCACAAAGCAACTGTTATCGCCATCACAACATATAGCAGTGAGACATGGCAACTTACCAAGAAAGAGAGGCAAAAGCTGGACGCATTTCATCACAAATATCTTCAGAAGAATATTGGGAATAACATATAGAGGTAGGAAGATGAATGAAGAAGTCATAAAAATTACTGGACAAGGTACCCTCTCACAAATAATCTACAAAAGAAGACATCAGTGGCTGGGACATGTGCTGAGAATGGAAAAAGAATGCTTATCAAATACCGTCCTTGAATGGAAGCCAGAAAACGCAAGAAGAAAGAGAGGAAGACTGTGAATAACATGGAAATGAACAGTTCTGAATGACATCAAGCACCTCAACATGAAATGGGAAGATTTGGAGAGAAGGGCAGTTGTCAGGCAAGGATGGCAAATGTGGGTAGCCCAATGTGCAGCAATGCACAGGATGGACTAAGGTCTAAGTGGCCCAAAAGGAGATCAAAGCCCCATTGTGCAGACACACAGTGGGAGACAGTCCCTGCCCTGAGGCCGGAGCTTGCGCTTCAAGACAGGCACAGTAAGTGTTATGATCCCCCTTTTGCAGGTGGGAAACCAAGACACAGAAGGGTGAAGTGACTTGTCCAAAGTGACATAGGAAGCCTGTGCCAGATCTGGGAACTGAACCTAGATTTACTGAGCACCAGTCTAATGTGGCCACAAGACCAATCTTCCTCTCAACTTGTGTTTTAAAAAAGACCCAGCCCCTTTGAGCTGTCTCTTCTTAGGGCGGTGAATGGCTCAGGGGATCGAACAGTTCCTTAGCTTTTCTCCCCTAGCTTCCCAGTTCAGTTCTAGCCCAGGGGATCAGTTCTACAACCCTGCACAGAGAATCTCCCTTTGAAATCAGTGTCCCACAGGCAGAGAGCTTGCAGGAAGTGGTCCGAGGTTGGTAGCACCTGGAAGGTGTGACCACGCAGTGGGTAATGAATTGGAGTCCTAGGCCAGTTCTGAATGGACACGAATGTTAACAGCCCAAATGGCCCCTTGTTGGAAGCCCCTCAAAGAAGCAAGGGAGTGAATGGGCTATGGGATTAATTAGAGACGGAGATGGGGCAAGTGGGCACTGCCATGGCCCATACGCAGCTGCAAGGGGGGTGTACAAAACTCCAGTCTGGCCAGGGGTAAAGGGGAGAGCCTGTGGGCTCAATTAGCACTGCCCTCTATACATGCTGTAGGTCTTAGGCCTGGAGGGAGGAACTAAAAGGGAAGAACCCAGTCTGGTCGTGGGGCTGGCTGGCAAAAGGAGTAGGTCTCTCTAGCGCTTACTTGGTGAAAGAAATCTGGCTCGACCTAGGAAGCAGTGTTGGCTTGCTGCCTGTCAGAACCTCCCTGAGGGAAGATAGGGCTGAATCAGGGAGTTCAGAGGAGTGTTAACTAGAAAAGACAGATGGAGAGGAAGGGCTGGGCTCAGTCAGGGATACCACAATGGATGTCCCTCCTGTTTGATTTTGTTATATTTTGGAACCCTTGAGGGCTGAGGACCCTGTTGGAGGTGACTGTTAACCATTGACGACCCGCAGGGAAGCTGAGGCAGGGTGAGCAGTGCCATGGTGCGCTGCCAGGGGGTGCAGTGGAGACTGCCACATCAGGGTCCCTCATTCTGCAGTCAGGTAAGCTGCACTTTGCTGTGGAATTGTGCCACAAGAATTTGTTAACTATTTCACTACTGATTGTTTAGGAGAAACACCCAGCAGATGTGTTTATCCCACAATCCCAAACTGCCTTTCAGACCTTTTCAGGTGCCAACGACTTTAGATACCCAAACCACCAGCCGCCTCCTCCCACAACTGTGTCTGTGATGCAGTTATGTGTAATCAATAGAGAAACCCAAAACTTCTGCCACGTTTGCTTAGACTGTGAGCTCTTGGGACCTGGGATCATCCATTTGTTCTGTGTTTCCACAATGGGGCCCTGGTGCTGTTGCTATTCAAATAATAGCCATGGTGCAGTGCTAGTTGCCCTACGCATTTCCATATTTATCTCCTCTTGAAAAGAAAACAAAAACCTTTTATAAAAAAATGAAATGAAGATACTGCCAGATGTCCAGCCTGACACGCCAGGGACCCAGCCCCAGAGCCATGCTGCACCTGTTGTGTGTGTCACCAGACATCTCCATCTCCAGGGCTGTCCGCTTGGCACCTTTTGCCGGCATTAGAGTCATTACAGATTGTTTTTAAAGATCTTCTAGTTGTGACAAGTTTCTGTTCTGCAGCCCATTTCTAGGGCTGAGGTCCTGTCAGAAGATCACTCAGAGGCTGGGAGGCTTTGTGTAGGCTGATCACATTGCCCTGTGGCTAGAACACCAGCCCTGAGGTTAGACCATTTCATTTGAGACCATGGGAAATTCCTCTTAAAACAACAGGAGGCTTGTGGCAATGCTGTTCAGTCAAGGGACAAATTCCAACAGCCAGAGTGGTGTTGGAAGGCCTGGATCCTTTCCCGGGCTCATCCACTCTTGCGTGCCTAATTGGTGACACAGTCAAATCATCAGGGAGTGATGGTATCTCGCTCAGCTGTATTAGGAATAGACCATGAGCAGCACTCTGCACTGCCAAGTGAGAGGGAACCCACTGCACTTGGGCACGGCTTTTACCCACATTGGGCCAAACCACATGGCTCTTCCTACTCGATTCTTCATCACTGAAACCGATGGCAGATTGGCCTGAGTAAGGACTGTACCGGAACTTCTGGATTGCACCCACTAAGAGGCTATTTGAAAGCAAAATCCTGCCTTACATTGGTGAGCTTCCCAGACAACTTTTGGCCTCTGCACCTTTTATAGCACCTTTCACCTGAGCATCTCAGAGAACTTCACTGTTGTTGGTTGGTCATCCATCGCTGACGACGATGATGATAATATCGCGGTTCCCACCTATGGCTATGCATATGTCTCTGAAGTCCGAACCCTGATGCACGGAGTCAGCAGCGCTGAGCACATGGGAAGTCCATATCTATGATGTTTGATGATGCCTGGAGATGATATTGTTGATCCTGCTCAAACCTGTTACATGCTGATCTTGTCAGAGACCACCAGTGAGTCCTGTTCTGAGCCATTTGCTCACGTTCTTTGAGATTGATATCAGCCTGCTGGAGACTGCTCTTCAGGTTATCTTTGAAGCTCTTATGTGGATGACCCTTCTTCCTTTTGCCTTGCCTCAGCAGCCCAGACAAGATCTGTTTTGGGAGACAGTGGTCTGCCATTCTGATGACATGTCCGCTC
Source organism: Eretmochelys imbricata (assembly GCF_965152235.1). Taxonomy (NCBI): domain Eukaryota; kingdom Metazoa; phylum Chordata; order Testudines; family Cheloniidae; genus Eretmochelys; species Eretmochelys imbricata. Next base: position 10,821,490 of record NC_135593.1, on the reverse strand, counting down.
CACGTAAGTTGTACTCTCAGTAGTGTTTCCTCAAAGCTGGTTGCATTTGCCCTCTCAAGGACCTTCATGTCGGTCACTCTGTCCTGCCAGCTAATGCTCGTGACTGACCGAAGGGAGGGCATGTGAAATTGCTCAAGCTGTGTAACGTGACGTCTGTAAAGAGTCCATGTCTCAGATCCATACAGGAGAGATGTTAGAACCACTGCACTCTAGATCTTCAGTTTGGTGGGGAGACAAATTGGTTAAAGACTTTTGTTTGGAGTTGGCCAAGGGCTTGGCTGGCTTTACTAATTCTGGAGGAAATTTCCTTATCAAGGGAACCATCACTCGAGACAGTGCTGTCCAAACACTAGAACGGATCCACATTTTTCAGCTGTGTGCCTTGGATGAAGATGTCTGGCTTGGGGCATTGGAATGAGGTGCTGTTTGGAACAAGACCTCTGTCTTCCTGAAACTGATGGTGAGGCCAAGGAGCTGGGATGCAGTCATTAAATAAGCCTTGCACCCCTGTATGAGTCAACCAACGGAGGGAAAACTGAGGCACACCAGTACAAATGATTTTGCCTAAGGTCACACAGCAAGTCATTAGCAGAGCCAGGAATAGATCCAGGAGGGCTGCTCCCTCCCCTCTCTGTATCTGTCTCTGCTATACCCCCTCCCTCTTGCACAGCTTCATACAGATGCAGTTGAATTTACAAATGTATCCCACATATGTCAGGAAAATAAGGGTTAAAGGAACACAGTAAGTTTCTCTGAGGTAAAACAGCCTCAGAAATCAATGTTAAGGTTATACCTAAAATACCCAATGGCCGCAGGCATTAAGAAGGATGAGAAATCCCAGTTAGTTAAGGGTTTCAGAGTGGTAGCCGTGTTAGTCTGTCTCAGCAAAAACAATGAGGAGTCCTTGTGGCACCTTAGAGTCTAACAAATTTATTTGGGCATAAGCTTTTGTAGGCTAGAACCCACTTCATCAGATGCATGGAGTGGAAAATACAGGAGCAGGTATAAATACATGAAAAGATGTGAATTGCCTTACCAAGTATGAGGGTAGTTAAGGCCACTCCTTGTGTCCCATGTGCTTTCTGGATCAGACTGTCTGAATGTCTTGCTGTCTGGTAAACTACCCACAGCCGTTAGCATAATTCCTGGCCCTGTCTCTTTGACTCTCCATAGCTCTGAAATTCCTGCTATCCCTGAGTACCCCACCTCTGCTATCCCAGAGTCAACTTGGGTCTCCACCCCCGCCCCAATCCAGCACAACTTACTTCTCAGGAATATTCAGATCGTTTAAAATATATCTGTACCTGCCAAGCTGCTCTGTTCCTAAGCCTGGCTACCCGCCTTTGTTTATGGATGTTGGGTATTTTTAATCCAGCCCTCCAATTCGAAATTGTTTCTCTGTTCATACTGCTCCCTACCCATCTCCTGTCCGAGATCAGCGGGAGTGGCAGAGGGCCGCAATCCTTGCCCAGTCGGGGTTCATTGGGCATTGAAACCTAACCTCAGGATAAACGCCATTCCATTCTCTCCACTGGTGCAGTCCCTGGAAGCCTGGATGTGGTAAGCCACCCCAGAGGTGAGTCCACACTCCCTGAGTGTCCAGACACACCAGCTTGCAGCAGCGTGGCTGGTGGAATCGCGACTACCTGGGGTCACCAGCTAACTCCCCCATGGAGAAGGGACACAGCTGCTTTAGAGCTCCAATAGCCCAGTGGCCATTGCAGCCCAGAGGAGGAAGCAGCTGTCACTCCTAGCATGCCACAGCCTGAAGGGGTCTGACCCCCGTGGGGCATCCCTGAGTGAAAACTCATTAACGCAGGCTTGGTGCTGTGGGGGAGGATTCAGCCCTTGGGGGGTCACACTTAGAGATGGCCTCAGAACAGGTGATCTGAACTGGACTCCCTGAACTTTGGATTCCCTTCTGGCAACAGCATAAGCGAGCTGATACAGTTTTGCAAAAGCACAACCAGCATCATCCTTTGGTTTGCCTGCTTGGCCCATAATGACCCCACTGAGTCTCTCGCCAGCCCCAGAAAAGCCCAGATGAGGTGAGGAAACTGTAGCTTGCACATGGTGTATGCAATGGATGCTCCCCCCACCCCCGAATAAACAGCATCTGTTTTGAGAGAGCATGCCCCACAGGCTGGCAGCATAGTTCTGCAGCTTTCCTTTGGCTTAGTTCACAGCCAGCTCCTCTCTCACCCACCCCTTTCCCTAGCAAACTACAGAGTTGCAAATTACAAGGCCAGCTGGTCATTATCACATTAGGCTTCTCAGTTCCCAGGGCCATGAAGTGCCTGGGAGAGGGCACTGATTCTCTAAAGCCATATCCTGAGTACCAGGCTTCCGGGCTAGCCAGCAAGCAGTGGCTCACAGTCCATCTGGGTTCCAGAGGCCCCCAAGGTTCCTTTTCCTCTCTCAGGGGTGTGGAATCAGGCAAGAAAGGGTTAAGTGTTTGGGGAGCAGCTGCACCTGGGGCTCCTTGCCCTGCTGGGTAAACAGGTACAAAAGGAGGAGGAAACTAACCTGAGGGAGAAGGTGTGTGTTGGGAAGGGTATTGGCCATTCTGGTAGTATTGCAAAATAACCATCAATACCAAAATATGAATAAAATTGGGGCTGTTTGTTCTAAGGCCCCAAACCTGCAGTTTTTTTTCCAGGCAAATTAAACTCTGCTTCCTGACTCTGAGTCCTGTGCTTGGAGTACACATGCTGCATCAGTGAGCTGGCAACCCTGATTCTACAGCATAACTTCGAGCAGGCCCCTGTGTCTTGGCTTCTTCTGTGGGTAAGTCAATAGCTGCTGTGTTGTCGGCTCATTGACCCCCATTGTATCAGTGCCTGATTCTCTTCTTGTCTCCCACGCCCCACTGTTTTCACTCCTTCCCTGGGTAGGTGCTGTTTATCCTGGTACAAGATGAGGCAGAGTCGTTTTGGTTTTCCAAAAATAACTATGTAACTTTCCAAGCTGTCTGTTGTAATTGTTTAAATATGCTTGAATAGTAATATACCATGTCAGCCAAGGGCCTTGCTCCCACCCCACCCCCCACCCCCAATGCTTCAATAGCCAGCTAACACACACCCTGGTATGGTTTATCGCTTAACCACCCTTCCCTGCCCAAGGGTGGTGATTTACCGCTCAACCACCATCTTGCGGTTTACGCACTGTAGCTCTCCTTTGAGTTCCCTGCTAGTGAACAAGTCCATGCCCTCTCCCCCAGCGAGCTGCCCTGTAAGCTCTCCATGTGCCAAACTTCCCATAGATGTCAATGAGAGCAACACCCAGGCATAGTCAATCCCAGGCTGGTTGCTGCTCTAATAAGCAGTAGGCTGGAGTCACCTCCCTTAGACATGGGCATGCAGGTTATGGAGAACAGCCTCTCTGGGGGCAGTGTGTTCTAGTGGGTAAGGCACTCCGCTGGGAGGCAGGAGTCCTGGGTTCTGTTCCTGGCTCTGCCAGTGACATCTCTTTCCTCACCTGCATGAGGATCCATACCTAGCTGTATAAAGTGCCTTGAGAGCTAGATATGGAGTGCTCTGTGTGCATTGTTACATTAAGGGAAATACCCATCCCATACCTGGAGCCCCTGGAAGGGCCAAGCTCCCATGTGGGCTAGTGGGACTGAGTATGGACTTTGCTATCAGTCCCTGGATGAACATGGCAACTGTAGTTCCTTTGTGCCCTGTATGAGTGGGGCAGGTGCATTCACCATAGGTAGCTCTAGAAGGATTTGAACTTCAAGCCATTGCGCCGGTGGGGGGTGGGGGGATGTTAAACGAATGGGGGTATATTTGCCCCTTGCTTTTGCGCAGTGTTTTCAGACTAGTTTGGAGGAGAAATCCCTCTGAAAAAAACAGCTGCATCTGGGTCTGAGGCCCTATCCCACAGGCATACATTTGTAACAGTGGGAGCAATTAGCCATTGGAACAATTTACCAAGTGTCCTGGTGGGGTCTCCATCACTGACCAGTTTGCCATCAGGATGGGATCTTTTTCTAAAAGCTCTGTCCTAGGAATGGTTTCTGGGGCAGGTCTCTGGCCTGTGTGATACAGGAGAGCAGACCAGATGCTCACAGTGGTCCCTTCTGGCTTTGGAATCTATGAAACTTAAAGGTATCTAGGCTCCTAAATCCCATTGATTTCAATGAAAGTAAAGATCCCCAATACCTTTTGAGGCTCTGGGCCTTGATGCCTTAATCTCTGCCAGTCCAGTCACTGTTGCAAAGGCTATTAGACATATACTGCCTAATTCATGGTAACTGGGATGGAGAGGGAATTTACCACTTATAAATGGTAGATGAGCAAACACATTGATCCTGTCATGCTCGGCTAATGTGCAAAGACACAAACCCGGTTTAGCTGCAAATTTCTCATTGCTAATCCCACCTGTCAGTATCTCTCCTTTCCTCCATATTCTTCCCTTTTTTTCTCCTCCTTTCTCTTTCCTTCTCTCCTTCATTCTTTCTCCTGGTACTTGCAACCCTGTGGCCTCTTCCAGCATTAAAGTCCCACAGCACCCCTGTCTCCTTCACAGTCTTCCACGTTGTCAGTGACTAGGAAAGTGAAGACTCCCGGGTCTCCTGTGTGCATCTCTGCCGAAGACAAAGGATGCTTTGGAAATCTCTGCAGCATCTCGTGATGCAGGAATATTACACCCCCTCTCTGTTATGCTGTGGGTCTCAGTACTAAATGATCAGGGTCTCTGTTACACTATCTGCCCTTCCAGCTGCTGCTAGAGTGCACCCTCTTTCAGAATGTACATTGCTATATCCTGAAAATTCTCTCGATCCACGGGACATCCTTCTAGAGGGGCAAGCAGAACTGTCAGTATTAAGAGCTCTGGCCTTTGAAACATCCTCTAGTCTTCCAAGGGATTTCCTGCTGTCTGGGGTGAAGTTCACTGAACAATGCGGAGTTCCTGTAAAATAGGCCATGCATATCCTTGCAAGAAAGGTGGGATTTTAAGGGGTCAGGACGAAAGCATCTTAACCCTTGCAGCTCTCCAGTGGGGTGCATAAGTGACCTTATCTCTAGTTTACGTAGGGGGGAAATAGAGGTATATAGGCGAATTGACTTGAATTGGCTACACTGGAAATCTCTGTCAGCGCTGGGATTAGCACTCAACAACTCTTGGCTCCTTGCTCTGTGCTCACACCATTAGGCAAGGCTGCCTCCCTATGAGTGGCTCAGTAATTGTTTCGTGGCTTTGGATGTATGTTAGTAGGAGAGATGGGAAGGAACAATAGCTTGGTCTAGGGGCATTTACCCTTTGCAATTCCCAGATTCCCCCCCCCCCCAGGTTGGAGGAGGGGTGGCCATGGAGGGGTCTCTAGCTTCCTTTGTGCTACCACCCACCCCAACAACACCCCTTGTGCACTGCCTCTGCTCTCAGCATGTGTGTGCTGCCTTGGTGACTCTGCTTAAAAGAGTTGTCCAGAGATTAGCTCTGTGAGGGATTAAACAAGCCAACAGGGAACGCTGAGCTCTTTGCAGCAGGCCCTGCTCTGCATTTCCTTATGTCCATGCAACTCCACTAGCACCTGGATCATATTGAGGGTAGGTGCTGGCAGAATTTGGCCCAGCGGTTTTGTGCTAATCTGTTCCCAGCAGCAAATCTGGGACCTCTTGCACTGCTCTGCTAGTCAGGAAGCAGCCCTGCTAGATCGTCCCTTACTTGGGGGACAGAGGTGTGCTCTAACTCTGCTGTCATCAGAGTTAAAGAGCAAAATCCCCCCTGTGGGCCTGGGAAGAGGGGTGGGTGTGGGACTGCGGTGTAGAAGGATGCAGAGATGTGCTCTAAAGCCAGATCCCAATGTCAGGTAGTTACAGGGCAAAATTCCAGACCACCTGGCCTGGGTAACCTGCATCCAGCACAGACCGATGCCTGACACTGTTGCCGAGCATGGAAAATGTTCCAAGATGCTTGGTCAATGGCAAAGCTGCCCCTCACCGGGTGGGAGTCCTTCCTGGGTACTCCCAGCCCAACCTCCAGCTCCACATGTGAACTAGCCCTTGTGAGCAGAGCACAGCAGACAGCATTGTCCAGTGATCAGAGTAAGGAGCCCTGGGGTCTATGCCCCACTCCCTCTGGGCTGCAGCAAGGTACCATTTCTCCAAAACCATGTCGGACACCCAGAGCTTGGCAGAGCCTGGATTCTTCCATTCCCCAGGATATTCTGTTATTTAAAAAAAAAAAAAATCCGAAATGGAACAAAAACCAGTTGAAACTTCCTGCAAAACAAAACTCAGAAGAAAGTTTTGTTTCGGGTCAAACAAAACATTTGTCTTTTGACAATCAAAATATTTTGTTCCAATGTCAACCTTCCTTAACCTTTCTTTAAAAAAAGAGATAGAGACCAATGAATTTCACTTAGAAATGAAAAATCAACACTTTTCATTCAAAAAATGTTGAAATTGGAGGTCTCTACATAATTGGAACGCTTCATTTGGGGCTTTTTATATGACATGTTTTCAAGATGGACACATCTTTGCAACGTTTCAATGCAGACATAAATTGCATTTTTTGTTTTTCAAAAAAATACTTGTTTTAGGTACCAGGTGGGTGAGGAAACCTCTTTTATTGGCTCAACTTCTGTGGGTGAAAGACAAGTGTTTGAGCTACACAGAGCTCTTCTTCAGCTCTGAGAAAGGTACTGCATGTCCTTTTTTAGTCTCTTTTGACAAGTTTCCAACTAGGTCTACTTTCACATCCTCAGGTAAAAGGCAAAGTATTAGTTTCATGAACATCTAGGGAGCTGGGCAATCAGTTGCCCTTTGAAACAGGTCTGTGCCTGACATAAGCCAGGGTATATACAGAGGAGAATGCAGCCAAAGCTCCTTCTGGTTTTGACTTTCCAGAAGGACGTGGGAGCCATGAGGACTGTGTGTTTAGAGAGAAATTCTGACCCTGACTGCGTCCAGCCTGCAAACTCCCAGCTATCCCCTTTCAAAGGTCTGGCACGGTATGTTGTGTATCAGCATTCCCCAAAATGAAGGGAGAGCTCTAAAGGTGAGGGCTGAAATGGAAAAATAAAACACACAGCAAGGTGTTTTGGTTGGCCGTGCTGCTCCCCAAACAACGTGAGGCTAAGCTAAGACTCTCCATGGCTTTGTTAATAAACAGGCACTCCTTAATTCCTCTGATCCAAAGGCATTCCACACATGGGAACATGTACTGAATCGTAAATAGCTCCCTCAGGGTCATGAGCAAGCCCAGGACTGTGTTTTAATAGCCTCTGTGCCCATCAGTTAGGGGAGGTGAAGGGGCCAGGGTGAGACTCGACCCCCTTCTGCAGCAATAGCCAAATGTAGCTGGGGACCCCTGCAGCCAGCATCATGTGTCCGCGTGGCGCTGGCCATGCCTGTACGGACCAGCCCAGCACCCTCATTGCCTGATGATGAAAGGGACTTGCAGGATAAGTGCAACAGGGAGGGCTGGACCCTGCAGAATTGGCACCCAGCGCCCTGCAGGATCAGCCCCTGAAATAGGAACCATCCCATCTTCAACAGGATCCTAGTAGATGGAGACTGTCCCCCTGCAAGAGCAGGATCTTCTCGTCCCTCTAATAAAGAGTGCATTGGATACAGGACACGGGGCTTTGGCTTGAGGCATTGTGTCCGGCTGGTGAGGAGCTAGGCTGGCTTTGCTGCAGGGGCTTTAGCACCGGGCTGTCTAGTTGCCTCAGGAAGAATTTCTTCCAGCTCAGGGGCTCCCTCTTGTGTCAATAACAAGTTGTTATAATTGGCTCCCCCAGCTGGCATTTCCCAGTAAAACTGAACTGTTGCATGTATTTCCAATGATACAGGGGGGCGGAAGGGGATTCCAGGATAGCCAACCCCAGCCTGTTAAGGGTGGAAATAGTGTTGCCTTCTAAATGAGCCCAGAGGGCTGTTTAAGATGCCAGCATCTCCAACTCTGCTGCACTGGAAATGCATGCATAGCAGTACTGCAGCAAAAAGAACAGGAGGACTTGTGGCACCTTAGAGACTAACCAATTTGTCTGAGCGTAAAAGCTTTGGGGAGCTACAGCTCCCTGCATCGGATGCATGAAACCGGTATTGGAGTAGTGTCCAGAGGCCCCAGCTGAGATCTGAGCCCTGCTGTGCTAGTAGGTGCTGTGTACACACGTGGTAAGGGCCAGTCTCTTCTCTGAAGAACTTACAAGACCCTCAGTAGGAAGGGAAACCAGCACCGAGGGGAGGTGACTTGCTCAAGACAGCAGTTGAGCAGGGAACAGAATGCAGGTGTCCTGATGCCCTGATCATGGGATGACATTTCCTCTGCACAGTGCTGTACAGTAATGTCCCCCGCCTTGTCGTTTCCACCCCCGCGCCCCGGTTTGCAATACATTATGCAGGGTACTGTGGGCCATTTCTCCAGAACACCATGCTAGTGGTCTTCAGGTCACCTGCCTCAGGCATGTATGTTATAGGGTTAGTGTGTAAAGAGCATTGAATGTCTACAGGCTAGATAGTGGTCAAGTACTGATGATTGATTATCTGAATGGCAACACCTGCTTCCAAGGGGGAGGTCACAGAGTTCAGCAGGGTGCTTGGCTAAAATCACCCCCGTTGCTCCCTGGGTTTGGCGTAGTCAGGGAGAGTGCTAGGTCAGACCGGGCTCCAGGCAGTGGCTAACTCCAAGCCGGGGTCTGTGATTCTGTGCCACTGGCACCTGGCCCACAGCGGGTCTTCCGCTTTCCCTGCGGCAGCAGGGAACTCGAGTGCAGCTGAGGGCCAGGAGACGCAGTGGTGAGGAGAGCCTGTGTCCTGCCTGTAGAGGGACTGGGCCCTTTCGTGCCCCTCTTGGGCAGGGGCACCCTAAGAGATCTGCTCCACCGGGGCTGTGAGCCTCTCCCTACTCGGGTCCATCTGCTGAGACTCTGGCTTTGCTCACCTACAGCTCTCTCTGCTTCTGGATTTCTCTAGCCTCTTGTCTGTGCTGGGTGCCTCTGCCCCACACTTGGCATGGGATGTTGGGGCAGGATGTGGGCTCTCCCTGGGGGCCCCCAGGATGGGTGGGGCCGAGCATGCTATCCTTGGGGAGGGCAGTGATTTCTCAGGCAGGGTGCCCAGGAAGCCGGCCCTGGGCTGGCTCCCCTGATTAGCACTGCTCTGGCAGGCATGGCCCCAGTGTGCCCACTCTTGGCCTCTCAGAACCTCCACTCTTCTCAGGTGGTGGTGGTGGGGGGGGGGCAGTGCCATAAACAGGAAAGTGCAAGTCCCCTGCACCCTTTGATGTGTCAGCAGATTTCCCCCATAATCATGAATACCATCTCCAAGCTGCAGGTGGGCGAGTCGTGGCCCCTCGTCCTGGGATCAGGGTTTATTAATGACTATGTGGGGGATGATGTTAGTCACTGCTCCCACGGAGCCTAAACAGCAGCCTCTTCTCTTGCCATGGGGACAGAAGGATCCTTCGAGCTTGTGAAGTGTCCTCAAAATACTTCAGAGACGTTGAGGCAGCAGCTCCCTGTTAGTCACACTTGGCATGAGGGCTGTTTTCCAGAGCCCACTGCAGGACCTGATGTTCCACAGAGCCGTGTGACAGGAGCTGCAAGGGCTGCCAGAGCACAGTGCCCACTGCTGGGCAAGGACTGTGGGATTGAAACTCCTCCAGCTGGCTCTACTCCTTTAGCTGTCTGCCTTGCCTAAAACTAAACAAACTTACGGCCTGTGGAGGTGGTAGATTAGCATCATTATCCGCAGGTGGAGGACACTGAGGCAGAGGGAGACTGTGGGTTTGTGGTAGGACAGGGAACACAACCCCTCTCTGCTGACATCTAGGTGTTAAGGCAGCACAGGGCATGTCTACACAGCCCATGGCAGCGAGCCCCCAAGTCTAGGTCGACAGACTAGGGCTCGTGCTAGCGTACCGGGAAAATAGCCATGCAGACTTTGTGGCTTGGGTGCTGGTGCCCCTACCTTGGCTTCAAACTGTCAGCGCCAGCCTACACGGCCACCATGAGCCTCAGTCTGCCAATCTGGGCGTGGAGGCTCTGCCTGCCATGTAGACGTACCCTTCCGGAGTAGGTTGTTCCCAGAGCTGCACGTCATGGGGCTGGAAGAACTCTTTAGTATGACGAGGCTGGGCAGCATTAGATTTTTATCGGGGAAGGTAAATTTCACCATACACAAACTGCTGGACAACAAACATACAGCCAGGCTAAGTAAGAAAAATACAACTTGACAACTTAGGGTTGGCTTGAGGGACATTTACTTTGTCTGCTTTGATGTGATGTTGACAGCTTGTGCTTTAATGGTTATGAAGCTTTACCTTTTTGAATCTCTTTCCTCCACCCATAACTTTCCACAGCTGTGGAAAATTTAAATAAAAATGGGGGGTGTGGGGAAAAGCTTAATACAGTGATTATTTGTAAAAATTATTTAAAAAAAAATCAAAGCTGCTCCAGTCTATATATGATCACGCTGGAGATTATACTAGGATGAATGGGATGCAGTTGAATTTCATCTGGGCAGCAGGGAAGGCTCCTCTACCGTGCGATCTACTAGGCTGGGGTTTCCCAAGGGGAGGGAATGCCACCCCCCCACCCCATCCTTTGATAATATGTAAACTGGACCAGACAAAGCATTGCAGAGCCTGCTGTAGGCAACAGCCCTGACTCTCTTGAGAGCGTGAGAGGGAGCTGGTCTGAGGATTGTGGATGGATTGTGCATAGGGGTCAGGGGCTGTCCTGCCTGACAATGGGCCACCTGTGCACTGGGGATTATATTTACGCACCTTGAAGGTGCAAAGGCCCATTTCAGTGCCAAACGCTAATGGCAGTCCCTCTAATGGGACTTCTCCAGGTCCAACATCTGCAAATCCATGAGATTTAAGATTAGATGTTTTTAAGGACTTTTTTTAGCATCAAATTTTAAACAATACAGAAAACCTGACCGTCTGTGTCTGAAGGGAGCTGCCAAGCTGCAGCAGCACTGGGGCCAAACAAGTGGGGTGCCGGTGCCCCCTTCAGGTTTGACCACTGAAGGGCTCATCAGGTTTAGGGGGTACCATGCAGCTTAGAGTCTGTGAGCCTGAGTTCCTCCCCCAATGGCCTAGTTTCAGGGACAACTGAGGGCCCCCGGGGGAGTCAATAGGAACTATATTTACTCATCACCCCTGAAAACCTGCACTACATGGACCCTCTGGTCCTTGTTTGAAGGAACACGGGGAATGATTGATCACATTTTTGTCCCCAGTTTCCCATCCCTGCCCTTGTCCTGAACCCCACTTGGTTGCCATGCTCCAGCCCATTTTTTTGGGGTGCTGTGTGAGTTTGTCTAAGGGTATGGAAGAGTCATCACCGCCTACGGCTCTGTAGCTGTCACTGTGCTGTGTACCCTGGCTTTGCTGTACTTCATGATGACCGCAGCTCTGCTCCTCTTACTCCAAAAGCTCAGGCTGCTGCAGAGGGAACTCCCCATTCAGTGTTAACATTATAGGGCATGTGACACACACACAAGCAAGGTTACTGCAATATTGAGTCCTATTTATAGTCTCTCTGGGAGAGAACATCCTATCTTCTCTACCTGCTGGCATTTCCCAAGGGTGCTTTGTATCTCTTCACCCCTTTTCCTGGCCCTGGATTTGGTGCCGGTAGCACTACCTGTGAGCAGCATTTCAGATGCCTCCGAGCAGGACCCCACCAAGACTGTGCAGTGGAAGCTGGCTATCTAGTAGGATGCGGGAGGGCTTAACAGGAATGGAGAAGAGAGGAATGAGGTGGTGTGGTCTCTGCCTATTTAAACACATGGGGCTTTCTCTGGGTCCACTGGTGATGTTCCTGAGCATTTCACCAGGGGCCGAAAATCCCACTTGCGGGACTTGCCTTCTAAGTTTGGAAGCTGCAATATGCAAAACTAGAATTCAGCATCTCTTTGGTGCTTTGAAATGGGATTTTCCTGGGAGGGGGAAGGGGACTGATCTTTTTCCTGAAACAAAAAGACGTTGCAAAGTCTCCTGCCGTGTGGAGAGCCCCCTGCCCCTGTGGATAAAGCGCTGCCAAGGCCCCAGTGGGGGCAGTGGAAGGGGCTCACCCCAGTGTCCTGGCCCCCCATTCAGAGCCGGTGGAGCAGCAGGAGGCAAATGTTGTAATGGCAGGCACTCTGCAATCCAAGTATGCTCGGCTCCAGAATATCCAGCTTCCTAGCTGTCGAGAGGGCTTGAGCCCTTTCCTTGCCCCAGAGGGTCAGTAGGGCTATAGGAACTAGGGAACAGATCCAAACCCTGTCCCAGCCCTGCTGGGGAATGTGCCTCCACCAGATCTGTAGCCAAGTGACGGGAGGTAACTAGCCCTGGCCCAGCCTAAGCCCCCCAAGCCAGCGCCCATTGCCTCCTATTGACACGTCACCCCCGTGTCCCTGGCTGCTTGGGCCACTCTGGCTCCTCTGCCTTCTCCAGCTCACCTGGTGCGTGAGCTGCTGGAGCCAGCATAAGCCGGTGGAGGCTGAGCTGGACAGCCCTGATTTCTACGCAGGCTGAGTGTTGCCAGCTCCAAAGGTGTGGTGGGTGCTTGGTGCTACAGAACAGGCCCTGGGGGCGTTGGCGTGAGTGGCGCTGGGGAGGGTTGCGGGGGAGCAACATCCTGGCCTCAGTGCAGGGGCAGAGATGGGGAAGCCTAGGGTAATAAGCACCCCCCCATGGGAGCCCTGTTAGCCGGTGTAGGCAGCCCCTGTCCAGCAGGGTGGGGTCTGGGGCGAGCCCCAGTTTCACTCCCTGCCTTGTTGCTTTGTTGTTTCTGAAGGGGGTGTGTGCATTCTCCCCCTGAAAACCAGCCCCTTGGCGGGCTCAGGGGCACGGTAGTGGCCCTTCTAGCTCCTCTGCCTGGCTCTGGGTTCATTGGAGCCTGGTTCTGAGAAGTGCTGTTGGAAAAGGTTCCCTATTTCCGCTCTGTAGAACCAGGGGCCCACCGCAGCAACTGCCGAGGGGGAGGACGGTGCTCTCCTCGCAGCATGCCTCCTTTCCCCTGGAATCCGTTTTCTGGCCTCACCCCCCTTCTGCATAGGGTTGCCAACCTGCCAGGATTGTCCTGGAGTCTCCAATCAAAATTGGCAACCCTGCTTCCATAGCTTCCCCCTGCCTGACTCACGGCACAGAGTGACAGGGCTACTCAACCGGCCTCCCTTTCTGGTGCCTGGCAGAGTGGGCCTGTCCATGGGTTAACTCTCAGTCTGTCTGGGTGGGGCTGGCCTGCACGGGCCCTCAGCTGGAGAAAGCAGAGCTGCCTTCGTGGATGGCTTGGAAACCGCTTGCACTTGAAAACATGACCTGAAACTCCCCCCGATGTGCGGCTGCCACCAGTCACAAGTGAGACCCCCCTGCAAGGGGAAGTCCTCCTGTTCCAGGTGTCCCCTGCAGGGCTTGCCGCCGCTAAACCACAATCCCAGCATCGCCACCTCCGTGTGTGCTGCAGGCTCAGCCCCACTGCAGAATAGGCCCCTTCTTTCCTGCAGGGGCAGCTGGGCGTATCGGGAACGGTCTGTGGGAGCAGGGCATTGCTTCTGGGGAGGCCATATCCGAGCAGGGGGCTGGAAGAGGGGGGGCCCAAAGGGCTGTGTTAGCAGCTTGCCAGGAGCCAGAGGCTACCAAATAATGCACACTCCATAAGCCATAATGAATGACTGCCTGCAGCCCTGTCTCCCATTGGCCCTGTCTGCTATGAGCTTGGGCATCTTGCTGTACCTCAGTTTCCCTGTCTGTGAAAAGGGAGGGTAATGATACTTATCCTCTTTTGCAAAGCGCTTTGGGATCTACGGAGGAGAAGTGCTAGTGAAGAGCCAAGTGGAGTTATTAACTGACCTTAAAGCTGTGGCTTGCACCTTCCCAGCTAGTAACACCCCACGTGCAAGGGAGAATAGCATCTACCCTCTCTGCCCAAAGCTCTTCGCAGACTGCCGTAGCTACACATTGGGGTGATGGGAAGCAGCCAGCCAACAAATGGCAAGGGACCGTTCTCGGCAAAGACACCTGATCGAATCCCTGCTCTGGGTGGATCTTTAATGTCCATGCTTAGCGGACAGGAGGTTGGTATGCAAGGCCTCATCTGAATAAACCTCATAGTAAACTGCTTGGTACTCGGTTTATCTGATCTACCTTGGAGGGCTCCTTGTACCCTGCTGGGGTTTGAACCTCTGACTCTGAGGCACCGAGGAGATAATCAGTGAGAGGTCAGACTGGCCCAGTTCCATGGGCTTCTCAGGAGTTAGGGCTGAAGCTGGCCCCTTGGTGTATCATACCTGCTGCTGAGCCCAGGCTATCTGCTCCTTCCCAGCAGCGCTCCCAATGGCCCTGCTACAGCACACCACCGCTGAGAAAGGGCCATCTCCTCTCTGGTTCCCATAGCAATCGGGCAGCAGCTGCCTCTGCTCTTTAATTAGATTTTTCTGTCCGAGGCACTTGTCAGGGAAGGTGCTGAAATCTTGAATCGGCCTGAGCCACAAGAGGGAGCCCTGGCTCATTGCGTAGAAATGCGGCTAAGGAGACGGGTGCCCCAGAGTAAGGGTTAGCTAGTAATAATCGCTCAGCAGCAGGGGCGTTGGAACAATGTGTATAGCGGGGGTGCTGAGGGCCATTGAACCAAACTGTAAACCCTGTATGTGATGGAAACCACTTCAAGCCAGCAGCACCCCTAGTTCCAGCACCCCAATCAGCAGGGTAGAGGATTGGCTAGGGATGGGAGCCAGTGGAGGCTGGGTGGGCCTGGGGAGGTGGGGCACAGGTGTCAAGGTGAAATTTCCTCCCCGGGGAACATGGGGGCAAGTCACAATATCTCGATTTGCACATGGGGTTGGATGAGACAGAGCTGGGGGTGAGGACGTGGGTCTGGTGTTCGGGATTAGCCATTTGTAGCCCGGGGTGGGGGCCGCAGATGTGATACTCAGCTGCAGGTTGGAGATGAGATCCTGATCGCCACCTGCCTGGCTGCCTCCTGGATTGTAGGTATAGCACATGTCAATGACAACCCATTAAGTTAATGGGGGAGTGGGAGCAGGGGCTGAGTGCCAGTCCAGTCTCTTCACCTGCCGCACTTGTCTCGCTTCAGGAGTGCTCATTAGGGAAGATGAAGTGGCCTCGAATGCCTAAATTCTCTCCCCGGGTCTGCCATTGCCTTGCTATGTGACCTTGGGCAAGTCACTGGTCCGTCTCTGTTTCTCCCTTGATTTCAATGGAAATGAGGAGCCTAAATACCTTTGGAGTATTCCTTGCCTGAAAGATGCTGTCAAAGAACCAGGTGCTACCAGGCGGGGACAAGTCCTCCTGCCCTGGCATTTCTGGATGTTTCTCTCTCTTCATTGTCTCTGCAGTGGCTGGACTGACCCACCCCAACCGGTCCCTTTGGCAATCGGAAAGGCAGTTGCCTGGGGCCGTCCCCGGGACCCCTGTAGCGTTGCAGTGGGAGTGCCTGCCAGACAGGTGCAGCAAGGCCTGCTCTGCTTTTGGCAGTGTTGGAAGATTTGATTGCAGAGACTGCTCTGCAGGCCTGGGTCCCGGCAGCTACCATTGCCTGAGCCTGGAGAGCCCCTTACCCCCTCTGCCTCTGACTCATCCCTTCGCCAGCTGGAACCACAGCCAGACATCGCCCTATAGAGAGAGGGCTGAACACTGTGCAGGACTGTGTCTTTGGGCGGTAACTGATCACAAGGAAAGTATCTGGGCAAGGATCTGCTTTCATTTGAAGTCCCTTCCCTCCCGACTTTGTCTCTCTTTTGATCAGGGCCCAAATCTCCAGTGGGTGAAGGGGAACATGTTGTTTGCTTCACACCTGGCAGTTGGCCTGATCTCTCCCTCCTTGCCAGCTGACTCTGTGCAAGAGTCCAGATCAGCCAGCGAGGTGAGAGGCTGCTCCTTCCCTGAGCTGTTCGGTAAGGCTGTCCCTGGATGCCAGGTGAGATGAGAGTAGACCCTCTTTCCCTTGAGGTTTCTTATAGCGATGTGGCCCAGATCATTATCCCATGCCCAAATCAGAGAAGCAGGAATCTGGTTCAGCTGTAGAGCTGAGTTCCACCCACCCTACTGCCCTGGCTGATATAGCTATGGGACAGGGAGCTGGATTCAGTTCTGTCTCATGCCTTGCCAGCCTGGTTCCCTTGGCACGATCCTCATGCCTGGCGATGCTGTCGGAAGCACTGAAAGCCCAACTGGGTTCTCATTCCTGAATTTGAATCTGTAACACCCATGTTAGAGCAACTGACCAACTGCCTCTGGAACCGCCCAGAGAAGGATGGGCTAGTGAATTAAGCTGAGGTCTGGGAGTCAGGACTCCTGGGTTCTATTCCCAGCTTTTCCCTTGACTTGCTATGTGACTTTGGGCAAGTTTCCGTACCTCAGTTTCCCCACATGTGACATAGGGATAATGTTCCTGACCTACTTCACAGGGGAGTTGAGAGTTGGTTCAGGTTTCCAAACTGCTTACCAATCCTCCCAAAGAGTTGGTTAAAGATGCGCAGGGAATTATCCCGGGTGTAACTGACCCCCCCACCATACCGTATCACTCGGTTTTCTGACCAGACCTGCCCTGGGCTCTGCTCAGCCCCTTTCTGAAGGACACGGCAAGGTTTAGACTCTGTTAAATAGCTTGAGCTCTCTGCCTTTTCTTTTCTCCTACGTGAAAACAGCTCACAATCCCCTGAGGGGCTGTGGTAACTTTGCTGCAGATGGGAGGCTGCTGAGGAGTTTGCACTGCTAAGGTCTAACCTGATGGGAGCAGAAGAGGAGAGAGCAGTGTGTGAGTGAATGAGTGAGCACCTAGGTGTCCCTGTGTGTACATGTGCATGGCCCTCTCTATGGGTGCATCTCTCTGTGCATTTGCCGGCTTGCCTGCCTGCGTGCGTGTAGGTATGCACGCCTGTGTATGTGGCTCTGCGTACCCGTGTGTGTGAAGGCGTCTGCATGCGTGCTACGTACCTGTCTGCGTGAGCACAGTCGTGCGCTGGGAGGTGGCGGGGCATGTCATTTCTCTCTCGGGTCCTCTCCTTGGGGAGGGAATAGCAGGGTGGCCATCCCTCCGCATCCAGGCGGGTGGGGACACTTTCCCAGCCTGATCTGCAGGCAGCCACGGCTGCGTGTCTCCCACCCACCCTTGTACCGGAGAGAAGTGAAGGAACACGACTGCGGGAGCACCTGCCCCCTCTTCTCTCTCTCAGCTGGTGCTCTGCAGGCAGGCAAACAGCCTGTCCACAACCCCCTCTCATCAGCCTCACATTCCTTGCGGGAGGCTGGGCTACAGGCCAGTATTGCCGCAGTTCACGGCAGGAGCAGGACCTCGGCGACCTACAGCACTCTACTGCCACCGCTGCTGGTATGGAGCCCCCCCAAGCACTTTCTCCCCAAGGCCAGGCTGCGCAGAGGAGGGGTCATTTGTCTCATGGTCTGAGTGCCCTTTATGAACAGGAATAATGGTAATAACACCACCTGGCTCTTCTATAGAGCTGTTCCACCATAGCTCTCAAAGCACTTCACAAAGGTCAATAGCATTATCCCCATTTTACAGAGGGGGAACTGAGGCACAGCGTGGTGCAGGGACTTGCCCAAGGACACTCAGCAAATCAGCTGTGGAACAGTAGTCCTGACTCCCAGTTCATCCCACTCTAATCACTACCCTGCGCACCTTCCCTGTACTGAGATTAGAGCCCAGTACTCTAACCAGTACCCTGTACAACCTCAGTGCTAGGACCAGAACCCAGGACTCCTAACACCTGGTGTGCTGTGCTAACCACTAGACCACATGGAGCACAAGAAAAGCTCTACATATATAGTATGTCTGACAGGACATCCCAGAAAACTCGAGAGATTTCCAGGCCAAAGGGTTCTGAAAGCATCGGAGCGTTGGAACTTAACCTTCTGCCATGGGCACATCTCTGCTGTTCACTTTCTCTCCCATTACTTCAGCATGTGGATAGGTTTTTTTTTTGTAGTCCAAGTTTCTTTTTCCTTTTTAAATCCTTTTTAAAGCTCAGCTCCCATCCCAAGTGAGTGCTGCATGCCATCCTAATCCCTTAGCGGCGTTTATAACAAGGCACGTTACAAATCAGCATCTGAAATGCAGCCACGTCTGGGGTGTATGGTGATAACGAGCAGGCCCATCGTACACCAGTGCTGGCAGAAGAGTAATTTTGGTCAAGGGTGCTGGAGCAAATCCCTGCACTTGTGGTCCTGTTCATTCTGTAATGCCCACAATCCCCCCCCTTTATAAAAATTGTTTTATCTGCTGAGGAGTTGCTTCACTGCTTTGCATGGATGAAGGGCTCATCTAATACTACTAGGAATAATAACATTCAGCGCTTACCAGCAGCCATGGCTTGCATGGGCTCTACAAAGGAGGATAAGTATAATTTTACAGCTGGGGAAACTGAGGCACGGTGAGATCAAGTGACTTGCCTCAGGGCACACAGGAGGTCAGTGGCAGAGCCAGGATTAGAACACAGCTCTCCCATGTCGTAGGGGACTGCCCTACTCACCCTCCCCCCTCACACTAGGTATTTGAACCCCCATGCTTAGCCTGCCAAGCTGCTGCCTCCGCTCAACGTCTGTGTTTGTGCCGGAGAGGAGCATGTTGGCAGCTCTCCTCATGTGGCCCGTGCATCCATGTCGCTCCCTCTCTGCCTCCCTTGGCCCCTCTGTCAGCTGCAATCCCACGGCGAGCAACAGTGCTGAAAGGGTGCCTTCAGGGCCATGGGGTCGGTCTGACACCGGCAAGGCGATTGCTGGCAGTGGCTGACTCTTGGGTGCCTGAAGCCTTGCGAGCAGCTGTCTGGGGGCCCGTTATTCACTGCCGAGTGGCTGAGGGAAGCCCAGGCTGGGGGATGGAGGGGAGAGAGTGTGGGAGCAGAGGAACAGGGGCATACAGCTATTCCAGGAGAGGCAGGCCCAGGGACTGGCATGTGGCCAGCTCCCTGTCATTCGCTGAGTCCTCAGGCTCAGACCTCATTGCATCACCCACAAATTACCTGCCTGCGCCGGGCCCCGCTCCCAAAGCCACAGCTGCTCCCACTCACTTGAGACGAGCCAGCCCAGATGAACTGCAAAGCACACCTTTACTTTCTCCAGCTTGGTTCCTCTGAGTCCTCTGCCCCTGCTGCTTTGCCGGGGGGCTTTGCCTTCTGGCCAGCCAGTGTAAACAGGGAGCCAGGCTTAGCACCGAGAGCAATGCACTGGCATCCTGAATGCCTGGATTCTGTTCCCAGCTCTGGCCAGGAGGTGTGGGTCTAAGCGGTTAAAATACACCACTGGGTCTCAAGACCCTGGGATTCTGTACCCAGCCCTGGGAAGACAGGTTAGTGGTTAGAGCACAGCACTGGGCCTCAGCCCTCCCCGCTTCTAGGAAGGAGAAGGGTGGGCTAGTGTTTTGAACTCGGCAGTGGAGCTCTGGGGTTTGTAGTGAGCAGCTGTCAGGCAGGCAAATGACTGATAGGGAAGGTGGTTTAGAGCAAGGGGGAAATTAGGACTCATGTTCCCCCACTCCGCCACTGACGTATGGTGTGACTTTGGGCAAATCTCTTAACTCTTGCATGCTACAATAATCTACCCTGCGTTCAAAGCAGCCCCTCCCTGCCAGGGCTGCCTTTTGTCAATGGGTTCTTCTGGCTAGATATAGACTCACAGAAAGGACTGGGAGGGACCTCGAGAAGTCATTAAGTCCCCCCGCTGTGTTGAGGCAGGACCAAGTAAATCTAGCCCATCCCTGACAGCTGTTTGGCCACCCTGTTCTTATAAGAAACCTCCAATGATGGGGTTTCCACAGCCTCCCTTGGAAGCCTATTCCAGAGCCTAACTACATCTCCCTTAGTGCAGATTGAGCCCTTTGCTTTTTGCCTTACCTTCAGTGGACATGGAGAATCTGAATGTCGGCAATTCCCCCTCCCCACGCATGCTATGCCGAGGTCTGAGAGTCATCTCATCAGCACATTAAAAACTCATCTCACACCGGCCTTAACTCGGGTCGCTGAATTCTTGTCAGACACTGGAATTATTCCACTCCCCCCGTTGAGGAGGGAAGTGGATAAAGGCGCTCACAGAAATCGCCTCCTTGCAGAGATGATAAGGCCAAGGAGACCGAGAGGAGGGAATCTGGCAGCCATTCAGGGAATTTATTAACAAAAGTCACAGCCCCGGGAAAGAAGGCACGGATTCAATTAACTCAGCAGCGTGGTTTGGATCCCGCTGTCAGTGCCACGGCTGTGAGTCGTGCGTGTGTCTGATGTACGAGGAGTTTGACTGCAGAATCTGGCCCAGGGATTTCACCGCACACAGGGGCAGGGTCTTCAAGCACAGGCCATCACCCTGCTTTGCGTCTTGTCCCTCGGATCCCCAGTCCACCGGCCTGTACCGCTCAGGGTTTGACGCTGAAGAAGCTGTCCCCAAGTGGCCAGTGTTGAGGACCAGGATGACCTGCTGGGATGAGAGTGGGTATGAAATGTCACCCGGTGGTTTTAAAACACAACAGTGATGAATGTGAAATAGGAACCAGCCCCATGTCCTACAGATGGAGCAGAAAGGACTCCAGGGAGCCGTTGTAGTGGCAGGGTGAATTCCTGGCTTGTGCAGATCTGATAACCCTCCATAGGAATCTGTCTCCCTCTCATGGTGACCCCAGTAGCTGTGATTCTCTGGCAGCAGGGCTGATCCCCACTGATGACCTCCTGTACGTATGGGGCCATGGTTCGTTAGCACCATGGAAACACGCGACGGGCTGGGGGATGAAAACTACCCCTTGCTCTGCAGTTCCTGGGCTTGAATAGTCCATGCTCATCCCCTGAGCTGGAGTTTGTGGCTAGTGGATCAGTGAAAACACAGCCCAGAAGTGCCCTATGCTGGGGGTCCGCTGCACCTTCCCCGAGTGAATGTCACCTCCTGTGAACCTGGCCACACCAAAACTCATTACGCTGCAGCAGCATGAAAGCCCCTACTCATCTCGTGGCATTTCTGGGTGCAAGGTGCAACCTCCACCCCACAGCTGTCCCGGGGGGGATGGAGACCACTCTGCAGGTCTGCAGTATGTTTCCATTCTTCCTTTGCCTTTTTTACCTTTCCCCACTGAACTGTCTGGGCCCCAGATGTGGCCTCATTCAGGGAGGAGAAGCCCCAGGGTGGGGTCTTGCTCAACAGCTTTCAGATTTGGAGGAAGAGGAGTTGTGATGGGGCACGGCCCTGCCCCGATCAGGAAGAGGCTAATGAGCTCTAGGCCCAGCCAAGACAGAATAGACACTGTGGTGCCTGCCCCACTTAGGGGAAGTAAGCTGAAAAGGGGATTTGTCAGCACAAGCAGGTGATAACCAGGAGAGGGACTGCTGTGCTTCAGAGTTAGTGACCCTCTCAAAAGAGCTGCAGGGAGCAACACAGCTTGTGAGTCTCCACCAGCCAGCAGGACCTATCAGGCCAGCTACAAGCCAATTGCAGCAGAGCAGGGTTGAAGATGAGCCCTGGCCTGGTGTCTAGATGTACTTACCTTTCATAAACAAGCCAGCTCTCAATATACCTGTTAGCCCCTTGGTTACTGAGTGTGCCCATAATTGGAAGGGATTTTGAGGGGGAAAGGTCTCTGAAAATAGCCAAATGTAACCTTAAAAAGTCTAGCCAATTCCTGGGGTGGAAACTTAAGTATCTACCTGTCTTTGGGTTTTGCTTTGCTGCCCTCCCCTGTAGTAGCTGGGTCAATTCTATGTGAATTAGATTGCCAATAGCCCAATCCCTAAGGGAGTTCATACAGCCTCTGGTTCTTCCCCTGCAGCATGGTGCAGAGAGGTCTGCTGGTGTCTCCTTTTTGGGGGAAGGAGAGCAATAGAGGTGATGAATCTCATTCTTGGGGGGAGGGAGGGACCTTTAGCAGAGAGTGAATGGGAGGCCACTTCCCTTCCTATCTAAACCTCATCCACATCCCTCTGAACACTTGCAGGGATAATGAATAGTAGCAGGCCTGGTGCCTTTTGTTTTGAGCAAATCCCATTTGATTCTTGTAAACAATTTCTTTTCTTTGCCAAGTCTCCGCTCAAAGTGATGTTTTAGAGCTGGTGCCAAAAATCTCTCCCCAGAAGCTTCAGTGATTAGTCCTGAGTGGGGATCTCTCACCAGCGGTGCAGAAGCTGCCTCTCCCCAACCCCGCCTCTCTTAGGAATTGTCTGGCATTTGCATATTTGCCCCCTTTGCACTTGGTGGTATGCATTCACACACTCTAACTTGTTTTGCAGTCACCCCCAGAGGTCCCAGCCCCATTGTGCTAGGTGCTGTACATACAAATAGTGAGGGACAGAACGTGCCACCAAGTGCAAACAATTAAATTAGTCAAGACACACGAAGGATTATTCCATTTTACGGATTAAGTGATTTACCCCAGGGCATCCAGAATGTCAGTGGCAGAGCTGGGAATTGAATGCAGGTCTCCTGGGTTTTTAATCACAAGGTCATCCTTCCTCTTGTGCTCAGATGTGTACGCATGGTCATGGGCCCAGCAGGGATTAATGCAATGAAACCGCAGTCTCCTGCTCTGCTGCCTGCCCACAGTTATGCCAGGTACACATGGAAAAACCTCATTTAAAAAAATTAGCCTAAAGTAGGGAGGTTAGCATCGGAGAGCGGGTACCAGGACTCCTGGGTTCTATTGCTAGCTCTCTGGTCACTCGATTTCTGATCTCAGAGTGACTATCCTTCAACAAAAAAACTTCAAAAACAAACTCCAATGAGAGACTGCTGAATTGGAATTAATTTGCAAATTGGATACAATTAACTTAGGCTTGAATGGAGACTGGGAATGGTTGATTCATTATAAAAAGTAACCTATTTCCCCTTGCTTATTCCTTCCCCCCCCCCCCACTGTTTCTCAGATGTTCTTGTTAAACCCTGGATTTGTGCTGGAAATGGCCCACCTTGATTATCATACACATTGTAAGGAGAGGTTTCAGAGTAACAGCCGTGTTAGTCTGTATTCGCAAAAAGAAAAGGAGGACTTGTGGCACCTTAGAGACTAACCAATTTATTTGAGCATAAGCTTTCGTGAGCTACAGCTCACTTCATCGGATGCATACTGTGGAAAATACAGAAGATGTTTTTATACACACAAACCGTGAAAAAATGGGTGTTTATCACTACAAAAGGTTTTCTCTCCCCCCACCCCACTCTCCTGCTGGTAATAGCTTATCTAAAGTGATCACTCTCCTTACAATGTGTATGATAATCAAGGTGGGCCATTTCCAGCACAAATTCAGGTTTTCTCCCCACGCTCCCTCCCCCCCCCCCCCCCACAAACCCACTCTCTTGTTGGTAATAGCTTATCCAAAGCTATTGTGTGTGGTTTGTGTGTATAAAAACATCTTCTGTATTTTCCACAGTATGCATCCGATGAAGTGAGCTGTAGCTCACGAAAGCTTATGCTCAAATAAATTGGTTAGTCTCTAAGGTGCCACAAGTCCTCCTTTTCTTTTTGCGAATACAGACTAACACGGCTGTTACTCTGAAACCATTTCTAGCTCTGTCACTTATGGCCTTAGGCAAGTCAGTTCTCTCTGTGCCTCAATTTCCCCCATGGGTAACATGAGGACAATGAGAGTTTGCTGAGCCCCTGGGGTGAAAAGCACTGTTAAAAAGAGGGAAGTAAAATTGGCCTCAAAGCGGGTGGAATCACTGAGCTGACAGGGGCTGGAACACAGCAGGGGAGCATGGGGGCGAGGGATGGAGGAGGGTGAGTTATCTATGGAGGTGACTTAAGCACAAGCAAAGGGAACGGAGGCCAATCCAGCAGTGCTGGAATCCTCGGCGAGGGAGCCAAGCAGCTGTGCGTCTGAGAGAGCATGCCTGGCTTTCCGATCATGGCGCCAGACCAAGAGCCTGTGCTCAGCACCCGCCCTGTCTCTCTCCAAACCAAAACCCACCAGCCAAAATAGAAAGAGAAGCGAATGCACAGCAGCAGTAGAGGGGATAAAAATATCCCAGCTCCGCCTCTCTGCATCGACTGGGTTCCTGGTGAGTCAGTGCTTTTGTGGGCGCGTTCACACACACGCACCCCAGCAGCTGGGCCGTGAGTAATGGGGGAGCCAGCAAGGCGGCGTGTAGGCCCGAAGGACATGCAGCTGCCTTGCCCTCCACCTTCCGCGCTCTCCTTTTCCCTCAGATCTGCCTCATTATCTCCTGACACATCGCCTTCCACCTCTGCTCGGGTGCGGGCAGCTGCAGCCGTGGAGTGTTCCTGCCCTGCGGGGGGCAATTACCTGGCATTGTTGCACAAGGCCAGCCCCCCCTGTGAGGATGGGGAGCAGGGGATGGCCCTAGCAAGTGCCTGTGAGTGTTGGTGGGCTGAGCCCTGCACAGGGTTGTGCCCATCCCCACCCTGCCCTCACCCTGCTGTCAGTCAGAGCCCAGGCATGCTGAGCCCAGCAGGTGGCCCGTGGAATCCTCTGTGGGGCAGGGCCCTGAGCCCAGTGCACAGAGCAAAAGCCCAGCCTCTGGGGAAGCCCATGCAAGATTTGGGAGTGTGCTCTGTTACTAGCATTAGGCTAGGGCAGAGGTGAGCAAACTACGGCTCGCGGGCCACATCCGGCCCGGGGGTCCGTCCTGCCCGGCCCCTGAGCTCCTGGCCGAGAAGGCTAGCCCCCAGCCCCTCCCCCGCTGTCCCCCCTTCCCCCGCTGCCATGCCGGGCCACCAGCGCTCTGGCCCACCGCTCCTGCCGGGCAGTGAGGGTGGCGTAGCTGGCTCCAGCGGGGCTGCGAGCTCCTGCTGCTCTGAGCAACATGGTGAGGGGGCGGGGAGTGGCGGGGGAGGGGTTGGATAAGGGGGCAGGAGGTCCCGGGGGGAAGTCAGGGGACAGGGAGCAGGGGGCTGTTGGAGGTTCTGGAGGATGGGGAGCAGGGGGCGGTTGGATAGGCATTGGCGTCCCGGGGGGGGCTGTCAGGGGGTGGGGGTATGGACACGTATTGGGGGCAGTCGGGACAGGGAGCAGGGGGAGTTGGATGTGGAAGGTCCCAGGGGGCCTGTCAGGGGGCAGGGGTGTGGATAGGGGTTGGGGCAGTCAGGGGACAGGGAGCAGGGGGAGTTGGATAGGGGGTGGGGTCCCGGGAGGTGGTTAGGGGCAGGGATCCCAGGAGGGGGCAGTCAGGGGACAAGGATCAGGGGGTCTTGGATGGGTTGGGGGTTCTGGAGGGGAGGGGGCAGTCAAGGGATGGGGAGTAGGGGGCGGTTGGATAGGCATGGGAGTCCTGGGGGGGCTGTCAGGGGGTGGGGGTGTGGACAGGTATTGGGGTAGTCAGGTTACAGGGAGCAGGGGGAGTTAGATAGGGGTGGGGTCCTGGGAAGTGGTTAGGGGTGGGGGTCCCAGGAGTGGGCAGTCAGGAGACAAGGAGCAGGAGGGGTTGGATGGGTTGGGGGTTCTGAGGGGGGCAGTCAGGGGGCGTGAAGTGGGAGGGGGTGGGTAGGGGGCAGGGGCCAGTCTGTTTCGGGAGGCACAGCCTTCCCTACCTGGCCCTCCAAACAGTTTCACTACCCTGATGTGGCCCTTGGGCCAAAAAGTTTGCCCACCCTTGGGCTAGGGGCTTCGCAGAGGCGTGGGCTAGGCATGGGCTTGAAACCAGCCCTTTCTGAGGAGTGGGGAGGTGGCTGCACTGTGCTCTGACATCTGCCTCAGCTCGCTCCCTCCTTTTCTCTCTTCCTGTTCGTCTCCATCTCTCGCTGAGCTCCTTCTTTCTCTCACTTTTCTTCTCTTGCCTTTCCCCTCTGTCCCTGCAGACAGTCCTTCCCTTCCTCCCAGTTCCCCACTCTGCTGGCTCTCTCTCAGGCCAGGGTCTAGGTTCGGCATGCTTTGCTGGTGTAGCGATCCCAGCACACTATACTCCAAGGATGGATGTAGCTTGTACCCCTATAACTTAGTTCAGCCCCAACCAGCCCAACCAAACAAGCTTAGCTGGTATAATTGCATCTGCCCTGCGGGCTATTACTGGCATAGCTACGGTGGTCAAGGATCACACCCCTTCCCAGCCCTGAATGAGAGAGCTGGGCTGACAGATATCTGTAGAGCTGGCTCCAGGTCTTTCCGCCCTAGATCCACCTATAGAAGGTTTTACTTTGTTTTACCGAGAGCTGGGAGAAGCCAAACAGATCCGGCTGTGTTCACCTGCTGGCTTTTTTTTTTCCACCACAGATGAATCTGAAGTCTCTTGACTGACTAAGTGACAAAAAGAGTATGTGAAAACAGCCAGCAGACTGGGGCTGGACTTGCCAGGGAGCTTAGCACACTGGGAACCGAGTTCTCTGCAAAAACTGGGCCCGTTTGCAGCATTGCTGACTCATACCATGTTAGCCTGAGTCTCGTGATATTTGGTATCTGTGTTTTTAAAGCCCCAGCTCCTGGAGTCAGGTGATTAAGTATGTGAAAATCTTGGCTTGCATTAAAAGAAAAGATCATTGTTAGCTTGGTGGCTGCAGAGAGAGGCTGGGAAATGTGACCCTTAAAGACTCAGACCCCCAGAAGGCAAAGAAACAAAACCCAGCCTTGATATGTACTTTTTAAAATCTCATCATAATTTTGGGGGTGGGAGGACTGGTTCATGATGTCTGAGAGTTGGGCTGGCAATGCTGCATTTGTGAATGCTAGGAACTTCGAAAATCTGCCAAATATCTTGCAGCAGGGAGGCGATTGTTCCAGGGTGCTCTGGGCAGTGGGCATAATACAGGTAAGGGGGGAGAAAATGAAGGAATGGGATATCTAGGCTGAGTGTCAGGGAGAGCTTCCTACCAGACAGAGTTACTGAGTTGTGGTACAGTGTCCCCAAGGGAAGGGATGGGGGCTGCGTTGCTTGGACTCGGAGCATCAGAAACCCAACTGGACAAAATGCTAGAAAACATATGATGGGGAGGTGCTGTGAACTGGCTGTAAGGGCTGGGCTAGAGGGGCCCTAATTCACAGATCTGAAGGCCAGAAAGGACCATTAGATCATCTAGTCTGACCTTCTATAGAACACAGGCTGGAGAACATTATCCAGTTACCCCTGCACTGAGCCCAGTAACTTGTGTTGGTCTAAAGCCTGTCTTCCAGAAAGGTGTCTGGTCTTGATTTGAGTTTCTGACCTACTACCTGTCGGTTCTTTTCCCACACTCTTCAGCCTAGAGACTCCTCCAATTCCCTGGGGAGTCTGTTTCAATGGCTAATCACCCTCACTGATAACCAATTTGTGGCTCATTTAATTCTAATTTGCATTTGTCTGGCTTCAGCTTCCGACCTTTGCTTCTTGTTCTGCCTTTCTCTGCTTGATTCAAGAATCCTTTAGTGCCTGGGGATCTTCTCCTCAGGAAGATCCTTATCCACTATAATCAAGCCACCTTGATCGTTTTGATAACACTGATTGGGGTCCTTAACTCTCTCACTGTAAAGGGGGTTCTCCAGCCCTCGGATCATTTGTGTGGCTCTTCTCTGCACCATCTCCAATTTTTCAATATCCTAATGGGTCTCTCTTTGAAATAGCTCTGGCTTCAGGTTGTATGAGGAGCCTCTCCCCCGGTGTCTAAGCACCAGGTTTCCCCTTCTGGGAACCTGTGATCTTTCTGAGGTTAAAAAAGGTTGAGTTAACTTACCCTCCCCCTCCCGCTGCACATTATTCTGGATCTTGACACTTCTCCCTATGCCTGCTTTGTACCCACCCTTCTTTGGCTTTTTAAACAGTCCAGCTCATGAGTGCTGGGTAAGGAGCCCAGGCAGTGCCTGCCCTGTCACCTGGAATGGAGTCTTCTCCTGCCTGCTCTGTCTCAGTTTCTCTTCCTTTCCGTAGGGCTCTCAGATCAGAGCACAGAGACCCAGCTGGGTCCACTAGGGTTCTTGAAATCTCCCTGCCTCATTCTCTCTCTCTCAGGGGTGTGGGGAAAACTTGTGCTGACGAAGCAATGAAATCCCACCATGTAGTGGTCTTATGTCATGGCCTGTATGCTCAATCTCTCCTCTGCCCATCTCCTCCCCTCCCATCCCTGCTGCTGCCCCATCCCCAGCTCCAGAGCCTCTGACTTGAGCTGCTCCTGGCAGATGTAAGGGCTGTGATGGATGCTCAGTGTGAGAAGTGATAAAAGGGTGAAACCCTGGCACTAACCAATCAGATTAGTGTGACAAACAATTTGTCAGAATCATTTGGAGGAGCAGTGGTGGCTGATAGCACCTGTCCAGTTCATCTTGCTGTGCGTCTATCTCTTTTATGCCAAGCTGATGCTGAAACGGAGGCGCTGCTAGCAGTTCAAACCACGCATTTCTACGTGCGCACACGTCATCTGCCACAGCCGCTGCGTCCTCGTAATCTCTCGTGGCCAAATGGCAATTTACAGTATGATCGGTGCTAAATGGGTGCTTCATCCATTGGCTTATTTTCATCCAGTAACTAGAGGGTTTACCCTGCCCCTGTCCTCGGTTCATTACATATGGATTAGCTAGAGAAACAGATGCCCTCTCTGTTCCTATTGGCTCCAGGGGCTTCTGGGCGACAGTGTTGCAAGGGATGTTCTGGCTTGCACCTGTGACAAAATAATTGGCTTTTGTCTTAGCTGGTATAGAAAGTGCTCTGCTTTGGATCTTGAGCTGAGATCCTCAGTTATTTAGCAAAAAGAAAAGGAGTACTTGTGGCACCTTAGAGACTAACCAATTTATTTGAGCATGAGCTTTCGTGAGCTACAGCTCACTTCATCGGATGCATACTGTGGAAACTGCAGAAGACATTATATACACAGAGACCATGAAACAATACCTCCTCCCACCCCACTCTCCTGCTGGTAATAGCTTATCTAAAGTGATCATCAAGTTGGGCCATTTCCAGCACAAATCCAGGTTTTCTCACCCTCCGCCCCTCCACACGCAAACTCACTCTCCTGCTGGTAATAGCCCATCCAAAGTGACCACTCTCTTTAAAATGTGTATGATAATCAAGGTGGGCCATTTCCAGCACAAATCCAGGTTTTCTCACCCTCCGCCCCTCCACACACAAACTCACTCGGGTGAGAAAACCTGGATTTGTGCTGGAAATGGTCCAACTTGATGATCACTTTAGATAAGCTATTACCAGCAGGAGAGTGGGGTGGGAGGAGGTATTGTTTCATGGTCTCTGTGTATATAATGTCTTCTGCAGTTTCCACAGTATGCATCCGATGAAGTGAGCTGTAGCTCACGAAAGCTCATGCTCAAATAAATCGGTTAGTCTCTAAGGTGCCACAAGTACTCCTTTTCTTTTTGCGAATACAGACTAACACGGCTGTTACTCTGAAACCTGTCAGTTATTTAGGAGCCTAACTGACGTTGAAATCAAGGGGAGTTAGATGCCTACATACTTCTGAGGATATGGGAGACCCTTTGGAACGTCTTTGAGGGCCAAAATTGAAGAGGTGTTGATCGCCTGCTGCTCAGTGCTTCTCACAGCTTGGCCCTCGGTCTGTAATCTGATTATTATCATTTATTATTTGTATTATAGTATGTGACGTTGCACTCCGTATGATTTTATAGAAATATGCTAATGTGTGAATATAATGTAACTGGAATATGCTTCATGCAAAAGGTCTCTTGAAAGCTATCATTACAAAGCTTATAATCTACTGAGTGTGTTCATACATTAATACAAATAGGATCATTCTTGTATCTGAAACTAGGAATATGAAACATCTCTGAGGTCCTATTGTAATTATGCAAAGTTTGGGCCATTAATGGTGGTTTAGAATCTTGATGGCTCCCATTGACTAGGACAATTGACTGTAGATGGCTCTGTTTACCTGCAAGCCTTTGCTGCATACATGCAGGCCAGTCCTGGAAAAATGGAGGGAGGCTCACAGGACATGTGAACAAGTCACATGATACTGGAATCCATCTTTAACCTGGTACTTTTCCGTTTAGAAGGAGGGGTGGGAACCCAGAGAGAGACAAAAGATTCCCGCCTTGTGCCAAAGCTATAAAAGGGGGTGGAACTGAACAAAGGAGGACGGCAAGTTATGAGAGATCCCCTAGTTACCATCTGAGCTGGAACTGACAAGAACTGTACTGGGGAAAGGATTGGGCCCAGACTAGGAAGGAGTCTAGTCTGTGAAAGAAGCATATTGCAACATCTCGAAGGATGAGATTTACCTGTATTCAGTTTCTTAATGTATTAGGCTTAGACTTGTGTGTTTTGTTTTATTTTGCTTGGTAACTTACTTTGTTCAGTCTGTTATTACTTGGAACCACTTAAATTCTACTTTTTCTACTTAATAAAATCACTTTTGTTTATTAATTAACCCAGAGTAAGTGATTAATACCTGGGGGAGCAAACAGCTGTGCATATCTCTCTATCAGTGTTATAGGGGGTGGACAATTCATGAGTTTATCCTGTATAAGCTTTATACAGAGTAAAACGGATTTATTTGGGGTTTGGATCCCACTGGGAGCTGGGTGTCTGGGCACTGGAGATAGGTGACCTGCTGAGCAGTTTTTGGTTAAAGTCTGCAGCTTTGGCGATGTGGACCAGACCTGGGTCTGTGTTGCAGCAGGCTGGCGTGTCTGGGTCAACAAGGCAGGGTTCTGGAGTCCCAAGCTGGCAGGGAGAATGGGCTTAAAGGTAAATTCAGCATGTCAGGTGACAGTCCCAAGGAGGTCTCTGTGACCAAACCCATCACACAGCTGAGATCAGGGCCCCACTGCAGTCGAGACTGTACATACACATAGCAAGAGACAATCCTTGCCCTGAAGAAGGTAGTCAAAACAGATGGGGCCAAGGGCAAGAGGAGACACAGGCAGAGAGAGGGGAAGTGACTTGCACAAGGTCACCCATTTTTTAAGGAAATCCAGGTGGGTGCCATGTGATTCCTCAGTGCACCAAGAAACATGGTTACAGCAGTTGCAGTTACTGAGATCTAGCAGGTTGTTAATGAAAGCCCCCCTGAATAGAAATGGATCACTCCCACCCCCGGGGCATAGCTTGTGCCTTAATGTTAACTTAGCTCCTCCAATGGGAGAAAGGGTCCTTGAGTTCTCCTCCCAACTCTGCTATTAACTCCTTGCATGACCTTGGGCCAGTCACATCCCCACACGGTGCCTCAGTTTCCCCATCTGGAGATTGGAATAATGGGATGCTCACCAGCTGCCCAAGATAGGTTTTGAAGCTTAACATATGTAAAGTGCTTTGAGATCCCCAGATGGGAGGCACTGTGCAACTACTTGATTAGTGTGAAACGGGGCAGGGCTATAATTCAGATTTGTGGTTTATAATTAATGTCACCCATGCAGGAGCAGCACAGCTCTTGGAATGATTATAATATGTGAGGAAGCCTTCCAAGGGGGTAACGAGCAATTTGAAATGTGTATGGGCACCAGCTGTGCCATAGCCCTCTACAATATCCCCATAATCTCCCAGAGCAGACATACTATTGCGCACAACCTGATCGCGAACGCAGCGGGGGCCCCGAGAAAGAGAGATCTAGCCGTGTGTGTTAATCAAAGCGCGAGCAAGAAAAACAAGAAGCTGCCGGTTGCCATAAGAAATGCTGCCCCCAGGAAATGAAGAAGCAGATGCTGGGAAGTGATGTGTCCCTCTGCGTAAGGCTCCTAGAATATTGTGTTCAGTTCTCCGGCCTCCCTCCCCAAAAGATATTAACACATGGGAAGGAGCTCAGAATAAAAGCATGGAAATGACAAGAGGGGAAAATTAAATGAGAGAGAGAGAGTTTGGCTGAGTGACAGCTTCCTGAAGACATGAGGGTAATCTACACATATGTGAAGGGTTCAAAAAGCAAAGGGAGGGAGGAATATTAGATGACTTATGGTACTGAGAGGAAGGCCTTGTGGTCAAGACACTAGACTGGGACTCAGGAAATCTGTCTTCAGTTCCCATCTCTGACACAGACTTTCCTGTGTGACTAGGTGCAAGCCACGCGCCCCCCAGCCTCAGTTTCCTTATCTGTAAAATGGGGATGATAATGCTTCATTTCCTCCTCCCTTCCCCCACAGTTTGTGTATGTTGTACATTTAAATTGCAAGCTCTCCAGGGAAGTGGCTGTCTTACGAAATGTGTGTACAGCGCCTAGCGCAGTGGCGCCCCAAACTCAGCTGAGGCATGTAGGTGCTAAGGGAGACCAATAATTAGTAATAGTCATAGTGCCAGGGAGCAGAACTACAAGTAATGGGATGGAATTAGGACAGAGAACAATGCAGGCTGCGCTTCAGGAAGAAAGTCTTGACAGACATTTTTAGGGCCGATAACACTTGGCATGTGTGAAAAGCCATCTATCTGAGACTCTCAACGTATTTGTCATAACCATATGGCTAAAGGTAGCCTAGAATTCCTCCTTACCTGTAAGGGGTTAAGAAGCTCAAATAACCTGGTTGGCACCTGACCAAAAGGACCAATGGGGAAAGAAGATACTTTCAAATCTAGGGGGGAGGGTGGGGGGAAGTCTTTGTGTGTTCTCTGGGGAAGCAGAGAAGCATCAGGTCGGAAAACTCCTTCTCCTAAAATCATCCTAAAACGAGTCTCAATATTGCAAAAACAGTAAGTAAATAAGGCAAGACGTGTTAGATGCTTTTGTTTTTAGCTTGTGAATTTTCCCTGTGCTAAGAGGGAGGTTTATCCCTGTTTTTTGTAACTTTAAGTTTTGCCTACAGGGGAATCCTCTGTGTTTTGAATCTGATTACCCTGTAAAGTTATCTTCCATCCTGATTTTACAGAGATGCTTCCTTTACTTTTTTTTCTTTCTTAAAAACAGAACTTTATTATAATCTGGTTTACCTATTTGGTTGGTATGTTATTCTCAAGCCTTCCCAGGAAGGGGGTGTAGGGCTTGGGGGGATATTTTGAGGAAACAGGAATTCCAAGTGGTCCTTTCCCTGATTCTTTGTCTAAATCACTTGGTGGTGGCAGCATACCATCCAAGGACAAAGGATTTGTGCCTTGGGGAAGTTTTTAACCTAAGATGGTAGAAATAAGCTGAGGGGGCTTTCATGTGGGTCCCCAGATCTGTGCCCTAGAGTTCAGAGTGGGGAGGGATCCCTGAGAGTATTCATGAGACTATTGTATCTATTTTTCAGATGGGGAAACTGAGGCATCAAGCGGGGAAGGGACTTGCCGGAGATCACAGACTTTCAAAAGAGCCCAGCTGCCCTTTAGGTACCAAAATAAGTGGTTGGTATTTCAGAAGTGGGTGTGAGCTGCTGCGGGCTGGGCCCTTGAAAACCTCCCCTTATACAGGTGCCTAAAAGGGAGCTGAGCTCTTGAAAATCTGACTCTGCATGACCAGGAACAGATCTATGCCCTATCCGTGACCTGTAGATCGTGCTTTCAATCAGGCAGTGCAACAATCTCCCAGAGAATTGGTGCAAGCCCCCCTCATCTTGTGGCAGGGTTTTAGAGCCCGGGCTCTGGCCTGAGCATAACATCCACACAGCTATTATTAGCCCCACAGCGTAAGCCCGAATCTGTTGAGCTGGGCTCTGAAACTCGCTGTTGTGGGTTGTGTTTTTTGCTGGGTAGACGTGCCCATTGATGCCTAGGATCCACGAAACAGGCAGGACTGATCCTGCTCCAACCCATGGGAGGGATCATTGCACAGGATCTTAGAGGTTTGGGATGGAAATCATAGAATATCAGAGTTGGAAGGGACCTCTGGAGGTCATCCTGTCCAATCCCCTGCCCAGAGCAGGACCAATCCCCAACTAAATCATCCCAGCCAGGGCTTTATCAAGCCTGACCTTAAAAATATCTAAGGAAGGGGATTCGACCACCTCCCTAGGTAACACATTCCAGTGTTTCACCATCCTCCTAGTGAAAAAGTTTTTCCTAATATCCAACCTAAATCTTCCCCGCTGCAACTTCAGACCATTACTCCTTGTCCTGTCATCTGCTATCACTGAGAACAGTCTAGATCCATCCTCTTTGGATCCACCTTTCAGGTAGTTAAAAGCAGCTATCAAATCCCCCCTCACTCTTCTCTTCTGTAGACTAAACAATTCCAGTTCCCTCAGCCTCTCCTCATAAGTCATGTGTTCCAGACCCCTAATCATTTTTGTTGCCCTTCGCAGGACTCTCTCCAATTTTTCCACATTCTTCTTGTAGTGTGGGGCCCAAAACTGGACACAGTACTCCAGACGAGGCCTCACCAGTGTCGAATAGAGGGGAACGATCACGTCCCTCGATCTGCTGGCAATGCCCCTACTTATACATCCCAAAATGCCATTGGCCTTCTTGGCAACAAGGGCACACTGCTGACTCATATCCAGCTTCTCGTCCACTGTCACCCTGGGTCCCTTTCCGCAGAACTGCTGCCTAGCCATTCGGTCCCTAGTCTGTAGCGGTGCATTGGATTCTTTCATCCTAAGTGAAGGACTCTGCACTTGTCCTTGTTGAACCTCATCAGATTTCTTTTGGCCCAATCCTCCAATTTGTCTAGGTCCCTCTGTATCCTGTCCCTACCCTCCAGTGTATCTACCACTCCTCTCAGTTTAGTGTCATCTGCAAACTTGCTGAGGGTGCAATCCACACCATCCTCCAGATCATTAATGAAGATATTGAACAAAACCGGCCCCAGGACCGACCCTTGGGGCACTCTGCTAGATACCGGCTGCCAACTAGACATGGAGCCATTGATCACTACCCGTTGAGCCCGAAAATCTAGCCAACTTTCTATCCACCTTGTAGTGCATCCATCCAGCCCATACTTCTTTAACTTGCTGACAAGAATACTGTGGGAGACCATGTCAAAAGCTTTGCTAAAGTCAAGGAATAACACATCCACTGCTTTCCCTTCATCCACAGAACCAGTTACCTCATCATAGAAGGCAATCAGATTAGTCAGACATGACTTTCCCTTGGTGAATCCATGCTGACTCTTCCTGATCACTTTCCTCTAGTCTAAGTGCTTCAGAATTGATTCCTTGAGGACCTGCTCCATGATTTTTCTGGGGAGGAAGGTGAGGCTGACTGGCCTGTAGTTCCCAGGATCCTCCTTCTTCCCTTTTTTAAAGATTGGCACTACATTAGCCTTTTTCCAGTCTTCTGGGACTTTCCCTGATCGCCAAGAGTTTTCAAAGATAATGGCCAATGGCTCTGCAATTACATCCGCCAATTCCTTTAGCACTCTCGGATGCAACGCATCTGACCCCATGGATTTGTGCTCGTCCAGCTTTTCTAAATAGTCCCGAACCACTTCTTTCTCCACAGAGGGCTGGCCACCTCCTCCCCATGCTGTGCTGCCCAGTGCAGTAGTCTGGGAGCTGACCTTGTTCGTGAAGACAGAGGTAAAAAACGCATTGAGTACATTAGCTTTTTCCACATCCTCTGTCACTAGGTTGCCTCCCTCATTCAGTAAGGGGCCCACACTTTCCTTGGCTTTCTTCTTGTTGCCAACATACCGGAAGAAACCCTTCTTGTTACTCTTAACATCTCTCGCTAGCTGCAACTCCAGGTGTGATTTAGCCTTCCTGATTTCACTCCTACATGCCCGAGCAATATTTTTATACTCATCCCTGGTCATTTGTCCAGTCTTCCACTTCTTGTAAGCCTCTTTTTTGTGTTTAAGATCAGCAAGGATTTCACTGTTAAGCCAAGCTGGTCACCTGCCATATTTACTATTCTTTCTACACATCGGGATGGTTTGTCCCTGTTACCACAATAAGGATTCTTTAAAATGTCAATCCCAAACCTGTAGGATTTCATGCAATGGTGCACCCAGTGCTGCATATGCCCACCTGTGTCCATGCAGCCTGGCAGCGTGCGGGGTGTTTATTTTTAGAAAGACACGTCCTGCTGTTCACCTCTCTCTCCGCCCCAGGGAACAGCACTGTGTAACTCATGGTTTCCATAACGGAACCAAATGAACAGAAAATGCTGCGGTGGGTCTACGCTGCAAATGGAGATGTGATCGTAGCGTGGGCAGACATGCCTGTGCTGGCTTTCATCTAGCTAGCACTGATAACAACAGTAGCAAAGATGTGGAAGCACCGACTTCGCCCGAGTTAGGTGCCCAGTGGAAACCTGACCAGAATCCTGGGTATATACGTTGGGTTGCCAGCCCTGCCAGTGTCCAGGCTGACCTGTCTTTGCTAGCATTAAAACTATGTCTACTTTGCTACAGTCCCACCTTCATTTGCTGTGTAGACGCACCCTCAATAACCTTCTTTTTCCCGTGGCCCCCAAATGCTGCATCAGCTCTGCAACAGCTGCAACAGCGTGACAGAAAGCTGGACCAATGCCTCCTCCGAGACCCTCCCTTGTCCCAGCGTCACTTTTAAGGTGGTGGGGGGGGGGGAGAGTCAGCCTGTGCTCCCTGTGGGGCTGTGAACAGGAAGATGAAGCGCTGCTGGCTCTGATGGCTAATGATCACACGGCTCTGCCAGCGCTTTCCACGACCCACACTGCCTGTGCAGTGACCACCCTCATCACTGGCTCGACCAGTGCACCTTAGTCCAGACTTGGGCTGCGCCCCGTCACCCTGCTCTTTGCCAGAGCCTCTTGCAAATATGCCATGCTTGTTTCTGGGGAGAGGCGACTAGCCTGAGTGTATTTCTGGCTGTGCTGTAGCAGCCTTGCTTCCCTAGCCTTTATTAATCTCCAGGGTGCACTCACACTCTCCTGGACAAGCTGCACAGCATGGAAAATGGGCTCTTTACACACAGAAACAAATCACTCTCTGCAGACAGCTGTTCCCTGAGGAGCAGAGCCTGGCTGGTTTAGGAAGTCTTTTCTGGAGCCCTCAAAGTCTGTGACAACTTCAGGCTCTGGGTGGCTTTGGCAGAGGGGAAGCAGCTCTCTGGAGGGCAGCTGGACCACCTTGATTCAGGTGGAGCTGGAAGGAGTACGCTTCTGAAAGTCAATCCCAGGAGAAAGCAACTGAGAGCAATACCCCCTCCGTCCTGATATTAGCACGTTTTTTCTTGGGGATTCCCTTTTGTCTGTGTTCTGAGGATCTCCAAGCATTTTACACACATGAGGCTTCGCAACATGCTTGGCAGGTAAGCGAGTATTCTCTCCATCTTACGGCTGGGGAAAAGGGATAAGAGGTTCAGTTGTATTATTTATTGGTATTGTCATAGCGCTTAGGAGCCCCCGCCATGGACTGGGACCCCACTGTGTGCGGTGCTGAACAAACAGAACAAAAAGATGGTCCCTGCCCCGAAGAGCTTATAACATAAGTTGATAGATGACAGGTGGCTTCAGGCAGCTGAGGCAGCACAAGGAAACAAGTGGGTGACTGGTTAAGGAGAGATAGTGTGGTGCAGTAGACAGGGACCCAGAAGACTTGGTTTCTCTCACTGACTCACTATGTGGCCTCCTGTGCCTCAGTTTCCCCATCTGTATAATGATATATACCTGCATGTGGAGCTCTGTGTTTGACTTAATGTCACATGGTGAGTCAGTGGCAGAGCTGGCAATAGAACCCGGCAGTCCTGATCCTCAGCATTGCCCCTTGTTGGGCCAAACTTTGCTTGCAGATGTGGCCCTCTTCATGTCAACGGGGCTGCGGTCAGGTGAGTGAAAGCCTAATGATATTCTGCCCCTTTCAGAAGGGAAAAAGGAAGGGTTGGCAGATTTGATGGGCATTAGTAACACCTATAGCTAGCTGGCAGACTGAGGTGAGTGATCAGAGGCCATGTATCCATGTTTTAGCTGATCAGCTGCTATAGGCATCAGGAAGGATTCTTGCACCCCATATCCTACCTCCCGCCGCTCCTAGAAAAGCCTTGCACTATGGGCTTGGTGCATTACTGGCTATTTCCTTTAAAACATCAGGTATTGATGGCTCTGGAAAGCAGGATACAGGGCTTGATGGACCAACAGTCTGATCCGATCTGACAAATCCTGTATTCCTCCACCCGTGGCCACATCTCAGGGTAATGGAAACGGTCGGGGGCGGGGGAGACGACAAACAACCCAACCTCCAGCCCTAATCCGTTTATCAGCTTCCTGAGGAACCAAGAGAGAGACAACAACCTGCTGGCAGAGAGAGGGGAAGCTGTCAAAGTGGAGAGGCTGCCAGGGTGGGGATCCATTAAACAGTGAGCTGCTCTCTTCCTAAGAATAACTTGCTGCCCTGGCTTCCTCTTGCTCACTGGACCTTCTCCTTGGCTGTGCTTTCGCCCTGTAACCAAGCCATTAAGTGTCATGTTTCTGGCCTGCCTCAGCCACCACGGCAACCCAACAGGCCACTCTGGGGCTTTGGGGCAAACCCGTCCCGTTTCTGTGCCCGGGGTAGCTGAGCAGGAGCCAGTGCTCCAGGGATCTGATAAAGCACTGGGGAGGAGGGGCCCTAAATAAACATAGGCTCCCAAGCCATATGCCAGGGGCCACACGCCTCCTCGGGGGCCCCATGCCAGGGGGATCTGCTGGGCTCTGAGCCCATGGGAGTTCTCCTAGCGGTGTGCCAGGGGGGTTGATCTGAGGAGAATCCCTTAGTCTCTGTGTGAAGGGGGCTCACCTGGGCCAGGTGCCAAGAGGATCTCCTGGGCTGTTTGCCAAGCTGAGTCCCTTGGAATGTGTGCTCAGCGGGGTCTCAAGGTAACGGGGGCCAGTCTCAGCCATATCACCATAGCCCCATGAGCGGGAGGGGATCTCTCTCAGGCTATTTGCCTATCCGCGTTCTCCTGGGTTGTGTGCCAGGAGGAATCTCATGAGCGGCGTGCAAAGGGGTGGGAGCAGAGGTTGGGTCGCTCAGGCTAGAAGCTAAGGCTGCCCTGGTTTGGGTGGGAATGGGGGGAATGCTCTGCCT
Source organism: Eretmochelys imbricata (assembly GCF_965152235.1). Classification (NCBI taxonomy): domain Eukaryota; kingdom Metazoa; phylum Chordata; order Testudines; family Cheloniidae; genus Eretmochelys; species Eretmochelys imbricata. Next base: position 10,782,822 of record NC_135593.1, on the reverse strand, counting down.
GTCTGTCCCAACCTCTGTGTTCCTCACTCATGTCAGTCATTGGCCATCCACAGTCCACACACTCTACCCTCATGGACACAGGATCCACCCCACGGTCCTCTCCAGCCTTCCCAGCCAGAACACGCTTCCTCCTGCCTGCCTTCGCCCTGGGTAAGTGCTGCTCCAAACCTCAGACAGGCCTTGGAATTAGAGACCAGCTGACCTGCTTGGAGCCGATAGAAGCCCCAGCCCCACCAGAACTGTGAGTGAACCCTTGCCCTGAGCCCCACGCCTCCCACTGGGGCTGGAAAACGCCTTGAGGAAATCTGGCTGCTAGTTTTGGTGCTTAAAGGGGGGCTGATCCCTTTTGAAAACTTGGCCCATTATACTTTGCTTCCAGCCTGGGATGCGGGGGTGGGGGGAGTTGTGATGCTAAATTCATTCATGGCTTTAAAGAGCTGTGAGAGCATCTGATGGAAGGTTCAATAGACATACAAAGTGTTTTGTGTGCGCTGTGCCAGACTCTTATGCAGTAGAAGGCAATCACATGAATACACTGGCTTTTATGAATAATAATCGCCAGAAGAAGTGTGTCGGGGAGGAAAGTAGGGCATGAAATGCAGGGGAGTGAGACCAATGCCTGCAGTGACACCATTGAGGATACACACTATGGTGGCTTTCCGTCCTCAGGCTTCAGGGCATGAACTGAATCCCAGCTGGGGTCAGGAAAAAACTCCCGTCGCCTGGATTGAACTGCACACTGAGCTGCATTATTAGGTGGTTAATGCCTTCTTTCGATGAATCCTGCACTGGCCGCTCTGAGATGGGGTCTGGGTCTAGACCCACCAGGGGATTCCTACGTCCGTAGACACTTGGGCCAGGCTGAGTTCTGTATACAGCAATACCCCCTGCAGGAGGAAAGGAAGCAAGGCTGGTGCTTGGATGTAGAGGAGAGAGACGCATGGCTCTCTGGTGGGCGAAGCTCTGGAGCGCTAACCGCAGGGACAAAATGGGGAGCTCTGGGTACGTGCGTGCTGTGTGTGCATTCAGGTTGGTGTATGTACACTTCCATAGGGAGGCTTGACACTCTACTCCCAAGACCGACTCTTCTTCCTGACCCCCTCACCTCCCAGGATGGGCTCTTGTCCTGAGTCCTTCAAGGTCCTCCCTGCCCTCTCTTCCTCCTTGCTTGTTGCTTTGTCTCATTGCTAAGGACCCGGCCGCCGCTCACGCTTTACATGTGCGGTGTCTGACATGTAGGCGTGATCAGGCCGGGAGGTGTCACTCGTTGAGCCTGGGAGTGGTGAGTCTCTGGGGACCACGTGCCAGGATCACTGGCCCCGCACGCATGTAGCTGGATAGGGGATAACAGCATGGGTGTGTCAGAGGACAAGGCTCTGGTGGTGCCTTTATACCCCACCCCGATTCTTCGCAATCCGCTCCACTTTTTCCATCCTCTTTCTCCCCAGCGCTGCCAGTTCCCCGAATATTAATGTTGTTAGCTGTAATTGATCATCTCCTATGCTATAGCTACATGTGTACTGGCAATGCTGTGGTCCCACTCTGCCAGCTGCAGAATGGGGCGCAAAGGGCAGCGTGAGACCTGGCTTTTCAGACGGTTGTTTCTGTGTCTGTGCTGGCAGGTAGCGTCCTTGCATCGCTGTTCCTGGAAAGGCAAGCACAGTCTCTCCTTTGAGGGGCAGCTGGTATTTGAGGCAGGGGGCAGCTACCATGCTAAGTTACTCCTTGATTAAAGATCCTAATCTCCAGGTCTCCCAACATAAAGGCAACCCGGCCCTGCCCAACCCTAGCTCCCAACCAGCTTTTTCCTTTCCTATTCCTTGGGTGCCACCAGCTCACAGACCCATGACAATGGAATGAGCAGCGGGTTAATGAGCTGCTGCTTCTTGAGAACTAGGTTGAAACCCTGATAGGTCACAAATGATATGAGTCTGGCCCAGTCTCAGCCTTGCTCGTGTTTTTGCACATCTCAAAAAGCACCCATGATTGGCAGTTTCTGCTCAGGAGCGGCCCAGGAATGGAGACAGGAGGGGAGGCTGCAGGGCAGGAGCGTGATGCATTCATCGAGCTGGGGGGTGCAGATCGGAACTGGGCTATGCCGACAGGGCTGCAGGTGGGAGCCCAGAACTGCAATCTCTGGGGGCGCTGCAGGCTAGCATTGAAATGCATTGGCAGAGCTGTGTGCGGGTGCCCTGGAAGGGGATAGCAGGAGGCGCTGTGGGTCAGGGGGATTAAGCAGCCTTGGCACAACCATGTACGCCAAGTGGCTGTAAGCCTCTGCAATGCTCTGCTGAGGAGCTGGTAGCATCTCAATAGGTGTCAATAGACACACACCCGCTCTATTTATAACTCTGACAACAGGCCAGAGCTACTTGGCTGGGGGAGCTAATCCCTTACACTGCTCCTCTTTGTCTCCTGCTCCCCGGCTGCTTCCTCCTGGCGGATGCACACGCTTCCCATTCTAGTGCAGCAACTGGAGGCAGTACCCCAGCACAGAGGGCACTTGCGGGGCAATAGCTGGGTTTGTCAGCCAAATGATTACTACTGGGCCATGCACAGTGCAAGCTCTCCCCTTTCCCTAGAGTCCTACCCCGGACATCGTGATCTGTGGGGCTGCCTCGACAGTAAAACCCTATGGCACTAAAGGTGCAGGAGAAGGATGGCCTGGTGGTTGGAGTGCATGCTGGGGATGTGGGAGACCAGGGTTCTACCACAGCCGCCTTGTGTGACTTGGGGCAAATTACTTAACCTCTCTCTGCCTCTGTTCCTTATCTGTACGATGGGGATAATAGCACTACCCTGCTTCTTAGGGGTGTTGTGAGGCTACAGACATTAGACTGGAAGGGGCTCAGATACTGCAACGATGGAGGCTAGATAAGTACCATAGATGGACGTGTTGCACGTACATACAAGGAGGTATGTGGACAGGCGTTTGCATGGCTAGTCTAGGGTTCAAGAGCCAGCATGCCCCTCTCCCCTCAGTGGGTCTGAGAGCCAACCCGCTCCCCTCTGCTTCAGTGCTTAATTTGTAATGAAAGAGGTGCCGGGGCTCAAGCAAGTGTTTTACATTCATAACTGATGCAGCAAGCCCAGAGAGACTGGGGCTATGAACTGCCAAGCTAAGAACTGCCAGGGCTCAGCCCTGGCACAAAGTAAGCACTGCTGTGCTCCCTGGAGACTGTGGATAAATCTGAACCCTGACACGAGGCTGGTGATTTGGAAGGAGTGAATGGAAGCCCATGGGAAGTGTCCATGCTCTGCTCCTCGGGACAGGATTGGGCCTGCGTCTGTCTGTCTCCCCCCGGGAGCCGTCCCGCCTGTGCAGAAACACAGGTTGTTCCTGGCAACCGTTAGGAATGTGTTCGCATCTGGCCGGAGAGAGATGCTGCCATTGAAGAGGCATGTACTTGTGAAATGGGGCAGCTGCCTGCCCTGCCCAGAGCTGGGGAACAAGGAGAGGAGTGTGAGGTCCCCGCTGCCTCTGGAAGGCATCCAGGGATCAGGAATACATGCTTCTGGGGCAGGGTGGGTCTTCCAGGGGTGCGCTAGGTGACTTTGCTGATTTAACAGCCTCCGGGAAATTAATCTGGGTCATGACATTCGGCGAGCAAATGGGAGAGCCGGGGTCTCGTTAGAACCAGGGCTAACGCCGCCAGGGAAATTCACAGTGCAGCTCCCTGCTTCCCGCCTACTTATTATTCCGGGCAAGTAGAGCACAGAGCACAAGTTATGAACACTGCGGCACTGGAAAGTTCCCCTTTGAACACAGCCCTCTCAACGGCCCCACGACCAGCAGCTCTGCCGGCTTGGGGCGCATTCGTGGGTGTGGGGAGACACCAGAAGGCTTGTGGGATGGATATAAGGGTGGCCAGGCAAGCTAAGGTTAGGTACGCAGGTGGGAGTGCAGTTGAACTATGGTGGGCTCGCAGCCTAGCTGGTTGGTATTGGGGGTGTGGGGTGGGGGAGACCCTGTGGGCTCCATGCCCAGCTGGTGGGGAGTTTAGGGCTGATGTGTGGGGGGGGCGGGGGATGAGAGGACCTGGAGTTAGGGGAGGGGACCTGGTGGCCTCAGAACCCTTGGCTAAGGTTCAAGGTAGCTGGTGGCCAAGTGCCCAGCTGGCAGAGCAGTGAGTGGCTGCTCGTGTCCCACCCCACTGGAGCAGAATAGCTCTGATTTAAACACCATATTCAAAAGAGTTTCCCTCCCCCCCTCCCCCCCCACACACAACGCGCACCCTGGCGTGATTTGGAAACAGTACCCAGTTCCTGTGCTCTTATTTGGTTCCAAGCCCGCGTCAGAGGCACCAGCTGGGCTGGGGAACAGGCCTGGAGAGGCAAGGCAGGTGTGAAATCAAGAAAGGATGGTGTCAGCACTTGCATCCCATCCACCAGCTAATCTCTGTCCCCCCCGTCCCCCCCTCCCCCCGCATCAGCCAGTCTTAGGGATGACATCACAACTAAAAGGGGCTCGGAACTGGATTTTTCTAATTAGCAGGGAAGCGCTGCATTGCATGATTCAAGGACTTTTGAGGGTCTCAGCCACTCTTGATTTTTTTTCTCTCTTCCCTTTTGCATCAGCTGCCTGAGTCCTGGGTGATGACCTATATCTGTAGCCAGCCCTGTCACACAAGGCACCTGGGTAATAACTTTTCCCTTCTATTCAAGGATTTACAAACACTCTTAACACATGCTAATTACTAAGCCTTGAATCTCCACACCAGGCAATAACTAACTGAGGCACAGGGAGGTGAAGTGACTTGCCCAAGGTAGCACAGTGAGCCAGCGGCAGAACTGAACATTAAGCCTAGGACTCCTGATTGCCGTTCCCCTGCTCTAACCACTAAAGAACGCTCCCTCCTTGAGCTGAGAATCCATCCCAGCAATCCTGGCTCTCCTCTCCTCTGTTCTAAGCACTAGAAGTCACTCACTCCAAGAGCCACAAACCCTGGTTTCCTAACACCCAGGCCCCTACTCTAACCACAATCACGTCCTCCCCTCTTGGAGATGAGAACAGAACCTTGGTCTGGATTTCCAGTCCCTGGCTCTTTCTGCTTCACCACACTTCACTTCCTCCCTCCCTGCATGCCGCTGAGGAACATGCAGGATAGAACTGAGTGGCTTTGCGCTGCAGGGTTTCCAAGCCACCCTCTAGATCCAAGCTGGGGTAATTTTGCACCCCCAGAGTTTTGGACTGGAACAAGGTTCATTTAAACCCAGTGCGATCCACATGGTTTCACAGCGAAGCTCCAAGCTGAGTCAGCTTTGCCCAAGGAGCCAAGGCCATGACTCAGCCATGGGGTGAGGGTGGAGTCTGGGACAAAACCCTCAACCAGGCAAATAGCTGGTGCTTTATACCCCACTTTCTTTGGGATCCCTCCCCCCGCCCTGAGTGAAGTTGACACTGCCAAAGTGGGCTCTGCAGGCCAGGCTTGGCCCAGGTTCCAGGAACCATGGGAGGGACCCACTGGCTCCTGCCCATTTTAAAAGCAGACTGTGGGCTTCCTCCCAGCTCAGTGGGTCTGGGTTCCCCTCCGCAGTGGAGGTAGACATGGTGATGGAGCAGCCAGCAATGGGGAACCTCCTTGTGCTTGGCTTTATGTACAGGAGCATATGTGCGCCTATCTGCTCCATGCCTGCTGTTTACCCGCTTCCTTCCAGTTAACGTATGTTTCCATTGCTGTCCATCTGTCTCACGCACTCTCTCCATCTCTTACTTTCTCTTTGCTTTGCTCTCTTCCATGCACCAGCAGGAATCTCTGGGCCTGATTCCGCAGCTGACGCTGCAGCCAGTGGCAGTCACTAGCCCCCCGAGGCAGCAGAATTGGGCTCCCCTGGCTTGCTGTAATTGGATCAAGCTGCTCAGCCGGTGATGGCCTTGAATCGCTCTGGGAAGGATGTTGCTGGCCTTCCCCATGTAGACTCTAGCTGGCAAAGGGCAGGTGCTGAGAGCCCACAGCCCAGAGAGGAAGGGAACTCAGATGAATGGGGATGTCAGACATGTGGGTTTGGGCGGGGAGAGCGGTGGAGCTTAAAAGCTATTTTTTCTTCTGCTGAATGTTGATGGGTTTCTCATGTTACTCTGAGGTGCCCTGGTCCCCTGCCCCCTGGTGCAGCTGGTGCCCCATCACTGCCCTCCTGCTTTTGTGGTGCCTGCCCCCCTTGGCCTGCAGTGTCCCACCCACAATTCTGGAGCATAGATTCCGAGCTCACAAGCCAAGATCCCAGTCTCTGGCTGAGATCGGGGTGAAGACCTGGGAGCAGAGATCCAAGTTTGGGACACGGGGTCTGCGTCTGGGGTGAGTGGTTTGGATTAGAGCTGAAAGGCTTCATTTTGGGGGTCTGGGATTGACTTCATTTTTGGGGAGTGGAGTGGGGGAAGGTTTGATTTTTGGCCTTCAGCTTTGAGGCAAGACTCTTGGATGCGGGGTTCGCTTTTGGGCCCCAGTGAAAGGACGAGGGCCTGAGTTTTTGGGGTGGGGCTTTGGCTCTGAATTTGGGGTGACGGTTTGGGTTGCCGTTATCTCAACCAGCTCAACCCTCCTTGAGAACTAACTCCAAAACACGGTTCCCTCTCTGCTTGCTCTGGGCACAGCTGCTGTCTGCCCTCTCCTGGCCAGGCTGCAGCGAGGAGGCATCTCCGGGCCCTTCCCCACTCCAGACCTGTGGGCTTGGCTTTCCTTTCGCCAATCAGACTTCTAGGCTGCATGGAGGGTTTTGCCGTCCCCTCTCAAATGCAGATGCTGCCTTAGTGGTGTTCTCTGCTGCTAGCAGCTTTAGACTGGCGAGAGTTATAGCCTGAGCCCGGAGGAGCAAGACATCCGTGAGGAAGCCGCTGACACAGATGGGGTAACGCTTTCCCGACCAGGATCCTGCTTTTTTTCTTCTTTCTCTTCACCCTTGACAGAGACTCATCAACTCAGGCTAATAATGAGAAAATATTGTCACATTTGTACTGCTTGGGAGCAGGGATTGTCTGGGAGGGAGCCGGCTGGAGTGGGGAAGCGAATGATTTAAGAGGCCAGGCGTGAGAAGCACAGATTACAGTGGCAGAGACCCAGAGCCAGGGGCTGTGAGGGAAAAGCCAACCCTGAGTTGTTCTATTCTGGTTCTCGGGCCACGCCCATCACCGTGGAGTCTGGACACCCGTTACAGAAAATCAGCATGGGCTACCGTCATGAGCACCCAGCACCGGTGGGGTCTATTCTCAGCTCTGCCCTGACGTGTAGCATGGCTCCACTTCTCCATGCCCTAGCCTTGCCCTCTGTAAAACGGGGATCATTGAAACCTCCCGACCAAGGAGGGGCCTTGCGTGGAGCAGGTAGTTAATGTTTGTGTGAGACTAAGTGAACCGTTGTTGCTTTGCATATTGCAGGTGGCGGGAGCGGAGAGAAGCCAGGCAAACCTTGACTGCGCATTCCTCCTGGGTCCATTCACGTCCCAAGGTTCTTCAGGACGATCGTAACATGGTGTGCATGGATGTCGTGCCTTCCATCCCATGGGATTCCAAAGGCAGGCTGCATAAGTCACAACGGCATTTAGCTTTCTCGGTGTACATCAATATATAGGTATAAACAGTCTGACAGATATATCAGCTTTTTGCCCATTATTGAAATGCAGCTACTTCTGGGCTGGAAGGGAGCAGCCATTTCCCAGCGCACAGGAGTTTAGGACAGCAAAGTCAAGACAAATTCGGTACTCAGTTGAAACTTCCAAGTTTTTAGCTTATCCAAATGCTGTTACCCAGGCAGGAATCTGCCTCCTTTTGAAAGTGCCATGGGGCCATTAATGATCTCAGGTGGTCAAGACATCATTTTTATGTCTCTTCTGCAAGGCCCGGTACAGCAGTGCCTCCTAGCATCATGCTGGGGAATTGCCTCTCTCCTAACTCAGTGGGAAGTTTTCCACTTCCGGAGTCCATGTCACCACACCCAAGAATGCCACGGCAAGGTGGCTGCTCCTGGCCTGCCACACAAATACGGCCCATATGTTTATGAATGGCATGCCTGGGCATCCCAGGGTGAAGACGGAGAGTGGGCAGCTGCCAGTCATTCCTGTGTCCAGATAGGTGGCTCACAGGGCCTCAGCAAGAATGACTGATGGGGGTGGTGGTGGGGGGGGAAAGAGTGCTGGTTCCCACTAACACAGGTGGGCAAACTTTTTGGCCTGAGGGCCACATCTGGGCATGTAAATTGGCGGTCCATGAATGCTCATGAAATTGGGGGTTGGGGTGCGGGAGGGGGGTGAGGGCTCCAGCTGGGGATGCGGGCTCTGGGGTGGGGCTGAGGATGACGGGTTTGGGGTGCAGGAGGGTGCTACATGCTGGGACCGAGGGGTTCAGAGGGCGGGAGGGGGCTCAGGGCTGGGGCAGGGGTTGAGGTGCGAGAGGAGGTCAGGGATGCAGACTCCGGGTGGTGCTTACCTCAAGCAGTTCCCAGAAGCAGCGGCATGTCCCCCGTCTGGCTCTTACACGGCGGTGGGGCGCTGGCCAGGCAGCTCTGTCCTGTCTGCTGGTGCCACCCCTGCAGCTCCCATTGGCCATGGTTCCAGGCCAATGGGAACTTCAAAGCAGGCGCTTGGGGCGGGGGCAGCGTGTGGAGCCCCCTGGCTGCCCCTACGCATAGGAGCCGGACGGGGGACATGCCGCTACTTCCGGGAGCTGCAGCGTGCGTGGAGCAGGGCAAGTCCGGGACCTTGCTCCCTGGCAGGAGCTTGAGGGCCAGATTAAAAGGTCCCCTGCAAGATACATCAGGATGGAAACCACCCAGCTGACAGGTGGGTTATTCCCTGTTTGGATCTCTAGAGTCTGGTGTTCGGCTCCTCAACAAACAGGGCTCTGTGCTCCTGCTTCCATCAGCTGAGAATCCTGTGCAGGCATCTGCTCCGCAAACACAACTTCCCCGCACCCACACAGCTAGCACCGCCCCAAAGTGTGAGTGACTCTTCGCACGCCTGTCCCTTCATCTGTCCGTCTCCTGGCCTTTCTCTGCTCTTCCTCCATTGCTCTATTTTCTCCATTCTCGTTCACCCTCCCCCCCACCCATGCGGAGCTCTCTTTCTCATCCATATTCAGAGACACGGTGAGACCTGCCTTGATTTTATCTGCTGTAGGAATACATTGATCCGAGGGCTATAAACCACGGTGTGCAGCCAGCAAACACAAATGCCTGTAGTACTGCATGCAGCAAAAGGGCTTCCAGAGGGACGTCTCTTCTCCATCCCTGCCAGCAGCTTTGGAGCAGAACCGACTCCCAGCTTGGAGCTCCTGAGAGCTAAGGCCTCAGTGGCCCATGCTTTGGGAGTAAGTTTTCCCCCCTCCCCCATGTACTGCGCTCTTCCCTTGAGCTGCAGTGCATGGTGGGAATGATGGCGATCATGTGGGTGAAATTCTGGCCTGGTTCATGTCAATGGGCCCAGGATTCCACCACATGAGTCGTTGCATGGATGGGGGCTGGCTCCCCTCCAGGTCCCCGCCCCAGCTCTGTCACCCTCCTACCTGTCTCACCCAGGGGAGAGGGCATGGGGAGACCCCACCTCTTCCAAAGCTGGAAAAAAGGGAGACTGGAAGGATTCAGGCAACCAGCTCCATTGAGCAGGATGTGATTCCTGGGTGCAGCATACACTGGCTCTCCCCTGGCTAACGTGGGGATGGGATGAGTTCCGATGGTGGAAGGAGATGGTCAGAAGCCCACGCGCCCTAGAGATCTGTGCACATCCCTGCTTGACTCTAAAATGCTTCTTGCTCACTGAACCCTTCGGGCTGCCGTGAGCCCAACCACAGGCCCACCCTGCCTCTGTGTAGAGAGCATGCCTTGCCGCCTTCCTCATCCTGTAGGGCTCAGATACTCCACGGCTGTCACTGGGGTGCCTTAGAGAAGGATGCCCTGCATCTATCCACGGGAACAGCATGGGGAATAGCAGGGCAAGTCTCCCCTCACCACAGTCCCTCCAGCGGGCATCAGCTCAGAGCAGGACGGTCCGCCTGCAGTGACAGCGACGGAGGTCAGGCTCCAGGATCCACTCTGCCCGTGGCATCTCTGCTGAGCCTGCCCACAGGGTGGCTTATCGTTGCCAGCCAAACTGGTGGGGTTTTTGTGATGCGAATGCCTGTCCACAGGGAATGCGACCGGGACCCTGTGAGTAATTGCACAGAAGTGTCTGGAGAGGCAGTGGGCATGTGGGCGGGGGTTAGAAGATGGTGTGAGCGAGATGTAAGGAGGAGCTAGGAGCATGGTTTGAGAGGAACGATCCACAGGATGGGGAGCAGTAGGTGTGAGTGAGTGCAGCAGAACAGAGGGAGGTGTGATTGGAGGCGCCGGGAGAGGGGTAGGCCTGGGGCAGCTGGTATGTATCTGGAAAGATGGTTACATTGGTTAACATGGTCATGGGGGAGGAGAGGTGGGTATGGGGCATGTATGACATGATCAGGGCTAGCCACAGCCTTGCAGAGCATGAGATGTGGTCAGGACGCTGACAGTGGGGCACCCCATCTCTAGCCCCCTTGCAAAGCAAATACCACCTCTGTGAGCTCTGGCCGTGACACAATAGCCCAGTCCCTGAGCCCTGAAGCGGGACCTAGGGAAGGAAGAAGCTGCCTTTGGCAGGCCATGGAGAGACAGCAGCCAGGCTGTGGGCCCATTCTGCGCCGGTGTGCCTGCGATACGGGTGGCGGGGAGAGGTGGATTCAAATGCAAGGCTGTTTCTGGCTGGCTGGTGGTTGGGTACCGGGCTGGGCCAGTGTGGGTGATGCTAGGTTGATGGTTCCACTGGCCCAGGAGCTAGGCTGCTTCTGCATGACAGAGACTGCTGTAAGTCTCTTGGCATGTGTCAGACCAGCTTCCCCGCACCCCCATCAATTACACTGCAGCACCTCAGCAAGCGGCTTCATTGCCAGGGGAGAGGAGTTCCCCAGCAGCCTCGCTTAAGTGGAGCGATTACTGCCACTCTTCACGCTGTCCCCTCCTCCATCTTCTTTTGCTCCCCCCTCTCTGCCTCTCCTCCATCTAATTTGTCATCTTCTGCTTCCCTTTGTGTCTCCTCCACTTTCTCCTCTCCATTTCTCTCTCTCTCGCTCCTCCATTCTGTCCCTTTCCTTGCTGAGATAGGAGGCTGCAGCCCACTCTTGGATCAGACCAAGGTTGCTGGTCTAATTCCCTCCTGGCGTGGGGCTGGCTGCTTGTTTCAGAGGCAAGTGCCCAATTCCTCTGACTCTCTGCTCTAATTGTGCTGACTGGAAAGGGCTGTGTCTGTCAGTGCTGCAGGGACGGGGTCACCCGGCTCTTGGCTACAGGGCAGAGCTGGCCCCTTGCTATCGACAGCACTGACAGCGTCCCATTCCTTAGACCCAGCTCCTCACTCAGCCTGGCCCTTGAGTCTGCTCCCTGAACTTTAATCCAGCCAATTAACTCATTTGCTTCTGGTCCTTCATTGCACCTGCTGTACTGCCAGCACCCATTAGCCAAGCAGCAAGGACCCGGGGAAATCAGAACACGCTCAGCTGCGCAGCGGGGTCGTTCTCCTGGCTGATTCCAGTACTTAGAGTGCAATCTCCTTCGGGCAGGGACCATGGTTTTTTTCTGTTTGTGCAGCACCTGGCACGCTGGAGTTCTAGATGCTTTTGTAATACTACTCACGATAATGCAGCCAGCCGCACAGTATGGGCTTTTCCCCTGCCTCACCTTGGATGATCAGCAGCAGCCCAGGGGAGAAGGAAAACCTGCCACAGGGAAGAGGACCTCTGGTCTATCCCCTGCTCTCCTGTCAGATGTCTGGGGCTTTGTTCATCTGCTTGGCTAGCAAAAAACCCAGAAAAGCCTCCTTGAGAGAGTGATGCCAGTGTCTAGCTCTGTTGGAACCCACTAGGGTGACTGCCTGGACCAAACACCCCCACCTGGGTTGGCTGGAATGTCTCATGTTATACACCGAGGTGCTGAATTCACTCACTGAGCCCTCCTCATTCTCTTTGGCTCCCTGTCCCCAGGTCCTGCTGCTGCACCGAGTTAATATTGATATTTTCCAGTCCTTACGTTTGCTCCAGCCTGACGGGTTTGTTAAATGTCTCAGGAGCCCCTGAGCCGTCTCTCTCCCTCCTCCTTTGGTTCTCTTGATGTTGTCACTCTCCTGTCTCTTCCACCCAGTATTTGCTTTCAGGATTTATTTGAACTGTAACAATCAAAGTGGGGAAAAAATACCCGGTCCCCCCGCAGCTCCTCCACCACTCCACCCTGAGCGCAGCACTGAGGGATGCCCTGACGTCTCTGTGAGGTACAAAGGCTCCAAATGCCTTATCCAAAAGGCACCTGCTTTTCTTGCAGGCTCACAATGCCCTTTGTGGCTGCCGCCTCCTTCTTCTCAAGGTTTTATTTATAGTCTGTCTTGCTCTCGCTTTCTCTCCGGCACAGCTGAGCTGCTGAACTCTTAATATCTTGGAAATGCTTCTTTGTCAGCTCAGCTATGCTCAGGCATTGGAAAGGTAGCAGCTAAAAGGGAGGAAAAAATCACCTCAGGAACTGCCAAGGGTCCTCACTAGCACCGCTGATTGCTTCAGCTGACTGCCCAGTGCTTGTGGGAGCTGGCACGGGGGAGTCTCAGCCCTGCTACTTTCTCATCGCTGGTCACCTCCCGGATCCAGGGCAAGAATGAGCTGACTCCGCTAGAGCTGCGTGCATCTAGGCTGAGCTCAGGAGTGGCGTCACTGGTGTCACAGGGATGGGAACAGATTCTCCTCAGGAGCCTGGCCCAGATCCTCCACACTATCTAGGTGCCTAATTCCCATTGATGTCAGTGGGAGTTAGGTGCCTCGGTACCTTTGAGGATTGGGCCAGTGTGGGTGATGCTGGGTTGATGGTTCCACCGGCCCAGAGTTGGATGGTGCAGGAGAGCGAGTCCACTTCTCACGTGGGAGAAGTTGAGCCCTTATGGGTTGGGGGGAGGGGCGGGAATGGAGTCTGAATCTCCTTCCCAGACATCACTGTGAGTTTTCCAGGCAAAGGACAGGAGCTAGGCTGCATTGCAGAAGAGGCTCCATCTCTCCCTCAGCACTGGGTGCTTCTGCCTCCTTATTACCCTCCTGTAGGTTTATACAGGTGCCCCTAAAGCCCCCTGTGCAGTCAGCAGTCCCAGCCGTGAGGGCAGAGGGCGGAGTCCAGCCCAAGCCTCCCGCAGCGGAGACGCGAGGCAGCACGGGCTGTGTTGTCTGGCTGGCCACTCAGAGAGAACCTCTGGGTCTGGCTGTGTCCAGCAGACTCATTAAGAAATGTATTAGCTGATCCCCCTCTTCTCTAGCCCAAGCGTGAGTGCAGGGTCTGGATGGCCTCCCCTGAGGCTGGTATGTAACTCCCCACGCTTCCTCCCATGAAATTGATTCCCCAGAGGTGCTCCTCATTCCTCCTGCCTGGAGAGGACTGAATGCTCCTTCCCCAAGAAATCTGGGCTAGTCCATCCCTCGCTGGTGGAAGGGAGGAGCCACTGGAGGGAAACAGCAATGGGTGCAAGGCTTGCCCTCGCCAAACCAGAAGGGGGTGAGGCTGGGGCAGGGGAGAAAGGGAAAGGGGGGGGGCAGTGAATCTGGCAGGGACGGTGTGGAAGGAGCAAATCAGAGCTATAGGAGCAGAAGGGGTGAAATATGCAAGTGGGGGAGTGGGATAAACTGAATGGCAGAAGGGGACGGGATACAATAGCACCTGGAGAAATGACCCCCCCAGGCAGTGTGGTGAGTAAATCAGTTTGAATTGAATAACACCACCTAGTTCTTATCCATAGATCTCAAAGCACTTCACAAAGAAGGCCAGTATCATTATCCCCATGTTACAGATGGGAAAGCTGAGACACAGGCAGGGGAAAGACTTTCCCAAGGTCACCTAGCGAACCAATGGCAGAGCCAAGAATTGAATCCAATGCTCCAGGGTCCCAGTCCAGTGATCTATCCAGTAGGCCACACTGCCTCCTTTTGGTACAAATGCTTTGTGGTCCTGAGTACTAATGGCTCATGGGAATACGTATGTTGAGCATTATTTCCCCCTTTTCCCGAAGACGTGATAGCTAGCAGCTGCAGGAGCACCTCTTTGGGATCGACATAGACACTCAGCCACTGTGTCTCAGAAAACATGGAAGGCTTGGACACTGCAGCCTCAGTATTCACTGTTGCCTAGGTTCCTTGGTATTTCTCTCCTTGCTGGTCAGTTTCCTTGTGCTGCAGTGAAGTCAAAGCTGAACAAAACTATATCTGGGCTGGCCCTAATCTTCAAACACAGCAGGCGGCCACAGGCTGAAGCTGGGATCTCAGTTTGTTTGTAATCTTTAAAGGTGTAAGTCAGCCGTATGGAAAGAGCCAGCACAAAGGCCAGGCCCTACTCAAGTCCTATTTCAACCCGATTGTCAGGATTGAAGTGAGCATAGGCTTACACGGCTTATAGGCCATGTTCTGGTCCCACTGCAGGGGGGCACTTCACCCCACAAGGGAATGGCACAGTGGGAGAGGATGAGGGCTTGAGAGCCCTGCAGGCTGAAGCCCTCTGTTTGCCCACAGAAGAAGGACAGCATGGGCAGTGGCCATACAGGCACCCCACTGCCCTCTTTGCCCCATCTAGTCTACCAGTGCACCCCACCCTTGACCTACAAGGACCACCGTTAAGGTGGAGGGGGCGATCAGCCTGTGTTTCAATGCTATGATGACTGGTGCTACAATACAGAAATACAGTTATGCCTTAGAGAGAAGGATGGGTAGCTAGGTGGACAGCTGGCATGCATGCTGGTTGGCAGGTAGGTAGAGTGATGGCATGCATGGTGAAAGGTAGGTAGGTAGGTGGCATGCATGGAGATTGGTTGGTTGATAGGCAGACAGCTGGCATGCAGGGTGAGAGGTCATCAGTCATTCCTTGGTCTCCAACTGTCACTCACCCTGGTGAAGCCAATCAATGCCAGTTGGTTGTGTGATGTCATCTGTCCACAGGGAATTTGACTGAGCCCCCCTCCCCGCCCCCCGGCCCTTTGGAGCCCCATTAACCAATGTGGAGGTGCTGCAGCTCCTCTGTGATTTTTCCCCCCACCTAGTGCACCCAGAGCAGGAAAACTGCCTGAACCTACAGCTGCTTGGCTTGCTCGCCCCCGGGCTCCAGTGCTGAGAGAGGTCACTGGAGGAGGCATTGAACTGTCCCCCCCATCGGCGTCTCCAGCCTGCCAGCAGATCTGCCTGTGAATTTAGGCTGGAGACAGGAGACCTGAGCCAAGGAGACAAATGTCCCAGGATTGAGTAGCAGAGCATAGGGCTATTGGTGGAGCAATGTGCGGGGAGCCCAGGGATCAGTGTGGGGACTATGGTGCCTTTCAGCTCACAGTCCAGGGACTGCAGTCCTCTTGGAGCAGGCGTCCCTCCATGGCAGGGTTGGTGGAGCGTGCATGCAGAGCAAACAACGAGGTATGGCCAGTATTTCCCAAAGGGGACCACTGATGGTGGTGGTGGGGGGGGGGGCGGAAGAGGGATGCAGTTTTGAAAGCCCAAATTGAAACACCTCAAAGGATTTCCAGAAACAGCTGAGCTCCTGTTGGCTTTCATTAGTGTTGTGGGTGCTGGCAATCAGGCCCTGCGGAGCTGTCCTAAGTTGCCCCCCCCCCCTCCCCAAACGAAGATGCCCAAATCAATGAAAAATTGAGGATAAGGACTAAGAGGGGAGCACCCTGCCTGTTCCTCTCGCCGGGGCCTGGGGGAGGGAAATTAATAAAAATAACCACCAAAAAATAAACACGCTCACCCAGCGAGAGGCTGCCATCTGCTGTGTGGGCGTGGGAGCACGAGATGCATTGCTGGCACCCGGCGAGGCAGCTTGGCTAGTGGCGATGCCAAGTGATTTAGTGTAAGGGCAGGGATACACCGCGTTCCCCTGGGATTCCTCAGCAGTTGGCTCCCTTCAGTTCCTGTTCTTCGCCGTCCCCACCGCAGCGTGATGGGGCCGAAATATGGCACTGCACCCTTCCCTCTTCTCTCCCCATAGGACTCTGGGGATGGTGGTTGCTGGGCAGCAGGGGGCCGCGTTGCAGACTGCTGAGGGGTCAACAGGTAGGACTGTAGGTATGGACAGGCAGCCCAGACGGGGTGAGCTCTGACTGTGCCAAGGGAGAAATGAAGAAGTGAGCACACGCAGCTCCAAGTGGAGTCAAGAGGAGCTTCAGGAGTTTCAGATCTGTGTCTGTCTCAGTACCCTGCCTGTGGCTCCCTGTCCCTTGCCATCCCCTGCCATGTATTTCATTTACTCTCCCTCTCTCTCTGTCACTTGCACACACTTCGATCCAGAAAAGATCTTCCTTTTCCTCCTCAAAACACAAAGCAAACCCCAGGATGTCCCTGTCCAGGCAGCTCTGGTGCCCGTCGCAATTACCCAGCCTCCCCTGCTTCTCCGCTAGCTGGCTCACAGGGAATACATTCTGGCTGGTGTCAACCCCTTCGCTCCTCAATTAGTTGCTTTAAAAAAAAAGTGTTATTGAATATTTTCGAAGCAATGGTGTTTCCATGGTACCCAGTCAGGAGGTGTGTTTCCGTAGGTTTGCTGCTTCACAGGGATCAGTGAGTACCAGAGATTGGCCTGAATTGACTCTCTCCCTGCTCTACCACTCATTGACACACACACGAATGCACACAGGTGTTCACATGCACACCCGCAGAGACACACGCAAGCAATCACACACACGGGTGCATGCATGCTCATATACACATATGTACTAATACACAGACATGTGCATACTTGCACACTCATGGCCATTCACGCTCTGTCCCCCACCTCTTGACAAAAAAAGTTCCCTTTAATAATTCAGTGGTGGTGGTGGTGATGGGGTAATTGATCCTCATTTAATTAAGAACCTAGGAGAAGGGGAATTGGACACAGTCTTGCTCTTGCCCAAGGAGGAATAAAGCAATGGGTACGGAGCAGCAAATGAGTGCATCCCAGTGATTATGGCACAGAGCCACAGGGTGCTGATGAAAGGTGCCCACCCAGCACTCAGGAAGGACCAGGAGTTCGCCAGCCCAGTGGCTCAGTGGCAATCATGCTGGACACCCAGTCTGGGGAGCAGCCAAGGTCTGTTATAACTGGACACAGCTCCATGAGAGTCAAGGAAGTTGCACCTGCTTTTGCCCCTAGTGACTTTGGCCTACAATGATTGCAATTTGAGAACCTCTAGCCTAGTGATTAGAGCTGGGTGGCAGAACTCCTGTGATCTGTTCCTGACTCTGCCACTGGCTCACTGAGTGCCCTTGAGCAAGTCACTTCCCCTAGTGCTTAGAGCACTGGATTAGGACTCAGGAGATCTGGATTCAGTTCCTGACTCTTCTGCGGGGTGAACACGGGCAAGTCCCTTCCCTGCCTAGTGCCTCAGTTTCCCCATCTGTAAAATGGAGGTGATTCTAACCTCCTTTGCAAAATGCGGTGAGATCTATGGATGAAAATTTATGTACGAGCTAGGGGTTATTACAATGGGCTGGGAATATTAGGCTGACCTACGCTTGGGGTCCTATTGTGCTCTGGTCCCCTCTCCCATCTTAATGCTTCCACTGCTCAGGGCAGGATTTTGTCCTCAATCTCGAAAGCTGCTGCTGCTTCTTGGCTCCTCCCAGTGGAAATTCCCTGTTCGTTCTGTGAGCAGAGCAGAGGGGCTGCTACTGGAGTTCAAGGGCCAGATTTGCAGGGGACAGGACCCTCCCCTCACGCACACGCCATCTGCCCCCACAGCAGTGTTCTCCAAAGGGAGTCTCATCAGCTGGGCCGTAGAGTTGGCAGCATCTCGCAAAGCCCCAAGGAGGGGACAGGTAAAGCAGTTTATTCCCCTTGGCCAGGAGCAGAAGGGGCAGCTACTCCAGGGACACCTTGCTTGCTGTGCAGAAGTGCTGCCACAGAGCGAGTGATGCATCATCTGGAATCTCGCCCTCCATGACCATTGTCCTTCTTAACCCCGAGAGCCAGAGCCAGCGTGAGCCTGACCTCAAAGGCACCGTGTTCTCCTGCAGAAGGCAGTGCCAGCAACCCCTCTCCACTGAGGGAAACAAAAGCTCTGCTACTCACTGCTGGAGGGGAGCAGAACAGCAGCACATCACTCAATGGCCTCAGCAAGAGGCGTCTGTTCTTCTCTGCGCATCAACATGGGGGAATGAGATTTTTTGATTGCTGGCAGCCCACCTACCCCATCCTTCTTCTCCCCTCCCCTCCCCGAGCCCCGGTACATGTGACAAAGAGCTCTGCTGCTCTGAGCAGATGGGGGGAAAGGAGGCTGAGCCGAGTGATGAGCGTTCCCGAGCCCACGGGCAAGGTAAGGTGGCCCTGAGTCACAGCGCTCTGACGGTGCAAACACCTTGCTCACGGGAAGAGGGGCAGGGCTGTGGGAGGGGTGGGGGGGCGAGTGCGTCAGAAAGAGAGCTGCAGATGGGGGGGGGAGCGAGGGATGGACAATGGGAGAGCGGGTTTGTACACACTCATTAGAGGCACTAATTGGAGGTGATTAAGCTGGGGAGGAGATTCTGTAGTCAGCACTGACACACATGTAAGGCAGTGCCAGGTCCTTGCAATGTGGCTCTGGCTCATTCCCACGTCACCCTGCTCTGCTCCTCTGCAAAATTTTCTCTGCTGTGAGCTGAGTTCTAGGGAGAAATGATGCATATGGGTTGGGGGGAGCAGAAGAAGGCGGGACATGGCACTAGGCACTGCGATGCACGGCACAGGCCTCCTGCACTTCAGCATGTGTTAAACTTTAAGCCCTATTGACTTCAGTGGGATGGGAGGACCTGCTTAACTTTCAGCCCGCACAGAAGTGCTTTGCTGGGTAGGGATGGACTTAAACATGCGTTTCAGTGCTTTGCTGAATCAGGGCCTCTGAGGAAAGGGAGAGGGCGGGTAGGGTAACCAGATGTCCTGATTTTATAGGGACAGTCCTGATTTTTGGATCTTTTTCTTATTTAGGCGCCTATTACCCCCCACCCTCTGTCCCGATTTTTCACATTTGCTGTCTGATCACCCTAAGGGTGGGGTCCACAGGGCCTGCCTGGGACATGAATTTGTCTCAGACCCTCACACAGCAAGCTGACTGGGGATCCCGGTTTACTGACTCCAGGAGGATGCAGGGCTCTGGGGCTGGAATTTGGCAGTGCGGGGAGGGAAGAGAGCTACTTGTGGTCTGATGCTTAGGCCACCAAGCCATCCCCTCTTGGGAATGGGCCGCCCCCTGAAGCTCTGCAGGTTTGGATGCACTTCTCTGCCTCTCTCCTCTTCTGTGGGCTTCCTCTCTTCCTCACTTGCTTTCCCAGCTCAATTTGGCTGCACGTGTGGCTGCAGTCTTGATTGTTCCAAGCGCCTTTCTCTCCAGTCCCTGCACCCGCCTCCCGGGGCCCCTCGGAGGCCAGAGACACGTCGGAGGTGGCTCTAGTGCAGCAGCAGCTCCAGGAGCATCTGAATCCCCCTGGCTCTGCTCAGTCGTCAGCTCGACAAGCTTCAGGGGCTGGGAGCTGTCAGGTGGAACTAATGCGGGTGCTCCGAGGCCAAGGCCAGGGACGCGGGGAGGAGATCCCCATCAAAGCCAACGTGGAATGGGCCTGTCAGCGGGAGCCCAGAGAGCCGGAACGTGGGCCTGACGGCTGACTCTGCAGTCCGGGAGGCTGTACCAGAGCACGCATGATTGGAGACAGGGCTCCGGAGCATGGGAGGAGGTGGTGTGAACAATGACACTGCACCAGTCTGAGCACCCGGGGTTAAACCAGCAGTAACACTGGGGTTAGCCACTCAGATTAAGCGCTAAACAGTGAACTGAAACCAATGCAGTTAATCCAGTGCAACCCCCCGCCCCCGTGTGGACGCTCTGGTTTCAGTTTAAGAGGGGTTTATCTCAGTTAAGCTTGAATCAGTTGGGAACCAGAATCAGAGTGTCCACACAGGGCTTTGCGTTGGATTAACCTTACTGTTGGTGAAGCAGATTCAAGTTAAGCCAGTGCAACGTTCCCATGTTCTCCTGCTTCCCGAGACCATTGTGCCGGGAGTCAGCCGCGGCTCCCTTCTGCTGAGCACTGGGCCCGACCTGAGCACTGGGTGGGGACCTAGACGCCTCCCTGTCAGGACTCCATCCTGTGATTAGAAGAGGCATTAGGCTGCTTATCAGAGAGTAATTGGCAGTTTTCCTTTTATAATCTCTTGGGGCAGGGAGACCACTGGACATGCAGTAAAACAGAAGCACTTAGGTGACATCATACTACTTAAGGATTATTTTAAGGAGGAAGAATGTAGGACACCTCCATAGTCCCTCAGTTTTTTAAAGCCCAACTCTGCTGGCCTGCTGGGATTCTTTGAGTCAACAGTTCCCCTCCCCTGCTCTGGTTTAAAGGTTTCTTCAACAAGCTCCTTGTGAGCCTAATACATGGAGGTGAATCAGCATATAGATTGAAGAGCTAATAGAACAGAGCTAGAGATGATGGGAACAGCTTCCAGAGTGAAACCTGCTTATGAATGGAGTGAAATGATGAGCAGACAGTCAAACTGGGGAAGGGAAGCTGGACTTTGAAAGGGGAAGTCCCTCCTTTGTTACTAAGGAGGACCTACAGGGAGATGGTGCTTAGTGTGTAGAGTATGAATGGCGAAGGCATTTCCAGGGTTACCATTGTCTTGGCTGGAGGGAGCTGTGGTAGGAGGGGGAACATGGCAGAGGGATCCAGGAGGGGCCAAAACTCATTTATTCTTCTAAGTATTTGCTCTTTTACCAATTGTCACACTATGTCTTTTATCAGCTGGGGGGTGTTGGTGAAAAATGAGGTGGACCCATGCGCTGCTGTTTATCCACAGAGCAGGATTAAACTCTCCCCCCCACCCCGCAACCAACACACTCCACCCCCTGACCCAAAGGGCCATTGTTCCTCACGGTGGCCTGGCCAGGCCTTGGCCTCAGCTGAGTCTGAAACCAAGGAGGCTGTTTGGGATGGTGGTTTCCATGCTGGGGATACTCATCCACCAGGAACAGGACAGAGATCCCACAGCTCATTTCACATAGGCCACTGGCCAGCTGTCAGGTGGCTGGAGCTGGTTTAGACTCAAGCTGGTGGCCTAGAGGCCAGGCTCTGTCCCTTATTCCCAGTTATTCTTCTAAGGAGGCCTCTCTGTACAAACAGCTGCTGCTCAAAGGGGATGCAGAGATTACTGTCAGGGATGTATTCTGATGACGTAGGGGCTGCTTGTGAGTC
This sequence comes from Eretmochelys imbricata, assembly GCF_965152235.1. NCBI lineage: Eukaryota > Metazoa > Chordata > Testudines > Cheloniidae > Eretmochelys > Eretmochelys imbricata. The sequence goes on along the minus strand of NC_135593.1, from coordinate 10,761,623 downwards.
AAGTCTGTTGCTCAGACTTGCCATCCATGTGAACCTTGTTACTAAGTAACAAGGTAATGGGACATCAGACTATGAAGTTGCAACACCATCTCATTATAACACTGTAAGGTTATGCTCCAAATAAACACAGACTTCCTCAATTGTTCCAGGGCCCATGGGGCACAAGAGATACCTCAACACAGAGGGACCTGTAAGGTGGTGGCACCAAATAAGTGCCAGGAGTAGTTGATATCATCCCAACAACATAGGGCCAAACTCCCTGCTGCAGTGACTCCATGAGCTTCAGGGGTGTTGTCTCGCAAGAGGATTTTGCCCCAGATTTTTATTGTGGAAACAAGACATCAAAGGGGACAATGTGATGGAGTGTCTATAACATACTGGCCCTGAAGGGTTTAATGGAGGCCAGCTGGCCCAATTATCCTAATAGGCTGAAGGCTGAGAGGAAAGCCCTAATTAGGGGAAGCTCACCTGTGTGGGAACAGCAGGGCTTCTATAAAGCCAGGAAGTGGCCCACAGCCGAGAGGCTGTAGGGAGGTAATCTACAGCTGTTTCCTGGGGAAGGGGAGGGGTGTTTGGGGGCTGTAGTGCTAAGTAGCCCCAGCTCCTCACTGGGAGGAGGACATAGAGTGGTTGGCAAACCTTAGAGAGGACGAAGTGCTGGGGAGTAGGCAACAAGCTTGGGGACTGAATAGACAACTGCATGTTGTAGGGTCCCTGGGTTAGAACCTGGCATAGAGAGCAGGCCTGGGTTTCTCTCCCTGCCACTGGGGAAGTGGTACTGGTGGGGCAGTGAACTGGAAGCCTGTCTGGGTTGCTGTGGGAGTAACCGAGACTGTGAAGGACTATACCTGGGCTGGGAGGGGGGACCCTGAGTGACCTGGCCAGAGGACTGAGCTCTGAAGAGGCTGCTGTGGTTCCTGGAGTGAGAGAGAGGCAGACAACCAGTGACCGAAGGATGGCATGACACTGTGCTAACTGCGGAAGAGGGCGTTGACCTCAAAAGCTAATCACCAGAGAGATCATGAGGCAGCATCAGACAAGCGGTAAGTGGATCACTGTGTCACAGAAACGGAGGCAGACTTGCCTCCTAAAGCAAGCCCTGTACCAGTGGTGTTCAACCAGAGTACCCTGGGGATACACAGAGGTCTTCCGGCGGTGTGTTAACTCCTCTAGATATTTGCCTAGTTTTACAACAGGCTACATAGACAGCAGTAACCAAGTTGTAACAAACTAAAAAGTCATACAGACCATGACTTGTTGATACAGCTCCATGTCATTCACACGGAAATGCAAGTATTTACTTTCCAATTGATTTATTTTCTTTTTATATGGTAAAAATGAGGAAAATCAGCAATTGTTCAGTAACAGTGTGCTGGGACACTTCTGTATTATGTCTGATTTTTGTAAGCAAGTACTTTTTAAGTGAGGTCAAATCTAGAGGTATGCAAGACAAATCAGACTCCTGAAAGGGGTACAGTTGTCTGGGAAGGTTGAGAGCCACTACCTGGGGGACACTTCCTATGCAGAGCACTGGCCTTCACACCAGTAGGAACTCAATCCCCTAGCTGTTTCCTCTTTGCCTGCCTGCCCCATCCTCAGCTCTGACCTCACTTTCTTGTAGGAGCCCCACCCAATATGCTCTTGTGCTAGTTGGCCCTTTAAATGGGAGAAGGATAGCAGCAGCCACCTTGAGTGTCTTGCATCTGATGGTTGTGGGTTGCATCTTTCCTGTCCTTTTAGCTTGTGAGTATTTTTTTACTCCATATAGTTCTCTCCGTCTAGGGTTTATATGCCTGGGCTGTGATCTTGCTGAATCTCATGTGCTAAGTAAGGTTGTATCTAGCCAGTCCTTGCAGCGGAGACAGGCAATAAATGTGCAGGAGGTGGTTTAGGCAGGCTCTCTCAGAACTGACTGTCTGTATGGTGCTCTCTAAATGTATTGTAACTGGATGGTGCATTGTCTAGGAAATGGACCTGTTGAGAGTGGATGTCAGCAACAGGGGGTAGCTGGGTTGTTTTACTGCAGAGTAAACAGGACCAACCGAGGTTCAGTGTCTCCTAATATTGTACCAAGTGGTTGATTTGGAAAGCATCACTTTAAGCCGGGGTGCCCAATCTAATACATGGGCCATAAATAGCCCACCAGAGCATTTCATAAGGCCCGGGGCCTGCTTCACCACAATATATTAATGGCCAATTTATTAGTGTTTTCTCATGTTTACCTTTTAGTTTAGACAAGTGTGTAAATAGACAATACATAGGCTGTTTCTAGCTAAATATAAAGCAACCTGAACTTAAAATATAAATCAATACAGGTGACTCTAAATCTTATTAAAATATGTAGAATCTGTGGCCCACCCAAGGTTGTGCTTAAGTTTGTGATCCTCCTGTGTAATAAGGTTGGGCCCTACTGACTGTAAGCCGTGAGTAATTCAGCCCTGGTAAAGGCTCCCTGAGCTCTCATTTACTTCAGAGCTCCTTTCTGTTCCAGTCACTTAACTTGGGTCTGGATTGGGGTAGCTAGCATCCAAAGTTTGGCAGCATTTGGCTCAAACTATAACTCTGGCTCCACAGTAAGATTACCTAAGGGGAAATTTACCATGCTGCTAATAGAGTGAACAGCTGGTTCTCCATGGGCTTTGCATTGGCTCTTCACAGGGGTTATGGCCAATGGACTCTGCCTCAGCCTTTCAGGGTGCCAGAGATGGTTCCTAAGCAATGGTGCTGAGTCACACTATGGTATTCGGATGTGGCTGTAGATTGGAGCTTTCACAAAGGCTGAGGAATTCTGGGCTGACATGCCAGTTCTGGCTAATCTTTGACATTTATATATTCATGCCCCATGATCTGCAGCTCTCTAATGCTTTACAAACATTCATGAAAGAAGCCATGCCACCCTCCTCTGAGAAGATAGGGAAGTCTGATCCCCCCATTTTACAGACAGGACAACTGAGGCAATGGACAGGAAAAGTGAATGGCCTAAAGCCGATGTGACTTGTGGGGGTTCATCCAGACCAGTGGGGCTCTCACTGCCTGCCCTGTAAGCCTGGGTGCCTCTCTGCTGTGCAGCTTTGGCTCAGAGCCCTGACCCAGCGGCCTGCTCCCAGCACAGTGGTCTCACCCTGGCTTCCATCAGTCCAGTTACTCCTTGCAAGGTATCCCCAACAACCCTTCCGGTCCAGAATCTCTCCAAAACTCTCTCCCTGGCACTGTGCAGTCCATCCTACTGCACATTCAGTCTGCTGCCTCCAAAGAGCCAGTGACCCCAACAGCTTATTAGCTCAGCTGGGGTTAAACACCTCACCTTAATACATGGCATTGAGATGGTTGGTAGGAAAAATAGGAATAAGGTTATTAACAAAGACCGTAGATGAAAGTCATTTCAAGCAAGAGTGAAAGATAGGAAAGGGTTACCAGCAAAACACAAAACAGGGTTTTTAGTGTCTAAAAGTAAAATCTAGCAAGATACACCTTTGCCTACTACACTTTCTTACACTGTCAGCATTCTCCAGCCTGTTTAGCAAGATGACCCACCTTTCACTGATATAAAGGGCTGATAAATCCCCCAACATTTACCTTTGTCTTCAAATTCAGCAAGCCCTTCTGGAGAGGGGTGGGGGGGTGTCAGCTTTCCCTGTCCGCCAGGGAGCCAATGCCATGTTAACTTTGCAGTCTCCTGTGATTCACAATGCATATGATTTTCCTGCAACTTTGGATGCAAATGAATAGCTCACTGTCCCTGTTCTTGGTGGCAATTGAGCCTGAGGTGTTGGCCTGTCTGGAAGAAAAAACTTGTTTTGCCTCCTTTGTCTGTTTACAGGCTCCAAAACCTAACCCCAGAGCAGTCCATAATTTCACCATACAGCATCCTGAGGCATTTCACAGTGATATTAATGGCTTGCAATAGATCACTTGGAAACCACTACCAGGCTAGTGTCCATTCCATAGCATATATTACAAGACATCTTTCAAATGAATATCATGACAACAGTGCATGAGGGGTATTGAGCTGGCCAGCTGAGCTTCACTGTTACATAGCAGGGAGCCTTTTGCCACCTGGCATTGGGGAGCTGGCAGGATCACAGCCAAACAGTGAGCTATTGGCAGGGCCAGGAATAAAACCCAGAAGTCCTGACTACAGTTCTGGTGGTGATCACTAGGCAGCCTTCCCTCTTAGCATTAGGGGTGAATTCAGGAGGCCTGACTTCTCACCTAGTCTCATCACTAGACTATAGTCCCTCCAGCAACCAGCTGTAGAACCCAGGAATTTTGACTCTGAATTCCTTGTTTGCCGGTAACACTTAACAGTCCCCTCCCACACAACCCCCTCCCCTGCCACCAGAGCAATTAAAAGTCAAATTAACCATAAAAATACAATGGACCATGTAATGCTGAACTTTTACCAATAAGCATGTTGCAGACTGGCACAAGCAGGTGACCCTCATCCACTCTCTAAGCCAATCCGATTGGAGGGTGATGTATCTTTTTAAACCGTTGCCTAAGCAACTGTCACTCTCAAGGCAGCATCCATCAGGCTGAGCATCTCTGAGCCATAGTGCATATGAGCCATTATCATTCCTTCAGTATAGCCAAGCTGCAGTAGGCAGCATTCATTTAAGTCCCTTAAGGGATAAATGTGACTCATATCACCTTGCAATTTATCTAGCAGTGGGCATAAATACCCCATGGCATAAGTATAATCGCACTGACATAATCTCCTCACCTAGCAGCGCTAGCCGTGAAACGGATGACCCCTCCAGAGACCCACGTCCAAGGAAGATTTCAGTGGAAAACAAATAGTTTTAGAAACCAATGAGTTCTGCTAATTGAGTTTATCCTTCTAAATGAATAAAGTGTACTCTAGTTTTACTGTGAATGCATGTGTGAATTTAGTTTGGGTCTATTTAAATTCTAGGGTGGTAGGCAGACCAAAGCAATGGAAGACCTCAGCCCCTCAGATGAGGGGGGGACCACAGAAGGTAGAGCTTAGCTGATTATAGGGGATGAAGAACGTAAAAAGGCAGATTGCAGGCAGACACCAAGCACAGAACCCCAGACAGCATCCACCCTCCTAGGAAGGAGTTCAGGGAATCAGTGAAAGCCCCCCAGAGAAATTCTGCAGGGATGAGGGACCAGAAAAAACTGTCCAGTCAGAATTTGCTGTTTCCATCCCCCTGTCCAGCTTCTTCCTCCTGTACTTATGGTCTATTTGAAATCCTGGAAGGGTTTGCAGAGACCCACCAGGTTAAAAAGTCCACCACCTCAAATAGGGGAGGGGCCACAGAGCCAGGAATCAACTATGCCTAGAGGATAAGAAGTGCTAAGACGCATGGGAGTGTGGTTGAAGGTGTAAAACAAGGGAGCTGAATGCGGGCACCGAGCAGAGACTCCAGACAATGCCCATAACTCTGTGAAGGTGTCCCAAGAATCAATGGATGCCGCTCAGAGATGGGGCAATGTCTAGGGAATGGAAATAGGTCTCACAGTCATACAGCTCGTCCCTGCTAAGTTTTGTCTTCCTGGGCTGATGGATGGACTGCTATGGAGACTGAAGTCCTCTGTCTATCCACAGAGCATAGCTGCAATGCAGGCATCAGCTGGATGAGCTTCCCTCCCCACAGCTGTCCCCTGCCAATGTGCTTCCTCCTTTCCTGGAGGGGACTGTTCCCAAGTATCCTGCACCACAGCTTGTTCAGACCATGGCTTCTGATGTGCCACAAGGTCACCAGTGAGTGAATAGTATAGTGACTCCTGATCATGACACATGCCAGGAAGAGCTGGGCTTTAAGCACTGAACTCGTTCCCACAGTCCACTTGAAGAAAACACCCAGTTGTGCCAATTTTTGGTTACTACTCATGTGCTCAGCAGCCTGGTAGTGAAAGGTTCTACTGTCTGCTACATCACCCTTTGGGCTAAGCAACCCCACTGGGTTATTCTCTCAAGTGCGACTTCCAAGTGCCCATGAGGCTGTACCCTTCTGGAACAAAACATAGGGCTTGTCTACATGGGAACATTTGGGAAAGCTAATCCAGATTAACCAAAACTGAATTTAAAGCAAGTTAGTTAAGCTTCATTAAACCCCTGCATGGGCACTCATTCAGAATTCATGTGGCTTTAGTTTTAGTTTATCTTAATTCACTTCCAAAGTGACTAAAGCCAATGGGACTGTGGCAATTTACACTAGCAGAGAGTTCAATCCCCCATGTGCCCTTCAGAGCCTCATAGTCCAGCAGGAGTTCATGGCCTGTGCGGGTAAATTCAGAATACCTAGGTGGTCCCGATTGTTTGCTCCCCTGCACTTTCTACACCAGTGCAAAACACTCTCCAATCCAACTGGGGTGCATTGCCTCCATTTGCCACTCTGCTCTCGATGCGGATAGTGTGCTCAGCACTGTACAGACTGATATGGTGAACAATAGTTCTGTCATTAATACAACAGCAATGGTTCCCTGGATGCTGCACAAGGGAATAACACCTAATACAATATCCTTGTCAAATACCCACCTCTAGTGTGTGTGTGTAAAAATACACACAGTGCAACAGAGGGGCTGGCAGGGAAGGTGATAAATATAGGGCCATGTGGTGCTGTTCCAAAAGCAGGCTGGAGAGAGGGGTGTGAGGTGGTGGTGGTTTTAAGGGGGAGGGACAGATTGGAGGAGGGAGGGAGTTCCATGCTGCAGGATACCATAACAAAAGGGCATTTGCTGGTTGACATCAGAGGTGGTGGGTGGAGTGAGTGCATGGGCTAGTGCAGGGTAAGACTAAAGAAGTGGAACTTGGCCTGCCTCAAGCAGCTTGCAGACTAGATATGGGCTCAAACCAAGAATACAGAGCCACACCCCTTCTCTGAAATTTGGGAAGACTTCACGCTGCATTCATGGCTGGGCAGCATCTCTGGAATCCAGTGAACCCAAACTTCCATGTATTTATATTATGGTAGCACCCAGAGGTCCCAAATTCAATGGGAGGTCCCACTGTACTAGATGCTGTACAAACAAAAGTACCCTGCCCCAAAGCATGGGAGGCGAATTGAGGCACAGAGGTGAAGTGACCTTCCCAGGGTTAGTGGCAGAGCCAGGAAAAGATGCCAGGTCTCCTTACCCGAGGCTAGTCCCTGAACCACTCTGCTGTGTTTCTCCCTGACCATGTGGGCAGGTTGGCTCTGGGCTTGTCTTGCCCTTCTCTTATCTCAATGTAAGCGGGGGAATAGTCCCGCTATTGTGGCAAACTTTTCTGGCTTCTGCACTACCCCGGTGAACTGGGCTAGCGAAAGGATCCAAGCCCTAGCTCCCACTTCCTTTACCCAGTGGCCTCCCTGCCCTTGAGGACTCCCCTTCCACTCTCCTGTCTGGCAGAGTCCTCGTAACCCCAACAAGGCTGGGCCCAGGATTCCCGGGGGGCTCAACCCCCAACCCTGCTGTAGTCACCTAGGACAGGGGCTAGGGTGTCCCCACTCCGGGGTACTCTCTCTGTGCTAGGCACTTCTCTGACCCACTGACCATTAGGTACAAGTTAAAGCAAATGCAAGTTATTTAATCCACAATTAATTTTAAAAAGAAGGGAAAATGGGAAAGGTTAAAGGAAACACATCAACCTGCTCTGTGGCAGGGAACGTCACAAACAGTGTCTCTGGAATGTCAGGGCCGTTCACAGTCTGTTCCTTGTAAGTCCCAGGCCTCCTGCTCCAGCCCTGGCTGTGCTGCAGGGATGCTGTGGGTTGGACACTTGCTCTGGTGGTGGCAGGACCCTTCTTCCCAGTGTTGCCCCCAGCCTGTCAGGGTTATGATCCAAGCCTGGCCTGCAAAGCCTCTTGGCTGAGATGTCTCCCGGTGCTGGGCCTGGTGCCCAGGGTCCCCCTCGGTCTCCCCAGCTACTCACCACACCGGGCTCCAGACTGCTTCAGCCCCAGCTCCACCACTCGGTCTCTGCACGGCTGCTGCTCTGCCTCCAGCTCCCTTGGCTGCTTCTTTGGCCCCTCTGGCTCTGGTTGCTACAGCTCTGCTCCCAGGACAGGTCTGCTCTGCAGGCTGCTTCTGTGACTCTGCTCCCAGCACTGACCTGCTTCCTGGGCTGCTTTTCTGGCCCCTCTGGATCTGGCACAGCTCTGCTCCCCAGCTTAGCTTGGGGCCCCTGCTTTCTCCTTAGCTCGGCCCCACTCTGTCTGACCCAGGCAAATCCCGTTCACATGGAGGACGGGACCCCTGATTAGCCTGCCCACCCTGTCATTCAGGCTGACCTGGAGCATTAGCCTCACCCCATTGTTCCTGGGGACTATCAGTCTCAGGGTCCTGGTTTCCCATAGACCCTTCCCCTTTTAGGACTGGGAGCTAGCCAACCAAAACACCCCCACTGAATGTTAGTAAGGGGGCAACAGTCCCCTTACGTCAAGTTCCTTTGAACACCTACTGTTGTCCCCTGCTCTAAGTTGGTCTTGCATTCACCGCCCCCCGAGGAACTGTTGTAAGGAGAGTCTGACTCTGACAGGTCCAGGCTGAATGAGCAGCTCCCTTCTCTGCAACCACTCGCAGGGAGTCAGTCCAGGGCCCTACCCCCCTACATCCAGCTCCTGGGCCGGGCCCTGCACTACAGCTGTGCTCCTTTCTCCTAGTGGCTCAAACCCTCAGGCCCAAAGCTGCCAGTGTCGCAGCTTCGCCGGTTCATCTGGCCCTGTCCCACAATATTGCGTCTTGCCCAGCAATTCACCTGCCTCTTCCGTTGCTGCTGAGCGCTGTGGGATAGGTGCTGCGGGGTCCCAGAATGCCCTGGGGCAGATGTGGCGACAAGGCACCTAAGAATCCAGGGCCCTGCAAAAGCTTCCTCCTGGTTCTCTACCTGATGCATTGTGTCTACCGCTTCCAGTGGCGCCCATGGCAGCTGCAGGAGCTCAGCCCCTCTTAGGATCAGACCCTTACTGTAGACAAGGGGGGAAATCCTGGTCTCCTTGAAGTCCATGGGGAATCTTGGCATCTCATGCAAGAGAGATGCTCTCCGGGACTGGATTCCTCCATCCCACCCCTTCCTCCTCTACGGCTGGGTTCTCTGAAGATTTCATTTCAAAGACCGCCAGGGAGGTCTCTGCAGATGGCTGGCAGGAGCACAGTGAGACTCATTGTCACCTGTTGGCTGGCCCTGTAAGGGGAGCTGGGCCCCACCTCACCTGTGACTGACCAGCAAGAGGACACTGTTGGGATGGGGAGCTATAGGAAGTAGGCTGGCTCCAGGGGTAGGCCTGCCACTCATGTGAGTGGCTGGTAGAGAGGACCTTGTAGGGAATAGGTAGGCCCAAGCAGAAGGCCCAGGCTTGGGCAATGAATGGGTTTATAACTGGAATGGATGCTGAATTGTTATATTGTGAAGTCATAAAGGTGAAGCCCTGAGAAAGAGGAGGGGCTGGTGTCAGTCCTTTCTGGGCTGGGAAGCCAGGCCAGTAGCTTATGCTCACTCGGTGCATCTAGCAGGAAGTGGGGTCACCCTGGGCAAGAATAGGACATATTGTGCCAATGGGATCAATGCACAAAGCAATAGCTCCTGCATTGCCCGGGGCACCAGCAGGTTCTTCTCCAGTGCCTATAAGGTAGGGACACCCTATCTCCCACCCCCCGAGCTTTGGCTGCCACAAGAACAAGGGCGTTTCATAAGGGGGCAGAGATGAATCACCAACCCAAGGTGGTGTAATTCTCCTAGTGCAGCAGGAAAAGGCTCGTCCCTGCTGGCGTTCAGGAGCTAATTGTCATGCAGCCACCAGTGCTTGGAGCGGAGAGACCGCAGGCCAGTTGGGGGCAGAGGGAGGGAGGGGGATGAAATGTCAGCAGCGTGTGGGGTCAGCTCTGGAAGTGCCATGGCAAATGTTTAAAAAGCACTTAAGAGGAGCCTCCTTAACCCTCTCAATGTTCTGGTGAGTAGCACGATGCTGCAGAGCCAATAGCTTAACTCCCCAGCCTCAGATGAGTGGGAGGCAGCATGAGGAGGCAGGAGCAGGGGCTGATGCTGTTGATGGGGGGTTTTTTCCATACTATCTTAAGTTGGTTTGTTTGAAGTTTTTTTTATGGCTTTAAAAATAACCAGGCATGTCTCCCTGAGGTCTGCCAAGGCACGAACTGCACAGCTGTATTGTGGAGTGCCTTTTGCATCTGCCTTTAGACCCGGCAGTCCCCAGGGATGGGTAGCCTTAGGGTGCCTGGCTCTCTGGTCCTGGTGACAGGATAGTCCTGGGCTAGCTGGGATCCTTTCGCTGCCTTGGCTTAGAAAAGGACCATCTTCCTGGCTTGCAGTGCCCTGGATTAGAATGCTCTTCTTTGCTGCTATAACAACCGTGCAGGGTGGAACCTTGATTTGACACCTCAGCCCAAAGACCTCGCCATGCTGAGACGCTGGTTCAGTACTAATGCAGACAAAAGGGGACACCTCCAGCATCTTCGTTGCAAGGTCTCCCATCAGACCACCTTGCTTCCCTTATGAACTGCTGCAAGGTCATATCTTACCAAGGTCGACAACATAATGATACTGGGTCAACTCTTTATTCCAGCATATCTCCCATGGGCTTCAGTAGGAGGTTTGGCTGAGTAAGAACTGCAGGACGGTTCCCCTATTGGTTTTAGAAGTCATTGGCCAAACCCATACTGCTGCTCTTAAGGATGTGAGTGAGGTCCCATGTGTCTTTTGCCAAGTGATTTTTGCTTTGTAAGCTGTTATCTTCTGCATTCATTGGATGGAAGGATGCAGCAGTGTGTGGGTAGCTGGGCTGTTTGCATAATAGGTGTTTTGCAGTAACCATTTCATTTCTTAAAAAAAAAATCATCTTGCACATTGTGGCTGGTTGGAATATACCAAGGATCTGCTGTGAACAACTCCTAGTCAAGCAGGAGTCCAAGGTCACACTGTCCTCTGAAAGGTGATATTTTCCTCCCTCCTCCCCCAGATTTGCAGTAAGATCTTGGATCTCTCCTATCGCCTTGTGAGCAGCTAAGATACTGTGGAGATGAGTGAGGACTAATGTCAGGATGGTGGATGCATGGAAGGAAAGGGAGAGAGTTGTGGGGCATTGATTGTTTCCATACTGTTGATTTCCCTACACTTTTTTTAGTTTCTGTGGATGTGCCCAATTCATAGTTACTCTGCAGCCTGTTTGTGCAAGGGAAGGGGCCTTAAATTTGCCTTAAGTCCCCTGTAAGGAACACCTTTAGCATAGGGATCCCTGCACTACTGCCCTGGCAATCATTCCAGGGCTGAGGTAGGGCATTGGCAGACTGGAGGAGAGATGGGTGGGAGGGGGCAGGGTCAAGGCAGATCTATGCCCTGGTGATTCTGCATCCCAGCAAAGCCCCATAGAGATCACTGAAGCTGGGGCACAAATAGGGGCAGCTCTGGCCTATGCTTACAGTGAACAGAGTCCTGCAGTCTGTGCAGGGATGACTCTGTCCCACAGCCATTACAATGGGCCAGCTCTGAAGCTGTTACCCTGTGCGTACCCAAGTAAAAGTCTCATGGAAATGGGTGGGAGCTGGGATTCAAATGCATGTGAGGACCTGCAGATTGGGCCCATTGCTATTCCTTTACCAGAATGGATTTGGCAGAAGTCACTAATTCCTAGTCTCTCTCAGCCACAGATGTGAGATAGACGCAAGGGTCATCAGTACTGTGCATTTCCAGCTGATGGTACCTCTGATGTAAAGATCCCAGGATGCCCCAAAACAAGAGGGCGAGAGTAAGGAGTTCAACTTGGCTGTTTGAGGATTTCATCCACCTGGTTTGGCATCAGGCAGAGTTGCCAGGGGACTGTTTGACCCCTGCCTGTCCTGCACTGTGAGGCTGCAACAGTAGCAATAGGCCACATGACCCTTGTTGAGCAGAGGGAACCCTCCAACACAGCTGAAGCAGATGGGCTATGCCCAGAGGGCTGGGGAGAGAAAGCAGCTGGTGCTGGGGCAATGCGTGGGCTGGGAGAAGACTGGCCAGTCATGGCCTGGTAACATTGAAGACCGGGTCTGAGGGTGTATGGGGACCCTGAAATGAGCAGCAAAGCATGGCTGTACTAGGACACTGATGTCCCAGAGCCATGAGCCCAAAGCCTGGTGACACAATAGTGTACCCTCACACTGCAGTACGGCACGGCTGTGGAAAGGCATTGCACCTTAGCGGCACTGGCGTGGGCTTGCAGTGCTGTGTAATCATTTTGCCTGATATTCATTGGGGACATTACGACTCGATATTAAGTCCTGCTATCAGAAGGCTGCTGTCCCCTAAGCTCTCACCTCCATCTACCTTGCAATAAGCTCAGCCTGGCTTCGTTGTAAATATGGCTGTTTCTCTTTATATCCGATCGAACGGTGCCGCTCGGCTATGGCAGTTCAACGTGCCCTGGTGATCCTGTAGGACTGGGTTTGTTTTTGCAGCAGCAACCTCTCGAGCCCTTTCTGAAATCATGCTTGTACTTGAATAAGGTAGTGAGAGAACTGCTTCCACCTGCTTTCAGGAGCACAAATCTGGGCCTGTTTTATTTATTTTTTATTAATGGGCTTTGTTTACAAGGTGCTCTACAAGCTCTTTCCTCCTTCCCATGAAATATTTGCATATTCAAATACCCTTTTCTGCCAGGGCTCAAAGGCACCGCTTGGTTGGTTTGTTTTCAATTTAAAACATTTCCTATGAGCCTTATGCTAATGAGGAGCGGAGCCCACCTGGCAAAAGCAAATGGAAATGTGTTAGGAGAACAGGCAGGGCTGACAGCCCTGAAGACAGAAACCCAGCAGGGTCACTGCTGTGTCTCAACCCTTCCTTGGAAAATGGACCCTTCTATGGGTAAGAAAGGAGCCCACTGGCCTGTTCAGTCCTTGGCCTGTCTACTGAGGTGGCCAGCAATGGGGCCCATGAGTCTCAGTTGTGGTAGTGTTGAGTTTGTGATGCTGGCATCTGTGTCAGTGGGGAGGTGGAGATGCTGGTTTTAGGACAGCTGCTACAGCCTTCAGCTCGGGTCTGGGCCCCATTGTGCTCAGCGCTGTACATCTGTGTAGTAAAAGACAAGCCTTGCCCTGATGAGCTTGCTGCCTGACAACTCCAAGAGTTGGAGAAAATAAATACCATTGTCCCCATTTTAAAGATGAACTGAGGCCCGGAGATGTGACTTGTGTGTGATCACACAAGGAGTCTGTGGCAGAGCTGGGAATGAACCCAGAATCCCAGTGCCATATGCACCAAAAAAAACATCCTTCCTCCAATTCCTTCCCTATCCTGGCCACGATCACTGAACTGTCCTGCACCTGCACTGGCATTCTCGAGGTGAGGCCCCTTGCTAAAACTCCCCGCTCTCCAGTGCTTTTCAGGCTGTCCTGGAAACTGTTCCCAGAGCATGTGCCTTTGCAGTAGTCATTCAGCACTGAGCAATGCACCTTCTGTAAGTGTTGGGCAGGAAGAGAGATGGTAGAGAGGGAATCATGGCTCAAGTCTGATGAAGCTGCAGCAGCCGTAAAACAATATTTGTTTTTTGCTTCAACAGCTTTCTAACAGATTCTTTTGGCGGAGCTGACTGCAAACTGCAATCTTAAACTGTAGGACAGCTCCTGTTTCCAGCCCTTGGAATGTGAGAGACAAATTGTTTGGGTTACAAAAACATGAAAAGCAACACATTTTGTTTTTGCAATATACATCGCTCTTCATGCCAATTTTTTTAGGGATGAATTTCTAATCCACTTTGCAGATGCTTTTTAATAATGCCTTGTATAGCTAATTGCTAGGGTGCATTTCACAGTGCTGAGCGTGGGGCTCCAGCTTACATGACCCCACCCCCCACTGACTTTCACATGTCTCTCACCTAACAATTGTATCTGAGAACTTAAATATGAAGCAGTTATGCCAACTGAACAACATCAGGCCAATAAAGGTTGCTGGGAAAGTCCCTGAATGAGAAAAATAGAAAAGAGTACTTGTTTAAGTTGCAGGGAGTAAGAGAAAAGGGGAGGCCAGCGTTCCTGCATTTTTGTACCAGATGTTCTGAACAGGGTTGTTTAGAGGAGACGCACTGTGTCCACTCCCTGTTTCTGTTTCATGTATGTTCTTAACTCCTTGTCTCCTGTTTGATAACTGGATTGATAAAGTTGGGGAAGCATAATGACTTGCTAAAAGTTGTATACAATAGGGGATAGGTATGCATACATATAGAGAACTTTTAACTAACAAAGGGGGAGAAGGGTTTGGGCTACTTCATGAATCTGTGATGCAACAGACCTGTCTATAAAAACCTGTTAGTTTTGCTTAGGAGGCAGCTGGTTCTCTTCAGAGATGGGCTGCTCTCTATTGTTCTGTGCACTCTTCAATAAAGAGCTTACTTGGACTTTGCTGGTGTTGCCTGTCTCTCTGCAGTCAGACGACAAACCGTGCCGTCTGGGGTTCAAGTCCGACACAATCAAATGCAATGATCGGAAATCTAGGATGGATGTGTCCCAATATAGGAACAGAGGGGTTGCCACATTGATCCAACCAGTCCAGTATTCTGTCTCTGATAGTAGCTAATACCAGTTACTTTTACAATGAGAATGATCTCTTCCTGCAACCTCAGATACAAATGAATAGCCCTGAATTTGGCCACACCTGGTTTAAAGTGTTGGCCTCTTTCCTTTGTCTGGAGAAAACCTGTTGATCTACCCCTCACATGCCTGGTGAAAACCTATTTTAGTTGCACATTTCCAGCACTTCTGCACAGTTCTGTGGGTTAACATGTCAAGCTGTATCCTCCTCAGGGCAGACTGTGAAGCAGCAGGGCACAAACTCCAAACTGGTCGTGAGCTCTAGACTTAGATTTCATCAACTGAGTGTAAACTCCTCAAGCACTGAGACAGCCTTGGCATGGAGTCAGTCGCCTTGGGTTCTCGGATCTATCTTGCCACCCAAAGCTTGCCTTCATGATAGATGGTCCTGTACACCAAAAGTTGCAACAATATTCAGGTTAGTCCCAGTCCCAAAGGATCAGTCACTTACCCCAAGTCCATTGTGCCTGCAATCCTATACCAAAGACAATGCTTGTAGCCAATCCTATAATAAATTAACAGACTTATCAACTTCAAAAAATTTTTTATAAGGTTAAAGCAAGTAAACATGCGCGCACACAAGGTTTCAAAAGGTGATGGAAGCTGCTGCAATACAAAAGCTCTGTGCCCTTAAGGGCTAACCCAGGTTAAGCAGCTGGACATTCTTGTTTAGGCTTAGAAATCTTTGCCCTTGAGCATGCAATGGTGATGGAACAAGCTCACCTGCACATCTGCTCTTCATGGGTGTGGGGATGTGCTACTTAGAAGTATAACCTAAAAAAGATCCCATGTGCTTATAAGCATAACCAGGAGAGCAATTAAGTCTCTTGTCTTCTGATTTCCACAATGGTTTGTCTAGTGTCTATGGGCTTACTTTTGCTGGGCAGGAGATGACACCTCTTGTGGGGAAACTAGTATTTTACACTTGGTAATACTTCTCTCCTGAGTTGGCGGGGGCAGGGGGAGCATGGGGAGGAAGGTTTAACTGTTTCAGAGCAAACAATAAATACTACCTTAAGATGGGATACAGATATTACAGGTGAGATTAATGCATACAGCAACTCACAAGAATTTAATAAAGATAAACACAAATAAATTTAATACCTTTTATACAATACTAACACATAGGTGGGCCAGACTGATTTCTAGTTCTGCATTTGTCAGTGTTCAGTGAGGCCAAGGGCCCTGGCATGAGCTGGCACCTGGTCTGCCAGCATCACAATTCATATATAGGTAATGCAAGAATATCAATGATCAGTGAGTTATCAGTTTTCCATTGATATTACATGCCAACCTTTGGGTAAATATCATGCCAATAGTTTGCTGGCTGGCAGTCGGTGGGGTGCTCTTAACATGACAATATCTTCAATTTTATTGAATCCTGCTGTATTCTTTGTCTAAATGCTATCTTGTGGCAGAGTTCCATGGGACTCATGGTTACAGGGTTAGCTGCACCTCTGTCCATTCTCTAATCTCTCCAAAAGTTTCAGGCCTCATGCCTGGGGTGGAATCTTACAACTCTCCTGCTCTTAGCCTGGGACCTAGACTACTGCACTCTGTAAGCCAACTGGGCTTTCCTAGAATGTCTGACTGGGTTCAGGTATCTTCCCTTTGTGAATCTGTAGCCAGCAGCAAATCATACAGTGACCTGAAAGAGCCTTGTTAAACCAAATATCGTTTAATCTCAAGAGTAGGAAGGAAGTTTGAGAAAACGACCTTTTAAAATAACAAAAGGTCTACACACACCTGTCTCTCCCAGAGTCCTAGGCAGGTCTATCTTACCCCAAACTCAACCTGTGGGATTCTGGGACTCGGTCTGTCCTCCAACGCCCTCTCTGCCTCTGCCCTCGAGGCCTGTCTTTAAATCCACCTGCAAAGTTTTGTTCTCTCAGCTCTCACGCTTGAACCTGCTGTCCGAAACCAGCTTATGGAGCTCTGCTGGGAGTCCAAACCAGAGCTGCCAAAGCAAATGGCTCTTGAGCTGTGTCGGCATTTGCTGGGAAGCGTGTATCTGTTTCTAGCTCCCACTACCCTTCCTGGGTGCATTTCCTGACCATCCTGCTCTGCACAATAACCATGTAGAAGTCATAAATTATTATGGGCAACTTTGAATCTGTTCCAACAAACTAAGTATGTGCTGTGTTTCAAATCAGAGGTTTTCTTTGATCCATTTAAAATCTCTTGTCTTTCTCTTCCATGGAAGGTCTCTTTGCTCTCTTGAGGGAGTGTCTGGTTTCCCATCTCTGTTCTGTTGGTTATTCTGTATACCTTTCTCGCATCTCTTTTCATCTCCTTGCTCGATGGTCCTTGGGTTCGCTGTCTCCCCCAGGCTTTGGAGCTCCTTCTCGAGCACGTCTCAGAGCCCTTTCTATTTCTGCTCTTGGTTTTTCAGAAATGAGGTGATCCGAATGGAACTCGGCATGTTTTGGGCCACGTGTTTGTCCAAGCTGGTATCAGCCGCGCTTTACATAAAGAAAAATGCCCACAGACTAATTTAAAAAAACCTGGTTTGTAATTAAAGTTCTCCTGTTAGAGAAGTACCAAAGAACCTGAGAAAGTTGACTATTCTATATTTGCTTCCATTGCTTGTTTTCTCCTCAGCGACTGGAGTTCCAATTAAAACCACCTCCTTATTAAACAGTCAGCTCTCAAATAAAAGCAGGAGCTAAAAATACAGCACCCAAATTTCCCCCCCACCTTCTCCATCTACGGCTCTATATCCGTCTGAGTCCTGAGCAGCGGGATAACTGTCTGCTTTTCTGCCTCCTTTGCTCTAGCTCAGCCTCCCATGTGTAACTTCAGTTGAGCGGCATCAATATTTGCCACTCTTGCAATTGCTGCGTGGGGTCCCTATGTAAGCCTGGCAGTCAGGACTCCCGAGATCTATCCTCACCACTGTGCATGATGTAGGGCAAGTCACTTCCTCAGCACTTTCCATCCAGATGTGTCCTAAAGCAGATTGCAGGTGAAATCCTGGCTCTGAAGCCAATGGCAAAACTCCCCTTGACCACCATAGGACCAGGATTTCTCCCTGCATACACAGGGAACACTTCACTTCCTGATGTGCAACTGCTTCTGGGGTGGAACTGCAGCGGCTGCTGTACATCACGCAGCAGTTGGGGATAAGAAGTGAAGAACTGGAATAATTTTGCCCCCTGAAGTTGCTGGGAGTTGGGAGTGGAATTAATGGAGGAAGAATGTAGTTATCCAGACTAGGAGTAGTCCAGGACACTGGACTAAACACTCTATTCTTACAAGTGCTATGATATAATAGCCACAGATGGTCAGGATCTCCATTTTACATCTCCTCTGTCAGGCAGATCAAATCTCACTAAAGATCAAGCCAGTGCGTGTGCAAGCAGCTGTCTGTAAATTACGTGACATGTTCTTTGGTGATTTTTCAAAACTCCCTCCCCCCTTGTTACACTGAAACAAACACAGTCATACCTAATGAAGGACCCCCCCCACCTCCAGTGCGTTATGTAACATACGGACTGCCCCAATTGCAAAATAAGACATGGAATCCTTTAGCGAGAGAGATGAGGAATGACTTGCTTTCATTACTGCACAACACACTCAGTGATTCCTCCTATCTTGCCATTAATCTGCCTGTAACATTAAAATGCAGCAGTTCTCAGCTGATCCTGGGAGCTGTTGTTGAACTTCCCCCTCTAACCATACGTCTAGAGACACTGCAGGTAAATAGCCATTAACTAATAATCAGAATCAAGTCCACATGGCAAAACAAAAAATGTGAATGCAGTTGAAGAATAGGCAATTGAAAGACAATGAAAACAGCTTAAATTTTCAGCCAGAGAAATTCACAGTCAGACCCTTCAGCCCTGTTTGGCATTACCCAACTCTTGCAAATAAAATAAAGCCCAAGGAATTATATACAGAGAACCAGCTTTGCCTCTGTAATTGAGGCACAGGGTGGCCTGCCCAGAAAAGTGGCTCAGAGCAGCTTAATAACAATGATTGTACACTTGTGCATAGTGCCTGTATCCTGCAGGATCCCAAAGAGGCTGTATGTCTCAGCTTGCCGTGGTTCAAATGAGAGACTGCAGACAGAAACAGGGAAATCACCGGGAGGGTGTGATTCCTGTGGGGCCCTGCAGGGATAGGTTCCTGGCCCGACAATATTTAACGTTTTTCTCAATGACTGGAAAGAAAACATAACATCTCTGATAGTTTGCAGGTGACACAAATTGGGAGAGTGGTAAATAATGAAGAGGACAGGTCACTGATACCAAACAATGCGGATTGCTCTGTAACCTGAGTGCAGTCAAACTATGCATTTTAATATGGCAAAATGTAAATGTATACATCTAGGAGCAAAGAACATAGGCTGTTCTTACAGGAGTGGGGGGGGACCCCTGTCCTGGGAAGCAGGAACTGAAAGATTTGGGGGCTGTGGTTGATGACCAGCTGAACACGAACTCCCAGTGCAATGCTGGAGCCAAAAAGGGCTAATGGGATCTTGGTTGCATAAACAGGGGAATCTCGAGCTGGAGTAGAGAAGTTTTATTTTATTTCTGTTTGGCACTGGTCTGACCAATGCTGGAATCCTGTGTCCAGTTCTGATGCCCACAGTTCAAGAGGGCTGCTGATAAATTTGGGTTCAGAGAAGAGCCACTAGAATGATTAAAGGATTAGAAAATATGCCTTAGTGGTCAACTCAGAGCTCCATCTATTTAGCTTAACAAATAGACTACGGGGTGACTTGATTAGTGTGTAGGTGTCTACATGGGGAACAAATATTTGATGGGATTTTCAGTCAAGCAGAGAAAAGTATAATATGATCCAATGGCTAGAAACTGAAGCTAGACAAATTCAGACTGGCCCAATGTTACTTTTTAACAGGCAGAGTAACTAACCATTGGAACAATTTACCAAGGGTTGTGGTGGATTCTCCATCACCAGCAATTTTAAGACCCAGACTGGATGCTTTTCTAAAAGATGGGTTTTTTTTAATTATTTTGGGGACAGTCTCTGGCCTGCGTTACACAGGAGGTCAGACTAGATGATCGCAATGGTCCCTTCTGGCCTTGGAATCTATAAATCTGTGACCCTTCCAGGTGCTACTGTGATGCTAATAATAGCATGCTCACCTTCAAGGTATCAGGTATTATTACAAATGGCCTAGCTCTCACAGTATTCTTCAACAGCAGATCTCAAAGCACTTCACAAAGGAAGTCAGTATCCTTAGCCCCATTTTACAGATGGGGAAATTGAGGCACAGAGCAGTGACGTGACTAGCCCAAGCTCACCCACTGGCAGAGGCGGGAATAGAACTCAGGGTGCCCCCAGTGCACTGTCCTCTGGGTACTCTTATTGCCAAGAGGTGGGACATGGAACAGACACTATTATAAGCAATGAGGTAAGAGCACAGCTTCATGGGACTGAATCTTACCAATGTAAATGAGCTGCAAGGGAGAAAAGTTGTAGCACAAAATCACGTTTCTCCTCGATGGCTGGTTTCTGAGCAGGGCCAGCTTCGTAGGGTAACTGTCTATTCTCGGCCCTTCTGGTTTACTCGAGTTGCAGATCCATAATCTCTTCCTTAACGGTGTTGCCGTTGGCGCAAGAATCCGTTCGGGACTGATAGTGCCCTTTCAGATCCAGCCCTTTTCTTATGGTCACTAAATGCTCTTTGCCTTTTTTAAATTGCAAGATCATTGTTTCACATCTCGTACACTCTACATCGGGTAAGTCTAACAATCACGCCTAAGACATTTAAAAAACCCTCCTGAGCTAACTTAATACAGCTAGCCGTGCTCTTAGCATGATGTAGGAGGGAACCATTCCCAGCAGTAAGCGACTGAAGAGAATCTGAGTGTAGGGCCGTTTCTTGTAACTAGCCCCAAGCTTGATACCTCTTGCATGGGGGTCAAAGTATGCTCAGTGT
The DNA here is from genome assembly GCF_965152235.1 of Eretmochelys imbricata. Taxonomy (NCBI): domain Eukaryota; kingdom Metazoa; phylum Chordata; order Testudines; family Cheloniidae; genus Eretmochelys; species Eretmochelys imbricata. The sequence continues at coordinate 10,741,195 of NC_135593.1, read as the reverse complement.
TAAAAGTCAGAGAGCCACCCACCAATCAGGTTGTTTGAGGTGTGTCAAGTGGAGCTGGGACTGCAAGGGTTTGTCTACACGGCATTGTAATCCCAGGTCTGTGGGGCCTGGGCTTGTGGACTTTGTGTATATATATCTACGTTGCGAAGAAAAGCAAACAGAATGGAGTCTCAGATCTTAAACCCTGGATTAATTGACTCAGGCTTGCAGGGCCTTGGCTGCAGGGGCTACAAAGAGCAGTGTAGGTGTGCCCACTTGGGCTGGAGCCCAGGCTCTGAGACTGTCTCCCTCTCTGGGGAGATTTCAGAGTAACAGCCGTGTTAGTCCGTATTTGCAAAAAGAAAAGGAGTACTTGTGGCACCTTAGAGACTAACCAATTTATTTGAGCATGAGCTTTCGTGAGCTACAGCTCACTTCATCGGATGCATACCGTGGAAACTGCAGAAGACATTATATACACAGACCATGAAAGAGGTATTATATACACAAAGACCATGAAAGAGGTATTGTTTCATGGTCTCTGTGTATATAATGTCTGCTGCAGTTTCCACAGTATGCATCCGATGAAGTGAGCTGTAGCTCACGAAAGCTCATGCTCAAATAAATTGGTTAGTCTCTAAGGTGCCACAAGTACTCCTTCTCTCTGGGGAAAGCCTCCAGCCCAAGCAGGCAGGTCCACAAATGCTATTTTTAGCCTCGCAACCCAAGCTCTGTGAACCCGAGTTAATTGGCACTGGCTGTGAAATTTGGTACCATGGGTTTGTCTTTGCAGTGTAGACATACCCAGTGCTTCCAAGTCTGCACTTGATCATCTACACTGCATTGTAAACCTGGGCTTACAATCAACAGACTTGGGTCTTTCAGCCACGCTAACACCTCCATACTGCACTGTGCAGGGACCCAATTCAGAGTGGGACTTGGGCTCTGAGCCATTCCACAGCAGGGTCCTGATCCCAGGCCCTGAGCACTTGTTGACCTGAGTCAGACTGATTTGAGAGTTGCCCGAAGGGGGGCTTGGGTTCAAACCTGATTCAGAGCCTGGGCTTATTCTGCAGCATAGACATACCTGTCTGTACCTTGGGATTTGGGGCGAGGGCTGGCCTAGTAGTCAGCACTGCTGAGCACCTACAATGCCAACTCAAGTGTATAGAGAAGAGCAGGTACTTGCCACCTGACAGTCAAGCCCTAGAGGACAGCTGTCTTCATTGGAGAGGGGGTGCCCGCTTATTACTGCTTATATTACCATAGCAGCTAGTGGCTGGCTGTATTCACTTAGATGGAATGAATGGTCCCAAAAGAGCTAAAGGTGTTAACATGACTCTCACACTGTCCCACATTAAACAGTTTTAAACAAGGTTTGGAGCTTGGTATGCAGAGACCTCAGCCTGCTTGGTCCCCTGGCAAGCATGTTATTACAGATCTCCAGCTCTTTATTCAAGTGACCAGGTTAGTCTCTAAGGTGCCACAAGTACTCCTTCTCTCTGGGGAGAGCCTCCAGCCCAAGCAGGCAGGTCCACAAATGCTATTTTTAGCCTCGCAACCCAAGCTCTGTGAACAAAGGGCAAACAGTTTAAAGCATTTAACATGTTAAGTGTTAAATAAGGCTGTATTTTAAACAACATTCTTTGTTCCTTTTCTCGTTAGATAGGGAGAGTCTTTAGAAGGACCCCCTCCCCGCCCCAAATCTGGCAGTCTTTTAGGTGGTGGTAACTGTCCTTTTTTGGGAGAAAAGTTAGTTCAGATGATGTTTTTATTGTCAAAGTCCAGTCCTGTTTCCTAGCAGACTGAACCAGACACGCACACGCCACAAGGGGAGAGAAAAGAACAGCAATGATAGAAAGAAAACACGGCTGCTGCCTCTGGTGTGGACTCTCACTTGCAACCTCCCAGTTGGAGAAACACAGGCCCAGCCCACAGTCTGATCCACCACTCCTAGACCTGGCTAACTTGTACCGGCATCGGGCTGGTTGGGGCATTGTCTTTCTGGTCCGAGGCTTCCAGCAGCGTTCAAAGCTGATAGCGGTGGCCGGCTAAGCCAGACTCTTCTGAGACAGAAGGAAAAAGAGGGTTATAAAGAGGAAATAAGATGGAAAAGGACACACAAAGAGTGGTGTGTGACACAGCCTCCCGTCCCAGGGGGTGGTTAGGATTTAGCTGGAGGTGGCAGCGTCGTTTGGATCCCTTTCTCTGGTGCACTTTGGCCAGGACATCTTTCTGAATCGGGATGAGGAAAGTCCAGGGTCCCAGGAGACCGTGGGACTGGCGGGTGTGATGGTGAAGCTAGCTCCTTCCACTTCTTAGTCGGTCAGTCAGTGTTGCAATAGCCAGCTTTTCCCCAAGTCCTTTAATTTAAGGACCCCAAAGGGGTGTGATGGGCAGAACAGCCCATCATCCCCTTGTTACATTATCAATCAGGCCTACTTTTCGACACGTCAATTTTGGTTCATTGATTTCTGGTCTCTCTCTGTTTACCAAGCGTGATCTTAACGCAGTTCTTGAGTTACATCCGTCAGCCTTTTTGCTTTGACTAATTCAGTGTTTTGTCTTGCTTTTGAACCTTCTCCTGTCGGCATTTGTTCCTAGGTCATTGTGGTACTTTATGAACTTTCACTCTTTTTTTCCCCACAGTTGAACTCACAATTAAGGTCAATTTATAGGCCCAATTATGACAAGTGTCCGGGTCTAGGCTCAGGGCCCCATTGTGCTAGGTGCTGTACAAATACATAGTATAAGACCAGCCTGGCTCTGAAGAACTCTCAAGAGAAACTGAGGCACAGACCAGGGACTTGACTTGCCTGCAGTTACCCAGAGACGAGTGGCAAAGCTGTGATTAGAACTCAGGACTCTGGAGGCCTAGCTGCAGCCACTCCGCTACCTTTCTCGATCACTAAGGTACCTCTGGAAGAGTGACGCACGGGACGTTTGATTGCTGTTGCTGTGAGCTGGATTGGGAGCGATGACTTGGCTGCATCTCTCCCGTCCACTCCTTCTGAGCCATCTTGTGCTGCTTCTGTGGTTTCATTTGTAGGCTCACTGCAGAGCTCGTGCTGGATGGGTGCCCGGCTCATACCGAGGAGAAGCCGCTGACTACCTCAGCAGCCTATGCCCGCCCATGAAGGTTGCCACCGCAGAGGTATCAAAATGGGGACACCCAAGACATTCCTGAGCCTGTCAAACCAGACAGCTGGCAATGCGCAATGAGCACTCTTACAGCTTTCCTGGGACCGTTTCCTTAAAAAGGGATGATCCTGGGCAAACCAGAGCAGGTGGCAATCCTAGCGTATGAGTGCACACCCGCTGCGGTCTTTGTCCAAATGTGCTGTTAGCCTCTGAGAAGAAGTGAAGTGCGATGATCCCAGTTGTGAGGGAAAGTGACAGGCCTTGGGAGAGGGGAATCCATCACTGTCATGTCCAGAGCTACTGGGAGATGCTTCTTCATGTCGCCAAGGCCCAACTCTGCAGCTGCTGGGGCTGGTGAAAAACAAGGTAGTGGGGAAATAAACAGGGAAAGTCACTATTGCCTGTGTGTTCTTCCTTGTTGCTCAAGATTTGAATGCTAATGTTCTAATGATGCAGCGGGTCATTTTCACTTAGGTGGAGAATTCCCACCCCCCTTACACACGTACACGCCGCTCCTCTCCCTGATGAGCCATTTGCTCCTCTGCCATTCTTTCGTGATATCTTCCTCCCCTCCCCCGTTTCTCATCAGTGGATTTGATCTTGCCTTCTGTCTCCAGGGTTACACAAGCTGCCAAATGCTGGGGGAGAGCCGCCTCTTACTGAATCTGAAGCAGGGGAGACACCATTGGTTTCATAGACGCTCACGCTTGCTGAGCTGGGTGGGTGGGAGGGGAGGTGGGGTCTGCAGATCAGGCCAAGGGTGTGTTGGCAGGGCTGGACGGGGCAGGAATTGGCTGCAGGTTGGGATTGTGGTGCATCATCAGGATGGGACGGGGGAGGGAACCAGGGTGCTGCAGGGGTAGGGTTGAAGCCCCACACAAGAGCACAAGCCTCAATCTCATTGACAGGCACTGCAAGCCCAGCCTGGGACAGCTTTCCTGGGGGAGCTTAAATCCACAACTGGATGCCCTCTGTTACGTTCTTGTCCAGGGGGACAAGAGAATGCCAAGAGTGGCACCGGCTCTGGGGTGACCTATTTGTAAAGGAAGCAAAAAGTCGGTGTCTAACTTGGCTGAGCCACTCCCTGCTTCCGTCGCGTGGGCCAATGATCTGTAGGTCTCAGCGCAAATGTGGGAGCTAGGAATGCCCGAATGCTAATCCCAGCTGTGTGACTGACCTGCTGGATGACATCTGCCCTCTCTGGGCCTCAACTTGCCCAGCTGTACAATGGGAATATCTGCTTCCCTATCTTCTAGGGGGAGTGGGGCAATTAATTGCTTGGAAGATGAAAAGTACTAGGTCATGTCAGTGGTGTAGGTGATTTCACTTGGAGTATTTCTCCTTAACTCCTCCCCATCCCTGTGCTGAGCAGACCTTGGAGCTTTAACCCACTCAGCTGTGACACAAGTTCTGCAGGCCAGGTTTTTGAAGGTACTTAGGCATCTAAAGATGCACCAGGGCCTCGCAGGATTTCCAAAAGCACTGACTGGGAGTTAGGCACCTAATGGGGTTAACAAAGTGCCTATCTGCATCTTTAGGCCCTTCATTCACATGCCCCTGCACTAAATCCAGATGACCAGCTAAGTGTATGCCAAGTTTGGGGAAGTGAAGAGCCTCTCTCTGCTTTCAGACAAGCAAGCAAAAGCTAAAAACAAAACCTCCCGCCCTGGGCCTAACAGCTCTAATCTCAATGTGTCCCTTTCTCATGCTTCTCACATCTCCTCCCCAACCTGTGCAGCCTTTTGTGGAAATTGAGTCACTCCAAAGGCCTCTGCAGAGCAACTAGGATTCCAGTCCCCCCCCTTCTCCACACCTGGCTGTTGCTTAGTGTCGGTTTGGCTTATTTGTACTGAATGCTCTAGATCAGAGTTACTCTGCCTCATGAACACCCAGCAAGGTAGGTCTGATCCCCTTCCATCTAAAGCCAGTGGGAATTTTGCCAGGCACTTTGCTGAAGGCAGGACTGGGCCCATTAGCGCTCCTGTGTTTCACATCTTGCTTGTAGTTCAGGCCCAACTCCCAGGCAGGGCCTGTTGAGATCAGATTACCTCTGCCTGCCCTGGGTTTAGTTCAAGCACTAGCTTAATTGTGTTGGTTTTCTAAACAGCTCACGTGGCTGATAATTTCCCCCCCCACCCTTTCCTTTCTCTGTGATGGAGAGCAGCAATTTTGGGGGTGTGTATATGCTCTTAGCGAGTCTGGTGGGTGCACCAAGTCATATTCATGAGGAGAGGGGCTCTGCTCTTCCGTTTCACACAGCACTGTGTGAGGCAATTCAGCCAGCCAGCACCAAGACCCGAGAAGGTGCGTGCAGCCCTACTGCTACAGTGTGGTGGTGACACGGGGGTGGGGGGGGGGTGTGGTGGTTGTATCATAGGGACAAGAATAGGATGGTGCCATATGCATTGTGCTTAGTCTGGGTAGTGAAATACCACGGTCGCTTGTACAAAGGGGGGTGACGCGTGGCTAATCTGTTATGATTCTTTGCATTCATATGGTGAGGACCTCAGTTCTTTGCCAATGTGCATTAATCCGCTTCACAGCTCCCACCAAGGGATCTCCATCTTATAGATGAGGAAACAGAGGGGAAATAAGTGGCTTTGCCCAAGCTGACACAGTGGAACAGGGCAGGACCAGGAATAGAACCCAGGAGTCCTGACCCCTAATCTTTGCCCTACCCAGTAGCTTGCACCTGTCTTCCTATCGTTGCTTTCCCCCATGATGCTAGCCTGGCGAAGGTGCCGGATGTACTGGTTAGATTGCTGTGATTACGGCACATGCTGAAGTCTGAGGTCTTGCTAAAATCCAGCGATTTCCAATTAACTTTTGCTTAATTAACTTTGTGAATATTCAGAAGCCTCTCGCCTTCTCACCACTCCTCATGTGGCTGTGCTCTCCCCTAGACTCTCTCCATTAGAGTCCATTAGCCAGGTCCTGCCTGATCGGGAGGGATTGTAAGAGGCTCACATTGTCCCGCTGCCAAAGACCCAGTCGAAGATGGCTGCAATTTGCTGCCTCGGTGAGCATGGCCTCCTGCTGGGATGCTAGGGGCTTGTGGGTGTTTGGAGGAAGTGGTGTAACCGCATGTGGGAGACGAAAGGCTTTTCTACCTGGAATGCTAGTGCACAGGAGCACCGCGGAGCACGCTACTGGTCTTCCAGTGTGCTGTAGTCGGGGCCGCATGGGACCCTACTGTGCGGCCTGCTCGTGCACTCTAGATTCACACCCTGGCTTGCTGCACAGAACTGTCCAGTGTAGACGAGCCATAAGGAATCCAGGGGCATTCACTTGGCATCTGAGTGATGGTTAGAACAGGCAGAGCTGCCTGATGCTGTGTGTAACAGGTGCTTTTAGTTGTATGTTTTCTGTGTGTAAATCAGTGCTGCTGAGGTGCCAGATTCAGCACAAGAGAAAGGTACTTGGGGGCTTGTGGCCTCTATCGGTCCTCAGAGCAGGTACAAGATAGACAACTGCACCACAGGCCTGGTCTCCATCTTGTCTCTGCCAGAGTGGCCCAGCCCTGCCCTGCCCTGCCAGACCTGCTAGCACTTAAAGGAGAGTGAAAGCTTCATTCGGCCTTTGGCCTCACCATTGAGGCTGCCAAGTTTTCCAGCCAGTGCCAGCAGTTTGTTGTGCTCTGGATTCCTCTAGGAGCTTGGCTGAAACTCACACAACCTCATTTCACATGGGTCACTGAATACAAACCACTTTCTCTCACCGCCAGCCTGATGTGCATTTCAGCCTCATGACTTTGGCATTGTTTGTAGCTGGTGTTTCGCTCTCAAGGGCATTGAATTAGCTCTGGTGTGGCTAATTGTAGACAAGGTGGAGGTGATTTTTGTACCAGCTGGGTTTAGTGCTGATTGAAAATGGAGTCAGCTCAACCAGCGCAAATCGTGGCTTACCTTGTCCGGACACACTGTGCCATGCCTAGAGACTCCATCTGAGACCAGTGTCCCCTTGTGACGGGTGCTCTGCAAACATACAAACAGTGCTTTGTGGGAGGACTCACCAAAAGTGAACTTGTATCAGAGGGGTAGTCATGCTAGTCTGTATCCACAAAAATGAGTCTGGTGGCACCTTAAAAACGAACAGATTTATTTGGGTATAAGTCTTCGTGGGTAAAAAACCCACTTCAGATGAACGGAAGAATTGAACTTGGGTCTCTTGCGTTGCAGTCCAGCCTCTTACCCACAAGACACCTTCCTGTAGACAAGCCCCCAGGCAAATGGCTGAGGACCCCCTTCCCAGTCCCCTAAGCCATCCTGCCACACTCCTAGCACTGTGGCATTGAGCCTGAATTCCCAGTTCCCACTCTCTCTGTGTATCGAAATGCAGGCTCCCAATTCTGCCCCGAGGGCCTCTCAGTTCTGCCCCAGCACGGCGTCCCTGCCCTTGAAGAAGGTGACAGACTTAAACAGACTGTCTCTTGCCTCCAAGGCATTACATTTGCTGAGATCTCTCTTAACTGGGAGGTAATTTCCCAGAGGTGCCAGCAGTTGCCTTAATGTGAACTGTCAAAATGATGTAAAATTGCACGGTGCAGGCTGCACTGCTCCCTTTTATTCTGATACATCTAATGTGACAATTTTGTCAAAGCTTGTTTTAAAAAGCTGTTTTGACTGGGTGCTAATGGCTTCTTCCTAATCAGCCAATTGCTGGCGTTGATTTCCTCCAGCTCAGCAGTTGGGAAGTGACTTTTACAAGCGAGTAAGCGCTCCCGCCCTGGGGACAGCGCTGGGCTGAGTGCGGGTATTCCGATGGCCCCGCTCATGCCTTGTGAGCCTTCCTGATGCCTGAAAATGTGTTGTGAAGGCAGGGCACTTCTACCGGCGCGCTGAGTGTGCTGGGTGCTGTGAACTCCTGCACTGGGGTGTGTGTCTGCATCCTGCAGCTCGGGTCCTGAGGAATGTGGGGAAAAGCCAGGGAAGGTCAAGCAGTGAGTTAATGCACCAGCCTCTCCTCTCCGGAGGCCAGAATGTAAATAAATGGCTTGCAGATAATCAGCCTCCTCAGTGCAGGATAGAGCTGATTACATGACCTAGCACTGGAATTGAGCAGGGGCCTCAGACCAGGCGTGCAGAAGGTGCTGCAGGTCAGGACGCAGGTTCACTGCCAAAGGCTTGGATGGGGGTATTGGGGGTGCGCTCGGGACTCAAATGGCAGCAGGTGCCGTAGGACAGGATGAAGGTGCATCGGCGGAGCTGCATGGGTGCATCCGGGGGTGAAATCCCAGGCATTGCTGTGGGTCAGGACTGAGGTGCATTGAGGGCGCAGTGGAAGGCTGGGATGCAGGGCATACTGCAGGTTTGGGACTGAGGTGTGTTGGGAGAGGGCAGGCAAGAGTGGCCCAGGATTGGAACAGCAGGGGGTGCTGCAGGTTAGGCTCAGGATGCATTGACTGGGGAAGCTTTGGAGAGAATAGCCAGGGCACAGAAAAGCCCAGGCTGAGATGCGGGGAGGGATAGCTCAGTGGTTTGGACGTTGGCCTGCTAAACCCAGGGTTGTGAGTTCAATTCTTAAGGGGGCCATTTAGGGATCTGGGGCAAAAAATATTGGGGATTGGTCCTCCTTGGAGCAGGGGGTTGGACTAGATCTCCTGAGGTCCCTTCCAACCCTGATATTCTATGTATTGGCAGGGCCCCGTGTCAGCTTGTACTGTCCCTGGTTGCATTAAGTCGTAGTGTCTGTCACACTCTGCTTATTTAGAGAACAGGCAGTGATGTGAGCCCAGCTGGGGTGGCAGAGAGTCTCCTCCTTTCACCAGTGATGGAATGGTCTCTACCTGCTGTGCAGAGGGCCTGAGGGAGAGCTCAGCAAGGGTGGATTCATCCCATGGGTGGATTGATGGAACTCTCCTAGAGAGAGCCTGCCACCCTGGCATGTCATGTGCAATAGGCATGTCCTTCCCTGCGCCCTTGGGTGTGAGTGTGGGGTTAAAGGGAGGGATGCAGGGAAGGTCTCCAGGGGACCAATCCAGGGTGGAGCTCGGACACATTCTTCCAGGAGGGAGCGAAGGGCAAGAGAACAAGTTTGGGGCAGCTGTAGAGATGGGTGCTTGGGAAATGAATCTGGAGCAAAGTAGGGGCTGGGCAGGGCAGGGCGTGTGCAAAGGAAGCTGGGTGGGGAAGGGGATAGGGCCTGACCTGCCTTCCCAATGGCGGCACTGTCATGCAGTTGTGTGTAAGAACTGGGAGAATGCTACTTTCGGGAAGTGCTTGGTTGGGAGAGACGGGCACATACAGAGGCAGGAATAAAGCCTGAATGTGCCATGGTCTCAACTCTCTTATGCTTGAACATTGCACAGTCCTGACCTTGGCAGCTCCCAGTGAAGCTGGTGCTTGGCATTTCTCAGGATCTGACCCAAAGGGCAGGCTATGTCACAGGCCTGTGTGACAGCTGCTGTCTCGGCCAATGCCAGGGCCCTCCAGCGTTAAAAGCCAGAGTTTCTACCGTCTGATCGAAAGAGCCAGGCTGAGAGCTGTAATACACCCACATCGACTGGGCTGCAGCACTCACACGGGCCAGTGGGCTCTATTCTGTCAGCTCCCGTTCAGGCCAGTGAGGGCCATAGAGGCTCAGCATGACTGAGTGTGGGTGGGTCCCCGGCCACCTGAGCCCAACCTACCCGAACCACTGGGAGACTAGAAGGGCCACCAGGTGGCCCGTGGGCCTCAAGAATGGGGCTGCAGTCTGTGCTCTCCTTAACAGGAGTTAAAAATAAAAATCAATAAATGTCAGATTACCAAGATGGGATTAATAATATAACATTTTTAAAAAAATCCAGCTAATGGGATTTGGAGGCTACATAATCAAGGCAGAGGATTAGAGATGTTCCAAATAAATCCCAAATGATGGACGTCTCCATTGTATTTCTGTAAAAAGCCTCGCAGCCGAGCTGAACTTGGCTGTCAAGGTGGGTTTGTGAGCGCCACATGGTGTCCTCTGCAAATGCCAGGTTGCCTGGGCTGGAGGGGGTGGATGATGTGGTAACTGTGGGTGGGAATTCTCACCTGTATAGCAGCTGCATCGTTCACGCTAGGTGCTGTACAAGAGCACATAGGGTGTGGCTGTAATCACACAAGCAAGCGGCTGCCGTTCTGCAAGTGTGAGAGCTGTATGGTGTGGTCAGCTGAAAGATCCGACAATCAATTCCGTGGCATGGCAGTAATTGACATGAAGGGCTGTTTGGGAGCAGTGGTTTCCGATGGACACCGAACAGGAATGCCATTTGATGCTGAACCGGCCTGTTCCTACTGAGTGGCTGCTTGAGAGGCTGGGTGCCGGGGAGGATCTGTTCACACTGATCAGGATGCTCCATTGTGTGAGAAAGATGAATGGCTGTCTACATGCCTTTCTATTTATGAACTGGCAGCAGTTGGTGGGGATAGGACACTCATTTCTGCAAGGTGAAGGAAAATCTGCATTGAATGGACATTCCTCTCTTGGCTTCAGACCCAGCTGGGCATTTCCTTCTTGTAAGCTGTTTCCACTCTCACAACTGCATTTTCCCATAATCTCCTTGTTCCCCACCTCCGTGCACACTGGCAGACAGATTTTCTGCCTCCACCCCGCCCCAGAAGTGGCCACTATCTGCATGTACCCTAACAGTCTCCTGGGAATTGTCCATGCAGCACCCCCTGTGCAGATGACCGCAGACAACATCGCTGCTAGACCCATCCCAGACCCACTTGGGAAATTGGGATTAGAACTCTCATCCTTGTCCAGAAATGCAGGCCTTGGCCATGTGAGCCAAAGAACAGCAGCACCAGCTGGTGATAGTAGGTCTTACGCTCTCTGCCTTTAGAAGGAGACATCCCCTAGATGCACATGCCTCCTCGTTCTCCTCTTGCATTGCAGCCCTTGGCTACCTGTAGCCACATTCTCCATGTCATACCTCTTGGCTCCTAGTACATCTCTTCCTTTCCAGTTTCTGGCTTAATACCTTTGTGCATATTTTAATGGCTCTGCATCACTCTAAGACCTTCTGTACCCAGAAGCCAAATGCTCCTTGTGGAATTGGTATGTCTCCTCTTTGGATTAGACATGATGGCCGCAAAAGTGGCGGGTGAGTCTCCTGGAGATTTATCAGGAGCAGGTTGGGTGTGGGGGGGAGGAGCTTTGGGCATGGGTCACTTGCTGGAGGATTCTCTGCTCCTTGAAGTCTTTAAACCACGATTTGAGGACTTCAGTAGCTCAGACATAGGGTGAGAGGTTTTTCGCGGGAGTGGGTGGGTGAGATTCTGTGGCCTGCGTTGTGCAGGAGGTCAGACTAGATGATCCTCATGGTCCCTTCTGACCTTAATATCTATGAAATCTGTTCACATTTCCCATCTGCAATAATCGGTTGGGAATGAGGTTTAGCGAACAATCCCTCATAGTTACTGATTCAATTATTCCCTACTGCAGATTCGTTTGTGGTTACCCAGGAAAATAACCCCAGGACCTGATTCAATTTCCCACCTGCCACATCATCGGTTCCCTAGGGAATGGGAAGACAACAGATGTAAGGCTGGGCTCTGCAAAGGCAGGCCTTGGATCCCAGCGAGGGTTCCCTCACTGCACAGCGAAAGAAACCTGAGCAAGGTCTGCCCTGGGCTGGGGGAGACAGGCTCAGGACCCCCCCATCGTGCCATTGCCAGGGTCCCAGGGAGAACATTCTGGCTAGGGGATGCTGAGGGCATCTGGCCGGTTTGGGGCTTTGTGTGCTTTCTCCTCTGCATCTCCTGCTGGAGGTGGTGTTTGATGGCAGCAGAGCCCTGACGCAGCAGGGGCATTGGGACCCCCCCGGGCTTTGCGGGTGCAGACTGAGTGAGTTTGCAACATAGATTCTAGGGGACTGTTGTGCCTCGTGGTGGGCCCCAGAGTGGTTTTCCTCCCTTCCCCTCAGCAGCTGAGACCTCTCTGTGCTCTCAAGTAGCTGAACCTGCATTTGGCCCATGACATGGGGATGCTCTGTGTAGTGGCCCTCGGCCAAGAGCCTCCCCGGGAGCTAGACAGAGAATCCCATGGTCGGTCTGTGTCCAGCAGCCTGGGTCAAGAATCCCCTTTGTGTTAGCCACAGCCGGGTCTTGGCTTTTCACTACCCCGAGGGATGTAGCAAAGCCCATTCCTCAAAGCTCAGAGGTGGATCCAACTTTCCCACAGCTCGCTGGTGTTTGGATCTGAGGTCTGGCTTGGACCATCCTTACTCGCTGCACAGATCTGAAGGCTGATGCTGCTTCTGCTTTAAATCCCACTTCCCCCACCAAGCAGAAACTACCAGTGTCCCTGTTCCTCTGGCAGCTGTTCTCCCTCAGGCCTCACTCCAATGTCCTCCTCGGGAGCAGCAGGGCCTATGGAGGGCAGAGAGGAAAGCTCTCTGGAGAATGGCATTTCTCCCCTCAAGGCTGGGCTCTCATTCTAATCCCTTGCCATGGGGAAATAGTCAATGCGTGTTCTCAGGTCAGTCATCTCCAGTATTGATTCCAGCAGGAGATTCCCTTGGGCATTGGTGTGTGAAATTAATTACTTGAGGAGAGGAGCTGGCTGTGTCCTTGGCAGGCTGAAGATCTAGGGAAAGCTCATCCTTTCTCCAGGTGGGAGCTGAAAGGCTCCTGGATGCTCTGACCCTGGAAAGGGGTTTTGTTCCTCCATGGAAGGCAAGGGGATGCGGCATAATCCGACTGCCTGGTGGGGTGGGTGACCCTCCAACCTGATGCACTAGGATTCCTCGGGAAGATACTGGACACTTGTTGATGGAGAACAGGCCCTGGGCTAAGGCAGAGGGATTGTTGGGCAGGCTGAGGTGCCATGCTTCTCTGAAAGGGGACTTGGGATAAGCCTTCCCTATCTAGTCTCTTGCCCATTCCAGAGCTATCTGGCCTGCTTTACCACTTAGGAGCTTTCTTTTTTTCCCTATCTGCCTCTGCACCGTGCAAACCGAGTGCAGCTGGGCTCTTTCTGGCTGATGCAGCTTCACCAGTAATAAAGATTCAGCTGGACAAATGCCCCGTGACATGGGCAGACCCTTACACCCGGGACAATGGGTACAAAACATGATCATGTCGGAACGTTGGGGGTAAATGACTATGCAGGGTGCAGGGCAATGGGGAATCAGGCTCCCAGCATTTGCTGAAAGGTGGGGGAGGTGCAAGTGAGAGGAAGGATGGCTCAGTGGTTAGGGTGCTAGCTTGGGACACTTGGGTTCAATATCTTGCTCTGCCACAGACTCTGTAACCCTGAGGATGTGTCCTAGTCTCTCTGTGCTTGAAAAAGGTTGTTTAGTAGAGGTGAAGCTCAGAAAAGACCATTAGGTTCACAGAGCCTGTTCTCCTGCCTAACCCAGGTTATGAGAATGCACCAAGTCACTTTGGCACCAAGCCCTTATTTTGTGTCAGTGGGCAAGAGACCCCTTATTAGGAAGTTCCCATTTCCTTCTTCTGGTGCAATAAAGTGTCTGTGTCTTTGCCGGGGGGGCCTCTGGCTGAAACGAAATGCTTACATTTTGGTTATTGGAAAAAAATGAAAACTTCTAACAAAATGAAAAAACAATTTCTTCTGGCTTCTCTTCATGCAATACATGCATCTGTATTGGAGCTGGTCAAAAAGAATTCACTTTCAACACCATCTCCTTGGTCTGGGCTGCAGTTTGAAGACTTTTAGCACATTGTCTGGCTCTTACCATCCTGGTGGCTGTTTCACCCTCTCTGGGTCTGTCTTAATTCCCACCTTGCTCCCCTGTCTAGCAGAACTGTCATCCTGGTTAATCAGTTGCCCTCACTATTAAGTATCATTAAGGCTTAATTCAGTTCCCTTGGAAGTGTCTTGATTATTAAGTGGAATCGCTGATTAAGCGGGTTTGGAGTAAGGGCAAAATCCTTCCTTCATGGATGGGAGCAGAGGCACTAAGTAGTGGGCCAGGGGCAGGCATGGAAGCATTGAGCTCCATGGGTGCTGGGGGTTTCAGCGGGCCGTTGTGAGGAATCATGGCCCCAGTCATCTCATGGAGAGTTTCCCCATTGACTTTAATTGGGGCAGGACTCCAACCCAGGGTACAGAGTGTGTACGTGAAGCACGCCACGTCTGGGTGATCATCTAACGCCCCCTTCTCTTCCACTTACCCTGCCCCGGCCTCCCTGGGACCTGCAGTTCCGTGCCTGGCTGGTGAGCTGCCTCCTTGCCCTGCCCAGCTCTCGGTCTCCCAGGCTGGCAGCAGGAGAGCGAATGAGCTAAGCAGTGCCACAGACCATGCTGAAGCTTTACAATGCGTTTCCTCACCTTGTAGATTTACTCGACATTTGCCCTATAAATAAAAGCCAATTCGGTTGTTTGCTTGTACAGTAAATAATGGGCCAGTGACCTAAGAATCACCCATCCATCTTGGCCAGCAACAGCCGGCAGGCGCTGTCATGGGACAGTACGTGGCCAGAGGACAGGCCAGCCAGCTAACAGAGAGCTGGATTCATGTCACGCCTCTGTGGCACCTGAAGGGGGCTGCTTTCTGCCTCCCTGCAATGGCAGCAGCTGTCACTCTTCTGGCGAGGGTCACCTCTCCTTTGGGGGCCCATTGAATGAGGAGTGGCCGGTCTGCTTCCTCAACCCCATTCACAGCCAAGAGCAGCATGTGCCCATGACTAGGCACTGGGTTGGGACCCAGGAGACCTGATTCTGTTCCGGCTGTGTGATTTTTGGGTGAGCCTGTCTTTGCTTTCCTTCCCATACCTGCCATCATAATGGTCCCTTTGCTACCCAGTTCAGGATTCCAACTCAGTCTGTGCCAGGAGAACATAGCAGCTAGACCAGGTCTTGAGTGTCTCCGGCTGCTGGGGCAGTGGGGAACTCTCCCCTTGGGAACCTTTGTTCCTGCAACTCTGCCATTTAGAAATACCTACGGCTGGGTCTAAGCTGGACCTGCCTCCCATCTCTGCTTTGTCTTTGTCCAGGACACGACATGAACCACTGGAAGAACCTCAAAGCGTAGTGTGTGTGTGTGGTGTTGGCATGTATCTGGGTGTTTGAAGGAGGGGTTGAAGTATGGAGGGCTGAGATTTTGAAGTGGGTGGGGCTGGATATGTCCACAGGTGGTCTTGCATGCCTGTCCCCATATGTGTTGAGCTGATGTGTTCACAGTGGGGTGAGGCTCTCTTCTGGGGAGGACAAGTGAGTCTCTTGTTCGTTACGTTGTGTTAGGCTGAGGTCGGTGCAGCTGGGGTGAGGGGAGCCTCCTTTATAACAATTAATTTTGGAAGCCCCCTCCCTGCAAAGGAAGTGTGTTCCCTGCTGCCAGGGCCAGGCAGAGGGTTGCAGTGGGGCAGGCTGTGTTTAGGGGAGGGCTAGGATTTCATTGGGAGGATGCTGTGGGGGTCAGAAGGGTGTTGCTGCTGACAGCACAATGGGGGCGAGTCTTGTTTTGCCCAGGCTGCTGTGGGGAAGGCAGTGGCGGTGTTTTGAGGAGGTTACATTGGACAGAACAGGTGTTGTATTTGGGGAGGTGGCACTGGGTAAGGGGGAAGATCTCTTGCTGGGAGGTGGCATGGGAGTGGGGCACCCTGTTGCCAGGAGATGGCACAAGAGGAGAGTGAGTCCCCTTTCCATCTAGCTGGGTAAGGGCTAGAGCCGGAAGTTTAGATCTGGATCCAGAGTCCCAAAAGGTTTTGATATGAGCCTGGGGCACAACACCCCCACCTCCTCCCATCACACCACTGCAGGCCCAGCTCCCTGCTCTGAGCTCCTCTCTACCTGTGATGAGGCCCTGACCTCCAGGCAGGGCTGACACCCACAGCATCCTGTGCCAGCCAGCAGTCCCTTGCGATTGCTTTGCTGTCCTGCTGCAAGAGCCCTGATCAGCAGCCCCAGGGCTGTCCCCACATCCCTACCCAACACAGGGAAAGGCACCGATCTCCACTGACACAGGCGGATTTGCTATCCCAGGAGTAGGTTGTTGGCAAGCAGCAGCTGTTTCTGAACACCAAGGCAGAAATGTCTTCACACCTCCAGCTGCTGGGGGCTGTGACCCAGCACTTCCAGTGCATTGGAGGGGACTGGGTGTGCTCAACTGGTAGGTGAAATGGGGGGGGAAGGGAGGTCTTCATTTGTTGGGGGATTGCACGGGGGGGTCCTGATTACTAGCAAGGGGAGCTGCCCCGGGGGAGGCAGCCATGTGGCCCTTGTTTGTTTGAGGGGTGGGGAAGGTCTGTTGGTTTCCACCGTGCCCTCGGTGTCGCATCCCCCCTGCAAGAGCTGATGGCAGAGCTGACACCTAAGGCAGCATAAGGGTTGCTGGAACTCTGCTGTGCGGTCTGTTATGGGTAGAGAAACAACAGAGGGAAAGACAAGGGGGTAAGGAGGAAGAGATGGAGGCTGAGGGAAGGGACTCAAGGTGTGTCTTTGCAGTTAAAGCACTGAGGAGGCCGTGTTGCTTAGGGGTTAGTGGACACAACTGAGAGGCAGGACTCCTGGGTTCTGTTCCTGTTCTGCCCATGTGGCTTTGGCAGAGTCACTTTTCCCATCTGTAAAATGGGGCTAATAAAACTTGCCTTCTCTGTGAGTTAATTAATGACGTCACAATGAGGCTTTGATGTCTGCCTAGTGCTCTGAGCAGCTCCGATGAAAGGGGCTGGAGGAAGGCAAAGTATAAATTCAACATGCTTTTAAAAATATATCCAGAGAGGGCCAGATTCTCAAGGGCTCAGCACCCACAAATGGGTCTGGATTCTTAGAAAAGCCTAGCTACATAAAAGCCCCATTTTCAATGCACTCAGCAACCAACTGGCCAAGTTCTTCTGACCAAAAGTAACTATATCGAACAAATGCAGCCTCAAGATTTGTGTTCTTGAGCATTGGTGGAGTGTGCTTGGTGCCTTTCACCTATAATCACTTGTCCTCTGGAGGAATTGTCATGTGCCTTATCCCGCTGGCTAGAAGTAGGCAGGCTGGATTGGGATGGGCAGCCCCGGTTTTGGATCCCCGCTCACCCGGAACGTCAGTGTCCTCACCACACAGTTGGGCTCCAGCATGCAGGCCTGGGAGAAGACTGTTGTCCTTGAAGAGCGTTGGTGCAGAAAATCCAGCTTGTGGCACTGGTGGGCCACGAACCCAGCATGCTGCCAGACGGGAGGAGGGGCGGTGAGAGCAGCATGACAGGTAACCTCGCACTGCTTTGGTTCACATGCTGCTTAGCTGCTCCTTGGCACCCGTTAGTCAGTGCAGAGTGGCCCCTCTGGGGCTAGTGACTAGGGTCTTGACCCAACTCCTGTCGATGTCCACCCAACATCTCCTCTAACTTCAGTGGTGCGGGCTCAGCTCCTGGCTGTTACTTGGCCCATTAGCTGCTTGCACGCCACTGCCCTAAACGGATCTGGACTCCCGCTTCACTACCACAGCTGTGTGAAACACACAGGGCGGGCTGGGGAAGCTGCTTGGGTGGGCAGCTGCTGCACTGGGTTTTCCTGAAGGAGCCAAGGCTGCCGGCTCTTAAAGAGGCGTGGGCTCGGATTTGTCTTTCTGATGTGCTGGTCAATGCCATCGATCGGCTAGGAGTGAGGAATCAATTGTAATTTGGTTGAAGCTCCCACAGCAGGAGCGTGAGAGGAGTAATTAGAACACCAGAGACCATGTGTGCTGAGCCCTCCATGAGACATGGGCATCAGGGGCTGCTTAATGAAGTCTGCAGCCAACTGGATAGTTAAGGTGAGGATGGGGTGTTGCCTGGGTGGGTGTCAGGGGCAGGACAAATCCCAGCCTCTTCCCTTCCCCTTTTCAATGCGCACACACATTCGGATTCCCTGCTTTGCAGGCTGGCTAGCCACAATGCAGGCTGGCTAGCCACAATGCAGGCTGGCTAGCCACAATGCAGGCTCCTGTGGGGGGCGGGGGGCAGTAGGATTGATGGGCTGTGCAGAGGGATTAAGAAAAGATGGAAAGGGGGAGGAGGATCAAGGGCCAAATTCTTACTTGGAGTAAAGGGGGCTGATTGACACCAGGGGAGACCCTGGGAAATGCAACAACTAAATGTATTTTTTAAAATGTTTTTCCCTGTTGTAGCATGTGCAATGAGCAGGTCTCAAAGCACTTCAGAAACATCTGTGACCTACATCTCCCCCACCTCCCTCCCTCTCCATGTAGAGAACTGGCATTTGCAAGAGATGGGGAAACCGAGGCAGTGAGCTGGGATGTTATTTGCCCAAAGTCACCCAGTGCTTCAGCAGCAGGGCTGAGAATAGAATCCTACTGCCCCGTTCTGCACCTTGATCACATCCTTCCTCCCCCAACCAATGCCATCTTTCTACCCCCCTTACACCCTAACCCCCCCAAGAAGTGTACATATTGCCAAATAAAACCACTATTGAAATGACAGCAAAATCCCAGAATTCCAGTAACACTTAACTCTTGGCAGCATGGGGAGGGGGGGAGAACTTTCATTGAAGCACTAAAATAAAGTGAAAGAAACCAACCTGTGTGTTTAAAATCCCATTTCCCCTGCCCTCCCCACAACTGCCTGACAAGTTCCTCCCACGCAGCGAAAGGCAGCTGATTTCCAGAGCTCTGATTTGATAGGTGCTCCGATGAAAAGGCCTTTCTAATGCTCCCCAGCAAGAATTACAGACCATCTGGAATTTGAAAGAACAGGGAGGCAGACCAGTTAATTGTAAGCTCCTTCTCCTCAATATAAGGAACCCTTCTACCCAAGGAAGAGCTCTTCTTGGGGGGTTGGGGAGGGACACTAGTTAGTGTGGTGGTTGGGCTTGAGGGTTGGTGGAGGGGGGGGCTCTGGAGCTGTGTGTGTGTAGGGGAGGAAGAGGGAGTACGTGAGCTCGGCGAAAGGTCATGGAGGCTATAAATGGGATTCGGGGAAGGAAATGTCATTGTGAAGCATGAGTAACATAATGCCTGGGATAGGGAGGGAGAGGAGGCGGCCCACTGGGATGTGCGGGGAGAATCGAGGGGGGTTTATGGGCCAAAACCGGTGTTGATGCACACCAAGGTCGGGGGAAGCACATCTCTTGCTTCAGGGCATAGGCTGATAGCCACAGCCCCCAGGCAGGTGTCTCCACTCCCCCCCCAGCCAGCCCGGGATGGACAGAGCTGCAGAACCGGCCCTGGCTACCTTCCCTCAGAGCATCTGCAACTGGCCAGGCCGGGAGGCTGGATACCAGAGCCAAAAGCCCAGTGGTCTGATCCGCTGTGTTGCATGAAACCAGGGACAGAGGGTCCTGGGGGATCCAGGCTGTAGCCCCTTGTCAGGACCGATGACTCCTCTCAGTGACCTTCCTCAGCAAAGGAGGGCGAGGGAAGGGGAACAAAGATGGAGAGGTGGGAGGGGAGAGAAGTCAGGGGATGACTGTCTTTCTAGGAGAGCTAATAAAGACAGATGAGTACCATTCTTGATTAAAGACAAGTATTCAGTCTGCTGTTGCATGATGAGTGCGGTGGACAAGCTGGTCTGGTAATGAATTAATTGGCTGGGCATGTGGCTGTCCTATTGCTTGTGGTGTGAAAGGTACTCATAAAGCCAAGTGGGGCAGAAATCTGGTGGCTCTGCCATTGTCCATCACGACCCACCCCAGGCTTCCTTTCCAGAAGGGTGAGAGGGGAGCCTGCTGAGATCTGAAGGGGAAGGACCAGCTAGAACACAGGTTTCTGCCCAAGGATTTTGCACCCCAGCTAGTGGGGATCTAGCCAGTGTAGCAAGGTGGGAAGTGCTGGGTGTCACCTGCTTGTGATCCCAGAGTTGAGAGCCCGGGGATTAGAGCCATGTGCAGGCTGGAGACAAATGGAGCAGCAGACAGGACATTTTTGAACTTTTGCCAAGCACTGGGCTGGACTTACTGCTCTGGTCACAGTATTGCAGTTCTGGGGTACACCCACCCTCCCACCTTGTTCAGTCAGACCGGTGGCAACTTTCCCAAGCAGGAATGTCAGCACAGGACTTGTCCTGGACCTAGGGCTTCAGAATATTGAAGCTAGAATCAGGTCTACAGGAGTTTCCCTGCAGCAGGCTTTCCAAGTCTGGCTCTCCAAGACAAGGGAGTGAGCAGAGGAAATGCTGACAAAATGCTACTGGCTTCAAATTGACATTAAAGGATGGGGTTTGCTGCTTATTTGGTTTGGGCTAGCTCCTAAGGACACCAACCAAGGCTAAGGGGCCCCATTGTGCAGCCGAAGTAAAAACAGACACATTCTTGTCTTGGTTAGATCAGGAGCTCTTTGAGGTGGGGACCATGCCCTTTGACATGGTCCTATTTCAGTCTGTGCTGAGCGGCATTACTGAAGGGGTGTTGGGTGGCTTCGGGCCAGTCACTTCGGCTTTCTATGCCTCAGGTGTTCAGCTGCAAATGGGGTGATACACTCTTCCTCCCACGCTTTGGCTGTCTTGTTGATTTAGATGGTTAGCGCTTCGGGACAGGGCCTGTCCCTCACTCTGTAGCTACAGCGCTGAATATAACAAGGCCTTGATCTTGGCTGGGGCTTGTGTGTGCTACCAAAATC
The DNA here is from genome assembly GCF_965152235.1 of Eretmochelys imbricata. NCBI lineage: Eukaryota > Metazoa > Chordata > Testudines > Cheloniidae > Eretmochelys > Eretmochelys imbricata. Next base: position 10,720,606 of record NC_135593.1, on the reverse strand, counting down.
AAAATACAGAAGAATAGTGAACGGTGCTTGAGAGCAGAACCTGGTGCTCTCGGACACTGGTGCACACCCGGGGCTTTAGTGGGATGATTCTGGATTGGCACTTCTGTGAGTGAGAAGAGACCGATGGGCTAGAGTTCCCAACCATGTGGGATGTCACAGAAACCTGGGCTTTCCTGAACTCAAAGCCTTAGGGCTTGGCCAGCCCTGCTCCATGTAAGGAGAAGGCATATAGGAAGGGGTATGGTGCAATTGTCACTCATGTTGGCAGCGTCAGCAGAGACCAAGGGCTGTGCGGGGGACAATAGAGATGGATCTACCCTCTTTGCCCTAGGGGGTCCCTCTAGCTCAGGGGTTGGTTACGTTGGCAGGGCAACATATCTCCTTTATGGCTAGAGGGCTTCAGACTCCAGGATTCTCAGTACAGCACTAAAATGTACAATGGGGGAGGATGGTGGCCTACGATGGGGTGTTCACCCCACTGGACTGGAAGGGGTTAAGGTGGCCAGGTAGGCAGATTAACTCCATAGGCTGCACCTGGAGGTAGAGCCAGGGAGTTGATTGCAAGCAGGCTCAGCTATGCAAGAACAGGTGGGGCCTATAAAGCCAGGAAGATGGCAACAGACAGGGCTTCTAGGAAAGGGCAGTCCCTTTCTGGGAGGAGGGTTGGAGCTGGTACACCTGTGGGGTGGGACAGTGGTGAGAAGCAGTCCAGGGAAGGAACAGAGTGAGGGCTGGGAGAGGAAAGCCCAGAACTAGGGTCCCTGGACTGGAACCCAGAGTAGAGAGTGGGCCCAGATACCCCTACCAGCCACTGAGGGAGTGGAACCATGGGGCAAAGAGTGGGAAGACTGCCTAGGGCTGCTGAAGGAAAGACTTTGATGTGCCCCAGAAGGGGGGGAAATGCTGAGTGACCTGGCCAAAGGGCTGGGTCATGAAGAGGATGCTGCTGTTCCTGGAGTGAGAGGGGGCTGCAGACCAAGGGGGGAGAGGATGTGACCATTGGAAGGGGAGTCGACCTCATGAGCTAATCCCCGGAGCTGCCAGGAGGAGACATCAGACTAGCCGTGAGTGGTCACAGCTGCCCTGGGGCGGTGGGGGAGGGCTTCTCCTGGGGGCTGAGGGAGGATAAATAACCCTGTGGGGGGAGGATGGTGCTTTGGAGGAGCTGCCCTTTGGACGGCAGGGCCCCTTCATTTCCCCATTGTACAGACCCTCAAAGTGTTCAGTGGTGGTTCTGTCCTGGGGAGTTTCCTGATGCATTGTCACCCCAGATGGAAGGCCCCTCGCTCTCCTGTACAGCACCTCAGGCTGACTGCACACAGGTGCAATTGCTCCCTGTTTCAGTCCCAGAACCGGCAGGCTGGCTGCCTAAAACCGCCTGCCAGATACCTGAATCCGAGGTCGATTAATGCCCGGGCGGGGGAACTGTATGCTGGGCCGAATCCAGCTATGGTGTAAGCAAGTGAAGTCAGTGCCATTGCCTTTCCATTTACACAGGGCACCCGATTGGTCACTGGGTTATTCTAGTGTGATCCTGCTGTAACTTGAGTGGTTTCAATGGCCTCACTTGGGAAGAATGCACTGGCCACACGGGGCTGGGTTTGGGCCGATATCTCCCTAAAGGGAGGGATCACCCATAGGATGTGTGTGGCAGGAGATGGTCTTGGATAGGTGAAAACACTGCCAAGCAGTAGTCTTCTCCCCCTGCCACACCTCTGCAGGCTGGCAGCCCCGTTTCCCAGGCTGTTAAAAACCAGACCGCCGAAGGCACTAGCGGCTGTGGAGAACAGCCCTGGGCTGCTGGAAGGACCAACAGGTGTCTGCCATGGCTCATTCCGACGGTCCAGACTTGGGGGGTCAGGTGCAGTAACGCTGGTGAAACCCCGGCTTGGTGTCTCAGTGCTGCGTCGTGACTCGGCCTCACCGCCATGCATTCGCGTCGCAGTCCCGCCCGGCGCACAAACCTGCAGAGGGAACAAACCCCTTGCTTCATCCTAGCAACCCAAGGAATAGGCCGTGTGGGCTAGTAGGCCTGCGTGTGACTGGGCCACGGCGGGTCACCCCGTGAGAGGAGGGTGCCGAGAGCCGTGCAGCAGGTGCTGGTGATGAAGCCATGCTCTTGAGATGTGTGCCCAGGGACTGCTGGCTCCATGGTTCGGTGAGGGGTTTGCAGGTCGAGAGCTACCTAGAGCCCTCCTCTCTGGTGAGGGGCTGGAGCCATGCTCCTGGAAACTCAGGCAGCGGGTGGCACGTTTTATGTAATGTCACTCCCTAGGTGTTCTCTCTCTCATGGCTGACGCAGGAGTGACCCGTGCTGCCCCTCAAGGTGACCCTGTTACTTTGGGAGGAGCAGGTCGTGGAGTCTCTTTCCCCTGTGCTGTTTGGGATCTAACTGCCAGCCACTACCTGTGTACGTACAGCTTGTGGGTTTGGCCCCTGGCTGACTTAAACAGCTCTTGGAAGCTTAAACTAATACATTCTCAGCAGCTTCTTGATCTGTCACAGCGTCTCCCAGTGCCAAGTGAATGGTCCCACGGCAGCGTTGCTGGCCGACCTGGGGGGGAAAGGATGAGACCGTGAAGGGCCGAGCTGCGCTCTGAGTTGGTCAGGCTCTGCAGCTCGCTTGCTTGTATTTCTGTGGCACCTGGTTTCTAGGTCACACGAGCCTGTGGGGGGGAAGATGGAAAGAGGCAAATGACAGAGCTGCTCCTAGGGCACGTCGGAGAATTTCTCTGGCACTCAGCAGCTAGGTGGCAAATCAGGCAGGCCAAAGCCTGAGCACCAGGTCCTGAGCACTCTTCTGGGGCTGTGGTGTGGGTGCAACAGCTCCATGCACAGGAACAGAAGGAAGACTGCAACCTGCAGCCTGGCTGAGAAACGGCCCGGCCCATGGCAATGAGCTGGGAAAGGCTGGCAGGCGTTCTCTGGACCAGTGGACAGGCTGCTAGAATGGGGAGCCCTGCGTCTATTCCTGGCTCAGCCACTGGCCTGCTGTGATCTCGTGCACCTCACGTTACCCCTCTGTGCCTCGGTTTCTCCCCTTCCCACACACACTTTGTCTCCTTAGATTGAAAGGTCCTGGAGATAGAGACCGCTTCTCACTGTGGGTGTGTACAACACCCAGCACAACAGGGAGCTGTGCAAACACACAGCTCTTGGTGCCACTGACAAACACAACAATTTGTCCATGCAGGGTTGGCCATTATATTATATGAATATTTATTATGCTCTCCTACAACACCATTTACCCGAGGGTCTCAAAGCACTTTGAAAACAATAATTCTTTCAGCTTTGCAGTCCCATGAAGGGGGTGTATTAGCCTCCATTTACAGATAGGGAAATTGAGGCATAAAGAGAGAGCTTGCCCTTGATTGCACAGCGGGCCAGTGGCAGATCCTGGACCAGAACCCTTCTCTAACTACTAATGTATGCTGCCTTCCCAGCACTTTGGGCTGGACATGCTTTGGGATTGAAGGACCAATCCAACAGGATGCTGAGTGCCCTCGGTTCCTGGTGAACTCAGTGGGAATGGGGGCACTCAGAAATGCTAAGGAGGTGCTCAGCACTTGGCAGGATTGAAAGCTGCTGTATTTGTTAAGCGATAGCCAGGATCTGGAGTGGGTTCAGCCCTCGGCTGGGCCGTGCTTACAAGGAGGCTGGACTCTGGGCCGGCATGTGTCCTGTACGCAGTGGCAGATGAGAACAGAACCGCTGCAGAGAGCCCGGAATGGATAGATCCAAAACCTGGGGGTACCATTCTCCTTGGGAGAGGGGCAGGCAGCAGTTCCAGGTGGCAAGGAAGAAGGAACCCACCTCCTGGCTCAGCAGCTTGCATGGCTGAGTGGGCAGGAGCTGGCCTAACCTGGCCTCCTGTGGAAGTGGCTCTGGGCAGATCTCTTTTGGGGGATTATATGCTGTAGAGGCGGGGCCCTAGCTGATGCACTGTGAACTGTCCGTGGTCCTGCTGCTCCCAGGGCAAGGAGTGGAGCGGGTGGCTTGGGCTGGCCAGGATCAGGTAGTGGAAAAGGTATAAATAATACACTTGGGCATGGCTGTGTGGTGAGGAGGGGTGGATCAACTACTTTTTCCTAAATCCCTCCTCCACCTGCCTTGTAAAGGGTCCTTTCCCCAGGCTCTCCAGAGAAGGGTCTGGACCTCAGTGTCTGAAGAGGATTAGAGGCATGCAGAGAGTCCTGATTGCTCACTGGGGTAGAGCATCACCAGGTTCAGGTTTGAGAAGGAGATTTTTTTCTCCATGTGGGCAGGGACTGGGGGGGCTTAAGGCACCTTCTGGAGCACTGAATGGGGATTGGCCAGGTGGGGATATCCCACAGGCTCAATACTAATCCATCCCATTTTCCACTTGTCTGACGCGCACAATTCCAGCTCTGCAAGGAAAAACTGCAGCTATTGCAATGTTCTTCCTCCTTCCCCCATGCCAAAATGTACAACCACCCTCCCTTCCTGGTATCTTTCCTTTTGTGGGCTGGAGGGGAACCACAGAACGGATGAGTAGGGCGTCTCCCTCCAGGTTCTGGCCTTCTCCTGCAGCCGCTGCCCTGAGCTAGACACGCAGCCACAGCCTGGAGTGCCTCAGCCCAACAGCCCACTCGGTCCTTGGCCTCTTCTGTCCTAGTGAATGTCTGGGATCTGGCCACCTGTGCTGAGATCCACCCAACTCCTCTCCCTCCCCCCCCCCCCCCCCCCCGGAGCCAGGTCCTCTTCCTGGTGAATGTCGCCCGAACGGTCTGTTGCTTGGCGGCATTTGCAGGGTGACTTTGCCAACCTTTATTTCTCTTTCTATTAAGAGCATCAGATCCCACCAGCTGAACAAGCCCAAGGAGGGTGTGTGTGTGGGGGGGGGGGTTAGGGCACGGCACAGAGTGGGGGACAGCCAGGAAAAGCTAGAGACTGGAAAGTGAAAGAAAACAAATCTTTGGGCAGTGAGACAGCTGGCTCTACCTTCATTTCCTGCCCTCCCCCATTCACGTGTCTTGCAGCATCTGGCAGGCGATGGATAAGCAAAGGCTCGTTCAGCTGTGCACATCTAGATCCGGGGAAGGGTGCTCTGAGAGTGGCTATTTCCCTCTTGAAAGGGGCAGCCCCCGGGTCATCCTTTCTCTGTTTTTCATTTGACTTTCTTCCTGAGTCACTGAGCCCTTTGGCTCTGAAGTCAAGGCCACACCCCATACGGGGGGTGGGGGGGGATGGGACTCTCCTGCGGGCCGGACAAAACCACCCCCATGCCTGACATGGACTAGCTGGGCCAGCAGGAGTGTCAAGACCGAACAGCTCCCCGCAGCCCTCCCTGCAATATAGAAGAGTGGCACTCAACCTTTCCAGACAACGGTACCCCTTTCAGGAGTCTGATTTGTCTTGTGTACCCCCAAGTTTCACCTTACTTAAAAACCACTTGCTTATGAAATCAGACCTAAGAATACAAGTGTGTCAACATGCTATTACTGAACAATTGCTGACTGTCATCTTTACCCCATAATTACAAAATAAATCAATTTGAATATCAATATGGTACTTATGTTTCAGTGTATAGTATACCGTGCAGTATAAAAGTCATTCATTCAGTATGAAATTTCAGTTTGTACTGACTTTGCTAGTTCTTTTTATGTAGCCTGTTGTAAAATTAGGCCAATATCTAGAGTTGATGTACCCCCAGGAAGACGTCTGCATACCCCAGGGTACACATACCCAGTGGTGCTGGAGCAGTTTTCAGATTGGGGGTGCTGAGCTGTGCCCCCCTTACCCTTGTCTGTGCCGCTCACTGACCCCTAGAGCTGGGTCCAGGAGCAGGGCCGTGGCTCCAGAAGGGAGGAACACGGACGGGGTAAGGTGGCTGAGCCCAGGTGCGGAGCCCCTAGGCACGGGGGCTGGCAGTGGAGTCCCTGGGCATGGCGCTGGTAGCCAGAACCCTGCACAAAACCTGGCGGTGCTGCAACACCTCACACACCCGTAGTTTCTGTACCTATGCACGTACCCCTGGCTGAGAACCACTGACACAGAAGAGTGAATGTCTGTGCCAGGGGCCAAGTCCTGCCTGGTTTCCCATCCAGAGGGAAAGGCGAGATGCGCACTCCCAGACAGAAGCAGTCTGGCTCTGTGCTCTTTGTCCCAGTATCACCTTCCTTGTCCAAGCTGGGATGTCTCTGTGCAGGCGCTAAGCTGAGGGAGATCTACAGGGGTCACGTCTCTCTGTCTGCCCTGCAGAGCCATCTCTGTCCTTGGACTCCAGGGCTTTTCATCTCCCCACGCAAACACAGGCTTGTCCTGCTGCGGAGACCTGCAGAGGGAACAAACCCCTTGTTTAGTCCTACCAACCCAAGGGGTAGGCTGTGTGGCCTAGAGTAGGCCTGCCCCATCCCTTTCCCGGTCACTCCATCTGCAGAAGCCAGCCTGGCTGAATCTATCCAGAACCTCTTGCTTCAGTCCCCTTCCCCACTAGCTGCATTGCTCCTGGCATGAAGGGTTTCTGCTTCAGTTCACTCCCTCCTGGATCCTCTTTGCCAAGGGTCCCAGCCTGCCCGTAGTCCTTGTGTCTCAGAAATGCATCCTGGCTGAGTGATGGTGGGTGCACGGCCCGGCTGCTTGAGAAATGCGACCACGGGACGATCCTGAAGTGGGAGGGGTGGATAAAAGCCAGCGCCACAGAATCCCTGTGTATGATTTATGGATTTGTTTTTCTCATTATTGCAGCTATTAGCTAGATATGATTCCCGCTGGCGCCACCTGCTGGCCACTGACCTTTGGTGCTGGCAAAGTGCAACACGAGTCCCTGGTGAAAACAAGTGGAAGTCCATAGACTACACAGCCAGGGTGACGTTGGGCCAAGATGCTGGGTAAAAATTTGGCATTAAGAAAACCAAGATCTTGAAAGAACATTGAGCACCTGTTGAGTCCCTTACCAGTATAGCAATCCTGGAAGATTAGGCTCTGTCTAATCTTCCATCTAGACCCCCTACCCACACACACACACACACAGTCTACGCTCTTTCTATCTGCACACTTTGATGTAGACTATAATTTTTAAAAAAAATTGTTTGTCTGAAGAAAATGACTCAGCTAATTAGAGATGCGGCATCTTCTGGAGATGCCGCATGGCAGGTAGATTTGGGGGTTGGAAGATAAACATGTAGCCAATGACACTTTAAAACATGGATTTTAGAGAGACTAACATGTGATTTCAGTGGCTGGTGCATATAACTGCTGCTGGGAGTTCTATTTCCCACTCTGCCACAGGTTCGCTGGGGAATACCTCACTGTGTGCCTCAGTGTCCCCATCTGTGAAATGGGGATAAGCATACGGTTCGGATTCAGTGTTTGCAAAGAACTTTGAAGATGATCAGGGTTGAGCATTATTTCATTTGTAGGGGGCAAGGTGAATATTGTCTAAAGGCTCCCCATTTTGAGAAGATTAGGAAAAACTGTTTTTCTTTCTTCCATGAGCAGATTTTTTTCTCTTGGGAGCTCTGTTAGCTGTTGCAATTCTATTTCAGGTCTTGTACTGCCCCACATGTTGTGGCATCTGAGCATCATCTATGATCAAGAGTAGACTGTCACTTGAGGTTTCCTCTCCATTCACCACCACCCCCAAAGAGGGAGATGTTTGTGTGTGTCTGGTTTTCCCCCGCTCTTTTTGGTGTAAGTCTATCTTATCTCTCTCTCATGGCTAATAGGCTGAGGCTCGGGTAGTGCAGACAGCTTGGGCATGCTGTGTACTCAGAATAATCCTGTTACAGGTGGATTTCCCGATAGTCAGACAATCATTTAAAAGGGGGAAGATATTATAATGGAATGTTGCAGTGGGGAGCTGGTTGGCATGTCTCGGTATTGCATCTCTGAGGACGGGGGCGGGGTGGAGCAGAAAAGGGACAGTGGGCAAGTGAGGGTCTTTGAAGAGCCCTTTTCTTTAAAAGAAAGAAATGGTGAGGTTGGGTGCATGATGCTGGTGAAAGGCCCTTAGAGACTGATGTACTGTTTGCCTACAGCCTAGGTTCAGTGCGGGGACGGGGCGCACGGCAAGCTGTCGCACCATGGGGCCTCAGCCCTGTCCTAGGTGATCAGTTCCAGCAGTAACAAGGGAGATCAGGCACGACTTGGCTTCTCTACCACAGCGGCCACAGAGTTAGTGCCCATCGCACTGGAGATTTGTGAAACTTCATATCATGAGACTGAGACCCAGCAAACTCAGCCCACCCAGCCGCTCAGCAGCTGTGCTGGGGACCAGGCTGAGACCCAGCAAACTCAGCCCATACAGCAGCCACATTGGGCTGTTTTCCCATGCTGACCTGAGTGCAATCTGCAGGCACCGCCCAGAGGAGGAGGGCTATTCTGCCATCCAGTGTGGATGGGGAAGGGCATGAATAGTGCCCCTGGGCCCTCATCAGTGGCTGTCCCTGAACACCTTAACAAAGGCTCCTCTGAGCTTCCCGAAGTCTCTTGGCCAGTTTCCAGAAGGCCCTTCTGTGCAGCAGCATGAGCCAGCACAGCCTCCCCGCTCAAGCAGAGCAAAGAACTGGTTTGTTGGTTTGGTAGCTGACCCCAACATCCCGCAGTAAAATCTGGGTCCCTTGGAACCAAAACACAGCTTTTGGGGAGTTGCTTACCAAAACGACACAAACCCAACCATGGTGTTTGGGTTGAAATGAACATCGATCCCAGCCCCTCCCTGGGGAATGTGTCTTGAACCATCCCTGTCCCCTGAGTAACCTTGGGTGTGGGCCAGGAAAGGGGGGGGGGGGGGGGCTGTTCCCAGCCAGACCATCCCCCGCTCTGCTGGCTCCCTCCCCTCCTTCTGCAGCTACAGGCCGGCCTTCCTGCACCTCAGTGTCTTGCTCTCTGAAGCTCCCGGTCTGGGACCCCAGAAATCGCTTCATCGTGGGCAGTGCCTGGCCCAGGCCTTGCGTGGCCATCTCTGGCCCAGGCCAAATGGGACACCTTGTTTGAGGGGCATTGGTACCAGCAGCCCTGAACAGCTTGTCCCTGCTTGCCTGCCCTGACTCTTCCTCTTGTCAGGGGAGGAAACTCTTTTCTCTCAGCTCCCCCATGAGCAGAGGGCACCTTGGGTTCCTAAACACACCCTGGAATTTGCAGGGATGCTCAGTGCAAAGGCTTCAGGATGCAGCAGAGAGACTGTGGCACCCATTGCATAGCAGGGTGGGTGCAGGCTGGGCTGCCCAGTTGGCTAACTGTCAGGAGGGAACCAGTGGGGAACATCTTCCCCCCTTCCAGCAGATTTATCATTATCCCCATTTAACGGAGAGGGAGAGTGACCTGCAGGTTGGGAAGTTACTTGCCCAAGGTTCCAGAGCCAGGAGTAGGACCCAGGAGTCCTGGATCCCAGCCCCGTCCCCTGCACTAACCACTAGGCTGCACTTCCTTTGTATGTGCTTTATAGTCCCTGGAAAGGCCTAACGGCGGCCAAAGGAAGGAAAGATGAAGGAAGAGTGAGGCAAAAATGTGGCTGCATTGATCCAGAGCCTGCTGTTTATCCCATTTCCCCCTCCATCCCTCAAACCAGGGTGATCCCATCTGTCTGTCTGGCATCTGTCCCCCTGGACTCGTCATCTGCCCCATTTCCTGCCCCCAGGGAGGTGCCCTGAGAGGCTGGGGAGCCCCTTGAATAACTATCAGCTTGGCTGCCTACTTGTCATTCAGGGACGCCCTTGTGCTCCTTGTCTGCAGCATGGAGCTGGAGATGCCAAGCGGAGGGTGAACTGGAGGCCAAGCACGGGCCATAAATAACCCCTTCTGCAGCCAGCCCATCTCCAATAGCGGAGCCCTGGGCTTGTGCGTGGGCTCCTCCCAGCTCCATCACACTGTGAGGGGTCTGCATGGAGATGCATGCATGCTCTCCCTGCTTGCTTGTCTCCATTCCCTCACCTCGCTTCCCCTCCCTTCTCCTTGTCTCTCTTCCTCTGTTTCCCCATATCTTCTGCTGCTTCACACTTCCCCTGGGCTTCTCCTTCTCTGTCTCTTTCTCCCTTGTCTTTTTAGCTTTCCCTCCCCACCCCTTTCTCTTCACTCCATTCACCTGCTCCAACTCATGTGTCTTGTTCCTTTAAACCCTTTGATGGCTTCCTCCTGATGTCATTGGGAATGCAAGAGACAGAGGGTAGGGAGGGTTAGATACACCAGCTCTCACTTCCCCACGGGAATGCCTGGGACACCAGCCCCACTAGAAGGGCTCTTTGAGCAATGCTCTGCTTCTCTCCTCCCTGCAGCTGGGGCATGTGGGCATCAGCTGGAGAGCACATGAGGTCCTCAGGCTGTTTCCCTGCAGTCAGTCTGTCGGCCTCAGAGTGACACAGCAGTGGGAGCTGTGCCTTTCCTTCCTCCGAGCTGAACTCTCTCTTTAATGAAGCTGCCTGGCCCTGCGGAAGTGGCGTTGGATCTGGGAGAGACAGCTGTCAAGGGGATCTGCTTCGGGTGCCGTCCGTTCCTCCAGCCCATGCCTCATGAAGGCCAGGGAGGGAAGCAGCTGTGTTTAAAGCTCAGCTGGGCTTCTTTGGTCAGCAAAGGAGAGATGATTGCAGAGTGAATCCTAGCTTGTCTTCCCTGAGTCTGATGTGGAGGGGAGAAGAGAACCAGCCAAGGAGATATCAAGGAGCCAGCCTCCAGGAAAATGGGCATGAATGAAAGGAAGAGAAGTTGGCTTGTGGCCTTCCGCTCCCCTGGATTTATCAGCTCAAGATGCAGGTGAAAGCTCCATCCTGCATTTGAGTGCCCATGAGTGGGATTATGGCTCAGTCTATTTGACTCCAGTTCACGGGGCTCGGGCTGCTGGGTTAAAAATTGCCATGCAGACCTTTGGGTTTGGGCTGGGGCTTGGTCTCTGAGACCTACCTCCCACACAGGGTGTCAGAGCCCGAACGTCTACACTGAAATATTTAGCCCCACAGCCGGAGCCCAGGTCAGCCAACCTGGGCCAGCTTTAGCTGTGATGCAGGTCTTTCATTGCAGTGTAGATGTTCCCTAAAGGCCCCACTCACGCTTGGGATGATGCTTGCCGCTCCCTAGGCTTGATATGCCTGCTTTCTCTTGAGAAGCATGGTGACTTGCAAAGAGTCAGAATTCTGCGTCTGGGCCCGCTTGTGTCTCACGCTGCCATGCCTGGGCTGCCCTTACATGGCTCTGGGGGATGGGGGAGAATTGCCTGCGGGCGTGGAGAGGGTTAATTGAGTCCCTCCCCTGCCTCTTGTTAGATGGAATAAATGGGCTCAGAGAGTCAAAGGTGTTACAGGATCCACCTGACCCAGCATTAAACAGTTTTAAACAAGGTTCTGGATGGTATACAGAGACCTTGCTCTGTCCCATGGCAAACACACCACTAACAATCCTTTTAACCTTTTATTAAAGATACCAGAAAGAAAGAAAGAAAAGTAGTTAAAGCATCTGAAATGTAAAGCATTAAAGAAGCCTTTCTTTTTAACCATTTCCCTTTAGCTGGAGAGAGTTTTCTAGAAGGGAAACCCCCCTTGTTTCTTAGATGGTGGTAACTGTCTGTTTTGGGGACGGTGAAATTGTGACTTGAAATGGGCTGGAGCTGCTATTGCCACTGTTCAAGTCTGATCCCGTTTCCTAGCAGGCAAAGCCAGACAAACGCATGCAAAAGCGGGAGAGAAACAAACCGAGAAAATGAAGGTTCTGTCTTTGAGGTTGCCTTTGACTTGTAACCTCACCGCTGGAAAACACAGGCCCAGCACGTGGTCTTGTCAGCCACGCTTGAGACCTGGCACACTTGTACTAGCATCGGGCTGTTTGGGGCACTGCATTTAGCTGCCTTTTTCTGGTCACAGGCTTACAGCAGCGTTGAGAAATATACGCTCTTGGCCAGCTAAGCCAGACTCATTAGACAGAAGGCAAAAGGAGAGAGATAAGAAATAGAAGGAAAAGGACACAGGGCAGGTGTGTGTGGGGAAGTCTCGCATCCCCGCTGATGGTTGGGATGAGCTGGAGCCAGAAGAGGTGGCGAGGTCATCTGGCTCCCTCCCTCTGGTCTGGTCAAGACCTCTCTGGATTAGGATGAAGGAGGTTTAGGGTCCCAGGAGGCAGTGGGAGTGGCAGCTGTGATGTTGAAGCTAGTTCTTTCCACTTCCTCTCGTCAGCCAGTGTAGCAGTAGCCGCTGTCTGGTGATCCATATTTTCCTCCCAAATCTTATTTTTAACAAACCCAAAAGGGAGTGATGGGAAGAAGAGGCCCCTCCTCTTGTTGTTTTTGTCTACCAATTAGGCCTAATTTCCAAGGCAGCAATTTTGGTTCATTGATTTTCAGTCTCTCACTGTTTACCAGGCATGATCTTAGCACAGTCCTTGAATCAGTTGGCCTTTTTGTTTGGACTAATTCAGTCTTTGTCTCTCTCTTGCTCATTTTCCCACCAACAGGTTATTGTGACGTCTTACCTTGATTGTGAGCACGGGTGTAAGTTGCTATATCTGTAGGTCCAATTATCATAAGACTCCTCAGCTGGACCTCACTGCTCCCAGCTTTGTCCACAGTGACCATAGAGTTCACACCCACAGAGATCAGCTCTGCTCAGCCCGTGGCTTTCATTTTCTGCCAAAGGGGAGGGGGGGTGCACTTGCAACCTCACTGGGTGGTCACGTCTTCAACTGGCTTTTTCCTTGTTCAGATGACAGAGAAGAGCTAGCTAGGTAATCAGTCAGAACTAATCTATATAGGAGCAGGTCTCACTCACTTTTCTCTGCATTGGGGATTGAACCCAGACTCCCTGGTTACTGTCCGGGTCTTCTGCTAATGGGGACTGAACCCACGGCCCTAGTTATTCTCCAGATGTTCTGCCAGCTGGAGATTGAACCTTCAGGAGCTGTTGGCCATGGTGCAGGAATGTTTTGTTTTCCAGGTGTTTCTTGGTCTCTCCCACTCTAGCAGCTGGAATTACAGAGCCCACATGAGTTGGGGAGCAAGACTCCCCATTTGTGTATCCTGCACATCACTGTAGCTCAGGCCCAGAGCCCAGCAGCTCCAAAAGGCAACAGGGGTCCCTCCCTCTGGGTTCATCTGTTAGAAGCATGTCTCAGCTGGAAGCCTGCCACTCACAGTGGGGCTGGTCTCTTCACCTGCGGGGTTTGTGCATGCCTGTGAGGATGGGCTGTGCAGGGAGCAGTCAAAGGGCGGAGGACTCTTGGTGCTAGAGATCCAGGTCTCGTGATTCAGGAACAGCAGTAGTTTGTGTTGTGGTTGATATTTTCTGTGTTAAGGGATCAGGAAAGGAAGCAGGGTCTAGAGATGAGAATGGGGAACTGGGCATCTGGCTCTGAGGCCTACTCCCTGTTCAGCCACTGACTCCCTGGATGACTTGGACAAGTCACTTGCTCTCTCTGGACAAGATTTTCTAAAATACTCAGGGCCAGGTTTTCAAGTGCTCAGCACCCAAAATTGGGGCCAGATTCTCCAAACAGCTCAGCTCCCACTATGCTCAGCACCATGGGAAATGTGGCCATTTTATTTTGGTGCCTAAATGGGATCTGAGGACTTTTGAAAATCTGGACCTTTGTGCCTCAGTTCCCCCAGGTGAAAAAAAACTGGAATAATGCTACTTACCTGACAGCCAGGGCTGTTGTGAGGCATGATTCGTATGTCTTTTAAAACGTCTTTGAGATCCTCCAATGAGAAGTGCTGGAGATGCGCGAAGTATTATTGTCATCGTCCCAATGAATGAAGTCAACCCAGTCTCAGGGCGGTCTCTAAGCTGTCTAAGAGCACTGTACTCACCCTGTGGCTCCCGTGTCTGATTACATACCGTCCCAGCGAGTAATTACGTAGGTGGCAAATGTAGCTGTGCTGGGGTTGCTGTATGAGCCCATGATCTAGATAATATTACACCACAGTTATGTCTGAGATGAAAGCAGTTACAGTGCAATTAATGTCAGCGAACGGAACACACTTCAGCTCCACCCCTCTGGTTTCAATGGAGCCCCTGGGTTTACTCATCCAATCAGAGATGCTGTACGCGTGGGTTAGCAACTTTCCCGGTACGAGTGTGCTGTGCTGTTGCAAGCTGTAGAGGAAAGGGAGTAGCTGTGCGACCAGATCCTCAGCTGCTCAAGGTGTAGCCACATTGTGCCCGATGCTCCACGGCCCTCATCCTTGTGTAGTCCCTCTACACCAGTGCGAGTTGGCATGGTAGAGCATGGCACTGGTGCAGACAGCCACCCAAGTTGGAGGGTAATGGAGAAAGTGGCCCACCGACTTCAGCAGAGCGATGCCAATTTACACCCATGGCCGTGCCGAGAATGTAGGACCCACGTGCGCTCCAGGATCTCTCACCTCCCCATTTCCTTCTGCTCCGAGGTTGAGCTCTGTGCTGCTTTTATGAAAGGGACATAGGGTGGAGACAAATCAGGGCACCTGATTCTCCACGCTGTGAGCCCAGGGCCAATGAGTCACTTCCGTGAAGAAAGGTGAGCTAGAGCAGTGCAAACCGCTGTAAGTGACAGGAGAGTCAGGCTCTGTATGGGATATCTTGTTCAACATGTTGCTGCTGATACCCCCACGGGGCAAATTCTAGTTGCCCCGAATGTATATGCTGTGTGGGCCAGGGGGAGAGCCATACAAAGGCACTAACATCCTAGTGTACTTGTGCACAATGCAGCTGATGGCATGGGCTGAATGCAAGTGCGGCGGCTGCTGCATGGATGAGTGCTGCACCCCTGAAGAGTGTCCTGAGGGCATCAGCTAGTGGTGGGACTGTACAGCTGTGGGAGGGGCATGTTCCCTCTTGGCTACTAGTTCAGCAAGTGTCAGCACTTTGTGTGCTGTCCCTGGTGCCCTGTACAGACATGGTCCCCCTCTGCCACTGCTGCCGTGCTCCCCCGGCTCAGCCTGTCCCTGCCCCTGATGTCTGAGAGTTGTGACTCAGCCCTAAGTTATTAACATGGCAAAGATATTAAAGCTGAATTCCCTTTCCCCAGAGACGCTGTTTGTCGTCTTTCCAGCCCTTCTCTTAGCTCAGTTAGGGAGCAATTCGTTCCTGGCCTGCACAGGGGTGAATCTCAGCCCAGTGATGCTAAACCAGTCTGCTTCACTTCCTGGCAAGGCTGTTGGGTTTGAGCTTCCTTCCCAGAGGAAGGAAGGTTAATGACTCTTTTTTGATTTTTAAGTTTATTTTTGTGTTTTTTACAGATTCAGGGGGAAAAAACCAGCAAAAAGGAACCGAGATTACAAGAGTTTTTTTTAAAAAACAACCCTTTGAGTAAAGGACCCGAGGCTGTATTCTAACTGTGGCTGAAACCAAACGAAGCGCTTAAGCGTGGTTACCTGCGTCAAGGAATGTTAAGCATGTGTGTCAAGTCAAACACATGCTCAAGTGCTTTGCTCGATCAGGGCCAGCCTCCTAGGCCCCAGTCCTGCATTTGGGCCCTTGTCGCAGCGTTAACCCCACAGATGTCAATGGGTCTCTGGGTGGGTCCTGCAGTCCACTTGCGTGGGGGCAGTGAAGGCAAGTCCAGGATTAGACCTGGGGAAGGATCTGACCTACAGTGATTTACTTATTTTCTGTAATGTTCTGATATTTTCTCTGACAATGAGAGGTTTGGATGACCTCTAAAGAAATAAAACTGTAAGGTCTGACCCTCCCAGTTGTCTCCATTGGTAATGCAGCCTGTGACCCAAGTGCCGGTGGAGTTGGAAAATTTATGGCCTGATCTTGCATCTTCAGTTTCTTTTGAAGTCGGTGGAGCTGAGCATACTCAGCACCCCATAATCAGAGCTCAGCACCCAGCAGGAACAAACCCATTTTTGTATGACTTCAATGGGCTTTGGATCAGGCCTGTGATATTTTATGTACAATGGGCCGGATCCTGCGCCCACTGCGGTTAATGGACGTTTTGCTATTGACTTCAGCGCAGCGAGATCAGGTTAAATGAGTCCAAGCTTACACCCTTTACTCACCCGAGGAGAAGTCCCACTGAAGTGAATGTGAGAAGGGCAGTAAGGATTTATCCTAATGGACTTTTTGCATCAGTAAATATTACACACGTGAACAAAGCTTGCAGGATCGGGCCCAATGACTGCTTGAATCTTGCTTTTTCTTCTTCCTGAAGTGTTAGGAATTTGCTTCCACTGGAACGCATTCTCTCCACTTCTCTTGGGCCAGGTGGAAATGCAGAGGAGAGGGGAGACTAGGAGAGAGTTTTGTTACAAAATTGACAAGAGAAGACTGCGGGTTTATATTACCAAAGCTGAATCCTTAGATAAGGTTAAGACATGACACACGATTCCTACAGCCTGATACGGTGACTGTTGTACAAGTCAGTCTGCTGGTGGGATTGATGACTAACACCATACGCTGGAAACTGGCTGATGAGAGGGAGAGTTGCAAATCTGATTCAATTGACCCTCCCTGCATGAATTACCACGTCTCTCTTTAAATACCACAGGTGGATTGTTCTGAGACTTGGTGCCAGAGGAGGAGCGGAACGTCAGAAGAGTTGCCTATGTGAGCCAGCTGCTACTATGAGCCAGGAACGAACAGCTGATCACCCAGGGAAAGCGAAAAGAGAAATGCACTTAATAGAAAAGACCCAGCGGAAGCCACATGCAAACTTGAGCCTGTTTGACCATTTGTCCTTCAAAAGCTCAGTCAAGGGGCTGTTTTGTTTTTCAGATTGCAGCTTCCCTATATTCACAGCGACACTTAGGGCTGGCTCAGCATCCCCATTTTAAGTTCTCATTTTCAGGGGGTTTGTGTGTGCTGGGGAAAAGAAAATGCACTCTGCCCTGACCCAATCACTCTCAAGGTTGCAGCATGGACAGGGAGGCTCCCTGCTCCAAGAACTGGGTGTGGGGGGACAGCTGTGAGATAATCAGATCTGATGCATGGGATAGGGAACCCCCTGAAATATGGGATGCTATGGGACCTCCCCCAAACATGGGACACAGATTCCTGACATGTGGGATGCAGATCTCCCTGTGGATCAAGCCTTAAGAGATTCACGTCCTGATCTTGCATACACTTACACGTGTGAGTAATTTTATGCAAGTACAGTGAAATCTCCCCGTTGGCATAGGGCCAGCACATTAAGCCCCCGTTGAAGGCTTAAGTGACACTGACCTCATGCAGGCCCTCCGTGTGGGAGTGGATTTCACCCACTGAGCTGTCCCACTATTTCTGTGCCTAAGTGTTTGCAGGATCAGGGCCTCAGCTTGTTCTTTTGTGATGGAGGCCTGGGGTCCTGCCGGTCCACCAGGGGATTGGCCCTTTGGCACATGCAAGGCTCAGCGTGCTTCTTCCAGAGTCCCATGAAAGCGGGTGACTTGAGGGACTCCAGATGGAACACATGAATGAATGGGATCACGTGACTGCCTCTGCGGATTGCATGAGGCAGAGTTCTGAGCGCCCTCTGGAAGAAGTCCAGTGTGGTGGGGGTTTTAGACAGACAGCCCCCAGGAGCAGGCTTGTGTTGAGTGGAACTTTGTCTGTTAATAAAAACAAACCCCAGAAGGGAAAATATAATTTGGAAGCCCAACATAGGTACTGTTTGACTTACAGAAAGGAAACAGAGGCCTGGCCAGACCAATGATGGGGAAGGGAGTAAGCTGACTCTGTGGCATCTCTCTCAGCATGTGAGAGGTCGGAATCTGTGCCCAGGTGTTGTCTAAGGATCCTGGCCAGGATCCTCTACTCTGTAATGCAGAGGAGCATCTCATGAGCTAGCGTAATCAGTGCAGCTCGATTGGTGCACATCCCGCTACGTGCACTTGCACCAGCTGAGTTGGCTGCTGAATCTATTCTAAGTGTTTTGGTTGTAATCTTTATATTAAAAAAAAAAAAAGTGAGGATTTTTTTCTCATTTAAAGATGGTTTAAATTTAACAGTGGCCAGTTGTCAACTGAGTCATCCATAATTA
The DNA here is from genome assembly GCF_965152235.1 of Eretmochelys imbricata. Lineage (NCBI taxonomy): Eukaryota > Metazoa > Chordata > Testudines > Cheloniidae > Eretmochelys > Eretmochelys imbricata. Next base: position 10,702,723 of record NC_135593.1, on the reverse strand, counting down.
GCATGACATGGTTGTGGTGTATTTTTGGCTGTGGGATAGAAGCAGCAGAGAAAGGCCAAGTTATTGAAGTTTCAATCCTGGTGTTTAGTAACTTTTTTCTTTTCTCCCAATGATTTGGAAAATATGGGTTTTATGGCTCCTCAGAGGCAGCCGTCACAACAGATGAGCAGGTAGCAGTTCCAGAGGAGATGGGCTCCACAGGTCAGCGAGGGGAAAAGGAGAGGGATATATATGAGGGCTGGGGATGTCCTCATTTTGCTGCTGAAAGTTCAGTTCTTTAAAAAGGGCCTCGATGGAGATTTACACCTGAGTTGCCCCAGCTCGCTGGGCAGGGACATCTCTAGCTTCAGGAATGAGTGCATCCCCCCCCATCAAAGCCATGATACCTTTGTCTGTTCCAACTGGTCATCTGTCCCCAGAGGGGATGGGGGTCGAAGGTTCTATCTTGTGGGACCAGCTGATGGGGCTACCTTGTGGGGGGTGGAGTGAAAGCACGTGGCAGGCGTGGATTTTGGCAGTCTTGGCGCGGTGGCTGCTGTGGCATGAGGTTTGTGGGGGTGGCTGGGTCACAGGGCTAGCATCCTAGACTACTTGCTCCTGTGATGGGAGGGAGACAGACACACACAGTGCCATATGTGAGCTTTGATCAAAGTTAAGGGCTTAGCTAAGCACCAAAGCCCCTCAGCTGGCTCTAGTGATGCTATCACAGGCTTCAGTAGTAACGGCGTCGGGTCTGTGACCCAACCTGCCATGTGCCTGGAAATTCAGAGTTAAGCCTGAAACTCCATTTGCAATGGGTGGGTTTCAACCCTATGCTGAGGATCCGCACAAGGCACCATTGTATGGTCTTTGGCAAAAGAGCATTTTGGTGTGTGTTTGTACAATGCCTAGCATGATGGGGGGCCTGGTCCGTGGGCTACGGTAATATAAATAATGTATGCACCACTGAAGCCGTAGGTAATAGAAATCAGGTCTCTTGATTCCTAGTCTGAGCGCCATGGGATGTAATGAGTGCGAAAGCTACATGTTGGCCTTCTGGGCAGGCGAGAACGCCCCTAGCCCCAGTGAAGTAGGTTTGTGCCATCCTGGGGTGGTGAACACTTGCGTCTCCCATTGACTTCAGTGACAGCTGCAAGCGCTCCTCAGCTGGTCTCTGGAATGTGCGTGTGAATTACTTCCAGTCCAGTTAACCATTGGACTGGCTCTTCGACCTAGACCTGGGGCTCATGGCCGTCATGCCCTTCTCGTATGGCTAAATGGGAGGGGTCTCCTGGCTCGATCCCAGCAGGTTTTGCAGGAGCTCTGGGGGGTCCTGGTATAGTCCAGATTGAGAACCACTTGCCTAAAACAACTTTCCCTATTGTCCTCGTTTGATCCTAGCTTGGTCCCAAAATGAGACGCACAGTGAAGGGACTCTCCCCTCTCTATTGAAATAAATACAGCTACAAATAGAGATGAAGTGTGAAAACAGCAGGGAAAGAATCTCATATAATTAGCAAATTAGACTGGAAAAACAAGGGTGTGAACCGACCCCCGTTCTCCAAACTGACGAACATATTTTCCGTCTCTCGATGAATGATGATGGCTCCTTCTTTCTGCTGTTCGGCTCTGAAAGCCACGTACCAGGAGCAAGGTTGGTCTGGCTCCATCTATCACAGGCTAATGATACTTCTGATGCCTCCCAGGGCTAGCTTCATTAGTATATGTGTAATTGGGGTGGGTGTGTGTGTGTGTGTGTGTGTGTGTGTGTGTTTCTTAGAAGGGGGGCAAAAACCCAGCTGAAAACACCAGGAGTAGGTGTGTCTGGGCAGGAAGAATATTTTCATTGCTTAAATCTGGAACCTACTATGTTGACTCTAAAAACATAGGAACGGCCATACTGGGTCAGACCAAAGGTCCATCCAGCCGAGTATCCTGTCTTCCGACAGTGGCCAATGCCAGGTGCCCCAGAGGGAGTGAACCTAACCTAATGATCAAGTGATCTGTCTCCTGCCATCCATCTCCACCCTCTGACAAACAGCGGCTAGGGACACCATTCCTTACCCATCCTGGCTATCTGCCATTAATGGACATAACCTCCATGAATTTATCTGTTCTCTTTTAAACCCCGTTATAGTCCTAACCTTCACAACCTCCTCAGGCAAGGAGTTCCACAGGTTGACTGTGCGCTGTGTGAAGAACAACGTGTGTAAGTACAAATAAAGCACCTAAACTCCTTTTCTCCCTTCCTGCTCTTTGCTGTTGGTTTTCCCTTTTGGAAGTGTATCTTTTAACTCTGTAGCAGGACTGGCTACAAGTTGGTACGAAAGATGCTTGATAAGATAGTTATGTCCAATTTGCTGTTGTAATGTGTGATCCTGTCCAGTGTTCTGTGTGCGTAACTGAAAACCTATGTGCATTCTGGACTCTGCTATGGTGTCTAGAGGGATCATGGGGTCTGTAGGTCTTCTGCCTTAGGAAAAGGAGGCTCTTGACTTACAAAGTGCAGAGCATTCACGTTGCTGAGTGACCATCACTTGCACTTCTTGAAAATCAGGCCCATGGTTACTGGGTACACTGTGCCCACCAAGGGCAGTTACCGCTCCTGTAAAGCAGCGGTTCCAGCCAGTCCTGCCCTCACAGCCGCTGAGCTGACATTAACAGAGGTGGGAGTTAAGAAAAGACAAGAAATCTGGTTGAGGGAGAGTCATGTGAGGCCTGATCCAAAGCCTGTTGAAGTCCATGCGAAGAGTTCTATTTCTCACTAGGTTTTGGATCAGTCCCTTGATACCAGAGGCATGTGTATTGCAAGCTTTCACTTCCTACCTCAGGATGAAGAGCTGAGTCAGACTTTTATAAGGGCTCGGGTTTTGCTGGCAAAGCAAACTGCTTCCAACTTGGGCTATGGTTGGTGGGAACCTCTGCAAGGTCTCTGCTGGCCTCGGTGTCCCTCTCCATCAGGCCCTATAAAAGCCTGATGCTTAATGAGCATAATTAAGGAAGCTACTGGTGTGGTGTGGTGTGGTTTTTTTTTTATATTCCCCAGTCTTGCACTATCCCCCGTGGCTCTCAAACTGCAGTAACAATCTGCTTCAAGGAACTTTTCTGTCTATTTCCAGGGACCACAAGAGGGAGGAAAATTTAAGCTGAAAGGAAGAACATAAGTAATGCAAAACCACATGTCCAGTAACACACAACCAGCATGGCTATTACAAACACAGCTTGGGTGGGAAGCCAGGTCTCTGGTTCAGTTTGTAGATGTATTCACAAAGTCACATCCTTCTCCTAATTCATGCCTGGGCTCTCTACTCCCAGCCATGGCCCAGATCCTCTGTCTCCTCACAGCACTCTACTTCCAGGACCCCCAAAGTGCCTCCTAGCTGGGGTTGTCTTCTCGCTAGGAAGCTAGGTGGCCTGTTTAACCCTCTGATGTGTTTTGGGACAGGTGAGTGAAACTCTTCAGGAGAGTGCAGGGGACAAGTGTATCTCCCCTGTGGGGCATCTTCAGGACAAAGCCGGGGGGGGGAGTGTCTTTCCTCACTGTCTCAAAAAGTCCCTCCCATCTACCCATTAAGATCCCCTCCTCCACCCACGACCTCCTCTGCTGCTCCCTTTAGGTCCAGTGAGTGATTTCCTGGTGTTATGGTAGTGCTTGGAGGGCCTCCCGTGCTAGGTGCTGTGCATGTCAATAGTGAGAGACAGTTGCTGCCTGGCAGATCCTACAATCTAAATAGAGAGGGCAGATGAAGGGAAGGAGAAAGAAAGGATGGCTGTCTCCCTTTTCTACGTAGGTTTGTGGGGGGGGGGGGAGATGGGTCAGATTTTCCAAAGGTCTCAGCTCCCTTCTATGAGTCAAAGTGAGTGGCCAGCTGTTCCCAAGAGCTCAGCCCACTGGGAGCTGCTGTGTGGTAAGCACTCTTTTAAACCTGGCTGTGATGCACCCAAGGTCAAGCAGGAAGTCTGTGGCAGAGACAGAAACTGAAGCCCTGGGTCTCAGTCCAGTACCTTAAGCACAAGAACTTCCTCCCTCTTGAATCGGACTGCCCTCTCCTCCCATAGCCCGGCCTTAGTCCTCTTCTCCAGAGGTATTTCCGCCTCCTCTTTAGCTACCCCTGAAGTGGCAGAAATACCCCCATCGTGTCCCTACTGCACAGGCTCACCTCAGTTACTACAGCCCACATATTAAGAGCAGGGAGGTCTTTAATAGCAGGTAGCTCTCTCTAGACCTGGCTGCTCTAGAAGGCCCACTATAACTGGAACCTGCCAGCCAGGGAGGAGTTCCCTCAATATTTCCCTATGGATCTGAGAGGGCTGGGGGTGGGATGGGCCTCCCTTTCCCGCTCCCAAGAGAGCAGATGGGACGCAGGCTCCATGGTTACACCATAGGGTGGGTGTGTGTGTATCTGATTGTTAGTCAACCATGCCCCCCTCTTATCTGTAAGAGCACAGGAGAGGGGACCATCTCCGGATGACATGGAGGAAGCTGTGGGCTGATGAGGGAGGAGTGTGGGGAGAGGGGGAACAGGGGGCTGAGGTACCGGGGAGGGGGGGGGGGAGAACAGGGCTGGGGTACCATGGTGGCACAGGGGCAGGGGGGTGACTTTGTGGTCAGGTTGTCTTCTCTGTTCTCCAGGCCTGGGCCTGATGTGGGGTGGGCAGCCAAGCTGAGATCCAACTGTCCCATTGGTTGCTTGGGCAGGGCGGGTTTGTTATGGGGAGAAGCTTCCCTTGGGGAGTGATTGGGTCCCTGGGAAAAGGTTTTTAGTGAGAGCACAGATTCCCGGAGGAAGGGATTAACTCAAGGGTGGGGGTGTGGACTGGGGGACAGAAGGGTTTCCCCTTGGTGGGAAGAGCAAGGAGAGGGGGTGGCCACATGCCCCTCTTTGGAGGCAGATAAGGAGAGGGAGTGGTAAAGGAGGGGACACCAAGTGGTGATGCACAAAACAAAGAGCGCAGAGGACAGGGCACCACCTCTTCACGCAGAGTGGGGGAGGCAGATGGTGAGGGGTGCAGAGAGATAGGAGTGTAGGGCTGGGGGTGGCACAGGGGGATGGGGCTGGAGGGCAGCAGGTGGCATGCAGGATACAGGGGAAAGAGTGGCACAGGGGGACAGGCTACTGGGGAGGGGGTGGCACAGGGTGATGAGGTACTGGGGATGGAGAGTGGGAACAGGGGGTGACTGGGGGTGCAGGGGAGGTGGGGAAATGGGGCTGGGGTACCAGGGTGGGGGTGACAGTGGGGGTGCAGGGGAGAGGGGGGAAACAGGGGGCTGGGGTGACAGTGGGGGTGCAGAGGAGAGGGTGGCACAGGGTGACAGGCTACTGGGGTGGGGGGTGCAGGGAGAGGGTGGTACAGGGGGATGAGGTACTGGGGATGGGAACAGGGGCTGACAGTGGGGGTGCAGGGGAGAAGGGGGAAACGGGGGGCTGGGGTACCGCGGTGGGGTGACTGGGGGTGCAGGGGAGAGGGGGGAAACGGGGGGCTGGGGTACTGGGGTGACTGGGGGTGCAGGGGAGAAGGGGGAAACGGGGGGCTGGGGTACCGGGGTGGGGTGACTGGGGGTGCAGGGGAGAGGGGGGCCCCAGGAGGAGCGGTGCAGGCTGGGGGTGGCCCTTCCCCGCCCAGGAGCACCAGCAGGCGAGGGAGAAGAGGGCGAAGTTGCCGGGTCAGTGAGAGGCCCTGCCCGCCCCTCTGCGGGTCTGCGCGGGTGGCAGCCCGCGAGCCCCCCCTGCCCTGCCGGCCCCGGCCATGCAGTGTGAGCAGGCGGGGGGGGCGATCCCGACGCCTTCTCCCTGGCAATGCGCATGATTCTGCGGCTCTGTGCACTGCGCGCTCCAACCCACCTTGAAACGGGGCCTGCCTCCCTCCCTCTGCCCACCGCCCCGGCACTGGCAGCGCCCCAAGCCAATCAACGCCCACTCGCTTCCCCTCCGGCCAATAGACGCCAGGCGGGGGCGGACCAGAGCAGCTAAAGAGCCCAGGCTAGGCTACGCCCTGAGACTTCAGCTGAGCTGCGCCCTAGCGCCTAGTGCAGGTGCCTGGTGCGTGTCAGGAGCGAGGGAGCCGGGGGCTGCGCCAGGGAAGGAGGGATGGGGCGCGTGGAGGGGAGGCAGCCGGGTCCAGGGACGAGGGCATGAAAAGGGGCAGCTGGAGGATCCTTTGCACCGGCCAGGGGCTCTGCAATGAATGGGCTCCAGCAAGAAGGGCACTTTTGAGATAGGATGATGCTCCTTATTGATGGTCGGTAGTACTATGATTTGGTATGTGGCCACTTTGATAGCAAGTGTAATCACCACCAGAGGACTTGCAGCTCAAGGTGAGTTGAAGTGCAGCATCTCGCTGCTGTTTCTCCCCCCCTCCATCCCCGTCTCCCAGTCCTCGAGCAAATAGCTTCTCAATCTGCCTTTTCCCCAGCCTCTTTATTTTATTTTTATTTTTTGCCCCCCACCCCCTGAGTTGCGAGCATCTGAGCCTTTTTGTTGTTGTTGCAAGTTTCACTCCGGGAAGGAGGAACTGCCAGGGGGATTGTGTAAACTTGCAAATCTAAAGCAGCTGATTTGGGTGCCGGGAAGGTAGTTGTGTGAGTATTTCAAGAGGCTGCCTGCAGGGAACCCTTTTGGTCTGACTAGTAGAAGATGCTTAGAAGAGAGAGCAGGCGAGAGAGAAATTTTCTTTCTCAGACTTTTTTCTGAAGCATCAGAAGAAGCATGAGTTGGTATTTTATTTGTAGCTTGTCGTACCCTTTGCTACAAGAGCATCTTGAGCTTTTCAGAGCCGTGGTTTCTTTCTTTCTTTCTTTCTTCTTTTCTTTCTCGTTTTTAAGGTGTGGGGAAAGCTTTCAGAGACCGGAGAGAAATTCCAGATGGACAAATGTAGAGTTGGTCAATAAATTTTCTTTTATTAAAACGTTATTGTATTAGCCAACAATTTTTTTTTAAAGTGAACACTCAATGTTGCTATTTTAATAATGCTACTAGGGAGCCCTTGAGGAGCTTTTAACTTTTTTTAACTTTTTTTTATCCTGACGAAAAATATCAAAAAAGGGGGGGGACCCAGTTTAGCAGAGAAGGAATTTTTCTGCTAGTCAACCGTTAGCGGCTCACCTTTCGTCTTGGGCAAGAGGTGACTTGAGAGACCTCTTTTGAAGCCCTAAAATTAATAGGGGAAAAAATCCGGAGTCCTTTTTCATGTATTTTTTTTTAACTAAAAGCTGAGCAACCTTAATTACATGGCAAATGCCAGGTAGGAAACATTTTTTCCAATCTGTTGTGAACTTGTAGGTGCTTGTGATCAGGTGCAATGACAGGTGCAAACTTCTAATAGGAGGTGTTGAAATCGATTCAGTGGGCTTGTTTGGGAGGTGGTGAAGAGGTGTGGGGAATGTGAAATCTTCTTCAGAGATGTGACTTCAGAGCAAATGTCCTTGCCTTTAGCAACACGCTTGTAAAATGGGCTGGCTGTTCTGCTATATGGCTACCAGTTACAGCATGAGATGCGACTCGTTTAATGTGCATTGCTTATGTATGATGGTTAAGTACTTGAAATGATTCCTAATAGTGCCTGGCAAAACAGGGTTTTTTATTCCTTTTAAGGAAATTTGCAGAAAAAGAGCTAGAAGCGCCCCGAGCATCTTATGAAAATGCTAATCATTTTAAAATGACCTCCCTGAGGGCAGTCAACCAAAACTCATGAAGTTTATGAAACATTAGCTTGCACACAGCACTGTGCATTGTGTTCTCGGGATTGGAGTCATTTGAATGCTGCAAAAATACTCTCGGGGGGGGGGAGGGGGCTTTGGAATTTTCTCTTTCAAGAAGTGAACCACATGAGCCGTGTCTGGGAAGGCAAGGAGGCTATGAGTGACTGATCCCTGTGTGAGGGAAGGAGGGGAAACCAGGATATCTCTTGCCCACTCCAACAGGAGGCACGCTTCCTATAGGTTTTTCTTCAGCTGCTTTTCACTGGGCCAATGTGGTCCTCACCAGACCTGCCACTCAAGATGGATGGAGCAGAATGAAGTTTCTCACGATTAAAAGCCCTGCCCTGCTTTAGTGAAGGTGCAAAAGGATGTGGTCAATGCAAAGTGTGTCCTGTATGTATGTAAGCATATCTCATCCCCTCTTTTTCTCCAGGCATAGGGGCTTTGGATCAATATCAGCCCTGCCCTGTTGGTCGTTAATGGCATTTCTCCAGTGGCTTTCATGCTTGGATCCCCAGGAGCATTACACTTACTAAATAAGCCTCACATGCTGCCTTTGTGAGGTGGGTGGTATCCTCTCCATTTTACAGATCAGTAAACTGAGATGGAGATTTGATCAAGGTCACTAAGGCAGAGCTGAGAATAGAATCCAGGAGTCCTGATTTCCCATCTCCAGCTTCAGCCACTCAATAGTACTCCTTCCCATCAGCTGCATTGCCTCATTCATTTGGCTGTCACCTGCAAACCCCTTCAGGTTCAGTGTGAGTTACACTCTCTTAGCTCCAACAGCTGTGGATCCCGAGGTGTCTTTAGCCAGCTGACCCTATTACGCCTTCTAGCCAGTGGCGACCAATAGGTCTCAAAGGTCACATAGAGCTGAAGGGTCAGATGACTAATTTGATTCCTGCAAATGCCTTAATCCAGGGAGCCCAATGGAAAACTAAATTCTTGACTTCTTGGTGAGCACTTCATGCTTGGAAGTGAGATTGGCATCTCCATGAACGAAGCATAGCAGACCAGTGGGCTACCCCAAGGACATCTATAGTAGCCCTTTTTCACCAGCCCTCCATATAATTTTCCAATTGCCAGTATGCTTACTGGATAGAAAGGGCATTTATCAAGAGTAGTAGCTGACCAGGTTTCCCCTCTCCACTGCCTGATCCCAAAGCTGTAGCCCTGCAGGTACACGGTGGTTACCATTACAAGTGACCCTTTCCTAACAGCCACCACTTTTATTTTCTCCCCTAAGTTTAGGGGAAAGCTAGCCTCTCAGTCCAGTGTTACTGTTTATTGTGGGTAGTGCCTAGGAGTCCCAGTCATGGACCATGGTGCTATGTGCTGCAGAAACACTGAACAAAAAGACCGGATCGTACCTGCCCCAAGGAGCTTACAATCTAAGACAAAACCAGGTGGAGACAGGCAGACAGAGGGGTGCACAAGGAAGAATGATAGCCTCTGTTAGGCCAATGTAGTCTGAGGCCAAATACTGTAATGGACCTCAGATACAACCGGTTGCTTGTCAGGGGGACTCTACTCTCCAAGTTCTCCATCGTTGCGGGGTCTGTTGCGCCCTAGCCTGACGGCAGGTGTTTGCCGAGTTAGGGATGTAGTGTGATGTCCTCTTCCATGGTTGCTCCCTGTACATTGGTGCTTATCCCTTGCTGGTGATGGGCTGCGCTTGGCATCTGTAGCTGGTTCTAAGAGTTGGCCAAGCCCTTTCCACCAGCTGAAATGCTGGGGTCTGCTGAGCAGGAGGATAATTTGCAGGGGTGAGTCCAGAATGGCCCTCTGTCTCAAGAAGAGGGGAAGTTCTTGTTGCTTAGAAATACCATGAATAGAATCTCTTCTTTGCTGGAGGGTCAGGATTGGGGGTGGGGCACTCTGCCCTCTTCCTGAGCGGAAAGGGATGCTTAACTCTGAGTGCCATAGGGAGACTGAGAGCTCCCGGCTGGGGCAGCTCCTGCATGTTAGACATGGGGAAACAGGAATTCTGGGGCAGAGCATGTGCACTGATGGGGGTCAAGGGAATTGGTGTCGTGTGTGTGTGCGGGTATGCGCACACGTGTGCTTTGGGGGTGCGCGCGTGTGTGTGTGATCAGTGAGTAGAGTAGACGTGCTGAGTGAGTGTACTATGAATAATGCGTGGGAGCAGACTGTGAGTAGACTGCGTGGGGCGGGCGAGCTGTGTGTAGTGAGTCTGCATGTCGATGAGGCTGGAGTGCCATAATGTGTATGATCAGGAAGTGTGTTGTGGATGGTAGGGGAGTGTGTGTGTGTGCTTTATGTAGTGAGCCTGTGTCCTGTGTGGTCAGTCGGCTTGTGTGCGTTCGTTCCATCTACTGTCCCAGCTTTGCTCGGGTAGCTGACCCGTTAGACCTTGTTATTACCACAAAGAGTTAAGGCAAGATACCTCAGCATTATAAACTAAAACAAAACTGGAGTAAACAATTTACGTCCCACCTTACATGTTTTATAACATTTGTTTGTCTTTTTTGTTTCTACTGGTTTGAACAACACATCCCTATTTATTTCCTTAAACCATCTTCTCGTGTATTAAATTAAAATGCATTTGTACCAGCTGAAATATATTTACATAAATATTTAGGGCCTAGTATGCTAGCAAGGGCTTTGCCAAGTTTGTGTACTGAACAGTGAACTTGTCAGCATTTGCTTTAATACCTGGCCTAACTTTGGTTCTTGGCCCTCTGCTTCAGGCCTCAGATCTTGCATCAGCCCCAGTGCTCCAAGCTTTCTCTCTGCATCATGTACAGTGACGGCTATGGGGGTGTGCCCCCTGTCCATAATTGTCCTGTGTGCAAAGGGGGGCTGTAAGCGTGTGTATATGTGTCGTGCGCCATGAGTGAGCATGTGTCAGTGCATTGTGCTTAGTGTTGCCTATGCACAGCAAGGGCCCTGAGTATATGTGTACTATGCTGTGTGTGGAGGGTTAATGCGAGCACAGGAGGTCTGTAAGGATTTTCCCCTTGGGCTCTCGGGCAGGGCAGGCTAACGGGGAGGGCTGCTCTGTGTGATTCCTTAGAGCAGTGGTTTTCAACCTGTGATCCGCAGACCTCTGGGGGTCCAGAGACAATGTCTAAGATTTCTAAACAGGTCCATGTCTCCATTGGAAAATGTTTAGGGGTCTGCAAATGAAAAATGGTTGAAAACCACTGTCTTAGAGGAATAACTAGCCTGGCCTCAGAGTCCTGGCTCTGGAGAGCTGTTCTGTATCCCCTTGGGATTCCTCCATATGCATCATCTCTGCTCGTGCAGCTCAGCAAGGTCTTACCCTTAACCTGTGGGTCTGAGGCAGGACAGAGCTGGGCAGCTTTCTGCATGAGCCTGACACGCAATCTTGCGTTTCTGCAGCTCTTCAGCAAATAAATGAATGGCGAGGAGTCTTCTAGTGCCATAGAATTTGGAAACCAGAAGTTGTCTCCACCAGGCTGGTGATGGGTGGGAGGAGATGGCCCAAGGTTCTCCTCTGTCCTTTCGCTGCAGCCACACGCACCAAAAAAACTTTCAGCGCACGAGACAAGCTGGCCAAAGCCAAGGCATTCGGAGCCAAGGCTCCAACTCCGCATGGCCTGCGAGTGACCATGGCAGTGGCAGCCTTGGCTCCCAATGACTTGGCTTTGCTAAGTTCGTGCTGAAATCTGCAGTGTTGGTTCTAGCCTCTGCATGCTCTGGGGGTGGCAGTGCACCAGCATGGGTGGTCTGTCAGAATCCCCCCCCCCCCCCGGGTGTTCTACCACCGTGCTCTACAGCACCCCTGCTGGGAGACGTGGGCGCGACAGCTGTGCGTGCTGGAAGAGTTCTTTCGCTGGTCCCTGTCGCAGTTCCAGCGTGGAGAGGCTGGTACTGCAGCGGCTGCAGGTCTGCTTGCAGCTTGCACCCCGTTCCCTGCAGCCCCTCCTGGCAGGGGAAGCTGGGATCGGGATAATGGTGAGCTGTTCCATCGCCACAACCTCGCCTCACCCCCTGCCGTGCTGCTGGAACCATGGGCACGTGGGCGCACTCCTTGTTGCTAAAGCTGCTGACGTCTCGTCACGGCATGCACCGGATACTGTTCTGGAGTCCCCTTCGCATCCCCTTTGATAAGTGTCCGTCCTAAGTCGCTGATTGGAGTTCTTAAGGGCAGCCCTGCGTCGCCTTGGCTGCTGTCTTTGCCTCTTCTCTGCCTGCTTCTGGCCGCCGCAGCCCTCCCCAGGGTCTTGAGGGGTGGCCAGCTGTCAATGAACTGATCCAGCGCAGTCTCAGCCTTCTGCTCACCCCTCCATACCCCGGCTGAGGAAACGGGCGCCGAGGAGTCACGTGGTGACAGCAGGATGCTGTGCTGTGACGACCTTGGCTCTGTGGTCCTGCCCTTGGCCCGGGCTCTGGTGAGCACTAGCCGGGAGTCTTCACTTTGACTACTTGGGGCATCTGCCCTTCTCTGTCCGTCTGTCTCGCTGCAGGGCGGAGGTGGGTGTGTGTGGAGTCTCCCTTGTGTTCTCTGTCTCCTGCACACAGGAAGAGGAGAGAATCAGGCTACAGGAGACAGGGATGTTGGGCTGGGCTCTCCGAAGCCTAACGGCTAATAGCACTTTTGCCTGTTACAGTGCCTTCTGTCTGAGGCTCTCAAAGACCCGACTAGCATGCACGAGGGGAGAAAGCATTATCCCCTTGTTTCAGCTGGGGAAACTGAGGCATGGAGTGGGGACGTGCCTTTCATGAAGTCATGTCGTGAGCCAGTCGCAGAGCTGGGATCAGCACTGACTGACCCTGACTCCTGATCGTGTGCCTTAGTTAATTACAAGATTTGGTGATTATCCCTGTTCCGTAAGGTGACCCTCCCCTGCCTTTCCAGGGAATCCCATCCCTTATCCCCAGCTCAACAAGGAGTAGCGGAGGACCTGTGGCAGTCATGGCATGGCCCTGAGGCAGACTGTCACTTCATCCCTGTGGGACGCACTCAGGAGCTCCCTCTGGCTGGAGAAGTGGCCCCTTGCAGTGCAATCACTCAAGACCTGGGCTGGTAACATTGGGTGATAAGACTCTGAGCTGCTCCCCTCCCAGTGCGGAGCCCCATGATGTGGCATAGCAGATCTCCACCCGAGAGCTCTCCATCCCTTGTCCTGGATCAGAAGCTCTGATTGCAGGGCTTAGCCAGCAGGGACTGACTGGAAGGATCATTTAAGGCCTTTGCTAAAAGCTGTTGGTTCTTGCCTCCTTCCCTACTGAAAGTGGCTCCTAGTGTCACGCTGCTCCTTCCTTCCTACAACTTGGGGACTCCAGGGGAAGCGAGGGCAGCAAGGACCTCTCTGGCCTGGTGACCCCACCAACCCAGCCCAGCTTTTGGTGTGGGCCTCCTAGCCATTTCTATTGCTTTAGTAACAGGGTGGACTCCCCAGAATAGGAGAAGGAATAATACAAGGAGTGGTGAGCTCTGTAGGCCTCTGATCTCTCACCAGTTTCACAGAGGTGAGATTCTACTGGGTTCAGTGGTGTTCCTGTAGCTGTCATTGGAATAAGGCCGTATATGTCAGGGACAGGCAAGCGGAGGGCATCTGTAAGGATAATGTTGGGGTGGTTTCTCCATCCTTGAGGATTTGGAGTGAAACACCGATGTTTCTCTAAACAGTCTGCGGGAGCTACTCTGGCTTTGTCCCTAGGTTGCTCCTCTTATGCTCCAGGGATCATCGCCGGTGGGACTGCTTAACTCAACTGAAAGAGGCTGCAGAAGGTGATGCTGAACTCTGAGCCCAGGGGTCTCTGAAGGTCCCGGCTGCCCCTGCTGCAGCAGCGTCTCTCGCTTTGTCTTCAGTGAGTTAAAGTCCAGGGGGCTGGGAAATGGCATGCCGAGGACTCTGTGTTGTTCCATGCCTTGGATATCAACACCCTGCTGAGTGTTCATGGGAGCGTTGGGACTGGGACCCATCTGCCGGGATTGGGCATCTGGGCCCATGCACCTGGCAGCGTGTTGAGTGGGAGGGCTTGGCAGTGGGATTTGCACTGAGTATAAATGGGGGAGTATGCTTTATGGACATGGCTTTCTCCCTTCCCCTAGTGTGTCCCCAGGATCTGAAGGCTCCGAAAGAGAGGGAGGCATGTGGGTGGCTGTCAGACTGGGAATAGGGCAGATTGTGGTGGTGGTGATTTGGCTTAGATGCCTGTTGTAGAAAAACCCATCCTGTGAGGTCTGGGTCCTGGGAAACCCCTGTTCCTCTTCTGTGCTGCAGCCATGAAGAGGAAACCTCTGGATGGAACGTGGGGTTTGGGGGAGCTGGAGCAGGTTAGGCTGTTTTCCCACCTATCTTTTAATCTTTGCTCAGTGGCTGAGACTTGGGGGATCTTTTCCTCCCTCCACCCTTCTGATGTCTAGCACAGGGACAGTGGGAACCAGTAATTCCCCAACCTTGAGGGGTGCGGGGGAGGGGAGCAAAGACTAATCTGATTTATCTTGATTACTTCTCAGCCTCTAATCAAAGAGCAAGTAATCGCCCAACCCCCGTGTCTCTGCTGGAGTCCCAGCCTGGTAGTATCTCGCTGATTGGGGAGGGGCAGCTTGTGCCTCTTGCTGGCTCTGTCATGCCCCTTGTGATCCTCTGTGAAAGAGCTATCACAGAAAGGAAGGCCCTATCTCCCTCCATGGCCCCAGCGCTTGGTTCTGCGCCTGGGGGAGTCCCTCCGGGAGAGACCAGAGGAGGCAGGGCTCTGACAACTCCAGGGATTGAGGAGGCGGGTGCGTGACTGGGTATGCTGCTCGGCCTGGAGCACCCGTGCTGGCAGAGGTTGGGAGCTGAAGCGGGGGCCGCCAGCAGGTGTCTAAGCTGGCAGAGTAGAAAGTGTTTGTGTCAGAGTTATTAGTTTTGGGGTTGTAAAATCGCCGTGTCTGGAATGGCTGTAAACATGAGCTGGTTTCATATGTACTAGCAATGGAAACCACCAGCATCTGGTTACCGGCGTTTGCAGGAGGCAGATGGGCTCTGGCTTGGCAATAGGTTTCATCACACCCCACTTGCACCTGCTGTGCTGGGCCTGCTCGTGCCCGCTCCTCTGTTTCCTCAGGTACTGGGGGTTCATTTTCCTAGGATCCTGCTGTGCTGGACGCTAGGGCGACCCCCCTCTCCCTGTGGAGCTGTGGGATGGGGCCCGCTCCGAGTGGGGAGAAGGGTTTGTGTGAGTGCAGCATGCAGACAGCTGGATTCGCTGGGGATGGCTGGATCTGAAGCAGTCTCTGACCCCGGGGGTTGTTTCCACTCGACTTTCCTGCCGCAGCTGATCAGTGCTGAATTTAAGGGTGGGGGCAGCTGGTGAATGAGCACGTGCGAGCGACTCTAGGGGCAGCCACCTAGGCAAACGTGCGCGTGCTTCCTTTGTGTCCCACCGCCCTGGAGGCGAATCCCAAGGGATGCTTTTTCTGTACATGCTTCTCTCTCGTGGGGGTCTCCTGCTCTGTGTGCATGCCAGGTTTGGTTGCCGGACTCCAGCAATCCCCTGGCACTCCTGATTGTAGGGCCGACCTGCGTGCACCCAACTAACTGCTTGGCAGCCGGCACCATCTCACCAGCAGGGCGGAGCGCTGCCTCCCTTAAAGGCACCGTGCCCATATTCAGAGGGAAGAATGATCATCGCGTGCGTGCTGGAATGTCAGCGCTGCGAGAAGACTGGGACTGATGCTTCAGAGCAGGCAGCTTTGTGCCGTTGTGTTGTGTTGCGTTGCGCTGTTGTAGCGGGTGGGAGTGTGCTGTGACTTGCGTCAGACAGGAGAGGTCCAGGGTGTGGGTAGCCTGTGGCAGAAGAAGAATGCGCTTGTCTGCTGCCCTGGTGAGAGGCACCGGTATGTGGGGATGGACCTTTGCCATCTTGTGCATCTTGAACTAGGAGAGCGGCTGCCACGGGTTGTGGCTGGTGCCAAGTTAGGTCCTAAGGGGAGAGTTGCGTCTGGGACTAATGTATGAGATGGGGGCTGGCGTTCTGGGTTCTACTTCGGCTCTGCCGCTGATCTGCTTTGTGGCCTAGGGCAAGTCACCTCCCTTCTCCGTGCCTCAGTTTCCCCATCTGTGACGTGTGGATAATGCCAACCTCACCAGGTTGCTGTGGCTTAATTCCCAGCTGCAAAGCACTTGAGGACCCTAGCACAAACCAACCCTCAAAGCTAATCCATCTATATTAGCACAGTGTCTTTGTGAGCATGCTAGGTAACCATGGTCTGTTCTTTGGAGGCTGCTCCAGGAAGAACCAAGATACCATGGCTGCTGCTTGAAATGAGGAAAGGAGATGAACCCCGGTGTCCTGATGGGTACTGTGTCCAGTGGCTTCTGATCTCAAGGCTGTGTGTGAGAGCTATAGGTGAACACCTAAAAACTCCAGCATTTGGCCACGTGGTTTCTGGGGGAATTTTATTTTTAACAACTTTTGCATTTAACTCAGCAGAGGCAGCATAGTTTAGTGGGCAGGGCACTACGGGGAGTCAGGAAACCTGGCGTCTGGCCCTGGCTCTGCCACTGACCAGCTGTGTAGCCTTGGTTAAGTCTCCTCTCATTCCACCCTTTGTCTTGCCTACCTAGATTGCAAGTTTTTGGGGGCAGGGGCTCTTAGTGTGTGTATAATACACACCGCACCTAGTGCAAAGGGTTCCTGATTTCAACTGGCACTTCTGTCCTACTGCAATGATTCCCACTTCCCCAGAATTGATGGTTGCAATCTCAACTACAGCTTACCCAAAGTTATTTCTCTAGGAATTGTCTTGATTTTATAGTCCCCTTTTCTCATTCATGTGGCCTGGAGGATGGTGGTGGAGACTCGCAAAACAGCATTTTGGAAAGAGGTGGTGGGTGGAGGATGAATGCTGTCTAGCACACTGGATGGGAAGACCTAAGGACACTTCCATGATCCTGTAGTCTCCGATGGTGCTGGGGGAACTTAGATCATGTCTCCTCTATGGTTGCATTTATTTTACAGGACCACCAGTGAAAGCCAGGTCCCCTCTGCTATATGGTTCTCTGCTTCTGAAGGAGGAAAGGGGGGTTGGAACCTGAAGCTTCAGGGAGCCTGGTTACTCTGAACTTGATGCATAGACCATTAACCTGTCCTCTCTGGTTGCTCCAGGTCCTCCCCTCCTTCCTTCTCCCTTTTCTGCTGTGTGACCTTGAGGCAAGTCACTTGACCTGTGTGTGTCTCAGCCAATCCATCTGGAAAATTGGGTTTAAAAAGCAGGAATCTTGCTGCAAACCCAGATGCTGCTGCTGAGCTGAGGTGGAGAAGTGAGGAGGGAGGGGGAAGACCTTTGATTTTGGGACTAGCGGGGCTGTTATCCAGGGTGACGGATTCAGCCAGAGGGGTGGGTCAGTGAGGCAGGTCCTCTCAGAGCGACACAGATACCCCACCAGCAATGCAGACAGCCAGCATTCTGCAGAGTCAGACTGGCTTCCTCAGTAGTTCTTTAGATGACTGAGCAGCTAATTGCAGCTTTCTGTCATGTGCAGTTTCCAACGGGCTGAGCAAACCCCCACAGCTCAAGCCGAGCCACTTGCTCCTGTCATGTTCCGCTAGTGATGTGATCTGGGAGGAAGGCGGATGGACTCCAGCTCTCTGCCACCCTCCTGGTTAGCAAGGGTGGGGTCCTTGCCATCTTAGTTTCTCCCTAGAGCAGATCCTCCTGCTTCCCTCCCTGCATTCTTGTGCCTCCCCCTGATGAAATGCCAGTGGCTTGTGTTCCCCGATCCCTGAAATATTCTGCCTTCGATGCTGTGAATGGGATCTGTCAAAGCAGATTTCATCTCTGCACCGCAGATTCTCGCACCGCTTTGCGGGGTGAGAAAAGGCCTCTTTGTTACTGGTCTCTGAAAGCTTTGGGTTGGGCTGATCCTGCCACCCCGGGGTGTCTCTCTGGTGGATACATCATCACTGCCTTGGGGATGGGTAGCAGGGCGCAGCTGTGGCTTGTGCATCTTTCCTCTCTACTCTCCAGAAACTGGGCTATGATTGGCTGTGGGTGGAGGGGAGGGTCGGGTCCAAATGGGACAGCGGTACCTCTATGCTGATTGGTGGAGGTGCATGCAGGGTCAAGGCTTCCAGGCCTCTGATTGGTGGTGGAATGTGTGGTGGGGGGGGAGATGACACATCTGTCACTGGTGTCTTGGCCCCTGATTGGCAGGGAGGCACATCTCTCAGGCTTGTTGTCCAAGTCCCAGCTGGCCCTGTGGAGTGGCAGAGTTGGTCATTGAGCTCGTTAATTACTTGTTGATGTCAGGGGGCCCTGAGCACATCGCTCTCCGGCGGGATGGTGCTTTCGCGTCCTCTGAGCTTTCCCGTGACCTAAAGTGAACCTTGCGATTGTGCTGGCTGAGCGCGGAGAGATGGCTCCAGTGCACAGGGCGCCCCGGGAGCCTCCTGCTGCACGGCGTCCCGGGGCACCAGCGGGGCATTAAGGGCGCAGGCAGCTCTGCGGGCACTGGTACCGGGGGATGGAGGGAAGGCTCACGTCGTCGTTCAGGCAGAACTGACTAGGGTCGGGTGTTTGTCTGCTGCCCCTCTCTGGCTTCCCTGGACTGGTGTCTCATCCATTATCTGCCATAGGGTGCTTTCAGGGAGAAAGCTTGGCTGCCCTGGGGCAGGGCCAGGGTTCATTTTACCTGATTGTGTGTCTGTGCCATGCTGGTCCGTAGGCAGCGTGCGTGATGAGTGTACCAGTTTCCTGGTATGGATGTGAAGAGTCCCCCAGCCAAGCCCCTCCGGCCGTTTGAGAATCCCTCAGCTTCGCTTTCTCCCTGGGAGTTTGGGGTTATCTGCATTTTCCTGAGGGACGTTGAGCACAAAGAGGGGGCAGGTCAGGGATCTCTGCACTCAGAACCAGGAATGAGACTTGGGGATCTAGACTCTGACCCCGCCCTGCCCTGCCGGAGTCAGGCACAGAACCCAGGCACCCTGACTCCCAGCCCGCCTGCGCTAAATGCTGGACCCCGCTCCCCTGCCAACCTTGCACTCTTGAAGAGGCTCAGAAGGTGCATTCGTATGGGATTAGTAGTGAGAGGATGGCAGGGTTGAAAACAGCACCATGCCCAATGAGCTGCCCTTCCTTTTCTTTCCCCCCACAAGCGGGAGTCCCATGTGCTGCAGTCAGAATCTGGCACCCTAGAAAGATCTGGGGGTTGGAGAATCTGTTGGAAATGTCCATTGAACTCCTGCTGTGCCCCTTGGTGAAGGGGGAGGGCGCCACGATGGCTCTGACCCATTGGGATAGCCCTGGGAGCGAGATGGCCAAGTGAAGCAGTGAAACCCAGCTCTGAATATCTGAAGCCTTCAGGCATCCAGATGAGCTGACCGGGCTGTCTTCTACTTGTCATGAGCTGGGTGGCTCTGCTGGGAAAGGCGCAGCAGCTCGGAGTGCACATGCCTTGCCTTCTGTCAGCTGAAGGGAGTTTACGGGGAGGTGGAGGGACTGCAGGAGATTCCAATGCTCAACATGTCTCTACTGGATCAGGGTGATGGGAGATGTGCCCATATGCTAGGGAGCGTATGGAAATATGGCAGTAGGGCGTCTCCTCTCTGATCTCGCTGGTGAAGCCTTACTCACTGACTCCTATTTGTGAGGCAGGTGTTCTCTCCACTTTAGAGATCGGGGAAACTGAGTCACAGAAGTTGGGTGTGTTGGCCAAAGGAGCAGAATGAGCCTGTGGCAGAGCTAGAAATGGAACCCAGGAGTCCTGACTCCCAGTTCCCTCTAACCCATAACCACAAAACAATGTTTCCCCTCAGAGCTTGAAGTAGCCCCCAAGAATCCTGATGCCCAGGTTCTCCTGGAAGGAGCTTGCAGTAGAATCCAAGGGACTGACTACTTGGGCTGCTGTATGCTGCACGTGTTCTCTCTGGACTCAGACACTGCCACAGCTGCGTGTGCATGGTTGTATTGTGTTCTAAAGCTTGTTAGAAGGACTCGACGGAGCATGGGAGGGGCACTCCTCACACATGGACTGAAATAACCCCATGAAATGTTCAGAGACCCTAGTTCTGCCGTTCCCTGTCATCGCTGATTGATGGACCCAGCCACAAATGCAGTACCTGTCACCTTACATTTGCTCTGCTCCACTATTCCATCTGTCGTGTCCCAGCTCAGGGTTTGACACACTGCAGTCCACAGCTATGGTTCTGTGTTGATCCAGACTGTTGGACATCCCCGCTGGCCACTCTGTGTCCTGGGGATGATTGTGGGGGGGGTGTTTGGGGGGCTCATGACGGGGCAGCAGAGCCATGAAGATGTGCCCACCAGGATGGTGGGGTCGAAGATGTCAGAGCTGTAACAAACAAGAGGCCCTTTCTCACCCTGCCATGCCCACAGAAGTGAGAATCCACAATGCAGGGGTGAAATCAGCTAACAGAGCTATCAGAACACCTCTGACACTTGAATGGATCCTACAACAGACAGTGTCCGCTTAGAAAGATCCTGCCTCATACGTGATGTGCTTGTCTCCTGCTGCTGGCTTCTATTTCAACCAAATGGGCTGCAGAGTGCAGAGGACACGCTCATCCTTTGGCTGATAGGCTTGCAGAATGGAAGCGAGATGCAGTGAAAGAGGTGAGGGGGAGGAGGGAGGATGGAATATGTCGGGGGGGGGGGGGGGGAGAGAAAGAGGAGTAGAGTTACTTCTATTGCGTATACACTGCCCTGCCCAGGAGCAGCCGGGCCTGTTTGTGCATGGAAGTTCCATCAGGGCCACGTTTTGAAATGTGATTACCCATGCCCTGCATACGTGCCAGCCCTTCATTTCTCTGCCCCCCCCCCCCCCCCCCCGTGCAAAGTGGCACTTGCAGAGTGGTACTTGTGCATGCGATTCGTTGAGTTGGGTGGGGCTTTTTAGTACTGAGATCTCTTCTGTATCTCTCCATATGGCCAATCGTAAGCATTCAAAAATCACGTGTCAAACCACAGAAATTATGAAATGTTTTAAATAATACCTTTGGGATTCTTTTCATTTGCCCTCCTGCTTTTAAATCTTTAGGTCCCACATGGGTCATGCGCTCAAGCTTTTCTTCACAAACGCGAGGGCCGGAAACCTACTTTGTAAATGAAAGCTGAAATTCTCACCTGATCGCATGCCTTCAGGAGCTGGGGCTTTTAAGAAGAACACGCAATATTGCGAAACTTGTAAAACTCTGGGAGCTGGTGACGCTGATCTCTCCAGCACCAGTCACACTCATATCTATAGTGCTGTGGTGTAAATGGCAAGTTTTTGGAGTGCACCATGGGTGTGCGTGCATATTTTGTAGACTCAACAGGTACCTATAAAATGTGACCCCACCCTGATCTGTCAGTTACTGAAGAACCCTCTGCGTTTGAGTATGTTGTCCCATTTCCATGATCTCTTTTGCCAGATCACAGATGCAGTTAAATGCCTGAAGGTATCCTGAATGTGTGTAACTGAATGGGACTGTCCCCAAATATACCCCTTGGGTTGGAGGTGCAGTTAGCTTTCCCCTTGTCCCTCTTCCCTGCTGCACGGGTATGGGATGCAGGCATCTTTTGCGAGATTTTGAGCCCTGTGCTCCTCACCCTCCCTCGGGGAGGGGAAGTTACTAGACTGGAAGGGTAATTCTGGGCCAAGGCCACTAATGTGCAGGCAGAATGAAACTTGCTAGAGAGACGAGGGCATCTAGCCAGGTATGTGAACTGAGCAGGAGAGGGAATCCAGAGTGAAGGGCAGGGCTGGGGGGTGAGAGCAGGGATCCCCACAAGAACTGGGTGCTTGTAATTGTAATGGATGGCAGACAGCTTTCCTCAGGTGGAGGTGAAGCCTAGCCATGCATGTGGTTACCCCACTGGCTTTTCGATTAGATACTGGCACTGCAAGCTGCCAGAAACTGACCTATTTTCCTTCACTTACATCTCAGCACTTCCATTCCAGAGGCTACTGCAAGGCATATGCATGCTGCCCACTTCCTCTGTGCCAAGCCTCTTTAGGTGGTAGTGGGCATGAAGCACGTGGCAACCCGTGAGGGTAAAGTTGCAGGTGTGTGTAGTGGATCCTGCTGATCCATGGGCCCTGGAGGTGGGAGAGGACCCGGCCCATCAGGGTGTGCAGGCGGCTCTGACCTGCCTGGACTTTCCTCTCTAGTCTTGGAAAGAGGGAGAGGGATTTCAAACCCAGCTCGCGATTCATTTGGTTCCAATGCATCCCTGTTTGTTGCAGTCTTTAAGGGATGCATTCAGTTCCAAATGGCCTTATCCCAGGAAACGGCTTAGAGCTGGGCCCCTTGTCACTTGGTCCTGGCTCCGTTTGAAATGGAGATGTTTTTGAAACACCCGTGTGCACCCATGCACATCTTTCTCTTGCTCAGGCTCCCTTGTGCATTCCTTTTCTTGTTCATTTGTTCTCTCTCCCCACACTCATCTGTTCCTTCCTTCTCTCTCTCTCCATTTGCCCTGTTGGTTCTCCCGTTCCTGTGTGTTCACTCATCCATTCTCAGCTTCGCACTTTGTGTTGCAGTTTCTCCGTTCACATACACACTCCCATTCCCCTCTTGTTAATGAGCTGCTTCTGGGAGCTGAAGTTAACCCCCTCTGCTGCCAGCGGGTGGGCTGTGAATCTTTGTCCAGCTAACATTGGCTTCTCCCTAGCGCTCTCCTGATTGGTCCCTCGCTTTGGCCATGCTGCCGGGAAAGGGCTTATTGCCAGGCCAGTTAGAAGGGAGGGAGGAAAATGGAGCATTTACCTCTGCGTGGGACAGTTCTTGTCTGTTCTGCTCATCTTTCCACACAGAAAAGGGGATGAGGCAGTCTGTCCCCTCCAACTTAGCTGCTACCACCTCATGGAAGAATTGTAGGTCCCAGAGTCTTCTGCAGGGATTTGTTCCATCACTTCTTAGCTGTCCACCTGCCTTGTTATGTGGATGACTTTGATTATACCCCTTGGTCTTAGCCCCCTCATGGCCTCATTTCCTGAAAGCCTGAGCACCTGCAGCTCCTGGTGAAGCAGTGTTGCTTCTAGAACTTGGGAAATCAGGCTGAGTCTTTGCCTGGGGCTGAAGGAGGGGACGGTGATCTTCAGAGATGGATTGTCGTGTGGAGGTGGCCGGCAGGGACTTCTGTCGAAGAGAACTCTTCAATCGCCTTAGCTTCTGGGCACAGGTCAATGGCTGATGCTCATGAATCCCCTTTCCCCCCAGTGATCCCCCGAACACTTTCCAAATCCCATCGCTGATCAATACAGTGCCCTGGCTTTGCCTAGCCCGTCAGAGAGACCAAGACACGCGTCCTGCCTCTGAGTTCGCAGGCTAAGGCAGTGTGAGATGATGAAGATGGGCCAAGCAAGGGGGTTCAAGCAGTGCAGCGTAACATACGGCGCCTTACAGAGAGAGTGAAGCTGATTGAATGCTGGTGGTTTTGAGAAGGGACTGAGGCAAGAGGGGGAATCCAAGGGGTGGGATGGAGTGCTGGGGGAGGGCTTCGGAGGAGTTGCGTGAAGAAGACAGACCCTTCCAGGCGCAGGGAGGTGAGAATGGGAGGGAGGGAGTGAAGTGAGGAGCATTGGGGGCTGGTCTCAAACCCCTCAACTTCACTTGGTTCTCCGTGACAGGGAGCCAGTGGAGAGACTTGAGGAGCAAGGGTTGGGCGGGGACATGGTCAGAGCAGTGGAGGAGGAAGTCTACATTACCTGCTGGATGCTGGGTAGATGGGAGAGGGGAGGGTCCAGAGAGAAAGCTTGGAGATGCCATGCCATCTAGCCCCTGGCATCGGGCCATGAGACACTTGTTGGCTCTGCGGGGGGGTGAGCTAGGAAGGAAGGGGAGGATCCTGCCTGTGAGGGGTGAGGAAAGGGAGGGGTCCCAGACAGCCGTGAACCCAGGAGGATGGTGGCGGTGGCAGGGGAAGGGGTGAGGTGGGCAGAGGGGATCTGCGTTTGCTGTGCATGTTTTGAGGAAGCAGCGGGGCACCCCTGAGGAGACATTGGGGAGATGGCCGCAGGCTGGAGAGGGAACCGCAGAACTGCGAGCGTTGCCACCAACAGCCAGAGCATGGGAGGTCACTGGCACAAGTGTAGAGAGAAGGGGGGCGATGAGGGTCGCCAGTACCCTGGGTCTTCCCCAGAGGGCCAGGAGTCCCTTCCTGAGATGTGTACTATGTTCCCTTGCTTCCTTCTCCTCCCCTCCCCGCATGTGCTCAGAGGCCTCCATGCTGCGAAGTGCTAGAGAGGATGGTGTTAAAGTGGTGAGGGCTATACATTAAATGGCTCGTTATTCTCCTGGCCATCCTCAGTGCAAAGAAGGGATGCCTGCAGGGCCGGGGGCTCAATGGCTTCCTTCCAGACGTCATTGGACCCTTTGTATCGGGCCTCAAAGATAACGCGCCCTGTACTATTTTTGTGTCTCTTCTGTAAAAGCCTCTTTGAAGCTGCCTCGGAGAATGGGCTGTCCTGTCCCGGCGATTCAGCAGGCCCTGAACGCAAAGATTTGACGCTTCAGGGCTGGCGTTATCCTGAACGCGAGGCTGTGCGTGCCAGTGTAGAGAGCTTCCTGCTCCTGCAGCCCCAAACTCACTCGGCAGGAGGCACTGTAAGGAATAGTGTTAAGGATCACGTCGCTGCTCCAGCCCGTGGCCCCCGTCCTCTCTCGACCGATCCCCTAGGCAGGGCAGTGGGGAAAAGGTGGTACCGTGCTGTCGGGGATCCATCCTGTGGGTAGCTTTTGCCTGTTCTTTCCTCTCCCCCAGGCCGGGCAGGAGCTGCTGCTGCTGCTATATTTTTTCCCTTTTGTGCTGAGAAGCTTGAAGATTGAATTACCGACTTCCTGGGAGGAAGGGCCGTGAAATACAATCCAGTCGAGAGCAAATTAAAGTTGGTAATCATGCCCAGAAACCCGGAGGCTGGCTGTGAATGGCCACGGTGGGGATCAATCCGCTGTCTGGCCTGACATGGCACTGGGGATCTGCTTCCAGTCGAGACTCGCTCATTCCCAGCTGGAGCCAGGTGGTGGGCTGGGAGCTCCTCTGCCTTTGGTCCCTTGCCATCAGAGCAGCGTGGGCTGTGCTCTCATCAGATCTCGGCTAAGCAGCATCAGGCCTGGATGGTAGTCAGATGGGAACCCACCGGCTGTGGCAGGAAGTAGCACAGGTCATCCTTTACGTGGTGGTCTTCCCTCGAGTCAGCACCGAACCCAGGATCCCAGCGTTAGGTGGGTGGCGGTGGGAGGGGGTTGTGTGCTGTGCTCTTGCTGGAGTGTAAATGGCTGACACAACGTGCTATGCTCTGCACTGACCACAAAGTGGGCTTTGTTGGCTAGCTCAGTTCTTCACAGCCACATTCAAACGTGATTGTCCTTTGAGAGAGTCCCTCCGGGTCTGGATGGGTGGAGCAGAGTGCCTCAGTGTGGATGAAGCTTGAGCTGCTGCTGCCTGAAGGACGAGGACTTCAGCCGGCGGAGGGCCGTACCGGAAGGGGTCTGAGGGCATGTCAGCCGAGCAAAAGCTGCCCATGGGCTTGCCTGTTTGAGCGAGCTTGAATCCAGCGAGAGCAGGTAACAATAGTGGTGAAGACAGTGCAGCGTGGGTCTCCGAGGGGGCTAGTGTGCCAAGCACCTTCCCAGGGTCCGTGCCGGGCTTGTGTTCCCCATGCTGAAGCCTGCACACTGTTGGCTGTGCGTACGTACCCTCGGCTGGGGAGGATGGGAGCGTGGGTCCTGCTGTAGCTTACGACTGAGGTTGCGGCTATTCTTGGGATCAGCTAACGCTGTGGCAGTCCATGTGAGCTCTGTAGCTGGTGCCTTCCTTTCACTCCCCTTGAGCGCTGTAGCCCTGTGGGGACCGCATCTGCTGGCGTGGGGTAAGGTACAGTTTGCAGCTGGCTGGTGTTGGTCCCTTCCCCCTGCAGCTGGCCAAAGTGTGTGAGCTGGTTGGAATCTGGCTCTGAAACAGGTTCAGCAGCCACGGGGAGAGACTCGTTGTGAATGGGACCTGCGCTCACGCGCCCCGATCCCGAAAAGTGGGAGCAGAATCTTCAGACCTGGAGAGGAGCAGGCGACGCTGTGCTGGGCTACCAAGGGGCTTGCTCTACAGCCAAGCTGGGAGCATTGGCTCAGCAGGGCTCTCCTGGCCCACACCCAGTGCCAGGCAGTCCCCTGGCCTGGTGATGCCAATGACCAAGCTCCCTAGGATGGGCACCGTCATTGGGTCTGCTTGGCCTTCGCTGAGGAAGGACTGGGCCCTGTGCTACTCTGCAAGGCTGCCTCTCTAACTGCATTGCTCTTCCTCCCCCTCCACCATGCCTTTCCTGGTGTCCCTTCCAGGCCAGGCTGGGCCAGCCCAGCTCCTGCCTCTTGCTGGTGGGGTTCAAGGCACTTCCTAGTCTCGCAGCCTTCCCCCCGTTGCTCTGTTTCCTCTTGCCATGGGAGCAGCCCTCCAGCATCCCCACGCTGGGTTGGGAGCAGGGGTCTGCTGTCGGCGGAGCCCCGCAAGCCGGGTTTCGCTTCCCCAGGCGTGAGCTACTGGAGGCAGGTGCTGAGAACCGTCACTGCTCCCAGCACACGGCGTCCCTGGCTGAGGGGGCTGTTTGCTTGGCAGCGTGTGTGGGGGCAGAAAACGAGCATTATTGGACCAGACGGAGATTAAAATTCAGGGCGAGAAGCTGGAGCTGGCGGAGGAAACTGCTGGAATGGGGGGAGAAGGGAGCTGGTGCTGCGTCAGTACCAAGAGCCGCTACTGCTGGGTTTCTGGGGCCCTTGCTGTGCTTTCTCCCTCCAGTGAGGCAGCCTCTGGGTCTCCTGGCCCGATCCTGTGAGGTGCTGAGCACCATCCACTCCCACGGACTGCAGGGGGCTCTTGCACTGAGGCCATGTCTGAGGCGTGTAAGGCAAATATCGAAGCCCTCTTCGGTTGATCTTTCACTCACGCTGCCCAGACCCTTTGGGATGGTATGGCTGAGGCCTGGCACACTCATCCCACCAGTGCTCCTGGGTTGGAGGGCACAGGCGGCAGTACGGGACCAACTGGCGCTGCCAGTGCATATGGTGGTGTGTCGTTCCCTGTTCGCCAGCCAGCCCCTCCCCTTGCCCTTCCACTGCTCTTGCCGGCCGCGTGGAAATCTGAATGCTGCTCAGGTGAATGGAGGGCCTGGTGCTGACTGGAGAGAAGAGAGCTGGGGACTGTGCCAAGGTGCATTAAGTCCTACATGCGTTGGCAGGGCTCCAGCTGTGTGTTAGGGAGACACTGCAGCTGCTGCATACCGGCGAAGGCTTGGATGGGCTCCGAGCTTCTGCACTGCACAAGCTGCTAGTCGGGGAGCACTGGGCTGGCGAGGGCGTGGGAACCTGCTCGCTCCCTGTTGGGCAGGGGGCTGGATGGATGCAAGTCCTTGGTACCCTGAGACTTGGGGGCATGGTAAAGAGGTCTTGCAGATCTTCCTGTGGGGCAGAAGGGCTAACACCCTCTGTCCCCAGACTGGGGTGGCTGTGAAGTCACCCAAATGCTGCAGCCCTTGCTCAGCCAGTCATGCACCCTCTTCCCTGACTCCCGCCCCAGGAGTTAAAGGAGATTAGCAGGAGTGCGAGATTGGACCCTCATCCAGGAGGGCTGCTGTGACTAGCAGGGGAGCCTGCCCCTCCTTCCTTTGTCCCAACTCGGGCTCCCACAAGGCACCCTCACCAGCATCGGTTTGAATCTGGTAGCTGCGGTCACATTTTGATGGGCGGGGGGGAGATGGTCCTACTGGGGAGCTAGGCAGGTGGTTGGGGGATCTCCGGGCAAACCCCATGATTTCTCCTGCTGGCTCGGACCAGGCTCCTGGGCAGTTTGATCTCAGATGCCGGCTGAGGCATGAGGAACGGTTTGGCCTTCAAATGCCCTGTGCAGACCCCAGCCCCTCCCTCTCGCTGCTGCTGCGGCTGTGCTGTATCTCCGCTACGCTGTGCGGAGCCTGCTGCGGCATCTGAAAGCAGGAGTCACTCCAGAGCTACGGGGGTGCATCTGGAGCTGGCCTGTGGCTAGCAAGCCATGGCTTTGGTCCCTGTAGCATGGGGTGGTTGCATTGTGGGAGGAGAGGATAGTAGCACACAAGGAAATGGCCCCAGGGCACTGGAGTGGGAGAGGATGGAGGCCAGTCCCTCAGAGCATTGCAGATTTCAGGGGTGGGGTGGCAGCTGAAGTCACCCCATCAGCTGATGAGGTGCGAAAGCCTTGGCCTCATTAGAAATGCAGCGATAACGAGGCCCAGCAAGGTGCAAACAAATCCTGTACAGGTGGTGTGAAGGCCGGGGGTGGGATGATGGTGGTGGAGAAGGCTGCAGCTCCTTGCTGCGTGGCTCCCCTCTGCTTTTAGACGTGCCCCTGCTTCCTGGTGGCGTGTGCCTGCATGCATGACCCGAGTGATCAGTTACACTCCCAGGCGAGAGAGAGAGCCCCTCCGTGCCCACGTGCCAGGTGCCCGGCCTACTCCTCTGCGCATGCGACCACACCCAGCGTAAACCCTTCTATTGTCCCCAGGTCCCTCCTAATACACCTGCACCCCAACCACCCCTCTGCCACCCTTCTCCCTGTTCCACGTCACCCCGGGCACGCTCCTCCTCCGGCCACAGACACCATAGCCTTCGCCCATTCCCGTGCCTGGGCCGGGGTGCTCCGCGCCTGGCTGGTGGCCCTGTGCTATCAGGCTGGTGCATGTTTTTTCCCTGCACTGGTGCGGCTTGCAGAGGAGCGAGTCTCTGGCTGCTGCCTACGCGATCCCAGCAGGTGCCAGAGCCACCTGGCTCCTGCGTCCCCAAAGGGACTTTGATTATCGGCCTGCCCGAGGGGCCCGTGGGGGCCGTTTGCTGGCTTACGTTTGTGTCCGAGCCAAAAATAACCAGGGATCTTACTCTCCTGTTGTGGAAAAACAGTGATGTCACTATTGGCCAATCAAAGCTGGCCCTGAAGAGCAGAGCGAAGGATCTGGGAACATGCCTCCCTGAAGAACGAAGATTCTTCGCGGGTGGAGGTAGCGGCAGCCTGAGCCGCTTCCCGGCTGCCTGCGGAAAGGAGCCTTTTCACGCTATGAAAGCTCCGATACCCGAAGCCGCAGGCCCACGGAGCCGCTTCCCTGATTCCCCAGGCTCTGGCTTCTGCAGGATCCAGGCAGGAGCTGGCTGAAAGGAGCTTTTAAAAACCGCTGCTCCCCTGCCCCTGGGGAGTGCACAGCAACTCCAGCCCCCAGCCTCTTCCAGCCGGCGTCTGTGCAGGGAGTGGGGCAGGACGCGGGTGGTGATGTGGCTGACGGCTTTTTAAGCCCCAGCCTTGCTTTGCCGACACCTTTTATAGGAGCGCTAGTTTTGGGGGAGCTCGCAGCGTTCCCCTGTAACGGATGCTTTGGCCGCCGCAAGGCGCTCAGAGGAACAGCAAAGCTAGCCGCTCCCGGCAGGGGGTGCTGTGGGGCATGGTGTAGGAGCGGCAGGGGGCTGCTAACAGCTGCTCCGGCCCTGACTTGGTAAGATTGTGCGGAGGCTGGTGGGGTGAAGCTGGTGGGATTTCTGGGTTGCCAAGGGTTTTAACGCTCTCTCCTTGCCGTTGTCACGCTGAGCTGGGCTGGCTGGCAGCAGAGGCTGGCCCTGTGTGCCATGAGTATGGTACCCACAGGCCTTACGGCACAGCTCCTGCTGTGGAGAGACCCCTTGAATGGGCCTGTGCAGGGTGGGACTGCGTGGGCTCCCACCCACCTCCCAGCCCTTGTAGGAGAACAGCTGGTTCGCCTCTTCTCTGAAGCTGGCTCAAAGGATGGAGAAGGGGAGGAGCGGGTATGCCACAGCAAGCTGCTGTGAGCCCTGCACTTTTCTCGCAAATCCTGTACCGACTAATAGCTTGCCATATATACTCCAAGGGGAACCACAAACCACTGCATTATCCCTGAGATTGTGCAAAGCCCGGCGGAGCCATGTAGGGGAGGCAGTGTGGCCTAGTGGATAAAGCACTGGACTTGGACTCCGGAGATGTGGCTTCTGTTTCGGGCTCTGCCACTGCCTGCTGGGTGACTGCGAGGAAGTCCCGGTGTCGTTCTGTGCCTCAGTTTCCCCATCTGGGAATTGGGGCGAAGGATGCTGACCTTTGTAACACACTCTGAGCTCTATGAATGAAGAGTGCCAGGGCTTGCTTTTACCTGGCCTTGAAACATAAGCTGCCCTGGGGTGAACATAGCTGTTCAACATTGAAATTGCAGAGGGGTTAGTTACCCCTGGTAGAAGTTGGCCAGAACCTCAGTGGCACAATGGGCCTTTGGTTGTAGGACTGATCTGAAAG
Source organism: Eretmochelys imbricata (assembly GCF_965152235.1). Taxonomy (NCBI): domain Eukaryota; kingdom Metazoa; phylum Chordata; order Testudines; family Cheloniidae; genus Eretmochelys; species Eretmochelys imbricata. The sequence goes on along the minus strand of NC_135593.1, from coordinate 10,672,811 downwards.
GGTGCGTCGTCAGCAAACTAGCACCCCCTAGGCTTTGGGGTCAGAGCTGACTCAAAGGAAAGAATGTCACCTGCTGCAGCTGCAGCACCATTCTCTGCAGCACGTGGGTCTTTCTCTCCTGCAGTGACCTGACCTGACCCAATCCTGCTAAGCCTGGGGAGAGTCCTGTGTTCGCAAGGGGAAATGGGCTAGCTGCAGGCTCCCGGTAGCGTGTGGGGAAGGGGCTGGCAGCATGCTTGGGGGGAGATGGAAGATGCCTGTTTGGACGGTGGGGGCTAGCTCTGGTCTTCGGGAGGGGGTGATACGGCTGGTGCAGGTTAGTGGGGTACGGACATGGGAGGGGGATGAGGAGCTATGGGATAGGTGTCCTGTTCTGGGGAGATGCCTGTGGCAGGCTGGGTGGCCAGAGGCTCGGGGTGAAGGGCAGGGCTGGCCCAGGGTCTGGGGCTGGATGTGTCAGGCATCCAGTTAACTGAGCAGCTGTTTTAATGACGCTGTCACCGCCTGCTGGGCTGAGCCTGGGTGGCGTCGGCTCTTTCCCCTTTCGAAAGGCCCGTTCCAGGGGCTCGTAGCGCCTTGCGATAACTGGCTGGCGGGGCGACTGGATGTCTCCCCTGCCGAAGGGAGGAGAGGCGTCCCTGAAGAGATTATTCAGCAATGCAGAGCGGATCGAAGAGCTGTGCATTTCCTGCCCGCACCTCCCCCTCCTCTTCTTCCAGAACGGGGAGGCAGGGGCACCCGCATGTGGGAGCTTGAGAGGAACGTCCCCTTGGAGGGAGTCTCCACGTGCTGAGGGGACCGGAGTTGTGTGTTGGTTGCGGTAGCTGCTGTTCCCCAGCAGGGTGGAGGAGCTTACTGGGAACATGTTGCCCTTTGGATGCTGTGACTCTCTAGGTTTGTATAGTGTTTCCCGTTCTCAAACTGCTGACGGAGAGGCCAGCACGATCCATCCCCGGCGCCATGGCGAGCCTCAACAGAGGCCTGTGGAGTGGGATATCCTTCTCAGTCTGCTGGCTTTCCTCCACGTGGCCCTGCTGCCCTGGTCTGCTCCTAGTCTTCGGCTAACATCAGGGGGCACTGTGCTGCCGGCTTGCTGCCCTTCAGAGCCTGGCCGTGCGCCCTTCGTTAGCATGGCGCTGTGGGCGACTTGCTGCACGGTCGGGGCATGCTCCTTTGCTCAACACCCCAGCGTGGCGGTAGGGAGCTCAGCTGCTAGAGGGAGTGTCTCCGTTTCCTAACCAGGCCCAACTGCTGGTACCCAAGCTCTCGTGTGCCCTGTGAAAGAGTCGGCATGTGTACCTGCAGGAGTGAGGAGAGGGGCTGCTTGCAATAAAAGCCACTGACTTTGCCCAGCTCGTTTTTTGTTTTGTTTTTCTCCTAGCTGCCCACGGCTCAAGGGAGGAACCCGAGTTTGTGACCGCTCGTGCTGGCGAGAGCGTGATCCTGGGATGCGACGTGATCCATCCGCTGACCGGGCAGCCCCCTCCCTATGTGGTGGAGTGGTTCAAATTCGGAGTCCCCATTCCCATCTTCATCAAGTTTGGGTTTTACCCTCCCCATGTGGACCCAGAGTATGCAGGTGAGTCTCCGAGCCATGGGCTCCTGTGCTGAGAGGGGATGGGGCTTCCGTGGCCCTTCCGCTGGGCTTGGGGCTTCAGCATCTTCACCCGGAGCGACCAACCTGCCGTAGGCTGAGGCAGATGCATGCTGTGTCTTCCGGCCCTGAAGCACATCCTCCACCCCCCCGCCATCCGGGGAGGGCGGCATTCCTCTGCTCTGTTCCCCAGCATGCTGACTGTGTGTGAGGAGCGCAGTGAGAGCTGGCTGTTTGGCACAGGACTGTCTCCTGTCTGCCCCCTTCCAGGAAAGACACTCTCCCCCTCTCCCTTTCATTCCATTCTTTCCATGCGGCTGGCTTTAATTAAGCAGCAGCATCGGGAAGCCAGCTGGGCTGTGTGGGATGGAAGGAGCCAAGGCAGCAAAACTAAGGGCAGGCGCTGCTGCTCCCTGGGAACAGCAGAGAGCCTGGGCTGCTGCTTTTGGGGACAGGAGCCTTGCTTGGTGTCCTCACTGGAGGAAGCTGCTGCCACCCATTTCCTCTCTGCAGCAAGGGGAACTAGTCCTTCCACTGCGTCTTGCCCTGTCCCACTGGTGGTTTGGTTCCAGGGGACACCCCTCGGGGGGGGGAGAATGAGAATGAGTTGGGTGAGTGGGGCGGGACTGAGTCAGGAGGTACTGGATCCAGAGGTCCCCAAGGTGTAAGGCCAGTGTCCAAGCTGTTGAGAGAGCCAGAGGTTCTCAACACCAGGCCCCTGCTGCTGGTGTATCTGGGGGCTGGGGGAGCTCAGCACCTCTGTAAAGCGGGTGAGCGGAGGAGAATTGAGTAAGCAGGTTTCAGAGTAGCAGCCGTGTTAGTCTGTATTCACAAAAAGAAAAGGAGTACTTGTAGAACCTTAGAGACTAACAAATTTAAGCAAGGAGACTGGCCTGACCCTGTGGAGCGACTTCATAGAATATCAGGGTTGGAAGGGACCTCAGGAGATCATCTAGTCCCCAATTTTTTTTGCCCCAGATCCCTAAATGGGCCCCCTCAAGGATTGAACTCTCAACCCTGGGTTTAGCAGGCCCATGCTGAAACCACTGAGCTATCTCTCTCTTCTCCCCCCCCCACCCCCCCGACTTACCTGAGGGGAAGGGGAAAGGGAGAGCAGGCAGTGAGGTGTCCCCGTGGGTGGTTCCATAGGCCTGCTTCCCATGGGGATCTCTGCCCTGTGCAGCCCGTTTGCCCATCACTGGCTTCCTAGGGGCTTGTGCTGCATCCCTTCACCATCTCATAGTCCCCTGTAGCCTCCTATGGCTTCTGGGACCTAAGGAGGGTTGCGATCTCACAAGGCAGATCAGGACGGGGAAACGTGTTGGAGATGTAGCAGCAGCTGGCTATCCTGGTGGGGGAAGGGGGTGAGGCGCAGAAGGGGTCGTCCCTGTGCTCTGGTGACTGTGGCAGGTGTGCAAAGCCCTGGGGTGAGAAGCTATTGCATCTCCTTAAATGCCCTGCCAATTGGCCCCTTGAAGCAGCAGGGAGCTGGAGGTGCAGTGTCTGTTTCTTGCATGTGGTGCACGGAGCTGCACGGTGGTGGTAGGGGAGGAGGGATCACTGGGGATGGAGAATAAATGCCGCGCAATCCATGTCCTGAAGCGTTGGATGGGGAGTGGGAGGAGGCAGGGAGCCTATTACCATGTGGGCTTTGATCCCAGGCCTGGGTGGACCCTAAACTAAAACCATGGAGATGCACAGCTGCCCCTGAATGATCTCCCAGTGAGATGGGGAGAGTAACAGGACGCGGGAGAGCAGTCCCTTGGCCAGGAGGCGGGGAGGCACCCTACAGCTGTATGGTTGGCTTGTGCGTGGGACTTGGCAGACAATAGAGGGGTTACTGCCAAGGAGGTATTGACCGGGGATGGGGAGAGGGAAGGGGGTGGCTTCCTCCTGCAGGTAGGTACATCAGTTCCCTGTGGTGCTCTCCAGGAAGGGGAGAAGGGATAAGGGGTGGGTGTGTGTGTGTGTGCACCCTAGGAGCAAGGGAGAGTCTCAAATACTCCAGCCCTGCCTCCGCTTCCAGGCAGTGCCATCACTCCCAGGTGGGAGTTGGCCAGGAGCCCTGATTCCCAGCAGGCAGTGTGGCTGGGGAGCTGGCAGTCCCTGGAGGGTGTCCAGCAGGGAAACGAGCTGGTGGCTTGCTGTGTGCTTCTCTGGCCAGGAAGAAAATGATTCTCTCATGAGGGGCTGGGGTTTTCGTCCTCTCACTCTGGCCTGCGATTGTGCCCTGGCCTGCCCTATTCCACCTCCCCACCAACCCTGCGCATCAGCCGCAGGTCGCCCCTGGTTTGCCCTTGGCTCTGCTGCGAGTCACTTTTCAACTTCGGGCCTCCTCGGCTCATGCCTCAAGGCTGCTTTGGATCGTCACCTTGAGTGGAGTTGGCTCTCTGTGCTCTAGCCCGTCCTTGGTCAGCAGGGGGGTGGGTTAGAGCCAGTGGGGCTGGTGGTTTCTGTGGTGGGAGCACTTAAGCACTGGAAGCTGGGTTGTGAGGCTCCCCTGGCATGCCGGCTGCCCCACAGCTGCATGGGGTAGCTCTGAGTCACTGCGCACATGGAACAGACTGACCTAGAGGTGAAGGGTGCCTGTCTCGTGGCCTGTCCCCTGGATGCAGTGATGTGTGCTAGCCCAGAATGGGAGCATGTTGGAGCGTCCTCCTGCGGGAGGGCTGGGCTGCCTTTCAGAGGGAGCAATTCTGTGGCAGCAGTGGCCGGTGAAAGGGCTACAGGACGCATATTGGCTTCAACACGGTGCTGGAGCCAATCTGACGTGTGTCCGTGCAGGGCCCCTCTGCTGGCAGCAGAGCAGGTGCTCTTAATCCTAGGCACACTTCCTCGTTGCAGCAGGTCGTCTTCCTTTCTGAGACATGAGATGAAGCCCTGTGTCCCAGATGAGCTCCGAATCCACGGGGCCCTGACCTCCTGCTCTCTCATGGTCTGTTGGCCCTTCCTATGTCCCTGTGGCATAGATCTCAGATTTGCAGTATGCATCGCGTCCATCTTCTTTAGCATGGGGCTGATTGTCAGCAGGGATATCCTGGCTGACTGTATGGGCAAGTGAGAACTTTCTAAAGCAGCTTCTAATTCCGGGGGCCTCAGTTCTTGGGTGCCCAACCTGAGACCCCTGTGGGAGGTGAGCGTCCGCAGCTGTCTTTGAAGTCAGCAGGCCTTGCGCTGCCTGGAAAACTGGGCCTGCGATGCATTGTGTAGTGTTGGGCCCCCCAAAAGAGAGAAATCGGTGGCCCCTTTTGAAAAAGCCCAGCCTCAATGTCCAGTGGCGGAGAGCCAGCCTCGGCTGGGAGCAGGATGGACTCTCCGCAGCCTCTGTAAGTGCCATTTGAGAGGCTGGGTGTCAAGTGGTGGGTTGAGGGGTGAGGCTGATGCTGCATTGCGGCTTCAGGGCCCCCTTTCCCTGCTGAGAGCTGAGTCCCTCTGACCCTGTGTCTCTTCCAGGCCGCGCCAGCCTTCATGACAAGGCGTCCCTGCGCATCGAGCAGATTCGCTCCGAGGACCAGGGCTGGTACGAGTGCAAAGTGCTTATGCTGGATCAGCAGTACGACACCTTCCACAACGGCAGCTGGGTGCACCTCACGGTCAATGGTGAGTAGGAGGTGGGGGGGCTTCCCCTCCGCATGCGTCTCTCTGGGCAAACCTGCTGCTAGCATGTGACTGACCAGAACCCCAAGAGACCAAGTCCCAGAGCTCAGCTGCCCTCTTGTCTGGTCTGCGCTGTCCAGTAATGAAGCCCTTTCCCTTCACCCAGGCATCTCCCTTCTCCTTTGTATCTCTGTTGAAACTGCCAGCGAGGGCCTTCCATCATCTCTGGTTTCCCCCATCCTGTGTTACGGGGAAAGCAGCCATCTGTCAGGAATGGGCCTCGAGGCCCCATCTGCTGCCATTTCTCAGACCGTGCTCGCAGCAGCCAATACGGCAGCGCCAGGGATCCGGGGATATCCTAGATGGAGATTTCAGGTTGGGGAGAGGAGTGGATGAGAGGGAGGAGGGGAGATAGTGGGAGAGAAGGGATGGAGGAGTAATACCAGGAGGGTCTCTAATCAATCAACAAAGGGCTTGAAGCCTTACAAAGACACCTGTGGAATAGATGAAGGCTATAAAGTGAAAGAATCCCTATATGCAGCAATGAAATGCAGCCCCCTCTGGAGTGGAACATGGCAGCTGTTTAACAGTAATACTTAAACAACTATTTGGGAAGCGAGGCAGTTTTATACCCCCGTCAAAACTGCAGTGGGTGTTGAGGTAATAGGATGTAATTCTGTTGGGACACACATGCTAACATCCCTTCAGTTCCCCAAATTTACCAGAGCTCTTTAATGACCACAGCTGGTCAGGACCTAACTTCTATGTGGCCAGCAGTGCTGGCATCAATACGAGGGAATAGCCCCACTTAGTGTCAGCAGTTCCACTTCCCGTGTGTCCTTCCATGTAGCTATTCCTTGGAGGGCTCCCATCCAAGTTGTGGCCTAGCCCATCTCTGATCTGCTCGATACAGGTTGTTACCAGTCTGTCTTGCTGCCCCTCCTCTAGTTTCTGTGTCAGGGCTGTTCCTCCAGGTTTCCTTCGCAGCACTTTTCAGAGTGTCCCGTGCTCGTTGTGTGATGCCTGGGAATCTCTCTGGGAGGGGGAAGGGCCCAGAGCTGCCCTCCTTCTCATGAGAGGCGACGGGGAGAGAGATGGACACGTAGTACTGTCTATTTATCATGCTTACCTAGCCCCCACCACTGTGGTATCTGAGAACCAGTCTTCAATATCTTCACAACCCCTTGACACAATCCCCAGCTGTCAAGTGGGAGCACTACACTCCCACTTGACAGCTGGGGAATGGAGGCCTAGAGAGACTAAGTGACTTGACCAGGATTACCTAGGATGTGTGTGATGCTGCAGGAATTGAACCCAGGCCTCCAACAACCCAGGCTTGTGCTCCATTCACTGGACCATCTCTCATGGGTCATTGTGAGGTAGAAGGCCGGTGAGGTGCACTGGGACAGAGGTAGGCAGCTGCTCAGACAGCAGCTAGAATAGGGTAAATCCAGGGAAATTTTAGATAGTGAGCAGTCAGGGACCAATCAGCCAAGTCTGGGAATAACCCAGCTGGGGGCAGGTCTAGCCTTCTGAGCAGGACCCAGGATTCCGCATTAGCCTAAGGAATGTGGTTCAGGGCTCACTGTGCATTTGGTACATCTGAAAGGTGCAGAGCAGACTGGGATTGCAGGAGGCTCTGTGGGTGGGATGGGAGAGCAGGAGTGTAGCATATATATGCTCTGTATTAGCAAGAGGAAAACCAATGAAGGTAAGAAACACTGGTACATGGCAGCTCCCCTCTCTTCCTTTGTCACCTTTCTTTATAGCGTTCCCTTGGCTGAAACTGCCTGAAATGTGTCTTGGGTGGGTTTACTTTGTCCTCACAGAGCAGCTGGGGGACCAGTGAGCTGGTCATCTGCGTTCTGCTAGCGAGTTATTTTTTTGTCATTGCTTTTTAAAAAGTTGATCAGATGAGCAGGTGGCCATGTCTCGACGAGACTGAATCCCACCCTGGATGCCTGGCTCCTGACCCTGCAAGCACTCCGCCGGCAGTATGCCTGTCGGGTTCTGTGGGAATATTGCTCGTGGAATATTGCAAGATTGAGCCCCAGGAGTCGGTCCAGGTGAAGGAGAGAGGAACTGCCTGCTGGGAGATTGCACTTGGACCTTGCCAACATGCAAGTGGTACCACTTGTGTTAAAATCCGTTGAGTTGCCCCTGTGCCAACCTGTGTGTGGGTGCACATAAAGCTGTTCACATTGGTTGATATTGGCATAGCTTACTTTGATCTGTTGCAAAGAGAGTTAAGTGTGTCCGTGCAGGAGTTGCACCCATGTAACTGAATTTAACTTAACTGATGATTTTTTTGTTTGTTTAACTGGACCCATTTTTGTAAAGTTGCTCCGAACCTGACAATGGACTACACTTAAATTTCAAGTTTGAAAAGCTTTCTCTTTGGGGCGTGTATGGGTGCTTGGTTTGTTTGTAGAGAACAGCATTGGCAGCCTACAAGTTTGAGCGCACGATACATATTGCATAGGTCCTCCCTTGGGCTTCACGCTTTCAACTGGAATAATAAGCCAACCATTGAGACTGAGAATCTGACTGAAAAGAAAAGAATTTGATAAGGAATGCGCTTCCATTCATTATTGTATTTAATCAGAGCCAGAAGGGTGCCTGGGGAAAGAGGTAAAGAGAAGTGGGAGGATGCAGGGTGACAGATTTTGATCCTTGTACTTATGCTGGATAGCACTTACTCTGTGAGTAGTCTCATTGGCTTTCATGTTACTTTGGAAGGAGTAAAATTCAGCGTGTGTCAGAGGATCAGAATCTGGCCCTTTTTTGCCTTGGCTTGTTACGTATTCATTCTTATAGTTCCTATTTCAAGATCTCGGTCTCTTTGTGGTCTCTGAACTCGTGGGTAATGCTGTGAGCAGGATTTTTGAGAACAAAATGTGCTTCCTGATGATGCAAGTGGAGATGGCTCCACCAGACTGTACTCTAGCCTGATGCACCAGCACAGACTGCTGCTGTGCCCCTTTGCGTGTGGATTTCAGGTTGCGTTAGGTAACAAATATAAATGAAACCCATCTCAAGCCGGCAGCTTTTGCCCACAGGCTGCTGCAGGTCAGGTCTAGCAGAGCTGTGTGTGGAGGAGTCCCATCCTGGAATAGTGGGGGCAGGATCAAGGTCTATTCCAAGCCGGGTGTGGGAGGCCTGGGACTGAAATAACAGGGAATTGTGTAGGTCAGGATTTACAGGAACGAGCCGATCTGGTGATAGGAGAGGGATAATGACTAGGGATGCTGCCAATCAGGATAGCTGCGTACCAGCAGGTGCAAATGACAAGCTTACGTATCCTCTGCCAATTCAGTGACTCTTTGCCCTTCTGTAGCGCTTCCCCTCGGAGACTTGCAAATGCTTTATACGCGTTAACTAGTTAAGCTTTGCAACACCTTTGTGAGCTGGCCAGCGGCTGTGTGAGGATTGCTTTTCCTACCTCTGGAGCAGGGCAGCAGTTTAAGAGTGCACCGTGGCACTGTGCAACAATATGAAGGGCAGGAAATAGATGCCTCAGATCAGTGGAAACTGCAGGTTGCCAAGGTGCTATTAGCTAGCAAGGGCTGGCGTTAACCCCTCCCGTTACACACAACGTCCCCAAGGATCTGAAAGGGACACATGTGGTGGGGATTTCAGTTCTACATTTCATCTAGAAGCTGGCATCTCCAGCAGCAATGGGTAGGGAAAAATGCTTGCCTTTGTCTTGCAAAGTTCTTGGCTTTGGTTAAAAGTCCCAGGTGTGAACACCTATGGCAAGTGAGCTCTTCCCATTCAATAACTGGGTGTGCACTTCCTCGAATGGGAAGAAATGTGCTCTATTCCAGCCGAAGGGCCCCTGAGCAAGGCCCAGTGGAACCCTTCTCTTTACTCACTGCGATTCAGGAAGAATAAATAGCTTCTAGCCGGGGACTGCTGTAGCCAATGCTTGAGGTGCATTGGCCAAGCTACATGGAGGGGAGCCCAGGGCTGGAATAGCCTGTCATCGTTGTGTTTTTTTTTTCCCCAATGGAAGTAAACTTTTCTAGACAAAAACCCAAGGGAAGGAGAGCAGATGTATTCAGCAACTTGCTGCAATGATAAGTGTAGTATAACTTCTCTTTAATTTCAGACAACGCACAGTCAACTTGTGGCACTTGTTGGCAGGGCATATTGTGAAGGCCAAAACTAAGACGGGATTCCAAAAAATTTGATAAGTTCATCAATGGCTAATACCAAGATGTCAGGGATGCAACCTCGTACCCTGGGTGTCCCTAGCTGCTGACTGCCAGACGCTGGGAGTGGACGACAGGGAGTGGATCACTCAATGATTGTTGTTTTGATTCCCTCTGAAGCACCTGACACTGGCCACTAGGATGCTGGGCGAGATGGACCATTGGTCTGACCCAGTATGGCCAATCTTATGTACTTTTTGATGGACACTGTGCCTCAATTATGTCTTTATCACTTGAAGGAAAACTAAGTCCAGACTTATTTTGAGTAAGAACATTACTTACAAGAGGGACAAACTTGTATTTGTAATTACATGGTTTAATTATGTGGAGCTTTTAAGATAAATTACATTTTGAAATAAATTTTGGGAAAAGAATAAAAAATTTTTTGTAAATTAATTGGAAAATCAAATCTTTCTTTTTTTGAAACTCAGATTTTCTGAAATGACCTTTCTTTTTTTATTAGTGCTAAATAACGTAGTAACTAGTAATTTGTCACATTAGGATATGTTGTTATCTTAGAATAAGTAACATTGGGATTGTTTCTGTCTATGTAAAAGCAGGACATCATGACTTAATGATTAGCGCAAAGGACTGGGAGTCAGGACTGCTGGATTCTGTTCTCATCTCTGCAACTGACTTGCCCCATAACACTGAGCAAATGACTCAACCTCCCCAGCTGTAAAATGGGGCTAATAATATTTCCTTACCTCCCAAGGCGAGGCTGAATTTCTTGATAGGTTGTAAAGAGCTTTCAGACCTTAGAATGGGCGGTTCTGGAGAAAGGCAAAGCAGTAGCTTCAATCAACTAAAAGACGCACAGGAAAGTCAGTGGCCTCTTTAAATAGCTCTTGTCTCCCAAGTTAGACATAGGGAGAAAGCATGAGGAGAGTTGTAAGAGAGAGTGCAACTTGCCCTAGTTTGTTAATAAGCCCTTTGCACTTAGATAACACCTTTCATCCAAATGCCTTAAAGAAATCCATGGGGCTGCATGGGCATAATAGAGGGTTGCATTTGGCTGTAATTAATTAAGCTTCTCAAGATCCCTGGGGAAAAGGGCACCATTCTTCTTCCCATTTTACAGACCAGGAGACTGAGGCAAGGAGAAGTTAAAGTTAGCATTTCCCAACATGGTCTCGGATTTTCTGATGGCTCAAGTTTTGGGTGCACAACTTGAGAAGATTAGGACTTGCACTTGATTTTTCGGAGCCAGGGTGAGACCGCTCCAGCTGAAGTCAATGAGAACTGTGGGTGCTCAGGTATCCCCTAAAAATGGAGACAGCCAAAGTCAGACGTCACTCTTAGAAAATTCTGGGCAGTGTGACTTGTCCAGGATCATACAAGTAAATCAATGGCAGAATCAGGAATAGATCCCTTGGGCCTGGACTCCCTCTGCTGCACCTTAATCACATCATCATTTGTGTCCATTCATTTGAAAGCTAATATTTTTACCTAATTGCCTTTGTTCTCTTCCGTTCCCGGTGTATTGGAACTTGAGAGTTGCCGGTAGGAAGTGGCAATCTGATTACAGGGATGTTGGCAGCTTTGTGGAGATCCCAGTCTGAAGTTTGTGGGGTTTTAAATAACTGCACACATGTTTTCCTGCCTTTCAGTGAGAAGAGAATTTGTTTCATTGAACACATCCCTACATTGTTCACAGCTTAAACGCTGCAGCATTGTGGCTGGTGCACTGCAGCATTGTGGTCAGAGAACCAGGAAGTGAAACCGATCAGTCTAGTTTAATTGGCTGAATTTAATGAAATGCAAAAAGTAAACTAACTTGTGGGCTGGCTCACTCGCCCCAGGGGGTTGGGATTCTGTCTTGTCATATTCAAGAACTAATGAAATAAGGCATTAGCTTGGCTGAGTGCAGATCCAAGAGCATGGATGTAAGGTCCTTTTGCTCAACCCAGAATGTTCAGACTATGGCTGGAGTTTTCCTGTCTCCCTTAAGCCCCCAGTCTAATTTAATTGTACCTTGGCAAAGAGTAATGCCTCCCTCCAGAACAGGGTTACGTGCCCTGTGTGTGTGTGTAAGTGCCCACGACTGAGCATCGAGAATGGTTCCCCCCCTTTCATCAGGAGGGATGGGAGGTCCCTTTGGATCTCGGCTAGTCACTGGCACGCTGCATAGATGAGATTATCCTGTCCCGGGCTGATGCAGGATTGCTCCCTCCAATCTATTCTCTAGTGCTTTGTCCAATCTGCTTCCCTTGAGGAGTTTGTTCCACAGCCCGATAGATCAGGAAGATCCGATGATACTTAAGCTTACATTTTCCTTCGAGTTATTCCTCCCTTCCCACCCCTGTGTCTTGTGGAGCAGCTCTCCTCCCTCTGCACATCTGCAGGTCGACTGCTTGGGTCGGGTCAGGACGCGGGGTGAGTTTTGGAGATAGGCAGGGATGTGTCCTGGGCCTAATTAGGGAGCAACCCAGGATCCTAGCCGGTTTGAGATTGACTCTGTTATTAATTCAAGCAAGTCAGAGTGAGTCACCGGGAAGCAGATGATCCAAACAGGATGGAGCTTTAATTAAAACAACAGTCTCCTTCCTCCCCTGCCCGCAATACTTAATAATCGGGAGAGTCTTTGGAAGGGCCCATGAGGAGCAGAGGTTGAAAAGTGTATGTGTCAATGGTAGGGTAGTGGAGCCTGGTGCCCTTTCCCCTGTGTGTAGGGGGCCCTGCAGTGGTAGTGGTTGTAGCCTTGGCGGAGGGAAGGGGGTTTACTTTCTGCACCCCCATGCTTTAGAGACTCTTCCCCTCCCTGCCCCCATGCCCCACTGGAGGGCTAGGTGAGGGAGTGGAACACAGGTGGTATGTATTGGGGCGGGAGTATGTCTTTGGATGCTGGTGTACCTGTCTGTGGAGACCTGTGTGGGGCAGGGCAGGTGGTATGTGCTTCCCTGAAGGCTTTTGTGTGTACCCATATGTGCTGGGACAGGCAGGGGATGCACCTGAGTGGGGCCCGTACTTCGCCTCAACTGCGAGTAGCTCATAGATGGTACCTTCCCAAAGCACCTGCCACAGGGTCAGCGCAGCAGCTGCTTCCTCTTCCTCGTGACAGGTGCCGATGGTGGCCCAGCATGGAGTGGAGGCTGGTTGCCAGGAATACCTGCCCCTTTCTCATGGCACGGGCTAATACTTCTTTTCCCCTGGTATGGCTAGTTCCCATGGCACCTTCTCCCTCCCCATTCAGGGGTGAAGTGTGGTGAGCCCTGGAAGGGGACCCATTCCTCTCCTTTGCCGTCTGTTTCCGAGAGATCCTTTGGCCATTATTCCCTCAAGCTTTCCTCAAAGATAGCCCGTCTGAGTGCCCCATACCCTTACGTTGGCTGCATGCGCCCTGTCCCACAGAACGTGTGTTACTCTGTATTTTATACAGTGCTGAGCATGCAGGGTTTAATAACTGAAATTATCATCTTAATCCTCTAGGCCCAGCCGTACAGTATAAGCAGAATTGCTTTTAGAGGGAGGGCTTTAGCGCTTCTGGAGCTCATTAGCTCACTTAGTTTTCTTAGGAAAAAATAATCATTTGGGGGAAACCACATATACTTCTTTTCAGCATAGATTAAATTGCCAAGATGTCTCCCTAGAAAGTGGAATTTAACTGTGCCTGATAATTAGGGGTGTGCTGTAATTCTGCCAGCCTCTTGAATCGGAAGGAGACTCTCTCTCTCTCTGCAGTGCAGTGTTTTCATGTGTTGTGACAATAACAAGTTAAAGCATAATTGGGGGGGAAAGGAACTTGGAACTGTAAATGGGGAAGCGCCTGGAGTGGGAGGAGGGAGCTGGGGCTCTGGCAATAGCCACGGCTGTGGGACCTGGAGCTGGTCGCGTTACCTCGCTGTGCCTCAGTTGTCTACTTCACAGGAGGGGTTGTGAGGGTTAATTGGTTAGGCCAGCGCTTTCAAGGGTGGCCTCAGTTTCTGGGTGTTCAGTGTCCCACCCCTGGGGTGATGCCCAGAAGGGTTGTTCTCCCTCCCTCCCACCCCCCCCCCCCCCGTCCATCCAGCAGGAGGGAGCTGCAGGTCTTCAGCACCTTCGAACACCAGCCCTAACTAAAAATAGAGGCCCCTGAAATCGGTGGCCATTTTTAAAATTAAGTGTTGGCCTTGCTGTTTGCGACTTGTGCTGATCTCCTGTGATGGAGGGAGCTAGGGACCTGCTAAGGGTGGCTGTTGTTTAATGAGGTCAGGTGACTCACGGTTGGCTTTTGGCTTTTGCTCTGAATTTACTTCACCTGGGGTAAATGACTAAAGACAGCGCATGCAACCGTATCACTGACTGTTCTCTTCCGCTTCAGTCGAATGACTCGTTCCAAGTGTTTGGTAGGTACATGGCTGTTGGCCGCTGCAGGAAGGGTGCATGCAGGTAGAACGTCCCCTGCGGCCCTGCGTGTAGCACGCAGCCAGGATGGATTGATGGTGTTTTTTTCTGCTGAATGCAGCATTGACTCTCCGTGTCTCCCCTGCAGCTCCCCCCACCTTCACGGAAACGCCCCCCCAGTATGTAGAAGCAAAGGAGGGCAGCAGTATCACCCTGACCTGCATGGCTTTCGGGAACCCCAAACCAATTGTCACCTGGCTGAGAGAAGGGGACCTCTTAGGTGCCAGTGGGAAATACCAGGTAAGTGTTTAGCCTGGTCAGCTGCTGTAAATGCTTAACCCTGACCCCTGTGGTGGGCAAGCCTGGCGTGTCACCAGTGTAGTGAGTTGCAGGGTCTCAGTCTTGATGCAGAGGAAGCTCTCACACACACACACACTCTCTCTCTCTCTCTCTCTCTCTCTCTCTCTCTCTCTGATTTCTGGCTAGTATCAAACAATAGCCCCTGGGGTCGAGGGAGCAGCTGCCCCTGCTCTCAGGAGAGGTGCTCTCAAGGTCGGATTGGGCTCTAGGTGTACAGAAGACCACAAAAGGTGGCACAATCAAGGTTTCTTAAGGAAGGGTATGGATGTCGTTGAAGCAGCTGGTCTCTCTGGAGCTATTCCTGCTGCCTCAGCACTCCCCCTCCCTCCTCAGCCTGTTTCCTGGCTGCCTTTAGAGATTCAGTTTCTCCTGTTTCTGAACTGCAGGGAGCATCAACAAGCAAGATTGCCCCCTTGCTGTGACCATCCGCCCTCCGGCCTGCCATGGCCATGAAGGTTGGGGAGCAGCGGTTGTGCCCGGAGCCTGCTATGCCTGGTTGCCACACTGGCAACTGCTTTTCCAATCTTCTTTTCCTACCCTCCTCCCCCATCTCTGTTCTATTCCATCTTCCTTCCAGCTGCACTTAACCCATGCGAAGGTGCCAGGCCCCCAGAGAGCTTCCTGTGCCTCTCGGAGAAGAAGGTTTTCTCTGCTGATGAGGTGCCTTCCTGAATGCAGCCTGTGGGAGCTGCTCGGGTTTCCTTCCCCCAGGATGGGATCACAGGAGGTTCTGAGAAGCGGCTTTGAAAGCCCTCAGTCAGTAGAAACTCCTGATTCTTCACTTGCTTTCCTCTGGTGTGAATCAGGAGTAACTCCCTGGAATTACAGCCTGGTATGGGAGGGAGGGGAGCCAAACCCTTCGCCCTTACTTTATCTGGACTGGAGGAGCTGGCTGGGACCAGGCAAATGCTTGATCTAGCCATCTATTTGTGCATCTCCACACGTCCATCTGTTAGGTTTCCTCCGTCTCCTCCCCGCCCCTTTTTGTCTTCCAGTTCTCTGTAAAATGTGGGTTTGAAATCCAGAGTGTTTGGAAACGTAGAGTAACAGTCAGAGTCCTCAGCTTGCCTCCCCCTGCTCATCCGCCCCATGCTGGGGGCACTATTCCTGCCCCGTGGCCTTGACTACATTGCTTCATCCCGTCCCCTCTCTGTACCCATTGGTCCTGCTTGGTGACTTGTCCTTCCTGGGCTTGGAGTGGTCCCTACCTACATGTAGGGATGCAAAGGCCTTGCTGGCAGGAGCTGCAGGTCCCATCCGAGCCTGCCCCAAGGGAAGGGACGGGCTGTCCTGAACTGCCGCTGTGGACACCACGGCCCCTGCCTGAGACCCAGGCTGTGAGGCGTTGCTCGGCCTGTCCTAGCCCTGGACACTGTTGCTGTGTTACGGTCACGGAGAGAGGCACGGGCCAAGCCCGTTGGGTTCAGAGGGAGCAGATCTGGCTCACATAGTCTGTGGATTCTGCATGAGTTTTCTTACTCTCATTGCCAGTGCTGGAAATGGTTCCATTAGGGAGGGATGGGGGTGTGTGTGTGTGGGGGGGTGTTGTGAGGAGGGGAGTGCTGGCGGGTGCATTCACTTGAGGATTGCTGCACTGGGGTTCCCCTGACTGAACAGGGTCAACAGTGTCAGTCCCAGCCCCTAAGAGATCCTCTGGGTGTCCTTGGAAGCCTCTGATCCTCAGCTCAGCCAGGGATTCCATACAGCTGTAATTGGCAAATCAAGCATTGGAATCAGCGCAGGCACTAATGAGAGTCATTAGGAATAATTTGTTACTAATTGAAATAGAAGGATGAGGCAGAGTGAGTGTTGGGGGGGTGGAGGGGCAGATGGCAGTGGGGTGAGGCTCTTGCTGTGCGGCAGGGGGTGTGATCCCTTGGGGTTCCTTCCCTCCCAATCCTTCTGCATAGCAGAAGCTATATCCTTCATCTGCTGCTTGCCCAGTACCTGGAGTGAGGAGCTGTGCCCTTCCCCCACCTCTCCAGCCCTTGCTGCCATCAGAGGCAGGAGCCCAGCCATGCTAAGCAGATGATGGGGAAATTGAGCAGGTTTGATAATGGCTCTGTACAACACTGTCAATTGCACCACAGCCCCTGTGGGACAGGTTTCTGCTAATGTGCCTGCCTAGAGGAAGAAGGGAGGGGGGGAAGGTGAAATGGGGATGGTAGGGGATGACCATTACACATCTCCTCCCCTGCTGAGTGCAGGCAGTTCCTCGCTAGGCAATCTCTCACCTGCCAGTGGTAATGGACGTGGATCGCTGCAGGGGTTGAGCAGCCCCCACTGCTGACAGGGAGGTGAGGAGGAGGAAGAAAGGCAGGGAAAGAAGCTGCTGCATAAACCGGGGAGAACGTAGTTAGTGGTGGTGAGCGCCAAGCAGCAGCCGCGAACGACGATGTCTCGGTCTTTTGTCTCAGCCCTGCCAGGGAAGGAGTCTGTGACTCTTCTACACAGGGACTCGAGTTGCTGTAAGCTAAAGTAATGGACTTGTTGGTTCAAATTCTCTGCAATGGAGTCAGTGGAGTTACACCTGCGGAGAGCTTGGCCCCTTAAGGACTAGTGAAAGGCACCTCGTTGATGGCCCTGGAGACAGATGTCCTGTTAATCCATGGGGGCAGGACTAGGCAGGCTTTTCCTCAGTTCTGCCCTGCCAATGCACCCAAGCCTTGCCTTAAGGAGATCACTTCTGGGAATGAGTGAGAGGCCAGCCTTCCTGGGAGACGGTATGGCCCCCTGGTTAGGGAAGGGGGCTGGGAGTCAGGCCGTGTTCCCAGTTCAGTCTCTATCACTGTGTGACCTTGAGCAAGTCACTGGGCCTCAGTTTCCCTAGCAGTGCCACGGGGGTAATGAGTAGGCCCCCTTTGTGAAGTGCTTTCCGGGTATCCGGATGGAAAGGCCGACGGAAGCGTTCGAGCTGACGATGTCCTCAGCCAGGGGCACCACTTCAGCACAGGCCTCTAACTCATCGCTGCGACAGCATGACGTTGGCTTGGCAGATGGGAAGGACTCAGTGCCATGGGGTCAGAAAACCTGCTCTGAACATGTGCAAGGCAATGGTGAGATCAGCTCTTCTAATGGCCTAGGGAGAGGGGAGCCTGCCGTGCAGATAGCTTTGGTCCCTCCATACTGATCTATCAATGGACCTTAGCCCAGACCTTACTCAGTCCTGGCCTCCTGCAACCTCTCCTCACCTGTGCATTGCTGAAGGCAGGGAAATTCAAAAGAGAGAATTCTGAACAGCCAACAGTGAGTGTGTGCAGGGGCGTGGGTGACCATGTGGATTAGCGCACCGTTGTGAGGCTCTAGGATGGGGGTATGAGGTGGATGCTGTGAGTGGGCTTTAGCATGAGTGCTCATGTGTGCTGATGTGTCTCCCTTGTTCTTGGTCCAGGTGAGCGATGGGAGTCTGACTGTCGTGTCCGTCAGTCGGGAAGACAGAGGCGCGTACACCTGCCGAGCTTACAGCATCCAAGGGGAGGCTGTGCACACCACTCGCCTGCTCGTACAAGGTAATTCCTCTCATGGGAAGCTCCTTGTGGGATTCCCAGCACCGTGCTACAACCACGCTTAGCTTTGCAATGAGGGCATCTCCAGACAGCTGGGCAGAGAATGGAGAGCCCTTAGAATTGGCACTGGAGAGCCTTGTCGGTTACTGACTGGCTGCAGGAATAATGGGAGTTTAAACCAGCCAGTCATATGCTGCCAGGGAAAGCCCATCCATCAGCATTGCTCGTATATGCGGTCGGGGGAAATGATCGCGTTCAGCTGCCTGTTGCTGATACAGAGAGAGATTCTGGTGGCAGCACGTGACTTTTTTTTTCTTTTCTTCCCCCCTCGAGGCTGAAGAGGACTATAGCAGCCAGCAGGAAAGCAGGGCTTTGTTCTTGGCTTTGCATCAGTCTTTTAGGGGTATTCCACGTGATCCAATGTACAGCAGCATGAGCTAGTGGTTAGAGCAGGGGATTGGGAGTCAGGACTTCTGGGTTTTATTCCAGGTTCTGTTGCTGACTCACTCACAAGTGCGAGTCGTGCTCTCTCTCAGCTTCGCTATCTATGAAACGGGGAGTTTTTACCTCTCACTGGGGTTGTGAAGCTTAATGTTTGTAAAGCGCTTAGAGATCCGAAGCTTAAAACTCCATGGAAATGCCAAATGTTTTGAGCTCTACTGGGGAAAAGTGCTATATAAGAGCTTAGGTATTATTATTATTTATCATCCATCATCCTATGCAATCCACTATATTATTAAGCACTTGTATTCCTCAGACAGCTTGGGCCTCGTTGCACTAGGTGCAGTACATACACCTGATAAATGATAGCCCCTTCTCTGCTGTCTAGGCCTGTATAAAATAAGGCATGTGTCATCCAGCCTGGTGTACTCAGGGAGTAGTGTATGTAGCATCTTCCGCTCAAGGGCTGTGAGGGGAGTATGCAGCTCTGGTGTAGGGACTGACTTGGCCCGTTGTCCGACCCATGCAGCCTCTTGCAAGAGAGACGTGGCCTCCTCCCAACTGTCCATTAAAAATGCCATCAATAAATAAACGAGGAAATTAAGCCCAAACCCCAGATGTTTAAATAACATTACAGGCTGCCAGCTCTACTGACCAAAGCAAGGAATGCGACCTGAGGGCTGTCGCACCATCCTACAATATACGCAGGAGAATAGTGGCAGCAGGACCTGTCCTGGGCCTCGAGGGACATGTCTCATGCTGATTCTGAGGTTGCATATACCCATGTCTTCCCTCCCTTTGCTCAGCAGACGTCCTCTGAACTATACTGCGCTTAGAGAGGGCGGTTCTGTGGCAGAGCACGATACTGCATCTGCCCCAAACCCTTTTGGGAGGTGGTGTGTTGAAGTGCATAAGGTGCCAGGCTGAGCACCAGGAGACTGTGCTTCTGGTTCTTTCACTGACACCCTGTTTGATCACCCCCTCCCTGTGCCTCAGTTTCCCTGCTTAGAAATGGGGATAACGATACTTGGCTGATTTTCTAAACTGCTTTCAGGCCTATGGCTGAGAAATGTAATGTGGTGGAGGAGGAGATGAGGAAAGAAATGTCCTAAGAAGCGTAGTCAGCATGATCCAAAACTGATTCTACCAGGTTTGATGGTGTCCAAGTCAGGACTCTCCCACAAATATTTGTTTTGGTGGCAACTTGTCCAGACATTGCATGACACACCTGCAGCTCTTCATCTGTGATTTGGCTTTATTTAAAGGGGGGAGTTATTTTTTTTGATGGGGAATGTGAAATAGCTCTAATTGTACCATAAAGCATCTAAAACCCCATCGTTTATGGGGGAGCAAGCAGTGCCCACCACTTTCCCTTTAAACCTTTGTGTAACATGCAGAACCTTATGTTAGGTCAGTCAGGCTTCCAAGCATGACAGTGGATTCATGCTGCTGTCTGGATTAGCTCTGCTGATAGTGTGGTCTATGGAGCATTTGCTGGGGGTCTGTGATGAGCCAGCTGGTCACGTGGTGCTGGCTTCTCATTCGCAGCTGTTAAAATTGCATTAGAAGAAGCTAAAGATACGTAAATATTTGGTTTCCAGAAGCAATTGCCACAGGGATGCCACGTGATCGCCAGGGAGCGAGATGAGCCACTCCCACATAGAGGCATGGCTCAGACATCCACTAGACAATCTCCCTTAAGCTGTGATCCACAAGATGAAAATGTTTGCGAGCCCCCTGTTTCAGTCTGCGAATCCCTGTCTGTGGGGATGTGGCATTGTGGGACTCCAGTCATCCCTTCTCTGATGGGTCTACACCCCTTTTTATTAATAAACAGGGTCGGGCTGTCACCCCAGAGGAGCCCAGAGCCCCTTTCAGACTGTACGCATGTGTGAGAATTCAGGACATACATCTGCTGTGTTAGCACCTAATGGTTCTGCATCCCATGTATACTAAAGCAAAATCCGCTTAATTGGGGCACCCCAGGGAATGGCCTGTCTCTTGGATTAAGCGGCTGTTCCGATTAACAGAGAGGCTCTGATGATTTTTTAAGAAGTGTGGGAAGACTTGCAAAACACCAGAAAATGCTGTACAGAATAAAGATGACACCTGCTGGGTCTCGTCTTCCTTGCAGCCCTGCTTCCTCTCCCTCTATAAATCTTTTACTTGGTCAATTTCTGCCGCAAGATAAGGGAGCTTAGCATTTCACACCTATTGAAGCACTTAATAGTGCTCTGCACTTTTACGCTCTTTCCCATCGTCAAAGCACTTTGCAGACATTAACTAACTAATCCACATAGGTTTCAGAGTAACAGCCGTGTTAGTCTGTATTCGCAAAAAGAAAAGGAGGACTTGTGGCACCTTGGAGACTAACCAATTTATTTGAGCATAAGCTTTCGTGAACTACAGCTCACTTCATCGGATGCATCCAATGAAGTGAGCTGTAGCTCACGAAAGCTTATGCTCAAATAAATTGGTTAGTCTCTAAGGTGCCACAAGTACTCCTTTTCTTCTTTCTTCTTAATCCACATAGCATTCCTGGCAGGTTGCTCCTGCCCTCCTGTTGTTTTACCCATGGGCCATGTCTACGCTGGGCAAATGCCTCCTGTTAGGAAATGTTAGCTGCCATAGACAGGGACAAGTTTGTGTATCTGGTTGTTTTGTTTCCTTCCAGCATAGACGGAGTGGAGGAAGGAATCTGAGATGAAGTGACTTGCCCAAGGTCAACTAGGAAGCCAGTGGCAAAGCTGGAAATGAACCTAGGAAACTTGACTCCCAGTCTTCCTTGCTTTAACCTCTAAAGAGCACATACTACCATAGCTGCGAATAAAACCCAGGAGCCCTGATTCCTGGACCTCACTACTGAGTAACCGTCTCTCACCACAGATGGTGTTAAAAACCACTGTGCTGATTCCTGGAAAGAGGGTGAAGGAGAGGAGACAGCTCCGGGGTGAGCTCAGTGAATGGAGAGGTTAACGGAGGGTGCCGTGCGTGTTGTGTTAGTGTGGTTGGCCTGGTGACAGCAGCAGGATGGGTGCCAGCCTGGATGACATTGGCAGAGGGTGCTTTGTTAAGCAGTCTGTATTCCCTGCTGCCCTCCCCCATCCCCTCTCCTTTCTTCCATTCCTTCCCCTCTCCCCTGCCAAGGGGGATCTTAGAGACTGAATATTGAGCGTCTGTTTCATGCACTGAGCTCTCCCTGTGGGACTGATTAAAACTGCCCTTTGCGGGGGGAGTTTGAGGGAAGGATGCTGGAGACTAGCTAGCTGGAAGCTCTGTCTTCCCATCTAGACCAAGGTCGGGGCTTATGCTGCTCTGGAGTCTAACCCTGTTCTGGTCCCCACTACTCCCCTTTTTGCTGCGCCTGCATGATCCTCTTACAGCACTCCCTGTGTGCCTTAAACGGACAGAGCCCTCTGCTAGGGTAGTGCTGGGCACCCATTAATCCCTCTCTCCCAGAGGGCCTTGGCTTATCAGAATTGCCCCAGTGCGAAGAGCTAGTTGTGTTTTGGTAGAGGCTCTGGGTTGAAGGCCAGTCTTGTGGGAGCCAGGCCAACTGAATGCATGGAGATGCTTACAGGTGTCTGGACCTTGTGTGCTAGGGGGAAGAGATGCTCCCTCTTCCCTGAGAGGCTGTTTATGGCCGGAGCTTTTCGGCGGCTGAGGTAACTGGTTTTCTCGTGCTCTTCCTCAGGACCCCCGTTCATCGTTTCCCCTCCAGAGAACATCACCGTCAACATCTCCCAGGATGCCCTGTTCACCTGCCAGGCCGAGGCATATCCAGGGAACATGACCTACACCTGGTACTGGGAGGAGGAGAACGTCTACTTCAAGAAGTAAGCTCGGCTCTCGGCCCCATGGTCCATGCTGGGAGGAGCACCTCTCGTCGCAGAGCCGTTCTCTCTGTCTCTCAGTAAAGGAAGGGGTCTGCTGTTCCAGAGATCCCCTCAGTCCCACAGGGAATCGGGATACTCTCCCAGCACTGCGCCTCTGGCCCCCACCCTGGGTTAGTGCACCCATCCAGGCAGCTCTGCTGCCCTTGGGGTTGCCCTGACAGCTCCCTGCGGCCAGCTCGGAGAGCCGCTCCCTTCCCTGGAAGAGGGGAAACTCTGTGCTGACTCCTCATTCCAGTTCTCTCCCTACCCTTTTACCCATCTTTTCCCTTCTGTTTTCTCACCCCCTGCAGTGACCTGAAACTGAGGGTCCGGATCCTGATTGATGGGACGCTGATCATCTTCCGTGTCAAACCAGACGATGCTGGGAAATACACTTGCATTCCTAGCAACAGCCTTGGCCGCTCACCATCGGCCTCCGCCTACCTGACAGTGCAGTGTGAGTGGAGATGGTGGGGCAGGGAGGCCTGCAGGATCTAAGGACCATACCTGCCATGGGAAGAAGATGGCTTTGATCATGTCATTGTCCCAATCCTGCCTAGAGGCCCAGTGTAACCTTTAGGGTTACTGTGACGTGACAGCAACATATGGAGTGAGGTGGAGGGGAATAAAATCTCACTAGATTATTGGGTCTGATGAGACTAGGCTGGCTGGTGTAGTGTGTGGGTTCATTACTTTGTTTAATGCAATGGTACCTGGCATTTGCCATAATGAATCAGACAATTGATGCATCAAGTACAGTATGCTGTCAGTAGCTGATATTTCAGAGGAAGATGAATACCCTGCTCCCAGCTAACAGCTTGATGCCATGCAGGGTGGGTAGGATTCTTTCCTTGCCTAGGTGCCCATCGCCTGTTAGCATCCACAATGTGGAAGACGTTTTCAAAACACCCTGTCCCTGCTCGCCCTGAAGCATAACATTTGACCTGTCTTTATTCCAAAGTTTTTGCACCCTAACCAAAGGTAAGGAAATGCTAGCATACGCTCACATAAAAAATACCCCAAACCTTCCATGCAGGGTCCTCGGACCCGGATTCACCACAGCCCTGCCTCTTGTCCCGGCACTTACCGCACTGCAAAGTGCAGGTAAAATAGTATTCGATCAGGAAGTTAGAGATTGCACCCACTCTGTGCTGGCATAAATGATTGCACCTTGTACAGTCTAGCTGTGGTCTGGGATGTTGCTATCTGTGGGCGGGGAGAGAGAGAGTGTGTAGAACCACTGCGAATGTCTGTCCTGGGCAATGCTGTGTAGATCTAATTCACTGGGGTCAGATATGATGGTGATGGGCCTTACTGAAATGCCTAAGACTGATAGATGGGATTGTGCTCCTTTTTAATGTGTCTGGGTGCAAAGATTACTATTGGTTCCAAACTCTCCAGCCTTTTGAATGCCAGCCAGAGTATCGGACTAGGCTGCTGATGGCTGTGAACGCTAATAATAGTGTGTCTTGATTATCAGTTGTATTCCGTCTTGTTCTGTGTGGGAAGTAGGGCCGTGACTGTGTGTGTGTGTGTGTGCACGCTTATATTTTTATGCATAATTATAAAAACCTGTTAATGCTGCCTTGTCTTCCGGGTGTGTTGGCATCCTGAAAACATTAAATACAAAGCAGTAACTGATCTAAATAAATTGAAGAGAGATGGACTCTGGAAAGGAATGTTATTCCCAATGTCTTCACATTTAGCATGCCTCCCCTCCTACGGCTTTCTGTGGTAAGGGTCCAAATGACTGTTGCTTACAAGAGTGATGCTGGAGGCAGTGTGGCCTAGTGGATGAAGCACTGGCCTGGTACTCAGGAGACCTGCGTGCTATTCCCAGTTTGGCCCTGGCATGCTCGGTGATCTTGGGCAAGTCAGTTCTCCACTCTGTACCTCAGTTTCCCCGTTAGTAAAATGGGGCGAGTGATACTGACCTCCTGTGTGAACTGTTTTCAGATGCACTGATGAAAGGTGCTGTAGAAGAGCTAGGTTCTTTTGAGTTGATTTGGCCTGTTTCTATAGAAGACTATAGCATTTGATTTTATAAGGGGAGGCAAAAGTCTGAACAAACCGATGGGCCTTAGGCTTTCTCTTGAAGGCCAATAGACTCAGGCTATGGATGGATAATTAGTAAACATGCATTAAGGAGCTGGGAGACCTAAGAAGCCAGTTCCTTCTCTTGTATGAAATCACAGAGAAGCAAAGTCCAGAGCCAGGGAACTGTCCCCAGGAAGTGCCCTGTTCAAAAGGATGCAAGTTTAGGGACTGCTTACAGAGGCATCTGGGTGGACCTCAGCTTTTGGGAAGGTATACTGCTTCACACCATCAAATCTGTCCTGCCACTGATCCAAACCTCACTGCAAGGCTCATAACCATCAGAAGCCGCCCCTGGAGAGCAGGCATACAAAGGTGGGGTTTGCACACCTTTTTCTTTCACCTGGGTCCTGGAGATGTGGAGAGGGCTTTTTATACCTTGTCATTTAAAGCTCCAAGGCCTGCTTGGCGTCCCTTCACAATAATCCAGTTCCTTGGTTGGAATAAACACCTGTGCTTTTATCCTTGTTCTGGGATCTTTGCTAATGCGCTGTGAGCTAGAGCGCCTCATTTTCACACGGGTCAACTTTCTTCCACTGAAAGAGAACTATTTTTTGGAAGTAAATTTAGTGCTGGTGAAAGGTGCCAGATCGGTGGCCTTGGAGAATGCAATCCTTTCTCCCTCCTTACCTAGCAGATCTGGGGCAGTGTCAGCACAAACTTCCCATACGCTGTTCAGTCAGGGAGCTTCATCTCTCATCTGGAAGGATCAACTTTAAGATTGGCGGGGAGAGTAGGTGGGGAATTTGGTCTCCAGGGCCCATTAAGTCCTTAGCCTCTCTGCCAAGATTCCTCAACAAGAGGCGTGGGTGGGCAATTATCCTGGTGGTCACTTCTCTGTTAGACTCTGGACTGAAACCACCGACTTGTTTCACACAAGCCACCGTTGCAGCTGTTTGATGGGAACAGCTTTTGGTTGTTACTGAACCTGGCTGGATTTCAGCCAGTGACCTGGAAGTGAAAGGCTCTGTAGGCCATTACTGATCCCTGGAGCTGTCCAGTCTTGTTGATTACATTTCCTAAGACATGATGTTAAACTAGGTGGGAATAAAGCAAGTTGCATATGATGAACTACTTTCTAATCTGGGTTACCATGCGGCTACCACAGTCACGTGGCCTTGGTAACTCCTGGCTGGATATTAGCAGTTTGGAGGGAGTGATTGGATTTAAAAATGTCAGATAGTGAGCCTGTGGAATAAAAACACCTTCAGCAGCCCCATGTTCCCCTGCTTCACATATGTGCACCCAGATTCCTGCAAATATCAGTACCGAATGGCCCCAGGACGCAGCCAAAAAGCAATAATGTAAGATTCTTGTATGGATTTTAATAATTCAGTTTCCAGCCTTTAATATCTCTGCAGTTCTCTCGTTTTTGTTTTTCCCCTCTAGCCGGCCATCAAATCTGGAGATGGGGAAGGAAGGAAACTAACAAACCCCGCCCCAAAACCCAACTAGCAAGGATTCATTCTTTCCCATTGACTTGTTCATGTTCCCATCAATCTTAGAATGAAGCTTTCCTGCCTTCCCCCAGTCCCTGACAATGGCAGGGTAGTCCCACCACTTTGTGCTTGTCTTGGGAAATTACTGACACCCTCTAAGACTTTTTTCCTCTCTATGTAATGTTTGGGGGGCAGGGGAGGAACTGGAAATTAAGCAAGTGATTGGGTTGCTAGACCAGCAAAAGGAGAAGGGGGGGAGGGAGGGGAAATGATATTCCCTCTTTTCATATGCATATACTGTGGGTGGGAGTTACATGTAGCTAAGTAGCACCTGGGGATTGTAATTTGATGTTGGGAAACTGTGTTTGTGCCCTTGGCTATATCACCTTTTCAAGGGGAACGCCTTTTCCTTCCAGGTGCTTTCAATTGAGGAGCTCTCCGATCTTGCCCCTCTCTTTACCCCCTCAAATAGGGGCCTCCTGGCTGTTGCCCTTTTTTCTCTTCCTTCCCCAGTGGTTCATGCTCTTTCAACCCTTGTGTATTTTCTTCATGAGCTATTTCCAAGTTGCATGGGTTTTGTGGATCTGTGAAATGAATGGTGTAAATACCTATCCCTTCAATATGGTGGGCAGAAACGGGGGTTTGACAACCTGTGGCTCCCAGCTTGCCTCACCACCTCTGTTAAAATATTGGAGTCACTAGCTAGCCGTTGGCTTTGAATTAATTGTTGCTGTGATTTGACATGCAGAAGCAAAACAGGGCATAACCCAGGATTATCTTTGTTTTGTGGTGTTTCCTTTGCATGCCACCTCTAGCTGGATTACCCATGCTGCTACTGTGCTCTGTGTGTGTTTACCTCCCTGTGTTCTCTGGGGAGTACCCTTGACGCTAGGGCTTGCTCCGCTTCCTCGATCCAACAGTGTACTGAGTTGCAGAGCCTGAGGGGTTGAGGTTGAGTGAGAAGGAGCTTAGGTTTTGCAGGAGAGGGAGTGTTGTAATGGTGCCGTGAGGACACTTGTAATTACGTTGCACGTGTATTTTTTCTTTTAACGATAATTGTACATGGGCCTGCAGCTTCAGGTAGGGAGGTCGAAGTGAAATGCTTTGAGTAGGTAAAGCTTAATAGAAATTCTAAATATTTTTAATGGATTCGGAGAGGATAATGGAACTATAAGGATAATGGTCTTCCAGGGCCAGAGGGTAATGGATGCTGCAGAGTTAGCATTTAGGCTTGGAACTCATAATGATGACCTTGACCCTTCCAAACCAAGGTACAGTGACGAGCATATAGTGGGGTGCCCAAAATTACTGGTCCTCTGAGCCGCATACGACAGTCTTCAATAGTTCGAGAACTGGGGTGTGCCTGCTGAGGCTTGGGGTTTCAGCCCCGCGGGAGGTGCGCCCTGTGCACCTCCCTCTCTGCTGGGCAGAAGCCAGAGATGATGTGCGGGGGAAGGAAGGAATGCCGCCACAGATTTTTGCTGCGGTTTGCTGGCCCTGCTTGGTTACATGGTGCCGCTAGGTCCCCTCCCTGCATGTCAGCTGCTGGGAGCTGCGGCCATGGGGAGAAGCAGTGGCCGACAGTTGGGAGCTGCAGGGAGAGCTGCTCCGTCTCCTGCAGAGCTAAAGCAGCAGCCCCTCCCAGCTGTTTGCTGCTGCCTCTCCATGGGGAGTGAACACCAGGGAGCTGCAAGGAGGGGCTGCTAAGGGTAAGAAAGGGTGGGGGGGGGTGACTCAAGCCATTGGGGTGGGCCGAACCTTTACATTGTGTGCCCCACCCCCCAGCAGGCACTAGTCTTCTCTGGCAGAAGCCCCTAGGCCCACCACCCTGTTGTAGGGCAGAAGCCCTGTGCTCCTTCCCACTCCCCAGTCTGGTAGGCGGAGAATGGGGGCTCTGCGAGCTTCACTTGAACTGTAAAAGAGCTGCATGCGGCTCGTGAGCAGCGGATAGGCGGGAAACGAAGGGCAAGATTATTCAAAATAACTTCCTACTCCTCCACCCAGATCCCGCCCGTGTGGTGAACATGCCACCCATCCTGTATGTTCCCATTGGGATACATGGCTACATCCGCTGTCCGGTGGAGGCGGAACCGCCAGTCACCTTCGTCAAGTGGAACAAAGACGGACGCCCCCTGCGAGTCGAAAAGGTAAAGTTGTGTCTGGGCGAAGACAAACGGGGCTATTGTGGAAGGAGAAATGGGGGACGCATCAAATGGTGACGCCATAGGGCGCGACGGGGAAGGGTCCGGCTGCATGCCGCCATTGGTCTGGAGTCGATGGGGGCAGGCAGGCATGTCACTGGGAGCTGTGCGGGAAGGCTCAGCCATCATAGCAGGGGAGATAAGTCCCCAGTTCGGTCTCTGCTTACCAACTTGACCGGTCCGCTTGAGGACAGGCAAAATTATAACAGCCTGTCAGCCCATGAAATACTCCCTCGTACCCTTCACTACCCGCGCACCTCACGCATACGTGGGGTCAGCCATTCTCTCTCTCCCTCTCCTTTCCCTTCCTCCTCCTCCTCCCCCAAGCTGCTGCCATGGTTGCCTCTGCTGTGCTGCAGGGGCAGGAGACCAGAGACGGCTTCTTCCACCTGCCTCTGTAGGGGGCTTTGAGGGCTGCCCGTGGCAGCAGCAGGCTCCCCATGCTGAGAGAGCACTGGAAGGAGGAAAGCGCCAGGGGAACTAGAGAGGACTGAGGGGGACACAACCTGGGCTGGCCTTCAACCTTGTTCCCCTTCTCCAAGCTCTGTGCGGTGGTTGGTTGGCCGACAGGGAGCTGGTCAGGCCAGGGCACCACAGGGACCCAGTGGGAGAGGTTGTGGCACCTGGTTCAGAGTGGGCCAGTCAGGTGGGGATGTTGTTGGGATCAGGGGCCAAGGTGCCAAAAGCATGTGGCAGTGGAAGTCTGCTTGTGGGAGGAGCTGCCTGTTCTTTCGTGGCCCGGAGATAGGGACCATCATACAAACGTGCTTAGAGTACGACTGTGTTGCAAAAAAAAACCCAAACCAAAACCCATGGCAGCGAGTCTTGGGGCCTGGGTCAGCTGGCTCAGGTTTGCAGGGCTGTGCTATGGAGCTAAAAATAGCAGTGTTGACATTTTCCCTTGGCCTGCAGCTCTGTAACATGTGGAGGCGGGTGGGGTCTTGGAGCCTGAGTTCCAGCCTGAGCGGGAGCATCTACACGGCTATTTTTAGCCCTGTAGGTGAGCCCAACTCATTGAAATGCCCAGATTGCCTATTCCCCTTGTTCGTGGTTATTTTAAAAATCAAGCTGGGTATGAAGGGCTCAATCCAGAAAAGCTCTTAAGAACCTGCTTCACTGGGCTGCTCCATGGGGCTTAAAGGTAAGCAGGTGCTCAAGTGCTTTGCTGGATTGGGACCACAATGCTCAGCACCTTTCAGGATTGAGCCCTGAGCTGCTGGTATTTAGCACCTCCCAGAGCCCACTTCTTTGTACATGTCCCAACCTCCTCCCACTGTTGTATTCCCTTCTCAGTTAAACAGAAGGTGCCAGCATCCTGCCCCAGAACAAATCTCAGTGCTATGCACTGCAAAAGGCAGACACATGATATTTTTAACAGAGGACCTGAAGGAGAACTCTGCCATTTGTGCTGAGTGCCAGGGCTCTCAACTCTCTGACACGTACAGGGTGATGCCCACAGAGTCATTCTGCCACTTGGCCTTCTTCACCTGGAGGATGATCAGGGCCCATATTTCCTAGAGCCTCCATCCCTAGAAGACTGGGTGTAGTGTAGAGTAGGAGGGAGAAGTGAGGGTGGGAATAAACTTGGCCAGAGAGAGGGAAGAAATGCTGAGTTGAGACGGGGAGGGAAGAGGTGTGGTCTGTCTCAAAGGCTGCAGAGGAAAACTCTTTTTAACAATTACAAAGTGTTTTTTACTTGAAGAAACCCCAGCAAGCTGGAGAAAGAGAAGCAGAATGAAGGGAAGAAGTAGGGGAAAGGAACTTGTGTCTGGCTTTCTAGAAGGCATGTGAATTTGACTTAATGGTTTGGTTCTTCCTCGCAGTAACCCCTCTTCCACTGAAAAAGTATGCCCTCCTGTGGATGCGGGGATGGGTAATCTTCTTCCGTCTCACTCACCCCCCTGTGGGTGTTTATAGCCACCCCCTGCTTTCTTTTGCCAATATTGGCAGGCTTAGGGGCAGCTCTTTGTAAATCCACCTTTCCCACCAGGAGGGGGGCGAGGAGGGGGAACCCTGGACTTCATGTGCCAGTTAAACTTGTCATACCATGGAGTCTTCGGCCTAGGTTCTCATATGGCTCCTGTTGGTGCAGTATCTAAACCTCACGAACCTAATGCCAGCATTGCTGTTAAAGTGACCACTTTGGCGACTCAGGGTTTTATGGGAGGCTGATGTTAAAAGCCCATTTAAAGAGTCTCCATCTGCTATGCTCTTGGTATAATGATCTGAGCAAGGACTTCAGGCCTTTAATATTTAAACTAAACATTCAATATTTAAAGTTTTGTTTAAATATTAAAGGGTTTAAAGTTTTTGTTCTGACTGTTCAAACCAGGGATCGTAGCGGATCTAGAACATGGCCTGTCATCTCCGGTATCAGCCACCCATGGCATGGGTATCTCAGATGTGATTTCGATAAGATGGCTGCTGTCAGCTGGAGGAAATTCAGAAGTTCCAGTTGTGAATATAAACTTTTGCCCCATTTATTCTTTGGGGAAAGGTTTCCTTTCAATTTCTTTGTCTGAGTTATCTAGACCATATCTATCTCATACTTTGTCCTGCCATGAGTGCAGGGGACTGGACTAGATGACCTCTCGAGGTCCCTTCCAGTCCTATGATAACTTTTCACCCTCCTTGTCCCCTTTAACCTGGGCACTGCATGCATTTCAAGACCAGAAAAAAGGGGTGGTGGGAGGTCCTGTATCAGTAGCCCTGGAGACAGGCATCCATTGTCCACAGCACAGGAGCTGCCCGTGCCAATACCCACCCCCCATATTGCCTCAACCCTGCCCTGTTGGGTCCACTGCTAGGTTTCAGAGAGGAGTTCAGTTTCTCTGGCGCATTGAGTCCTTGACCTCTCCAAGGAGAATAAAAAAGGCCCAGTTGTGCTGATGACTTTTTTCTAATGGGGATACAAAAGAGAATGGACTGGGACCCCCACCAATTCATCTGCTGATAGTAATGACTTCTGAACACTATTGAGCTGGGTAGTGTATTTGAATTAGTGCCCCCGGCTAAGTATTCCATACCCCATTACCAGGGCCCTGTGCCAACGACTTTCCCTATAGCAATAGATTTATACCATTCAGATAGATCCATTATAACTAGCCATCACAGCTGGTAGTCTCAAAATGATTACAAACATTTTTAAAGCTGTATTTAAAACCCACTATGTTCAGAAGAGACTCTTTCCTGTGGATGAAATCACAACGAAAGTAACCCTTGTTCTGTGTGTGATTCTAAGTGTCTCTTTAGATTGTAAATTCCTGGAGGTAGGGACATTGCCACTTTGTTTTCCTTTTAAAACCGTTGTTTCAGATATCTCATGTTTGTAAAACACTTGAGATGCTATGTTACTTCAGGAGATTTTTTTCAAAGTAGTTTGGGGGGATTTAGATACTTTACCTTAAACATAATGGAAGGTGTGTATCAAAATCTCAGCCATAGCCTGTACACAGCAAATAGGCAAAAGCAAAATGATGGGATTAACCATTTCAATGCCACTTGACACCAAGCACCTGGCGTAAACCTGGTTATATTCCAGAGAGATGTTAGTTTAGTAAAAAACACATCTGCTTTTGGCTGCAGCATGGTTGACGAAATTGGTTTCAGCAGCTGTCACGTTAAGTTCAAACTCTGTGTCTCTCCCCACTGCTGAGGAGCTGAATCAGCATTTTGTGGAGTGTTGGAAGAATTTCAGAGTAGCAGCAGCAGCAACATGAAGAATGAAAAGAATTTGTTCAAATGACGTCTTGAGTGGGCTTCGTGATGCGGTACAAATCTTGAAATGGCAGCAATGTTGTTTAGGGTGGTTGAGGAGGAAGGACCAGGAGTAATGGCATGAAATTGAGCAAAAGAAAACTCAAGCTGAACATCAGGAGGAAGTAACTTCCTGAGATCAAGATTGGGTAGGGTTTGGAGTACTCTTCCCGGAAGAAGTGCTGACACTTTTATTGCTTGGAACAATAGAAACTAGATTGGATAAAATCTATTCACCAGCGAATTAGACAGCAATCCCGCCTTGGTGCCTGGGATGATGGCCTTGGTGGGCCTGATTACAGTACAGGTGTTCTCCATCTCTGAAGAGAGGATGTCACACTGCAAATAAAATTGAACCTCTTAATGAGACCATTTTTGCCTCTGCTTTGTGGAGGTAGGAAGCTATAGAGGGTAAGGAGCTCTGGAATGCTTTGAAGAACAGTGTGCACCATGTGGACGTTCCATTGCTCCTAAAGGTGTTTTTTATGCTTGGAGTAGCCTTGCTTTGTGGCTGACTCGAGAAGGAATGTGTTGATTCATAGATTTTTTTTTTTTTTTTTTTTTTTGAAGCCCAGAAGGGAGACCATTATACTAATCTAGTCCGAATGGGCCAGAAGAAACTATTCTAATTATCTGGTTGACATCTTCTTGGGTGTTTCATAATCTAGAGAGATTCAAGGAGTTGAAAAAGAAAAGTTTTGGAGTTTATGGAGTTAGAAACTCTGCAACCAAGGAACGGAGGTTCTAACTCCTGACCATGAAAGTCCCATTTGTCTGGCCTGCAAAGGGGATCCCATCTGTGATATGGAGCTGTCATTAGCAGCTGTGCTGTATTTGAAGGTGTTGCAAGGTGAGAGCAGAAAAGGGAATAAAGGGTCTCAGACAATACACAGGATCTCCAGCCCAGAAATTACAGTGACTTGTTACTACAAATAAACTTGAGAATGGATTAAGATTTGGACATCTCGCAGAAGCATTGAAGACCACGTTCAGGGGATATTTTGGGACCATGGATAAGCGATAACTACTCTTGGTCTTGTGGTAACTCCCATCTCTCTTGGCCTTCCAGTATTCTGGCTGGAACCTGCTGGAAGACGGGTCAATCCGAATAGAGGAGGTAACAGAGGAAGCTCTCGGCACTTATACCTGTGTGCCTTATAACGCCCTGGGTACGATGGGCCAGTCCCCTGCTGCCCGACTGGTACTGAAGGTAACATACCCATTTGATTCCTTGCTATCAGAAAACTTTCAGTAGTTTCTTTAATGATGGCATTATCATGCCAAAGAAAAGTTCTCTGGGGCGTTGCTGGGGATTGGAGTACATGCATGTATTTTATAAAAATCAGGATGGATAAAAATTATGATTTAAAAAAAATGAATTTTTTATATTGAAATGATTTTTTTTAAAAGTACATGTCACTAGTTCTTTCCATTGTACAGTCTTTAATTGCTGCAATGGATGGCTTGTACTTGTTTGTTTAGCTAGCTTTCGAATAGTTATAAGTTTCAGATTTTTACATAGCCTTTTTTTCTACGAGGAAGTTTCATACTTCACGTGCTCATGTGTGCTGAAAGAAGTAAGTGCGGGCCCTCAGTAATGGTCACACTGTGTGGAAAAACACAAGCTCAAAAGCAAAATTGATTAGCAAATAGCCTGTGTTAGATTTGTGACCAACACTACCTTCCTATATATTGAACTTTTGCAAGTTAAGAAAGCTGGAGTGTTTTGAAGTGGATTATACATCTTCATCAGGGTTTATAGTTTAAAGCCAATGGGACTTGTGCTTCCAAATCACTTAGATGCTTTTGAAAATCCCACATTTAGGTGCATAAATATGGGCGTAGGCTCCTATTTTTGAAAAAAAATTGGTTTGTGGTTTTTTTTTAAAATCACAAGAACTTTGCTAACGTATTGAGTCAAAATACATTACCACTGAAGCAAAGATTTTTGCTGCTAAAAGATTTTATAAAAAAAAAAACAATTTTAGCCCTCGACGCTGCAAACACTTAAGCGCATGCTTAACTTGAAGTCCATTAGTACTCCCAATGAAGTCCACAAGACTGTTCTTGTGAGGAAAGTTCCTGCATCATCTTTTTTTAACAAAAAGAGAAGCTGAGTGTTGTAACGGTTAACGTTTTATTTTAATGTTTACATGGCAATGATTTGTAAACCTGTTACAGCTTTCAATATAAAGAAAAAGTTACTTACATAGCTGCTGAAGTGTTTGCAAATTCAGGGCCTTAATTTCCAATATTTTTGGTCCTCCCCTCTCTCCCCCACATTTAGTTATGTACAATTCAGAGATGACACCCGGGCAGAGTGGTCCTCTAGAAATTTTCCCAGCATTTATAACTTGCTATAAGCTTAAATTGCTGCAGCCCACCTTTTCAATTCATTTTACAAAGCCCCAACCTGATTTAAAATCAATGAATTAAAAAAAACAAACAAACAAACCAGGTGATTTAAATCCTTCTGCCCTGATGAGAACCCACTAGTTCTTAACTTGATTTGTGAGTAGATCTTCAAGGAGTGAGTGTGTGTGTGTGTGTGTGTGTGTGTGTGTGTGTGTGTGTGTACACGTGCCAA
The DNA here is from genome assembly GCF_965152235.1 of Eretmochelys imbricata. NCBI lineage: Eukaryota > Metazoa > Chordata > Testudines > Cheloniidae > Eretmochelys > Eretmochelys imbricata. The sequence goes on along the minus strand of NC_135593.1, from coordinate 10,638,824 downwards.
TTGTCTGGTGACAGTTACTTGAGTTTTCCCTTGGCTGCAGGACCCACCCTATTTCACGGTGCTACCAGGCTGGGAGTACAGACAAGAGGCAGGGAGGGAGCTGTTGATCCCTTGTGCTGCTGCAGGAGACCCCTTTCCTGTCATCGCCTGGAGAAAGGTACCCGGCCTGCCAGACAAATCTGCAGTGCCTTTGGCTTTTGATGAATATTGCAGACAGAGAAGCCACACTCTCTGTCCCGGTAAGAACAAACTGCAGGTACAGCTGCTTCGCTTCGGGCTGCACCACTGCTGTCCTGTCCCGCAGGTGGGTGGGGGAAACCCAGCTCCTGAAAACCAAGTGTTTAATACCATGAAACCTTCACAGCAGCATCTGCAAAGCTGAACAGGGCCCCCGCCCCCTCTTCCTCTGGCTGCTCCACACTGCTATCAACTTCAGGAACACCCACCGATGCTTCCCCACCCTTTCTGCCGGGGTCGCCACCTGCAGGACAGAATAACCCTCCTGGGGTGCTAGATTGGGACGATGCAGCGTTGACTGCATCAGCAGGTGAAGCGTTGGCAATGGTAGGGCAGGGGTTCCCCGTGACGGTCCGCGGCTGCACTTTTGGAAGTATCCCCCTCTCGGTGGAAGCTACCAGGCTTTTTTAGTGCAGTCCCGCAGCTGCTTTGGTCTCCTCTTGGAATGTATATTCTGCAGCCTGGGGCATTTGCCCACACATGGGTTCTTCATGGTAAAGAACCAGCCTTTTACTTTAACACCTCCGGAGGGCACATAGAATTGGAATGGGAAGAAATATTTTTACTTTTGTCTCAGTTGTGTCCCCAAGTGCCCCTGTGATGCAGCCTGCATTGGCATGATAATGGCGTTCTGATATCCTGTTCTAATTCCAGGCCCTTGAACTGGTATGTCATAGGGTAGCTCTATGATAACGGCTATTATAGCCCGGTGGATTTTGGCCTGAGGGGGAGCTTTTTCCCACTTTCTTCTGTACAGTGTGGCAGCTAGGGATGGAGAATTCCCTCCTTTGGACTGGGTCTTCTGCCCAGATACACAAGCTTCTTGTTTTCCAGTAGCACCAATAGTCCTTCCTCAGCGACCAATGTAGTCACTCGCTGTGGGCTTCCCAGGTCTCTGCATGTTAGCCAGCGTGCCCCTCCTCTCAAGTCTCCATTCTCCGTATAGAAAAGCAGTCAAACCAGTGGGACCTGCTTAGCCCTTTGTCCCTACTGCAGGACCTTCTTCCCGGGCCTTCCATTCTTTTACTGCTCTTTCTTCTTTATTTGCTGCTGTTTTGTGGCGCTCTCCAGCCTTGCATACACGATGCACAGGGCCGGGATTTCCCAAGTACACCATATCTAGCTTGGGGAGAGAGCGGGAGATGGAAAGGCTCCCAACAGGACAAACAAGTAGTTATGTTGGGGCAGTCAGTGCAAGGGTACGCCAGCTCACTGTGGAAGACCATGCACAGCTGGCGTTGCCCTTGATTTTTCTGGGTTCGAGGCAGAAGATAATAAAGTAGCCCAAGGGCAAACCTCCGTGGATGCGGGTAAGAGAATGAGCAATTGAAGTGATTTGCTCACTCCTCTAGAACACTTGCATCTTTCTGTCCATCTTATTTCCTTTCTCCTTCATTTCTTTTAATCCTTTCCTTTATTTTTCCTGCTTTTCAACATCTTCCCTTCTGCCCCATGGTGTTTTCTGTTTCTTCTGCCTTGATTATCCCTGGGCATGTCATCCTCCAGTGTTTTCAGTCAGGACTAGTCTGGACTTACCTGGGTTCCATCAGAAAACATAAAACCAAAGGCCCTCACACACTCTACAGGCTCATGAAAGCTACGGCCACTTCAAACCTGGCTTCTGTGGTGAGGCCACTGAAGGCGTTGGATTCAGCACTGGTAGCCACTTAGGGCGGTTGATCGCGCTGCTCCCCCACCAAAAAAAAATCTAGCCATATACAGGTGTTGAAAGTTAACATTGCATAGAAGGCCAGTAATTAAAACAAAACAGAGCACCTAGGCTTTTCTTCCTGAATGTTTCCAGCCTTGGTAGCCCTGTTTGTGAAATGTGTCCTTTTGAACCTTTACTGAGGAACACTATGGTGTGGATACAGTTTACTTTCTAAGAGTAAATCGGAGTATTATTTAAAGCATTCGTGTACAGGCATATTCTCTACTCACTTGTACCATTGCCACTGAGACAAATTTGACCTCTGGTGTGCAAACTTAGAACCAAGTGAAAGGTAGAGATCACATTTTTAAAATGGGGCAGGTTTGTTCTTAATGGTGCATTTGCAGGCTCCATTGGACACTAAGTGGTTACTCATTTTAGGTTTTGAAAGTGTGAACTGGAGCAATCAAAGATCCATATCACTCACCCTAACTGACATAAAACTCTGGCTTAGTGCGTGTGATCATATCTCCTTCTAGTGGCTGGCACCAGAGACTACAATAGCCTGCTACTTGCAGCTAAAGGAGTTCTCTTTTATCTCAAGTGCTAGAGAGACTTGTGCTTTGGATGCTGAACGTCCCAGGTTGAATCTCCTCAGAGGTCCGTGGTGTCCGTATGTCTGTGTGTTTATGCTTACGTAGCCAAGTTGTAAACACGGCTCTGTTCTGCATGCCTTATGTCTAATTATCCTGCCATTTTTAATTGGCATGGTTAACTGAAAATCCATAAACGTGCTGCCATCTGCCGATCTTTGTAGCCAGCTCCAAGTGCTGGAGAGCCTGGAGCCTCTTGACCCCCGGCTGGTATTCTGTGGGTCTCGCACGTAGAGCCTCGCTACCAGAGTGTGACCTCATGCTGCTGCTGTGCAATGTGCTTCTGAGTTGTTGTTGTTTTTCTTCCCCTTTGCTCTCTCTTCTTTGCTCAAGGTAGGGAAGCCCAGTAGAAGCAAGCACAACACCCTTCCAGGTGGCACCCTGCAGTTCCGATCCCTCAGCAAGGATGACCATGGGGAGTGGGAGTGCGTCGCTACCAACGTGGTCGCAAGCATTACTGCCAGCACTCACCTTACAGTCATAGGTATGAGAAGGCCAAGGGCTGGTCGGGGGGGCTTGGGAGAGCACGGCAAGAGGGGATAACTGAAGGGGAATAGGGAAGGGTGGAGGAGGGGGAAATAGAAGGGAAGGAGCGGGTGTCGTCAAGAAGGTGGGAGAGCAAAGGCCGTGCAAGGGGATAAGCAGACCAAGAGATCACTGGGAGGAAAGGACTGAGCTGGAATAAAGGAGGTTGGTGATGGAGGGGGGAAACAGAGGAGCAGCTGAGGGGTGGGAAAAGGTGCTGAGTGGGAGGGATGAGGTTAGACAGAGAGACCACACTAGTCTCTTCAGGTGCCCTCCTCGCAGGACATTAGCCCGTAAGTCTGTGTGGGGACGGAGGGTGGGGAAAACGTCTTTGGATTCCCCTCCCAACCTTCCCTACCCTCCTTTGTATTCTGAATTGATCTGAGCCCTGCATCTCCAGCGGCTGGGTACATAGACACTGCAATTGAAGGTGTAATTGTAGCGTGGGTAGGCATACCGGCGCTAGCTTTAATCTAGCTACTGCAGGTAACAATGTGACTGAGGCTGCAGCAGCCTGGACTTGAGTGCGGGTTAGTAACCCAAGCACATACCCAGGGTCCCTGATGGGCTACCGTCACACCTTAATATGTGGTGTTGATGTACCCTTTGTTTGGTCCTGGAGTCGATTACCTGGGCTTTCAGCTTGTAAATGGATTGGCTGTTGGATAATTTGGAGGCGGGGGTGCGCTTCTCTGTGTCAGGAGAGGTTCATGTTTCCTGTCTGATTGTGCCAAGCTGTGTGTCTGAAAGGTATTACTCAGGGGCGCTTCTCATGAAAAGAAGAGCAACATTTTCCTTTAATTTCACACTCCAGTGGTGCTGTCTTTAAATCTCTGTCCTTTTTATTACGGCCACGTCCTGAGGCAGATTGAAGGGCTCCCCTCCTCGCTGGCCAAGTGTGTCCTCCCCTGCCGCAGCACAGTTAGAAGACAATTTGGTTAAATCTCGAGGGTTTCTTAATCCTGTGAACTCCCAGATACTAAAGTATGTTCCTCTGTGGTTCCTCTAATTAATGGACTTGCTTGCTGAGAAGGCTAGGTGTGCAGTAGTTCTGTGTGCCCAGCACACCTGCATGTTTCCCAGTAATGCTTTCTGCTGGGAGAAGCGGGTGCTTAAAATGGGCCCCTTCTCTGAATTGTCGGACCACCAGTACAGATAGAGGTGGTCGGCACCACTGACCTATCTGGATGCATTCTCCAATGGGACAGATCTTGCTTCCCGAAAGTAAAGTTTTAAGTCCTCTCTGAGTGCACAGAGGCAGGGGAAAACGTCCTTCCACTCCTAAGAAGAAGCTCCCATTCCTCTAGGCTCCTGTTGTCTTTAAACAATCATAAATTCCACAGTCCAAGGGCTGCCATTCTTCTGGGTGCTCTGGTGACTGGCCCTATGTGTGTGTATGTATATTTCTCTCTGTTTTGCCTCTCACACTGAGTTTCTCTCTACCTTCAGGCACAAGCCCTCATGCCCCGTGTAGTGTGCATGTCGTGGTCTCCATGACCTCTGCCAACGTCTCCTGGGAGCCTGGCTATGACGGTGGATACGAGCAGACATTCTCAGTTTGGTATGGCCCTCTGTGAGTCATCCCAGCATGCTTTGCTCTCTGCTTCGTTACCTTTCTCCTCAGCCACAACTTGGAGCCAAGCATAGGCACTGCCATTTCTAAGCTGGGGTGGGTGAGGTGGTGAGGGGAGCTTCCCATGGGCAGGACGGCTGTGAAAAGCATGGGTCAGATTCCAAGCCAGTGTAAATCAGTATAGCTCCATTGACTTGAATGGGGCTACACCCACTTACATCCTCTGATATTTTCTGCTCTGTTGAGCCTTGGTGCCCCAGAAGAGTTGAAGTGTGGGGACCTGCGAGGGGTTCTGATAATTTTTTGCTGAATACTCTGCTGCTGCTTCATTGAGGGTTTGTTCTAGTGGACTGTCTCTCTCTCTTTTCCCCCTCTTCCTATCCCTGCTGCCAGTGGATCTGAGAGACAGATGTATAAGTCTACATGTACAGTTGTCAACCCCTTGCCCTTGCATGTGTTTCTGTTGTAGAAGGCTCTAGGTCCGCCATGCTTTCATTGGTCCTTTTGTCAGCCCTGAAAACTTACTCTGCTTATGTTAGAGTGGAAATACATTTTTTTTCATTAATTCCCACCTGCATGTTTTATGTTATTTCCACCTATACCTAGTTAAAGATGAACTGAAAATCCTGTTTTGAATGCTTAACAGTCAAATCACTGACTGAAAATATAGAGACTGTAAAGTATACTCTCAAGAAACGTGACTACGTCAAAAGGCCACTGCTTTACTCCACAACTGCCTGTGGGTATTCAGAGTCCTAGAACAAAAGAACGACCACACTGGGTCAGACCAAAGGTCCATCTAGCCCAGTATCCTGTCTTCTGACTGTGGCCAGTGCCAGGTGCTTCATAGGGAGTGAACAGAACAGGTAATCATCAAGCGATCCATCCCCTATTGCCCATTCCAAGCTTTCTAATAATACCACTCGGGACTTACACAGAATACGTCTCCGATTTGCTGACTTCAATGAGACAAGTGAGCATTTGTTACATTTTTAGTCCTCTTAGCCCTGCTGAGCCACCACAGCTGTAAGAAAGCAGGCTCCATCCTACTTCCACTGGCACATCTGCCACATAGGATCCTGCTCCCGCTGATGTCAAAGGTGGAATTCCAGCTGACCTCAATGGAGAGGATCAGACCCTACATTCTGAGACGGAACGCACTTCTGCCTGTTGAGATGCCCTAAGGGCGAAGGCCATTTCCTGCTCCCACTGGCTCTGCGAAGAATCGAAGACCTCTAAGGAAGACGACAGTTGCTTAATGGAAACAAATGATACAGCAAAAAGGACTCATATTTTCTACCTATATTGTCGGTGTTCTTCGGTTTTACAGTAATGATTGGCCAAAACCGTTGACAGTTGCTAGATTTAAAAAGCTGTTTAACACCTGTCCAGAGTAAACACCAAATTCTGATAGCTTTTGAGGGTTTCTGGATCCACACGTTAAACAGTCGTGCCAAGATTCACACATCCAGCATCCTAGCGCAACGAGGCCCACAGCACGGGGATAAGTGCCAGCATTCAATCTACAGCTTCCCAGCGTGAAAGGACCTGCATGATCGCACCAGGATTCGTGCACCTGGCTGCCAGAGGTGTTGCGACTCACACATAAGTGCCAGAGATTCACATTCTCAACCTATGACTGAAGTCGCCCCCTCCCACCCCCCAGTAGCGCTGCTCTTTAAGCCAGCTTTCCTTTTTCCCCACGGGTAGTAGACTGTGGAAATGCTTCTGCAGTTAACCCTTGTTGTGAGAATCGTGGTGGGCTGCAGCACAGACCAGTGTCTCATTTGGATGCTGAGCTTATTTGCATTCTGTTCCTTCTCAGGATCTCTGTCAACTGAAATATGAAACGTAAAGGTGATGACGACCTTCTGTGTTTCAGCTGTGGTTTTCTTCTTTCCCTTCCCTCCTCCCCCACACCAGTTGGTTCGTTCGTTCTTTCTTTTCTTAATGTGGCCAGATGGAGTCTTCAGATAGAGTGGAGATTGGATACATGCTTCCCCTGATAAATTCTGCTCTGCTTGAGACAGAGCACCGTACCAGAGCTCGGAAAGTGGGGGCTGGGCAGTAGCATGGGGAGACAAAAGAAAGGGAATAAAAAGAGGGAGAAAATGAGAGCGCGAGAGAGAGCGAAAGGAGGGAGGAAAAGAGCTATGAACAAGCAAGAGAATGAGCTTAGAGTGCAGAATTCACACAACTGCCTCTGATTAAAATGTCCTTGAGAAGGAATAATTAAACCTCCTTCCTTTTGAAACGCATCTCACCTTGGAGGAGGATGTCAGCTGCTGCTATTTGCTGCCAGCTTCCTTTACTGATTCTTTGTCTACTTCCTGAGAAGCCAGGTTCTCCCATCTACTTTGAGATACCAAACAAAATGAGACTAAAGTAAAAAACAGTGGAAGGGGAATGGGTAGATGGGGGAATATTAGCTCACACCTTGAGTAGGGGCTGTACAGTGGTGTTGGACGATAGGTCCAGTGTGGTGTGGGAACCACTTCTGGGTAGAGAAGGAGGAGAGCCCACTTTGCTTGTAGAAAGTCATCCCTCTGAGTATTAGCTGCTCATGGGAAGTGTCAGCCAGGGAGACCCTGTGGGATATGGTGCCAGAGGGATTGGAGAGAGAAAGCCAAAGCAGGCTTGTCTGCTGCAGAGCTACTGCTCATTATTCATGTCCACTTATCAGTGCCAGCCCTCCTCTCCTTCACAGATTGGAAATCCGGGCAAAGGTTATGCATTCTTCTCCCTGCTGTATTTATATGACCCTCCTCAAAGAGACCTTTCCTGCAGGTCAAGTCCTTTGGACTCTGCTCTTTCTCGCCTTTGTCCTTATTGGCAGCTGCTGCCATCCTTCTAACTTAACGTTTTCTCCTGCTTTGCTGAGCATCCCATGTTGACAGTGTTGTTCCGTATCTCACCCTTTTGGCTGTGCTGGGACGCTTTGATTATAAATTTCACCCACTGTGTCAAAAATGGCACTTTCTCTTCCAACGAACAAACCAGAATAAAGCTCCGGGGAGCTGAAAAGTTAATTCCGTCCTGCTAAGCGTGCAGTGTTCGGAACTATGTTTAGTGAGACTTTGTGGTCTGTTGTGCCGCTTTAGGATAGTTTTATGTGGGTCTGAACAGCACCTTCCATGGGAGCGAGACCTGGCCTGGGGCTTTTGGCTTTTGTAAGCTAATGCAGAGGCCAAGAGTTCACATGTAGTCGTGGATGTTACAATCTACGTGGGTAAGAGGAGAATGGGCCATGACTCTGAGGCTGCTGTTCTTTATAAAAAGATCTAAGCGGCATTTACTTCTGCCTTTATTCGCTGTCCAGGTGGGTTTGAGAAAGGAGAATGGCATTGATAAAAAAGCACTGTTTATCAATGACTTTCCTTCTGTCTTATAGCGTGCATTTCATCTAAGGACCTTAAAGTGCTTGTAAATATATCCGCACCTTCAGAATATATCTCTAGTAGGGGGATCACATGCTGGTGGGGACCAACAAGTCCCATGTGTAGCCCAGACTCCGTTTCAGCTCTTTCCCCCTTCTTCTCTAGTTGTTGGGGCGTGCTGTGAATACAAGTCCAGCTCCACAGAGACATTTGGAGAGAGTCCATGCGACAGCAGCTGGGTAGCTCAAGCATGCTGCTGGTGTCTGTGCAGCATCTTTAGGGAAGAGCTTTCCCCATGCTTTGATGGTGATCAGTGCTGGATTTATAACCAACGCCCCTCCTGTGTCATGCTGTTCCAGTTACTTAGCTGCCTTACTGAGATTGACAGCTTAGATGCCTGGGCCAGGCATCAATAAGGAGCCAGTGGGAGGGAACGCTTGAAGGCAGCAGCGTTAAATACTGCAGGGAGACCTGAATCAGACAAACATTTTTGAGCGCAGCTTCTTTTCTGACCTCATACCAACTGCTGGTGTGACAGAGGATTCTGGGAGCTGTAGTTTTTAAGGTAGTTTTGTTAAACAGGAAAGACTTCCTATCCACTCTGTTTCTCTGCAGGACTCTTTGCTTCTGGTAAAGGAGTACTTGTGGCACCTTAGAGACTAACCAATTCATTTGAGCATAAGCTTTCATCATCTACAGCTCACTTCATCGGATGCATAAAGCTGTAGCTCACGAAAGCTTATGCTCAGATAAATTGGTATGTCTCTAAGGTGCCACAAGTACTCCTTTTTTTTTTTTTTGCGAATACAGACTAACACGGCTGCTACTCTGAAACCTTTGCTTCTGGTGTATGCAGAGTTCCTCTGTGCATATGGCTTTGTTCCCCCCCTTGGCCACTTCCATAGCTTCGTGCTTCCTTTCTCCCTCCATTGTGGCAGTATCTGTCTTCTCCCCATCCCTTATCTCCTGCTTTGTAAGCTTGCCCAGATGAATAGCTAGTGGCTTTACATGTGTTGTGTACACCATAATTCTTTCTCTAATATATATATATATATATATACTACAGCAATCCCTTGTAAATAATCTACTGACACTATGATAAACTGCAGCTTGTGGAGGTTATTACTGCAGTATATATTTCTAATAGGGGCTTAGAGTTCATAGCTGTTGTTGTTTTCCACCCCATTGCAAGTCAGGGATGCCACTTTGAGGCATTTAAGTGACATTATTTGCCATGACTTCACATTGCCGTGACTTGGAGATGTAATCTCACAAGGTCATGAATCTTGGAGTACACCTGGGAACCTTTGGTCCCCCTGTTCACACTGGGTTTGTGGAATGGATTAATAAAAAGACCTGAGGCTATCCTGTCTGAAAGGTTCCCTTACCTTCCTATTCTGGTCCTGAATTCTCTGCCAATAGTTCTGGTAGGTGATGTTTTCCTTTGTGTGATTGTCTATGTATACGTTCCACTGTAGGTGTGCACCTAATGCACTCGAGCAAGAGACTTCCCATACCCATTGGTGGCACACGCATCCCGCTGTCTTCATGTGCCAAGTGATGGCATGAAAGGGGCTTGGGCACTGCCTCCCTCAGTTCCTTCTCACCACCCCGGCAAGAGTTGGAGAACCCTGTCTTTCTCTGAGCTTCAGTTAGCCAGCCATAAAGCAAAAAAAAAATTATTCGTGTGTGTGTGGTTGTAGCTTACTGTTAGTTTTAGTGTAGTTACAATTTAGTGGATTTAATTATACTGAAATCCCCAGGTTTTGAACAATTTGTCACATTCAGGGCTGTGATTTCTATTAATGACAGACAAAAGCGTTGCTGAAACTGCTTAGGTGAGGTGCATGTGGGGACAAATGTCCTATTTGTACCTCCTTCCCAATGAGAATAAAAAAGCAGAGTGATTTCCGCCTCAAAGTACATCTTCTTGAGAAGGTCACAGGTTACCATTCAGTGCCCAACCCCAAGGCAATGGAGTGTTTGTCCACGAGGAGTGGCATTCCAGCTGCCCCAGTTTCTAAGCCCAAGACAGGTGAGAAACATCATTCATCTTTGTCTCCAGAGGACTCCTCGAAGTGCTCAAAACCCTTCTCAGTCTCTGAGATGGATAAATGTTAAGTCTCATTCTTCCCCTCACAAAAAGGCTCTGAAAAGTCCTCCAGGGCCAATTCAGGAGCTGGCTGGAAGCATCGACACTCAGTTACCATCAGAGGTGACACCATTATCTCCAGCACCAGAGGGGCTGTTGAGACTGGTGCCTTCACCCCTACCTGCAAGACAGCTGTCTCAGACCTTACCAGCTTTAGCAGCCGAGCACTTAGTTCTGCTGTTGGTGTCTTCGCTGCCCCAGGCATTCTTCACAGTAAAAGACCTTTGGTGTGTCCCTCTCCTGGGCTCTCCTCTGTTGCATCGTCCAGTCCCCATCTCAGTGGCCTCCATTTCAGTGGCACTACTGACACCATTGTCTACAGTCGCCGTGGTACTGCCAATTCCGTCCGCTTCATGGGTGTGTGTACTGCATCAGCGCTGCGGGAGCTGTCAATGTTCGCTCATTTATCTGCATTCCGACCGCTTCCGTCCACCAGCACGGTCAGATACATCGTCAACATCAGTTCCTCTGGGATAACACCAGGTGCCAAGACTTGCTCCAACGCCTCCTGGGACTGCTGTTCCTTTTACTGAAGAGGGGTGCATCTCCTCTTCTTTAGACTTTGAACATGATAGACAGTCACCTGGACCCATATCTCTGTCATGATGGTCTCCAGACTGTCAGTGTTCTAAAGATTTCCCAAACTCTAGAGCAAGATCTTTATTATAGGGCTGCTCCAGTTTGGTGTTCCTCCATGGTGGTCTGTTAAAAGACTGGACTGTCCACCCTGGCTTTCTTGGGGCCCCTTGGCCTGCTCCTAAAATATCTAGAAACCTTGTCGGCTACTCAATCCAGAAGAATGTCACCTTCTCCTGTTCCTCTAGTGCCTAGGGTTGACACTTCTCTAAGCCTACAAATTCTCTCTAATGGAACCCACAGAAGAAGAGGAGACTGGAAAGGAGCTTTTAGCTGTCCCCTATCTATATCTCTTCCTCTTCTCCAGATGAGGCCACCGCACCAAAGTCAACATCACCTTCTCCTGAGGACTTCAAAGTTTTTCAAGATCTAGTTAGGAGCGTGGCTGTGTCTCTTTGGGAACACAAGCAGAGCTTGTGCAAGACAATCCTCACACGCTATTAAACGTTTTGCAAACTCCCACTCCTGAAGGGGTTAACATTTCCAATAATGAAGCTTTACTGGAACCTACGAAGACCCTTTGGCAGACACCTGTCCCATCCCCTGAGAAATGGGCGGACAGATACGCCTAGGTTCCTCAGCAAGAATTTGATTATATCTTTACCCATTCCATTCTAGACTCATTAGTGCTCACGGTGGTTAATGAGCATTCCAGGCAGCCTCACGCTAAGGCTCGAAGATTATAAAAGGCTGGATCTGTGTGGTAGAAAGGCATATACCATTGAGAACCTTCAGATAAGGGTCTCAAATTATCTGGCATTGTTGTCCAAATATACTTTTAGTAACTGGCCAGCGATTTCCAAATTCATGGACAAACTGCCTGAGAAATACAGGGATCGGTTCTTGGCCATTTGTTTTTGAAGGGCCTGTCGCTGCTCATACTTCCCTCTAAGCACCAATCGACGTGTCGGATGCTGCCTTACGCTTGATGGCTGCAGCAGGCTTCTGGCATTCCAAGAGAGATGCAAAATGCAGCAGAAGTTCTGCCGTTTGAAGGTGCTCAACTGTTCTCTCAGAAGACCGGTGACGTAATGTGCATGTTAAGACACTCTTGTGTGAGCCTTAGTTTGTTGTGTGTCCACCCTCGGTTACAAAAGAGGAAGCAAGTTAAGCCCCAAACAAAGTACAGGCCCGAACAGCAGCAGAGACCTGTAGAAGGAGGTCTAAGACTTCTAGGTATCACCCACCACATCGTCTGTAACAGGCGCTTCTCACCAGATTTAAGTGACTTTGAAACAAGCGTTTTGATACACCTGTCTAGGACAACGTACCAACTGTGTGTCATCTCATGCATTCAGACCCCCGTTTGGGAAGAACCCATCTCTCTCTTGGTTTTTTTTGTTTTACAGTGAAGAGACCAAGATCACATTGGACAAGTGGGTGCTCGGCCTTGTAAAGTAGGGATGTGTTACCCAATTTACCACCCTCCCCTTCCCCAACTCATCCTCTGTGCTCTTGTTCAGGGATCAGTCTCATGAGATTGTTTTTAGACCGAGAAGTACATTGATTAACACGGGAAACAATAGAGGAAGTTCCTTATCATGGAGGGAAAGGTTTCTATTCCTGCTACTTCCTAATTCCCTAGGAAAAAAGGCAGTCTTTGGCCATTATGGACTTAAGAAAGCCAAACAGATGTATCAAGAAAATCAAGTTCTTCCCAAAGCTTCATTATTCCAAAACTAAAGAGAAGCTCCATTTCTTGTGTATTGTGGCATTTTACCTGGACCACGCATTCTTTCAGCTCCTCTCGCAGACTATTTGTAGTCTATGCTGTGATGATGAAAAAGCAATCTGTTACAGCCCAGCGTATTTCACGCTGGATTTCACACTGTCAAGCGTTGCTATGATCTGGCAAAAGTCTCTCCTCAAATTTGAGGATAACAGCCCACTCCACTCGGGCTCATTCCACTTTGTCAGCCTTCTTGAGCTACATCCCTATAGCAGGCATTTGTAAAGCTGGAACGTGGTCATCTGTGTGTGCATTCTCCAGGCACTTGGCTATTACTCAAGCTTCTCCGGATGGCGCCAGATTCGACAGGTCGATGTTGCAGGTTCTCTTCAAGTAGTCTGAAGTTCTTCCACCTGTGTTGGAATTGTTGGTGGGTCTCCTACCGTGAAATGTATATGTACACAATCACTCGAAGGACAAAAAATGGTTACTTACCTGTACAGTAACTGTTGCTTTTCAAAATGTGTTGCGCACATATACTCTACAACCCTCCCCTATTCCCTGCTACTTTGGTTTTTCAACTTACTGGTGGTATGAAGAAACAGAATGGGAGGCAGAAACCGCACCCCTTTTATGCCCTTGGCTTGGTGCAAGGGGTGAACGGGGTGCATATGCCACCTATGATTGTGGCTGGCAAAAGTCTCTGAGTCAAACGCATTGGTTGTGTACATACACCTACACTGGAACGTATATGTGGACAGTACATCTCAAGGAACAATAGTTACTGTACAAGTAAGTTCCCATTTTTTCTGGATGGTACCATCCACTAGCAGAAGCTTTCCTTTGTGGAGACATGCTAGGATGCCTGCTACCAGTTAGCTGTGAGGAAAGAGGAGATGGAGGAGTAGTGGTTGGAAGAGGCAGGTGCAGACTGAGAAACAAGAGGCACCTATATTCCCAGGCTGAATGAACTCTGTCATTCTTGCCGTCTCCCTAGATACATTAAAATCACCCCTTTTCTTTGCTTTTCTTGCTGGATTCCTGGATCCTATATTGCGTGGGTATGGCAGTCGGGTGTTCAGTTTGAAAAGCCATGTGTTTGGAGTCAGAGGAAGTCTCTGTGAGGATTGCAACTGCAATCTCTGCCTGCTGGGTGGCCAGGGTAGCCACCATCGGAAGGCAAAAAAGGAGATCAAGGGAAAGAAATATGGGACACAGACCTTTGCCCAAATCCTCTGCTGATGCAACTCCATTTACTTTGGAGAATTTGCCCTCTATGTTCTTAAAGTGCAGCTATTCTTATTAAATGACATGTCACCGAAAGCGTGCTGTTCTGTCTGAAAAATGACTTAAAAATTGCATCCAGGAATTCCTTATTTGTCTCAAACACGTTTACTCGGTTTCAGAGTGAAAAGATGTAGGGTTTTGTTTTTATTTTTGCAGGGGAGAGTGAAGGGTTCCCACGAACTACCATTGCTAGCCCTGTAATCCTGGGATCAGATCTCAACTTGACTGATTTTCCCCCCCCGCCCCAATCTGACACATGCTTAATCACCAGTTATGAAGATTATCGAGGACTGTTTCTGTCCTTGTAATGCCTGCGTAAACTCATTAGGATGGATTCTAATTTGTGATAAGGCTCCTTTACACTGCTCAGAAATGTAAATAAAATTCACTCTCGCTTTTAAACCCTTTTACGTTGCCCCGGGCCTTGGTTTAAGTGAGAATCTGGCCAATTGTCTTTAAAATTCTCCTCTTCTTTGCCCCAGCATAAACACCATTGGTTTCACTGGAGTGACTTCTGGTTTGCTCATATGTACTGGTTATTACAATTTGGCTCCATGTCTCCAGTGGGATTGCACTGGGGGGGGGGGAGGAATTGCTCTGTATTGGGAACTTAGTTAATTTTGCTGATGAAGTGTGAGGCCGAATAGACTCCGCCTCTCTCTGCCATAGCTGCGGCAGTGACACCAGGAATAAAAAGTAACAATGACCTTTTGTCAGGATCAGTAATCAGGATCTGCCTCTGGATACCCACTGAGAGCAGGGAGAGAAGTTTGTGGCCACAGTCAGACTGAAAGGGCTTTTTGTTAAGGGCCTGGTGTAATGAGGGAGGGCTGGCAGGAGTGTCCCTGTAAATCAAGGTGTGTTTCTGACTGGGTGTACCGTGGGACGGAGTAGAGAGCCCTTTGGCCCAGCAAACATTTTTCGTCTCAATCTCTGTCTTTCCTCTGACCCAGTTTCAAGGCAACTCACTTCTGAAGGTGGCAGAATCTCAGCACCTTGTCCTCACATATTGCTGGTGTATGAAACCCAGTCACTCAGGGTAGTTCCATTATTGCTTAAGGGATTGGCTCTCTGTCTGTCCTCTTTCATTCATTCATGCTTTCTCTCAAAAGCACCTCCACTTGAGTTGTTTGTCTCCTCTCTTGCCAGGACGAAGAGAGCACAGTTTGGACCCCATGACTGGCTGTCTCTTCCGGTACCAATTGGTCCTAGTTGGCTGCTGGTGGACACCCTGGAACCAGAGACCGCCTACCAGTTCAGTGTCTTGGCTCAAAACAAACTGGGTACGAGCGCCTTCAGTGAGGTGGTCACTGTGAACACGCTCGGTGAGTTGGGACATCATGGAGCTAGTAAAGGAATTCAGAGAGTCCCTGGATATGAAGAGAATAGAGATGGGTGGTGAGATGAGGCAGGGTACTTTGGTCATGTTCCGTAGACCCTCTCTCATGTTAATGGCGCCAGTGACATTGCCCATGCAACAACCAATATGCCCCATGGCTTAGTCATCAAGCACCACAGGATTCACCAGATCGCAGAGATAAATGTTGAAATCTTGTCTTGTCTTGAGTGGAGACTTGTTGGCTCAGGAGTTCCATACCCCAATACCATTCACCTTCAGGTCTCTGTTTCACAGGCAGCCCAGGCTGATAGTAACCAAAACTCATTGGTCCTAACCGATTGTAATGTACACCCTATCTCAGTCCAGGTCACAGCACGGCCATTCCTGATGGTTCTCTTGTGGGTGGTCTCAAAAAGATCCAGGAATGAGTGGACTTTCTGAGACCGTATCCCTCTTTCTTCTTCACCTCCTTGTATCTGTGGCTGTTCCTTTTTCTCATAAAGACTTGTTGATGCGACCTGTGTGGCTGCATGTCTTAAACCTACAGTTGCAGAGCAGCAGGAACTGCCGTAGTGGATCAGACCAGAGTCCCTCTAGTCCGTTATCCAGTCTCAGATAGCAGCCAATGGCCAGTGCTTATGAGAAAGTAATACGCTACCTTTAGTGCTCCTCCACTGTGTCGTCCTTTCCTGTGAATCTTGCAGCTGGTTGGTGTATGCCTTGAGATCTGTGGAGTCGCAGCTCTGGAGGCTTAAATCCTAACCAGCACAGCTGCAGGTGGTGTTGGATCTGCAGAGGAAGGATGACAGAAGAGAAGGGCGCATGTGCACATTGAAAGGAAGTGGAGAAAGTCGCCAGTTGTAGAGCATACGGCTCTTTTTTTCTTGACTCCACTAAAAGCATTCTCTGCCCCATCCCCTCCCTGTCCTGTGTGTCTTCAGCATTCCCTGTAACAACTCCAGAACCCCTGGTGCTGGTTACCCCACCGAGGTGCCTAACAGCCAATCGGACGCAGCAAGGAGTCCTGTTGTCGTGGCTTCCTCCAGCCAATCACAGCTTTCCAATTGACCATTACATCATGGAGTTCCGCGTAGGGGAGAGGTGGGAGATCTTGGACGATGCTATCTTGGGGAGTGACAGTGACTTTTTTGCCAAGGATTTGTCTCAGGTAAGAGGCGGTCTGAGTGCCCTTTGGTTTTTATAATGGGTTGGCCCTTTGCCTGGGTTATTGATAGTGCACCATCTGTATTGCAGCACTGGGAGAGCATTCGGGGAATACTTTCAGGATGTCGGTTGCTTATTTCCACAGTAGGGGCTACTTTGGTGTCCTGAAATATAGACCCAGTGAAGAACAAATTCCCTTATCATCCCAGGGGAAGAAGGGCAGTCCCTCTAGAACAATGTTGAGGATTCGTTATCTAGTCTGGAGAAGGCATTTTGGTGTGCTAAATTGTTGAAGGAAGCTTCTGACTAGTGGCTTTTGTTGTTGTTTGGTGCTATAGGACACCTGGTATGAGTTCCGAGTTCTGGCTGTCATGCAGGACCTCATCAGTGAGCCTAGTAACATTGCAGGTGTCTCCAGTACAGGTAAGTGTCCTTCCATCCTTCCAGCCCCAAACAACTTAAGCACAGAGCTCAACGTGGAAAGGCAGTATTGCAGTGTGGTGAGATGCAGGGTCTGATCCTGCCAGGTACTTGGGGAATTGAGAGCCCTCTGACTTCACTAGAAACTGAATATTCTGCAACTCCCATGATTACGTTCACAAAGAACTGCTGGGCTATGCAGAATGGAACAGCTTGCGATCTGAAAGAACAAATCAGCGCAACACAGTAGCACAATAGGCCAGCAGCAAAACACGGTGTTCTATACTGTAACAGAGTACAATATGGAACCGAATAACGGAGCATAGCCCGAAGCAGGGAGTCGCAGTGCATCACAGTTCTGCCACGTGCACTGAGAACAGTGCCCCAACCCAGGGAATACGCCGCATTGACATGAAAATGAAAGCTGCATGAAGGGCAGTGCGATACTGCACCATGGAATAAAAACAAAAACATTGTAGCTCCACGAAAGGGACTGTAACACACAGCAGCAGAAGAAAGCACAATGCAGCCCTGCATACACCGTAGCGCACAGGAATATTTCTCAGTCTTCAGGAGAACCCACCATATCAAAAATAGCAAGTTGTGGTGGAAGGCAATATAATTCAGGGAAGGAGAGCTGGAAATAAGAACTATGGGAACCTAAATTATACCAGCTCACAATATGAGACCAATGATTCTTCAATTATGCTGTGTATAGGACAGATCCAGTCTAGCACTGCCCTCAAGTGGTGTTATGCAGAAGCACTTGGCTGGATGCAAGTTGCACACTTGACTTTTTTGTTTTTTTAAGATTAGATTCCTCTATTGTAGTTTGTCTGCCTGAATTTGCTAGCTCTTGGGTGTGTAGCTGACCTCAGTTTATGGCCAGGTGTAATTACACAAAGTCAGTTACTACTGTCTCAGCCCAAAAAGTTCTACAAGCTGGTGCTAGTGACAGGTTTCCAGGGACAACTAAGTGGATAGATTAAGTAGTTAGCATAAACCATGTAAAATCACTTCCCAGTAATTGTGTACACACACTTGAATAAGCTACTGTCAAATTTGCTGATTCAAATCCTGCCAGATCAGCCAACACTGAGAGTTGTTGGATAACTGTTCAGTGGCCTGTGAGTACTAATAGTGTGCATCTCGGTGCATGTCCAGTCGGCAGGTGTCCACGTTAACTCTGGGTCGCTTGCATACTGCAGTGATATGCACGATGTAAGAACATAGGAAGAAAACCAAAACTACCAGCACGTTTGGCCTCCCTGTTGGTCGTCTCCTCAGAAAGACAAAAGACTGAATGGGGCCACAGTGGCTGAATTCCCCTTTCACTCCTAGAGGTGACCCCTGCAGAGCTTCCACTGCTACTTCCAGTGCTGACTGCTCTCCAGTTAAGTGGATTGCCAATAGCGATGATGCTTCTTCGTCATGTGGACAGGTCTTTGTTCGGCTCTGGGCGGAGACCCAAAAGTATCTCATAGACCACTTCCCAGGCATCTGAGAGTAACAACATTGACTCACTACCACTCTGGGCTGGATTTAAACCAGTAACCTAGTTGGGAAAGGCTCTGAACCTGAGCACCAATCTCCTGAACCGTCCAATGCTGCTTCTCATTTACACACCCTGTGTAAGCCTCACTTTCCAGGCAATGATCAGGACCCTGGTTGTGGAGAACAGTTTCTTTTAGAACTCAGAGGGTTCTCCTTTTTCTGCAGACATCTTCCCCCCGCCCGACCTGACGGACGATGGTTTGGCCCGACCCGTGCTGGCGGGCATTGTTGCCACCATCTGCTTTCTGGCTGCTGCCATCCTCTTCAGCACACTAACTGCCTGCTTTGTCAACAAACAACGCAAACGCAAGCTCAAGCGCAAGAAAGGTGAGGCCTGCTACTTTGTATTTTTTCTCCTGTGGCATTTTGTGGTCATCTTCCCTGTCTGTCTCTCCTGAGCGTATTCAGGTGAAGCTTGCCCTAACTTTATCCATCAGCTGTGACTGTTTGGATCCTGGCCCTTCCTCCCCCACATTCCTCGGCTCTAATCTGAACAGATGGGTAAAAAAATTAACAAGTGATAAAAATGTGTCCTGAGGTCTGGAGGCTTGCTTTGAGGATCCCCCGACATCTCACTGTTGCGAGAGGAGAAGAGTGGTTATGCGCTAGAGCAGCGTAAGGGAAGAGATGCGTTCTGGCTATACTGGAACCTCTGCTGCTGTCTGAAACATCTTGTGATCAGAAATGGTAGAGGCAAGGTGGGGATGAAGATGAAATTGAGAGAGGTATCTAGGCTGACATGGCAGGGGAACCTTCCTAATGGTGATATCGGTTAGGCCAGTGGGTTTTAGGTTTGGGGATTTTTCATTCTTGGGGAGAGAACCTCCTTGCAGAGTCTTTCCCTTCCCATAGCTCTCCAGTGGTTGGTTCTTAAGTCACTTCCTTCTGAGGGCCACCAAGACCAGCTGCTCGTATCACTGGTGTTTCATGGATCATATAGTGTGAGAACTGTTGCATTTTAGAGCAGGCGTGGCCAAGTTATGGCTCTTTTACAGTTAAGGTGCAGCTCGCAGAGCTCCCTATGCTCCTCCCCGGGCATTCTCCACTGACCAGACTGGGGAAGAGAGCTCAGGGCTTCCACCCTTGTGCAGGGTGGTGGGGCCAAGGGCTTCTGCCTTGTAGGGAGGGGTGGTCTCATAGCTTGAGCCCCCAATGGGGGAGAGGTGTCAGGGCTTCAGCCAGGTGTGCCTCCCCAGCAGTTGCCACTCCAAGGGGCACGTTGAGAGTGTTTTGCGGCTCTCAAACTTCTGAAGATTTATTGTATGTGCTCCAAGGGTCAGTAAATTTGGCCACCCCTGCTGTAGAGCATCACCCAGAGAAAGTGGTGGAAGCCCCATCACTTAAGTTATATAAACTGGGATAGGAATGCCCTGCAGGGAAATTCACATGAGCTGGGGATGCGGGGGGTGGACTCTTTTTTTTTTTTTTTTTTTTTTTTTTTAATCTCTAGTGTGTATGATTTGGTGACAATAGGATTGATAGGAAACTGTCTGGAGTTGTTTGTTTGTGTGCGACTATTAAAGCACAAATCAACCAAAATTTGGCCTCTTTTTGTCAAGTCTTTTTTTTTTTTCCTTTCTTGTTGTTGATTGTAAGATTTTTGATGCCTTTTTCTGCCTAGTTGTGCCTCTTTAGAGTTCTCTCTTTACTCCCCCTTTTCTTTTCCAGACCCTCCTCTCTCGATAACCCACTGCAGGAAGAGTCTGGAGTCTCCGTAAGTATTTCTGCCTTAGAGGTGCCACTCAGGCTGTGTTCTATCTGGTAGTTTTGGAGACCCCTCTTTGTAGGGATGCTGCTCACAGGAAATGGAAATATCTAATGTTGAGTATCTCAAATCTGCTGATCGTGGGGTCTGATGCTTTTGGTGTTCCCTAAGTCTGTGGAAAAAAAAAGCCTGCAAGAGACTGCCTGGCTTTAGAGCAGAAGCAGAGGAGGTAGTTACCAATGAAGCCTGTTGTAGGAGATTTCCCAAGGGAGTAGTGCTGGACTTTTTATTTTGAGGTGGAATTCATAAAAGATTAGAGTGGGAAGAGACCTCAGGAGGTTATCTAGTCTAATCCCCTGCTCAAAGCAGGACCATTCCCCAACTAAATCATCCCAGCCAGGGCTTCGTCAAGCCGGACCTTAAAAACCTCCAAGGATGGAGATTCCACCACCACCCTAGGTAACCCATTCCAGTGCTTCACCACCCTCCTAGTGAAATAGTGTTTCCTAATACCCAACCTAGACCTCCCCCACTGCAACTTGAGACCACTGCTCCTTGTTCTGTCATCGGCCACCACTGAGCACAGCTGTGCTCCATCCTCTTTGGAACCCCCCTTCAGGTAGTTGAAGGCTGCTATCCAATCCCGCCTCGCTCTTCTCTTCTGCAGACTAAATAAGCCCAGTTCCCTCAGCCTCTCCTTGTAAATCATGTGCCCCAGCCCCTTGATCATTTTCATTGCCCTCTGCTGGACTCTTTTTCCAATTTGTCCACATCCTTTCTGTAGTAGGAAGCCCAAAACTGGACACAATACTCCAGGTATGGCCTCACCAGTGCCGAATAGAGGGGAATAATCACTTCCCTCAGTCTGCAGGCAATGCTCCTGCTAACGCAGCCCAATACGCCGTTAGCCTTATACTGGCAATTTTTAAGTGGCTGCTTTAAAAGAAGTTGTGGATCCTTAATGCAAGTTTCACTGTGTCTAAGAATATTTCACCTTTGTTTTTTCTTCAACTGGGAAATTTAGAGTTCTACGAGCAACTCTTTTTGCCTTGAAGATTCCCCCATTTTATCTTTCTCCCCACACTCTATTAAAGACCCTGGATCGTTGTGTCCCACTGGTCTCAACTCCTTCCAGAGCCCATCAGCAGCACTCAGTGCGTCCACCAGCAAGGGTAGATAGAGACAGGGGGTGTCTTTGATGTGAGTGTAGTAGTCTGGCCTCTGATCACCTCATGTGGTAGCTTCAGGAGCATCATGCAAGAGACCTGTGCTGACCCTGAGACTTGGTATTTTTTATCTTGTTCTACTGTTGTCGTCATTTTTTTTCCTCCTGTGGGCTCTTCCATTTCACTGAGAAGACCACACCTTTAAATTTCCTTGCCCCCATTGTCTCAATTGGATTTGCTGAGTCTGTGTCTCTAATCCTGTTTGTCCCAAGACTTGTGTGTGGTCGGGGGGGGACTCTTCAGAACAGCTGCCCCTTTCTTCCCTTTTCAAGCCTTAATCCTTACCCTCCCGGCTTGGAGGAAAATCATAAGTATTTTTTCTTCTCATTGTGTGAGCTGGGATCGGAAGTTGCCAAATACTGCAAGAGGGGATGTTCTTGTGCTGTTCTTCCCCAACTGCAATCTGAAGCATGAGAAATGAAATCACATGAGGGAGAAGATCTTATGGAGAGGTTTCCCAGCCTAGTTTTGCAAGAGGCTCAGATAATTCAAATGAACATACAAACCTTTGGGTACTTAGCCAAACTGAAGCCAAGCCCTGGACCTGTTTTCATTCGGTCTTATGGGTCTGTAGAGCTAATTTCAAGAAATTGCAGTGGATTGCCTGCTTGAGGGAGGGATGAGAGAATATGGAACATTTCTCTGTTTGGCAGTCAAGGGGGGAGAAGTAGTGGCTACCTGTTTTGTCTTCTGTCTTACACATGCCCCTGCCCAGCACACTGCTGGGGCCTATGTTAGAACCACATGAGCTTCTGCCATCTTAATAATGCCCACACTAAATTCTTCCAGGCCTCCCTCTTCTGGGACCAATTACTGCTTTTTCTTTTTGTGCCCGACTGGCCTGTGATCCCACTGCGCAAGCCCCAGATTTGTCTCCTTTCCCCATGACCGTCCCCCACCCTTTTTTCTTTTCTTTTCTTTTTTGGTTTCTCTCCTCTTTGGTCCAGGTTGTCTTCCGGTAAAGTGAGTCCCGAGAGCATCCGCACGCTCCGCCCCCCCTCGGAGTCCTCTGATGACCAAGGCCAACAAGGCAAGCGTATGTTGAGCCCCAGCAAGGAGAAGGAGTTGTCCCTTTACAAGAAGACCAAGAGGGCCATTAGCAGCAAGAAGTACAGTGTCTCCAAGGCTGAGGCTGAAGCCGAGGCTACTACCCCCATTGAGCTCATCAGCCGTGGGCCTGATGGCCGCTTTGTCATGGACCCCTCAGAGATGGAGCCCTCACTCAAGACCCGCCGGATAGAGGGCTTCCCCTTTGTGGAGGAGACAGACATGTACCCTGAGTTTCGCCAGTCAGATGAAGAGAATGACGACCCCATTGTGCCCTCCTCTGTGACAGCCCTCAAATCTCAGCTGACCCCTCTCTCTTCCAGCCAGGAATCCTACCTTCAGCCACCAGCATACAGCCCCAGATTCCACAGGGGCTTAGAGGGCACAGGTGCTCTGGAGAGCCGCCTGCAGGCCACTGGTCAGGCCAGACCTCCAGCTCCAAGGCCTTTCCACCACAGCCAATTTTATGGTTACCTCAGCAGCAGCAGTCCTGGAGAGATGGACCCTCCGCCCTTCTACATGCCAGAGGTCAGCCCTCTCAGCTCTGTCATGTCCTCCCCTCCTCTGCACCCTGAGGGGCCCTTCGGACACCCTACCATCCCAGAGGAGAATGGAGAAAATGCTTCCAACAGCACGTTGCCCCTGACCCAGACGCCAACAGGGGGCCGATCTCCTGAGCCATGGGGCAGGGCTGAGTTCCCTTTCAGCAGCCTGGAGGCTTCTCCCATGATATTTCCTCAACAGCTCCACCAGTGCGAGGTGACAGAGTGTGTGCAGCTGACGGCCTGTCTTCCTAGGGGCCCGCCCCCTTCCTCCCTCCAGGTCCCTGCATCCTACCCTGGCATTCTGCCCCTGGAGGCACCAAAGAGTTGGACTGGCAAGCCACCTGGCAGAAGCCAACCCTCTGTGCCCACCACCACCAAATGGCAGGACAAACCTATGCAACCTATGGCGAGTCAAGGGCAGCTAAGACATACCAGTCAAGGTATGGGCATACCCGTGTTGCCTTACCATGAACCGTCCGAGTCAGTCAGCCACAGTGGCACAAGCACATTTGGCCTGGACACCAGGTGGTATGAGCCCCAACCCAGACCTCGGCCTAGCCCTCGGCAAGTCAGGAGGGCTGAGCCCAGTTTACATCAGGTGGTGCTACAACCTTCGAGGCTTTCCCCTCTGACCCAAAGCCCCCTCAGCTCCCGCAACAGCTCCCCGGAGCTGACTGCACGTGCCAGACCGCGACCGGGTCTCATCCAGCAAGCGGAGATGTCGGAGATCACCCTGCAGCCCCCCGCAGCAGTCAGCTTCTCTTGCAAGTCCACCCCGTCGACCGGCTCCCCGGCTCAAAGCAGCAGGGGGGAAAGCCCCAGCTACCGACCTGCCGTGGCCTTCACCTCTTTGGCCACTGGCTACCCCTCCTCTCAGTGCCCCTCCCTTCCCGGGGACAGTATGGATGTCTTTGGACAAATTCCCTCTCCAAGGAGGGCTGGAGAGGAGATTCTCAGACCTGAGCCAACACCGACAACATTATCCACTTCGGGGTAAGTGTGTATGAATCCTTTTAGCTGCCCTTTATCTGCCTTTCCTTCCCCACCCCACCTCACCCACTGCCCCCAACTCCCTCCTCCTTCCCCCATCATCATCATCATCATCATCTGAAATCATAGAGGTGGTTTGGACACGCTGCAGCATCCCTTTTGGAGGTGACTTCCAGTTGGCATTGGTAGGACCCTGCTCTGAAGAGGCTCTTGCTACTGGCACCGTTAGGACACGGCTCACGATAGTGGGTTAAATAGGCAGAGGAACAGTCGGTCATTCAACAGCTGCTCTTCCCCTCGCAAGTCTCTTGGGGATTGGGAGTCTGTGTCTTCGGATGTGCGGAGAAGGGCCTTTCCATGTAAGGAACTAGATTAGGGGTCTCGTTACCTGTGCTTGTTGGGTAAGTGACCAAGGGTCACCAGCAGTTTCCTTTCTTGTTTCCTGGCTCTTGACTTTCCTGGAACATTAGTGTGTGCCTGGCTCCCTGGCTTCTTTCTGCCCTTTCCCACAAAGTCTAGTGACTATAACGAACGACAGAGATGGCCGCAAAGGTCACCTTGCCGCTCTATCTCCAAAAGCGATGCTGCAGCCCCAAGACTCGGGCGGGGAGAGGGTGCAAGGATTTAGTCCTATGAACAGCATGTCAGGAGAAGAAATTCACCCGAGCGGAAATCAGGAAGCTGCTGGTATTCAGAGATCCTGCCCCAAAGAGCGAGGCTGCTGCGCTAAACTCCAGTGGCTGGTTTTCCAGGTACCAGGGTTGCGCCAGGCAAAGCGTCTTTCTGTTTTTCTTCTCTTTTCTCTGCCTCTTTTTCTTCTTTCCCTCGTCTTTTTCACAGCACCTTAGATCCTGTAGATGTTCTTTCCTTCCATCCTCTGTCTTTTGTTTTAAATTCTATTTTTCAAGTAATGGGGTTTCATCTCTTGATCCCTCAACTCGTGGAGCTCGGGGAATTAATGGCTTGAAGTAAACTATAAGCTCAGTGCAGTTAAACTCGGTGGAGAGAGGACCTTGGGGCAGGCAAGGAGGAAGGGCGATGTTCAAGCTTGCATAGCCAGCATTGGCTAAGGTGTAGGAGGTTAGTGTCATGTCAGGAAAACCGCATGGTTTGCAGGTGGGAGCCTGGCTTTTCACCCTGTGGTGCCCCTTGCATTTCATTTACTCTCTCTGGTACCTGGAAGCTTTAAATCCTTAGAAACCCAATTAGCCCATTCAGCACTGTTGTTGGTTGCTGGCTTCTGGAGACTGGATGAATGGGTCAGAGAGGGGTGCTTATATTGGAGGGGCGTCTGTAGTAACAAAATCAACCCCAAATCAATTCTGTTGTGGCTTTTAAAAATATATATGTATATATCATCTCGTGTGTGTGTGTGTGTATATATATATATGTATATTTGTATATGTCTCCAACCAATCTAATATAGCCAGGATACCTTGATGAGCTATAGGGAAGTCACAGGACAATTCTGTGTTAGAGCACTGTTGTCTGCGCTTTTATGCAGTGTTTTCATCCGCTTTGTTTTTTCTTTTGTTTCTTCCCCCTTTCGTTTCCAGCCACGTTTGGTTTTGGGTTTTTTGTTTGTTTGTTTGTTTCCCCACTTCTCCTTTGGCATTTTTGACGTGCTGATGTGTTGCGGAGCTCGGCTCCTTGCGGGTGTTGTTAACTGCTTTGTTTTTGATTAATCTCAGCTATCTGGGCAGTGTTGTCGAGACAAGCTTCTCCTCAGCTCAATAGGTAAGGGTGATCCATGTCCGAAAGGATGGCGTGGGGGCTGTCGGAGGGTGGCGGGGAGCGGGGCGTGGAAGGGGCTTTTCCAATCCCATCTCTTCCTTTAAAGGGGAATAAGGAATTGTAAAATACTAGGACAAAACCTTTGCACACATAGTCTCTGTGGCTTTTGGGTTTCCCCACTCACCAGTGCCTCAGGGCTCTCATGGGTTCAGAGAGGCCTACCTATGGTCGGGATACAGGTAGAAAGACTTGGTATGGCTGTGACTTTTGTGGGGGCAAGCCTAGTGAGGAGGAGAGACCGCTCCTCATTCTGTATTGTGTAGGGAGGTGCATGGTCTAGTGGACTGAATGGGGTTGGGAGCCAGGAACATGTAGGTTCTAATCGCAGCTCTGCCACTGACTTGCATGACCTTGGGCAAGTCGCTTCACCTGTCTATGCCTCCAGTTTCCTCCTCTGGCAGTGGGGATAGTAATATGAGTGGCGAGAAATGGTCTGTGAAAGTGTTATATAAATGTTCAGTGCTATTTGAAAATGAAATCTTAAAATACTGGATTTATCATACGGATACAAATAAGGGACTAAGAATACAAAACGGGCACATGCTCAGCAGCACCTAATAGTAGCTCTCTGTTTGACATCAGCTAGCAAACAGTTAGTTAGTTATTTGGGACCATGATCTCATTCCATGAATTCAGTAAAGGGAATCCAATTTCAAAATACTTCTCCAATTTTATTTTAATAGCCGAGGGTTCCCCCCTCGCCTTCATTCCCAAAATTCCTAAATTGTATTAAAGTGGAGGAGTTCTGGGGTTTTTCCTTTTGCAGATTGCAGCAGTGCGCCGCATAGCTTCAGCTCATCAGTGTTAAAGCTTTGTTTTGAACTGTAATAATTCAATTACAATAGAAGTCTCATCTCTCTAAAATTTTCCTCAATGAAACCTTGCAAGTTGGCTTCAAACCTAACCAGGATTACAGTGACTTAAGCAAATCTTGCAAGATTTTTCCAGGAAAATACCTCTTGGAGACTTTCTGGGGGCAGTTTCACAGATGTAGCAAGGTCCTGGAACAGAAACTGAAGACAGAAATAGGAACTTGTTTCCAGACTCCTTTGTAGTGGTTGAGCTTCCTCCTCGTCTTCCGTCCACTGAGTTCTTCAGTGCACTAAGCTTGATTTTACCCACTACTAACTCTGAAGACCAGAAGAGAAGGTCAACTGAAGTGACATGCAGGGCCAATACCAACTGTGATGGCTACCAGTCATGCAGTGTCCCAGGTCTGCTTTTATTTCCACGATCGGAGAGCCTGCATGCACCCACGGAGCAGCAGATTCAGACACTCTCAGCCGCTGATCAAAGGGTGAGAGATCCAGCTCCTAGCCCCCGCGTGGGCCTGCGTGGCGGGATAAGAGACCCACCGAGTGTTGTGTCACAGCTTAGTGAAAGCAGCAAGTGACACTCGAAGGGGTACAACCCTCCTAGCTCTCGCCGAGACGTGTGATGAGGGAGACAGATGGGGATGTCGGGAGGGTGTGTTGCGGGCGGGTGGGAGGGCAATACAGAGCTGGACGTTCAACCAGGGGAGAGAATGAGGTGTCGGAATGGTGGGTCTATCGCACTGAGGCCCATCTGGCTGGCGGGGAGTGCAGAGGGCGACTGACAGAGGGAGCAGGGACTTCTTTACCACTGTGTCCTTTTGGAGCATTGCCCTCATAGCTGCCAACCAAACCGCTTCAGTCCTTTCCGCAGAGCTTCAGAAGCCACTGAGAGAGAGGCCCTCCTTTCGGGGTGTTCTGTTTCGCCCTGGCAACCTTGGAAACTTTCTGCCCCACACCCCACTCCAGGTACCCATGGCAGCCCTGAAGCCTTTTCAATCCTCTTCTTGCACCGATTCCAGGCCGAGATATTCATGCGTGTCTATAAAAGTTTTCCGCAGCAGCCAAGCCACAAAAATGTCCACCGGCAAAGGCCAGGGACTGAAATGCATCTTACTCTGGGACTTGGGTGCAGAACCCATTGTAATCGAACCTGGGTTCACTGACAGGCCCTCCCTCAGCTAGAGGAGGGAGAGAGCCATTATCTCGAATGGGGAAGGCAGAGGGATAATAAATCCTGCACGCTAATAAGAAAGGAATCCCATAAACAGCACAGCCAAGTAATTTCTTTCTGATTTAGGGTTGTAAAATTGTCAGTGGATCAGAGCACTGGAGCTTTATACCAGACTAGCCAGGTTTTATGCCGCAGTAATGAAAGCGGGGAGGGGAGATGTGGTTTACAAGCTCTGTGGTGGTTTACCCATCAGCAGCGGGGCACTGCTAGCAGGTGAATGGGATCTCCTCTGTGGGGATGCATGCAGATCAGGCAGATGGGGGCAAATAGAGGGATACAAGTGACTCTCTGCATGCGGTGTTCATTTATAATCCCCTGACGTGGCTGGAGTGGGAAGGCTTTTGCAATATCTCTTGCTGTGCGAAGGGCAGGCAGGTTTTATTTAAGGGTGTGGGTAATTTTATGCCATGATCCAATTAACTTTCCCCTTTCTTTTAATTGAACCCAACGTGGCCTGAAAGTCTCCTAACGGGGAAGAGTTGGTTCTGTCCTCTCGCTGCGGTAGGAAACCCAAAACCCACAGGGAAGGCAGGCGAGCACCTGTGTTACCTCGGCATCCCAGGCTGTCCAGTGCTGGCAACCCCAGCTCCGCTCCTCCCTTGGGACAGCACAGTGAGCAGCTGGTGTGCAAAGCTTCTGGTGCCTCCTAGGAGCAAGTGGCAAAGCCATGTCCATCCCATGGGGGAGGGAGCTGCCCCACCCCCAGCGTGGGGGGGACGACGACTCCTCGCGTTGAGTCGGAAACGAGTAGGTTCCCCTTTAAAGACCGTCCGTGTGCTGATCCTCTGCATGTGTTTCATAGCCACTCTCGCTTGGAGAAGTTGAGTCCTCTTGTCTGAGTGGTTTTGTTTTTTTGTTTGTTCGTTGGTTTTATTTTCTCACTCCTGATTTCATTTATCTTTTTTCCCCTGCTGTGATCTTTTTTCTTCCTGTCCTCTCCTCTCCTCTCCCACCCCTCTTTTCCTCTCCTTTCTCCCTTGTTCCTCTCCTGTCAGCATGGTGAAGTCCGTTGTGTAGATGAGTTGTGCCGTCTGCAGACCTGTAGACGGGATGCCCGCTGTTATCCGCTCCTTTTTATCTCATTGCGGTGGGGGTGGCTTGGTAGCAGCTCTGTGGAAAGGGAGTGACTTCTGTGTTTTTCTAGCATCTTTGATTTTGAAGGATCCTAAGCCGATCCCAAGTGATATACCCACAGCAGCCTCTGGGTTGGAGGCAGCAATCAATTCCGCACAAGACTGGAGGGGAAGAGGAAACTCCTACTCCTAAGAAAAGTCTCATGGGATCTTTAGTGCCATGCAGCACACAACGGATCTTAGCTTGTAATATTTCCTTGCATGAAAGAACCCATGTATATCAATGGAGTTTATAATCTTGGAAGGGTGAAGGATGGAGTAAACCTAGCCAGGATTTGAACCTGTGGGATATAGGCTGTCTAGATAGTTTCTCAGACTGGACCTTTAGATGCCAAGCAGTTGCCTAAATTCTCTGCCTGTTTGCTCAAGGGAAGAGAGGCAGGGAAGATGTGTGGGGAGGGAAAACTTTTTTTAAATCGCACCCTGGGGTCTTCCTGCCTCTTCTTATGACTTGGCTTCCCATTCTGGTGGAGGTGGGTTGCAGTTCTGTCCTGGGCTTTGTCTGCTACTCTTCTAACCTCCGACACGTAAAGGCATTTGAAGAAGAGCAACAGAGATTCTTTGCTGGGTTGGACTAGTAGAACTGCTCTCTTAGCCTAGGGATAAAGCCCTTCTTGCTATGGATACTGGAGACTCTTGTTTCAGCTCCACTGAGGAGG
This sequence comes from Eretmochelys imbricata, assembly GCF_965152235.1. Taxonomy (NCBI): domain Eukaryota; kingdom Metazoa; phylum Chordata; order Testudines; family Cheloniidae; genus Eretmochelys; species Eretmochelys imbricata. The sequence continues at coordinate 10,609,442 of NC_135593.1, read as the reverse complement.
AGTGGCGAGGCGTGCAAGCTTTGTTAACTCGCTCTTCTAGATATTGCCCTTTGCACACTCAGGAGCTGGCTGCTTTGTGCACTCCCTCAATAACGGTGAGGCACCTTCAGTAACTTTCTGTCCATATGGTTCTGACTCATGCTCATCGGGAAGTGTGGTAAATTGAAGACCAGGAGAATGTCTCCATTAGTTCTTCTGACCCAAACCTGATGCTTTGCAGAGTCTGGGATCTGAGTTCACTTCGGAACCTTGTAGAAAGTACCTGCTGCATTTTTAAAGCTACCTTCAGTGCTTCAGAGTGAATGAGTGCAGGGACAGGTTCCTTTGCATCACACATGGTGTATTCTGGATGGTCTTTTTGCATAGGCTGCTGCCCAAAACACTACAGAAGGGGCAGGAGGCATGAGAGGTCTTTTGCCAGTCTTGGAAACAACCACAACAGGAGAGTTGGAGTTGACTGCAGAAATAAAGGGTGGCAGAGAGGCTCTAAATCTGTTGGCGAGTAGCTGTCCTTTCCTCTGCTATTGTCCACTCTTTACATCTACGACGCCTGAGGTCAAACTCTATTTATGGTGAAATATGGGTTTAGTGTGCTCGCGATGTGTGGCTGGAAATGAAGGAGTGGGGAGTCCTATTTTAGAGAACAAATGGAAATGAGTTTGATGGCGTTTCATGCTAATGTCTAGTGGGCATTTTTCTAGCATCGTAAATGTCACAGTTGCTGATATCTTCTTTGAAGAGGCACATGGAGAAATGGCAGGGGCTGCTACAGGTCAAGGCCGAGCGATATCGCTATAATTGTGTGGCAGTGGGGACCAGCAGCAGACTAGGTGCTGCAGGTTAGAACTGTTTCTCGGTTCAGGACTGAAAGCGCAGGAGCTGTTGGGCTGGAGTAACAGGGGTCAGTCTTGGTCAGGACTGAGTTCCATTGTCAGAACCATTTGGAGAAGTTCACTCCGTACCTGCCTGCATATAGCAGCCACACACTTGCTTGTATCCCATTGATCTAAAACTGAAAACTCTCTCAGTAAAATAAGGCATGGAGTAATGTGTGCGCAAGCTGGGTGCAGAGGAGGGCAACCGCTAGCCTTGTCGGTACCAGTTGGTGTTCAGCAGCACAACATAATGTGCGGCTCATCAGAGAACACCAAATAGAAAAATGTTACGGGAGCACGAGCTTCTAAAATGAAGCTATAACCCTGCATTCACCATTGGAGGCAAACGTTGGCTTACTGAAAGGAATTGAACTGTCGTCCCTTCGCTTTTACGCATCCTAATTCTAGTCCATCCGAGGAGGGTGAAATTCTCACTTGGCTCCAACAGGAGGGAATTGTGGCTTGTCTAAAAAGGTGTTTTGTCCTCTGCTGAAGTTAATGCCGCCTGCTTTGTGGGGAGTTCCAGCTATTCCATCAGAGATGGTCCTGAGGATCTGTCTCTTGGCACATTAGTCAAATCTTGATGTCTATGCTTGAGCGGTGAATATGAAAGGGGCTGTTCTATACCCTAAATCTTATGGCGTTAGTTGCATCTGCTGGTCCCCAGCTGCTCAGTCAAATTGCTCATTATGTTCCATATGCTTCTCAGTGCTGTTAGCAAAATCAAGAAACTTTGCCAGTCATATCAGTGTCTTTAAACACGTTGGAAGTCACCAGCCTGCAGTATTCTAGCAAAGCACCAACTGCTACAAAAGTCCGTTCCCATGTCAGCTTGTCTTGTCCCAGCGTAAAGTCTCACCATGCCACTGTGGCCTTAACACCAAAATGCAATGAGGGACGTAGCATTGAGTTATGGGAAGCCCGGTTCTGTATATATTAAATACTCAGGGAGTTCCCTCCTAGAACAAATGTCAACTACAATGAGATGCTACCAGCTGAACAGGATGAAAATAAACAATAATCTCCACATCCAGATTTTTCATAGCTAAATGGATGGAATACCCTGAATTCGGCCCACAGATACCTAACTCCTCTGTGATGTCTTTTATCATGGAATATTGCAATACTTTAAGCCTCACAAAACCCCATGTGCGGTGGGTATTATCTTTATTTTGCAGATGGGGAAATGGAGACACATTGAGGGATAAGTTACTTGGCCAAGCTCTTGCAGTGACTGAGCAGAGAACAGAATCCAAGTATCTACTCCAACCTCCCCCCCCCTTCTTTCAGTGCTCCCCAGACCCATTCAGCACCAGACTGATGTGATTGCGACCAGGGATTGGGTTTCATGTGTCTTGCAAGTTCTTGTGTTTTGCAAGGACCCATGCAATTTCCGGCGTCTTAAATTCAGGGTTAAAGCCTAAGCCTTAACCTAACTGAGAGTGTGTGTGTGTTTTTTGTAGTTTGCTTTTCTCTTTGAGCATTGAAATGAAGGACAAATCCTCCTCTTCCTGACCTGCTGTTGGGTCAGAGGCTGGTTTCTTGATTAATACTCCACATTGTACAGAAAGAGCCTTCTACGTATTGGATTTATCTCTGGGAAGGCTCCAAATGACCGGATGGCCGCTAGAGTATCTGACAGTGGCATCTGACAGTGAAAGAGAGCTGCTTTGGTTTATGGCCATTTACAGTGCGGATTCCCCACAGACAGTCAGGCAAACCTTTCATATTTTCTCCATAGATGGCACTTTTATCTGTGGGAAAAGCACTGGCTAATGTAATCGTTGTCTTTGTCCAAATCTTCTGCTGCTCCAGCCTGCCCTATTGGCTCTCTCCATCTCTTTATATGGGAAAACTAGAATTCTTCCACTTCTTTACCGTAGGCTGCCCTGCAGCAGGCATGTAATGTGAGTTTTGCCTCTGAACATGTCGTCTTCCATCAACCCCACACTTATCGGTTCCATCTCGGTTTCTTCTGCTGCCTTGAAGATGAGCACAGGAGAGTCCATGGGAGCGAATGAGAATCCCAGTGTGCTGGACTACTCTTGATTAGTCTCAAATGCAGTGAAGTGTGAACAGAAGACCAGCTCCGATTTGGGTTCAGATTAACCCATGCAGGGAAGTGTTACTGAAATGTACATGAGCTGACACATAGACACCCCATTCTTGCTCCCATTGCCCAGTTTCTCTTTCTTTGAACCCTCAAGTTGATGGGTGAAAGGTGTAAGTGCAGTATTCCTTGCTGGTGCTAACTCTTTGAAACTGCCACCCGGCAAAGAATTGTTGCCTTTATTTTCCTCTTTCTCTCAGGAAATGTTACGAGCTACCCCTCTCTTAGCAGGTGTTTTGAGACGATTTGATCAGTGGTCTCCAGTGAGTGAGTAGTGATACCAAAAGAACATCTCCTCTGACTTGGAAAGGTGTGACAGAGGGAGGGGGAATGTACTGGAGGCTCGGTGGATTAAATCTGTCCTTTCATCTCAGGAGAGCTGGGTTTGAGTATTGGCTTGATCTCACAGCGAAAACTACTTTGTGGACCTGGCCTACTCACTTTTATGTGAAAACTTGAGAATATATAGTAGGACAGACTTCATCCTGAGGGAATGCTTTTCCTATACTCACCTGGCCCCAGTGTCCTGTCTTCCAATATCTAGTCAGGGAAGGACTAGCAGCCTGGAAAGAAATGCACAAAAAAACCTTTATGCAAAGAGCCCATTTCCCATGCACCAAACTCTAGAGAAAACATTGACCTTGTAACAGGCTTTGGTGGAAGAATAAACCAGACGGAGAATAAATCCGTGAAATGGGCTGGGGAAACTTGCACTACTGAACCCCTGAATGAAAATCCCGTTGTAGGAAATAGAGATCTGCCCCTGCCGCCCCTCCCCCCCAGTGATAAAATCTTGTAACTACTTTAATTTCAAAGTCATGGTATGTCTTATTCTACTGGGGAAGAAAATCAGAACCCTGGCATCTATCCTCAGTTCTTACTTTATGGTGTGTGTTGTGGCCCAGAGCTGTGATCCTGGAAGGGGGTACCAACTTGCCAGCCCCAAAAATGCTGGCTTGTAAACTCTGTGTGTTTCTGTTTGCCATTTGGTCCCTGTTTTTGCTGTGGGGCTGGGGAAGGGAAGGGTCACTGCTTGTAGTCTGTCTGGGCCACTGTTGCCTTAGCCGGTGGCGCGCACAGCGGTAACATGAGTGCCGCTGTCCTGTTACCATACGCCTTTTGCTTTCTCTTTCTTTAAAGGGGTTTGACGCGGGTTCCCAGAAGTGCCTTGCCGGACATAGGATCTGCCCATCGCTACCTACTTTAATGGTTTTGAAATTACAGAAACAAATGCATTTTTAAGACGTGAGCCTCGGTACCGGTTGTCTTACAGCGTGGCTCTTCCAATTCCTCCACAGCGTAGCCATCAGCAGGCATTTGATTCTGTCCACAGGAACAACCAGGGCTGGAGCCTAACACCTCTCTCTAAACTTTGCCAGTTTCTGCCTGACCTACGCTCATCCATGGTATGAGAGGGAGGGAAACAGTGGACAGGGAAGTGTGTGTGTGTGTGCGTGTGTGTGTGGGGGGATGGGGAACTACAGCTGTCCCAAAGGCAGTGAGTAGATGGTGTCATGTTTCCACCAGCATCGTATTTAGCTCCAGTGCAGCCGGCTGACCTTATTCCATCGGCCCAGGGTTTCTCACATTTTCCTTTCCATGGCAGAGGATGACCGGTCCCTCCCCACCCGAGATCTCTTCTGGCTGGAGTGTGACAGGGGGCCACTGATGGCACGTGTCTGCTTTTCCTTTCTAGAGAACGTCCATCTCCATCCCGGAACGCTGCTGCACCTGAGAGGCTCGAAGCTCTGAAATACCAGCGGATAAAGAAGCCCAAAAAGTCATCCAAGGGCTCCTCAAAATCCAGAAAACAATCCAGTGAGTGTGAGGATCACAAGACTCCCCACTAGTCTCCCTGTCCATCCTCCGTTTGAGGCCTGGGTGCAACGCTCATTAAAGTCTCTGACTCTAATGGGAGTTGACTCAGGCCGGTGGACTGTAGGTCTCTGTTTGAGCTACTATAAAACCTGTGTTTTATTCTCTTGCTCAACTATTCCTTATAAAGGAAGCCGGCTCTTTTTCCACGAGGCCACCAGGGCTTCCTAGCTCCTTTCAGCTGTAAAATGGAAGGCCCCATCTCCTAGTTTTTGGTTTTTTTTATTTTCCTTGGGATGTTACTCCAGATCTTAGTCCAGAAGAGGAAGGGGATAACTTCCCTTTGTAGTCCTGAAACTAGCTGGAGAGCCCTGGAATGACCCTTCTTCCAATGCCTTTAGTGGCTCTCTATCCATTTAAATTCAAGATCCTCCTACATCTCTCCACCTACATCTCTGCTGTCATTTCCTCCTGCTCCTTCTCCAGCCCCCATCTTCTCCTCAGGTCCTCTTCCCTTTGTCTCCTCCTCCCCCGCCAAGCTATGTGCCTTCTCTCGCACTGTCCCCTACACTTAGAACAACCTTCCTCTTCCTATCCTATATCAAATCCCTCCAAAAATCCTCCTCACTCAGCTGAGCATCCTGTGTTAACCTTCTCCCCAGCCAAACCACCGAGGCTGGTACGTTGTCCTGACTTAGACTGTGAGCTTCCCAGGGCCGGGCCCAGGCATTTGTTTCACACGCTCTGTAAAGCACCACATCAGCTCGTGGCATTGTTATAGGTAACTAATCCTCTTTATCTCTTGTCCTCCTCCTTCTCTCTCCCTCTTCAGATGGTTCTGCCTCCCAGGTTCAGCACCTTCCCAACTCTCAGGTACTGTCGCCTGACGAAGCGGTCTCCCTCCGCAAAAAGAAGAGACACTCTCGTCAGGATCCCTTCGCTCGCCTCTCCGCATTGAAGGATGACCTTTGCCACCGGCAGCTCCCTGAGGACCAGACAGCTATTCTCAACAGCGTGGACCACGATGATTCTGGCGGGCATGCCACCTTACTTTAGCGTAGCACCAACCAGCGAAGGTTCAAAGGTGGGGGGGAGGAGGGAGAGGAGATCTCATGAGCTACAGACGCGTGTGGGGAGAGATGGGGTGTGAGCGTCAGCCTGGGTTCTCATACCAACAAGCTGAATGTGCAAAAGCGATCGTATTGCACTGGGTGCACACAGTCTGTTTGGTATCACATCCAGGAAACCCAGCATCCAGTCTTTGCCCACTGGGAGAGGCTCTCCCTTTCATAGGACACCTTCCATTTAGTGCGGATTGTGGGGTGGGGTGGGAGGGAGGAATATCCTAAATTAGAGGGATGGAGGGAAAAATACCCTAGCCTCACCCACCCCCTGCCATTTGGAACAGGAAAAGGTGAGATTGGGGCTTGCAGGGCTCAGAGTGAGAGGGATTCAAACTTAGTGTTGTCATAAGAGTCTGTTGTTCCTCGAATCCCCCTCTCTCTGCTACGGCTTCAGTTTTATGAGTGCTGGAAGAAGGATGAGATTTTACATCTTGGTTTCCAAAAGTTTTATGTATAGATTTAAAAAAAAAATCATAGATGCAGTTTGCAGTGTATATTTATACAGTGTGTATTTAGGTAGGAACATGGAAGTAAGCAAATGGCCTGAACTCACAGGAATCATTTGGATTCCACAGAAAACAATGAAATGACACACAACAATCCAGATTGGAACCGATGACCCAGTTAATCTGATTATTTTAGAATAAAGCATTACAAAATTATCCCAGAAAACTTTACCCGTGGAAAATCTCATTGCCTCTCCAACTTTTGGCCAAAGGATGATGGATAACAAAAACACAAATTATATTTTACTTCCGTCCAAAACCCTCCCCCAAAACTCCAGGATAAGTAGATGTGTGAAATCTTGCAAGGTCACACACAAGCGCACTCTCAAAACTTGTTAATTTTAAGGTAACATCTCTTTGCAAACCTGCAAGGATGGGGGTGGAGGGTGGAATTTAAATCCGAGGATCTTCAGTCTCAAACGAGGCTTTTGTCAATGTTGAGGAGGGGGTTTAGATTGTCAATTTATTGTTATTCTTAGTGATGTTCCGTAGTTCACTTTGTAAGATTAATGAAGTCTTCGAATACAAGAGCTCACAACAGGAGTGTTTACGGTCTTTAAGCTTTGCTGCCGAGTGAGGAGAGAGCTTGGACTTTTTTTCTGTGTGGAATGTGAATGGAAATGGTTCTGCTGGCGCACCCCACCAAAAAGCCCTGGCTGGGATGATTTAGTTGGGGATTGGTCCTGCTTTGAGCAGGGGATTGGACTAGATGACCTCCTGAAGTCCCTTCCAACCCTGATATTCTATGATTCTATGAACTTCAGTCTGCATCTTCCAATCTGTTGCCCCACTGATGGATGTGAACCAGGCAAACACAACAACGCCTGAGAAAAGGCTTTTGGAAGGTAACTTTTGGTCCCCAGAGCTGAATAACTGCTTCTAGCTGCAAGCAGTAGAAACAAATTCCGTCACCTTGCATCAATTCTAAATATGTTGCTGATATGTCCCCTCCCCTGTTCCACCTCCGCCCCAGTTTTAGAATGAATGTGATGCATTGGGTTTTAACACTCCCAGGATTCAGTCTGAGGAGTTACGTTGTCATCCTTTTACCAATGCCATTCCAGCTCTTCGCCAGAGTGTATTTTTGATTCAGATTAGTTGAAGACCGATTCACATGTCCATCAGTTTCTCTCTGGATTGCATAGGTCTATATACGAGCGGCAGCTCTGGTGTAGTGAATGGAATGTGAGGCTAGGAGTCAGGATCCCTGGGGTGTCTTCCTGGTTCTGCCACTGACTCATTGTGTGGCCTTGGGCAAGTCACTTAACCACTCTGTGCCTCAGGTTCCTCATCTGTAAAATGGAGATAATGATACTTAAGCTCCTTTGTAAAGCACCTAGAAGTCTACAGATGGAAAGTGCTATATAAATGCTAGGTATTATTATATTCCAATATTGAAAAATATTTAGATACTTTCTAAGTGGCAAGATCAAACAGTACATCCAGGTCTTTGTGTATTTCATCCCTTGTGCTGGAGTGTGAAGATGGTAGCCTGCCTGGGAATAAAACAGTTACGCTTTTTAAAGTATTTCATGTGGGTGTTTTTTTGCTTTAAGTGAATTCAGGATGTAGAAACAGTCTCAGGTGAATCCTGGGAGGACCTAGGTACTTCTTTGCACAGAATCTCCACAGCCCAGGCCTTTCACTTGCATACTTCCCAAGGTGGGTGGGTGTGTGTGTGTGTCTGTGTTTGGTTTTTTAAGTGGGATGGCCACAACACTTTCACCAGTCTTGCTGTGGTGAACACGTGCTTTGACTATTTACTTGCTAATGGTTGAACCTCAAAGGGCTCAGTGGCTGGACGAGGCATCCAAGAGTTTCAGATGCTTTGTAAAAATGAACAGTTTAGATCAAGCAATATCAGTGAGTCAAGTGGCTGGGTGAAATTTAAAAATTTCACCAAGAAGTATCCCAGGAAGACTTTTATGAAGGTTTTTGTTTCCAGTCACATCAGATGTTCAGAAACCACAATAATAATAAAAATGGGTAAACTCTTTCAAACATCAAAATCCTGATTAGGCTCCAACCACATCAGAGAGAGCTCTGTGATAAACAGTGGTATTTTTTTCCAACTTAAAGAATTCCATCCAACAGGAGACAGATTTGCTCACAAGGGAGAGGAGGGTACTCTGCGTAAAATCTGAATCTCGAGCAGGGATTGGGGCATTTTGGCAAGCATACCGTTGATGGCCCTGGCTAGGTGAGAAACCAACTTTGCCTGTGGCCTGAATGAGTATTTCTTTCTGTACTTTTAAGGATTGCCCTAGGCTCCACTAGGACCTGGATTGGATTTCATGTCACTTGCACACTAGGTGTAAAAACTGAGCCCATATGACATCAGCTCACAGACATTAGTGCCAGATTGAAAAACAGAAACTGATTTCTAGCCCTGGTCCAACAGGCCAGCTGTTTTTTTAAAAAAGACGTTTTCTCAATGGGGAAGGAAGCAGTTAGCAGTAGGTACCGTCTCAAAATTTTCCAGGAACCTCTGCCTTCAAGGTTCCCAATCTGTCGGTGTGTCCTCACGCACGCTAATGTCACAAGACTCTGGACCCCCTCCCGTCTGTGGCACAGAGGTAGGCTGTTTTACTACTGCTTCCAATCTCTAGGTGAAATTGGTCCCTGTGCAGAGGGGGTAGCACAATGTCTACGCACCACTTAAGTCTCTCTGAAGCTCTATTTTGGTGAGGTGCATAGGCCTTCTGCTGACTCTCTGTACAGAGCAAACTTCACTTCACTTTCAAAGACCCTTCTTTCTTCTGCTCTTGCTTTGTAACCGTCCATGCAGGATGTTTACTTTTTGAGCATTTTCTGGGCTATTCGTGGTAGCTCTTCATATTAACAGGGCAGTATCTTGGGTCTCTTGGGATGACTGTCTCCTCAAGGCCCTCTCACTGTTCTGATGTACGTAGCCCTAGATGACTTAGATGCAGGGCTGACTGGCAGAATATGTCAGCTCACTTGGTCCGTCTTCTACAGGTTTGTTTCTTTTGCAGACACTTTGAGCAGAGAGCCCCCTGCTTTCCAGGGCCTTCAACTGTTAGCGACTGGAGCTGCCGCCCTCTCTGTCTCTTTCAGCTCTGTGAGCCATATAGAACCCAGGAAAGGGAAATCCAGCCAGTGAGCCTCTTAGAAGCATCTTTCCTTTTTCAAACTATTCTTCAGCCTTTACAGCTGCCTCCTCCCCATCTCCTTTACCTTAGTTACTATTGTGGTTCATGTTTGGGGAAGAGGGAGATGCCGGGCACGAAGGGAGAAAATATTGGCTCCCTTCAACCATAGCAAATGTGGCCTGTGCTCCGGCAAACGGCCTCTCCCCTCATTGTGGAAACTGCTTTCACAACCGTCTGGCTTTGATGGCCTTCACAAGCGGGTTTTCTTTTCACCTTGGCAACCTGGGACATTTGAGCTGTGCCAAAGGATGCCAAGCCTTCTCCCGTTTCCGCCCTGTTGAAAACCTTTTGCCTTTTTCTTGGTCAGCTGCAAACACAGCTTTTTATTTAACCTGGCAGAAAAATTCCTGGGTTGAATCCCCTTTTTGTAAAGCTGTCCTGGCTGGAAATTTTTGCTGTTTCATTAGCAAAATTATGGCCACTCCCCATGGAAATACAGCCCTTTTTATTGGTTTCCCTGGAAATCCCAGGCAACACCGAAAAACCCACTTTCACGGGACCTGTGGGGCACCACCAACAGTAGGAATGTTTTTCATCTGGCTCCACCGAGCGCTCCTGCTTTGTCAAGCATGTAAATACCACAAGATCATAACATCAAATCCATCGATGCTTGCACCTTTTTGGGAAGTTGGTTTTCCTACTGTGTAGAATATTTCTGTGTAAGAATTCTCCCCATCGTAATCCTTCAGCTCCTTTTCCACATAATCTCAGTTGCCAGATGTTTTTACAAGACAACTTTTCCTGTTGCAGCTAGGTGTGGTGGTTTGAGGACATGGGCAGCAATGTGTGGGGGGTGGGAGTGCAGGTGCACTGCTATAATTTCTGCAGCTCAACAGTGAAGTGGTACCGCAGATGTATACTGTGAGTAGCAGCCGTGTAAGTACAAAATCAACTGACTGAAGCAGAAAAAGTTTGATTGACTTGAATAGTAGTATTTAAATCTGACTATACCCTAGACTTCCTTTTAAAACTGAGGGAGGGAGGAGCCAAGCAGAACTTCCTCCCTCACTATGTTTTGTTAAGCAAATGTATATTGTCTCCCAGGATTGCCCCTGGATGCCCTGATGTAAAAGTTTTCTCTGCAAAGGGCTAGTTGTTGCACTCTGAGAAAAGAGGAGAACTGACTAAACTGCGCTGTCAAAGTTTGGAGGGTTCCCCTGACCTCATCAGAGCGCAGGCTTTGTATGGCATTCCAGCTAGCCCTGCAGATTTGTTTTGAAAAAATTAGGCCCAACTCTTTGAAACTCAGATTTGCCTTGCAAATCTATTCTTTGTTCAGAACGTCTTATGTTTATAAGCAACGTGTACTGGTGTGAGGAGGGAGACTTAGTAAGTGGATTTGGGTGTTAATACCTGCATGTAAAGTAGGCACTTGAAGAAAAATGATTTTGCAGTTAAGGTACCGGACTGGAATTCGAGAGACTTGGCTTCTGTTCCCAGCTCTGCCATCGACTGTGAGAGCTTGAGTGAGTGACTTAATGTCTTTGTGCCTCAGTTTCCCTGCCTGTAAAATAAAGTAGGATTGTTATCCCAATCTCAAGGAGGAGCGATGAGGCTTAGTTATTAATGTTTGTTTTATGATTTGAGACCTTCAGATGGAAAAGGCTATGACCTGTGTGGTCATGTTATGTATAGATACCATGGTATCTGGAGGCTATTATAAATTCACAGGATAGAAGTGCAGTGTATTTCTTCTCAGATGTCTAAATATGCTTTGTGAGTGCTGACCTATACCTGTCAGATGCTGCCCCAGATGCAGAATTGAGCACCTTGTCTTTAACTCCCAGATTTCTTGGCTCTTCTTTTCACTAATCCAGGAAGTCCCGGTGGTGGGAATCCATGATAACTTTTCCAGTGTATGGAGTTTGCTACCTGAACAGCAACTGGAATACCTCCTTGGTCACTTACTTCCATTCTCCTGTTGTGAGTTTTGAAGGCTGTTCTCAGTATGTTGAAGGCACTATGTCTGCTTGTGGTGTCTCAGTTTATCTCCACGGCACTGGACTGTGATTCAGCCGTACTTTCAGGGAGAATTGGAGACGACGATCCTGTTTCTCGTTTGGTGTGGAGGAAAAGCTGAGTCAGACATGCATGCAAATCGCAGGGAGTTGTGTGGTGATAGCTACTGAACTGCATTTGTAATGTAGGCTTGGTAAGTGAAGTTATCACCTTATTAAATGGAACTGAAAGGCCTGGTTTGAGCATGCGACTGGGTGCCAGGAGTTCTATTCCCATCTCTGCCACTGGCTCAGTCTGTGGCCTTGGGCAGGTCACTTCACTTCTCTGCTTCAGTTTCTCCATCTGTAAAGTGGGGACAATAATATTAATTTACCTACCTCACAGGAGTGTCGTGAGGATTCATTAGTTACTATTAGTAAATCCCTTTGAGGATAAGATGCACTAAAAATGCATATTTGATGGGGCTGGCCAGGGAGGGCTGAAGGACAGTCCACCAGTGCCGCTCCTAAGTCTGCCAGAGGGTCATTCTCTCCTCCTCCTCCTCCTCCTGTTCCAGCCGCTATCAGCTTGACAGAGAGGCCAAACTGTAGTCCCAAATGCAAACTTCCTCCAAACACTTGATCCAAACCTGCTTCTTAGCGGTTAATATCATTTGTGATGGGGACAGCATTTCCGATATCTTACTGCTTTAATCCTTTTTTTTTTTTTTTTTAAACGAGCAGTTTCACTCATGGGTTTTAGGTGAAAAGCTAGACGTTTGGATGGACACTGAAATATTCCAGGTTTAGTCGGATTTATTGTTTTGGAACAATTAGCTAGGCCTTGTCCACATGAGAGAGTTGGCACAGCTATAACTTGAGTCAGATTTTAAAATGATGTAGTTGAAATAGTGCAAAAGTTGGACACTCATATTTTGGGTTAAGAGTGGCTTATTTTCATTTAGTTAAACCTGCTTCTAATGGTTTTAAACAAAACTAAAATAAGTCTCCGGTTTAACTAGATCACTTTGAATTCTCACCTAAAATTATACCAATGTAACTTTCTCATGTAGACAAAGCTTTAAGGCGCTCTTAAACTGAAATAAGTGTGTTCACACAAGGGGAGTTGCATCCATTTAACTGAATAGGTTTGTACAAGTTTCTTGTGTAAATTTGGCCCTAGATTTATTTATGTGCATTTTTATCTCTCCTGTTCATTTGTATTACAGACGTGGAGCAGGATTTTTCCAACTTAGTACAACATATTAAGAAGGTGCAGGATTCTCTGGGCAATAAGCAAAAATCATGGCATTTGTTCAGGGACACTCGTGTGGATGCAAAATTCTTAAAGAAATCGGATTTCAGAGGCCGTAAAGGGTGAGATTCTGGTCCCTGATGCACTGGTGTAAATTTGGAGACCCTCCATTAACTTCAGTAAACAATCTAACTAAAAACAAACTTATCCTAAAAAAGGTACATTTGGGAAACGATCCCTGTTTGTTGAGGTCTAATGACAGTCTCATAAAAGCAGAAGCTGGATTTTAATAAATAGTGCCAAAGAGTTAATTGATGGATATCTAATGAATATGTAGTGCACAGCTTAATGTCTTGTCTGAGCTGTCCTGAGCCGCACCACTGTAGCGGCTGTGGTGTTAGTGTGAGGGATTAGTGAACACGCCTACGCGGGGACGTGGCATCTCCTAAAGAGGTTCACATTAGTCCCCGCAGTAAATATATGTGGGGACATCCATCTCTTCTGTAAATCCGCTGCAGTCAGTGCTGTTACCCCAGGGGTAAATATGGCCTGTTCTCCAGACTTGGGTGTATTTTATGCCCGGTGACTTTGCTTTCATTCTGAACTTGCTCTTTATTTGAGAGACAAACCATTTTTAGAATTGCTGCTTATTGTTGAGGAAGGAGGAGAGAGAGAAGTCCCTCTTGGGCTTTAAGGGGTCAGAAAGGCTAAGGAGGGGTTTGGATGGAGAGAGCATGGACGTGGTTAGTTTTCTCCAGCACAGGTTTGTCCTTGTCCAATGGCTTCTGGACAAGATGACTTCATTTGAGTCCAATGCTGCTGCTGTTGTTTTAAAATCCCTCCTTGGACAGCAGCCGCCTGAGTGGATTGTTTGGGGTTTTAGAAAACTAATTTTTGTTACAATTGCTAGAATTTGTATTTCTTCAACTTTTTTGTCCTATGTCCCCACGAGGTAGCTGAGATCCCCCCCCCCGGATCGCTGGCTGTCCCAGCATTCAGGGACAGGACCTCCAGTGGCCCAGCTTAGTATTCCCTCCTCATGAATGGTTATTGGAGTCCCTCCATAATGAGTTTTCAGACATTACTATATTAGCTGGGTCAGTTTTTTGGTGATCGTTTCATTTGTTTTTCTATTTGCCCTTCCGTTTGGGTGGTGGAAGCTTTCACTGAGCAATGTAGGGCCGGGAGCCAGGCCGATTATCCCAATTTAGGATGATTAATTTTGGAATTAATTTTTCCTGGTGATCACTAGTGCAGAAATCCAACACTTCTGGCCTGACAGTCCAGATAGGAGAGGCAAAAACTAGTAAAACTTTCTGGCTCATATTTAGCAGATGCTCTCTGTAGCAGGTTGGGTGGCTCCCTCTATCTGCCCTTTTATCAAAATGCTGAAGGCTCATAAGCACTACAGTGATGTAAATAATAATAAGCTCTTTGATTTGGCAGCTGCTGTTGGTGCAGTGGATTTTAATGGTCAATGTTAGCTGCTGGGAAACATAACTAACCCCAGCCCAGATCGATGGCTGTCCATTGCTTTTGGATAGGAGTCATCAGCAAAATGAGGCAGTATCACCCTCTCTGCAATACGAAGTCTGCCAGTACACAGTGCACAGGATAAGGATGAAGGTACACATAGGTGACTTTTCCCTTTTTGTTTTAGTGGTAGGCTAGAACCAAATCCATGGATCTAAACACGTCTGAACTTCGAGAAGTTTGGATCCAAGTCCAAACTCGATGGCTCAGGCCCGTCTCTACTTGGATTTGGAGGCTGCAGAAGTAGTTTTCTAGTGAGGATGGACCATCAACTCCAACTTACTCTATTTCCTCACTTTCTGTGAACCTCTTGGGGTTCACCAGTCACTCCAGCCTGGAGCTGGCAGTTGATCCTTCTATAGAAAGGAACATTTCTGAAGAACTGAAAGAGATGTACATAAGCGCTATATAAATAGGTAGAGAAACATAAGAGAAGAGGTAGATGTAGACGCACAGAATTCTGATATATTTGCATGTAAAGGGGATGTTGAGGGTGATGGGTATGAGGTGGGGTTGGGGAGAAAGTGAGGGAGGGAGAGAAGGGGATAGAAGCAATCAGACTCTAGGCAGGATATAGGAACAGAGACAGGCATGGAGCACCCCTCCCAGCTACTCCCCATTATGAGGGCCTGACCTTCATTTTGTTCCTCTGTCCCCACATCAGGACCTGCTTCTTTTTTCCTCTCTAACCATTGCAAATAATTTAAATCACCGAATCATGGAACCAAGATGGCAGCAATGGGATGCATTCAAGCTAGCCGGCCCAAGGAGCGGAGAGGGGAGCTGCGTGAAAAAGGTGTTTAGCCCAGGCCCTGTCTGGACTGGGAAGGAACTGAGGCTTAGCGGAGAGGAGCAGCCTCTTGTACTGGAGCTAAAAGTCAGTGGGCCCTGGGCCCCATGAGGCACCAGTTTCTATGGGGTCCACAGAGACCTACATCTTCACTTGCTGTTTTGGGTCTTGGCCTTGTGTGTATGGACTCAGGCGGGGGAGAGGGCCACTGAACGGTGAGCTGGGGAGTGAGCGGGACAAGTCGGTGGCTGCTCAGGCAGTGTCGGTTTCCTCACAGACACATGATAGTTTTGAGGCCCATGAAGTGATCCCAGCAGGACAGAGTCCCAGGGACATTGGGCTGAGATGTGGGCTGAAAGGGTTCTCGCTTGTTTGCTACCTAGCATCTGAACTGAGGGCGATTTTGAAGCACAGAACACCCACAGCATTTACTGTGCAATCCTCAGAGACCTCGTAACTACATCTCAGCGTGACCAGGAACAATATGTGCAAGAAACTGATTACTTGTGCCACCAGTCTCTCCGTGTGGCTGCTGGACAGTCGACTGTCAGCGCGGTTTCCCACTTGGCAATACAAAATGGTAGCTTGTTTCAGTATCGGCTCTTAGCAGAGGAGTTGGGTTGGCTTTGCTTCCTGTAGGCTGGCAAGGGCTACACTCTTCCAGCAGGGCTGTGAACTGCCACTGGTGGCCAAGCCAATGCCCCAGGAGGCCTCAGGATATCTTTGAAAGCAGCCTGTCCTGCTTTGTGATGCATGCATGCACGTATGCAGATGAACATGGTGCGCACGGTCAGGATCCGTGTGCTTGCGTGAAAATGGATGCATGTCTGTATGACTAACCCCAGTGTGTGCATGTGTGGGGGTGATGTTTGCAGTGTTAGATATACTTACACAGTACAAGGAGAATTGAGACTATCTTGCTGCCAGCCACACACTAAGATCTGAGTTTGCTCCCTGTGATGTGCACTGGAGTCATTTGTCAGGAAGTGTGTTGTGGTGAGGGAGTGGTAATGAATAATAGTGCTGTTGTCACTGTTTTGATGTCCATTTAATGGAGAACAAGAGCCGAATTCTGATCTTGGTCTGTGTTTACACTAGTGTAACTCCATTGACTTGACTGGAGTTACTCCAGTCTGTGTGAGAACAGGTTTCCAGGGGTTCAGTAACCAGGTGCAACTCCCATTGACTTCAGTGAACTTACACTTGCTTATACCACATTTCCACATCTCTGCTTATGTGGTCTACTGACTATCTTACATCCTTGGGTGGAGGGCCTGCATCTGAGCAGCTCTCAAACTGGACTGCCAAAATTGCCTGGCACAGGGAGTGCTGTAGACGGGAAGCATGTAGATGTCTGGGGAGGATTAGGAAAGGCATGTATATAAAAATCCTCTCTCCAACAAATGCTTTGCTATGTAGTATTTAATGGCACCTCATTTGTTCTCTGACTTTGTTTTTAAAAACAAACACACAAAAGCCCTCTAATATAAAATCCATATTGTTTTTACTCTCTGGTCACTTATGAGGTGAAGTGGAACCTGCTCTTTTCAGAAACACTTGCTTCTGAGGAGACCGATGAAAACCTATTGCTTTTATTCCTCGATTTGAGAAATGTAGCATTTTCCATGCCAGATTGTACCACTGGTCAATTGAAACTAGTTCCCTCCCATAGTCATTTATGCCAGAAACTTCAGGGAAAGATGAAAACCCCTATAAAATAGCCTGTTGTCAAGGGTTTTTATTTGGGGTGGTGGGGAGGGCAGGGAGTTTGTGTGGCTTTAGATTAAAAGGCTCGTTACAGCTGAGAAAGCAGCGATGGCATTGGTGTGTAAGGCAATGTGCCCTCAAACTAAACTGGTTTGGCAAGATTGACCCATGCGAGAGATTTGTGTAAATTGGAGAGTTAAATTTAATTTGCACTAGTTTATTTACACACACTATTTCACTTTTGTGGTAGGAAAACAGATCGCTGTATGGAATTACGAGTGTCCACCAGGGAATGCTCATAAAGCTTTATTCTGCTCTCCGAGAAAGGGGCTTGAGGCAGTTAAATTTGGATGAGAGCTGGGGAAGCTCGGAAGTGAGTTCAGTTCTTCCCTGCCCTCTCCACAGGATACACTCCATGCGGAGAATGTTCTTCGTCAGTTGTTTGTTCTGTCCCTATCAGCTATTCTTTGAGATGGGGCCCCCCCGCCCTCTTGTGTGTTAACCTAATAGACTCCTCAATGCCTGAGTGACTGTTCCTTGTCTTTTGTATGGCAATATGTATCTCACCCAGTTTTGCTGGGTAACCTCAGGACATGTGCAATCGAGAGGTCGTGCCCAACCCAAATGCTAATGGCTCTGGGAGTTTGATAAATTCATGGCTTAGGACTTTAAATAGGGAGAGGGAGGTGGGTTGGCCTGGGTCTTGGGGATTCAGATGTTGCAAGCATGCTTTTTGGTGATATGTAAGGATTTTTAAATTTAAAAAAAAAAAAAAGGGTGGAGTATTCTTGTAACTCCCAAGTAATGAGCGGTGGTTCTGCCAGCTTCTTTGCTTCAGGACAGAGTGTAAGAGCTGATGAACCACTGGCAACCTCTTCTGAGATCAGGTGGCCTTCAGCTCTCAGGGTCTGGTCCATTAGCTGCCAGTGCATTGCACAATGCATTGAAATACCTCCTGAATGGCTGGAAGCTCTGGGGAGGTATGGAATGAGGGACAGGATGTCACATAGCTACCACTGTGTTTTGGCAAGCCTGTATAGGAGCTGGGAAGCCAGGCCCCTTCCGCTTGCTGGTGGGGACCAGGAATCTCCTTGATCCTCCTTTCATTGCAGACAGAGCGAGATTTGGAGCTAAAATCTGCCTTCCCAATGCCCCCGTGCAACCCAATTTACCTCTGGATGTAACCAAGGGGAGGAGAGTTTGGCCCAAGGTTTTGAGTGACCAAAACCAAGGTCTCTCTCAACAAAGCAGGAGGGCTTCTTTTCCGTTCCTCTTGAGGGTACAGGATAAAGCTCCCTTGAGGAGCCAACAGACCTATAGGGGCTATACATCTCCCTTGGAAAAGTTGATCCTGGGGCTTGAAACTGCAAGTATACGTCCCCTGTTGTTTCTGAAACACCAGGCGACAACGAAACCGACTTGACGGGTCACAGTGTCTGTATGACCCCATAAATACGTGATCTTGGTGCATTGAAAATGGCATTGTATATACAACGATATAAATATATATTTACTTTCTATTTTAAAGGGGAAGGGAAATAAATAAGAAGTATTTAAAAGAAAGTACTTTATTAATATGCATCCAAAATGTCCGGGAGGCTAGAGAGAGAGGCGGTCAGAAGTGGAGAGACTCTAACAGCTGGAGCAAAGGTAGTATTTTTGAATTGTGTTGCATTTAGAGTCCTCCACTTCTTCATCCATATATAAATATAGACGTGTGTGTGTGTGTGTGTATATATATTTATATATAGTAAATCACATAGTTTGCTTTATTTTTTGTACTCATGCTTAGCTCCGTTTTGAGCAACACAGTGTCTTAAGGTGATCATGGGCTTTGTGATACAACAGATCTTCTGCGTGGCCCAAACAAAATGTCCCAGCTGAAGGTGTCCTCTGGATCAGGTGGGTCCATTAGGAATGCATGTGATCTTTTACCCTAGCTGGAAGCACAGGGGGTGTTGGGCAACACAGCCGGTTTGGGTGGCTTCCTGTATGAGCTTCAAATCGATCTGTTCCACGTTAGTTCTTGCCATTCATGCCTGTGGTGCAGCGTATCTGTTCTGTGAAGTGCATTTAAGTTGTCGCTATAGTATACTATCACTTCGGAATAAAAGGAAAAATAACGGGGGGGGAGGGGCATGTTTAAAAACCATAAACCAGAGGAGGTGGAATGGCTGATGCACAGACGCACCGGGCCACTATAAACTGGGTGCACAGACCTTGTGGAGTATTACAGCATTCGTTTTTGCCATGTACGCCTTTTGAATGGATATGCAGGCTTATGGAGGCCTATTCTAGGAGGTGTCTTGTGAGAGGAAAAGGAATCTGCTGCTAATGTGAATTAGGACCGACTGCAATGAGGAGAAGGTGCTTGTAGCTGTATTTCTGCTTTAGGCAGCGTTTGACGTTTGTTTTTCAGAGAAGTGAATTTGTACTTTATTTTTAAAGCTGTTTATTGGAAAACAAATGAGCCTTTTTGATTTAGATTAAGAAATCCAAGTCCTTAACACCTCCTGCAATTACCATCAGAGTGGGATGGCTGTGTTTTCGCCACCCAGCCGGGCAGCCTCTGCATTGGATGAGCTGGCTCTGGAATGACCTGAGAGGGAAGGTTGGATTTGGCAATGTTGAAGATGATACTGTTCCATAGATCCGTTGTGGGCCCCTTCTGAGCTTCTCCAGATGCAGTAAGTCTTAGAAAGGGTGTGCCATTACCTCGTTATGGTTTCCATTGGTTACCAAGCCTTGTAGGCCCTCTGTCTTCTAAGAATGTTTGTTGCCTTTCCAAAACCTGCAGAGAACTCAGCATCTAATAACAGGGCAGATTGGGGCTGGGGGCGGCTGTAGCTGACATTTAAAGAGCTATTTTGTTCAGCACATTGGACTGGAACAGCTCTCAGCAGCTACAGACTTTGTCCACTGGAGGCCTCCAGCTTTCAGGGGATCCTCAGTGGAAGCAAGGCTTTAAGTGGATTTAATTTTTGTAAGCTTGGGAATGCCATGGAGACTTTTGATGTTTGCAGGGAGTCCCTCATGTGACCTCTAGACAGACTCAGTTGGGGGCATATTGTCTGTAGGTTTCACCCATATCGTGGAATTCAGTTGCCCACTGTAGCAGGGCATCATCTCTCTAGGTACTTTATATACCTGTTCTAAAAGGATCGTAGACTTTGAAGCCTCATTAGGTATCCTCTGGGACTGCCGTTTCCTGTCCCTCTCACCAGACTGTCCAAAGCCAAGGTGTCCTGTCTATGGCACAAGCAGAGATCATTTCAGAGGTGTAGTTTTTAGCTCACCACAATTCCTCTTGGCCAGCAGGGTGAATTCCATGAAATAACACGCAGTTCCTGAATGAAAACAAAACCCCACTCCCTTCCTACTGGAGTTTTAAAGGGGCAGGACAGATAACTGCGCTGCAGGTGCAATAGAGTCTACTACTGAAGTTTTTTCAATTTTTCTTCAAAGCAATATTGAACCAAACAAAAAAAACATGACTCAGAATTTGGGTGAGAGAGAAGGCATGTCAAGGCTGAAGGTAATTTCTGAATGACGTGAAAGACTCTGTTTTTTTAAACTTAAGGCAAGGATCCTTACTCTGGGTTTCCATTGCATGTTCCCACTGCTGCCTCACCCCAGTGGCATGCACATAGATTCCACAGGCAGAAAAGAGTAGAAGATGGAACTGAGATCTACAGTGCAGTTCAGAAAGACGAGTTTTCACAATGCTGAAAGAGGGATTATCTGTTTGCCAGGTGAGCCAAACAAACTGTGGCTCCATTGAGGCTAGCAGCAACAGTCCTGTGGTCTTCTCTAAGACCAAGGATTGGCACCAGACCTTCAGAAATGTGTGGCCAGGAATGAGCAGTAGGAAGTCCTGAGTTCTAATCCTGACTCTGACACTAGTTTCCCAGAGTGCCTTTGGGCTTGTACAGTGGGAACCAACCTTACCTGCTTACCTTGTAAGGTTGAAGATTAATGAGCTAATGTTTGTGCAGAGCTTTGGAGCTGGAATCTTGGCTTTGAGTAAGTTCTAAGTATTATTATTGTGGACTTGAGGCTTCTAGCTTTTGGCTCATTCTACCTCTTATTCTCTTCCTGTCTTTGGGCATCTGACTCTGTGGGAGTTTTGCCTTTGACTTCAGTGGGAACAGGCCCTAAATGAATAATGGGGAGACATTTGCTACTGTTCCCATTAAGCTTTAAGGTCGGAGGCTTGGTCAGAACCCGCAACAGGTCCAGTCTGCGTTTTCTTGGCAATTATCTGACTTTGATAAAGAGTGGCTGAGCTGGTGGCCAGATATGGGGCAAAGGGCCTTGCCCTTCACTTGGAACCAGCAGAAATGTGGCTCCGAGAAGTGGAAGCATGGACAGGAATTCTGGGCCTACCTAGCCTGGGCTCTGGCTGTGCTCCTCCCGTCGTTGGCCCTGTAGCCTGACTCACTCACTGAGAGCTGTTCCGACTCCCTTTGATGTAATTCCCACAGCCGAGTCCACGTAGAACTTTAAATGTTTGGTCTCTTCCTATTGGATTTTGGTCCAAGTGTGTGTTCTTTGTGGGTGACTTTCTCCCCACTCTGCAGAGAAACCAGGCCGGCCATGAGTTCACGAGCATGATCTAAAACCTGAAAGAGGCCATGTAAATGCCCATCCTCTCTCAGGCTGGGTCACTTCACGGAAACGGCTCTGCCAGGGCCACCAGTGGGACAGGTGAGTTGCCTAGGGCAGTGGAATTTGTATGTATTCTTTGTGATGTTGACCCTGTGGCTATGAGAGGCATGCAAGCTCCAGATGTCACACTGATCCGTGCTCACGCAGGTTAGGGAGCCTGTTCTGCCCACATTCCTTCAGTTACTTGTCATGGGGCATTCTGGCCTCCAGCTTTGAGAGCCCAGCCAGCAATAGTCTGGCTGACCTGAAAAGCAATGGATTGTGGTCAGAGAAGCCCTTTGTGTCCTCCCCGAACCCAGATCATGCCTGGCTTCAGAGGAACTGCCACTGTTGATGGGGCAGGGAGGGATGCGTACTTGAGGGAAACATAATCACCCTTCTCCTCCATACTAAAAACTGCTTGCAGTCTTCTCTTTTATGTATGGCTTCCCAGCTAGGGGAAGGGAACAATCAGGAGGAAAGAGCAGTGGTGTAAACTGCAAAATAGACCTCAAAACTCTTCCATCCCCTTCCTTACCCCAAAGGGGCTGTACGTCAAGCAAGTAGGTAACCGAGCAAACAGTAAGAAACCCACTGGAGGTGGCCTAAGGGCAATCTCCATATAGAGCAGGCTCCAGTCCCTTTCTCAATATCTTACCTTGGGGAATTTCTTTAGTCCCCAAGAAGGCACTGCGGCATGGTGGGGCGGTATTGTGAACCAGCCCAGTAAGCTATACTGCGCTGCTATCACCGACTTGTCCAAAATGCGCCCAGCACACCAAGCTGTGTGCCAGGGCGACCCCAACCGGCGAAAGCGTGAATGTAACCCGTTCAGGAGGGATAGGGACACTAGGAATTCAAGCCCTTCGAAACGGTGCAATTTCTTTCTTCAGTGTCACCTGTTAGGTTTCTTGATCTTCTATTCTTTTTTTTATAAGGGAGTGTTTCCAATTACAAGCCAAGATTTGTTCAGCACCAATTGCTAAGAGAGCAAAGAAAAACATGTTAGATGGCACTGATAGGTTGCATTGATTAGCAGAAAATATGTGAAACACTAACCAGTAAGGACAAGGACTTCCCCAGTCACCTTGTTCTCGGGCTGGGTGGCTTACCATGCACTTTGAGTGTGGGACACTCAAATTGTGGTGTTTTTTGTTGGGGGCAGGGGTGTTAGCAGCTTTCTTGTTCCCCCCCATACCCCTCTATCCCAGAAATCACTTACAGAAAAAATAATGGCAAAAAGACATTTACAAAGCACACTTTCTACAGTAATATTATTAACCCCCCTGATGCCAAATGCAAACCAACGGCGCCTCGTTTCCAACCTGATGCGCTAGGGTTCAGGGAGTAATCTCGGAGACGAGTGTCTGTCCGCTTTCTTTTTTATACCCAAGCCCCGGTGTCCATCTGTTGTACCCACTTCAGACGTCGTGCACGTTTTTGTCGCGCTTCTTGCAGCATGAAGCGTTTGGGGGATTTGCTTTAAATGGATGTTCTGGGAACTTGAGGATTTTTTAAAACCTTAAAAGGACAAATAAGAGGGAGGGTGAGCGAACACAGTTGAAAAGGTGTTTCAGTAAGGGCCCCGCTTCTGGTGCCCACAGTGAGCCTACATCTAAGCCCCCTATAGGATCAGAAGTAAGGGAGGGTGAGTTTACAGCTTTTCCTGAGCTCTCCTTTCGCTTCCATCTACCATGTGGCTGCTTGTTTGGAGTGCTCCATCCATCCTCCTGCCCAGAAGCACTTAAAGGGCCAATCTTACTTTTCAGGTCCCAGTCCCACTCCTGCTTCTGCCCAGTGTTGTTCACAAAGGCCAGTGCAAGGCATGAGGGCTGCTGACTGCAGAATGGATCTGGACGGGCTAATGATCTTGGGGATGCCTTTTTCCCCTTCAGTTTGTTCCCTCTATGGGCTTCACATACACGTCCTCCCTTCTCCCCCATGGTCAATAACTACGTAGGCTTCTTTTTAGAATGATCCTGCTCTGGGGCAAGGATGGAGTGCCTAGCATTCTTAGTCTCAAAATTTAAAAATAGCCAACTTAGGACTTTCTGTATAACTGTGGACTTTCTGTTTGGATTTCTCTTGTGGGAAAGCCCTACAGAATTTTAATAACAAATGATCACCTTTCTATTGGTCTCTTGAGTCATCATATGGAGTTTAATAGAAAATTATATCCTTATAGAATTCTGTAGGATAGTTTTGAAACTCCTATATAAAGCTTATCATTTTTCTATTCAATGTGATAAGTTTTTAGAGTCTGTGGAACCCTGTTAAATTTCCATAGGCCCCTATTGGTTTAATTCCCTGTTAAACTGGTGGGATTTTCTTTAGAACGCCAAGTGATCTTCTGTTGTGTAGGGTCTTTTTTTATTTCCTTTTTTTTTTAAACTTGTCTATATTTACAAATGACTTTAACCCTTGAAGAGACCATTCAACCTAGTTTCCATTTCTTGAATGTCGAGTATTACAATGTATAACACACATTAGGGTGCTCTTTGGTGCTGTTTTAAATGGTAGCCAGTGGGACTGGCTTTTTTAATAACAATAGTAATAAAAGAAACATTAGTCCCACTGGTTCCTTAATGTTTGTTGTTGTGGTTTTCTTTCTTTTTTAATAACAGTTAGTGATCTGAACTGAACTTCTGTGCTACTGGTTACTGACGTGCACGTCAAACGCTTAGCCGCTCTGTCGGTGTGGTGACCATGCTGGCGGCGATTGCAAGTTGGGGTGGCTGTGTAATAATTTAACAATCGTTGGACTTTTTGTTTTCCTTGTGTTTTTAAATTGCACAGATGCACACAGCAAAAATATTCGACCTGAGCCCGAATGGCAACTAGAGGGTTAATTTTTAACTTCAGGTATGATTTTCAAGAGAATAAAATTGAAAAAAACAAAAAAAAAAACAGAACACTATTTTTTCAGTAAGCTTTTTTTTTCCTGTAAACAATTTAGAAATAAATC
The DNA here is from genome assembly GCF_965152235.1 of Eretmochelys imbricata. Taxonomy (NCBI): domain Eukaryota; kingdom Metazoa; phylum Chordata; order Testudines; family Cheloniidae; genus Eretmochelys; species Eretmochelys imbricata. The sequence goes on along the minus strand of NC_135593.1, from coordinate 10,585,005 downwards.
CAAGACATGATGGTGCTGTACCAAAGCCTTATACAAAACTTATTCTGCGCTCTATATAATCTCTCTATAGCTGTATAGTTGCTCTTGGCCTCTGTTTTTGTGAAGGTCTGTAAAATACCAGCAGGGAGCAGTAAAGACTGGGACTTGGCCCTGGAAGTTTAGCCAGCGATGGTGTTTTGTCACTTGGGAGCCAAGGGCAGGGGGCCTCATTTCTGCTGTGGGAAGAGATTGGTCAAATTTTATTCAGTCCCTGACTTTGTAACGAGGGGAGGAAATGGGGATGCTCTCCCAAACTGGGTGCTAATCTGTTCTTGGCAGGTAAATGTAATCTCCTGGGGGATCCGGACGACAACTCTCTTTTTTTTTTTTCCCCCTCCCAGGAAACTGACTATGCAGAGAACCCCCAGGAAGCTGAGTGTTTCCCTTTTAAGAGTCTTGAGGGCCCAATTCATTTCTCTCACATTGATGCACCCTGCTTTTGATGTCAGTGGATGTGCCCACGTGTTACGGAGAAGGGAATTTGGCACTAGTGGGAATACAACCAGCTGGTACTGAGAAATCTTCCAGCTCAGCCATTCTGGCACTATACCTCATTTGGCTAAAGCAAACACAGACCTTCCATGGTTCTCTCTGTCAAACAATGTCTAGCCCCCCAACACTTCCTTTCTTGCCCTATCCCGAATGAAGAGCTAACCTGTTTGGCATTCACTGGAGGCAACTCCTAGTTGCTTCTAGTTTGGTGGCTCTAAGCAATAAACCCACTCTGTCTGTCTGCCAAGGATGCTGGCCCCTTAGGTACCTGGACTACTGCCAATTTAAAAACATAGTCTAATAAACATTGGAGGAAAATTAATTTGAAGCCCTGCCTTAATGTGACTGGCTTGTCCTTAGACCTTCACTTGCTGGTATTTTAAGGCCTGCTGAGTACTAAACAACTCATCACCAGTAACATTGCATGTCCATAGATGGATTTTTTTTAAAATATATCCAGTTAAGAAATTATGGCAGTGTTGCAATGTTAAATAAAACTAGCCATTCTGTAGGAGAATGATGGATTTTGGAATTGATAAAGTTTAACATTTAATTGCTCCTCATGTAACATTACTTTGCTTCAAAAATGTTTTGTATTTTGATATAAATAAATATTTGCTTAAAAAATGCTGGCATATGGGGTCATGTGCTCTTGTGAAATCCCTTCCATCCTCTAGTGACCTCTCCCCAGTCCATGTTCCCGCTGATGAGACTTCGGGAATATTCCATCAGTGTCCTGTAGGTCATGTTGAGTGAATCTTCCCTGGTTCATGTGTTGTTGCTACCATCGGGGTAAGTGACTGGAGAATTCTGATTTGGCAGCATCTTATAGTCACGTTACCCTCGTGCGGCAAAAGTGTAAATGATGAGACAGGGCTCAAGAGAAGAAACTGAACTGAAGTTCTGTGCCTGCTGTCCCCTCCCTCTCCTTTGCTCCAGCTGCCTCTCCACAGCCTTAAACAAAGAGAGAAGGTTCTTGGTGTCCCAGGTGTTGACATAGCTGGGACACCGCTGGCTATTACCCAGTGCTGCCAGATCAGTCATGGCAGCAGTCTGACCTTTCAGAGGAGCCCTGGGAAGTCTATGGGAATGGACACCTGGAACTGAACTAAACTATTGGTTCCAACCTTCCTTTTCTTGGAATCCCCCTTCCAATAGACTGGTGGGCGTACCCGCCTTCTGCGTCTCCTCAGGTAAAATGCCCTGGCACAGTTACCGTGTCCCCATGTCTTTTTTTTGCCATCAACCACGCAATCGTTCGCTCGAATGAGTTAATGGCAACTTGATCACCTACCTTCCAACCATGCCGTTAAAAGCAGAGCTTCATTTTTGTTATTGCTCCAAATATGAAAGCCCAACCTTTTGAAGAGAGTTGAGCAGTTTTTCCTGTACAAGTATCTCTCCATCAAGGCATGTCAAAAGAAAACACAAGCCCTTTTCTATTGCGCCCAGAGCTTAGGGAGCAAGGCCCTGTGCTAAACAGCAATTATTTAGCAACTTTCAACCTGAGAGATCCCTACATTCTCTCCAAAACCTTTACTGGAACCACTTTGCCCACTGCTGAAATGCAGACTCCTCTAGTGTGGGATAAGACCGCTGTTTCCACAACGTCGTGACACAACTGTTTGGGGGCAGGAAGTGAAGAATCCTGGAGAAACTGCTGCAAGGATTTATGGGGGTAGACTGCAATCCTGAACAATACCTAGCTAGCTAGACCCTGGAATGCCCTCAGGGGAATGGGGTTCATGCCTCATCTTTTATGAAAAGTGCCAGGGGATCTTTAATGGCCAGTGCCTCAGTTTTATGTATCTTGTGGAAAAGATGGCACCTCCAGTCGCACAGAGCCTCTGAGCACTATGCTGGGGCATTGGCTCAATGATGAGTCCGTGGAAAGTGGATCACCACCCCTTCCTGCAGCACCTGGGGGTTCCTTCGTACCTTCCACGAGGAGTAAAATATCTTCCAGTAAACATACTTGCCACAGAAAGCGTTGGACGGCCCCAGGGCTCTGGCCTGGGATTTGTAAGACCTGAGTTCAGTTCCCAGCTCAGCAGCGAACACCATGTGTGACCCCGGGCAATCACCTTGTGCCTCAGTTGCCTCATCTGTAAAATGGAGAGAGCACTTCCCTCCCTGACATGGGGCTGGGAGGATAGAGCCTGGGGGCTGAAAGGACTTAAGTGACCAAATGCCACTGAAATTCAGTTAGGCACCTAATGCCTCCCTTAGGTGCTTTTGGAAACCGGTGCAGTGCTTCAGCACCCCTGGTGAGGGGGGCCTACATACCACAGAGGGGAGGAGCCCAGTAACTTCCAAGGAAGGGCTTAGGGGCTTCAGAAGGGAGAATCCCTGCTTAGAAAACACAGGAGCCTCCTCCTTGCTTCTTTTATGAGTGGCGTGGGGGGCTGCACAGGGAGGCCCTTGGCTGCTGCCACCTACCATTGTTACAGCACCGGTGGTTGCTGTGTCACGGAGCCTGGTGATGCAACAATGCTGCCCCCTCAACCAGGAGTCTGAGTGCAGAGGCCAGTTCCTGCGGAAGAGGGGAACTGAGGCTGAGGGAGGGCTCGTCTCCCAGGGGAGACGGTCCCCTAGGATGATTATTTCCTCTTGGGCTGTGTATATCTTGATGTGTAAATCGGTTGGCCGTCGGTTCCCACCCAGCAGCGCGCAGGTAAGGGGGCGATGGGGTTATTCTCTGGCTTAGCTGTGAGCTCCCCATTAGGCTGGGGCCGGGGGGGAATGCACAGGGTTCATGCCAGCCTCACCCTGTCTGATTCCTTGCAGGACATTAAAGTTGTGGAGACCGAGATGCTGTCCGTGCTAGAGCACTGGCTGAGGAAGGTGAGGATGAGAGCCAGAGAGTAGCAGCATGCCCGAGTTAGTGAAATCCTAGCCAATAAGACACCAGCAAGGACGGTAACCAGGGAGCGGGTTACTGTGTTAACACCCAGATGGTAAAGAGGGGCACTAAGCCCCAATGAAATCATTTCAGTGCCTGGACACTGAATTGGGGAGGATTTTAATACCTACCTACCTTGCTAAGCCTAGAGGTGGGGTCGGGGGCAGGATCAGTTCCTGGATCTGATGCAGAAATACACTGCTGCTAAGTGGGGGCATCCTGGATTTTAATGCCTGGTTACCTGGATGCTAACTAGGAGGTAACCACATTGAATGCCCGGTTGTCTGGATGGGTACAGACAACGGGCCTGGTTTTGGTGCCTTGGTACTTGGATGATAACCAGGACGGAGGGAAGAAATATGGTTTTCATGCCCATCTGGCTCAACATCGGGGCTGTAACCACCCTTGTTATGAAAAAGAAAATCTTGGTGAGGAGACGGTGTCCCACAACACAGTGGAAGAGCTTGCATTTTTGATCCTCAGCTGTTAAATGTCCCTGATGGTATTCTGGGGACTTTGGTTCAACTCTGCTTGGAGAGTACTTTAAGCCAAAGGCTCTGAGGTAATTACTTTGCCTCAACAGACATTAACAGTGGAGCTTCTTATTTGATACACACCCAGCTAGGAGATTACATTCTAGCCTTCTAAGAGGACTGGTGTGGCAGGTTCCACTCTTCCACCCCTCTGTGTTCCGAAGAGGGGATGGTACCTGCTGGGAATCAAGGGGCCCAAGTGTTTTTCCCTAAATGGATAGTTGCTTTGTTATTAGCCCTCAGTTATAAAGAAGTATAAAGTAAAACCCCAAGTGCCTAAGAGCCACTGAGGTCTGATACCTGCACAGTTCATTCTAGTCACTGTTCTCCCTCAGGAATTGCAGGCAAAGCTGCCTAGGAAAGATATTGCTATTTTGCTTCTCTTTCAGATTGAAGAAGAAGCTTCCAAGATCTTTAAGCAGAAACTGGAAAACAAGGCAGAAACCAAAGCAGAAACCAAAGTGACCCTTTCTGCTGGCCAAGATTCAGGAATGATAAAGTCACAGGTATCTCCTTGGGACAGTATCCAGGGGGCGGTGTGTGGAGTGAGAGGTGGATGCGTCCTATGACGCTGTACAGGAGAAGGTGGAAGAAGCAGAGTCCGTGTGGCATATCCCTAGTTTTAACACACTTCTCTCATGGTGCTATGGGTAGGATGGGCCAGCATGTCCAGTGGGGTTACACCAGGGAGGCATTAGGTGCTCCAACACCTTGACAGTGGGTGAGGTCTGAGAACTTCAACAGAATAGGAAACAATACTCTGTTTTCCTTCTGCTGTTGATACCAAGCTTGGCTTTGCCAGTGAAACCATAGCAGTTACAGATGGCTGGACTGTCTGTCATCCCCTGGAACTTGGTTTAAAACATTCCTTGTATACACCAAACCCCTTAGGCAGCTGGGCCAGGTTCCCAAGGGCTCATTGCTCCCATTCAGGGCCAGGTTTTCAAGAGTTTTTTTCCTCCCTCTTTGGCATCCTCCAAACAAGGGCCACGTTTTCAAAAAGTGCTCAGCAGCCGGCTCCTTCCGGCCTGCCACTTATGTGCCGAACTCTTTTGAAAATCTGGCCCTTGCTGCTTAGAATGGAGTCCTTCTCCACAGAGGACAAGCAGTAATTCCCATCTTCATTTTGGTTTGGCTCACTGTTTCCTCCTTCTGCAGTTTAAGGGGCTAATCAAATATCAGCTACAAAAGTACAAGGTGATCCGATAATTTGAGGAAGGCTTATCCTCCTGTGTAGACAGCATTATATACAGATAGGTAATTGTGTTATGGTTTTCCTCATCTTCCTCTGAAGCATCAATTGACCTCTGCCAGAAGGAAGATTTAGTGACTGTCCAATGTGCATTGAAATCAACTGAAAGACTCCCATTTGACATCCACGGACTTTAGATTAGACTCTTAGAGCGTATAAGGCAAGGGACTGTGTGTGGGGTTGGGTTTTTTTCACCATGCACACCAGTGGTTCCCTATGATGCATAATGATGCCAGGATACAGACTTGCTTCAGCAGTGGTTTGATCTGGTATGGCAAATCCTGCTCTCCCGCTATGTTCCACGTGAACTTGAAAAGCAACCTTTCCACACAACTGAAATGTCACCCCTGAATGCAATGCAGTAATAGGCACTGCTCAGCTGCATTTGGCATTAACCATTATGATCTCATTAATGCTGATACAAAGTAGATAGTAAAGGGCTTTTTGTTTTTTCCTGGTTAAGACTCTGAGCTGCATTTCATCCTATTTCCCTTCATGCCAGGTTTTTGCTGCTGTGAATAATAAGATCTGCTCTCCCCCGTTTTTCCTAGACTGTTCAAGTCTCTAGCACGAAACTACCAGTGTCATCATCTAGCCACGGTCTCCTGGAGGAGAGGACAAAGATACAGTTCATAAGATGGAGGTAGAGTCCCTTGTACTTATCCCCTGGGAAGAGGCAAAGGGTCTGATTCTGCAAGGTACTGAGCTGGCGTAAGAAAGCGGAAGCCCCGTTGAAGCGAGAGGTGGGGAAAAGAGAAGGCAATGAGCATCAGTGGGAGCCAGGATGCTCCGGCCTGGACCAAAATACCAGATCTTCAGCTGGTGTACATCACTGCGGTGAACGAAGTGGAGCTGTGCTGATTTACGCCAGCTGAGGATCTGGCCCAAAGTGGGCAGTGTTTGGTCATGGAGCTGTGGAGTTTATATGCCACTATATTGCAATGTATTAAAAAAAAAACCAAAACCAATCGCAACCTTTTACAGCATCATGCTTACATGTCAGCAATTTTGATCTCTTAGGTTCTACTAGAACTAACGAGGAGCACTTTTATCTTGGAGGATACAGTCCTCCCATTGGGTACACTGGGATAACCCAAAGATTGGGGACCTCCGCAGAGCTGGGCTTGGGTGGCATGCTGGATGGTTTTTATTGGTGACCAGGCCAGCATCAGAAAACCACCTGAATGGACTTGTGTGGTTCTTGCAGTCACACCCGGGTCTATCGAGTATCGAGTGACATCAGGAATGAAGCCATGCGGGAGAGGCTGGAACAAGTGCGAAACAGGTGAGATCCTCTTGGCAGGTCCTTTAAACACCTGCCAGCCCATATTCAGGTCACGCCCAAAAGGCACCAGGTGCTGCCCCCATCCACTGTAAGACACAGTCCCTGCCTCAGAGCTCACACTCTCGGTGCTGAGCACTCTGGATTGTGTGCCGTGGGACTAGGCACGTGCTGGAGTGGGGCCAGTGTGGTGGAGCCCTAGGGTAATATTGTCAGGATCCTGGGAGAAGGTCGGCAGGACTAGGGGTAGGCGCTTGGAATCCCAGAGCCAGTATCGGGGTCAAGAGTCAAGCTGAGGTTCGAGTCAAGATAAGGATCCGAGCTGGACACAGAGTCAAGAATCTAGCTGAGGGGCAATACCAGGTAATGAGGTCGGGATCCCAGGGGTCGTTCGGGAATCGGAGGCGAGATCAGTACCGGGAGCTCAGAAACAGAGAAGCAAGCCGGTTGTGGAAGCTAGCTCTGTTGCCTGGACACATCCTGGTATGCCTTGTTGGCTCTTCTGACAAAGAGGCGTACCAGGACTGCTAAGACCACGCTTTCAGATCACTCGAGGTGGAACTTCCTGTCGTGTTGAGCCTCTGCAGATTGTGGGTTGCCGGGAGTGGCCAGGTTACAGTTGCTGCTGCATGGCACTGTGGGGATGTTGGTTGCTGAGTAGCCCTGCAGGTCTGGGTTCAAGTTCTGCTGATCCTTAAAAATATGGATGTGTAGCCAGATATTCAGAGTGGGCCTCTAGTGAAAACTTTGCCAGGCCTCCATAATAGGGAGAGAATTCAGACATGTTTGCTTCTGTTCAGATTTGTCACCCCTTGGAAATCCAACAAAAGTCCTCGAAACTAGGTGTTCTTCCAGAAGAAGAGTCCAAGTTCCTTGGCTATCCAGAGTCTTCATTGGCTAGAGAGATCAAGCCAATGGTCACCATGCTACTACAGCTGTTCTTCTAGCTGGAAATTAACCCCTTGTCTCCTTTCGCACAACAGAAGAACAAGGGGACTTTCAATTAAATTGCAAGGTGGAAAATTCAACTCTGATAAGAAATACTATTTTCTCTCAACATGTGATTAGATTGTGGAACACATTGCCACAGGATGCCATTGAGACTAAAGAATTAGAGGGCCAAACATTTCTCTGGATAAGAAAAATATTCAGTGTTCTAGATAATGCAAAAAGAAAAGAATTTCGCAAGGGATAACAACTCCCTGCTTTAGGGTTTAAGCCAGGCTCCAGTGATTTGAGGATGGGGTGAGGCCTTTGTGGGGGCTGGAGGGCTCTTGCACCTTCCTCTGAGGCATCTGGTTCTGGCTACTTTTAGAGACAGGATTCTGGATTAGATGGACTGTGGGTCTGATCCAATCTGGCGGCAGACATCAAATTCTAGCTTCTCCCTCTGCAGACTCAACTGCAACATCTGCTTTCTCGATGCTTTTACCAGTTGGACATTGAACTATAGATCCCCCTAAATGCCATCCAGGTGCAGGAACCCCAATTCTGCAGTTAGGTAGCAGCACGTTTTGGGTTTTGGCCTGCACTCAGATCTTGCAGTGATGGGCACCTGTGCAAAACTGTGAAATGGATGGATAGAAGTTCTCCCCAGTGCATTGCTGGGTCTGACACCTCCCTATAACTTGTTTCTTCAGCGTGTCCCAGGTCATGCTTCAAGCAATGCAGAACAACAGGTCGAACACTGATATCCGAGCCACCCTTTCGAGCTAAATACAGCAGGTAAGGCATGTAGGCCAGGTAGGACATTGGAGAGGAGTCTCAACTCATTCCTTGATTCAGTGCTCCGAGCTTCCTCAAACCTGCCACCTCCATAGACCTGACTCTACAGAGTGATCCCTCTGTTCCTGAGGTTGGAAAGGAGCTTGCTCTCCAGTTTAATCCAGCCCTGAGTTTCTTCCGATCACTGCTTCACCAGCTGGCTTCCCCCAGCTAGTTCCTGGGCTGAAAGTAAACTTAGGTCCATGATGAAGGGCTAACGTTTGTACTGAGACACGTAGGTCCAAATAAGCGAGTGTCAGGATAACAAATAAAAGCGATTTCTCCCCAGAGTGAATCATGCCAAGATTCCCTCCTGGCCTCTGTTGCTGGTGCTGCAGACCTGGGGCAAGACACGTTGTGACCTCATGTCACACCTGGCCTAGGCATCCCAGGGCATCTGACAGTTGAACCCTCCTGGTGGCTCAGTGGAACCTCGCTGGCTTTCTCTCTCCTATGGGGAACCTCAGGGCACGTGGTCCCATGCCATCCTGGCTGGCCAGTTTGGGATGTGTCCCCTGACATTCTAAGCCACCCAGGGGGCTGAGAGTCAGCCCACCTAAATCAAGTTCTACCTGGAGCTGCTTCCTGTCAAAACCTGACTGTGGCCAGGGAAGCCATCCCGGCCAGCAGCTCGTGGCCATGTCAATCTGTGAGGGCAGGGCCAGAGGGAAGGCACCAAGGTTCTCTTCTGTTGTCTGGGGCATGCTTGGCTGGGCCTTGCACACTACTTTGCCCTGGCTGATAAGTGGTGATTCTGTCCTGCTTTGCTTTCTGTTCTCAATGGGCCCCGATGGCTGTTCACCAAGAATTCAGCGGGGGTGGGGGGAAATGCCGATGGTTCTGGGGTCTCTTTGTATCTTGACCCCCAAAGTCAAATGCCGGGTTCTGGCCTTGGCTCTGGTGGTACATAGGGGAGGGGAAGGAGCTGCCATGGCCCCAGGGCAAATCCCCACCTGCAGAGAAACGCAATAGATTCTGGCATACGCTCCAGGGCTGGTCTAGCTTATGCTGGGGGTTGTACTGCCCTCTGGAGCAGGGAGTGTCCAGGAGACAGAGGTGGTTCAAAGCCACCTTTCTCATCCTCCTCCTCAGCTGCCCCTCCTGCATGATATCTCCCAAGAGGCTCAGCGCAGAATCTAGCTCAAAGCCTGATCCCTTCAGTAAGATATTGGGCCCTGCCATGGCCTGAGCCAAGCTGACTAGCTAAGCAGCTCTGAAACTCAGGACCCTTTAAGGTGAGCCAAGCTGGGCAGCCACATGCTGAGGCCCTTCGGTGGCCATGTTTGAAGACGTTGGCTTTGACATTCCCGTGCCCGTGCGACACAGGACAAGAATCCTCGTCTTCCCTATGGGGCAAGGAGGCTTAGAATAATAGCATATCAGGGTTGGAAGGGACCTCAGGAGATCATCTAGTCCAACCCCTGCTCAAAGAAGGACCAATCCCCAATTTTTGCCCCAGATCTCTAAATGGCCCCCTCAAGGATTGAACTCACAACTCTGGGTTTAGCAGGCCATTGCTCAAACCACTGAGTATTCTTCCCCCTACTATGTGAGACATAGGTGCTGGAACTGGCTTGAAGTGGATTCCATCATAGACAGGGTTTATTTACAGTTTGGTTCAATGGCTCTCAGCACCTCCCACTACACAAATTGTTCCAGCACCCTTGTTGTGAGAAATCATTAGTGAGTGGGATGCTGAGGTCAGCCAGGCTCCACTCTTGGGGAGGGTCCCTGGATGTGGAACACGCTTTCCCTGGACATCCAGCAGAGACTGATTCCTCTGACCTGTAAGGTACGGTGCCAGGTCTCACCTCTCGATGAAGCATTCGTTGGCCTGTCGATCATTGCAGACCCATGTACTAAGGCTGGCGAGGACTGTTTGCAATGCCTGGCCTGGAGCGATGCTGTTGAAATTTTTCATGTGCCCCCAGGCCATGGTAATCAGGGCATAAAACCCATTAAATAACAGAAGTGCTTTGCGATCCCTGGTGCAAGGCGCTAATCCCATTTACCTCCTTAAGGTCCTGTCCCATTGGCCCATCTGATGCTGTAACTCTTACTCACCACTCCTGCATTTTCTTTTGCAGCGTTTTGTCCAGCCTGGGGCTCCTGCTGCAGAGACAGGCTGCATTTGAAGTTTTTCCTCCAACCATTTCAGAGCAAATCTGGCGAACCTAGTGTGAACTCCTGTTTCGTAAACCTGAGCTGGTCATAAAGATACTTGTTATGTAGAATGTACCCTGGTCGTCTGCTGTGCTTCTGTCTACCCTGCTCTAAGGTGAAGCGGTATTCGAGTGGGGAGTCTGTGAGGCTCTCTGGCCTGCTTAGCAATGACCGCCCACAAGATGGGGATGTTTACTTGCAAGATGGCAGTGCAGAGAGAAAGAAGAGGGCCGATAGGTATAGGGGAAGGCAAGGGAGGACGTGAGAGAAGTTGAAAGACGAATAAGGGAATATGCACATCTGTAAAAGACCAGAGGTTTCCCTCCTCTGCCATGTTCTGCCTGCCTGCCCCCTCTCTTCTGTCTGCCTGGTAGTAAGTGCCCTAGGTGCTTTCCACCTATGTAAGAAGGGACAGACCCTGCCCCAGATGCTGACAGTTTAAGTCTGGACCGAGGTTAGGGAAAGAGGAAATCATGGTTCTTTATCAGTGTCAGTGGGAAATGTTTTTAAGGGACTGAAGTGGGAAGGGGCCTGGGAAATGAACTCCTGGATCAAATGGATGGTGTCTAGCCTGAAATGGCCAGTTGGGGGTGCTCTCATCCCTGCAAGTGCAGCAGATGCAAACCAATCCTTGAGGTTTCCCTGCCGTCCTCCTTGCTCTGCGCACCATGTAGCTAGAGCAGTGCTGGCAGGACTGTACAAAAGCCTTGCAGTAGAAAAGTCCCCTGATGCTCTTCATAATAATTATTATTCTTTTATTATTTGTGTCATTGTGTCACCTAGGACTCCCTGGGTCCAGGACTCCCTGGGTCCAGGACCCCATGGTGCTAGGTGGTGTACAATCACAGAACAAAAAGGCCGATTGCAAAGTCTTTGAAGTAGGGATTATGTATAAGACAAAAGGCACCAGCTGATATGGACAGACGGGCATGGAGACCATGAGGCCATATTGGTCAGCATGATTAGCAAACCAGCAGTCTGTCACTCATCAGCTGCCTTGTCCAGTAATTGCCTTCCCCACCCCTATAACCACCATCTTCCCCTCCGCCCCCCTATTTCCTTCTCTGGGACCCTGAACCTGTTGATGAGTCCCTCTGCTTTCATCCCTCCCATCAGACCCCACATGGAGCATTGCACAATGCCCGGACTCACCTGCCGCCCATCCTTGCTCCCTCACTAGCTGCTCCTCTTGCTTGTTTGGCAACAACAATAAGCCCTGCGACAGGGAGAGGAAGAGGGCAAATCCATTATTATTGCTATTACAAGCCCAGCTTCTCTGGGCCTCTGGCAGGAGTGAACTCATTAAGTGGCTCAAATGGAGCTTTGTTCCACGCATGATTGAGCCCCAGGGGGGAACCAGTGCCCTGCTGCACCTGTGTTACAGGGAGCACTGATTCATGCTGGATTAAAGGGAAATGAATGGCAAATGAGGTCATTCAGCCATGACCAAGCCATTAGTGTACCTAAATGGTGCTGATGAAGCTAATCAAGGTGTTTGTTGGGTCATGGATTTCGCAGGCACAGGGGGCTGTGTGTGGCTGTGGCAGGAATGCTGAAGGGCCCGTGGTCTGAAAACTCATGCTCGGCATGGTCTAAGTGCTGGGCCGATGCGGAAGTCCTAAAGCAGGCCCGGGTCATTCCGCAGATGGGTCCAGGTTGCCGGCCTGGGGCTAGAAGTGGAACCAGGGAGGGAGGCTGGAATGCCTCCTCCAAGTGAGCGCTTTCTCGGGCATTGCTTGGAAAGACCAGTTGGTCATCACTCAGGCACAGTGGGAGGCCTGGGAGTTCCTCAGGACAACTGATCTCTCTGTAGAGACCTTGACTGACAGGCAGGTATTTTAGACCTCCTTACATCAGGGCTCAGAATCCGCTCGCCCCGTGCCCGTCTCGGCACCTCTCTGTGCTCACGTGCCTCTCCCTGGATGGAAGAGACCGAATGGTGAATGGCTCCGGGAGGGGGAGCGAGGCTTTGGGCAGCAGGCTGAGCGGGCAGTTAGAAAACATGCTTTTGTGGTAGATTCAAGGAGCCAAAAAAATCAAGGTTAAGAGGTGACTTGATTGCAGTCTGTAGGTACCTACCTGGGGAACAAATATTTGATGATGGGTTCGTGTAGCAGAGAATGGTCAAACACAATACCATGGCCAAAAGTTAAAGCTAGAGAAATTCAGACTGGAAATAAGGCCTACATTTTTAACTGTGCGGGTAATTAACTATTGGTAGTTAATTGTGGTCAGTTGTGATTGGTTCTCTGTCACGGGCAACTTTTAAATCAAGATTGAATTGTTTTTCTAAAAGCTCTAGGAATTATTTCAGGCAGGTCTCTAGCCTGTGTTTCACGGAAGGACAGTTACGATGATCGCAAAGGTCCCTTGGGGCTTGGGATCTATGGATCTGTGAATTCGGAAGGGCCCCCTGTGACAGTAGTGGTAATTTCCTGCAATATTGTTGGGAAACCTTATTGAATTACCTTTAAATATGAGGTGCATTGTATTCAATGAGCAGTTTGTCATAGGATGGGCCAGGACTCTATGGAATCCCTCGAGAGACGGATGTGACAAATGTGAGACTTGGGAGTTCAGAAGACTCTCCTGAACAAGGGGCCGGACAAGAATGGCCTTTTGGAACAAAAAGTGTGAAGCAGTTTTCCTGGGGAATATCTAGGGGGAGGTGAATCCAAATTCCCATTCTGGTTATGCAAAACTCCACCCCTTTGAAGCCACACCCTGAAAAGTGGGCCATTGTCTCTCTGCTTATTGCCTGTTACATGAGGCCAAGGTAAAAGGCCCACGCTCTATAAAGAAAATGTGAACTATTTGTGGTGGTTCTGGTTCTGAATCTGAGACAGTTCTGAACTTGTAACCATGGGGAAAACCCAGTTTAGGATTTTGACTCCTACCGGAATGTCACAGTGTAGGCAGGGAACTGTGCAGCCTGGAAAAACCCTGGCCAGATGGGAGAATCTTGGGTCATTACCCATGAGAGGTGATGAACTGTGACACCCCCATTATGGTTATTTGCAGGGGTACCCTCTTCAATCTCTTCCTTCCCCTCATCACCCTTCTGCTCTCCCTAAAATAGCACGGCCAGGTAAAGCCTTGCTCAACTTACTTAGCAACAAACCTCACCGTCGTCCTCCAGTCGGGGCTCCGCTTACCTTTGACAGGGTTCAGGCACTCAAGCGTCTTTGAGCCAAGCCACAGTAAGGGCTGAATGTTGAGTCCCAAGGGCTAAAGGTGTTTATCGGCTCCGTTGGTTCCTCCCGGGCGAAGCCGTCATGCGGATGAGAGGCCGCAGTGGGTAGCTCAGCTGCGGTTTGCATTGCTGTGCCTGGCACCCAAGGCTGGGGGCAGGGGGGAGTGTTTCTAAGGGAAGCCCCAGTTGCCTGCCACAGGCAGACACCATGGCTCGAGGCACAGTTGCAGCACGTCAGTGAATTATTGATCGGTGTTAACGCTACAGCTCTGACAACACCATTACTAGCTTCGACTTCATGTTTAAATCATCACTCCAGCAGCTCTGAAAGACACCATCTTTTATTGAATACGTGCTCAACAGCTCTTTCTGAGCCTGTCCCCTTCTTTATTCTCCATGCTATTGCTCGGGCCTGTGGGGAAGGTGGGGCAACAAAACCAAGTGCTACTGGGATGAGGCAGATGGAGGGGTCGGGGCTATGGGCGAGCAGATGGAGAATGCATGCAGTAATGGGGCTGGCTAGGGGTTTAAGTTGGATGATGCAGTCAGGTGGAAGGTGGGCACCAGGTTCTTAGTGGGGCAGACAATAATTTGGGTTGTGGATTTTGTTCTCATTTGAATGACCTAGGGCAGCAGGTTTGGGATGTGGATAACGGTTGGTGTTGAGGGTCACCGGCCAGCGAAGGGGTCTTGGAGCTGGTAGGTGAGCCAAGGTGGTGCTGGCAGGTGGAGGGGGTTGGGGTACCAGATTCGGGGATATGCAGAGCAGCACAGGGTTCATGCTACTGGTGAAAAGAGATGCCATCTTCACCGAGTGAGAGGGAGCTGTTTGCATCTGCGGGAAAGGGCAGCAACCGGTGCCGGGGCTGGAGAGAGACTTTGCAAAGGTAGAGCTGCCGTGGTGCATTCTTATTTGTCAAGGCAAAGTTGTGGCTGTGTGAAACTGGAGCCCAACATGAGAGTGTGTGGCACTGAGCTGATTAACCAGCAGGTGGGAGTAGGCCAGGCAGAACTGATCTGTCACAGACAGGAACAGAGCTAAGAGAGAGTGGCAAAATTGTTCAGCCCTGTTTTCCATTATGTGGCAGGCCCCCAGTGTCAACCCCCCCAATCCCTCAAAAGCAATCCAGACAGAAGCTGTTCTTTCAAAGTTTTCGTAACTTCCTTCAGGGGCAGACAGAAGTGAGCAGGCACAGGGCGAGATGGCAGAAAGCAGCTTTGAATTCATGATGGGGCGCTCTCTCCCTCACCTCCACCCCTCCACCTTCATCTACTGGGGGAGCAGGGGGAGGCTGAGAATAGATGGGGTTGCAGATGTATATTTAACCCCTTTGCTGCTGACTGATAACAGTCATGTCTCGGACTTGCCGTCCCATGGAACAGCAGGGTGGGGGCTCTACATCCAGCCAGCTTCGTCCTGCCAAGGAACTGGATGGACCCACCATGCTTTTGTATCCCCTCCTCCATGCCCACCCCAAAGCAGCTGGAAAAGGTCTGGCATGTCTATGAGCTGGCCCTTGTGGAGCACCAGAAAGGGCCTCTGGAAGGAGTCTCCTGGAGCAGGAGCAGCTCCATGGGATCTGAATGTTTCCCTGCTCCTGGGCAGCCAGAGAACCACGGAGATGGAAGAGGTATGGGTGCCCCAAAATGGGGCCTTCAGGGGCACCAATAGTGCAAGCTCCTACAATGCTGCCCTGGGATGAACCTCTCCCAGTGAGCTGGAGAGAGACACACTCCCCAGGGCGGCAGGGGGAGCTGTCTCCATCCCCCATTCAGTGAGATGGACGCCTGTCCACTAGGCAATGAACAGAGACCACCAGTGTAAGACCCTGAGCAGCTTCACCTTGGCCACCACAGGCCAGGCCGGGCCTGAAGCCTGTCACTTGGTGGGGAAAGGTTCAGTATCTCATGCATACGCCCATGGAGCCATCCAGTGCCCATCAACCCTCCCCCTCCTTTGTTGCTAGTGACTGGGCAGTACCCAGTACTCTCTGGTCAGCCTGTCATAGGACAGGAGAGCAAAGAGAAACTTGCTCCCGCATCTACTAGCACTGACTGTGAGGCGCTCGGAGACCCAGCAGATTGGTTGCATACCTTGGAAGAAAGCCACTAGCGTATTTTCCTTCCTGGATATTGGCTGGTAGCATGGTGTAGTGGATAGGTGCCCTGGATGATGAATGAGGATAGCTGGGTTCTATTCCTGGCTGTGCAACTCACCTGCTGCTTGCTAGATGTCCTTGGGCAAGTCCCTGTGCCTCAGTTCCCCTAGCTGTACAATGGGGATAATGATCCCAGCCCTCTTCAGTAAACCCCGTAAGAGCTCTGGCTGTAAAGCACTACAGAGCAGCACTAGTATACAGTTTGCACTTCCAGGTGCTTGGCATGGGAAGCCAGGGAAGGCATTCTAGACCGCTTCTTACCCACCCATCAGTATCTGAGCGCCCACCCGTCTCCTGTCCTCCCTCACACCCTCTCCAGTGTGTGTGCGTGCCGTGGAGTGTGTGTTTGTGTTTTCAGTACGTCAGCGCTGCTCTGGGTCTGGGTGAGTGCAGGCTGGTTGGAGTGCGCCTGGCCCTGGGAGAGTAAGGTTTGCAATGGACGGAGTTCAGCTTGAACCTTGTGCTGGACAGCTCTGTGGTGTTGAGGCACGGAGCTGTCCACTGCAGCGGCACCCTGGAGCATTCGCCTCCTTAGCAAGGCCGGGCCAGGCCCTGGAGCACTGTGAAGATAAGGGCCAAGCCCTTGAACCTGACACTCTACGTTGCCTTCTCGGAGAAGAGAGTGGAATGGCCCCGGCAGCCCGGGTTGCTGTGTTCTGTACTAGTCGGAGTTTCCTAAGGGTGGATGCCTGACTTCCCTTCTGCGGCCAGATGGCGCTGCTGGCCCAGTTCTGAAGGCTGCATGCTCTGACTGAGCTGTGGGCTGTCAGTACCAATCCTCAGGATTGCCACGCTGCCAGCACTGTCCCACTAGCATCTCCACAGGCAATCCCGGAACAGCTCTGTGGCAATGGGTGAGGTGCACTCCTGCTCTGGGCCCTGAACCCAAGGAGCAGGAAGGGGAGGGTTTGTCAGGTCGGGGGGTGTGGGGCAGGTACCCATGAATCCATGTATAGATGGGATGGGTGGGAGCTCATGCACTATTGCACTTTCCAGCTAGCTGCTCTGTGTGTAAGTTCTCCCGCCCCTGCCAGCGGACACTGACCCTTGAGTTGCGTGGTCAGGGAAAGTAACCACAACCTCAAATCTGGGCTGCGTTTCAGCCCCTTGCCGGACCTGGTGCACAGGGGCCGTAAAGCAGCAGATCTTACCTGTGGGGGCAGTGTTTCCCCAGCACCACGGCCCTGCGTGGCCCTCCCCTGTGCATGGACATGCCCAGAGTCGGAGGGGCTGTGACCAGGGCACTTTGTGCTCTGGCCTTGCTCAGCTGCTGGATGGCTTCTTGGGGCCTGTTGTAGCCCGAGGTGCCAGTCAGAGCAGCCCCTGGACTGCTTGCGCTCACGCTGGGAGCTGAACTGTCTCCTAGTGGCTCCAGCACCCTGGAGGCCCATGGGCAGCATTTTACACTCTTGGCCTCCGGAGAGGGGCAGCTTAGAACTGGGGCAGGTGCGTTCTGTCCTCCTCCAACATGTACAGGTGCTGGTCAACCCCTGTGCTTTGTGTGACCTTACAGGTCCTTTTGCCCCCTCCACTCCTTATTCATACATGGCTGCAGCAGCTGAGAGATGGAGTTGGAGGAGGCAGAGGCCTTAGACCCCTCTTGAAGGCAGCACTACCCAGTGGACAGGATCCAGGAGCCCCATGTTCGATCCCCACCTCTGTCACTGGCTCTGCGCCATGCTTTCCTTTGCTGGGATATGGGGATAACTATGCCCGCCTCCCAAGAGCAATGCAAGGCTTGTGCATCCAGTACCCTAGAGCTGCAGAGGGCTCTGCTTCTCCCAGGCACATCCACGCGCTACCCCTCCTTGCTGTTAGGTCCCTCGCAGCCCCCAGAGAGCCGCGTTGTCTCCTTGCATCTGGAGTGGGCTTTGCCTCGCCCCTCCTCTGCTAGCACAAAAGGGATCTTTCCCCACTTGCATCGCTGAAGGCAACAGACACGAATCTCAGAATATGCCAAGTGTAATTACAGTCCCTGCAACAGAGTGCCCCCTGTCTCCATCCCCAGCCAGGACGGTGGAGCCAGGTAACCCCTCCCTTAATGCATGCAGCCCCCAGGGAGCAAACTGTCAGCCCTATTGCTCTGTGCTCCCACTCCCAGAGAGAGGGAGAGAATAAACTTTCATCTTTCACGCTCAGGATCAGATGTAAGATGAAAGGCGAGGGGGGAAGGCAAACGCGCGCTCACCTGGTAAAACAGCAGCTGCAGAGGTTATGGTGACCTCACTGTCTCGCTTACTCCACTGAACTCCCCCTGGAGTCCAGGCCCACCAGGGGCCTTCCTGCCGCATAGGGCGCTTACCCCATCTCCCTGCCATCCCTCACCCTACATCTGGCACTCTCCCATCTCCACCTTGCATAGGATGATCCCCCTTTCTCCCCACACCTATCCCGGCACTGAGCCTTTGCCACTAACCCTAGTTGTGCCCCTCCTGCCTCCATCACAGAGTCGGTCTAGTGCAGTGTCTCTTTGGAAGCAAGGCGCAGGCTGCCCCTCCCCTCCCTCCCCCAAGCTGGATTACCCCCTGCCTGTTCCTACAGTGATTACCAGCTCTGGGGTCATTCCTCAGGGATTGCTGTTGATCCTTAATACCCAGCACAAAAGGCCTTTTCTAGAGAGTGGGGGGAAAGGTGAGAACACACAGCCGCTCCCCGCTGGCTCCTCTGGGCCAGCCTCTCTTCTCCCCGTCATGCGCTGTGTCTTCACCAGTCGTGTTACCAAAGCTGCAACCTGTTACCACTGGGCAGCTGTTCCTCTGACCTCCCCTTTCTGGGGCTGGGAGCAAACACTGGCAATCAGACCAGCTGCCGAAACGCCCGTGGGTGAGCGTTGTCGGCCAGGAGAGGCTCTCTGCCGGAGCTCCAGCCCTCGCCATCAGCCTGCCTGGCCCGCTGTGCTGCTCGGAGCTGCCCTCGAGGGAGCAGGCTGTACGCCTTACACCCCCAGAGCAGTAAGGGCAAAGGGTTTAGCCTCGCTCCCTGCACAGAGCGTGCATCCCACCAAGTGTGCCTGGGGGCTGCTGTTCAGAAGCAGCTCAGGGGGGTAGAGCTGGGTGCGGGGGTGAAACTGGATGAGCAGTGAGTGCTGAAATCTGGAGCGAGGGGCAGGGGCAGAGCTGAGTGAGAGGCCCCGGCAGCAGCACAAGGGTTGTTTGACTTCAGGCCTGAGGGGTGTCTGCAGAACTGGACTGAACTAGCAGGGGTTGCTGCACCTCAGCCTTGAAGCGTATCAGCAGAGCTGGATGGGGGCAGAGGCCAGGACAAGTGCAAGGTGCTGCAGATAAGATGGGACTGCTAGGGTGGGGCTTCCCTGTTCAGGAGCAACCCTACTCCTCTCCTAACAGTTTCCGCCCTAGAAACAGGACTGCACTTGCCTAGGCATAGGAGAGCAGGGCCAGGGAAGGGAGACCGATAGCAAACTAGGAACCTCCTGCTGGGGATTCTGGAGCCACCCACACATCTATGGGCATGCTGGTAGCATGCCCAGGCTA
This sequence comes from Eretmochelys imbricata, assembly GCF_965152235.1. NCBI lineage: Eukaryota > Metazoa > Chordata > Testudines > Cheloniidae > Eretmochelys > Eretmochelys imbricata. The sequence goes on along the minus strand of NC_135593.1, from coordinate 10,565,735 downwards.
GTTCAAGACTGTTGGGGGGATGGAATAGGCCCTTCTGTGCCACGTCCCTCTGAACTGCAGCCAGCTGTGCGCGGGTTTCTCTGCCCCATTAAGAGATTTCAAGGTCATTTTCAGGCATTCGCAACATACCCCTGTTAGGACGGGCCTGGAGCGGTCTGTGCCCGCCCGCCCTTTCAGAGGGGAGTGGAACAGCAGCATGCGCTGTCAAGATGCATCTGTCGGGAACACACACCCAGGTGCATGGCAGAGCGTAGCCGGGGGCAGGGCCGTGCATTCCTGCATTGGCTGCTGTTGAAACGGTCTCGATTGCATTTTTATCAGTGTCACCATCCAATATCCCCGGGCTGCTTTGTCTTTGCTTTGCATTTTATCAATATTACTGTCTGATCCTCTGGTCCCCTTGCTTTGGTTTATTAATCTTGCCCTCTGATCTGTGGGTAGCAGCCATTCTTTATATTCTAGCCCCATCCCTTGCTCCTCCAAGCCCAGATGCCATGTTTAATTAGATTTTTCTCCTTCATTCCGCCAAACGCAAACTGAACACCCGGTATCTCTCTCATGTGCTAGAGTTAGGGCCTGCGTTCCCTGGTATTAATATTCCAGCACCATCGTGGGCCTGTGTTCATCTCGGGGCTAAAAAGTCCAGAGAGATCTCTCATCATGAGCTTCTCTTTGGATGAAGAGTGGAGAACTGGCTTTTAACCCCTCCTCTGCTTTTATACAGTATTACGACACCTGGAGTGATGCGAAAACACAGGGACATACACTGCCCACCATGGGGAGTCAGGACACCTGGGTTCAGGATGTGCATACATTCAAATGATCGGAGATGGAGCACGTGACGCAGGATTCCTGGTTCTGTTCCCGGCTCAGGGGGCTAATGTGTCTGGGGATTAGAGCAGGGGATCTGGAAGTCAGGACTCCTAAGTGGAGCGGTTCAAATAATATTTGCCACATGCTCTGTTCAGCTAAGGTTGCTGTTGTGTTGTTTATATAATTTATTGAATGAATCATTTGTTTTGCTCATAATTGAGCAGCTCTGCTCTTAGAATCCATCCTTGGCTGTGGGAGGGAGCATGTCTACAACACAAGACTGAGAGTCAGACCCCCTGGGCCCTATTATTGGCTTGTTTGACCCTGAACAAGCCATTTAAGGACCTGCTCCTGACCCATTTTCATGCAAGTAGCACGGTTGTCTGCAAAGGGAGTGTTTGTGGGAGGTAGGCTTGTGGGGCAAGCCCTGTAAACTCTGTCTCGCTTTGCTCTGCAGCTCTCCCTGGGGAAGCGAGAGGAATGGATTTTGGTGAAGTCGCTGGGTGAAACATGCCGTACAACTGGCAAGCGTCATTAACGAAGCAGGGGCCAGGTGTGGAGCTGGAAGTCTGCGCTGGGAGCCTCCTGCTGCTTGTCGGGAGCTTTTCCAGATCAGAGGGAAGGAAGATTGTTTATGCAAAGTTGGTCAGCTCCTTTGGGCATGAAGGAAGCTCATGATTGTTTTTGTGTATCTCAAATCTTTTGCCAGTTTTGAAGATGAAAACTCTTCCCGCATGGTGTGGAAATGTCTGGTGCCCTTTTCACCAGTGAGACATGTCTATTTCCATCTCCGCCTCCTGCCTGCTTCAGCAGGCTTTGGGGTTTTCCTGGGTCTCTCTTCCTTTGCCTTTCCCTTTTCCCTCGGGTCTTGGGCTACTCTTGTTTCTTTAGGTCCTAGGGAATCGGGTCATGGTTTGCAAAAGGGACTCATGATTCCCCAGAATCGAGGCACCCAAATCAGAGGCTGCTTCTGGAAATGTGCCTCGCCTGCCATCCGCGTCGCCACACTCTCAGGCCTCTCCGGACAAGGATGCTCCTCTGTGGAGGGCCCATGCTCTGAGGACAAGAACACTCCTCGGTTACTGGCCCCTCAACTGTCTCCACCCCCACCAGGACACCCCCTTGTGCCCTGTCCCAGCCTCGCTGCCTTCCTCTCCCTCTCACCCCTGCCTACAGCACCCCACTGAGACCGGCTCCTTCCCCTCCTGGTATTCTCTTCCCTCTCCTGCAGCACCAGGTACAGCGCTGGCCATGCCTGGAGGCAGGATAATGGGCCCCAAGGACCGATCATGCCATAGGATCTGGGCTGTTCCTGGGCCTGGGAGAACGGTCCTTGCCAGGACTCAGTCCCTCTGGTTTTGTGTCTTGCTGGCTGTCCCGCCCGCGTGGGGTCACTCAAGTAGGTTTTGTGGCCAGCTGCTGCGTGGCCCTGTGGGGACTGGGCTGGAAGACCTGTTGCTGATTTGAGAATGGCAGGCTCACCTTTTCAATGGCGATGGAGCGATCTGGCATCATGCAACTTCCTCCAGCCCCTGCCCAGTTCCTCTCCTCTGCTTGTACCCCTCACAGTGGCCTGTGCAGAAGCACTGGGCTGCTGGTTGCAGTCCTTCCTGCCCTGCTCTCCTTCCCTTCCGCTCCCGCAAGGTGCTCCCTGTCTGCAGGAGCAGCTGTTGGACCCAGAGGGCATAGATAGACGCTGCCTCCCTGGGGCTCTCTGCATCTCCCCTCTCTCCCCCTCGTCATCACAAAGCAGTTGCCAGATGAGCATATTTCCCTGAGTCAATAGAAATCTAATTAAGCTATTTATCTGGGAGAAGCAGCCACTCTGGGTCAGCGTTAGGATCAGCAGGAAGAGGCAGAACTGGTGGAATGGAGCAAAGGCAGGGCCTGTGTTTGAACGCATTGAAGACAGAAAGCAGCTCCTGGGGGAGAAATCCTCACCCCATAGGGAAGAAAGGGAGAATGCCAAGGGAGCACTAGGGGGTAGGGTAAAAGGAAGACCAGCCAGCTTGTGATCCAATTCAGCATCCCCAGCGGTGCTGAACATTACTTCAGAATAAGAGAGAAGCCAGCACTATGACTGAGAGGCCAGATCTTCCTCCTGTTGATTTCAAAAGGAACAGGAGCGGAGGTTGACCAATCAGCAAAGACAGCTGGCGTGCAAGGGAGTTCCTATCTCCCCTTGATTTTCAGTGGAATCTGGGCCCCTCACTGCTTTAAGCCCCTTTTAAAAATGCCAGGCTGCATTCCTCGAGGCCCAGCTGGTCCAGAGGGCCATCAACCCCGCACTGAAACACAGGGAGCTGGGGCACTTTAGCAGTCTGCTGGATCAGACCCAAGGCAAGTGTGGAGAGAGGTCATGTTTAGCACTGTCACCACCCCCATTTTACAGAGGGGAAACTGAGGCAGAGAGTCAGACAGGAAGAGCGTGGTAGAGCCAGGAGCAGAACCTAGTTCTCTGTTCTGTCCCAGCCCTGCATGCTAGATCATGCTGCTGCCCAGTAGCACTTAAAGGAGTTGGGGAGGAGGAAGGGGACGTGTGTGTGTGTGTCAAGGTGATAGGTGCAGCCAGATGACAGCAGTAATAACACAGCACAGGGTTTTCCTCATGCACATGCTGGAAGCAGCCTTCTAACCTGCAGTCTCTGCTTCCTGCAGCATAACCTGCCTCTCTCAAGCCTCAGCAAGACCTGAAGAGCTTGTTTCAAGCCATTTTGCACAGCTGGTCCTGCTAGCTGCTGATTGTCACACTTAACAGCCTTTAAATGAGCCCCAGCTGGGCTGGCAGGAGCCTAAGGGCCTTGCTCTCAGGGAGTAGCTCAGTGCCCCACAGGGCCAGTAGTTCTCTGCATCAGAAGGGGCTCTCTCTGCTACCCATAACAAGCCAAGTGGAGGGACTGGCTGCTTTGTTCCTGCTTAAAGAATTGCCCCCTCGGTAGGACTAAGTGGGAGAGCAGTCTGTGCTGCATTGGGAAGAGCAGAAGGCAGTTGATTTGGGGATGAGAGAAGCAGGGGAGGTAAGTCTAATTCACTCATTGCTCCCTATACACATGCTCCAGGAATCAGGAAAAGTTTCTGTCATGGGACAGTCTGGTATTAGCAGCGTCCTCTGTATCATGGTGTGGGGGTGCTGACTAGAGCCCTTGACCCAAACTGTAAATCCTGTGTCTGATGGAAACCAAGCCAGGGGGTGTGGGAGCACCCTGAATTCCAGCACCCATGCCACGGTAGCATCTAGAGCCCACCATCAAGATGGGCACCATTGGGCTAGGCCCTGTAAGACCCATTTCCAGGCCCAAGAGAGGGTGGAATCTCAGACCAAGAGTAGGTTGACACTGAAAAACACACATCTGTTCTTAGCTTGGGTTTAAAACAGCAGTGAAGACGCACACATTGGGTGTGCAACTGGACTTAGTCATTCAGGGTCAACCCCAGGCTCCTCGACAGGCTTTCCGGTGAGCTGCTGACCTGAACTGCCCTGCCTTGGCTGTTCTTTCTATTGGAGTTAAGAAATGCACCTTTTTTGTTACAGAGCAGCCCTCCTCAAAGGGAGGAGGGCTGTTAGCCTTGTCGAATGGATGGGGGACTGAGGCCCACAGCAATGAAGTGGCTTGCCCAGGTCACCCGGGCATTCTGCCAGAGCTGGGATTTCAACTCAGACCTCCTGGGTCCTAGTCCGGTGCGTACGCTACACAAACCGTCGGGCTTGTCTACACGTAAAAGGCTGCAGCGACGCCGCTGTGGCCTTTCACTGTCGGCGCTAGCTCGGGCGGTGGAAGAATTCTTTCAAGCGCTGTCTACACGGGGGCTTAGGTCAGCGTAACTGTGTTGCTCGGGGGGTGGGGGTGGATTTTTCACACCCCTAAGTGACTCAGCTGGGTTGATCTTAGTGAAGAGAAGCCCTTCCTTGCTAAATTGGCTGGGGTTATCCTTGGGAGGGAGCAGGATGGGAGGGTAATCTTCCAGTTTGAAGCACTATTCCAGGAGACCCCAAATAGATCAAGCAAGGAAATAGCAAGAATCCACACAATTCTACCTTTCAAAATTCCCTGGGAGCCCCTATTCCTCCCTCCCCTGCTTTCCAAACAGACAGGGCGGAAGAAAACCTTGTCATTCTCCTGACAAGCTTGTCCCAGCTCCCGTGACTCACTTCGGTTTGGTTTCCTACCTCCTGTGTGTTAAAATCTAACCTTGCTGCTGAGCCTCCCACCGGGAACAGCCTCAGCCTTCCAGCCAGAAAATGATACAGCTCCTTCGCTGGGATCCCTAAGGTTGCATCTGGCTTTGGGTCCGGGCTGGGAGAAGATAGCTCATGCCTCAGAGCTCATGACTGTCACCATGGCACCTTCTTACTCATGATGTTCACATTCCTCCATGTGAGTCATTCTCTGCCCCAAATAAGTTGCTGCACAATAATAAAATACTTTCCTGAGTGAAAAAAAGTTTGTATTAATATTAGTCACACTAGGGACTGAAACTACGATCTGGGGCCTTTTGTGCGAGGAGCAGTATAAACATAGGGGAAGTCTCTGCCCCAGATTGCTTGCCTTCTAAATAGAGAAGGGGTAGGTGAAAGGAAAGAGTACTATCCTCCTTTTACATGTGGGAAACTGAGGCACAGAGAGACTAAGTGACTTGCCCAAGGTCATACAGGAAGTCTGCGGCAGAGATGGGCATAGAACAAAGCTCTCTGGAATCCTGGTTCAGAAGACCATTCTTTTTGCTATGGTTAGCACTGGAGAGCCAATACAGCTATAGTAAAGCAAGTTGCATTTCAGTCTGGCTTGTGCATTGCCAACAGAAATGTGAGCTAACCTTTGGTGCGGAATCTTTTATAAGATGCCGATGCGTGAGAGAGAGAGACCCCAGCTTGACTTTTAGATCCTAGGCTGAGCTGGCACGCATGGCAGTGAGAAGAGCCCCTTCTCTCTCTCTCTCTTTCTCTGATCCAACGAGGTCTTTTTACTTGAGGCAGTAAATGTAGAACCCTAAAGGGTCTTGGTGGTCAAGTCCCTTGAAAGGGTGGAGAGATGTCTGCTAAGAAAGGGTGTGAAGGGGGGATTTTGAAATAAGCCTTGATTGAGTCTCTCTTGTGTATTCCATGGATATGATACTCATGGACCAGTAAGAAATCTCTTCCATTTAACCCATCTTCCTAAAAACTGAGTTGGGGGCTCCGAATAATACAGGAAGCAGCAGCCAGATGTAACGGCAATGACTGGCCTTGCTTTTTTCTTTGTTCTCCCAGGACTTCACATCTCCAACACGTGCAGTCTGCTTTGGTGGCTTTTGTATACGCTGGAGTCTGTGATGGGGTGGCCTGTCCTCTTAAGGGTAGTAGGGTCTAGGCACCATTCCCCCCTGTTCTACAAGGTGACCCCTTTCAGGTGTACCTAGGTCTGGGGAAATGACACAGTCAGATATGGGGAGAGAGGAAGGGGTCATGGGTTCTATTCCTTTAAAGGCCTGGGACTGAGGGCTTTGTAGAGCGGTTGGGGGCAAAGGTGGGTGGCGGTTGGTTGTCTCTTAACTAACTGGAATTAGCTCTGGGCTGTAAATATGCTGCCTCTTGCCTCCAAACAGGGAGACGCCATGGGTGGAAGGTGGCTGGTTAGCAGCCTTGCATGAACTATATTATTAAAACGATTATCGGTGTTCATGCTTCGGGGCGTATGGCTGGTCACCTGCTGGGGTCCGCAAGATCTTGTGGAAGTTACAGAATTGCCCAGCTGGCCCAGTGCAATGTTTTCCCTGTGAAATGTCCAGCATGGGCCAATGCCAGGTCAAACAAACCATTGGCCTGTTTCTGTAGCATTAGCTAAAAGTTAATGGCTATACGCACCAGTTAGTACGCTCTCCCAGAGAAGCTTCCAGACCTTGGCTTTTAGGCCCTAAACCTGCAGAGACTTACGCAAGTGCTTAACTTTCAGCATGACTGGTCCCGTTGTCAGCCCCTCAGAGCAGGGGCAGTGTTGTTCATGTGTGAGTTCAGCACCAATGTTTGGCACGGGACATTTATTATACGTCATGCACCCCATTTTCCACTAGGGGGCAGCTTTCAGCATGCCAACCATCCCCACGAAGGGCTTGTCTCCATTAGAAAACTGTACCACTTAACTATACAGGTATAGTTCAAGAGATCCAATTACTTGCACTCTGGGGGTGGGGGTTTCTATCGATAGAAAGGTGTTTCCCTGTCTCGCAAGGGGAATAAGCTATACTATATAAGGCACCTTTACACCAGTGTAACGGTGTCCACACTAGGGGTTGCACTGGTATAAAATTACACCCCGACCTGCGACGGTACAAAGCTGAGCGCACACCAGGCCTATGAGCCGTGTTTCTGCATCTTCCGCGGCTATGAACTCAGCTCTGCTTGATGTATGTTGTGCTTTCCTAAAAGGCCCCCTGCTCTCCACTCCCCGGGTGGTTTTTCTGTACAGTTGGAAAGACGCTGCCTCTTTAACTAAGCAGCCTGCTCTCTTACTTTTAAATTGACTTTTCTTCTCTAAGCCCTGGGAGGCTTTTCCAAGGTGCACAGTCTATTCTTGGGGGCTTTAATAAGCCTTGAGTGGCTTAAGACAAAACTAAGTTTGTCCTAATCTCTCATAAAAACACACCGCCTTTTGCCCTTCTATTCCCGCAAGGACTTAGCCTGAGGTTTTCCCTTCTCTGTAGTGTTTGTCTCTCAGATTGAAAGGAAATGCCTTGAAAATCCTCCTTTTAAAAATCCCCCAAATCCTCAGCTAAAAACTGAGTGGGTGGGGCCGGCGGGAGAGGCTTCTCTCGCTGAGACACCTGCCTGCCCTGGCCCACGCATGTAGCGAGCAAAAAAGCCTGAGTACAACGTACTTACCTGCATCCCATCTCTCAGGGCCGTTGGCATCTGGTTTGTCATTGTTTATATTGAAGCAGAGTCTAGAAGCCATAATCAGAAGGAGAGCCCCATTGTGTTAGGCGCTGTACAAGGCTATGGCAGACCGTCCCTACTCAAAACATCTTACAGGCTAAACACGGGGGGAAGGGGAGCAAAACAAACAAAGTGATCAGACGATGGGGACAGGCGGGGGGTGTCTTGGAAAGGAAAAGAGAGGCTAAGGGGAATATTGGGGGGTGGGAGGAGGTTGGGACATGGAGGGTGGGGGAATGAGGCTGAAGTAGGATTGGGAGGAAGCTGGAGTGAACAACCAAGCACAGTCCATGCAGGGCTGGCTGACCCCATGGCCTGGAATCCCCACTGCATGTTCCAGCAGAGGTCTCCGAGGCCCAGGGCTTTATGGGCAGGGCGCTCAGTGGACGCCTGCTGCAGAAGCACTTAGGAAGTCTCTCAGTTAGCAACGGCGCAGCTAAAGCATCTCTGTGCCCCAGTGACAGCATTGCCTGAGGGCTGCCGGTAGCCGTATGGGGCCATCCCACCTAAAGGAAGGAGATTGGTGGCCGTCTTAAAGCAATGAAGAATGTCACTTGGGCTCCAGTTCAGCAGAGCTCTGAAGCATGTCAAATCCCATTGGCTTTGCTTAAAAGTTAAGCACCTGCATAGTTGGTTGGATCAGGCCCCGTGTTTTTATCACTGATTGATCTAAAGTGATTGCACAGCTTCCTTTAATAGATCTGTCTTGTATGGGGGAATAGCATGTCACTAACTAGCTCTTTAGGAGCTATGTGTGAGGATCCACTTTGGCCAGGTCTGAAATGTAGCCTCCTCTGGGGTGGAACAGATCAGTGGCAACGTTGCACAACTGTTTAAAATAGCATGTGCAGTTCTGCTGTAGCATCCCGGTTCAGAAGAAGTTAATGGTGCAGGTAACTAACCAGTCCTGCAGCCCTCACGCTTGCCGGTAACTGAGTCCAGGCTAGGAAAGGTGGAAGGTGCCCAGAAACTGAAGCAAGTTTTAGCAATGAGGGATAGGGCTGCAGATGAGATTCTAATGGCAGTAGATCATGACTGTTCCGATGACGCTAATCGTCTGTAGTGCTTTGTAAGTGGCAACCGTGGATGCTGCTGATGGGTGCAGTGGGGATAGTGTGGATCTGAGGAGGTCCCTACCGGTTGTCTAGAACTGAAAGCAGTTGTTATAATTATCAGTTATTCATGTAGCTGCTGTGAAGGTACCCGTGTGCTTTGTAGACTATGACACAGTCCCAGCCCCCAAGAGCTTGCTGCCGAATCCATCTGTACATTACAGATGATGGGCACTTTTATGGGTCTCATCGCTGCAGTACCGGAGCTCCTTGCCAAGCTTCAATGCCATAAAATCCCCAGCCCCCCTCTGAAAAGGGGAGCATCCCACATCCCCCTGATGGGGACACGGAAGCACACCGAGGGGAAGTGACTGTTCTGGGGTCAAACCAGCCGCTTTCAGCAGAGCCTAGGATTAGAATCTGGCACTACTGGCTCCCAGGCCTGTGACTTGACTACATGACCATCCTCTGACCTTTCTTCTGTGTAAGGTGCTCAGCTGCTATCCTGAACCTGCTCCTCTCTGAGGGCACATGGCCTCCACCAGCCATAAGGGAACAGTATTGAAAAAACACCCCACCACCAAGCCTGGCCAGGTTGTATTGAAGATACGTGCCCTTCCCCTGTGTGCCATGGTTCAGCAGTTTGAACTGTGCCCTGAAGGCTGGCTGGTTTGTTTTTCTTTCTTTCCAGCGGGCAGCCTCTTTGCTCCACTTGGCTAGAGCCACTGACCTTAATGAAATATAAACCCCCAACGGGATGTAATCCAAACTACTGCTTGTGTGTTAAGTGCCAGTGAAATGCACGTTGTGGTCTCCTCACTTTAACGCGTGCCACAGTGAACAGGCTAGTGGGTTAGCTGAGGCAACAGAGGGGATGTGAGACCCAGGGCTGTATTTATATGGAAGCAGATTGCAAACGAAGACTCCGATCATGCAGTGAGCTTTGTGCAAGTAGATGCCTGAGCCTGTGCAAAGCCTCTGATTAATTGGGGCTCTGCTCGCCAGGGTCTGCTCGTGTGACGTCATTTGCAGGACTGGGTCCTATGTCCATAAGCTCTTTGAGGGACTGTCTCTGGTGGTGTATTGGTGTAGCACCTAGTCCCATGGGGCCCTGATCCTGACCAAGGTTTTTAGATGCTACCCCTATAAAATAAGGAATGAAGTAGGCAAACATGCTGAGCTGGGTGCTTTAGAGCCCTTAGATGTGTAGGTAGCTGTTAATTCTGATGGTCTGTGACCTGAGAGTGGAGTTGGAGAGACAAGGTCACACAGCCTTAAGCCCCATATGCTGGTGTTGGCCAGTAGCTTTATAAATGCTCTTCTAACTGTGGACAAAGACTCCTAAGGCTGGAAGGGACCTCGAGAGGTCATCTAGTCCAGTTCCCTGCACTCAAGGCAGGACTAAGTATTATCTGGACCATCCCTGATGGGCGTTTGTCCAACCTGCTCTTAAAAACCTCCAGTGACGGAGATTTGTGGGTAATTTGTGATTATTTTAAAACACCAGTGAAAATAGCTTTTGCAGGCAGGGGAGCTCTGAAGATCTCTGAAGGGGTCAATAGGTCTGTGTGATCAGGCCATCACCATAGTATTGGGGCACCAAATACAAAACTGAAGAGCCAGCCCTGAAGGACGGTGCTCTTCATTGCTGGAAGGTTTAGCCATTTTGACATGGGTTTCATCCATTCCTCACGGTTGCTCTGGGTTGGGGCTTTTGTGATGCCCCGGGATCTGTCTGGCTTGTGATCTGTTAGGACTGCCCAAGGGACCAAGTTCTGCAGTTGGGGGAACACATCATGGGCAATCACCAGCTCCTCAGAGCATGAGCCTCGGCTCTGCCACACCTACCATTCCTGGCAGGTCATGGAGAGAGGGAAGCCTTTTGTAAACTGGTCAGGCCCAATCCACTAGGGGCTTTAGAGAGTATAACCAGGGCACTGAATAGTAGCAGGAAGACAGAAGAGCGGGCAGAGCCCTGGTATGAGGGACTCTAAGCAGGTTTTCTTGCTGAAGAAGCCAGGACTGCTTCGTGTTGCACAATCTTGGCCTGGCTGCGTATGCTTCCCCTTCAGCCCCAGGTAGAGTGAGTTACAGTTGTCCAGATTGCAGGTAAGGAAGCATGTGAGAGGGCTGGAAACAGCTATGAAATTAACCATCACAAGTGCCATCCAGCGCAGAGCAGAGTCCTGGGTTCTGCTACAGACGTTCGTGGGACCTCAGGCAAGTCACTTAACCTGCCTCTCTGTGCCTCGGTTTCCCTGTGTTTGAAAAGTACACTGAAATCACCATAGTAAAAAAGTACCAAGTATTTGTTCTGTTTGCTTAAGACCTTTCAAATGAAATAGACATGGTGAAAAATAAATGAAATTTAAAATAAATTATGTGGATGGGCAAGTCATGGTGGTGCTAGTGATGGAAGAATTCAGTGTTAGGCTGACAACAGTATGGCTTTCTATCTGTAGCTTGGGCAGTCGGTGCACCGGTTGCCATAAAGCACAGGTTTCCTGTTGTTTCTAGACTTGCAGGAGACTAAGATTTGCGTGTGTGTGTATATGTTGGAGGAGGGTAAGGTTGAAAGTGGTGCAGGGAGGTTGAATCTAATATTGGAGGGTGGGGGCATGCAGCTAAGCAGGAAGCTATGGTTCAAAGCTACCAGAGCAGAACATATAAACAAGTTCATTGCCCACACATCATGCCTCCTGTGTAATTCATGAGGGGGGCTTTGTGTAATTCACAATTAAGGCTCAGCCAACTAGTTTCTTGTTTCCTGTTGTGAGCTCTCAACTTCGTGGGTTCCTAGTGAGGAGAGACAGGCCTGCCTAGGACAGCCTGTTGGGAACTGCAGTATTTGCATATTACTAGAGAGCTGATGAATTATGTAGCTGCTATGGCAGGGCCAGAGGAATTGGCTGCAGCCAAGCAGCTCTGAAAAGCATATTTATCTTTGTGTTTGCATTGACTTTTTCTCTTCCCTCACCCCCTTAAAACACACACAGGCAAGGGAGAAAACAACCCTCAGACTTTACAGACTTCTTGAGTCTGATGTCCCCGCACAAGCCCAAAACAGCTAATCCCTTTGGATTTCTCATCCTTCTCGTGTGTCATCTCAAGCAGCTGGAAGTCACTTTAAAAGGACCAGTGAATATTTGACACTTGTATTGACAGAATGTGATCAGAGAGGGCTTTACCGGAAGACCAGGGATTCAAGCTTCTACGTGGCAGGAAGAGGTTTATAATGCAGGACACGATGGTGGGGAAAATATGGTGTATGGGGGTGAGGCTGATCAGTGTCAGATCTGTCCCAGGCCGATGCACTTGAAGGAGCATCAAGCTAACTTTTCTTTCATCTGCCTCGCCATTCTTTGCCGTTAATTGATATTGTGGTCACAGACCAGGATCCTACTGGTGCTGGGCACAAACAGAAAACAGAGGGGCCCTGCCCCAGAGAGCTTGAACTCAATGTTATCTGTCTAGTCAGATATATCCTTCTATTTATATACCTGCCCCATCACTTCTGTCTGTAGTCGGTATTTCTGGGGTCTATGGACCTATTCGGCTAGGCCTGATCCAAAGCCCATTAAAATCAATGGGAGCCTTTCCACTGGCTTGAGCAGGCATCTTGTTCCCAGGCTCTGCCAATAGCTCCCTGAATTAGGCCTGAGGCAAGCCCCCCGTGCTGCATCTGCTTCTGGAAGATACTGTGAACTGGTGGGCTGCCTTTGGGGAGGTGGGGTCATCCTGTTTCACAGCCCCGTGCAATGGGTCCTTGTGCTTCAGACAAAAGTTACAATTCTTTTCAGATTCTTTGCAGAGCCAGGGCTGGAACCCTCGTCTCTTGGCTCCAAAACACAGGCCTCTAGCACTTGAACTGAAGGAGATCTCTCTTAGTTGGCTGCAAGAGCCAGGTTCAGGGGGCAAGGGTGGGCAGTAACCTTGGTGCCGACTTCCAGGGGTGCTGGACTGCTGTGCTACTTGGGGGTTATTTTGGTTTGGTTTTGTGCTGATTGGCTCGGGGTGTGTGTGTGTGTCCTCATCCTTCATGTCTTTTGGTCCATCCATCTCTCCTTTCCATTCATTAATTTCAACCATCTGCTTTTTCATGTATCCATTCTTTCAGTCACTAAATTATCCCTTGTCTCTGTGAACGATCTTCCTCCTCACCCATCCCCTCAACGGCCCCTTGCAAACTTCTGTCTTGCACATTGAGATGCAGACTGGCTGCCATGTTCTCAACCTGTCAGGTTGTCAAGTTCATGGCAAACACACAGAGAAGTTAGTTGAAAAAAACCCTAGAATTATCTTGCTGGAAGGTTGCAATGTAACCCTACATTATTTCTTAAAATCCAGAAACTTAACAACACAGGAGCCAAAAACACAGAGAGAAAGCAGGCTGCTCCCTAAAGCAGAGAGGCACAACTTACCCTATCTTACTGTAAGCAGGCTGTCGGCAAACTGACCGCTGCTAGGCCCCCAGATCACATGTGTAGGCCCCTCTCCTGCAAGCAGGATCAGGAACCCCACTCAAGCATTTAAAGTGCCAGATTACTATTTCAATAGCTTTCAATACACCACAAAGATGTGCTCCTACCTTGGGCTGCTTGATTAAACCTTCCCATTTGTGGTCCACCCCTGCCCCACACTCAATGTCATTTACATGTGATGACCCAACAGAACGGAGGCTTTCTGCTATGTGAAAGGGAGACTCCCATGCAAAACGTCATATTAAATAGCCCAGTGCTCCTCCCCCAGTGTACAGCCTGTCTAGCTGAGCTGTGTGCTGGGAGAGCTGCCTGGTACTCGCCAGCGGCAATGATCCTTCCCATGCCAGCCAGCCCTTCTGCAGCTGCCGCAGACACCTGGAGGCACACCGAGCCTCTTGTGCATAACCCATTCTTCGGGGTATGTTTCGCCTCCCTCTCTGTGCTGACCCACAGAAAAGGCAGATCTGCTCTGGTTCACAGCTTGGGGACTTGGTCCTTTCACCTGTGCTGCAGCTCTGGATCTCCCAGACTTAGTATCTGATGATGGCCAAGCTGCCGATTCATGAGACTTGCTGAGCAGTGTGTAGTGATCCCATGCCCATGTGGGTTCCTATTCTGTTGTCTCTCCTTCCCGTCCACCAGTGCTTTCCAAGTGCACAGGAGATGGGGATGGGGAAGTGCGAGCAGCGTCGGGCCCCGAAGCGCAAATGTGGTTTGAAAATTGTCTCACTCTAAACATTGACCTTGAAAGGTTTGTCTCTTCCTTTCGTCCCTCCAAAGCACCCAGAACAAACCTGCTCAGCTGACAAAGCAACAGATACGTTTCCGAGATGCCAGCCCTAAAAATTGGACTTGGGATCTGGAAATTCAGCTGTGTTCCTTCCATCTCTCTCATCCTACGTTATGATGATGGGCCTGGATGGGATCTCCTGGCTCTCTCTCCCATGGTTCTGTGCAACTGATGGGCATCAAGGCAAGGGCTGTGACATGCAGGCATCCCATGGCTTGCAGAGGGAGAGCTTTAAAATTCAGTCACATACCTGTGATGTGTGTACAAACTTCCACCCTGGAGGTGCTATTCTCTGTGGCCAGAATAGTAACACATACGAACACACTGGGTCGCTCATGTGGATGCCTGGGCCCCTGGCTGCAACCACGGGTCTTATTCTAGTTTTCTCTTTGTCCCCAGATGTTTCTTTGGGTTCTTTTTCAAGGGGTTTGGTGCTTGCTGCACAGCTCAGTAGCAAGCGTGTTGACTGTGGGCTGCAGTATCTAAAGCGGAGTTTGCTTAGAAGCCGGGGGAGTTTGCACTGTGGGCCAACTGTTTTCTGTTTAGATCCAGGCCATCCCCTGGGAAGCTCATGAGTGAGCTGTGGCTGATTTCTATGTAGCTATAAAAACTCCCTATGCTCTTTTAAAAGGGATGATGTCCAGGGTAACGGAACAGGCCCTATAAGTAAGAAAATCCCTCTTGGCCTCTCTCTGGGTTGCTGGTCTTGCTCGAGCCATGCATGCAAAATTCATACTGCACTCGGTCAGTCCTGCAGGACCACCACAGGGACTTAAAACAACTGTTGCTCTGTGGACCCTCCATTCCCTGAGGATTGCACCACCACCAACAGTGACAGGGGGTGCCTTTGGTAAAAAGGAGAGACAAAAACAAAAGCATGATCCAAGACACCCACTGCGTGGACATGTTCTACCACCCAGGAGGCTGAAGTCCAGGAAGAGCTTTGCTCTGAAAATCGCTTTCCTCCAAATACCCTGACAGCCACAGAGTAACAAAGTGGGGGGAAATGCCAATGATCTTGAAGAATGTGGCTGCTTCGGAACAGCTTGCTCCCCCACTCCCTGCGCTGACCAAGAACGGTCACACTGGTGCACCCCAAATTGAGTGAGAGCGGGAGTGGCAAAGGCTGGAGACCCCAGATGTGAATGTGCAGAGCCTAGGGAAGCCCTTGACCTCTGTGTGATGCAGTGCCGTCATCCACAGCCTGGCCTCCCAAGGAACTATTCGAAAAGTGCCAACATCAGGGCTTGGTGACAGTTTCAGGGGGACAAGCTGTGGGGATGGTCTGGACTGGACCAAGCTGGGAGGCGTAAGTTTCTGAGCCGAGAGGGAACAAGTCATTCTTTTCCTCTTTAGTGCTTGAGCGATTGTGGTGCTAGTCAAGGCTTCAGTCGCCAGGGTTATCACGTGTGTTCTGGAGCCACACTGCCTCCATCCTGCCCTCTAGCGGTGGTGAGGTCCCATTCAGACCTGGGTCTCCGCTGAGGTATACCCCGCTTGTCGCATGGCTGGGGGTCTGCCAGGAACCGCGCTAAA
This sequence comes from Eretmochelys imbricata, assembly GCF_965152235.1. Classification (NCBI taxonomy): domain Eukaryota; kingdom Metazoa; phylum Chordata; order Testudines; family Cheloniidae; genus Eretmochelys; species Eretmochelys imbricata. The sequence continues at coordinate 10,550,153 of NC_135593.1, read as the reverse complement.
GCCACTGGGTTTTCTTCACGTGGGCCACGAAACAGTGACTTTCAGCCGCTACCGAGCCCAGGCTAGATCTGAGTCCATGACTCAGAGGTAAGAGGCTCTGTTGGTTGTCATCAATGCCCAGTGCTTGGAAGCCAATGGTGGTGATAGACCTGCTGGACGAGCTATGGGCAGCCTCTATTTCACGTCTGGAAGGAACCTGCAAAGCCCTGCATCCTCTGCCCCTCCCTGGCTTTGCTACCAGCATCCTCTTGACCCAACCTTTGTCCAGGAAGACGTGCTCCCAGAATTCACCCTGCACTGTCCCACGTTCCACACCTTGCCCTCTCCCTTCATCTCCCCATGCTGTGTGCCTTCCCCTCCCACGTCTGCACTCTCTCGCCCATTCCCATGTTTCCCCTCCCCCTCCCAATGGGAAGGCTGAGGTGGGGGATGGCGCGTCCATCCCACCCAATGTCTTCCTATCCTCTGGTGGTCTCGCTGCAGCTGGGGGCTCAGGTGTTCTCGTGCCCCATGGCTGCCCTTTGGCTACATGGTTGCCGAGTTCTCCCAGCTGTAGAGGATAGCTTTGCTTTCCCATTACTGTCCCGCTTCCTAGCTGCTGAGAGGGAACTGGGATCATCTGGAAAAAGCCGCAGGAGTAGTGACTACCTTCCTGCCTGCCTTCAGCTTGAACTCCAGGAGCATTTCAGCTGGGGGGGTCTAACTCTCCAGCTGTCTACTTCACTTCCTGCCCCCTGCCATCTCCCGTCCTTTGTCTGCCCTACATTGAGTGGAGCTGGGCACAGCGTGGTATGCTAATGCCGCTTCTTGTTCCTCCCCTCATGCTACAGCACACCAAGCCTGGCATCTCTCTCCTGCCTGCACCTGCTCCTTCCTCCATGCGGTGTCTGCGTTGCTAATGAAAGTGACAAACCCAGCTAGGAACAGCAGCTGGACAATTCCACCCACGATGCCTGTGCAGTGTCTGGGAACTGTCTGGCTCGTTACTATATCTTCAAAATAACAAGCGTGTATAATGGCGGTCCTGTGCTCACCTCGCACTTCCGAGGCTGTCACACCTTCACAGTGACAGCAGGGGTAGCATCCAGATCTTCCTCCTTCTCCTCGTATGGCCCCTGTGACCTGAGCTAAAGGAGAGTCTCCCTCAGCCGTTAGCAGTAGAGGGCCTGTAGCACGCAGCTGAGCAGTTTTGATTCCATCCAGCAGAAGGCAGCGGTGCACACATCACAGAATGGTGGAGCATCTTTGCCTCTCTTGTAGCCCTGAAATATGCTTTTTTTTTTTTTTTTTTTTTTTAAGAAACAGCCCATCCTGTGTCAGCTCCGAGGGGCTGCTGTCTGGCAGGGAGCTCTACCCTTCTTGCTTATCCAGCTTGTATTTTGCTCTATACAAGATTTTTGCAAGGATCTGCAATCAGACCGAGCAGACCCCAGGCTGGGTTCTTGGGAAGGGGCTCTCCCACCCTTGCATTCCCACACACAGTGGCTTCCCAACGTTCTTGCTTCTCTTTCTTCCCTTGCCTCCTCCTCCTTTCTCCAAAGATCCCTTCTCAAAAATACCACTCCACCCCCCAAAGCTTAAAATTCAGCTCCAGCTCTTTGGAAAGGCTGATGCGTCTCAGATGCTCATGATCTTCCCTGCGGATGGCTCGAGGAGCCAGGGAAGGAAATGAGAACCTGTTTGTTCCTAGATTTCAGAATGGGGAACTCTAGGTGCAGCAAACATCTGAACTTAACCTGCCTTCCAGTTCTCCACGGGCCTGGCTCTTAGCACCCTCCTCCCCTCCGGTCTTAACTTTCTCCCAGTAGAAGAAAAGGTTAGCTGAGATCACACAGCCAACCGGATGCTCAGATTCGAACTCCCTGGGGCTAATTATGGAACAACCATTAGATAAAAGTCAACATATGTTGTAAAAGGCACTGTGTATCACCTCCTGACAGTTCTTAACAATGTGCTCATGTAACAGCTGTCAAACTGCAATGCTCGAAAATGAGTAATATGTTGATTTATGTATATCAGATCTGCCCTTGCATTCAGCCACAGCAATGCAAGATGCTTGTGCCGCAGCAGCCTTGCAGGGCGGTGGGGGGAACCGAGGAATTTGGTGCTTCAGGAGACAGAATGGAGAACCTGAGTCCAGCTTGGGGGAGGTTTTCAGTAGGTCCTCGAGAGCTGAAACCAGCCTGACATGAGCGCAAATCTAGAGTGGCTACACTGAAGTAAATGGACTTACCCTGAGCTTGTCTGGGACTAGCGGAGGTCTGAGTTGGGAGCAGAAGTGGCGAAGGCATGGACGCTGTTCTCGTATCTGTGCACTGCTTTCCTGGTTACTCCTGATCACTGAGCTGAGTACGAGCCGAGGGACCTGCTCTCACCCCCGTTAAAGTGAATAGCAAAACACCCCTCGGCGTCAATGAGAGCAGGCTGGGCCCTAACTGAAATGCCTGTGGCTGATCGTACCTTGGGGACTGGATTCTTTCTACCAGCCTCTGTAAGTTGACGTTACCTTCATGCTGCAGAATTCACACTGCCGAATGACAGCTCAGTGGCTAATACCCTCATCACCAGCCCTGTTGTCCTCCCGGAGGAGGCCCCCAACTTTGTCCTCCCGGAGGATGTTGCAAGGCTGTTATAACCTCAGCTGTCTCCTGCCAGGGGCCCTATGTGTCAGCAGAGAGTGGGCGGAGAAGCTGGTGTGTCCTCGCCAGGCGGATGAAGGTCAGTACCGCCCCTGGTGGTTTCTGTTTCAGTGCATGGAGCTTGGCTGCGTGCTGGGACTCGGACAGCCTGGTTGTGAGCATCACCCTTGCCATGGCCAGACAATTACCCCCTCCTGCCAAAAGCTAAGGACTCGCCTGGACCTTGTTGGGGAGCTATTTTCCTGGCTGCCCCATGTGGTTAATGGATCTGATTGGGCTTTGGGCGGCTTGGAGGAAGAATCCTCTTCAGTCAGAGGCCCTGCTTGGGCATTATGAACATTTTTCAATCTCTGCTCCAGATGATAAATTCTCCCTCCCTTCACGCATTTTGATGGCGCCATCTTGGAATTCAGATGCGCTGCAGCAGAAACAGTGGGAAGGAAGGGGATGGGGTGTCATGGTAGAGCTGAGAGAGGAAATCCGGCTTCAGTATGATGGAGGGGGAGAGCCTTATTGTCAGCAGGTCGGTCTCTCTCTGAACTGGAGCTGGATGGGAACTGAATCTTCGCTGCTGCGGGATTTCCCCAATGTTCCAAAAAAAACCCCCTTCCGTTCCACAATGGAATGAAAAATTTTGAAATTCCCCATGAAACAAAATTCCACCCCCTCTCCCCGACCTCCTGAACATGATGCATGATCGACATGTTCGGTGTGGATAAAATTGACCGGTACCATTCTAATTTTGACCTTATTTTATATTATAGAATATTAAAAAAAAAAAAAAAAAAACCTGAAACCCAAGTTGTTTAGAAACCAAAAATCAAAATATTCCATTCATACTCTCCCCCCCTCAGAATGCTCTATTCTGATTTTTTTTTCTTGTTGTTTTTCTAAATGAAATTTCCTTGAAATTGACACCTTCCTGCAAAATGTTTTGCTTGTGGCCAACTGGTACTTTCTGATGGGAGATTGATCCATTGGAAAACTTCCTACCAGAGCTACTCTGTGCCCAAGAGGGGTTCAAAGCAGTTAGGAGACGGATCTGCTGCAGCAGCCATTCAGGCTGGAATTATGAAAGGAATCTAAGGGAGTTAGGAGCCAAAATTCCGTTAGGAGCTTAACTCCCCAATGCCGGTCTGTCTCAGCAGATGTCCAGCAAACTGCCTGTAACTGGCTGTTGGGACTTCTCAGCCCTGATTACAGTAGCAGCCAAACCCGTGTGAACCCCAGCTGGGAATGGAGCAGCAGGGGATTTCTTGACACTAGTTAGCAGCAGTGGTTTGATGTTCCTTACCTGAGCATCCCTTTGCATTGGTACCTGCCTGTCTCTGTTCCTTCCAGCTCGGTCGTCAGGACCGTTTAAGTAAGCCATGCTGTATTCCTGCCCTGATGTTCTTGAGTTCCATTCACTCTCTCTGCTGGAGCTTGACAGGTCTTTCAAAATATTTGGAGCCGAGATTGCACCAGGCTGGCTTATGGGTGACAGCACTTCCACTTCTTCAGCTCCCGTTGAATCAATTATCTCTGTCTCTCTTGTTATTAAGCTGTTTAACAGACGGCACAGGCCTTGCTCCTCTAGCTTGGCTAGGCTGGGCAGAGATCAGAGAATCATAGAATATCAGGCTTGGAAGGGACCTCAGGAGGTCATTTAGTCCAACCCCCTGCTCAAAGCAGGATCAATCCCCTACTAAATCATCCCAGCCAGGGCTTTGTCAAACCTGACTTTAAAAACCTCTCAGGAAGGAGATTCCACCACCTCCCTAGGTAACTCATTCCAGTGCTTCACCACCCTCCTAGTGAAAAAGTTTTTCCTAATATCCAACCTAAACCTCCCCCACTGCAACTTGAGACCATTACTCCTTGTTCTGTCACCTGGTACTGCTGAGAACAGTCTAGATCCATCCTCTTTGGAACCCTCTTTCAGGTAGTTGAAGGCTGCTATCAAATCCGCCCCCCCTCACTCTTCTGCAGATTAGATAATCCCAGTTCTCTCAGCCTCTCCTCATAAATCATGTGTTCCAGCTCCTATCGTGCTCCAGCTTCAGATCATACATGCAGCCAGACAACACCCTATTTCAGAAGCTTGGGAAAACCTCAACAGTGTTGTGGCTTCTTGGAAATTGCCTTTGGTTTAGGAGCATAGGCTGGGGGCGGGGGAGGGTCCTAGCCCTGTCTCTGACTGTGGCCAGCACCAAATTCTTCAGAGTAAGGTTCAAGAAACCCAGTAGGTGGCAGTTGTGGCACAACTGGCCCACAGGGAAAGTTTCCTCCTGACCCTGATTAGTCAGAGGTTGGCTTATGCCCTGAATCATCAGGATTTTTTGTACATATAATCCTTGCCATTGGAACTCTGGGTGCTTTCATTTTCTGTACTAAGCAATGAGAGTCTTTTGGCAGGCAGATAACCCTTTCTGCACTCCTTGTACCTGATGGCAAACTGATGTGTTTGGACCAAGCATTTCTTCCTTCCTTTCACAATATTGCCAACCCCAACTGTTTAAAAAAAATTCACGAGTCAGGTCTCAAAAAATGACAAGATGGGTTTAAAATCATGGGGTTTTTTTGGTAAAGGTGGGTGTTTTCTTTGCATTCTTATTTTTGAGCCTTTTAAGGTTCTCTTGAGTCTCATTTTCTACCATTTCTCCTCCACTACAAGGGTAGAAACTTACTTTAAAAAAAAAAAGACTATTGACTTTCTGAGAGACAAGTCAGGTGAGGTGATATCTTTTATTGGACCAACTTCTGTTAGTGGAAGACACAAGTTTTCAAGCTACACACAGCTCTTTTTCAGGTCTGGGAAAGGAAGCAGCGTGTCTGAGCTTAAAAAAAACCTCTCCTGATTTTTTTGGTTGACTTTTAATCGTTTATGCTGCTTTTTCAACTTTTTTGATACTTCATTGGCATTCGGAAAACCAAAATAGGCTGCTTTAGTTTCACTTCCTGTTTCCTTTCTTGGGCCATAGTTTGGGCTTCGTGTGCTGAAGGGGAATGCAGAAATCCAGATGGAAGTGTTTCTCTCACTGCGATTCAAAATGTAACCAAATTATTTGTAGCACTTAATAAAATAAACAAATTAAAAAATCCTTGTGTACCTAGCCTGCTAGTCAGTCCCCTTCGTCTACTGAACAATTGTGACAGCCACTGAGCTGAACTGATGAGTGGTTTTGAGCAGGTGTATTCAGAAAGCCTCCCGTAAAACTAAATAAACCAAGGCTCCACTGCAATTTGCTCTTTATAGACTGGTTTCAGAGTAACAGCCGTGTTAGTCTGTATTCGCAAAAAGAAAAGGAGGACTTGTGGCACCTTAGAGACTAACCAATTTATCTGAGCATAAGCTTTCGTGAGCTACAGCTCACTTCATCAGATGCATACTGTGCAAAATACAGAAGATGTTTGTTTTTATACACACAAATCATGCCGATGAAGTGAGCTGTAGCTCACAAAAGCTTATACTCAAATAAACTGGTTAGTCTCTAAGGTGCCACAAGTCCTCCTTTTCTTTTTGCGAATACAGACTAACACGGCTGTTACTCTGAAACCAAACAGCCGTGTTAGTCTGTATTCGCAAAAAGAAAAGGAGGACTTGTGGCACCTTAGAGACTAACCAGTTTATTTGAGTATAAGCTTTTGTGAGCTACAGCTCACTTCATCGGCATGATTTGTGTGTATAAAAACAAACATCTTCTGTATTTTGCACAGTATGCATCTGATGAAGTGAGCTGTAGCTCACGAAAGCTTATGCTCAGATAAATTGGTTAGTCTCTAAGGTGCCACAAGTACTCCTTTTCTTTTTGCGAATACAGACTAACACGGCTGTTACTCTGAAACCAGTCTATAAAGAGCAAATTGCAGTGGAGCCTTGGTTTATTTAGTTTTACGAGAGGCTTTCTGATATTTACCAGCCCTGGTTTGTATTCTACTTTCAGAGTTAATATATTTTATTTTTCTAATTCATAGCCATTATTTACTAACTTCTCTCCACACTGAGTTTTCAGCTTCTTTTTCTGATTTCTGTTGGGGATTCTTCTCATGTGTAGAGAGAGTGAGTGTGTGTTTGTTAGGTGATTTGTTCTTGGGGGAGGTTGTATTAGCTGGGATCATTACCATTTGGGCACAGTCATGCATTGGGTATTCTCCTCCCAGTCACTCTTGCTATGTCCGCTCCAGCCGGGCAGAGGAATCTAGTTCGGATTTTTCTCTTCCCAAGGGCTGTCGCTTGAAGTCTGTTGGTTAGCCGCCAACATGCAGCGTTCTGGTTCTTTATGTCCTGTGGAATAATTGAGCCAGGAACCTTTTCCTTGTCTCTCAAACTCCATTATTTAGCAATGAGAGTCTTAGGTAAATCCTTCACTTGATTTCCAGCACACACACTGTGACGATAAGAGACCAGGGGGAATGGAAGGTCTGAAAATAAGCAGAAGAAACTACTGCTTGTGTACAATATTACTGTGTATAAGAAATATGCCAAGTGCGGCCTTTTAGGAAAGCTTACAATGTTCTAAACCTGTGGTCATGGATTGATATAATATATATATATATATATATATATATGACTGCCGTTATGATTTTATGTATTCATGTATATAGAAACCTGTGCCCCGAAGGGAGGGACTGCCTCTCCAACCACCTAGCATTGTATAGCCCAGGGGAAAACCAGTGATGGACCATGAGAATTATTGGAGAGACACTGAGACATCTCGGCTGCAATTTTCCCACCCTGAAGAACCGCTCATCACTGTGCCAGGAGAGAAAGGTGGGGGAAGGGGAAGGAAGGGGAAAAAGCCCATTTATAAACCACGGTTTGAAACGGAGGTCTTCATCCTGAGACTGAGGGCCCATGACTGGCGGGTGCTGCCTGGGAAACACTGGCTCCCCTCTGTGGTGCGGGGGCACGCTGAGAAACTGTTCAGAGGCAATAGGTAACTTGTATTAGAAAAGGGAGAGGATCTAATTTGAAAGTGTAAAAGCTGAGGTTGTGACGTTTATTTTCCATGTAACTGGTCTGTGTTTGCTCCTGCTCGCTGTGCCATCTTTGGATTGGTGGTGGTCTCATGAACTAAGCCTTTCATTTGTTTTTACTCCAAGCAGGTGTCTGTTGTACAGCCTCTGTGGAGTGTGTGCACCAAAGTAAGCTGGTGGCTGGAAGTGGGGGTGGGATGGGGGGTGGGGAGGCTGGAGTGGCAAACCAGCAGGGAAAAGTCTGAGTGTCTGGGAGATAAGAACTCGGGGAGGGTGGATTTGGGCTGACTCGGGTGTGACTTTGCAAGGGGTAAGTAGGCTGGTGGAAGCTAGAGTGAGACTGTGAGCTTGTGGGCAGGCGACTGGTGTCAGGGGTCTGACACAGCAGCTCAGCATTTAGGCACACCCAGCTTATAGGGCAGGTGGTGACAGCACCCTTTACTGCTCTGGGTTATCCCCAGAATGTCTGTCTGCCCTCCCTCCCTCGGCAAAGCTAAGCTCTGTCTCTCAGAGCAGACATTCAGCTAGAAATTAAGATGCAAATGCATCTAGTTCCAGCTCACGTGGTCCCAGTCTGTCCACAAGGGGGCAGATGGTGTCAAGGGGCAGGAGATGGTGGTGTTTGGGATGTGAACAGCTGGCAACTGGGGGGCTGAACCCACCAGCTCCTTTCACACAGGCGGCTGCACAGCCTGAACCCTGGTGGCCTCAAGAAGCCAGGTTCCCTATCCCATGCTTAGCCTCCCGTCCTGTCCTTCCTCCTGCCCTCTGCTCTCCCTGCGGAGAGTATTGTGGGGTGGAGCGAGTCTCCATCCCATAACACTTACTCCCCTCCCTGACTTCCTGTTAATGGGAGCCCCGCCCCCCCCCCGACCTCTGCTGTGGTGCAGTTAAATAAAGCAGCAAGTTCCCAGCCTGCAGTCCTGTCAGCAGACTGATTTTTATTGCCCTGAGTGGTCCCCTTACAAAACTCCCAGGGCTGTGTTATGAGCTGCTTATAAAGAGCTGGGCAGATGAGCCATTTACAATGTGCTACCACAGGTTTTATTGGTCCTACAGAACCTGGCTGTATATTCTTGAGCACCGTCCTGGCTGCTTCTTTATTAATCACTTAGATTTGTATTGACGTAATCACACTTTCATCACAGCTGGGAATACCCTGTTGTGAAAGGGAAGTACATGCATATCACAAAGCCTGGTCTGTACACGGAAAACCACTGAGTCAGAAGGTGTGTGGTGATGGAGTTAGAGGACGTGGACCGATTTAAAAGCCCAGTAACTGGTCACGGTTACCCCTCTCTGTTGCCCTCAGGTTCTGGTTTAGCTACTTGGCGTCCCCACTGGGGTTAACCATGGTCAGCTAACTTATCTTTAAACACGACTGTCTTCGTTTGTGTTTAAGGGCAAAATTGAGTTGAACAAGGAGCTGGATGACACATTTTCTAACACAGTGCTTGATCCCTGTGTACAAAGGATTCGAAGGAGTAGGAGCAAATCCACCTGCTCATGCCCCTCAAAATAAAAAGCTGAGAATCTCGGCTTGTCCCAGCTGCACGTTGGCTTGATGCTTTCACTGCCAAGGTCAGGAGTGCGGTTACTGACACGGCCAGGAGAATATTAGTGGGTGGCCATTGAAGTAGCAAAATATTTTTTGAGCTGGGGGTTTATAAAACATGGAGATGAAGGGAAAGATAAAGGGCCCTAGACCCAGCTCATCAGGGCTATTCGAAAAGCCCCAGGGCGGTTCTAATGCAAATCTCCTAGTCATGCTTTAATCATTACCACGGGGAGACAATTAGGGTTAAAATATTGATTCCTAGATAACAAGGAGACGGTGAAGAAATAAACAGAGCAAAGAGCTAATAGGATTCATTTATAGCATCCCTTTGCTGAGAGGCTTGGCAGGGATTTTCTCAAGCCGTGATTGGGGGTGGGCTCCTTCAGCTTGGGGATCAGAGTGGGGAGCCAGGGGACCTGGAGGTCACGTAGAGCTCTGCCCCTGAGCTGCTGGGTGACTGTAGGCAGGTCACTTCACCTCTTGGTTTCCTTTCTGCAAAGTGGGGATGTCTCTGGGCCTTGGGGGCGGGGCCACAGGTTGGATGTGAATAAATAAGGAAGCGGGGGAGGGAGCGCAGCCATTGCCCCAGCAGGAACCTGTGGAGGAGGCCGGAGAGAGGCTGCAACCTGGCCGTCCGCAAATGTGTGTGCCAGGATCTCCCTCTCGCCTGGCAAGAGGCTGGCCCTTGTGGGGGAACTCAGTGAACCACGCCGACAACACTCCCATGCTCACGGCTTCCACGAAGGGACCCATTGACCATGTCCTGGGCAGGCCGTGGAATCAAGGTGGAGTAACAGCTGGCCTCCTGGGGACTCTCGCCTCTGATGGAGGTAGGCGATCCTGCCTCCTCTCTAGCTATTATTTATAGTGCAGGGACAGCACAAGCTGCTGCTGTGCAGGCTTCCCTCACCCTCTTGCTGTGCCCCAGCCCTGATCTGCAGGGACCACCACTTAGGGGCAACAAGGGGGGGTGGGGGTCAAGATCTATGATCCGCCCAATCTTTGGCTGCTTTGCTCAGGCCTCCATCAGTGTTGCTGAGTGTTGTAGTTGGAGGTTATTAAGTGGCTGTGTGGGTGTGTGTGGGGGGGGGGGGGCAGGGGGTGGACTAGAGCTGGGTAATGTCTGGAAAATGCAGTTTCATGGTGGCCAAAGCGATTCATATATTTGGGTTGAATTTAGCAAAAGAAAAAAAAAAAAGGAAACATCATTTTGAAAAAGTCAGTCGTTTGTTTCAACGTTTTGTTTCTAAACAGACTGCCTTGTTTTGAAACGCCCTTTGAAATGTTTTGTTGGATCATAGCGAAGTGTTCCCCCCCCCCCCATTTTGGTGAGAAAAGAATTCAAAGGAGCAATTTTTTTTTCCTTCAGATTTTTTTGGTTCAGCCACTGAACTGAAAAATGAATTACTCACTCAACTCCAGCGTAGATGCCGTGTGCTGAGAAACAAATTGAAATTCTCACCTACTTCACAGTTCAGGGCCTGCAAATTCTGCTGGGAGCTTTAACTGTAGCAACATCATATGAGCACAAAGAGCCTGAAAGTGAAATGGATTATAAACAAAGTGAAATTGACTGGCCTAATTTCAATGTCTTAAAACAAATAAAGGAATACACTAATTTGATCAAAGTAAACACTATAAAGGGTTGAAGAATAAACTGTATTTTAAAAATCCTTTGGGTTTTAAATTTGAGCTAACATTCGTAATATGGTTAGGATTTTCATTAACTCGATAGCATGCTTTTAAATTGCCCACGATTCAGGGGAGAGTGGGGGAAAGTTAGACTGCTTCTCTCTCTCACGGACAGACATTGGTCCAAAAAAGGTACCTCGCCCACCTTGTCTTTCTAATATCCTGGGACCACCACGCCTACAATGACACTGCAGACCGAGAAAAGTTTTGTTCTAAGCTACAAGTGGTGGTTTGGATGCTGCTTGCTCAGCAAAATGGGAATGGGTGCCTCGGCGGGCCAAAGAACCATAAATAGTGAATGGACGCTCGGAAAGATAGCTGGAGATGATCCATGCACTTAATCTGCCAAATCGTCTTCTGCACGTAGTTCATCTGCTCAGCTCTTAGCCTTTTATGAGATTTCACAGCTGCTGTTTTGCCTTTGCACAGACCCAGAAAAACTTTCCCGTCCAGGAAAAGTAACCCAGGCTTCTTAGGCTTTGTCTACACTGGAACCTGAATGACAAAAGTTTTGCCGACTAAAAGCACCGGTGTGAACAGTGTTTTGTTGGCAGGAGAGCTCTCCTGCCAACAAAGCTACCGCCGCTTGTTGGGGGTGGAAGAGGTCTTTCCTGCCAATAAAAAGTGGCTACACGGCATGCCTTGTAGTAGCATGATGCACAGTGTAGACATAGCCTAAAACTGAGTAAATGTTGAGGTACCCCTACATGCTTTTATCGTCCCCCTTATTAACAGGAGGAGGGGGAACATGCTATTTTAGAGGAAGGATAAAATTTAAGTGTTTGTAGCCCTTGGCATCCAAGGTCAGAAATTGTGTTGACATGAAATTAAATTATACATGGATGGGAAACAAGATTGGGAGCCAGATTTTCAACAGTGACGAGTGATTTGGGGAGCCCATCTCGAGACTTCTTAAAAGGACCTGATTTTGAGAGGGGTGGATGTTCTGAGAATCAGACCCCTTTAAGTCATTTCAGGTTGGGCCCCCAAAATCACAAGTCATGTTTAAAAGTGGTAGCTTATTTCTTTTTCAGCATTTCCTTTAGACAGTGTGCTCTGCCCAAGTCCTATGCCTTGTTACCAACACTATAACAAATGCATTTGTTTACTTTTTGCTGGGAGAGTAAAACCAAACAGAGATCGATCAATTTCACATTGTGTTTCTAATCATTTGCGCTGTCTGGTTTATATTCAGTCACACAAATGCCTGGAATTCCGAGGCTGCAAATGCAGCAGAAAATCCTCTTCTGCCAGCTCCAAAATTGTTTGCTGAAACTTATCCCCACCCCCAATAAATATCAGAATAAGTACAGCATAGTCAATGGCTCTGCAAATTCCCCCTATGCTTTCTACTCGTATTAGGCATTATAATACCCATTCAAAATCTAAATGTAGGGCCTTGATCTACTGATGAGAATTTATGTAGCACTTCCCACTGTTATAGCTAAGTACTAAACATTATTCCTTTGGAAAAAAATACCTATAATCTTGAATTATACAAGCACTTAGCTTTGCTGGCTAAGTACCATGTATTATATGGTGTATTGTACAGATAGTGAAGGGTGCATTGTAGGTGTAGCGGAAGACCGGGATGGTTTCTGCTAATGCTATGCTTTCTTCTCTCTCTTTCTTCCCCCAAACATAGGCTCTGATTTTGCAAACCTTTCCTTATGTGCTTAATTCTATGTACACGAATAGTCACACTGACTTCAGTGAGTACTGTGCTTAGGCAGTAGACTGCAGCGGAAATATTCATGTTCTAAAGTAAGTATGCGTGTGAGCGAAGGCAGGATCAGGGCTGTTGATGCATCCAACGTTCTGGTAAGAATTATGAGTTCCCATAGTCCGTGAGCATTTCCTGTACTAAGTAATGTTATAATTGGGGTTGCCACTAGGGGGCACTGTAAACACAATGCATCTATATTACTACTGGATATGGTCAAATGGGGAACAGGAGGAAATAAGTAGATTTATTTGAACACTGACTAGAGGTGTTTAGAAAAAATCTTTTATGCCCCCCCAGAAATAAAAGATGGTGCACAACTGTCCTTATTCAAATGTTTTCCCTTCATCCTATGACTCTCAGCCGGAAAAGATCTCCACCATTACGGAATGGGTAAAGTTTTCAGAAGGGCCCCAGCTGCCTTTTGGTGCTTATGCGGTATTGAATTTTACCGACATTTAGGCTCCAAAAGGCCTTAGTTACCTTAGTTACCATGTCACTTAAATACTTTTGAAAAGTTCCCCTCCAATGTATTCTAAATGCCTCTCTAGAATTTTATTTATGCAGGTACCGACGGGGTACACCACCGCCCATGAGCACCTCCTATTGAACTTCCCAACCGTCCTATACTGCAGGGAAGTTGCATTAGAGCTGCTTTCTCGATGCGGGGACTGTAGCTCAGAGAGATGAGATAATTCTTTCTATTTCTTACATGAAATCTGTGGCGGAGCAAGGAGCAGAACCCAGATTTTCCGAGCCGAATACTAGTTCCTTAATCACCAGGCCACTCCTCCTCCACCCCTTTTTCTGCTTCCTTTGCCACGTCACATTTACAGCACCAACAACAAATAACAGGCCCCTTTCCTTCTGTTGTTGGGGGAAGATTAGCACTAAGTAAAATAAATAAAAATGGGCGGATGTGATGAACACCAGATGTTTGCAAGTGGAGATCTGGCAACATAGGAGATCATCCGCTCCTTCCACATAAGCAGCGGTAAGGGGTTGGTGGTGGGGGGTTACAGCAGTGGGGTGGGCACTGGGGAGAGCTGGGTTCAATTCCTAGCTGTGCCATAAACCTTACTGTGTCAAGCTGGTCATGTTGCTTAATCTCAGATGCCTGTAAAAAGAGGATTATGATCCATCCTCTCTCCCATGCTTTGTCTTCCCTAGTTTGATTGTAAACTGCTCATGACACGGAAGGTCTCTAACTGTGTATGTTTAATGCCTAGCATGATGGGACCTCCAGTTTCCACTGTACCGTAAATAATAACTACATTGGCTGGAGCCAGACTTTAAACCACCTGAGTAGGGCTAGTGTCCCCTTGCAGAGCCCCTGAACCAGCTGGCTTACCGTTCAACTGAACCTCACTGCACTGTATTTAAGAGGATGTGTGTGGATGGAAAGTAAGGGCGCTTACCCAACTGGAACCATCAGCTTCCCTGTTCTAGGGAAAGGAGGATATTTGCTTCCATTAGCCAGCACGTTCTAGTGGGGCAAGAGCGTCCCTTTCAAGAATTAGTCCGCCGTCAATTATAGTCTCTGAATCTGGCTCAGTAATTAAATGCCAGCTGACAGTAAATATCAAACTGCTCGGGAGCTGTTGTGAAATATAGACAAGTGGATTCGGTGTGATTGCTGTGGTAATTTGCCTTTTAATCTTTAATACCAATTAAATGCCGGGAGGCAGGAGCCAGCCTGTTGCATCCGGACTGGGAGCCCAGCTAAGACGTCGTAGCAAACCACCCTCTTTGACGCTGGGCTGCTCAGCAGGGCTGAAGGCGTCGTGTGTGTGAGAGAGAGAGAGAGTGGGCCGGGCTGGGCTGGGCTGGGCAGGGCAGTCAAGGCTTGGCTGTGTTCCTGGGTGCCAGCCTCGACTCGGCAGTGGGTGCTCCTGCCCGTCGCTTTCCACGCACCAGAGTCTCAATGGCTCCTATTTTATTTCTTCTTCCCGGGCTGCAAGGGCAGTTACCCTGGAACGGCTCACTCCCACCGCAGCATTTATAGCCCAACCTTGGCTTGGTGCAAGCACCACCACCCATGCCCATCCAAACCTTGGAAACCTCAGCTCGCTCCACTCTGTGCCCCGCCATGGTTCTCAGAGCCCCATAACAGCCCCCGGGTAGTTCTCACTCTGTTTGGTTTCACTTTCCCTGCACAAAGTAACCACAATGGCACGTTGCCCCGCTGTCCATTAAGTATCTGCCAGTGTCCAGAAGAGACATGGGGACTTTGGCATGAGACGACACGTGGCCTGCCAGTTATCACAGCTTCTGTAAGCTTCCAGGTGCCTCTTCTGCGCCGTGTCTGGGGGACTTTGCATGGCACCTCCAAACGGCTCTAGCTCCCTCTCCAGCACTGGCCTCTCAGTATGTCTCTAGGTGGTTCTTCTGCATCATCTGGGTGTCTCCTGGTGGCTGTGAGGCCCTACGCAATGAATACAGGGAGCTCTTTGTGTTGACCCCTCTGGGCTTTGAGCATCAGATTTTTGCTCTTCTCTAGTATGCGTACTCTGCTCCGAGCTAAGTTTGGGGTGGGAAGGGGAAGGAACTGCAACTAATTAATTATTTGACCGTCACAGAGCAAGTGAGCCTGTGCTTGAGAAAACTAAAAAAAAAAAACCAACACAACAAAGTTGCCTAAAACAAATATTTCCATCCTTGTAGGAGGGTGCCTGGCTGACTGGAATGTTAACTTCGCCCCATTTGCATCTTTTTAAACAGGCGTCGATAAAAGCAAATATGCTACAACAAATAATTATAATATTTTAATTGCGTTTCTGCAGGGCTTTTGTTTTTGCAGGAGACAAAGACAGCATTGCAAACTGGCAAACATTCCTGCCCGTCTCCTATCAGCAGAGCTTTCAAACATGCTGGTAGCGCACTGCTGGGCTCCTTTGATCTCTATCCTGGCCCCACAACTCCCCTCATGGGGCTAGGGGGTTATGTGCCTTTCTGAGCAATGGTGCCTGCTTTAGAGATCAGTATCAGAACACTGGTGAGCAGGGGCTAGGGGATGGGGACTCCTGGGTTCTAGTCCTGCCTCTGGCCTTGTGTCTCTACTTCCTCCTCTGTAAAATGGGGATATTGACAATACCTACCACGCAGTCAAGTTGTGGGGAATCGTTAATGTTTATAAAGTACTTTGAGATCCTAGGATGAAAGATGCAAAATATTATTTACCAGCTGCCTTTGGTGGTATTTCAATAAATCTCTTAGTCCAACAGAGTTACCAGCTGCTGTCCATGTTGTCCTCTCCGGAAATCTCTAGTTAGGTCCCATAACCTGGCTCCTGCTCTCAGTAGTAAAACAGCCAGGCTCAGCATAACTTAGGCCAACTTAATTTTGCAGTGTAGACTTGCCCTCAGTGACCTGATGATATGAAGGTGAGAGGCAAACCTGATCCATTGCAGCTGGGCTCAATGATTCTAGTCTATTCAGGTCCTGATGCTGCCTTCTTCCAGAAGCTCATTAAGCCACATGACTAACATCTGTTCCCTGCCATGCCCTGTTTCACCCTCTTTTTCTCCAAGGGGAAACTCATGTGAGTTTGTTTATTTAATTTTTGCCCTCCTACGTGTGTGGTTTCTTGCAGGCACTGCCAAAGAAGTGTGCCTTGCATTTGGCCGGAAGATATGAGGCAGTTCTTTGATCCTGTGGGACTCCATTCCACGGCCTAGGACAGGCTGTAGAGAAAGCTCTGTCTCCTCCACCGACATGCTTCACCTGAGTGGTGGTCAGATCCACTGTGCCTGGAGACCTCATCCTATAGCACCCACTGATCTTTGATCTTTAATTGTTGCTATGCCTGCAGCTGTGAGACCTTCATGGGATTTCCCCTAGCCCGGGGAGTCTCCCATCTAAATCCCCTGCAATGAACCCCATCAATGGCAAGCTCAGGCCAAGCAGCCAACGCAGTGGGTTGTTCTGTAGCAACTTTGTCTGCAGAGAGTGAGAGGAAAACAGGGCAGAGATGTGGTTTGCAGCAACGATGTGTGCACGAAGCTCACACTGACTCTTCCCAGCCATGCTGTTGCTTGTATCACGCAACCGCACACGGGCGCACACACACACATATACACACACACACAAGCTCTCTTCCCATGTGAGATGCTAGGACAACTCACCAAAGAACCTGAGAATAAATTGATTCAAACTTCTCTTCATTTTAAACAGCAAAAGTGGGTGGCAATGAACATGCTACACATGTAGATCCAGCCCTTCACGCCTCCTCTCATCCTGCAGAGTGAATTTGATCAACTAGCAATCCGGACCAGATCCGCAAAAGTATCTAGGCACCTAGCACCCCCTAAATCAATGAGAGTTAGGCCCCTAAATGCCTTTGGAGATTTGGATGAAAGTTTCTTGGGGTGAGGTGGAATACTCCCATCTTTCAGGGCAGATGGATATTTTCTTAAACCATCCAGTCTAAGGTTGAGTATCTCCTAATTGTTTATACTCTTGGCCCAGAAGCCTATTGCTAGATTCGCAGCATTGCCAAACCCGAGCGTTCAAAACTCTGGCCCCAGAAATTACAAGACTGAATTTAAAAAATCATGAGATTTAAAATAATAGTAATAATTTGGGTATTTTTAATTTGTCTTTATTTGATCCCTGTGCAGAGCCATTAACTCATCACTCTTGTTTAATACAAAAATCCCCACAGGAGAACCACATTCTTTTAGATTAACCTGGAACAGTTACAACAAAATGGCCCCTTAACTACCAAACTACATTTCCCATAAGTCCACAGACCTAAGGGTCAGAGGTCACACCTCACTCTCTGGGTATAAGAAGGCCCAGCTGTGGGCTAGCTGTGCCTTTGTTGCAAAGAGACCTGGTCTGCAGGGAGGGGAGGGGAGTGGGTGGTGAGTAGTAGTAACAGCTTTTTGCCTTGTATAATCAAATCCCCAAACAGTAAGGTAAAGTGCTTTTAACTATGCACAAATCCTCATGTTCTGCTCTGGGTTCTACAGTATACAGTACTTACATAAACTGCTTCTTATTCCTTCATTTGCCCCTGGATCCTGCTTTCTGATCTGCAGTAGCCAACCCTTAACCCATGTGGCTCTGATGGCTGGTTTGGGGGCTAAATAAATTACAGGGACAGTGAATCATTCCTCTTTACTTCCTGCGCAAGGATAATACATGCATGTTTTACAGGAACTGAGGACTCACGGCAACCCCCTTCTTCCCATTCACACTCATGTATTAACGTATTCCATGCTCCCAAGCATGCACATACAGTGCTGGAGCCTTAGTGTTGCCCCAGGGGCCAAGCACGTCCGTGGTCTTCCAGGTACATTCTGTTGACTAGCTTTGAGTTCCTGTTTAAAACACAATTTAAAAGCCACCAGTGGGTCAGGCAGTGTTTTCAGACTCCACGTCTGTGGGCAGCAATGTGTGTTTGCTGTTGCATATTTTTTTTTGCCCCTTATGCAGCCAATTATCAGACACAATATCTGAAGCAAGGCTATAGCTGTGCTGTGATAGCTCGGAGCCTAGAGCACAAATATGTAACATCTACCTAGTTATGGGTTCCTGTGCCTCACCTTTTAGAGGAATGGGAGCCTCTAGCGAAATACAATCACGCTTAGCCATTATCGAGGGCTTTTCAGCCGTAGAACTGCAAACAGTTTCCAAAGGGAGCTATCCTTATTTTCAGCTACGGAAACAGGTGCCAGGACAGTGAAGCAAGTCACTGGCAGAGAGCACTGGCTATCATGCTGATCAATATGGTCTCCTTGTACTACCCTGTCTGTATCCATCTCTTGTGTTATACCTAAATTGTAAGCTTTCTGTGGGAAGGGCCATCATTTTGTTCACACGTGTTTGTACAGCACCTGGCACAGTGCGGTCTTGGTGTATGACTGGGGCTCCTAGGTGATGTAAATAATAATAGCCGGGAATCAAACCCAAATCTTCTCACTTCTGGTCCTGTGCCCTAGCCGCTGGTCTATACTGTAGTCTGCACGGTTGTTGGGCCTGATCCCACTGAATTAAACAGTAAAAGTCCCATGGACTTCAGTGGGAGCAAAATCTGACTTGTGGCTCCAGATCCTCCAGTGTCTTGTACTGCATGTGGACACTTACCGCTGGCAAAGTGGGTGTGGAACACCCCCAGATCAGAATGGCAGTGTTTCACACTCACTTTGCACTGGTTTGAAGAACAGTACAAGATTCAGGGCAAGGGAGAGCCAGGTCCATTGTATCTAGAACCATTGGGGCAAAGGAATAGAGGCACAGGAGGAGGAAATGCAGGTCAGTGTGTGTGTGTGTGTGTGAATTATAGGCAGAGCTGATAGCCAGGAGTCCTCTGGAAAAATTAGTCTGCACTCATGTAATTGAACACTGTATCATCATAATACATACGTGCAAGGGGGTGAATTAAGGTTAAATGCTTGACTTGGTGACCTTAATGTTCTTTTAACATAGTTTTTGTGTGTGTAATGTATATAGAAAGTGGTGTATGGGTAAATGGTTCTTGTTTGTTCTTTTACTGGCTAGCTGACTTTTCCCATTGCCTTTCTGGCTGTCCTGAGTAATTCTAAACATACAAGCCTCAGCCTGGGGCAGGGAGTTCGTTGTAGAAGAGGGAGAGGTCGGTGCACACCCATGAACACAAATTCTCATCCTCCCTCTTCCCCGATGCATATTGCTTCTTCTTCCTGAGGTGCTAGGTTGATCGTATTCTCCCCCGGCCCAAGAGTGGGGTGCAGGTTGCTCGGATCTGCCTGAGGACAGACTTCTTGTATGCCAAGAGGTCTGACATATCTCAGCTGGTTAGCATTTAAAACCCCAGATCCTCCACAGGGCAGCTCCGTGCTGCACGAGGATGTCGTCTCCTGCTCCATGAAGCTGAAGTGACGTGCCATCTGTTTGAGTCTCCCTGCTGTGACTCTAACGCTGCTCTGTCTGTACCTGAGCCTGATGCCGGAGGAGGGTCTGAAATGCCCCTCCAGTCAGAGCCAGCTAGAAATCCACTGGGTAATTTCAGCAGAATGGAAACTTGCCTGGATTGCGGCAACACAGAGAGCCAAGGGGCAAGAAGGAGATTCAGTCATGCTCGGAGAAGTGAAGAATTCACCTCTCATTTGTTAGCAGCTGACAGCCTCTCCTTGGGAAGGGAAAATAGCCCCAAATAAGAAGAATGGTTCAAAACCATGGGTGGTAGTTATGGAAAAATTAAAGCATCAGTTGTGTATCCATCAAAATAGACAGAGGACAAATAGGTATTTGAGTACCATTTATTCTGTATTCAAAGTACCTTTGCCTGGGGGCCGGGAGGAGGGAGAACCCCCCCGCAGAACACCTGTCCAATATCTGTGAATATTAATGTCTGAGAGACACATCTGGGTTGAGAAATAGGCGTAGAGTCAGCAGTCTGACTCAATTTAATAAAATCACCAGAAACAACACGACCTAGATGCTATAAAGAAGCTCATTCTGTAATATCATGTTACATCAGCCATGTTGCTTAGCACGCGACTGGAAGGCGCTCAGATGCTAGGGTGCTCAGACGGCGATGAGCCTGGTATAAGAACCTATATAGGATCAGGGGAGAGACAGGGAAAGCTTCTATTTCGCTACCTTGTCATACTAATCAGCAGGAATGACGTGGCCAAAGGATGAGTGGCTGGAGCTGTGTCATAGGGTTTGGAGTTATTCTGGGGTAGCTATTGTGCTTGAAATTCATGCCCTGCCTTATTCCAGAATAACTTTCATTTGCAGACAGGCTCCGAGTGGGACTGAAGTTGTCAGAAACTGCTGGGAGTGGCTTGAATGAGGCAGCTCTATGAGCTCTTAACTCCCTCCTATCCTTGCCATTGGGCCAATGTGATCTTTGCTGGAGACTAGGATTTTGGGGGGACCAGGCATTCCTACAACAACTCCAGGAAGGTGGATGAGAGGAAGGATGGTCTTGTGATGACGGCAGTGGGCTGAGAGTCAGGAGATCTGGGGTCTGTCTCCAAGTCTTCCACAGACTCTGTGTGGCCTTAGCTTCCTTGTACCTCAGTTCCCCCTCTGTTTCTGGGGATAACGGTGCTGTCCCACCTCATGGGGGTGCTGCAAGGATA
Source organism: Eretmochelys imbricata (assembly GCF_965152235.1). Lineage (NCBI taxonomy): Eukaryota > Metazoa > Chordata > Testudines > Cheloniidae > Eretmochelys > Eretmochelys imbricata. The sequence continues at coordinate 10,529,507 of NC_135593.1, read as the reverse complement.
AACGCATTGAAGATTGTGAGGTGCCCAGCTGCAATGCTGATGGGGGCTGTACGGGGGAATCCTAGCTAGATAGACAGAGCACCCTCCATTGGAGCCTGTTTAGATCGATCTCTCTCCTTCATGTCTTCCGATCCTTCCTTCAGCCGGAAGGTGAGGCTAGAAATCCTACAGGAACAGGAGCTCTCTGGTGCCTCAAGCTCTGGGTTTGGGCCAGACATGCTAGAGCAGCCCATCTCATGATGCTTTTGTGCTTGTGGATGCAGGCTGGTGGGGCGGGAGAGGAACCTAGCAGTGCAAGGACCAAGGTCAGAACCTGGAGAAAGATGCCAGTTTGGGGGGAAAAGGGGAGAAAGTGGGAGGGGTGCGTGTGCGAGAGAGAAGTGTCTCATCCTCGTACCCCCACCTTCCTACCACCCACCCCATTCTCTTCCCCATTCCCAGCTGCTGGGGAGGGAGAAGTTCTCTCCCCTTCTTTGGGACCCCTTTGGGTTAGTCCTGCTACCTGGCACCTGTGGCCAGCTGACCCAGTGGAGAGGAGGGAGAGGTTCGTTGGCAGAGCTGCATTTGTCAGCCTGAGGGATGGCTTCAGCTCTCCTCGCTGAGCCCCGATCCTGCAGAGACCCTTAGCGGACCGTGCCTTGTTCTGTTTCCACGGCTATTAGGCAGCCAGCCGGAGCGCGGAAGGCCTCAGCTCAGCAGAGCTTTAAAGCACGTGCTTCAGTCCGTCCTTGTTCCACGTAGCCCCAAAGTGCTTTCCTGAGCTGGGGCTTCTAGTGGGATGGGGCTGGGCAGCCAGCTTGCAAAGGGGGCAGGGAATTTTGGGAAGACAAAGAGCATGTCTCCACAGCAGCTGGGCCCGAGCCTCCCGGCCAGGTAGACAATCTCTCTAGTGGGGCTCAGGCTAGTGCGCTCAGCATAGCAAAGTGGATGTTGCTGCACCGACAGAGGCAAAGGCAAGCCACCCAACCCCCTGGGGCTGAGCCCGAGCGGCTAGCCCAAGCCTGCCCTGGAGCCACCACGTCCACACAGCTCCTTTTAGCATGCCAGCTCAAGCCTTGCTAGAGTGAGTCTGTCTGCCCGGTCTGGGAAGCAGCATCACCTGGGGGGTGGGAGATGAAGGCGCTAAAGCTGCCAGTAACACTCCCTCAGACTCTCTCTCGTCCTTGTTATACCAAACACCAGAAGACAGCCCCAGAATTCCTTCAGATAGCTGTACCACAGCAGCCCCTCGGAGTCCCAGTCAGAGCGCAGGGCCCCACTGTGCTAGGTGCTGTACAAACAGAACAAAGGGCGGTCCCCTAGTAAGCAGCCCTATGTCCATCCATCGCTCCCCTGGCATGCCATGACTGCCGTCTGTTGTTAGCTGTGACTGGCAGGGAGAAGGGAGCATGCTTTCTGGTGCTTGTGGCAAACCTGATTCCATTCCCAGCCCTGTCGCTCAGGGTACGTCGATGTAGCGATCGCAGCTGATGGGCCTGCTGAAGCCAGGCGGCCAGGATTTCACTGCTCCAGTCCCTGAGCAGACTAGAGTAAAGCGAGCTCAGGTATATCTATTTCAGCTGCGGTCCTGTCCAGTGACGGCAGTTTAGACAGAGCCTAATTCCCTGTGAGACCTTGTGACCATCACTTCCCCTCTGTTTTGGAGAGAGTACTTCTTCCCCATGGGGGTGTGAGGCATGGTCAAGTGCTTTGAGATCCTTGGACATAAAACCCTATGGAAGGGCAGAGTTAACGGACAAAGGGTATGTCTGCAAATCATTGTAAACCCAGGTCTGCAGGACCAGGGCTTGCAGACCTGGAAACACCAAATTTACATTTGAGCATCCACACTGCACTGTAAACCTGGCTTCACAAGTGCTGGACCCAGTCTTTCAACCATGCTAACGTGTTTGTATTGCACTGCGCAGGCCAGGTCTGGAGCTTGATCTGTTTCCACACTGCAAAAGGACAGGGCTTGGACCTGAGTCTCAGCAGGACTTGGGCTGTGATTCCCCCAGCAGGGTCCTAGGTCTCAGGTCCTGAGTGTTTGCTGACCTGAGTCAGACACATTTGAGTGCCGACGGAAGTGGGGCTGGGCTCAGACTCGAGTCAGAGCCCAGGCTTAGCGTGCAGTGTAGACATAGCCTGTAAGTCCCGAGAGAAAGAGAACGTTAAGGCCAAATCCTGAGAGGTGTTGTGGCTGCAATGACCTTGCTAGGCGAAGGGTGAGGAGAGGCAGAGGCAAACCAAGACAAAAAAGATAATTGTAAATTTGTAGAAAACCCAAGAATTGTACTAGGAGCATAAATAATATGGAACATTACCAAGTACTTACTACTTATCATAATAAACTATAGGTTACCACACATCAACCTTTGTGAGCTTTTACCCGCTACTCCTCCACTTTCCATGCCGTTAATACCGAGTGCATTGTTATTAGCAAGAACAAAAGAGATTACGCAACAATACACTGTGTCACATCAGAGAATAATCAACTTTTCCTCACTATGGCTGTAAATCCACCTCCACTGTTCCTAGCTGTTCTTTGCCTCGAAGAGCTCCTTAGATTGAATGTTCCTGTGGTGGTGCCTCTTTTCACCGAGTTTCTTGACAAGCCGGGTTTCTTCACCAACTGGGCCCTCACTTGTCCATTAGGCACCTTTGAACTGTATTCCATCAAAGGATGTCCAAGCCGTCACTCTCTCTGTTCATACACTTCGGGTCCTTTGCGGGTGGGCTTCTCGTTTGCCGTTTTCAGGATCTGTTTTCATCTAACCCAGCTTTTTGACCAATTTCCTTTTTCACCAATTCTATTTCCTTTCTGCTTTTTCCCTTGATACTCTCTCCGCTATGTCTGTTGATTTTATTTCTCCCTCTACTTCCCTTCTCTAGCAGTCTCTCCTCACATACTCAGCTCTGGTTTTCTGCTTCTCCTGACCTGAAACCTTTCCTGTTTTCCTTCTTTCCTCCTTCTAATTTCCCAGTGCCTTACTTGTATTCTCTTGTTCTCGTATCACCTTACCTCTTACCTGGTTCTGGTTCATCTGCTAGCGCGACATCGAGATTCCTCTCCTTCTCTAATGGTTCTCCCCCCCCCCCGCCCAATTGCCCCCTTTGGGCAGATCCCGAGCCCTTCCCCCAGCTGGAGCCGCCTTCTCACGGCCTGTCTCTCTCCCCATGACAGCATTCTGTGCTACTGCATTGCGGGTGCTAATGTCAGGGTTACTGCTACGACTAAGGCCAAATTCTGAGAGGTACTGCAGCTCCCTTTAACTTTTACCAAAATGCCTCGCTCTCATACAGTGCTCTCCATCAGGGGATATTAGCACGTATTGCCGTGCTCAGCCCCTATCGAGATTTGGTTCGTTGCAGGCAGTTGGTGTGTAATAGTGTGCAGATAGCATGCCTGCCATGTTCTGGCACCAAGTGCCACCCTTCCTATGCTGTCACCGGGTTCCTTTAAATAGGTACTGCTGGATGGTCTGTGTTGCCAGCCACTGTGCCAATATGCAGCCTCTCTCTCAGCACTAAATACGTTTCAAGTCAGGCTATAAATATGCAGCTGCTCTAGTGTAATCGAGGGGGCTTTTCACAGTCAATCCCCTGCCTCTCCTCCTCCCCTTTGCATGGAAAGAAAGGCCGATTGCTCTTTCACTGAGCATACACCATGCTGCACCAAGAAGCCACCCATATGCCTCCTGCCTGAACTCTGCATTAGCTCCATCTGATTCCCTTGACATCTACTGGTGTCATTCTGTTAGTTAGTAAGTTGCAGCTTATTGCCTTTCCTGGGTGGGAGGGGGAAATGCGGGTTGATGGGAGCATCTGGCAGAATGGAAATAAAGAGCATCACTGTTGTTGTTAACATTAATTACGTAGGGATTATTATTACTGTGAGTTTACCTTGAAAATTTTTCCTGCCAAAATCTCAGCGTTCACAAATTGACAATCTGTTTTCTTTTTTTTCTCTTTGATCAAACGTTCTTGTTTGGACGTAAAACCCTGGAATTTTTCACTTAGAAAATGTCAAAATGGGGATGTTTTGACAGCGGTGAAATTTTGTTTTCAAAGTTTATTCAAAATGAGACGTTTGTTGAGACACATCCTTCCTAGGGAACCGTTTCGGTTTCCATGCATCGGCATTTTCGGAGTTAAAAACAGACCATTGAAAAATTCTCCACCAGCTCTCGTGCGCACACACAGAGTAACGGTGCTACTTTAGCTCCTTCCTCACTTCTGCGGCCACTGGTTCTGTGCTACTGGCTCAAGCTGCATTGTGTCTAAAAAATTAGCTACTAAGCTCTTTGGGGTGGAGACTGGATTCTGTAAAGCACCTGGGATCTACTGCCTCTACCCCTAGAGAGCCTAGCAAACCCAGGGAAGGGGGTGCACAGGATGTGGGATCTTCTGGCTGCAGTGTTAAGTTTGCTGTATCTCAGATAGTTGCTATATGACCATGCCTGAATCCTCTGGGGTCCAGTCGTTGTGTTAGTTACACAGGAGAATTTGGGTCCAAAGTTTTGTGGGGTTCCACTGGGCTTTGGTTGGATTTGCTGCTAGTTCTAGGGGCTCCTCATGTGGGGGCTTCATGTAGAAATATTGCTGGGGGAGAGGTTTCCCCATAATCCTCCCTAAGACGACAGCTAAAGGACTGAGGAAAAGGCAGAAAATGGTCAGGGAATGGATCGTCTTGGACTGGACATGTTAGCCCTTCCAGGCTCTATGGAGGGATGGTGTGTGCAGAGCAGATGGGCACTGTCTAGCCCTGTGAAATTATTGTGCTGCATGAAACCAGCATGAGCATTCTGTATGTTTTCCACATAGGTGCTGGAACTGGGGGTGCTGCAGCACCCCCGGCTTGAAGAGGTTTCCATTATATACAAGGTTTACAGTTTGGTTCAATGGCTCTCAGCACCCCCACTATAAACATTACTCCAGCAGCCCGGGTTTTCCATCCTGGCACAAAAGGGGCTAATTAAAGAAGGTCAGAGGGGGATTGAAGACTCCTACTGCAGACTGAATGGGGGTGGGGGGTGGGCAGTGGCTTCCCCCTTTGGGTCTGTCTTACCACTTCTCTGGTATTGGGCATCCACTGATCCCCAAGTTCTTTACAGACAGTAACTCGCCTGCCCTCCCAGCATCCCTATAAGGCAGGTAAATTTCAGTTTCCCATGTTGTCGATAGGGGCCCTGAGACCTGCATGGGGCAAGTTCACGCAGCAAGTCAGTGGCAGAGCTGCCAATAGAACCCAGCTGTTCTGTCTCCCAACCCCCTGCTCAAATCACTCAGGTAAAGTCCCTCCTGGAACCAGGAGCAGAACCCAGGAGTGCTGACTGCCACCGCGCTAACCACTGAATAACGAGGCTCCCGTTTTAAATGGCGTGGGGGCAGTTCCAACCGCAGCCCGCCCGTTTTCCCTCTGTCCAAAACCAAGCCGAACCCCCTGCAACTTTTCAACAGCCCGAATGTAAGAATGACCCAAGAAAAAAAATCAAGAGGGACGATTCGCTCAGGGGACCCCCACTGTCCCCCTTACCTTCCCCTGTCCCTCCGCGCCACCTTGCCGCTCACCGTTACTCTGCACAGCCTGCTCCTCCGCAGCCGTCCGTTCTCAAGCCCCTCCAGAAGGCTGGAGTCTGCATTTGGATAATGAATTCTGTTTAAGACAGAAAAGCTCGGAGTTCCATCTGTAACAAGACTCAAAATAATTACAGCTGATGATTGCCTGGTACCTCAGCCAGAAAAAAACAGAACAGATTTTGGCCGCCAGCAATTACAAGCAGCACCCGCTTGAGTACAGAGAGAACTTTTAAATGAATACATGAATACATTTCTGCAGATCACAAGGCAGAGGAGCCAGCATTCCATGGAGGGCAGAGAGAGTAAAACCAAATAACATCACCCCACCAAACCACCCCCCAACCTGAGCAAAGGGGTCAGGCTGCCACCCATGAGGAGCCACAAATTCCCTCTCCTTCAGCTTGCCCCGCCGAGGCGAATGAACCTCCCTGGGCGGAGTGAACGCTGAGTTTGGATCAACAGTGGGGTCAGGGCGTGTGGATCTAGGTCTGACAAGCCAACCCTCCATGGCATAGGGAGGAGGACAGAAGGCCCTGAGAAGACTGACCTACCTGAGCGAGGTGGAGATGGTGATGGATGAGATGGGGGTCATTTGAATGGCTCGATGTCCCCAGTTTCCTGGACACAGCAATGCTGCGTTCACATGTTCAGCGGCCTGGCGCCGTTTGGTCATTGCGGTTTCCATTGTCCATGCAGGGTCTACCATTCCAACGTGTTGATTCTAGCCCAGACAGTCCTAGCAGCTCTGTCTCCTGATCTCCCATGTCCTCGGGAGAAAGTGAATTCTTTGCCCACAGTGAATAGTGACGCCGAGGGGATCGGTACAGTTAGTATTTTTGTGGAGCTTGCAGTGCAGGGTAGGCAGATGAGCTGTTTGGATCAGTGATCGACTTTTCATTTTATGTGTGTGAAGTGCGTAGCACTTTGGCGCCTCAGTTGCCGAGCGGAGTCCTCTCGGCACAAAGCAGCAATGAGAAACAACAGACTGGGGAGATGGGGAGACAGCTGATTCCAGCGTTCTGAAAGAGCTTTTGACATAGCATTATTCCCAGCTACAGATCCTTTTTTTGAGATTTAAAGTGTGTGTATATCAAATTACACTTCAGATGTGTCCATCACCATCACATTGATGTCCCAGAAGCTGGTGGTATCTGGATGTTTGGATGACGTTTGGCTAACTTTGTCCTCTCTGTGATTTTTTTATTTTTTATTTTTTACCAAACTTTGTTTTTGTCTGGAAGTGCCATGTTAAAGCATGAGCGGCTGTTCCCATGAGATTCCCAGGCTCAAGAGTATTGGATAGTTTAGTTAGAGTTAGGACAAGCATCTGAACCCTTATGTAGCAGTGTGGTCTAGAGGAATGAATTTTCATTCTGATTCTGCAAAGGATTTGACACGATGTTGCATATTCATTTTGTCTGTATGGCCACACATCCTTTAGGCAGAAGCTCTGCATCTAAGAAATGATCTGGACAGAGAGCCAGAGAACAGACTTTTACTGGTGATATGCTCACCTTTGAAGAAGAACTGCACCACAACTAAACAACAAGCATTTCCCTGAGAACTTACTGCCCATACATTCAGTCCAACAGAATTTATAAGACTGTATAGCATCATCTGGCGACTCCCAGCAAACTTACAGGCTCCGCAACTGACTCACTGTTTAGCCTTGTGCAAGTCTCCTTGCATCTCTGTTTCCTCATCTGCAAAATGGGAATAGTAGTCAGAGCTGGTAAGAAAATACATAATTTCATTTAGATGGTAATTTTCTGATCAGGTCTGGGTTAGAATATTTTACTTAACTACCTTATTTAAGAACCAGGAATCGGCGACATGTAACTGTTGATACTGGGGTGGACGACACAATGTTGAGCCCACTCCCTGCAAACAAAGAAATAAAAATATAAACCCTGGCAGAAATATGGGGGGACACATGACCCTGTGTGCCTGCTCATGAGTCGCCTCTGTTGCACAGAGCTTTGAACATGTGTGTTGTTTTTGTCAGCACTGCATATGATTATTATTCTCCAAACCCCAAACCTTCAGTGGTTTCCTTGTGGCTAAAAAAACCAGAACACTTCTTCTGCTGAGAACAGCTGTGTTCTGACAGTTTTTAAATGCCTGTTTTCCTTTCCCCCTAGAAAGTGACTGACCAAGGTTTCAGGGAACGCTTGGACAGCATCTGGGGACCGTAAGTACATTACACTATCTCTTTTCCATGCACCATAATCATGAGTGCTTTGACTTGTCCTAGCGTAATGTGTCTAGATTCATCACTGCTCTTATCTTGTTCAGTTCCCGTCTACAAGAATCTGCTTAGTTTTCCTCTGCACCTTAAATTTTCTCATTTATCTCAAGTGTCATCGAGGGGCTTTGAGGCACTGCCTGTTTCCTTTCATACACAGATGCTCCAATTGTCCTGTAAGCTGTGTGGCATGTGGGGGTCCTTGCCATGTCGTGCCTACTCTGGTGGGGTCACTGCTCCTTATCCTTCCGTGTTAGAGCTATAAACCAATTTTATCACTTAATCCTCCTCCCCCATCCTGCGAACGCAGGATTGTTCTCCTTCTGCTGCCCCGTCCAGTTGGAAAGGGTTCAGATGATTAGAGCTTTCCATTGCACTGCCAGTTTGGTAATTGAATCCACAGCCTGTTGGGTAATGCTACCCTTCCAGGGATGTGGTGTCATGTCAAACTGAGCGTTACACTGCTCGGGAGGGATCTCTCATAGATGTTCATGGAGCTGGCAGCAAGAGGGTGGGAGCCTTCTATCAAAGAAAACCATGCAAAGAGAGAGCCCTGTGTTGCGTGAAGCTATGTTTTTTCTCCTCTTTGTGCGGGGTTTGAATCTGTGGCAAGAATTGATGCTGTCTCAGAGGAGAGAGACTGGACTTGGGTGCAATATATATAAAAAGGATTCTTAACTGAGGCTGCTGGACATAGATGGACCTTGCAGTTCCCAGGCAAATTTAACAGAGCCCAGCTCCAGGCCTGTGCCGTCCTGGAGTGTCTGCTGAGTATTCTACAATGCGCCTTTTGAATCTTCCCTCCCAACAGTGCTAGTCGAATTGTTTTCATCTGAACATTATTTTGAATGCAAAGGAAATGGCTTTCCAGCCAACACTCATTTGGGTTGCAATTTTCTCTTCTCATTTTTTAAACTTGAAACTGTAAAGTTTTGGTAAATATGAACAAAACCCAATTGTTTTTTAACTGAAAAATTTTTTTTTTATTTCCAAACTAAAATATTTTTGCTTTTCAGTTGGGAGAAAAAAGTGAAAGTTTGTATGGAATTTTGAAAAAAGTTTCACCAAAATTTCCCGAGAAAAGTAATTCGAGCTTTTTGACCTGCTCTTTCTAAGCTCAGGACAAAATGAGCCATAGGCAGAACGTGAGTCACTTTCAAATCAGACAGATGGCACACAGCTTAGGGGGGTATCAGTTTTGTGTGTTGATAGATAGGTCAGTAGCATGAAGATGCATCAATTTCCTTTCCTCGAGGTCTCCTCCTCACTCCTCATTTAGCAGTCACAGCTTTGGGAGACGTTAAACTTGCAAATCAAGAGTTTCCCTCCCAACACGGTTGCTGTAAGTTAAACGCCCGTATCTGACTCATTATGACTGTCTTTGGTCAGATGAAAAGCAAAGTATAATGTTTAGATGCAGAAGGGAATGCATATTTTCAGAGCTGTTTCTCAGGTCTGACACTGAAATTTTGACTGTGTCCCGAGTGGGGTTTTTACTACTTTCTTTAGGTTTTCCAGGCACTTGTGGTTCCAGCCAAATTGTGGTTAACAAGAAAGCAGAAATCCAGTTGTCTCTTTTCCCTTCATTGTGGAAGTCAAGGTTTTGTTTTTAACACAGCCAGGCTGCAGGGAATTCACAGGAAGGGAAACTTTCCTGAAAACTTGGGATGATTCTTTACTTCCTGGATTTGACTTAATCTCCCCTGTGGACCTGATTCTGACTCCCTCACCCTGCAGAGGAGTCCCTATGGCTGCTTGTGAAGTAAAATCCTCCTGTTGAATAGGAGTGAGGGGGACTGAATGGGGCCTGCTGTGATTTTTCTGGCTGAAGGATTATGTATGAATGACCCACAGTGAAAGCAAATCTCTTCCAACTATCTACCAGCACTCTAGGCTTTGTCCAGCTGCTGAGAGGTTTTCCTTGTTGTTCTTTACTGAGCCCATGGTGAATCTCAGAGACTTGGTCTAACGAAGGCTGGATTCTAGGCCAGTGTTGACAAAGATGGGTTTTCTCTTTGGTGGGGCGATCGCAGTTATTTTATTTAATTCATTCCTTGGTTATAATTCGGGCCAATAAAAATAAAGCTGTTGCCAAGACTTGGAAAGTGATGAGTGATTTTGGGGGCCCAGTTTGAGGCATCATAAAGGAGCCTCAATTTCAGCAGGGGGATGCTCGGCACTTCCTAAAAATCAGTCCCCTTTATGGCGTCACATGTCGGGCTTTCAAAATCACTGTTGCCCTTTAAAAATCTTGGTTTGTGTGACTAGTTCCAGGCAAAGCTGTCTTAACCCATCCCTGGACTCTAGGCAAACATACACTTCTGAGCTTCTGTCTTCCAACATGAATAACAACAAACTGCAATAAATGGAAAGAAGGGGAATAAAATACACTTTGTTGATGATCCCTCCCATATTTGCCACGGCTGTAAATTCCCATCCCAGCCTGTTGGCTTACTGCTGTTGGAGAAGGAAGCAGGTTCTTTATCCAGTGCTCTTCTCTCTCCATGGCTCTGGTGGGTACCACAAGGTGACCCCCAGATGTGTATGAGGACTCTCTCTGCCCACTCGTCCAGCGGTGCGGATTTGTGTGTACACTGAAAAAACTTCACTCACTTGAGGGAGTGGCGTTGCGACCTGGTGCAAAGGATCATGATGCCATTCACTGAGATTTTTGCCAAGCCACCCCTCCGTCATGAGTTCAAGTTCTTTCAAGTTTGTGAAGAGTGTGAAGTTCTTTCAGTTTGCATTGTCTGTTAAAAAACAAACAACCCCAAAAACTAACACATATTTTGGACCCACCTTCCCCATATTTGGGCCCTACACATGTGCTTAGTTTGCCTTGCGTTGTCTTGGTCCCAGGAAATCGGTACTGCTATCATCTGTGTCTTTCTATTGCCTTGATTCAGAACTGCTCTTAAACCCGGGCTCAAGTGCTGTCCTGAATTGAGATGCTTTCCTGAATTGGATCCTATAATCTCCCTTTATACCACGCTCAGTGACATCATATCTGTGTGGTATGCACTGAGCAATCCCATTTGATCAGGGCAAGAGCTGAGCAAATAATTGTTTGGGGGTTTTTCAAATTCCATGACCAAACAAAAACTTCCAGAAAAAACATTGTTTTGAAATATAATGTTTCATTCAATCCAAAATTATTATTTTTTTGTTCCATTTTGGGGTGTTTTTATCTTTTAAAATATTTTTAACAGGTCTTGCTAAATTTCAAAATGAAACATAGTTTTGAAACAAAAAGTTGAAATGTTGCATTTCCTTTTTTTTTTTAATTTGGCCAAAACTATGAGCCAAATTTGACCTGAGTTTGTGAATAGTTTTCTTTGACCTAACAATGCATTTTTTGGCAAATAAACTCTTCACCAAACTCTCTCCCACAACCCCCCAAACCCAGCTCTAACTGGGACCCAGATAATAGGGACATCTGGCTAATCAGCTCAAGTGGCTGATAATCAGTTTGCCATATATTAAATAGCCTTTGATTATGTTTAATTGGGACATCCCTGAAACCTTGACACCTGATAATAAGGACAGTGGGAAACTGATCTGGCAGCTCGTTAACACTCAATTAATGCTGCTCTGTACAGCACGGCAGAAACTTTGAAAAATGTTTGTGTGCAGTCGAAGTGGAATCAAATTGTGACTGCAATTTTTTTAAGTGCGTGATCTGACAAAGGCTCTGATTTCTATGCAGCGTGGTGTTAACTTTGTGCATCTGTGTGCAATTGAAATGGAATTAAACGCTGAAGTGCAATTTCTTTAGGTGAGTGCAGTTGCTTTGCCCAGGACAGAATTAGCTCATTTTTAATTTATACATGCAATTAAAGTGCGCTAAGAATAACATTAATAAATCTTTATCCAACTGATTGATTTTTGAAAACCTTCTTTGTACCTCCTGATGCGTATGATGGGGGAACCTGTCGTGTTTGGAGGAATAATAATTTGGCTACTTCATTTAGCTTGTTTCATTGTCAGAGCGCTCTAACTCTTCATAGGAGCAGTTTTTCAGACCGGTCTTATTGGGGTCTCCCCTTATGGCAACTGCAGACACCCTGGCATAGTGCTGCACGCATAGTTATTTACAGGCTCAGTGTAGGTGATTTAGAGACATCTAAGTGCCAAGTTTACAGGTGTGGGTAGGAGCTGAGAGATCCAAATGGCCTACATTGTGTCAACAATTATTAATACGGGTTGTGGGCACAAAAATGGAGAGTTCCTATTGAGAAACTGTCCTTTAGTGTTTCCAAGGCCCTCTCCTGGTAAGGTGAGTAATTAGCATTGTCATTCCCATTTTACAGATGTAGAAACAGACGTACAGGGAGATTAGGTGACTTGCCCCAAGTCACTATCCATACCAGGATTATAACTCGGGAGTCTGCTGTTCACCAGCCCTGGGCTGAGATCACAAGGCCACGCCTCCTGACAATATCACTGTGATAGAGAGTTAGAAGGATGAATATTGGATTTAAAAGTATGTGATGGAGGGAGACGGGTCTCAGAACTTCTGCCAAACTTTGTCCTCCACAGCCCTCCAGAAGGAATTGAAGCCTCAACCTGTTCAATCAAAAAATGCCAAGTTAGATGCAGTGCATCATCCATTCACACTCTGGCTGGTGCTGTTCTGAGCATCTTCTGAAATCTGCCTGCTCAAGATTAAACCTTTCATGGGTGTCTCGCGCAGTAGGCAAATCTTTGGCATGTTGTGAGGGACATTTAGTCCAGGGCTCTGTCTCTGGTCACGTAAGCTCGGTGGAATACTCTCCAGGCATGAAGAAATGCTTTCGGTTTCAATGCCTTTCATTTCAGATTAAGAGAACACAACCAACCAACCAATCAATCAAGAACACAAGTAAAATTAATAGCTTATGAAGCCCAAAGGGACCATGAGGAAGTACACTGTGTGTGACTTCTCCAAAGCACTCTGTATCTGAACTAAACACAAAATGGCTGCCCATCTCTGAAGCAAGGAAGAGGGGTTTCCTTTATGTTGAAAGGCACTGAACACTGACGTCAGAATTGCAGCCTCTCCTTTCAGTTACATAGCTGTGTATGCTGCGTCTCTAACTTGTAGTGGCGGTGGGGAGATGTGGACTGGCCCTTGGCCAAATGGGGGCCCTGTTCCTCTCATCCAGACATCATTTTCCATTTTCTCCCTCCTCCCTCAGGACGATTAGATAGGTGCCACACAATGCTTAGCATGGCCAGAGGGTAATTAACAACTCTTTAGCTTGCTAATGAGCCCTAGTTTGCTAATGAGCCCAGCACTGCTTTTCGTAGCAGGCACCACTGATGCCAAGCCGGGAACCTCTGTTCTGGGGGTAAGTCTTTGAATAGCCACTCTCAGTCCTCCGAGCTGTTAAAGAGGGGCTGAGTTCCATGCCAGCAGGTTTGTAATTCAGCTCCCTCTAACCATTCGTCTTTGTCAATTGGGGATTAATTTAAGGCCCAGGTTTTTTTCTTTTCTTTCTTTCTTTCTTTTTTTTTTTTTTTTATTACATCTGCATGCTCGGTCATGCAAAAAATTACATGATTTCAGAGATTCAGCTGACTCCGGTCTTGAAATGCAAAGGCTGCTTAGTACCGCCATAACCATCCAATTAGGCCAGGCACACAAAAGAGATGTACTGGAATCATACGGCCTTGACTTAAAAGCTATTCTGTCCTGTTCTGAGCACTCCACAGAGAGAACATGCCCCTTTCTGAACCCTGCTGCATGTCTCTGGAGCTAGTGTTCACTGCTAACCGTCTGTAGGGACAATGCTGCCCCTTCTCCAAATCTGCAGTCACAAGACAGGGTGGGATGGGGTGAGGGGGACCCTGGGCTGGTGCTGGGTCACATAATGGAGGAGCATCTCAGTGTCATCCCTTGTATGAGGGCTGGGAATGCATACGCTTGCCTTGCTCTCTCTTCTTCTCATCCTCATGACTTATTTGTATTGCTGGGCTGCTTCGTGTCTCCCATTAGGGATCTAGGGCCCATTGGGCTTGCTTCTGTGCACACATGAAATAGAAAGGCAGGCCCTGCTCCAGGCCATTCACCATTCAAACATGTGACAGGAGACAACAGGTGGAGGAAAAGCAAAACACCGCCAGAATCTCTCACTTGATTCCTAGCTCTCATGGAGCTTTTCCAGTGGCTAGAGCAGGGATCCAGGCATTCTGTTCCTGGCTCTGCTGCTGATGGACTGTGTGACTTGGGGTATGTCGCTTCTGCCTCTCTGTGCCTCAGTTTCCCCATCTGTGCAGGGGAGAAAATGACATGATCGTTTTGAGAAATAGTTGTGCCCATCCCACAGTAAAGCCTCTGCTTGGCCCTGGGATGGGGCTAATTGGAGGGTGGCTTTGATTGGCAAAACACAGTGGGTCACATGTTTTTGCAAACTCTAAGCCAGACAGGGTGACCAGACAGCAACTGTGAAAAATCAGGATGGGGGTGGGGGGTAATAGATGCCTATATAAGACAAAGCTCCAAATATCGGGACTGTCCCTTTAAAATCAGGACATCTGGTCACCCTAAAGCCAGATGTAGTTTGGACCCAGGGAGCAATTGATCTTAACCTCCTGAAGGGATTAGATAAATAGTTCCAGCTTTGTCTACATCTTGGATCCCAGCAGGGGTTGTGTGTGTTGTGAGGGTGTGTGTGTTCAGAAATGCTTGGCATTAAATACTGAGTCTCAGTATTCAGAGGGGAGATTGAGGCGCACCCGTAAGGAGAGGGTGAGCTTAGCTGCCATGTAACGAAAGTGGCCTGGGCATCATAAGCAGCTTGATATACCAAAACGCCTGGCTTTGCAACAGATTTCCCACCAAGCAATATCAAGCGATGTGCCTGCCCTAACGACAGAGCTGAGGGCTGTAAACTCAGTTTGTGTAATAGCAGCCCAGCTTGCTGCTGGGTCAAAGTCCAGTCCCGGCACTGTAATAAGAACAGTGCCTTAGCTAGAAGCCATGCAGCTGCTATATGCTACAAGGCTTGGTATCACTTGTTTGCACTTAAACTCAGCAGCAGGTTTGCAGTTCACGTGCCAGATCGTAACTATCCTTTATTTGTAGAATTTTTTTTTTTTTAAAGCAACTCTGGCTGCTTTGGAGTGAAGAAGGAAATCGTTGTCTCTTCTCCATCTTTTCCTTTGAAAAGAATTGGATAAAACCCCCTAAAAGTCAAAGAACTGTTCCATTAGGAAATCAGCCTTCGTTCCTGCTTTGCCTAGGAGCCACGCGGATGAAATATTAAACATCAGGGCAGGAATGACTCGGTTACAGCAGGAGTAATCAGATGAGTAGCTGAAGGTCTGGCATTCTTTGGGGACTCTTGTGATTGATCAGCCCCTGCAAAAAGAAATAACCCGGCTCTTTAGAGCTATGTAGCAATTTTAAATATTTAATCTGTATCTGTGTGAAGGATAAGTCCTCACCGGGCGCTCGTGACTCTGATTCTGTGGGTGAATTTATCACATACTCCTTTCGGGAACTCCGAGTCCAATGGATAGATATGGGCTATGGAATTTAAAATTCTTGTCCCGTCATTATCTTGCCGAGGCACGCTAGGCAACAGGTCTGGTTATCAGCCTTGCTTGGGGTGCTCTGACTCTAAAAAGGCTGATGGGGAGGGGGAGAGTTGGAACTCACCTCCGGCATCAGTGACAACACGGGATGATGGTGAGAGCAAGGAATGCCCAGGGATGTGGTACTGCAGAAAATACAGCAAGGGGCAGTTCTTGCTGTAGGAAGTTCCATGGAGTGTTAAGTGAAGCAGAAAGGTGGGTCTGGCTCAGAGTCTCTCCGTAGTTCAGCAGTGTTCGGTACTAGGTTTGTAGTTCAGGCCCATGTCTGCTGCACAGTTGTTAGATGGTGGAACTTTCCCAGACGTTGCCCTGCATAGATTAACATGAACAACGCAGCTGGGTCTTCCCACCTGGAAGTTCCCTGATGCTGCTGTGTAGAATAATAGAAGCAGTGGGGTTCAGGCTCACCGCTGTGCATGGCCTGTTGCTCCCATGTGGAAGGGCAATGTGGGTGCATCTCCCAGATGTTGCTGGGTAGAAGAACAGGCTGGACAGCTGGGTTTCACATCTGTAAGGCCCCCAGCTGCTGTGCTGCCGAGTATAAGGAGGGATGCAGTGGTGTCTCATAGCAGGAAGTTCTGCCTTTTGTACCAGAGCAGACACAATTGTGTCTCAGAGCTGGAAGTTTTCAGGGGGAACAGGGTCATTTAGGGACAGATCTGAATTTGGAAAAATCCTCAGATTGTCTTGCTAAGGGAAGTGTTAGCTGAGCGGGCAAGAACAGATAGATCGGCTGCAGTTCAGATAGCACCGTGACCTTCAAGGCACGGACAATAATGGTACTAGAGGAGCTGCATTTGGAAACTAATTAAAGCGACTTCTCCCATCCAGGGTATCGCCAGCTTTCCGCCTGAACATCCCAGTAGGTGGGACAGTGGTCAGCGGATGTGGTGGCAGGTGATATTAACAGCAGCTTTTGGATGTGGTACAGACAGTTGTTTAATTTGTGTTTCCTTGGCTCCTTTCAGGCTGGGAAGCCAACAGCAGCGCATGGCTGATCCAGAGCGATTTTTGCTAAAGAGGACTACAGATGGAGAGGTTGGATTTTTCCATTCTGCTCTCTTCTCCAAAAAGGGAGCAGATGGTCCCTCCTTTGTGTGTTGGTCTGACAGTCAAACAGTTGCAACTTGTGCTGGCTGGTGGACTTTCTCCACCCCCTGTGCTCTAGGTCATTGGCTGGAGCACATGGTCTCAGACCATTGGAGCTGAAAGGCTGTAAGCAATTCAGGGGAACAGGAAATGGTTTAATCTCCTACAGGGAAAGAGTATGGGAGGCGAAAGGGCTTGTTTAGACAAGGGAAATTTGCCCTGATTCAACTACCTTGATGTTAGGCCTGTGCAAACGCCTCACATAAATGGGGTTGCAGTAGTGTGAAAATAGGGTATCTATCTTGTAACTGCACAAGTGCAGTGCATTTACATTGGGAGTTTGCACTGGTGTGCAAACCTGCCCCTGAACAAGCCAGCTGCCGAGTATACACAGGGCTGGGACAAGATGCAGAGTGAACGAGACTGAATGGCTTGATGTCTCACTTTATTGGAGTGACAGCTGGCAGGCAGAGATGGGGTGTGTGTGTGTGTGTGTGTGTGTACGCACGCACATGTGCAGCTGCAGAGACTGGGTGTCTGTTGACATGCTGTGCATTTTCAGAGAGCAGGGCAAGCATTGTGAAGTTGCTCTGAATTAAGGGCTTTTCTGTTGTTCTCTAAAATTACAGGTGGAGCTGGCAGTAATGCTTAGAATTAAAGTTGCTTAACGTTTTTCATTATAAGTCCCTGTTTCTGAACTTTAACCATTCAGGCTGAAATTTTCCAAGCTTGCTCCCTGCCTCAGGCTGAATTTTTGTAGACTGCGTCAGCAAAATGATTCAGCCATTTCTGAGATAAAAGTTCAGAGAAAATAGGTGGTTTTGCTGATGTTAAAATTTCCCCCCAACTGTTCATTTTATTTGAAAAGCTCTAATGTTTCCACACTTTGCAGGAGGAACTTGAAGTTCTGCAGGAGGATAGTCCTGCGGTCAGAGAGGTGCCTTTTGCTGTCCCTGTGGAACTCCATCCATGTTTGGCAGAGCTATAATTCTCTTAAAATTATCGTTTGCACGTGCTCATTGGGGCTTGCTGCTAAACTCTTTGAACTTTCCATCTGCACTGAGCATGCTCTAATTCCACACCACTCTTGTGCTCCAGCTTTTGAGAACCTTTGTCCTGGCAGTTCCTAAATTAGAAGGGTTTGCCTTTGCAATCTTAATGTTCTTCAAATGTCGTTTTGGTATCTGTGTCGGGAGATGTCGGGTAATCTCATGATTAAGGCAGAGAATCACCATTTGTTGCTGAACATTTTTAAGCTGTGACATGTAACAACTGATTTAACATAAAAGCGAAGGGGGGGGGGAGCTGTTAACAAAATTCTAATAATTTTATGAGCTTCCCAAATAACAAATCCTCCTCCCCTGAAATGCAATGATAATTAACAATTGCCTTTGATATTTGCAGTCAAATGACCTCAGCGTTCATAACATTTGAGCCACTTCCTATAGGTCAATACAAGGGAATAGAGCAGATGTGCAGATAAATGTATCTATTTTATCTTAGATGAAACTGGCAAGTTTTTTTTAAAGGTAATGACTTAGCAGCAGCCAATCACCCACCTGAGGCAGAGGGAATTCTCTCTTCCTCTGGGGAATCGATTCACAAAGTCTCCTTGGGCAGCACGTCTTTCCATCATTCTCTAATATATAATTCTCTGAGGGTTGGATGGCTACTTTAAGGACATGTGGTTCCCTGGCCCTTTGTGTTACCATGCCTACAAGTGTCTTGCTTCTGCCTGCTTTTGTGTGTACTGTTAATGTGAAGCAGCAAGGCTGTGCATTGCCCTAAGAGATAGTGGGTTTACACACTGTGCAATCAGCTCTTGCTGCTTTGGAATCATAAATGGAGTGAGAATTTCCTGATGCTGTGTGCTTTTCATTCATGGCATCCCCAAGCAAAAGCCAGAATGAGGCCCTCATGCCAAAACCAGTTTGATTGGTCCGTCTACGTTAAACAGCCAATCGTAGGTCTTGAACTGAGTGTTGCGCTCATGATCTCACTTGACTGCCATCTGAGCTATTCTGAATGCGCTTAAGTACCACCGGTTCCATGTCAAACCAAATCCACACTGTCTGATCCCCCCCATCCAGTGCTGGAGGCGCACACTGACAAAGAGAGGGAAAGGGAGACACAGATGTCAGGTTGGATAGAAAGCGAGACAGGTGAAGATGAGCTATGGAGAGCTGAAGAAACCTTCCCACCCCACCGAGAGAGGCTTGTAACACACGTGCTAACACGAACCGGGATACTGGTGAGGAAATAAGGATTACACAAATAAGAGACAAAAACAGATGTTTTCCCTCAAGGACAGTAAGTGAGCAGTAATCACAGACAAACTCTTGTTGAGAGCAGATGGGCTTTGTCAGCCACTCTGCAAAGCACCATGAGACTCGCCTCAACCTTTGGACAAGAAGAAACATGCTCAGATGAGCATATTGCTTTGGATGTGACTTTGGTCTGACAGGACCTTTCCAGCACAACCTCTAGTGAAAGGGTTCTTGTAGCATAGAGAACAGCCTGGACATTTACAGGGCACAGTGAGAGGTTGCTGGTGTTCTAAATAACGAAAGCTACGAAGGTGTTTAGGAGTTATGCCTCTGATGCATGCTTCAACAGATCACGTTTATCATCACAAACAGCCTTGAATTTCTCACCAGGCTCAGGCCAAGAGACCATGCAGGGTCTGTCTGCATTGGATCATCTCCCTTTGCTGCAGGAACTGCTTGGGAAAGCCAAAGGAGGTAGCTAGTGATGTGACCAAACACATGGGTATGGAAAGGTTCCCTATTAACTCTTCATGAGTCAGGGTTTGTGTTTCTACTACTGCGAGCCTGGCACTGAGTAAAGAGCTAGCTAGATGGGAGAGGGGTCACAGGAGGATAAAGATGAGGAAGAACTGAGGTTAGAGGGCACAAGAGGCAGTGTGGTCTAGTGAGCAGGGATTGGGAGACCTGGAATCTATTCCTTGTTCTGCCACTGACCTCTTGTGCAACCGTGGGTGAGTCACTTAACTTCTGTGTCTGTTTCCCCAGCCACCCTTTCTCTCTCTCTCTCTATTTTTGAAAGCTCTTTGAGGCAAGGGCTGGGTCTTGCTGTGAGAAGGTACAGCCCCTAGCGCAATGGCACCCCAATCTCGGCTGGGGCCTGTAGGCATTTCTGCAATATCAGCAGTAACGGGCTGAAGCGCATTTGGTCAGATGAAGAATTATGTCCTGCTTTGCCCAGGGAAAGGTCATCCTTCTGTGATGACACACAATACCGGACTGAGTCATCCTTCTGTGATGACACACGATACCAGACACAGCCCAAGGTAAATAGAGGAGAACCCTGTTACCCCCCAGAGAATGGCAGAGATGGGAGCTACGTGAGAGAACAGGGTGAGAAGAGAGAAACAACAAGCAAACCCAAACAGAGGCAGCATGCTGGGCACCAGTGACAGAGAGGGGAAGCCCTAGAACTAGTCCCAAGATCTCTATGCGGGAGGTATGGGGTTGGGCCAGTGCAATACGTCGAGGGGAATATCGGAGGTGGGGAGAGTGCTCTGTCTGGAAGCATAGCTAAAAATTAGTCCTGAATTCACCTTTCCATTCATTGCACTGGTGTCAATCTAGAGTTAACTCCACTGACCCAAGTCATCAGCGTAGGTGAGATCAGACTTTGTTCAGTCTCCAAATGCTGACGCTCGGACCTTTAGACATACGTATTAAAAGCAAACATGATTTCATGCCTCTGAGATAACTGAGAGCTAGAGGACGCTCTTAAAAGGTTGTCGAATATTGTTCTGGGTACGAGAGGGGTGCGGAAGGAGCTGTTAACAGGTAGCAGGTCTCACCCAAGAGGGGCTTAAAACTGGCTTTTAACATGCTAGCTCCGTGCCAGACCACAGACTGCAAGTGGGGTGATTCGGAGTCCTCGGCTGTCTTCTGTACTTCGGCTTCATGATGTCGTCTTCAACCCGTCAGAGACTATGTTCAATTTGATCCCTCTCTTACTGGCAAAAGTAGGAGTGTCTGTATGCGGTGTATGTGTACGCGGTGATATGCACGTACTTGTTTCTGAGATTGAAATAAAAAGCCAGGTGGGTCGCTGTACTACTCCGTGGGCCAAACAGACAGCTGCTGTAAAGCAGCTGACACCCCCCGTTGAATCCAATGGAACCTGCTTACGCCGGGGCTGAACTGAGCTTTGTTTGGATTGCAAACCTTCCCACTGATCGTTAAATACTCTCATCAGCAGAGCCCTGATGTGGTAGCCAGATTCCTTGCTCGAGTTTAAATGAGTGATTGCCTCCCTTCTGTGCTCTGTTTGCTGTCTCCATTTCTCTGATCACCAGCAAAGATGAGTATTAAGAAATTCTGGTCCTTGCAGATAATATTCCTCCCCAGGCAGCCCCATCCTATCCGTCTCCAAGTACCATTCCTATAGCTTCGTCGGTCCAGCTCAGTCTCTCGCTCTGAGCCCCAAAGATCAGACTTCCCTCTGTCAGGACCCTTTGATCTCTGTTGCGCCTGCTGACAATAGACTCCCAGGAAGGCACCTTCCCTCTGGGACCGGCTTTCTAAAGATCCTAGCACCCAGTACTGAGGCCTGAATTTCTAAGGTGCCCAGTTCTTAGAAGCTCCCCATGTTCTGAGGATTCCCCATTGTGTTCTGGGGGCTTATCATTTTTTAAATTCTGCCCCCTTCACGTGGAACCTAAATGGAAGTTGAGCTCTCTTGAAAATCTGAGCCCCATTGGGGTTCCTTAGGAATAGCCCAGGCATTGGATCCAACTCTCCTCTCTGCATCCTCGGCTGCTGCCCACTTGGGAGTTTTCTCAAAAGTGGGTTGGACCATGAGCCCCCTTTGAGGCTGGCGGTGGTCTTGTGCATCTGCATTAGTGTATCACTGAGGGGATGTCTACACTGTAATGAGGAGTCAGACCCAAGCTAGCATGCAGAAAAATAGCAATGTGGGCATTCCAGCTCAGGGGTCAAGTGGGCTTGGGAGCCCAGTTTCCCCCTGACGCAGAATGTCCACTCCACTGTTCTTAGCGCTCGAGCCCACTAGTGAGTCTGTCTAGCCAGGCTGGGAGGCTTTCTTAGCTGCAGTGTAGACATACCTCTAGCGGTCCCAGCCAAGATCAGGGCCCAGTTATGCTAGGTGCTGTACAGAAACATAGTGTGAGCCAGCCCCTGCCTCAATGAGTTACTCTAAATAGACAAGACAAGGGTAGGAAGGGAACAAAAGCACAGGGAGGGGATGTGATTTGCTGACAGTCACTCAGCAGGTCAGTGGCAGAGCTAAGATAGAACCCAGGTCTCTTGCATCCAAATCCAGTGCCTACCCACTGGGCCATGCTGCCTTAATTTACATTTAGGATTGTGCCATTATTTTGTTTAGCATCTTATGCTCATCTGACTGCTCATCTGGCACTAGCCCCTTTCTCTTCCTTCACAAAATCTGTCTCATTTCTCCCCTGCGTAGACATCTGTGTTTCTGCAGAATTTTCCTTTGACGCGTGCTGTTTGATTGAATTCTGTAAAGCTCTTGGGGGGAGCAGTTTGGAGGGTGGTCCCTCTATAAGATTGCAGGGATTTTTCTCTTGTTTGCATGTTCCTTGTATTTGCAAAGCTCGTCTGTGCAGGAGACAGAGCTTTCTCAGGGCCTGGCCCAAGACGGTGGAATGAAGGACCATCACAAACCTCCCCGCCTTCTGTTCCAAGTGCAAGGCACCGTTCTCTCTCTCTGTGTCAATATATTTGTATATAAATCCAAAGCAGCACACGCTTCTCCTGTGACGAGGATGAGACGACCTGGTGGCAGATGTTAGTTGTGTTGCTTAACACACAACTAGATGATGCTCAGATACTATGAAGATGAGTGGAGTAAAAGAACCAGTGTAGAATAGAATACAGGATATTCCTAAATCATCAGTGCACCCTTAAAAGAACGTCAGTGGATATCACAACACTTTCTTTTCGGCCCTGGGCGTAGCCACTGCAGTGCCTGGGTCTGTGTAGAATGCAAAATATGGTAATCCTCTGCCCTTTGGAGCTTGTCGTGTAAGCCAATCTCCAGGGTTGGCACGATGGGAAAGGCAGAACTCCAGAAGGCACTGCACTGGGGTGGAGTTTATGGTCTTGATGCTGATGGTGGATTTCCCTTTGCTTGGTTCAGCACAATTCAGTTTTATCAGACACAGTGGGGTGGGGGGAGGAGGTGTGGACAGAGGCAGATATCAGTGCCCAGCCTCTTTGCCAAATGGAGTCCCATGAGTTTAGGAGGATGGAGGTGGGTGAGCTGTTCCTCGGAAGACTGAATGGGAGGAGGGGTGCTGGGGCATGCGATGGGATGCTAGAACCAGCAGAGCAGAGGGAGCAAATCTGGGGAGGGCATGGGGGAGAGCAATGCCTAGAGCCTACATGGGCAGAATTGGCTGAGCAGACCCAGCAAGCCGGGGCGGGGGGAAAAGGGCTGCAGGGAGCCTTGCTGTAGATGGGCAGAGGGAGTGAGTGGGCGGAGAGTGGAGAGGCGGGATGAGCTTGCTCCAGCCATGAAGAGGAGGCGAACGATTTTGAAGCCTTGTTTCTGGATTTGATTTGCTCCCAGCTGTTTGCAGCCTTGTCTGGGTTTGTTTCCTTTTGCTCTGTGTTCTCGGCAATGTTTTCACTTTGCTGTGATTCTGGGAAGCCATTGGCCCAATGAGATGAGGCTGGCCGAGGTCCCTCATCCCTCGCTTCTTTCAAGCCAGAAACCATGGCGCGAGCAGTGTGGGGGTCTTTCTCTTCCCCCTTATTTCCTTTGTCTTTCTGCCTCTTGCAATGGATATAAAAAGTACCTTTCATCTCTTCACTCCTTTTTTCTGTCCCACTAGCAATCTTTCCTCCTTTTTATGATCGGAATTTTGGAAACGAAGTTACAGACAGAAAAGCACACATGCAAGTTTTCTCTTGAAAGGAAAGGCCTGGAATAAAACAAATGAAACAGCCACCCGGCAAGAAGAAGGGAATTGGAGAGAAAAGGAAGGAAAATAAAGCCCAGATCAAAAAGGCAAGCTATAGCCAAAGCTAGCCAGACTGTGCTGCGTATAGAGGCATAGTATGGTGGTAAAATAATTGTGCCCCTCCAGATGAAGTCCTCCACCTCCTTTCTGCCTTGCTAACCCAAGGGTGCCATCCTCTGTTAACTCCTGCAATATCTTATCCACCAGCTCTGGGTCTTTTTCACTGGTGGTGCAGAGGACTTGACTAATTAGAGTAGAGCTCTGTTAGGCAGACACCCCTGCTCTATAGGGGGATGGCTGGGAACTATTTAAAGGGATGAAGACATACAGCAGCGGCTGCTACCTTCTCTCTTTCTCTCTCTCATATCATTTTCCACTTACTGGTTTGGAAATCCATCTTCCCTGTGCGCTTTCCCCCAGGGGGAATTGATAGGGGACCGCTAGAGCGAATAAATAAAGGCCAGCCGCATGAGGAAGGCACCATACAGTCCCAATAGGGACTGTGATTACTGACGGAGGGAATGGGTCAGGTGGGAGGGCAAAGGGCTGGCCGTTCACCGACACCACCAGGCATTAAATCACGGCAGTGCAGTTCCCACGAGCTACTTGCTCTGATGTAGAGCAGGGCGAGGAGGAAGTTGGCGTGTGTGTTGTGTGTGTGTTGTGTGTGTGTTGTGTGTGTGCACGCACACGCATATCGGACTATCTCCAGCACAACAGCTCAGAAGCCAAACGATTGCTGGCAAGCCTCTCCCGTGCACTCCCCTTTTGTTTGTAATAGCTCCGCTCGAGGGAATGGGACCCCAGCGGCCCAGGGCTTCCTTGCCTCCAGGACAAATGTAGCTGTCTGAGGCTTGCAGCGGAGACAGGCCCCCTGCGTTCCTCAGCTCATTAAAGTGCAGCCTTGGCTTCAAGTGGCACAGGTAATGAATCCTCCGCAGGGTGCCTGCTCGCTTTAATAAGCCGGAAGGAGCCACGGAAGAGAATTAACCTGGTAGGATTAGTTTACTCTGCAGCAGGATGCGGCGGATCGCGCCTCTCCACCCGTGCCAGGAATCTTAAGGGCTCAGCCTGCCTCGGCAGTGCCCTGCCCGGCAGCACAAAGGGTGTGTGTGAATGGGAGCCGGGTATTAAAGCGGGACAGCACTGAATCTGATCACAGCCAGCGACGGTCCTGGAGACAGTGGGGGGTAACTGAAATTAGAGTATATGAAACAATACCTCTGCAACCCTGTGCAGCTTATATCCTAAATCCCTGGAGCAGGGGCACTCCTTTGTCACCTGCCCTGGGCCATGGTGCAGAAGGCTCAGGGCAGAGCCTGCTACTGGAGGACATCGATAAATCAGCCCTGCTGCTCTCAGACCAACACAACTTCCTGGGAACACATGAGTAAAAGGAATTGGGGTGGAGGCAGCTACCTGGGGCGGATGCATAGAGGACATAGGCACATTTGACAAATAGCTTGGGGAGCTAGATGGCCCCAGGGGACTGGTAACGAGCCATGGAGCCTTTCATCTCTGTCTCTGTGCTGGCTTTGGAGCTGCATGGTGCCCAGGAACGGTGGCAGCTGCCATTAATTGTGGTCTGGAGTAGAGCTTGCCCCAGCTGTGGCCAAAAGTTGCGACATTTGTTGGCTCTCTGGAAGGAGTCGTCGGGTTTCAGCCTAGTTACAAGCGTCCATGATGTCTTAGTTTGGAGAGGCACCTGGGACTGGGCAGTGGAGGTTGTCCTACCACCTTGGCTCAGGGCTGGAGCACATTGGCAGAGAAGTACGCAGCGGGAAGCTTGACTTGCTGCTCCGTGGATCAGTAGAGTACTTCAGTCTCCTTAGCTGGCAATCCAGTGCCTTTCACCAGTGAGTATGATTTAACCCTTAGAGGAATGGCATTGTGTACTCAGAAAGAGCTGGGGGTAGGACTGCCAAAGTCTTAAATAATACAAAAATGGTCCAGTTTAATTTTCATCTGTGTGTAGTTGAAATGTGGAGTGCTGGGAAGGTAGTCAGGCCTAGGGTTTAGGGCACAAGGCTGGGAGCTGGAGTTCCCAGCTCTGCTACTGATGCACTGTGCAACCTTGACCCAAGTTGCTTAGGCCCAAACCTTCAAATGGGGCTGCTAGCTTTGGGTGCCTCGGTGTTCTGGGTGCCAAACTTCATGCTCCTTGGGTCTGGTTTTCAGAGGTTCTGAGCACCCGCTGGCCCAAGCTGTCTCAAACTAGGTACCCAAAAGCTAGTGACCATTTTTGAAAAGTTGATGGTTGGCCTCCTGATGGCTCAGTTTCCTCATCTGTAAAATGGGTGCAGTGACCATACACTAGCTCCCTGCTGTGCTGGGAGGCTCTGTTAACGAATGCTTATGAAGTGCTTTGAGACTGATGGATAGAAGGGTCGAAGTATTTAGTTTTCTAAAACATATTTGCTGCCTGGCATATATTTCTAGGCTCTCCGAGGCCTTGCTTGTCAGCTTTGCTATGACACTCAGCACCAAGACAGTCAAGTATCTTACGGAGGTAATGGAATTTTCCTCACATGGAGGGGTGTGTATTGTGAACCCCATTGTATGGATGGGAGAACGAAAGAACAGAGATTCAGTGACTTGTCCAGGGAGACACAAGACGTCAGTGGCAGAGCCAGGAGCTCATGAATTCCCTTTTGCCCTGGCCAGCATAAACAGCATAAAAGCCTGAACCTTCGAGAGCCCACTGAGCTCGTCTCTCAGGGCCAAAGAAGACCCGTGGGGAAGTTCAATATCCCTCTGGGTTTTGGGTCCTGCCTTGGCCTCAATTCATTGTCTGTGTCCAGGCTGAAAGAGAACAAGTTGCTTGGCCTGGGGTATGTTAAGTTTGATCTCTTGTACATGCCCTTAAATTAATTAGAGGCGAGGGGAGGCAGGGAAAGAAAAGCATGTCAACCAAGAGCAATCCAGGCAGGCACAGCCCACCAGAGGCCAGATGTTCCCCATGCCTTTTCTTTGCACTCAGCGCTGCTGCTGGGAGCTGGTTATGGAGGGCAGGGCTATGGGTCTGAACAGAGTACACATGCTCTATCTTTCCTGGATTCACTCCCTGAAGAAGCCTAACTTCCTTTCCCCTTTCCTCAGACGTTCTTGTTAAACCCTGGATTTGTGCTGGAAATGGCCCACCTTGATTATCATACACATTGTAAGGAAAGTGGTCACTTTAGACAAGCTATTACCAGCAGGAGAGTGGGGTGGGGGGAGGTATTTTTTCATGCTTTGTGTGTATAAAAAGATCTTCTACACTTTCCACAGTATGCATCCGATGAAGTGAGCTGTAGCTCACGAAAACTTATGCTCAAATAAATTGGTTAGTCTCTAAGGTGCCACAAGTACTCCTTTTCTTGCGAATACAGACTAACACGGCTGTTACTCTGAAACCTTTCCCCTTACTCTGGCTTTTACTGTGAGCATCTCAGACACCTGGTGGGAGATGGGGACTTGAAGGACAGCGTGACATGGATGACATCCTCCAGGTGGTTGAAATTAAGGGGAAGGGAAACGCGTGGGGCTGCTTTCTGTGAGAGCCCTGACCTGCACCAAGCCCTGGTTTATAAAAGCATTTGAGTCCAGATTCAGAAAGCCAGATGGCTGTGAAACCCCACAGTCACCAGTATATTTTGTTGGGTTGTTGGTTGCTTTGTTGTTCAATAAACAACCTTGTAATGCAGTTCCTCCCCCCCCCCACACACATGGAGCAAGTCCCACACGGGGAGAAGGGGCCTAGTTTGCATAATGTCCCTGGGACTGAGCTGAATTCTTCCACAGCCACTTCGCATGGGTGTTAGCACCTGTGAGGAGTCTGGGCTGGGGCTAGGAAACAGCAATATGATCACGCCAACCGGCGGCCAATGGCCCTGCACTTTGAGAGGGTCCGGTCTAAGGGGTCACTTGTTGCGGGGGTTAGACACAAGATTGCTCCACTCCAGAGTCGGGCTTTAGAAGGCACATGTGGTCATCCCTGTGGTGGGGGGGGGGGGGGAGGGAAGAGAGCTTTCCCGGGGAGTCAGTCTGTCTGCACAACGGCTCCTTGTGCCCCCCGGGGTTGGCCTCTGAGGCTTCATCTGGAACCTGCTCGGAGAGCGATACCTGCCCCAGCTCTGAGCCGCGGCACTACAAGTGGAAGTCTAGCTGCAGTGGGAGGGGCCGGCTGTCCCAACTACGTGCCGAGGGTCTCAGAGGGGATTGTTCTCGGGGTGCCTAGCCCGTCACGCCGCTCATGCCGCCACAGCTTTGCTTCTAGTTCCAGCATGCTCGCTCCGTGAGAGCTAGCGCCGGTAAGTTTTCTCAGGCTGGCAGTTACACCCACAACTCCAATGTAGACATCCCCTCAGTCGGCTCCGCTCAAATGTGAGCTCTAAATAAAGCTCAGGACTCTGGGGAACCATTTCTCTAGGAGCCAGATGGGTTCAGGGGCTTTCTGGGTTGCATGATGCCATCTCCCAAAACCCCCAGCGCTGCCAGGAGCTGCCCACCTGCTTTCTCCTTGTCTGAAGTAAACCAAGGGCTTTTGCATTCCAGTTCATCACCAGCATAAGGGCCAGGCACAAAATGCTTCGCCCCATTAATTCTCAGAAGGGAAGATGGAGATGGGTGACAGTGCTGCTGGGAATGAAGCCTAGCCCTCCCACCCTCGGGCCCCGTGACTGTAGCGGGAGCCCCCTGCGGAGCAGTGTCCCCCTCTGGCTGAGGAACCCTGGCAGTTCTGCTGCAGAAATGTGTGTCGGGGGCTGGGGGAGCGGGGTTTCAGGCGGGCGCCCGCCCAACATGCAGCACAGAGCCTGGCTCCTACAGTGGTGGGGGTACAGAACTAGGAGGCGGGCGACTGTGCTGGACCCTGCAGTCCTTTCCTTGTGGGGAGGAGGAGATGCTACAGAGACAAAGGCCGCAGCAGCTTGAGCAGAACGGCTCTGCTCTCATGCTCCCATGTAGGCGAGGGCACTCCCCTTTCCCTCCCCTGCCTGTGGAGTTTCCTGGGACCCCACTGAGTTACTGGCCAGGGGGTCTCCGTGGAGAGGAATTCCCTTTCATTGAGCGTGTGGGGGTGTGTGTGAATATTTAGAGCCTGAAAAGCCCCATTAGATCATGGAGCCCATCCTGCTGCAGACGGAGGATGCAGTCCCCCAGCAGAGCACATAGAGAGTATTAATCTGATTCCATGCTCGCTCCTTGATTCAGTGCTCTTAGGGAAGTGTCCATATGGGCCCCCAGCCAGCCCTGGCAAAGTTGAGTGATATGAAGGGGCAGCTGTGGTTTCCTCTAGGCCCACATGGTAAATAGTCCCCTAGTGGTCCTTACCATTTCTGAGGCCAATTCCCGTCTAGTCTCTCCACTCTGGGGAGGCTGCTCTCATTTCTTTATCTGCATCAAGCATGCATGCTAATGTGGTGTTCTCGCTGCAAAGAAACCTCTCCCTGACACGTTCCTTAAGAACAGACGTGGGGTTTGAAAAGCCCTTGATAACACTGCCTTTGATTAGAATGTAATTAAGAGCCCAGGGCCTTTCATTGGGGCTGATTTGTATATTTTTAACGTTGCCTAAAGACACTATAGGGTGTTTGGATCTGGGGCTCTGAGATGGGTCCACCTGTGAAGTTCAGACCCAGATGTGAGTTGGGAGTTGAAACAGCTGCTAAATTATGAAAAGGTGTTTGGTTGGAACAACTGAATTAAGGATGCAGGGGATCCTCCATCGCTTTCTGTCTTTAAATCAAGGCTGGAGGTCATTCTAAAAGAGACGTTATAGCTCAAACAGACA
The DNA here is from genome assembly GCF_965152235.1 of Eretmochelys imbricata. Taxonomy (NCBI): domain Eukaryota; kingdom Metazoa; phylum Chordata; order Testudines; family Cheloniidae; genus Eretmochelys; species Eretmochelys imbricata. The sequence goes on along the minus strand of NC_135593.1, from coordinate 10,500,278 downwards.
TTCACTCAGAAATTATTGAGTGAGGTTCTCTGGCCTGGGTTATGCAGGAGGTCAGACCAGCTGATCATAATAGTTTTTTCTGGGCTTAAACGTCCAGTACCAGATGCTTCAAATGCAAGTAACCCTGCAATAGGCAATTACGAAACAACCTGACCACAAGGGAAGTTTCCTCTTAAACCCCAATATTAGTTTGAGAGCCCAGCAGGTGTGCTTGGGGAAGAGGGGTAAAGGAGCAGTTTGCTCTGGACCTTCTCTTTGGACCCCCAAATTGAGTGGCATCGTGACCTGGTGCATGGGGTCACAACTCCTCTCACTCAGTTTGGCCTTTGTCATGACAGAAGGGCCAAGTCAAACCTGAGGGTTGCTGTAACCCTGTGAGCCAGGTTGCAATGCTATTCCCTCAGATTTGACCTGGTCGGAGGGGCAGCCGGACCAAATTTGAATGAGTGGCATTGCAACCCCATGACCAGTTCACCATACCCGGAATGAAGAGTTGGGCCCAAGCCCCGCTGGACAGGAGCCACCACTGTGGCAAGAGTATGGGGTGGATTTGCTCTCCAACCCCTCTTCCCTGGGCCTCCCTTCAGTGCTAACTTTTTTAGAAGGGGGGCCCTCAGTTTGATTTAGTCCTGGGTCCCCAAAAACTTGTGTGCACTCCTGGAGCTCAGAACTACTGGAGGTTTTGGTTCCAGATGTGATTTTAGCTCCTTCCCTCCTGGTCCTCATGCCAAATCAACATCCAAGGAAACATCCGCAGACCTTCCCATCACAACGTCCACAATTCAGTTTTTTGGGGTCTTAAAACCAGTGCAGTAAGGTGGTTGGTGCCAGTTCGGAGGGAAGGGGGGGAAAGAAAAACAAACAAATAAAAGATGTGAGAGATTTTCTTTCGTAAATCCATTAGGGAATTGAGAGAATATTTGTGCTCCTTGAATAATGGCTCTTGATGTGTAATAATATATTATGAATGTTTTGATGGCCAACATTACATTTATTTTAAATGATACAATCAGTGCTTGGTGTCTCAGCTGATTTAGTCAATTAAGTTTTTAACCTCATGTCTTCAATCTCATCTCTGGCTAATTTAAATGCAGCGATTTTGACGCAAGTGCACCTACCTGTTCATTTAAATAGGCATTTGAGTAACCTTGGACCATTCATATATATGAATTTAGATTTAAAAAAAAAATGACATGAAAATATTTAATAGCAGTGGTGAGACAATAAATTGATTGATATTAAGGAGCTGGTGTTTCTGAGTAATCCAAATATAGCAAATTCTGTGATGTTCAAAGCGAACTCACTTAGATTAAGGGTTTCTAAAAGGACCGCAGTCTCGCCTCTAATTTCTGGGCTGCAGTTAGCAGCGGGAACAAATGATAGCATTTAAACGTCTAACACTGATGTGTGTGATTCTGCAGTCAGGCAGCTGGGTAAATGCTGCCATTTGCACCCACAGTTAATTGCAAGTACAAAATGTATAGACAGTTATTGGTAGCTTCAAAATGGCACCTGTAAAATCAAGGGCTGTTTCTGAAATTCAGGCCCTAAATGTATGTTTATCTTCTTTTCTTGTTAGTTCTAAAGTGAAAAGTTTGGATCAAGGGGAACTCACAGCTATTGTGGTTGTAGCATCCCCCAGCAGGTATCACTGTAGGAAATGATGCAGAAGAGCTAGCTGTGAGGTCTGTGATATATTGGGGATTGTGCTGGGATTGCAGACTATCACTTTAAGAGTGGGTGGTTCTTTTGGACCTGCTAGCAGGCTAGTGGGCTCTGTAACAAAGTGTGCAATGGGAGTCAGTGTCCAAAGAGCCAGATTAAAGCAAGGAGGGTGGGGTGAGTTGTACCTTGCTGCCACAGGGAGCAGCCTGTTTTCTCTCTCTCTGTTACTATGTTCTTGTGTGTAATTGTTTTGAGTTCTAAGAAGTAAAGTAGTGTTATGCTGCAACCTTCCAGCAAGAGTATATTTTATCTAATTTCTACATTCATACATCGTGAGCATACCAGTATCCCCCATCTATTTATTTTTCTTCCAGTGTCTCCCAGCAGATGCCAGTTGTGAAGATAGCATAGAGGCTTTAGCTGTTGGGAAGCTCATAGTTCCTCTAGTCCTGATCTTCCCCTTGGGCTTCAGCCTGAGCTCTTTAATTTTGTCTCTTGCTAAATTTAGAACCAAGAAATCAAGCTGCTGTTTTCTATTGATGAAATCGAGTGATATAACGACCATGTGCTACTTTGAGGGCTAATGATGCTTTTTCTGCATGCTTCCAAGATGCACGTTCTCCCTCTCAATCGCGCTCTTTCGGGTTTTATTTTTGCTTAGTAGCATTGGAGCAGCCATTCTACCTGGGTGCAGATCACAGATGCATTGCTGGATTTTTGCTGCCAGATAAGAAGCCAGCTCTCCTGTCCAGCAGACCTGTGGCAGGCTGGCTCCAGGTAGCTCCTGCAAACTTTTAACCTGCTCTCTTCTAGGGCTCTTGTTGCTAATTAAACTAGATTCCATCTGGTACGAGGGGTGGGATATTGCGTGGTATTGAAGGACTCTTCTTTCTTAAGGCAAATACAACTGTGCACTGTGGTGTCAGCTCCTACTGGGAGGAGCTTTGGCTGCTGTGTGCTTAGTGATCTCTTCTTAGTGTAACTAATACTGTATTAAGGTGGTCATCTGTGTGTCATAGGCCTTATGTGAACTGTAAACAGATTCTTCTTTAGTTCAAGTCAAAAGAGTCTATATTTTCTGTCGGGAATATGTTCAGCAGGGAGGCTGTTTTGCCAATTAAATTTGGAAAAGTCAGTCTTATCTTGTTCTGCGTTTCCACTTGGGGCATAATAGTATACCTGGTTGAAAATTCTTGGCTGCATTTTTTAAAATAAAAACCACCCTTTCTAAAGAAAAATTTTCATGGAAAAAAAAGAAATTATTTTAAAATGGTAAAAAATTTAGGGGAAAAAATGAATGTCTTTTGTTTCTTTTGACATTTTCAGTGGAAAATACCAACCATTTTCTGATCAGCTCTTAGACAACTATCGTACTTGCCATGGATGGATAATACCTCACCAAAGTGTTGAAAGGAGAAATTAGTATTTGATAGCTCAAAAGCATCAGCTGAACTGGTAAAAAGAAAATAACTTTCCAATTTTTGCAACAATGAAAAATGGTGATAAGAATTATTTTGTAAATTTTGTGTGAAAATATTGGTTTTATTTTCCCGGTCAGTTCTATTGCTCCATATTGGCAAGTGTTAAACATTCTTATTAACACAAATTTTCTTTTGTTGTTGCTCCTTTTACTGCATTGTCCTTTCAAGGGTTATCTCCATTTTGACCTGTGATCGTTTGGTTGCTTACTTGAGATTCTGAACTTATCGAACGGCTGGCCTAGAACTCCTGCCAAACTATTGGCAGGTGAAGGTCATACTGCCATCTCTCATTGGAAAGTCTATTTCCTCTAGATTTTCAATAAACCCATAGCCCCGTTGTCACAAGTTTTAACAATCTGCATACATATAATACAACACCCAAACACAGCGATATTAACAATATTTATTTGGAGAGAATTCTATTAGAACAACCTCTTTATTTAGCTGTTTCATTGTTAATTTCCAACCCCTCTTGGTTTTGGATTGTAAACTCTCTGGGGCAGGGACCATTTATCTATTTCTTCTCTACAGTGCTGTGTATATTTATACATGTAAGGTTAATAATGTAAATTTCAGGAAAAATGGTTAGGATTTAAGGAACGCACAAAGGTACATTCAGCGGGCTGAGATTTATATTGGTAAATCAGGAGTGACTCCAGGTTGACACCAGTGAAAAAAGCCATGGGATTTGGTTGATCCAGTAGAACCCATTCATTTCTAACATGCTTTTTATTTACACTGCAACTTCTGTTCTGGTTAGGGTTTTCCTGTCCCCTTGCATCTCAGATGAGTGTCACTGCTTCCAGATATCTTAATCGGTCTACAAGTCGCTGCAATGTTTTCACCAGGGCTTTAGGTCTGATGCTTTTTACTTGTGCCCTCACTCTCCCATCTATGGATTTGCATGCTGTTTCCTGCCTATTGTTGCTTTTGGGCTGTTTCTCTTTCTACTGCTGATGATATTTGAGAGTGAAAACTTCTGTGCTGGCGGGCTTGGCTTCTAATCAGCTAAATCGTCTGAATGTCAATCCAGAAAATACAACAGGTCCCATTTTATTTTTGAACTGCCAGTGGTAAGGTTAGAGTAGTGTCTAGATGCCTGGAGAAATGGGGTCATTCCCTTCCTGATAATAAAAGACTTGGGCATCAGAGATCCCTGACGCTGCCTTTTTTGTACTGTGGAGAATGTGGTGCAGAAAGCTTTGTCCGTGCCATTTCCCTTTAAGCAGCAAATCAGCTGTAGCTCTGGGAATGGAAATTGAAGTGGGTTTTAATCACACGAGCTCTGGAAATATAGGAGATTAAATCTTTTTAAGGAGGGTGGCTAAGCACTTTATTTGCTGTGCTGGAATCTTCAGGGGGTCGGAGACTAGAGAACTAGATTTAAAGCTTTTAAAGACTTTCCCTTAAAAAAAAATTCCTCCACAAGGCACAATTGGACTGGAAAGACTTCAAAGGGACAATTTAGAGGGGGAAAGAAGAGGGGGAATGGAAGCACTTGTAAAAAAAAAATAAACAATAACACTGCACCAAGTCATCCCTGGTTCCACTCTAGGAAGTGATTTTACAAATCCAGCATCACAGGTTTACAGATGATAAAGACGTTTCTCCTCCTGCAAACTCCCCCTAGCATCTGAAAATCAAGCTGGGTTTTGTCTGGCTCATACACCATGGACTGGAATAAAGATTTTGCAGGTCACAGTCTGCCCACACCTGCACCTGTGCAATCACAGTGAAGGCTTTGCACAAGCACAACCAAGGCAGAATTTAGGCCTGGGATTAGAACTGAATAATTGTATCAGTGATGTGGGAACTGGATGGGAGCCCAGCTCTGTTCCATGGCTACGGTTCTTCTGCAGTGCTAACAGGGGTGAAAGTAGAAACACAACACAAGAATCTGCCTGCTTCTTGGAAGCCAATGACAGCAGATAATTCTGCAGCATCAGACACAACTCGTTACTTTTTGCTTTTCGGGCTTCTTACGCCTCAGCCATGCCCTTAGCGCTTATCCTCCGTTGACCCCCTCCTGCCTCTGCTCTGCCAAGGATGCCAGCCTTTTGGTGCCAATTAGTCAAATTTTCCCACAAGCATCTTCATGCTTTCCCTTTGTGCATGGGAGGAACATTGGTTTTGACATTGGTTTTCTTTCCATAGCAGAACTAAACCAAGACTTTCTGAAAATGTTCATGGAAAAACAGAAGTGCCACCCCCCGCCCCAGAATAGGCAACAGCCTATTGATTAGTACACTTGCCTGGGAGGTGGGAGAACCAGCGTCAAGGTCTTGCTCTCAATCAGGCAAGGTCAGGAAGCATCCATTGGGCTAACGAGACTCAGGAAGAGCAGGGGCTGGAACCTGATTCTGCCACATCCCAGGTGGATGTCCTAACCACTAAGCTTCTCTAGGGTGGGTCGTGTTTTCTCTCAACCTCTCCTGCTAGAGCTGCTCCATGTTACATAAATGAAATATTCATTGGGCTGAGAGAAAGGAGCTGACTGTATCCTGCTGGTTGTGTCTCTCTCTCTTTCACCGGCAATTCCATCCCGGAGCTGAAATTTTCATTGACACCAATATGTTTCCCTGAAAAGTTCTGGTTTCAAGTATTTGGCCTTTTGGCAACAAAAACACTTCCCGTCCAGAAAAAGTTTCTTTGTTCAGCTGAGTCCAGGAAGTCATGGCGAGTGTGGGTAAGGAACTGGTTTGTCTATCACACCGTTCCATAAATGATGAGCTCAACTTCATCTCTGCTGCTCCCAGCTCAAAGAACTGGAGCTGCTCCTTGGGCCAGCAGGAGAGCTGGTGACTGAGGGTTTGTGATGTAGAGGGCATGCACTGCGACTGAGGAGGTCCCAACCCAGGGAAGGGTAACAGATGGGAAGTCATTTCCCCTCCTGCCCTAGATAATGGAGGTGTAGAAGAGTCTGGCCTGTGTGCTGGTTCTGCTCATGGCTAAGGAATGTCTGGAGCCCCACAATGAAAATCTGTGTGGCTTGTGCTTTGGGCTAGACCCAGTGGGGGACTGTACAAGACAGTACTGACACCCCTCAGCAGCTGGGGGGCAACAAAAGCAGGGAGCAGGAGCTCCTGTTAGGTCCAAAACTCAGGCAGTGGAAAGTCACAAACCACCTGGAGCTTTTTGGTGGCCTGTTTGCCAGCCTCACCAAAGGTGGCTCAGTTTCTCCTCTGATCCTCCTAGGCTGTGGCTCAGGAAGAGAAAATGTCTGGCAGGAGAAAGGAGTCTAGTTCCCCCGCAGACAACGTTGCGGATAACATGGCTTTCCATCCCTTCCTCCGTCAGCCACCCCTCCTCCCAGGCGCTTGCAGCCACGGGCTTTCCAGGTACAGTGGGAAGAGCGGCCTGCAGAGGGGCATTGGTCTTGGAGTGGGCCTTGGGGCAGTGGGCCTGCTGAGCCTCTTGCAGGCAGCCTTGCGCGGCGCATAATCCAATGCTGTCGGTGCTGCCTGGTTTGGGCAGACACCAGCCATGGAGACGGAGCTCGAGCTGTGTCTGAACTTTGGACGTGCGTCTTGGGCCCCAGTGCTCTGTCTCCAGCAGGAGCTTGAAGCCAATGGGAGCTAGGCACATAACTCACTTAGGCGCTTTTTTAAAAAGTCCCATGAGGTGCCTGACCCCCTTCGTCAATCTGGCCTCAAGTCTTAGAGGGGAGCAGGAGCAGGTCAGCCCCAGGAGGGGATGCCCAGCACGCACTGACAGTATGTTACATCGGGGCGTGTTTGTCTCTCTGGGGCTTCGGTTGTAGTGTCTGAGGCCGGGTTTATGCTGGAAACTTTTGCGGCTATAGCAGTGTTGGGATGGGTGTGACTCTGTGTGTGTGTGTGTGTGTATGTGAGAGACGCTTCTTTGCTGGCCAAAGCCCCAGACTCAGATTTTCAGTGCTTTTGCTGCACTCAGCATCGCAATGCTTGACTGACCGAGGACCTCAGTTTCCTTTTCGAGAGGATTTAGTCCCCGACGGAGGTGCTAGAACTGGGTCACTGCACCACCCCCTGGCTTGAAGTGGTTTCCATTATATACAGGGTTTACCCTTTGGTTCAGTGGCCCTCCTCATCCCGACTATACAAATTGTTCCAGCACCCCCTGGGTCCTAAGTGCCTCAATCCCTTTTGAAAATGAGATTCAAGCTCCTGGATCGATTAGGCACTGCAATACCTCAATTCCTTTAAAAATCCAGGCCCTAGAACTCGGGCAGTTAAATGTTATTGGTCTGAAAGGGATTTGGCCTCTGTAGCTTTTCACTCGCTGGCCTACTAGAAGGTGTCCCAGCAAAGGCACTCTCTTGCCGGGATAAGCTGGATGTACGCTGAGAGGGTTGTGCTGGCATAGCCAGACTGCTGTGGCTACACCGATAAAACTTAAACGTGGATTCAGCTTTATTAACATGTTGGAGGGCCCTGCAAAGGCTGCAGGAATTGGCAACTCCAAGAGGGTTATGCATTAACTCCACCCCCCCCCCCCAAAAAAAAAAAGCCCTTGGTGGCCAGTTTCGTATGACGATGGTGCACTATATTTTGTATTTCAGGACATTGCGGGAGGCCGGGAGGGAGGTTGCTGCTTTCACTGCGAGGCTGTTCTGTCTCTCATGGCTGTGTGGGTTTATCCTGCACTAGACACTGCTGCGATCCGTTTGTGTCAGAGAAGGTGATCGCCAGCAGGGCTCTGCCTGGGTCTTAGGTCTGGCCAGCTGGTGGGGGTAGCTCCCAATGACTGTTCTCACCCTAACAGGCCTGCACTGCACACCGCTAAAAGGATGGGACTCACCCAAGCGCTCCCTGGGGAGCCCCCCTCCTCCAGCAGCTGGCAGCCTCGCCTGCCCACTCCATCTTCCGAGCCTGCCACCCTTCATTTTAATGACCCACTTCCACAGAGCAAATGAGGCAGCGCCTCCGATCCCTCCCCCTCGCCTGCGAATGAATTAGCACGCCATTAGCTTAATGAGGACTCTCCCGGCCTCCCCTGACAGAGTGTTTGACACTGCGCGAGCAGTTGGCAGGGCGGGTCAGGCCGTGGTAAATCCAAGCTTGGACTGGAATCGAAGGGCACGGGAGCAGTGCCTGCTTGTAGCCAGGGACCTGGGGCTGGCTCTGCCTGAGATCCCTGATGCACTGTAGGGCCGGGGGTAGGTCAGGGGGCTGGCATCCAACTTTCCCTCTGCTCTCCACTGATTATGAATGCAAGCAGGAGGGGCTGTTGGATGGAAACACTCCCCCTGCCGAAGTGGTGACTGCTGGCCAGTCCCACTGGCCTGGCACTTGTGCATTGGATGTGCCCCTCTTCTTAACCCCCTCCCTGTGCTGCTCTTCCCAGGAAGCCGGCACATGCCTTGGGTTGACTCTTGGGAGCCTTCTCGGGTGGTTTTATGTGGCTGGTGCTGAGCTGGGGCTGTTCGCCCCGTCGCTCCTGCTCCACGCCCTGGATCTGCGCCAGCAGGTGGGCGCAACCAGCCCTGTTGTGTGGGGTTCCTCCCCTGTCGCAGCATCTGAGATGCCTTTGCGAGGGGGGGCCAGTGCTGAGCCCCTATGGCATCTGGAGGAAAGGAATCCTCCCCACTGCCCTGGCTCGTGCCTCTGCACCCTTCTGTACGCCTGGAGTGGCCGGTGGGTCTGCATGGTCAGAGAGCAACGCCCCACGGCCCAGGAGGATCCAGTGGAATTTCATGAATCCCCCTGCGGCCATGGAGATGGGATCAGGCACAGCCCCACGCTGGACGTCCTGGCTCCGAGGTTGCCCCGCGCCCCGTCTGAGGGCAGGGCAGGGGATGCGGCTGGCTCCCTCTGTGTCTGAGATGGTTATGTAAGCAGCGCCGCGGACGTGAGTCAGGCAGCATTAGCTTCCTCGAAGTCTTTGTTTGTTGACAGTTAAATTTGCAATTTCATGGTTTGGTTACAATGAGTTTAGTTTATAAAATTCATGAGCTGTTATGATGTGTTGCGGGGGGGGGAGGGAGGGAGGGAAATACTCCTCACGAATCAACAAACAGCAGGGATGTGACCGCCCATCTCCTGAGCAGCAGCATCTGCTAGCCGCACAGTCTCTGCTGCATCTCTGCACCCCGATTACGGGCTGCTTGCTGTGGGGACAGGGCAGGGCTTTGAGACAAAGCAAACGCTTCAAGTCGTGCCCGGGGAGAGAGAATTGGGGGGTGACTAGGTGGTGGAGGACTAGAGACAGACGGGGTGTGTGTGTGTGTGAAGGTGATGGTATTATTTTCCCTTATCTAGGGCTAGTACTCAAACACACATTTAACTATTTAACTGCCTCAAAGGAATGGAGGCTGGTGCTCAGAGCTATACAGACTGATCCCCTGGGATCTCAATGACTAACTTTCCTCTGAGGGGTTTTCCAGCTGGCATTCCAAGCTCCACAGACTTAATTTCCTGGGATTCCTTTCACTGTGCAGCCTAGAGGCTACATCCGTGGCCACCTTAGAAATAATGGGACCTGATCCTGTGCGGTGCTGAATGCCCTTAGCTCTGGCTGTTATGAATGGGGATTAGAGAATGCTCAGGGCTCTGATGAAAAATCTAGGAATGGTCATACTGGGTCAGAACAATGGTCCATCTCGCCTAGTATCTTGTCTTCCAACAGTGGCCAGCACAAGAGGGAATGAACAGAACAGGTTGGTTGACCTGAAAGACAAAGGACTTCCACCTTTACCTTTATCTTTATCCCCTTTGAAAATGAGATTTAGGCTCCTAAATCAGTTAGGCATTGCACCTCTGAGTGCAGCAACACATCCATACCTTGAGAAATCTGGGCCCTAGAATACAGGCTTAAAAGGGACTTGCCTGCTGTCGTTTATTGCACTTGCTGACCCGCTAGAAGCTGTACTAGGAAAGGCATTCTTTGGCTGGGTCCCTCTTAGGAGGGTTTTGCTGATATAGCTAGACTGGCAAGGCTACACGGGCAAAACTTTCAAGAGTAGACTGGGCCTTATGAACACGTTAAAGGGCCCATCCTACCGCACCTCCCCGGAGGTCTCAGGGCAAGCCAGGCGTGAGGCACGTCTTTGATACAGACGTGTCCCGATGCAGTTCAAGACTTTGGGCCAGCATCAGTTTGGAAAAGTTCCATTGAACCCAACAGCGTGAGTAAAGAGAGCCATTGTTGCAAACCACATGCAGTGTGTGTGTGTGAACCCCAAAGAGATATATATAGATATATATAGATAGATATATAAAAACAGGCCAGTTAGGAGGAGGGTTTAAACTTGCCTGGAAACCCAGAAAGCAAGCTCTGTTGTTTGCAAGTGTCCAGCTCACAGGATCTTGCATGAGCTGGTTTGTTTGCCCTCTGAGTTACCATAGCATGGGTAGTAAAGTAAAGAATGCCACCATATTGCGTAATTTTGAAATACCTTGGAGGCCTCTCTTCTCCTTTCTTGACTAAGTTTGCTATGAGTTATTTTCAAACTCCTCCAGTTTCCAGGGCAGTTTCTGAATGCCATGCTGGAAGAGAGACCCTGCAAATCCCAACCCTTGACTTTGCTGTGTCAGGAGCCGGCCCTACGTCCCACTCCCTCCTAACAACTGGAGTTCTCTGTTGCATTCCTTAGGCTGAGAGTCTCAAAGCAGGTGATGAACTGCAGCCAGAATCGAAAGGCAAAGGGGCAGGAATGATCTAAACAAATATTAACCAATTAATATTACATGCAGGGGAGCTCAGAGGAAGGGAAGTCTAGCCAGAGCACATAAAGCCAGTGGATATTTGGTCTGCATTCCAATTGCTGAGCTCTGTGTGGCAGGAGCAATAATCAACAGCACTCTTGGACAAGAAACATACCGTTTATATGCATGTATATATCAGATATAACTCTGTTGCTGTGCAGTGCATTAATTCGATTTAGTTGACTGCAAAACCAGTAAGAACCTATTGCGTTTCCAGGTTACTTCTCATTGACTGGTGCAAGAACGCACCAGAAATACCAGGCTGCTGATGCCAATGTTCCCCGAAGCTAAGTCTATTATTAGTCACAGAGTGGCCTGCCACTCTAGCCAGTGGTGTGTAGGTGTAGTCCATAAACAAATACTGATTACCCCCTCCCAAGGGTACACGCCTTTGTGTGGATTTGCTCTCCTGTAGCGCTTTGCATCTGAGACCCCAAAGGGCTTTGCAAAGGTCAGTATCATCATCTCTGCTTTGCAGACAATGCAAATGAGGTGGGGCGGGAGGGGGACTTGTCCTGGGTCATAAAGGGCAGCGGGAGCTAAGATGTTCTACCAGTGCCTCGGGATCCCCAAAACATGGAAGCTGGGGGAGAGGAGGGGGAATCTTGCTCTAACAACAGTTCTGTGTCTGTGGGGATAGTTTGCAGCTGTTAAATGCTGTCGAGCAGATGTGTGTAATGGGGCGTTTCTCATAGTTGCACAGGCTGCATCATCCTCTGGGTGGTGCAGCTTGTTTCCCTGTGGGCAACCCATTCAGCAGTCCTGTGCAAAAGGAAGGCAGGGCCGGGGCTCTCTTGGCGTATGACAGGAGCAGGTGCTGAGCGCAGGGACTGTGTGATTGTGGCTGGCTCCTAGAAAGGCCACACAGTGTGGAGGAAGAGTCCTTGTACCGTCCTTCTGTTCTGCTCCTTCTTCATGCAGCTGCACAAGGGCAGCCATGCTTGACCCCTTTGTTCAGATGTTCCCCATGCTCCGTCCATTGCAACATAGTCTGTTGTTTCTCCAAGGCAGGGATCCAGCTTCTATCTCAGGTGCTTAAAGGGCTTCTGTTACCATAATATATGAGCTCCTCACAATCTTCAATGTGTCTATCCTCACAGCACCCATGGTGGCAGGGCTAGGCCATTATCCCCATTGTACAGATGGGAATCTGAGGCGCAGAGACCGAGTCGCCCACAGTTCTGTAGAGCAGGGAATTAGACCTGGTGTCCTGAGTCCCAGCCTGAGCCCCCAAACACTGGCCCATCCTTCCTCTCCTGGATGTCTCTGGGGCACTGCAACATGCATAGCACACTTCTGGGTGATTTTATATACACACACACACACACACAAATAGAACAGGAGCATCCATTGAGTCATTTGCCCAGCTTTGCAGATCAGCTCTCAAACGTTTAGGCAGGCTGGGATTAACTTTCCTCACTATCTGGGAGATCACCATCTCTCCCAGTCTGCAAACAAAATTTCTCAGTGCCTGAGCCTTTGTCCTTTCCATCTCTTATCTCAAGAGCAGAGGGGGCTACGGACGCGGGAGGACTCCACGACATGGCACATTCCTTTGTGCAATTAGACCCATGGGTGACACATCACAAACAAGAGGCAGATTGTTTTTTTTTTATCCTGTAGGCCCTTCAATGCCATAGATTAATCATCATTAGCTCATTCTGACCTTGGCGTGGGTGGCACCCGCATAGCAGCATTATACAGGATTTGCATTGTCATTGGCGAGTAATTAATATCCGCTGATTGGAAAGCAGGGACTGACCCTCCTTTGTTAGCAGAGGCCTGCAAATGCTGCATGGATAAACGTGTAAAATGAAAGGTGCTCACCTGCCATCAAATTGCTGCTCCAGATTAAATTTCAAATGTCAGAATGGAAATGGCGGCTCATTAAAAGTGTAGCTCTTTTAAAAAGAAAAAACAAAAAAAACCCAACAACCCCAAACCAATGTCACATGCAGAAAAGTGATTACAAAGCAAGCTTGATTAGGTGTGAACATTTTTAGCGCCAATCAAGTAATAAACAATGCAACTCACCCAGCAGCATGCTTCTCCTTCTGCTGTGCGTAGCAGAACAGGCAGTTTTCCACTTGTCTCTTTGGAGATCACATTGTGGGGGTGCTGAAAGAGCTAGAGGACAAGGTATTGGCAAGGATGGATACAGAATTGAGCTCATTGCTGCTTTTCCAGGTGCCTCCTGCTTTCTCTCTGGGTTTTGTATTAGCACCCATCACTTAGCATCTGAGTACTTCTCTGGTTAACTGGATTAACACAGCAAAGTCCCCAGTGGCCTTTCTGGAGTCTTTGCTTCTCCCGTCTTTTGGTACAGGAAGGCCTGCTTCGGGCGGGACTTTATTGCTTTTCTCTCCTGACCCTTTTTAGATCAGAGCAGAGAAGCCAGAGTTTCAGAGTGGAGACCCAAAGCCAAGTAAGAAATAGATGGTTAAGGGGAGGGGGCCACCCCATCTGCCGAGCAAGCTCAGCTTAACATCCTGAAAAAAATGTTATTTGCAATCCTCCTTCTGCTGCCTCTGGCCAAGTTGTTCAGTGCTTGGGGTTGCCTCCATATGCAGTGGTTCTGCCCCTCAGCTGGTAGGAGGAGGTGCTGCCTCAGAGTCTGGAACAACAGATTCATAATGGAAGAGCCCAGTGGAAAGCCACAGTGGAGCTGGTATCTCTCCCTTTCTCCATGTAGGTGTGTGTTTATGTGCTTCAGTATATACAGGACTCCTGACCAAAACAAGGGTAACTTATCTGCCCCAGTTTAACCATACAGTGGTCAGTATTTGGAAGGGGGGGAGGAGTCGGGTCTGTTTGAAATGAGTCTGATGGATCTCAGCCTAGTTCCTAGTGGACAGGGCCAGCATTTTCCGGAAAGTGTGCTCAACATTAAGCACTTAAATCCATGTTTAGGAAGCTGAGTCGGATTTTTCAAAAGTGCTAAGCACAAATCCAGCTTTGCAAATCTTGCCACAGTTCATGTTATATGACTCGTGTTACTAGCTAGCAGAAGTCATCCCAAGGGAGGAGGATTGGTTGTGGTGTTAAGATACTGGATTGGGATTCCAAAGATCCGGGTTAAATTCCTGGCTATGGGTAAATTGCTTTATTTCTCTGTGCCTCAGTTACCCATCTGTAAATCGGAGATAATACTTCCTTTTTGCTGCCCTTTGTCGGTCTTGTCTCTTTAGATGGTGAACTTAGACACAGGCGCTGTCTCTAACCCTGCATTTGTACAGCACCTAGCACAATGGGGTACCCTATTTCAGATGCTAATCTCTGAATTTTGTGTCCCAGTTAGACCCTAGCAAAGTCTTCTAAAATGGTCGTATAACAACACACTCCACACCCATAGCACTTTCCATCTAATGTCTACACGTTGCTATGGTCAGCATCACCAGGTGGCGCTATGATATATCTCCTCAGTTGTTGTTTTCTTAGTATGAGGGGAAGATTTGAGCCTGGGAAGACAGGTGATGGCAGTGTTTGGTTTTGGTTGTAGATGTGGTAGGGAGAGCTGCTCTCTGCATGGGTCTCAGTTCTTGAGGCAGAGTGGGGGATCAGACGTAGATGTTGGGCTGAGGTTGCTCTGGCTCTGTGTGCTGCATTGGCCATCTCTATTCCAGGGCTGGTGGAAATAAAGCAAGTGACGTTTAAACTCTATCCAGACTCTGTCACTGATTTCTCCTCCACTGGGAAGCTGACCTGCCAGGCCCTGCACATCTGTGATTGCTCAGCAGAGGGGTGACGCTGGTCTAGGGAGAATGAACAACATTATGAATGACAGTGAACCGCCCCGCATTTCATCTGTGGGGAAAGTGACCCCCAAGAGAGATGAGGTGACTTCCCTCGGGCCTCTCACGAAATCATTGGCAGAGACCGAACTAAGCTGTGAGGCCGGACCGTGCTGTGATGACAACGCATTGCATTTGATACAGCGTCAAAAATCTTGTCTGTTAAGATGATTGTCAGGTGTCTGTTTGAATTACTTTGGCATGAACAGTCAGTCAGAAAATGTACATTCATTTCAAAGGTTAAGTAAACCTGATTTCTGCATTTGGTATGCAGGAGCTTATCTTGTTAATTCTCCCGGTCTTAATGCAATGCGTGTGTCAAAGCGGTCCCGCACGCACACAGGATTTGACGAAGTCAAGTGCAGTGCATTTATTTTTTCATTAATGTATCGATCCTTTTATTGGGCTCTCCTTTGGAAGTGGCTTTAGCTTCTTTCATTACTTGATAGGGAAACCCACTTCCAAAGGATGGTCACCCCAGAGGGCCGGGAGTGGCTCATTTGCCAGCTAAAACAGGTTTTAAGATGGGAAGGTGCAGGTAAGAAATCAGGGCTGTGCCCTAGGGTAACACTTTGGGGTTTGTGTGTGTGTGTGTGTGTGTGTGTGTGGTTTAAAACAAGGTGAAAAAAGTTCATGCAAATACTGAGAGGGCTCTGAAGCATTCTGAGCAGTTTTAAAAGACCACTGGCCGCCACAGATAGCTTAAGACAAACAAGCAAGATGTCGATATAGCTTCCACAGAAACCACTATGGGAATAAATCTGAGTTTAGCCTGGAATGGCAGAGGAGTGCTTCTTGATTAAATTAATGTGTATTGATATTTCTCCTGTTGTTTTGACTTCACAGGCTGTTTAAATTCAGTCTTGTCACAACAAAATACAAAGGAGGCTTCTCTGAGATTGATTTTTTTGTAAATCCTGTCTCTGAAGGAGAGTATTTTTTATTTTATTTATTATTTCCAGGTTCGACAGCCAGGAAAGGCAGCAAATGTTAAAAATGTTGCACAAATAATTATGCTAAAAAGTCAAGTGCATGTTTTATCGAGGGAGAAATGTATTGATTGTAAATACAAGTCTCTTTTCTGTGTCACAAAATTACCGACATCAGTGTTTGCTTTGCTGATTTGTTTCCATGAGGGCTGATTTCATGAGCACCAGACTAGTTTGCCCATGGTTAATCTTTTGAAGGATGAGGCTTTGGTTTCCTTTTTGTGGTCGTCACTGAATGCATCCTACTACATGCTTGCAAAACAGGGTACCATCCAACTTTTTACATAGAATCTTTCAGGCAAATTATATCCCCAAACACTTTGCCGAGTTAAATAATGCAGTTACAAAGTTAAATATTGAATAATGGCTAAGGAAAGGATTAGGACAGAGTCAAGAGAGGTTCTCAAATGAGGTTTGCACACAGAATGGAGAAGGCAGAAACAGACAGGGAAGGGTACACTGTTCCAACTGCAGAGGAAAAGGCTCTCGCAACAGTGCAGAAAGACAAGAAGACAAGACACAGATAAATATGACTCATTCTATTTCCCATTCAACAGTTAAATTCACAGCTGGATCCCACCCAACTGCAGTATTCCAGGGGTTTGCTAAGGTGTGCGTTCAGCACCTGGGACAGGGCCCATGAGTCATTCGTTCAGCACCACGGAGAGAAAACAGATGCCAAACATTCATAACTACAATATGCAATATTTGTCTTACAGTAGCACCGAGATAGGGGCCCCGCTGTACGAGGTGCTGTACAACTACATAGTGAGCAAATCAGGTTCTGTGATTCCAGTTGTACAGGGATCAGTGGACCAGAAGGGGGAAATAGAACTAATACTTGAAAAAATACAGAAGATGTAAAACAGCTTTTCTGTGCCTAGAAATAACAGCGCTTCTAGGAGCCTTACAGATGTGGTCCTTCTAGGACCCTTACAGATGTGAGATCAAGTATTGTGGGTCCTTTTGGGAAGCCAGGAATTTCCCTTTTGAGAGGTAGACAGCTCCTGTTTCTATCCATGCACGGGCCCAAAATGTTAGGTAAAGAAAGAAATTTACATTTTTTGGTGGGGAAGGGGGAGGAAATATTTCTGGGTTTCTTTTTAAGTGGTGGCTGACTGAAGGGTTTGGACTGTACCTTAAAATAAGTCCCAGGGTGATGGACTCCATGGGTATGTGATATGATTAGAGGCAAATTACAGGAGAGGCATCGGATTAAAAATATTTATCACATGTCTATGCAAATTATCGTGTGGGTATCACCTTCACATACATGGGGTGTTCGTGTCTAAAACACATGCCCAAAATAATAGGCCTGCACAAAATAAGTTACGAAAGGAGAAATCCCCATTGATGTTCCAACATGTCTTTGGCTGAACGTCCCCTTTCTGTGAATGGCTGCTTGGAGACCTCCTGGCCTTCTGCAGAAGCAGGGAAAGAGATTATCTGAGATTGCGAACTCTGATTTCAACTAGACATGTCAATGACTTCTCTTTCTGCTTTTATGTTGGGTTTAGCATGGATTTTATTGAGGGATGGGGGCATCTTTATTCACATGGGCCACGTAGGCCCCTACCAACATGAGGATGGGTGACAGCATTGTGCTTTGCCTGCTGACAGCACTTGAAGCAGGATGGGCTATGGGCATTTAAACTGCGTGTGTCAGTCCCTTTACTCATCTGTCCCATTAGCTTGTTTTCAGTGCTCCTCCCTGCTAGAGAAACGTTTCTCTTTGTTAATAATGCTTCGCTCTTCTATAGTGCGTTTCATCAGGAAATCTCAACACACTTTACAAAGGAGGTCAGTATCATTATCCTCATTTAACAGGTCGGGAAATGGAGGCATAGAGTGGGAAGTGACTTGCCTAAGGACAGGCAGAACTAGTGTGACAAATGTCCTTTGTTGTTTAGTTTTGTGTGTGTATGTACATGAGGATTTCATGAGACTGCTTGGTTCTAAGGATATCCCATTTCTATATAGTCCATGTTGTGTATGTCTAAATAATAATAGTTGAACTTGTACAGAGATGTCCACATCGTAGAAAAACTTTAGATTTAAAAGTTTCAGCCTGTCTCCACAATTTATTCAGATCAGAACACAAGAGAAGATAATTTCATCACAGAAAACTCACAGGTTTTGTCTCCAGTTTTTCCAACAATCTTTACCTTCATCAAAAGATAAATCAGTTTGTAGTAGCTATTTGGCAGCTGTTTAAACTGGAGGATTGAACAGCTTAATTAGGCAAAGTATATTAAAGGATCGGAGAGGTGCTGACTCATTTAGCACCTCCTTGCTATACATGAATGGGCGTGCTTGTGCGCACACACGTCCTTCAAGTGTCTTGCCCGGTGTGCCGGAGGACTGTTGCATAGCAGGCGGTCCTGATAAGTGCAGGCCCAAACCCCAGTGAGCTCTGGGAATGTTAGAATCCAGGTCCAACCATTTCAGCTCAGACCCATCTCAGTCCCAACTGAAGCTGCGTAAGTGTTGCTTTTGCTGGGGCAGTCATAACATGGGGGACTGAGCTCCATTGTAAAGCGTAGGCTTCACTCTTGGTACCTTGGCAAAGCAAATGCTGGCCCCGGTTTAGGACAGCATTTAAGCATGTGCTTAACTACTGCCCTGGATGGGGATGGTTTTAAGTACTTGGCTGAATCAGGGCTTCATTCAGGCCCCAGTTCAGCAAAGGATTTAAGTATGTGCTTAACTTTCAGCACGTGCTTAACCATTTACTTCACATGCTTAAAGGATTTAAGGAATCAAGTCATCCAGCTATTTTGTCCAAGAGTCCTAGGGGCCATAATGATGCTAGGTACGGTACAAAATGAATGTCCCTGCCCTGAAGAACTTAGAAGCCAAATAGACCCTGCCGACGCAGGGTTGGGGGGATGGTCAGCAACCATCATGTTGGTTCCAGGATTATTGTATTTTTAAAAAACATTGCTGGGTGGGGTTTTGCTGGGAGGGGGGGCGGAGATAAATGGAGGGTGGGGCTATATGAGGAGCACATTGGGCAGCTGGAGTGAGGCTGAAGCAAAGACACTGAGGGAGGGGAGATGGGAAATGGTTCTGAACTACTGGCTAGAGCTGGTCAAAGAATTTCCATCACAAAACTTTTTTTCTGGTGGAAAATTGGGGTTTGGGTCGCATGAACATTTTTCCCTCTTTTGAGAAGCCAGGCATTTCCCTTTTTGTTGCCAACTTTCCATTTTTGGGTGGAAAATTGAAAATCAAAAATTTTCAGCCGAAATCTCAAAATGTTTGAGTTCAGAAAAGAGGGGTGAAAATAACAAATGTTCCTTGATGGAGGGGGAAACACAACTGTTCTGCCAGTTTTACTGTTGGATTACATTTACAACTATATCGGGGCCTCTTGGGAAACAAAATGAGCTGAAACAAAGGAAATCAAAACAATAAGGAGAGAAACCCTCCAAAAACACAGCTCTACAGCTGCCTTTGTTTCTTAATTTGCTTCTGGTCTGATGTTACGAACTGAGACCCTTTTTTGTATTTTTAAAGGTAAGCTTGCCACCTCCAGCCTCTGAAATCCTCTCCTGGTCTGGTTATTAACTCAGTGCTAGATATAAATCACCCGCCGTCAGAGCAGTTTTCCGCCTGCTTCCAAAATGCATTTAGACACCAGACTTATGTCTCTAATGTTAAATGAAGATGTTCCAAAATTATTGCAAAGTGTGAATGGAGCTATAATATAAATAATACATTCCATTATTTAAGGTGCAGGTGACATGAGAATTTCTTTCCCAGATCAGCCATTGATCTTATTTTTGGCAGCCTCATTCCAGCACTGCCCCATCCTCATAGCACAGAGGAAGGTGAAAAGTCCCCTATAAAGCACTTAGCTGACCGTGCACTGCTCTGTGTGGTATGGGAATATGTGTAAATTTTCTTCCTGACCCCTGTGGTGATTAGTTTGCATCCTGAAGCATGAGATTTGATCTCACTCTTCGTCTGCATTGATGACAAAGTTGCAAACCATCACAAGAACCAGCAGCCCATAAAACCAGCAGTGCCCCATCCTTAATGTATGGTCTTGTCTCTACAGACAAAATACATTGCACTTGAAAAGTATTAATGCATTTTAACTTGCACAATCTTAAATATGATTTTGGCCTTAGGGCAGATAAGTTGCTTGTGGCTAACCCTAGGGTTCTCCTTATGATAGTCCTGGTTTGGGCCTATTCTGGTCATTGTTTTTCTATTGGCTGGAATGTTATAGCTGTTGATTAGTTTCTTCCTTTGGCCTGTTTAGTGAAGATATCTCTGTCTCTCTCTCCCCCGCCTTTCCCCCCCTTCCCCCCCTCGCCCCATTTGCTCTAGGCCTGAACATTTGCAAGTTGCAGTACTGCAGGAAAGCATAGTCTTAGTGGTTGGAGCATTGGCTGGGAGGATAAATCTAGGTTCTTTTCCTTGAGCTTAGGTATTATTTGATGTGACCCTGGGCATGCAATTTACCATCTCTATGCTTCAGTTTCCTCATCAGTAGAATGGAGAAAATACAACCTGGCAAAACTACTCTGGACATTTATCAGCCCATGCCCAACATCTGCTCCCCTGCCTTTTCCAATGATCACTCATAAAGGCATTGTGAGGATTAACTGTTGTTGTAAAGTGCTATAAGCTCGTCTGCAGAAGGATGTGCGGTGGAGATGCAGGTTTTATTATACTCTGCCTTGTTTGCAGTGGGCTGACAACCTGGGTGGCTGCCCACATGTGCCTTGCTGCAAATTCACCTTAAAAAAAAAGGGGGGGGGCCTGATAAAAACGCAGACAGCATGAGTCAGGTGGAGTCTGCTGTTGTGCCTCGCTCCTCTCAATTAACAAACACCTCAGGCAAGTAGAGAGCAAAGAGGGGAAATATTTCCCCATCTCAAGTGACAGCTTGTATCTGTTGCATGTTCATTAGCGACATTCCCGTAAATGAATGCGCCCATCCTCTTGTTCTTGCTCATTAAATTATTAGTGTTTCTTCACAGCATCTCCAGCTCACTAGGAGGGCCCCTCCTTCCAGTGGCAAAAGCAGCCTGCGCGGTCCTTCTTCTTGTTTGTGATCCTGCTCTTCTGTTCTCAGGATCTCCAGTTCCAGCACTGGTGAGGCAAATGCCTCCCTGCTGGATGTTAACCCACTTCAGAGATGGGCAGTCTGCATGGATGTTGTCCCCCCCCAGCTACCGCCACCTTGCAGGACAAAATATTACAGTGTGCTAAATGGCTTACATAGAGGGAAGAGGGCATGATCCCACAACTGAAGATGGGTAAAAATGTCAAAGGCAAAATGTTTCATAATTGACTTACAGCAATTAGGAGCCTTAGTCTTAGGGTCTTAGGCTCCCACATCGCTTTGAAAATTTGACCAGACACCATCCTGACCTCCTGAGATTTGAATCTGGATATGGATTCAAATCCAAATTTAGAGAGAGTGATTGGTTAATCCAGGGTAATTAGAGATGAGCAGGGACTGGAACCTTTTACCAAAGGTGGCATTTGTATGAAGTGTGAACTGGTTCTTCTTAAACCAAAACCACAGCCTCTGAGGCTTTGCCAAGCCAAAATTGCAGCTGTCTTCTGTATTTGGAATGGAGATGTGTTATAACTAGAACCATACAGTCAACTTCCCTTCTGTGAGCTCAGATAACATGGAACCTGGATTCAGAGTAGCCATGATTATGAACATGGGAGTTGCCCTATCAGATAAAGGCCCATTAAATCCAGAATCTGACAGCAGCCAGTGCCAGATGCTTCAGAAAGACGTTCAGGAATCCCCAGAGTGGAATGATATAAACTGCACATGGGAGAAGTTTCTTCCTAGCCCCAGTTAATTGGAGGTTGGCTTATGCCCTGAATCACAAAGGTTGATTGTGACCAGCAAGGTTTTGTGCAACACCCCCCATCCTCCCCCAAAACATAAACATCCCTGCTTTTGTCTTAATTCAAAGCAGCAGATCTAAGGTGGAACATTCAACCTTAATTCTGTTTCCTGACCCTTGTGTGCTTACCTCTCAGCCACCTTTAAAAGGACAGCATCAATCACAGTTCAGTCTGAAAAACGTTACCTACTATTGTTACAAATAGCAAAGGTGCAACTGATGTCACTCTGTGTATAATCAGTATCACTCTTTCCCCGCATAGTCAGTTTCACCTGTTTGAGTGGGTCCTTCAGGTAGCAAGAGGGAGAGCATTTTAAATAGTAAAATGTGATTGTAAAACTGAAAACAAATAGAAGGAGACTTATAGAATCATAGAATATCAGGATTGGAAGGGGCCTCAGGAGGTCATCTAGTCCAACCCCCTGCTCAAAGCAGGATCAGTCCCCAACTAAATCAACAGCTTCGGGACTGTTCATCAAATTACCTTAAACTCAATTTGAAAAAGTGGTTTAGATTTTAAGTTCCTGGTGTCCTGTTAATACTGGAACTTTGTGTGGACATGGCTTGTTCTGCATAGCGTATGTATTTGTGGTGCGTGTGTGTGTATAGATACAGTTATTCTTGCCTCAGCACAATGATTTCCTAACGATCTGTTACCCATCTAAGACAGATTGCTTTTCACAGTTCAGCAGCCGCAGCTCAGACATTCATTTTAATCAATAAAACAGTCAAAAGAGAGAATAGATTTACTTGTTTGTTTTTTTTTACATTTAATTGAAAATTTTCGAATGATTACTGACATAAATATTGTATAGATTGAAGAGTTTAGAAAACAATAAAGGCTAGAGCCAAAAACCCCAGTAACATAAACCTAAACAAAAAACCCATAAACACACACAGTAGAAAATCAATAGTGCACAGCTATGTAAAGTAATGAATCTCCTCCTCTTACTTTGCTTGTAATAACCCTCATTGGAATTAATTAAAGTTGTGTGTGGACATCAGAAAGAGAATATACACACTGGTCTGTAATTAACACCGTTTTATTCCTATTACTGGTGACAACAGAGACTATCCCATTCCCACATATCTCTCCATCAGTTTGGCACTGAACACTGAGTGAAACCAGGAAATGCTAGTGTCATATAACCTTATGATCATAAATTCCTTTTCTTCACGTGTTAGAGAACTCACTGCAGAAATGTACTAGGTCAAATCGAAGGCTTTCATTTTCCCCACAGATAGTTGAAAGGCAACTTTGATGAAAAACGACGTTGTTGAAAATGGTCATGGGGGAAAAATTATTTTCAACAACATTTTTCAGAGTTTGGGGTGACCATCCTTTATTTAAGCTGCAAATGCAAAACTCCTCAAAACCCGTTTTTTTTTTCCTTTCTGTTTTTGATTTCAGTTCTTCACTGGAAAAATAACTAAATATTTTCACAAGAAATGTCAACAAACATAAAATAAACCGTGAAAGTTTTATATTAAACATCGATATTTTTCACCCACCTCTAATTGTCTACTCTTCTGTTCTCAACTTGAGCCTGCTAGCGATATGCAGTGGCAATGAGAGATTCTTTCAGATGTTCTCCCCAGGAACTGAAAATAAGCAAACTCAACCGAAGGGTTTTGAAGGCATAGACAGTGGCTGGAAGGCAGAACTCCTGGGTTCTGTTGCCATCTTTGCCACTGACACACTTTGACCTTGGACAAGTCACTTTGCCTCTGTGCCTCAGTTCCCCCATTTGTTAAATATGAATAATAATTCTCTTTTGTAAAACACTTGAAGGGCTATGGATGCAAGTAGTATGGGCATTATTTAATTATTCTCATAACATCAAGTTATTGATGTAGATGGTGGATGATCATGAAGGGAAAGGCCAATACATAGACATAACTCCTTGTTTTTTCAGATGTGAAGAGAAGGAAGATGCAGGAAAACTATCTGATGGTTAAATGGCAGATTTTTAAAAAATTCTTCATACTTTTGACATGCTTGGTGGTTTGTGGTGATCTTGGTTTCGATGAATGCAAGATTAAGAATATAAGAATGTCCATATTGGATCAGACCAGATACTAGCCCAGTATCCTGTCTCTGACTGTGGCCCGGGCCAGAGCTTCAGGGCAATATTGGAGAGGTGTACCTGTCTTCCCCTCCTGGCTTCTGGCAGTCAGAGGCATCAGGTTGCCCCAAGCATGATGGACCTATTCTCCATGAATTTATCTAGCTCTTTTTTGAACCCGCGGCCATCATATCCTGCCTTAATTGTCTCTTTTCTAAGATCAACAGCCCTAATATTTTTAGTCTCTCCTCATAAGGAAGCCATTCTAAACCCTTGGTCATCTTTATTGCTCTTCTGTGAACCTTTTCCAGTTCCACTCTATCCTTATTGAGATGGGGAGCCCAGCACTGGACACAGTATTCAAGATGTGGGCCCACCTTGCACTTATATAGGGGCAGTATGATATGCGCTCATTTTCTATCCCATTCCTAGTAGTTGCTGACATTGTGTTAGCTTTTTTGACAGTTGCATTGAGTTGAAGTTTTCAGAAAACTATCCAGGATGACTCCAGGACCTATCCTGAGTGGTAACAGCTAAGGTAGAACCCATCATTATATATGTGTAGTAGTTGGGATTATTTTTTCCAAGGTTTCAGAGTAACAGCCGTGTTAGTCTGTATTCGCAAAAAGAAAAGGAGGACTTGTGGCACCTTAGAGACTAACCAATTTATTTGAGCATAAGCTTTCGTGAGCTTATGCTCAAATAAATTGGTTAGTCTCTAAGGTGCCACAAATACTCCTTTTCTTTTTTCCAAGGTGCATTCCTTTGTACTAATCAGTGTTGAATTTCATCTGCCATTTTGTTGCCCAGTCACCCACTTTTGTGAGATCCCCCCCGTAGCCCTCCATGGTCAGCTTTGGATTTAGCTATCTTGAATAATTTTGTATCATCGGCAAGCTTTGCCACATCACTGTTTGCTCCCTTTTCCAGATCAATAATGAATATGTGGAACAGCACGAGCCCCAATACAGATCCTTGGGGCACCCTGCTGTCTATCTCTTGTGAAAACTGACTGTTTATTCCTACCATTTGTTTCCTATCTTTTAACCAGTTTCTGATTCAGGAGAAGATCCTACAGCATCTTACCTATTATCCCATGACTGCTTAGTTTCCATAAGAGCCTTTGAGGGGCTTTGTCAAAGGCTTTCTGAAAATCCAAGTACGCTATATTGACTGGATCACCCTTACCTCTTGAACTCCTCAAAGAATTGGAATAGATTGGTGAGGCATGACTTCCCTTTACAAAAGCCATGTTGACTCCTCCCCCAACAAATCGGTTTCATCTTTGTGCCTGGTAATGCTGCTCTTTATTATAAAAAGAACAGGAGGACCTGTGGCACCTTCGAGACTAACACATTTGTTTGAGCATGAGCTTTCGTGAGCTGTAGCTGTAGCTCACGAAAGCTTATGCTCAAATAAATTTGTTAGTCTCTGAGGTGCCACAAGTCCTCCTGTTCTTTTTGCGGATACAGACTAACACGGCTGCTACTCTGAAACCTCTCTTTATTATAGTTTCAACAAGTCTTTACTATAGTTTCAACCAGTTTCCTGCAGCCAGAGGAGGTTCCCAGAGGTGGGTCTGATCTCTCCATGCTATTGGGAATGCCCTAACTGGGGGCTCCTAGCTGCTGGTCATGGCCAGTCTGGGGAAGGACAGGCCAGCTCTGAAGGGAGCACAGCCACAGAGCTTCCTGCAACTGGGGAAGGTACCTGGAGTTGGGTCTGATCTCCCCCCGCCCGCCCCCGAAAAGCGGCTGTGCAGGGGAAGAGGAAGTCCTGTCCCGCCCAGTCCCACTGGGACTAGCAGTTGGAGCCTCGGGAACTGTAGGAGCCCCCGACTGGGGTGCCCCCAGCCCTGCTCCTTTCCCATTCCTCCATTAGCTAGATTGCACGGGGAGGTCTGATTTCATGGTCTGTGACACATTTTTCATGGCGGTGAGTTTGGTAGAGCTCTACTTATTGTGCTTTTAGACTTACCGTGCCAAGAGTTTGTGCTTCTTCCTATTATCCTCACTAGGGTTTGCCTTCCACATTTTAAAGGATGCCTTTTTGCCTCTTCTACTCTGCTGCTTAGCCATGGTGACATACTTTTGGTCCTCTTATTGTCTCTTCTAATATAGGGTATGCATTTAGTATGCAACTCTAATGTAGTGTTTTTAAATAGTCCTCTTGAACAGTTAACCCTGGTGACAGTTCCTTTTGCTTTCCACCTCCTGAGCATCCACATTCTTGTTTAGATGCCCTTCTTAAAGTTAAATGTTACAGTGTTGGGATTTTTCACTATTAACCCCCCCACACACCCCCCGATGTTAAATTTAATTATAGTTATTTATTACTGAACAGCTCTGCTATCATTACCTGCTGGACCAGAACCTGTGCTCTCCTTACAACTAAATCAAGAATTACCTCTCCTCTTGTGGCTTCCAGGACTAGCTTCTCCAAGAAGCCGTCATTTATGGTGTCTAGGAATTTTATCTCTGCCTCCTGCCCAGCGGTGACTTTTATGCAGCCACTATAGGGCTAGTTGACATTACTCATTGTTGTTACAGTCTCTGCTTTTGTAGCTTCTCTAACCTCCCTTAACATTTCAGAAACACGGTCACCGCCTGGTCAGGTGCGTGGTAGTATATTTCTACTGCTATACTCTATTCCAGCATGGAATGTCTATCCACAGAGCTGCTATGGTACCGTTTATTTCATTTAAGATGTTTACCTTATCTGACTCTGCTTTCTCTTACATATAATGCCGCTCGCCCACCAGTGCATCCTGCTCTGTCATTCCTATATATTTTTGACTCTGGTGTTACCGTGTTCCATTGATTTATCTTCATTTCACCAAGTTTCCATCATGCCTATTGTATCAGTATCCTCATTTAATACCAGGCACTCTAGTTCTCCCATCTTAGTCTTTAGACTTACAGCATTTGTATATATTTGCATGTAAGCACTTGTACATTTTGTCAGTATTTAGTTGCTTGCCTTCTCACTACAGCATCATTTAGCTCTGTAAGGGTCCAGCTAGTGACAGGGGAACCTGCGTGGAATTTAGCATTAGAGAGGTCTTGTAAGGCAGCATGGAAACCTCCCCAAGTCTAAGAAATCCAATTTCATTTTCAGTGCGATTGCAGTCAACAAAGCATTCCTCATCAATCATTCTCGTCAGTGATGGTGCGCCTTTGGCTTAACCCTTCCCCTGTATTCAGATGAGAGATGCTTAGAATCCTAGAAACACGCCCTGGGGGAAGAGCCACAGGCCATGTATATCCTCCCTCTGGCCATGCCAGGAGTGCATATATTATTCAGCCTAATTGTAAATTGCCTGAGCTATGGTGCTTCCATGACTCCCATGGGAAGACGATTCCTCAACACAAGATTTCCCTATTAGTGCCTCTGTCCTGATATCGAGCCTGCGCTTCCGATTTATGCATTCCATCCCGCTCCTCCTGGTTGTGTTGGTCTGTGTGGTATGCAGTGCGATACGCTCCTTGTCTTTCCTCTCCAAAACCTTTCTCCTTCTCCCTTCCTCCATTGCTGCTGACCACAACAACTTCCCTATCATGCAGGCTCACAGTCTTGGGGCCACTTCCCTCTCCTTTGCCTACTCATCCGAGCTGTGACCGGATCTTGCCATTTCTTTCCCTATGACACATTGGAAACCCAGCACCCCCTGCCTTCTCCAATGGCTGAGATACGCGTCCACATTCTAAACCTGTCTAGCTTTGACTACTGCACTCTCCTCTGGCCTCTCTGATCTCCTTATCACCTTCCAAACAGTCTGTCTAAAACAGGACCACATCACTGCCCGTCCATGACTCCCTCCACTGGCTTCCCCTTCGTCAGGTTTAAATTACACATCACCTGCACAATGCAATCCCCAGCTTGCACCTCAGCTCTGGCCTCTTAACAGGTTCCACGTGCCTCTCCTCGCCATCAGTGATGCCTTCGTCTCCTTGTACGTCCCAACTCTGTGCCTTTTTCCCCAACTCGCCTTGTATGCATGCTTTGTGCTCAATCTCAGCCCACCAATGGATCTTTCCTAAAAATCACTTCTTCTGCAGTGCCCCCAGAGGAAGGAGCCAGTCATTGAAAACAGTGATTCAACGTGAACCCCTTGCTCTGAAAATCCCATCTGAAACCCTAGGTACGCACTCAGGGTGACTTGATCAATCACACCTTCATCTCTTGCGTAGATGTTCCCTAATAGGGTAACCAGATAGCAAGTGTGAAAAATCGGGAAGGGGTGGGGGGCGATAGGTGCCTATAAAGACAAAGCTTCAAATATCGGGACTGGCCCTATAAAAGCAGGACATCTGCTCATCCTATTCCCTAAGCATCTTTGGGCCTCTGCTCCCCATCTGTAGGATGGGGAGAATAGCATTTCCTTACCTCACAGGGACTTTGTGAGGCTAAATACAATGAAGATCATGAGGTGCTCAGATGCGGGGGCTTGCATAAGACAAATAGCTGATCGGGATGCTGAGGATTTGCGCTTCTAGGTGGAGCATATACTACTGTGATATTCACCATCTGCTGGGTGGTAGGGTAATGGTGTTTCTACTGTAGTGTGCTGCTATGTATAATTTTGTAATCTGTAAGTGTAACTGTTGTGAGGGCACCTGGAGTCTTTTTAAACATATTTTCTTTAAATTGGAATACATAACTATATTGGTTTCAGCCGGCAAGGAAATGTCATACTAATTTCTCGTGCTGTTCCAAGGTATATGCTTTCCCAGTTTGTGACTCCGCGAGATCTGTGATGTTCCTTTCCTCTGAGTGGGGAGTCATCATCTGCAAAAGAAAAGAAAAGCCGTCTTGTCTCCCTGGTTCCAAGTTTAATAAACTTGGAAATGGCACGGGAGCTGAGCATTTGAGAGTCAGAGACCATTAACTCAGATGAATAAGGAAAAGTTTTAAAATAGTCATCCGGACCCTTGCGCTCCCTGTGAAATGAGGTCTGATTTCTCTTTAATCTGTTTTTAATAGCTGGAATTATGAAGATTGGTGTTTACCAGTTAATAGGTTTGTGAGCATGCTGCTTGTTGGCGCTTGTATGGTGATATCCTTTCCACTGGTATTCATGCGGTAACCTCTTGAGCTCCCAGGGCTTATAACAAATTAAAGTTGAAGCTTTTGCGCAGTACATTCTCCATCTCCCGGATAGAGGATTTCCCGGGTATTTTCATTGTCATTTCTCATCTACTCCGCTGTAGCGTCTGCTGGTGGCTTATTTGCTCTAGTGTAGACCAAAATCTAACCCTGGAGCCACAGATCTCATTTCCCAGCCTAATCAATAGGAGTGGTATGTGTGTGTCGGAAGGGGACTTGGGCCAAGTATGGCCTAATGTTAGTTGATCATAAAGGACAAAATCCCCCAAAGGAGAAACCAAATGACTCTCAGAAAGAGATAAATGAAAAGACACATGGGCGGGACCTTTGGGGAGGGAGGAGGGAGATAACCTAGTGCATTTTTGTCACTTAACTGGAAGACATATTAAGGGCTTGTCGGCACAAAGGGGTAATGCACACTATGGGGGTGTTGATTTCTAAACCGCACTAACATAACCAGTCAAAGTGATAATGAAACTGATTGTTTTGAAAAGGGTTTTTGGTGATTTTGAAATGTTTTGTTCCAAAATGTTTTCAAAACTGGAAATTCACCAAAGCCAACTCTTCTGCAGTGCCCATCTTTTCTCCTGGGCCCTGGTGGGAATGGCAAAGTGAGTCTCAGCTGTGGATGAGGACTGTCTTTCCCCATTCATCCGCTGGTGTGGATCTGCAGGTGAACAGAAAGAACTACGCTCACCTGAGTGTCGGGCATTAGGATCTGGCGCAGTGCTCCAACCCACCCCAGTCAAACTTTGGAGCTGAATTTAACCCACCTCTCCAGAGATGCTCCCAAAATGGAGAGTCAGAATGCTGGTCTGGGCCTGAGCTTTCCTGGGTTCTAGAGGGAGGCTGGAGCTCTGAGCTGAGTTGTAAACTTCAAACTGAACTTTTCTCTGACCCATCGCTTTGAGTACTTTGCCAGAAAGGCAGGCAAAGGGCACCAGACAGCTCAGAAGTTAGGGCTGATGTGTCTGTGGTGGGTGGGGGGAGGCCTTCCACTCTGCAGCCCTTCTCTATGCTCCTGGGAAAGTGGTTCCTCCCTGGCAGGTGAGAAATAAGGTGCTGGTCTCAGTCCAGGTCCCTGGTGTCCATATCGCAAACCCTTTCACACCTTCTTCAGCAACCTTAGCAGGGAGGCTTAGCTTTTAGTGTTATCCAGTGATAAGAGATTGGATTTCTCTCCCAGTCCTTAGAAACAGCATCCCTCTGGGTCAGGCTTGAACCATATTAGTGAGGCAGCCCATGTGGGATAAACAGAGAATGGTTTATCACCCGGGCTGTCAGCCCCTGTTTGTTCATCCTTTGCCTCCCATGTCTGCGGTGTATTGAAAACAGTTTTAATTACAAGCCATCACTTTTAGTTTATTCGTCCTGTTTGCAGGCTAGGTGCCTGCATCCCTACTGAGCCAATCTTTGCCGTCTTTGCAGGCTGCCTGCAGAGCCTGCCTAGAGTAAAGTTGGGCCTCCATGCCTTTCTCTGTTTCTGATTCCTGTGTGCTAAGATTCTGGAGTTTAAGAAATAAAGTCACGCTATGTTGCAACCTTCCAGCTAAAGTATTTCAGGTTTTAACTAACGTCTCTGTGTGTTTGCTGTGAACACAACCATATTCACCTGAGGTCTAGGTTGTGTGACAGTTCTTCCTTTGCTTTGTTGGGCTCCGCCTACCAATCTCAATCATCCAATAGCCTGGCACCTTACGGCAGTGCTGATGTAACCCCAACAGACCCCGGTCGTCAGTGGGCGGGATCGAACTTGGGACCTCGGAAGCTTAGTGTATGAGCTGCTACTGCATGAGCTAAAAGCCACATGTTTCTTAGCCACAGCTGTAGCAGACTTATCAATCTCTCTCTAGGCTCGGTGTCACTAGAGGGGGACAGGGTGCCACACCAAGCAGGCCTACGTCACACCAAAACAATATCAAAAGACAGGTTTCAGAGGAGCAGCCGCGTTAGTCTGTCTTCGCAAAAAGAACAGGAGGACTTGTGGCACCTTAGAGGCTAACCCATTTACTTGAGCGTGAGCTTTCGTGAGCTACAGCTCAGATACAGCATCCACTGAATGCATCCGATGAAGTGAGCTGTAGCTCACGAAAGCTCATGCTCAAATAAATTGGTTAGTCTCTAAGGTGCCACAAGTCCTCCTTTTAATATCAAAAGAAGCAATTCTACCTAGGGAGGTGGTAGAATCTCCTTCCTTAGAGGTTTTTAAGGTCAGGCTTGACGAAGCCCTGGCTGGGATGATTTAACTGGGAATTGGTCCTGCTTCGAGCAGGGGGTTGGACTAGATGACCTTCAGGGGTCCCTTCCAACCCTGATATTCTATGATTCTATGATTCTATGATTCTAATTGGAAGTGGATTGGACAGCAGTGTTGGGGTTAATACCTGTGAGCAGCGCATCGCGTTCCCCTCGATACAGCCCTTCTATTGCAAGACTGACCCATATGTGGTGTCCCCTTTAACTAATATACATGTCTTCAGGGGGCACTTTGGGGTGTCTTCTAGGAAGCCAAGCTCCTCGCAGCCACAGCAGTAAAACAGATTGTATCTTGTCCTCAGGATCCTTATAAATCACCCGCAGCAAGTTTGTGTTCAGCGTCAGAGGGGTGCAGCATGTTGTGTGCAGCGCTGTATTGCGTGGATAGATATAGCTTGTCTAGATTCTTTCTGCCGTTCTCATTCATGTTTGCCATTGGTAATGAGATAGGAAGGCTCCGGGCAGGGAGAGAGCATCAGCACTGCCCTGTCCACCCCCACGCTACCCTAGCTGATTACATTGTAATACATTGAACCATTCCACTTCATTATTTCATATTTGAGGAGATTTATAGATTGTCCTGCTGGCTGAAGAGACAGTGATTAAAGGAGTGGCGATGCTAACGAATGAGCCGCGGCACAAAGCCTTTTTAATTAATGCACAGCACAGGGGCTGTTAACTGCCTGCTGATAACCAACCTTGCTCATTCAGGACTTGAACTGACAACGTCCCTCAGAATGAAGGCTTATGTGCAGACATGGAAAGGCATTCAAGCCGCAATTAGGGCTAATAAAGTGATTCGCCCATCCCATCCATCGCTGAAATGCTGGCCAGCCAATGGCTCTCTCATTCCTTTCCCCTTCATTACTTTCTCCAAAGAAATGGCCAGCAGAGATTTTGCTTGGCTCCTCCAAATGCACTGCCAGGTTTAATTTATGGCCTGGATGACGCGTCCGTTCCTTTATGCTGCTCACACAATAGTGGCAGACGAGGACTTTCACTCAAGGTTTCTCCCGGTTCACCCAAGATTTGCCTGAGTCAGGTTGTTTTTGTCTGGTATTTTCTCAGCGGAAATACCTTTTGAAAAGTAATTGCCTCGCCGTGGGTTTTTGTGGTGAGAAGGCAGTGAATTTGTTGCATTGCCAATCTGTCGTTGGGCCGTGGTCTTGTTGGATGGGCAAACTACGCCGGGTGGGAGCGGGGCAAGGCTTGGATGGGAGACTAGCAAGATTAAAAAGTCAGTCCGTGGGCAGAACCAATGTTCGTGGTTCAACACGGGGCACTTACCCCGCTGAGTCGCTGCTGAACCTAAGTGGATGCATGGTACCAGCAGCTGTCCTATTGCTTCTGATGTCTTTGTCTGGAGGGGATATAGACCTGAGGCCTGTCAAAGATCGCTCAGCCGTTCTTGTGCTAGGCTGGGAAAGTTTGCCCTGGTCTCCTGGATAATTACATCCTGACACCCTCAATTTCCTTTTTTTGAATTGTTATGGTGTCTTCTTCGCACACTGAACCACATTTACAGTGTTGCTCTGCACTGCTAAACAGCCCCCATGTTCTGTAGCAGAGGTTCTGTGGTGGGGTCGTTTGTAATGCACTTTGGTGTTCAAGGAACTATTTAAATGGAGGATCTTATTCCTTATAAAATGAAGGGAGCCATAAAACCAGCTAACATAACCGCTTATGTTTCACTCATGCAACTCTACTAATACACCTTACCCCAGACCCTCATATTCCAACTCTGAGCTCTTTGCGTAATTGATCTGAGCATAAGACAATGCACCTCGTTACATCAGCTTAGCAAAAACTAATGATCAGCTCACATTCTCCCATAACCTGTGGTGGAAAATTGTCCTTCGGGAATCACAGGGCCAGAGCCACAGCAGGTGTAAATGGGCACAACTCCATTGACTTCAATGTGGCTCCACTGATTTACACCACCTTTGCACCCGTTCTCGTATCTGCTGCATTTCTTAGGCCGTTTCTAAGCGCTGCCTTCCATGGCAGTTGTCAGTATCCCAGCAATACCACGTCATTCCACTGGGTAACATGGCGACATAGCCAGTTTCTTGGGTTTTGCGACTAGTCGGTCAATAATAAGCAACCCACCGCTAAAGGGAGATGGCTATCAGTGCCGGGGATTTGGAAGATGGATTCTTACGGGCTCCCTCAGTGGGCTGGAAGTGATCAGAAATGTGAAGTCTTTCCGCATCTCGCCTCTCTGGTTCCAAGCACGCGTGTCCCCTCAACAGGCGCAAGGGTCGTTTTTCAGCGGGAGAGAGGGGGGCAGGTGTGGACAATGAGCTTTTAAAACATAAAATAAAGAGGAAAAATATCAATGCTGCTGCCAGAGGCCAACAGATTTAATGATATTTACCCTTTGGGTTGATGAAGGTGATGAACGAGGCTTTGTGGCCTGTTGAGGGTGAAAAGTCTAAGTACCAGAATGGAGAGTGAATCCATCACGTTCCTGTGCCAGATGGGTTCATCAGTTTAGCTGCTGTTCCCAACAGGCTTGTAAATTACCCCTGGCTGAGGGACGGTGTGTCAGCCGTGGCTGCTGACTCTTCTTCAGAGAGATGGATAGCCCACGCTGAATGGAAACAACGCGGCTTAAATGAAATTCCTCTCCAACTTTACTAAACTGGGCTAAACTGTGTGTGTTAATGTATGTGTGTCCACATAAAACAAAATGTAATTATGGGATCGTGCCGTTGGTTCACCAAGTGCTTGTGTCCTCCAGAGTTGGCCAAGAGACAATAATCTAAGGGGATGGTGGAAAACCAACATCATGACCAATTGTCGAAATGAGTGTGTAGAATCTTCCTTGCTGAGCACCCACAGGGGATCCAGTTCTATATATTTAGAGTACTTATTTGGCCCCAACACCATAGTATCTGAGCACCTCACAATCATCAGTGTACTCATCCTCACACCACACCTGTAATGTAAGGCAGTGCTGTTCTTCCCATCTTAGATGAAGAACCGAGGCAGAGAGAGACTTAGGGATTTGCCCGAGGTTGCACAGGAAGTCTGTGGCCAAGTTCCTGAATCCCCAAATAGCACTCTAACCATTGAACCATACTGCCTCTTTCAGTTACATTCTGATGCCTGAGTGCTCTTCACATAGCTAATCTGAACCTGGCAATGTCCAGTGGGGCACAACTGTTTAGGGTTAGTGGAGATTATGGCGGAGGCTTTCAAAGACAAAAAAGGCAGTGTAACACTCCCATGGAAAGTCAGGGACCAAGCCTTTGAAATTCTCCCCCTATGCAGGATTCAGAGTAACAGCCGTGTTAGTCTGTATTTGCAAAAAGAAAAGGAGTACTTGTGGCACCTTAGAGACTAACCAATTTATCTGAGCATAAGCTTTCGTGAGCTACAGCTCACTTCATGGGACGCATACTGTGGAAAGTGTAGAAGATCTTATTATATACACACAAAGCATGAAAAAATACCTCCTCCCACCGCACTTTCCTGCTGGTAATAGCTTATCTAAAGTGATCACTCTCCTTACAATGTGTATGATAATCAAGTTGGGCCATTTCCAGCACAAATCCAGGTTTTCTCACACACGCCCCCCCCCCCCAACTCACTCTCCTGCTGGTAATAGCTTATCTAAAGTGACCACTCTCCTTACAATGTGTATGATAATCAAGGTGGGCCATTTCCAACACAAATCCAGGTTTTCTCACTCCCCCCCCCCCCACACACAAACTCACTCTCCTGCTGGTAATAGCTTATCCAAAGTGACCACTCTCCTTACATTGTGTATGATAATCAAGGTGGGCCATTTCCAGCACAAATCCAGGGTTTAACAAGAACGTCTGGGGGGGGTAGGAAAAAAACAGGGGAAATAGGCTACCTTGCATAATGACTAAGCCACTCCCAGTCTCTATTCAAGCCTAAGTTAATTGTATCCAATTTGCAAATGAATTCCAATTCAGCAGTTTCTCGCTGGAGTCTGGATTTGAAGTTTTTTTGTTGTAAAATAGCGACCTTCATGTCTGTAATCGCGTGACCAGAGAGATTGAAGTGTTCTCCGACTGGTTTATGAATGTTATAATTCTTGACATCTGATTTGTGTCCATTTACTCTTTTATGTAGAGACTGTCCAGTTTGACCAATGTACATGGCAGGGGGCATTGCTGGCACATGATGGCATATATCACATTGGTGGATGTGCAGGTGAACGAGCCTCTGATAGTGTGGCTGATGTTATTAGGCCCTGTGATGGTGTCCCCTGAATAGATATGTGGCCAGAGTTGGCAATGGGCTTTGTTGCAAGGATAGGTTCCTGGGTTAGTGGTTCTGTTGTGTGGTATGTGGTTGCTGGTGAGTATTTGCTTCAGGTTGGGGGGCTGTCTGTAGGCAAGGACTGGCCTGTCTCCCAAGATTTGTGAGTGTGTTGGGTCATCCTTCAGGATAGGTTGTAGATCCTTGATAACGCGTTGGAGGAGTTTTAGTTGGGGGCTGAAGGTGACGGCTAGTGGCATTCTGTTATTTTCTTTGTTAGGCCTGTCCTGTAGTAGGTGACTTCTGGGAACTCTTCTGGCTCTATCAATCTGTTTCTTCACTTCTGCAGGTGGGTATTGTAGTTGTAAGAATGCTTGATAGAGATCTTGTAGGTGTCTGTCTCTGTCTGAGGGGTTGGAGCAAATGCGGTTGTATCACAGAGCTTGGCTGTAGACGATGGATCGTGTGGTGTGGTCAGGGTGAAAGCTGGAGGCATGTAGGTAGGAATAGCGGTCAGTAGGTTTCCGGTATAGGGTGGTGTTTATGTGACCATCATTTATTAGCACTGTAGTGTCCAGGAAGTGGATCTCTTTTGTGGACTGGTCCAGGCTGAGGGTGAGGGTGGGATGGAAATTGTTGAAGTCATGGTGGAATTCCTCAAGGGCTTCTTTTCCATGGGTCCAGATGATGAAGATGTCATCAATATAGCGCAAGTAGAGTAGGGGCGTTTGGGGATGAGAGCTGAGGAAGCGTTGTTCTAAGTCAGCCATAAAAATGTTGGCATACTGTGGGGCCATGCGGGTACCCATAGCAGTGCCGCTGATCTGAAGGTATACATTGTCCCCAAATGTGAAATAGTTATGGGTAAGGACAAAGTCACAAAGTTTAGCCACCAGGTTAGCCGTGACATTATCAGGGATAGTGTTCCTGACGGCTTGTAGTCCATCTTTGTGTGGAATGTTGGTGTAGAGGGCTTCTACATCCACAGTGGCCAGGATGGTGTTATCAGGAAGATCACCGATGGATTGTAGTTTCCTCAGGAAGTCAGTGGTGTCTCGAACCAGGATTGCATCATTGTTTGTTTTTATGCGGCGCTTAGCACAGGTTTAGATGCTCAATAGCAAGAAGTGTATCATCGTAAGGACAGCCTGAAGACTGGGGTCTGAGAAATATTTGCAATGATCTGGCATCATGCAACTCTTGCCAGATTTCATCACAAGCTCAGGAGTCAGACAGTGTTCATCCAAAGTTTTGGGGATTTTACTTTTGCTGAGGTTCATGAACCTTCAAGCAAAGCCAAACTGATTTATGGCTTTAGTTTACAATCCTCTGAAAGTCGTGGTTTCAATGTGAAATTCTCCTGGTTTTAACTGCCAGGTTTCAACTGAGGTCTGCTTTGAGATGATTATTTTTCATGTTGTTACAGGCATTTTTAAAGAGCCCATCACAGTGGAAACTGGGCATTTTTAGCATTTAATTCTCCCAGCTTATCCTGAAAAGTAAAGTATTCTTTCCCTGTTTGAAAGCCAATTTCTTATAATGGTAGATGGCCAGGGTCGATGCACAGTGTGTCTTACAACATGGTTGTTGGGGGAAAATGCCAGTTTATAAAGGTACCTCGCGCCACATGCTATAAAACCCAGAGATAAAGCTCAGAACTAATCTCCAGGAACATAAGTACCCTAGTTGTGACTATTCCACCCAGAATACTCTGGCACTGAGTATCGCGGGTTCAAGAGCGGGTGACTATCAGACCACATCACCCTGCCAGGTGTAGCAGAAGGGCTGGGAAGAAAGACGGAGGGAGAGATGTAATTCTAAAAAGAGCTGAGAGGCAACAATAGTCCAGAGATTGCAGCAAAGGGCATGGCTGACCCCTGCACCGCTCAGGGCTTTGAAATGGCTGACGGCCGGCGTCCTTTAAAAGTGGCTCTGGGATTTCACTGAGGCAGGGAGAACAGACGTTTCTGATGTGCCATCTCTCCCATCCATCTTTTCATATCCTTTTATAGTGTGCTGCCTTATTCATCTTCTCTGTAAGAAACAATCTCAATCCTTCCAATCTCTCTTCAAATGGAATTTTTCCAGATTCCTCATCATTCTTGTTGCCCGTCTCTGAGCCCCTTTTATTTCTGCTATCTCCTCCTTGAGGTGGGGTGACCAGAACTGAGTATGGTGTCCATGTGAGGATGTCCCATTGATTAATTTAACAACCATAGAACTTCTCCCTCTTGTTCATCTTGCTCCCTATTGCTCCCTAACTTTCTGCCTGCTCATTTGATCCCAACTGCACACTGAGCTGAGGTCTTATGCAGCTATGCACAACACTAGGTCTTTTCCCTGAGTTCACAGATTGTGCGTAGCGATTGTCTTTGCTGTTTGTACAGCACATTAGCACAATGGGGTCATGGTCGAGGGCTGGGGCCCCTGGGCGCAAATGCAGTACAAATAATAATAAGGGATAATCTAGAACTTGAAAGCCTATGGAAAGTTAATAGATTGAATACATGTTTCTTTACGAAATGTTGATAAATTGTACAGTCAATTGCTTGATCACACTTTGGCTTGTTACAAAACAAAGTCTTTGCACGACCCTAAAATCCAATTCCTTTTTTTGTACCAGTTCCTTTACTTGGTGTTCTGTACCTCCCTTCTCTGTTTTGGAGCCTAGCATTCCAGGTGCTTGTAAAATGGGGATAACGATAGTTAGTTATCTCCTTTGTAAGGCCCTTTTGAGACTGACTGGAGTCAAGAGCTATTTAAGAGGTCAGTGACATTATTGTATGTATTTTCAATGCATTAGCACTCATGCCCTGAGTAGCTGAGTCCATCCCAGGTTAATCAGCCTGGCATAGCAAGGCCGTGAACAGCATCTTTGTCTCATCTCTGGTTATAAGAAGCCTTGCTTTGGGGTGGTAATCCTATTGTAAACTGCAGAGTTTGGGATCACTGATAATATTCTTAGCACTTATATGGCAATTTACGTGCATCCTCAAAGCAGTACGCAAACACTGAGCTAATCCTTCCAACACCCATGGCAGGGCACAGAGAGCAATTAGTTAATGTTT
The DNA here is from genome assembly GCF_965152235.1 of Eretmochelys imbricata. Taxonomy (NCBI): domain Eukaryota; kingdom Metazoa; phylum Chordata; order Testudines; family Cheloniidae; genus Eretmochelys; species Eretmochelys imbricata. The sequence continues at coordinate 10,462,050 of NC_135593.1, read as the reverse complement.
GCACAGTGCTTTGCAAACGTCAAGGGTGGGTGGGTGCCACTAGCATCCCCTGTAAGGGGAAGGAAGATTCTGAGAGGAAGTGGGGAAGTAAGTTGCATTGGGAAGGAAGCTCTCTAAGGCAGAGTTGGGGCCGGAGGATCAATGGGGTGCCGTCTGGAAGTGCCCCACACCCGCTCCCATTGCTGGTTTGTTTATGAGTTCTCTGTTCGTTCAGATGGAACAAACAGTTTGAGAAATCGCGCTGCGCAGTTGAACTTAATGTGTCGTGTCAATCTGGTGCTCGCCTACCTCGCTCATATTTAATGCTGTTGATTTATTGCATTGCAGGGCTATTAAGAAACTCACATTATTATTCCTGATTGCAACTTCTCAGCAGCTTCATCAGTCCATGCATCTCATCCCTTCGCTGGGCTTCAGGTCTTCTCCTAGGCTTCCTCCCGTCTATGCTGGAGTTGGCTCTTTGTGTCCTTCTTCTCCATTCCAGTCTGCCTTGAAGCCGTTTCTCAAACACCACAGCTAATCAAATCTGTTTCTATCACATCCATCCATCTAATTCGGGGTCTTCCTGCCCTTCTCTTACCCTTCACTTCTAAGTTGAACACCCCATTTCATATATATTTTTCCAGTCTTTTCACATGCCTAAACCACTCAGCCTAGGATTCCCTCACCTTTTCTATAATTGCTACCATCTTTACACTTTCCCCAATTCGCTTGTCCCAAACATGGTCCATCTTTGTAACTCCAAGCATCCATCTCAACATTTTCATTTCCACTGTATTCAAGGTCTGCTCCTGTCTCTTCCTCGGTGCTCAGCATTCAAACCGTACAAACGTGCAGGTCTAATTGCCGTCTTGTTGATCTCACTTTTCCATTTGTTAGGCATTTTCGTATCGCAGGTCATTCTGCTCACTGCTTTCCATTGAGTCTGTCTTTCTTGTTCTGCTTATAAGTTTGTCATTGAGTTCACCGTTATCCTGTACTATTGAACCACGTTACTTGAACTTCTGTCCCTTTGGTAGTGGCTGTCCCCCTCCCCCGACTTAGTCTTGCTGTCTTCCTGCAAGTTATCAACAAGTCTACGTATTGTGGTTTATTTTTTCTGATTTTCATGCCATTTCTTTCAAGTATGTACTTCCAGCTCTCTAAATCTTTCCACTGCTGCTTTGCTGTCCCCCAGGAGCACTACATCATCAGCAAAACGCACTCACCAGGGTGCGACACTCCGGATGTTGCCTGTATGTGCACCGAGCACCAACATAGACGAGAAGGGGGCTTGGAGCCAAGTCATCATGTAGTCTGACTCCGTTTCTCTTATTTCATGTGCCATAGTATAGTTGCTTGTAACCTTCCCCAATATATCTTACCTTTGCTTCCTTCCATTTGGTCTCTCGAATGTAGGTAATCTCCTCTTTCCTTTTCATCAGTGCCTGGGCCGGCACTATGCTTTTTCCAGTTAATGTCCATATATTCCAGGGTACCGGTCTTAGTTCCTGGACTCACTTCTTTGACTGCAACCGTGCAGAATAATGCAGTGGCACTCAAACGAGGGGGCTGCACTTGACATCCAAGGATTTCCTGGATTTCTTTGGGAAATTTTTACGGCCAGTTGCCAGCCTGATGCCAATCCTCCTCCTTTTTCAAACTGGCTTGGGACTAGCTCCGGAGGGCTCCAGCAGCCATGGTTAAATAGTAGCTTGATGGTCCAATCTGCCTCTGCTCTCTCTCCCTTCTTCAATCTAGGCCCCTACGCAGCTCTTATCACTAGTGTCTGAACCGCCTGCCATTGCATGGACGGAGAACAGAGGCACAGAGAAGGTTCTCTGTAGGTTCTCCTACTGTGCTCATCATAGTGACTGAGCACCTTAAAGGACTTGCCCAGGGACACAGAGAGTCTATGGCAGAGCAGGGATTTGAGTCCTAGTCTTGTGCCTTTGCCATCCTACCTCCCTTCTCTGTCCTTTGTCCCCTCTCCTGCTCATTTCCAGTCCTATCATTGTTATCCCTGGCCCATCTCCTTTCCCTCCTTCAGTCTGTTTCTTAACCACGGTGCTGTCCACGCCAGTTTTACACAATTGACAGCTTTCTCCTTTTTGCTCATCACTCTCTGCCTCCCAATAAAAGTTAGGTCACCCCAGATATTGGCTGACTTTTTGAGAGTGTGAATGCATTTAACTCCTCTGGGGAGTGTGTGGTCCCTGCTGAGAAGAAGCTGCAGGGGCCAGAGGTTCTGGAGCCTGGTAAAGGATACTGTCCGCTGGGCTGTCTGTCCATGGGGCACTTAAATATGGATGGATTAAGGCAGGATCCCTGGAAACCAAGTCTATGGGTCCAAGGAGGCACCAATGAGAAGCTAAGAGCTTGTCTCAGGTGGGAGCGGGAGCGAGAGGGAAGCCCAAGCAGGCTGAGGTGGGAGGGAAGCCGAGATAAAGAATCTGTGATACATACAGGCCCTGTTTAGTTTTCATCTTTTCTCATGTTCAAAGGATATTTCTGGGGTTATGGATCCTGTTAATCTTTTTGGGAGTCAATGGTTGCACAATTCAGATGCTACTCTGAATGTTCCTCACCACCACCACCACACACCCATGGCTGTGCATCATCACACCCCTTTTACTATGACCCAGCTTTATCCCTCTGCAGTAATCCCCACTGCACCCCAAAGGCTGGGCTGCAAGGAGGTGCTCTGCAGAGAGCACTGAGAAGTCCCTTGTCACAAATCTGGTCTGGCTCCCCGAGCCAGCCGCCCACCAGACTACTGTGAGGGGAGCCCAAGTCTCTGGATCGCTGGGTATTTTAAACCTCTGGGGCCTGAATGAAGTCCAGCCGCTGTCCCGGTTTTGGGGATCCCTGTGGGTGCAGACCCTCTGCCTAGTACCCATCTGGAAAGCTGGAATCCATTGCCCAATTACCTGGTTCCTGGGCTAAGAACCGACCCTTCAGGCTCCCCTGTCACTGAAGCATACCCTCTCCCAGAGCTCCACCTCACGGGGTCTGGGCTACGTCTCTGCAGCAAAGTTTGACCTGACACCCAAGGCACGCAGGAAAAAAATTGTGGGGGGGGGGATCCCCAGGCTTGGATTCTCCTCAGAGCAGTCTGCTGGGCAGCAGGCAAGGAGAGCCTGACAGGATCTGAGACACACCTATGCACGCAGGAGAGGGAACCAGTTAGGAGCACCCCAGTTGCACCACGTAGCAGCTGCTTTGTTTGCACTGCATCAGGAGCCCCTTCCCAGACAGCGTGGGGGGGGCCGAGGGGAGTGTTGTGCCATTACCAGATCCCTGCAATTGAGTGGAATAACTTGGCAGGCAGCATTGAGTGGGGCCCGTCTGTTACCTGGAAAGCCCCTGCAGATGTGTTTCCTGGCGGGTGCCCAAGAGAGGAATGTGTGTGTGTGTGTCTCTCTCTCAGGAATGTTCTCACCCAGCTGCTTGAGTGTGGGCGAGTATCCAGGTGCCAATCTCAGCAATAGAGCTGGGTGGGTGGGTGTGTGAGTGTGAGTGAGAGATTAAAGTACTTGCTGCAGGTAACACCGTGACTGTCCATGGTACTTTGCAAACACAGAGGAAGGGATGTTCCCTGCCCGAAGCTGTGTCTTGGGGCTGGCTATGCAGCAACATTGCTCAGGAGTCTCTCTCTCTGCAGGCTGCTCTTCTCGGGGACTGAGCGGTGTGTGTTTCTGGGGAGTGGTGGCTCCATGCTGGCCGCTCTGTGTGTATCTGGGGTCTCTTTGTACAAGGGCAGAGCTAGGTCTGTACATGTGTTTTTGGGAGACTGATTTATCAGGGCTACAGCTGGCTGTTGGGGGGTGGACGTGGGTGCTGCTGTTGCACCGGGAGAGCCAGTTGTCTGTGGAAGCTGTTTCTTAAGTGGCAGAGGGACATGTGTGTGGTGCATGTTTCTGGTGATGGGTTCTCCGTGATAGTGGGGTGTGTACGTGTGACTTGTTTTTGCAATGATTGGTTGTGTGCACACCTTAGAGCTGTGTTTTCAGCAAGTGTGCGCACGCGTCTGTGTGCATGATTCTGAGGCTTAGTTCCTCAGTGGGAGGGGTGTGTGTGTGTGTATCGAGGGGTTATTTTCACTGGGGCGAATCGGCTCGTGTATATCTATCTGGGGAGCTGTTTGTGCCCAGGCTGGCTGGATAATGGATGAGCTTGTTTATGAGCCGAGTAGCTGGAAGCTGACAGAGTGCCGGCGAGTACCTTTGTCACCGCGCCCTCCCATCCATCTTTATCGGCTTTGCCAGGTGCTCCTTCCTCTTTGCTTTCCCTTTAGACAACAGGCAGTGGAGAGCAGCCTTTGCTCGAAACATCATCCTGGGCCAGTGAAACCTGCTCAAGTGGCTGGGGTGTGTGTGTGTGTGTGTGTGTAATTATCAAACTCGGATACGTTCTGTGGCAGAAACATCTTGAGAGAGATTCCCCTCCCGGTGGGTTGATATTAGCTCTGAATAGTTTCTTGCAGGGCCCTGCGGCAACTCTTTATGGCAGATGGTAGAACCGAGGTGAGCAGAGAATCCTTCTGCAGTCAGTGTCTGCTTCTCTTTCCATTCGGTGCCTACGGAGAGGCGCATGGCTGTGAACTGCTCCCGAGCCATCCCCTCCAGCAAACTAGAAAAGAAGTCTCTTAAGAGGAATTCATAAAAGTCCAGACTTCTAAAATCTGAATCTGAAACCTCCAAACGGTTTATGTCGCTGCTCAGAGAGGCTCTTACCTTTGCAGCATCTTCTAAACGATGCCAGATGTTGCTGATGTCACTAAGAGGCCGAGTGGCCGGGATCCAGCTTCTCGCTCAGGTTTGCTGGCTGTTTCCAGGCTTTGGAAATGATATAATGAGCAGCACGGGGTGAACCGTGGAGGAAGGGGAAAGCAAGTTTCAAGAGCCTGGTGTCCCCTACTTATCTGAATTAGGGAGACGGAGTCACACCGGCTGGTTAGGCCTAGAAATGGATGGGTTCCTCGATCACCGTAGGCAGCCTGAGAAGCTCCATTGGCCAAAGCATGCCCTGGCCATCCCTGCTCCACACCGAGGGCCTGTGTAATTGGAGGAAGATGCCTAACCCTGTCTTTCTGCCTTTGCTGAAGGGGGTGAGGTATTGGCCTCAGGCAATGTAGGGGCTGATGCTCTGGCTCTGTCTGTGTTTAGTAGACTGGCTGGGCCCAGTCCTCAGCTGGTGCAAATGGGTGTTGCTCCACTGATTTTAATGGGACTTAAGAACATGCCTGAAGTTAAGCATATGCTTGCTTGCTCTGCTGGATAGGGCTGGCAGCTCATGAATCAGACAGAGTTGGGTAAACAGCTTTGGCGGCTGGAGTCCTCTGTTCATCCTCAATGGCTTTTCCTGCAATTGTGCCTCCTGGGCCCTAACCCAGAGGAATCACCAGTTCAGGCTCCATGGGTGGTTGAGGCTTCTCTGCTGAAGTTGTCAGCTGGGGCGGGGGTTGGGTTATTTCCGTGACATGGATGCCTTTCCCCTGGGAGCTGGATGGACACTCGACAACCCATTTTGACAGGCTACTGGAGGGGTAACAGCTTTTGATCACTACTGGTGTGTGCTGGATTTGAACTAGCGCTCTGCAGATGAAAGGGGCCCCATCACAGTGCCCCCCGCCCAGCTGCAGCCACACGGCCTAATGTACCACCTGCACCAAGGAAAACATACTTATGGAATGGCCCCTTCTGCCCTGTATGTAATGTCCGATGGGCAGGGCTGGGGTGAGGTTTCTTCTGTGTAAACCCCATAAATACACCATGTGGTGATTTTCGGGACTAGTGTGTTACCAGTTTGTATATGGTACCTTACATGAGACCTCTTAAATACAGATTATGACAACAGTGTGTTAGATGGAGTGAGTGTGTCAGGCCTGACAAGAGTTGCTGACACAGAACAGGGAACCACCAGTGGGCTTCTGTCACTCCTCCTGCCCCTTACAGTTTATTTTACTAGCAGGAGAGCTGTGCGTCTGCCATCCGGGTGGACACCCCAATCTCCAGCAGCAGAAGCATGACTCTCTACTGTTTTGAGCGAGGCTTTCCAGCAGAGACCTGGAGCAGATCCACATGCTCTGTGGATTGGGCATAGTGCACCCTGACCAGTGTGTTACAGATCCAAGGTGAATCAAACACAACATAATCCCAGTCTTTGATCATGTCCCTTCGCATCCTTAAAACTCTTCTCTTCTATGTGTAAACCTCCAGCAGTGTTAACAGGGCCACCTCATCTGTCTCCAGAGCTCCCTGTCCTGGCTTCCTGGCAGCAAAATCCTTCCTCTTTCCAGGAGGCAAGTGACCCCAAAGCCTCACTTCTGACAAACCTGTGGAGACGGGGAGGACAGGGATAGGCCTAGGGTTTGGAGGGGCACTATGTAAGGACGACCCTTCCCCAGGCAATCCTCGGTAACTCCTAGCAGGTCTGCATATGTGCAGGGGCAGAGGAGTCACTGCCTAGGTGTCTTGGAGGCAGCTGTGAGACGGTTTAGGCAGCTGATGGAGAGATTGGATCCAGGGCAAGGGGGGAGTGTTACATCTCCTTGTTCATTGGCCCAGCAGTTGGCAGAGCGCTCGGCCTTGTGCTGGGAGAGGAAGCGGCGAGCAGCCCTGTTTCGCACGCACCTAGGTCAGGTGGGGAGGGAAGGGGTCAAAGCTTGGAAGTGGTTATGTGACCCCCTCCCTCCTGCAGGGGTTCAGATCCAGTGGGACCCGGATCCCTCTCCACCCCTGATTTGGGGGTTGCAAATCAGAAAAAAAGACCCAAAGTCCAGCAAGCCCAATCGGCATCCCTTGGTTTGCCCCTCTCTGATACTCCACCCCCAGGAAATAGTGACAGACACCAGTGGGGAGGGTACATTATGCAGCGGGACCTCCTCCCTGTTACTGGATGAGGGACATGCTTCCCGAGGCCTTGGGAGCAGGCAGTGCCTCCAGTGTGTTATTGCTTCGTGGCTTCCCCCCAACCCACACCCCCCCCACTGTAACCTGTGCATGAACTTTTAAAATAAATGGTTTGGCTTATGAGCCTCCACTGTGGTGTGGAGCCATTGTGTATCTAATGAGCCAGAGCATCTGCTGCGTCCTCTGCACTGGGGCCGGCTATTCATATCCATCGCTCAGCAGCATTGTGGGAACCTCTGGCCGAGGGAGTGCGACCCTCCGTCCTGGGCTTGGCCATGGGGAAAAGCATTTGTCGTGGATTCGTGTCTGTTTTGGACAGGGGTGAAAGTAAGTCGAGTGACTTAACGGTACTCTGGGGCCAGCTCTGGCCCCCGGAAGGGGCGGGGCCTAGGGCGGAAGGGGCGGGGTTGAGGGGGTCAGAGCCAGCCCCAGCCCACCCTGTAAGGTAAGTGCCCCCCCCGCCGGGGTAGCAGCAGCAGCCCAGGGCTCCGGGGGCTATTTAAAGGGCCTCAGGCTCCCAGAGCCCCAGGCCCTTTAAATTGCCCCCTGGGGAAGCTGGGCTGCCGCAGTACGGTGCACCGGCTCTTGCCGGTATGCCGTACCGGGGCGTACCGGCTTACTTTCACCTCTGGTTACGGCCTGGCAGCCGTTGGTTAAGGAAGCCCTCCGCCTGTCTGGCACTAGTGATTCCCCCAAGGCAGGGGTTCTCAAACGTCCTTGCACCGCCACCCCCTTCTAACAACAAAAATTACTGCACCAGGAGCGGGGACTGAAGCCTGAGCCCAAGGGCTTCAGCCCTGGGCCCCGAGCTTTGGCTTCAGCCCTGGGCCCCAGCAAGTCTAAGCCAGCCCTGGCAACCCCATTACATTGGGGTCACAACCCGCAGTTTGAGAATAGGGGTGCCAACTTTCTAATCGCACAAAACCAAACATCCCTTCCCTGCCACTTCCCCAAGGCCCCGCCCTGCTCATTCCATCTCCCCTTCCTCCATCGCTCGCTCTCCCGCACCCTCATTCACTTTCATCAGGCTGGGCAGGGGGTTGGGGTGCAGGAGGGGGGTTGGGGTGCAGGGTCCCAGCGGCGCTTTCTGCAGCTCCCAGGAAGCAGCTGCCAGGTCCCTGCAGCCCCTAGGTGCATGGGCAGCCAGGGAGTCTCTGTGCATGCCCTCATCCCTGCAGGCGCTGCTCCCGCAGCTCCCATTGGTTGCGGTTCCCAGCCAATGGGAGCTGTGGAGCCAGCATTCGGAGCGGGAGCAGCGCACGGAGCCTCCCTGGCTGCCTAGGGGCCACAGGGACCTGGCGGCCGCTTCTGGGAGACGCACAGAACCAGGGCAGGCAGGGAGCCTGCCTCAGCCCCAGGCCCCCGCTATGCTGCCGACCAGAGTTTTAACAGCCCGGTCGGACAGTCCCTTTTTGACCAGGCGTTCCGGTCGAAAACTGGACGCTTGGCAACCCTATTTGAGAACCGCTGCCCTAGGACCTGTTGCCGGCAACCAGGTACCCCTTTCTCAACCTCACATAGGCTTTGACACTGAGTGCTTTTCCCTCAGGGACAGTCACAGAGGCTGGAGGGAGCCCTCACACTGCCTGCAAGCTAATTTCCCCTTGGCACAGAGAAAGCCAGGCCCAAGGAGAGACCCTTCTCCCTGTCTCTTGCTCAAGGATGACGAGATTAAAAGTGACTAGGGCCAGGACACACCAAAACTTCGGGTGGCACAAAATGTTTTCTCCATCCCAGATATTGTCAATCTTTGATCTTCCTTCACAGACCCTGTCCCTCACACTCTGCCTTGCCCTTCCCATCCTCTAGACTCCTCGATCGTGCCCTCCCATGGTCTGTGAATAGCCTCGGGGGATGGAATTCTCCATGGACACATATCCTGTGGACCGGCTCTGAAGTCAGTGCTTTTGCACGTGGTGTAAGTAAGCACAGCACTTTGCCCTTGGTTCCTCACTAACTTGTCGGGCCTCCTTGCATTGCCGGTCCTGAACTCAAGCATCTTGCTTTCCTCTGTATTCATTGGCATTCTCCTAGAGCCTGTTACTTCCCGTGTAGCTGCTGGGACATTGCCCAGTGAATCCCGGAACTGATTTGCAGGCACTTCCTTCCCCTAGGAAAAGTGCAATGCCATAGGAATGCCTCTGTTAATACTGCCGGTGCATACAAGAAAGCAGGAGATCACAAACTCAGTAAGGATGCTCAGATCTGACCTGCAATAAATAAGCTGGGGGTGTTGGTTGCAAGGCACAAAGCTGAAAGGTACCGGGCTGACACGCACGTCCTTCGTTATCTCTAGGGCAATAGCAATGTCAGTTCCCTCATGGCCCTTTGCTAATGTGCCTCATCTCTGGATCTGAGTTGAACATCTCTTGGTATAAGCCTAATTCCCTCTCCCTGGCACCATTCAATTCCCGGCCTCTTTCCTGGCCCTGCCAACAAAGTGGGAGATTCGGTGCCAGTTATGGTGGTGAACGTTGTGCTGTGGACACTGGGGGAACAGACTGAACCCTAGAGTCTCACTTGACACAGGCAATGGAAGGTATCTTGTCCTCCACCACCAAGATGGGTGGGATTTGAGCCAGTAAAATAGATGCGACTAGTAGAATGGTCCATTCCAGTTCCTTGGACTGTGCCGTCCGCTCGGTGCAGGTGCTCTGTAGCCCCACAGTTCTGCGCTGCCTTGTCTGCTAACCTTGCAGCCTTGGAGAGCAGAAAACATGTTGCTCATAGAGCTGGCAGGATGCTTAAGGAGCTAAATTTACTTCATTTTCCAGACTGCAGCTGGGAAAAAATAAGGGGCCATTAGGCTGCTTGTTGTCAAGGAGCTTTACAGGGGCATCAGTGCTTTGTGTTTGCCTTTACTGAGACATTAAATGTGTCAACACCTGCGATGAAATGTCTGGATTGGATTCAAGGGGCAAGAGGTATGGGAGGACAAACCAAAGAAGGTAAAATTCACCAATCCAAATGCCTCCCCATTCTGTGGTTGTGGGGGGGGGGGGTGGGAGTGGGGGGGCATTTGATTCTTCACAGCTCATTTTCATGCAAGCCTGAGTGGTGTTAGAGTTCCTAAACTTAATGCACGGCTGGGCACCCTTGTCCTGTCTCTGCTCCTCACTCCTTGACGCCGAGTGGTTGGTACTGGTTGCCATACAGATGGAATTTATACAGGGGAAGCCAGAATCAGAACACACACTACCCTTGTACCGGGGGGAACCTGGACCCAGTACCCTAGGCTGTGAGATGGATTCCCTCCTCCTCGCCCTGTGCCATCAATTATTTGACTGACTTCAATTTAGAAGCTACTCCCATTGCTGGCCCAGCCCCTGGTATTTGTCAGGAATTCTAAGGGCTCCTTTGTTTGCCGCCCACTGTGAACTCACGATCACTCTCCCTATACTGCTAAATAACAGTTCTGAGCCTTAGCTGGCTGGGCTATGCATGCGTACAAACCAGGCTCTTTCCAAGCTGGGAGCCTGGGACCTTTCTTGCCAACTGCTCAGAAGCCTGCAACAAATGGAATGGAATGTAGACCTGAACCCTTTGGTGACTGTCGAAAGGTGCAGGGGAAAAAAACAAAGATGGGGTGGGGGGAACTCTATCATCAGGCTGACTGACAAGGACAGGAAGGGATAATGGTGATGAGGACAGAATAGGGATGGGATGAAGATAACACTGAAGATGTCTCACCAGGAAGCAGAGCTGTCTCTTCCTCCTGTTAAGCCATCAAATGCATCTGTGTTGTGCTGGTTCTGACCAATGTCTTTCCCCCACAAATCAGGAGAGACATGCAATGTAGAATGTTACTGTCTGTGATTCTGATCACTGCATCTTAGGGATGGTTGGACCCTCTCTAGCCTCTAGCACATCCCACAAAGCATTTCTGACAGCTTGGGGGTTGCTATATTTTAGTGTCTCCTCTCCCTTCTCTTTGTGTTCTACTCAATGGATTGCAAGGGTTTATGGCAATTTGAGCATTAAAGTCTTTTGCCTGTGGGTCACCAGGTCAAACCCAGCCTTGGTTAGTGGTGACTCAGGGTTTTTACTGCTTGGTGGCTTGTACAAAATAATTTTTGGATCTGTCTGCTGCCTACTGACCAAGTGTCCTCAGCACCAAAGAGTGTCTCTTTGACCATCTTAAGCCGAGAGGCCATGAAAATAAAGCCCATTCTCATTCCTGAATGTTGGCTGTCCAAGTGCATGGATGAGACACCTGGCCAAGGAAATGTGGGGAAGCTTGCTGTGTCTGCTATCCATGCTGAAGCTGTCCTGGGATTAGATAGAGAACTCCAGTTTTAATGGCTGCCCACAAGAGTGGTACAAACCAGGCCGATGCCCTTACACAACGATGGTGCAGAGAGAAGAGTGGAGGAATCCAAAATTGAGGCAGGGCCAGACTCTAAATGTCACAAGCACAATGTGGCGTGTTAGTGGCAGCCACAGCGAGGCCTGCAATAGACGAGCGATGGGTTGCTCAGACTCACCCTGGCCCACCTGTTGTTGCCTTCTGTAGGAGTTGTAACTGAAGGCTAGGTTTGGCAGAGAGCCCTGGGTAAAGGAGGCTAAAATATGCCTCCCTTGAGGTAATAAATAAATCAAATGGCTTCACCCTAGTACATGGCTCTGTGGGTACTCAGTACGTGGGGTCCCAGGGTTAAGGGCTGGAGGAAGGGCAAAATTTCTATTATCCCCCCCCACACCCAAAAGGGGGCATTTTGGGGGGCCTTCAAAAGTATTTGTGAATGTGGATCAAATTCGATGGATAATTTTAGCTAAAAATAATGGGAAAAAAATTGGGAAAAAATGTTTCATTTCCACTTTTCGTTTTGAAACGGCACTTCATTTTCAAATTGGGCCAGCTTAAATAATTAAACTGAAAAAAAAAAGTACAAAAAGGGGGAAGGAAAAAACCACACACCCCCTGAAAACATCTGAATCAAAATGAAAAACTAAATTAAAAAAATCATTTTGTGTCCAGCGAAAATGGTTTGGTTAATTTCAAAACAAATTAAGTTTTTTTTATTTCAATTAATATTTTGGGGGGGGGGGGGAACCTGTTTTTCAGTTGGAACAGAGGTGGATTTTTTCCCCTCATGTTTGTCGATTGGCTTCCAAAGTGAAAAATCAATTATTCACTCAGCTCTAGTCATGACCCATGTGTTCACGAGAAGCTGTGCATGTGGGTGTGTTTGAGACCTGGTGGATTCTTGAGCTGATGACTGCCCCCTGTGCCTCATTGCCCCCCTCTGTATAATGGGGATAATTAATACTGGCCCTTGGTTTGTACAGCACTTTGAGATAACAGGTGGGAAAAGGGCGAGAGAAGGATTAGGATATTGTCATGTATATAATTTCTATGAGTACTTCTGGGGGCTGGGCATTGGAAGGGTTAATTAGACCCCCACCTTCTTAGTGTCATGTTTGTGGTCCCCAGGCTGTAACACCATTGACTTCAGTAGATCCACTAGGGATGGATTTGGCTCATTGTACTTAGAGAGGGAAAGGCTGCCTTGTCCAGTCTTTTTGGGTTCTGTGGAGGGGCTGCTTCCCTTTGACATCCAGTACAGTGAGGTCCTGCTTTTCATTGGGGTGAATGTCGGTTTTAGCATTTTCCAAAGTGTAATGGGGATGTGGGAGGGGTTTTTAATGGAAGTATGGGTAGGGGGCGCCTGGTGAGTCAGTGTGAAGTGACAGAAGCAGCTACAAGCATGGCTGCGAGCTCTTTGTTCAGACTATCCCCAGGTTCAGTCATCCCTGGGTTTCGTGGTCTGTTATGGTCCAATTGTTGAGTTTGCCGCTATTTTGACTTTATGAATTACACCCGTGCAGGTTACAGCTACAGTCAGGCATGTGTCTATGCCATGCCAAGAGTCCTAGACCATTGTGAGATCAGAGGTAACTCAGCCAATCATAACCCTTATGCTACAGCTAACTTGCATGCAACAATGTCATTGGTTGCATGAGGGGGACTTCAAAGATGGTGGATTATTTGGCCCAACTGCCACCTGCACAAATCAACACACATCTCCCTGCATAGCTAGCTCCTTCACACACAAGCCAGTACGACCACCCCTGCAACATAACCAGCATGCACAAGAATTCCAAACACACAGAGCCCTCACTGCAACACACCCCCTCATTTGCCACCTGCATAAATCCATGCAGCTCTCCCATACCAACACAGCCTGCAAACTAATCGACACAACTACCAACACAACAACACAATCAGCCTATGCAATAACTCCAAATGTGCACAGCCCCGTTAGCACCCTCTCATTCACCAGCTGCACAAATCCACATAAATCTCCCCGCACAACCGCCCCCACAAATGAACACCGCCATCCACACAACACAACAAGCAACTCCAAACACACACAGCTCTTCATTACAGCATATACCCCGTTGCTATCCCCACAACTTTCCAAACACAGCTGTCACACAACACAACTATCCACACAACAACACAACCAGCACACACAACAACCCCAAACATCACTCTGGAGACTAGAATGCCTGAGTCAATGTGAAACAGTGGCAACAGCCATACAAATGGATGAGAGCTCTTTTTCGCTAGAATATCGCCAGGTTCAATCATCACTGGGATTCACGATCTGTTACTGTCCAACTGGAAAGTTCTCAGCCATTTTTTGCTATATTTTCACATATGACTTTCTGTATTACACCCATGTGACAGCTCAGCCTTCTTGCTCCTAGTATATATGTATATTAAAAACACCAAATTGCAGGGCTGCCTTGCAGGCATGCAGCTGTAATGTTTCAAATATTTGGTTTCAGATACTGGAAGTATTTGGGCTGGCACTGAATATTCCGTGTGAGTGATGAAAGGCCCCGTACAAATACGGTATTTGCATCCATATTGATTACGTTATGATTGGAATTATATTTGCTCGGAAACTGATTGTATTATATGTGTGATTTACGCCAGCAGCGCTTGTCCGGGCCAACAGACCTGAAGCCAGATTCCGTTGTTCTCAAGCGATGCATGGCACAGGCATGGAAAGGGGGAGGCAGGAGGCAGCAAAGTTGGTTTTAAGCCTCCCTGTGTTTGGGGGCCACCTAGACTTTCTCTGGCCTCAGAGCTACACGAGCCCATGCTCAACTGCAACAGCCCTCAGGGTCCGTTGTGGCGTCCAAGCCCTTACACTTTGGTGCTCTGTGTGGGGTGACGGGATGGCAGTATAGAGCCATACTAGCTCTTGGCCACACGGAGAACTGCCTTACACTATTTGTATTACAGCAGCACCTAGAGGCCCCACCTGAAATCAGAGCTCCCTTGTGCCAGGAGCTGTACATCCACATGGTGAGAGCCAGGCCCTGCCCAGAAATGACTGATCAATGGTGGAAGAAAAAATGGAGATGCAGACAGGGGAAGATCCTTTCAAAGGCAGTCAGGGTCAGGCACGGAACCCAGGTCTCCTGAATCCCAGACTAATGCCCTCCCTGCTAGACCATACTTCCTACATCAGCTTTATGTCCCCACTCTGCTTTGGCAGAGTGACGCAGAGGGGCGGGAGGGGAATGCAGACTACAGCCTCTATGTCCTCTCCTGGATGAACAGTCAATTGCATAGTTTGGTCCTCTGGGAGCTCCCCACTTCTTCTAAGACACTGCATTTCCTACTCTGCTTGACCAGCATGCTCACTAAGGATGCTGATTCCCCTGTCTTTCTTTGCTGAGTAAAATATCTCCATCCTCTGCCTTTTTTGGTGGGGTGTGTGTATAGTATTTAACTCAATTGCATTGTCCTTGTGGATTAGCAAGAAGAAGTACTGCGGGCTTAGTTGTGGTTTTGTCCCTTACTGGGAACAGCTAGATCGAATCTCTGTGTGCGTGCGTGTGGTGCCCATGTATGCAGAGAAGTCATAAATTTACTTGAAGGAATTAGCATTTCTGGTCCTGAGCCAGGGGAGTTACTGTACAAGCCCCTCATAATTCCCTGGAACTCGCGCGAACAACTGCTCCGCTGCTCTGGGACTGTGAGCCTGGCCGATGGTGCCTCCGAACGGCTGGGGAGATCCTGTCACCTTCTCGTAGGCAGCCAAAAGAGAATCTGTGATAAGCTGATTAAAAACCAAATACAATTAAAAACCAAATAATTAAAAACCAAATTGGACTGATGCGTCTTTTTCTCTTGCGCTTCAAAGGCAGTCCTCCAGCAGGCAGCTCATAGGGAAAGGCACAGAAAGGATAAGAGCAGTGAAGGTGGAGAACGAGAGGGAGGGACGACGAAGAGTGGGGAAGCACGGCAGAGCCATGTTGCGGGGGACGACAGTATGAGCTTGGATTTGGGGGAAAGAGGGGTACTCCTTCAGAGTATGGGCACTTAGACTTAACCCTTTCCCCTTCCTCTCCTCCCACCAACCGGTCTGCTATTTGCTGAGTTTCTCAATCAGGAGGCTCAAAGGCAGGTGGATGAAGAATCCAATTCAGGCAAGAGCAGGGTCATCAGAAGCCCCCACCCCATTTGAGTGGGCATTGAACAGCCAGGCACATTCCTGTTGTGGCCGCAATGGTTGAAATGATTATGAATGCACACCCCTGACTTGTCTCACAGTATTATATGGTTTATTAAGTCTTTCTGCTTGCTGTGGTGAGCAGCTCAAATGAAAGAGGCCAGAGGAGTGCAAAGAATCACCACCCTGGCTTGTCATTTCCCATATGGACAGACCTTTAGGGTGGGACAGGCTTTCTTAGAAGGAATGTGTCCTGGTTTTGGCAAGGCTGGTGGTTCCTTAACAGCTTTTCTTGGAGGTGTTTTGGTTCTTATGCTTCAGGCCCTAGTTAGAAAGCAGAAGCACAGAGGCTGCTATTACTGTGATAATTTATATCACAGTAGCACCTATAGGGCCCCAAGCAAAATCAAGGGCCCCTAGAACCGGACACTTCACAAACACGTTCAGAGTCAGATCCTCTGCTCATGTAAACCAGCGTAGCTTTGATTTGCACCCGTGAAGGGTCTGGCTCTCGGTCCTTATCTAAATTAAGACAAGACTCAACAAGTAGGTGAAACAGAGAGTTGGAGACTATGGGGGAGGAGGAGGTGACAGTGATAGGAACATGAGGCTAGATATAATACACTAGCTGTATGACAATTAGTGTGGGTTTCAAGTCAAAACGCTGTTGTTTTTTAAAACACCACCTGGTAGCTGTTATCAGATGGCACTATATTGTAAGTGTCATCCTGAGGGGATATTTCAGACACATAAATTGATCCTAATGGTCCCTTATGGTCTTACAAACTACTGGTCATGTGATTTCCCGGACAACACAGGCCAAAGAACATCATCCTGTGACTTCTGCATCAAGGACGATAACTTGTGGCTGAGTTAGAGCGAATCTTTTAGAAAGATATCTAGCTTTGATTTAAAGACTCCGAGATGTGGAGAATCCACCACTAGAGTGGGGCGAAATTTTTCATACAAAACCATTTTCGGTGGAAAAACGAAGTTTCGGTGGTACCAGAACATTTCACGAATTTGAATCAGTTTTGCCAAATTATTTCAGTAGGCGGGGAAAAAAGCTCCTTAAAAATTTCAGTAGAAGTAATGTTTCATTTTGAGATTTTCAGAATGAAAGCTTTCAATGTTGTGGTTTGAAATTTAATTATTTTTTAAAAAAAATTCCCTTAACTTTATATTAACAATAAAAACATTCAAAAGTGCTCAACAGTGAATAAAATATTTCATTTGGCCCCATATCTTTTTTTTTTTTTTTGACTTTTCAGTTTGTCAAAAATTTCACTTGTGGTTTGACAGCAGGGTTTTTCTGATTTTTTTTTTTTTTTAATTGCCAGCAAACCAAAAAATCTGGTATTGACACTGCTCGTTATCCATCGTTTCCCTCGGTAAGCTGTGCCAATGGTTACTTACTTTACCTCTTTCAAGAAGAAGCAGGGGATCACAGAGTGATTTGGAGCAGCCATTCCAGGCATAAAGCATACCATGCAAATGAAAAGTAACAGGGAACAACGCATGATAACTCCTCTACCCACTGAATAACTAGGAGTTCTTTCTATTATGATTACAGGAACAATGGATTATGAAACTGATGTAAATAATCAACATCAATAATGTGCACTACAGCTCCAGCTCCATTAGGGGCAGAGGTAAATTCCCATCTGAGAGGAGTGATGTTCCACATAGAAAAATACTTCGGGTTTGCCTCCTATTCAGGTGCTTGTTATCCAAACAAACTGCCAGTTCGTGCAATGCCTTTAATCTGATCCAAGGAGAGATTTTTCATTTTGCCAAACAGGCTTATTAGTCAAATTATTAACAGCAAGAATGTTACTTCTTTACTAATGATTCTGTAATAGGTTGCACTGGGATAACATAACTACTGAAAAGTCCGTATCTTACAAAAACATCTCCTCTTCCCCATGAGTGATGGGTTTTTCCCCTCATTAGTGGGAAATGATGTGTTATCCTTCCAGTAGCACCTCTGCTTTGCAATAGCTAGAGACTGCTACGTCAGGTTTCAGAGATGCTACCCCAGGTATTGGGTTTAATGAAGGACTGGCAGCTTCAGAGTGTCTGGTTTTGGTGTGGCTGAGCAGCCAACATAGATTCATAGATACTAAGGTCAGAAGGGACCATTATGATCATCTAGTCCGACCTGCACAACGCCGGCCACAGAATCTCACCCACCCACTCCTGCGAAAAACCTCTCACCTATGTCTGAGCTATTGAAGTCCTCAAATTGTGGTTTAAAGACTTCAAGGAGCAGAGAATCCTCCAGCAAGTGACCCGTGCCCCATGCTGCAGAGGAAGGCGAAAAATGTTCTTATCTGAACCTTTGGGGTCTGGAAATCTCACAAAATAGAGATTGCCGATTTCGGGGCGGGGGGGATCACCCCTGCCTTGCATGAGCCTTTAGGCAAAACTAGAACTGACCCCAGTGAACCATTTGTGAGGTTTCTAGTAGTTTATATGATAGCAAGCCTCGGACTTCGGGAGATGTGAGTTCAGCTCCTGGCTCGGATACTCCCTCTGTAATCGTGGGTAACTTAGTCTCTCAATTATCCATCTGTAAAATGAGGATGGCAGGAACTGTTTACTAGGCCTGGATTCAACTATGTGCACTTGCATAGGGCCCCCATCTCAGGGGGAACCGCAACCCCAGGAGGTGGAAAAAATATGTTGGACACCCAATGGCTTGGGGACCACATCAGATCATTTTGTTTGACCAAGCACCCCATTACCCCACCTGCTAGAAGGGGGAATTCTCCCCGCATCCTAATCTCACCACGTTGCTGTGACCTAATGCTGGGCCTGCCCACACAAGGCGTGCTGCTGCAAGAGCGCGAGAGAGAGCGAGTGTGCTCTATTGCTCCGTTCGTGGGCGGCACTGCCTAGTTGCCCAGGGAGCTGTATGTTTGGAAGCAAAGCATGCTTGTGCCATTGGTGGCGTGCTGCCGAAATGCCCTGAGATCTGGTGCTGCTTGTTGTTGCCCCATGGAAGGGTATGGAGCCTCTTAAAAAAAAAAAAAAAAAAGGCCCACCAAATGGTTTCAGAGGATTTTGTAACCCTCCACTATGGCTAGCTGGTGCTGTCTAGTTTAAGCAAGGTGGGGCAGAGTGGGGAAAGCTATTGCCATAATGCACAGGGTCTCAACGTGTTTCCATCGGACCCCAATCTAGTTGGGGCCTCTTGGTCCTATAATAATAATGAGTGTTAAAGTCATGCCGATGCCTTTAACCAGAACTAGATCCACAAGGGTTTTCCCCCCGAAGATGAAGTTTATGGTATATGTAATTTGTTTGTAAATACACAAATACGCTCATTAAATAATTAGCATAAAATGTCACACATGGAGCTGCCCCAAATTTGGCAGCTGTGCATTTTGCTCATTTCAGGCAATGAAAATAGACTTGTCCTTTTCATTCTGGTTTCCGGAAGACACATTCGCAAATAATTTTATTTGATGGTGGGGGGAAAAAAATCATCAAATCATTCACTGAACATTACCTGATGATCTACGGTGCTAGGGGGAAAAACCCCAGAAAAATAAAGATTCATGAATAATTTGACAAAAAATGCCAACGCTCCTCGAATAAATTATTTGCATCATGTAATGCAATTGGCTTTGGTTACTAGTCAGCTTCACTTCCCGATTCAAGTGCAGTTGCACAAAACTGTGTGATGTCTGGGTTGCAAACACTGCAGGGAACAGTCTTCATTGGAATGCAGTAAAAATCGTGGCACCTTTACTGTTGATCTCAGGGGTTGGGAGGCTTTAAAAAAAAATTGGTGCTTGGCCTAAATTGCCCTGACGTTGTCCCTTTAATTCAGCATCCCAGATATGAGCGAGTGGTCCTTTGGGTTTTTACTGGAGGAAGGCTTAGCTGAGGCGTTCCCCCATGCAGAATGCACACTGGGTCTGCTTGTCCTTTCATTTTACCCCAGTGTGACTCAGGAGTAACTGTATTGAAACCAACAGACTCGCACCTCATAGCACCTGAGTGAGCTCTCAACCAGGCCCACTCTGTCCAGGTACTGGTCACCAAACCTGACAATCTTCATGCTTCCTCCCTCACCTCGCCGTTTCAATACCGAAGACACTCAGCTCCTCTGCAGCCGCAGCTTAGAACATTACTAATCTGCTCAGCTCCCTCCGAGCCTTCTGCCGCTACTGTGTGCAAATCTCTGCCGTGTGCATGCGGGAGGCTGACCAAATTGCCCATGTCTTCTGGTTCCCATAAAAATGACACCAGTGGCTGTTTGAATCTCATAAAGGGGGGGGGGGAAGGAGCAGGCGAGTTAAGCCGAGGGGCATCTGTTTATAGTCCCCGTTCTAATCACATTTTAATTAACTTTTATTTAAAAGGTGGATTTATTGGCATACTAAGTGTCGGTGTGTAGGCACATGCCGCTAAATCTTCCGGAGCCACCTTGCTTTAGATTGCTTCATTGGGATACAGCTGTCGATGGCTAATGCAGAGGGCCCTGCACTATTCAGCTAGGGGAGAGATGTCCTGCAGGGTTATCAGGCAACCAGCCGCATGGCTGTATTGCGGCGGGAAAACACCTTGGCTGGAAGTCAGGATAGGCAATGCAAAGCATAATGGGCTAAAAAAATAAGCATATCAAGGGAAGAATAAAATAAGAAGCAACCAGCAATCCAATTGCCCTCACATCACCCGCAGATGTGAATAACGGCTACTGAGATGGGTTTGGTTCAATGGACTTTGGGATGCAGGAATTTGGACCAGCGAAACCGATGAGATCCTTTGTGTAGGAGCTTCTCTTAAAATGTGCAAAGCAAACCTCCAAAGCTTCATCTCTTGTTCAGATCAGTGTCCAGAAGCTTTGATTCTAACTCTGAACAGGGTCTCGAAGTCTTTGTCGTGTGTGTGTGTTGCGGGGCTAGGAATCTCGTGAAACTGGGTGTCATTTGGGAGACTTCCTTATAGGACTTTGCTGTTTTTATTTAGAGGACCAGGAGTGTCATTTCTCTCATGGCATTTCTGCCTCCTGCTTCCCCTTTACGTTTAACACCAGTCTGCCAGTCTCCATCTGTTTCTGGACATCACTGAGCTCCAAACTCCTCTCCATCCGTCTTTCCCTCCTCTGTTCCCCTTCCTATCTTCCTCCCTTTCCCTTTTCTCCCTTTACAAATCTCAGCCCCTCCTTGCCATTCCTTGCTGAGCCATTGAAAGAACAAAATTATCTCCCCGCTGCCCCGACAGGCACACAAGCCCTGTAATGAGTCTGCCACTTTAAGCACATCCCCTTTACTCTTCCCTTTTCGTGTCCACTCTTGCCCGGAGTGTAAACCCTGTGGAGAGTGACCACTTCTCTTCCGGGCTTTTCAGAGCTGTCCCCTCTGTTCTGAAGGGGCTTCCTTTCTCGCCAAGCTGGATTCCTTTGAGCAACACTGAGCTCCTGCTTAAAAATAACAGTCCCTGTTCCTGTAGGACAGGTAGAATTTGAAGACTGTGAAGCCAAAGTTGGGAGAGGGGGAGGAATACCCTGGAGCACGGTTGTAGCATGTGAGGTGCTGTCACTTCCTAACAGAGGGCCCAGCTCTGAGCCTGTCTGATGAAGTGTCTAACGGCTTCTTAGCAGCAGCGTCTGCTCTGGAAATGAAACCCATGTTTTACATCTCATTGCAGGCAAACCCGGCTGCTGATAAACCTGTCAGGAGCAATCGCGCCCCTCTGCAGATAGCCTGTCAGCCTCCTGTCTGCAAAGGTTTTTAACCAGTGCTGCCGCTTCCACGCCTGAGGAGAAGGCGATACCGTGGCAGGGCGGGGGTGGGGGGGCGGCGGGAATTCTCTCATGGGGGTTCTGCCCTCATCCAAAGCTCTTGCGTTCATGCTCGTGCTGTGTTAGCGACCCAAGCCCTTGGGAATGCATTGGGAAGGATGCTGGCTGTCAGGCTGGGGATGCTGGAGGGTATCCATTAGAAGTGAGCTGTAGCTCACGAAAGCTCATGCTCAAATAAATTGGTTAGTCTCTAAGGTGCCACAAGTACTCCTTTTCTTTTTGCGAATACAGACTAACACGGCTGTTACTCTGAAACCTGTCCCACTTGATAACTCCAGGAGCTGGAAGGGAGGGAAGCAAGAAGTGCAGAGAAAAGCTAAGAGGAGCAGCTGCCTTGCATCCTTCATCCCCGACATGGGGCCTGTGGCGAACAAGCGGTTGACTCCGGCTCAGCCTCCCTTTCGCTTTTGCAGAATGCCCTTGGCAAAGCCAACCGCCAGCCCCTTTGCCTGTGACATGGGCCCTGTGGTTTCTCACGGGAAAGACCGCACTGACTGCGCTTGGGTTTGTTTCTGCACAGTCATTCCACTGGCTGGCCGGGCGGGGGCTCAGCTCCAGAACTGAACTCCCCAAGCACTTTGGGGGATACTTGGACTCCAGGGTTCAATTCAGGCCCAGGCACTTTTGTGCTTCCCACAGAGCTGGAGCCACTTCCAATTAACAAAGCTAATGGTGCAGCAAGAGGCACAGAGAAAACAGGAACCCACTGAAAGTCAACTTCTGCGTCTCTGCTCTTGCTCTAAGAGTGGGCTGCAATGAGATGACCAGATCCATCCAGGGCCCTTTCCCTTCCCCATCTGCTCTTCTCTGCTTTCATCTGTCGGCATGAGATGTGCAAGGTCTCCGTGATCCGAAGGGAAGTTTGGAAACACTCCAGCAGCACCTGCCCCTTTTATAATGCTTTTTTTTTGAGCCTTTGCCAGCTCACCTGTTGTTGCTTCAGCCCCCAAAGCAGGACTCTGGAGCTGAACACCTGACATCTGTTTTTCATCTTCTGTACACATTTTGCTCCTTTAATGCTTGCAGCAAGCTCAACTTGAGCTCTAGGATGTTTTGAGCAAAACAGCACAACCCCCTGGAGACTGGAGAGAGCGGCATTATCAAGGCTGTTATTCCGTCCCTCTCAGGCAATGCTGAGCACCAGGGATCCATTTGTACCTGGGTCTGCGGGGGCACAGCAAGACTTGTGAACACCAGGAGCCCCAGTGCAGGAGCACGTGAATCCTTTGCACCTTGCATGGTGCGGGATGTGGTGGGCATGCGTCTGGGGAACACCTGACCTGTTGCTGAAGCTGCAGTTGCCTCTGGGGTGGAAAAGCAGCAGGCAGCGTGTCCGCAGTATTGCATGGTGTTTTGGGGAGGAGAGGTTGCTGATACACCTGAAGCTTTAGGGGGAATTTAGGGAAGATGGGATGTAGTTTTTGGAGTTGGAATCCGGACAGGAGACCGGGGCTAACATCTGTGCCCCTGCTGTTCTGAGAAGCATGCTCTGATGTGCCTGCTAGACAGGGGGAGCCGGGACAGGCGATCAGACAGAGAAGGGGAAGGGGTCAAGTTTGCTTACGCTGGTGAGATGGCTGCCCTGCAGTGACACAACTGCAGCTCTGTAAGCAGGAGGCTCTTGCTGCAGAAAACCTCCTTGCTGTTTCGAGCTGCAGAGCAACAAGCTAGCGAGGAGGAGCAGGGAGTGATGGTAGATGTGCAGAACAGGGGGTCAGCTGGGTTGTTTAAGGGTATATGCTGATCTCACAACCCTCTGCCTGTCTCTTTCTCTCTCCATCTCCCCCTGACCTAGGGGAACCTTTCCTTTCATGTGCCCTGAGCAGGTTGTCGATTTTGTTTCCATGCATTGGCGTCAGCCGGCATAATGCCCTGCTGTGATGCTCCGGCACAAAGGAAGGCCTGTGAGCGGAACTGAAGTGACTGAGACATGGAATCCCAGACAGAATGAGATCTCTCAGCCCTCTCTATCTCCTCTGTGTGCAACACCCACGTGCCTGCTCTCGCACGCTCACTCCCTTCTCTTTGCTCTCCTGAATAGGCAAAGCCCACAGGGGAGAGGCTCTCTCCAGCAATAGCAGGACTGTGGGAGTTGTGGATGGTCGGGGGTGGGAAGCAGATATGCCTGGCTGGAATGGGCACGTGCATCAAGGTGAATATTACAGGAGCTCAACTGAAAGAGAAGCTGAAAGGCATGTCTATGAATGCATAAGCAGGGATTGTCTGCAATGCTCTGAGTCACACATGGCTGAGTGGTGGCGTCTCTTCTGATGACAGCATAGGAAGGCCCAGGCTGGTCTCACTGCTGCCCTGAGGCTTCAACAAAGCTCATGCGTTAGCTCTTCTGGGCAGGTCACTTCAATTCTGAGCCTTAGTTTCACCTTTTCCCCACCTTGCCCATTGGCATCACATGCACCCGCCTCACCAAGATGCATGAGATCACAGGTGGGGCTGGCGGCAAAACCCTGGATCTCAACGCTACTGAGCTTCAGGGTCTTTGAATGCTAGAGTATCGCAGCTTGAGCCTGTCTCTGAGGCCATGAGGGTGTTAGCCTCCAGTGTAGCTGCCCCAAGGCTAATCCCTTGTTTCACAGTGACTGGGTTGAAGAGCTGCATTTTAATGCGAACCATGTCTGCGCCGGAGATCTGTACTGGTGCCACTTTACCTCTGTCTGAAATCCCGGTATAGGTGGGGGCCCAGGGGCACATTCTGCATTCCAGGCCTCGGAAGCTTCCCTGGCAATGATCTGTATGATTCACCATGCAAAAGTGGGAGCCACGCAAGGGGGTGCCCATTCCCTGACCAGTGCAGGGCAGAGCTCTGCTTGTGGAGGCCAGGATGACCTGCTGCTCCCGAGATCTAGCCTCCCACCCCCAAGGCATTAGGACCATGGGTGGGGTGGAGCATAGCTTTGAGGAAGACAGGTACTAATGGGACTTAGGGCCCCGTGTCTCTCCCAAGCCTGCAGTCTAGGCTGGGGGTTTGCCCCTTGATTACTGTTGGCAGAGGGCTTTGAGATCCAAAGTGGTTAGCATGAGGAATGTATGGATTTTTCAAAGCAGAAATTGCTGAAAGGACTCTGTCCCACAAAAAGAACAGTTTGGGGTTTCCATAGGGAGAATGCTACTCTGGAGTGAAGAGGAGCATCCACTCTTCACCAGACTCCTCTGAATGTTCGCTGGCTGCAGACTTCCCGCACGCCCTGCTGGATGCTGTCTCAGCAAGGCCTGACGATGGGCTAATGGATGCCATACGGCACAAGTAGCGCAGCTGGCTGTTTCTCTCTCCCCACGCTCCCCAGGGGAACCCCATGGGATTTCGCTGGGATGTGACAGGAACAGTCACGGACAAAGGGGCTCGTTATTTTCTCTTTCATGGTTCATCCATCTCTCTTACTACCTGGAGCTCTCTGAGGGAATTCCTCCATGCTGCAGGCCAGGGGACCGGAGAAGCGGTGCGAGGTGTGGAGCAGTGCTGGGAACATCCTGTGCATATGGCTTCAGGTGACAGCGGCAGCCAGATCCTGCACTGCAGCCTGGCTCTTTCTACCTCTGCAGGGAGGGCGGTCAAAACTGGGACTGTAATTTCCCCTCTGGCCAAACTCCTCTCTACAGCTACAACCCAGGGGGACAGTGGCTGCAAGGGAAACGTTGGACTCTCAGGGTGTCTTGCTCCCCAAAGGCTTTAAACTAAGGCCACTGTCAAGGTTCCTTCCCCACTCTGAACTCTAGGGTACAGGATGTGGGGACCCACATGAAAGACTCCCTAAGCTTATTCTTACCAGCTTGGGTTAAAAACTTCCCCAAGGTAAAACTTTGCCTTGTCCTTGAACAGTATGCTGCCACCACCAAGCGTTTTAAACAAAGAACAGAGAAAGAGACCACCTGGAGATGTCTTCCCCCAAAATATCCCCCCAAGCCCTACATCCCCTTTCCTGGGGAAGGCTTGATAATAATCCTCACCAATTGGTACAGGTGAACACAGACCCAAACCCTTGGATCTTAAGAACAATGAAAAACAATCAGGTTCTTAAAAGAAAAATTTTAATTAAAGAAAAGGTAAAAGAATCACCTCTGTAAAATCAGGATGGTAAATACCTTACAGGGTAATCAGATTCAAAACATAGAGAATCCCTCTAGGCAAAACCTTAAGTTACAAAAAGACTCAAAAACAGGAATATACATTCCCTCCAGCACAGCTTATTTTACAAGCCATTAAACAAAAGAAAATCTAACGCATTTTCTAACTAGATTACTTACTAACTTTACAGGAGCTGTAAGGCTGCATTCCTGATCTGTTCCCGGCAAAAGCATCACACAGACGGAGCAAACCCTTTGTTCCCCCCCCCCCGAGATTTGAAAGTATCTTGTCTCCTCATTGGCCATTTTGGGTCAGGTGCCAGCGGGGTTACCGTAGCTTCTTAACCCTTTACAGGTGAAAGGGTTTTGCCTCTGGCCAGGAGGGATCGGACAGCCCAGAGCGACTGGTAAATGTCTGTGAAACCTATCAACTCTAGAGCAGTAGTTTGAATCCATCCCGTAACAGTAGTAACACAGTCATTACCATCTGCTGCCTGTCCAGTGGTTTGTGTGAAATGGGTTGGGTGTGTCAGGTGTCTGTACTTGAAAAGCCACCTATGCATTTGGTAGTAATTCAGCCCTTTGGTTGATTTGGCTTAAGTGAGAGGTCAAGAAACGAACAAACCTCAGACATTGTACTGCCCTCGGGCTCCTTTCTCTCTGGAATCAATCTGGGAGCTACCAGAGCCTAGAAGAAATAGTTATGTCAAGGTTGAATTGCATTAATGTGAGGGCAAAAGAGATTCTCCACCAGGTTAGCTCCAGGGAAAATGTTCACTATCATACTGGAGCTGTGGCTGCAGTGTTGTGGCTAGTGATGCAGTGAGTGAAGGTTGTGTGCAGGATAAGAGGAATGGTCATTGAATAACTATCCCAAGAGGAGCTCTTTCTGCTGGGACCATAAGCAGACCCCTGTCCCCAAGCTCCCGTTCAGTCACAAGATCTGTAGGACAGGGTCGTCTGGGTAGATTATGGGTAGTGTCAGCTCACCTGGTTGCTAATAGAGTCCAGGTGTTTCTTTCATGCCTTGTCAGAGGACTGAGCCTGGAGTCCCTTAAGGAACCTGGGAAAAGAGATCTGCTGTTCTGGCAAACCCAGAGAGCTGTGGACATGTTTCTCTCCTGCTGTGATAGAATGGGGGAGGAGTAATGAGGGTCATCTTACAGTGGGGAGCAGTGTGGTTAAAGAAAATGAGAAACAAGGGTGTAGCCAGGGGAGAGGATGACAAAAGGAGAAAGGGACAGGCAGAGAGGATCAGTGTCTTTGTCCCCAAAAGATACAGGACCAGGAAGTGTCTCTGCTGTGAAAAGGCACTTATAGCTCCTCCTGGCCCTGTGTCTTTACAGTCACTGAGCCCAGCTCTTCCCATCACCTTTGACTCTCCAGTTCTCAAACACAAATTGTTGGGTGACATTCTCTGGCATGTGTTATTCGAAAGGTCAGACCAGATGATCTAATGGTCCCTTCTGGTCTGGTGCTTCCTGCTCCAGTGACCAGAGGGTCACATCAGTCTCCAGGGCCCCATCAGTCCTTAGTCTCTGTCAACAAAATAGCCAACTTCTGTGGGATTTGTGAACATTGCAAGATGTAACCACTATGGAAGGATGTTTTGGAGACTGGCGTATCTTCTCGAGCAAATTCATGCCACTACTGTACTAGCAACCTAACATTCTTTGCCAACTGAGTCTCTCCTGGAATCACCAGAGATCTGAAGCAGGCATTTTGAATAATACAGCCTCCCAGCCATTAGCCTCATCTTGCTTCTATGGGGCTTGTAATTACCATATCATAGAACCATAGAATATCAGGGTTGGAAGGGACCTCGGGAGGTCATCTAGGAAGTGTCAGGAGCACTGGATTCTATTCTTAACTCTTTCACTGATTCACTGTGTGACCAAGTGGGCAAACCACTTAAAATTGCTCCCTCTTAAATTCCTTGTCTCTGAAAGGGGATAACTTCCATTTATTTCTCCACTCCCCCAAAAGCTTTGTTGCAAAATTTGACAGAAGGTGAAGTCTGCCTGGGTTTTATTGCGAACGCTGAACTTAGCACAGGTTGAGGGAACTGGGAGCAGCTGTGGTTTCAGATCACAACTGGTTGCCCTTTGAGTTTGACTTTGCAGTTGGAGTTTGTGTACACCTCACAAACTCAAAGCGAACCTCCTGGGTCATGAGCCCCTGGGGAATGGAAGCATAGGAAAGTCTCACTGGAACCCCTGCTGACCAACACCTTAGTATTTTCACATGGCTCCGTTTGCGGGGTCGACAAAGCATTTGTGAAGCATGCTGAGGTCTTTGGATGAAAGATGCTCCAGAACAGCCAAATGTTAGGATATTTGGCACCTCATGTTTTTCAGCTCACCTGTCTTTAAACTGCTCCTAAAAATATAAATGCATGCAAATCATAAACCAATTTAGATGATGGAGTACAGGGATATTGCTCAGTATCCCAAAACACTGCCTTTCCAGTCATATCTTTGTTTCATTTTTAAGCAAAGAAATCATAATCTTGACATGTTTATTCTTCAGTGCCCACACCAATTATCTCTTAGGTTTTGTTCTATAGCTCATAGAACTGATAGATTATGATCATATTTTTATGAGAGTTGTGCAGGCATTATTCCTCCAGCTGAATGTGAAGTTGAAAAACAATTAGAAAGCGTGATTGTCTTTGGATTGTTATCTCAATTGATGCGTGATAGCCTCTTACTTAAGACTACAATCCAAGAAATGTCTGCCATTGGAGGTCATTTAAAGTATTATGGTTCTATAGAAATCCAAACTGGTTGATTTGTAAAACTAGTTTATTCTAAGAGGTTCCAAATGTAAAGTTACTGTTTCTCTATGGATCAATAATAGAGCTATGGAAAATATTGGTCTCATGATACCCCAAACCACATAGAATTCACCTGATTTTCAATTTCATTACAAACTCTAAATTCAGACCAGCTTAGTCTCAAGACTCACCGACAGGGACCTTTTCTACAGAGCCTGGGCTGCTGGCTTAGGGACATTGCATCATTTTGATGCAACTTCTGCAATGTTGCTCAGTTTTGACGCAGAATCAAGCACACCCCACTGATCTTAAATGAAGTTTTGCTCTGAGAGTTTGTTTCCCATTGAACTCCATAGCGAGACTCCAGATGGTCGGGAGCTCAAAGTAAAAGTTTGCAAGAACACCTGCAAAGAGAGATCCTCTGAGACTCATGCCAATTGTAGTGAATATGTCCATATCTTTGTCAGGATCTTTTCAATCCATCCCATTAAGGTGTTGTAGCAGCCAGGGAGGTAATCAGCAGCACTCCCTCTGTAAGTGGCTATGTCAGAAAGAAACAGATTTCCCCCCCCCTTGCTTGTGGGTTTCCAAATTGCTTGACCAGCATGGAAACTGTGTCAGAAAAGCAAATATTTTGTAAAGGTTTCATTTGCATGGGTCAAGTTTGCAGCTCCCTCCTTTTTCATATGATGCTGAAATAAGTGAGGAATCTGCTACTTTCTTCCCTGTCACCTTGAAAGAGTGCTGGGCTATGCAAAAATCAGTTACTAGGTGCATAATTAGTATTTGAATTCTAGACTGTATATGGGGAATGTACAGTTTGCTCTTGGATCAGACCACATATGCACGCAGTTTATTTTGCTTCCTTGCAGGGGTCAATACTCGATGCTGTAGCAGATATATCTGTTTAATAATCTTACTCTATTGACATTTATATAGTGCCTAACAAGCTCAGTATCCCTGATCGGCGTATCAGATAATGACTACCCGTGTCAGAAATACCTAGCCAGTTGTAAAGTACTGTGTGCTTGGGGAGTGAGCAGCTGCGGGAGGTTCCTTCCTGCCCCCTGCAGTGATTCACCTACACCCTGAAGGATGAGATTTGATTTCCACCAGCTGATCATTGCTCATAGTTCATATTCAGCTCCACCTACCGTCTTCACCCCCTGGCTCTGCAGCCACGCCAGTGAGGCCCATTGATGTCTGGAGACAATGAAAAATTGTGATTGGAAGGCAAGTTACTAAGTAAATAACCTGGCGGCTACAAGACCTGGCCGAGACAGTTGACCTCCCCCCCCCACCCCCAGTTAGACTCTCAGAATGGGGGTGCATTTGAGCAGCTCTGCACTGTTCCAGCTGGACAGCTTGAACTCCCCTCTTCCCTAGCTTCCCACGGTCAGCAGAGCTGGCCAGATGTTACCCTTGGTGACGCAAGTTTCCTTTCACCTTTTGGAATAAAATAAACCAAAACAAACCCTGAACTAGAAACAAAGGGGAACATATGGACTATGGGAGCCCTGTTGCTATGGCAATGCAGAGTTTTCAGAGGTCCCTGCTCCTGGGGAGGGCTATACGTGCACGTGGCTGTTGGTAGGTGGCGTTTTGCTGCCATGTCCAGTTTACCAGCAGTGTGTGTGTGTGTCTGTCTGTCTGTCTGTCTGCTGGTTCGGTAATTCCCTGTGCAACTGCTTCAGGAAGCTGGTAGCTATGCTCCTTCCAGTAGGAGTGTATGACAGTTATCCCTGACTCCCCAAGAGATGGAGTTCACATCATCTGTGGTATGGTTGGTCTTTACTCCCATCGTCCACCCTGGGGCCGAGGCTCTGTGCTGTTAGGGGCAGTAGGCTGCTCAGCTCTGACCAGGGGCAGCTCGGTGTGCTCCCTGTCTGGGATCTCTTCCAAACACCCAGCTCCCCGCCATTGCACTTAGTTGGGACATCTGGGAAACCAGTTAAAGAATCCTGGATAGGGATGGCCATTTCACTTCAGTGTGTCACCATCAGGAGACTGTTCTCAGCTGCCTGAATCCCAGAGGCAGTGAGCGTTTGCACCCGATGGCTCAGGTCTACTCTACAATGGTAGTCACCGTTCCAAGCACCTGCCATGCTTGTCAACAGCCTTGGGCTGGATCTTCAGTTAAGAGGGAAGGAGCAGAGGTGGGGTAAAGCCCACCCTGACCCTTGGTGCTGTCACTGTGCAGTGGCAGTTCCTTGGCCTTGTTCCAGGAGTGCTCTGTACGTCAGACGGCTGTGTGTGTGTCTGTATTATATATAGATAGGGTGCCAGTCAATGGTATGCAGTTGTGTGGAGCATGGCTCCTGGGTTTTGAGATCTATGGATGAAAAGTGCTATATCATTGCTAAGTGGTGATGGTGCTACTGTAGGACCGATGGGACCTGGGCACTGCAAATGGCTTCCTCTGTGCAGTTCATTGCATGCAGCTCTGATCAGACACGAGCTAGATGCTAGAGCAAACTTAGAGGGCATGGCCAGCAGGAAGGGGGCATGTGTTTTGTGTACCACATGCTGGGTAGTGACACAAGCGGGTTTCATCCTTATTAAATTGATCTGGCTCTGTGTTAAAGCAACTCATTACAAAGCTGCTCCCACTGCAGCTTACTGTTCATAGCCTCCTCCAAACTCTTCCCTTCTGGAAGCCATGCTCTTCCCGCCTGGTTCGTTGCAGGTTACTGTAATGTGGTAGGGTCTCCCATGTGCCCTGGATGTCCCCAGCCACTGTAATGACCCTTTGGAGCTGCTGGCACAAGGTAGAACAGCTTCTCAGGGGTCTTCTGCACTGCAGAGTGGCCCCAACATGGCATAAGGGCAAAGGACATATTTAGTTCCATTTCTCTCTCAGCTGCACCCACAGCCACAGTTGAGGTCCTGGCTCCAAGAGTGTTAAAAAGCCGGCAAGGGCTTCCATGAGGTCAAACTTCTATAGACTTGGATCAACAGGGAAAAAGAGATGATCTTCAGGCTTCCTTCTAAGGTACTACTAACAACGGCAATGCCCTCAGCCTCAGATAAAACAGGGTCACCCAATATTTGGTAAAAAGAAAAGGAGTACTTGTGGCACCTTACAGACTAACAAATTTATTTGAGCATAAGCTTTTGTGAGCTACAGTTCACTTCATCGGATGCAATATTTGGTGCTTTTCTTAATGCCCTAGCTCCTTTTGAAGTCAGGTGATTATCTGACAATCTCAGCTCGTTTTTCTTAAACCAGTCAGCTGAGAGAAAAGCTGGAAAACATGAGCCCCATGGGCTCAGACCCCACAGAGCCAAAAAACAATTTATTATTTTTTTTAAAATTAGGCTATTTTGGAGCCTGGCTGATGACTTTTGGAATGCTTTCATTTGGCAATGCTGTTAACGAGTTAATCTTTTTAAATCATTGAAACGTGGGAGGGAAGTTTGAGAATGTCATTACTCTTTGTTACTTATATAGGGCCAGATCCTGAATAATCCCAATAATTGAGTTCAGTGACTTCCTTTCTCCTACAGGGAGAAAGTTGTTTCCAAGTTTTGCAATAGAATGGAAAAACTGCTTCCTATCCATTGTGTCCTGTGAAGAATAAATAAATATTTAGAAAGACCTTGAAACATCCCTTTCTAAATGGAAAATCAAAGAGCCAGGGAGAATATTAAACACACACCAAAAAAGAGATATTAACTTGTGTTAATGGCCTGATGAGATTGAGATAAATGTTTGCCTTGTGCTTAACTCACACCGTAGTGTCTACAAAAATAATGATGCCTGCATCCAGACTCTTACCCACAAAGATATAGACAGGAGCTGTGCAATATAAAATGATATAATATGAAAGAGAAAACAACATAAAACTCACCTGGGCTCCCGAGGAATTAGGGTTTTTTCCTTTTTTTCAGATTTAAGGGTGATAAAAGCAGATACTTTTTTTTTTTTACCCTGTACATCAATAACCCATGGAAATCTGCCACAGAGACCAAGAGGGGGAAGAGGGCTGATTCCAAATCCATTAAAGTCGACGTAAAGACTCCACTTGACTTCAAAGGGCTCAGCAAGATGGAAAAAAAACAACTCTGCAGGGCTCTGTGTCGGTCGTGGAAGTCACGGATTCCATGACTTTCCACGAGCACTGTGACTTCTGCAGCCACGAGTGTGGCTGACCCCAGGACCGCACAAGCAGGTAGCTCCAGGGCCAGCAGCTCAGGTGGCCCCAGGGACAGTCACACTGGCCGCTGCTGGAGCTGCCCCGGAGCTAGCCACACCGGCTGCTTTTTTGGGTGGCCCCAGGCAGCTGGCCCTTGGGACTGCTTGAGCAGCGGCTGGTGTGGCTGGCTCCGGAGACCTCTTGAGCAGTGCTCCCAGGGATGGTGGGAACAGCCACAGCTCGGTGGCCCCTGGCAGCGGTCCTGGGGACCATCTGAGCAGTGGCAGGTGCAGCTGGCCCCGGAGACCGCCTGAGCGGCAGTCCTGGGGGCGGCTGGAGCAGCCACTGCTCAGCAGCCCCCAGCAGGCCGAGAGCAGTGGCCCTCCAGGGCACCCCCCAGCAATGCCCCCACTCCCAGAGCAGCAGCAGCACCCCTCCCACCCCCGGGGCCACAGCTAAGATTTAGTCATGGGTATTTTTAATAAAATCATGGACAGGTCCCAGGGCCGTGAATTTTTGTTATTGCTCGTGACCTGTCCGTGACTTTTATTAAAAATATCCATAACTAAATCGTAGCCTTAATAATGAGAACTTCCACAGTTACATTGTATGCTGTGATTATATATATAAAATAAGAAAAATGGAAAGGGATATAAAACCTCATGCTTCAAGGCATAAGCTAACATCTAGCTAATGGGGAGGTCAGGAAGGAACTTTCTCCAGGGACAGGTTATTTCATAATTCCTCACTTTAGGATTCTTGCATCTTCTTCTGAAGTATCTAAAGCTCATCACTGTTGTAGGTGGACCACTGATCAGGTATAGCTATTCCTCCATTCCTGTTGATAGTTCCTATAGTGTATGGGAGGGACTTTTTTTTAAAAAAAACCACAGATTTGTTCTTTATGCATTAGGCAATGGAGGAAAAGGGTGTAATATTGATGCAATTTTAATTGCTCTAACACATATAGAACATTTAATTTTTAAAATCAGGCTCCCTAGTTGCACATGCTGAATGGAAGCAGGACTTCGTGAATGATAGAAAGGAAAATCCCAAAACTGTTTAAATTACTTAATGGTTCAAACTATTGCATTGTAAAAATATTTCCAAGTGCCAGAGGAGGGAGCCAACAAATCATGGTAAATTTTAGGGATTCATTTTTTTAACACGTTTAGAATCAAATCAGAATAAAAAGTTGCATGAAATGAAGATTGCCGTTACAGATGTATGTTTCACCCATGAAATAGTTAATTTGCATAAACCTACAAGCAGCCAATAGGAGAGTTTTTGTTTTGGTGATATAGTGGTGGGCGGAGTTTCCCCCTCTCCCATCTGCTTAGGGAGTTTCAATTGCGTTCCTCACAAATTAATCTCTCAAAATAAACTCAGTTGTTCCCCCCCCACCCAAACTAATTTGCCCTGGCCATTCAAACCATATTACTCCAGACACCAGTACATTCAGGCAGAGACATGAGCTGGGTGTTTCACCCTGATGCCACTTGCCATGGCCAATTTCTGATTAATCTTTTGTTCAATCAGGGCAGTTTCACAGCTGGGCCCCTCAAACAGGGCAGAGGCCTGGCTCGAATAATGAGCTCCTCTGGCATCTTTCTCCCCACCTCTGTGCTCTCAGTGGGGCTGCTAATGAAAAGGACAGCCTCAGCTTGGAAGTGCTCTTTTGATGGACGGACGCCGTTGCTGAGTGGCTTTCTTTGTTGTGTGCATTAAGAGACATGCCTAGATCTGACAGCTTCACGCAAGGGAGCCAGTGTCTGATCTGGGTGCCTCTGAAGCAGCGTGGTAGCAGGTGAGGCTTGTGTCATGTTTTCAGGAGTGGGGGTAGGAGGGAGCTAACATGAACCACGACTGCTGTGGAAGTGGCAAAGAGAGCAGGGAGAGGACTAGTGGCTAGAGACGCATCCAGATGAGGCTGGAGTTTTTTCTGTTCCCTGCGTGATAGTGATCAAAGCCAGGGGTATGGAGGCAGAATTAAGAAAAGAGGCACCTGAGTACCATGTGAGCATCATCAGGGAGGCAACCATTCAGCTAACTTCTATGTACAGATCAGAGGCTTCTCTTTTTCTTCAGAAAGACAAGGAGCTGATGACTGCAATGGCTTCCCTTCTTCAGAAAGGGTCTCATTTCAGGGCACTCATCTGTTTCCCAGATCTTTTGTTCTTTCTTTCTTACCAGCAGCCCATCCCCTTTCAAATTCCCCCTCGCCATCAACTTGCCTCACAAAATGCCTGCTCTCTGTACGAAATGGAGGAGTTGAAAAGGCAGCCTCTCAAATTGGCCGGGCTTGGTTGCAGTATAGAACAGAACAGATGGTACGACACGATGCGTCTGAAATATCTGTGCAATAGCATTTTAAAAAGCGTATAACCGAGCAGGCAGCATATGGAAAATACATTCTTTGCAAGGCGGGATGGGGAATTTTCTCTTTAGACACCTGTTTGTGTCTCTCAGGTATGTAGAGATGATCTCCATCACCACAGCAGCTGTGCCCCTCATAATCTCTAATGTATTTGCCCTCACAACATCCCTGTGAGGTTGGCAGTGCTATTATCCTCATTTTACAGAGGCACAGAGAGGCTTGGTGACTTGTTCAAGGTCACACAAGAAGTCAGTGACTGAGCAGAGAATTGAACTCCAGTCCTAGCACCCTAACCACAGAGCTAACCTTCCTGTTTTGCATTGTTCCCTTGCAGGGACTCTTGGTTGTAAGGGCTGCTCCCTGTTCCCCAACAATCTAGTGAGAGAAACCACTTCTTTCCTCCTCCTTGTCACTCACCATCTACTCTAATCTAGGCTTCTCCGCTCTGCCCCGACTTGGACCATGAGTTTGGGCAAGCCCTTTCTTCACACCCTTGTAGGTCAACTGGGGATTGTTTTTAATAAAATTAAAGGAAGTTCAGAACTGCAAACTCCTTTTGAACTGAAAAATCGAAATGTTTCCCTTTGACAACGTCAAAACAAAACCTCTCCATATTTTCAGAATCTTTTAAAGGGCTTTTTTTTTTTTGGACTGAAACAATTTGATGAAATCATGACGAATTTGCAAAATGTTTTGGTGTGGCTGAAAAATTGTTGGTCAAAAAATGTCACTATAGTGCTAATCAACAGGTCTCTGGACTAGAAGAAAACTCAGGACAAACTAATCTCCATCACTCTGGTTGCCAGTAGTTATCCCAAAGACTTTTTGCCTGGAACATTTTGTGCTTTGGGATAAAAACTTGATTAAAGGGGTATATGATCTATTATGAGCAACTGCTTCAGAACGAGGTCTTTATACTCCATGAAGTCAAAACTCAATCTCCACAGGTTCCAGCTTCGTTCTGTATTTCCATCTTTGTAGATACATCACAGGAAATATACATTTAAAGAGAGAAAACGTTAGCTTCTTAACTTAGACAAACACACACACCTTTCAGTGATGTTCTGCTACAGCAAAGAAATAACTAAGGATCTCAATGTTTGGTTTCCTGAAGAGGTAGTGGGACACACAGTTGCTTTAAAGGTTGCTTGCTTCTAACTGGGAGAGTCAGGGGCTCAAGAGGTTGGTAAAGGGACAGTGCTTTCTGCCTCCAAGTTGCTGGTTCTACTCCAGCCTGTGCCAGCAGTGAGGGGAAATAGTTACCATGTTGTGGTTCCGTGTGAAATGACTTGGTGGGTCTCAGTTCAGATCCCCATGAAGAAAACCTTGGCACAAAACTCTCCCTCAAACCTGGCACCTTATTGGCCCTCCTAGCAGAGAAGCCAGGGCTTGAACGGACCAGAGAGACTGAATTTGTCTCTCACTCATGGAAGTGGTCCCTCCCACAGGTTACGATGATCAATGTTGGCAGGAGACAGTGTGTCTTGCTGATGCATGTGCTTTGTGCTATCAGCCTAACATGCTGTTTGTCTACCCAGGTGTGTATTTGAAATATCTTTGAGAGATCCCACTGACAAATCATACCTTGCTGGCTGGGTCGGTGCTACCCATTTTATTTTAACATCCCTAGAGGCAGTGCAAGAATACTTGCACCCAAAAGGACCCTGAACTGGGGGAAAGTTTAGATGGTGTCCATGTCTAAACTCAACCTCTGCTGGAGCTGAAGTGTAAATCTTAGCATGGCAAACTTCCTTTCTCTTCCCTGACTCTGTCCCCTTTGCTGTCTGTACAATGTTCTCTCTACTTCTGTGTTTCCCTTTAATCTAGAGCCCTCTGTTCTTCCTGAGTGACAGAGAACTGATGAGCAAAGCCTCCAGACTGGGAGGAAAATAAAAAAGGAAAGCTAGAAAAATGTTTTCTTTCTCCCTCAAAGAAATATGCAGCCAGTAAATGATGCCTGAATTATCCTTGAACTGTCTCCAGCGTAAGGATTGGGACGCATAATTTCTGCCCTGCTTCTTTTTTTCCCTTCTCTCTGACACTCAGACATTTTGATCAAAGCTAAAGGAACAAGAGTCTCCTCTCTCACCCCATCACTGTGTTGATGCAAAATGGAAATTCTGCCATCAGTGACAGTGATAATATGTCCATCAGCTCAGATAGGGGGAGAACGGGGAAGTGGGGGGGAAGAGTATGCTGAGGGAGGTTGATTTCTGCTCAGAGATAAAGTGTTTTGTATACAACAGTGAGGGATAATCACTGTGATCAAAGATTTGCATGAGGGTATCCAACATTTCATCATCTGCTGGAGTGGGAGGATCTTACTGTCGGCTGATGAGGTTGGGGGGACAAAACTGCTGTCAGCTTTCCCCCCAACCTCCTTCTCTTTTCTTCTCCCCCAGCTGCTCCTTTCAGTGAATGACTTTGGTCTACCCCTTCCCAGTGCGGATCTGAGTGTCCCTGTGCGGTTTAGGCACAGTTGAACCAGTAAGTTCTCTGAGTGCTGGGGTGATTAGCAGGTGGACGGTCCCCAGACCTGGGTTCCAGGCCCTGCTCTGCCACTGACTTCTTTTGTGGCCTTAGGGCAAGTCACTTAGCCTCTCTATGCATCAATTGCCCATCAGTAAAAGGGGATAATAGCACTGCCTGCCCCTAGGGGTTGTGAGGGGCTCAGCTACTGTGGTCATGGAGGCCATGTAAGTACCTAAGATAGAGAGCTTGGGTTTGCTGAAGTATGGGGTGTGAGAGCGCCTCTCCCCCAGCCAGGTGTGTGAAGCAGCACTAGATGCATAAATTGAGATGGCTGTGGCTTCAGCCGCACATGGGAGCTCCTGGTAGCTTTCAGACATTTAGGAAACACTACCTTAGATAGCACATGGGAAGGAGCATATATGTGTGTGTGTACATACATACAGGAGTCTGGAGGCCTCTCTCTGCCAGGCACATGTAGTGCATATGAGGTCACACAATGCACAGTCAATCTGTGGAACTCCTTTCCAGAGGATGTTATGAAGGCCAAGACCATGACAGGGTTAAAAAAAGAACTAGATAAATTCATGGAGGACAGGTCCATCAATGGCTAGTAGCCAGGATGGGCAGGAATGGTGTCCCTAGCCTCTGTTTGCCTGAAGCTGGGAATGGGCGACAGGGATGGATCACTTGATGATTACCTGTTCTGTTCATTCCCTCTGGGGCACCTGGCACTGGCCACTGTCAGAAGACAGGATATTGGGCTAGATGGGCCTTTGGTCTGACCCAGTAGGTCCATTCTTATGTTCTTATATGTGTGTGTGTGAAAGAGAATATACATCTGAGCCAGACTGTCAATGTGTGTGCCTGAATGGACATTACATGCCATCTGAGCATGAGCAGGAGACAAACCGTCCCTTCCCTGGAGCAGAGAGGTTGATCCGTCTGGACTCCTTTGTGTGCCTGTCATGGGCTGGCTGGACCTCTGAGGCAAGTGGGGCTCAGCCTGGCCTATGACTTAGCAGCTATCCCTCAGCCTCACTGGTGAGCTGGCGACATAAGGGCTAATGAGTGACCCACGCTGTGGGGAATGGGGTGTGACGAGAAACTGACCCTGTGGTGGTGAAGCAGGGAGAGCACTACTTCAATAGAGCTGGCTGCTCAGGAGAGGAGGGAAGATTCTGGAAGGAGGAACCAGGGGAGTTTTCCACTGGGAAGAACCTCAGGAAGTCAGTTTGGGGCATCCACAGGGAGCAGAACAGGCTTCTGTGAGGGAGCCCTGAGCTAGGGCTGGCAAGGATAAGGGGACAGAAGACCAGTCTGTGGTATTCGGATTCCCAGCGGTGAAAAGCCCGAGGAGCCAGTGCTCCGACCAGAGGGAGGAAAACTGAGAAGCCCAAGAAGGGCAAAGGATCTTTTGGGTGCATTAACTGGGACTTTGAGTACCCTGGAAGGGAAATGAATTGTGCGGGGGGGCTGAGCCACAAGAGTCAGAGAGTTGGGAGGAGACATCAATTGGAACTGGCCAGTGCAAGGTCAAGAAAGTAGCCAGGAACGGGGGAGTGAGAGCGGTGAAGTCCCCTGCAACTCTGGGTCCAGACATGAGTGGACACCCTAGTGATGAGGATGCGCCCTTAGAGCATCTCAACGTAAGCTGCTGAATATAGAGTATCCCATTCATTTCCGTGGGCCCCAAAGGTGGGAGTCTGACTTTAGTGGCAGGGCCCCGCTGACCGAGACACACCGGAGTGGGAAGAGATATGCTCATTAGCCATGGAAAGAGTCTGCCGTAACAGCAGAAGGAACACATGGACATGCAGGAGTAACAAGTGGGAAATGAATGAGCCCCTCCCCACAAGGGCATGTGTGGGTGTGCGACCTGGGGAATATCAGGGGCAGCTAGGGCAAGGGTGTACCCACGCGCGCATGTCTGATTACAAACCTGAGTTCATATGAATGTAAGTGTGAATGTTAGTGAATAGGAATTAGTGTATTGTGTGTTTGTAAACACCCATGCACAAGCATGCATTTGCACACACCAATCATGTGTGTGTATTTACATGTACATTCACACACTCATATATATATATATATATATATATATACATAATATGAAAGAAAATATGGATGCATAGTCGCAAACACACCACACATACATCTGGGCCCCACTGTGTAGCAAAAAGTAACATCCTTTTTGTCATACCTGCATTACCTTTGGCCTTTCCTTCTGGACGCTGTCTCTGTTATTCTCCTTGACTGGAACCAATGTGTTTTGCCAAGGCCACGGCTTTGGAGTGATATTGCGGAGTGCCGACCAGTTACCGTGCAGTGTTGCAATACAGAATGCTATTGTGTGGGCCCTGGGGAAGGAAGGGCCTCGCGGAGCTTCCAGTCGTTCAACATCCAACATCTCCACATGCCTTGTAGCTTGTAAGTTAGTTGTTTAACATACGTTCAGGGATTTCCTATCCCCAGCATTTTAGATGAGGTGCTGGGAGAAGTGAGCATGTGGGTCTGGAATAGGGTGATCAGATGTCCCTATTTTATAGGGACAGTCCCAATATTTGGGGCTTTTTCTTCTATAGGTGCCTATTACCCCCACTCACACACACCCTCTGTCCCAATTTTTCACACTTGCTGTCTAGTCACCCTAGTCTGGAATGCGCTTTCCTTTCTGCAGTCCCAGCCTCTTCCGGCAGCTGTTGAATCCATGGGTTCTGGGTGTGCACAGGACAACTTCAGAGGCCGCTGGTTTTAACACCAAGCTAGTAAAGAGTGGAATTAGTGTCTTGTCCATCTGACCCCATTCTGACATCGAACAAGAGGAACTAAGTGCACTTAGCAGGACGCCAGCTCCTGCCAACCCTAAATCAATAATAGGTGTGTCTGGCTTTTAGAGACTTAGATCCTTTCTTTTCATCTCCTTTTCTGCTATCAGCACACACTTTATTTTTTTTCTCCTAGGAAACTTTCCCACTCTACCTTCCAACTGGACCTGGGCAGCATCCCCTCTGCCAAGACTGCAGCTCGAGTAGGAGATGATAAGAAATCTTTGCCGAGCTGGGTTCCTCAGCCCAATCTCCCTGCCTGTCCCCTTGTTATTAGCACTTACGCAGCCTTCTTTATCTTCAAAGTGCCTTACGAATGATTATTTATCTTCAAAGTGCCTTACGAATATTCGTTAATCCTCTCCAAGCCCTGCGGTGGTAGGTGAGCAAGGACAGCTATCCCCATTTTACACACCTGTCAAGGTTTGTGCCTGTTTTGTGACCTCAGGGACAAAGGTGATCTCCCCGATTGCTAGCCATGAGGTGCTGTTTTCTGTTCTGGAAGGGTAGGGGTTGCTTTATTTCCAGTGCTCGGTCAGCTGGATTGTTCCTACCTCAGCTGCATGATTTCAGAGTCCCACGTGGACTGTATGCAGATTAACATGAAAAGAAGGGGAAAAAAATAAAGAACAAAACCAGGACTCTAATGCTCTTAAAGGCTTTCAATAGCTGCCACTTCAAGGGATGAACAATGCACCTTGGTGTATTTCCTCCCTCACTCCATCCCACTTCGTCCTTGTCCTCTTCAGCCATTCATACTGCTCGGCCTGATTGTTCTGAGTTTGCCTCCAGTATGGAGCCCTGAGATGTTCCACTGTCCCAGCCTTTCACAGTTCAGTTATTATCTTACTGCCTAGTAAGTGCTCCTTTAGCTGCTCCTTGCTAGGAGCCGTGGTGACGTCCAGTGGACATGATGCTGTGTGCAGTCTGTGTGGGCAGCACGTGTGGCCATGGGTAACCTCAGGAGATCCAGAGCTCAAGTTCAGGTCAACACCAGGCCTTGCTGAACTATCTTAGGAAGAATCTAAACCAGATATCTCTGCCTTACTAGAATGGGTAGCTGAGGGATGTGGTCCTTGGGCAGAAGAATCTGAACTAAGTATCTGTACTCAGTTGGAATGGGCACTAGGGATCATACTGGGGTAGAAGATCCTGAAGTCTGCATTTATATGGACACACATCTGGGACAGACTGCAGCCCCTGGGTGGAAGAGAAGAAAAGAGATTCTATTTCCATGCATGCATGGACAGGAGCCCACTCTAGGTAAGATGAGCATCTAAATCCAGTTGGAATAGGCTTTTTCGATGCCTTTCTCAGCATCCCTAGAGCAGAGAGGCAGAATCCCCGCCTTACTCAGTTACTGGAGTCAGAAGGAAGAGTGGAATGCTAAAAGCTCAACCTCCCGGCCTCTCACCTGTCCTCAAAGAGCTTGGGAAGAGAGCTGGGCAACATTTTATTGTACAAACCGTTTTTTCACCAAAAAATGCAGGTTTGGGTCGACTGAAACAATGTTAGAATTTGAGTAGCTTTGACAAATTGTTTCAGTCAAATAAAAATGTGGAAATGTCAAAATTGGTTCATTTTGGTACTTCCAAAACTGAAAGTTTTGGCTTTTCATTTCGTAAAGACCTTTTGTTTGGGGATTTCACTTGATTATTAATTTTTGCTCTCTTCAATCCGAACGAATTTTAAATCCCACCTGCAGCAAGGTCCATGAGCAAGAAACACCTCCCAGGGCAAGCCTCAGTGCCTCTCACAAGTGGTCCTTGTGCCCTGGCTGCAGGATCTGAGGCAACGGGTCTCTGGAGGGTTCTGATAGCAGACAGCTAGCGAGTTACAGCTGCCTTTGCCTGTGCATTGTGCTTATCCCTTTGGTAAACGTGAGTTCAGAGAGTGAGATTTTTGTGTGTGTGTGCTTGCATGAAATGCAAATCAATAGATGTTGTATTCACATTCTAACAAGATGTCAAGGAGAAAAGGGTAGCCTTTCATTCAGAGAGAGACAGAGACACAAACACACACAGGGAGAAGAGAGAGACAGGGAAGAGGGGACAGAAAAAAGGGAGGGGGGAAGAGAGATGGAGAGGAGCACAGGAAGTGCGGGGAGGGAGTGTAAGATATGCAGCGTGTCTCCTGGCTGCAGAGCGGCTCATCACAGGTCTGCTGGACCATGCGAGCTGTTATGACTTAAGGCGTGCAAGGTGCTGCCCAAATGCAGA
The DNA here is from genome assembly GCF_965152235.1 of Eretmochelys imbricata. Taxonomy (NCBI): domain Eukaryota; kingdom Metazoa; phylum Chordata; order Testudines; family Cheloniidae; genus Eretmochelys; species Eretmochelys imbricata. The sequence goes on along the minus strand of NC_135593.1, from coordinate 10,419,983 downwards.
GACAGACACATGGCTTTTACCCAGAGCAGCCGCAAAAGCCAAAGCCCGGGATGGAGAAGCTGAGCTACTAGGGGTGGGGCAATAGGCACACAGGGTTTACTTGCATTAGGTAGAAGGTCAGTGTGCTAAATTCCCCTTCCCTGTGACCCCCTCCACCATTCAGCTCCTATGTCTTCCCACATTGCAGTCCTTGGCGGCCGTGCAACTCCGCTCCCCAATTACAGAGCCATGCACTCCCTGGATGAATGAAGGGGACCCATAATAGTTATTTCAGGACTTGACTTATCGGCTTTGCAGGACACAGGAGAGACTGAATATCACTGACAATCTGGGAATTCAGGAAAACGATATGTCCTTAAGTTCTCCCTAGCTTGAAGCACATGGGGTTGCGGGGGTGGCCCGCATGATGGGAAACTGGAGAATACCTATGTTAGAGCCATGGACGGTGTCATAAATATAAAGGGAAGGGTAAACACCTTTAAATCCCTCCTGGCCAGAGGAAAAACCCTTTCACCTGTAAAGGATTACGAAGCTAAGATAACCTCACTGGCACCTGACCAAAATGACCAATGAGGAGACAAGATACTTTCAAAAGCTGGAGGGGGGGAAACAAAGGGTCTGGGTCTGTCTGTGTGATGCTTTTGCCGGGACCAGAGCAGGAATGCAGGTCAGAACTCCTGTAAAGAGTTAGTAAGCAATCTAGTTAGATATGTGTCAGATTCTGTTTTGTTTAAATGGCTGATAAAATAAGTTGTGCTGAATGGAATGTATATTCCTGTTTTTGGGTCTTTTTGAAACTTAAGGTTTTGCCTGGAGAGATTCTCTATGTTTTGAATCTGATTACCCTGTAAGGTATTTACCATCCTGAATTTACAGAGGTGATCCTTTTACTTTTTCTTTCTTTTAAGAATCTGATTGCTTTTTCATTGTTCTTAAGATCCAAGGGTTTGGGTCTGTGTTCACCAATGCAAATTGGTGAGGATTTTTATCAAGCCTTCTCCAGGAAAGGGGGTGTAGGACTTGGGGGTATTTTGGGGGAAAAAACGTTTACAATTTGGCTCTTTCCCTGTTCTTTGTGTAACACTTTGGTGGTGGCAGTTTTGAACCTAAGCTGGTAAGAATAAGCTTAGGGGGTTTTTCATGCAGGTCCCCACATCTGTATCCTAGAGTTCAGAGTGGGGAAGGAACCTCCACAGATGGGCACTGAGAAATCAACATTAACAATCCACAACATAACAAACATGGGTGAGGAGGAGCACCACAGGGCAAAGCCAGGGCCGGATTAACTCTCCTGTGGGCCCGGGGCTATTAGATTTTGTGGGTCCCCTTGGGTTTGGAGTGGGGGAGTGGGCTTAGGGCTGAGGCATGGGGTTGGGTTGCAGGCGAGAGAGTGGGGTGCAGGCTCCGGCCGGGACACACTTACCTCGGGCAGCTCCTGGTCAGCGGCACAGCAGGGCTAAGGATCCCTGCCTGTTCTGGCTCTGTGCTGCTCTGCTCCCCGAGGTGGCCGGCATGTCCATCCCCTAGGCAGAAGGGTCAGGCTGCTCTGTGTGGTGCATACTGCCTGTGGCGGCAGGTGCCCCAGGCGCCACCCCCGCTGCTCCCACTGGCCGCGGTACCTGGCCAATGGGAGCTGCGGAGCTGGCGCTGGGGGCTGGGGCAGCATGCAGAGATTCCCTGAATGCCCCTCACCTAGGGGCCGCAACTCCAGGCCCTGCGGGGGGAGGGCACCGAGGCTCAGGAACTGGTGAAAAAAATCACTGGGCCTCATTTGACCTGCAAGGCCCCCCTTACTCCGAGGCCCTGGGCTGCAGCCCCTAAAGCCCCTGCATTAATCCAGCCCTGGGCAAAGCGGCTGGCAGGGTAGTATCTTCCTGCTGGACCTACTCACACTATGCTAGTGTTGTGATAGGGTCCTGCTTAGATATGCTCATGAAACAACCTCCCAGCCCGGGGCATCAGTTGGACCAGACCTTCAGCCTGAAAGCCTGGGCCTCTTCCACTTAACCGAAACATATTACCTGGTAGCAGTTGTAGGCTGTTGTCCTCCATGTGGAGCGTCCGTTACAAGGGGAAAGCATACTTAGCCAGCATGTTACATGTTCCCTGTTTAGATCCCTAGTTCCTCCTCAACCATCTGATTTCACCCCATTATCATGACTTCTTAGGTGCTACCACAATGCACATGCTATAAGCTGCAGTCGTAGACCAGGACCCTATTGTGCTAGGTACTATACACACACAGAACCATTCTCTGATGCTAGGGGAGTGACACAAACTAGCAAAAGGATCAAGGCAAAGTCCTATTGCTTTGCACACAATCCACGCCCAGAACACCAAGTCTCTTATCTCTCTAAAGTGTCTGTTTTCTGTAGTCTTGTACCGATATTAATGCTTTTTGGATGTCCTTTTTTTCCCTGTAATTTTTTGCTCTGAAAGAGGGATGGGGAGGTGGAATTTCTTTTTTCTCTGAAGGCTTACGATAGTGTATTATTTACCCAAGTGACTAGACTGGTCCCACTAATAAATTTGCATTGAGGCAGCTTGAAAAGAACACCCTAAAACGCACATCTAAAAATCATGTTTAAATGCACCCAGCATACCATAATGTTTTCTTTCAGAGCTGGTGCTGCCTGTCAAATTTAAGTATGCAGTCTGGAGTCTCTTTATTTAATGTCAAAAAACCCAAACAACCCCTTCCCCACATCTCCAAGAAAAGCTCTTCTGGTGAAATACATATTTATGTCTTTTCTTTTTCCCCCCTTTTTTGAAAACAACAATTGGAGCGCCTTGCATACTGTAATGGATTTAGCTTCTTAATTTCTCAAGAGCTAGATCACAGTTGTTGTTCCCATTTTACTGATTCAGAAACTGAAGCACAGGGAGATTTAAGGGACTTGCCTGAGGCCACACAGGAAGTCTTTTGCAGAGTCGGGAATAGATTTCTAGTTTAGGGCCGTAACCGTTTTGAAGCACATTCTAGTTCTGTCTTCTGCATGTGGATTAAGGCAGAGTGCAGAGGTGTGTATGGCTGTGTGCATTAGAAATGTATTAAAATCCTTTAAAAAGTAGTTAACTGAGAAAAGAGAAAATTATTTTTATTAGATGATTAATACCTCCAGGGTTTTTCGGAGGGTGGGGGGCAGTTGGGAGGGCATAGGGTCTTTTGGAATCCATCATATAATTTTGTCCTTTACTTCCTTCTGAAAGACATCAACAAAGAAGGGCTGGAAGCACTGTTTATGATTAAGGTTGCCTGACATTTCCCATGACAAGACCCTGTTTTCAATTGCTTATAATTTTGCCATACTTTAACTGCTTGGCCTGAAGTTTTCCGTGGTGGGTGTTTGTGTCAGGCTGAATTTTTTGGGAAATTTTCAGGTGAGATGGTTTAACTGTTTCTGAGGCTATGGAAAACTGTTGTTTTGCCCATGTTTAAAAAAAAATCTTGAGACCTTTCTCTTTGAAATGCTCTAGTGTCCCCATGCTTCAAAACAGGAGCTTGAAATTTGGTTGGAGAGTGGCCTTTGCATCAGGGATGTGCCTTTGCCATTCCCTTGAAAATCTGCCCAAATCTGCCCAAATTATAAGACTTTGAATTTGCAAAATTGCAACAGTTTGCACATGCTAGCATTTAGCAGATAAAACCACCGAAGATTCCACCTTCACTGAGCATGCTCGAGTCTCTCATAGCTTCTTGTGGTGACTAGAGCATGTTCGCACTATTCACTGAGCGACTAAACACGCTCCAGCCCAGGGCCCAGCAGGACTTTCCCTGGAACAGCTGCTCCAGGTAGGGGCAGGGCACCAGAATGGAGAGCCGGGATCCTGTCTCTGATATGCTATCAGTGACACCCACCACCTCCTGCAGCTGGCACCCAGGCAGTGTGGAGGAAGACGCCATGTGATTCGAATGCAGAGGGGGCAGCAGCTGGATGCGGGGGAAGAGGAAGCCTGCTGAGACCAAGACTGGCTGGCAGTTGGATGCGGGGAGACTGGTTGGCCAAGAAGACTGTGAACCAGTAGGAAGGGCAGGTTGGTACTGATTCGGCAGGGAGGCTGAGACTGGAAGCCAGTGAGGGAAATGGGGGAGGCATTGAGATCAGATGAGGAGCTGGGGAGGGGAGACTTGGACTGAGTGGACAAGGAGCTGGGTTATGGGGGAGAGACAAATCAGATGAGGAACCAGGACTAGCTGGGCAAGCAGACTTTGGAGAAGGAGTTGGGGTGGAAGGGTGGGAACTGGGGCAGGCTGGGCAAGGAGACTGGGACTGTGTGTGGGGAGGTGGAAAACTAGCGGGACTCCAGGGGCGTGAATAGCAGTGCACACCAAAGTGCTGTGCTGTGACTCCCCTGTGTGGATGGTGTGGCTCGAACTAAAAGGTTCCTAATTTGCATTTCCATAGTCCTCTTCAAATGGGATGTCAGTAACATGAAGTAGGGACCTTTTAGTTTGTGCCTGGGAGCATCCACGTGTGACGTGACAGCACAATACTTTGATGCATCTGCTATTCACCCCCCCACACACACCCCTATCCAAACTGTGGGGCAATGTAGACATCCTGAGAGTTGGGAGAGACTGGGATTCAGACAGTGAGCCCAGAGCAGGAGAGTAGGCCTGGCTGGGCAAGGAGACTGGGACTGGAATGAGAAACCTGGGGAGTGGAGACTGGGTCTGAGAATGGGACTGGCACAAGGAGCCAGGGGCAGGGAAGAGACAGGACCACAACAAACAGCACGTGATCACGTAATTCAAGGCAGTATTGTGATGCATATGCACGGGGTGGCCAAATCGTTTCCCCTCATCTTTCCTATCTTTTTTTTTCTCCCACTTGTTTTACACCCACTTGTTGAATGTTGTTGCACAAACAACCTTACCTCTGGCACTTCCTAACATTGGAGTGCTTGGCCTTGCAATCTGAATCATGTTCGTTTTGTGGTGGTCTCCAGCCATTAGAGCAGGGCAGGGACTTAGAACCCAGGGTGGCAGAGTCTTATGTCTAGTTCCGAGGGAGAATCTTGTCAAGCGTCTAGAACAGTAGAGCCCTGCAGTGCGACTGAGATCCCCTGCATCCTGCAGGACCCGCTTCCGTAATAGCAGGAGGAGGATTCAATAGTCCTGCACAGGGCTCTATAAAGCAGTGGACTGGGAGTGAGGTCTCCTGGGGTCTATTCCCAGCTCTGCCACCAACTCATTCTCTGACTTGGGGCAATTCCCTTAACCCCTTAGTTCACTTCTCCATCTGTACAATGGGAATCCTAATGCTTATCCACCTCACAGCGAGTATTGTAAGGGTTCGTTCTCATGTTAGTACGGTGCTTTGCTATGGTGAAGTGTTATAGTGGTGGTGTTATGGGCTCCATTTGGGTCCTCCTTGCCCGATTCCTCAAACAGCCAGAGGGGGTGCATGGAGAGGAGACAGATATTCCTCCTCTCCACTGGCAGCCTGACCTCCTTCCTTAGCTCTATCTGCTGCAATCTCAGCCTTGCCAGCATGGTGCCTAACCTGGATCCATCCAGGACAGAACAATATTCTGCAATGTGAGAGTTGAGCAACTTATCCATCCATCTTGTGTCTTCTCTATGTTGATAAACCACTTGCATACGTGAGTTTGAACCTTGCCTATCTGCGGGAAGCAGGCAGCAGGGCAAGAATCTCAGCTGTCATATGTGGGGGAAGGGGTTGTTGCCTTTTTTCAAAGTGAGTTTAGTCTGGTGAAAGGTGAGGCATCGACAGCCCTGGAGACTGAAGTCTTCTGTTTGCCCATGGAAACAGTAATGCAAGATACTCTCTGTGCATTATTAATTGTTTGTATTACAATAGCAAACATCATTCTGGGATGTATTCGCAGGAGTATTGTAAGCGAGACACGAGAAGTAATTCTTCCGCTCCACTCTGCACTGATAAAGCCTCAGCTGGAGTATTGTGTCCAGTTCTTGGTGCCACATTTGGGGAAAGAGGTGGGCAAATTGGAGAAAGTCCAGAGAAAAGCAACAAAAAATTATTAAAGGTCTAGGAAACATGACCTACGAGGAAAGATTGAAAAAATTGGGTTTGTTCAGTCTGGAGAAGAGACGACTGAGAGGGGAATGATAACAGGTTTCAAGTACATAAAAGGTTGTTACAAGGAGAATGGATAGGACAAGAAGCAATGGGCTTAAATTGCAGCAAGGGTGGTTTAGATTGGACATTAGGAAAAACTTCCTAACTGTCAGGGTGGTTACGCACTGGAATAAATTGCCCAGGGAGGTTGTGGAATTTCCGTCATTGGAGGTTTTTAAGAGCAGGTTAGACCAACACCTGTCAGGGATGGTCTAGATAATACTGAGTGCAGGAGACTGGACTAGATGACCTTTCAAGGTCCCTTCCAGTCCTACGATTCTATGATTCTTTTAAAAGACGCCCAGGTGCTAAAATGCGGGGCTGCTCAATCCGCCTCCCTTGGCAGGTGGCAGAGCTGCTGGGTTATAAAGCTCTAGCTCTGGGGGCTCTCAGCATTCCGTGCCTGACCCTGAGAAGCCCCCAGGTGCGTGTACCTTGCAGTGGAAACCCTACCGTGATTGTTACGGTCGTGGCTGAAACAGAGGGTGAAGGGGAGCGAGGCGGACAGGTGGGAAGCAACAGGCATGCTCTAGATTCTAACTCATTCAGCAGCTTTGGAATGGCTGCAACAAGTTATAATCCCCAAGCAATCTAATTTGATGAACCGTTCCCCAGCCCTTTTGCATGAAGGACAGCTCAGAGCCTTGACCGAGAACTAGCCCAGGGAGCGTCGGTGGCACTGTGCGCACTCCTTTCCCCTAGTGCGGTGCTGCTGGCAGCAGATCAGTCTCCCCTGCCCTGCCATTGTGCCAGTCCCACAGAGCCCCCTCCAGGACCCAGGGGCGCAAGTGGGAGGTGTACCCAGGGGGCAGCTGGCAGCAGTGAGCTCCACAGAGTGGAACCTCCAGAAGAAGCGGGTGATTGTGTGTCACTCAGGAGGCTCGAACCAATGAGTGCCTGGTAGGAGGTCTGCTCTCCCCACTGCACAGACTAGTGCTGGTGTTTCTTCTGCTAGTTGTGTGTATGTGCAGGGAAAAATCAGAGACACTGCCTGCCTGTTCCCATCTCTCTCTCTTTCTCTCTCTCTCTCTCTCTCCAGCTCACTAACTCACTCTCCCTCCCTCTGCAAACACTGGATTTAAACCTGCTCAGAATTCAGCACAGAGGAAACAGCGGAAGCAGCAAGCCAAGCAGCCTCCAGACTCCCGCAGCTCCAAGATGTACCATCCTGCCTGTTGGATCGTCTTCACAGCCACAACCGCCCTGCTCTTCATCCCAGGTACAGCCGGCAATTGTTTTTTTTTTTTTTCCTCTCTCTGTCCGTCTAGGGGATGCATGGATCTTAGACCAGAGGGAGGGAGAACGAAACGGTATGTGCATCACACACACACACACACAGGAGTTGCTCTGCAGCAGAGTGCTTTTAGCAGCCACTGTGAGCTGGGTTCAAAGATCTATGCCTAGGCTGCTGCCTCCCAAGTGAGTGCTGAGCTGGCAGAGAGACCGGCTGCTGTCCGAACAGCGTGGGGAGAAGAGGCTCTTGCATGCGCAGGAATTAGCTGAATGGTATTTCCAGGCACAGTGATGCTCCGGAGAAGTCTCTCGGTAACACACACGCACTTTCTCTCTCTCTCCCCCCTTATTACATGCCCAGTGAATGGGGGAGCCTTTTCCTTCAAAGTTCAGTGCCCTCCATCTCCATTTCATTCCCAAAGCACCTGCTTCCCCTCTCATATTATGGGAGACTCAGCCCCCAATCCTGCATCGTCTTGTTTTCTCCTTCCCTCCCTGGGGCTCGCTTCCCCACACTGACACCCATTGCCACTGTTCCCCGGTTTGGGCAATCAGTCTGCAGCAAGAGGCACGGATGCTGCAACCGTAGCAAGCTGAGCAGGTGTAGACTTCCCTAAAGCCTTAATGCAACACTGAGAATGACGGACTGTCCTCCTTGCGACACTCGCCGGGAGCTTAGCATCAGGGCTCAGGGTGTTGGATATGCCAGTTGTAATAGGGTTTATGGTAATTTGCCTCTGGAGAGCCACTCCGGGCTGAAACTTGACAGATGAGGTCTCAGCATGGGCACCGAAACACAATCCAGCATATGCCACCCCACTGGCCATATGGGAGGGATAACACTGACAAAGAAAGGCAGGGGAATGGTACAAGCGACAGAAGTTGATGATGGTTTGTGTTTTTAGGCTGAGATCTGCCCAGCTGCCTAAGAGATTTGGACACCCAGTTCCTGTTAAAATGAATGGGAATTGGATGTCCTAATCCCATCCTGGGTCTGTAATCCAAATGTCTCTCCTTGGTCATGGCTGTGATTTACATTGGCATGGGGAAGGCGGGGGGACAGGGTAGATCTCTGTGTTTAAATAGCTTGTCAGTGTGCAATTTTATTTTTTTCACAGGGGTTGTGTGGGTGGGTGGGCAGGGAGGCAGGCTTGGGAAGTGTTAGATCTCCTACACCAAAAAAATACCTCTTGGGGCAGAATCAGTGGAGCATGAGCTATGAGGCTAATGCCACATACTGCTGGACCGGCCACAGGTCAATCAGAATAGCAGCCCCAACTTCGAGACAGAGCCCAACATCTGATACCTATTGACAGAAACCTCTGTGAAGTTTGCTCCTAAGCAGAGGACATGTTGGTCACTTCTTAGTGGGTACTGCCGTCGGGGAGGCCTTCTGCTCAAAGATGAGTCACACACTGTTCCTAGCTTGGCCAGTTCAGAGCTGTTATGCAGGATTAGTTGCCACGATGTTTTAAAAATCTTTGCCCAAGCCTGTGCCAATGTCCTAGACCAGTGGTTCTCAAACGTTTGTTCTGGTGACCCCTTCCAGATAGCAAGCCTTGGTGTGTGACCCCCCCCGCCCCCCACTGATAAATTGAAAACACCTTTTTATATATTTAACACCATTGTAAAGGCTGGCAGCAAAGCGGGGTTTGGGGTGACGACTGACTGCTCGTGACCGCCCGTGTAATAGCCTCGTGACCCCCTGAGGGATCCCGACCCCCAGTTTGAGAAAAAGAGGTGCAACTGTAACTTTGCAAAGAGAGGCTCTTAGGAGCCTGGGTGGGGCAGCGCTCGGGGCGTGTGAACTTCAAAGCTCCTCTGCATTCAAGGGGGTTTTTTCCTGGAAAACTTCTTGAACTCACGTTTTTCGAGTTTTTCGAGGGAAAGACAGGGCCCCTTTTTAGGAGTGAGGGTGGCTTGCATCTAAAAAGCTCTACTGAAGAATTGGCCGCTTTTAGAGTCCCAGAGTTGAAGGCCATAAGGGGCCATCAGATCATATAGTTCAGTGGTTCTCAAACTTTCGTATTGGTGACCCCTCTCACACTGCAAGCCTATCAGTGCGACCCCCCCCCCCCATAAATGCTGGAGGCAAAGCAGGGTTTGGGGGTGGAGGCTGACCGCTTGCAACTCCCCCACCTAATAACCCTGCAAACCCCTGAAGGGTCACGACCCCCAGTTTGGGAACCCCTCATCTAGTCTGACTTGTGTATCGCAGGCCACCAGCACCATCCGGCACCTGTATGCTAAACCCGACGGTAATGAGACCCACAGGAGACGAGACTGTTATGTGCCACAGGCGGAGATGTGAAAGTGCCCCATTTAATTGCAAATTGACAGGTGTGGAATTGCTGCGGGTGAAATGTTGGTGGGAGGTTCTGGGAATTCTCAGTGGTGAGTTGCGGGGGTCTAGTAAAGGTGCCCACCAAAGCCAGGCAGAGCTGTGCCCTGCTGTACTTGGGAATTGCAGCTCTGATGCTGTGCAGTGCTCTGAGGGTCCTGGGCCCCTGCTATCCTAATGATGGATGGGTCTGATCCAACTTTCAGGCTGTGGCATCGCTATCTGTAATGAGGAGAGCCGAAAGCCTGGGGGCCAGTACTCCAAACTTGGTTCTGGTTCTGGAGCGGAACTTTGAAGCTCTAGCCTGTCGTTTGCATTCTGATGAGATGCCAGTCTGCTCTAACTCTGACTTTCCTGTGGTCTGAACCAGACTATAGGAATTTGCCATACTGAACCAATCACTGCTCCATCACATCCAGAAACCTGCCTCCGACATTAATCGACAATGACTGATACTTCAGAAGAAGTCAAATACCCTCCCTTTAATACACCTGGCTAGCCATGTAATGCTGTGCACAGACGAAGAGTTTCCTTCCTGACCTCTGCAGTGATCAGTTAATGGCCTGAAGCATAACATTTGAAGATCTTTATTTACATAATTACAACTGATATCAATACTATCCAGCTTTTGTAAACCCAGCAACAGTATCTGGGTCACATTCTGATTTCAGCGATGCTGGAATAACTCAATTAACTTCCGTTGAGTCCCGCTAACTGGAGCCCAGCATAGCTGAGATTAGAATCCAGCCTGCCGACCTCAGGCACCTGTTCCACAGTGTTGTTTAGGAGTGTCAATTATTTGGGGAGCCTGATACCTCATGCTTTATGCATGTGAAACTCCCACGGGATATTCAGAAGCAGGTCTCGAGCTTAAACTGCTTCCCCTCGAACTTTATGCTAATCCTGCAGGGTGCCTCGTGTGAGGTGTGAGAAGAGAACTTGCTCAGAAGGTATAATTAAAGTGAAGGGAAACATCACAACTTGAAGGCTCCTGCAGAAAATAGCATTGCAAAGTTATTATTAGCCATAATGGCTTATTTGCAGGTTTTCTCTCTCTCTCACTCACTCATTCTCTCCCGTCTGTTCTTTTCTGTATCTTCTGTTTGGAAAGATGTGTTTCTCCCAGAGGGGCTCATGTCGTCTCGTTACCAATTTACTCTTGTGGAGTCTAAAGACACGAAAGGTTAATGCAATAATGAAACCTTGACCCCTCCGGTCACAAATAGCGCCTTACTCTGCAGCTTTTCATTTCTTAGTAAGACACGTTTCCATCTCGGAATAATGTCTAAGGCTAATGCTGTTGTCTCCTGGTGCCTTTAGGGAACGGGGTCGGTGGCCATAAATTGCTTTCCGAGGCAGAATCTCTCTGATGGGAAGGACAATGAAGATTTTTAACGAGCCTGGAGCTGCAAGACAGGGAGGTGGTGGGTGGGAAACTTAATTGTGAAGCCAACAGCAAGTGCTTCAAACTGCAGGGGCATCTCTGGGCACTGAGTTATGATTTGAAGTGGCAGGGGATATTGTGGGTCAGATAAAGAAATTGGGGGTGGTTTGAGGGAGGAGGGGTGAGGTATCCTGAGTTACTCTGCATGGCCCATGGTGTGATGTGGGAGCTCCATCGGTGACCAAGACGTTCTATGCATGTGTTGGAGTTTCCATTGGCATTGATATTTGCTTTATCCATAGGGACGCGTGTTCACTGCCCTTGCAGTTTGAGTTGTTCTCATGGAAGCTGGGTTAGTCACTTCTTTCCAGGCTGGGGTTTGAAGAGGAGTCCCTCCGATGGTCACCTATTGACCCTCAGGGTCAGAGGTCTTGTTAGAGGTTCAGGGCCAAGCTGTGTCCCGATGGAGAGGAGCGTATCTCTCCTGAAGTCAGTAGAATTACTCTGAACTTACCCACTAGTGTAACTGTGAATGGTGTTTCATGTACGCTGGTGTAAATCAGGAGCGACGCCACTAAAGGCAATGGTGCTACGCCGGTGTAAAACTAGAGTGAGACCGGAGTTAGGCCATTCATTGTCAGTCTTTTGTAAAGACTGCACTCAGGGACAGATCCTCAACTGGGGTAAATCTGTATAGCTCCACTGCATGCAATCCCAATAGCCAATCTGGGACAGGAGAGCTTAGAGGTGGCTGAGGCAGTGGCTACCCACTGCCGATAAAATAGGGCCACATGACAGTTTCATGCCTTGGCGTGGTTAGCCTGTAATGTCATTGCATAGCAAGGTGATGCCATCCCACATTATCACGGTGAGATGCTGCTCTGCTGCCGAGACACCTGGGAGACTCCCCTCCATTAGGCTTGTTAGAGTGTGGGATGAACCAGCGGAGCCTGGGTCTGTCCTGGGAATGAGGAGACAAGCTGAGACATGTCGAGCCCCCTCCTTCCTGACACAGAATCCAGGCAGAAGATCCAGAATCCAGCAGGGGCTCCGCAGGAACAGGCTGAGTCGACCGCCAGCTGGAGTGCTGTGCACAAGGAGTTGTTGCTGAAATAGCATGAGAATTCTGTGGTCTCTCCCCACCAGGCCACCCTGAGCTACTCTACTTTGGCTCTGGGGCTGGGGGTAGTCTGGGAATGAAAGGAGCCCGCTGGGCTAGACCAAGTGGGGAAACAGCTGCGGCTTTTTGAGAGGAGGAGACAGTTCTGTGTCCAGGAGGGCTGCTGAGCTGGGTGGGGTGAACAGAGCAATGACCGGGGGGGTTGGGGAGGAATGCTGCAAATCTCATCTTTGCCTGGGCTCCCACAGCCCAAAGGCCCAGCTCAACAAGGGAGCCCAACACAACAGCCCTATTCAAACTAGGTTCCTTATCTTCCATCTCCAACCTCAGTACTTCCATCTGTGGAGCGATGATACTTTGCCAGGGGAGTCACTGGACTGCTGGCCCCCAAGCTTCCCTGCAAAATCCCCCCTGAAACCCTAATGTCTGATCCTTGTAGGAAAGCCTGTCAGCTGAGCACTGGCTCCCTTGGTTAATGAATGGCAGGGGGTGGAATAGAAGGGCCTCTCTGGTCCTGTATTTCCTGCTGCCAAAACATGGTGCTTTGGAACTGAGCAGCTATTACTTAGCTCTCATGGCTGGCTATAAATTTTCCTTTCTTGCTTGTGTCCCTGTTTTGCTCACCAGCTCCTCATCTCTGCCCCATAATTCCCTCGCAAATACTCGGTACTGGAATGCTTTTAATCTCCAGAGTCTTCCTTGGGCAATTCATTCTGCCTCACGGCTCTTCCCTCTCCCACCTCTCAGGTAGGAAAGTGTCATCTCCATTTTGCAGGTGATTGAGGTCCACAAGGTGCAGCTCATCCCCTCCCCTGGTGACATCCATTAGCATGATCTCTGGGCAAAGAAATCTCTGCGAGGGTCCTCTCAGGGAATTCTCCATCTGCTGCTGCCACTGCCCATAAATCCATCCCAGCAGACCCCAAGGAATCCATGTAGAAGCCTGCTACCACTGCAATGGCTTACCCCCCCAGGAAGCTCCACCTTTTGCTCCGGGGATTGGCTCCTGCTTCCCTTTGCTTCCTGCCACCAGTTGAACTAGGTCGGCGACCCACCTGGTCCCTCCGCTGTTTCTGCTATGTTATCTGCAGTTGGAACACTTTAGTTCCCAAATGCCACCCAGAATCATTTAGAGTGGCTATGGCCGTGCTTCAAAGGAGGCGCTGTAGCCACCATGAGGAGAATCGCAGGGTGCATCTAAGCCCCAAAGCTCCCATTGTATTGCACTGTTCATTGTACCTGGTGGCCAGAGCCTCAGTAAATGGTTTTGAGACTGGCTTGTTGATGAGGGACTGTAGCAACCGTCGTGTTCCAGCACCCCGGGAGGTGACTCCTGCTTCAGAGCTGGGTGAAATTTTTCATGGGAAACCTTTTTTTTCCCCCCCTGAAAAATGCAGGTTCAGGCTGAACAAAATGATTTGTGAACTTCAGTGAATTGTATCGGTCAAAAAAAGAAAAAGAATGGAAATATCAAACGGGTTCATTTCAGTATTTCCTGAACAAAACATTTTGGCTTTTCATTACGGAAAAATGTTTCATTTTGGAATATCCCTCGTATTTTTTTTAAAAAAACCCACAAAACAGCTTTTCGAAATCTTCACAACTCACATGAATCCAAACATTTTTTGACTTTTCGGTTTGCAGCAAATTTGAAAACATTTTCCTTTTATGTTGGCCTGAAACATTGTTTTTAACCTGCCCTTGAACAGAATATTGAATTATTCAGACAGCCCTATCTTGCTTCTCCTGTCCCTAATGCTGTCCTTGTAAAACACCTCATGCCCCTCTTAAATGGGGCCCACATTCACCAATAACCTTTGTGTCCCTGACGCCAATCCCCTTTTTCTGTCTCGCTATCCCCCTCCTGCTCTCTAGTGTCCTGGTTAGTTTGTGCTACAGGGCCACAGAGGCCCTTCTATTCCACCCACTTCTGCCTACTGGGTAGAATCAGAGCTGCTTTCCTGTGTGTCACGGGCTGAGTACCACTTGACTGCAAAGGAAGGTTTTGCTTTAGCTCAAGTGGCTGGGGCAGGCACTGGGAGGGCGGCAGGATCAGAGTTCTCATCCTGCTGTCACCGTGGGGATGTGAGGCGCACTGACAGCCATGGTCGTGGATTTGTTACAATACTTCCCTTCCTCTCAGGGATTAATTAGTTGTTGGTGCGATGCTTTGAAGCTGCAAAGTGCTAAGGACAATTATTTTGCTTTGATTTTGTCTCCTCATTTTTCTGAGTGGGGCATTCCCCTGGGTGGCCCATTTCACTTCCGCCGCCCAGGAGCTGTTTTCTGCACCCAAGGCGCCGTTCTGGATGTGATTGAGTCTGCAATGGCAGCCTGCATGCTACAATCCCCCTCCACGCTGTGCCAGCATGCCAGCCCACAGGCCCTTCTTGTGGCCGGGCTCCTGCCAGCTCAGCCCAGCCGCCCCAGAGCTGAGGATGCTTGACAAGATTTAGCAAGTCATACAAACAGGCTTGAGCATGGGACTGAAGAACGGACACGGACGCCCGCCTTCCTGGCTGCCTATCATGAGACATAGACGTCAGCACCTCCCAATGCCAGTCAGCATCCTCCGGGCGGCTGGGAATGCCACAGTTGACACACAAGAATTGTGCGGGTCTGTGTTGCATTCACAGCCTGGCTGAGAATGCCTGATCACATCACACAGCACAGCACCAGCTGGTGCTCCTTGGCCTGACTCACTGAAGACCTCTTAGATTTGCGCTTGTGGGCAGGTAAGCAGAGCCCAGGGATCTGAAAGCAAGAGGCCTCCGCCCAGAGAGGCTGTCCTTCCCATCTGCCTTTCACAGGGATCAGGGAGGTCAGCCAGATTTAGCTCGGAGCCTGGTGTGTCCTGGAGTCAATTGTTTCCCTCCAGGGAGGGCGGGTCCTTTGTGCAGGCACCAGTGCATTCTGTAATTTCAGTCTCTGCAGAGAGGAGTTTGGATTTGATTCTGATGCACAAAACTGTGGGAAAGTGCCCAGGAAAGGGAAAAGAGTCACAGACACACAGGAATACTTTAAAGGATGGGTCCGAGCCAGCCCTACACTCCCCCAGCAGCGGTGGCTCCTATTCCATGACTGCGGGACTGGGCTTGGTTCCTCACTCTGGATCTTTGACCTGACACCTGAGGTTGCAACACCGTGAGGTTGCCCCTACGTCGTGATGGAGGGACAGCCAGGCCAGATTAGAGTGAGTCGCATTGCAGCGTGGTGCATGGGGTCACAGTGCACTGTTGCTAAGCCCACAGCGGGGAGCTGGGCCCAGCACCATGGGACAGGAGCTGCCGCTGCTAGGTGAGTGTGTGGCAGGCTTGCTCTCCAGCCCCATTTGAAATGCGCCGCACATATGGCTAAAGGCTGCTGGGATGAGGAAGGTAGCGGCAGTCATCCCCTGCCCCTCTATTAGGGTGTTTGCACACCCAACTACGACCTTGGATTACACAATGTGTAGCATAGGGTCTGTTCCTCAGACTGCTAGCTAGCGGGCCAAGGGGAACGGGGTCCTTGTCCAGCAGCCAGGAATCCCTTCTGCGATGCTAGCTGCTATCTTTGAAGGCCTGTCTCTTCTGTTTCTACAACTTGATGGACACCACACACCTTTTACAGACTCACCTGCATGCTCTGCATGCTCTTTTCCAATACTGCTGATCCATCACGGCTCAATAGGGGCGGCTGACTGCAAGCATTTCCTGCTTGGGTGCACTGATTTCTTATTTGGATTATCATAGTGCTTAGAAGCTGCAGCCGTGGACCCAGACCCCATTGTTCTAGGAGCTGTATGAACACAGAACAAAAAGACAGACCCTGCCCCAGAGAGCTTACAGTTGAAGCATAAGACAAGACAACAGAGGGATACAGCCAGACCAAGGAGGAAACAATGAGACCATAATGGTCAGTATGATAGGTTGTGGTCTAGAATGGTTTGCTTTGGTGTGTCTTGCGTACTGAGAATTCTTCTGCTTGAGTTACCCCTGTGACACTGAAATTTTAAGCTGGAAGTGTTTTTAGTGACTCTTGTTAGAGAAGAACAGTTTTAACCCTTCAGATCCCCACACTCTCCTATCCCAGACCCAGCGCTGCCAAATATCCTTGACAATAAAGAGGCCTTTCAGATTATACCCAGCAGAGAAGGTGCTTAGGAAGGACGGTCTTGTGCTTATGGCAATGGATCAGTTCTAAGGAGAGCCAGGTTCTTTTACCAGCTCTGCCACAGGTGCCCTGTATGATCTTGGGCACGTCATTTAATCTGTCAGTGCCTCAGTCGCACCGCTGGGATAACCACACTTCTCTACTGCGGGGGTGCTGGGACGATGCATTCATCAGTACGTGTCAGGCACTCCGATGTGATGGTGATGGGGGCAGTGGAAGTAGAGAGGTAGGTAGATGGGGTTTTCTCTGAGAAATGACCCCCTTTGTTGCACCTCTGCTTTGCCTGGGGTCACTGGACAGGACTCAACTGGGCTTTTATCCTTCAGGGTTATTTATCATTATTACCAAACCCATCCGGTGCTGGAGATCATGTGTTTTGGAACGAGGGTGGTGTGTGGCCACTGCCAGCCCTTGCCCTATGCTCTCAGAGAAACACTGGCCCTGTGTACAGCTGGGACACAAACCAGTGAGAGTCCATCCTTACTCGGGGTGCCTGCCTTTGAAATGTGGCATAGAAATAGGAAGCTGGCATTGACTGGGTGAACAATGCCTCTCTCCTTCCCAGGGATGCCCCCTTTCCTCCCCCACATACAGACACTCCCCACTGCAGAGAACCGAGCTGCAAAATCTTTCTCAGGATGGTGCTATGGAGCGTGGAGTCGCCTAGGGAATGGAGTGATGTCAGGTCCCTGAAATGGGCTCCCCTCACTCTATCAATCCCTTACTGCTGCAGCTGGGCCCCGTCTACCCCAGCTGAGGATCTGGCCCCGGGATGCTTTTCGCCAGCAGTGTCAGAGACAGGAGTTCAAGCTCTGCCTCTGGAGAGTGGTTTTGCTGCCTGTTACTTGGCCTGTCACTCATCTCCAGAGGGGGGGTGGCGCACCAGACTGATGGGGAGCTGCTGATCCCTGAGCCTGGGAATAAATACCTGGAGTGCATTCGTTCCGCTTTAGTGTCATTTCAATATGAGTGAGAGGGACTTAAAGGGATTTTCTATGCTGTCCGAAAGGCTGGGGCTAGTAGTGGATAAGGCACTGCAGACACCAATCCTTCATCGCTCAGGAGCTGTAGGGAAGAAGTTTTAGCTGGTCCCAGCCGGGGACCTAGTGCTTAGACCAGCATAACGTAACTGACGCTCTTTGGCTGAGGCATGGGGCCAAGCATAGACGGAGGCTGTAATTCCAACACTGGGTGATTTCTCCCTGCTGGATATGTGATCGATCTCCAGTATGGGGGAGGTTTGAGTTTGCCTTTGAAAAGCCGATCTCAAATCTTTGGTTTCAGAGTAACAGCCGTGTTAGTCTGTATTCGCAAAAAGAAAAGGAGTACTTGTGGCACCTTAGAGACTAACCAATTTATTTGAGCATAAGCTTTCGTGAGCTACAGCTCACTTCATCAGATGCATACTGTGGAAACTGTAGGAGACATTATATACACAGAGACCATGAAACAATACCTCCTCACACCCCACTCTCCTGCTGGTAATAGCTTATCTAAAGTGATCACTCTCCTTACAATGTGTATGATAATCAAGTTGGGCCATTTCCAGCACAAATCCAGGTTTTTTCACCCCCCCCCCTTTTTTTCCAAAAACCACACACACAAACTCACTCTCCTGCTGGTAATAGCTTATCCAAAGTGACCATTATCCTTACAATGTGTATGAAAATCAAGGTGGGCCATTTCCAACACAAATCCAGGTTTTCTCACTCCCCCCCCAAAACACACACACACAAACTCACTCTCCTGCTGGTAATAGCTTATCCAAAGTGACCACTCTCCTTACAATGTGCATGATAATCAAGGTGGGCCATTTCCAGCACAAATCCAGGTTTTCTCACTCCCCACCCCCATACACACACAAACTCACTCTCCTGCTGGTTTTTGGAAAAAAAAAGGGGGGGGGTGAGAAAACCTGGATTTGTGCTGGAAATGGCCCACCTTGATTATCATACACATTGTAAAGAGAGTGGTCACTTTGGATGGGCTATTACCAGCAGGAGAGTGAGTTTGTGTGTGTGTGTGGGGGGGGGGGCGGGGGCGGGGGCGGAGGGTGAGAAAACCTGGATTTGTGCTGGAAATGGCCCACCTTGATTATCATACACATTGTAAAGAGAGTGGTCACTTTGGATGGGCTATTACCAGCAGGAGAGTGAGTTTGTGTGGGGGGGGGGGGGGTGAGAAAACCTGGATTTGTGCTGGAAATGGCCCAACTTGATTATCATACACATTGTAAGGAGAGTGATCACTATAGATAAGCTATTACCAGCAGGAGAGTGGGGTGGGAGGAGGTATTGTTTCATGGTCTCTGTGTATATAATGTCTTCTGCAGTTTCCACAGTATGCATCCGATGAAGTGAGCTGTAGCTCACAAAAGCTTATGCTCAAATAAATTGGTTAGTCTCTAAGGTGCCACAAGTACTCCTTTTCTTTTTTCAAATTTTTGGAGCCAGCCCTGTGCTGCATTTCTGTTGAGCTTGGGGAAGCTAAGGTTCTGAGCCAGCATCATGTGAAACACAGTGGCCTAAATTTTCAGAAGTGACAAATAATTTTCAGTGCCTTCATTTTTGGGGACCCCAACCTGAGATACCTTTCAAAGGCCCTGGCTTCCTCTTTCTGGAAATTAGGCCGCTTTAAGGTGTGGTAAGCCACGCACCCACAGTCACTAGTTATTTTGGGGAAAAAAAGTCAGCCAGTGTTTTTGTGTGATCTCAAACTCACCCCAGGCAAAATTCTCCATCTGAGCATCACTTCAAGCTTTTGGGATAGTTTGAATCAGAGTTGGGCAAAAGTTGGGAGAAAAAAGTTATGACTCCTTAGCATTTTTAAACAGATTCTCGCAGACTCCATGCCCCTGGTGTGATCACTAGGTGCAAATGCCTCCGTGGATAAATTTTGCTGGTGTGAATCCTTCACCAACTCAGAAGGGGAGATTTTTCAGTGGCATGAAGGGCAGCTTCCCTGGGGACTGAGCACCTTAACTTCTCTGGGTTTGCCTACTTGCTTCCAGGAGATTTCAAGCTGGACATATTTTATCCTCCAATATGCAATTTGAAATCTGTGCCGTGCTTGGTTTATGACGCAAGTCCTCCAATCAGGACACGGGAGTGGTGCTACGGGACTGCTGTGACTCACCCTGTGTGCATTTGCAATGGCCTGCAGATTGAGAATTGTGAATAATTTTAAACACACAGCTCTGAAGGGCCAGACACACATGCACGCGCCTATGGCACAGTCCCCATTGGTACCAGTGGGAGTTCATGCAAAACTGAGAGGGGTAAGATTTGCTGAGTAAAATGATACCTTCTGAATGGATTGCCCAGAGCTAGTTAATCCTTGAGATGAAAGAGTCATCTTGTCTGCTGATGTAAAATAGGCCTAGCTTTGCTAAAGTCAATGGAGGCTAAACAAACTTACTGAGTAGAAAATTTGGTTCAGAATAGGTGGGTGGGATGAGTGTGCGCGGTGTGAACCCCAAAACACAGGAAGTGCTGAGTTTCGCATAAGTTTCGCACTGAACACATGCACATGCAAATTGCTCTGTGCCGAGTAGGTTTGGCAGCGATGGAGCATTCATCCTCCTTTCTTTTGACTCGATCTTGAGGCCTTTACTCAGTATTTAGTCCGTCTCTGCTCAGTCAGAGCTGCTCCTGAAGCCACAGTTCCTCTAACGAAATCCCTTAGGGACTGAAGACAAATCAAGGAGGTTTCCTGTGGGCATGCAACTCCCTTTGAGATCATCTTGCAGGTGCAGTGGCTTTCTTCACCAAGCCCTCCAGCTATACCGGAGCAGCCTGTTGCTTTGTCAGCCCTTCTGAGCAGCCTGGTAATTCTCTGCACTCCGTTCCTGCCACCTATCTTTCACCCCATCAGGCTGAGCTCTCCTGTTAGCCGTTCTTTACCATCAGCAAGTGCAGAGGGGGAAAGAACTCAGCCCTCATGCTTTTCCTTTTCATTCAAACTGAAAAATAACAACAGCTCTTCTGCAACCTCCTTCCTCCTAGTCATCTCTCTCTCTCTCACTCTCTAATGAAGGCATGATAGCGATAATTACCAGTGTATCAACGGCACATACAAAAGGGTCTTTGACACTTACAGCTCAGTGGGCGGGTTTTTCAGGGAACTCCTTTTTTGTTTCAGACTCAGGGAGGAAAAGTTTTTTTCTTGCCTGTTTCTTAAAAGAGCCCGGGCTGGCGTATCACCCCGTGAGGGAGTGCTACCAAGCAAGATGCCCCAAGCAGCAAGAGAGAGAGTAAGAGAGAGAGCTTGATGTGGCATGGGAGATGTGTTCTGCCACGGCTTGGTGATGTAACCTGTCCACTGAGCAGACAGGAGTTATGCTATGGATGCCACTACCTGCATTTGTGAGGCGCAGTTTAAAATAAGATGTGCAGGATTCTAACTGGCCACATGGGGCCTTATTACAGCATCTGTTGTGGGGCAGGGCTGGCAGCTGGGTGGCTTGGTGGTGCGTGTTTCAGGTTCACGGTGGAAGGTTTTCACTCTTATGGGCTGGGAAGTTGTAGCAACTGGGAAGGCTGAATCAGGAAGTGTTCAAGTTCATCCTCTGAAGGGCCGGGTGGCAGCATGGTGACAGCAGACGAGGGAGCTCATAGGTGCTCCCTTGCGAGGCTTGCAGATAGCTGGGCGGCCCAAAGTCGTCTGTTGGCAGGCCTTGACTGTACCCATCTCATAGATCTGGTCCAATGTGTGATGTGTCTCTGGGGAATAAGTGACCCATGTGGGCCAATGTTTCAAGCCAAGCACCTCAGGAGGGCACCAGTGTCCAGTGTTTGGCTGACTAAGCAGGCCCCTGAGGGCCAACATGAGTGGCAAGGAGCAGCCCTTCTTTGAAAGCTGGGCTCATTCTCTGTGAAACCTGCTTGATTCCACTCATCCGGAGCATGTGTGATGGAAACTGGGAGTGGTGGGGGGGAATAAAATCAAAGGCGTTACCGTTCGCTTTGCTTTCCTGTGAATTCTGTACTCATGGAAAGTGCTGGACTGACCGACCGGGAGACTGAAGTCATGTGTGTGTCCACAGAGCAGCTCTAGGTCCATCAGACACAGTGCACACACCCCACCCACACTCTGTCCTGAAACAGAGGGAAACTCTCCAAAGGCAAGATGGAGGGAGTTTGACTTCCCTGGCACATCCAGTCCAGCTCTTCAGTTTCTGCTTACTCCTCGTGTAGTGGTCGCAGCCAGGCACTCGGAGCATGTCACCTGCTATCCCTGTCACAAGAGGGGTGTGAAGCAATTCCTCTGAGCACAAGGCAGTCCATTTGGCACCTGTATCACGCTCTGTTCCTCTTAGCCTAATGCTTCGGACGAGGGACTGTAGCTAATGGGGTTTGATTAGCACTTCCCCTGCATTGGCACTGTTAACCCACTGCGGCAGGAGAACCCCCTTGAGTGACTTTCCTTAGTTCATGGGCAGAGCCTGTTTCACTCTGCAGCTCTGAAACAGCTTGCAGGCAGAGGAGAGGGGGGTTAGGTGATCTTTATAAGAGTGATTGATTGATTCATTCCCTCCCAGGGGGACTGTTCCAAGAAACCTCTGGGTTCTTCTCTAAGCCGTGCTGTTTCTCAAAAATTGCCATTACAGGTTGTATAGTTAAAGCAGGGCTGGTAGTTTAGATTACAAAAAGGATTTGGGAGTTAGGACTTCTGGGGCAAGCTGTGTGAAATGTTAGCAATGAAGCCTAAAGCCTCCTGAAATTTGTCTGGTATCTACTTTCCTTGTCCCAGACTCGAAATTCAGGTCCAGTTGCTTGAAAGGTTTGTTTAAGGTTTACTGAGCTCAGCAAGACTTTTGAGTGAACCTGGGGCCACTTTTGAATCTGGATCAAAACCATGTGAAATCCAGTTTTGCCAAATGTTGATGTGAAAACGGCTGAGTTTTGCTGTGAAGTTTTAAGTGCATCATGACTGCAAGGTGCAAGGCAGGATTCAGAGGGCTGTGGATCCAGCAAACTGAAATGGAAGGGGATGTTTGTATACATTGCACACACTGTAACACAAAACGTACCACTGTAGCCGTAGGTTCTAGTCCAGACTCTGCCACTCATCTGTGTGATTTTAAGCATGTTAAGCACCTCAGGTTACCCATCTGCAAAACGGGGACAAAGTTACCTACCTTGGAGAAGTTTTGCGAAGCCTAATTTAATGAAGCTTAATTAAATGATGTTCGTAAAGTGCTCAGATTATTTTAGAAGAAATTCTTGGCGAGGGTGGACCCAGGTTTGAAGGGCTTGTGGGCCTAGATAAGAAAAAATCTCATAAAGGAGTAAAAGTGAACTCGCACTCTGTTCTGAAAATATGGAGCTCCTGGGAACTTTTTGATGGACTGTTTTTAGCTGACAAATGCTGATGATTCATCAAAACCAAAACTGTTCAGGAAACAGGATCGGTTTTGACATATCTTCCCACTTGAAAAATGTGTGGGAGAAAAAGGTTTGGAAATGGTCAAAATATCCCAATTTGATATTTTCAAACTCGAAAGTTTTTTGAGTTGAAGCCATTTTTTATTTTGAATTTTTTAGTAAATTTAAGGTGTTTAAAAAAGAGAAAAATCCAAGGTCAAAATCAAAAAGAAATGTTTTGACTGACACAAACCAATTTTTTTTTTCAAATTTGTGAAAATTGTTGAAATTTCAGCTTTTTTGCTCCAGTTCAGGATGGGAACATTTTTCAACATCTCAGAACATTTTGCAGTACAGGAAAACCGTTTCCCACCCAACTCCAGTAAAAATGTACCCATCAGAGTCTGTTAGTACCTAAAACAATACATGCATCATGTTGACCAGCATCAACATTAGGAAACCTAAAGTCTTAAAATCAGCTAATTGTCATACTTCTCCCTCCCCCAGTGATCCTCTGTGGACATAAACTGGAGAAAAAAGATGAGTTTCACACCTGCCCCTGCAGGTTAACAGGCTGGCTCTGAGACACACAAACACTGAGAACACCCCACCATGTGTCCCTGCACTCTCCATATCTAGGGAGTGTTCAAAATAACTTCTCAGGTCAACTCAACTGTGGCAGCAGTTTGGAAGGGAGAAGGTGGGTCTCTTAGCCAGCACCCAAACCACATTTAGGGCTTTATGGATTAGCGTCAGTCTTTTTGATCTGAGCCTAGAAGTGATGTATGCAGTGTAGTTGTAGCCGTGTTGATCGCAGGACATTAGAGAGACCAGGTGGGTGAGGTAATACCTTCCCTGAAGAAGAGCTCTCTGTGGCTTGGAAGCTCATGTCTCTCCCCAAGAGGAGTGGCCCAATAAAAGATATTTTGTCTCCCTGGGAGCGATGGGAAGCCAAGGCCGCCTTTGGAGAACTGGTCGCTCACAAAGCATATTGGAAACAAGAACTAGATCTTGGTGCTCGCTGTGGAAGGCAATTCTGCTTGAGTGGCTCAGAATTGATGGGGGTGATGGATTAGTGACGCATAGTTTCAGTTCTTGGCTTAGGTCACAAATGAGAGTGAGTTTGTAGGTTCTCTGCCTATACCTTGCTGGTCCACATCACAAGAGCACCCCACGGTTTGATGCCTGTCTCTGCTCAAGAGAGGCGTGGGACTGAGATCACAGAAGGTGCTTCAGGTTAGAATACCGGAGCATTGGCAAAGCTTTATAGGGAGTCTAGGCCTGCCATAGCAGGGTGGAGGGATAGGTGTCTGGTGTGTTGATGAGCTACCATGGGATCCTAGGACCAGATAACAGATTTCTCTGGATCCGAGTGGAAGTGCGTTGGCAGAGCAAAGTGGGAAACCTATCGAAGGGCAGGATTTGGGAGTGTGGCAGAGGGGGGGCATTGCTACAGGTCTTGGTTTAGGTTAATTGCACATGGGGAAAACTTGGACGAATCCTGGTGCTCTGCCTGGATCACTCCATGGCTACTAATTCCTCACTCTCACGAGCACCAAATTGACATTGTGCTTCTGCAGTGAGTGGCGGTCTCACTTGCTTGTCCGCCATTCATTGCTGCAAAGTCAAGGCATGGTGAAGGCTTTCATACAGTGGAAGGCCTTGTACTCTGATCCTACTCCACATTTTAGGATGCCTGCCGTAGGAGTGTCCACCCCTCTCTCCGAAACTCCTGATCGTTGACCTGCAATGACCTGTAACTACAGTGCATTTTTTCTTTACCCCCCTTCTGCCTCCCCCTGCTCACCCCTGTCCCCACCCGAGTTAAACCAGGCCAGCAATCGAAGGCAGCCTGGATGTTTCTTTGGAAACAAATCAGCCATAGCAGCAAAACCCCACTCAGCCCAGTGAGAAAGCAGGAGCTGGCTCAGCTTCCAGCCTCGCTCGCTGCAGAGCTCAAGCAAAGAGAAAAGCCACTGACATTTCCAATGGGAATATTGCCCAAGCACGTTTCTCCTCTGTGTGTGTGTGTGTTCCTTGCAAAGTATACAAGGGGAGGTTTGGGCTTCTGAGTCGGAGACCTGAGTAGAAGTGGGGTTTGGGAGGGATGATGGGGTATTTTCTCCCCCCCTTTTCCAAAACATATACAATCCTTGAGAAAAACATTCTTCTGTTGTCTGCCTGCCAGCCTATTCCCTCTTCTCTCCTGACTGTTTACTTCTGGCTTTTGTTTCCCATACTTGTTGCTATGCATGCAGCGTGTGGAAGGAGCTCCAGCGAATATAGGCCACACTTTGATTGTTCAGCAAGCTGGAAAATGATGATTATAATATTTGACAGACGGGAAGTGTGCACAGGGCGAGGGGAAATCTCTGTGCTTTCAGATCCGCTTTGTCAGAAACAGGATCTTGCAAGGGCCTTCTGTGGATTTCTCCCTCCCCGAAGGAAGTAGTGTTTGCAGGGTTGCAGAGCAAGAATGGGTTAAAAGAAGAAAAAAAAAAGTCTTCTCTTCTGGGAACAAAGATAGCGCTTTCTTCCATGTTGCTCTGCGATCCTTGTCACGTCACATAAGCTAAGCAGTGCCTGGCTGGGTCAGTAATTGGATGGGAGACCTCACAGGGACCCCTAGAGTGGTTGCCGTTAAAGTCCCTGCTTGCCAGAAAACTGCACACATGGTTATTTCCTCTGCTAACCCTGCGGCACCTGTTGGCAAGTGCTGATTCTCTACTGTTGCTCAGGGACTGAATGGAATAGAACTGGCGTACAGGGAATCAGGAGGTGGCGTTGGTACATCAGTAGGCCGTGCTTTTCTCTGAACTTTAAGATGGGACCAAGCTGCATCGTTTCAAGCAGGCACGCTTTCCAAAGTAGCGGGGAGGGGAGTATGGATCTGACGTTTTGGATGGGGCCTATCTGCAGTCTCTCAGCATGATTTTAGGGCATGTTATGCTGCTGAAGATATTGCTGCTGGGTTATAAAATTAAAGTCCTAATCCACCCGTGGCCATTAAAGACCCTGTGGTAATTTTGTCACGTCTAGGAACATTAATCCCAGTGCCCTGGGGAAATCCCGGTTTACATAGGTGCCCCAGTCTCCTTGCTTTCTCCCTTTCGTTTCTGTTGGGTACAATATTCTTCACTCTCTGTGCTAATCTGTCGGGCCATGTTGCTGTGGCCTACCACCGTGTTGCACTCCAGAGGCAGCTGCTTTGCTGTGACTGGTGAAGTGATCATTTTTGGTAAATTGCCTGAAATGTCATGAGACTTCATGGAGCCCTTTGAGATCACTTCATCCCGACTTTTAGGGGCTCTGTGCACTCCCAACTCTAGCTGATGTCAATGGGAGCTCTGGGTCCCCAGCACCTCAGATTGATCCCCTAGATGTCTCAAGTCAGGAACACTAGGTCTGTGGCTATTTCTGAAAATGTGGGGTCCAGTGACCGGCCTGAGGTCACAAATCCAAGGCTAGAACCTAGGACTCCCAGCCCCACACTCTAAAACCAAGCCACATAACGTTTCTAAACCACCCCTGCTATTACTGTCTCCCCTTGTCCGCCTCTTTAGACTCAGACTGTAGCTCTTATCCCTGTCTTGGACGCACCTGGTCCCTGCTGGCTATTCCCATTTATTTATTTTATTTTAATGGCTTTGGCTAATTTCCACTTTATTTTTGTATTTATTTGAATGTGATCACTTCTAATGAGGGTAATGACATTTAGTCTCCATGGCGGCATATTTTAATTTGGTCATTGAAATGTCAACGTGAGCCAGCAATTTAGTATCTGCCTACCACAAAAGGCATGCCAGACAATAGGCTTCTCTCCCCGCCATTCCATCTCTCTTGTTATCTCCCAGCTCACAGGGTCGGGCTGTGCCATGTGGCGTCCCCCCTCCAGGCGAGCGGGGACCCGGTTCGGCAGTAAAACATTGCAAGGATAAAAGGCGAGGGCAGTCAGAAATGGAACCTTTTGAACGCGTGAGCATGGCACAATTCATCAGATGTCAGAACCTCTAAGCAGAGTTAGGCTTTGATAGGCAGGGAAATCTGTCAAGTAGGTCATTCTTCTCCTCGTGGCATTTTATATCTGTCTTTGCCCATCCATCCACCTAGACCCTCTCCTTTCTATCAGCATAATGGCAATCATTTACATTTGATATAGCATCTTTCATCCCCCAAGCCCTGCATGAAGCACAGACCGGATCCTGCTTACCCTAACTCGAGGATGGCACCTGGGCAAATCACATAAGGGAAAAGGGAACAGGATGTCACCCTTGATGGCGACGCAAGAATTGCTTAGGCACTGAAATGCAGTTGGAACAACCCCCGGTATGGTCATTGTTAGAGTCTGAACTGGGGAACCTTTAGCACTAAAAAAACACGGGGCTCTCCCATTTGAGTTGAAGGAACAACTAACTCCATTATCTGGCAGCAGTAGTAGGCTTACGTGGAGGCGGCGCACACGGTGCCGGGGGGTTGCACAGTCATTTCCAGCAAGGGAAGGTGACAGCCAGCCATAGAGCCAGCCCCTTGTAAGATGGTACGGGAAGGGGAGACAAGGCATCCAGGCCAACCCAAACTGTGATGGGCCGTGCAGAGCAGAAAGTAGGTTTCAGCCTGATATTGAGAGATGCAGAGCACCTGCAGCTGCCAATGACTCTGAGCCCTAGATGATCAGGCCATTTTATTTAAGGTCTCACTGAAAAGGATGAAACCTTCTTTATATGAGCGAGGGCTCGATTCATCTTCTGAACCCCGTTAGCCAGTCATGTTGATTTGATCTGTACCTCTGGGGATTAATGTGATGGTTCAGGTTTTCAAGCGTCTGAGCAAAATAGCTTGCATGTCACTGCGTGGTACCTAGGTGATCGATTCATGCCTGAGAGACAAGAAGGGCTGGATTGACCTTGTTTGGATCTGAACCCATTGAACCAAGGAATCTGGGTATTTCAAACCTGTTGTTCAGAGCATTCTGTTCCCTTTTTGATATGAGCACAGCACTGTCTGGGATTTTACTGCATTGTAAATGAGGAGAGGAAGTATCTGGTATCTTCAGCCCTTTATAAACAGACTAAGTTCTTAGCCTGATTACTTACTGATTAGCATTGCCTCTTCCAAAGCACAGTTAGCAACATGGATGAATTAAGGTTTATTTGGTTAACTGGGAGTTAGTTCATTATCTAGAGAGATGCTCAGAGGAAAGGCCTCGTGAAAGGCTAAAGAATTATTCAAGTTTTGCCCCAAGTCCTGAGTTTGCCAGGAATGAAACTGGAGCCTCCATGGGCAATTGGGCCCATGGTTTCTGTGTTAACTCACAGGCAGCAATGCTATTCTCATTGCGGTTGGAAGGGCCTGACACGGCACATCAAAATAATGTAATGCTTCCTGCTCTGGGCTCACCAGTGTCTCTGCTGTGGCCTCGCCACCCCATCCTGCCTGGGTTCAAGGCTAAAAGACAACTCTCTCGCCTTACGAGTCCTGCTGGGGGGAGACAATTCCACCAGGTTGGACGCCCGCTGCGAACTGCTGCCACGTCTGCAGCATGGCCAAGTCTTCGCTGGAGCCTGGAGAGTCATTTGGGCTTGGCTCTGTGGACCTGTGTGCTCTGCACCTCTCAAAGTCAGCCCCTTAGTGGCTCTCTCTGGCTGGGACTTGCACCAGATTCCTGGAAGATTCAGGTCTGATCTCCTTGAGTCAAACCCTGGGGGGCGGACGGAGCAGAAATTCGTAAATGTGCTCTTCAGCTCAACCCTTCAGCTCGAAATGGAAATGCTCTTTCCAATTAAACTAAGAGGAAGCATTTGTCGTGGTAATGCCAGCTGTGCTTCCTCTTTGTCAGCTGTACTATCCACTGGCTGCTTAGAGGCTGCTAGTCAATTCCTTCGCCAGCCTTTCTCTGTAGTGGGGATACTTTATCTTTATAAAGTAGCAATAAGTGGACAGTATAATATATTTCACTTTTAATAAGGTGTTGCCAGTCGCACACACTCCACAGAGCAATTAGTGTCAAAAGCAGCTAAGCAATGGAGGGGAGCTGTAATTCGACTGTTTACCAAGTTAGAGGATTTATGGGCAGTCGGTGGAGGGAGCTGCGGCGGCCGATTGGCTGGAGATAGAGGAGATGCTGTCTACTGGCTTCAAAGCCATAGAGCTCTGGAGGACACACAGTAGCTCTTCAGCAGAAGGGAGGGACAGCCAGTTGGTTCCTATTGCCGTTCCTCTGTCTCAGGTGGGGCAGGTTACGGGGGAGAAGCCTCAGAATATGGAATCAATAGGGACAGATGAGCCTGCTCAGATAGAACGTCTGGCGGCCTGAACCCTTGTCTAGAACTCAAGCCACATCCACGCCATTTTCGTACTGAGGTTTGCAAAAGGTGGGAGGCAGGATATGCCTTGAGGCTGTTCTGGTGCGGTCTCCAGCAGGAGTAGACGTGAGACACTGGGCTTTGGTGCTGCTTAGGTACTGAACTGAGAGGTGTGTGTGTGTGTGCAACCCTGGATAGACATGGCATGGGAGAACTTGTACTCTGTAGAATTGCAGGCAGATAGTCCAGATCAGACTTCTGTGAACTCATCTGGTCTGTCAAATCTTTTGAGGATCCGCATCCCCTTTCTACAAGTGATGATGTGAATGACAGAAATAGAGGAACTGCCCAGCTGATCAGACCAGGGCACCACGTAGGCCAGCATTCTGTCTCTGACCATGCGCCGTACCAGCTGCTTCAGAGAAGGACAATTGTGGGTAAAGTGGTCCTTAAAGGGGATCATTCCTAGCCCCAGACTACTGAAGCAGGGGGTGTTATAGCCCTTATCTTTTTTTAACTCTTCTAATATAGCTGTGGGTGTTTGCATTAGCCATCTCAATGCTAATTTTTTTTTGATCCTGCTAAGCTCTTGGACTCTATCTTGTGGCAGGGGGTTCCACAGGATAAAATTACGCATGCCTTAAAAACAGTATTTCCTTTTGTCAGTTTTCAGTTTGTCGCCTTTCCTTCTCATTGGACATCCCTTTGTTCTTGTATTGTGAGAGGACGTATATGAGTGCCTGATTCATCTCCTCTGTACCATCCATTGTCTTGAATATCTCTCTCATGTCCCCTTTCTCAGGTAAGCAGCCCTAATCTTTCCAGCATCTTCTTGTGCTTTCCATGCCTTCAGTCGTGTTAATTGTTTATCTCTGGACCCCATCTGTTTCTGATATTTCTTCCCCCCCACCCCCCGGCACACACACCAGATAATGTGTCCAGTGCTAAACATAGTCATTCAGGTGAGAGCATCCCATTGATTTAGAGCATAACCTCGGTAATATCATCTATCTCATTCCCTATGCAGCTGAACATTGTGTTTTCATTGTCTCACATTGAGCAGAGGACTGCATCAAGCTGTCCCTGGGTGACATGCAGGTCTTTTGCCTGAGTGCTTCCAGTTAACTGAGAAGCCAGAAGGATGGATTTTCCCTTGGGTCTCTTCTGCCATCACAGCTTCATGCTCTCTAGCAGGGATGAGCTGGAGGGAAGACGCTCGTAACGAAGGCTGTCCATCTGTGGAACACTCTGCCACAGGAAATTAGGATGAACTAATGTCCTGCCTCTTTGCAATGAAAAACTCATCTGTTTGTGCTAAACTTCTTTCAGCACAGGTGGTCTTTCATACCACAACAAAACAGCCAAGCAAGGAACCTTCTAAACTGGCAACCTCAGAGGAAATTAACCAAGACCACACTGAAGCTTTAAGGACTACCATATACATGGCCTTGGCCCTATAGTGTTTGGTCTGTTGTTAATATGTAGGTACACAGAAAACAGAGTCACTTATGATTGAGGGACAAAGCTATTGCAGGGCTGGGAGAAGATTTCTTTATGGACCTTCTTCTTGTGGTTTGCTCAGATAACAGAAAAGTTTCTGCATTTGACAATGGTCCTGGGCTATTTTCAGCGAGCATAGTAGGAATGGTGTGAGCTAACTCCAATCTGAGTCAGATCCAGTGTGAGGAGTTGAATTCTCCAGTTAGAAATGAATTCCCTTTCTGCAGTCTCAGTTCAGATTCATTGGCCAAGCCCTTCTCCTAATCACATTTTGAAATGCCAAGTCGATTTGGTCACTTGGGGAATGAGTGTAGAGGTTCAAGTTTGCAGCCTCTTAAAAAACATGGACGTATCCCAGTGCACTAGCGAAAGGTTTCAGATTCCCAGCCTCCACTCACAGTCAGATCCATACAGTTCCACTGTTTCTATAAAAAGAAAAGGAGGACTTGTGGTACCTTAGAGTCTAACCAATTTATTTGAGCATAAGCTTTCGTGAGCTACAGCTCACTTCATTGGATGCTGTAGCTCACGAAAGCTTATGCTCAAACAAATTGCTTAGTCTCTAAGGTGCCACAAGTACTCCTTTTCTTTTTGCGAATACAGACTAACACGGCTGCTACTCTGAAACTGTTTCTGTAATTCACATTCACTCTCCCATTCTCCGAGTGCACCGGGATCCATGCATTAGGGCAGTGGTTCCAGGAGTTGCTCTCCCAGTCTCCAGGTGCAGTAGGGACAAACATCGGCCCCCTTCTGCTGACTTCCAGATTTGCAGCCTTCACCTTTGGTTATAGAGTGAATCTGAGCAATACACTGGTGACCAGTGCAAGTTTCTTCTAAGTCTCCCTCCTGTCTCCCTTCCCACCTGCTGTTTCTCAGTTCAATGAAGTTCCAGTTACTTGGTTTGTTCTCCGAATTGGAAACCTTCCATTTTCACACCTCTGTAATTGGTGCTATCTGTTGAGAGAAACTCTGTAACTCCAGCCTGCCAGGGTCAGGGGGAGCAGAATTGAATTAAAAGGACTAGAAATTGGTTTGAGGTAGACAGAGGGCTGCTGAGAGAGCTGTGCAGTTTCTCTCCTCCAGGCTCCTGATGAGCAGAGACGAGAGTGGCTTCCCAGCGCAGCCTGCAGGGGTCTGACATCAGCTCACCCACGCCTTAATCTTCACACTGAGGTAGGGCACCTTTCAATTGGAAATGAAGAAATGAAGCCCAGTGCCTGGTCCTTTTATCTGGTCAGCAGGGTGGAACTCAGCCCCTCCGGTCCCTTGGCTGGGATGCCTGTGACTGTCACTGAAATGACCTTGCAGTGATTAAATACAGAAGGAAACGATGCTTTTAATAAAAACTGAAGCAATGATACAAGCTGATGGGGAGCTGGAGGTTTAAAGTGATGGATGATAATCCCACCCGTAACTCATGCCAGTGTGGGGGGAAAATCCAAACCCTATTGGACTAAATTGAGGACGAGCATGTCAGTCTATGGATTAATTCCTTGGTTCTGATCCTGCTGAGTTAAGATGGCGTAAATCTGGAATAACTTCAGCAAAACCATTGGATCTGCAGTTGCTGATCTTCCACTTGTTTTACACTGGGATAACTCCACTGACTTCACTAGAATAACACCTGGTTTACAGTGGTTTAAAAGAGATCAGAATCCGGCCTGCTGTTTGTTTCCACTGGGGAAAATAAGAGCAGAGTTTGGCCCAATTTACTGTATGGGTTTGAACATTTTCTCCTAGTCATTGTGTGGTTTTAAAAGTCCTGGGTTTGTGGCCCCCCAAATCCCTGTCATCTGTCCTGGCACAGGGCAGAACTTTGACATGAAGGTTGTCTTTAAAATACATCCTTTGTGTAACTGCAGGGTGAGGACCTGGGCTATTAAATGCAGAGGCTGGTACCTGCTGAGCTCTAGCAACAAACAGTTCTTCTTCCCCCACCAGGAGTGCTACAATGTATTTGCAACTTATTAGTAGTGCTGAATCTACAAGGCAAGCAGCCTTTGAGGGCACTGGGTTTGGGCCCCCTCACTATATAGTCTGAGCAGCAGCAGTCTCATGGGAGGAGGCAGAGGGGAATTCATCCTCCATGCTGGTTGGGTGCAGGTCACCAGTGGTGAATTTGTGTTGCAGCCAGGCTCAACGGGGTGGCCTGGACTTGTTCTATCCCCCATGAGTTCTCTCCATGCTGAACCTCCACCTGGCACTGTCCAGCCCCCTTCCTCCTCCTCCACAAAGCAGCATCTGCTCCGCAGAGTTCAGCATTCACGAACGCGGCTGCAGTCTGCACAGCACTGTGCCCTCCCGTGTGGTTTGGAAACGCTGCAGCCGCCTCAGTTCCCCGCATAGCCTCTCGTAATTTATACAAGTACAAGCTGATGTTCCCTTTTAAATTGACACAGGCAGAGAATGGAGTCTGGGAAGACCTCTGACCCCGGAGCCCTGGTCCATGAAAATTACAGGCGCTGTACAGTGCGTTTCCTCTTGATGTACTTGCAGTGGGGAGATGCTGGTTAATTTACTAGGACTCAGAGGTGACCTGGGTTTAATAAAGAGGATTAATGGATTTGAGCTAAAGGTCTCGGCTGTTTCAAGCTGATAGCCTTCTCCTTCCAAGACAGTACAGCAGACACCAGCTCAGCCTCTTCAAGGGAATGGCTCTGGCAGCTCGCTTAATGGGGCATGCTTCTTTTTAAAGGAAAAACTTCTTGCTGGTTAGTTGGCTAAGCGGGACACGGACATGCTCCACGCACACCCCCTGCTCCCCCAGCATATGTGTACACACGCTCCATACATGTATGCATAATACTCACATCCGTGTGTTCATCCATCCATATGTGACAGCTCCCATCTTGGCTAACAGACTGGGGACTGAACCAGGGACCTCCAGAGCTAAATACATGAAGCTGCTACAGCTTTTGCTAAAGTTTTCTCGCTGGGATTGTCGCCGATTCCTGCACAGAGGGGGACCCGTAACACATGAGTGGGTTACACATGCACAGTCGTGTACACACCCATACTCCACAAACAAGTGTGCACATATACACTCCTGCGAACATAGGTGTGCTCCTCAGCTGCACATACACGCACATGCCCACACCCTCAGCCCCATGAACCTGCATACAGCTACCAGTACTAACGGTAAACACTGAATCCTAGTTGGGCCCCAAACATCATAATTAAAACCTGCTCGAGATTTCATATGCTAAAAACCTTAGCCGTGTTTGAACTGGGGCTTTGGTTGCCTCCAGGACAAGAATAGAACAACTGTGAAATTCACCTGTGGGTTTGAATCCCTACCCAACTCCACGAAGTCAAGGCCATATAGGGTTGGGATTGTACTTTGGCTCACTGATCTTACCCCGGTGAAATCAGGAGCTTTGCGACTGACTGCAGTGGGCACAGAATCTGGTGCATAGCAAGAGGAGTCGGACATCAAATTAGGATCCAAATCTGGGTTCGGATTCTGAACCTATTCTTTCCTTCACACGCATTGTGGGGTGTTTTTCTTTTGCTCTGAAGTTTTGGTTTAGACCCTTCTTTACAACCCCTCATAACGCCCAATGCTGTATCTTTAG
Source organism: Eretmochelys imbricata (assembly GCF_965152235.1). Taxonomy (NCBI): domain Eukaryota; kingdom Metazoa; phylum Chordata; order Testudines; family Cheloniidae; genus Eretmochelys; species Eretmochelys imbricata. The sequence continues at coordinate 10,385,904 of NC_135593.1, read as the reverse complement.
ATAGAATAAATACAGTGATGTTGCCGAGCTCTGTGACACCTCTCGTCTTACTGCAATATTGATTTTACTGTGACAAACTGCACCACATTCCCCCGCTTTCCAATGTAAGATTGTGGTGAGATACATGTCTTGCAACAAGATAAATGTCAGTTTATATGCCTGTAGCTGTAGGCAGGACTTACCCTCAGTTTACAAGTGGGGAAACTGAGGCACAGAGCCGCTTAGTGACTTAAGGCAATAATACAAGTCATTTGCAGTGCTGGAAATGAAACTCAAGTCCTATCTCCCAGGCCCTTCCTCGATCATATTCTCCTTTCTAAACCACCCACCTATACATGGTGTATTGTCTTTATTTTCAAATGAAGAACTCTGCCCCCAATCACCGACTTCCATGCAAAATGATAACATCCAGAAAGCCTTCAAAGCTCTCTGCATAGATTTCTACACCTATACCTGTACAGCACCTAAGCACCACCGGGCCTCAACTTAGTCAAGGTCTCTAGACACTCCCACGAAACGGACAAGAATAAATTCCCTGAAGAGAAGGGGCAGTATTCCAGCAAGTGGGATGATTGGTAGGGAGTCCCAGGTGGATTCTTTAGAGGGAGGGCCATGTGTGTGGGAGGGGGTGGCAAATGAAGGGAGGTTTGCAGCTTGAGGAGGTGCTTATTATGGGTGTGTTGGAACGGGCAGCGAGGGAGGGATTTGGAGTTTTCTTGGGACAAGGGTGGGATTAATGGGAGAGCATGATCTGGAAGGGGTTTTGGGGTGCTTGAGAGCATGGCAGGGTTAACAGCTGTGAGGAGGGCAGATGGGGTGTCTGTGTCTGGAATGAGTATCTCTGCAGATAAGCACAGTTTACCCAAGGGCATGTTCTAACTCATCAGTTTCTAAGGGTTAATGACAGCCGTGTGAGAATGGTCCCAAAGGGCTGTCAAAACTCGTAACCTACGTGATAACCCATCAGTGACTCTGAAGGGGAAAAGTCAGAGTTACTGCTGCTGTTCTCCCACCTCCCCTGCTTGTTGTCTCTTAATGTCCCTATCACTCAGTGAGCTGTGAATTCCCTGTGCTATCCCAGCTCCTGGCCCCGCAGTCTCTGGTGAGATTCCCATAAGTAAGTGGAGTACTTTGTGCAGGAGCTCTGCGGGATCCTGCCACTTTCCTTGCCAGAAGAACATGCGTGCGATCGATGCAATCAGCTTACCCTTCAGGTCCTTTTTGGGTTGGACGGGAGAGACGTTCTGACTTGAAAGCCTTTTATTGAGTAGAGGAGGTGCAATGAAATTACAGGCTGTAGCTTTTATCAGTCCCTGGCTTCTGGCTTTCCTTTCGTCTCATCCAACAGCCTAACATTCCAAGACGTTAGTCTCTTAAAACCCCATTTTCCCTCACTCCAGATGCACTATGAGTCTCCTCTGTTCCTAGTCATCCGTCCCTGGGTAGCCATACATAGAGATGATCACACACCGGCCTCAAGATCCAAACTTCTCTGAACTCTGGAAAAATCTGGCCTGTCACATTGCAGCTGTGACCCGTCTCCAAGCTTGTATTTATATTCCCAGACCAGCTGGTGATCTCCCTTATCCACAGATCTCCCTTGCACAGAAGCAAGCCCAACTGAGTTAGAGCAGTGTAAAACTGAGTATGATGTCAGTCAGGCCCATTTGTGCTTTCATCCCAAAGGGTCCCAGGGCTCTTTAGGACAGGAAGTGAATGGAGTAAATGTATTATGACGATATTAAGTACAGGATCCTGAATATACGATTCAGCAAATGCTCTTAATTCTGATGGTCTGAACTCTTAAATAATGGATTATAATGTGCTCTTAGAATGCCATTTAAAATGGAAAGTGTAGGGGGAATTTGTAGGGGAACAGATAGAGCTGTTGGGGCTGTGCGAAATTCACAATTTTAGCTACCTGGAACTTCCAGTGAAAACCTTGGGGGGTTTTGCCCGACTTTGCACCCTGTTGGATTTTGCTTTATGTGCAAAATGTGAATTGTCAGGGGAAAGCCATTTTTACATAAACCCTGTGAAATTTTCCAGCCATTTTGGCTTGGAAATTGGCCATCTTTTGCTTGGAAAAATGTGCGACCCTTAGTAACAATTTTCCTCTGTAGATGGGCCCATTTTCAAGCTTGTGTCAAAATGCAAAAAACCATTCTGCATTCTACCTCGGTCAGCTTCTGATAACGAGCAAGCCTGGAACTTGGCCATGGTATCACGGCAAACACTCCTGCTTCTGCAAATAATCCTTCATGACCAAGATGTTAGTTTCATCTCTCAAGTGAAGGATGAGACTTCCCGCTTAGGCCCATGTTGAGGCACTGAGCCATGAGCAGCACGCCTGAGGCACTTGTGTGGTCTCCCAGCCAAGTTTTTGGCTAAGCCTGTTCCTGTTTAGCTTCTGTGACCTGAGACGATAGTGTGGCCATAGGCCATGTGCCTCCTTGATTCTCCTGGCGCACTAGAGACTAAATATGGCTAATGGGTAAGTGGCAGAGTTGGGCCACCACAATCCAAGGGGATGAATTTGGCTCTGTGCCTCTCACTCTGCTCAGCTCAGGAGCTGCTGCTGAGCAGCGTGGACTCGCCCAGCTTGGGGAGACAGAGAGAGACTTGGTGGGTCAAAAGTTGCCCTGAGTCACAATAGCTGCCTGGATCTGAGAGCAGAAATTGGCCCCCACATTCACCTTGCCTGTCCTCGGTAAGAGGTTAGCTTATTCCTCCGTAAGCACATACACATTATGCTGATGGTGATTATTTAACATTTATATTGCGGTAGTAGCTGGTGGCCTCAATCAGACTGGGCCCCCCTTGTGCTAGGCACCGTACAGACCCATCCCTTTACAACCATCAGTACCACTAATAGAAGCTACCCATGGGTACGTCAACAGGAAACTAAGCCTTTTACAGTAAGATCTGGCAAATGAGTTACGCTGTAATAGAGAAGTTGTAGCCAGGTGCTTCAATACATTCATCACGTGATGCCGTCCGTCTGCCGTTATCTGTAGTTTATACCATATATTGCCATGTATTATTTAATTCAGTAAGGGATTAGAAATACAGTTACGTTTAAGATGATAGGCAGGTGGAGTGGTGTCCATGTCTGTAGTGTTCACTGGGTTTATGCCAATAGTAACAACAAATAGAACAGAGGAGCTGTAACAACAAATGGAGCAGATCAGATCAGACAAGCATTCCATCTAGTCCCCTGTCTGGTCTCTAGCACTGAAGACACTGAGCGTGGGGACCAGTGGGGAGTTCCTCTGCAACCTTTTAAGTAATCTGATCATTAACTTACCCGGTATAACTACAGATGGGAGCAGAAGCTGTAAAATTAGTCACTTCTTTTTAAAATCCAGTTGCTATGCTTTTCTCCCTGCAGCTTTGTTCTGTGCTTTGGTACAAATGCATAAGAATAATAATGTTCACTGGTGCTTTTTCATCCATACGTCTTCAAGCACGTTAGAAAGGTGGGTCAGTATCATTATGTTGCCATCATATACATGTTTATTGAGAATAATTGTGATTCCTACCATTTTACAGATGGGGAAACTGAGGCACAGAGCAGCTAGGGGACTTGTCCCAGATCACACAGTGTGTCTATGGTGGAGTTGGGAATAGAACTCTGGCTTCCTGTTCCCTTTCATATTTCCTGCCCCACTCTGCCTTTGCTGAAACAAAGCTGATGATGTTGATTTAATACATCTCTGCTAGTAGACAGCGAGGCCGTTTTCTTATTTAAGGTCAGTATGGCCCGTGGCACAATCTTACTTTTATTTCAATGCATTTTGAAAGATTTGGGGGTCTTCTTCACAGGAAATGTAATGGGGGACCAGGCACTGCTGCAATATTTGGCATTTGTGTACTCTGTTAAACTGTGAAATATAAGAAATATATGAAAACTCTATTCTGCATCCCAATGGGTAGCAAACAGGAGAAGTGGGGATGAAGGGGAAACTCTAACTCTGTAAGATACATATCTCTCCTATTATCTCCTCCTTCTATTATCTCTAGTTGATTGGACTAGAACCTCAATGCTCTAAAAAATGTTCCCCCATCACACATCCTATCCCGTTTCCTCCCGCCCCAATCCCTTAAGTAGATTTACCACCACCACCACCAATAAAGGCAAACAAAAATTAGATCTATAATTATCATTACTAATTCCACTTAATTAGTCACAAGCCAGCAGCCAAATTGGCTTTCTCATAATCATCAGATAAGCAGTAAGCACATCTCATAGATTATAATTAACACTACTTAATTAAAATCTAATATACATACACCCTTTCCTCAAAATATGCCTAATTGGGTTCACAAGAGAGGCAGTCTAAAGCCCCCTTTTCCTGTCACCTTCTGCAAAGTTCTTGAAGTTTCCCTTTTTAGTTGTGTGTTGCTGTGATAAGTGAAGGGATCGCACATTGGCATCTGGCTAAGCTGCTAATCTACAGGCTACAAATCACTCTCATGTGCATCTGTACGGGGGAAGGAGTGGCAACACCATTTCATTTCGTTTTGTTTCATTTCGTTCCCCCGCTCTGCACCACCTACAGAACATGGAAAGCTAAAATATTTTAATTGGGACGAAGAGGCAAGAATCAGGCCAGGACCTGAGGGCGTTTGTTGTCAGGGTTTTGTTAGGGCCTGTCTCTGGATTCATGTGTGTGGCCTTGAAGTTGAGTTCCACCCGTGTAGCGAAGAGAGCTGCAGATGGTGCCTTGTGAGGTGCAGTGGTACCACTGGGAAAGCTTGGCTGGGAGCAGGTTTTCTGTCCTCTCTGCTTTTCAGACTCGTGCTACGATAGGGTTGCCAACTTTCTAATGTCTGAAAACAGAGCGCGACAGCAGGAGCACTGGAATCTTCCCCCGCTCCGCCTCATGCCTTGAGGCCCCACCCCCTGCTCTGCCTCTTCCCTCGAGGCCCTGCCCCCCGCTGGCGGCTCCCCCCTTCCTCATTGCTCCAGCCTCTTCATCCTCCCCCCACACACCCAAGCTGGGCTCCCTCTGCCCCAGGACTGGAGCGGGAGCTAGAGTCTCTTTCAAGAGTGTTGCTGGACGATTTTGATCCTTGATACTTTCATCTCCTGCAGTGGGAATTAAGATCCAGCTGTACAACGTAACTTGGGCTTTGGGCAAGCTGCTCCTTCACCTTTGAGCTCGTGATGGTTTCTTTGAGAGGTTCAGGTTGGAACCAGCCAAGCAACGTGCATTCACCTCTGATGAATTTCCATTGGCTGCACTCTGAGACCATACATTTAATGCAGGTTTGCCACAGAACTGTGAAACAGGCCCCAGATTTGCTAAAGACTCAGCTCAGGTTCGCTTGAAAGGCTCAGAAACCTCAGAACTTTTTCACCAGCGTGACCTGAATAATAAGTGCTCAACAAAACCCTAGACCCAGGAGGGGCAAGTCTGTGTGACTCCTGGTTTCCACTGCAGACATCTCTGGTCCTAACCCAAGTTTGGTAGGGCCCCTGATACTGCAGGCCTTCCCTATCCAGAAGAGCACTTATGCCCGTTGTCTTCCGAGGGATTTAAGCATGTGCTTAAAGTGCTTTACTGAATGGAGAAGTGGGGGATTGATTATGGCATATGCTTAAATGCTTTTCTGAACTGGGGCCGCAGGAAGCATCGTCTACCCCCTTTCCATAGCGCACACATTCTCTCTGCCTCTTTAATTCCCCCGCGCTAGAAAAGAAGCTTCTTCATGAGGGACAAACTCCTGCAAGATCCTGTTCTGATCTGACTAGTTTTTATTATTGCCGTTGCTCCAGCGGTGACCTCTACATAATCCCCCATCTTCACCAGGCTTAGCAATAATAGAGTGGCTTGAATAAATTATGTTTTCAAAGGCGAGGGCTGGATTTTTGGTGCTGAGCTCTGGAAATTGATGTCTCTCTTATTTCCTTTACCAAACAGCGACGGAGAGGTCTGCTGCGCTATCAGCATTACCGCTTGCCTAACTAGCACTGCCCACTCCCAGAGGAGGGCTCCAGCCTTGGTGAAAAGCTCCAGTTCATATCTCTTCCCCTTCCCTGCTGCGGAGTCGAGATAGCACTGTCTCCAACCGGTGATTAGTGACATTAGCAGCCTCCTGGCAGTTCAAGCTGCTGCAGATGTGGAGGTGTGCATCATTTTATATAGGAGGAAGAGGAGAGAGATGCGTAGAGAAGGGGGGAGAGAGGCAGATAAGAGAGAGAGAAAATACTGTTTCCCCTACAGTCACAACATCCAAAACAAAAGATGCTGAATGGTTTTGCTGGCAAACTCGATCAGTCTTTGGGGGCACCTCCATTCTTCCTCTTCGCCTCTTCCCTTTCCCTCTCTGTCGGTGTGTCTCTCCCTTTCACTATTCCTGCAGTATAGACATATGGGAATTCATTAAGATCAGATCCTCAGCGGGTGTAAAGTGGCATGTGCATCCAGTGCAGTCAGTGAAGTTATCCTGACTTGCACAAGCTGAGATTCTATATATTTTTGCTGTTGTCTCTAGTCCATGACAAATTTAGCTAATACAGCTTTCTCTAAAGGATCTTTCCCTCTTTCTTTCACCAAAGGTCCTCCTTCGTCCTATGCCCCTGGCTGGCTATAACATAGAATCATAGAAGATTAGGGTTGGACAAGACCTCAGGAGGCCATGTAGTCCAACCCCCTGCTCAAAGCAGGACCAACACCAACTAAATCATCCCAGCCAGGGCTTTGTCATGCTAGGCCTTAAAAACCTCTAAAGATGGAGATTCCACCACCTCCCTAGGTAACATATTCCAGTGCTTCACCACCCTTCTAGTGAAATTGTTTTTCCTAGTATCCAACCTAGACCTTCCGCACTGCAACTTGAGACCATTGTTCCTTGTTCTGTCATCTACCACCACTGAGAACAGCTTAGCTCCATCCTCTTTGGCACCCCCCTTCAGGTAGTTGAAGGCTGCTATCAAATCCCCCTTTGCTCTTTTCTTCTGCAGACTAAATAAGCACAGTTCCCTCAGCATCTTCGCATAAGTCATGTGCCCCAGCCTCCTAATCATTTTTGTTGCCCTCTGCTCGACTCTCTCCAATTTGTCCACATCCTTACTGTAGTGGGGGGCCCAAAACTGGATGCAATACTGCAGATGTGGCATCACCAGTGCCTAATAGAGGAGAATAATCACTTCCCTTGATCTGCTGGCAATGCCCCTGCTTATACATCCCAAAATGCCATTGGCCTTCTTGGCAACAAGGGCACACTGTTAACTCATATCCAGTTTCTTGTCCACTGTAATCCCCAGGTCCTTTTCTGCAGAACTGCTGCTTAGCCAGTCGGTCCCCAGCCTGTAGCGGTGCATGGGATTCTTCCGTCCTAAGTGCAGGACTGTGCACTTGTCCTTGTTGAACCTCATCAGATTTCTTTTAGCCCAATCCTCCAATTTGTCTAGGTCACTCTGGACCCTATCCCTATCCTCCAGTGTCTCTACCTCTCCCCCCAACTTAGTGTCATAAGTGAACTTGCTGAGGGTGCAATCCATCCCATCATCCAGATCATTAATGAAGATGTGGAACAAAACCAGCCACAGGACCGACCCCTGGGGCACACCTCTTGATACCGGCTGCCAACTAGACATCAAGCTGTTGATCACTACCCATTGTGCCCAATGATCTAGTCACCTTTCTATCCACCTTATAGTCCATTCAGCCAATCCATACTTCTTTAACTTGCTGGCAAGAATACTGTGGGAGACTGTGCCAAAAGCTTTGCTAAAGTCAAGGTATATCATGTCCACCACTTTCCCCATATCCACAGAGCCAGTTATCTCATCATAGAAGGCAATCAGGTTGGTCAGGCATGACTTGTCCTTGTTGAATCCATGTTGACTGTTCCTGATCACCTTCCTCTCCTCCAAGTGCTTCAAAATGGATTCCTTGAGGACCTGCTCCATGATTTTTCCAGGGACTGAGGTGAGGCTGACCGGTGTGAAGTTCCCCAGATCCTTCTTCCCCTTTTAAAAAGATGGGCACAATATTTCAAACATGCCCATCTTTGCGTCCTCATGCCTGGCCTGTGCTATGAGAAATGGCTACTTCTCATGCACTGACCCCCATGTCACCCCAGGGAGTTGAAGTGTTCAAATCACTGTCAGGCAACACTTGGTGTTTGTTGGCCAACATGGTGTCAAACCTTCCTCCGCTGCAGGCGGGCTCCAGGGGCAGACCACCTGGAAGGACGGATGGTATCTGATGGTTGCTGCCTGCTCGTGCCCATCTGTAACGATGGTGGGCCAAGGGGAAATCCAGAGCAGTCACACAGGATTATGGGGCACTATGGGATGGCAGGGAAGGCAGGAGCTAGGAAGAGCTCAGGGTTCAGGAAGTGAACTAAGGAGTGGCCTGGTGCCCTAAAGAATAGGCAGTAGCAGCAACAGACTCCACTGTGTTCAACTCAGCATGGGTGCAAGCAGCTAATCCAGACTGGAAAGATCAGCCGGTCAGGCTGAAAGCAGCAAGCAATGACACTAGAGCATGAAGTGTGTGTGTGTGCGTGTGCGTGGGGGGGAGTGAGCAACAGTTGCAGTGTTGTGTGTGGATTGACGTGGCAGGACGGCACTGTCTCGTGCACTGTGCAAGTAATGGCAGCTAAGGTTAACGTGTCCTGTCCACGGACACAGCCACCTCCTTTCCTCCTGCAAAGCAGGCCAGCTGGTCTCCCAGGAGGAGCCCTCCTGTGTCTGGGAGATCCATGGCCATGGTGAGGAGGTAGTTGTTTAATGCAGAGAAAGTAATGTTGTAAAGTGCTTGAGGGATACCTTGAAGTGGTGGCTTAGGGCAGGTGACTGCTTAACAAAGATGGGCTTTTACCCAGGTTTCACTGTTGGATGGCCAGGTGACCTGCTGAAGAAGCAAATGGTTCTGAAAAGGAAAATGGGCCTGCATGTGACTCCTCTGCCATCTCTGACCTGACCCCATGAGTCGTTGCCTTCCAGGGCTCCAGAAGGGTCACTAAAAGTTCACTCAGCCCCCAATTGCTGAATGACTAAGAAGATGACTCAGTGAGTCAAGCATTAATTGTCCGTTGTCCTACCCCCAGGGTCTCTGATATACAGCATGTGGCATCCGACCTTCTGGCAATAATTATACCACGTTTCAGGTAGCAAGTGTACAGGGAACACTTCCAATGAACACAGTGCTATCAAAGCTTTGCAAGTCTTCGGCTTCTTGAGAAACGTGGAAACTCCTGATGCTGCTGACTATTAATTAGATCTTTTGCCTGGTGGGTTTTGCTGAGTGAATAGCTAACTGGTAAGTTTATTCAGTCTGGTGGATTTGCCAAATGTGATTTCTGTCTGAGAGATGCTGCTTAGCTGTTGTCGACTTTGATAGAGGAAACCTCACCTCGCCTTCCGCTCAGCTGGGAGGACCTTGTAACCACCAGGCTCCCGGTTGTGAGTTTCTGAGTGGCTGAGTGCCCATGGCTCCAGATGAAGCCAATGAGAGCTGCAGGTACTCAGCCCTTCTGTAAATCTGCCCTGCTCTTGTACCTGAGTCCTGCCAGCAGATGCAGGATTCCGTCGATTGGACAAGTCCCCACCCCCACCCCACAACAGCTGGTGGACCCAGGTAGGGTGACCAGATGTCCTGATTTTATAGGGACAATCCCAATATTTGTGGCTTTTTCTTATATAGGTGTCAATTACCCCCCACCCCGTCCCGATTTTTCACACTTGCTGTCTGGTCACCCTAGACCCAGTACAGTGTTCAGAACAGTGCTGCTGCTGTTGACCCGTTCTTGGGGGCCATGTTTTCATTTCTGGTGCCTCCGTTGAGGCTGCAAAACTGGAGTGTCGTCTCATATCTGCCTATGTAAAATCCTGGTGAGCCAACCTAATTGCACAACAGCGTGTGCGCGGTGTCCTGATTGGCATGTGCGGCTCTGAGATTTGTGAGTACAATTTAGTGCAAAGTTGGACCCATCAGGATATTATTGCCACTGTTGCCTTACCATCATCCGCCACTTATGGATCGAATGTAAACCTCCTCCTCCAGGCCTCTTGTTCTCCTGTGGGGTGTTTCTCCAAAGTCAATGACACAGTTCCCTAGGTTGTGTCTGTGCATGGGAGAAGTAGTGGAACCCTTGCCCAAGGTGAACTATGACAGCTCAGAGGTTCAAGAGCTGGCGAGTTGTTCTGAGTCCGTAGCAGCATGGCTGTTTGTAATAGGATGTGAGCCGTCCCCCAAAGAACTCTAAAGCAGCAGCAGAAAGGAAAGGCTTGGCACGTGTTCTGGTGTTGTGGGAGGATTTGGGGATTAGGGCTGTGTAATTGTATGTAGTGCATGACAAAACAAAATAAGTGGCGGAAAGAACTCGGTCGCATTAAGAATTCAAAACAGACACTGGGCTTTTTTACTTTTAAAAAGAAAGAAAGAAAGAAAGAAAGAAAGAAAGAAAGAAAGAAAGACATGTAAATTGACTGGAGACCAAAGGATAAAATTGCCTCCTCTCCTCTCTGAAGTCCCCGCTCCGTGCGTGTCCCTTAGACTTCTGTTTCAAGAGTCCCAATGAGTTCTCCTCTTTCAGTGAGTATTGGGGACAGAGAAAAAGGTATGTGAGTGACTTCAGAAACAGCCCTGGCTGCTTTAGTGTAGATCCTGTGTGCCTGATTCTGCTCTCTCTTAAACTGGCTCTTAAGCGCAGTTCACGCCAGTGGCATTGTTGCTGATTTGCTGAGTTACTCTTATGTGATGGATCAGAATGTGACCCTACAAGCGAGATCCTCAGTGGAACTCAGCCCATTGTCAGCAGCTGTGGGTCTGTCCCTATAACTTCAACTCTGCCCCAATAGGCAGGTTTTTCCTCCCCTCAATTTTTTCCCCCCAGAGATTTCTGCCTCCCTCTGCCACCATATGACAAGTGTGGCCAATGCCTCACCAAGGACAGAAAACAAATGGACTCCAGCAATGACCAGGAACGGCCCTGCTCTGCTCCCAGGAGGTGTGTAAAACTCCCCTTCAATTGGATCTGTAGGTACTCAACATTTCTGAAAATCATGTATACTTAGGTGCCAAACGTTGGATTTAAAAGCTAGCTTTAGGCACCTAGGTTTGGAAACTTTGGCCTAAATATTTTTGTTGTTTGCCAGCTGGCAAGCTGGACGAAGCATGAGTCTGAAGAAGCGATGGGAATAGAACCCCCGGCACCTTGGTTGCCAGCCCTGATGCCCAATCCTTTCTCTAACTACTCTGCTATGCTACTTTCCTGTTCAGTTAGTCCTTATTGCCTTGCGGTTGTGTATTTTAACCCTGATTACATGTGTGACTTTGCAAGGCAGCTGTATGCTTTTCTATTGGGATTCTTGCCATCACAAGGCTTCCCTAGATTAAGTAAATCGTTTCACATTTGTATAATGAAGTCTTAATAGACTCGTTAGTTCAGTCTTCGTGCTTGGTCCCAAGGGAGTGGTGGCCAATAATAATGAAGAATTGCTGCAAAGAAATCCTGTAGATTCTGAAAGTCAGGCAATGGGAACTTTGCTTCTGGGTGATGGTGGATCCTCCACTCCAGGGGTTTCATAAATCTGCAGCTAAAGTCTCCCACTGTGGCTTTGGTTTAGAGGTGAGAGCACCAGCTCATTGCTTTGCCGTTGGGAAGTCCCCTTGTCAATGGGCAGCTTTCTCCTATGTGAGGTGTTGAACTGACCCATCTGGTTATGAAGATGGGCCTCTGGACTTCTATGTCATTTGTACTGTATGCCATGCTGGTTGTGTCTGTGTGTCCCCATCATCTGCAATTGGGGTTCTTGTCACCTCCTAGTCCAAACCTACAGGAGAGAGATCACAGCATTGATATTGGCCTGATCCAAATACTCCTGAACTTGCAGAGGCATCCAAAATCCAGACCAGGATCTCTATTATAGTTCAAACTAACGTCTTGGATCTGACCACCATGCTGCTCCCCAAACTTTGGGGTATCTCAGAAGGTTCTGAGGGTTGTTTCAGATAAGCACCGAAGTGAACTAGCTCTCTTGGGACTGCAGAATTGATTTGGCCATCTGACAAGAACAGGGCTTCTGGCATTTCTAGCTCCTCCCTCTTCCAGTTGGGTAGGAAATACAAGAACCGATATTGTTGATATTGATATTGTTGATTTTTTTTTTTTTTTGCCACTTCTTCTACCTGGTCCAGAAGCTAAGAATCTACTGCTGTGAAAATTCTCTGCAATGGAAGGAGTTGGGGGAGGGGGAAGTTATCTGAACATCATCAAACTTTGATTCAGGAGGCCAGTGTTGTGCAATGGCTGGTACTGGTGACGAATGACGGTCATTGATGGTGAGTGATGGTCGTACTCAAGCTAGTTGGTTCATTCCTAGCCTCCTCATGCTTTATACTGAGGTCTTCTCTCAGGCATAGCGCTTTTTGAGAAAATGAGAGTTTTGCCTGAGTAAGGACTTAAGGAACTGACCTGCTCTATTTTTGATTAATTCCTTAGGTGCTCAGCTGTGCAGCCCTTCCTCATGCAAGCTATCCCACTGGCTTCAGTGTGTGATGGACTCACAGGAGTACGGGCTCCAGCATCAAACCCTAGAATTCTGCACAACTCTAAGCTCCAGAAGGGCAAGAGACAGAGTGATTGATCGTGCACAGATGTTCAACAGAATAACAGATGGGGGGAAATGCAGCTTCTTTGAACAGAAGGGGGTGGGGAATGGTGAGATAGTGCTGGGCAAAACTTAAGGGGAGTTCAAATGCATGTACGTGTGCGGAAGCCCAGGTATTTGGAAACGATGGGTAATAGTGAGCAGGGGAAGAGGATTGAAGGGTTTGTTACCTGTCTGACTGGTAGTGGGTTGTATTAAATCACACAGGGAATTTTATGATACATTGTGAAGTTACATCAAGGGCACCCAGAGTATATGGAGAGGTGACCGTTTTTACCATTTGCCTAAATCTAAATATAAGTAAAATAAAAATGGAAGCAAAAGGAAGGTACCTACAATGGCTCTTACTCTCGTGGCATATTTCTATCACACTCACACAATGCGGTGGAGTAAAAAACCTTCAGGAGGAAGGGAGACATCTGTTTTTCCCTTTCAAGACCCTTGCCTGTTCCTTATTTATAAAGAAATGATTGTATTTTAAGCAAATATTATTCTTGTACACCAGCATAAGAGTAGAGATAGATGGCTAGATTGGAGGAAAACTGATTTTGCATATAAATGGGAGTTAATTTGCTAACTCTTTGGAGATGTAATGACTGGCTGAACAGTGTAGGGTTAGGAGCTTCGAGAAGTAGCTTGCAGAGCGCTATTTACATTACAAATGTCGTGGGCAGAGTGACTATGTTTTGAAATGTAGGTCTTGCTAATTTAAGGTGATGAGTGGAGCCATTGGCTGATTTGAAATATTGTTCCATGAAAATTATTGTAGTTCCCAGTCTACCTCCCTGTCCTCTCAGCTTCCCTCTTCTTGTCACATGGCTTCCCCACAAGGTTTGCCCTATTTCTTCCTGGTTACTCACCTCTTTTTTGCTAACATAGAAGTTGCTGGTTCATCTCCAAGTTGCTCAGTGCTCCCCTCCCCTCCCCTCCCCACTCTCTGCTGGCTGCCTCTCTCCACTGCATGCACCTGGTTCTCTTCAATCCCTGAGCTGAGCACAATTCTAGACACAGCTTCACGCCTCGGAGAGAAGCAGCCAGCAGCAAGCTGGGAAGGTGGTTGCCAGGCAGTGGCCTGGCACACGTTCTGGATAGATATTCAAAACCTGGGACTCTCTGGCCAGACCAGGTATGCTGGTGACTTCTCTCCTTTGCTTCTCCCTTCCCCAACATGCTGGGGGTGGGGGGTCCATACAAGTGTTAGGAGTGGGTAGGGTTCCCTTTGGGTCTCTCTGCAGCTATTGACGGTGCTCAGCATCTCACCTTGCAGAATGGAGCCCTGAGTTTTTGTACATCTACACGATGGAGTAACTCCTTTGACGTCCCCGGAATTACTCCAAAGATGAACGTTGGTGTAAATGACAGTAGAATCTGGCCCTGGCTAATGACTTTGCCATATTGGCAAAGGGAGCGTGGGAAAGGGAAGAACGGATAGAACTGATGAGCTGAAAGCGTCTACCAAAATCTGGCTAGAAGATCCAGTGGCACCCCCCCCCACACACACACACATAAAAGCAAGAACACTAAATTTCATTTGTTTTGTTTTATTTCACACACAAAAAAACCTTCACTACCCAAGGCTGTCATGTAGGAAATAATTTGTGGCTGGAGATTTCAACACCCACTCCAATGATATTTTATTCTGACCCTAAACAAAATCAATAGCTTATTTTTTTCCTCCTCCTTTCAGAAAACAGTATTTTTCAGCTCAGTGGAAGAAGAAAATAGATTCTTCCTAGTGTTGTTGAAAAGATATTATAACCACTGTCCCTGGAAGTGTAAAAAGTACACGATCTAATATGTCTGGAGCAATTTTGAAAGGCTGCTTTATTTCGGATAATGGTGAAGCAGCAGTAAACCTCATAATCTTGTTGGTAAAACGTACAGTAGAAGGGCTCAGAGATGCATCTTTCTGCCCTGGCTTTTTAACTGTAAAGGACACAAGTTCAAATTTGGATTAGAGCAGTAGAAAAAGTGGTTTGCAGTTCTCTGCTTTGTGGGCATCTAGTTCTATTAAGATCAGCATCTCAACACACAGGATTCAGCCAAAATTAAGTCTTTGTGTTGGAAGAGCCCAGTAGAGGAACAGCAGGGTGCAATGCAGAACAAGTTCGAAGTTCGCTGGCAAAGACAAGCAGGAGCCCAGGACTGGAATGATGGGGGGTGCTATAGGTCAGGAACCAGGCGTGTTGAGCAGAGCGGTGGACCTATGGACATTAAACATATGACCGAATTCAAAAATCCAGCTCCGCTGTGATTGCAATTCATGTTCTAGCTTGCTGGAAGTTGAAGCTAGGCAAACTCAGCCTGGAAATAAAGCATGCATTTTAAACAGTGAGAGTAATGGACCATTGCAACAATTTACTAAGGGTTGTGGTGGATTCTCCATCACTGGCAATTTTTATATCAAGATTGGATGGTTTGTTTTGTTTAAGTTTTGCTCTGATTCAAAAGGTATTATTCTGGGGAGTTTTCTGGCTTGTTCCACGGGATTTCAGACTAGATGATCACAGTGGTCCCTTGTTGCCTTGAAAACGATGGATCTCTGTTCCACAGTCTGGCTAAAGACATGGGCGTGTCCAGGGACTTGATACACATGTTACAGATGGGGTGTTGTGTGGAGGCCCTGGGCTGGAGTATCTGGTGATGGTGCTGCTCATGAGTGAGGTGCATTGGTAGAGTTGTGTGTGGAATAGGTAGGTATCTTCAGGATTGAGATGCGTTCACAGATGTGGGAGCGGAGATGGAGCTTGTGCGTCAGGGATTGGGGCAGGGGAGCTTGCCCACACTTTCTCTGGCTACTGGCATCAATCTGGGTTTCTCAAGTTCACGAGCACTTCAGAAAAGCTTGTTTGTCAGAAGGGGAAAAAAATCTTGTGAATTTTAAAATAAATTATAAAATATTTTTGAATAAATTATAAATACATCTCCTCTGTCAGGATTTGAGACTCCGTGCTCTGATCACAAAGATTTTAAATGTCGTGTCTCAGCTTATTCAAACGCAGCTGTGTGCGTCTGGGTGTTTTAAGTGTTGGTTTTGATGAATTTTTTACTCCACCACCAACGAATACTTTGTTCTTGATTGGTGCCAAGGGAGAAAACTTCTGATTACGTGCTCATATGCTTTGCGGGCAATCAGTGTCGATGTTAAAAGGTTTCACCGTCTAGTCTTGCTAGCGATATAGCACTCTAAGGGACTGGGGAAGAGGGGGATACAGTGAAAGAGGGGTGGGGTTAGCCTTGTGGTTAAAACACTGGACAGGGAGTCAGGAGTATCTATCTCTGTAACAGACTTGCTCCGTGATCTTGGGAAAATCACTTCATTGCTTAGTTTCCTATTTGCAAAATAGGGGTCATAATACTTCCTTTCTCACACTCTACATGTATTATTATTGGTATTGCATAACACCTACTGGCCCCAGTCCTGGACCAGAACTCCATTGTGCCAGGTGCTGTAGAATCATGGAACAAAACCCCCCCAAGCCCTAGTCCCTGCCTCTAAGAGCTTACCATCAAAGTACAAGACAAGGGACAACAGATGGATACAAACAGACCGATGGAGGAGCACTCGGAGACAATTGATCAGTACAGTGCCTCGCACAATGGCACCACTAAGTGCTATCACAACACAGATAAATAAATGTACCAGTGAAGTCGCAGCGCCTAGTTTCTGTGGCCAGCCCGGCTCATCTACACTGGAAGTTTTGCTAAGTAGAGGTTTTCACGCGATAACTGGCTAGCCCTCCAAACTCTTTGGCTTTGCCAGGGCAGGTGGAAACAAAGCCTGTCCTGGACACCCACTATAATAACATGAAAAAACCTTGGCTGAGCCGTCATGCACAGGCAAGTCAAAGCTGAGTTATAATTCAGTCAAGGCATTGCTCCCTCTTTCTCACTATCATGTGCCCATGCATCACTGTTCAGTGCATGAGTGATCCACAATTAATAGTGCCCATGATACACACCCACCTACTGACACCACATGGGCAAAGCATCCTCCCAACCTGCAAAAACTCAAAACTGCCCACACTCAACCCCCTAAGGGAAGACGACGT
Source organism: Eretmochelys imbricata (assembly GCF_965152235.1). NCBI lineage: Eukaryota > Metazoa > Chordata > Testudines > Cheloniidae > Eretmochelys > Eretmochelys imbricata. The sequence goes on along the minus strand of NC_135593.1, from coordinate 10,369,221 downwards.
CCAAAGTCTTGGTCCCTCTACTGAGAGATCCCTGGCCTCAGCCCCTCCACATACTAATATCGGGGCTTGTGCGCCCAGCTGCCATGACAGAAGCTGAGGTCATGGGTGAAGCACACAGGGCCTGAGTCAAATACCATCCACTGGATACTGTGGCAGAGAGGCCAGAATGCTCCTCTTCCTTAGAGCATCCGGAAGGATGTGCAGAGCAAAGAGGGTCTCCTGCACCTGTAAGAAGCCAGAGGTGGGAAGCCTGGGGAGAGAGACAGTGCAAAGTCCCAGTCTCTCCCTCCCAGCAGCGAGGAGAGAGGCACATGACTGCAGGGCGGTGGTGCATTCAGATATGGCATGTTGTATGTAAGCCCATGTATGCCCATGCCTGTTGGTATGAGTGCCCTGCCCTTCTATCTGTGTGTGCCCTTCTCTGTGGCCGTTCGCTGGTGCGGGCACATGCATGTGCCCGCATACCTGTGCATGCCCATTCCACTGTGACTTTTGTGCGTGCTTCCTGCATGCCCATTAGTACACGCTTGCATCCGTGCATACTCGCACATCGACCAGTCTGCATGGCCTAACTCTTGCAATGAGCTCTGCATTCGCCATGGGGCTGGTTCACTCAGACCTGGCACCTCCCCCCGGGACGTGGGGAGAATGGGAAGCAGCTGCAGTGGCAGGTCGCAGGCTAGTTTCCTTACGAGCTCCCTGTCTCCACCGTGGGAGGCGCTTTGCCTCCTCCCAGCAGCGTGTCCTTGGGTCGCTCGTTGGACTGGATGAAAGGTCCTTTATTAGCCTTCCTTTCACAAGCTAACAGGAGTAATCACTCTTGTAGGTTTTAATTTAAATGTTTAATTAAGCACAGTTCTAGATGGCAGAAAAGTTAACACTGCTCTTGGCCAAGTCAGTGCAGGTGGGGGGAAAGAGGAGGGATTTTTTCTTCCTTGACGGATGCCCGTGGAAGGCGCTTGGGGGCAGAGAGCCGACCTCTCAGCCGGGCTGGAGGTGATGCTTTAGGTTGGGCACCAATGACACTACATGCCCTCTCTTAACTACGTGCTGGGGGACGTGACCAACTCTTCCAAGTGTAATCAGCATGGTAAGACACTGCGAAAGGAAGGAGCCACTGGCTTCCCGTCTCTGGGGTCAGTACATGTCAGGAGAAGAGGTGTGCCTGCTACTCTGAGACTGGGTAAGAAGCCGCTTTGGCTCGATACCCCCAAACTTGCTCTAAGACACTTGAGTGGCCGATGCAGAGGAATCAGGAGATCTGAATTCTAATCCAGTCTTTGGCACATAATCCTGGAGTGGCATTGGCCAAGTCACCCAAAAGCTGATTTCCAGAAGCACAGAGGCCAGGAACCTCTCTCTGTGTATTGGAATCTCCATCCAGATAAAGGTACTGACCAGGGCTGTGCAGAACCAGCCAAGAGTACAACTTGAAAAAAAGACTTGCAGTTTCCTTCTAGGCCGGTCCGAAATGGGACCAGTTTTGGGAAACTGAAGTGTGGAAACGTCCCGTTTCCAGTTCCTTCCCATTCCATTGCAGATATTTTGCACAGTGCTCATACTCCGCTACCAACACCCAGGCAACTTATAATTATTTGCGAAGCCCTTCGAGAACCTCAGAGTGTGCTGTAGACCTGCAGGGGCAAGATCCTCTGAACTGGCAATATGGATACAGAAATCCAGCTCAGCTTCAGTCCATCTTCTGGGTTCGGAGGCTTAGGGAGCTCTCTGACGCTAATAGCACAAACTCCCTCAGCTAAGGCTTTTCACCTGGGACAGTCACAGGTAAATCCATGGTTGGACTTTGTGGCCAGCTTCTCGTGGAATCTGGCTGCTTCCTTGTCTCTTCTCTTTCTCTCCTGGGTTCCCTGTGAATGTGTTGCTCGAGCTGGCTGGCTAAAAATAGCAGTGAAGCCAAGGAAGCCTGGGTGGCAGCCTGGGCCGGGACTCTGGTTGAGCATGCTGCAATCTCACTGCCCGACAGCAGTGCAGACATACCCATTAGGATGCTGGGCTTGCTAGTACGGTTCCAAGGTGGAAGGAGATGGGGGCGGTAAGAGGTGGAAGGAGGCCAAGTAATGGTATGGGTGATTGAGGGACCAAGGAGACTGGCTTGATGCTTCTGCGGGAGCAGAGGGGTCAGTCTGGGTTAGCAATGGGCTAGACTGCTGGGAGCACTGGCAGGAAAGTCTCAGACTGGCAGATGTCAGCCAAAGACGTTTATCAGATGTAGCAGGAAGGTCAAGCAGCTAGGTGCAGAATTGGGCTGAGGTTCCTATCAGAAGCGCCGTGGGTTGATTTGCTAAAAGCATGCAGATGCTGTGAGACAGATTGAGCCCCTGTGAGAGGTGGCAATTTCCCAATAAGCTGAGATGCACTTTGCTGGGGAACATGGCTACTCGATGTAGGGATCTGAGTGGGGCTAAGATCTGCTAAACTCATTTCATGTGTGTAAGCCCAAGAGAAATGTTGGCAGGCCGTGGTGGACTAGCCAAAGTGTTACCTGGCTAACTGCATTTTGGTGGTGCCTGTTTATTTTATTTTATTTCATTTATTTTTTTAACCACCTGATTTCCCTAGCTTGGAACCATGTGTGTGTTCCTCGCTTTGTCTCCCAGCACGTCAGAGAGCTGTGGAATCTCGGTTCTTCCGTGAGTACATTCCGTGGCTTTAAAAAAAGAATCTTAAACTGATTCCCGAAATAGACTATGAGGAAAGAGGAAAAATCAGTGCTTCGTGCAATGCAGCCCTTCTCCGGGGAGCAATTATCAGCCAGAAAAAAGCTGTTAGCACTCCGCTCTTCTAATGCATTTCCGTGTAAATGGATCCTCTGCCGTTCCAGCTCCCCCCACCTGCTCCATGGACTCTCGGTGTGCATTCCACAAGAGGAGCTGCTCTGCTTCTAAAAGGGAAGCATCCCCAAAATGAGCACTTCATCAGAGAGGGGTAACTCCAATCTCAATCCATTTTAAGGATGGATGTAGCTCCCCCCCTAATTCCTCCCTCTATTATGGCACCTGTGTTTGAAGTGTCTATGCAGGGGAGTGAGGGGTAAAATCTAGAGATGGACCTGATCCAAACCCCAGTGAATTTTGGAGGTGAGCAAAATCCGCACCAGAATCTCGCAAATGGTCTCGCTTCATAATGAGCTGAAGGCAAATCTTAGTACCTAATCCCTGTTGTATTAATTGTGAGGGCCTAAGGGCTAGAATCAACGTGTTAACATGACCTAATAAGTGTGCAGAATAAGACACTTTAAAACAAGGTGCGGTGTTTGCAAAGACCTCAGCCTGTTTAGTCCCATGGCAAATACACCATTAACAATTCTTTAAACCTTTTATAAAAGATACAGAGAAGGGAAAACAGGTAAGGTATTATTTAAGGCTTTCATTTTAATGTCATCCCCTTGTTCCCTTTGCTTATAGCTGGAGACAGTTTTGAGAAGGAAACCCTCCACCCCTTGTCTGACAGTCTTAGATGGTAACTGTCCTTTCAGGGGGCAGGGAAGAGGTTACTTGAAATGGGCTGGAGTTGTTAATGTTGAAGCCTGATGTTTCCTAGCAGACGAAAGAGGACAACCACATGAAGGAGGAAAGAGAAGAACAGCAAAGAGAGAAAATGCAGCTTCTGTCTCTGATGTTGACTCTCACTCACAAGCCCAGCAAACAGTCTTATTAGCCACTTCGAAACATGGCAAACTTGTCTCAGCATCAGGCTGTTTGGTGCATTGCTTTTAACTGCCTCCTCCTGGCCACAAGCTTACAGCAGCGTTGAGAAATATACAGTCTTGACTGGCTAAGCCAGACACTTATTAAACAGAAGGGAGAGGGAGAGGTGGGAGGAAAGGGAAGGCAAAAGGTGGAGAAGGAAAAGGACACACTGCGGGAGGGGTGGGGAGACAACAGAATCTCACATATCCCAAGTCATGGCTGGGAGTTAGCCAGAGCCAGTGGAGATGGTAGTATCACCTTAGTCTCTCTTTGACCAGCTCTGGACATCTCTTGGGAATGGGAAGAGGAAAGCCCACCGTGTTACAGCGGGTACCAGAAGACAGTGGGAGTGGTATCAATATTGGCTCCTTGGTTTGCAGTCCCACACTATTCTCCTTTACTGGCATGATCAGAACAGTTCTTGTATTACATCAATAAGCCTTTGTGTTTGTGCTAATTCTCTCTGTCTGTTTCCCTCTTGCGCCTTTTCCCATCCTCATTTATTGTTTTAGGTTATTTTGACATTCTGTGGACCTTTCTCTCAATGCAGAGCTCACAATAAGGGTCAATTCGTAGGCCCAGTTATTACGACAGCTCCTCATGAATTTTGGGGGTGCATGAAATGTGGATTTGGATCTGGACTGCTTGTTCAATTCAGGCACCTCTCCTGTAAATGCTCCGCTACATCCCATTCTCCCCCGCCATACAAAAGGGTCTGATTCCAGCTCAAGGGATTGCTTACAGTGCTTTCCACCTACGTCATTGCCACGGAGAACCACCTGTCCCACTGATTTAGGAGTGGGCCCAAGTTTGGCCCTATTATTAGTTAGAATAAATCTCAACGTGTCTTTGAACCACTTAGTTGTACACGGAGTGTCTTATTTTCTTAGCTATCAAAGTGGTGAGTGCTGTTCAAATGCTTAGGTAGGTAGGCCTGACACACAAGCCATCAGCCAGTCCAACTCAACTAGAACCTGGACCATGATTTGTAAAGGAGGTTGGCCAATATTTTGGTTACCATTATTATTCCTGTAGCACGTAGAGGTCTCAGTCAGGCATTGGGACTCTTGTGTTAGGTGTTGTACAACAAACAATAAATAATAGCAATAAAACAACAAGTCCTTGTCCCAAAGAATTTGCAGTCTAGGGTTATATCTATACTGCAGTCACACGTGTGATAGCAGCTTGTGTAGACATGCCAGAGCTAGCTTTAATCTGACTAGACCAATAAAGTCACAGCAACATGTGTTTCAGTGAGGGCTGTACAACTCCTGGCTAATTATTTGTGTAGCGAGCCCATGTTGCCATGGGTTTACTGGTCTGATACCCAAGCTATCTAGATTAAAGGTAGCTCAGGCATATCTACTTCTGCTGCAATCACACCCCGGATTGACGTGTAGACGTACCCACCTGTCTTACACACACAGGCTAAGACAGAAGGGGAAGCACCAGGGAACCACAAGACATTGTGATCAGCATGAGAAGCAGCGGTGGCAACTAGAGCTGGCAATGATTTTTCTTTAACATTTTGGGGTTTTCGTCAAAAAAGCTGAAAACTCGAAAAGTGAAAACTTCCCATTTCTAGCTGTCGAAAAGCAAATATTGTTCCGGTTTTGACCAAACCAGAACTTCCCCCACCCCAAATTTCCATTTTGTCCAAAAGCCAGTTTTTGTCAAAAAAGTGTTGTGATGTCCAGCTTGTGACCAGCTCTAGTCACAACACACCACGGCAAGCGTTCTCACAGGGTAGCCGCTCTCCGCTTTGCATCAGTAAGGGAACCACCAAGTCGTTGGACAGTCATATTGGGTTTGGAGTTCGCTGCAAATAACTCACCCCGCTTCAGCTGAGAGTAACCACTGGAAAGTTGTCCCCCCACAGCCAGCAGTCTTTTAGGAGCTGGCGAGTATAAGAGCATTTCCTTTGTCCCATCCCCTGTATCCCTCTCCACCCTGCTGCCTTCTGGGATCAATCTGACTGCTAAAATGACCTCATGGAATGTCATTTCGGTCTGCAACAGGTTCACGCCTTCGCTCCATTTCATGGTTGTGAAGCAGGACCCCTCCACAGAGGCATGGCCATGGTTAACCCTTTCATGTTAACTCGAGGGATTAATACTAAATTCAAGCCATTCGCTTTCAATTTTTCTAAATGCTGTAGTCTTGCTCACTAACAATAGTCCTATACCCTGGTGTATCACATTTTAAAGCTTCTTCTTTAGCTTTGCAAGACTAATATTTGGGGTAAATCCCTTACTATAGGATTAGGATTAAAATGATTGGTTTATCAGCAGTGGGATGAGGGTGATAATTATTGGGTTAGCAGCAGTATAGGGTCAGATTAACAGACTCCCAGCAATGGGGCCAGGATTTTGGGGTTAGTAGGAGTTAGGTTAAAATGTATTGTGCTTATGAGCAGGTCTGTCAAATTAGTAGTGGGATCAGGATTATGGAAATGGAAGGTTAGGGCTATCCAGTTAGCATCATCTAGATTTGGGATATATTTAGCCCTGGGATTGATGGCTAATAGCAGCACAGGGTTAGCAGCTAGGAATTCAGTAGAAGCAATGCAGGGTCACCTCTGGGGCAGAGGATTGCTTCGCATCGTCTGCGTTTCGTGTCCAGCTCCCAAGCCTGCCCTCCCTGTTTCAGGTTCCCTTTTCCTTGGCGATCGCTGACATGGTTATTTCCCTGATTAATGAACTCTGCAAATTAACCTCCACGCTGCTTTCTAATTGCCGTTAAGGCTTCAAAAATCACTTAAGCGTTTCCGGTGTTCAGGAGCCCATTCCTTTCAGATGGCCAGTGTGGTGTGCTGATTGCTGGGAGATAGAGCCAGTCTCCTGACCTCTGCGTTTACAATTAATTATTGCATTCTGCACCCAAATTACCCCTGGTCTCCATGTGCTTGGCTTTATCTCTCCACACACACAGGCCTGGCTTTTAATTAAAGGCCTTCCAAATTAAATGAAAACAAATTCAATTATTCCCTCTCATTGGAACAGCTCTCAACACATTGCTGACTGTGTTTCTTCAGTGGAGAGCCCAGGGAGGGCTGGTCTCCCACAATCCAACAGAACTATATTTTCCTAGCACTTTCCTTATCTCCACTTGAGCAGTTCTATGCCACTGAGTCAGTCCTGGTGTGGACTTTACTGTTCCAGAGCAAGCTGTGATTTGTCTGTGTCTTCCTGCTGTCAACCCCACCCAGGGAATGAATTTTCTTGTGCTTGTATTTCATGCCCAGCCTCTCACGTAATGAAGTGGTAGGTGACCTTCAGCGTTGCTGTTGTTACTTATTTGTACTGCAGTTGCACCTACAGGGTCCTACCAGGGATCGTGGCCCCATGGCGCTAGGCACTGCACTCACACCCGACAAAGGAGGTCTCTGCCCCAAAGAAATCCCAAAACCCTGCTGCCGTTTCAGAATCTCACGTGAACCCCCTGAGCCACCTGGGTTTTCAAAACGGGGCTGGGAGTCTCTTGAGGACAAAGGGCCCAGATCTGCAAAAGTACCCCGTGATTCTGGGTGCCCAGTGTGGCACCTTAATGGAGCCTGATTGTCTGATGACAGGTGCTCGGCATTTTCTGAAAATCAGGCCCCTTGAAGGTTCCTCCAGTGGGGGGGCCCAAAAATCACTAGCCGCTTTTGGAAATCTTGGTCTGGATTTCTTGTGGCCTCCCTGGTGCTCTCTGTTTCTGGTCATGCCGGTAATACCCCATGGACAGCACTCCTGTCTACTTTCTATGTCTATTATGGGGGGTTGTTGTACCATCTGTAATCCTAGTGTCTGATCATCTTCCATGTAAAATCATCTTCCATGTCTGATCCATCTTCCATTGCTGCAGTCCTTAGCGGATTTCATGGAGTATCTCATACATCTCCCTTTTTGGGGTCACCACTCTGCTTGGGAAAGGGCTTTTGTTTAAAATGCGACTGATTTCCTTTTCTTGGGAAGGAGGCTTAATAAGGTTGGAGATAGAAGAGGATGTTAGTACTGGGGTTTGGGGAATTCAATGTTGTGAGCGTCATTTTTGGGGTGGAAAGTCTTTCTCAAAGAGGATAACTTCGGTGGTTAGCACTTCCACTGCTGCTCCCTTCAGCACCAGAAATGCAAAATCACGTGCAGGTGAGAAGTTATTGGAACCTTTAAATACCTCATAAAAGTTTTTTGTGCCCTGATTTGAGAAGGTCCTTGTTTAATCCAGGCTGGGTTCCCCCCGCCCACCGCCCCATCCCAACCCCTGCCTGCCTTTTCTGGTGAGATTTGCCTCTTTCTTTCCCCCGAGCAGCCTCGCTGCAGACGTCTCTCTCTTCCAAATGGCCCAAGTATTAATACGAGGTTCGCATGCACTTAGACCCTTGAGCCTGCAGAGTTTCAACAGCTCAACATCTGCTCTCATGCACCCTTACTCATGTGCTTCGGCCCCTTCCTGCGTCTCCCTTCGCTCCCCTGTGTGCTCTTCACATAGGCACCAGGGCTCCCCGTGCTCGCTCTTGTATTCTGCAAGTGTGCTCCATTTTGTGCACACTCACCTCTTTCGGACGCACTGGAGCCGCCAATGCCGGTCATATTTTTTTCAGGCTCCATAGCGCCCCCAGCAGCTTCCCAATGGAAGGAAGGTTGTGCCTACCAACTCATCCTGCCCCTGGAGCTCTTTTCTGTCCCTGTGCTGGTAGGCTAGTGTAATTCCAGGCCTGTTGATTCAAACAGGGAATCCATCCTGAGATTCCCACTGCAGAAACCAAACCAAGCCCCCTTGCACCCATAGGAATGATGACAATTTATAGATTCAGGGCCAGATCCTCAGCCGGCGTAAATCAGCCTAGCTCCACTGAAACCAACAGCGTTACATCAATTTACACCAGCTGATGATCTGTCCCTTTAAAGTTACCTTTGGAAAAATGTTGCCCAGCCGTCTGAGTATCTGGCTGCTCTGGCCCTCCGGGAGGGGATGGCAGAGGGCGTGCTAAGCTCCAGTAACATGCGCCAGTGATTCTGGGGGAGGCTTCTCCAGCATGGCTCTAAAAGCACAGGCTGGTGCTTTCTGAAGGAGCCAAAGCCTTAATCAGCCCCCCGCAGTGCGGAGCTGCTCCTCACGCAGCTCTGTAGGGTAATAACATGAGCTGATGTTGCTCTTTGAAAGGCCGAGGTGATTCCTTTTACTTTGCTCATAGCCAACCGCCGTCTTGGTGCAGGGATTGAGGGTTATGCTGCCGTGGCAGCAGGTTCTTCTCTTTGCTGGGGCACTTCATCCCTCCCACCCCCTGCTCCCCTCTCTGGGGCCTGCTCCAGCTCTCGCTGGAGTCGATGATAAAGCTCTGCGGAACGACGCCGGCCGCATCTTTGCACAAGGCCTGTCCCTGCTTGCGAAAGGGCCTGTTTCTGCTCCTTTGGCCTGGTGGTGAAGGCACCAATCTGGACCTCACCAGAGCCATGTTTGGTTCCTAACTCAGCCACAGGGGACCTTGGGCAAATCACTTAGTCTCTCTTTACCTTAGTTCCCCATCTGCACAATGAGGATGAAAATGCTCCCTTCATCTCTTGAGACTGTATGCTTTTGGGGGCAGGGACTCTTACTATGTGTATGTACAGCACCTAGCACAATGGCGCTCTGCTCTTGGCTGGAGCCTCTAGATGCCCCCGTCATGCAAATAATGACCATGAGAGCATGGCCGTGAGGCTGAGTGTCCAACTCACTCTTTGTGGCCTACAACTCCTTCACTAGACTGCACTCAAGGGCACAGACCTAGTGGCTCATTTCGCCTAGGCCACTGAGAAGCTTGCAGATGGTTACTTCTGGTTATTGGGCACTTGGGCTAGAGTTGAGCCAGGCAAGGCTCCCTGACATATTACAAATCCCCTTGTTCATCCCACGCCCTGAAGCTCAACACCCTCCAGGGGATGAATATCCCCATCATGTCATAGATTACTATGATTTTACTTTTACCAGCACACAGCATACCCTCTCCTTTCCCCAGCACCCTGCGCCCAATACACAGGCCTGTTGTCATAAACATCCAGCTTAGTTAGCTAGGCCAAAGCAATTGGATTTTAGCTGTCATCTCTCTCCAGCACATCAGCCCCTTTAACAGCAAACTGCAGAGCAAGCAAGACCTGTATATAACCAAGCTTTGGAACATCCGTGAGTCAAAGGGCATTTTCTGCAGGGAGTGGGATGGGGTAGTAGTTGTGAATAAAGAGGAGGAGGGAGAGATTTGAAAGGCCTGAAGATAGGGGCATTCGGAGGAGGAGGACAGGTTGGATATTAGGAAACACTATTTCACTAGGAGGGTGGTGAAGCACTGGAATGGGTTACCTAGGGAGGTGGTGGAATCTCCATCCTTAGAGGATTTTAAGGCCCGGCTTGACAAAGCCCTGGCTGGGATGATTTAATTGGGGTTGGTCCTGCTTTGAGCAGGCGGTTGGACTAGATGACCTCCTGAGGTCTCTTCTAACCCTAATCTTCTATGATTCTATGACAGGAGAGGGAAGATGTAGGAGAATGAGAAAAGGAGGAGAGAGAAACAGAAGTGAGAGATAATATGGAAGTGGGGAATGAGGGAGAAGGAAAGAAGGCAGATAGGGTGTGGAGGCAGGAATTGAGAGCCCGTGAGAGGGGATCAGAAAGAGAATATGGACAGGAGCAGGAGACTGAGAGAAAAGGAAACAAGAGGGTGGGGGGAGGCGTGATCAAGAAAGGCAGAACGAGCTCATCTCGCTTGCCTATGGGACAGTCGGACAGAGCCAGACAGTTTTGCCATTCAATTTGTTTCAGGCACACAGGCTGTGAATGAAACAGAGAGAAGCGGGCCACATCAGGTGCAGAGTTCTCTGGTTATTTCTCCTCACTGGGGAGACGGGAAGCATGGGATGTCAGTGGATCAGAGCAGGTATTTTTGAAACTCAGGCATTGCTCTTCAGCCACCAACAAATGTTGCACAGTGAGTCTGGAGCAGTCATGGGGCGGGGGGGGGGGGGTTTGCTTCAGTCATGAGTTCCCCCTGGCTGCACAAACACTCTGGTGGGAACTGATTTCCCCTCTGATGTTCCAGGAGTCACTGAGATGGCAGCTATGTGTCTAGAGTATTGGAATGAATGTTCCTTCCTCCCCAAAACCCATCAGAAGTGCTGTAATAACACAGGGCTGGATCCTGAGGCAGCCCTCCTATTGCAGCCGAGGATTAAGATGGGACTTCAGAATTTGTCCCCAAATACTTTCCCGTCCTCGTAGGATCTTTCATCATCTGATTTCACAGCACAGTAATCCTCACAAGTCGCCTGTGAAGGAAGGAAGTAGTAATATCCTCGTTCTACAGCTGGAGAAACTGAGGCACACATAAGTGAAATCACTTGCCTGAAAACACACACAGCTAGTCAATATCAGAGCTAGGAATAGAACTCCGGAGTCCTGATTTCCAGCCCTATGACCCTCCCCGCCCCCCCCCCCCCGCCACCCCGCTGTAACCACTAGACCTCTCTCCCTCCACTTTTTGTTTTACATAAGGGAAATGTATGAAACAATACAGCTTGGGCCAGTGGTATATCAGTGCTTTGGGCTACTCTGTGGAATCAAGTACTGTATTACATTAGCACCTAGTGCTCCCCACTGCACTCGGTGCAGTTCATAGACACAGTAATGTAGCCCCTGCCCGGACAAGCTTACATTCTGAATACACAAGGCCGAGAAAGAGAGTATTATTGTCCGCATTTGAGAGAGGGGGCACCACTGCCCATGATCACACTGGGAATCTGGGGAAGAATTGAGACTTGAACTCAGATCTCCCGAGTCCTGGTCTAGTTTCCTGCCCTCTAAACCCTCCTCCTTTTCAGAGAATATTGGTGAATAGTTGCACTGGTCTTTACAGCATTTCAGAGGGGCGTTTGCAGTGAGGGAGCCTTGCAGTGTCAGGAAGGGAAGGATCTGAGTGCAGGCTCTGACCGTCAATGCGTGGTTGACTGATGGAAGGGGAAGAAGGGTGGGGTTTTAAATCCTTTTGCGGGGGGAAAAGGTTCATTTTGGAAAGACTCAGCATCGGGTGAGCTTGTCTGCATGCGTTTGCCTTGCCGGGCCCGATACTGTAGGTGAGTCTGTATTGTGCTTCAGAGCTGCAACAGTGCCGCGCGGTTTATTGTCCCAGTGGAGCAAATTTGTCACCGGGCTAAGCAGGTATGACTTTACTGAACTTGGCAAATTTCTCTCTCTCTCTCTCTCTGCAGAGTGGTTTTTCCCCCCCTTTCTCATCCATCCATCCTCATTTGCCTCTCACCAAGGTGATTTCCCCAAAGTCAGCTATCCCGACGCTGCAGTGCCACTAACAAAAAGAATTCAACATGACGGGGTTCGGTTTTTTCTTGGAAAGCTGTGTCAACGCCGTAAATATTTCATAAATGATGGCCTAAAGGATGCGGCCAGGACACGTTTGTGTCTAGATACCAGGAGGCTCAGTCTTAATAAAAAATTAAGCAGTCTTATTAGACCTCGGAGGATTGCTTGTGGGTGGGTTTGGTGAAGATTCAAGCTGTGTCTAAAGAAGGAAACGACTCTCGCTGCTTTGAGTCGGATGCAAAATTTGGGGGTGCTTGTACCTCATCCTTCTAATCTAAGAATCAGACAGGTGCATGAAATAAGCGTTTCTTTCTGCTTTTCGCGAGCACTTTGTGAGCTGGGATTTCAATGAGCTGCCAACACCACCTCTCCCCCTGTAAATTTTCACCTTCCTTTTTCTGCGTGTCTTGTATCTTGGCAAAGTCTCATCTCTCCAGCCCTCTTGCGCAAGGCTATTAGTCCGGAACAAAAGTCAGCTGAGACTCAGACGTAATGGAAACTGCACAATAGGAAAGTTAATGGCCGTGGTTACTACTCCAACTCCTATTTCCCCTTCTTCTATAGCTTCATCCATCGCTCGCTGAGAGGGGTGTGACGAGGTTGATGGTTTCTCCCCCCGTTGCTGCTATGCCCAGTGTCACATGAAGAATTTGACAGCTGATTTTGTGGGGTGTCTGTTATCAGTGCTGGTTATCACCCTGTGAATGTTGCGCTATGGAGAGCTGGCCCAACCAACTCTTTCAATCCCCAGCTTCCCTGCCCCATCGGGGCCTACTACCTTATACGGGGCCTAATCCTGTCAAGTTCTGAGCACCTACTGCAGTGCACTCAGCTCCCAGTCAAACCCAGCGAAGTTGGGGGTGGTCCAGTTAGATCTGCTCAACCTTTGTGATCCAAACATTGTATTTGACCACCAAAAAAATTAAAATAAAATAAAATAAAATATCATGGGAAACGTCCTTTTGAAATGGAATTTTTCTTGGTTTTGTTGAAAAAACTGCAATTCCCCTCCCCCTCCCAGTTTTTGATCATTGAAGCCTAAACAATGTTGTCTAAAATCTGAAAATGTTTTGGTTTTCAGAAACCAAAAAAACTGAAGTTTTTGTCTGAAGTTTTTCCATTCCGGGTTACCAAAAAGCAAAAGATTTGGGGGGGTTGGGGGATTTTTTTTGTTTTTTCTTTTGCTTTGTAAACCCCAAAACTTTTCAAGACAAATGTTGACAAAACCTCTTTTGCTTTACTTGAAGTTTTTGGAAGCACAAAACCCACTTCCCAACCAGCCCTGGTTCCAGAGATTTGCTGGAAATGTGTTGCTCTGTCCAGGAGAAGACCCACTGTACAGATGGCAAATGTCTCAATAGATTCCAAGGCCTATGGTGGTCAGTTGAAAACTCATCTGGGTACGGATAGCTGCCACAAGGCAAATTTATCACTCCCTGGCGCATCATGACATCTTGGAACTATGTGGGATCACATGTCATGATAGTTTAATGTGTTGTGAACTTAGTGTGACTACTGAACCAGGAATGAATTTGGCCCCTTAAATGACTTGGGCCAAGTATGAATCTTTAGCTTTACATTATAAAATGAGGTGTCAAGAATTGTCTAGTTATTACTTAGCCCTGCCTTGAATGCAGGGCACTGGACTAGATGACCTATTGAGTTCCTTTCCAGTTCTATGCTTCTATGATTTTATTTGAGTGCTGGTTGGCTCGAATGTGTCTTCACAGCGAGGAATTGTGAATGGCGGTTGGGACTCCCAGTTGATGCTCAGTTTGAGAACATTTTTGCCCCTTTGTATTTTCTGACATGAACATGGATGAGCTGGAGTTTACAGGGATGTTTGAGGAATGGCTGCCCTTCACATGAATACCCATAATTCCGATAGGAGGGAGGATGTTTGAACACAACAATAGGAGCATCCTCTGTGTATTACTGCTAATCGTCGTCCAATCAAGGAGCAGAAGCAAATGCCATGTGGCTTAGGTGCCCAATCACACTCTGTAAATAGCAGACACATTTATGAAGATCCCCCTTGCAGAAAACCGGTATTTTGTGAGTACTTATGAATGAAGCCTATGCTGTAGAAATGGAATTGGGGTCCTGACCAATTTGCAAACATGAAAAGGGGCAAAATTCATAGGGTAACTTATTTTCAGTGGGTAATTGTGTCCTCTGTACCCTGGGGATTGTAAACAGGTCATGGAGCCTAGGGATGAGATTTTCAAACAGTCTAGAGGATTTAGACGCATACCTTCCATTGAAATCAGTGGAAGATGCATCTAAATACCCTTAGAATGCTTTGAAAATCTCAGCCTTTGTTTTTGTGCAAGCTGGTTTTGTCCCATCCTGCAGCCTACAAAGCATTGTCTTGGCTCTCAAAGTGCGGTGGTGAGACAGATGTGGATTTGTGCATCTGCTAAGAGTTCAAACACACTCAGAACCTGTTTGTCTGAAAGGAGTCGAGAGGGTAGTCTGAGTTCCAGGGGTCCTTTCTTCACCCTACAGGATATGAGTAACTCCATGAAAGCTAAGAGAGAATAGAGCCCCGGAAGGCTAGACCTGATCTTACAGTGCACAAAAGGCATTGGACTGGAGCAGGATTGGGACCCAGAATGGATAAGAGAGGCTTTTTTCCTGCATCCACTATTCCCTCTGCTGATTAACTTTTTTTTACAAAAGAGCAGAGGCTAATTGTCAGCTGTAACCTTCTCCCTCCTCTGCTTTATTAACATGGACAAGCAAGTAGACACACCATTGATGGGTTTGCATTGCACCTTCACCCTGCAGGGTCAGACACAGCTCTGCAGGAGTTCCTGCAGTGAGGGCTGGTTATTGTCTGCAGGGTTTCCTTGCTCCTTGGCTGACTAGCAGTGCGCTATCTGCAGCTGCATAGGGAAACGGAGGAGAGAGAGCCATGAAATGACAGGCTGGGGCATAGGAATGACTGGAAAGCATAGTAGAGCGTCATGCCTCGGAGAGGAGGAGTCCTGCTGAAAATCCCTCATGTTGGTGACTGCATCAAAAGGAAGAAGGGAGCAGTGGTTAGGCATTGGCCTGGATATTTGGAAGATCCTTTTTCAATTCCTTGCTTTGCTCCAGATTTCCTGTGTGACCAAGAAGACCTCTCTTTGTGCCTCAGTTCCTCAGCTGTAAATTAAGCATAATACTACTACCTAACTTTCTCTACAGGGGTGTTTTGAGGATAAATACCTACTACATGGCTCATATACCATGGTCAGAAGGGCCTTAAAAGTGCTGTAGATAGATGCCATTGTGAAGGCTGAGGTGAAACTACTGAGATTTATGCCGTACCAGCTTCTGTATCGCTTCTAATTTAGCGTCTGCAGCATCCCCTGGAATGTAAACATGACCAGAGTCTCTGGATGCTAATAAAGCAAAACGTAGCCTAAATAGCAAAATTTTGCCTGGTTTCAGATCAAGATCATGTCAAAGCACCAAGATTTTCATCATTTTTCACCCCAAACCATAACTCCGTGCAACTCCACAGGAAATTCAGTCCAGGTCTACTCAAAACTGGGCCCCAGGCCAAGATTTGCAAAAGTCGGGGGTGCCTACAGTTAAAACTCCAAAGTGTAGGGCTGGCCGGAAAACAAGATTTCCATTTAATGAAAAAAATTGAGGTTTCAATGTTTGTTTCCGTTCTGATGCGGAAAGAAACCCAAGCCCTTCGGAAATTGTTCGTGGAATTGTTTTATGAAAATACTTGTCTAGGTTGCATCAGTCTGGGGCCTGGCTCGCTTGAATGTTGGGCCACCTACAAGTGAAACTGGCTTCAGATTGGGGTGAAACTGGGCCCAAGCTTGAGAATTGCAATGAAGTGTCTTTGCGTGGTTTCTGGTTGTAATCTATGGTTGTCTCTAAACTGCAGCTGGCAGTGGAACGTCCAGCTCGGGTAGACGTACCCGCACTAGCTTTGGTTGAGTCGAGCTAGCGCACTAGAAATAGAAGTGTAGCTGTGGTGGTGCAGGCAGTGGGATGGGTTAGCTGCCTGACTTGTGGAACTCATTGCCATGGGATATTGTGAAGGGCAAAAGTATAACTGGGTTCAAAAAAGAGCTAGGTTCGTACACAGGGCAGCAGTCCTATTTCGCCCCCCACACCACTGCTCGATCAAAGCATGATAGCTTGATCAAAGCTACTGTGTGTACGTCTACCCCAGTCTGGAAATTACACCTCCTACACCAGGGTAGACATACCCTTAGTTTCACACAAGTGATCTGCATGGTGAGCCATGACGATGCATATTAGCGTGTGTTTGTGTATAAAACCATCTAGGTAAAAATCATTCCAACCAGTTCAGTCTCTGCCTTTATATTCCTGCCTTCCCCAAGATCTTAGTGTAGCCACAGTCCAAGCTAAGGTTAAATGTTCCCTTTTCACTCCCATCTTGAGTGAGAACTGGATGGCTTCGCTAAGTGTGATTGGAGCACTTTGTTTTTAAGCTCCACATAAGCACTATGCTGGATTGATAGCATTTTCATTCTTTCTGAATCGACCCACTGGGAGCCATTAAAGTTTTATTGCTCTCTACAGCTCCCTGGCTGGAGCGGAATAGAGAGGCCTGCAACTGGAAATACTTTGTCTTCTCTTTGGAGGGTTTATGGTTGTATGCGGCTGGGTGCAATAGGGGGATCAAAAGAGACTCAGGTTTTCAACTCCAGATCTGCCTCGTTTTTTGTTCATCTTCCATAACGTGCTGTGTATCTCCGTGTCTTGCTGTGCTGGTGGGGGGCGAGTAAGGAAAGATCCAAGAAAAACTTCCCACTAGTCCTCATCGCTTCCCTCGAGATCGGGTGTCCCAGTGGATAATGTTCCAGTGGATTGGGAGAAGGGAGGAGCTGCTGCTGATTGACTGTGTGACTTTGCACCCAAATCACTTACCATCTCTGTGCTTTGGTTTCTCCGTCTCTAAAATGGAGATAATCTTCTTTAGTGAAGTGCTGTGAGATCTAGGAGTTAGTAACATGATGTCAATGTCGTAACAAAGGGGTTTCCTCAAGAATATCCCTTGTTAGTCTTTAATTGCTGGGAAAGGGGTCCTAGCATGTATGAGAATATGTCCCATGTTAAAAAAGAAAAAGAAAAAAGCTTTCTGATGAATATAACAAAGAAAGGGAGGCCTTGCCAATGGGCAAACAAACCTATTGTGGGCACTAACCAAAGGAGTTACCAATGGCTAATTTACAAGATCTTTGCTAAACTCTCGTTGAAGTCAGTGAGAATGTTGCCTAAGCAAGGACTATGGGAGTTGGCCGTGGATGGTAACTTTGGCTCCTAAATAAGTCTCTGGATGGGGAACCAAGAGACCTGGGTTCTCTTCCTGGCTCTGTTGCTGACCTGCTGTGTCACCTGGCATAAATAACTTCTCTATGCCTCTGTTTCGCCTCCCCACTTCACCTATGTAGATTGTAAATTCTTTGTAACAGGGACCGACTCACCTGTCTATAAAGTGTATAGCGCAATGGGGCCTTGATCTTGGTTGGGGCCTTCAAACAATACTGGAGTATAAATATTTCATAACTCCTTTTGAGGTTCTCAGAATGCTTCACAAACAACCCTGAATTAACAATACAATGCCTTGCCTCTCTATAGCATGCTCGATCAATACATCTCTAGGCACTTTCCAAACACTAACCACTAAAGCCCCTTATCGTTCCTTTTGGGTTGAAATTGTTATCCCATTTTAGTGCTGGGCACACCAAGATACACGGAAGCAAAGTGAGTTGCCCAAGGTCACTTGCCAAGTTAGTGGCAGAACCAGCCTGGAGCAAAGCGGCTGTGCTTGGAAGGAAAGATGTGGTATTGGGGACTTTGCCTTTAAGAGCTAAGCTTCTGGATGGAGTGCTGAGAAGCTCTTGTGACATATAGACATTTGAAACTGGACACAGAATAGTGCCAATGTCTTGCAAGCTCCATAAGCACTGAAAGAAGCAAAGAGTTCACCATAGGATGGACTTCTGGGCCTTACTTCTTACCACTAGGCAATGCTTCCTTGAAACACAGAGAGCTGAAATAATTGACTGGAAAAGCTAGAAAATGAGTGGAGAAACAAATAACATTTTCCCATAATTTAATAGATTTTAAGGCCATTTAGATAATCTCGTCTGACCTCCTCTGTCTCATGGGGCATTCAGTGTCATCCAGTTACTCCTCTATTGAGCCCAGTAACCTTGTGTTTGACTGACACCTATCTCCAAGAAAGGAATCCAGTCCTGATTTGAGATGGAGAATCCACCACTTCCTTCGGTAGTTTGTTCCAGTCGTTAATCACTCTCACTATTAACATTTGGTGCCTTGTTTCTAATTTTAATGTCTGTCTTTAAATTCCAACCACTTGTTCTTGATATGCCATACTCCACTAGATTTAAAGAGCCCTTTATTACCTGGTATTTTCTCACCAGGAAGGTACTTACACGCCATAATCAAGTTACCTCTTGATCTTCTTTTTGATACGTTTTTCCGTTTATTGGGTCTTCAACCCTATTTCTTCTTCCTGTTGTGTGAAACTGTCATCTCTCTGGGTCAGAGACTGTCTCTGTGTTATATATCTGTACAGCACCTAACACGATGGGGCTCTAATCCCTAAAGTGAGGCCTCTGCATATTACAGTAATGCACATAATGATAGCTGAAGAGACCAGAGTGGACAGTTTCCCTTGAGGAAGGAGAGCGCTTGCATTATCTCCTTATAGCTCCGAGATGGCCAGGCCAGGGTACTTCTGTCGGCATGTTTTCTAATTTAATTACTTATCCTTGTCTCAAATGGTTTATGGTACACTAGACTATTAAATGTGCCATAAGCAAATGGCTCTTGAAAGGGGAAGAGGATTTATTTGTTTTAGCAACCACTCCAACAAAAGTCTATTTCCTCAGCTAATTAAGATTCCATTCACTAATTTAAATGTTATGCTAATTAAAGCATAATTCTGAGACTGTAAAAAGGAATTTTTTTTTTAAATAAAAAGAGACAGAAGTAGCAAGCAAGCAAGAAAGAACTGTTTGGCCTTTTGGAATTACATTAAATTTATTGCGTTGTTATAACAATGGTGGGCAGAGTAATTATTTCATTTGCCTCGCATGCCGTATTCATGCTGTTGCTTTTATTAATTTCCCCCGTTCTCACACTTCAGCTCATTAACATGCGCTCTCTCTCCTCTAATGGCATCGTTTTGTGATGGTTTAAAATGAATCGTGAGTGTGAGTCTTGAAGTGCTCCTTCCGTTTCTCTCAGAAGGGCCACACAGAGTTTTTAAGTTTGTTTTATCTCCCTCCCTCCCAGCTGAGGCAACCTTTCTGAGTGTTCGCTTCACAAGCAAGTTTTGCGGCCAAACCAATTCCGAGAGGTACATTTTTGCTCAGTTTAATTAAAATATAATTATTTTGACTTAAAAAAATAAGAACTTATTTTTTGGTTTGCTTTTTTAAACAAGATGGCAAAAGTTCTAGAGTTCTGTGAGGAGGCCGCGAGTTAGCACGCCTGGATTCTGTTCTCAACTCAGCTGCTGACTCGCTGTATGACCTTGGGCATCTCTCTTCACCTCCATATCTCAATTTCCCCACCTCTAACATAATACTTCTCTTTCATTTTATTTACTAGTTGTAGCACGTTTAAGTCATAGATTTCCAAGGACTTTACAAAGAAGAAAAATATCATCTCCATTTAACATATGGGGAAACTGGGGGATAAGGAGATGAAGTAGCTAGTAGGCCAATGGAAGAGTCGAGGTCTCCTTAGTCCCACTCAACTACCCGATTCATTGTCTCCCAGATGAGGAGCAATATTTTTGCTGTGTGATGATCAGTGAATGCATGTTGATAAAATTCTTTGGCTTTGGTTGAGAAGAGCTATAGAAGGGCACGCTATTCAGATGGGTATTGTCAGAGACAGGCCGATACCACCCACATGGATCTGAACACCTTGGGGCTTCTGGAAGTAGATAAAAGTTCCTTTTCTTCTACAGTTTTTGACTCCAGGTTGGATCCAAATTTGGAAAGGGCTGGTCTTCTGGATTTGTTTTGGGTGTGGCAGGAGCCTTGTTGGAAGAGCTGAATTTAGGAGTTATCCCCCATTCCACCTGGCAGTAATCCCTGAATGTCAGTTACTTGCAAGATGTCTGCCATATTGAATCCGCTTTGTTCTGAGAACTTCCCTCATTTGGGGCTGAAATATCCTCAGAACAGCCTGTGACACCTCAGTGCCATGAAATCCGAACCTGAGCTCTAAATCTGGCTCAAACCCTAACCGTAATCTGTAGCCGCACAGCGTCTCCTTGGTCCATTGCTAATTACCGTGCTGCTTTGTCCATGAGATGTTCAGAGTGGGAACACTCTTGGAGGTGAGGGAGTGCTCTTTGAGGCAGAGTATGGCAAGAGGCTGATGTTCATTCATTTCCCCCAAGGCAGGGACAGCAGCATTAGGCTGCAAACGGAAACCAGCAAAAAAGAAAAACAAGGTGGTGGTGGTGGGAGGGGAGGTAGTAAAAGGTGACAGGGGAAGGAATAGCCTGATCAAGCATGGCCATGCCAAGAACACACCAGTGGACTGAGGCTAAATGGGCCTTAGATCAACCCAAATTTTACACCCCCATGGAGAGATCCTTCCTTCCTCAGAGCTCGAGCTTGGACTCTCGCACCCAGTCGTTCCGCCTGCTCCCATTCCCCTAGATTCTTGTCTCCTAAGTGCTTCATCTTCCTCCTTAGCGAGACAGCTCCCCCACCTCAGAGGGCAGCAATCAACTGTGCATGACCTCCCGCTCTTCTCTTACCGTCTGCGCAGGGGCCTGCATCTCACCCCCACAAGAGAAGTTCGTTTTGCTGGCTGGGATTGCCATGATAAGCATCTGATCTTTGGCCCGGGAGCAAAAGACCTGTCTGTAGCTGGTTCCTTTGCAAATGATATTTCACTGCAAGGTCTCCATCAGAGGTTTATGATTATGTTTTAATTAATTTATTTATTTATTTATTTATTTGTATTTAGAAAGGAAACCCATTAAGATTCTGTTACGAGCTCTCCTGGTTCCTCAGCTCTGAATTTCTGAGCTCCTGGCAGCCCTGTCACCAGGACCATATTAAATCTGCAAGGCAGTGCATTTCTTAATTTTTGTTTGTGGTCGGGGAAGATAAATTCCATGTGACACTTTAAGAATTGAAATGCCTCCTTCCCCTCTTCACCCTGGCTCAATCCTGGGAAGTGCTAAGAGTACTGGGCAGGAACTGAGCTACTACAAGTCCCCCGTGTATTCCTTCTTCCAGTTCCCAGACTGTAAGTATTTCAATGCAGCACCCGATGTGCAGAGAAAGGCCCATGTTAGGAGACGCACAGCGCTGGTGTGAAATAGAGAAAGGGGCGGTTGTTGTCTCCTACCTCCATCTACCTTGTTGCTTTCTGAGTAAGGTTGTTTAAAATGCTTTAAGCATTGCCGCAGGCAGCGAGAGTAATTTGCTGTGGTCTAGTCTGCACTGACTGAAGCGTTGTTCGGTTTAGGTTTGTTAGGTGAGCGTGAAATTTGTTGCGGAGCTACTGCGTGGAAATGCAGCTGCTTTAGCTTTCTGGAGGCTGAGAGTTCGAGTCCCGCGACTGGGATTGTGAATTTAGCTGGCTGAAAGGAGCTGGCTCAGCAACCCTGCAAAAGGCTCTGTTTCACAACAGCGTTGAGGGGGGAGTAGCACCAGGGTCGCCAACCGCAATTGATCAACAAAGCATGAGTCGGGGCAAAAAATCCAGAGATTGACTTAAAAATAATGAAATAGAATAAAATAAACGTTGAGTTCCTTTCCTTCGCCCTCTGGTTTTTCAGAGCCTCCCAGTGGAGATCTACACAGCCAGTGGCAGTGAGCCTCCAAACCTGGCTCGACAGACTCAGGCTCAAAATGGCTGTGTAGACACTCCGGCTCAGTTCTGAGGTCCACCCCTCCTTGCTAGACTTCAGTGCCTGAGCCGCACCATCTACACAGCTATTTTTAGCGCTGTAGCTCAAGCCCTGTAAACCCGAGCCTGTCAACCCAGGTGCAGAGGCTCACTGCTGTATGTTATGTTAGATGTCCTCTGGGTCACACTTTCAAGCTTTCTTACACAACCATGAGGGCTATAAACTTGTTTTTCATATTACAAAAGTTGAGATTCTCATATAATCACATGACTCCAGGTTCTGGGGCTTTAAGAGAAACACCAAATATTGTAAGAGTCGGCAGCACCCTCACCTTAAGCTTCCTCCACGTTATTATTTCTGTTTATCATTTGTATCGCCATAGTACCTAGGAGCTCTAGTCATGGACCAGGACCCTTTGTGCTAGGCGCTGTACAAACACAGATCAAAAAGTCAGTCCCTTCCCCAAAGAGCTCACAATCTTAGTAATGTAAGAGGGGGTAGTTAGTTTGAAGACACTGGCCTCCAAATCAAGGCACCTGGATTCTATTCTGGTCTCTGCCACTAACTCGCTGTGTAGACTTGGGCAAGTTGCTTCCCCCTGCCCGTGCCTCAGTTTCCCCATTTTACAAATGAGGGTGACAATAGCACTACCTAACCTCAGAGAGGTGTGCTGGGGATACATTCCTTAGTGACTGTGGGGAACTCAGAGGAACACGGTAGAAAGGCCAGTAAATGAATTATGGCACTTTCTTGTTTCCCATCTCTGCCTTCTCAGCCTGTAATTCTGAGCCGGACATTGAGTGATTTGTGAACTTCTACAAAGAGAGAGAGGGAGCGAGAAAACAATTTGGCAGTGACCATTGAGTCCATTGTATTGATCGACCAAGTCACAAGCAAGTCAGATTTTTTAAGTGGCCCCTGAAAGCGTGGCTGTGATGTCTGTGCCAAATAACCTTTCCCTTTCTGACGTGACACATCTGCCAACAGTGTAGCATCATTTCCCCTTGATGAGACTCGGGAGGGTTTTATTTATTTATATTTTGGTGACTCCGCTCGGGAGAGTCCAAGGAAATGATGGGGTTGAGAGCCAGGCAGAACGCAAGCCAGCAGCATCTATGCCGGTGGGTTAGACCAGCTCCTCTTGAGCTCTGCCCACAGCACCTTGTTCCTCACCTCGATCACCCCAGCTCTGTCAATGTGCCTCAATCCTGACTGGCAGCAACCTCGGCGGAGCCAGCCCTTGGCAACCAACACAATCGCGCTGTTATAATACCCACTCCTTTGCCAAACCTGGCTTCTCCCCCTAAATACACATGCAGAGCTGTGCCAATGCACTACACCGGTTCTCAGGCCTCTGCCCACCCTGGCTCGGCAAATACAGACATTTCTCCTAATCTACCCCGATTTTGACCTGTCATTCCTCTCCTGGGCTCTGCCAATACACCTCAGTCCTGAAGGGCAGAGCCCCCCTGTTGTTCCTCTCCTGCTCTGGCTAAGCCCCTCCACACACACATCACTCCACATACGCCCTTCAGTTCTGACCTGCAAGTAGCACCTGCTGGTCTTATGTTGGGCCCAAGATAGATCTGAACCTTGATCTTGATCAGAGGTGACTTGCAATACATTAAAGCCATATGTTTTGAGATTGCACGGCGAAAAAATCTTAAGTGCAGCAATATTCACGACCGGAGCTTGCTGGGAACTTGCAGTGCCACCCACGCTTGGTATTTTCTACCAGCTCTGTGAGACTTACACAGCTGTGGAATACACTGTGTGAGAGAGCAAGCCTCTACTTAAGGGATTTCATAGAGAGAGCTGGATTAGATAGATTTGATGGGAATGAAAATCAATGTTTATGAAAATGAATTTACCTGCATCTCGATTTGATATTTGGTGCGAGCAAAAAACAAACAGATTCCTCAGAAAAACCCTTAAGTTAATGAAATTGCATTTCTTATCTACTTTGCATTTCTTATCTACTTTGGTCATCCATTTCCTTTTTAACCATTTACTAACTGGATTTCCTAAACTGGCTTGCCAGTCAACAGCAATCTAGAATGCAAAACTCAAGCCTGCCACTTTTCTTGATCTCTGACTAACCCCTTAACTACCTGATCTGTTACTCAGAAAAATGAAGTGGGTATTGTGGAATAATTGGGAGTGGGGGAGAGAACTACATTGGCCCTTGGTAGTTGGTTCTGCTAACGAAATTGCTTTTGGCACACGCATTAATCTCTGTGGCTGTCGGGAAAATTCTGTCAAACGCCTTTCTGGAAATTGAATATATTATTGTGAATTCAATCACACAGCTGGAGAAGCATGGCATTTCCATTGGCTGTCAGGTAGCTCTGTCAACCTTTGGCACTGGAGGTTCTGGGGAGGAGCCAGATGCAAGTGGGGGTGCGGAAGAATGACTTTCAGAACTTCATTGGTAGGGTCCTACCAAATTCACCATCCATTTTGGTCAATTTCATGGTCATGGAATTTAAAAATTGTAAATGTCATGATTTCAGCTATTTAAATCTGAAATGTCAGGGTGTTGTAACTGTAAGGGTCCTGACCCAAAAGAGGCTGGGGGGAGCAGGGGGTGAGGGGCGTTTCAAGGTTATTGTAAGGGGGTCACAGTATTGCCACCCTTTACTTCTGTTCTGCCTCCTTCAGAGCTAGTCCCTCACCCAGCAGCCACCACTCTCCAGCCACCCAGTTCTGAAGGTAGCACAAATTTAAGGATGGGAACACTGGGACCCGACCCCCCCCACGATAACTTTGTGACTCCCCCCACAGCCCCTTTTTGGGTCAGGGCCCCCAGTTTGTGAAACACTGGTCGTCCCCATGAAATCTGTATAGTACACACCTACCTCGATATTACACTGTCCTTGGGAGCCAAAAAAATGTTACCATGTTATAGGTGAAACCACGGTATATCGAACTTGCTTTGGCCTCAAGTATTTCCATGATTAATAGTCACTTCCTGCCCCTGACTGAACCCCCAGAACTCCCGACCCATCCAACCACCTGGCTCCTTGTCCACTGACTACCCCCCTCCAGAGACCCCCTGCCCCTAACCACCCCTCCCAAGACCCCACCCCATATCTAAGCACCCCTGCTCCTTGTCCCCTGACCGCCCCCTCCACAGACCCCCCCCATCCCTAATCACCCCCAGGGGCTCTGCATGATGTACTTATTTATTATTATTACCTCCCCCTTCCCCGGTATACTCCCTAGAGTGGTCAGTTTGGATGGGCTATTACCAGCAGGAGAGTGAGTTTGTGTGGGGGCGGGGGGGGGGGGGTGGAGGGTGAGAAAACCTGGATTTGTGCTGGAAATGGCCTAACCTGATGATCACTTTAGATAAGCTATTACCAGCAGGACAGTGGGGTGGGAGGAGGTATTGTTTCATGATCTCTGTGTGTATATAATGTCTGCTGCAGTTTCCACGGTATGCATCCGATGAAGTGAGCTGTAGCTCACGAAAGCTCATGCTCAAATAAATTGGTTAGTCTCTAAGGTGCCACAAGTACTCCTTTTCTTTTTACTAAGATCCAGTGACTTCTACTGTCATTCCAGTTGTGATGGATGGAAAAAGCTGGAGCTGCAGCGAGCTGGATCACTACATAAAAGTGCAATACATCTGGAGGGATCCCCACGGCTCCCTCCAGAGCCCTCTTTTTGGTGGAGCTGGATGGAAAATGACACTACATGGAGTTGTCCGAGAGAGATGGGAGATGCAGGGAGAATGAATGCATCCCTTAAAGACTGCAACAAACAGGACTAAAGGTTGAAAGGCATTTATTGGGGTTGGGGGAGCGTGGGCGATGGGGGCAAGTGTATTTCTCGTTACCCAGGTGTGAGGCTGGGTTTGTGGACATGCCCAACCTCGGTGCTGCCAAAAGCGATAAAGAAATGCTTTCTTCCTGGCTTGCTCTCTTGGCAGGGATTGTGATCTGGGTTACCAGAGGCTGTCAGTGCTGCTCTGGTATAACACCATCATAGGTGGGGTTAGAAAACTGGCAGGGAAGAGATGGATTCTCTGCCTTCTGCCACCTAAATACTGATGATAATATGGGTCTGATCAAAATTGCAAGGCGGTGTTTCCCTCTCCCAGTGGAAGCTATTCACGTATTTGATTCCAAATCTGTTAAAGGTACAGTGCTTCCACAGCTGGCTAGGAACAGAAGACGACATGATTAATGAGCATTATGCTAATTCTGGCCCAGGGGACACAGTGTGGGGTGTTTTTTTTTTTAAAAAAAATAAAGAAACAAAAGACCAAGCCAAGACAGAACTGAATAACACCTCTCTCCTCGCATCTCTGTCCTCCCCCCATTAGCCCTTCTTGGCTTTGTTTGCTTTCATGACTCTTTAGTTCTCAGTTTTGTGTCCAAACCTGAGTTTTCAGTGTTGATTCAGAGCTGACAGCTCCAGTTTGACTCATCCTAGAACGGTGAGAGTTCAGCATGTCTGGGACTCAGGCCTTGTGTTCATACCTCTTAGAACCGACCGACATTTCCCCGTCATTTTGTCAAACTGCGCTCTTTTGGCTGGAATTAGGATTAATTATTTTGTAGTGTGGTAGCATTTAGGAGCCTCAGAGGCGCTGTACAAACCCAACAATCAGACTGTCTGTGCCCCAAAGAGCTCACAATCTTGGACATTGGGAGGATGAGGGACATTTTTCCCTCAGGTTTTTACTTTTCTCCACTGGAAAAGGGTGGGGAATGTTTGGGGGTTTTTTAAGTTCTACCCCCACCTTCCCTTTTTAACGGAATAAAATCAATGCAAAGTAACAGTGTTTTTCCCAGTGAAATGATATAGCATTTTTTAAAAATGTCCAAAATTTAATTTAGGGTTTTTTTCCCAACCAGTTAAAATAATGGAAAATTTTCAAACAAAAGAGGAAAAAAATGTTTCTTCCTTTCACATTGTTTTTGAAACCTACTTGCCTTTTTTCTCCAACCACCTCTCATAAATATATTGATTATTTCAAAGTATACAGCCCAGCTGTTGAAAATAGAACTTGAAATCCTCGAATCGTTTTGAAAGGCAGCAAAGCTGGTTGCTTTTCCATGCTGTTTCTGCCATGCTTTAAGCTCCGGACCAGAGTTTGAAAAGTCAGAGCTCACCCAATTTGATGCTACGTGATTATTTCATTGTTAGATGCCATCCGTGCCTTCAGCACCTTTGTCCCAAGGGACGGTAGGCTATGCCTACGCTATCCTAAGGCTGTGATTCCCTGCTTGTGTTCCCATGCGGCTCTAGCTCTCACCGAGCTAGCACTGAAATAAATAGCTGCACAAGTAGCAGCCGCCGAGGCATAGCTGAGCTGTGCTGAATACAGACCCACACGTTTCAGGTGTGTTGCTATTCCCATGCCTACACTCCTGCTTTCTGTGCTACCACGACTCCGTGGCTGGGTGAGGCAGACGCCACTTTGGCTCCACTGGCCTGTCCTTTAGGAGGAGGAGAATCTTCGTTTCACCCCCCCAGTGTTGCAGGAAGTTGCTGGGCAGCACGGTTGCTGTGAAGTTGTCGGTGGCCATGCTTCCCTGGTACGATTTCATATTCTTTCTTGCGTGCCCTTTCTCATAGAGACCAGGCGTTATTGGCCTTTTTTTTCTGTTAGGGACCTTCTCAACCAGCTGTTAAGATACTTGAACAAAATGGACTTCATGTGCAGATCCCAGCGTTACCCTTTGAGAATGCAGCTGGGCAAGAGGTAGCTTTGGGTTCAGGAGCAGGGCGGAAAGCCGGCCAACCAAAGGCCTAGCTCTGCCGGGTTCTTGCAAGATATGGTGAGACTGTCTCTCTCACCTCAGCAATGTCACAGAGCAGGCAGAAGTCAATCCTGCCCACCCCCTCACCCCTGTGAATGTGTGCATCCTGGAGGCAATGCCATTAGGGCTCAATCCTGCAAGGGTACTGAGCATTCTGGTCCTGATCCAGCAAAGCACTAAGGCACATGCATAACTTTAAGCATGTGAATAGAAGCATTGACTTGAGTTGCACTACTTGTGGGCTTAAAGTTAAGCATGTGCCTAGGGCCAATATGCCACTGATTTACATAGGGGGAGGACAGGCCCGTAATGTCAATATACAGTGCGGAGACCAAAATTCTGCACTCAGTTAAACTGGTGCGATTCTACTAAAGGGAATGGAGTCACTGATAGCAGAACTCAGCCCTCTATACCTTTAGCGTGAGCTCCCTGTTCTGCATGTTGCATGGATCTCTCGTTCCCTCCTCTCCTGCTGCAGCCTCCCCTTCCTGGAGGCTGTTTGTTTTATCTCTGGCATGAAGGATCTTTATTGGGCTGTCCACTGTTTGCAGCCGCACTGGCTGGTTTTACGACTAGTGTTCCACTACTTGGTAATCATAGGCTGTTAGCAGCCTGCAGCAGGGACTCAGCCTAACACCAACGTGCAAGGAGAGATAATGGTAAATAACCAGCAGCTATTGGTGAAGGTTGAGAGAAAATAAATGGATCCAATTTTCATTCCCTTTTTTCCCCTTCCTCTGTGACTTCTTTCAAAGTGACTGAACAGCAGTTTGGGCTCTTGCAACATAAATTATGGCTGCAGCCTGGGCAGATCCTTATCGCTCTCCCACATCTGATTACATGAAACACCCAAACTCAAACCACAGCCCCTCTGTGAGCTGTGGAGGTAGCAAGGAGCCCTGCCAAGGAGTGAGGTTTGGGCCTTGTGGTGCTTCATAACTGGGGCTGGTTGAGATTTTCAATTCAACTCATCTTTTCAACAGAAAACTGGGTTTTCAGCGAAACAGAAATGTTGGCAGAATGACTCTGCTTTCCTTTGTTTTTAAATTTGTCATAAAAAAACTTGAAAAAAAGAAAATTTGAACCAACCCTCCCTCTTACCCTCAGTTGTCCTGTTTGCAGCCATTTGGGGCCAAATTCTTGTTGTTTTCAAGGAGCATATGAGGATTGAGGCACATTTGTGAGCGAGCAGCATGTAGGGGATGCTTGTCTCATGCAGGAGCCATCGTCAGGATGTAAGTGGAGGACTCCAGTCTCCCGGGCTGTCAATCTGCCGCTTTTCACCAGCACTAAATTTACTCAAAATTAGGAGCGATGAATATGAAAAGCATGGTTTAATTAAACACATGATACATTTGCTCATTAAAAGGCTGCTCTGAGTAAAGGGAAAACACTGCTGACAATCCCATCAGCCTTGCCTCTGAAGCCTCTCTGGCAAGAGCAGAGGCCATTCAGATGACTCATAGCACAGCACGCTCCTCCTTTGTAATGACTGACAACTTTGTTTTAGAAGTCACTTGCAAGCTCCTTCTTCTCAGCTCATGTCAACACACACAGAGGAGAGATGGAGTGAGACAGCTCTCACGGAGGGGCGCAGCCTGCTTTTTACTCCTCCATTAGTCCTGATCCTGCACTCCCTATGGTTGAAAATTCTGATTTCCTTTAAAAAAAAAGAAAAATTGTCAGGAAACCCCTATGTTTTTCTGATTTGGCTGCTTCCAGCCAACTCTGCTTTTCAGTTTGTGTTTTGGTTCCTTCAGTGAAAAGTCACCATTTTGTGTTGCTGAAATTTTCCTCTGGGTGGGGAGGGGGGACATTTTCCAAAGAGCTCAACAGAGAAGAAGGATGATTCTGCCATGAATGTTGTGAGGTTTAGTAAATACAGGTAAAGTGCAGTATTATTATAAAAGGCAGCTCAGGTTTCACTAAAACATGGCAGCACCTGCCTGTATTCCTCATACCCCATCCTCCTCCTCACACTCAAGGCAAGTTGGAGTCCCTCTTGAGAGGAATAGCTGTGTGCCTGCATCTCCCCATCACAATAAGCCCATTTGCCAAGGTAAGGAGCTCTATTGAGGGACACTGTTAAGGTTACATTAAAAGAGCTGCCTTCAAGAAGTTCGAAAGGACCAGAGGGGAGTCAGCAAATCATGTGCTAGGGGTGCATCTGTTCAGACAAGGAAGTCTCCTCCTGAGATAGGTCAGACCAAATGAAATTAATAGGTAGCAGATTTAAAACAAATAAAAGGAAGTATTTTTTCACACAACACACAGTCAACCTGTGGAACTCCTTGCCAGAGGAAGTTGTGAAGGCCAGGACTATAATAGGGTTCAAAGTTCATGGAGGATAAATCCATCAATGGTTGTTAGCCAGGATGGGCAGGAATGGTGTCCCTAGCCTCTGCTTGCCAGAAGCTGGGAATGGTCAACAGGGGATGGATCACTTGATTATAACCTGTTCTGTTCATTCCCTCTGGGGCACCTGGCATTGACTGGAAGACAGGATACTGGGCTAGGTGGACCTTTGGTCTGACCCAATATGGCCATTCTTATGTTCTTAGGCTGCTGGATGTCCGTATAGCTCACTTATCTCAGAAAGTTACCCCACCCCAAAGAGAAGATTGCAGTTTGTGCTGTTTAAAGCCTTGTCTTCTCTCTCTCTCTCTCCTCACTCTCTCTCTTTAATTTTACATAGAGTTTGCTCCAGAATGCTAATAAAAGAGACAGGAGGATGGGACGTTCTACTCAGCACCCTTCGACAAAGAAGAAGAGTAGGACCTTGCCGGTCTCTCCTTTTAATTTTCCTTGAGCCTTTGAGTGAAATTCCTTCAGGGATTTATGAAAGAGAAATTGCACAAGCCCCTCATGTCACGTGTGAATAAGGAGACATTTTTCATTAATAAACATACAGTGCTCAGATTAAAACAAAAATAAAGAGCCAATGCTGGACAGCTAAGAACAAAAGAATGACATAACTACAGGTGGGCAAAACGTCCAGCAAGGTTTGCAAATAACAAAGCTAAGCCAAGATGGTTCAGATCCAGGTGTCTTTAATAGTTACTTAAAGGGCAGGTTGGAAATTTTCTGTGGCAAGTGGTTTTTAGAAGGAAATTGGATGCTTGACAAAAATAAAATTTTCATGGCAAGTGCCTGATTTGGGCAGGAAACTGTGATTTTTTCCATCAAGAAAACAAAAAGTCTTCGACTGAAAACTGGTTTCGGGGAAAACCTGCATTAGGCACTGTATGAACACAACAAAAAGACCGTTCCTACCCCAAAGAACTTCGAACCTACGTCAACTGTTCTTTACTAACCCCCTCTCTTAAACCTCAAATAAGCTTGGAGGATGCAGATAAATGACTCCAGTTGTGGCCCAGCCCTGGAAATAAGACGACAATATGAAACACATTGCAGCTCCGCTCTTGGCTCAAATGACAATTGCTCCCGTGTCCAGTTAGCTAAAGCTCAAATTCTCATCTCACCCGCCTGACAAACAGAAAGCCAGATCCCTCCTTTAGGACTTGATCTGAAGTCACTAAAGTCGGTGGCTGCATTCTCCTTGCCTCCGAAGGGCTTTGTGTCAGATGCTTTTAGAGTTCTACTGTCTCATGATTGTCCTTTCAGTTTAGGCCCTCAACACCCCGAGTGGCTGAGCCTCCCCCTAATCAGACACCGGCTGGCTCTTTAAACTAAGCTTCTGGAAAAGTGGCCATTTCTCCCAGATAGGCAGGATCCAATCTCCCTCGAGAAGCAGGCTTCCTGAACAGGTTAGTGTGCTCAGACCCACGAATAACAGCAGCGAGGGTTCAATGGTATAGAAGACCATGCGGTGGGGGGGTGCGGGGGTTAAGTGCTGGTGTAAACAAGAGGCTTTTGCTAGGGCTTTGTAGTTTCATTTTGCAGGGGGTTGTGTTTGGTTTGGGTTCATATCAGATTGCAACGCTCATTCTCAGAGCAAAACTCTATGGCGTTCCACCTGGTTGCCTATCAGATCCAGTGACTCCATTGCAGACCCATATGTTCACCCTTCTAGCGTATTCAACCCAGGGCCTGAGACTATCTGTAGCAAAGCACAGAACTTAGGTGAGAGCTGCATGGGTTCCAATCCTGTTGTGACTGTTTTACACAACTCTGGCTACAACAGAAGTGGCTTTGCTCCCCCTCTCGCCGTAACAAGTCTCAGTGTCTTCTCTCACTCATGTCACAAGTGGGATGGTCTCAGCTCATTCAGACTCCATCTCCTCAATCCCTCAGTGGGGTGGTCATCAGAGTCTTGGTTTCTGGATGTGTCAGACTGATGATTTGGGGTGTGCCTCAGACCGTTGCTGAGGAGGAAGGGAGGTAGGGAGAGTGTAGCTGGATTTCCTGGTAGTGCCTCTGTGATTTTATAATGGTATTTACTGGCACTGATGTCTGAAGCTGCTTCAGATCTTTGCTAATCTTCCCTCCTTCCCCGGGTTGTGAGTTCAATCCTTGAGGGGGCCGTTTGGGATCTGGGGCAAATATTGGGGATCGGTCCTGCTTTGAGCAGGGGGTTGGACTAGATGACCTCCTGAGGTCTCTTCCAACCCTGATATTCTATGATTCTATGAAGGTTCCTCTCTAAGAGGGACAGAAGAGATTTCAAGGAAATGGAGTTGAGTGTAGTAGATGGGAATGCTTGGCTCTTCTAATGACTGAAACACCTACAGTCTGGTCCTGTAAATAGGATAAACACAAGGCCACCATCTCCTTTGATCCCTTGGCAGACAGGGCATTTCCAACACTGCAAGGCATGCCTGTGTCCAGAACATCAGTCGGGCGATCAAGTGTAGAGATCTCGGAGTTATTTGGAATAAGTTAGGCCCCAGTGCAATTTTGGAACCTTTGTAATTGTGTGGATTCACCCCAAGGCTGCTAAGGACCGGTGGGCTCTGAATATTTGAGCTATGTAGAGTCCTATATGATTCTCCTTGTGTTTAGACCAGTTGGGCAGCTGAACATGAAGCAGTGAAGGGGGAGCAGGGGAAGGAATGGAAGAACTAGGCAGAAAATGGGGGAAAGGACTTGGATGAGAAACCAGGGTTGGTTAGTTCCACGCACAACAGGAGATATCTTTGGCATGTGAATTCCAGTGTCCTGTCGGATTTCTAATTTGAGCAACTGCATTCTGCCCACTGTTTCGGCTGGGCGAAATAGGCCTGACTCATCACTTATTTACAGTACTCTTCTGACTGTTAATTGTTGACTTCAGTGAAGTGATTCCCTTTGTACGCTCCTGTAATTTAACATGCGTCTTCGTCTGAGCTGGGAGCTGTGATTCCCAGCTCACGCAGACGTACCCAGCTAGCTGTGCTTGAGCTAGTGCCTAAGACTAGTGCTGTGTCCAAGGTGGCACATTGGACTAGCTGCCTGAGTTCATGCCCAGGGGGCTTGGTGGGACTGTACTTGGGGCAGCTATCCTGCATGGTTGCCCATGCCACTGAGGGCACAGGTCTATTTTAGGTGCTAGGTCAAGCAGGGCTAGTGCGGGTATGTCTATGTGAGCTGGGAGCATACCTCCCAGCTTCATTGTAGACATACCGTAAGAGAATCAGGACTAACATTCTTCGATTCCTGTCTGAATTCTTGTGCGTTCCACTCCAGCGGTGGTTACATTTCAGTGGTGATGCTGTGTGTGTATTCCTGTCAAGTCTGTGAGGGGCTTTTGGAACTTCTGGGATGAAAGGTGCCATACACACATGAGTATTACTAATGCCTTGGAAGTATGCCAGTCATAATTAAAGCTGTGAAAACCTTCGCGGTTTCACTTCACGGAGCTTTGTGTAAATATTTCCATTGGTTTTGATCCATGCCGCTTTCCCGGCTCTGAATTTCCAACACGTGCAAAATCTCCAAGCAGAACTCAGTGGGAACCTGGAGCTACACATGGTTTTATGTTGCAACTGTGCAAATGTATTTATTGTTACTTCCATTTGTAGTACATAGTGCCGCCCCAGGACCATCCCACCTTGCAGGCTCACAGAGCCTGGGTTGCTTCCTGAGCCCAAACCTCTACACCACAATTAAGCAACCCCTTAGCCCGAGGCCTACAAACCTGAATCAGCTGGCATGGGCCTGCTGTGGGTTTTTAATTGCAGTGTAGACATACCTGATCTTTACATCCTAACAGACTGGCATTGTCAAGGATCTTTGTAGGCATCATGGCAAAGGAAAATTTGAAGGAGGAGGATGAGGAGCAGCAGCATGGGGGGCAGTTCAAAAGTTCGTGTTTGAAAATAGAACAATTGAGCGATGGAAGCTGACGCTATGGGCTGATCAGAGGCGGGAGTCGACCTTTTGATACGGAGTGAAATATGCAGCATTCGGGATAGGTCCCGAAAGTCTTTGAAAGTGAAGAGAGATCTTTTGATTCGATAGAAAAGGGGGAGCCAGGGAAGGGATGCAAAAGAGATGAGTGACATGGTCAGAGCGACAGGCTAGGAAAATGATCTTTGCAGAAGCAGTCTCAATGGCAAAATTGCACTTGGCAGGCTGTAGTGGTATGTGGATGAGGAGGTTTAGGTTGGACATTAGGAAAAACTTCCTAACTGTCCAGGTGGTTACACACTGGAATAAATTGCCTAGGGAGGTGGTGGAATCACCTAGCAGGTTGGACAAACACCTGTCGGGATGGTCTAGATAATTAGTCCCGCCATGAGTGCAGGGGGCTGGACTAGATGGCCTTTCGAGGTCCCTTCCAGTTCTATGATTCTATGGGGTAGAGAGGTTCAGTTGGTTTCATTTTGCTGAAGGAGGAGCTAGGAAATGCAATAGACTCAATTAAACAGCTCCCTGCGGCAGATGGCTCCTTGCAGGGGTGGATAGGGAGGAGACTTCAATTTCTATGCAGTTATGAAAGGTTATCGCCTCCTCCTAGTCTGCTCCAACCCTTCCCTTCTGTCACACTTCTACAACTAGAGCTGTGGGAAACATGCCCAGTGAAATCCAAAGCTACATGCGACTTGCCTGGTTTTTGTTAAATGCTTAAAACTCCATGCCAATTTTGTCCAAACTTTTCAAGCAAACCTTGGGCCCATTTAGAACAAAGCTAAGTGAATCTATGGATTTGCATCAAAACCATGCAAGATTTCCTCTTTGCTGTGATGCCTTTAAAAAAACCTTGACGATAGTTAAGCTCCTGGTGAGCAGAGACCACTGGTGGCCATACTGACTAATATTGTCTCATTGTTTCTTTGGGCTCCCCCATTGGTCTATTGTATCCATCTGCTGCCATAGGCGCAGGAAGTAGGGGTGTGGGAGGTGCTACAGCACCCCCAGGTTTTGCACCTGGTGTCCAGGCCGCCGGCCCCATGCCCCTGCCACCCAGGGTCCCAGCTGCTGGCTCTGCTGCTGCCTGGGGCTCTGCTGCCAGCCCTGAGTCCCACTCGCCACCAGCCCTGGGCCTAAGAGCTCTGCAGCCGGCCCGGAGTCCCACTCAGATGCCGGCCCTGGGAGCTCCACTGCCAGCCCCAGGGACCCGCCCGGCCACCGGCCCTGCGCCTGGAGGCTCCGTTACTGGCCCCACATGCGGGATCCTTGCCGCCTTATCCCTGGCCATGTTCCCCCATCCCAGAGCTATGGCCCTGCTCCCAGCCCCAGCTCTAGGGGGTGGTGAGGGGCACAGACAGAGGTAAGAGTGGTGCAGCTCAGCACCCCCACTCCAAAAGCTGTTCCAATGCCACAGTCTGCTGCCTCTTGTCTTATACTTAGATTGTCACTTCTCAGGGGGAGAGATTATCTTTTTGTTCTGTGTTTGTACAGACCCTAGCACAGTGGAGTCGTGGTCCATGACTGGGGCTCCTACGCAGTGTGATAATACAAATAATAATAGTGATAAATAATACGCATCTTCCCCACCTTTCCCTGGTGTCTGCCCCCTGCACTCCACTTACACGTGCCCCTGCACAGACACTTTTCCAGAAACAATGTCTTAGACCTTTACAATCAAAGACATCCTCTGCTGTCTTGCATGCATAGATGAGCAGTGAAATGACAATGTTGCATTTTAAGTACCATCACAGGCATCCAAGTGGACACCCACTGATATGAATGGGGCAGTTCACATCTGAGAGCTGTTGTTTCAGGCTTTCTGCACACTCAGGCAAACATCTCTGCATCCATTACCCTCACTTCTCATTAGGGAGGTTTTCTTTGCAACCACAACAGCTAGAGATGTTTCAGAGTAACAGCCATGTTAGTCTGTATTCACAAAAAGAAAAGGAGGACTTGTGGCACCTTAGAGACTAACCAATTTATTTGAGCATAAGCTTTCGTGAGCTACAGCTCACTTCATCGGATGCAAACTGTGGAAGATACAGAAGATGTTTTTATACACACAAACCATGAAAAAATGGGTGTTTATCACTACAAAAGGTTTTCTCTCCCCCTTCCCCCCACCCTACTCTCCTGCTGGTAATAGCTTATCTAAAGTGATCACTCTCCTTACAATGTGTATGATAATCAAGGTGGGCCATTTCCAGCACAAATGGGGGTGGGGAGAAAACCTGGATTTGTGCTGAAAATGGCCTACCTTGATTATCATACACATTGTAAGGAGAGTGATCACTTTAGATAAACTATTACCAGCAGGAGAGTAGGGTGCGGGGGGAGAGAAAACCTTTTGTAATGATAAACACCCATTTTTTCATGGTTTGTGTGTATAAAAACATCTTCTATATTTTCCACAGTTTGCATCCAATGAAGTGAGCTGTAGCTCACGAAAGCTTATGCTCAAATAAATTGGTTAGTCTCTAAGGTGCCACAAGTACTCCTTTTCTTCTAACAGCTAGAGACTGAGTTTTGTTTTGTTTTGTTTTCCTGCTGAAATGAAAGCTAGATCTGGAAAACAATTGTGAGGTCTGTCTGGTCTCTCCCCATCCCAAGCTGGTCCTTTGAGCCTTCCTGGAACTTGATCCATACTTTGGGAGATACTACTGTATGGGAGTGGTGAACATACCCAGCTAGGACTGTGCTGTAGCCATGTTACAGAACCTAATGAATCTCGTTCATACACTTCTCCTGATTACAGATAGATCTGATCCAAATATCTCCAAGATTTTGGGGTGGGAGGGTGTTTGAGATCTGTACTCATATTCTGTAAATGATCCCTGTCTTTTTAGTGGGGTGAACCAAAAATCTCAGGGCCAGAAATTCCCACAAATTTGTGGACTCCAAAATGGTCTCCAGCCATAGTCCATCAACTTGTGACTAGAGCCAAGCAAATCGTTGACTTTTTGGTTTGGTGGGGAAAATGAAAAACTTGAAACAATTTTTTTTTCATTTTGTTTTTGGGTGTTTTAATGCTTTTTGTTACATATTGCTAATACATCTAGTTTCATTTTTCCGTCAGCTGTAACTATTCGCTGAATTCAGCACAAATTCATGGGTATTATTGATTGACCCGAAATCACATTTTTTGGCAATTAAACTACCTGTATGAAAAATTTGGCCCAACTCCACTTGTGACACAGACAAATTCTGGCCACAAACAAAATCTGGCTGATCCCCCCCCCGGCTGTGCAGCTAATTAAAGATCATTTGGAAGCGTGTATCTTGAGAGCTCTGGCTTCTCTCTTAATGACAGCATCGAGCTAATTTGCTATGGGGTTAAATGTGGAGTCAGAACCGGAGAGATCTTTCTGTCAGCCGGTCCCCCTCTGCAAATAGCGATGTGATGTGACATAGCAATTAACTGCATTGCAACCCCACTGGCTCAGCAGTAGAGAGGGAGCAACAGGGGCACATCTCAAACTGTGCATGTGGGAATCTTGACTGTGAGGATGGAGGAAATTGAGGAAAAATGCCTATTTTAAAATGTTAATTTAGCATTTGTGGAAGGTGCTGGATGGATGACCCAGCCAGGAACTTGGTAACAGAAGATCTCTAGTTATCCCTACTATCAGTGTAGTGCAATCAACTGCAGAGAAAGCTTCCTGCACATTGCCCATCCAGTGTGCCTCTTCCCTGATCGACTCCACAGCTAAGGCTGTGTCCCCCCAGAAATGGTGCAGTAATGCTTCAGTGTAGACACTTACTACAGTGACGAGTGGTATTCTCCCATTGCTGTAATTAATCCACCTCTCCAAAAGGTGGTAGGTAGGTTGACAAAAGAATTCTTCCTTCGACCTAGCACTGTCTACCTCAGAGGTTAGGTTGCTTAACTGCATCTCTCAGGTGTGGATTTTTCACACCGTTGATGAGGTAGCTGGTATGAGGTAGCTAGGATGACTTTTTAGTAAAGACAGGGCCTGAGAGAGGAGTTCAGTCTTCACCACTCAGAGACTCATAGTAATGTCAGATGGGAAGGGACCTCAAAAGGTCATCAACTCCAGCGCCTGTACTGAGGCAGGACCTAGTCTATCCTTGACAGAGGTTTGTTCAACCTGTTCTTAAAAAAACTCAAGTGATGGGGATTCCATAACCTAACATGATAGTTAGAAAGTTTTTCCCAATGTCTAACCAAAATCTCTCTTGCTATAGATAAAGTCCATTACTTCAGTGGACATGGAGAATTATCGATCACAGTCTTCTTAACATATTTGAAGACTGTTATCAGCCCTCCCCACCCACCCACGGTTGTCTTTTCTCACAATTAAACATGCCCAGTTCTTTTAACCTTTCTTCATAGGTCACGTTTTCTAAACCTTTGATCATTTTTGTTGCTCTCCTCTGGACTCTCTCCAATTTGGCCACATCTTTTGTAAAGTGTGGCTTTCAGAACTAGACACAGTACTCCAGCTGAGGCCTCACCAGTGCCGTGTACAGCAGAACAATTACGCAAACCTAGAACTTTGGAGGATGTTCAAGTTCCACCCCCAGTCCTGCATCTGGATGTGTCATCGTTTTATCGATCTTTGGTCTCCCTAGCATATTTAAGCCTTAGACTAAGGGGGACTTGGACAACATTTTTCAAGATGAGGACACCTGATGGTTGGGAACCGAACCGAGGCCAGCTACTCATTTCACTGTGGCAGAAAATTGGTTTTGAGCGCGCCTGACCTAGAGGTGAAAAACTCCGTGTCATATTACCGACCCCTTTGAGCCTTTTAATTCTGTGAGCTGAAGATCTTTTTGATCTTGGTAGCTCTGCAATGCAGCCAAATCTAGCCACTGAGTCTTTTAAAATCCATGCCTGTACGTGGGGGAATGTTGCAGGGTATGAAATGCTGAACGTTTGTACTTGTTTCATTGTGAAGTTTCCATTTGTAACAGGGGACGAAGCTTTCACTTGTAATGGGGGAAGGGGGTGAAATCAGACTCTGAAGGAAATTCCTCAGGTGCTGGCATGATTATTTATTATTACACATGTAGCTAGTCGTTATAGTAATTGTTCTATGCTAGGCCGCAGGCCTATCAGGAGTGCTCCGAAAGAACGAGGCCTACACGCAGCAAAGCAGCGAGTTACTGGCTTTATTGAAGGTAAGTGACACACCCGCAATGGGGACTCCAAGCGTTGCTGTCACGGAGGCGGGGAACCCAGCGCACCGGAGCTCTGCCTGGGACGGAGTCCGACGAGGGAGTGACCAGCGAGCCATAATAAGCAGTACACACAAACAGCTCGTGAATACTGAATTAGGTACTTTCCTACAGGGGCTTTCCACAAACTGGCAAAGGTCCATACAGGGCAGGCAGAACTGGCCTAAAGCCGGTTATAGCTGGTTATCCATGTCCTACAGTGATCTGTCGGCTCCGAGAAAGCGGAAATTCCCTAGCTAGGCCGTAACAAAGTCTTCTGCCGTCCCTTACAGTAATGTTTCAGCCTAGAGGCATACTATACTGCCTAGGCTCTGGATATATTGCTGAGATTCCATGGAAAGGCAGTAGAAGGGCTTTATGTAAAGGAATTCAGTTTCTGAAGGTGTTTCCCAAGGCACCAGGAAAAAAGGCTCTTGGAGAGGTGAGTGAAGAGTTTACCTAGTGGTGTTGTTTCGTTGGAGATGACTGGA
This sequence comes from Eretmochelys imbricata, assembly GCF_965152235.1. Taxonomy (NCBI): domain Eukaryota; kingdom Metazoa; phylum Chordata; order Testudines; family Cheloniidae; genus Eretmochelys; species Eretmochelys imbricata. The sequence continues at coordinate 10,329,551 of NC_135593.1, read as the reverse complement.
ACGCCAAGCTTCGTTTCTATCCTAAAAAGCTGCATGCAAGGTCATGGTACGCTCTGCCTCTTCAATAACAGTGAGTTTTGGAGAGCTGTTATCTTTCTTCTTCTGTGTGAACAGAATGCCACCGGGTTGCTAAAGTGTTTGTATACTGTCTCTCTTGCTGTAAGCACTTTCCTTTCTGCAAACACATATACAGACATTTGCAGCCCGGAGTGATTTTTTGGAGGATGCTTATGTTTCAGGAGCATGGGGAGATGCTTGTGGCATGTTGACGCACCACGTTGGACTCTGACCTTCCCAGAGCTCCCGTGCCTATGCAGAGTCAGGCCTGGTCAGTGCTTGAAAGGGAGATGGCCATGGGAAGCCCCATTGTTACTGGAAGTGGTACTGATGTTTCAGTAAACAACATTCTTCTTTCTCAGGTAGTTCTGAAGCAAGGTTGCAGCATGGAGTGAGCATGGACTCACTGTTGTTAAACAGCTGCCTTTTCCCAGGCTAGACGTGGCTGCATTTCTCAAGTGGCTGAAGCCGTTCCTGCCTATATGTTACATCCGTGATCCTTCTGCATGGAAGGCCCAAGATGTATGTTGGTGAAAGCAACAGTCATGCGTTGCTGGGGTGAACCATGTGTTGGCAGTGATTCATCCCTCCACTTTGGCAATGGCTCTTGATGTGATATCCACACTGAAGGGAGGGGACTGGTTAGAATTCCGGCATGGGATGATTTTCTTTGCCTGTCATGAGCCTGGAGAAAGGCCAAATTGGTTTCCGTTGAAACACAGTCACGCCCCCCCTTCCTCCATCTAGATCTAATTCTAGAATCTTGGTACAACCGCTCCCCCGGGCCATCGCTGAGGTTTGAGCCCATATCCTTAAACACTGAAGCACAGACCTTCACCACTTGAGTGATGGGGCAACTCCATTAGCTGGCAGCAGTAGTAGATTATGATACGATATGTGGACAAGCTGTAAGAGGTGTGTGTGGGGGGGTGCAACGTGCCCTGTACAAGAAAGTTAGTTACAGTCTCGCTTATAGTGATGTAAATCAGGAGTAGCTCTGAGTCAAGTGGAACGACGTGTGCATAACAGGAGTGAAACCAGAGATAAGCTCATTAGCCAAGATTTCCCAAAGTGGCTAGTGATTGGGGGAGACCAAAGGTCCATCTAGCCCAGTATTCTGCCTTCTGACAGTGGCCAGTGCCAGGGGCCCCAGAAGGAATGAACAGAGCAGGGAATCATCAAGTGATCAGTCTCATCTGGTTTGTTCTGAAACCTGTGCACGATTCTGATCCGTTTTTTGTAAGTTGGGCCCAGGTTTGATCAGAAGGTTCTTTTGAAAAATCTGAGCTGACTTTGGGGTTTGTACAGGAATCCGAATCCAGGTAAGGGCTCATATGGTTCCTCCTTCCATTTGATTTTTTTTTCTCAGCTTCTACCACCCTCTCTCTCTTTATTTCTCTCTCACACACACTTAGTACCATTACCAACTAACCCTTCATGCCCTAGCTGTGTTCACTTGTGTAGCTGTCCCCTCCTTCTGTATTCTTGTTATAGCATTCCCATTGTTTTAAGCTGTAACCGCTGTGCATTGTGAGTTGCATAAAGGACATGTAGCAGAATGGAATTGTATTGTGCCTAGCGACTGCGTGCTTCCCTTTAAACTATAGCCCTGTCACCAGGCAGCTTTCTGCAGAGTGGTTACTGAGTGAACAGCTGAGAACCTGTGGGAAGACCCAAATGGCACTTAAATTATATTTGCTCTTTGATTTTGAAGACATTTAGTCCCATTTAATGGAATTGGAATGCAATTTAACTCTGCAAAGAAGGGGAGGCTGCCTCTGGAGAAGTGACACTGCCATGGCTGGGGAAACAAAAAAACGAAGTGAGCAAAACAGCAGGATTGGGTTCACTGTCCAAATAGTTATTATTAAATAAATAAGCTAGTGGGACTGTATCTGTTAGCCTCTCTGTGCACTTGAAATTCTGTTAACCACGTCAGTGCTGCCTAATGTACTAGGTTAGCTGCGCTTTGCAGTGAAACCCGAACCCCAGTCTTGGTCCACTCTCCAGGGGGATGCTGACAATGAGTTAGGTCAGGTCTACACGACAAAGGTTTGTGGGCATAGCTGTGTAGGTCAGGGGTGTGAAAGCAAACCCGCCCAGAAACTAACAAGAGAGACTCAGGATACTTGATGTGTTTTGCCAGTCTAGCTATACCAGTAAACCCTCCTCCAGAACAACCCCACATTCCTCTCCCTACCCCTCAAACAGTCCCTACCCCATTGCTTCGGAGAAGAGATGGGCTTTGCCATGTCCCAGCAAGACTATATGGAACTGAGAATGGGAGCAAGTTCTAGAGTCAAGGGACCCCTGATGGAAAACTTTGCCACCAGCTCTTTTCCATTGGAACCAGGGGAGCACTAGCTCAAGCACCTGATCATAACTCCGGTGGTATCACATGGCACCATGGTACATACTTTTAGACTGTGCCTACATACAGTCCTGGGATTTTAAATTCCAGCTCAACACGGGATTTTCTACCCTGCTGGGTGAATTCCATTGTTGAACACTGGGTTCCTGTAGAACAATAACCAGACTGAATCTCTTTGCAGAACAGGCAGGGTTCGAAGTCTATACCTGACTGTCTAATAATAGGCAAGTGTATATACGTCTGTATCTTTGAAAACCCTTCGAACATCTAATCTGCCTGGAAAAAAAGCAAGGGACTGAATTATGACCAAAGGACAATATTTCATTTCCCATAAATGCCTTAATCCCATGAGTAAATACTACATCTTTGTACTATAATCCCTCAGGTGATATATCTCTACCCTTCCTGGCTACCTTTGTGTTAGATTTACATTTGACATGTTGCCATTAAGTCGCGCTGTGTGTGTGGCTTATAATGAGTACAGTATTTATTCTGTTGGGTGGTGGGTGGGTGGGTATGTGGTTTTGTTAAGTCACATTTGTACTGTATTTTAGTGCACTCACGAAAACGAATGCCGGGCCCATTCCTAAGATATTTGCATCTCCTCTTCCCTCATTCTTTCCGTGCTGCTCAAACACACGTTATTTTGGGCCTGCATCTGAAGCTGTCTACGTCACACTGCTGAGTTCTCTGCAGTAAATTGCTCTCCCAGCTTCAGCCAGTTCCAGGTGGCTTTGGTTACTGGCTTTTGCTTTCGGGCTGGACTCTTTCCCCCTCTTCCCTCCTCCAAGCAGCCACTGTCCAACCTGAACATCACAAATCTCAAAGAGCGACATCAAATCTGTGGGCTGAGGTTGAGGCTGGTAGTAGAAGCTCCCAAGATGGTTTTTGGTGAGAAATATTGGTTGAAGCCAAATCCCTGCTCTGGGTGATCCAGAGGCTTTTTTTTTCTCTTCCCCCATTTTGGATCACTCTGAATCAGGGAGACCACGGACTTGCACTTGGGGGGGGGGTACCCCATCCCAGGTCAGCATCCTAACCATCAGGCTATAGAATGTGAGAGTTAGGCCCCACCCACCCGGCTCTCTCCCAGTGTGAAATGAAAACTGATTTCGAAACCAGCTTTGAAATAGAATTGCCATCTTCCAGACACCCCAACCCAGCCCCCAGCAACTCGCATTGAGCCCAGTGGAGATCCCAACCCACCATTCAGCAGGATGGGAGCTGCCAGGTGCTCGGCTCTCTGAAAAACGGGCCCTGGTGGCAGCCTGAGAAATTCTCAAAAATTCTCTCTCTGCATAAGGTTACTGTCTCGTGGCTTTGGGTTTCAATGAGTACATGTGGCACGGTTCTACGCTGGAAGTACATTATGATGCGTTGTGGTCGTGCCGAGGCGGACCAATTGTGGACAGTGGCTCCATTGTACCGAGACCACAGCCGATCATAGTGACAGATATTTTGTCTCATGGTTTCCTTGTGTTTGTCTGTCTGTAGCCAGTGGTTGTTTTATACTTCGACTGTAAGCTTTCTGGAGCAGTGACAGTGTTTTTGTTGTGATTGCCTTGCACTATGAGGTCCTGGTCCATGACTAAGGCTCCGTGGTGCTACGGCAAATGATGGTAGGTGCTAGAGGAACACACAAAAAAGAAACGGTCCCTCCCCCAAAAGACACAATCGAAGTACAACACCAGAGACAACGGGGAAAACGGTAATCCTCATTCTTATTCTAAGCCCCCACTTCGATAAATCTTCACCCATATTTATTTATAGACCCAAATCTAGCTGTCTTCTGTGAGGTCTCGAAATGTTCTGACTAATGTTTCTTCACTTCCACCTTGAGACTGGGGTCATAAGTGCCAAGAACACCATGCCAGAGGCTGCTCTTCGAGACGTTTATGGTCAGGAAGAGAACTGGCTGAACAATGGACAGGAGGAGGGGTGGGGAACATGGGTTTATTTGTGAAGATTTTATCCGGTGATTGACAAAGATCATGAATGCTTTATTTGACTGGTATTACCTGAGCAGCTGCAGAGGTGGCAAATAATGAAAAAAAAGGTGTTCTTTATCTATGATGGGCCGGATCCACCTCTGATAAAACCATGCCGCTCTGTGGATATCAGTGAAGCTACGCTGATTGATGCCAGCTGAGCAGCTGATCCCAAACCTTCATCAGTTGACTGGGAAAATTGCTGAAGATGTAATTCATGACTATTATTTCAGTGGCTGTAGCCAGGAGTAGAAGCTCTGGACAGAGTTCTCCTAAGAGCCTGCTGTGAGGTGTCCAGTCCAGTTCTGCTGATGGAGAAGGTTCAGAGAAGCATCTAACATTCTGGATGCTTCTCTGAACCCTGTGTGATGAAGTAGGAGGTGAGCGTCAGTTGGGGGGTATCTGGCTCCAGGGTTGTGGTTGGAGGTCAATTTCTAATCTGATTCCCAAATCTTTTGCAGTTCTCCCATCCCTACTCTCAGCCATGAACTCCGGCAGGCGAGAGTCATTTCTGTGTTAGTTGCCTCAGGGCTTGTCTACACTACCGCTTAACTCAGTGTAACTTATGTCACTCCGGGGTGTGAAAAAACCACCCCCCTGAGCAATGTAAGTTACATCAACTTAAAGCGGTGTCTACAATGTAGCTCCAGCCTCTCCTAGTGTGGTAGCGAAGACAAGCCCTCAGCGTGATATCTGCTGGAAAAGCCTCAAGTGATCCATTTGTTTCATTTGGAGCACACGAGTCCCAGTCAGGCGGATTCGCTGCAGCGGGGAGCTGAGCGACGGAAGGGCACGGCAAACTGTAAATAATTGAGAGGTTTCAGCTACCACCTCTGAGCTAGGCATCCTCCGGAGACCTCCCCTCTCCTGCTATTGGTGCCTCTCTGCGACACCGAGGCATCCGCTCGATACCTGCCCTGAGATTGTGCTGGGAGGGAGTCAGGCTGGAGTCTGGATCAAAGCTCCTGAGACGCGGTGGAGAGGGCCATGCTGTGCTCCCCTCCCAGCCCTGAAACTGGTGTTTTGGTGTCAGCCTCGTTTTGTTTTCTCCTGGCACAAGGGAGCCTTCTTCTTAAAGGTGAACTGCCAACAAAATCCTGACAGGGCTGCGAGACAGGGTGAAGGGGAGGATTTAATGTACCATAGTTACTTGACACCCCCTCCTCTTTCCCTTTCCCATCCCTCAGCCTCTGGCCTCACTCAGACTACCGGCATTTGCCCTGAACCAGTGCCCAGCACATCCCAGCCTGGCCATGTTACAGCACCTGTGTGCTGAGGTGCCACCCTGTTAGCCTGGCAACTGTGTGGCCCAGCCTGGCACAGCACTGGACTGGGGCTGTGATCTGGCTTCTGGGCTGCTGGGAGACGTTGGGGAAGTTACCTCACCTTCCTGTGCCCTGTCTCCAGAAGGACAATGATGTTCTTTGGTAAAACACCTGGTGCCCTACAGATAAGTGATCTGTGAGAGCTAGGTGTTGTTATTAAATATAGATACCTAGATATTAGGAGACACCTTTAGCTCAGGTGTCTAGAGATCTACATTGTAGTGTATGAAGTCCCAGGTATAGACCCGTGTGCTGAGGGTTGTAGTAAGTATTAGAACCCAGAGCAGGAAAAATCATTCCTTAAGGGCTGTGAGGGGAAGAGTATCAGCAATGTGCGGCATTTACATGGCAGCACCCGCACATGCTGCTGAACTGGGCAGCCTTTTCGTGCCTCCCTTGCGGCGCTCCTTTTTGTCTTGTGAGAGCCCTGGCCACGTTCATGGGCTAGAGTTTGATCCTTTATCGTCCTGGAGGCTGGCAGCGGGTCCGTCATAGGCTGCTCCAGCAATTAGCGTGGGCTAAAGGGAGTAAAAGTGCCAGGGCTTTGCCACGGAGATTCAAGCCCCGGCGTTAGGCTTTGCAGGTATTTCATGTTTTAAAAGAAGAGAAGGAGTGAATTTAAAATGTGCAGAGCTATTTATAAAAGCAGATGAGTCCCCAAGCTGTTCTGATGAAGCATACACCAAGGGGGGAAGTGGCTGGGGGAGCAGAAACCACACGGTAACTGTTTACAACAGCCCTGTTTAGCTTGACTTTTAAATCTTCCCCTTCTCCTTTTGCTAGAAACATTCTAATCTAATGCCTGGCACAAAGCTACAGGGAGGGTGATGGTTACTCTGGAGCTTGTCATTTGAGGGTAAATCTCAGGGCTCTTAATTGCTTTGAATTCCCTCTTGTCACACCCTCCAACCCCCCAACACCCTCCCCCCGCCACTTAGTAAGTTATTTTCTGTCCACTGTGCAGACCAGAATATTGCCCCTGCATGCCTCTGATCATGGAGGGATGGGTCCTTGTGCCAGATTCTGTTTCAAATGGGTCCTGTGCGCTGATAAGGTTAATTGATTTCCGTTGTTTTAATTAACGAAATTCAATTTCCACCTAACGAGAGAGATTTCAGTGTGACACATGTAAATGGCAAAATGACGAGCGCCATCTGTGATGAAAGGGAAAGGAGGCAGCAGTTAGCGACATGCAGAGAGCAAACAGGAGACTATGGATCGAGGGCTGGGGGGAAGTCAATCCCATCAACCCCTTGGGGACAAACACCCAGAGAATGTCCCGACTCTACAGGGATGGCGCTACCTGCTCCTGCTGTCACCCAATTTTTTTTAGCACAGAGTCACTGTTCTAACATGGAACAGCCTGGAACCATGTCAAAATTCATGTCCCTAGTGTTCTTTGAATCCCAACATAAGAACATAAGAATGGCCACACTGGGTCAGACCAAATGTCCATCCAGCCCAGTATCCTGTCTACTGACAGTGGCCAATGCCAGGTGCCCCAGAGGGAGTGAACTTAACAGGTCATGATCTAGTGGTGTCTCTCCTGCTATCCATCTCCACCCTCTGACAAACAGAGGCTAGGGACACCATTCCTTATATGTCTCTGCAATGCTGAGCTACCTAATTCATCCCTTTCAAGGCAGCCCAGGATCAGAGTTACCCCTAGGGTACTGCTACCGTGCTTGTCTACACACGCAGGTTGTGCACTTCAACCCTGCTGGTAGAATGAAGCCAGGTCTCCACTACAGACTGTGACGGGGCAAGGCCAGATGGCTATAGAAAAGTAGTGGGAGACAAATACATTAGCCCCAGGCTAAACAAATTCCTGTTACCAGGATAAGTAAATGGCACCTGCTCCAGGTCAGTTAAGACACCTGGGGCCAATTAAGATCTTTCCAGAAGACAGGGAAGATAAGTAGGTTGACTGGGACACCTGAAGCCAATTAGGGGTTGGCTGAAACTAGTTAAAAGCCTCCCAGTTAGTCAGTTGGCTGCATGTGTCAGGAGCTATAGGAGGAAGCCGCGCTGTTGGAGGAACTAAGCAGTACAAACCATATCGGGTGTAAGGAAGGAGGTCCTGAGGTAACGGTGAAGGAGATATTGAGTGGGGGCTGCTGTGGGGAAGTGGTCCAGAGAATTGTACACCTCCTATTTCCAAAAAGTCAGCTACCATAGCTGCTACTATTAGGGTCCCTGGGCTGGAGCCCAGAGTAGAGGGGGGGCCTGGGCTCCCCTCTCCCCTCCCCGATTAATCATAGAATATCAGGGTTGGATATTCACTGAGACTGGGAGGCAACAAAGACTGTGCAAAGGAGGGTTGCTTCTCCTCACCTCCCTTGCTGGCTTATGATGCAAATGGCTCAGTAGGCTGTGACCCTTGCCTTTAGAGAAAGAAGGGCTACGTGGAGGATCACAGTGAGCCTCTGAGGCTAGCGAAATCTTCCAGGAAGCACAGGGACCCACTGAGACAAGGACAGAGCTTTGTCACAAGACCTATATCAGTAGAACTACGTCACTTGAGGGGGGTGAAAAATCCACACCCCCTGAGCGTAGTTATACCAACCTAACTGCAAGGTGTAGACAGCACTATGTCAACCAGACAGCTTCTCCTGCCCGCGTAGCTACTGCCTCTCAGGGAGGTGGATTAACTATGCTGATGTGAGAAGCTCTCCCATCAAGATAGTAGCATCTTCACTAAAGCTCTACAGCGGTGCCGCTGTACCTGAAGACAAGCCCTTAGTTACAACCCCCCTAGTATGGACACGGTTATGTTGGTGTAAAGATGCCTTATACCAGTGCAGCTATTCTGTATGGGAAGGAGAATAAGCTATACCAAAATAAGGCACCTGTATACCAGTGTAACTGCATCCTCACTAGGAGATTCAGGGAGATCACTGTTTTGGTAAACAATCACACCCCCTAACTGACATTTCTATTACTACAAAAATTGTTCATAGACCCTGGCCAGTGTCCCCTCGCATCATGGAGGCATCTACATGTGATCTGAGCTCAGTACTGGACTCTAGACTTAGCCCCTGACTGCTTCCAAGTGCAGTGCAGACACTGAAGGCTCCTCCTGATGTATCTGATTAAGACTGTCCACACACCAGAAATCTGAGGGAGGCAGTTCAAGTGATTTGCCTAAAGCCCCAGACTGGGAGTTGGAATTAGAACCTGGGAATTGCTGGCTCCCCTTCTTGAGCCCCAAGCACCGGACTACACATGCCTGTGGTGGTCCATCTTCTAGCAGAGTCTGACAGCGGTGATACCAGGATGCTGCCAATCGCTGATCAGACCAATGTAGAAGCAACCGTTGCCTTCCTTTGGCGAGCAGCTAAGTCCTGGCTCACTGCCCTGCTTTGGCATGTATGCGGTCCCCAACGCTGAGGGGGCAGCAGTTGCTTTCCAAACACAGGAAATGCTCAGCTAGTGAGAGGTGAGGTTCCCTCCCCACCCCTCGGCTGCCTTGTTTGCATGGAGTCTGAAATCAACAGGGAGAGGGGCAGGGGAGGCTGGGAGAAGAGAGTGACAGTCACTTCTCATCAAGTTGATCAATCTTGCTGCGGTTGAAGCCTCTCAAGTGAGCTGAATGTGATTGTCTCTGCCACCTGCACAGGGTGGAAGTCAATCCCTTTCAATGTTCAGAGTGCAGAGCAGCCTCTCTAGCAAGTTGTTGTGTTGCATAACAATGACTGCTGCCCTGCACGCACAGAGTCGTGGCACTAAGGTGGGGGGGGGGAGGGGGTTTGCAATACTTTTTCGCATCAGGCAGCGGTCAGTTAACCTGGCCGCCCAGCATCATCTCTGGTAACTCTCACCCTGGGGCTGCAGCAGTGTTTGAGATCTGGAAGAGGCAGTCTTTCTGGAAGAGGCAGTCTTTGGTTCACTCTCTTCAAACGCAAAGTATATTTGTCCTCAGATCATTGTACAGAGGATTTGAAGAAAAATACAGTGTCTAACTGGGGTACATGTACACCACTGCCCTCCACTGGCTGGAATCAGAAGTGATTAGCTCACTCATCGGTGATATGTGGGTTAAAGGTGCTTCTCCTTTAGCTTAAGTGGCAGGGGCTTTTCCTTTTCAAACAGGGGGATCTGAGTATACTTCCTGAGAAGAATGCTGGCCTTGTGATTACAGCGCTGAACTGGGATTTGAGATCTATTCCCAGCTTTGTCACAGACTTCTTATATGATGCTTGGGAAATTGCTTATTCTTTCTGTGCCTGTTTCCCCAAGCCTCCCCAGCTAGAACATCCTCATCCCTGACTTGGCAGAGGAGCACTGCATTTAGGAGTGAGGGGGTCATTAGTTCTTACCGGTCCATTCGTTCTTTAGCCTTTGCCGAGCCTACCAGAAGGGGGACACTCTGTGGTCTTGGTGTGTGCAGCGTAATAGAGACCTGGAATGTGGATCTGGGCTGAGGACATCAAACTTGTGACATGTAAAATACAGAAAAGAGACATGTGAGACTCTGCTCAGTAGACCTCTGCTCAGGAAATGGCAATGTGCTGAGAAGAGCAGCATTAGCCAGCCCAGCAATCCAGAGGCGCTTTTGGCATGCCCATCAATTCCCATCTCCCCACGCATGACGTGCCCAAAGAGAAAAATGCAACGTGTATGTGGGGCTACCAGGGCAGCCTCTGTAAGGGGCCTGTTGTCTCTGGGCCCTTGGAGTTCAGCGTGGTACTGAGGAGCCCAGTGCTTGCTGCATATCGGCCAGAGGCTGCAGATAAGAGAAAGCGATTTCTGGTTTTAATTAACTGAGCTTTCATTTAAGGATAAACAAAGGCCATGTTTGTGTGCTGACAGCTGGCTGTCCCTCTGGGTCAGATAAGAAGGCAAGTTATTGCCTGCAAGCTGCGAAAGGGACCAGGAGAGAGTCCAAGAAGCGGGAATGTGAACAAGTGCTGAGTGAACATAGATGCCGGCCAGTAGTGGAACCAGGTTTTGAGCAGTGGCAGAGCCAGAGGGTGATGGGTCATTGTTGGTGCCACCTTCAGTTATATCTATTGGCTTGAAACAATGCTACACATACTCCTAAAGGCTACTGGGGGTAGGGGGACCATGGCTCCTCCTACTCCTGCCTAGTAGCTCCACCATAGGCCACTTTATGCCTCGCTCTGAAGATCAGCAGGGAGCCTGATGCCCATTCACCTGGGGTGAGCAAAGAATGGATCCCAGCAACATGCAAATCCACGAACCCGAGCTGGGGAAACATACCCCCACTGACTCTGGAGTGATGGAACAAGGCAGTTCCGAAGACACCCTGCCGTCTTTGATTGATTTGTCCACTGGGCTGATTCTCCTTTCCGGTTGCTCCACTGTCTTCCCCTTCCTCCACAGCCACGTGCACAGCGACCATATGGCCACCCGCTGATGGCACACCAGGTGGCATTAGGAATGCAGCATCTGAGTTTTAGTCCTAAAAATACAGGCCTTTCATAGAGTCTCAGAAATGTCAGGCTGGAAGGGTCCTCAAGAGGTCACCTAGTGCATCTGCCTGCACCAAGACAGGGCCACGTAAATCTCGCCCATCCCTGATGGGTGTTGTCTATCGTTTTCTTTTGCTGTATTTGTTTTCACTGCCCTGCCCAGAAGGGCCAAGCTGTTTCAAACCAGTGTTGACAGAGCACCACTAAGCCATGTGAAGGGGTTGGGGTGGAAAGTTTGAAAGAGTGGAAAGAACTAAAATGCATCCTTAAGCCTTTACTCACTCTGAGACCTAAACCATTCTGGACATCCTACCTTGCTCAGTAGGGTTTATCTTCCTCCCATTCGCAGCTAGAAAAGGATTTTCACACTCCAGGCAACTTTTCAAGATTTCAAAAAAATTCCACATTGGGATGAAATTGAGAGCTTTCAAAGGGTTTTTTTTTTCTTTTTTTTGCGGGGGAAGAGGGAGATAAAAACAGAATCAGAGAAACCAGTAAGCCAGCAAGTTTCCACCCCAAAATAACCCCATTGTTGGGGCATTCAGCCTGATGTGAACCTGTGGGCCTGCCCAGGTTCAAGTCGTTGCTCTTCCTGATTGAGACTAGGGACATGAATTTGGGTCCCAGGTGACTGCCCTACTGATCAGGGCTATTCTGTGGAGCTGCCCACTCAATCTCTCCTGTTGGAGCTGTTCCACTGTGTATAAAAAATTGAAGATTCAATGAGCCAGAGTGACACTGACTCGCTCTGTAGCCTAATGATTAGGACATTCTCCTGGGATCTAAGAGCCCAAGAGGGTGCAGAATCTTTCAGGTGATGGCCAGTGTAAACAAAAGCCCAAGTATTTTAAACAGTCCAATTCCAAATCCCTTCTGCTCCGAGTTGCTCAGATTTCACGTTTTTTTTATGCTGCCATAATCTTGCTAGTTCTCCAGTTGGCTGTAGAATCCTCCAGGAAACACGGGACAGATGTGAATTTCTAATGCAAAAAACAAACAAACAAACAAAAAAACCAAACACCAGTACCAGGCAGACTATGAGAACTGTTTGCATGTGTGTATCTGTGTTTTAATAACAGGTTTCAGAGTAACAGCCGTTTTAGTCTGTATTCGCAAAAAGAAAAGGAGTACTTGTGGCACCTTAGAGACTAACCAATTTATAATTTATTATAAATTGGTTAGTCTCTAAGGTGCCACAAGTACTCCTTTTCTTTTTGTGTTTTAATATTTCATCCCTTTTTGATCAATCAGAAGGAAACACAGCAAGGCACCATGTCAAATTAGGGGCTCTCAGTCCTAAAACTACAGAAGGGTTGTTACTTGGTACAAAAGGTTGTGGGAGGATCTCTCTTAGTCAGAGACTGGCTATTTTAAGAGTCATTAGAGGTATAAAGACCTTTCCCCAAAGCTCTCATAAGCAACTAACTTTCCAATATAAAATAAACCGACAATAACCAAAAATATAATAGGTACATACAGGTTTCAAAAGTTTCCCCTGCAAGAAGCAGTGAATTTTTTCCACCACCAAATTTCAAGCAGACAGGCCTTTTAACATATATTACCCATGTTAAGTGTTCTAAAACCATGAATCAGACCCTCTAAAATCAGGAGTTTGGCTTAAAAATTATGGGTTTTTTAAAATAATAAATTGTTTGCATTTTTTTGCTTTGTCTTCAGGGTTTTGAGCCTTTAGCTCACACTTCAAGCTTTTCTCTGCAACCAAGAGGACTAGAAACTTTTTTTTAAATGAACGCTGCACACTCACCTAATATAATGTGCAGCCCGATCTATAGATTTTGCATTAATTTATATTGATACTTAAGAATTCCCAGTTATCACTCGGAGGTTTGACAGGTTCTTCTCCCCAGATTAGGCCCAGTAGTATTAAAATTACTGCTTAGCTGGGAACCCCGATGTACCAGCAAGGTAGATAGAGATAATACAGAATGAATACAGAATACAGCAGATCCATATACTCTGACCATCCTTTGTGGAACAACCTGAAATGTTAGCCACTGTCTTCCTCATCTCCATCACCAGTGGCCATTGTCCTGGCTGCTCCCAAGGGCTACGTCTCTCTCTCTTCCTGCACCCAGGCTGGGATACAACTTTTCTAATATGTTACGCTGATGCCACTATGCCTAATGCATATTCAATAGGATTCAGAGTAGCAGCCGTGTTAGTCTGTATTCGCAAAAAGCAAAGGAGGACTTGTGGCACCTTAGAGACTAACCAATTTATTTGAGCATAAGCTTTCGTGAGCTACAGCTCACTTCATCGGATGCATCTGATGAAGTGAACTGTAGCTCACGAAAGCTTATGCTCAAATAAATTGATTAATCTCTAAGGTGCCACAAGTACTCCTTTGCTTTTTATTCAATAGAAGTTTCCCACCTCTTCCTTATTTGTATTTCTTCACCCTACTAATGTTGGGGTGCCCTTCTCCAATAGGTTAGTATATTAATGATGTCAACTTAGCACATATGTCAATTTGTTACCATGGCATCTGCAGATGTTCCTGTCCTAGAATATCTGAAAGCCAGTGTTAGCTCATGTTCTTGTGGTTGGCTGGTGTCATTAGGGAGAAACCTCCCCCTTATACACTCTATTCCCAGTTCCCCAAAACTGAGAGATGACTGTTAGGCTATTTATCTGTGCCAAAGTTCATAGGCCTCAAGCCTTATGCTAACTACTGAAGCCAATGTCTTACAGGGGACAAGGCATTAGGTTCCTTGCATTACTGCTACATAAAATAAAAATTAAAGCCAGCTCTATGGACTACACATGATGCCAGGGGTTGGAGTTTTAAGAGAAATCCTGAATATTGTGACAAAAATCACAGGAGCTGGTAACACAGCAATAGCTGCAGCTGTCCTGGCCTCTTCCCTTCAGCTCTGGAAGGGGACTCCTTGAAGCCAAGCTGCCGGCCCACATGGGTGTCACCTCACTTTGTTACAGAAACTGTGGCAGCGGCGACCCAAAGGCCGTGAGGGCCCCCCGTCTCAGGTTTGTACTCCTTGCCACAGGCACAAAGCCCGGTTTGGTTCCCCATTTCCCCTTCCTAAGGTACATATAAGGCTACTAATCATGGGGAGTGGGAAGAGTAGGTCAAACAGTTCATCTGAGGGTGTAGACTCCACCCACACAAGCTTTAGCCTGGGAAAATGGGGGGGTTCTTCTTGCATGGCACGATTTCCTCTTCAGCTTTCTTGTTCGTACCCCTCTGTCAGGGCAGCCATACCCCTGGTGCCCGGGAGGCAGGTGCAAAGGCTTTTCCAGATGGAGATGGTTGTTGCTGTGTAAACGCCAGCCTCGCTGTTTCAGTATCAGCTCTGAGATGAATTAAGTGTTCATCTCTGAAGCCCTGAGAAATTGCAGGCTGTCATCTAAACAATAGCATTCGATGGGAGAAAACAAGCTCTCTCAGGTCACCTGCAGTCGGCTTTTGATGCTGGTAGGTAGCGGTTATACTGACGGAGGAGCAAAAACACCTCCCAACAGCTGATGTTTCAGAAATCTGGTCACCTTTTCTAACATAGCAAGCACCCGGTGTTCACAGTGTCTGCTGGTGGGGAGGGAAGGCGGGGCGCAAGATCCAGCATGGTTGCTAAGGGCTTGTCTAGACGAGGGGAATTTGCACTGGTCGATGCACTTCCACTGACACAAGCTCCAGTTTTACCACACGCCGCTGCTACAGAGTGCTAAGTGCTTCGCGGCAGGTGCTCAGATACCGCAGTAACACGCCCCGTGTACAGGAGGTCAGGCTAGTGGATCACAGTTGTCTCTTCTGGCTTTTTAGTCTATGAATCCATAATCTGTGTATGGACCCAGATAGTAACTCCCCATATGACCCCTGCAAATGACTATCTGATAGAGGGACAGCTCTAGACTACCATGCCCAGTTTTCAGAGTAGTATTCGTATGCCCACAGGATAAAGCAAAGCTCAAGCGTGCCCCAAATGTCACTAGGAATGTATTTGCCATTTTGATTGTTGAGAAACAGCCTGAGAGCTCATAAAAATTGAAGAGAACCAGCCGGCTCTGTAAGGTTAGCAGATGTGCAGCGTGCTTTTCCTCGGTAATCAGAGATGGATTTTAGCAAGTTGAATGAGGGGGTTGGCTGAAGGTAACAGATGAGAATTGGGGAGAGACTTACCCATAACTTCCTGGAACCTACAATGATAGCAAGTTCAGATCTATTCTGAGCCTTATTTTGAGAGAGAGGCTGGATTTTACTGTTTCTGAACTAGAGCTGATTGAAATGTTTCCCTCCAAACAGTTTTGCCACCAGAAAATGGCTTTTCATCTATAATGAACATTTTCCCAGAGTTTTTGTTTTCTGTTTTCTCAATGCAAAGCCGGAAGCCACAAAACTTCTTTCAGTTTTTGGAAAACTTTTATTTAAAAAAACCCAAGTAAAAATGTTTTTTGAAACCAAAACATTTTCATGGAGAAACTTGGGGGAGGGGGGGTTCTGTAAAACTAATTGGCATTTTTTTCTCAGTTCTAGTCTAGGAACATCTTCCCCTCTCCCTCCGCCCCCCCCCCCCCATCCCTAATTTAAGTTGATTGCTGTAAGGCACTTCCTAGTTAAATATTCTTCAACCTTGTGTTTTCTGCATTCCTAGGCTGTGATGGATCTTAAGGAGCGCCCTGCATTATGCAGCCCTGTATCCATCTGTTGTCCTTGCAAGTTAAACAGCCTGAAAAAAATGGATTAGAGCCTTAGCTCCCTTAATGAAGCAGTAATTCGTCTCCAAATCTTGATCCAGGTGTAGCTGAGTTAACGAGCCGACTGGCCTTGAGCATCAGAGAATGTTAAATACAGCTTTGGTGGAAAGAGGCCTTGAATAACTCAGAGGAGTGAAAGAAGGGGAGGAAAGGGGATAGAAAAGCCAAGAGAAATCAAAACAGAAAGGTGGGTGAGGTCAGATCTTTTATTGGACCAACTTCTGCTGGTGAGAGAGACAAGATTACACAGACTTGAAGAAGAGCTCTGTATAAGCTTATCCAATAAAAGCCAGTCCAATAAAAGATATGACCTCACCCACCTTGTCTCTCTCAGATCTTGGGACCAACGTGGTTATAACAACACTGCAAAGAGCAATCAACTAGGTTACACTGGGTGGACGCGGCTTAGAGAAAATGCTTAGGGGAAATGGAGAAAACTTCCACTATAATCCTTTGTTCCTCTCCTCTGAGGAGTTTTCAGCATGTTACCAGCCTTACTTAACCCTCAGAGCATCCTGGACAGCTACAGCAGGTTGAGTATTCTACCTGTTTCGCACGTGGGGTGGTGGGAGGTCACACACAGAAAGCTGACTAGATTTACACAGCCAGGCAATAACATAGCTGGAAACAGAGCCCAGGACTCCTGGCTTGGGAGCCTATGCTCTAACCACTAGACTGCCCTCTCTGGAAATAGAGCCCAGGAATCCTTGTTCCCAATCCCGTGCAGTAGCCACTACATCACACTTCCTCCAGCTACCAAGAAGGACTGGAGAGAGTTCTCTTTAAAGAGAGTTTGGAGGAGCTGTTAAACAGCCGCGCTGCCACGTATTATCTGGAAAGACCCCTGCTAATAATCTCTGCTTGCCTTTCTTACTATGGGACATGAAGTCTTGCAGGCGGCTCTGAGTCTCTTAGCAACTCACACAGGGTCCGGGTTAATGGAATTGTTCCCTCCATGTTCACTCCTACTGGTTTCCAAGAGCGAAAGAAGGTGTATTACGCTGGGTAGAAATGGTGGAGAGAAATAAGGGGGACAAAGGTCTCATTCCATTATGCAGAAGGAAATATATTCCAATTAAAGGGATGTGAATGTGGCGGAACGGGGGGGAACAGGTTGTTGGAAGGAGGGGGAGTCAGCCTAGGTGGGGCTGAATTGACAACAGCAAAGTGATGAGAGAAAGGAAGGGGGACAGGAGGCAGCTGGTTGCATACTTTTTCCCGGCAATGAAGATTTGGTTATGAAAGCGACGAGAGAAGGAGGTGATGGGGGTGGGGACGTGAAGGCTGGGATGATGGAGATCACATTCCATTCAATTCCGAGAAAAGGAGAGAGAGAAAAGAAGATGAGTCTGAAATGAGGCTTAATTTTAATGAAGGAAAATTCTCGGCTAAGCAAGGAGAGTTGAAAGGGAGGGGGAAAGAAGGTTTTGAAAATGACAGGAGCCCCGCATGCTATTGTGTTGGGCAGATTTTTTTTTCCCTTTTTTTGTTCGGGTTGAAAGACAGATAATAAAGAGCGTGGAAGATGAAGGAGGAAAGAAAAAAAATCTGATAAATAACCTTTTTTTATAGTGTGTGAAGAATAGAATTTTCTAGAGCGAGTGGGACCTAATGGTTAGAAGACCAGGGCTAAGAGTCAGGAAACTTACTTTGTATCCTTGACTCCAGACACAGACTTTCTTAAATGACCCTTCTACCAGATACCTTTCCGTTCTGTGCGTCACACTTTCACCATCAAATAGATACCATCTACCTCATTTGGATATTGGGAGAGTTAAGGCCCAGGCAGACACCCCTAAAGACTTCCCATGGATTTAAGTTGGACCTGGATTATGTCCTTGATGAGAACTGGCAGATTTTTAAAGCTCTCTGAGGTTGTCCAGTGGAAGGTGGTATGCACGTGCAACGAATTGTAACAAATCTGAGGTCATCTATGAAAGTGTGGAACCCTTACTGAATGGGGGAGGCAACACAATGATAGATGATGTGGAAAAAGCTGAAGTACTCCATGCTTTTTTTGCCTCGGTCTTCACAACAAGGTCAGCTCCCAGACTGCTGCACTGGGCAACACAGTAGGGGGAGGAGGTGAGCAGCCCTCAGTGGTGAAAGAACAGGTTAAGGACTATTTAGAAAAGCTAGACATGCACAAGTCCATGGGTCCAGATCTAATGCATCCAAGGGTGCTGAGGGAGTTGGCTGATGTGATTGCAGAGCCATTGGCCATTATCTTTGAAAATTCTTGGCGATCAGGGGAGGTCCTGGAGGATTGGAAAAAGGCAAACATAGTGCCCATATTTAAAAAAGGGAAGAAAGAGAACCCGGGGAACTACAGGCCGGTCAGCCTCACTTCAGTCCCCGGCAAAATCTTGAAGCAGGTCCTCAAGGAATCTATTTTGAAGCACTTGGAGGAGAGGAAGGTGATCAGGAACAGTCAGCATGGATTCACCAAGGGTAAATCATGCCTGACCAATCTGATTGCCTTCTATGATGAGATAACTGGCTCTGTGGATATGGGGAAAGTGGTGGATGTGATATATCTTGACTTTAGCAAAGCTTTTGGTACGATCTCCCACAGTATTCTTGCCAGCAAGTTAAAGAAGTACGGATTGGATGAATGGACTATAAATTGGATAGAAAGTTGGCTAGATCGTCGGGCTCAACGGGTAGCGATCAATGGCTCCATGTCTAGTTGGCAGCCAGTATCAAGTGGAGTGTCCCAGGGGTCAGTCCTGGGGCCGGTTTTGTTCAACATCTTTATTAATAATCTGGATGATAGGATGAGTTGCACTCTCAAGAAGTTCGCAGATGACACTAAGATGGGGGGAGACGTAGATACACTGGAGGATAGGGATAGGGTCCAGAGTGACCTAGACAAACTGGAGGATTGGGCCAAAAGAAATCTGATGAGTTCAACAAGGACAAGTGCAGAGTCCTGCACTTAGGACGGAAGAATCCAATGCACGGCTACAGGCTGGGGACCGACTGGCTAAGCAGCAGTTCTGCAGAAAAGTACCTGGGGATTACAGTGGATGAGAAGCTGGATATGAGTCAGCAGGGTGCCCTTGTTGCCAAGAAGGCCAACGGCATATCGGACTGTATTAGTAGGAGCATTGCCAGCAGATCGAGGGAAGTGATTATTTCCCTCTGTTTGGCACTGGTGAGGCCACACCTGGAGTATTGCGTCCGGTTTTGGTTGTCTCTCCCCCCCGCCCCCACTACAGAAGGGATGTGGACAAATTGGAAAGAGTCCAGCGGAGGGCAACAAAAATGATTAGGGGGCTGGGGCACATGATTTATGAGGAGAGGCTGAGGGAACTGGGCTTATTTAGTCTGCAGAAGAGAAGAGTGAGGGGGGATTTGATAGCAGCCTTCAACTAACTGAAGGGGGGTTCCAAAGAGGATGGAGCTCGGCTGTTCTCAGTGGTGGTAGATGACAGAACAAGGAGTAATGGTCTCAAGTTGCAGTGGGGGAGGTCTAGGTTGGATATTAGGAAACACTATTTCTCTAGGAGGGTGGTGAAGCACTGGAATGCTTTACCTAGGGAGGTGGTGGAATCTCCATCTTTAGAGGTTTTTAAGGCCCGGCTTGACGAAGCCCTGGCTGGGATGATTTAGTTGGTGTTGGTCCTGCTTTGAGCAGGGGGTTGGACTAGACGACCTCCTGAGGTCTCTTCCAACCCTAATCTTCTATGATACTATGATCTAGGATTTCGCCGCTGTTTGCTGCAGGAAATCAGAACTTCATGGTGACAGAAGGGGTAGAACTCTCATTTAAAACCCAGGCTCTTACCACTTGCACAAAAGGAAAATTGTACTAGAGGTTATCCCTGTAGGGCCTGTGACCCACAGTTGAGCATTCTGATTCCATTCACTAGCGGGCAGCGGTGCACACACATACTAGCTAGTACATTCTATGTTAGTACATAGTACGCTAGCTAGCTGTTATAACGAGGATGGTGAGTAATTTATCTCCATGTCCACCGAGGGTAGGAAAAGACGGAATTGTCTTAGCTGGCAGTGAGGGAAATACAGACTAGATATTAGAAAAAAATCTTTCGGGATAGTTAAGCACTGGAACAGGCTACCTAGAAAGGCCATGGAATTGCCATGATTGGAGGTGTTTAAGAACAGGTTAGACAAACATCTGTCAGGGCTGGTACAGGCATGCTTAATCCTGCCTCAGCACAGAGGGATGAATTGGGTGATCTCTTGGTGTCTCTTGCAGCCCTACGGTTCCATGATCAGAGCAAAGGGCCCTAAAGCGTGGTCCAAGGTGCATTTTCCGATGGCCCCTGAAAAACTGGTCGCATGTTGCTGACTCCTCCCCACTTCAGCTTCTAAATTCAAAGCTGGAAAATAGATTAATTAATTCCCGACTGTTACTTTCTTATGTGAGCAATAATTGTTGGTGGTGGCTGCTTCAGGTCGGTGATGCAATCGCCGATGGGCGGGGACCTGTCCACAAGAATTGTTGATTTGGTCCACGCTATGAACAGTTTGGAAAGCCCTTCGTGGTGGCATTATACTGTTCTACACACGAGTGTAAATGTATTAGGGATCAGTGGGAACCTTTGTCCACATTAAACCCTTACAGACGCTAGGAAGCATTTGGTTAATTTCACTTTGCTTTGCTTTTTTTGGCTTTGTTCTATACACGTTGGATTTCAAAAGGAAGTGCTAGATATCTCACACAAACATCTTGTTTTCACAGGGTTTCTCTCCAGCATCTAGATAATAGATTGATAGATTATAAATCTAGAATGGGCCATTGTGCTTGTCTAGTCTCACAGGCACTGGCTTCTAATTTCCCCCAGGGGTGCTCAGCTCCAGGCCCTGCCCCGACTCCACCCCTTCCCCCAAGCCCTCAGCCCTGCACTCTTCTTCCCTCCCCCACTCCACTCCTGGCCCTGCCCCCATTCCAACCCTTCCCCCAACCCCCCACCCTCACCCTGCCTCTTCCCACCCCCACCCCACCACTTCCCCACCTCTTTCAGACCCTTCCCCTGAGCGCACCCTGTCCCTGCTCCTCCCCTTCCCTCCCACTGCCTCCTGCGTACCATGGAACAGCTGATCTGCAGCGGGTGGGAGGCGCTGGGAAGGAGGGGGAGGAGTTGATTGGCAGGGTTGCTGGCAAACCCACGGAGCACCCACGGAGTTGGCGCCTATGTCTAGTCCTACCTCCTGCATTATCCAGGCCACTGGCCTTCCCTGAGTTAATTCCCGTTTGAGCATATATTTTAGAAAGACATCCCATCTTGACTTTAAAATGTCAAAAGTGGCTCAAACTTCAGATAGAGTTTCTAATTTTTTGGACGCTTCTCCAGACCAAACTTCTAATCCACGTGAGGTTCACCAGGTGCTAAATTAACACTATGTTGTGGTTGTTTTCAAAGCTGCAGACTTCTTGTTCTTCATAAATACCATTAAGTAGGTGTTAAAATAGTATTTATGCAAAGCTAGCTGAAGCTGGAGAAATAAGAGGCAAATGGCCTGCATTTGCTGGTTCATAATCAACAAGCAAACAACAGTCTTGAGCAATGTATGAGCAGGTGGTATGAAGCAGAGACTGTGGGAGCAACAGAGAAGTGGGTGGTGACGCAAAGCAAGTAATGCTAGGATGGATTCTGCTGCCAGCATGTGCTGCTTTTCTGGGTGGAAGATCATGTTGAACTAAATTTTGACCCTGGGTGGGTTTGAAATGTAATCAAGGGGAATACATCTTTGGAAAGCAGCCAAACTCCATGTCCCCAGACCTGCTTAGTTCTCTTATTTCTAGGAGATTGACTGTCTCAGGGGATTGATAACAGCATATAAAGTCTTTTCCCTCTAGGCTATTGGCACATCTACAGCCTGCATTGGTAACAAATGGAAAATCTTGTCGTGGAAGGACTAGCTCTCATGAGAGGAGTTAATGGGTCTCTGCCCAGTTCCTTGTGGTCGTATTCTCATCACAAAAAGCCACCATTCTTTTTGGGACAACTTGGCCCCCTGGTTCAGTCTCAGCAGATAAGATATATTGGTCATAGCGAGTGGATCATTATACCACCCTGAGCCCCATGAAGGACCTGGCTTGCATTTGTCACATGTGGGTCTTTCTCCCTTTCCCTCCCCGGGACTGTATGGGGATCTTAAAGAAATCTGGTAGATGATTTGTGCGCTGAGCTCTGTATTTGTACTGGCAAAGACAGGTTGAACAAGCACACCGTGTGCTTGGAATGGAGGGTGGCGCGAGGTCTGCGGTGGGTCTCAGATCCTGCAGGGCACACTCATCTCCAGTTTCAGCCCAGCTGAGGATGATCAGGGCTGAAGTGAAGTGAGGGGTTGGGGAGCTTGCTGCCTCTGCTGTGGATGAGATTTCCTCTCCAAGCTTTCCCCCTGGCATCCTTCACGAGCAATGATGTATGGGGTAAGAATAAATCCCACCTCATCTTGGGGGGCTGGCATGAGTGTGCGCCTGACAGGCTGTGGACAGCCCCTTTCGCTGTCTCCAATCCCTGCATTTACATGTAGAACCCAGGATTTCCAAGCACAGATTGCTGGTATTGTGATCACTAAGTCCTGTGTCACGTAGGCCAGAGAACTTCCCGAAACTAATTCCCAGAGCATCTCTTTTAGAAAAAAAAATACAATTTTGATTTAAAAATTGCCAGAGATGGAGAGGATGAGCTGAGAACAGCACGCCGGATGAGAGCAGGGTGAAAACAGGAGGCAGAGCCCAGAGAAGGCCCCCTTTTGCCTCATGTGGATGTTTCCTTCTTGGGGCGTGAAGTGGGTGAGCATTCAGGTTAGAGGGAAGCAGTGCCGATGTCTGTAAGAAGTGATGGACTAGCAGAGGAAGAAAGGCGCCAGTGCAAGAGTAGAGAACTGAGGGCTTGGGTACAGTGGGGAAGGAATGTATCTGTCTGGGGTGCAGAGAAATGAAGGGCTTAGAGGAAGAGACAGGTGGAATAGAGGCCTGTGAAAACCTGGAGATATAACAGTCCTGAGGATTTCCTGTTTTGTAGGGAGAATTCCATGGAGTAACATTGAGTTCCCGTAGATTCTGTACTCCTTTCCTGAAGGACAGGTGGGATTGGAAGGCTCCAGGACTCTAACCTTGAATCCTTCAGACCCCCAAATGTGCGAGACAGACTCAAACTAATAAATGCAGCCAGAAACCCTCAATCCATGAAGAGCAGGGTGGTCTGAAGTATATCACTGTGTTTAAACAGGTCTCTGAAACCTCACGCACGCGGCTGCTCTTTGGTGGGTGACTCCATCCCAGGAAATGCTAAGTATGCCAGATGGGAGTGGGTGGGAAGGAGGGGGGAAGCTGGTGCCAGAATGTGAATGAGTGTGAATGATAGGAGCCCTGAAAGGAGAGAGAAAGTGACACCTCGAGGGAAGGAGGATGCAGGGTGAGGGGTGACCAAGGAGTGGGACCTCCTGGGGGAGAGGATCATTGGCAAGAAACAAAGGGTGAATGTGTAATTTCAAGAGCTGTGCAGAGAAGAAAAATTCCATGTTGTGGTGGCTTTTGAGATTGCAGCATTTGTATTCTGCTTTGAAAAATGCTAAATTATCTTTGAAAGAAAATTGGGGACGGAATTGTTTTAGGTCAATTGAAACATTTCACATTTGACTTTTTAACATTTGATGATATAATACTGTACATTTTAAAAAAAAAATTGAAATGAAAAGTCACTTAAAGAAGAAAAATCAAAATGTTTCCTTCTGAAAAACTCAACATTGTCAATTTCAACCTTGTCCAAAAAAAAAAAAATTCCCCTATTCTCCCTGAAAGGAAATTTCAGTGAAATTGACAGTTTCACGAAATGTTTCAGTGGAACTGCTTATTACAGTAGAAAATGATTCCACTGATGTTTTTCCAGCCAGCTCTTGTCATTGCCTATGGAAATAATTGTGGAAAAATCCTGTTTCTTAAAACAGCATGGGTAAAATTCTGGGCCTGTTATGTTGCTCGTGTGGCACAGAGGAGCTTCAAAGCAGCCAGATCTCACTGCTGGGGAACACCCTTGAGCAGGAGACTTCTTGCACCGACCGACCCCACTCCCCCACTTCGTACTGCACCTAGCATGGGGCAAGAGTGGGCGAATTGGAGGTGGGACGCATGGCCAGCACACTGAGAACTCTTGACTTTTCTTTGCTGCTGGGCGGAATCTTAGGGGCTATATCAGTCCAGGCGTAAGAGTTACGGCATTTGCAGAATCCCAGAGATGCAAGAGTGGCATTATACTATCTTTGTCCTCCCGTGTCTTGAGCTGTGCCCCCCGTAGGGTCAGAATGGAGCTGAGGATTTGGATATAACACCCCTTGTCCATGATAATAATACAAATGAGGAGTAGTTTGGGGACTTAGTGCCTTTCCTTATTTCACTCCAACCATTAGCTCTTTGGCCATTGATTTCATGACTATGTTCCCACCCCCATGACAGCCCCATCCAAAACCTCTTCATTTTGAATTGACAGCTGTCTGTATCCCTCTGCATATTGTGAGAAGGAAGAGAGATCTTCTCACTCTAGAGAGTGGCAGACCGCCCCTCCCAAATACAGAGGGAACTGCATAACATCAAACTAAATCCTTATCAGAAATTTTAATGAGCAAAATAAAACACAAAATCTCTGTGATTAAAATCAAATCTTCTCTCTTCTGCTCTGCTGGAGCCAGCTTCCAAAACAGAGTTGCAAAGATGACAACAGGAGGCCCCTTGTATTTAATTACCTGCAGCTTTATTCTGCACTTTTGAAAAATCTCTCTCTTTGGCTCCTGCTGGGGTGGCAGAGAACCTGAAATAACAATCAGGAAACTGTTAAAGCGGTCACCACTGAAACAGTAATGCTTGCCAAGAGTGACTGCCCCATTGGTACCTGGGAAGCTGTGGTTATTTCCTATTGCAGGCCCCGGGAGCGAATGCAGCATCTCGGATACTACTGAGTGATACCTGTTTGGTAAATGTTGACGTTTTAGTGGTGATTCATCTAGAGCAGTGGTGGGCAACCCACGGCCTGCAATCAGATTACCCTGATGGGCCGCAGCACGGCCCTGTGGCCCGCCGCTTCCTGCACCTCCTGTTGGCCAGGAACAGCGAACCACAGCCACTGGGAGCTGTGGGGGGCCGTGCCTGCGGACGGTCAACATCAGCAAAATGTCTCGCAGCCTGCAATCAGATTACCCTGATGGGCTGCATGAAGCCCGCGGGCCACAGGTTGCCCACCACTGTTCTAGAGTATCTTGAATCAAGGTCTGGGTGTCCTTAGGACAGTCTCAGGTGGACAGTGAGTGACCTGATGCTGTCAAAACGTCAGTGGTTCATATAGGTGGCCTTGGGTGCGCCAGGCAAGGATAGGTTGCGCGCTGTCCTCTTCTCCTATGAGAACAATCATTCTCACTAACTGCTCCCTTCAACCCAGCAACCCATCCAGCTCAGCATCTGTCCTTTCCTTCTCCAGCAGGATCCCCCTCTTTCTTCAGTCTTGTGCAGCAGGTGCCTTTAGTTTCCAAACACCTCTCAGAGTCCTTTGAAGCCATTTCGACACTGCATCAAAGGAGGTGTTTCTGCAGCCGACATGCATGATCCTAGAGGCCCAAAGGAATCTGCTTCAGACATGGGCATAGGCAAAGACTCAGGGACAGAGGAGAGCAGATGAGGATTGGATTGCTCTCCACTGACCATAATGATCACAGGCCAGTTCCAGTTATTTGTCTACACTATCCTGTTTCCTTTAAACTTCCCACCATTGCAGCCACAGTTAAAGATCACCCCTGATAGCCATGAAAGTGCTAGCATAGAGAGACTGCTGCTATCCACCATCATTTTAACCATTCTGTCCTCGTGACCTCTCCTGAGCGGGGTTAGGTAACACTATGGCAGCTACTCCACACTAGTGGTCCACCGTTGTTGCCATCGGTTCTGAGAATAAACATGTATCATGGACACAGCCTTAGATATGGACCCTTCCTTCAGAGTCCATCCCTGAAGTTGCTCCTTGTCTAGTAACAGTTCATAGGAAACCCACATTCAGACTAGAACCCACCGATGGTGAAGCTCCCCCTTGTACAGAGGGACCGATAAGTGGGATCACTTAAGTCCAGTGGCACAAGGCGAATTTCATCCTGAAAGAAGTATCTCTCTGAATGCCTATAGAAAGCCCACGCAGCATTTCTTCTCCCACTGCAGTGAGTTAATTCTCTTAGTGTTCTCCTATCGCGTTCGTTCCTGCTCCTTTGGGCACCTTTCATAGTCAGTGTCCGACTTTCCAAAGTTTATCAAATTACGTTTTCATCTACATCCCTTCTTGTCTCCTTCCAAGAGGCTATTTCATTTCATTCATCTCTTGGATAAAGCCAAAGTGTATTTCATGAGCTGCAGAATTGAATCAAATAAAAGTGAGCAAGGAGCACTCACCTGAACTCAGACCTTTCCCCATTAGAAAGGAAAGAGATAATTAAGTGATACTCACAAGGGTGCACATGGCATCATTCCTGGCAGGCGCTGGGACTGGGCATTGCTGCTCACCATGCACAGAATACAAGAGGCTCAGATTACCATAATTGATGCTAATATAAAAACCGATATAGAAATAACTTGGCCATTTCTTTTCTAACATCCTTTTTTGGTGCTCCTTTTGGTGAATGAGTTATTCACAAGTATCTGGACCAGGCTGGGCCTTAGTGAAAATGTTACTGCATCCCCCAAAGTGTCATGAACGTCAGCACAAATGAGTGATACTGGAAGAGTGGGATGTTTGCTCATCACTATTCTCCTGTTTCTGTTGCCGGCTCAGGCAAGACTTAGGCACCCTGCAAACAAATGGACAATTTCTCAAGCAGGCCACAGGCCAAAAATTGTCAGTTTAAACCACATGCAAGTACTTAAGAATAGCAGATACATTTGGCTTGGTTTACCAACAATTTGAAAACCAAAGATGAGACAAAATAAACCCCTGATCCTTCAGACACATCTCAACAGCATGCTCATGAACCTAATCAACTCCTCGTGCAGATATGTGTTTACAGAATCAGGACCTAAATTTGTAACAAATGTTGAGTGGAATCCTGGCCCCATTGTCTTCAGTGGGAGTTCTGCCACCAGTGGTCCCCTGTCTTTGTAACTCATCATTTGGCCAGCTGTGAGTGTACAATCCGGGACTGGGCTATTGAAGATGTTTTAAGTTTGCATCTCATTTCATATTCCCCAAATCTGTCTCCAAGAACGATTAGTGGAATTAAGGGCTCCTGGCATGATGGATGTGGGAGTTACAAGAGAAGGTTTGTGCAATATGGCATGGCTTAGATGCCCATTGACTTTGTGGTGCTTTGCATCAGTACCTTGAATCTTTTCATCAGAGATGAGAGAGAGCATTTTATATATATATAAATAAATAATACTCTTTGCTCTCCAGTCTTTTGTAACCAAAAGGCAAAACTCCTGTGGAGCTGGATGGAATCGGGGAAGCCTCCTGGAAAGAAAGGTTTTTGTTTTTTTTTCGTTGTAATTATATTTTATTATTCCCAAATGAAATGCAAAAATGCAATTAAATCCACATTAATACAAAGAGATACAGTCACGGGGGCTGTCAAATTATGGCCCAACCCTTTGTGGTGCTGAGTGCTTTCCCCGGATTGCGGTGTGACTTGAGAGCTCCCAGCACGTTATGAGGACACTTGGTTTCTTGCAGGATTAGGGCCTTAATTTGTAAATCATCAAATGCAGTATTCTACCAGTTCATTAATTATCAACGCTTTTGCCTGCCACTGAGTACATGAGATTATTACTGGGTATCCATTTGTAGCTTCGGCTCCCCTGAAATGATTACGGAAGGGCCTGTCTTTCAGATGTGCCCAACTCCAATAGCAGGCGCCTGGAGCCAGGGGTGCTGAATCCCATTGAAAACCAGGTCTAAGATCAAGAAAATACTTTTCTGGCATTGTCCACTTTAAGTGTCCCTGCATTGGAAATATGAGAGAAGGTGTTGGGATAAGAGGCTTCAATTCACTTGTAAAAGAAAACAAAGACGGGACCATCCTCATTGACAGCTCTGTGGGTCCGATACAAATCCCATTTAAATCAAGGGAGTCTTTCCTTTGATTTTCATAGGAGATGGACCCGGTCCTCTGTGTGTAGTCACTGCAACGTATGCACAGTCAGGGGCCTGAAGCTTGACCCTGCATCGCGTCTGCCCACTCTTTCTTCTCCTAAGGAGAACTGAGAATGCACTTCCTCCAAAGAGTCCCATGGAGAGGAAGTTTTCAGGCTGGCAAGTGTATATCTCAAAGCCATTGTCTGGTTGGCTAGAGTTTGGAGAGAGAATGAGGGTATGTTGGTGGGGCTCGTTGTTTTTTTCACTTCTGTTGTATGGCTGGCTGAGGTGAGTTGTCATCTAGGTTTGATTATCGAAGGCTGCTGGCTGGTGGAGTTGATTTGAGGGCTTGACAGTCATACCGCTGCTGAGAGCTTACTGTCGATTTAATTATTCTTGGGGCACGCGGACCTTTCGCACCGTCCGTCTTTTATTTATTTATTTTTAAATGTCAAACCCAAAGAAGGTAAATACCAGCAAGGGCGAAGATGTTTGGGGAAATGATACTAAGAGGTCCCAACAGGAGGCTAATGGTCACCTGATGCTTCGTGAGCTGTTATTATTTCCATGAGGCTAGTCAGGCAGTGGGCAAGCTGTCATGGCTGCTTATTGCCCCAAATATCAGTATATCAATGTTATTTCGTCCAACTTTTGTTCCTCTCCTCTCTCATCGTATGTTTAGATCATAAGCTGGTGTGTAGCCTGTCTTTTATATTAGGTGTACTGAGTACATTCGTGCTACCACAACACTATATCCCACTCTTCTTAATACAAATTAATACCATCAGTCAGATGGAGATAATAATTCAGCACTTTCCTCCAATGACTTCAAAGCACTCTGCAAACAAAAATATGCCTCAATCCCCTTCTGTGGTGTGTATTATTATCCCCCTTTTACACGTGGGGAAACTGAAGAAGAAAGAGGCAGCGAGACCTGCCCAAAGTCCCAGTGAGTCAGCATCAGAGCTGAGACTGGAACCTCGATCCCCTTGACACTGGTGAGGCAGAGAAATTGAACAGAGGCGGAAACACCCTCTTTCCCCACCTTGTATCATAGCCGGCTTCCAAGTGCTTTCCTGCTTGCATTGGGGTCAAAAGCCTTATTCATGTTATGTTATATATGTAAAGAACATTCATACAGCACTTTTCCTAACAGGCATTGCAGTGCACCCGAGGGATTATTAAAGTTGATCTTTATCACAAGTGCTTAACACTTGATATGTATGTTGATTATTATACATTTCAATTAAATCGGAGCCAATAGACAAGCTGCATAAATATAATATCTGTGAACAAAAAGCAACCCCTCCCCCCCGAATGAACTATTTACTAAGCAGGAGCTGAGAAGAGTTACAGGGATGTTTGATGCTTACTTCTGATGTAGTTGGCATTAAAATACACCCTCCCTTCAAAGAGAAGCTCCCATACTGTGAATGTGCCTTTTCCGTCCAGGCGGGGGCTAAGTGATAACAAATTATGAGCACAGAAAATATTTAGAACCAAAAAAAAAAAAAAGGGAAAGAGGAGGACTCTGAATTATTCAAGCTGATCTATAGCTTACAATCACATACAATTTGTCTTTTGAATACACCGTATGAACCAACTATGAATAAAATCAGCCGATTTAACCCAAAATCAATGCTCTTTTGTAGAGCTGCTTAAAATCTAAGTGGAAAGGAAGGCTTTGAAGCTGCTCTCCTTTGGTCAATGCAGCACTCTACGGAACGTTTGATTTTTAGCAGAAGGCCACTCGGTCTCCTGATGCCCGGCTTAGCATTTTCATTAGAGAAATTGATGAGTAATTAGCAAATGTGGAGGAAATGACTAAATTAAGTTTGGGCTGTTTTTTTTTTTTAAGTTTCCTTTTAATGTCCATCAGTGAGAGGTTTTTCTCTCCCTTCCCTCACTTTCCCCAGGGGACTCACATCTGAGAGGTTCCCTGGGACTTGTGTACCAAGTGCAGTGACTGCTGAAGAGACGTGTGTCTGTTGACAAGAGCAATGCACGTCTATCAAGATGCATGGTGCTTCCTTTGTCTGGCTCGTTCCTTTAGGGAAATCCTGCTGTTCCTCCACCTTGGGAGCACTGCCAAAGATGGGAAAGCTGGCAGCTGCTCACTCCTCGGCAGGTTGGCAGGCTGCATCTTCATGTTTGAACCAGCCTGGGTGTTTGCTAGCAGGCCAGGTTGGCTTTTGCTGGGGGACTGGAGTCTGCTGCATGATAGAGACGTGCAAAGTGATTCCCTTCATGCTCTTTAGGGAGTGATGCTCAGGTCTTGTGGGTGCTAGGATTTTGGCCATGGATGCACAAATGCAAGCCCCTAATGCAGACCAGGAAAGATGTGATTTGCCATGGTGCAGCTTATGCTTGTTTCAAGCAGGGTTTCCCTTGTCTGCAATAGGGCTTTGCTCCAATACCTGGCTTTGCTGGCTGTAACTGGAGTAAATCCCCAGTGCAGACAAGGTCTTGGTCTCCATGGGATCCCAAAAAATGATGCAACAGTGCAGATGGTTGAAGCCCTATTGCAGGAGATGTTTAAAAGGAGACCAAACGATAGAGTATAAGGACCCAGCCTGCTAGAGACCCAGAGGCAGGCACTAAATGACTCCGGAGATCTTTTTTTCGCCAGATCTAGTTTCTGTAGTGTCAGATTTAAAACTCTGAGTCCCTGCATTAACTTGGGGTATCAGTGGGAAATAGAAGGTGGCTGGGATCACTGTCTCCCTCAATCACTTTTATGGCCCCATTACTGAGTGCCTCATGTCCTTCAATAGATCTGTCCTCACAGCACCCCTCTGAGGTCAGGAACTGCTACTAACCCGGGTTTATAGATGAGGGAACTGAAGCACAGAGTGATAAGTGACTTGCCCAACATCTGGCAGGATGGCTGCGTGGACCAGTCTCAGGCCAATGTGTGAACCATCCCTCTTCTTAGAGAACCTCTCTAATTGGTGTATTTTATCGGCCCACGCATGTATACCACTCTCATCACTATAGTGCTGTTATGCCAATGGTGGTGACCACGTGCTTTGAGTTACCGGATAAGAGGATGAAGGTCTCTAGTAGATGGAGCTTAGGAGACAAGACCTCTGACTCATTGTGTGGCTTTGGGCAAGTTAATTAACTATCGTTATTATTATTATTTGTGTTACCACACAGTGCCTAGGAGTCCTGGTTGTGAAGCCAGGCACCATTGTGCTAGGTGCTGTACAAACACAGAACGAGGCAGCAGTCCCTGCCCCAGAGAGCTCACAGTCTATGTAACCTCTCTTACCTTGACTATGGAGTAGGGTCTCTCAGTTGTGCCAGGAGAATTAACATTTGTTAGTATGTGTTGAAGAGGTAAAACATGTAAGTGCTGAGCATTATTCCTGGCTGCTACTTGCAAGGTTTCTCATGGTAAGGAGGAGATGCCCTGGTAGGGGGAGGGTTTTGTGCACAATAGGAGCCCACAATCTAAGCCAAAGGAGTTGGCCAAAGTCCGTTGTGAATTCAGTGTGCAAGCCCCACCCCAATGAATGAGCAGCACCATGGTTATGGTGCGTTCACTCCACGCAGGCTGTTTTCGTCATATAGAGCAGCTTAGATCAGTGTGAGAATCTGAGATCCTTCTTGCTGGAGCTCTGCCGCAAGGCTGACTTTTCCTAGCCGCTTTGCTCTGGCCTCCTGTAGTGCATGCATTCTTTATTACAGACTAACAGAAGAATAATAAAAGAGAAAAACTCTCGATGTGTTCCAGACCTTGGGCAAAATGATATTGAAAAAAAGAGAGAGAATAAGTAATGAAAGAGAGAGGGAAAGAAGCAGAGGGGTGGGGGACCCTTTGCAAAGGAATCTAGTGTAGCCAGGGAATCAGTGACTCCTTCAATTTTATGAAGATGTCTTAACTCCTAAGTCGTCCTTCATTGTGGAGTCCATCACAGCAGGAGGGGTGGTTAGCATAGTTGCTGTTCTACGCAGATCTTCGAAGCAATGACTGCATAGAAGCCTAAGACAGGATTGGGTGGCCCTGTTTGTTCATTTAAGATCACGTTTGCATGGCTACCGCTTGGGTGGATCAGAAAAGTGAGGAGAAGCCCCTTCCAAGGCTGATCTGAAAGTGCAGGTGGCCTGTAGTGGCAGAGAAACAGAGCCAGGTACTGTGACTAGACTAGATTGCAGGCAGGTTTTCCATATTCCATCAGGGAGAAAATTCCCACACTTTCCCCGGAGTGTCAGGAATGGGAAAAAATTCCTGAAAAAATGATTCTTAGTGCTTCAAAATGCTTGACAAATGTCAACTGCTCCTCACCATACCTGTGTAAGACGGATAAGTCGGGCAACACGTCCAGAACCACTTAGGCAATTCACACTGGCCACTGTTCTCCCCAGCATGACCACTCTCAACTTCACAGCAACGACAGGGATAGAATTCACATCCCCTTCCTCCAGAAGAATGCATGCCTGCCATGTAAGCTAAAGGAGAATCTCCATTAGCCGTTGGAAGTCTGGGGGCATTGATGGTGTAGCAGTTCTGATTCTATCCAGTAGAGGGCAGAAGTGAGGCTGCATGGACATTCACATACACACAGTCTGGTTGGTTCATAGCTGTGTCCTCAGTTTCGTATGGGAAAATGAGGCAGAGAATTTGAATAACATGTTGAGCATCAAGGCCATGGTCAGAACTAATGAGTTTGATTCCTCCCCTAATTCTGAAAACAGACCACTCTGCCTCTCTCCCTGTATTTCTTCCTGTTCTCAGAAGGGCGTGTCAGTTTATTGGAGAGCACTGTAGAGTCTAACAGGCCCAAAGCTTGATTCATTTCCCAGCATGCTTTGGGAATGGCTGGCACTCTGGGCCTGCCCAACTGCAAGTCTCTATGGTGTCATCTCAACTAACGCATACTGTTGGCTGACAAAATTCAGAATTTGATATTTCAACAAAATGTTTTGGGAATAGGAGGGGGACACAGTTGTTTGGGATACAGTTGTTTGGGAAAAAGTTGTCCCTTTTTTTGACCAGCTCTGCTACTGAATAGCCTGGCACTAGGCTAGAAGTTGGGGCAGGAGTCTGGTTTCAACTTGGACACATCATGTCCCCTTCATAAGCCATATGGCTTGAGCAGTATCGGTGCTTGTATCATGGCAGTTCTGGTAAGAGGTAAAGGAGAAGTCTGGCTATTCACCCCACTTCTGCCCCCAAAGCGTCTGTGTTGTTTCACTGATGCTCATGTCTTCACTGTGGTGACATTCCCACTGGTTTGTATTGGGGTGCATCGTGGTTTTGAGCTATATAATACAATATTGCCTGGAGGCCCCAGTTGAGATCAGGGCCCCATTGTGCTAGGTGCTGTACATACAAATAGTAAGAGACAGGCCCTGCCCTGAAAGGTTTAGCATCTAAATAGACAAGACCAGTAAAGAGTAGGAGGGGAGACAGAGGCACAGAGAGAGAGAGAGTGACTTAAACAAAGTCACAAAGAAAATCCGTGCTAGAGGTGGGAATAGAACCCAGGTCTCTTGATTTGCTGTCAAATGCCCGACCCTCTTGACAATGCTGTCTCCACTTCCAGAGCCGAGCTTCTTTTTGTTCTAGCACCAGGTTTAAGAAACAAACAAACCCAATTTAAAAAAAAAATGTGTAGTTCAGACTATTTATATCTAGACATGTGAAAGCAGCACTCCAGTTAGTGGGATATTTGGAGATTAACAAGTCTAGCGCTGATTTGGCCAATTGATTTTCTGTGGTCATTAAATTCCACTTTAATTAAAATGCATGTGCAGGGGTTTGTTTTGTTTTTTTTTTTTAGTTTCCAGAAAAAGGAGCTTCTGTCTGGGCTGCTGCTGTCTTTGCAGCAATCAGCATCCGCAGCCTTTGCCATTTTCCTGGTTTTGGAAACCGTGAGACGTTCCTGGTAAAAGGTGCAGGAGATGAGCACCGTGGGTTTTTTGTTGTGGTTGCTTTAATTGGCTGGCAACTCTCTCCATTTCTTTCCCCATCTCATCCTTGTTTAGTTTGTGTGTAATTCCGTACACAATACACACATGCTGAGGTGTGGTTTCAAGGTCTGAGCATGTTTAGCAAATATTTCAGACAAAACGATCTGTTCAGCTGTGACGCTGATTGCCAAGATTACAGCACGACAACAAACATTATTCGGGGGATTGGAGACAAAATTACAACCCACTCTCTCTGCAGTGAGGAGCAGATGCAACATTAATTTCAAGCTGCAATGTCCATTATGCCAAGCTGTGGAATTGCAGCGCATTAATGTTGCAGCCAGCCGGGCCTCATGGTTCTGTGGAGGAGGTAATAAACCCCATTGCTTGCTGGACAGAACCGTGTAGCATCAGGACACTTTCACTAGGAACGGCTGTAGAATATGGCAGTACAGCTCAAGCGGCTTTAAAACAAAAAAGTGAAGCTGGAGCAACGTAAGGGTCCATCTGCCTGTTGTCCAGTGGGAATGCCCATGGCTTTAAGAGCAGCATGAGTCCTACAATTCATCTATCGAATGCAGGACACTGATGATGGCCATTATAAAAGGGCAATATTTTTTGTATAATAATAGTCCTTAGCCCTTCTGTAAGACCTTTCTGCCATGGCTGTGGTCCAGGGGACAGGGCACTGGACTGGGATTCAGGTTGTGTTCCCAGCTTTGTCACTCAGTCGCTGTTTGGGGCAAATCATGCAACGCAAGGGTTTTCAAACCCCAGCTGTCAGAGGGTTGTGACTAGCCTGCACTCGCTTCTCTTGTTGCAAGGTGTGAGGAGGGTCTCAGCTGGATCATGGGTTGATGGGAGGGGAACCCGAGGAGGATCCCAGTATTGGAAATATTAAGAACCACTGGCTTGACTGCCCTTGGCCTCAGTTTACTATATCTATAAAATGGGGATAATGTTATGTATTTGACCTTTTTAAAGCACTTGAAGATCTGCACACAAATAGAGCTATACAGGTGGGGTGTGTGTGTTTGTGTATAGTGTTACGATTATTACACAGTGGTGTTAATGGTGCTACACCACTTTACGCCAGCTGAGAGCCCAGCTAGGCATCCTCGGCAGAGAGGCTGAGACCAGAACGGGAGTGAACTACCATCTCCTCCTACCAGGATCTCTGGGACAAGGAGGAGGCACGTTGCCTGGGGACAGTGGTGCAGGGAAAAGTTATAGTTTGCAGCTCTCCCATGCTGAACCAGTCGAGAGGAATTCAGACGCCGGGGCTGTCCCTCCAACACTGCTCATCAGCAATACAGTCACTCCCGCTACACTTTTCACCTCTAAAAACCTTAAAGTCAAGAGGGGAAGAGCTGTTAGAACACATGTGCTGCCACATGCAGAATAAGGTCACTGCATTTAAGGTTATTATGAATGGTTTTTGTTAATGGATGGAAGCTTAATACTGGAGTAGAGAGGCCACTGAGCAGAGAAGGTTAAACCCATCAGTCTCCCCCTCTCATCAGTGTTGTCTAACAGATAGAGGAAGGGCCTGGGAATCAGAAGATAGTTCTTTTTGCTCTGCCACTGACTCCCTCTGTAACCTTGAGAAAGTCACTTCACCTATCTTTGCCCCAGTTTCCCTATCTGGACCATTAACACAGTAATACTTACCCATCTTTGTAAATTGGTTTGAGATCCTTGGATGAGGGCCAATTAGTACTAAATAGAGATGCCTCAAAACCAGGATGTCAGCCCTGAACTCTCTTTGAAATTCAGGCGCTGTGTGAGCTCAGACTCCACCCGCCTCTACTGATTGGGTTCCCCTTGGAACCTGAAACTGGAAGGGCCGCGCCTTCCAGACACCATTGCAATCTCGCCAGATGTTCTTAGGAGATTTCAGCCCAAAACAGCTTGTGCAAGAAAAGTTGAGTCATTGAGATTTTTGCCATTAAAGATACTAGTGATCTGCTCACACTTGATAGTAATGTAACCTTTATAAATAGAGAGGAGAGAGTTATAAAGGGTTAACAGAGGTTATAAGCATATTACAGATGTGTAAAACTTGTAATTAGCGCCTCAGGTGTTACAGATGGTTCTAAGCCATGGTTATAATCAAACTGCTGCGTCTCTGGACTCTATAACAGGCAATTAGTCATTTACATCTACTAATAATTAAGGTTAAGATTTTGGTCACGGTTATTTTTAGTACAAATCACGGACAGATCATGGGCAATAAACATAAATTCACAGTAGTTTGTGACCCGTCCGTGATTTGTACTAAAAATAACCCTGGGGCAGAGCTGTGGGGTGGGGGAAAAAGGAATGACAGCTGGAGCCCTATTGGAGGACTGACAGCCTGAGCCCCACTGCCATGGGGGAGGGCACAGCCCCTGCTGCAGCCATGGGGGAGTGGTGAGGCCGGGGGCCACACAGCCCCAGCCTCAGCTGCACATTCCCAGCTCCAGCCCCCGCACTGGGGCAGCGATGAGCACACTTGGTTGCAGCCCCATCGCAGCCACGGAGATGGGGTGCAGCGGGGGCACACAGTCCTGGATCCAGCCCCAGTGGAAGCCACAGGACGGGGGTTCACAGTCCCAGCTCCAGCCCAGGCCGTGGGCAGGGGCACACAGCCCTGGCAGCAGCTGCAGCTGGAGGGGACGCACGGGGGTCCAGTAAAGTCACGGGGGTCCTGTAAAGTCGTGGAATCTGTGATTGCTGTGACCCCTGTGACTAAATCGTATCCTTACTAATAATGTATGAACCCGGTGTAAGCTATTTATAAATGTTCCCTTACTATAAAATGTGACCAAAAATTGCATGCAGTCTCTCAGTCCCACTGCCAACTGGGGCAAAAAATCTTTCTAGAACAGCTGGTGATTTGCAAACCCCACCTGCCTGGGACCTGAATCCCAGCCCCATAAGCCTGTTCCAGATCTGAACTCTCTCTCTCTCCTCAACCCATCTCTATTAAGTGTCTTCACTGCAACAACAGCAGAGAGGTTGAGAAGAGGGTGATCAAAGGGAAAAGAGAGGATGGATTGAGATCAAATATTAGACTTCTGAATGCTTTCTATTAAGTGACAGCAAGAAAGCAAGGAAGAATGAGGATTATGAATTGAGTGCCCCAAAATAGGGCTTTCTCAGGCTTTCTCTTCCGAAAAGGCATCCTGATGTCAGGATGGAAAAGTAAAGTTGGGGGGTGGGGGTGCAGCCAAACAGTGAGAGGGACACATCAGAGCCCTGCAGTTCACTAAATGACACACACCGAATGTTAGATTTGTTTCAGTGTTTTTTATAGTGGCTGTTCCCATTTCAGCAAAGTTAATGAGTATCCAGTCTGCACTGCCTGCCGAGTAATGTCAGGTCTGAAATACAGCAAATCCTGTCTCGGGCAGACCCTCAAGGGACCGACAAATATCAGTTGCTTAACTGAGATGGCCGTCTAATAAAGACAGATCAGAATTTCTCTCCATGGCCCTGATATTTTTTAGCTGTGGCCCAAAAACTCACAAGACAACTCAGAAAGAGGTGGGGGGCCCACAATGGGGCTTTGAGCCAGCTTTGAGCTCCCTCAGTCCTGGCTGCTTTTGCACGGGGCTAGTTCCCCCACTGCCTTTTTACTTTACTCCAGTGGCCAAGCCACACCCCTTTTCATCAATGAAACACCTAGGCATATATGACTGGAGGTATTTTGGGCTGGGGTCTTAATCTGGGAGGATGCCTAACATGGGGGAATCTTGATTGTAGACCAGCGTGAACTCTCTCCTCAAATTCTGAGAGTAAAAATCCTTATCTGGATGGTTCACAGACGTGCCTAGATTTTAAAGCCAGAAGAGACCTGTTATGGTCATCTTGTCTGACCACCTGCACAGCAAAGGCCTGAGAATCTAGCCCAGGAATTTTGGATGACCTACAAGCATATCTTCTAGAAAGACACCCAGACTTGCCTACGTCCTTGACATAAAGACTGCAACTTCCCCAGTTGTGCCTGTGGTTAATTACCCGCACTGTTAAACATTGCCATTTACCTTCACTGCATTTTCCCCCTATTGAGCCAGTCCATATCTACCTGGCGCTGCTGAAAGCTATTGGTCTGTGCTCAAATGTACCTTTGACTAATGCTGTCATTCAGCTGCGGAGCAGCTGGCATGACCCAACAGGTCATCTGAGCTCCTTACTGGGAGAGCAGTATGTTAATTTAAAATGCGACTTGCCCAAGCACCAGGGTACATAGTAGGAATTGTAGATGGTAGTAAGTGAATGGAGAGTGTTGTTGATCCTCTCATTCCATTTCCGTCTCACTCTGTGAATGGCAGTATTTTTACTTTATCGTAGTTGCTATTACCTAGGGAAAAATGGCTCTTAACTCAGCTATCGGGGTGAGGGGCACAACTGATAGGATGATACAGGGATCATGGCTTATTGCAAATAAGCGAGACAAAGTGCATTGGATCCTTACCTACTGGTATACCAGGGGCTAACTCCAGCTTCCTTTCCCCCCGCCCTTGCAGAGCTGAAGGCGGGCTGGTGGGGATTAGCAAGGGAGAAGATGCAGGTGGGCAGGGCTGAGCACAGGTTCAGTTTGTGGGCTGGGAACTTTTTCTTTGTGTGCAGTGGTGTGTTAGCTTGCTTTGTTATTTATTAATTACTTGAAGCCTAGAGTTGCCAGTTAACCCTGGGCCTCATTGTGCTGGGTGCTGTACATACACATAGTGAGGGACAGTCCCTGCCCTGTGCAGCTTAAAGCTTCAATAAACAAGACAGATGATGAGTAGGAGGGAAAACAGAGGCACAGAGAGGGGCTGCAACTTGCCCATGCTCAGACAGCAGGTTAGTGGCAGAGATGAGTCCCAGCCTGATGAAGACGACAGAGATTTCCTCCCACCTGACTGCTGCTGTGTTTTCATTGCTGCTGGGATGAAATTGGGAGCAATCCCATCATTTTAGTAGACTAGGCCAGGCTTGTGTCTATACACCTCCCATTACCATAGTATCTGAGCATCTCACAGTCTTGAAGGTACTTATCTTCACTCCACCCCTGCAAGATGGGTCAGTGTTGCTGTCCCCATTTTACGGAGGAGGAACTGAGGCACAAAGAGAGGCTGAATGACTTGTCTAAGGTTCTGCAGCTAATCTGTAGCAGAGCAGGGATTTGAACCAAGGTCTCCCAAGTCCCAAGCTAGTGCCCGAATCACTGGAGCATCCTTCCTCTCTTCAGATGTCCAGCATGGTCCTTTTGTTATGCACATATGTCCCTTGCTCTTCTGGGATGACAACAAAAGGAACAAAAAACAGACTATCAGTGACCAGCTCTTGTAAGGAGAACTATGAATTGGCATGAAAAGTAACCAGGATAACATCTGTTGATAATCCCTAACCATACGATGGACCTTCCACAATGGTATTAGCGCAGTGCCTTGGGGATATCTCAAACTGTCACACAAAAGGGATCTGGTTAGATTACATTTGGGATGCTTATGAGCAAACATTGCTGTCATCTCGTGCAGTTTGTAGGCAGTAATTAATGTTTTATGTTAATATTCCTCTGCTTCGTCCCAATGTTCCTATATCTTAAGGACTGACATTTAAAGGAATAAACTCACTCCACCATGGTTTGGATTTTTGATCTGAGGGACTGAAGAAATAATCAACATCCAAATTAAATCTGCAGTGAGGCATTTGTAGGAAGAAAGTTGTTTCTAACAATATCGTAATGCAAAAGTAAAACTTTTTATCTCCTTGTTTCCTTGTGTTTTTCTTTGTCTTTCTCTATCTCCTTGCATTTTCTTTAACCTTAGGATTTCATCAATTTCCCCTGTATGTCTCTCCGACTGGTATTTGGAATCAAGGACATTTTTTTTTTTATTGAATTTAATATGAAATAGCAGCAGATGGATACCTCTAGTTCCAATCAGTGGCATTATATTCAGGACCATGGACAGCTACACCGTTGTGAAGACAGCCACCTCCATTTGTTAGGACTAAGTTATTCCAGGCCATATTCGCTCACCTTAGGCCATTTCCAATGCTGTTTCATTGGCAATATTTATGCAAACAGACAAAGTCTTGTTCAAAATGATTGGGGTTTAGAGCACTATTCTTTTAGCATGTCTTCAGGTGGAAATGGCTTTTCCAGGTGAGCTGAAGATTTGATTGTTCTTACTACGGAAGACCTCTAAATAAGCCAAATTTGCTAATGTCAAATTACTGACGAGCTGTTTGACCCCATATTTACTTCTAATTTCCCCAAGCTGTTGGTAAGAGCTACTCTAAATCAGCCTGTCATTTGATCTTGGCGCTTGCTGTTGTAACTCAAAGATGCTGTACTAATGATAATCAGAGAGGAACAGCTGTCAGACTGCTGAAGAGCACATTCGAGTTTACAAAGTACATAGGAAATCGCAAATGGATATGAACTATCCAACAGTAGAGCAGAGGGGGACGGGCCAATGGACAGAAGATAAGTTAATGTAAAACCTGTGTTCTTTGGGGGGGGGGGCTTTTTAGAAGAGAACTGGGAAGTAAAAAGAAAATAGAGACTTT
Organism: Eretmochelys imbricata; assembly: GCF_965152235.1. Lineage (NCBI taxonomy): Eukaryota > Metazoa > Chordata > Testudines > Cheloniidae > Eretmochelys > Eretmochelys imbricata. Next base: position 10,289,102 of record NC_135593.1, on the reverse strand, counting down.
AAATCAAGGTTTTATCCTGAAAAATGACATTGTGGAATTCCATATTTATTCTTACTCAATGATTTCGACAGCAAATTTGCTCCAATTACAGGTTTAAAAGACTATTTTCCCTAACTCCTAGAGCTGTAAAATCAAGCCGTATTCACCCTGCTTCTTCGCTCATCACTAATCATAAAGATTTAGCAATCAGAGCATAACTGATAGTTGTGATGAGGATAGTTGCCTTCGATTCCAGCGCTGTAAGTGAGGACAGTTCATACCTAACAATAATGCCTTGTGGGTACACAACACCTTTCATCCAAGACTTTTAAAGGATCTCGCAATTGTTAAGCTTCTCTGGAGCTCTTATAGGTACCAAGCATTCTGTGTATTTTACAGCTGGGGGAACAAAGGCAGAGAGGTGAAGTGAGATGACTTGGTGACAAAGCAAAAAGATGGCCTTGTGGTTAAGGTGCTGAATTGGGAGAGGCAGTGTGGACTAGTGAATAGAGCACAGGACTGGGACTCAAGAGACCAAGGTCTTATTCCCAACTGGCCAATTGGGTGACCTTGGGCAAGTCACTTCCCTGCTCTGTGCCTCAGTGTGCCCAGCTGTAAAATCCCTCTTTTCTTTGAGATCTACCGATGGAAAGCAGCAAGAGTTAGATATTATTACTGTTGTTGTTTGAGAGTCACTGAGGTGCTAAGTAAGTGCCCAGATAGCGGAGTAAGGTGCTGCATGTAAGTGTCCAGACAGATTGATAGTGGCAGAGCTGTGTATAAAACTTTAGTGTCCTGACTCAGTCCCTCTCGAGTGAGTAGAAAATGCCTTCTCTTGCCAAAGAACAATGTTTTTAGAGTGTAACAAGAAATGGTGACGTGGGAATTTCACAGACATACCTTCACTTACAAAATAGCGGGCAAAGAACCTTGTTCAAAACTCACTGTATTAAAATGTTTATCGTTACATTAAAAAACAAACCTTAAGGCAAAACAGTAAAGAGTTCCTTCATGTTTATGGCCAAGTTCTGCAGTATCATATTGTATATCCCCCCCGCCCCCCAGGGACCATTCTGCCCAGACAGTTTTCAAAGCAAGTCATCCTTGGAAAAAAAGAACTCGCGAGCAGCATGTTTCACTTTGGCATGGATGCATAGCTGGACTTTAGGAAAGTTTTGGATACGCTTGCTTTGAAGATTGCTTGCCATGGGCTTCATTAGTCCAAGGACTTACGCACTTGCTCAGGAGAATCCTCTTCGAGCCCTGCATGAACCACGTGGACCTTGGAGATGGGTGCATAGAGCAAAGGGGCACTGGGCATCTGTTTATTTATTTATTTCATCTGGGGGCCAGTAAGGGGCAGGGAATGAGCAGAGCTGGAGTTTTGTTTGGGGCGGGGGTCTGATTTGGCCCATGATGGAGTTAAACGGATTGTAAATTTGAGGTCCAGATTTGAATTTCCCCAAATTTCAGAGAGGTTCACTTTTGGGGGCAAGGATCATCTCGTTCTCTCCAAACGGCACCTAATGCAATGGAGCCCAGATACCTGAATGGGACCAGGAGGCGCTCCTGTGGGCCAAATACATAACAATAACCTCTCCAAAAAGAAAAAAAATAAAAGGTACTGGAGGGCAGGGAAACGCCTTGACAATCTTTGACATGATGCTCCGCATCGGGCGCTCACAGAGTGCAGAGATGAGGGTACTATCGGCAACCCCAGCCAATAGCAGCCTGTGAAAACAAGCAAAATCAGATCACTACATGTAAGCAGAGGCATCCCATATAAATCGACCATACTATTCCAGCTCTAGTGCAGGGTGTGTCTACACTGCAGTTAAGACAACAACGGCTGGTTGGTCACAGTCAGCAAGGTCTTGACCTCACCGGAGAGCATGTATAACAAGAAAGTAGGAAGAGCTATTAACATAAAGGAGAAGAGAAAAATTAGCCGTCACTGAAGGAGTCCAGCCCATTCCTGGGTGCAGAGCCAGCCTTCCTGGGCTTTTATCTTCTAACCAAATGCTTGTGACCTTTCTCTGAGCACCTGTGCGAGGAGAGGCTTTAACCCCTTTGTTGACCAGAGGACCTGCACCCTGTCACAACTTGTCTCCCTTTATTCCTGCAGAAAATGTTTTGAGATCAGTGGAGTCCCTGTTTCATTTCTCTTTCCTAAAGAGCGCGAGCTAAAGGCCTCCTGCAAGATACCGATTGCCTCCATCTCCCATTAGCTTCAATGGGAGCACCGTGGCTGCCACACCCTGCAGGAGCAGGCCTGGAGCTCTGCAGATGCTTCCTGCACCATTGCTCCTGGTCCCTGAGTTCTCACCTCCTGTTCTGTCCTTTCAGTGGAACCACACACAGCATTTGCCTACACTGCAGTTAGACACCCGCGGCTGGCCCGTGCCAGCTGACTTGGGCTTGTGGTGCCAGGCGAAGGGATTGTTCTGGGCAGGGACTGCAGCCCAAGCTCTGGGACCATCCCCCCATGCAGGGTCCTAGTGCCTGGGCTGCAGCTGGATCCTGGACGTCTACACAGCAGCTAAACAGCCCCTTAGCCCAAGCACCATGAGCCTGATTCAGCCAGCACACCTTCTCCATAGGGACTGCAAGGTTAAATATTTATGGGTTGAAAGGGAGATAATAAAGACATATGTAAGGTTCGCATACTCAGAGAGCTCTAGATGGGTTTCGCATAAAGAGGGCCACAATGTTCTGATTGAGATTAAGGATCCCCCTAAAGTTCAGGGGGGTTTAGGTCTGAGTCTTTCTTTTGGATCAGTCACATTCCCTGCTGAGCTTTCTTTAGAGCTTGTCTACATGGTGCAGCAAAGTGCAGCGGAGGGATGAGTTTGTAGAGCACTCTAAAATTATGCACTCTCACTGCCCCATATTGACCCTGCTGGCATGAACTAAAAGGTAGCTAGTTCATGGCAATGTAGTCCTGAGGTTGATGTGAACTGGGTATCTTTGGGTTTGCGCCAGCAGGATCTATCCGGGGCAGTTAGAGCATTCAACAGACGACACTGCTCTAATGCGCTTTGCTGAGCCGTGTAGCCACGCTCTTATTTGCTTCTGAACAGCTGCAGTGAGGAGCAAAATGAACCAGCCTTTCTGTGGCATGAGAGAGTCTCTTCCACTGTTGCTTAACTGTGAAGGTGGGAAATGCAATTTCTCTGAGTGATATGTTCATAATAAGACTCCTTTATTAATGCTGTGTAATGACCTTGCTGGGGCACAACTGAGTGGCTTGTCATCTGTCCTGATCTTATTAGACCTGTCGGCAGAATTCAACATATTAGACTATACATTGCTCTTTATCTTGGCTGCCATCAATGTCGAGGGCAGTGTACGCTCCTGGTTCCCGTTATATCTTTCTGATCGGTTTGGGTAGCTTGTAGCTCTAATCTATCATGCGACTTATTAGAGGGTATCCCACAGGTTTCTACACGAAGTCAGTTTCTTTCTTCCTACATCTTTAGTCTCTTATACACTATAGTTCTTGGTTTTTTAATGCCACTTGTAGACAGATGATTTTCTCCCCAGTTTAACCCCAAACAAAGCCCAAATCCAAAGACTGCCGAGGAAATAGCCGGAAAGGTGTTGGGGGTTAAAAATCTGAAAGTGGTTTGTCTCTTACTTAAATGGTCAGCTCATTGGTGCAGGGGATATCTTTTCTATTGTGCTTGTACAGCAGCGGGTACGACAGAGCTCTTGTCCATGACTGTGGATCTTATGCACTACTGCAGTACAAACAATAGGTAATGATGGGTCAGAATTAGGCAGACAGCATATATCTTCATAGTGGATTCAGCTGCTGTATCTGGACGCACCCAAACTGCGTCATGTTGAAATCTGGATGTGAATTCTGTGGCTTTTCTGGTCTCCATATGAAATCAGAAGCTATAGTCTCTTGGTATTTTCTGAATCTGAATCTGTGTGTTGTCTCATAACACAAGAACTAGGGGCCACAAAATGAAATGAATAGGCAGCAGGTTTAAAAACAAAAGGAAGTATTTTTCACACAAAGCACAGTCAACCTATGGAACTCCTTGCCAGAGGTTGTTGTGAAGGCCAAAACTATAGCAGGGTTCAAAAAAGAACTAGATAAATTCATTGAGGATAGGTTCATCAATGGCTATTAGCCAGAATGGGTAGGGATGGTGTCCCTAGCCTCTGTTTGCCAGAAGATGAGAATGGGTGACAGGGAATGGATCACTTGATGATTACCTGTTCTGTTCATTCCCTCTGGGGCACCTGGTATTGACCAGTGTCAGAAGACAGGATGCTGGCTAGATGGACCTTTGGTCTGACCCAGTATGGCCGGTCTTACGTTATGTTTTTATGTTATAATGTTACTGGTTCTCTGGGTAAGCTCTCCAGCTGGAACACTAAGTGAATCTGAAAAACGGCTGTGTTACATAGCACACACAGAAGTGATGGGGTTTAATGAATTAGTGTATGCAATGTGCTTTCAGATCTTCAGATGGGAGGTGACAGAGTAATGTGCAAAATATTATTAAACATAAATTTAGCTGTTGAGGAAACTTTTAAAAGTTATTTACCAAAACCCAAATCTATAACCTAGCATCCAAACCAAAATAACCCCCACAATAAATGAAACAAAATATACATTGATTTTTTTCCCTCAGCTTCTCTTGGGAGTGAATATATAGCACTTTTACAACCATGCCCCAGAAGTTCACTTGGGTTTTAAGGGAACTGCCAGTGAGCTAACAAACAAATATTGTTTCTGCTAGTGAATTCTAAAGGTAGGGCACAGATGCTTCTAGCTTTACTGGCCTGACTCTTGCTACAAAGCTCCGGCTTTTACTAGTGCAACAGGGATTTTGAAATCGACTGAAAAGTGTTAATATTGAAGATGGATTTGAAGCAAAAGCCTCACATCTGAACTATCCCTGAAGTGAAGTCTGGATCTAATTCCAAACTTTGCAGTGGATGCCTCTGTTGTGAATACATCAGAACTTTGAGAAGTTCAGATCCGAACTCTGATCCCTGATTTCTAATTTAATATTTTCCCTTCATTTGAATGAGATTTTTTTTTATTTCTGATTCTTACTTTTTCCTCTAGGGATGGGAAATGTGTAGGGTAGGAAGAAATAAATTCAGAAGCAAGAAGAAAGGGAGTGGGCCATTAATTAATTATTAGTAATTAATATCCCACCTCTTTTTAGCAACAAAACAATGATCTGGCCCAGGCAGTAGCAAAGCAGACCTCTCCAGACTTGCTCTTTAATTGTTTCCCAGGGGGAGAGCGGGGTCACTTTTAGAGCAAAGAAGAAGGCATTTCGGACCCTGTGCCTCCATTCTGTTCCTTTGGGTATGTCTGCACTGCAGTTAAATACCCACAGCTGGCCTATGCAGCTGACTGGGGCTAAGGGGCTGTTTACTTGTGGTGTAAACATTTGGGTTCTGGCGGCAGCCTGGGCTTTAGGACCCTGCAGGTGATCGGGTCTCAAAGCTCAGGCTACAGCCCGAGGCCGAACATCTACACCGCAAATAAACAGCCCCTCAGCCCAAGCCCCAAGAGCCCACGTCCCCTGGAATAGGCCAGCCGCCGGTGTCTAACTGCAATGTAGATGTCCCCTTAAGCCGTGTCTATACACGTGGTACAGCTGCAGTGCGTGTAGTGAAGACGCTCTATGCCCACCGGAGCTCTCCCATTGGCAGAAAAACCCCACCTCCGTGGGCAGCGTAAACTATGTCGGTGGGAGAAACTGTCCCACTGACATAGCTCTGGTGCACACGAATGCTTATGCCAGTGTGTAACTTATGCCGCTTGGAGGGGGGAGGGATATTCACACCCCGAGCGACATACATTTTGCTGACATAAGCTATAGTGTAGACATAGCCTTAGACCCTTCACTGGCGTAGACAGCGCTAGGTCAATGGGAGGTTTCTTCCGTTGCTGTAGCTACCACCTCTCAGGGAGGTGCACGGATGGAAAACCCTTCCTGGACCTGTAGTAAGTGTCTACACTGAAGCGTTACAGCAGGGCATCTGTAGTGTTGCCACTGTGCCACTGTCGAGTTTTAAGTGTAGACACAGGCTGAGATTGGCATCCTGGAGGCCAGTTATGAGGATGTTTTTTTGTGATGTAGATACCTGTCCAAATACAAAGTGGACTGAGCAACACAGGTCATTGCACAATGGCCACCAAGAGACCTGGCATAAACTTACTCTTGCAACTGACTTGGGTTGGGTTTGAACTATAGATTCATTGATTTTAAGGCCAGGAGGGGAAATTATGATCTTCTAATCTGACGTCCTGAGTAACATAGGCCAGAGAACCTCCCTCAGGATTCCTGCATCAGGCCTATATCTTGTGACTGAGCTAGACTCTACTTCTTTAGAGTTATCTGGTCTTGATTTAGAGCCTTTCAAGTGATGGAGAATCCACCATGTCCCTGGGTAAGATGTTCCAGTGACGAATTACCCTCACCCTCTAACCTGAATTTGTCTAGCTTCAGCTTCCAGCCATTGGATCTCATTTCACTTTAGAGACCTCTGCTGTCCAAAACCTCTCCTGAGGTTTGCCAAGTCTCCTCTCAATTTTCTCTTGGATTAACTAAATGATGGAGCTGCTTAAGTCTCTCATTGTGAGGCAAGTTTTCCAGACTTCTTGTAACTCTTTTCTAAACCCACAACTTCTAGGGAAAAGACTCCAGAGCTCATTACCAACCCTGTGGGCCAGCCAGTCCACCAGACCACCCCCCAAACTTGAACCTGCTTTGCATTATTTAACTTTTGAGTCCTCATTAGCTGGAGAATACATATTACTTGAGCAACCCACCGTCATCAAGACCTACTAATCAGAATTCCACACGTATTGGCCATTTCTTAGCTGGGATGGGGCATGCGTTCATGGAATCAGACAAGTCAGAGATGGAAAATAGCTCTTTTTAGTGTCTCTCCACGTCCATGCAGGGTTATTCCCTTTTGTACGTGGATCATGGCTGGCCTTCTCTCATGTGCAATGGATGGAGAACTTGGAAAGGGCCCTTTCTGCCATGCTTTGTGCGCTTTTGCCAGAGGTATCCAGAACCCCAGCCCTTGTGCTATTTGAGCATTGGAGTGGAGGTCTGTTAGCAATGTCAGCACAGCTCGACTCCCCAGAAAGGAGGGACACGTACCTTCAACCTCATACACCATCAGAGAGGTTGTGGCCAGCATGAAGGAATCCTCAAAAAAAGTGCAAGAACCATCTCTACTTATGATCCCACCAGCATCCCAGGAAGTATTCCCCACCGTGAGCCCTATAAGAAGAGCAAGCGTCTCTGGGGAGCGGAAGAAGTGACATCCTCATCCACATCTCTGCCATCATGGCTGGGCCCACTAACGGCCCAGCACAATGCTTTGTGTTTCACCCAGCCTAGGTGTACCTCTCCCAAGCATTGGACCTTCCACCACTTCTCTTGGGAGAGTGCTTCTAACTTTTGACTGTTGCAGTGCGAGACCCTCAAACAGCAAAAGTTAGGTATGCGCCCATTAAATGACATTACAGTTCTCATGTTACCATTGTCGCTGCAAGGTCTTGAACTCTTCTGGCACCCCATTGAAAAGATGGGATTAAGAATTAGTGCAGCACCGTGGAAGGGACAGGCAAAACAACTCCGCGGCTCCAAACAACAAATTATTCCTGAATCAAACATCTCATTAGTGGCTTCAGTGTCACTGCTCTGTTTTGCATAATTAAGTTTCATGGGGCATCACAATTAACAGTTGTGCCACAACCAAGGTAGGACCAATCTCCCATTTATTTACCCCAGCTGAATCTGAAAGTGCGGCCTTGTGAATCAGAAGCATTTACAAGTAGATTAGGGTGCATTCTGGATCATAAACTGAGTAAGGCTGTAATTGCTTTCCTACAAAAGAGAACTGCAAATAAGACAGGTGTCTCCATTTTTTTCTCCAGAAACCCCTTTTTTTCCCCGTTGATGTTTGTTTGCAAATCCTCATTCCCAGCTAAATAATACATTTATGGCACTGAAAATCTTGTAGAAGCTTTTTTCAGCTTGACAGCTCCTACTCTGTAATATTTCAAGGCGTATTTCCCCCCCCCCACGACCCGCTTTCTTCTTCCTCCTTGAGACTCCACTGAAGAGAGACTCGTTTTAAACCCACATATTATGGCTTTGTATATTATCAGTCAACTATCTGAATGTGAACACAAGACATTAGGGAAAGGGAGGGGATGATGGAGGGGGTTAGGTTTCAGGCTCTTGGATTTAACTAGGAAAAAAGCCAAAATGTCATTAGAAGCACTTGCATACGACGGAACGTGAAGCACCTTAGTCTCTGTGCAGAGACTGAGGCAGGGCCAGGAATTAATCATTTATCAAGCAGGGGGATTAAAACCTGACCAGCAAATACTCTTCTTCTTGAAGAGTTTTCCCTGGAAGGAAGGAAGAATCCAGAGAGTTAGCAGCAGTTTCAACCAATAATGGTTGCATGCCATTGAGGGACAAGAGATGCTCTCACCGTCTAGAAACTCTTTAGGCCAAATGAGCTTTTCTTGCTTCAGATATTTCTTAATCATGGTTTCTCATAGGATTGTGAAGAAGATGGCAGGGAATTTGTTTGTTTGTTTGTTTGTTTATTTTAGCTTAACAAGTATTTCCAGGGTGTTTGATCAGACTTGGAGCCCACAGTTTCTGAAGAGGGAGGGAGAGGTTGGGCTTCCCACAAGTTTTTGCTCCTTCGTATTCACATAAGGAAAAGCTGACATTCCCTGCTAAAAACCCATTTGTCTTGCAAATTTCGATAATGAGCAGATTTTGCAATAAATACCATGTAATCTGCAATGACAGTTCTCTCATTTCTTTTTTATTAGTTCTATCTTTTCAGCATCTGAACCACGTAGCTGTGAGTCTCAGAGGAGATTTAGGAAGCTCTAGGGGGGTTATTTTTAAACACCTTGGCATAGAATTGCACCATCCGTTCTCCCATGGCAGCCTCCCCATTCCTTCCTTGCTATCTTTCATTTATTTATTCCATTGTATATTTTAACAGCACCTGTCTATCACTCAAGGCTCCCTTCCATGTAATTTAGACTATACACAGGCATGCATTAGACAACACGCCCCATCATGCCATCACTGTATTGCTGTAACATCCTACAAAGCAACAACCAGATCAATCCAGCCATGACTTTACCCCATTCCCAATTGCCTGCCAAAACTGATTGGCTTTCAGCTTGCCCAGAAGGCCACAGAGTATGGCCCCTGTTGTGGGTGGTACTTTCTCTCTCTTCTGGAGAATGCTCGGCTACTAGCTCCCATCCGTCTCGGATGAAAGGGCCCGTAGCTTAAATATCTCCAGTCATCACAACTGATGTGGTAATCTAAAAGTCAGACACATGGGGGATTTAACTGGGAGCTCCAGAGTTAAAACTATGAGCTGCTGCAGCTTGAGATGAACAAAGATTGTCTAGCTGGGGTTGTAACCAACTCACCGCTCTGTGACCCAGACTCAGAGGGGGACCAGGAACACACACTGACGAGCGGGTTATAGTGGGACATGACAAGAGATGGTCTCTCAAACAGTTGATAACCCAAATTAGGGCTTCACAGATCAAGACCAACACCTTAAATTCCCCCTGGGAGCCATACAGAATATGGAACAATTACCATGTGAAAGTTTCCATCTGAAATTTCCTGCTTATTATTAAGCACCGTCACCTTCTGCACCAGGATGGTCTGCAGGTATAGCCATATTACAGTTTTCTAATCTCAGGGTGACAGAGGCACATGTAACTGTAGCCAGAGCTGCCTCTGAAAGGAAAGACCGTGACTCCAAGCTGTGATGGTGGTGGCAGAAAAAAGCCATCTAAATGAGCCAGTGAAGAATAAATAAGAAAACAAACAGCATGCGGGATGGCCTTTGTGACAATGTGCCATTCATGATGACCTTTACTGAGGCATATTTAAAATTCGGGTTTTTCTTTCTGCTTCCTCCAATCTATAAGTGGACTAAAGATCCCATTGCTTTAAAACATGCTCCATCCTGATGTAATAAAACTTGGTGAACTTTAACTTTCATTTTCATCTCACTGTCCGTATTTTTCTTTTAACAGGTAAGTGGCATTTGCTTATTGTTGAACTCCATGAAGGTGCCGAGTTAGGGATTTGAAACATCCTCTCCTGGTTGGAGATTCCTTGGCAGGTAAACCCTTTTTTTTTTTTCTGTCCAGTGGTTCAAGGTGTTTTCTTTTCTTCTTGATGTTGCTGAAGTTGGCTGATATTGCATAGGAGCAAGTATGGAGGTGTGTGGGCTTCATTTACAGTTCACTTCTTTGAGGAGTTGAGTTGCCCGATAGATTGGCAGTGCTGTCTGTCTTTGTGATTTGGGTTGAACATTGCACTTTGGGAAAGTGAAGGGTTCAGGCCCCCTGGAAATGTGAACCTTGGAAACTTGGCATCTGGATGCAGCTTACACAGCTGCTTAGGTACATGGTGCTCTTTCTCAAAGCCCTTTGCTTTCACACAGACATAACAGGGTTTTTTTGAGTCACTGAAGATGATAAATCTGACCAGGAGTTCTTCTGATTCTACAGATGGTCATGCTGATTCTCAAGAGACAGGAGTCAAGAGTAGAATTTTGAAAAGCTTCTCACTTGTGCTGCTTCCAAAATGATGCTAGATTTCACTTATATTAACACCTCTTGGGATTTCCAAAGCACAGTGTTTGCATCAATAGAAGTGGCTTTCACAAGTTTTTCAGCCATTTGCCAACCCCCAAGTATTCTCACTGTACAGCGGTTTTCACAGTCACTTTCACTGCAGACAGGTTTCTATTTTTATCGCTCTTCGTTTGGATCTATAGCTTAGCCCCATGACACCCACAAAACAAGTGGCCGACAAAGCTGGCCAAAAGACCAGATTCACCACTTCCACTGCACAATGTTTTTGCAAACTGCCCAAGTGGAGATAGTCCCAGCTCACCTCCTATCAGCGCTCAGACTGAACTCCAAATGGGAATTCAGAGGCAAATGACCAATGCCGATCAATAATGCAAACTTCTAGGGGACGAAAGACATTGGTATGAGTTGGAGCTTTCCAGTCTCGCTCTCTTTACAGATAGATCCCTGTCATTATCTACTTTGTTTTTCAGTAAGCATGCAAGGCTAGATCTGCTCTCAGCTAAAGCAGCATAAATCCAGGGTAACTACAGTGACTTCATCACCACTCAGATCAGAATCTGTCCTGCAATTGTTTGCTTTACTGAAGCTGTTCTTGGACGTATTTACTTGCATTTTAACTATTGTCTCTCTGTAGTTATATGACTTCCACCACTATGGCATTTAAGCATCTCCCAAGGATAGTGTGTAAAAATGGAAGTTACAATAGCAATTTCTGCCTGTTTCCTTCCTTGCTAGCCTACAGGAGAGAAGGAGCTTAATTCTGATTATTTTTAATTTATGTTTCTGTGGGTGAGTGTGGGGTGTGCAAAGGACTTATTGAAAGACAACTAAACCAGAGAATTCTGAACATGGCAAGCCCTGTGCTCATTCTTAACTCCCGCAGTCTCGGTCTAGCTCCCAGGAAAGTTCTGTCCCCAGCACCCATGAGCCTCCCCTGATTGGTTAGCAGTGTCATTGTCTCAGTGCAACACAGCTGGTGTGGCAGTGGAAGGAGAGGCAATGTCTCAGGGAGCTTGGGGCAAGGCCGTGCAGGGCTTTGAGCATCAGGATGGAAATACGAGCTGGACTCTGCAGGCGGGGTGTGGCAGGGCGGAGGGCTCAGCGGCAAGGGGGTGTATTCGCAGTCGCCTTTGTTGGTAAGCAGAAGGGCTGCTGCGTTCTGTACTTTTTTTGGCTTGCCTGGCCCTGGCGCACGTATATCTGGAGTGCGCCAGGTTGCAGCCCCTATTCCAGCTCCTTCTAGATATATTATTGAGGCTTTGGTTGCACTTTTCCACTCACCTTCTCGTCTATGCACTCCCTATCCATGGCCCCAGAAAGTCACGGGACCTCCTCGTCAACCTCCTCCTAGCCCTGGCTAAAATGGCCATCTACAAAACCAGGGGGAGGAGGTTGGCCGACGGAGTTTCCTGCGACTGTGGGGCCTATTTCCGTTCCTCAGTCCGTTCATGCATCCGGGCAGAGTTCCTCTGGGCAGCGTCCGCTGGCTCCCTTGATGCCTTCGAGGAGCAGTGGGCGCTGACCGAGGTTCACTGCTCGGTGTCCCAGTCCGGTTCCCTTCATTTAGCCCTGTGACCTCACTCCTGTTCCTGTTATCTCCTTAGTTGTGCCCCTCAATTATTTGGTATCCAGGACCTGTGGATCATCCCCTTAGGCTGGGGAGAGGTCCTTTAGCAGTGGGCAGGCTACTCTGCTGTACCCAACTGGCCTGGGTCTATTACAGTGCAAATTGCAAATTTTCAAAAGTTTATAACTTGGCCATATTTGAATGGATTTTCACAGGGACAGCAAATAGCACATCCCTGACCCAAAGGCCAGGGATTTCATGTCACTGCTCCAAAGCATGGGGGACCTAGAGATTTTCAGTTTTTTTAACACTGGCAGAACAACATATTTCTGCTAGCCTTCTTCTTGGAAATGGCTGATCATTTTCACTGTAATTTTCTGGAAAAAAACCCATTCAGTCTGAGGCAGACACTCAGCATGCAAAATTTCAATCCTAGGTATAAAAATGAATTGCAGTGAGTGTGTGAATCCCCACAGCTAGCTCTATGTCTGTTAGGATGGCTTACCACCTTATAGTCATTTGCCCATGGGTTTTGGACATTTTGGTCCCATTGTCATATGGGCAGCCATAGAATGGAGGAGTTAAAAAAATAAACTCAAGCCAGGGGAGCCACTCAGCAGCCTGAGGGCAGGTAACCTTGACCATGGGGAATCTTACAGAGGAGTCATGTTTTGAAACTCTTCAACTGGCATTACTTCAGTCCTGCCTGGGTTCAGCTTTACCGAGCTGCTTTTCATCTGGGTTTGGCTGTCACTCTGGCGTCAGGAAACGGTGCTCTCAGAGGAGATGCACAGCTAGACATTGTGAAGGTGCTGCTGAAGAGCAACTTGAAATCTTTCAAACCACAGAAAATAAACCCAAAAACCCCTGACTTTTTTTTTAAATGAAAACTTGTGGAAAACTTTGCTTTTGTTTCACCATGTTGTTTTTAGTCATTTTTTCAAAGTCATAAAACCTGGTTTTCAGTAAATGAAAAATTCCCCTAAAAATTTCCATTAAATAAATACCTTTTTTCACCCCCACACCCCTTAAAATTGGGTCAGAAAACATAAAGATTTTTTTAAAAATGCATTTTGACCAGTATTTCCTGCCGACCCTTCACCACGTGTCGTCTCACCCAGTGGCCTCACCTAGATGTTGACGAAAAAGTTGCCCTTAATGCCCCTGAGGTTCTCATTCTGACATAGGAAGGATGGCCCATTACTTAGGTCACAAGTCTGCAGGTTGGTGGAGCCAGGTTCAGTTTCCTGCTCAGCCACAGACTTCCTGTGTGACTCTGGGCAAGTCCCGTAGTCTCTATGTGCCTTTGGCAGATGGTATGTCCCTACCCTGAAAGAGTGAGGATAAAGACGTTAAAAGATTGTGAAGGAATCCGATACTATGGTAAAAGAAGCCCTATACATACTATAGATAGATAAGAATGTCTTTACATTGGTATGACCTTGGCCTGCTCCTCTACTCCATATTGAAAGCGTTTCCATTCACGCCCACAGAGGAAAGGCAGGTGTATATGGTTGATCATGCTGCAGAGAGACCAGGGGGATGAGTATGAATGCACTTCCTTTGCCTATCAACAGGAGCTCATCCACCAGAGTAAAAGGACTGTCCCTGTACTATGCCCTGGTCTGAAGCCTGATGAATGGGAACCTGGGATCCCCACAACTGATGTGTGCTACTTTTTGATCAGCTTGCTTAATAATGGGAGATGCTATCTGGGGGTTGGTGTTGTGTGGGGAACGGGGTAGTTTGCAAGGCCCCTTGCACTGAGTGATGGTTTTAGTACTGATTTGACTATTGTGTGTTTTAGGATGGGTAGCAGATTCCTCCTGGACAAAGGGGGGATAGAGAATCTCTGCTAAGAAGAGGTCCCGGTGTCAGCATTCAGGAAGGGCTGCAGTCCAAGTCACTGGGATCAGTGGTGGCCTTGACTGCCATCAGTGTCTCCATGACTACGGCCATTGGGAATGGTGAAGAACGTTAAGTTCTGCCCTTGTGGCTCTTGGTGGTCTATGCAGCCATCCTGGATGCAGGGATGATCTTCTCTGTAAGAAGATAATTCCTGGCAGCACATTGTATCAAGGACTCTCAGCACAGTGACCTTGTGAAAATGCTACCCGGTCCCTTGGCTTCCATTCCCCAGAACTACCCATGCTCTGCAGGGTGGTGGAGAGAACTATGTATTAGTGGCCCTTAGATTGCTTCATAAATAAGTATTAACAGAAACCCTGCTTTTGGATGGTGTAATTTGGCTGCTCAAGATGTGACTCTCCCGTGGCTGGAATATTTCTGATGGGTTGTTTTCAGTTGGATGTCAGTTACCGGGATGGGAATGAGAAGGAACAGTTTGCCAGGTGGCTGCTGAGCAAGATTTAGCTTTGTTATATAACTCTCTTCAGCTCATTCACAGGATGTCACTTTTTCTCAAGTCTGCACATTATCTCAAGCTCGCAGATGCAGTGAGGTAGAAATACAAGGCTATTTGTGATGCAGTTTATTAAGACACGTTTTAGAGCCAGTTTGAGGAGGCACTGGCTGGAAATGTTAATCATCATAACCGACAATGCATTGACCTGCCTCCTGTTTTACCTCACTGCCTTGGGGAATTGGAGAGGAATATAGGGCAGGATATCACTCTGATTCTGAGATTTTTTTCCCCTCTCCTGGCTCCCTCCCTAAATGTATCGTTGGCGTGTTAGAAAGGGGAAATGGTTTCTTTGCAAAGGGATTATGTATTGGAGGCGTTGCAAGGAAGGAAACTTGGCAGTGGGAGTCATACTGCTTGTGTGGGAGTTATCTAACCCCAGTGGAAACAAATAATACCGTGGCGAACTCCCCACAGCTGCTGTTACTCCAGAAGAAAAGGTGTCATTGTTTCTTCCCTGTTGTTTTAGACCTCCGTGAACCAAAAGGGCTGAGGATGTAATGGTCTATCTTAAAGATTGAGAGGCCCTTTATGTGTCAAGCCACAATCCCATCCCTGGCAGTACCAGCCTCTGTTTGATTTTATGAAGCTTGTTTTGGATAGATGGTATTTTTATAGCTCCTGCCTTGCTTCACCGATGGCCATATTGATGTAGCTGTACAGGACAGGGCTAATAAATAGTTTATAAACCTGTAGGTTCATTCTCCCAAGTGATCTACAGCTGTGCTTGGGTAGACTGCAAATCACAGATTCAGCGACTCTGTTTCTTCGTACAAACATGGAGGGGGTGGGGAGTTAATAAAAAAACAACCCCAAACCAATGGAAAGGCCTCTCTTTCCTGAGCTTGAGCTGAACTTTCCCGTTAAACTATCATTTTAGAAGAGCAGCAGAGAATGAAATGATGGAGCTTAGTGCTTCATTAATGCAGCCTCACCTTACACCCAGCCGTTAACGCTGCCTGAATTGCTGGAGCTTAACGGTGGTTGCTTTTAAAACCTGCCCGAGGCAGTTTGGCCTTTGTAGCACTTAAGATTTTCCACACAGAATTCATTAACACACACACACACACACGTACGCATAAACAAACAAATAAACAAATAATGGCTCAGTCCTAGCTGGGGCTATGGACACCAGTGATTGTCTCTGGTTATAAATGGTATTAGATGCTGCAGCTATGGCCTTGCTGCGAGCACTTGGACTATACTAAGGAGCTTGTCCAGAATGTGCAAATGAGTGGGTTATGTAACATATTAGCAATCACATGGTAATTTAATGCAAACAGCGCTAAGCATGCAGTGTTGAGAAAGGCATATTAGCTGGCTGCAGTGAACCCTCAACTGCTCTAGGATTGATCCCAACCAGCTCATATAATTTTAAAGGGGTTATGCCCTGTCTACACTAGGTTCTCAGAAGGGTTTTATAATATGTTGAAACATGGTAGTTAACAGATTTTTAAAACACCTCTAGTGTCCTTGTCCAGACAGTGCTCAAGGCACTGATCCCACAATCAGATCTACATGGAGAGAATTTTGTCATTTGACTTTTTCATCTGCATCCTCCCACAGACCTTCCTCGTAGTCCCACCATCCATGACCCAGGACTTGTATGACCTGCAGGTCAGTGAATATCCTTCAGTGCCTGATCTGTCTGTTTAAAGTTCTCAGTTTCAGAGCCTGGATCTTTAGTTCAAGTTGTAGAAACTCTCACATATCGCCGGAGGTCCCTGCTTTCGTCCCTGATGTGTTGGCTAAGATGGTGGCCATCACACTTGGTTCACAGAGCGCTTCATTCTCTGGAGAGCCAAGGAGAGCATAATGGACCGTAAGTGGTTGCTGGGTTGAGAGCCGCCGAAAGTGTAGCATTGGTTAAAAGCTGTATTGAGTGACTGAGAAAAAGAGAAAAACTTCTCAAACCTGTGTTGAGTCACATCCTCAGGTCCCTGAGCTGTAACATGAAAGAGAGGCCTGTTTCAGAGCCCCCTTCTTATTCAAATGGGCACAGATAGGGGGTTCTGCACTGTGGAATCCCCTTGTAATGAAACTAATTCTTCTTCTCATAGAATGACTTCACTGCCAACAGAGTGTTGCTCCGAGTTCCTTAGGAGCAGGTTCTGCTGTTAAATGGCCCTTGATCTCTGTGCAGGAATTGCACGGATGTCAAGGAGGAACGTGCCTAAGGACGAGGGGGCAGTGTGTGGCTCTGATTGAAATGGAAATGGGACCGCGCTCTCTTTACCTGCCCTGCGTTAATAGAAAGCCTGACTTCCAAGAACTGTTTCACATCCTCGTGCTTTTTTTTTTTAAATTCACCTTTGATCTAGGCTGTATCTCTGGCACGCCTTCCCAATTTGAATGCTCATGCACTTTGCTAATGAGACAACTGAGCTTGCATTTCAAAGTGTGCCGAAACTGCCCTCACCGCTATCTCAGTGAGCGGCTGAGGGGCGCTCCCTGAGAGCCCCATGGTAAACTTTTCCCAGTAAATTGCAGGGAGGTTTGGGATGATTTCCCTGTTCCTCCTGCACAGCATGCTGCAGCTAAACCATCCTTGCCCGGGCTTGGTTTTATCCATTCCAAAGTTCTGCCTTTGTAATGGACAAGATTGGAGAAAATGGCAGGTAGACTGTGGACTGCTTGGAAGCCTGGGACATCTGGTGAGTCACTGTGAAGCCGATGAACCGGGGGCCAAGTCCAGACTGCCATATGCTTTTGAACGGACCCTGAAATCTTTTTATTTACTTCTTATTATCATTATTGTTCTTTTTTTTTTATTATTTTCTCTGGAATCTGGACCTTGACTAGACCTTGCCCAAGAAATTTGGACCTTGCAAAAAAATAATTGACTATCCCTGGTGTGAAGCAATGGAAACAGCTACAAGCATGGCTGAGAGCTCTTTTAGTTCAAAATATCCCCAGGCTCAATCATCGCTAGGATTTGTGGTCTGTTGCCGCCTGCTTATGAAGTTCAGCTATTTTTGTTCTTTTTTTACATATTACGAATCAGTCCCATACAACAGCAGGGCCTGTCACTGAGTTTAAAAATAAATTGCATGGGTTAGGACCTCCACAGCTCCTTCCTACGAGGTCTTCATCCCTAACTGAATCAAGTTACACAACTTAGAGTGTGCTAGTCATGGATGTAGGCCCTGACCCTGTAATGACCCCATGAGTCCCTGCGTCTGTCTGTGCAGAGCCAATTGCAGGATCAGGGCCATATTCCACATACTCTTCAGGGATCTTGGCAGCGAAGTACGGCTCAGTTGGAGTTTGCTTGCCCAGTGCTGTCAGTTCCCGCCCTGTTCAAAAGTGCAGTACTTTTTGCCTAACTGGGTGAGAGAAATGGCTACATTTCCCTTTGCCTCTTCCTAGGGTGACCATACGTCCCATTTTGACTGGTACAGTCCCTTTTTAAAGTCCTGTCCCAGCTGTCCTGACCTTTTTTTGGCAAAAGTGGGCATTTGTCCCATTTGCTCGTACCAACTTGATAGGTTGGGACATGGGCAAATGGGGGAAAATGCCGACTTGTCAAAAAACTGTGGGGTGTTGAGGAACATGCAGGGGATGAGCGGTGATGCCGGCCCTATGCAGGGTGGGAGGCCAGGCTCTGGTGAGCAGCGACGCCATCTCTAGCCTCACACAGGGGCAGACAGGGCTCAGGTGAGCAGCAACACCAGCCAGGTGCGGAGAGGGGGGCTTTGGGAAATATGGTCACCCTACCTCTTCCCCATCCCCTCTGCTTCCCATCCACCCCTGACACGTGGGGTTTCTCAGAGGGAAAAGGTGGAAGGGAGATGTTTTTGTGGGCATCCTCTGTTAAAATGCCGGCAGCACACCTAAGCTGTATGTCTGAGAGCCCTTTCTGTTCCTATTTTCCTGTGCCGCCCTGTTTCTTTGCTGCTGATGTGTCAGCTTGTGTGAGGTGATACTGAAACATTAATACCAGCAACGGACTTGACATGCCATCACGAAAGCTGTCAGGACTTGGGGTCATAATGAGTTTGCCATTTGAAAGGCCAGGAGCATTTGGTTTGTTTCCCCCACCCCTCCCCTCGGCTCTCTCTGATGTGTGATTGGTGTTGACCAGGTTTTGTGCAATGTGAGAACATGAGGACAGACGAGTTCAGCTGGCCTGGCAGATATGCCTGTTTACATAAGGGAACTGCCATTGCAGCAGTCAGAGGGGGTGGGAGAGAGAAAGCACCTCCCTTAAAATTGTTCTTGACCTTATGTACTGTGGGCTTCTCAATGCCAGCTGCACCCAGAACGGAACCTATAAGTAGCCATCACATCTACACCTATCCATCTATTTAGGTACGCATCCAATATGTCGCCATGTATTTAGCAATCAGCTGTACATCTATAATATAATTCCCAGTTCTTAGATACCACTCTTCATCCATCGATCTCAAAGTGCTTTCTGCGGGAAGACAGCATCATTATCCCCATTTGGCGGATGAGTAAACTGAGGCACAGGGAGGGGACGTGACTGGCCCAAGGCCACCCACCAAACCAGGGGCAGAACTGGGAATTGATCGCAGGTGTCCTGAGTCCGAGTCCTGTATTTCATCCATTAGGCCACACTACCCCAGTCCATCTATCTGTTAGCTATGCTTCTATCTGCCTGCCTGTGCATATCTCTATACAATTTTGCTCACATCTGTCACTGTGGTAACTGGATGGCTGCACCATGGTGTGCAAGAGTATAAAATGTTTGCGTTTCTGAAGGCAATTTTCCTTCCAACAACTCTCAGTTATGGGTTTTTTTGTTGTTCTTTCCTCAGGCCTGTTATTAATATACCGCTAGATCTCTCCATCCAACTGCACCCTGCTGTGGTAGCAATTCTGTTATGTGTAATGGTGCATCCACTTCAGGGGATTAGTTGTACACGGCAGGTGGGCTAGGTAGCAAGGGAGGATGTCAACCATATAGGGTGAGCAAAATTCAGTGTTAGCTACTGTCCACCTGGCACACCGCTCTTCGTAGAGACACGCAGTGCAGCTCCACAGCCAGCCAGAAGGAGGTTAGTAGGCTAAGCCTGGCTTTCTGCTGGGGGAGGGAAAAAGTATGTCTTTAAAAAAAAAACCACATGCATTTGTATTAACCATCAGCGTTTACGTCCACTTAGATTTTCTCCACCTTTCAGGGTCGAGCATTTCTTTCCTTTGCTAAGTAGAAAGCATTCAGGGGATGGATTTCCCCAGGTCTGCCTGCAGACGGTTCTTACACCTTCCTTTGAAGCATCTGGCAGTGGGCACTGTTGGCGACCAGAGTGGATGGACTGTGGCTCTGATCCAGCCTGGCAGTAGGTTCCTGTGAGTGGTCCATCGATCACTGCAACGCAACCCACGCAAACTCTTTGTCTGGCCTATCTGCATCCCTTGCTGTCTAGCTTGTACAACTGCCCCGCTGTTTGGGCACAGCTGCAGGCCTCTTCCTGTGGAGATTTTGCGATCCATTGTTTGAATTGCCACCACGTGGGGTGGGATTTGGATAAGTGCTTTGTGTTGTCCTGTCTCTGACCTGTTGAAGTCAGTGGGACGTTTACCAGTGGTTTCAGTCTGGGCCGAGTTAGGCCCAGGCTGAGCACTTTTAAAGATCCCACCTGTTACAGTTCAGGACGAGCTGCACCTTGGACCTCTCCCTCTCCGTGGGCGCCCTTTCAAGTGACCGTCCCTCGGCCCTCATTTCTCTGGAATCCTGCTCTCTGCCTGGCTCTGCAGGCAACAACACCCTTGTGGGCCAGCCACGATCACTCAGCAAACCTGGCTCTATTCAGCCGCCTGCCCAGATTTCCTGCAGGCGTAGTGGCCAGCAGGTGGTCCAGCGACTCAGAACAGCTTCTTCATAACTACATGTTATGCATTTACACCCATAAGGACGGAGCTGGGAGGGGAAAGGGCTAAAACAAAACACCACCTTCAGGCATTTGTCTTACCTGAAGCTTTGGTAGGGCTGAACTTATCCCAGACCCTGTGAATAATGGGCCATTCTGCTCTCCAGTACTCACGACCTTTTTCTATGTCTCTCTCAGCTTCGGGGCTGAGGTTTGTAGCCCCCTCCCAAGGTCTTTGTTTCATTTCCCCCACTTGAATCTCTGTCCCCGACACTTCCCCCCTAGTTACTAGCCAGCCTGTTTATCAGAGGAGCATGGTGGAGGTAAAACAAACCTCCTAAGCCTGATTATCCTTTAGCACGCAACACACTAACCATCAGAGGGTGTGGCATCTTGGAGATCACCCAGACTAACAAGGAGGTTCTGTCATCACCTGCCCTTTAACTTGGGAGGTCTTAACGCTGTGCTGCTGTGGCTCAGAACCCTGACACCAGTAGCCCGCCTACAAGCACAAGGTCTCACCAGCCTTGCTGAGTGACACCAACAGCCCCTAGTCTCCCCAAGTCCGTCTACCCGGAGTTCTTAACTGCCAGACACTCAGACTCTTCCCCTCTGGTCTGTCGTCCCAGAAGGAGTGAAACCCGCGCCCAAGTTATCAGTGCACTTTGGCACACACGCTCCATCCGTTTGCACAACAGAGACCTCCTTGGGGTAAAACTAAACACACAATTTATTTAATAGAAGCCTCATGGATTCAAAGACGGAATGAGGAGGGAAAGCAAACAAAGGCAGCTTACCCAGAAAATAAATACAAAGATGCTACCTCGGTTTTTACATTTCTGTATTAACGACATTCCCTTTTCTGACACAAGTTACCTGTGGCCTCTGAACAGTTCCCCAGTGTGTCCTCTGTCCCAGAGGAGATCCAGTGTTTCGTGGACAGCACCCGCTTAAATGCCAGCCCTCGGTTTCTGGATAAAACCACTCCTAGATTCAAGCCTGTTTTTTTTTTAAATTCTCATGGTGACTCTTTGTTATTCCCAGTGGGGAGAATCCCCTCCTTTTTCAGTTTTCCAAGACTAGGGTTTGTTTGTTTTTTCAGTTTCAAGTTGTTTCAGCCTTTTTCCATTAACTTTAATGGTCTGTCGTTGTCCCTTCCTGGCTGGATAATCATTGGGTACCTGAAGCTGGTTTTGTGCAAGCAACCACACTGGGAAATGCCCCTCACGGCCTGGTTGTTACTCACCACACTGTTGTGAGATGGTGCTTTAGTTGTACCACAGTTACTACTACAATTTTCCACTCATGTACCCGTGCGTACATTTGAAACCCTAAATTGTACACATACCTCCTAATGACCCTCAAGTGCAGCACATTACACGCTTCCATAAAAGACTTTGCTTGACCGATGTTTAGACACAATAAATACACAACCAGTTGATTCGATTGCTTATTCTTTGGGGTTCAGACCCCCTTTACTCCCCTCAGGGTGTTTGGACCTGGTTTGTCACAGAGGATCACACAATAGTCATGGAAATATTACAGGCAACTGCCATGTCTTTTACTCCATCCTATATATATATATATATATATATATATACACACACACACACGCGCGCACATTGAAATGTTCATTCAGAGAGTCTGTTTAAATCAGTTTTAAAAACCCAGGCCTTGTGTCTGGGTGGATTGTCCCTCCTCATGCTCCCTAAACCCCTTTCTGCTTCTCCCTGTGAGCTCTGTGTGTGTGTAAACCCACAGCCGTCTGCTTGGATCGAAGACTGACCCATGTTGCTTCCTTTCAGGTATTAGAACTACAAACCAGCCTCATTTGTCTCATTTTTTAACCATGGGTTTCAGAGTAACAGCCGTGTTAGTTTGTATTCGCAAAAAGAAAAGGAGGACTTGTGGCACCTTAGAGACTAACCAATTTATTTGAGCATAAGCTTTCGTGAGCTACAGCATCCGATGAAGTGAGCTGTAGCTCACGAAAGCTCATGCTCAAATAAATTGGTTAGTCTCTAAGGTGCCACAAGTACTCCTTTTCTTTTTAACCATACGATACTTAGGACTGAGGAGTCAATGAGGCTTTCTCCTCATGTACAGTAGCATATTCTGTAATCTGCCTTAAAAGGAACATGGTGCATCTTTATTAGGCCCCAAACTGTATCTTGTATTTTGAATGTGTCTTTAATTATCTAGTGGCTTTAGTGATGCTAATTTTGAGTTACTGAGACCACAAGACAATCAAAATTAATACTCGAGTGATGCCGTCGCCCAGGGATGCTGCAGAGGACTCGACCTGTAAGGAAACTTCTCTAGGTTGATTTTTTCATTCCATCTTGTGCAGCTGGCCTGTCTGACCCCTTCCTCCATCCTACCTTTTGCATCTGTCTGTTATGGACCTCTGTTTATGTAGAACTCTGCAATGCATCACTATAGCAATTTCCAGCTTCCCTCTGCATGTTGTGTGCTCACTTCAGGTGTCCTCAGTGCATTAACTGGCAAAAGATTTGTCCTTTATATATTTGCCTCTATATATATAGAGAGAGAGATATGCACACCTTTGGCAGGTGATAAAATGTTAATGCCACATGATGCTCGGCTCCAAAGTGTTCTTTTTGGAAGGAAAATGCATGGAGGGGAATGGAAGGGATTTCTTGTTCCTTCCGTTGCTATAATACAATAGAAAAAAAGCCATTGCCTAAGGCAGCTCGTTGCCTTTCTGAGTTGGGTTGTGGAAGTGCCACTTCCTAAAGCACAGATGTCCATGTTGCAACAAAATACTGTCAACATTTGACCCTATTTGGGTACCTTCTTGGCCCTGGAGCCAAGTACCAAATGGACCACAGAGACTGAACGCCTCTCCTGTGGTCTCTCCAGATCAGCTTAAAGCACATTGGTGGGTCAGCATGAGATGGGAAATCTTACACTTTCCCTGCCTGTCCTGTAGCTATTCTGTGGAGGAGCAGTGAGGTCTCCAGGGCAATCGGTCTGGTGCTTTTTCTCCAGCAGTGTGTTTCAAGGAAAAGTGCAGCCCCTGCTCCATTCCCCAAATTACAGTGCAACAAGCAAGACACTTAAAATTAATACAACAGTCATCACTGCCAGCATCCGGACAAAGGAATGCAAACAGACACATCTCTAGATCTATGCTTTCTTTCTTTCTTTCTTTCTTTCTTTCTTTCTTTCTTTCTTTCTTTCTTTCTTTCTTTCCCATTTAGATCCCCCTTAGTTTTTCCTTTCTGATACCACAGGATTATGAGGGTTACAAATGCTGTCTATAAAACCTTGGCTGTATTAACGACATTGTGTTTGAAAGACGTGTTGCAGCTCAACTGCACTAATGCAGCCATATGACACCAATTTTAATGTATTTTTCTCATTAAGCTACATGTTCAAGACATCTGTCAAGCATTCTGAGTACATTAGTGATATGTAAGATCTTTCTTTTCTGAGTATTGCACATTTTGCTGCTAACAGATGTCAGCACTCATTTGTCCCTTACGGAAAAGTCCTTGAGAACCTCAACAGGGACTAATTTTATTAGGGCTCTGAAGCAGTATTTTAGGGGTCTATGGAAATGATTCAAAAATCCGATAGAATTTAAGAAAGAACGTCCTCAATTTCTCGAGGTATTCTATAGCAAAATACAAATCTCTACTAAATTCAGTAAAATGGTTCAAAAGACATATAGGAAGTTGATAATTTTCTATTAAAATCTGTAGGACTTTTCTATCCGAACTTTGTTCATTGAAAGATTTTATTCATTTTACATTTCCAGTCTCAGGTGTTCTGTCAAGGAGTAGCTCTTTTGCTGGGGAGCAGAGAGGATATTTATCTCCAATAGTTGTGTAATTTATGGTAAGAAGTTCAGTCCGTATTTTAAAATGACCAGTGGGAGGAGAAAGAAAGACATTGTAAAATGTAGTAGGGAGGGAAATTCAGCTGGGGGTCTGGTCAAGTGCATCTGTCTGAAGACGCTTTTATAAAGGAAAGTCAGAGCTAGGTAGCAGAACACCAACAGAGAGAGAGAGAGACTCTGTATGCAACACACAAAAAGACATGTACTGTAGCTTTCCCCCATGGCTCCTTGGCTACGCTGCTGTTTGTTGGAAGTATTCAGTCTGGGATGTGGCAGATTAACATTGGATTGGACACCCATTTATGACAAACTGTCCATGTCTGTTTGGAGTGGCTCTGCATCCTTCCACATCTGCATTTGGCTTTTACGGACTGGCCTTGGTATTATGGAACATTGGCTCCTGTGAAATCCAGGGCTCAGCTCAGAGAGGTCACAGCAGCTGATTCATCCCTCGCGGAGCATGGCAAATACATGAGATGAAGAAGTTAATTACATAGAGAAGTCTCTGCTCATCTAGGAAGTGAAAAGGCGCTGCTGAAAGGATCATCTCCCTTAACTCCAGCCGCTGGAGATGGTGTTACGCATGTTAATGAAGGGAAGGCAGCAGCCAAACCAATAAGAAGCATTAGAAGTAACAGTTGCAAAACGTGACAGAGCATCTTGTAATTGTTTCCTGGAGTGCAGTTGCTTCTGTGGCTTTAAAATATTCAGTGGCCAGAGCTGGGACATGAAAAGCCCAACCAACCAGAGTCCAACAGACCCCTGATTTTTCCCTTGGGGTGAAACAGGTTCCTTCATGTAAACAAAACTTCCTCTAGATCAGAAGCAACATTAGCACGGACAGCCTGCAGGTGCTTACTTGGATTGTAAGCTCTTGAAGGCAGGGACCAACTTTTTGTTCTGTGTTTGCACAGCACCTAGCACAATGGGGTCTTAGTCCACAACTGGGGCTCCTGGGTGCTATCAGAATACAAATCACAAATGTTTACCGGGGAGGGTTGCTGAGCATTGTGGTTAGCAAAGAAGTCAATGCGAATTCAGGCAATGTTGCCTGACCTGCAGCAGGCTGAAATGGTGTTCATGTTCCATTGCCACATACCGTGGGGACATGAGCTGCCTCTCTAACAACTTGAATACCCTGGGAGTCAGGAAATTGTTACCTGTTACTGTCCTGGCAAGACACCACTGGATACCGCTCTGCTGTTTAACTGGCAAGCTCTCTGCCCTCACTCCCTCCACAAACGCATTCACACACCAATTCTAGACACAGTACTTATTTCCCCCTCCCCTAGGTCAACCTCTTTTGCTGCACAGGCCTCTGCTACTTCAGCTAAAGGAAATCTCCCTTAGCTGGCAGCAGCAGTAGGTTCTTTATCCTCTCCCGGGGGAATAATAACTTCTAGCGCTTACATAGTAGTTGCCATCAGTAGCTTTCAAAACACTGTACAAGGGGAGTTGGTATCATTATCCTTGTCTTACAGACAGGGAAAGTGAGGCCCAGGGAGCTGAAGTGACTTGTCCAAGTTCACCCAGCAGGCCAGTTGCAGAGGCAGTAGATGTTGACGCCACAGCACACAGATATGTCTATAGTGCCACCCTGCTCCGAAAAAATTGACCTGGCAGGAGCACTTGAGGCAAATGAGTCGGGATGGGGAGGCAGTTTGTCCGTAAATCTATGGTTTTGTGTGTAGGGATGACAATCGAATGGCTTCAAAGGCCCTTGGACCAAACATCTCAACTTGTCCAACCTTCTTTGCTCAGTTTCTCCATAAAGAAAACGTGAAATTTGGAGCAAACCCATTTGCCGGGACCCACACTGAGCAGCAGGGCAGGGTGCTGGGAAGACAGCTTGTGGGAAGAGAATCATCCTCCTTTACTCCCCTCCCCGGCTGTGGAACTACTTGGAAGCTGCCACGGTTGCTAGGGCTGTGCGAATAATGGATTTTTCATTCATCATTCAGTTCTGAAAAATAAGGGGGGGGGAATGGATTCATTTTTCTGAATTTTCAGCAACTTGAAAAGTCAACAACAACAAAAGTTTCAGGTCGAATGATATGTTTAGTTTGGCCCCAAAGGAAACATTTGGTTTTTAGATTTGGGTTTTGGATTTTTAAATGTGTTTGCATTTTAAAAATTCAATCAAGGGAAATTTTGAAACAAAAAGTCGTTTTGACCCAAACATTTCTGAAGTGTTCAGTTTCATAAATTTCGAAACAAAACTATAGACTTTAGAGGATTTTTTCCCCCAGTTCTGACAATTTGGCAAAACCCACGTGCAAGATTTTGGTGTCACCAAATCTACATTTTTTGAGGGGTGGGGAGAGGGAATTTCAACTGAAAATTTCCCTGCAGCTTTACTGGAGCCCTGTCCATGCTAATATGCCCCCTCCATGCTGGTGGGGAAGGTAGAAACGTCTTAACCGCTGACCCATGCACAGGGATCAGAGGGCAGCACTGAGAAGGTGGGTGACCAGGAGATCCTTAGTGCCAGCAAAAGTGGACAGATTTTGCCCCTGACTGCAGGATGTGGGGGTAAACTAGTGATCTGCATCAATACATATCTCCTCCACTTGGTAGCACAGGCCCTGTGCAAATGTGTGGAAACCCAAACAGTAAAAATCCATTGACATGATGTATGTAATGTACCCATTTACCGACAAATAGAAATGTGTGTAAATCTGACATTAGGCATGCATTTACACTGCTGCTCCAGCCGAGAGAACTATGATTGACAGTGTTGTGCAAATGACATGCACCCTCCAATAGAGGCTGGAAAACATTTACCCATCCGAGCTGCGTGTGTACTTTCAAAAATTGCATCGTGTTGCCGTGAGTTTATACACATCCTGAGGGATCATTTTTCATGCAGTTGCTTCCTGGTGCTTGCAGTCAGTACCTGTGTGTGTAAAAGGGGTTGTGTGGAGAGGTAAGAGGGCAATCTAAACATAGTAATACCATTAAAACAGATTCTTTCCAAAGTTGGAGGGAATAAACAACATCCAAATTCTCCACGCCCCCACATGCTTCCCTAAATTAAGAGGAACGACTACCATCTGTGCTGTTGCAAGCTGGGTTTTGCACTGCATTTGAAATGTTAAGAACAAACTGACTGGTGCCTCCTTCTTTCTAGCTGAGAGGAAATCTGTGTCCAGATAACTTCAGGGAAACGTGAGCATCATTCAGTCCACATGTGTAGGAAAGGGATACCTGGGGATGGGAGTGCGCACTGGAATTGTGCATGTGTGTGTGGGCATTGGGGATAGTTGATTTGGACTGTAAACATCTCTAGTATATACATACATGCGTTCAGTCACTCATGGCTTCCCCCTGCGTACCACAGGCTCAAAACTGGCTGCTCCCTATTCCTGTATAGTCACATTCAGACATGTGGGAGCCCCTTCCTGTCCGTGCATGATCATGTTCCATCACATACACACATGCTGCCCTCTCCGCTCTTCACCATCCAGCTTTCTCTGAGCTGCCCTTGTTCATGCAGAGAAGCAGGTAGACGCTGTGATTTTATTTATTTATTATCCTGCTAGAGTAAAAGATCCAGCATCACTGCGCATGGCAGCTGCTTTTGAAACTCCAGGAGCTGGGAGACTGCATTTGCCCACTGGGGCTGGTTTCTATTACTTGTGCCCATCAGACAGCCAGTTCTAGCAGAATCCAATAACAGCCATTTGAGATTAAATTCTGAGCACTTGAGTAATCTAAAGATAGCGAGGAGTCAGTATCGTAGCAGTCAGTCGAGTGGTCTAGGCTGTCATCTTATTAGAGGGAGAGAGAAACTTTGATTTAACCAAAGACCCTTAATTTTCAAACAAGGAGGCAAATCAATAACGTTTCCTGGCTCCCACTGGCTGTTAGCACTTCACAGAAACTTTGGCTTCTAAAATTCTCTCTGGCCCTTCTGTGTATGTTACTGGACTTTTCTAGTAACTTCCTCTGCTGGGAAGATCCACACAAACCAACGAATGGAATCAGGGGTAGGGAACAAATACGCATATTTAGGCCCTGGAGGGCGAAAGGGTTAAGTTAGATAGCAGATTCCCCTACATTTCTTCTATCTTGACATTCCTGGGGGCAATGGACCCGAGCCCTGACCTGGAGGGGGCCACCCTTTCCTGGGATGAGTGCATCATGTGGTCTTCATGTTGGTTCAGTTGTGGGGTCACCCGAGACAAGCTGCCTTTGCCTGGCATGAAATAAGCCCCCCCCTCCCCCCCCCATCCATCCGCTTTCAGTGCTAGGTAACATTTAGTAAAATATGCTACCACACAAAAATAAACTACTCTGTTGCTTCAAGGGGGGTGGAGCGGACTAGTGGGCAGGTCATTGGACTGAGCGTTTAGAGACCTGGGTTTCTGTTCTTGGATTTGCTGCAACTATGACGGCAAAACTGCAGCTGCTTCTCAGTGCTTCAGTTTCCCCCCCCCCCCAGCTGTAAAATCAGGGCCCTCCCCGCCCCCCCATAAATCACTTTGAGATGCACAGGTGCCATACATGGCGGAAAAGTGAAGTAATATTTATCTTTAAATTACCCCAACGAACCCACTGCATTAAAATGATTAGGGATGGGTTGGAAAACAGATATACCTTGCTCCCCCTCATCTCCCACCCCTCCCTCTGCATGCAGAGCCCCTCAAAACACAGTTACTGATTCCTAGAACCAAGCCTGGACCATTCTTCTGGGCTCCTCATTCTGATGTCATGCTCCAGAACGAGGAATGGAACTGAGAGAGCCTGTCCCCAGGGTATTTCCAGTCAGGCCACTCCTGCTGGACAAACTGTTCCCATGAGATTTACAGCCCGGTCATCCCCAATAGCTAAGCAGCTGGGTGCTGATTGGAACCAAAGTCACGGTATTTTGGTGTCTGTGTAAGAGTGACCCAGAAGTAAAAAACCTAGCGGCAGTCAGCAAGATGTTTTCTTCAAGGGACAAAGGGTGTAACAAGAAAGGAAAATAATAATAAATCCAGGCAGAAAAGGAAGTCGAACCCCGACATTGGCTGCACAGCTCTTCCCCTGAGAACTTTTGAAAGGCACTAGAATAAACCCCATGTTCACCAGCACCAAGTCATGCCCCTGGCCCAGTCTCTCCATCCCTGTGAATTCTGTGTTGTATTACATAGTTAAGGGACACCACACTCATTCAAAATGCTAACTGAACCAATCCTTCCCTGTCTATTTTAACTTAATTACAAGCTTAAATACCTCATTGCCTTTTATCTCATAAGAACGGCCATACTGGGTCAGATCAAAGGTCCATCTAACCCAGTATCCTGTCTTCCGACAGTGGCCAATGCCAGGTGTTTCAGAGGGAATGAAGAGAACAGGTAATCATCAACTGATCCATCCCCTGTCACCCATTCCCAGCTTCTGGCAAACAGAGGCATCCCTGCCCATCCTGGCAAATAGCCATTGATGGACCCATCCTCCATGAACTTTTTTAAACCCTGTTATGGTCCTGGCCTTCACAACATCCTCTGGCAAGGATTTCCACCGGTTGACTGTGAGTTGTGTGAAGAAACACTTCCTTGTGTTTGTTTTAAAACCTGCTGCCTATTCATTTCATTGGGTGACCCCTAGTTCTTATGTTATGAGGCGTAAATAACACTTCCTTCTTTACTTTCTCTTTATCTGTTCTGTACAGCATGTAGTAAAGACTTATCAGAAACATTATTTTTTTTTAAGACAGGAAATAGGATCAAGTTCTTTTTCCCCCAGTGGAATCCACTTTTGCTTTAATTACTAAGTACAGCAGGCCAGACATGAAATGCTGAGTGTGAAAATCTGCCATATGCTCCTTATTTTCTTTGCTAGTTCCCATTTCCAAGTTGAGGACAGAGTCCATGTATCCTCTGAGGCAGGTTTTAAAAATAAACCCCCAAGTTCTCTCTGCTCTGGGTGTCATTTTCCACACTTCTGAACTGAAAGGACAGTCAACTAAGATGTGTGAATTAGATTCTGGTGTCTACATACTGGAGCTCCGAGAAGATTGGCTTTTATTCCAATTCCCCCTCCCCGTATCCTCCCCTCACTGCAATCCTCCAAGAGGTGCACGGCATAAAAATCTCACCTCCTTGGAAGCTATTCTTCTCTTATTTATTCCCTTCATTTTCATAGCAAGCTTCCCTGTGAGGCACCCGAGCTCTGTGTGTCTGCATTCTCATATACTCCTCTCCCCTGTAATAAATGACCTAGATAGTTCTTGCTTCCTGAACAAAGAAGTAAACAATTCCCTCTCAAACAATGTGCTTGGCTGCTGCTAATGCATATTGAGTAGCACTGGTTGGACCGTGCGTTACAAAATAATATTCATCGTAGGGGTAGATTATTTATTTATGGTATTAACGTGGCCCCCATTGCTGTAATATAGGAGTGCCTCATCATCTTGATTGTATTAATTCTCTCAGCACTCCTGTGAAGTATGGCCGTGCCGGTATCCTCCTGGGGGGGAACTGAAGCAGAGAGAGACCTGTGCCTGGTCTATATATAGCTCCTGCACGGCTATAACTATCTCAGTTAGGGGTGTGACTGTTTTACTGAGATAGTGAGATCAGCACAACCCATAGGGTGGATGCAGTTATGCCGGTATCAAGACACCTTGTACTGATTTAGTGTCATTGTTCCAGCTGCTCAGCATGTGGTATTTGGTAACACCAAATCTCTCTGGTATTAGTAGAGTGCCAGGTATACCATATCTTGGAGGCAAGTGCTGAAGGCTCGTCAGTTGCTAGGCCCCGCAGACTCTAGCCTTGGTGGGTCCCAATAACGACGCAGACGCTTGGCGAAGGGAAGGGAAATTTTACTAAGGCAGGCAAAGAGAAAGGCTACAAATAGCTTGGGTCCTGTGACTTACGATTTCATTTAATAGCAGTTCCTGTTTGGGCCCCTGAGGCATCAGACCGCTTCAGGCTTAATGTTTGGGGCACCTTCTCCAGTCCGGTCTTTGCAAGAGGCAAGTAGGAGCTTGCATGTTTCCAGCCTCAGCAAGTGGCCTGGCTCATTGGGGCCCCTCTGCACTGGCTCGCTGCTGGTTCTGCACAGCCCTGAATCCAGCTGCCATGTCCACCAGTGATGGCCTGGTTGCGTGCGGCCTGAGCTCTGTGCATGGTTCTCTTTCCGTTTCTCCTGCATTCAGCATCCCTGCTGCTCCCAGTTTGCCATGCCGCTGCTGGCCCCCTAGAGCGTAGATACTTCCAGTGTCAGGGAATTCCCTAAGGTTTCTGCCCCCTCCCGCTAACTAGCCAGGAGAAGGGAATGTGCTTTCATGGCCACCCTTGGATGATCACAGATCTGTGAGGAGGGGATTGAGGGCTATAGTAGCTTCCTAATCAGCGATTCATCACCATAGCTTATTCCTATTCCCAGATGAGGCTGTCCTGGCATAAGCACTTACAGCAGTGTAGCAGTGTGTACAACAAGGGGGCTGTGAGCTTTATACCAGCAGAATGACAGTAGTACAACTTTGGGGCGTAGACAAGCCCTAAGTGACTTGCCCAAGCTCATAGAGGAATTCTGTGTCAGAGCAAGTCTCCCGTATGCCAGTATGGTGCCCTACCACAGGGCCATCCTTGGGACTAGAGCTGGCTGGAAGTTATTTTTGTTTTGTGGGAAATGTTGACTTTGTTTTTAACAAAAACACAGAAGAACAAATCTGGCGTTTTCCTTTTCTGGGCAAAAAGTTCGGGTGTTGAGTTCTTGGTTTTTCCATCTAAACGTGACAGTTTGCGAGCACCTTCCCCGGAAATATTTGTTCAGTCAAAAACTCTGTTTTCTGTTTTGAAAAAAAACTCAGCTATATTTTTAAACACTCGCCCTCCCCCCAGTTCACTTCCGACTGGGGTACTCGGACCTCCAGGGCAGATGCGCTGAGAAATGGGGGGGACCCTTGTTTCAGCTCCCTTGTTCATTGGAGCTCCAATGAGCTGAGCCTGTGTGCGCTTATACGGGCTAGGTGGCAGGGGGGTGGTATAGGCCAATAATTAGGGTCCCTCTGGAGGAAGAGGAAGCAGGGGAGGCATTGTGAAGCAGAGGGGTGTGTCTGAATCACAATGCCTGCCAAGGCTGTTTGAGGAGTAGTGTGTTCTACCCAATGGCCTGTGCCCCCCATCTGAACCGAAATTCAAAATCAAGCCCTACGAGTCTGACCGCTTGTGTGATCCTTTGCGAAATGGCCCTAACGTCTCTGATTGTCTCCATTATACGTAAATATTTGCCCTAAAGCTTAGGTGACTGCTTTTCAGCCTTTTGACGGCTTATGAAAAGTCACCAGTTCTTCGGAACAATCCCATTGCTGAACTGTCAGAACATTAGGACTGTGATTGGCACTCTGAAGCTGTGTCTTCTCTTCTCCACGCCTGTTCTGCTAGATGGAGCTGTTAGAAATCACTGGAGGGAAAGCTTAAGTTGCACTAAGAACCAATAGGTTTCAGAGTAGCAGCCATGATAGTCTGTATCCGCAAAAAGAAAAGGAATCTCTAAGGTGCCACAAGTACTCCTTTTCTTTTTTCAAGAACAAATAGGCTCTGAGAATCCAGCTGGAACCCTTTCTGAGCCAACCCACTATCTCTGCCTAGCAAAAGAGCTGGGGAGGAGCCAAGAGGCTCAGGTGGTGTGAATCAGCATATTTATATTGACAGGTTTCAGAGTAACAGCCGTGTTAGTCTGTATTCGCAAAAAGAACAGGAGGACCTGTGGCACCTTAGAGACTAACCAATTTATTTGAGCATAAGCTTTTGTGAGCTACAGCTCACTTCATCGGATGCATACTGTGGAAACTGCGGAAGTGAAGAAACAGATCGACAGAGCCAGAAGAGCTCCCAGAAGTCACCCACCACAGGACAGGCCCAACAAAGAAAACAACAGAACGCCACTTTTTTTGTTGTTTTCTTTGTTGGGCCTGTCCGGTGGTGGGTGACTTCTGGGAGCTCTTCTGGCTCTGTCGATCTGTTTCTTCACTTCCGCAGTTTCCACAGTATGCATCCGATGAAGTGAGCTGTAGCTCACGAAAGCTTATGCTCAAATAAATTGGTTAGTCTCTAAGGTGCCACAAGTACTCCTTTTCTTTTTGCATATTTATATTGATGCTGATGTAATGACACCCACACCCGCTGAAGATCTTGCCCTGGGTTTGTAAAACTCACTCAGACTGTTCTGAATGCTGCAGGGCCTTTTCCACACACAGAGCTCAAGATCATTATCTTATCTGACGTGTTCACCTGGAGATTTCCTTCCCCGACCCCCACCTCCCCGTTTGCAGTATTTCCAGGAGAATAATTTACTATATCATGCTGTTTCCTTTATCCTCACTTAGTGTAGCTGGGAATCCACAAATTCCTATTCCACTGTTTTGAATGTAACATACTAAACCTTAATCAGGATTTGGGGAGCAGTAATTCTTCCTGTCGTATCTCTCTCTTTTATTCTGTGTAGCTTTCTTTTAAGAAAAGATCATTAATCCATGTTTCTGAGCCTTCCCATCAATCTGTAATTGAATATAAAAAAGAAGACTTGATTTTCCATCATGTAAGAGAGAATACGACTCTCCCGAATGCCCGTGGATTTCTAACCATTAATATCTAGATTTTTCTTTTTTAAAAAAGTTCATCTGGTTGTTATCTAAATTAATTGTGAACTTTAATATACTGAACAGCTCAGTTATCTTTACTGTAGAAGAGACACTAACAGCTTAACAGACCCATTTTGCGTTAAAAACAAAACCACTTCTAATAGATGTATAACCTTGGTGTGTTGGGATTACCCATTACAGATGCTCGATTAACTAGGGAACTTAAAACCACGGTATTACACTGTAGGGCTTTCAGCTCTCAAGTCTCTGTTACCTCTCTGTATTAAAATTCTGGAGAGGGTGTACTGTGGCTTGTTAGCTGCAGCAGACTGGAAGACAGGACTCTTGGTTTCTATTGCCAGTTCTGTCAGTGACCTAGGACAAATGATTAACCGATTTCTGGTTCAGTGCATCCTTCTTTTTTGTAATACTTCCCTCCCTGTTAGTGTGGGGTTCTGGGACTTAATGAGTCTGTTCCTCCACTCCATCCATTTTACACTGGTGTAATTCCATTGGACGGGGCCAGTGTTCGCTGTGCTATGCCAGTGTTAACTTAGCATAGAAGTGCTACGTCTTGGTTAACTACAGCTTTGTGAGTCATTTTTTTTTTAACCACACTTCAGCACATCCCAACTCAAATTGTAATGTAAACTTAATTCTTGAGTCCTCTGTAGAACCATTTGGGAATTTTTTGACAAACCATATTTTTTCATTAGAAAACACGTTTGTTGAAACCGAAACTTTTTGCGGAAAAAGGTTGCTTGCAGCAAAACTTTCATTAGAACGTTTCTCAGGGCCAGAATAGAATTTCTAGTCAAAAACACCATGAGAGAGCGTAAAAAGCTAAGTTTGGTAAGCCACATATCCCCGGTGAATGCAACATTTGGGTTCCGGGTCCTGTTCCAAATCAAACAGAGCAGATCTCCCCTATCTCAAGTGAGTGTCCGAACCACTGGGTGCTAGAGTCAAGAGGGTGCTTGCTCTGGCCCAATGAACATTTAATTATTTATGCAAGTGGAACATCTCCAGCAAGAGAGATTGTGAGAGCCCCGGCCCAAAATAGCCAGCTGTCTGGTGGTTGGGGCCGTGAGCTGGGGTGTGGAAGACCCAGGTTCAGAGCTCTGCTGCAAATCAGGCAGAAGAGGGATTTGAACCGGAGTGTCTCACATTGCAAGGGATTGCCCAAAGCACCTGGCTGTTAGCTATTCTGGGGTGGGGTTCTGTCTCTTGTTTGTCATCAAATATTTTGAAGGGTCTCGGTCTCATCCCTGTGCAAAGGGGGAAAGTTTTGAAGTCTTGAACATTTTCACGGGATGGGAAAAACATTTCCTGTCAAGCTCTAGTCCTGTGCCTCTAACACACAGCTCAGCCTTCTCTTGAGCTGCAAAAAATCATATTGTTTTTATCCTGCTCCCCACTGAAAGAAATCAGAGGGGGAAGTTCAGAAAACCCACTATCCTCCCACCCCTCCTTCCCCAAATAGCGTCCTGCCATCGCAAAAGTTTCCAACTCCATGAGGCTCGCCAGACAATGCAGTGACCGTTTGAAGCCAAGTGGTAGCCACTCTTAAGTTTCTCCTTTTGCCCCTATTCTCCTCCTGCCCCTATTCTCCTCCCCTTAGTGAGGTCCCGCTTTCTGGCATTTCAGCGATTCTGCTTCTTTCCCATTAGCTCTGCATTTTGCTTTCCCTTTTCTCCTCCTTGCTGCAGTAGAAGAAGAAGAAGAAAGATTACTCTGGTGCCTCTGCATCCAGGGTGTCCATTTTAAGCCTGCTATTTGGAGTCTTGACAGCAGCGTGTGCGATGGGAATTGCTCCGAACCCCTCCCAGCCTGAAATGTTCTTAACTTCTACAAGCGGTGGTTCGAAAAGCACTGCATCTAAAATTTGTTGGATTCCCTTGTATCAGGGAGCAGAGCAAAAGCCCAGGTTTGCTGTATATCCATTTAACAGCTCCTATCCATGCCTCCGCTGCTAGATTCGCAGTCCTGTCTGCTGTATATTTCTCAGCCTGACACGCATTTTCTCCTTTCTCTTGCCATTGTTGCATTGGCAGGTTCATCTTTTTTTTAAAATGGAATAGATGTGTCTGTCGCCGTGTCTGCTACCACATCCCCTCGCAATTCTTCCGCGCTGACAGCAATGCTGTCTCAATGCCCCTGCTCAGTTCCTTAACTCACTCCAGTCTCCTATGCTTTCCCAGTCTAGGCATTGGCCATAGAGGCAACCTACCAAGGGCACCAGTTTATAAAGGGCATCTCCAGCCCAGCTGTTAGTCAGCAGTTGTGAGTCTTAGGGTACATCTGTGCAATCACAGGGTGTCCTTGCAGTTTGTGTAGACATAACTGAACTAGCTTTAGTCTAGCTAACTTAGGTACCAATGGCAATAGGCACGGGCTGTACTAGCCTGCACTGAAACCCACGGTTTCACTACTACAATACCAGAGCTGGCGAGATTAAATCTAGCTCAGGAATGTCTACACTTGCTGCAGTCACATCTACAAATGCAATGTAGACTGACACCCTAATCCCAGCTAGCGGTTGCCTTGTGACCTCGAGTAAATCTCGCCATCTCGCTGTACCTCAGTCTGTACATCTGTAAAATGGGGATCAACAGCCTGAGCTGCCCTCGGTGGGAGGGGTGGGGGCGTTTTGTAGAAACCCTGGGAGATCCTTGGAGAAAAGGCACTTTAGGAGTGCTTAGCAGCACTGTTAGCCTTTGCGAGGGACGGCCCAATAGGGGGCTTGGGAGTACATTAAAGGGCATGTGCTGAAAATGTTATGGGAAGCAGCAAGCTTAGGGTCGTGAAGGGAATTCAAAGCTGCAACCACCCATCCTCCTGTTTGTGGTACTGCAGAAGGAATCCTGGATAAACTGCAGATTTCCTTTCCAAATGCCAGCGTCATAAGGAGGCCAGATAAGCTGTTCCCTCTGAAGCCCAAGTGCAGCTGAGCACTCCCGGAACAGAGAAGGAACAATGGAGAAGGGGAGAGAGCAGGGGCCAGAAAGGAGGCTGACGCCCCGTCAGGAGGTGGCTGAGTATTCTCTTTCCCGTCCTGTGGGAAGCATTGTGGTCTAGAAGTCAGAGGGGAGCGCTGGGAGGCAGGGTTCCCAGATTCCATTCCTGGCTGGGCTACAGGAGTGGTAAAATGCAGGACAGAAGGGAACTAGGTCTGCTGGATTCTGAGCCCAGCTCTGCCACAGACTTACTGTGTGAGCTAGGGCAATTTGTTAGCTAATTATTGCATTATCTAGAAGTTACCTCCTGGGGGTTGCAAACCTTCACAGCAACTCGGATTCGTAAAGCCCTTTGAGATCCCCAAATGAAGAGCCCGGCTGTGCTCTGAGATATGTGTACCCATTTCCCATCAGCTGTGCCTGCATGCCAAAGCCCTCTTACACGAGACAAGCTCATATCCCTTTCCTCAGGTTAGGACTCATGCAGTGCGTGACACAACCGCTGCTCTGTTTATCCTGTGTATAAAATGGCTAAGCCCAGCAACATGACAGGGGAACAGCTGCAGTATCGGAGAGTGTGCAGGCTAGTGAGGAAAACAAGGACTAGCAGGTTTGATCAATCATGTGTTACGTGGCTGTGTATCTTTCTGCTCTGAAAAAAATAGAAGAGCCAGGATTAAAACCCTGGGCAGGTTTGCTCTGGCCTATCTCCTCCCAGCCCGTAAGTAGCATATATATGTGGATACAATTACCCAAATAGTCTAACTATCCCCTGGCCCCCGATAACACATTAGCGGCTACCACAGGAACTCCCGGGTCTGCTCTGAACACCAGCGATAAAATGGTTCCTTGGAAGGGCTGCAGACAGATTTGTACTCCTGTTATTTTATTCATGACTTTTCTTTCCCCTTTCTCTGAGTTGTCTTCCGAGTTTCAGATGGATTATCCAGATTGCAAAGTCCAAAGCCTTCAGATGCCTGCCAGAACCTTCTGTTCCACTGAAGCTAATTCCTTAAAGGAATGATGCATGTTTAGCAAATGTTCCAGGCAGGCTTTTAAGATGGAGCAGAGCTGGAGGGCTTGCTTGGATGCTGTAGTGAAGAAATGGAAACAGCACTGCACATCCAGGTTACGTGGATCTCAGCCTCGTGGAACAGCAGCCTGAGCCATTGCATTATCCATCAATAGATTGTCCTCTGCTAAGCAGGGGTTACATGTCGAGCAGGAATAGGAAGTCACAGCTCCCAGCGGAGTCTGGTGGTGATAGCTTCAGCGACCAGAGCACGGAGCAGAGTCAAAATGTACCATGTGAAGGAAATGAATAGCAATCTGAGCTCCGTTACATGCAATCCCCCCCCTCCCCCCCCCCAAGGCATTTGGCAGGCCAGTTATTAGGTAATACCCAAATCAAATGAAAAAGGTTAATATTAAATATCGTGAGGAAAATACCAGCCTCTGCTCCTAAAGCCCTTGGGAATTTTTATTTTAATTATAGTTTTTCATTTGAGTTAAGAGCGTGAGCTAAGTTGCGCGAACGAACGCATGGCTTCCCCTGTCACAGGGGAATGTAAACAGCTGGCACTTGTGGAATGTGCCATAGTCCTGCAGAGGTTGTAAAGGGGCTGCTCATGTGCCCAAAGAAAGGACAAGGAGTCAGGGGAACTGGGTTCCATTACCACTTCTGCAACTGACTCACTGTGCAAATCCCAGCACCTTGCCGTGTGTCTCAGTTTCCCCATCTTCAAAAATGGGGATAATGGTTCTGACCTACCTCACACAGGACTTTGTTTGGGCTTTAATTAGCATCTGGCATGTGCTTTGAGACCCTCCCATTCCTTATGGGAAAGGCCCATCAAATTTAGTGGGGCAGACACCAACATGCTTCTATAATACCTACCCATGCTACAGCACCTCAAGGTCAGAAAGTGCTTCTTGATATTCGATAATCTGGGGAGGTAGGCAACTGCAAGTATTATTATCCCTTCTTTACAGCTGGAAAGACTAAGGCAAGCAGATAAAGTGACTCATCCAAGATCAGAGCCAAGATTGGAATTGAGGCGAACTCTTTCTAGCCCAGTGCTCAAACATCTTGACCATGCTGTCTCCTTCTATAGAAATTACTCTGAAATACACATAGGGTTTAATATATCTAGAGGGGTTTATTTTGGACCATCCTATATAGTTGTATGGCAAGGATATAATTCTCCACGATTATATATAAAAATTCTGTAGGACTTCCACTAAGAGATGGAGGCTCAGGAGAAGTGACAAATACTATCCACCGATAATTATTTTTTACCTTTATGGCAAAGAAGCCTTGGGCATCAGAGCATGAAGTCTTCACCCCACTTCTCATCTTACCTCTCAACATAAGAGTTTGGGTTCTTCTTTATCCATCTCCAAGGTTGCCATGACCCCAACATGCTCCCATGTCATAGATTATCTGAGGTACAATTTCTGGCAATCCTTTGATCTTTGACTGTTCTGGTAAACCATTCAGCACTGCCTCCATTTTGCAGAATCCCCTCCCCTCCCACCCCAACCTTCAAAAACCTTTCAGTATATTTATCACAAGTTTCCACACTCCTGCCACCAGCCTGCAACCTGGTACATGAATAGGAGCCGTTCTTGCTTTGTATTCACTGATGCCCTGTAACTGCTTGAACAGCTCCGCAGGCCGCACCAGGGACAGCTAGCATGCAGGGCAGATGTTAAAAACAATAGGGCGTCTCCTGACATGCTCTAGTCTAACTGAGCAGAATTTGGCCCCGTGAGTACAACATGAGCTGTTACAAAATAAATAGGCTCTGTATCATATTACTGCGTGTTCTGCAGTCGTTCCCTTGTCTAGAATATAAATTGCAGTGAGTTCTTTATGCTGCACTGTGATAAGGGCCTGATCCAAACGCCGCAGAAGTCAATGGGGCTCCTTCCGTTCGCTTCTCATTGGCACTCATGGACTGTCCTGGAATCCTTGAGAGAGCTGGCAAGACAACTGTAGCATCAAGGTTTGGGCTTGGCTACCCCAACCTGAGATTCCTCTTTTTATCACCATCCTTGACAGTAGATGATAGCATTCTCTCTCTCTTCCCCCTTTGCCCTCTCTTTCAAAAGATATGAAGCATGGGATTTCTCTCTTCTTCACTTCCCGAGTACTAGAATTTGGTTTAATCTCTTCATCCCATTCAGTGGGGCTATGACATGCGCACTGGTCCCACTTACACCTTGCTTCCACCATTTGGGCCATCATATTTCCTACTGTGTATATAACCTCAGCCCTAGAACTGCTTGAAGCTCAGCAGTTTATGATAGCTTAGCAAGGGGTTCTGTGTACGTTTGTCTTTTTCTTTGTATGTAGATTCATCTCTCCTCCAAGTGCAGCTTGGTAATTCTGGTTTGAAAGTCCCCCAAACCATACAGTAAGACTCAGTCTAGAGGCCTGAGTTTTACAGGCCTTTGTGTTGAAACCAGGATCTCTTTAAAAACAAAAAAGGTGCTCCAGGATCCTGTAGGAATACAGTACCAAACTGCTGGAGTTTGACAGTCACCAATTAGTTGTTTTTACAAGCCCAAAATCACAGACTTTACATCATTTCCACGCAAAGCCAGAAACTGACCCAAGTCAGACTCTCACGCTTCACAAACCTTTCAATGAATCAGGTCCAGATGCGCAACAAACCCCCTAACCCAGGTGAGCTTTGCGTGGATCTCAGGTTTGTTGCAAGTACTTCGCAAGGTTTAGCCATTCCCCCTATTTTAGTATTTTACACTCCTGTCGTACTGAGGCAGAACTTACACAGTGGACTTACCATTATTCCCTGGTGAGACCAAAAAGCACCAGATATGTCAGTCGTGGCTTCTGGCTCCATCCCAATGGGAAATCATCTTTTCTCTCTTCCCCAGAGGTCTGTCTGCTTAGGGGCCTGATCATAAGAGCTCCATAAAATCCAAAGATAGACAAATGCTTGCCTGACAAAGGGTAGGTTTTTCATTCCTTTACACAGGGCTGATAGATGATGCATAAGCTGCTCAGCAAGAAAGTAACTTGTATTTAGAATGTAATTGGCTTTAAATTCCAAAGGTCCATTGCTAATGATATTCAGTGCCGTTTAATTAAAGGGCCACTGTCAAGTATTTCCTTTATAGTTTCTCGGTCGTGTACGCACTCAGTTGTAATATCTTTTTTTGCAAGCTTGAAGGTAATAATTAAAGTAATTCTCTGCTGATTTTGGCCTTTTCTATTTGGCAAACTTTGATCCATTATTATTTTTAATGGAGCTGAAATTAACATGGCTGCTTTTGTTCAACGACCATTTCAGTTCAATACAACCTCTTATTGCACCAAATTCTTTCTTTTTTTCATTCCAGTGGCATCACTTGTGAGTGACATTGATGGGACTTTAGGAAGGGTGTTGTGATGGCTGCGGTGGGAACTCTCTGCATCATGGTTTTGCTGGCCTTTTGGTACAGCTGGGGCAAAATGGAACTCTGAACCTCCCTTTCAGAATTTTCTGATTTGAATTCCTCAATATGAAAACACCCTATGGTTTTGTTCCAAGTCAGATCCAAACCCAGAAAGGGCCTATTATCCACTTCGGGTGTAGGTGACAATGAAATGTCACAAGAATACCTGTTATGATATTTCAGCTCACAGGGGCTGAAATCTCATGAGAACAAATTGGAAGATTTGAGGGCCTCAGACCTTAACTCCTACCCCTATTCAGCTGTGATCCAAGACTTAAACCAGATCCAAATAGCATCTCCTAGGTTCATGGGAGGTGCACTGTTCCAGCTGAAAACATTGCAGCCTGGAGGTACAGCATGAACAACAGAAATGCAAGCTTCCTCCATGCTATTGCCTGCCCAGATGCCTTATCCCTTGGAATTACCTATGGAGGTGAACGTAGCCATGATGCATTCATTTCTTAGTCTTTCCCTGAAACTGCCACCTGTAATAATTGTGCATTTTGTAACAAGACTCTACTAAGCAATGGGCGAAGACCAACCAAAATCCTTGCACCCAGCCTACAGGAGAATGATATAATGAGAACAATCCTT
This sequence comes from Eretmochelys imbricata, assembly GCF_965152235.1. Classification (NCBI taxonomy): domain Eukaryota; kingdom Metazoa; phylum Chordata; order Testudines; family Cheloniidae; genus Eretmochelys; species Eretmochelys imbricata. The sequence continues at coordinate 10,247,183 of NC_135593.1, read as the reverse complement.
TAGTTTGCTACAAAACTCGGTGGGACTCAGTCTAGTGACTGAGTGAAAAGATCTGCATCCTGCTATCAATCCTCAAAGTCATCCAGTCTCCCTTGGAGTTGTAGATTGTAAATAATGCTGTTTAAATTTAAAGTATAAGGCAATAACCATTTTAAAGAGAAGTAGTCACGCTGGGTCAGATTTTAAACAAAGAGACTGTTTCCACATGACAGCCTTTGCCAATAATTGCTTGTAATTGCTTTCCCATCATTGCTTCATCTGCCCCCTCTGTCTCAGAAGAACTGCAGAGATGTTGTCCTCTGCCCACTCAGCTTGGCTTTGTCCCTGCTTCACGCTGAGCAAGAGCATGTTTGCAATAAGGTTTCTTGCAGACACTGTAAATCACTCAATTGCATCTGGAGGGATAAAGGGTTCTCGCCCCTTGTCTCTTGGATCAAATTATTTGGCAGCCGGTTATTGCTGCAAAAATAAATTCACACAAGGTTAAAGTCAAGGTGCTGCCCAGCCCTGAGCGGCTGGAGCCTCCAGCTTGCCAAGCTAAGATCATGTTCCTTTTCCCCAGGAGGTGAATTAATGCCCTCCATTGGAGGGCTTGAGGGGAGATCTGTGGAGGACTTGGTGGAATGGGGTGTGCATATGGTAGACTTAAGAGTCATGCACAGAGGGTGGTATGTGTTGGGGGAGGTTCAGAGATATGCTTGCATTGAGGGCAGGTTTTCACATGAGTTTACTATAAGTGCACCTGCAAAAATGTACATGCATGCACAAAACGCTGTGTTTGGCCAGGCAAATTTGCATATGCGTACACAAATGAAGGGTCAGTGTGTGCCTACAAAGAGGCATGTTTGACCTACAGTTACCCCACATGTGGCAGAGGCTGGGTTTTGTTGGTGCTCAAACGCCTGTTAACCCCTTGCACGACCTTTGGAAAATTCAGTTCTGGGCACTGACCTGGAATTCGGCAGTTTCGATTGAATCCAGAGCCAGCCCGAACTATCTGCATTAGTCCTTAGTGTTACAAATTAAGCTTGACAGGCATAGGCTCACAGCAACGTGGTCCAGGGCAGTTTGTGATGTCACACTCTGTCACAGATACCCAAGAAGAAAGGGCGTTCATAGATTCATAGATTCCAAGGCCAGAAGGGACCAGTGTGATCATCTAATCTGACCACCTGTATAACACAGGCCAGAGAACTTCCTGAAATAACCCCTAGAGCAGATCCTTTAGAAAAAACATCCAATTTTGATTTTAAAATTGTCAATGGTGGAGAATCCACCACAACCCTTGGTGACTCACCATTGGTTAATTATTCTCACTGTTAAAAATGTACACCTTATTTCCAGTCTGAATTTGTCTAGCTCCAGCTTCCAGTCATTGGATCATGTTACACCTGTCTCTGCTAGATTGAAGAACCCATTATTGTATATTTGTACCCCATGTAAGTACTTACAGACTGTGATCAAGTCACCCCTTCATCTTCTCTTTGTTGAGCTAAATAGATTGCGCTTCTAAATCTATCACTGTCAGGTATGTTTTCTAATCCCTTAATCAGTCTCTTGGCTCTTCTCTGACCCCTCTTTCATTTATCAGCATCCTTCTCGATCTGTGTGCACCAGGGCTAGACACAGGATTCCAGCAGCAGTCACACCAGTGCCAAATAGAGAGGTAAAATAACCTCTCCATTGCTACTCGAGATTCCCCTATTTTATGCATCCCAGGATCGCACTAGTCCTTTTGGCCAGAGCATTGCACTGGGAGCCCATGTTCAGCTGATTATCCACCAAGACCCCAAGTCATTTTCAGAGTCACAGTTTCCTGGGATAGAATCCCCCATTGTGTAAGTATGACCTACATTCTTTGTTCCTAGAAGTATATTTACATTTGGCCATATTAAAACACACATTGTTTGCTTGCACCCAGTTTACCAGGTGATTCAGATTTCTCTGAATCACTTATCTGTCCTCTTAAGTATTTACCACTCCCCAGTTTCTGTGTCATCTGTGAAGTTTATCAGTGATGATTTTATATTTTTTTCCAGGCCATTAATAAAAATGTTAAATAGTGTTGAGCTATGAACTGATCCCGGCAGGGCCATGCTAGAAACATACCCATTTGATGATGATTCCCTGTTGACAGTTACATGTTGGGTCCTATCAGTTAGCCAGCTTTTAATCCACTGAACATGTGCCATGTTAATTTTACAGCTTTCTAGGTTTTGAATCAAAATGTCGTGTGACACGAAGTCAAACACTTTACAGAAGTACAAGTACATTACACCAACATATTACATCAACACCATGAACAAAATTTATAATCCTTTAAAAAAATCACAGAATATGTTTTCCATAGACCCATGTTGATTGACATTAATTACATTACCCTCCTTTAATTCTTTATTAATCGAGACCCATATCAGCCGCTCCATTAGCCTGCCCAGGATCAATGTCAGACTGACAGGCCTTATAATTACCCGGGTTATCCGTTTACTCTTTTTAAATATGGGCACAAGATTAGCTTTCTTCTAGTCTTCTGGAATTTCCCCAGTGTTCCAAGACTTATTGAAAATCAACATTAATGATCCTATAAGTGGGACCTACATTCCTGGTTCCTAGAAGTATGACCTTGCATTTGGCTGTATTTTGAACACACACACACACATACACACAGAAACACTTCTTTTAGGTGACATTTCCTCATTTACATTTATTCTGAGATATTTCAGTTAACCAGTTTTTAATCCATTTAATATGCACTGCATGATTTTGAATATATATATGGTGTTTTAATCATCATGGTGTTTTGGGGCATCTAGTAAAGTTTTCTTAGACAAATTTCTAGTTATTCACACAGTTTTAACTTTTTTCCTCCCAATCAGTTTTGCTCACAACTGTTTTCAGCTTTGGGAAACTGGCCCTTTTAAAGCACCAAATGTATTTTATTAGTTACATGCGTACACTAAATTCCTAACTTGGTTACCTGAGTTCTCTCTGCATCCTGCACCAGGTTTGTTCACAGCTCCAGGCTCAAAGCCAAAGCCTGTAGTTCCATGAAGTAGGCAGTGTTTGATCTTTGAACTAAAAGCTTCTTGGCACTAATGAGGAAAAGCAAGTGATAAGAAAGAACTCGTATTGTCCAGCTGTCTCCTGTCACAGGCTGCTTGACTGGTGAAGCAACATACAGGCTAAGGAGGTCATCTGCCTGAGTTAAAGATCCATCTCCCATTAATCTAGCACCTGCAAACCCATTTGTTTCAGATGTTCTAGACTAATGTAGTAAGTTAACATTGTTTGGCCAAGAGCTATCCTGTATTCTGGGACAATCCCCCACCCCTGAGCAGGCACAAGGGCATGGCATTACAACTTACAGTTGGCCAAACCTGGTGGCAAGAACCTGAACTGTGTTCCTGTGAGCTGGCCAGCCCTCTAACATGGACATTCATTTCTTTGATTAGGCTGAGTTTCTCTTTCCCAGTGCATCAGTTTCTCGGCATTTAAACAGTGCTTCCGTATGCTAATCATGCAACAGATCTACTAATGAATGTCGCAGTTATTTAATGTTTGAATCAAGTAATTATTTTCTTGATGTAGCAAATTGAAGTATTGAGGGGGGAAATACCTACCTACCCCTTTCCCAAATACTGCATAATTCAGCAGGTGTGTAGCCAATGATTTAATACTTACAAGATGAGGAGTGACACATTTTATTCATATTAAGCAAGGACATTTGTCTTTCTTGCTCAGAGTACGAGGAACTCCAGTGATCCACTGAAGTGGCAGGGAAACCAGCTGTGACGTGTCACTCCCTGCTTTTCCGGAAGCTTTTATGAGCATTAAAGGGCAGGGGTTCACTTCGGAGACAGTGTCTCCTTGTGTGTTGGCACATAGTGGGAGACCCTGTTCCCAAGCTCTCTTATCTGCCTTTGTCACTGTTACTCCCATCCTGCAGCCATGGTGAAAAATGACAGTGTGTGGGCTTTGCTCATGCAGAGAAGGCATCCTCTGGAGATCTGATTGTTGCCTCCATGGTCTGGAGATCTGATTGTTGCATCATTCATGATCCAAATTCCCATGGTCAAAACAGAGCTGCCGAAAGAGCTGTTTGCTCTGGCTACAAATGCAGCAGACGAGCAAAATGTCACATTTCTCAGACTTAAACGGGGGGGTGCCGGAGGGTGAATCACTAGGCATAGAAACCTAACAGCCACAGGACTCCCCTCTTCTGAGAAGACACATTTGTGGTAAATTCAGATTTTCTGTTACTGTAGAATATTCTTTATTAAGGAATCCCAGGAGGTAGTCTCTCTTGTGGAACTTTCTCTACTGCTAAGAGATCTAAAAAAAGCTAAAATTTGAGATTCACCTTGTCAGATATTCTGACACACTGACGATGAACAGAATTGTCTAAGGAACAGGCATGTTTAGCGCAGGGGTGAAAGTAACTTAAAGGGGGCGTGACCTCGACCGGAAGAGGTGTGGCCTCAACTGGAAGAGGCGGGGCCTTTAAATACCTGAGCCCTTTAAATCAAGATTTAAAGGCCCCACGGCTCCGACTGCGGCTGAGAGCCCCGGGGCCTTTAAATCACCCCCAGAGCTACCAGCTGCAGAGGCGGCTGGGAGCCCCGAGGCTCAGGGGCAATTTAAAAGGCCCCGTACTCCAGCCGCCACTACTGCAAAGGAGCTCCGGGCCCTTTAAATCACCGTTGGAGCCCTGCTGCCGCTACCCCAGGGGCTCCAGCAGTGGGGCTCCGGGGGCGCTTTAAAGGGCCCGGGGCTCCGCTTGGGGAAGCCAGTCCGGCACGGTGTACTGGCTCTTGCCGGTACGCTGTACTGGACTGGACCGGTTTCCTTTCACCTCTGGTTTAGCGTCAACTCAGTGTATGTTCGAATTACCTTTGTTTGCCTTTATGTTAGCTCTCCCTGGAGATCAGTAGTGTACGTCATGACGAGGAATGGGTGAATGGACTGTAATAAATAATCTGCTACATATCATCTTATATGAACAGATCAGTCTCATGAAAGTTGTGTCTTGTTGCATATATTCACCAGGTAATTTCTGCAATTTATTCTTGGTCTGTAGCTTGTTTGTGAGCAGTTGGCTGTGAGTATTCGATATTCAAAATTCAAACCATTTGGATAGGAAGCATAGGTCACATCACTGTCTTGTTCTGACTGGACAGCTAGGTCACATGGTATTGTTCTGCCTGATGGGGTGGATGTCACTTTTAGAAACCATGTTTCTGGCATGAACACTCCTGACTCCACAGCTGCAATTTGCTTTCTTGGCATATTCTCCACAATTTCAATAAAATTTCAAATGGCCAACTCATTCACTGGAATATTTGCAGAGGGCATACACAAAAGCGAAGTTAATGGGGTCAAAGGGAATGCACTGACAACATGCCAATGACGAAGTCTGATGTTTTTGCATCTACCAGCTCTAGTCACAACACGTAGGTAACAATCTGAGATTTTAGAGAAAATCTAGGTAAATTCACTGTCAGACAGTGGTAGAACTGATTTTTAAAAATGTGGGCAACAGGGCAGGAATTCACTTTGCTTTTCAATTCTTCTCATTTGTTTTGCAAAAATTCAAAATTTGATCAGCAATTGAAACACTTTCACCAGCGCAGCATACCACACTGCATCAAACCGCCTGGCAAGAGCTGGCTTGGCCGACGCAGGAACCGGTGCAGCGACATGGGCCAGCACTCTGCAAAGTGACACAAATATGACCCAGTCAGTTCCCTCCCCACTCACTTCACGGACCTGTCATGGGCAGCTATCCATATCATGTACCCTTCTAGCTGCTCCATCCCTGTGAATGCCTTATCCTCATTAGGGTAGATCAGATCCCATTTTGGCCTTGTGTTGTCCGTGGATCGAGAAGCGAGAAGGCAGGGGTTAAACACAGCAGGGGATGCTGTCTTTCATTTGCTAAAAGAAAAGGGAGAGTTCTTTGGTCCCTGGCTTAGGGAGGCATCTCTTCTCCACAGTTTCTCTTCTGCCTTGACTGGGATGGCACGGGGGTGGTGACAGAAAGTATCGCTGTATGTGAGGTATCATTTAAAAACTCATCACTTGGTGATCAATAATATCATGTCAAAATGCACGGAGCAGCATTACATGTGATGTTATAAACGTAAACTGAGATCATGACTAAATTTTTTCCAGAGAAATCTGGGGAGGGGTCAGTTCCTCAGACAAAGGGCAGGCTGATGGGTTATTACCTCTAAGTGGCCATTTTGTGGCAGGAAAGGGGGCGGGGCCAAAATCAACATCTTAGCAAAGAAACAGCATGGAGTTCCTGTCCACACAGACTGCTTGTTGCCATGCTCCCAGCTCTCTCTCAGAGGGAGGACGGGAGTATAAAAAGAAGGGACAGACACCCTAAAGCACCCCTCACTCCCTCTCTCTCGGCCCATCGGTTTACTGCACCTGGAGCAACAAAAGAAGCAGCCACTGGACTCGTGGAGGGGTCCTGACCTAAGAAGTTTGGTCAGTAAGACTGCTGAAAGCATGCGGTGAGAAAACTTTACTTTGAATTTAGCATAGTTTGTTGAGTTAGGCACCAGTAAGCATTTTAGCTCTCCTTTGCTTGTAACCATTTCTTATCCTTAAGCCTCATTACTTGTTCTCACTTAAAATCTACCTCTTTGTAGTGAATCAGCTTGTTTTATTGTTTTATCTAATCTAGTGTGTTTAAACTGAAGTGTCTGGGAAACTCCGTTTGGGGTGGCAAGTTGTGTGCATATTATTCTTTTAAAGAAATAATGGACATCATATAACTTGGATTGTCCAAAAGAGGGCCAGGCAATACAGGACATGCATTTCAGGGGGGAAAATCTCAGACTGGAAGTATGTTGGGGTTACTCTGCAGTATAACCCAGACTGGTAAGAGCCATAGTATAACCCAAGTGTGGCTGGCAGGCTGCAATTGCATGCACATACACACATACACTCAAGGAATGGCTTGCATGCTGGAAGGCTGTCTGTGAGCGGTCCTCATAGGAGCTACTGTAGGGCACCGAAGGTTGAAGGGGTGACACAAGTGCTCGTTCATCTGGATCGTACACCCAGACCCCCATTACTGTTTGTCTGCCTTGACCACAGCCAGGAGAGTAAGGCCAGAGCTCATCTTTCCAAGGGAGGATAGTTAGGAAATTCTACCTCCGCCATGGCCCATGTGGTGTGTCAAAGTCAGGTGGACCCAAGATGGCAGATTATGCTGGGGCTAGTGGTTTGTATTTTTGTGCATGGTATGGGGGCCTTGCAGAGCTAAAGAGGTAGAAGGCCACCACGAGTTCACATCTGGCCTTTTCTATTTTTAAAGGGGCCAAATTATATTGTAGCGTGATGACATGGTTGCTCCGCGCAGCCCTGCTTTCCCTCGAATACTGGCACAAGCTCGGTTAAACAGCAGCACATCATCTGTTTAGAAGAAGAAACCTCCCCTCCTGCAGCAGCTGACCAAAACCAGTGTCGCTTTCTGCCCAAAGCATACGTGGGGTTTTCTACATGGAGAGTTAGTGTGTGGCAAGCTGGGGTGTAAATGTAGAGCACACTAGTGTGCGGCGCACCACTTATCCTTGTGGACTCTGCTACCGCTCACTGAAAGTTCCCTGGTGTGTGTTGACATACTGCCATTTCAAAGCAGAGTAGCTCAAAAGTGCACTAGAGAGCTTCTCGTGTGCAGGAGGAGGGTCCACATGGACAGTTACTGCATGGCATGGAGCCCGGATAACACTCTCACACACCTGAATTTTCTGAGGCATGGGTCCATCCCCACTGGGAGGAGCCATATCCCTACGAGTCTGTGTGTGGGAATGCCCAGACACACATCCACTTACCCAGCCAGCTCAGTAACTCTTTTACTATATATAATATAGTATAATATATAAGGTGGATAGAAAGCTGGCTAGATTGTCGGGCTCAATGGGTAGTGATCAATGGCTGCATGTCTAGTTGGCAGCCGGTATCAAGTGGAGTGCCCCAAGGGTTGGTCCTGAGGCCGGTTTTGTTCAATATCTTCATAAATGATCTGGAGGATGGTGTGGATTGCACCCTCAGCAAGTTTGCTGATGGCACTAAACTGGGAGGAGTGGTAGATACGCTGGAAGGTAGGGATAGGATACAGAGGGACATAGACAAATTGGAGGATTGGGCCAAAAGAAATCTGATGAGTGTGTTCAACAAGGACAAGTGCAGAGTCCTGCACTTAGGACGGAAGAATCCCATGCACCGCTACAGACTAGGGACCAAATGGCTAGGCAGCAGTTCTGCAGAAAAGGACCTAGGGGTTACAGTGATGAGAAGCTGGCTATGAGTCAACAGTGTGCCCTTGTAGCCAAGAAGGCCAATGGCATTTTGGGATGTATAAGTAGGGGCATTGCCAGCAGATCGAGGGACGTGATCGTTCCCCTCTATTCAACACTGGTGAGGCCTCATCTGGAGTACTGTGTCCAGTTTTGGGCCCCACACTACAAGAAGGATGTGGAAAAATTGGAAAAAGTCCAGCGGAGGGCAACAAAAATGATTAGGGGACTGGAGCACATGAGTTATGAGGAGAGGCTGAGGGAACTGGGGATGTTTAGTCTACGGAAGAGAAGAATGAGGGGGGATTTGATAGCTGCTTTCAACTATCTGAAAGGGGGTTCCAAAGAGGATGGCTCTAGACTGTTCTCAGTGGTAGCAGATGACAGAACAAGGAGTAATGGTCTCAAGTTTCAGTGGGGGAGATTTAGGTTGGATATTAGGAAAAACTTTTTCACTAGGAGGGTGGTGAAACACTGGAATGTGTTACCTAGGGAGGTGGTGGAATCTCCTTCCTTAGAAGTTTTTAAGGTCAGGCTTGACAAAGTGCTGGCTGGGATGATTTAATTGGGGATGGGTCCTGCTTTGAGCAGGGGGTTGGACTAGATGACCTCCTGAGGTCCCTTCCAACCCTGATACTCTATGATTCTATGATTCAATACAGTACTATTGATAGTCTAGTAGAAGGAACCAATGACATCTTCCATGACATCAGGTCAGTCTTCTGTGGCAATGTGTGATTAGTCACTACGTGCCAAGTTAAGAGAAAATTGTGGTGGGATATGAACTAGTTTTCCAGTCACTCAATCCGGTGCACAATACAGCTGAATCACTCGCAATTATTTCTTTAAAATGTGCCCTATATATATAGTATATATAATATAATGTAAAAATATAAAATAATGAAGCAGGAAATAGATCCATTGTCAGCTTGCCGGCATGTTTCAAGAGGGGAATGTCAAAGCCACAGTCACAGAATGTGAAGGGGAATAGCAGCTGATTTCCACTGCTCTTTCTAGGAAAGCTACTGATTTGGGGGAGCTGATCTTAGAGGTAGGCAAAATTTTTCATACAAAACGTGTGTGTGTGTGTGTGTGTGAAATGTTTTGTGAATTTGTCAGTTTAGCCAAATTCTTTCGAACGAAAAGGAAAAAACAAATCTCAAAATCCAAACCGTTTCATTTTGATGCAACATTTTTCAGATGCAACATTTCAAAATTTTTTTGGTTCAAAATAGCTTTGTTTCAAAATTGCCTTGAATTTTATCTTATTTTTTAAATCAAACATTTGAAAATGCTCAAAACTGACCCAAAACATTTCACATATCCCCAAATTATTATTTATTATTATTATTTGATTTTCTGAAAAATTTGAAAAATAAAATGTTGGTTTGACCCAAAACAGTTTTTGTTGTTTGTGTTTTTTTGGAATCACCAGTGACCTGGAAAATCCATTATTCACACAACTCTAGCTGGGAGATGGTATATTGTGGAAATCCATGTGAAACCTTCTTGCCCGGCCTTAAAGCAAGGCATAGGGTCTGAGTCTAGGAGTTGTGGGCACCCAAAACCTCAGCTAAAATCACTGGGAGCAACCAGCGCTTCGCACTTCTGAAAATCAGGCCTACCAAACTTATCTCCAAAGGGCTGTTCCCGGTATGACTGGCTGCAGCATCTTGTGTCTCTGGCTACCACCATGACCTTCCTGTGTTGTTTCAAGACACCAGGGTGTGTTTGTAGTTGGAGTCATTATAATGTTGTCCTTATTCTAGCCTCTTGAGATCGCACAGCCGCTTATTCGTAAGAGCAGAAATAATCATTCTGAAACATTTTTTTTTCTTTGGTATTTTAAAATCTTGCTTTCTAATGTCCTTATTTCACTTACATATTGTAATTTAATAGGATTTTCTGAATCCCTCTGGGGCTCCTGAGTAAGCTGAGAACATGAGGGGGGTTGTATTTTATGTTAACCTGCTTCTTTGAGGGTGTGGTGGGAAAGGGCTCCTCTCTGAAGTTGACTAGGTTCTCTGCACTGTAGTGGGACAGCTGTGATGTTTTAGAGCTTTTGGTGTGTACGTGTTGGGATCAGGTGTGTATGGATGTTGAGATCAGGTCTGTGTGGATAGACCCAGGGACTTGTCCAGATCAGATGTCTGAGACTACAGTATGGGGAGGGTTCAGATTACATCAAGATATCTAATGTCCCTGAATCTCGGGTGTACAGAGTATGGGTAGAGAGGTGAGCTTAGATGGGTATGGAGAGAGCATATTTGTGCAGAGCACTCCGATGTGCCTGAGGATGTCCCATGATTACTGCACATGGAGAAATTGGTGGCCTTCAGAGCATGACTCATCTTCATGGTTGTTCATGGGATTTGTGCTTGGCTAGAGGAGTTGGAGAACCTGACTCTCACTGTGGTTTTTTTTAGTGGAAACCTGAGGCTTGGGTTACCTGGAGCCAATGGGACATGCACAGAGCTTTGCATACCACAGCAAGGCTTCCCGTCTAATTAACTGGTTTGAATTGTCCTGTATCCAGGCTGTGTGGTTTAGAGTTTCTTGAATGCTAATGGATTTAGCCTTTCAGTTCTGTGACAGTATAAATGGTCTTAAATGCCTGCGGTGAGTGGAAGCAATGGGTGATATGAATCCACGGGTTGCTGTAAGAATAGTCGAGGGGGGCCGAACTACTGGTGCTTGCTTGTTAATACTTCTTTGTTCCCACTGATTCACTCAGCTCCTCCAAAAATGAGAGCTAGGGCAGCTGACATATCCATGTTCTTTCCAAACACTCTCTCTTAGCTGTGTCATGAACATCTCCTGCATGATACAATCCCAGCAGATGCACTAGCCCCGAAGTTGCCAGCTGGTTACTATAGAGGGACTACAGCCGAGGAGCCAGGCTGGATTGGGCAGTATGAGCCCTACGTGCCGATGCAGTACTGAGGGACCACACAGAGCCCCGCAATCTGGCCCAGGACGGTAGTGCTGGCAATGGAGAATTGGAACATTGCTATGTTTAGCTTTAGTCAAAGTGCACCCTGGATGCTGTACCAGCTACAGAGGCACTATATCCTAATTAACTTTAAATGCCTCACTCATAAAGCTGTCAGTGCCAGGTTCTAATGTCTGTACTTTTAATGATGCATTTGATTAGAAGGTAATTTTATTCACTTGACACAGCAGGGCCTATTTGGAGAAGGCAGAGGTTTAGGTTGTGTATTTTTTCCACCCTTTTGCTGATTTTTGTTGCTGTTGTACTTACCGATCTAATCCCACAAGGCAGCGTGGTCTCTCTTTCTCCTGAACTTCCTGCACAGGGCGGGCTGAATGTAAGCAAGTGGCTCCATTTTGTTGCCATTTCATAGCTTGAATGAGAAGGCATAAAGGATGGTGGTTTATGTAATGTGTTGTGACCAGGGCAGTTCACTCCCACTGGATGTTATAGAGAGGCACCACAGCTGGCTTCATAAACAAGTGCTCAACAATTTTATATGAGCAAAAACGTTTCTTTGCTGAAAAATGGTGTGGGGGGGAAGGGAGGGTTTCATTGACAGGAAACATTTTCATGGGAAAATGTTTTTGATTTTTTTCCCCACGGGAAATTTCAAGATGAAACAAAATAAATATTTTGTTGAGCTTTGAATGGAAAGTTTTGGTTTGCTTCAATTTTCAAAAATGTTCCACGTTTCAAAAACTGAAAGACAATGAGAATTATAGGTTTCAGAGTAACAGCCGTGTTAGTCTGTATTTGCACAAACCAGTCGGAGAACACTTCAATCTCTCTGGTCACGCGATTACAGACATGAAAGTTGCGATATTATAACAGAAAAACTTCAAATCCGACTCCAGCGAGAGATGCTGAATTGGAATTCATTGGCTGATGTGATTAGGCCCTGTGATTGTGTCCCCTGAATAGATATGTGGGCAAAGTTGGCCAAGGGCTTTGTTGCAAGGATAGGTTCCTGGGTTAGTGGTTCTGTTGTGTGGTATGTGGTTGCTGGTGAGTATTCACTTCAGGTTGGGGGGCTGTCTGTAGGCAAGGACTGGCCTGTCTCCCAAGATTTGTGAGAGTGTTGTGTCATCCTTCAGGATAGGTTGTAGATCCTTGATAATGTGTTGGAGAGGTTTTAGTTGGGGGCTGAAGGTGACGGCTAGTGGCGTTCTGTTATTTTCTTTGTTAGGCCTGTCCTGTAGTAGGTGACTTCTGGGAACTCTTCTGGCTCTATCAATCTGTTTCTTCACTTCCGCAGGTGGGTATTGTAGTTGTAAGAATGCTTGACAGAACCACTATCCCAGGAACCTATCCTTGCAACAAAGCCCGTTGCCAACTGTGCCCACATATCTATTCAGGGGACACCATCACAGGGCCTAATAACATCAGCCACACTATCAGAGGCCCGTTCACCTGCACATCTACCAATGTGATATATGCCATCACGTGCCAGCAGTGCCCCCCTGCCATGTACATTGGTCAAACTGGACAGTCTCTACATAAAAGAATAAATGGACACAAATCAGATGTCAAGAATTATAACATTCATAAACCAGTCGGAGAACACTTCAATCTCTCTGGTCACGCGATTACAGACATGAAAGTTGCAAAATTACAACAGAAAAACTTCAAATCCAGACTCCAGCGAGAGATTGCTGAATTGGAATTCATTTGCAAATTGGATACAATTAACTTAGGCTTGAATAGAGACTGGGAGTGGCTTAGTCATTATGCAAGGTAACCTATTTCCCCTTGTTTTCCTAATACCCCCCCCCCCCGCCTTCCTCAGATGTTCTTGTTAAATCCTGGATTTGTGCTGGAAATGGCCCACCTTGATTATCATACACACTGTAAGGAGAGTGATCACTTTAGATAAGCTATTACCAACAGGAGAGTGGGGTGGGGGGAGAGAAAACCTTTTGTAGTGATAAACACCCATTTTTTCATGATTTGTGTGTATAAAAACAAACATCTTCTTATTTTCCACGGTATGCGTCCAATGAAGTGAGCTGTAGCTCACGAAAGCTTGTGCTCAAATAAATTGGTTAGTCTCTAAGGTGCCACAAGTACTCCTTTAATGAGAATTATGATTCAAATCTAAACGATACGAAACCTGTCTATTGGATTAGAAATGGAGATTTTCTTTCATTTACTTTCAAAAATGTCCTATGCAAAAATGGAAACTTAAAACCAAAAAATGGAAATGAAAACTTTTCGTTTGAAATTTTTCACAGGAAAAAAGTGTTTTTTTCAACCAACTTTACATTTTATGCTTGCTGTTAACTTCCGGAGCTAGCCAACGCTTTGCATACTGGTTAGGATCATCAAATGCCATGCTTCAGGGCATAGGCTGGGTAGTTGCTGGATCAGGAAGAAGCTTTTTCCTTGTATACTGTGTTGTACGGTTGCATTATGAAGTGGCGAGGAAGGGCACTGTTTTCCTCTGAAGTATCAGGGTTTCGCCAGTCTTGCAGACAAATATTGGACTTGATGGTCCTGCACTCAGATCTGGTCTCTTAAGTCCTCTATTCCTTGCTATTAAGAGATGTAGCAAATCCTTGTTACAAGTAAACGTTGTTTTTTCTCTGCTTAGTTAACTTCCTAGATTACAGTTGTGTTATAATGTGAACTTGTACAGTATGGCTTTAATTTCAAGCTTTCCAAAGTTGGTGGGAGTGTTTTCCCCTCCATTTTACAGATGGGGAAAACGAAGCTCAGAAAGATTGGGACATGGTCAGAGCAGGGCTTACACAAGCTCACACCTAGTTAGTGTCAAATCCTGGAATCAGATTTGAGTCCTGATTTCCAGTCCCCTCTTCTGCAATTTTGAGACAGCTTTGCCTCTCAGCATCACGTGAGTTGATATAAACATTTCCCTTAGCTCCTCGCCATACAGAGCTGCAGCAGTCAGCACTGGATGGGTTATTCTCTGATCCCAGTGATAGCTGTTACCAGACGTTTACATGTTTTGAAATGTTAAATCCAGTTCTCCAAATCACTTCATCCTTTTGGGAGGTATCATTTCAAAAGTAACATTTTTATTTTGTAACGGTAACTTCCCTCCATAAGTGAACATCTTCCCTGGGGTCTGACTCTACTCATGTGTATTCTAGCAGCAGTTTTCTATGATGGGACATCAAGATTTGCCAAGTACATCCAGACCTACCTAGTGACTGCATTTGGGGCACCTGTACAGTTGTTCAGCACCATGAAGTGCAGCTGTTGAAAGAAAAGTGGCAGTAGAAATCAACATGGTGGTGCTCCATTCCCCTCAATGACTTCCAGATCAGATTTGCTCAGAGGATGATTTACCTAACTGCTAAATCTACAAGATCTTTCTATGTCCTTTCCAGCCAGAGAGATTCTGCAGTTGGAACATGGCTGACAATTTTTGTTGGCCCAACATGAACCTGTATGTAGAATTCAGCTCACTCTTCCCAAGCTGCATTTTAGGGCGAAGTTTTCAAAAGCACTCAGTAGAGGCCTAATTCTGTTGCTTCTGAAGTCAGAGGTAAAACTTCTGATGACTTCAGCGGGAGCAGGATTGAAAATCTTCCCCATAATGTGCACCCTGCTTTAGAATTGTTCTCGTTCCCATGAACCACAGAGAGCAACTCCTATGCGAGGAGGCTGCAGAGGCTGAATGGTGATGGGTAAAGGAAATAGCACTAACCAGGAAATGGAGTTCCCAGTTTGGCACTGAAAATTGATCGGAGTGGGAATGAAAGAGCAAAACACAACATTTGGAAACATTTGCAGGCTTTTGATCCAAAACACCAGCTTTCTGAGTAAAAACAAGATCACACAAGATCTGGCCCCCCCCCCCCAGCAAATTTTTGCTAAAGGAACCCTGATAAATAGATCTGGTTGACATAATATTTTTGAAATTGTATTGAAATTTTATTTAAAAAACCCACTTTTCAGCCATCTCTCCTACGTATTTGTAGATTCATCCCCAAATGTGAAAACTTTATGAATTTCTGAGTGGTCTGAATTTCTCAGAGAGTATTCTGAGCAGTCTGTATCTCTCATCCAAACTTTGTGGCTCTTGGCTTTTCTTAGAAGTCAGAAATCGGAGCAGTCTGAGATCCTGCAGGAGCTTTGCCTACAGAAACCTCTCCGAGAACTTTGCCTAAGTAAGTAATGGGGGAACTAAATGTCCATCACTGGATCCTAAAAGGGAGAGCTGAACTCACTGAGCCAGTGAAGAAAGCCTGCTGGTGGGAGACCGGGGAGGAGGGTTTGAAGTGGAGTTAATGGAACAGAGATATATCCAGACTGTCAACCGAGGAAAGAGAAGGGAATGTATTGTGCCTAATCCTCGTGGGATTAATTTTGAATATCAGACGCTTGATCTCAAGCCGTTTCTTAGGCAGCTGATCATGTTTCTGTAAAAGCTGTGTTTGAAAAGCACTGTTGTGATGCCTTAAAACAGAGGAAAGCCAAGCAAATGACCTTATATTGCTTTGCATTATGTCATGCTCTATGATATTCTTTTGCGCTACTTGCCGATAGCTTGACACATTGAGGCAGACAGCCCCTTATTATTAAATCTGTTTCCAAATGCATTCAGATTGCCCTTCACATCCGCCCCTGGTTATGAGTGGTGGCGGATTGTGGCTATGAATCACAGGCCCATCTAAACACACACTGTAGTCCCCTTCCTCCCTCCTGCCTCTTAACAAAGATTGTCATCAGTTTAGGAATCAATAAATTGAGGGTTGCTGCCTTATCCGCATCCCATGTGCTCAAATTGGGAGGCATGGGTTGTCTTCTTCTGTGGAATTGCATTAATCTTTCAGGCCGCGCCCTCTGTAATTCAGCATGAGCAAGGAAACTGAGCCTACTAATCTGATTCTGCAATTGACGATATTATGCAACCATGTACCCATTAAGGTATGAAATCATAAGCTCTCACAAGAGCTAAGCAGGGTCAGACCCGGTCAATTTCTTGGATGGGAAACCTCCTATGAAATCACAGATGCTGGAAGGAAGTGGTGTTAGTGATTCCTTTCTCTAAGTCAGTACTGAATCACAGATGCCATATGGTGCTAAGGGGTTGCTGTGTTGCCTTTCAGATGACACATAAAAGCAAAGTCTTGACTACTTACACTAAAGATCTCATGATTCTTTGTGCAGGTGCATGGTGTGAACCCCATTGTCCAATTTGTGTTCTGTCTCCATAGTTTCATCCTTGTAACTTCAATTGGACCTGGGATATGTTCATCATTTCCTGTATTAAATGGTTATATAGTGTTTTTGTCAACCATTAACTAGCTGCTGCATTTCACTCAGAGGTGGCTGCACCAGAGTGATGGGCAAGGTGCCTGTGCTGTGTATATATAGGATGGGATTTTCCAGATTACTCAACACTGATTTTACTCTGCTCCCACTGGAGCCAGCTGGGAGTTTTACAATCAGCTTAATTGGGAGCAGAGTCAGGCCAACACTGAGAACTGTTGGAAATCCCACTTTACAATCAGATATTAAATGTACAAAACACTTTGGGATATGTTTGGATGGAAGGTGCTAGAGAAATGCCAAATCATTATCATAATCACCCTGTTACTAAGAAGGTAGGGACTGCCATCCGAGATCAGACCCCTGGTCCTTCTAGTTCACTCTGGCCATGGCTAATGCCTGATGATTCAGAGCCTGGAATGTGCAAAGCCTCCGAAGAGAACAACCGAAGAGAAATGTGTTCCCATCCCCAAGAAACTGGTTGGATCATGAGGGCTTAGAGGCTGATCCAAAGCCCATTCAAGTCAGTGGAAAGACTCCCATTACTTCTAGTAGACATTGGATCAGGCTCTTTGTGGCTGCTAGATTTTTATCCTACAGCAGGTAGTTTAACTGCAGATGTTCATGTTATTCACATGCACGTCTAATCCTTTCTTGAAACCTTCTAAGCTCTGACACACTAATAGCTCGTGGCAAAGAATTCCACAAGTGGTTTATGAATTATGAGGGGGTGAGCTTTTATTTTTTAATTGGTGGCGTTTCAATGCCATTGAATAGTCATTTGTCCTTGTACTATGGGAAGGATGCATAAAAGGAAAGAGCTAACCTCTGGTGTCCAGTTTTTATTTTTTATACTTCTATCATTTCATCTCTTATTTGTTTCTTCTCTTACTTATTCAGTCTTAATCTTTTTAATCTCACTATAAAAGTCTTTTCATGTCTCTAATTATTATTTTTTGCCCTCCTCTGTATCTAGCCCATTTCTGACCACTGCAGAACATGGCATTCAATGCGAGGGCGTACCATTGATTTATATAATGGCATCATAATATTTTCAGTTTATTGTTCTCGGTCCCTCTCTTAATGCAGCTTGCTCACCATTGTGGCACTCAGTAGATGTTTTCATTGAGCTCTCCACAATGACGCCGAGCTGTTTTTTCTTGAGTGGTTGCAATTAAGTTTGAACTCATCAACGTGTGTGACTAGTTGAAATTGTTTCTTTCAATGTGCATTACCTGTACCTATCAGCGCTGAATTTCATCTGCCTTCGTGGTGCCCAGCCTGCCACCTGCTTGAGATTATTCTGACTTCCTCATCCTCTTTTTACGTCTTGACTAATATAAGTAGCATTGGATCAGCCAAATGCTTCAATATTGATGCCATTGTTTCCACATCATTAATAACACCAACCCTAGCACAGACCTTTGGGTCACCCAGCCATCAGTTTACGTTCTTTTTGTTTTAAAGGCCATTGTTGTCTGCTCTTTGTCTCTCAGCCCATTACTAATCTACGATTGTTAGCCCATGACTACCTCGTTACTTTAGAGGCAGTTGGTCTAGTAGATTAGGCCATAGACCTGGCACTCAGGAGAGCTGAGTTCTGTTACTGGCTTTGAAGCCCTGGGCAAGTCACTTCTCCTCTCTCAACCTTTGCCTGTTTTGTCTCCAGGTCCAAGATGGTGCCTCGCTGTGTTTGTACCCTGTCTAGAATAATGGAGCTCTGATCTCAACTGGCAGCCTCTTTGTGCTACTGTGATATTAATAATTATTATTAAACTGAGGAACTTGATCAAAGACACGCAGAAAGTCCAAATGCCGCCGATTTGCCTTTCGTCACTATTTTGTTGGTCTCATTCTGGGGCTCTCTGCAGGACCCAGCTTCCTGCCATCAACCCTCCTCAGTCTCCCCAAGAGGGGGAAGCAGGACCCATCCTAAGAACTCCTGGTCATGACTAGGGCTGGGCAGGAAACAGTTTTCCCATCAGGTGAGAAATTTTGAGATTTTGAAAAAATTTCTTGTCCTGAATCAGGACGAACATTTCAAATCTCAGATTTTTTATTTATTTATTTATTTTTGTAAACTAAAAAAAAAAAAGGATTTGCTCTTCCTTCTTTATTTTTAAACTTTTTTTTCCAGTGTAAATTAAGCTAAATTTCAAAACTCAAAGCTGTTCTGAGACGAGAAACCCAAACTTTTCATTTTGAAAATGTCAGCAGTTTTGAAACTTATTTCAGTCTTTGGGGTTTTTTTTAATCTGGAAATTTGTCAAAATCGACCCATTCCCATGAGCAATTTTGACAAATCGGCATTTTTTCTTGGAAAAAACTTTGTGTTGTAAAATTCCCAACCAGCTCTAGTCAAGGCACATCAGCAGCATGCAGTGAGCCTAATAGGTACTGCATATTGCAGTGACTCCCACTGGCTTCAATAGATTTTGGATCAAGCCCTGATTATCTTCCACCAAGCCTATGGGGTTGTCTTTTCCACCTTTCACACCTTAGCTTTCGGCTCAGTACCACTGCTTCTCTTGTTTGGGTCCTTTGTTTACCACACAAGAGCATATTAGTTCAAAGCCATTTCTATCAGACTCAAGAACCCAGAAGCAACAGTGTCAACAACATGGCAGCAATAAAAAGCTCAAAAGGGGTAGAGTTGATGGGTGTCACTCCCTGAAAGCTCTTTGTCAGCATCCATCTTAGGCCACAGACCTACAGAGGGCTCTGCTTTGTCATAATGGCTGAATAGGATTCTCCAGCTAAATCAAAGAAGGAACAAAAGCCCGTGTGTTGACATTGGAAATCTTATCACAATCTTTTGCAGCAGGAAATGTCACACAACTTTTGGCAACTTACAAGCTGGCCATTGTGTCATTTGGAGAATATGTGAATAATCATTGTTTTGCAGCAGAGGCTCTCAAACTGGAGGGCGTCCCCCTGTGGGGGGCCACAGAATGTATTCTGGGTGCGTGAGAGACGTTTTATGGGGGAAATAACTTACTGCACACATATTACCTACAGCAATGAATAACTAGCAATGAATAACTTCACACAACGCACAGTCAATCTGTGGAACTCCTTGCCAGAGGATGTTGTGAAGGTCAAGACTATAACAGGATTCAAAAAAGAACTAGATAAGTTCACAGAGGATAGGTCCATCAATGGCTATTAGCCAGGATGGGCAGGGTTGGTGTCCCTAGCCTCTGTTTGCCAGAAGCTGGGAATGAGTGACAGGGAATGGATCAGTTGATGATGACCTGTTCATCCCCTCTGGGGCACCTGGCATTGGCCACTGTCAGAAGACAGGATTCTGGGATAGACGGACTTTTGGTCTGACCCAGTCTGGCTGTTCTTATGTTCTTATCTTCTTAGCAAAGCTGATTCCTCCAGACATATCAGGTCCTCAGATGGCGCTGTGTGTTTGACTCTCGATGGAGCTGTGCATTTTGATGGATTTCTGTTAAGCTTGCAAAGCATTATACAAATCCATTTGCTACGATGCAGTGTGCACATTTAATTGTAAGCATCGACCACAATTGTAGCTTTGCGTTTGCGCTTATTACAGTGGATTGTTGGTCTGTTTGAATCAATGCCTTGCTGATTTAATATTTACTGAAAGTTTGTGTGCGTGTGTTTTTATCAGTATAGGTACTTGGGTGGCAGGAGGGGGCACGTAAACTACTACAGACACAGAGAAGGGGGGCACGATCAAACAACCACTGGTTTAGAGGCGTTTGTTAGCGGTATGTGCAATGGTCACATCAAAACCTGATGATCAGGTTCATTTGGCTTCGGGTTTGCTTTGAACCAAAGGTTCCATAAACCCTATTTAATGAGCATGGGAGAGATGGAAAGGCAGCCCACAGAGTTGGGATCCAGATTCTCCCCAAGTTCAAGGGATGTTGGGGAGGGCATACCTGCAGAAACAAGCTCCAGTTTCAAGCAAACTTGATTCCAGTGTAGAATAAAATGGGGGGGATTTGTGGTTTAGTGTCAAAATTGTGCAATGTGAGTGGGTTTCCTCAAGATTTATATGTAAGTCTAGGTGAAGTTTTGTTGTTTTGACTGAATGTTGCCTTCATTTTTTGTATTCCGTTACTCCCGAGGGCATTCTGCGCCCCAAAATTAAAAATACTGCAAATTTTCTTTGTGAAATAAATGTGGAGACTCCAGCATGGCATTGGGGAGCACAGGCCACTGGCTGCACAGAGGTGGGAGATCACTGTGCAGCTGCCCCCTACCCGCCACTCTCGGGACATGGACTTAGCGGTGAGGCTGTACCCAACCCTGACACAGCGCAAGGGTGCTCAGAAACACCCCAGGGCCCTGCCTCTCCATACCAGGTGCACCAGGTGTGGGCAGGCAGGCTCATCAATGCAGGATCCAAGTGTGAAGGGGCTTAGTGTGGGGGGATCCAGGTGTGGGTTGAGAGGGCTCTGTGTGGGGCAATCTGGATGTGGGCAGCTCACTGGGGGATCTGGGTGCGGGGAGATCTGGATGCAAATGGGACTTGTTGGGAGGTTCTGGGTGCAATGGGACTCTGCGGGGGGGGCGGGGTACCGGTGAAGGTGGTTGGGGCTCAGCAGGGGGGTCTGGGGTGGGGATCGGGGTATGGGTGGCTTGTTGGGGTGGTCCAGGTGCAGGTTTCCTTGTGCCTTCCCTTTGCTTCCCCGTCAGAAAGTCATTTTTCTGTGGGGAAACAAAGAAATCTGTGGAGGACATAAATTCGGTGCATGTGCAGTGGCACAGAATTCCCGCAGGAGTAATTCCGTCAACTCAGAGCAAGTGAGAGTGTGCAGTGCTATGGACCAAAGCCAATGGAAATGTCTGTCTGAATCCAAAAGAAAAAGCACCAAGTTATTGGCTCGATAATGTTTACACGGACAGCAGGGAAGGATAATTCTTTCCACTGCAAGAATTCCAGGTGAAATTCTATGGCCTGGGTTATGCAGAAGGTCAGAGTAGGTGACAATGGAGCTCCCTTCTAGCTTTAAATATTTTCAAGTTTCAAGCTGCTCTGCAAATGTGGTGAACCCATCTTTTTTCTTTTCTTTTTGTGGTTGGCCAAAACCGTTTACCCTGGAGAGGAAAATCATTTGCTAAATTGACATTTACAAAAACAGAATTACAGCTCTTCCACTGCCCCTTCACCTTTTTTGAGGAGGAACCAGACATCAAGTTAATTAACTTCACTTTGTCATCAGCACCTTCAGTGCAACTCTACCCTTTAAAATGGGCTGGAGGATCACAGGGATGATGGATCAGGAGAGACCCCCAAAGAGATCTCTTGAGATAGATGAATGAAACAAGGAAGGTTTACAGGCATATCTGCAGAGTCAGGATGGTAAATTCGCTGGGTTAAGTGTAATTCAGTTGAATCCTACCTGGACAGTGCAAATCAAAAGTTAATTACTGGGAGGGTTTTACTTGTATTTTTATTACTGTATTTACATTTTATGGAACCATTTGGGCCCATTAAAGTTTTGAAAGTCAGCTTAGTTTATGTAGAGGTTCCCAGAACCTGGGAAGGAAGAGGGCTTCATTGCAAGGGAGGTGATGTGAGCTAGGGGAGAAAAGCATGTTTGGTTGGAAACAGAACTTCGGCGGGTCTCTGACATGGATATGCAAAGTAATAATGGAAAAATTGAGCAAACCTCTTTTCATCTTGCAGACTAGTGGTAACTGGGCTCAGCATGTTATGTCCCCTAGAGATGGACCATTTGTATCTGTAATGCTCATGTCCAGCGAATCACCTTCACCTCTGGGATTATCCAGAGAAAAAGGGACTTGGCTAATTTGTTATGGAATCAGTGGTGACAGCTTGAAAAATGGATAACCAAGAGCAAAGAAGCCCTTTCCGGGGAGCTGGTGTAATGAGTCACTCCAGGACATCATTGTCTCCAGCCAATCCTGTCCACA
This sequence comes from Eretmochelys imbricata, assembly GCF_965152235.1. Classification (NCBI taxonomy): domain Eukaryota; kingdom Metazoa; phylum Chordata; order Testudines; family Cheloniidae; genus Eretmochelys; species Eretmochelys imbricata. Next base: position 10,224,722 of record NC_135593.1, on the reverse strand, counting down.
GTGACCTCTCAGCGGGGTGCACACATTGCATGGTGCCTGCAAACTACCTAATGTTTCCCCCCTGCTCCTGCTGCTATTCAGCTTCTGTGGAGCCCAACTAAATTGCCTCCATGACAGACAGAGCCGAGGGAGTCAAGACCCGGGAACTGGGCAACCTTGTCGCTTGGACTGATGTCCCCATGATACCTCTCACTTATCGAAGTTGCTGGCTCCAGCCCAGATCAGGCAGCAGCTGCAAAGTTATCAAAAATTGAACCTTACACGCCCCATTTCAGTGTTCTTTTGTTTGGGCAGAGATCTCACAAACTGATTACCCCTGTCTCCTTCCCACTTGCTCCCGTTCCAAAGCTACTGGCCTGGAAAACTAGAGCTGGGTACTGTAGATTGACTAAATTGTCTCCAGCTTGATAATGTTGGTGGCTTTCCCAGACGAAGCTGGCCTGGCTTTCCACTCAGACTTTAATAGCCGTCTCAGTGCTGTTTGGCTATATGACAGCCCCATCAATCTGAATGACCAGGCATGACAAAGGTTACCGTGCTACTATTCTGCTTTTATGTGAGTTCCTTGGTGCTGTGGGGATGAGAGCGAGAGTGAGTGTGTGTGGGGGAGTTGTTATTTTAGTGAGAGCCTCAGGTGCCTTAATAAGCTGACAATAGAAACATCATTTTTTTCTTCAGCAAACAAAACTTGCTCTTCATAACTGGATCCAATGGTCCCCTGTGGGTTTGAAAGACACAAAACAAAACTTATATTGATTCTGCCAGAGAATTGCAGTTATGTTTCCTCTGTAAACGTTCCCACAGCAGCACATACACCTGCAATCCCCATACTCCTCTCACTCCCCCCCGCCCCGCGCTAATGAGACAATGCCCCTTCCATGCAGCAGGACTGCGAGGAGGAATTAAAGCCTGCCCAGCACTTTGTGAAGCAAAGAGGGAAGCTGCTGCAGAGCTGCCAAGTGTTACCCTAGTTATTTAAGGGCGGAGGTTTGGAATCCAGGAGCACAGAGACGGTCTTCCTTGGAGGATGTCACTTTGCCACAGAGTGGGAAGGAGGATGAGCAAACGCTCACGTTTCACAGACCTGACGGCTGCGTGCAAGGAGATTCGGGCACGCAAGGGATGTTGTGCCTTCTCTTCGAGCTGGGCAGTAATGCCATCGCCTTGTGTCAAGGTTCCTCCCCCACTCTGAACTCTAGGGTACAGATGTGGGGACCTGCATGAAAAACCTCCTAAGCTTATCTTTACCAGCTTAGGTCAAAACTTCCCCAAGGTACAAAGTATTCCACCCGTGGTCCTTGGAATGGCCGCTACCACCACCAAACTAATACTGGTTACTGGGGAAGAGCTGTTTGGACGCGTCTTTCCCCCCAAAATACTTCCCAAAACCCTGCACCCCACTTCCTGGACAAGGTTTGGTAAAAAGCCTCACCAATTTGCCTAGGTGACTACAGACCCAGACCCTTGGATCTTAAGAACAATGAACAATCCTCCCAACACTTGCACCCCCCCCTTTCCTGGGAAATGTTGGATAAAAAGCCTCACCAATTTGCATAGGTGACCACAGACCCAAACCCTTGGATCTGAGAACAATGAAAAAACATTCAGTTTTTTACAAGAAGACTTTTAATAGAAAATAGAAGTAAATAGAAATGAAGAAATCCCCCCTGTAAAATCAGGATGGTAGATATCTTACAGGGTAATTAGATTCAAAAACATAGAGAACCCCTCTAGGCAAAACCTTAAGTTACAAAAAGATACACAGACAGAAATAGTTATTCTATTCAGCACAATTCTTTTCTCAGCCATTTAAAGAAATCATAATCTAACACATACCTAGCTAGATTACTTACTAAAAGTTCTAAGACTCCATTCCTGTTCTGTCCCTGGCAAAAGCAGCATACAGACAGACACAGACCCTTTGTTTCTCTCCCTCCTCCCAGCTTTTGAAAGTATCTTGTCTCCTCATTGGTCATTTTGGTCAGGTGCCAGCGAGGTTACCTTTAGCTTCTTAACCCTTTACAGGTGAGAGGAGCTTTCCCCTGGCCAGGAGGAATTTCAAAGGTGTTTACCCTTCCCCTTATATTTATGACACCTTGTTTGTGCCATTGTCGCTTCCGGGTGCGGGGGATGGCATTGTACCCTGGGTAGATACCCAGGGGGAATGGAGGCCTGTTTGTACTGCTCACGAGACGCTGCACTGGGTAGTGTCTGTGCGAAAAGGGGGAGCCCTCCTGGGTTTAGAACGCAGGTCCCATTTCCGGTCATTCCACCCCTCAGCCTGCCCCCCAGCTCCATTGCCTCTTCCCGCAGCGACAGACCGTCGCATCTGCTGCCTGATGGGCAGGCGCTAGCATGGGTCCTATGAGCGTGGGGTTGACCAATGTCAATCAGTGCAGGGGACAAACGTCTGGCTTGCACTAATGTCAGGGAGGCCAAAACCCAAGCATAAAGGGGGATTTGCTAGCTAGGACTCTACATTGGGAATGTATCGCAGTGTCGGGCATGCTGGATGGTTCGGGAAGCTGGGCATAAGGTCAGGGTGCTTATCATTATGTGCGTGTGTATTGTAGGCCCATGACCTTCCAGCAACTCCCTCCTCCTCTGAGAGCCTCTGTCCCCCGTCCGCCACCTCCTCCTCCAGCCTTTGGGATCTGCATCGGCAGCTTCCTCCTCCTTAGCATGGTTTTGTTGAGTGTCCCAGTGCACAGAGCTGCATGCAACTAGGAACCAAACCTGTGCCTCTGTCCAGGTCTCTAGGCAGGGAGGGAAGCAAGCTTCTCCAGGCCAAACTGGCAGGAGCCCCGCTGAGCTTGTCTCATTTCAAAGCTGCTCTCAGTACATCTCCCACACGCTGAGTTGGGGGCTTAGTAGTTACAGACTGAAATCCTATCAGAGCTGGCTTACTCCTTTACCCTTTCCGAGGTGGATAATTGAGTGCTGTGGGGTGAGTCTTTCAGACGAGACCTTGCAAAGCAAGGGCATGTCTACCCTGCGTTAGACAGACTCTGTGACATTTTTCATAATGGTAAATTTGCCCTGTTCTTCTTGGACAACATTTTCTCCCCTTCATCCTTTCGCTCTCGTGCGGCTCTCTGTGGGCTGGTGGGTTGCCTCTAACACCGTGGCTGATTCTGCATGACTCTGTGTATTAGAATTGAGCAAATAATTCATGCTGAGCAATTTATTCATTGAATTCATCATGTTTCAGGTTGGGGAAAGTCCATAGCCTGGGTTGCTGTTTCCTTAAAATTATTCCTTATTGGAAATGACTCGAGGAAGATATATGCATATTGCAAACTTTTTAACTATCAGGGTTAAGTGCAAACCATTCTTAATTCACTTTGCAAGCTGTATTGGCTAATTTGGATTGGCAGTACAAGTCACATGGCATTATTTCTGTTCCCCTGACTGGACAAGTGTGCAAGCTTTCCCAGTGCAAAATGCTACACTGCCAGTTTAAAATGTGGTATTCCCAAGCACTCCCACCCATGGCTCTGAAATGGGCTTCCCGAGCACAAGCAGGGATTGTTCCTACCATTGTAGACTCTTAGCCCAGAAGGGAGCATGAATGGGAGGGTAGCAAATTCATTTAAAATCTCAACCCAAGGGGCTGTTGGCTCATCTCGAGCATCTGAAGTGCTTTAGGATCTGTGGGTGAGAGGAACTAAATCCATATCTAAGTGCTGAGACACTCTGCGTGGACGTAGATTCCTTTATCTGATCCCCCCCCCCAAACTCCCCTCCATAAGGAATGCAGGGAAATTGGAGCTCTTATTATTCTTTGAAGTGGCTTCCCAGCTGCTCCTTTTCTTCCTGTCATCTCACAGCCCATATTTGATTAATGACTGACTGTCCATTCCCCCTCTCTTCTGCCTTCCTTGCTTGCTTGTAGGTTTTCAGATTTAAAAAAAAAAATTTACACCCACAAATTGCTGATCTAAATGTTCAAAAATAAATTATGTTGAATAATGGATGAAGACAGCTGCATAATTTATGATGCCACAGGCCGAGTCAAAACCATGTGTGCGCTTCCTCCAGCCTTGACCCTGCCCCCTTGCCGTGACATGGCCTTTCTTCAGACAGAGCCACGGCATTGGTACCATGCAGGTTTCATGGACCTTGACTTTCAGGAAGGAGGGTTGCTCAGTTCCCTGATACCATTTGAATCTCGTAGAGACTGAAAACAGCTGCTTAATGTTACCAAGTTGTACATATTTCACTAGGAGGGTGGTGAAGCACTGGAATGCTTTACCTAGGGAGGTGGTGGAATCTTCATCCTTAGAGGGTTTTAAGGCCCGGCTTGACAAAGCCCTGGCTGGGATGATTTAGTTGGTGTTGGTCCTGCATTGAGCAGGGGGTTGGACTAGATGACCTCCTGAGGTCCCTTCCAATCCTAATCTTCTATGATTTTATGTAGGGTATTTTGGATATTCTAGGTCCTTGCACTTAACCACCAGGCCCTACACTCCTTCCTGGGAGCCCAGGGGTCCTGTTTCTCCAAGGGTTCTGCTAGCTGCCGTGTAATTCCCCTCCCAGCACCAAACATAGAATCTACGTTTCCTTTTTCTAGATCTAGATGGGAATGGCCTGTTCCTGCTGCTGCTACGTGTAGGGCTTCCATAGCTTGGGCCTGTAGGTGGCGGGGGGATAGGCCTGTGACCCTACTCACTGTTTCTCACCATCTCATTCTGATTGTATTTTATTGAACGCCCTGTTTCAGCTCGTGCTCTCTGGCCCTACCGATTCACCCTCCCTCCTTCATTTAATATGTAAAACCCTCCCTAAGATCCTTTAAGAAGCACGTCGGCTTCTTCAGTCTCTGCTCGGAGACGCCCTTTCGTGCTGGTGTGTTTCCTGCCCAGCTGGGGAACATCACTGCAGGGAGACAATTCAAGAGCACAAACTGCCATCTGGTAAGTCCTGGCTGACGTACAACCGAAGAGGCAAGTGGCTTGTGCTCAACTCAGAAAAGCCGGTCCCGGCCTGCCAGGTCAGAGATAATGAGGTTTAATTGGCCAACCTGTGACATTCGCCTCTCTCTGCTGGAGGCGGGTGGACAGTCTGGTGGGGGATTGAGGCTTTTCGTCCTCTAATAATAATCTGTTGGAGTTCTGGAGCACCACTAGAACACGCTGTCTCCCAGAAATGGGACCAGAACCTGTAGTCCTGACTTCAGTTCCTTTTCTAACCACTAAATTCACCTTCAGCTCTTTCTCCTCCTCTCAGCTACAGCTCCCCCTTCTCCCTTTCCCTGATAAAATAGGGGCCTCTCTATTTTCCGTCACCCATTCCCTGTCTGAAGCACCACCACACCAACCCCAGCCATTGGTTTACAGAGGTGTCTAGGGTGAAGTCCTTTGTAGCTCCCCACCCCACTCCCTGTGTATTGTTTATGTATAAGCAGACACACATCCACCCTTCTAGCACAGTGGGGTCCTGCTTTATGACCAGACCCTCTTCTCACTACCACAGTACAAATAATTATTAACAGCAAGGCTAGGTTCAGATGTGGCTTTTGAAAATAGAGCACATGCTGTGTTCACACTTGCTCTGTATGCCCAGCACAAGGTCCTAGTGGGATCCAATTAGGTCTGGGAAGAGACTCTGCTGAGATGGTGCTGAAACTGGAATCAGTCAGGGAGCCCAGCTTCATTGGCTGGCTTTGCAGAGTCCTGTAAGGCGAATGTTACGAATTATACCTAATTGGTCACGCACACAAACTGCTGCGAATTATACCTCACAGGTCACGCACACAAACTGCTGCGAATTATACCTGCTAGGTCATGCACAAGAACTGCTGCGAATTATACCTGATAGGTCACGCACAGTTCAAGTCTAGGCTGAGGCACACGAACAAAGTCCGCAATTGCAGAGTTCCCAAAGATACTAAGTTTATTACGCTCGAGCGTGGTGCCCCCCTGCTAATCAGGAGGGGACCCCGAATGCAGGTTATACAGAGATTATATACCTTTTAGCAAAGCATGTTGCCCTCGTGCATCAAAAACCTTAGCCAATAGACAAACCCTTCCCTTATCTACCACCTATCCCTGCTAAGTGCATCCCCGTGCTAAACCATTACTTCAACTACACAACATGATCCTAAAGCAATGCACAAGTAGCCTTTCTTATCAGGATGGGAGGCTCGCATCAAGGCCAGGAGGCAGGGAGTTAGGAACAGACAAAGAACAGAAACCGGGAGTCAAGACAGGCTGGAAACAAGGGGGGGGTTTTCACAGGAATGCAGTATCTAAGGAACACTCCTCCTGGTGCATGATGTGTTTGCTTTTAGACAATGGTGGGCCCCAAACCAAAATGAAGTCACATATGCACATATGCTAACTTTTCCTTAACAAGAACACAGTGATCCAGGAGGCTGGTGATTCTACCTTAGCACATCTGGTAGGTGCCTGCATTTATTTGGACTAGGAGACTCTGACATCTATCCTAGCTGTTGCCATGAATTTCCGAGCAGCTGTCGTGCTTAGCACAATGACAACAAGCAGCCCCTGGATATATCTCAATATTTAACCACTGGAAGGCGCTTGAGCAGTGCAAAGTATTATTAGAATCATGACCCCCTCCTTTTAGTATTTAATATCATGCAAAAAGTAGGACTGGAGGGTCACAAGCACATACTCTGTTTCTCTGTCTTTTCCCTGCTGCTCTGGGGTCATGCTTCACCACCAAGCATCATGTAGCATGCATGGCATAGTGCATTCATTGGAAGGGGATCTAGAGGGAGGGTTTAACCAGCAATAATCACATACAGACCAAATCCAGTACCCAGAAAGTCCAGAGCTTTCTCTTTTGTTCAGTCTCCTATCTCTCTCTCTCTCTCTCTCTCTCTCTCTACCCATCCACCCTCTCTTCTTCTTGAAGTATTCTCTTTCTTTATCTTTGTCTCTATTGATCTAACTTGTCTCTGTTCATTGATACAACCTGTCTGATGTCTTAGGCTTTTTTCCAGTGCCTATTACCGTCCTATCTAAGTGCAGAATTTTGACTCTTTTCATATTGGGATGCAACCTGGATAACAATGTTACTTCTCATGAAACCCGCCAAGTCATGTTATAAACCAGGTACTTGTACACAGGGATCCTTCTTCATATCAAAGATCTGGTTGACTCTGCAATGAAAGAGGGGAGAGGGAGGAAGAAGGAAATGAGAGAGAGAGAAGGAAAGAAAAGAGGATGGATATACAGAGAGAGTGAGAGAGAGCATTTTTCTCCATCCCAGTTTATTAGCCTATCCATTTGCCTTCATTTTTTTCCTGATGTCCTGTCCATCAGCCGCTAAAACCTAATTCTGTAAGAAATAAATAGAACTTGAGTAAATTAAGTGAAAAGGCTTCAGAGAACCCAATTACTCTCTGTCCCCTGGATGCTTGGGAATGGAGTTCATTTCCTGATAATGAACAAAACGGTGAGTGACAGCTTGGCAAAATGAGCCGTGTCTCGGCACCGGCTTCATCTACCAGACAAATACAGGAACTGGTAGTATTTATGAATAGATATGTATGTATGTACGCATGTGTGTATATATAGAAGCTTTCCCTTGGGAGATCCACACTTTTTCCAATTCATCTTGGCACATGCTAAGCTCTGGTAAGGTCCCTGAGAGAAATCATGTTTATTATGAAAGCCATTTGTTGCTAAAAATTGGAGCAGCAGCTCATTTAAACGTGGCAACAATCACAGAGCATAAAGTTGCCCGAGAAACTCCCCTGGTTTCATTTGCTCAGAGCAATTCCAGGTAGCAGTTTTCCAGGCGTGATCTGGGTGTAGGATTTTGGAAAATGTTGAGCAAAAATGGTTGAACCTGCGGGGTTTGCGGGCCCCACAAGAATGACTAAAGGGAGACAGGGAAAGGAATGTAAAAGACTGAGTGGCTGGAGAAAATCTGGTGCTTAAGAGCTTGGAATTCAGGAGATCTAGGTTCAGTCCTTGCTCCTGTCCCGGGCTCTTTGTGTGAGGATGGGCAAATTTCATTCCCATTCTGTTCCCCATCGGTAAAAATGGATAATAGTTAATTTCTCCTATTCTTTGTATCCAGTTTGGGGCAGGGACTATCTGTTACTCTGTGCGTGCACGGGACCTCACACAGTGGGGCCCTGATTTCAGGTGCTCGTGTCATACAATGAATGCTAATAAGCATAGGGGAGGAAAGTTCACCCCCTGTCATGATACAAGTGGAGAACCCAGTGGTACTAAAAGAGCCATTGCATTTCAAACGGCATGCATCCGATGAAGCGGGCTGTAGCTCACGAAAGCTTATGCTCAAATAAATTTGTTAGTTTCTATGGTGCCAAAAGTACTCCTTTTCTTATTGCATTCCAAACTAATTCAAGGTTATTCTCCCCTGCTCCCTCCCCCACATAATTACCCCGTGGAACTCATTTCCCTCAGCAAGTTTGCAGATGACACTAATCTGGGAGGAGTGGTAGATACGCTGGAGGGTAGGGATAGGATACAGAGGGACCTAGACCTGGAGGATTGGGCCAAAAGAAATCTGATGAGGTTCAACAAGGACAAGTGCAGAATCCTGCACTTAGGACAGAAGAATCCCATGCACCGCTACAGACTAGGGACCGAATGGCTAGGCAGCAGTTCTGCAGACAAGAACCTAGGGGTTACAGTGGACGAGAAGCTGGATACGAGTCAACAGTGTGCCCTTGTAGCCAAGAAGGCCAATGGCATTTTGGGATGTATAAGTAGGGGCATTGCCAGCAGATCGAGGGACGTGATCGTTCCCCTCTATTCGGCATTGGTGAGGCCTCATCTGGAGTACTGTGTCCAGTTTTGGTCCCCACACTACAAGAAGGATGTGGAAAAATTGGAAACAGTCCAGCGGAGGGCAACAAAAATGATTAGGGGTCTGGAACACATGACTTATGAGGAGAGGCTGAGGGAACTGGGATTGTTTAGTCGACAGAAGAGAAGAATGAGGGGAGATTTGATAGCTGCTTTCAGCTACTTGAAAGGTGGTTCCAAAGAGGATGGCTCTAGACTATTCTCAGTGGTAGCGGATGACAGAACAAGGAGTAATGGTCTCAAGTTGCAGTGGGGGAGATTTAGGTTGGATATTAGGAAAAACTTTTTCACTAGGAGGGTGGTGAAACACTGGAATGTGTTACCTAGGGAGGTGGTGGAATCTCCTTCCTTAGAAGTTTTTAAGGTCAGGCTTGACAAAGCCCTGGCTGGGATGATTTAATTGGGAATCGGTCCTGCTTTGATCAGGGGGTTGGACTAGATGACCTCCTGAGGTCCCTTCCAACGCTGATATTCTATGATTCCACTAGATATTACTGAAGCAACAAGTTTTAATGGAGTTGAAATAAAACATTAGGTCTGTGTATATCTAGATTAATAGGTTCTGAGGCAAGAAGAAACTATTAGTTCATTTACTCTGTTATCCCCAGTACAACACAGACCATAGAATTGCACCCAGTTACTCCTGTATGGGGCTTGTTGAGAATACTGTGGATATCAGCTATGTTTACACTAGCTAACATAAATATGCATAAGCTTACCACGTGGGTATATTATTAAGAAATGTTCTAATACGGGCTCTCTTGAACCTTCCTCTGGAGTATCAGGTACCAGCCACGGTCAGAGACAGGATACTGAGTTAGATGGACCAGTGGTTTGAGAAGTTCCTAGAGTATGCTCCTATTCCCTTGTGCATGTCCATTTGAAATAGGAATGGAAATCCATGCGTGTGGAAGGTCTTGGCCAACTGAGTTTGTTTGCAGACGTCCTCATGGTGTGTAGCATAATAACCACAAGAGAGAAGGAACCTGCAAATCTTGGTTATATATGATATCCAGCCAGTGAAAGGCAGCTGCTGCCATACAGTGTGTTACTTCCCGATAATCAATAACAGGAAGGAGGAAGTGTTGGGCAACCTGTTTCTTATTACGGGCACTTAGCCCTCAGAATGACAAAGAGCATCAAGTTTTGTACCAACTGCAGACAGCACATGTTCAACATGACCCTCGGATGTCAGAAAGGGATCCTGCCAAATTCCCAGATGGTCCTCACAGTTAACCTCGCTCTGAAGCCACGGGACTGTGGGAAGCAAAACGGGCAATCTTATCAGCAAGGATGAGGATCCAAACACAGACATGTGGCTTGGGTACAGAATGAATTACCTGTTTTTAACCCTTTCCCCACCCTCCAAGAGCCACTGAGGCTGGATGAATCTTTCAGTCAAGGGCAGGGAGAGGCCAGTAGACATATGCAATAAAGTGGATAAATATCACCCAGAGAGGAGAGAAGCTGTGTGCTCTCAGTGCAAAGCCCTGGGAGTCAGGACACCTGGGGTTCTACTCCTGGCTCTGCCACTGATTCACTTGTTCGGTGCTTAATTTTATTCATAAGGTTAACCCTTGAACAGACCTGTGATCATGCTGTCACTCTGTCATTCTCTTTGGCCATTCAGAACTTCACAGCAACAACAAGGATAGAATTCAGATGCATTTCCTCCAGAAGTACAGCTTCCTGCCACCTGAGCGAAAGGGAATCATTTTTACCCAGTAGCTGTATAGGGCCTTTGACACATATGTCAGCAGTTCTCATTCCATTCAGTAGAGGGCAGTGGTGCATACTAGACAGTTCCATGAAATAGTTATCCTGCCTCCTGGGGTGTCTGTTATGAATGTTAATGAAGATCTTTGCGAGGCTTGGCTGGGCAGTGGTATAGAAGCCAAAGAATTAATATTATTTTATAATTCATCTTCCCTGGGCCCTTTGGATTGAACCTGACATTAACACCCAGTGGGCCAGTTGCGGTAGCAATAAGGAGGGAGACTGTAGTGTCACATCCTGCAGGTATTGCCCATACCAAGCGGTCCTGGCACCATCCACGGAAGTCAATCAGCTAAAAGTGTTCAGAAGCAGAGCTCATGCCTCACGGTTCTGCAAGCTTTCATTAGCTCAATACAAACCGCAGCAGTGTATTTATTGATCCCATTGATCCATTCCCATAAGTAACATCGTTTGTAAACTTTTACGAGGGCAGAAATGGTAGCAAACCTAGCTATACAATCTGATCTACTAGGGCATGAAAAATATCCTTATTGATAAGGTCTATATCTACAATAGGAGTGCTTTGCTGGTTGAGTTACTGTACCAACAAAGTGCTCGAGTGGGGATGAAGCATATATAAATAGATATGTCTCCTGTCTATGGGCCATGGAGTAGAGGGCAACAGTCATACAAAGTCAGTACAATACAGCACCTAGCTGGATTTTTTCAAAGCTGCCTGGGAGATTTGGATGCACTTTTAATTTTAATGGGAATTGGGTGCCCAGATTCCCTACGTGGCTTTGAAAACCCCGTCCTGTCGGGCTGTGTTGTGCCTAAGACTCAACAAAGAGGAGCACGTTGACACAACAGATGCTCAAGTACACTCGAGGAGAGGTAGGCAGAGTCAGGCATAAGAATTGAAAAAGCAAGATGGCAACAGCAGTTACCTTTGTGAATTAGCTTTACCGGAGAATGCAACCTAACACTAGTGACTGCTTGCTTCCTACGTAAACGCCGGACAGGCACCCGAGTCACAAGTCCAAGGGCGTTCCCATAGTCCTTTTTAAAAACCTTCTTACCCCTGTCCCTTTGTTCAGTCTCCATGCTTCCTTCTTCCCCCTTTCCCTTTCTTTCCCTCGATCAAAGGCGGCACTGTCTGGTGGAATAATTGCGCTGGGGATAATGCTGATGGAACAAGAGCCATCTGATGCTTTCTCTCATCTAGCACTCCCCTCCGTGGGGAAATTTTAGGTATGTTGGAGTGATGGCTTTGCATGAATCCCCAGCTGATGGGCTGTGTGTTGGGGCTGACTGTCTGGCCTGAAATTCATTAGGAACTTTTGTGTTTGCAGCTGTCTTTCGGATTATATCTCTATTGATCCTGCCTGCCCATGACCAATGGGAAATATGTGGAAATGATGAAGCTCTTCCGAAAGGGAGTTCATAATCTTGCTCAAACAAAGCCAGACCCCCAGAGGGGAGGATGAATAGCTTGCATGTAGCCTATTTGGAGATGATATGGCTATCACATCTTGTTCCCCTTGTTTTACTGGGATAACATTCGGTTGCCCCTGCCAGCCACGGCTTCCCTTAAGGGCTACTGAGACAGCTAATCACTGTCTTGCCCCAGTTACTCAGAGGATAAAATGCAGCTTACCTAGGACCCTGAGCAGAGGGGACTATGCTTTATCATCGGGAAATGGGAGCCCATCTGCAGCACTGTCGGTGCTGGGCAGCCTGTCTGTGAAATGGGATCATGTGGGCATAGAAAACTTGGAAAATACAGACTCTAGGGCTGCAATGGAAAAACAGATAAGAGAGCCCTGTGCAAATCAGTTCTTGCTTATGTCTCAGCTCCCACGTCTCTTCTCCTCTTTCCCCTGCTCTTGTCTTTCTTCCATGCCATCCTTTGTGCCACCCACCTTCTCTACCACTGCCTCCTCTCATGCATCAGACAACATCCCGCCTGCCCCTTCAAACCCTTCCTCACAACATACTTCTCCAAGTGGGCTTTAAAAACCCACCTCTGCAAGATGCCTGCATCAACCTTCGCTTAACCCCCTGAGCAGGGCAGTAGGTGTCAAAAGGGTTTGGTCTGTGTTTAAATTTAGGAATATTCGTGTTATACTAGGTACTTGCAAAGCACTGAGCACACTGATGGTGTTAATAAATATGACTGCAGTATTGTCACAGTTAATACGTATTAGAAGGAACATAGCATTAGCGAGAGTTGAACCTAAACATGCCCATAGCTGGAATTCACGATGTATTAAGAGTACGTTTATAAAGGGTTAATAAATGCCTTTTTGTATTTATGATTAACAGGTATGATAAACACGTTACAAGCATGAGTTTTATATGTTATTGATATCAGGCACCGATGCCTTGTTACGGTCTATAAATATCCACAACAATAGACTCACCATTTATTGCCTAGTGCAGGGGTAGGCAACCTATGGCTCGCTGATTTTCAGTGGCACTCACGCTGCCCGGGTCCTGGCCACCGGTGTGGGGGGGCTCTGCATTTTCATTTAATTTTAAAAGAAGCTTCTTAAACATTTTAAAAACCTTATTTACTTTACATACAACAATAGTTTAGTTATATATTATAGGCTTATAGAAAGAGAGCTTCTAAAACCGTTAAAATGTATTCCTAGCACGCGAAACCTTAAATTAGAGTGAACAAATGAAGACTTGGCATACCACTTCTGAAAGGTTGCCGACCCCTGTGAGTCAAGCACTGGACTGGGGCTCAGGAGACCTGGAATCTATTCCCAGCTCTGCCACCGGCCTGCTGTGGGACCTTAGGCAAGTTATTTCATCTGTCTGTACCTCAGTTTCCCCATCTGTAAAATGGAAGTAATGGCACTGACCTCTTTTGTAAAGCATGGTGGATGAAGAGTTGCTACAGAAGTGCTAGGTATTATTATTAAAGCATCTGAAGTAATTTATTATACTTTTATAAACTATTCATAAAGGAACACTTAATAAAAAGTGCAACCAGATTATTTTAGGATAAAAACATGGCCCATGGAATGCAGGGTGGTTCAATGTCTAAGAAATGGGACCTGAACTTGGGAGAGCTGGATTCTGTTCCCAGTCCAGCCTCTGACTCTGTGTTACCTAGCACAAGTCAAATATCTGTCTGTGCCTCGGTTTCCCCATGTGCAATGGCAAAGATATGTTCAGTTTTGTAAAACACTTTGAAAATATAGTGTAAGTGCTAAGTATTATGAGAGATCATTTCTAACCTCTCTAGAAAATCTCATGGAATCAGGGTGTCTCAAGAGGTTTCCAGAACTTCTGATCTGGCCAAGCCTCTTGCATGGTATTATGGCCCTTCTACAGCCAATCGTGCCTGGAAACGAAAAAGTGCAGAAGCTACTTTGAAGATGGAAAACGATTCTTTAAAAAGCTGTTTAGTGGTCTTCAAACCTATTGGGGAAAAAATTGGGTTTGGGCTAAATATGTGGGTCTGTTCCTATTGCACTGAACTGTTCAATTACCTGATTTTAGGTGAGCTGGTTGGGAAATGTGATGTTTCTTCAACAAAGTTCAACAGAACAAGAATGTTCTTTGGGTTTTGGTCAAAACCCTGAAAATCCCCAAACCATTTTTTTCCCCCGTTTTGGCAACCAAAACCTGATGATGTTTCCGCTTTCAGCTGCAATTATTTTAGTTTATGGTTGCCAAAAGTTGATTTTGAAACACCCCTGCCCACACACAAACACACACATTTGTTTGAAAATGGACATTTTCCCATGCAAATTTATTTTGATGAAAATACATTTTTCATTGAATAAACATTTCCAAAGCAAAACGTCAACCTCGTCTACACTTTAGGGCTACTAAAAGGTACTGGATTGACAGCTCTGGAGAGGGAAGGCCTTTTTGTTTATCCCCAGCATGCAGGCTTCTCTATTACACTTTCTTGCAAATGGACCTCAGGGACTCACCTGTTAGGTATGAGAGAGGACTTTGTTGTCATAGTTACTGATTTTTATGTTACACTAGTGTCTTGGGACACCCCACCCCTCCGTCAAGTATGAGGATCCTGTTGTGCTAGGCACTGTACAAACAAATAACAAAAAGACACGCTCCCTGCTCCAGACAGCTCATAATCAGGGTTTATAGTGCCCTAGATTGTAAGGTCAGAAGGAACTGTTATGATCATCTAGTCTGATTTCTGACATAGTGCAGGCCAGAGATCCTCACCTATTGATTTCTGCATCAAGCCCATCACTTCTGTTTCAACTGTGACATGGCTTTTAGAAAGACAGCCAGTCCTGACTGAAGGCCAGCAAGTGAGAGAGAATCTGCCGTGTCCCTAAGACTTGGCAGGTGGGTGAAAGACAAATGGGGCAGGGGAAACGGGAGGCCAAGGAAAGTGTATTTTGCCTAGTAGGCAGCAGTTCCAGCTCACCACCTCCCTAGCCGTTATCAGCTGCCAGCTTTTTGTTGGTCTGGTGACAGAGGGAGGTGAAGGAGGGTAAGGTGGTGACTGTATGGAGGGCGATAGACACATTCAGCCTCTGTAACTTCTTCACTCCAAGGCCTTTCTGCTGAGATTGGCAAGAAGGGTGTTAGGTGGGACAGAGTCAGCCGTCCATTGGGAGCCATTCTGTGACACCCCATCTCCCTCACCAGTTCCATCTCATTTCACACAGGCCATCGGAGAGCCATCGGTGGATTACCACTTCCGCTTGCTATTAGCCTGGGTTGGCTTTGTGCAGGCGTCCTAGAGAGGGAAAGGGCCCGTAGCCCATTATCAATCCCCTGCAGTCCCTTCTTGTTGTAAACCTAAGCAAGGAGACAACCTGCCACATGGCTGGACTTAGCTTGCGCCAAAGCCAAGCACTGCAGAAGTCCCTGCTGCATCGAGAGAAACGGGATCTCTTGCCTTGTCTGCCTCGGAGAAACCTCACTAATCCTTCCCGAAAAGCCCAAAGGGGAACCCCAAGCAGTTTTTCATTAGCCAGACAAGTCCAGCAAGTTCCCCAGCAGAACATATGTGCTGATAGGGAAGCGGATTCCCACCTCTGCACAAAGGTGGAGCTAGCCAGGGATGTACGCAGAGGGAATGGGAAATGCTAAATCTATAACTCTCCGTTCCATTTGCTGGAGGCACCAAGGAACAGCCTTCAGGACGATGAGTGGGGTAGCACCATGAAGGTGGATGTGAGTACAAGGAGCTTCCCCGCAGCAGTGTAAGGGGTGGTGTGGAGAGATTATTTTGTTGGGTTCATTGTTGGCGCTGCACAATCTTTGATGAGAAGCAGAAGGAGCTGGAGGGAAAATATATATGTGTATACAATTTGGGCAGATTCCATTCTCCCTTTTTCCCTTCCAAGGCCTCTCTAGGTTTCCTTATTCCTTCATGTTACAGGCATAGTTCTTCTGCTATGTCTATCCTCTGGGTCCAATGGCCTGCTCTGATTAGATTCCATTTTCCTGGAACCCCCGCAAAAAACTTCATTTGGGGGCATGAAGCCAACTTGTCGCTGCAGGACAAAAGCAGGAGGGGGAACTGCCCAGTCCATTCATCAAAGGAGTGAGAACAAGGAAGTCTAGGGGACTTCCAGGCAAATGGAATCTAATCAGAGCCGGTAGTTGGATCCAGGGGATAGAAACAGCCAAAGGAACTATGCCTGTATCAAACATTAATAAGGAAACGTAGGCATACCCTTAGTCTAAAGCCTGGTCTACGCACAGATTTTGTACCAGTGCAACATATCAGGGCGGGTGACTTTTTACCAAAATAATAGCATGGATGCAGAATAAAGGCACTTTACACACCCATATAACTGCATCCACCCTTTGGGCTTGAATCACTTTATATCCACTTCAAACTGACACCGTTACGGCAGGACAGAAACTCTGCACCCACAGACAAGCCCGAAGTGAATTGAAGGGAATCTGTATAATTGGCACTAATTGAGACTCCCTGACAGATTAGCAAGTGGGTGTGAGTCTAGGTGACATAAGATACACATTGCCTCTGGATTAGGCTCACTGAGTGGAAGCTGGGTAATCCGTGCCCCCAGGATCGAGAAGAGAGGCATGGAACAGGAAAAGCCACCGAGGGGGGGCCACACTGAAGCAAACCACCCCCCTGTTCCTTGTTTTTCTCCTCTCCTCTGGCATACAGGCATGTGAGCTGCACCAGCTTGGACTTCAACAGACTCGGTGGACCAACCTCATAGGTGATGCTAAGGGGGGCTCTCATGCTCCCAGTTCCCCTTTATTTTGTCTGAGTTGCAGTAGCTGGGGGAGTAATTTGCAGGCAAGGCATGAAATCATTTTCAGTGGGGAAAAGTGCCTTTTCCATGGGAGTAAACCTTTGCGAAATTGCACAGGGATAGGAGCAATCGGTTTCATCCTTGCTTTCCCGGGAACCCAAAGTTAGGGGAAGTCCCAGCTTTAGCAGATCTGCTTTCAGTGCAATCCTTCAAGATACATTTGCATTTTTGCATGGGGTCCAGTTGTGACCTCTGGGACTAGAATTTCACCGAGACAGACAAGAGACTCTTAAACAGGTAGGTTTACCCCTATGGATGCCTGGCTGTGTGCAAAGTGTTAGGATCATATGGGAAAGGAAACCACACAATGCTAAAAAAGTTCCTGGGTGAAATCCTGGCCTTGTTGAAGTCCGTGACAAAACTCCCATTAACCTCAGTAGGGCCAGGATTTCCCCACGGTTTGGTGCATGGAAATGCATACGCAAACAGGACCTTAGGGCAGCACATGTGTGCATCAGGCCTACATATAGGCCCATTAAGGGTTTTGTTCTGTTGCAACCCATCAGCCTCTTATTATGCAGCCCACAGGTGGTGATCAAACAAGCAGAGGTCTTAAATATAACTCACTGCCTCCTGTCTCACTGGTGCGCTGGCTTCCAGAGAGAGCCTCTCTGACAGATTACAGAGAAAGCAAATGGAAACATACAGTCCTCGTTCCCCCTCCACCTCCCCCGAGTTTCCTTCTCCAGATTGTTCACCTCCCCCTCAACAGGCTCCTAATTTCTTTTATTTTCCTCCCGTCAGTAAGAGACCATTTTGGTTCTCCTATTGTGATTGCCATTACTGGGGGCTTTATTTCCCCGCCCGTCATTGGCTGAGCTCTGCAGGGACTCTCTAAGAGCCCCCGCTGACATGATGAAATAAAGTCAGAGAGCTGTATTAATTTAGATGGCTTTCCTTCCTGTTCTGGGGCTGTATTATGCCAGTGTTGGTTGGTAATAAAAGATATCTTAGGGCTGGGGAAAATCAAATAATCTTATACAAACACAAATGTGTCTGGATCATGATTATCCTAATGTAATTGGCAAATGAACTCTGATTAGGGGTGTCTGTTCTGGCCTTTTCTTAAGATGTTTTTATGCTAA
Source organism: Eretmochelys imbricata (assembly GCF_965152235.1). Taxonomy (NCBI): domain Eukaryota; kingdom Metazoa; phylum Chordata; order Testudines; family Cheloniidae; genus Eretmochelys; species Eretmochelys imbricata. The sequence goes on along the minus strand of NC_135593.1, from coordinate 10,206,809 downwards.
TCCATTGATTGATAGATTGACATATGAGTGCCTTTTTTGTTTATAGCTTATCATGAGTGTCTGTGAATTGCTTAGAATTTGGACAGCTTGTTCCGACCTGGCATTTTCTGATGTGAGCTGGTTTGGGAGATGCTTCTGAATTATAAAGGGTAACTCTGGATTCCACAAATTATCTATAATTAGGAGGCCCGGGATGACAATAAGAAATAGTTAGCTTGAAGAACAGGAGAATCTTAGGGATTGTCTACACAGTGACTTACTGCAGAGCAATCCAGATTGTGACTGCACATCACACCAGCTTGCCATGCGAGGACACGGCTACAGTGTGCTGAAAGTCCTGGAGTGCTGCTTAGCATCACTGTTGGTCCTCTGTAGCATTGAGTGACTTGCCACGCGGTAACTCACCATATAGACAAACCGTACATACTGAGACCTGTTAGTCACTAGAGGGAAGAGAAGGATGCCCATCCTTTAACAATGGAAAATACACTGGAGAACATACTATATGGACTGATCCTGTGCTGGCCAGGGACAAGATCTGGATGATGTGAAGTAATTAGGAACATAGGAATTACCATACTGGAGTGGACCAGTGGTCCTGTATCTGATGGCTGATGATACCAGATGCATCTGAGGATGGGACAAGGAACCCATCATAGAATCACCTGGCTACAGAAGAAGTTTTTTCCTCACCCCAGGCAATTAGTGATTGGCTTGTGCCCTGAAGCATGAGAGTTTACGTCCCATATACATTGTTATCCTCTTACATAATGGCAGATGTTCTTCTTATTTGGTCTTTTCCATCTTTAATTTCTATGGGTCTATATTTCCTTCTGCACATCCATCACAAAAATCAAATATGCACTCATCAGGCAGGTGGGACATAGCCACGAGCAAATCCGCCTCACTCAAAGTAGGATCTTCACACTTCCCTAGTAGGTAGATGAAGGCTGGGAGTCCAGACTCTGGGTTCCATGACCAGCGCTGCCAATGTCTCAGACTCACATCAGATAAGTCATTTAACCTCTGTGTGCCTCATTTTCCTGTTAAAAAGGTACTTCCAAGAAGAGCTGGGATGCTGAATTAGAATCTGGGGTACTCTGAGATCCCTGGGTAAAAGCTGATATGCAAGGGTTATCTTGCTGGCCTCAGCCAGTGGTTTCATTCAGAATGAGCTGGACAATCACTCTCCAATAAACAGCAATGTTAAAACCATGGTAGATGTTTAAAAACTGAAATGTTATCAATATCCACTATGACAGGTTTCAAAGTTGCAGCCGTTTTAGTCTGTATTTGCAAAAAGAAAAGGAGGACTTGTGGCACCTTAGAGACTAACCAATTTGTTTAAGCATAAGCTTTCATGAGCTACAGCTCACTTCATCAGATGCATGAATATGCATCAAATACGTTCAAATAAATTGGTTAGTCTAAGGTGCCACAAGTACTCCTTTTCTTTTTGCGAATATCCACTATGTCTGCTTTCCATAACCAGCTGATAGGCAGTACATAGCAGCAGGTCTATTCAGGTGAAGTGCCTCGTCCTAATTGCTCTAAACTATACATCTAATTGAAAGTACATATAGATTTACATGAAGGAGATTTGCTGGATCTAATCCAACTTGCCTGTCTCTAAGGGCCGGAGGGAGCTGAGGATGTGAGAACATGTCTCTAAAGAATATGTAGGCCAACATTTGCAAACTCCAGTGTCTAAAGGTAGCCTCCTACACCCACACCGAGGTGCATCAATAAAAATGGCCTGATTCTGTAAGTGGCTGAGTACCCTCAAATCCCACTGAAACCAACAGGATCTTCCAGTGCCCAGCACCTCTGAAAATCAGATCACATTTCTTTTTATCGATGGTACACTCTTGAAATACGGTCCCTGAGATCAAGGCCGTGCTAGATAATGGTGAACGAGTGGAGTACTTTAGTGCTTTGACCCTGCGAGAAATCACAGCAAAGAGTCATGCTCGGTTTGTTTATTTTGTTTCCTCCTTTAACCTTGTTGGGTGTACTCCAGTGCTCATAAAAGTGAACGGCTCTTAGTAGTCGCTCAAGGCAGGCGTAGTGTAAAATTTTACCCCAGCTCTTCCAATGCAGCTGAATCCTGAGCGGCAGTCCCCTTCTGACTATTCCAGACCCAGGCCCCTTGGATCCTGACCAGCAACTCCCATTCCTGCTCTTCCAGTTTGAGGCTTGCCTGAAGCACTGAGGATGTGTCTGACACCTGGTTTGCAATACCACCTCCTTGCTATTCTACTGCTGGGCATTCCCTTGAGCAGAGCTGAGCAGTCAGGCCAAAGCAGGTGGGGTACAAAAATGGGAGTTTCAAATGAGACAATTTGAGATCCTCAGTTGGTGTAAATGGACTCCAGTGGAGCTGGGCTGATTTACGCCAGCTGAGGATTTGGCCCAGCGTCGCTTGTGACCTAAAGCAAATATGAGCTTGATTTAAAATGAAGACACTGGGCCTCGTGGTTAAAGCGAGAGGTCGGCCTACTGGTGATAGCTGGGTTCGGAGTGGACAGAATCCAGGAATGACCTGAGGGTCACTGCCGAAAGGATGTAAGCCGAATGCCAAAGGTGGAGTCGAGGAGCAATACCAGAGAGACAGCAGCCAAATGTCAGAGCTGGAGGGCCAACCAGTGTCTAAGGCCAGGAACAGAGCCAAGGATTAGTGCCGGAGAGGTGGGAATTGAAGGGGAACCAGGGATGGAGCCACACAGGAGCAGGTGAGGCCTCATCTGGAGTACTGTGTCCAGTTTTGAGCCCCACACTACAAGAAGGACATGAAAAAATTGGAAAGCGTCCAGCGGAGGGCAACAAAAATGATTAGGGGGCTGGGGCACATGACTTATGAGGAGAGGCTGAGGGAACTGGGATTGTTTAGCCTGCGGAAGAGAAGAATGAGGGGGGATTTGATAGCTGCTTTCAACTACCTGAAAGGGGGTTCCAAAGAGGATGGATCTAGACTGTTCTCAGTGGTGGCAGATGACAGAATGAGGAGTAATGATCTCAAGTTGCAGTGGGGGAGGTCTCGGTTGGATATTAGGAAAAACTTTTTCACGAGGAGGGTGGTGAAGCACTGGAATGGGTTACCTAGGGAGGTGGTAGAATCTCCATCCTTGGAGTTTTTTAAGGTCAGGCTTGACAAAGCCCTGGCTGGGATGATTTAGTTGGGGATGGGTCCTGCTTTGATCAGGGGATTGGACTAGATGACCTCCTGAGGTCCCTTCCAACCCTGATATTCTATGATTCTATGACTGGAATAGGCTGGAGCAGGGATTGGAATAAGGGCAAGTACAACTGTAGTCATGATACACATTGAGCAGCTGGAGAGTTGCTGCTGGTCTTAAAAGGCAGTCAATCAAGTAGCCTGCTGCAGGCCAACTGAACGTGTTGGGTTGCCAAGAGACTGCAGGCCCTGGTCCCTGGCAACAGGTCTATCTCGACCCCAGCTAAGCTTTTGGTAGAAATTGTGCCCCCTATGAAACCCTGATCCTATTCTGCCCTCGATGTTTATGTATCCAAACTCCAGCTTAGCGTTAATGGTTTGGTAGCAGAAGAGATTTTTCTTGCAAGGAAAGGTTGAACGAAACAGCTGTATGTGCAAATCATGATTTGCTGCATCTCCAGAAAGGGTCCCCTCTACCCTGAAATGAAACTGCCAGACTAGGGCAGAGCCACTTGACTTTGACATTGGGCTGGCCTTGGAACCGGTCTACATTCAAAGGTATAGCAAGATCCAATGGAAGCTGAAGCAAAGCAAATTCAGACGGGAAATAAGACATATGTGTCTTTAACAGTGAGGGTGATTAACCACTGGAACAACCTACCGAGGATTAGGGTGGGTTCTCCATCGCTGGCAATTTTTAAATCAAGATTGGATGGTTTTCTAAAAGAGAGGCTGCAATTCAACCCGGAATTATTTTGGGGAAGTTCTATGGCCTGTGTTACACAGGTCAGACTAGACCAGTGATTTTCAAACTTGTTTTCTGGGGACCCAGTTGAAGAAAATTGTTGATGTCCGTGACCCAGTGGAGCTGGGGATGAGGGGTTTGGGGTGTGGGAGGGGCTCAGGGCTGGGGTAGAGAGTTGGGGTGTGGGGGGTTAGGGCTGCGGGGTGGGGCTGGGAATGAGGGGTTCAGGGCATGGTAGGGGTCTCTGGGCTGGGGCAGGGGGTTGGGGTGTGGGAGGGGGTCAGGGCTCTGGGCTGGGGATGCAGGCTCTGGGGTGGGGCCGGGGATGAGGGCTTTGGGTGCAGGAAGGGGTTCCAGGTTTGGGTGGGCTCAGGGCTGGGGCAGGGGCATGGACTTACATCCGGCAGCTTCCAGTCAGCAGCGCAGCCGGGGAGCACCGTGGACTGCGCTGTGCCCCAGAAGCGGCCAGCAGCGGGTCCGGCTCCTAGGCAGAGGCACGCAAGCAGCTCCATGTGACTCTCACCAGTAGGCACCGCCCCCCCCCAGTTCCCATTGGCTGGTTCCTGACCAATGGGAGTGCAGAGCCAGTGCTCGGGGCAGGGGCAGCACGCAGAACCCCATGCCCCCCATGCCTAGAAGCCACTGCTGGCTGCTTCTGGGGTGCAGGGCTGTGTTGGAAAAGGTAGGCACCAGCCTGCCTGAGCCGGGTAGCACTGCCAACGGGACTTTTAACATCCTGACCAGAGCAAGGTGCCCCAGTGCCTTATATATCGTGACCCAGTGATTAAAAAACACTGGACTAGAGGATCACAGTGTGGTCCCTTCTGGCCATGGAATCTATTGATGTATAATAATTTATTCTCCCATTTAGCAAAACAAGTTTACAAACCAATACAGCTAAAATGGTGTAGACACTTTGGTGTAGACACTTTGAAATTGGTTTTGCTTAAGCTGATTTGTAATCGGTGACTGGGGATGGTCTGTTTGTTTGGATTGTGGTAGGGATGGTATATCTTGGTGAGAGGTGTTCAGTATGCATGTGTGAGAAGGTGATGCATATTAGTCTATGTCTTTAATCTGTATTTCCTGTTTATTGCAGGGTTGAGTTGGGAATTATTTGCCCTTTTCAAATGTAACTGGTTTTAACCAAGATTGATGTGTTTATATACATATATGAAAGGCAAGAAATTCAGAGTTAAGTGTCTGGAAAAACCTGAAATCTTACCTCATATCTAGGCCTTATGTTTCTGTAATGGGGATATGAGTATATCATAAACATTCAGATTTTATGGTGTCCCTAGCCAGAAGCTGGGAATGGGTGACAGGGGATGGATCACTTGATGATTACCTGCTCTGTTTATCGCCTCTGGGGCACCTGGCATTGGTCGCTGTCGGAAGACAGGACACTGGGCTAGATGGACTTTCGGTCTGACCCAGTATGGCCGTTCTTATGTACACATCGCTGACTACACATGAGAATGTCATGTGTGTCCTGCACTTTTGTCTCATTGCATTTCAGCAACTGTAGGAGTCAGGAATCTGTGTCCCATTTGTTGTCTGGGTACATTTGAGCAGCATGGATATATATACCAGGCCTGTTGCTGCATAGCTGCATGAAGATGATGAATAGGTGGATACAGATGGATTTCTAGTCTTTATGTAGAAAGTAGATGAGGTAATGTGTGTTCTCTGGCTCATACTGGAACGGTTGTTGGGCCTGGGAGTAGGTATCAATCAAACGCAAAAGACTCCATTTAAATATAATACATGATGCCAAGCAACTGAATATTGACAAAATGTATGAGTGCTTATATACAAATGCTAGAAATCTAGATACTCCGATGGGCGAACTAGAGTGCCTGGTATTAAATGAGGATATTTATATAACAGGCATCATGGAAACTTGGTGGAATGAGGAAACACAATAGAACATAGAAATAATACCAAGGTACAAAATATACAGAAATGGCAGAGCAGGTTGCGCTGGGTTGGGGACTGGCACCGTAGCGAAAGAGAGCATATAGTCAAAGTACAAATTCTGAAATGAGTCAAACTGTCCCATAGAATCTCTATGGATAGAAATTCCATGCTTGAACAATAGGAGTACAGCAGTAGAAATATACTGCCAATCACGTGACCAGGATAGTGAGGGTGACTGGAAAATGCTCAGGGAGATTAGAGAGGCTACAAAGGCAGAAAATTCAATAATGGGAGATTTCAGTTATCCTCATATCAACTGGGTATATGTTACCTCAGGGAGGGATGTGGAGATAAAATTTCTAGACACCATAAATGACTGCTTCTTAGAGCAGCTTGTCCTGGAATCCACAAAGGGAGAGGCAATTCTTGAGTTAGTCCTAAGTTGAAGACAGGATCTGGTCCAAGAGTTGAATATAGCTCACTTGTAGGGTAATAGTAACCATAATGTAATTAAAATTAGCATCCTTGAAGGGGGGAAAATGCCAGAGAAACCCCCCACAGTCACATTTGATTTCAAAAAGAGGAACTATGCAAAAATGAGGAAGCTAGTAAAATAGACATTGAAATGAACAGTCACAAGGATGAAATGCCTGCAAACTGCATGGAGACTATTTTAAAACACCCTTAATAGAAGATCAAACTAAACGTATAACCTTCCTCTTCCCCCCCCACCCAAAGCAAACAGAGAGAGAGAGGAAAATGCCACAGTCGCTGAACAGCAAAGTACTAGAGGCAAAAAGGCATCCTTTAGAAATTGGAAGTCAAATCCCAATGAAGAGAAGAGAAAGGAACATAAACTCTGGGAAGTCAAGTGTAAAAATATAATAAGGCAGGCCAAGAAAGAATTTAAAGAGCAACTATCTAAAGACACAAAACAAACAGCAATTATTTTAAGTACATCAGAAGCAGGAAGCCTGCCAAGGAGCCAATTGGGTGGGCCACTGGGCAATCAAGGTGCTTAAAAAGCACTCAAGGAAGACAAGGCTATTTTGGAGTAGCTAAATGAATTCTTTGCATCGATCTTACCGGAGAGAATGTGGGGGAGATGTGGACAAGGGTGATCCACTTGATATATTGTACTTCAGAAAGCTTTTGACAAAGTCCCTAACCAAAGACTCTCATCCAAATTAAGCAGTCACGGGATAAGAGGGAAGGTCTTCTCATGTCTCAGGAACTGGTTAAAACAAAGGGTGGGAATAAATGGTCAGCTTTCATAATGGAGAGAGGTAAATAGCTGGGTTCCCCAAGGATATGTTCTGGGACCTGTGCTGTTCAACATAATCATAAATGATCTGGAAAAGGGGGTAAACAGTGAGGTGGCAAAATGTGAAGATGATGCAAAATTACTCAAGATAGTTAGGTCCAAAGCTGACTGCGAAGAGTTACAAAGGGATCTCACTAACCTGGGTGTCAGAATGGCAAATGAACTTTAGTATTGATAAATGCTGCACTGGAAAAAATTATCCCAGTTTACACATACAAAGTAATGGGGTCTATATTAGCTGTTACTGCTCAAGAAAGAGATCTTTGAGTCTTCGTGAATAGTTCTCTGTAAACACCTGCTCAGTGTGCAGCAGCAGTAATGTTAGGAACCATTAGGAGAGGGAGAGAGAATAAAACAGAAAACATTGTAATGCCACTATATAAATCCATTGTATGCCCACATCTTGAACACGGTGTGCGGTTTTGCTCACCCCATTTCAAAAAGGCTATATTAAAAATGGAGAAGGTGCAGAGAAGGACAACAAAAATGATTACGGCTATAAAACAGCTTCCATTTGAGGAGTGGTTAAAAAGCCTGGGACTGTTCGGATTAGAAAAGAGACAACTAAGGGGGGGATAAAATAGAGGTCTATAACATCATGACCGGTGTAGAGAATAAATAAGGAAGTGTTTAGGTACTCCTTTTCATAACACAAGAACTAAGGGTCACCAAATGAAATTAATAGGCAGCAGGTTTAAAACAAACAAAAAGGAAGTATTTCTTCACACAACTCACAGTCAACCTGTGGAACTCCTTGCCAGAGGATTTTGTGAAGACCAAAACTATAACAGGGTTTAGAAAAGAACTAGATCAGTTCATGGAGGATAGGTCAGTCAATGGCTATTAGCCAAGATGGTCAGGGATGCAATTCCATGCTCTGGGTTTTCTTAAACCTCCAACTGCCAGAAGCTGGGGGTGGATGACAGCAGATGGATCACTCAATAATTTCCCTGTTCTGTTCATTCCTTCTAAAGCCCGTGGCACTGGCCACTCTCAGAAGCAAGGATACTGGGCTAGCTGAACCATTGGTCTGACCCAGTGCGGACATTGTTATGTTCTGGGGAAGGCATGAGCTGTTAGTGTCTGCGTGACCTTGGCGGTGGGTTCCTCACCCTTGTGAAGTACGAATTGAGACATCAATGACTTGGAGTGCTGCTAAGTCCCAAGGAAATCCCATTCTGTTCACTGGCCAGAAAGGAAGTCAGCAGAATTCATAACAGTCTGGAAAGAATGAAAGAGCAACCCCAATTAAGAGGACAGTCTCAGTCCCCACCACTGCACTGTTTGAAGACTGGCCTTTGAGGAAGTCCCCAGTGAAGATGCTCTGAAATAGCTCCAGCCCTTGAAAGCTGCCGCTGCAAATACCAATACACTGAGGGGCATTTCATCTGGAGAAGTGCCAGGAGCATGCACTCCCCCTTGGGAGCAGGATCTGAATCACAGCACAGTGCCCAGCGGGAGGGGAGTCCTGGCACGCGGAGGGAGGAGCGGCTTGCGGGAGTCCTAGCACGGTGCTTGCAATGAACGGAGGCACATGGGTGTCACACTGCAACCTGGCACTTGGAAGGAGTAGGAGCTGAGTTCCTCTTCACTTTGAACTAGTGAACAAAGGAGCGGAGATGTACCGATTGGAGAAGGGAGGGGGGAAAAGTGAGTGACTGGGAGCATCTCTTCAGGGCTCCCTGCTGGCATCAGAAGTTAACCTCTCGTGGTCTGCTCCAGAGCTGTCCCGCCCACTGCGGTATAACAGAGCCCTGTACTATGCACACACACTCCTCTCTCATGCCTGAGCGGCCTGTTTGCCTCACCTCCTCCTTGTTCCTGTTGTGATGCTCCTGCATCTCGTCTCCTAGCCACACTAAAACCCTGCTCGCTTTGCCCTCTTTACAACCTACTTAAACCCCTCGGCTTCTGGTGGGGGCGCAGGGGACAGTACAGGAGGGGCTGAGGAATGCAGATGGGAGAGGTACAGACATGCCTGTGTTAGCTGCTCTAACAGTTAGAGCCTTGTCCCCTGGCTCTGTGAATTGCACACAGAGCCAATATTCAGAATGACACCGAGCAGCAAAGGAGCTGGGGGAGATGTGAGAGTAGCTCATTGATCAGGGTACATCTTTACTGAAAGTCCACGTCTATGCTTTGGCCACTATGACATGACAGAAACTCATTCATCCCCCTTCCATCTGCAGCAGCCAGGTTCACGCACAGGCCAACAGCCGTTCCTGGTGCAAGTCTGAATTTCATTACATGTCCTAGACCTCAGCTAGGAACAAGCTGGGATGTATTTCCCTTCACTGGGCTTCTCTTTCGCTGGGCTCTGCTTGTGCTGAGTCAAGGAACGCAGTGTCTCGAGGAAACCACAGAAGTTTATTTTGAAAGTGAGCTCATTCTGAATGGGACACTACAGCTAACGGTGCATCACTCCCCCTCTGTCCCCTAGTAGTGCCGAGTACGCCAAGCACGGGCTTCTCTGTCAAATGCATTCCCAGCTGTAAGGGACAGGATTTCAGTGCTAGGCAGGAGCACCGAAGTTCTGGACAGTCTTCATTTGGGATGCCCATTTCATTCTCCTTTCAAGGCACCGATGGCAACATCGGTTAGGCATAGCCATCCTTGGAGTGCACTGCCAGCCAGCTGCCCATATCTATTTATGGATTGCAGTGAAGTGCCGGGTATTTTCCCTCATGGCCGTGTTTGATCTCTGTTCCACTACCACCTTCGGGACGGGGGGTAAACAAACCAAAAATGTCACTTGCCGCTCTCGGCTCTCAAATCTGCACCACAAGGGAAGGGTCTGCTCTGCCTGGGCATGGAATTGCAAGCCAACCGGTCTCTGGCTGGCCCAGTCTTTCCCCACTTTTCAAAAGCGCTCTGGGCCGGCCTCGCTTTGCTCATGCTGGAATCCATGGTTAAAACCGCTTCCTCACTCCTGTGGGAGCAGCGTGGGGCCAATACTGAGCATTTGGAAAATCTCACCCTAAGAGGCTCCACCAGTGCCAGTGAGAGGCAAAGTATTGCTTGGTCTGTTAAATCCAGAGGATAAGGAGGAGGAGAAATCTAACCTGCTGTCTCTGACAGTTCCTGGAAGAATAATCTAAATTGGAGATCAGTGTCTACCTGTGTTACATTCTGAGTGCAGCATCCTGGAGGGGAAGAAACCGGGTTATATTTCATTGGCAAGTTTATTTTACCACTCCATAATCCTATCCAATCAAACCTCATTTACGTCATCTAGAGGTTGTCCAAATCTAATCTGAGTGCCTAGGATTACTCAGGGTGCAGCCCCTGGCAGAAGAGAATGTGAAATTGATTTTGGTGTCTTTGAAGGGTAAACAACCTGAATGGCATTTAATGCTCACCTGAAATAAAATCCAGGTTCATCCTTAGATGCAGGAGGATTGTGAACTTAAGGAAAGCATATCCAGTCTATAGTTTAGCTTTCAAGTATCAGGCAGGGCCAATGCATCTGTGCCTTTAGTTTCTGAACTATTGGCCTGGTGAAAGCATGTTATGGAATATCTGACCGCGAAACCAAGCTCAAAACATGTCTCCTGGAATCTACAGCACTGAATTAAAGATGTCATAGCTTCCTGCAGGTCTTGCTAATTTAGTGCCGGGGAAGGGAGAGCACAAGCAGAGAAGCATCTCGGTAAAGGCCAGATGGCCCAAACACCACTCACTCTGTCTCTTTTATTTCTTTACTAAATAAATGAGTGCTGCAGTAAGTGATCTGAATCTTTAATTCAGTTCTTTGACATGTGTATCTATAGAATGGTTTGGTCTGAAGCTGTTGGAGTTCATTGTGGGCGTTACATTCAGCACCCCTCAGCCTTGAGCTTCCAGTTAATGCATCTGACTACTTGCTTTCTTGATTAAAATCTCGTTATTGGGAAATTGAGCAGGGAAGCCTAGCATGGGAGTTTAATTTTTTTTTCTGTGTTCATTTAGTTTGGTAATTTCTTTCCCCAGGAAATCTAGGCTCAGATGCAGCATCTGGTTTTTCAGTGAGGTCCGTTCTTATTTTTTATTTTAATAGTCACTCAATTTTCCAGCTGTGTTGACTGAGCCATAAAAGAGTGTGAGCAAAGTGATTTGCCCAAAGTCACAAGCAGGTGGCTCTTTCAAAGATTATAACATACCTATCAAGGTCGCCAGATGCTTGCTCTGATCCCAGATAGCGGTGACTCCACCTCTGTGTCCCACTCCTTGGGGAAGGCTTGGATGAGATGGAGGCCAGAGGGCACAACTGATTTCAGAAGGGTTGGCCCTTGATATTGTCTCACTAGGATCCCATGCAAGAGATGAGAGTTAAGCAAAGTTGTCTGCCCCTCCTGTGCCTTGCTTTTCTCCTTCTCGTTCCCCCTTACTGATCTCCCTCTCCATTGCTCAGAGAGAGATGAGCTGTGAAATCCAGACAGGCCCGCTTCTGCTAATGCTCTTCACTCACACGCTTTCACTGTAGGTTGAGGAACCTGCCGGTTATCTCATGACCATGTCCAGACTTATTTGCAGAGGTTGTTGTTGTTTGTTATTTGTGTGGTGACAGCAAGCATGCTAAACATGTTATAGAGAGGTGAGAATCCCTGTCTCCGAGAGCTAATGTTCTAGGTAGACAATGTGGAAACACAGGGAGGGTATGAGGCTGTGGTTGATCAGCGTCACCTTAGCTCGTGTGTGTCGTGTTAGTTCTCTGAGTTTGTGCGCCTTGGAACTTGGTAAAGTTTCTATGTTGTCTGGTTTGGCGGCTCTCTGAGGACAGCACAAGAGATCCTCATGAAAGATGAACATTTTAATTGAGAACTGGGGACATGTCCCAGTTATAGAGCTGGCTGGAAAAAGGCCTGTCCATGAGAGTGGAGAAAGACCCAAAACAGGACATTAGTCATTTGGCAAGAGCAGAGAGAGGGGCAGGAGCTAGACTGTTCAGGGCCTTGAAGATGAAGACCTGTTGCACTGTTATAAGGTGGTGAGGGCAAGGAAAATCCCCGTGTATCAAACAGATTTCTCCCAACGAGTCACTGGCCGTACCAGCCACCAACCTGTGCTCTCTGGTGGTAGCTGAGGAGTCTAGCAGGCTGCACATCATTTCCTTTAAGACATGGGAGAAGGGAAGGATTCTCTGGTGAAGCTTTGCGGGAACATCCAGTGCTTTGGTTTGATCGTGATCCCGGGCTCTTGATCCAGGCTCAGTCAAATCTCTTGGTGACTGGACCATTGGTAATACCAGTCAATGCAGTGGCTGGATTCTCTCTCCCCACCAATTCCTGGGGTCTTGGCCACAGCTGCCAACCTTCCTGTGTCAAGTCTGATGGGAATGTGTTGTTCTCCCGGCTTAAGGGCTCTGCCCTGTCTGGTTTGGATGCGATTGGTGCATTGAGAACAGGAGTGAGAGGAGAGACAGAGAGGGGTAGCAGTCACGGATGAAGCGGAAAATGCTGACATAAATTAATCAAACAAGGCATCTTGCAAGATTGAATTAGGTCCTGATTTATGACTGCAGCGCTGAGACTGCAATACCGCTGCTTCATGCTCATCCCTTCCCCCTGATTTATGGGGACATCACAGTGCGGTGGCTGATGAGGGATCCCTGTAGGATAAGGGCATGGATTTGGCTAATATCAGCCATCTCTCCATCCTGCTCCCCAGGACTTCAGTCTGTCAACTTTGTCATCGGCCTCATACGCTCAGCCTCTGTGCCTTTAAACTTCTTTGCACAGCTCATGGTGAAGGGCAAGCTGGAAAAGCAAAGTGTCCATTATCTGGTTTTGTTCTCTGCTCCCCTGGCAAGTGTCTCCCATTGCTTGGATTTCCTAAAGCTTCTGCAGAAAGATTCCTCCCTTGGGCTAACACCCAAGGCTGCTGTTTGATAGGTTTTGTGCATAAAGAGGGGAAGTTTGGCTGTTGTCCCAGCAGCCAGCCAAACCTTCCATTGCTACCACATGGCCTCCAGATCCCAAAGGGGACTAGAACTCTGGCATTTGAGTTCCAAGGTCTCTCTCTCTCTCTTGAGCTAAAGGAGAAGTCCTTTAACTGTTAGCAGTGGAAGGTCCTTTATCCTCTCTCTGGACCAGCCAGTAAAGGGCAGTATCACATGCACACACAAAGCTAGTAGGTTACAAAGTGATCTTGTTATAAGGCAATACCCAGCCCAGCCAAACAGGTTTGGGTTTTTTTAATTCTTTGGAGGAAAGTCAGTGTCAAAGAACATTTCCAAGGAGCCGGTCCCTTTCCAACTCCTCTATAGCAAGCATCCCTCTATCTAGCTGCTGGTGTAGAGGAACCAGGGAGTACTTGACTTTAGTAAGAAGGCAGTCACCCAAAACCTTGTTTCTGGCGACGTTCCCTGGGTACCCAACATCAGAGAAGAAGAATAGAAGCAGATCTTCTGAATTCCTGTGGAGTATTGATTTTGTGCTCTCTGCTCCGGCCTTTTCAGCCGCCAGCAGTGGAATGAAATATAAGGTTTGAAAAACTGAAAATACAAAAAGTGACAGCTTCATTCCTCCCAGTGCTGGTATTTCAAGGGGAAGCGTGACGTGAAAGACGGGGTTAGTTCTGTTCTCGCCTGCCGGGGCTTCTCAACAAACATCGAGAGGGGAAATGGAACAGGGCATTGGGCCAGGGTGTCAACCTACGGTGGCATGGAAGGATCACCCTCTCTGACCAACGGTGTTGGGACGGGACCTGATAATTTAGCATTGTCAGGACTCTTAAGGGTGAAGGTGAATCCCTGATTCACCATAGTGGTAGGTTCTCTTGCAGGACTTCCCAGGGGAGAAGAATATTCTGTGCCTGCCCGTCCAATGGAGAACAGCTCAGTTGGGAGAGGGAGTTAAGCCCAGCTTGTGTAACTAGCCCCAGTCCTCTAGAGGAGGACAGAGCCCTGCCTACACTGACCAGACAGAAGCAGGAAGCTGCTGAGAGCCAGAGCTCACCAAAGCCAGTTGCGGTTGGTTTGCAGGTTTGTTTAGTTTCCGTTTTGTAGGAGGTTTGCAACCGCTGAGTTGCAGTGTGAAAGCTGGGTTTGAGCCTCAGGTTTTACCTGCTTTCATGAGAAATCATCCAGATTCCTAGAGCTTCCAATCAAGCACTTATGTAGCCCTCTTGGTTTGAAACTAGCCTGTGATCGCCATTGGGTGTCTTGGCTTCAGCAAACCTTTCTCAAGCTTCAGGGAGACCACAGGATCCGGGGATTAGGGCATGGGACTGAGAGCCAGGAGACCTGAGCTCTCTTCTTGATTCTGTCATTGATTTGCTCTGTGGCCTTTGGCAAAGTCACTTCACCTCCCTGGTCTGTTTCCTGATATGAAAATTGGGGATGGGGTTTTGTTTTTTTGTTTTTTTAGCTCCTCATATGATAGGAGCTAGAATAAGTACAAAGGGTTCGTGCTACTAAACCGTACACGCCTCTGTCTGGAACACAATAGTAGGCCTTTCTCCAGCGTTCCCGGGGAAAACTAGTTTTGCTGCAGCTCTGCAGCTGGTGTTTGGAAAGAACAACCCCAGCAGGGTTTAAATTGCTTTTAATTAATTTTGAATTAATTCCTCTGCGTCCCTCAGGAGACAGAAAACACGGAGCATGAAACAAATTGGATCTGGCCAATCTAGGGTCAAACCCAGACTTTGTGGGGGGGAAAGCTGGGGATCATTCCCTCATTCACAGCCCCTCCTCCTTCTCAGTGGTCTAGCGGAGATGGGGACCATCTGGAGTACTGTGTCCAGTTCTGGGCCCCACACTACAAGAAGGTTGTGGAAAAATTGGAAAACGTCCAGCGGAGGGCAACAAAAATGATTAGGGGACTGGAGCACATGAGTTATGAGGAGCGGCTGAGGGAACTGGGCTTATTTAGTCTGCAGAAGAGAAGAATGAGGGGGGATTTGATAGCAGCCTTCAACTACCTGAAAGGGGGTTCCAAAGAGGATGGATCTAGACTGTTCTCAGTGGTAGCTGATGACAGTAACGAGGAGCAATGGTCTCAAGTTGCAGTGGGGGAGGTTTAGGTTGGATATTAGGAAAAACTTTTTCGCTAGGAGGGTGGTGAAGCACTGGAATGCGTTACCTAGGGAGGTGGTGGAATCTCCTTCCTTTGAGGTTTTTAAGGTTAGGTTTGACAAATCCCTGGCTCGGATGATTTAGTTGGGGATTGGTCCTGCTTTGAGCAGGGGGTTGGACTAGATGACCTCCTGAGGTCCCTTCCAATCCTAATCTTATACCTCCACAGAGCATTGTGGGGCATGTCTGAGCATAAATGATTGACAGGGGCAGAGTAATTTTTAAAGCGTTTGGTTTTAAATCGGGGAGGGAGTAAAGCTCCTCTTCAGTACAGGATCAATAAATAAATCAAGCACTGGGATTTTAAGGTGATCAGGGAGCCAGCAGTGGATGCTGCCTGCACTGTCATACTGGTGTATTCCAGAGAGAGAGAGACACCAACAAGGGGGAAAAAACAATTACTGTTTTAATGTAAAAAGAAAAGGAGTACTTGTGGCACCTTAGAGACTAACCAATTTATTTGAGCATAAGCTTTCGTGAGCTACAGCTCACTTTATCGGATGCATGCTGTGGAAAATACAAAAGATGTTTTTATACACACAAACCATGAAGAAATGGGTGTTTATCACTACAAAAGGTTTTCTCTCCCCCCACCCCACTCTCCTTTGGTAATAGCTTATGTAAAGTGATCACTCTCCTTACAATGTGTATGATAATCAAGGTGGGCCATTTCCAGCACAAATCCAGGATTTAACAAGAACATCTGAGGAAGGCGGTGGGGGGGGGGTGTTGTGTTAGGAAAACAAGGGGAAATAGGTTACCTTGCATAATGACTTAGCCACTCCCAGTCTCTATTCAAGCCTAAGTTAATTGTATCAAATTTGCAAATGAATTCCAATTCAGCAGTCTCCCACTGGAGTCTGGTTTTGAAGGTTTTCTGTTGTAATATTGCAACTTTCATGTCTGTAATCGCGTGACCAGAGAGATTGAAGTGTTCTCCGACGGGTTTATGAATGTCATAATTCTTGACATCTGATTTGTGTCCATTTATTCTTTTACGTAGAGACTGTCCAGTTTGACCAATGTACATGGCAGAGGGGCATTGCTGGCACATAATGGCATATATCACACTGGTGGATGTGCAGGTGAATGAGCCTCTGATAGTGTGGCTGATGTTATTAGGCCCTGTGATGGTGTCCCCTGAATAGATATGTGGGCACAGTTCGCCAAGGGCTTTGTTGCAAGGATAGGTTCCTGGATTAGTGGTTCTGTTGTGTGGTATGTGGTTGCTGGTGAGTATTTGCTTCAGGTTGGGGGGCTGTCTGTAGGCAAGGACTGGCCTGTCTCCCAAGATTTGTGAGAGTGTTGTGTCATCCTTCAGGATAGGTTGTAGATCCTTGATAATGCGTTGGAGGGGTTTTAGTTGGGGGCTGAAGGTGACGGCTAGTGGCATTCTGTTATTTTCTTTGTTAGGCCTGTCCTGTAGTAGGTGACTTCTGGGAACTCTTCTGGCTCTATCAATCTGTTTCTTCACTTCCGCAGGTGGGTATTGTAGTTGTAAGAATGCTTGATAGAGATCTTGTAGGTGTTTGTCTCTGTCTGAGGGGTTGGAGCAAATCTGTTGTATTGCAGAGCTTGGCTGTAGACAATGGATCGAGTGGTGTGGTCAGAGTGAAAGCTGGAGGCATGTAGGTAGGAATAGCAGTCAGTAGGTTTCCGGTATAGGGTGGTGTTTATGTGACCATCGCTTATTAGCACCGTAGTGTCCAGGAAGTGGATCTCTTGTGAGGACTGGACTAGGCTGAGGATGATGGTGGGATGGAAATTGTTGAAATCATGGTGGAATTCCTCAAGGGCTTCTTTTCCATGGGTCCAGATGATGATGATGTCATCAATATAGCGCAAGTAGAGTAGGGGCGTTAGGGGACGAGAGCTGAGGAAGCGTTGTTCTAAGTCAGCCATAAACATGTTGGCATACTGTGGGGCCATGCGGGTACCCATAGCAGTGCCGCTGATTTGAAGGTATACATTGTCCCCAAATGTGAAATAGTTATGGGTAAGGACAAAGTCACAAAGTTCAGCCACCAGGTTTGCCGTGACATTATCGGGGGTAGTGTTCTTGACGGCTTGTAGTCCATCTTTGTGTGGAATGTTGGTGTAGAGGGCTTCTACATCCATAGTGGCCAGGATGGTGTTATCAGGAAGATCACCGATAGATTGTAGTTTCCTCAGGAAGTCAGTGGTGTCTCAAAGGTAGCTGGGAGTGCTGGTAGCGTAGGGCCTGAGGAGGGAGTCTACATAGCCAGACAATCCTGCTGTCAGGGTGCCAATGCCTGAGATGATGGGGCGTCCAGGATTTCCAGGTTTATGGATCTTGGGTAGCAGATAGAATATCCCAGCTCGGGGTTCCAGGGGTGTGTCTGTGCGGATTTGATCTTGTGCTTTTTCAGGGAGTTTCTTGAGCAAATGCTGTAGTTGCTTTTGGTAACTCTCAGTGGGATCAGAGGGTAATGGCTTGTAGAAAGTGGTGTTGGAGAGCTGCCGAGCAGCCTCTTGTTCATATTCCAACCTATTCATGATGACAACAGCATCTCCTTTGTCAGCCTTTTTGATTATGATGTCAGAGTTGTTTCTGAGGCTGTGGATGGCATTGTGTTCTGCACGGCTGAGGTTGTGGGGCACCGTGGGGCTGCTTTTCCACAATTTCAGCCCGTGCACGTCGGCGGAAGCACTGTATGTAGAAGTCCAGTCTGCTGTCTCGACCTTCAGGAGGATTCCACTTAGAATCCTTCTTTTTGTAGGGTTGGTGGGGAGGTCTCTGTGGATTAGTATGTTGTTCAGAGGTGTGTTGAAAATATTCCTTGAGTTGGAGACGTCAAAAATAGGATTCTAGGTCACCACAGAACTGTATCATGTTCGTGGGGGTGGAGGCGCAGAAGGAGAATTTCAGGTATAGTTTGTTCTAAGTGGATAAGTTATCATGAAACCAGAAGTTTATTTTCCACACACACAAAAATTTCCCCCATTTTTTGTTGCATGCTGGGTGCTGCCAGTTCTTGTGATTTCATCATAAGTCTCCCCCGCTTTCCCGAATGGAACTCAGGCCCCTATTGGGCTTGGTGCTGTACAAATGCACAGTGAGAGTTCCTGCTCTGAAGAGCTTACAGTCTAAATAAACGAGACAGAAGGAGGGTAGGAAGGTGAAGTGATCGCCCCAAGGCTGCAGAGCATGTGTCGGTGAAATAGCCTGGGACAGAACCGCTGTTTCTTGACTCCTAATCCAGTACCCTACCCACTGCCCCACACTGCCTCTATCAACACTAACTGATTATCTGACCTATGTAACTTACATGGAAATGCTAAGTAAGTGCTGTGTATTTTTACAGATTGGCCTGAGATGAGTTCAAGCATTGATTCTCATCGGAACTAATGTAAAAGTGGTGCCTTTCAAATATACTAAAGTCAACAAACACGCAAAATATTTAGAAAGCATAGAGCGTGCCATTTATGTATATGAGCAACACTCGGCCTTTTCTCATGTCATGTCAAGGGCCTATGCTATTTCTGATTAGGGAGTTTGCAAGGGCATTTGGTCCCAGCTTTAGTTATGTTCCTTGGAGCCTGGAGAGTTTCAGGACCCCCTTGTCTGCCCTGTTCCTAGAGAAGATGCTCGACTCTACAGCTGAAGGCCTCCACAACGAGGCCTGTTGTTACAGGAGGAATGCAACAAGAGCCTTGTTGCTAACATCAGGATCTCTGTCAGCCGCAGCATAGCAGCGCATGATCCCCGACGTCCAGGGTCATCCACGTGCATGGCTAGGATGGAGGCGCATTGTCAGGGCAGCATGAGGGCAGTGGATTGGAATAGCAGGAGGGGAGGGGCGGCATGTCTGGACTGAAATGCGCTGGCGGAGCTTTGTGGTGGCTGAGACTTGAACGGCAATGGGCGATTCCAGTCAGGGTCTGGATGCATTGGTGCAGGTGTGTGGGAACGCAGGCCTGGAACAGCAAGGAGGAGCATTGGGTCAGATCAGAGATGCCCCAGCAGAGCCGTCTGGCAGCTCAGAGCCGGAGTAGCAGGCTTGGTGACGGTGCACTTAGTGACTCCACGAGAGGACAAGTGCCTGTTGTTGCAGGGCACTTGTGTGTTTGTGGGGAGAAGCCTGTTTAGTACCAACCCATGCTGCACGCGTCATTAGGTAGTTCTCTCTGATCCCCTTCTTGCTCACGGGCAGTAAATTCATTTCTAAAGCCAAATCATCGGGCCCTGCGAGTTCCGGATGCACCGGTGCCCACCACTGCAATCAGCTCAGCTCCCTGCCTCGCAGCAGGTGAGGAGACGCCATCCCGGGAGCTGGGCATTGCAATATTCTTCTTATTAAATCTGGTTGCTCTTCAGTGAATGGGACATGACACCTGTGTGCATGATTCAATTCGAGTCCTCCCGTTACATGGTGTAAATCAATAAAACAAAGTATAGCTGCTGACAGCATTTACAGTTCCCCCTCTTACCACCAGCCAGCCCATTTCCTGCTCCTGAAAGAGGCATTTACACCCCATTTAGCTGTACTTTGATGCAGGATCCTGCCCCGGACGAGTGCTGAGGCTTTGGTCACTGACACTATCAGAAGAGGAGATCTACAGTGTGCCTTTGCAGGGACCAGCACAAAGGAGTGTGAAACTGATCTCTTTTGGGTGGGGGGTGGGTGAATCTTTATTGATCTTTGCCAGATGCTAATTCTGCTAGGGACATAGGACTGGTAGGACCTTCTGGGTCATCAAGACCCCTGCTCCTGCAGGCCCCCTTGTTGTATAATCCTGTTCATAAACTTATTGAGCTCCATCTTCAAACTAGTTAGGTTGTTTGCCCCCATTACTCGTACTGAGAGGCTGTTTCAGAACCTCACGTCCTCTGAGAAATCTTCCAATTGCTTGCCTCAGTTTATTCCCATCTGTTTTTGTGCAGTCTGTTTTCTTCTAGCTTAAACAGCTCTTCTCCCTCCCTGGTGATTCCCGCTGCCCCAATTTATAGAGAGTAACCAGAGCTCCTCTCAACCTTCATTTTGCTGGGCTAAATCAGACAAGATCTTTTTGTCTCCTCTCTAAGAGAAGGTTTCCATTCTCCTGATCATCCTAGAGGCTCTTCTCTGCACCATGTCCAATTCATCTTTCTTTCTTGAGCATACATGACCAGCATTGTATGCAGTATTCCTGGTGAGATCTCACTCTGATTCCTGGATCCTTTCGGAGGTCCTGAAATGTATGGGTTCTGTTTAATACTTTTGCATACCTATTTCCATCCCATGTGCTTCATGGGGACTCACACACTGAGCTAGGGAACCTAAAGCTAACCCAGCCGGCTCAGGGCAGTTTCTTCCCCCCCCCCCAGCCCCCAATCTCCATACCGTGCTGCTGGTGGAAGATGCTTTTTCTAAGGTGCTCTTCCTCCAACCCATTTTGCTTCTTTACTGCTCACCTTCCCCACCTGGCCACCCGTTGGCCCAGATCCACACATGTACCCAAAATTGACCTGGACACGTTTAAACAGTGAAAACAAAGGGTCGTTCTGACCAGCCCTTGCACGGATTCAATAATGCAGTGTGCGGGGGTGGGAGGGGAGAGAAGATGCCAGATGCAAGGCCCTTCCACCATCCTCCTTTGCACAGGGGATGCTCAGAATCCCTCTTGAGAGAGTGGTCCCTGCTCCCTCCTCATGCCTGAAGAAGGGTGAGGAGGGGTAGCATTAGGGTGAGGCTGTGATTCTCCCCTGGGCGGCAGAGCTGGCAGGGGGCGGGGAACCGCCAGGCAGCCTTTTCAAAGGTGCTACAAAAGGCGCTAGGGTAGGAGATCTGTGGGAGCTCCCAGACGAAGAGGAGGCCCCAGCTGCTGCCCAGCCCATCCACACCCCTTTTGACTGACCCGCTGGTGCATAAAACCGAATCTAATCCCAGGTCAGCCCAGAGAGAGAGGCTGAACACTCCCACCCTCCTTCCCTGGGAGGGAGCTGGCTTGTTTCCTCCATCAGCTGAGGGAAGGCAGGAGAGATAGGAAGAAGGAAAGAGAAGACAGGGGAGAGACAGTGAGTGCTCCTGGAAAGAACATCTGAAACTGTCCGACTCGATTACATCTAATGGGCTCTGCAATCTGGTGATTAATCTGGTAATCATAGCAAATATTACCGCAATGGCTGGCAATAATAAAAACTCCTCAAGTAGATACAAAACCATTTTTCCCCACTATAAATTGACGGCTGCTATCTCTTCCCTTTATGAGAGGCAGCAAGAGGAGCGAGAGCCTCATGCAGTAACAGTGAGAGCAAGGTCCCTGCTGCATCCCACGGGGGCTCAGGAAAGCCTTGATTGTTTTGTTTCTTCCTCCAGTGCAAGAGGGTACAGGTCTTTGCCACCTTTTGGTTTAGAGGGGAGAGAGAATCCGTTTTTCCCAAATTATAAAGGTCTGCAATCCCAGGTTGGTCCTGTTTTCTGGACAGCTTTTGGAAAGCCCTTTACTTTCATGGTTTTTCTATTTCTAATTCGTGTCCTTCAGTTCTAGCAAATTTGTTCACTGGTTTCAATGCAGAAGCAGAGCTCAGGTGCTGCCCAGGGCTTCCTCAGCTGCTGATGGTCAGAGAGGGCTGTGCAACGTTTCGGCTGGTAAACTGGACCATTCAGTTTGGGGATGGGTTTTGGTTTCTAGGAAAACTTGAGCAACCGCTAGAGTAAACAAGAATTGGGTGCAGCTACAACCAGATCTGAAGCCCACGGAAGTTAGTGGGAGTCTTTCAATGAGCTTAGCAACAGGCTCCTGGGTAGGTATCTCTTCCAAAGACAGCTTCCCCTCCTCCTGGGGACATCCTAGTTGTCTCTCAGATGACTAGGAGCTCCTTACATCATGACACGTAACTGTCACCTTTATTGGTCAAGTTTGCACTGCATGAGTATTCCCTGAACTCACAAAGTCCTCTCCCACCATGCGCTGGTTAGGAATCTGAAGATGATTAATCTTAGGACATTCCAGTCCTTTCTGACTGTGTT
Organism: Eretmochelys imbricata; assembly: GCF_965152235.1. Taxonomy (NCBI): domain Eukaryota; kingdom Metazoa; phylum Chordata; order Testudines; family Cheloniidae; genus Eretmochelys; species Eretmochelys imbricata. The sequence continues at coordinate 10,184,618 of NC_135593.1, read as the reverse complement.
ATTCACAGGAGCGCCTGCTTTTTCCTTCCCTACCGCTACTTGATGGGGTTAGGTGAGCTCACCAACAGCGAGAGCAACGGCAGAGCACGGTGAATACAACAAAGCAAAGTCTTGTGGAATAAACCTCAGCAATGTGCTTCGTTGCATTTGGGTGAGCAAGAAAGAATGTTTGGTAAGAATGTTTGCAGAAAACAAAGCCAAGATTGTTGGCACGGAAGTGACAATTAGGGACAATTGTGTTGGTGTTATTTGTTCTTTGGCTCCTTGAAATGGGAATAGAGACTACAGGCTCATATTTCAAGTTGTAGGGCATCAGATGGTTAAAAACTTTCAGTCATTACAGATGTGGACAGGACTCAAACCAGTGACTCTAGCGCTGAAATGAGGTACCTTTAGCCCATTTCCTGGATCCATCCAGTTCCTTGTATCCTTAGCGTTTCCTAACAGAATGCCAAAAGACTCCCTTTTGAATTGCCAGCCCCATTCACCACATTCTTCACCATGGGTGAAAAGGGCAGCTTGTAGCCAGCAGGAAAAGAAAATGTTAGAAAGAAGCAGGCGAAAATGACCATGAATTATTCAAATTATGCTGAACACCATTCAGTGAAATCAGCAGGAAATTGATATTAAAGGATATTTTAATTTGCAATCGCATCTGCCCACAGATTGCCACTAAAGGAACCGCACCAAATACCTTGGACAAAGGCAAATGCTTTAACTGCCTCAGTGTTGCTTCTGGAAGGACAACAGTCCCATATGCTTTTCTATTCTGGTTTTGCTTCTAATAAATATTCCCAGCAAATTTCAATGTGAACGTCTGCCAAGAAGCTAGGTAGAAGATTCGCAATCAGGTACCCTGTAGAATACCCTCAGCAAATGTTTAGGCATAATCAATTCTTTCTCTCTGCCAACCCCATAGCTTTTAGCATGCTCATCATGGGACTCTTGTGCCAAAATTCAGGAGTATCAGTATAATGAGCTGTTGGGAGTGGAGAACTGTGGAATTTCAGAGAGATTCAAAGCCAAAACTAAAAGCAGTCTTCAGTATATCGCTGGTGATTGTGGCTAGTGAGCTATTAAGTAGGAGAGCAGGGATCTCTGCTGGGCCCAGTCCTATTCAACATATTCGTACATGATCTGGAAAAAGGGGTAAACAGTGAGGTGGCAAAATTTGCAGATGATACAAAACAACTCAAGATAGTTAAGTCCCAGGCAGACTGCGAAGAGTTCCAAAGGGATCTCACAAAACTGGGTGACTGGGCAAAAAAATGGCAGATGAAATGCAATGTTGATAAATGTAAAGTAATGCATATTGGAAAACATAATCCCAACAATAATAATCTCCCCCAATATAATATAATATATTATAATATATAATATATAATATATTATATTATATTATAATATAATATAATATAATATAATATAATATAATATATAATCCCCCAATAAAATGATGGGGACCAAAGTAGCTGAAAGAGATCTCGGAGTCATTGTGGAGAGTTCTCTGAAAACATCCACTCAATGTACAGTGACAATCAAAAAGATAACAGAATGTTGGGGATCCTTATGAAAGGGATAGATAATAAGACAGAAAATATCATATTGCCTCTGTATAAATCAATGGCACGCCCACATCTGGAACACTGCATGCAGATGTGGTCGCCCCATCTCAAAAAAGATATATTGGAATTGGAAAAGGTTTAGAAAAGGGTGACAAAAATTATTAGGGGTATGGAACAGCTTCCATATGAGGAGAGATTAATAAGACTGGACTTTTCAGCTTGGAAAAGAGATGACTAAGGGGAGATATGATAGGGCTCTATAAAATCATGACGGGAGTGGAAAAGGTAAATAAGGAAGTGTTACTTACTCCTTCTCATAACACAAGAACTAGAGGTCACCAAATGAAATTAATAGGCAGCAGGTTTAAAACAAACAGAAGGAAGTATTTCCTCACACAACACAGAGTCAACTTGTGGAACTCTTTGCCAGAGGATGTTGTGAAGGCCAAGACTACAACATGGTTCAAAAAAGAACTAGATAAGTTTCATGGAGGATAGGTCCATCAATGGCTATTAGCCAGGATGGGCAGGGATGGTGTCCCTACCCTCTGTTTGCCAGAAGCTGGGAATGAGCAACAAGGGATGGATCACTTGATGATGACCTGTTCTGTTTATTCCCTCTGAAGCACGTGGCATTGGTCAGAAGACAGGATACTGGACTAGATGGACCTTTGGTCTGACCCAGTATGGCCATTCTTATGTCCTCGGAGAAATTGGATTTAGGACAAAGGGGGAAGAGTACAGCTAATTGGGAATTATTGACACATTTTTTCACTGGAAAATATTGATTCGTCAAAACCAAAACTTTTCATGGGAATGGGTTGGTTTTGATTAAATATTTTTTTTTACTCAAAAACTTTTTGGAAAACCAAGTCGAAGTAGTATGAATGTTTTGTTCCAATATTTTTGAAGCAAAATGTGTAAGTATTCTGGTTCAAAATGATTTCTTGTTTCAAAACGTAAGTTATAGTTTAAAAAGTGTAAATATTAAAATGGTTGAAATCAAAATGAAATGTTTTGATTGACCCGAACAGAATTGTTTGTCCAGATTTTGGATTTGTGACACTTTTTGAGATTGTGACTTTTCTTCCCAAGTTGGGAAGGCAACATTTTTTGATACCTGGAGAATTTTCATGCAACAGGAATACTCATTTCCCATCCAGCTCTAATGACGAGTGCTGTGTTCGACTGAAACAGCAGAGACCATTTGGGGAGGCAGAATGGAATTAACCCAATGGGAATTTGGCCATGACCGTAGTTAAATTTTGCATGAAGTTCCAAGGGACCTATAAGGAACAGCAATGGTTCTGAGTTGCCATGTGCATAGGTTTGGTGCAAATAAATGACTGGGATGACAATCAAAGTTAAGACCAAGAGGAAGATGACTGTCTATCTCTGTATTTGTAATGATACCTACCTCTTACGTAGCACTTTGCAGTGCTTTACCGTGGGCCACCAGTATCAGGTCATTTTGCATTTGGGAAACTGAGGCAAAGGGAGGGGGAGTGACTTGTTCAAAGTACCCCAACAGGCCATTGGCAAGACTAGTAATAGATCACAATGCTTCTGACCTCCATTGCAGTGCCCTGTGCACCGAGCAAACTACTATGTATCTATTCTATTAATCTGATTGTCAGAGTTACAGAGCACCCACCAATTCCAGTGAAGCTAATGGGAGGAGGATGTCTACAGCACCTTTGAAAATGAGATCTAACTGTCACACATACATACACATTGCTTCCCCCCATGTAATGTTGTGAAGGCCAAAAGTATAAGTGGCTTCAAAAAAGAATTAGATACACTCTTGGAGGATCAGTCCATCAATAACTGTTAGACAAGATGGTCAGAGATGCAGCCCTGTGCTCTGGGTGTCCCTAAGCCTCTGACTGCCAGATGCTGGGACTGGATGACAGGGGATGGATCACTCGATGATTGCCCTGTTCTGTTCACTCCCTCTGAAGCACCTGGTGCTGTTCACTGATGGAAGACAGGATATTGGGCCATCTGGACCTTTGGTCTGTCCCGGTATGGCCGTTCGTATGTTGGAGCAGAGAGGACAATTGATGACAACACCCCTTAATGCCATAGCACTCCCTAAAGAAATGCTGTCCCATCTCAGAGTGCCCTCTTCTGGCTCAGCATTTCCGACAGCCCTCCAGGTATCATGTGAGCCACACTAGCCGGAAGGAAACCTGCCACCCGCCATCAGTCTTCTTTGGCTCGCCCTCACCTTTTGTTGCCAAATTCCCTGGACTGTGAAATGAAGCTTTTATTATCCTCCAAAGCTGGGGGAAGAGAAAAAAATTAAATTAGTGGGAAACTAAATGAATTAATTAATTTTTAAAAAAGCATGCAAGAAAAAGACCTGAACCTAACTTCAACCTTTCTTATTATGCACCACACAACTAGGCAGCAGGCTGCATTCCAGGGCTTCTGCTTGGATTGCTGTAAAGAACCTCACTTTTACTTTCAAATTAACCTGTCAAATCAGATATTTTATAAAGGAATTGAAGGCAGAAGAATGAGGGTCCTGGATATTCCCACGCATCAATTAGAGGGAAATTAATTACAATTTACCTGCATTAGCGCATTAACACTCCCTCGATTACAGAGCAGATAGCTCTGCACGGTGGAACAAGTCAAAATAGACTGTACACAGGAAGAGGGGCCTTGTCTTGATTTCCATAGGACCCTGGGAATCCAGGGCTTGCTTGTCTTAAACTAGAGATTTTAAATAAAAGCTGCCCTGGGGTTGACAATTGCCTAGCACAAGATTAATGCACCTGGTAAGTCCTATGTAGAGGTCTGAAGTGATGCACTGCCCTCACGCTAGCCCTCTGCCCAAGGGTAGATGTCACCCTAGGTGAGTTGATACTTGGTGTTCCCTGCAGTCCTTAGTCCAAATCTTGGTTTTACTCCACAGCAAAGCCAGATGGGGTTTCCTCAATAACTCCATCCCCCTTTACCCTGCATCTTTTGGGCTGCATGTTGTTCGGGAATGGTAGAAAGCTAATGTACTCAATGCTTTTTTTGCCTCTGTCTTCACTAACAAGGTCAGCTCCCAGGCTGCTGCGCTGGGCATCACAACATGGGGAATAGATGGCCAGCCCTCTGTGGAGAAAGAGGTGGTTAGGGACTATTTAGAAAAGCTGGACATGCACAAGTCCATGGGGCCGGACGAGTTGCATCCGAGAGTGCTAAAGGAATTGGCGGCTGTGATTGCAGAGCCATTGGCCATTATCTTTGAAAACTCATGGCGAACGGGGGAAGTCCCAGATGACTGGAAAAAGGCTAATGTAGTGCCAATCTTTAAAAAAGGGAAGAAGGAGGATCCTGGGAAATACAGGCCAGTCAGCCTCACTTCAGTCCCCGGAAAAATCATGGAGCAGGTCCTCAAAGAATCAATCCTGATGCACTTACATGAGAGGAAAGTGATCAGGAACAGTCAGCATGGATTCACCAAGGGAAGGTCATGCCTGACTAATCTAATCACCTTCTATGATGAGATTACTGGTTCTGTGGATGAAGGGAAAGCAGTGGATGTATTGTATCTTGACTTTAGCAAAGCTTTTGACATGGTCTCCCACAGTATTCTTGTCAGCAAGTTAAAGAAGTACAGGCTGGATGAATGCACTATAAGGTGGGTAGAAAGTTGGCTAGATTGTCGGGCTCAACAGGTAGTGATCAATGGCTCCATGTCTAGTTGGCAGCCGGTGTCAAATGGAGTGCCCCAGGGGTCGGTCCTGGGGCCGGTTTTGTTCAATATCTTCATAAATGATCTGGAGGATGGTGTGGATTGCACTCTCAGCAAATTTGCGGATGATACTAAACTGGGAGGAGTGGTAGATATGCTGGAGGGCAGGGATAGGATACAGAGGGATCTAGACAAATTGGAGGATTGGGCCAAAAGAAATCTGATGAGGTTCAATAAGGATAAGTGCAGGGTCCTGCACCTAGGACGGAAGAACCCAATGCACAGCTACAGACTAGGGACCGAATGGCTAGGCAGCAGTTCTGCGGAAAAGGACCTAGGGGTGACAGTGGATGAGAAGCTGGATATGAGCCAGCAGTGTGCCCTTGTTGCCAAGAAGGCCAATGGCATTTTGGGATGTATAAGTAGGGGCATAGCGAGCAGATCGAGGGACGTGATCATCCCCCTCTATATGACATTAGTGAGGCCTCATCTGGAGTACTGTGTCCAGTTTTGGGCCCCACACTACAAGAAGGATGTGGATAAATTGGAAAGAGTCCAGCGGAGGGCAACAAAAACGATTAGGGGTCTGGAACACATGACTTACGAGGAGAGGCTGAGGGAACTGGGATTGTTTAGTCTGCAGAAGAGGAGAATGAGGGGGGATTTGATAGCTGCTTTCAGCTACCTGAGAGGTGGTTCCAGAGAGGATGGTTCTAGACTATTCTCAGTGGTAGAAGAGGACAGGACAAGGAGTAATGGTCTCAAGTTGCAGTGGGGGAGGTTTAGGTTGGATATTAGGAAAAACTTTTTCACTAGGAGGGTGGTGAAACACTGGAATGCGTTGCCTAGGGAGGTGGTAGAATCTCCTTCCTTAGAAGTTTTTAAGGTCAAGCTTGACAAAGCCCTGGCTGGGATGATTTAATTGGGGATTGGTCCTGCTTTTGAGCAGGGGTTTGGACTAGATGACCTCCTGAGGTCCCTTCCAACCCTGATATTCTATGATTCTATGATATAGCAGACATTCCTCTCCTGCACGGCGTGGTATATATGTTATGGTAGATCCAGGGCCCCATTGTGCAAGGTGCTGTTCGTAAACAGAGAAAGACACCGTCCAGATATGTCCACATCTCCCTGCTTACAGTGTGAATTGATGAGATGGGCAGAGGGGAAAAGAGAGAGAGAGAGAGATGCCTCTTGCCCATGTTATTGGCAGAGCTGAGGCTAGGACCCAGGTATTCCTGGCTTTTGACCCAGTACCGAATCCAGTGGACCATGCTGCCCCGTAAATTACTCGTCTTCCCCACTCCCCGCCATGGATGCTGATGTTTGGCTTAGTGGCAACTTCCTCATGACCGAAGCTGGTTGAAATGTTCTGATTTTTGATATTTTGACACATTTTTGAATTTTTGCCTAAAAATGGAGGAGGGGAACATTATGTGAATATTTTCCCTTGTTCTTTCACCATCTCTCTTCTAGACCCAGTTATAGCTAATCTCAGTATTACTGAGCTCAGAGGATGGACACAGGGCCATATACAACACAAATGGAGTACTTGTGGCACCTTAGAGACTACCAATTTATTTGAGCATAAGCTTTCATGAGCTACCTCCGATGAAGTGAGCTGTAGCTCACGAAAGTTTATGCTCAAATAAATCGGTTAGTCTCTAAGGTGCCACAAGTCCTCCTTTTCTTTTTGCGAATACAGACTAACACGGCTGCACTCTGAAACACAAATGGAAAGACTTTCAGCCCTAAGGCTCTTACAGTTCTAGGATGGACACCAACAAGACAAGAGAGGGGGCCGATTTATATTGGTCTCTTGCTTTTGCTCTGTCTTCCCCTCTGATATAATGTGGGGCTGGACAAGGCACTGGACTCACATTGGGTCAGCATTCAGAGTTGGACTAGGGGAAGAGGTAAATCTTCGGGAGAAATGATCACTCGATAATGGCTCTGTTCTGTTCCTTCCCTCCGAAGCATCTGGCATTGGCCAGTGTCAGAAGACAGGATATTGGGCTAGAGTACTGTCTCTCAACTTTTCCAGGATACTGTACCCCTTTCAGGAGTCTGATTTGTCTTGTTCACCCCCAAGTTTCACTGCACCTAAAAACTACTTGCTTACAAAATCGGACATAAAAATACGAACATGTCACAGCACACTCGTACTGAAAAGTTACTTATTTTGACCATATAATTATAAACTAAATCGATTGCAATATAAATACTGTACTTACATTTCAATGTATAGTATTGAGAGGAGTATAAACAAGTCATTGTCTGTATGACTGACTTTGCTAGTGCTTTTTATGTAGCCTGTTGTAAAACTAGGAAAATCTCTAGATGCGTCGATGAGACTTCTGCATGCCTCCAGGGGTATGTGTACCCCTGGTTGAGAACCACTGGGCTAGATGGACCATTGGTCTGACCCAGTGAGGCCATTCATATCTTCTCTGGCCCTCTGCATTCCTCTGTTCTGTGTTGATAGAGAGCAACACAGTGATGTAACAAGATCTCTGAAGTGCTAACCCTTGCAGGTTCGCTGATTTGATAGGGGGGTAGGATGCTGAGACTATGGACATGAGTGGACAGTTGTGGCTGTGATGAATGAGGTTTAATGTGCCATCACCTCTCTTCCCCCCCGCCCCCCTAACATATATATACCCTAAGCCCAAGCTCTATTTCCCCTTCCTGCACCTTGTTCTTGCCAACTTTCCAGCGGAGAGCAACAAAACATGAAACTGCACATTCCCAAGGCATCTCCAGGGGCCATGAGATCTTGTGTGTTTGTTCTCAGGGCAGATGAATTTTTAATGCACTTAAATAGTTACAGAGTGAGCTCTCCGGGGAGCAGTCCCTGTGGTTGCTGCTCGCGGGGCTGCTGAATAGAGCTGCAGCCATGTGGCACAGGCCTGGCCGAACTAGTGCAAAGTTGTTTTTTATGGGAAAGGCCATATCATTTTTGTGACTCACCACTTTTCCATTAGCAATTTGCTGCTGTACTAAGAGGCTGCCGCATGGGCAGAGGCCGAGGGGTGAGCTGGGGATGGATGGTTCAATCCAATACCACTTTATCATGCAAGTTGGAGCTGAAGTGGGAACCTCTCTGCCTCAGAGAGGGAGGTGAGGAGGTATTTAGCTGTTATTGAAGTTTCCCGTGAATGAGGGAGCTGCTTTGTGGGAGGGGAGAGGCTGCAGCTGAATGTTTGCATTAGAACCTGAATGGGTGGATGAGATGAGAGAGACTCAGGGATCTGGGGGATGGACTTATGTGTATCAGCACAGAGAGGGTCAGGGTCTTATTACAGCTAGAGATGGGGTCAAACCAAACAAGGCAAGCTATGGGGTAAGTTGAGACCCAGATCTGAGTGTTCAGACTTAGGCTCACCTTCAAGTTTGGCATTCTCAAGAGAGGGATAAGATAGTGCCGATGTCACTGCTTCAGGTGTCTGCTGGGATGCGCTGGGGTGAATCCCTGCAAGAAGTTACCTGAACTAACGTGAAACTAAGTGAACTTTGTGTTAAAGGGCCAGCAGTCCTAGAGCCAAGTGACACCTTTTCAGAATAAAATCCAAACCAGGGGAAGTGGGTTTCATGACAAAAGTAAAACACTCTGGCTATATGTATCACATCCCCTGCTTCTGACTGGTCCAAGTAGAGAATAGTAGCCTACTTCTGCCACTAATGCATGGAATCACTTCTTTAGGACAAGTGGCAGTGGCCGGTGATTTTGTGCTTCGAGTCCTGAGATCAATCCCCACTGACTATCCATAACAGGGATAGTTACACAAACCTCAAACTTGTGCCATACTCAGTGAGAGTTTCTTGAAACTTTGTGTGACCTGGGGCTAGCTGAGCATGCTGTGTGGATGCCACGCAAAACTCATTGGTTTCTTGTGGCTTCAGACTCAAACCAGGCAAACCTTAGCAGATTTAAAAAGGCCCTGGATTTTGGGTTGAAAACTAGAAGACAAAGCAAAACCTAGGGCTGATTGATCTGAAGTATCAGAACCAAATATATAATGTCACTAGTGATAGACTCAAGCTGCAGAATTTGAGTCCAGCCTTTGCCAAAGTTTGGGTCTATTTGTATGTGCATCCCTTCTCCCCCAGAGATTGAGGGTGCTTGGTGACTGGGTTTTCTTTGGACCACTATAGAGATAAGAACCAGCTTCAAAATTTAGCCCCCAAGTTCTGAAATGTTGCCTTATTGAAGCTGATTTACCTGTGTTCTTCAGGCCAGCCAGTTCCCCTTCCTCAGAATAAACAGGGAAGGAAGGAAGCTCTTCTGCGTCATTTTAACCTCTGATTTAAAAGCAGATCTGCACAGGCCTGTTAGCCCTTGTGAGCCTTTGGTTTCTTTAGACATTGAGTCTTTCCATCTGTCTTCCTCAGCCACATGCATTGCCCTAGTTGGGAGTGAACCCCTATAATTAGCTTGTTCAGCTGGGAGTGGGAAGTGATCGAGGTTGGCAGTACTGAGTATTGGGCCCAGACTAAACCGACTCATCCTTTCCTTCCTGAGTAATGTTGCAGTTTGGGCAGGGGTACCCTGTCTTACCGTGGGTCTTTCTGTTGTGCTCTGGCTATTGGGGGGCCAGCCTCAGCTCGTACAGTGGGGTAAATCCAGAGTAACACCAAGGAATGCAAATAGAGTTACACCAGTGAACCTGAGAGAGCACGGCCTGGCCCGGTGGGTCAGGGCCACTAAATGTGTTCAGCATCTGCTCTGGATTCAGCTGGGTCAGTCCGAATCCTGCTGAGGCAGGGGAGGTTTCCAAGTCGCATTCAGCTGGAGGTGGGGAGCAGTTTACAGATTTGAGTCCAGCTGGGGGCGCTCTGACCCAGAAGAGAAGTATGAGCCCCGTTTCCAGAGGGCTAAGGGCAGCCCCCAGTAGACCACTGAAGCTTTCACCCAGTCCTTGAGTGTGGGACATTTAACCCATGGAGATGCCTAGGCCTCTAGAGAGTCATCCAGTCCACAAAGCCATTGCACCAGCCTTCAGCAAACCTCCCTCCACATCCTTCTCTCTCCCCCAGATAAAATAGCTTTGGTTTGAGCTCCCTGGATAATCCTGCTCGGACCGCCTGGCCAGGATCCCAAATGGAATGTCTGCTCTTCAGACACGGGAATTAGTGTGTTGATGAGATGCACTGCACATGGCCACAAAGGTCAACCCCCCAACCCCATCCCCGTAAGGCTGAGCTGCTCAGAGCATGTGCCAGTCCTCAGGAGAGGAGAAGGGAGGGACTTAATGAAAGGAAAGAACCAGGCAGCCACACCTGCCTGGGAGCAAGGCAATTTCTCTAAAAGCTGGGTGGCATTCGGAGAGGTGGCTGGGGCTGATTAATACAAGGCTGGTAAATAAGGCTGGCTTACTTTCCCCCAGTGTGAGAGAGGGTTAGATGGTCAGAGATAGGTCAGAAGGCCGGGGCATCTAGCTGCCCCTTGCCATGTATGTAGAATCAATAACCTTTGCATTAATGTTAGGCAGAGAAGGAGCAGAGCTGTCCGGGGTCCTGGAGTTCAATTCCATTGTGCAGAGATGCGGGAAATGGTACTTGTAAGCAAGTTGCATGGTGCATGCTTAAATGGGGATTGTATTTTCCTCTCCTAACTACCTGTTTGGCTGATCTGGTCGCTCCGTTGACAGTGCTGTGGCTATTTATTTATGCAGAAAGCTCTGTTAATCAGCATGATGACATTTAGCAGTTACGTGGTTATTATTATGATGATGATTATTATTAGCATGCTCTGAATTATCTGCATTATTGTAGCACCTAGGTGCCCCTCCCATGGACCAGGACCCTCATTGTGCTAGGCGCTGTACAAACCAGAACAGAAACACTCCACCCCAAAAGGTTTATAGTCTCTAAGACAAGAGATACTGGCAGAGCACAAGGAAACAGTGAGACAAAGATTGGGCAGCATGCTAGGCAGGGATCTCAGTGCACCAGCGGTCTGGCAGTACCATGTTTACTGTAGGCATCCAAGCAAATGAGAGTGGTAAGGATTGGGGGAGAGGTGCTGGAGACCACTGAAGTGCTTTGCTGGTGTGTTACAGAGGATGAGCAAAGAGAAGCACTGGGGGGAGAGGGTCTGCAGTTGGACATGAAATAGAGAAGCAGGCTGAGCAGAATAGAGTAGAAATGTCTGCATCAGCATCAGTACTTCTCCCGGGTAAAGGCATGAATGAGCATCCCCCCTACCACTGCTCCCTGTTTGTGGAGCCCCCTCTATGCAGCTTTGCCAATGCCCAATGGGCCTGACTGGCACATCTGTGTTGTTACAGTCCTGGCACTCTGCAAATCCACTTCAGTCCTGAGCTGCTGTGGTAATCCTAGGCCCCAGGGCTCTGCGAATCCACCTCAGTCCTGACACTGCACTCCCAGTCCCAAGCCCCCAGCGATCTCCCCACAGACCTGTGCCATAACGCCTCAGTCTTGGCCAGCAGAAACCCAGCTCTTCCAATCTTGGGCTGTTTCTCAGCAGAAACTACCCTCTGCAGCAAAAGCAGTGGAGGGAGTCTGGCAAACCTCCACCATGGACAGGCTGCAGTGAACCAAAGTGATTTTTACTTACTGTTTAATCCATACGCAAAGGCCGGTCTCTTGAGTCGATGGGCTGGTACATTAACCTCCTGGGCTAAAGTAAGTCTCTCTGAATTTCACTGGGGTTTGCTTGCCTTTCTTTTCAGGTCAGTGTTTGCTACAGCGGTGGGTACACGGTATCAGCTGGGTCAGCCTTGGCTGATAAATGGTCATGTGCGTTCCATGTTGGTGTGTTAAAAAGGTGGATGAATCTCTCTTCATGCACCATCTGTATCACTATATAAAGCAGGTTGTGACCTAACTCTGTGCTAGGAGCTCTGAGGTCCCATGATCCTGACTTGCAATATGAGAAAAGGCAATTACCCCTCCTAGCTTTGGGGTGGCTAATTCCAAGCCTCCATTGCACCAATTAAGGAGTGCTTTTATCCAAGAAGCACCCAAAACCCTTTTCAGAACTGAGTTCAAGGGTGGAGCTTTGACATGGGGAGTGGGAAGAATTTCTGGGAAAAGCAGGACAAGACAGGTTTGGGATTGGTCCTGCTTTGAGCAAGGGGTTGGACTAGATGACCTCCTGAGGTCCCTTCCAACCCTGATATTCTATGATCTCTCATTGCCCAGTGACTCTCTTTTATTGCTAAACACAGAATGCAGACAGAATCCCTCTACCCACTATTGCAGTGCAGCCAGCTCTGGGGTGGAACACAGCTGCTGTTTGATGGGACACGGCAATGCTACCCAACCAATGCAGGACAGGAAGCAAAGAAGAACCCCGCGTCCAGTGGAAAATGCAGGGGGAATTTAAGAAAGGCAGCATACAATTAGCCAAGTTGGAATTAAGCCATAGTGACAAGGCTACCGCCTCTATGCTTGTTAAAAGTACCATGGGATGCTTAACATAGAGAGCAAGAATCTGCATTTTAAAAGGGCTTTGGAGTTCTGTGACTCCATCCAAAGATCCCAAAATACTTTCTATTCACTGTTGCAGCCTCCTAACACCCTATGGGACTAGGTAAGCATTAATATCATTTAATGATGAGACAGCTCAAGCACAGAGAGGGGTTAAGTGACTTGCCCAAGGTCACAAGAGAAGATGGTAGCACCGCCGGGGATAGAACTTGGGTCCCTGACTCGCCCGTATTTAAACAGCCTGCCCCAGTACATGCACAGCCACCTGTGATAACACAATGCCCCTTCAAGGAGCAAGGGCCACTGGTTTAAAACTAGGTCAGAAGGAAGGGCACTGCTTTCTCCACTGTTGCTGCTTTCTGCAGCACTGAGATTAACCTAGTTCATTGCCCTAGCTGGTGTGTGGCTTGCCTCTAGCTTAGGTACATTTGCAGTTTACTTCTGGGTCAGTGCAGTCCTGCATTGTCCTTGCCAGTAGCATATATTGTGGTGATTCCAGAACTGCCAACCTTCCTCCCCCACTCCAGGTTCTGATGTCTCCCCCTCGGTCCCAGATGAGCCGGGTTCATTCCTCCTCTGTCAGCCATCAGCCATTTTTCCCTTTACACTGAGCCTGAATAAGCAATGAGGAGCCTGATCCTCAGCGGATGTAAGTTGTGCTAAGCTTCTTTACCCCAGCTAAGCATCTGGTCCAAGACAAGGGCTGCGGGTAGGAGAGGTGGGAACTGCGTAGGGGTTAGGGACCTGGGAAGCATGAACATCCAGCTGACAAGCTGTTTGAAGCTGAGCTGATCAGAGAAGTTGACGGCCTCGCTACTTCTGGGAGCAGTTTCCATGCCCTCCTCGTTGACAGAAGGAGTTTGATTCCTTTAATATTTGATAGGTTCTTCCTTGGCAATGTTTGTTTGTTTTTAAAGCCTGTGCCACTCATCAGAAATTCCTGCCCATATGAAATGTGCATGCAAGGGGCCATCCTGGCCTGGCGGCCCTCCAGGGTGGGGAGCAGCCTGGGAAATGCTTTGTAGATGTTTAATCTTGATTGTGATATTTCACCTCCTCCGACCCTCCCCACCCCACCAGTGGCACTTGGCGCTGTTGTTCCCATTGGAGTTATGCACCTTTCCTTCAAGAGAGTGGGGCAAGGAGCTTAGAATCTGTCTTCTCACACATACCCCCCCATCCATCTGTCTGTCTGTATCCTCATGCATTATCTCCTGTCCATTTGTCTCTCTGTCTCCTCATGCATTACCTCCTGTCCATCTGTCTCCTCATCCATACCCAGTCCATTTGCCTGTCTGTCTCCTCATGCATTAGCCCATTTGTCTGTCTCCCTATACATAGCCCTCTCTCTGTTCATCCATTCCAACCATCTATCTATCCATCACTATTAAGCATGCAAACCCCATGCTGGCAGGTGGCTCATGCCAAAGAGAGTCTTTTTCTCTTGTAGTAGAGTTACCTCTAATGGGCAGCATCATCCCACTTCCCCTTTTTAGCCTCATTAACCCTAAGGAAGCAAAGGGTTTCATGAGAGCTTTGGGGCTTATGGAAGGAGCTCTAATAAGGGAGTCAGGAGAGGTTTCTGCCAGTAGCAGGGCATGGCAGGCTGGGCCATCTCTCTGGGATTCATTGGGTATGTCTACACTGCACCTGAGCATGAGCCTCCCAGCCCAGGTGGACAGACTCACACTAGCGGGGCTCGGGCTAGTGCGCTTAAAATGGCAGTGTGGACATCTAGGCTGTGGTTGCAGCTCAGGGTGGCCACATGAGGTCCAGCCCACCCTACTCCTGGGTCTGAGCTCAAGTGGCTAGCCCAAGCCTCTGCCGGTGCTGCAACATCCATGAGTCAGTCGACATAGGCTTGGAGGCTTGCTCCCTCAGCTGCTGTGTAGCCATCCCCAGTGGGACCTGTCTGGGCCCAGCAATGGGCTTTAATTACTACGAGCAGGGCATGGATGGCTTGTTGAAATGCATTTACAGTGTTCAGCTGAGAGACCTGAGAGGCAGGACTTGGCTGTAATGAATGTACAGGGGTTTCATTGCTGAGGCTGCTGGACACAGACGGACCGGGAGGTGCGCTCTCTGACTGACACAGTGCCTAGAAGCCTGTGGTCCTTAGCGTCACCGCACAGGGGCTCCCTAACTCCTCTTCTCATAAGGGAAGGAGGGAGGTGTCTTCCTGTGGTGCCGGAAGCCTTTAGCAAAAATTTCCCTTTCTGCGGGAAGGTGAGGAAATAAGATGTGACAGGTGCAACCCTCGCAGGCTCTCTGACAGAGCCAGCGTCAGATATGTCACCGTTCAAAGGCTGGCTCTAAAATCCCCCATGTGGCTGGGATGCTAACAAGCCCTGTGATTCCCCCTCTCCACCTGTTTGTCAGGCCTCACAGCAACCCGTCGGTGTCACTCTGGTTGAAGGGGAGCTGAGGTCTCATGGGAAGCTCTGGGATCGTTCTGCTTGTGTGGTGTCATTCCAATTTCCCCAGCCTGGACTCAGGTTCTGCCGGCGTAATTACCGTGGGCACGACTCGCAGCACTTGATCATCGAACTCCCTGACTTGCAGGTGGGGCTCAAATAGATAGATGCTGCAGGGCTCTGCACCTTCCGCATCTGTAGTTAAAGGCAAGGGCAAAACTCCACCTGCAGAAACAAGGCTGCTTCTCAAACTCATGCCCTGTATCCCCGAATCACTGTGGCTTGCTAGGGCAAGGTTCCCAACGGAAGAGAGATTTTCCTTTAGTCAAGACTTTGTCTGCTCCAACACCAGCCTCCTCTAATCTCTTGCCACTTCCCCAGCTGCTCGGGCAATCTCCACTTGCCCCACTCTCCCTTCAGAAGCCCACAGCCAGGGTGGGAGATCCAGACAGCAGTCTCTATCGCTCCCTGAGGCACTCAGCACCACACTATCTGAGCACTTCACAGTCTTTACTGTTGATCCTCATGTGAGATGAGGAAGTGCAACTATTCCCATTTTACAGATGGGAAATTGAGGCACGGGGAGGCTAAGGATCTGCCCGCACTGCAATCAGAGGTGTGACTGCAGCACCTGTGACATACCTCAGCTGGCTTTGATCTAGCTAGCTCCGATAACAAGAAGCGACGTTGCCAGAGCCTGGCTATACAAGCCCACCTGGGACCCTGGATATGCAGTGGAGCAGGTAGGCCATGCTGCCATAGCTTTGTTGCTATTGATACTCAGGCTAGTTAGATAAAAGCCAGTTTGGGTACCCCTATACATGCTGCGGTCGCATCTCTGATTGCAGTGTAGACATACCATAAGTGGCTTGGTGAGGTTCACACACGGAGTCTATGGCCTAGTAGGGAATTTAACCTGGGTCTCCTGATCCGAGACCAATGTCCTAACCACTGCTCCGTCCGTCCTCCTTCAAGGGGACTGTTTTTTGCTCTGTTTGACACTGGAATAGCCCCCGATCAGAACTCGGCTCCTGGCTCTGTCCGCATGTGTCAGGCAGAGAGGGAGTGATGCTTATTTCACTGACAGTGGGAAAGGATCAGGCCAGGGGTGGGGGTGACCTGCTTTCCCATCCCAGCGGGAGGTGAACATGAAGAATAGGGCAGCTTCCGAAATACAGGGAGGAGATGGGGAAAGGAAACCCGGGGGGAGCCAAATCCAGGACTCCCTCCAGTCTTCTACTCTGTCCTCGCAGCCCCAGGCAAAACTCCTCAGCACCCCTGCTGGGACATGGCCAGCAGTTTGGGTGCTCCATGAAACTTACAGGTAACCCTGGGATTTGCAAAATTGGGCCAGAAAATGTACCAGAGCAGAGATTATTATGATGTAACGATTTGTACTGGGGTAGCACCTCAGAGCCCCTGTCATGGACCAGCCTCCCATTGTGCTGGGTGCTGCACAGACACAGAACAGCGAGATGGCCCTTGTCCCAAAGAGCTTATTCTTGGGGTTTCCACATCCAGAAACCCCGTGAGAGCAATCTTTATTGTAATCCCCCCGCCTGGCAGCTGAGAGCAGGAAACAGCTGATCTGAACACTCCAGACAGTGGGTAAAGTGGCCTGAGAGAGGAAAGAGGTACTCAGGGAGGAGGAGGTGATGTCAGGGAGCAACGCTCACCCATGCCAGTGGAGGGGGTGCTGTGCTCCCCTCCGCTCCAACCCCCACTCTTACTTTAATCCCTGATTTCAGAACCTCACGCAAGGTTTGATTTGAGGCTCGTTCTAAGGGAGAGGCCAGGTTTGGGCTGAGGCTGTGTCTACACGATGAGCGAGGGCTGGAATTCCACAGATACTTGCGCTAGCTGTCACCGAGAGAAGAAATGACAATGTAGCCACGGCAGCACTGCTCTCCAGTACTCGTGGGGTGTACTAAAAGAGGGGGGAAAACAACTTAAAATTGTGTTTTAGCCTTTGGGCTCATGCAATGCTCTGTTTTCTCAACCTCCCCCAGCCTGCACCCCAGCTAAGACAGGGACCCTCTTTCCTGACCTGCTCCTAGAGCTGATGCAAGTGCAATTTGCCACTGGAGTGGGAAACTGCCTTTCAAATGCACTCTTGAATCTGCCATGGCAGCACTTAGCTGGGAATGTGATTTTTAAGTTGAAACGAGGCCTCGGCTCAGCTGCAGATGCTTCTGGGGCAAGGAGTGAGGGAGAGAGGCGCGCACAATGCCAGTTTCAGCAGGATAGTTGCATGGCCCGTGGGTAAGGCTAGGATCAGACGCCAAAGCCAGCTTGTCTTCATTAGCCAAACCGCGATAATCAGCGACTAGCTATCTCCCAGACAAAGCTGCCTGTGCCGTGATCTCTCCTCCTTAAAAAAGTTTAATGCTTTTGACACTAATTTAAGTGGGTGCTGCAATTATTGTGAGTTCTGACATCTGGAACGAGTGAAACCTCCTGTTCTATAATACATCGCCGATCGAGGTACAAGGCAGCGTGGGGAAAGTCAGATGATTAAAGGAGAGAGAAGAGTTCTTCTCCCCCCTCCCCCCCCCCCGCATGCCTTCCAGTGTAGGTCTAATTGGAGAATCATTTTAAGTTTCACACTCCAGCAGGGTTTGAAGCCGGGGAGGAGAATATGGGGCAAATCTTATTTTACATCGTTTACAGCTCTCTGGAGATGTTCTTTAGATCCAGATCTGAACTTCCACAGATTTTGGAAGTGGCCAGAAGGTGGGGTTTGGTTCAGGTCCATTTCTACCACACCTCAAATTAAAAATTGCATCCCTTGGAAAGGAAAAGAGCGCCCCAGCAAAGCAGGCCATGGAAGCACAGAAGGGAGTTACATGCACGGATTACATCAGGGCTATTCGAGTTCTTGTGAACCTGCAGTTGCAAATGCAGACTTGTAGGGGCAAATACAAATGATCGTTTTTAACAAGTGGGCCTCAAAAGGGGTTTGGCTAGTCTGCATATAATATTACTACCCCTCTTCACTTTTTAAAGCAAATCCTACCATCTGGTGCTTACCTGAAGCCAGCCAAGACGGGCCTCAAAGCAAAATCTGGGATCCAGAACCCCCCAAACTGTGAAGCAAGTTTGTGAAGTTCCCAACTTTGAAAGCAGAGCCACATTCGAGCTCTGGACCAGCGTTACTCCAGACCTTTAGGGGTTTGCTCCACTGGCTGAGGGCTAGAAAAGTTATATAACTGCAAAGTTCAATCAGCATGCAAAAATCCACACCTCTGAGAGATGTAGTTAAGACATCCTGACCCGCCGTGTGGACAGCGCTAGGTCAATGGGAGAATTCTTTCACTGAGCCAGCGACAGCCTCTCAGGGAGGTGGGTTCCCTACGCTGATGGGCGAACCTGTCCCATCGCTGCTGTAAGTGTCCACACCGACGCACTGCAGTGGTGTCACTGTCAGGTTTCAAGGGTAGTCAGCACCTCAGTTCTGTCTCGGGGATTTGGGGGAATACACGGCGGCACCCAGGACTGAGATAGCCATGGAGCTATCAAGGAGACACTCTCTTGACATATGTATCTACATAGGCTGGGATTTTTCAAAGGAGCATAGGAGAGCTAGGCAACCAAATTCCAGTGCCTAACTCCCTTCATCTCTATGGAAATCCCAGCAGATGGGCTGATTGGCCGACAGCAGATCCCAAATCCTTCTCCCTCCCTCTGACGGAATCAGTCTTGTAACTCAATGCATCTCCCCCTTCCCACCTCACCCAGGCCTTAATTCGTCCGTCCACATGTCCCAACCCAACCTCTGCAGCCCCCCGCTAATTTGCTTCACAGCCCTTCAGCACTCAGATGGGCAGGCACCGGAATGGGACTGTGAAGAGGGTGATGAGAGTTTGACGTATCCGTTGCTTTTGTTTGTTTGCTTTCCCAAGGTGCACTTCTACATCTGTTGTACATGGCACACTTCCAGCGTGGTTAATTGCATTCTGCTTACCTGAATTCCCCCTGCACTTCCAACTGGATAAAGTTATTCTTAGCTGGTTGTGCTTAAAAAAACAAACAAACCCACAAACCATTATTGTGTGTTGAGTGTTACTGACACAGCACAGCTGCTCCATTCCATCCCCCAAAGTGCCTGGATTGAAAATAGGTTTGAATCATTTCAAATAACAGAAAGTAAAAGAGAGGCGCCGGAAACACAGAATTTATTGCGCTCCACAGGAATTCAGCCATTTCTGATGTACTCAGCCGTCTTTTGGGTCGTAATAAGAACGGTTCTTACCATTGTATAGAGCCGTTCGTCATGAAGGATTGCAAGTCGCTCCACAAATTATCCATCTAAATTGCCACGCCCTGTGCCAAAGCATCGCCACCTCCGGGCTGCTGTCGAACAGTGTAAGTGCGATAGGAGAGAATACTGGCTGCAGAGGGAATTGTGAGAACGTCATGTAATCCCAGGCATTGGTGCTTGGGCAGGGAGTCCGGGCTACACCCCTTCACACACACACACCCCACACACACACCCTTAGAGAGGGTGTCATGGAACCCGCATAAGTAATTAGCAGTCAGGACCTTATCAGGAAAATGGCAGTGCAAAGAGCACCACCTGCTGAATCACCAACACAACTTCCTGGCATTTGCTGGCAAGGTCTCATCAGGTTATTTGTCAAGCTCAAACTTTGCTGAGCATAGGAAAGCAGACAGGATCCTGCCCTAAGATGATTTGGCTGCAGCCTCTGCTGTGCTTTGAGATCCTTCTGACTGAAAGGCCTATGGTTTGATCACATACAGGTAGCCCCGTTAAGGGAGAAAGATGGTCACCAGCTTAAGTATCCATAAAGATTTATCAGTCTGAGCTGAAACCCATTCGTGTCAATGGGAGACCTTGCCTCGGCTTGAAGTGGACTTGGAGCTGGCCCTCTGAGAGGAGAGTGAGGAGAAATCTTGACAGATACGCCCCCCTTGATTGGAAGCAGGGAGCGGTGAGCATTGTAGGAAGTGAAAGAATGGGCTTCAGAGCTTCTCGAGTGGCTAAGTGGCCAAGATAATCCAATACATTTTTTATTTGGCCCAACAGATAAGGCACGAGCTTTCAAGCAGCGCCTGTGATTTGCATGGATACAATAGAGCGAGATTTTCATGATACAGGAGGATGCTGTCTCCTCAGAGGCTGCTGAAAGGAGTTCAGGGCTGATCTTGCTCGCTATATATTGTTCTTCATTACTGGCTAGTCAGGCTCTTTGTCCTGCATCATCACAGAGGCTTTCCAATGAATCATTAGCAAGGAGAGTAACTTCCTACACGTCTCATTGAGGGAGAAAGTTATAACCATCCCTGATGAGTTTGCTTGAAGGGTTTCAGTTCTGTGCTTGTTCCGGTTCAAGCTTCAAGAGAGGCTTCTTACTGGTTTAACAAATTCTGGGACCCAGGAATTTGTCCCACCATTGCAACCAGAAAAGGAGGTGCATCAGTGCTATCATGGGTACTCCTGAGAAGCCTGATCCAAGGAAGCTAACTTCTAATGATCTGCAGGAGCTGGCGTGGTGGGTGTGAGTGTTTGCTGCATACAAGCCCCCAAAGGTGTAGGAGATTAGGGGACTGGACATGAAATCCAAGGTCCCAGTGCAGAGAGGATGATTGCACAGCATAGCTGAATCCATACTGTAGTGCTTACAGGATCCTCTGTATTGCGAGCACAGGTTGTGGCTGGTCTTTCTCTTCCTCCTCCTGCTTCATGGGCAATGGAGTAACACAGTATAGGAATAACTTGGCTTATTGTCTTGAGCAAAGCTAAGCAAAAATTGGATTTGCCATCCCAGGGGAAATTCCAGTATTTTAGCAATTGTTTTCATCCTGAATTGGGACAAAAAGTTGAATTATTGACATTTTTCCCAAATGAAAATGCTGAAAAACTTTGATTTGGAAATGGCAAACCAGTGCATTTAGACAGTTTGGATTAAAAAAAACAAACAAACATTTCAAAATTCACAAATCTAAATGGTTCAAGTCAAGTCAATGCTAAATTGCATTTCCCCGTGGTGGTGCGTTGCCTCATGGGAGTTGTATCATGAACCTGATGTCCCCATTCTCTAAGGGCCAGGCATCTTCACTCATATGACTCTTATGATGCACCATGCAGCTTGGCTGGAGAGGGGACCGTATTGTATCATGGGAGATGTAGTCGTCCAGGGAGGCCACTTCATAGGGGAGAATGGGAATCCAAACTACAACTCCCATGAGGCAATGCAGCACAATAGGCAACGAAATTTGTTGAGCTGATTCCAAATGAAACATTTGGAGTCAGTTCAACACTCCAAAATATTCCAACTTGGATCAAACCCAGCCCAACATAAATATTTTCTTTCCATTTTCCGAAATGGAAAATATTTTTAAAAAAAAGCTTTGGGAAAATTGAAATTTTCCTATGAAAAAACTGGATTGTTCAGAAACTGCATTTTCAGTCAAAAATCATTGAGATGGAAAATTCCCAGCCAGCTCTTCTCTCTAGCTAACAGTAATCGTGATCGAGAGTTAACCAATGACCTGCATGACCCTCAGTGCAGCCCATAGCTGGGGTCATGTGGTACTTGCTTTAAGGAGGCATAAATTGACATGATTGGGGATGTTGCCATTCCCCCATAATGGTCAGGAACCTCTTGAAGGATGAGGTGGTTTAGGAGACTGCTCAGATGGAGTGAGAGGTGGAAATCTGCATCCTCTGATGACTCCCCCAGGGGTCTAGGAGCTCCTAGTCTCAGTCTAGAAGCTGCTTTAGCCACTACAAGGTGAAGTTGTTCCAAACACCCTGGCAACTGGCAGTAATTGCCCTTTGCTGGCATCCCAAGCAGAGACTCTGAGGAACAAACGAGGATTCCCCTCTTGCCCCAGGAGAGCCTCCTCCATGTCAGAGTTGAGTCCCAGTGGTGGGGCATTGTGGGGAAAGGTTGCACTGCTGCTCACCAGGACGTAGAAAGAGGACTTGAGTTTCAGATCCTTGCCACCTCTCTCAAGTGGTAAATTCAAATTTGAGGGGGAAAAGAAACCCACCGAAGCCTCCTATGTCTTGATTCAGCAGGGACGTTCCCATGCCCCTTCCCTCTGTCTGCTGTGTGATGGATAATTCGGATCTCTACCCTTTTCCTGCCCTTGCCTTACATGCATAGTTTGCCCCATTTAGCCTGGGCTGTATCCAGCCTTGTCTAGCTGCTCTTCATCTTCTTTCACACTCAGTTCACAAAATCCCCCACCAGCCCAGTGCTGACCTCCTGACCGCTTGTTCCCCTCATCCTCGGGGGGAAGCTGCGTGCTATGGGTGATCGTGTGAGGCCCCTCTGCAAACACCACTTAGCCTCACGGAGGGACCTGTCAGTTAGTTTGTACATTAAAAACTGCTTCTCTTTATTTCAAAATATCGTTCTCTCTCCCAGCTGGCGCAAATCTTTTCCCCCTGGCCTTGTCGCCACTGGCTGCAGATCTGGAGTGAGACGCTGTCCCTCCTTTCAGGAGTTCTGCTGAGTGGGAAGACGAGGTTATGCTGAGTGGGAAGGCTGAGTGGGAAGGCAAGGTATAGGAACACCTATGATGACTTTTATTTGTGCCAAGAAAGTGACATCCACATTTCTGTGACTTTGTTAAACAATTGTCTCTTTGATCCTCTCCCCCCCACGGCTTGCATCAGCAATGTTGCCATCTATCCTGAGCAGGCGAGACTCAGGATATTTGGTGTTTTTCTGAAAGCCCCATTTCCTGGGGACCCAGGATTGCAGGAGAATCTCAGTGAACCGGGAAAGAAAAGTTACGTTTCTCTCTAGCCCTCCTGGTTGCAGAGATAAAGCTTGACAATGTGACCTGAGTGTGACCTACAGACTCAAAACACAGAAGGAAAATAAAAAGAACACACAATGGATGATTGTTATTAATTATTATTTATTTTCAATCTTGTGTTTTCTAAGCCCGTCTCATGATTGTTGGAACCTGACCTGTGATTTTTGAAAGCTGGGGGTTGGCAGAGCAGCATCAGCAAGGTGCTAATGTCACAAAAGCCCCTTTCTTGTCTGATGTTTTGCCTTATGATTAAGAATAGCAGAATGCCTCGCTCTTATCTAATGCTTTTCATCAGTAGATCTCAGAGCCTTTTACAAAGGAGGTCAGTACCATTATCCTCATTTGACAGGTGGGGAAACTGGGCACGGCGAGGCAAAGAAACTTGCCCAAGGTCACTCAGCAGGTCAGTGGCCAAGCACGGGAATAGAATCCAGGTCTCCTGAGTCCCATTTTAGTGCTGTGGTTACTAGGCAATGCTGCCTTGGAGCCATCCCATTGAGTTTTACCTCCCCTAGGTCCGGGTGACAGCAGCGCCCCACCGAGCCAGACTGTTCCTTTTCCAGCACAGCCAGTCAGTTTCTTCACTCTCAGTCCCCGAGGGTACCCAGAGCCGAGCAGGGAGTGGGGCAGTGTCTGTGTATGTGATGGCGAGGGGAAGGGAGGGAGAAGCCGAGAGATCCTGGAGGCATCCCGTTTTGCCAAACGCTCCATGACAGGTAAACAGCCCGTTCCAGGAGGGGGGGCCTGCCCAGTTTTTGAGCAAACACGCTGGTGACTGCTGCTGGCTGCTGACCGTGATGATCTGTTGTTGGAAGAGTCAGACCTTCAGGGAACTCAGCAAGTGTCTGGCTTCGGTGAGGTTCCCCTCTCCGTTGTGAGGTTGTCGTGGCACTCGCTGAGCCACCATGGCAAAATGGCATCATTCAAACCCGGGAGCAGAGGCGGTTGTGAATCGCATCTGTCTGAGGGGAGGAAGTGGGATAGCTGTGTGGTGAGGCAGCATGGTCTAATGGTCATCGCCCACCCACTAAAGGCCAGGATTCCTGGGCTCTCTGACACTGACCTGCCCTATGACCTTGGGAAAATCACTTAGGGTCAGTTTATCATGGTCTATAGGTACCTGGAAAATCTGGCCCTTTGCTCCTCTGAGGCTCAGTTTCCCCATCTGAGTCGAACGTGGAGGGGATTGTTTATGAAGAGCTTGGGTGAAGAGGCGCCGTATAATTGCTGAGTACTTTTTCAGAGTGAGGCAGCCAAAGGGAAATCTGGGTGAGGGGGAGTGGCTGGAGAATACAGGGTATTGGGGCTAGTTACACAGTTAGGGAAGGTGGTCACTGAACTGGGCTAACAGGAGGTGTTCACATTTCCAGGTAGACTAGGTGAGTTTGCTTTATTGTCCTTGGTAGCTGGGTGTTTCTCCCCACTCCGAAGCTTGGTTACTAGATACCTTGGGCTGAGTCCTAAACTCAGGAGTCCGGCTGTGCTGTGCTGTAACCTTTAGCCCATGGTCCTTCTTTGGAAGCCCCCTTGGCCTGGAGATGTCTGCCTCCGTGTGGCTGCTGGCTACGGGGCCCGGTGCAGTCGGTGCGTGAATTTGAAGAGACTCCAGGAATCCGAATTTCCTTCTGTTCCTTTTGTGGCCGGCAAAGAGAGACAAAGCCGCACCTCAGAGGAGTGCGTGTGCTCAGTGGGCTGCTGTGCCTGACGTGGGATGCTGCCTGGGTTCAGAAGCCAGGGAGGAAGGGTCAGCCGTGATGGCTCCCAAAGCTGGCTGGCCCTTTGGCATATGGCAATGCTGTGCTTGGGTGCCTCCTTGTAAAGAATCACCAAACAAACCTTCCATCTGTGCCCCTTCCTCCTCCGCCGCTGCTGGAGTGGCAGGAAGCTGACCAGATGGTCCACAACCAAACAACTGCAGATGGATAGCTCAGTGGTTTGAGCATTGGCCTGCTAAACCCAGGGTTGTGAGTTCAATCCTTGAGGGGGCCATTTAGGGATCTGGGGCAAAAATTGGGGATTGGTCCTGCTTTAAGCAGGGGGTTGGACTAGATGACCTCCTGAGGTCCCTTCCAACCCTGATGTTCTATGATTCTATGATTCTATGAAGCAGACAGGGAGACCTGTCCAAAGTAGCATGGGATTGTGAGAGACAGTGCCCTTGTCTGCAGCTCCCGCCGGTCCCAGAGCCAGGTTTGCTCTGGGCCTTAGTGCTCCTCCTCCCAAGAGACGGTGCACGCACATATTCTCACACTGGTGCAAGCAAACCTTCCACGAGCACATGCTGTTGTGTCCACACATTCCTCACAGATGTGCACGCTGATGTGCACACACTTTCTCGTGCATGCCCACATTTACACACGTATGCACAGTCATGCAGGCCGACTTGTGTATGCCCGCATTTCTGCATATTCACACATGCACACTCCCTTGTGTGTACATACACTCTCAATCGCACATGCACTTATTTCACACACACACACACGCGCGTGCGCACTGTACATACTTCCGTACACACTGGGAGGGGAGGGAAGCAAGGCAACAAATGAGAGAAAATCAAACTGGTGTGGGGGGAAACTGAAACGTGGTTTGGTCTGAGAAATCCTTCCTCTGGTTAGTGTTTGACACTGAGGACCTAGTTCAAAGCTTGGGAAAAGCGAGGTTAGGATAATATTAAATCAAAGATACCACTCAAACAAACTGAGAAGCGATGTCTCCCTATGCTGACTTGTCCGAATCCCCAGATTCAGAGGTGGCACTTGCTGCAGGATGCCAGCGAGATGTTCTCTGCAAATACAGCCCTTGCCAATGCCATGCAGTTGGGAACCTTTTGATTTTTAAACTGTGCAAGTATCTTGGCATATTAGCACATGATGGGGCCTCACCAATAAACCCAACCCCATGCCGGTTGTCATGTTTTATCCATATGTTTCACTGCCAAGGCTTTTCATATGTGTCTGGTGTTGGTCTGAATTTATTCTGACGATTATACACCAAGGCCAGGCATTATCCAATATTTATATGTGTGGCTGGCCTGCAAAGCAGTGATTATCAAAGAGGAGTAGTTGTTTGTAGTCTTGCATTGAATTCCCCTTTCTGCTTTAGCCTGAGAGACCAACACCGCAAATCAGTGCCAAGCTCACTGCTTTTTAAATGCTTGCACTAAAAACTAGACCAGCCATTAGCTCAGCAGGGCTCCTGAAAGCATCTCAGAGCCATGCACGAAGCTTTGTGCAGAGTTGAGGGCTTTAGAAATAATCATAAGGTTTCTTTCATTGCTGGAGAGCACTTTTTGGGAGGGAGGAAAGGTGAGAAGGAATCCAGTTGTCTGGGTGTTGCTAGCTAATATCTAGATGCTGCCAGCTGAGCTAGGTTTGGATGAGGCCCTCATCTCTGATCTGGAAAAGAGACAATCCAGAACATGCTGAGGATACACCCTTGCTAAAGAGATGACCATGGCACCAGGCCCGGCGGCTGCTGCCTCACGTCTCAAGTTCCCAGTGTCACAGAATATCATGGTTGGAAGGGACCTCAGGAGGCCATCTAGTCCAACCCCCTGCTCCAAGCAGGACCAATCCCCAGTTTTTGCCCCTGATCCCTAAATGGCCCCCTCAAGGATTGAACTCACAACCTGGGGTTTAGCAGGCCAATGCTCAAACCACTGAGCTATCCCTCCCCCCATGTCATTCATGCCCCAGCTCCTCTGTGGGAGGTGTGTGTGTGTCTGGCTGTCCTGGCTCGTGGCATTCACTGCTTCCTGACAGAGGAGTAGTAGAGATGCCTTTGGGTCCTTGTCCCCTCTGTGATGGATATTGGGTGGTGTTTCTCATTGCTGTTGTTGGTTCCCCCCTCCCCGCTTCTCCAAATGTTTCTTTCTGCCAGCTTTGGCAAGTTAAATGCAAAGAGAGAGATGCATGCTGTTAAATCACGTCAGGGTAACATGGAGTGGCAATGCCCCATGCAGAACACGAGGAGGGGGCTGTGCTTCTGGAAAGCAAAATGCTTCTTGGGGCTTCTTGGGGCATGGAGGGAAAGTGCCCACGGTACCAAGCCTCGGGAGGGCACAGTGTGTGCCGCTCAGCTCTGTAACTGGGCAGAGGAGGAGGAGCACGGGGTGTGGCTCTAGCAGGGATCACGCCCTGTGCTCAAGAGAGTGAAAGCTGGGTTTGCAGTTCTGTCAGGCTCCCTGCACAGGGGATGCCAGGGCAAGGGAAGGCTCCTGGCAAGATCCCATGCTGGGTCCCAGCTATAATCTGGCCCAAATGGGGTGGTGCCAGGCATTGCCCTGTACCAGTAAAGAAGTCAGGGGGGACACTTGGCTTGTGTTGTTTCTAATGTCATTATTTGAAATATGTACATATGAATTGAGAAATTAATAGAGATGGAACCAGACAGGAGCTTCTTCAAAGGGGTTGAATTCAACCTTCTGGCTCAGCCCATTAGAAAGAGAGAAAGAGGAAGCCAAGCCAGCAGGGCTCCATCTGCACTATGAGCTAGGGGCGTGATTCCCAGCTTGCGTAGACATACCCCCCACGAGCTCTCATTGAACTAGCTTGCTCAACATAGTAGGGCGACTGCAGCAGTATGGAGAGTGGTGAGCAGATGCACAGGCTAGCCACCCCGAGTGTCACAGACAGGGGCATAGGCAGTCAGGACTAGTGCTCAGAGCTGGACTCAGGAGTTAGAGACTGAGCAGGGCAAGAACAGGATTGGAGTGGGGCTGGGAGCAAGGCTGGGAATAAAGTATGCACAGGAGCAATTGCAGTTACAGGCAGAAGCGTTGAGCAGCCGCTGGCCAAGTGCTCCCGCTGGGCTTCAGAGCAGTCCTGGCAAAACTGCTCAGCCAATCGGGTGATCTGGCCGATGAGGGGTTTCAGACATGGTTTGCTGACTGGTCCCAGGCCCAGCTGCAGGCTCTCATTCCTGACCCCAAGTCTGTACCCGTAAGGTCCAGACCGGTTTGTACTCAGGGCAGCTAGTCCATGCCACTGTCCATGTTACCATACCTACTGTGCTGTTTTTAGCATGCTAGCTTGATGAGAGCTAGCACAAATGTATCTGGGTGAGCTTGGAATCCCAGCCCCAGATCCAAGTGTAGACCTACCCCACAGGTATGTCTAGGTGGGAACACTTCCAGTGTTCTAGGAGGATCTCCATTTGGTTCTGAACCATCTCTAGACAAGGAATTTTAGCATGGATGTAAAGAGCTGGCATCCCTGAAGACACGAGTGTTATGTTGAGGCACAAGAACAGATAGTGACAATTACGCTTTGCTGTTCCATAGCACCTTCCCCCCAGAGCTTCCATCCCCCTTTGCAAACAGGAATGAATGTGATCAGCAGCACTAACCCTGTTTTATAGATGCGGCATCTGAGGCTCACAGAGGGGAAGTGACCTGTGAACAGCCACAGAGGACTGTACGGCGGAGATTAGAACCCAGGCCTCCTGCATCCCAGTCCTATGCCTTAACTGCCTCCGCTTGACAAATGCACCAGTCTGGTATGGACAGTGGCAATGCAAACTACCACATGTTAGCCTCCATGCCAATAGGTCTCACGGAGGGACCATCTCCAGGATTCAGGCGAGTTATGTCCCCATGGCCCCATTCAGTCGTCGCTGCTGTGCTGAGGTTGGTGGCCTCTATGGGGTGGTGGCTCTGAAATGTGGACACCTAGGTGAGATCTTCCAAACTCCTTCCACCCTGACCGCTGAACGAACATCAGATGGCAGCAGCTTTTGGTCACTGCCCTCCTTGGCCATGTGTGAGCCAATGACCTCGAGGTGAAAGTTCTCTATGGCCCAATACTAATCCCACTGGGATACATGCATTTGAGAAACTACATAAGAGCTCGAGGGACCCGGAGGGTTAGGACCTGATTGTGGATAAGAGTGCTCAGGGAGCAGAGACAAACAATAGCGCAGTCAGTAGAATCTGCAACGGAGTCTGGCAACACAGGATTACCATTACCACAGCTTGTTAACATAAACTAATACCGACTGTTGAATTGCAGGCTAATGGATATGAGGGCGAGGGATGGGAAGTGTATTCAGGAATAATGGCCTAGATAATACAGCTGATGATTTAAATACAGAGTAAAAAAACCAGCAAATGTTGAGTGGCTTGTGTATTCCATGGAGGCCAATTGACGTCGGGTTCCCTGCCATGCTCTTCAAGCAGACTGCTGTCTAATGGGGACTGGCATCATCTGGAAGGCTCAGGCTGGCGTGTCTGGTGAAAAATCTTCAAGGAGGGCCAGATTTCTAAAGAGTTATTGTGGGAGAGGTTGTGTCCATACCACATTTGCCCAAAGGCATGACTATTCAGGTACCTTGTTCAAAGTCTGGAGCTGGAGCAGCTGGCCACCAGTGGTGAAATTCTGGCTCTGCTGAAGTTCCTGGGAGTTTTGCCATTGACTTTAGTAGGGCCAGGATTTCACCCCAGATTTCTGGTAACACATGGACAAGTGTGACCCCCTTTTAATCTCTCCTCAGTTTGCAAAACGGGTTCATAGACTTCTTCTTTGGCTCCACTGCCAGGTCAGCCTTGGTATTAACGCCCCACGATGCATCTGGAAGAACCTGGGATGGGGGTTCTCTCACCATTGGGCAATCTTGACTGACTCCAGCTACTTTGGGGAGTGTGGGTGGATATTGTCAGATGAAGTCGATGCACATCTGGGGTAAATCAGAGGATGTCTATTTCATGCCCGCCAGGGATCTGGCCCCATACCTAACAGTGGGAAGCTCATTACAGATTGTCACTGTAAGACCTCACACAATGTTATGGGGCTTTTCAGTATGAGACCCCTCCGCAAAAAGTCCCACAGTGAAAAGTCCCAGTGGTGATGAGTCTATGGGAAGGTGGTATCCCTTTGGTGAGCACCAAGTATGAGGGTTTGATTTCTAAGTACTCCTCAAGGGGGGCTAAGGTTAGGAGTCTTGAAGATGCTCATTAACATGGGTGCAGGGGACTGATATCTGCTATGTGTCAATCCCTGCGAGATATAAGAGCAGCAAAGGGTACTGCCGTTGACCTGGATCAGAAGTGATGTGGGACTAGTGGCTAGTTGGCTCTCCTCTCCTCTTCTTTTTTTGTTCATAAGAAAAGAAAGCAAGATGCACTCCGCAGCTGCAGAGAGTCGTGATGGCGTTGGCTGCAGTGTCTGTGACTAAGTGCTTCCTAGAAAAGAACGGGGCTGGGTCTTCATGAAAAACCGTGTCAGTTTTATGGAGCGTGCCTCCAGGCCTAAAGGAAATGGTCTTATCAAGGGTCTCTCAGCCGTGGACAATTTGTCTGGTTTTATGTTGATGACAGAAAAATCCAATCTATGGCCTGTGACTGGAAAGTTCAGAGGAATGTGAGTCCAGATGGGATCGCAGGCAGGTTTTATTGATGGTCTGTGGGTATGCAGGTTGCGGGGGAAGAATCTTGTTAATAACAGGTCCCTTCAGCCATTGCCTACTGACCCTGCCATCCCTCCTTATTCATCAGCCTTAGCTTGTGTGCTTATTTTTGAGCTAATGTTAGTGCTTGTCAAAGGTGCTGGATTGGCGGCCTTGGGGAGCACAATGCTATGAGTAGCTGCGGATGGGGTCGAGCATGAGCAGGGGCAGTTCAGGCTCCTTCTGATTCACCTTGCCAATCCTGCCAGGGGCTGTTTGGAGAGGCTGTGGTGGGGGTGTTGAGCTGTTGAGCCCTACACTTCAGTTGCTGCAACTGCCAACAAGGTTGTGAGTATTTGTGGGGATTTACTGATGTGGATTCCTGTTCACTAAGGGTTGGACTAGACCATCAACTCAGTTCTTATAGGCAGCCAAACTGATCATGCCATGCCAGGCTCTGCTGAGCTGGGCTTGGAGTTGAATGTGTGACCAAGAGGTGAAAGAATTAATCACATTCCTAATACCAGGCCTAGGCTATGCAACTAACCCATCTCCTTCACCCCACCAAAATAGCCCACCTACAAATTAGACCGTTTTGAAACCTCCGTCAGTGGTCTGCTGCCCAGATACACAATCCATAAGATGCAGTGGTACACAGGCCTGGTGCCTTAACATTCCAGCTTTCCTGCAAGGTAGATCCTATTCAATAACACTGAGTTCCTGTGAAAATAATACTCCCTGCTTTGTCTGTAGAGCCTAAGAGCATTTAGAGCTGCAGGGCTAGCTGGACATCTTCATGGTGACTGGGGAGGCCGGCTGTGGAAAAGGATACCTTAACTTGGACAGGCATGTTTGAAAAATTGGATCCACTGCATAGGAACAGTAAAACAACCCTGCAAAGCTTCACACAATGTGTCGTCCAACTGTTCATTTTAACAAGCGACGCTTATCAGATAGGACTTCGGTTGTTGTATATACAGCATCAGGACGCTTTTACAATGCGATGCCTTTGTCCACTGTCCAACCACTTCGTAAGACATTGTAATGGCCATACAGGTCTAACAGATCTTTCAGGACACTATGGGGTCTTGGTTTAACTCTGACACCTGTCTTGCGATGGTGTAACTTCACTGACATCAGTGGAGCAGCTCTTGATTTACACTGGTGTAAATGTGAATCAGGCCACAGGGTGTTTTGTTTTGTTTTAAATGCTGTCGTGACTACAGCTGTGCAACATGTTCTCCATTCAACAAACTCTGCAGTTTGCCTGAGGGGTCTTGTCGGGAGGGGGCAGTTATCACAGATCTGGAACCCCCACTCTGTTCCCTGAAAGATCTGCCCAGGTTCACAAACCTCGGAAGTAATCTTGAGGCCCGGTTTTGAATAGTAATAATTAGAGCTGGTTAAAAAAAAATTAAAACAAAAAATACAAAATCACCCCCAAAAAATCAAAATTGCAATGCTCTTCCTGTGCCTCAGGGCTCAAAAAGGACCAGATCTGGGGGGGTAAAAATAATCCGGTTTTTTTAATCAAAATGAGAATTGAAAACATTATTGGCTGTTTCTATAACCATTTCAGTAACAGTTTGGATAAAAAATTCAATAAATATCACAGGTAATGACCAATTTTGAAAGAAAGTCGACAGTTTTTCATGCCACTTTTCATTTTTTATAAAAGGCCATTTTTCGACAGAAACATAAACCTTTTGGTTTGCAGAATTTCAGCCATCTTTAAGAATAACACCTAGCTCGCTGACAGCACTTTTTAATATGTGCATCTCAAGGCCAGTCAGTATCATTGGCCTAATTTTATATTTGGGGAAACTGAGGCACAGCAATTTGCTCGAGGTAACGCAGCAGGTTATTGGCAGAACAGGGAACAGAATGCAGGTCTCCTGTCTCCAAGTCCTGTGCCCTCAGCACTGGACTACACTGCCTCCCTAAAGACTATGTGGAATCCCATAAGGCGTTTAAGTACCCCTTTGCAATAGTATTTTGCAAACCTATATCAGTTAACACCAGAAAAAATCCTCTCTACAAACTAAACCCAGCCAACGCCACATGGCTCTCGTTGTATCTTGTAAGCTGCTTTCTTTCTCCCCCCTATCAAGCCAGGAGATGAAATACATATTTTTTGAACATATGCAACCTCAGTAAATAGTGGGTGGGGATTATTAATGCAGGACTAAACCCAGCCCTGGCATGAAGCACACGGAAGACGTATGTTGCGACAACTTTCCTCAGGGGATTCTGGCCAAGGCAGATATCAAACATTCCCTGGAGGGGCCGAGTGGGGAGTGACGGTTCTTTTCTTTCCAAGACTGATGTAATTAAAGAGTTATAATGTCCTTTAACTTGCCTGCCCTTGGCACCGTTGCACACAGGGCTTTTTACTTTTTATCTTATCTTATCTTACCTTATCTTATTTATTTCTGTATTTAGCACCAGTGAGTGGATAATATCCTTTATTCAGAGAGGCAGGAGGCCCAGAAATACAGTTCAGCATTACATACGGAAGAGATTATTCTGTTTCCCTTGGCATGAACATCCATCCATCTTCCCTGTGTGGATGGCTCTGCAGCTAAGCATGGGGTTAAAACCACCGTCCTTCCAGCTGTCTGTTAACACGCTGAACTTAGGAAAGGGAAGCTTATTTTAATTTAATAGAAATATACATTATACATAATCTTTGCAATTGATTTCCTCCCATGTGAAGGTGAATCTTGCTGAGTAGCTCCCCCGCTTATTTCAGCCCAAATGCCTACAGATCCATAGCAGAGCCGCTTTGAAATAATAATAATAATAAAACTAATATCCTTTGCTGCTGTCCTTGGGTGACAAAGCTGATGGAAAATAAAGTTGTAGATAACTCCAGATGACAATACGAGTGTCCTCTGCCCATCTTCCAAGTTATTAGCAGGTGTCAGTCACCAGAGGGGAATCTAATCAAATCCAGATGTAACTCTCTGGCAGACGCCGTCGCTAAACTAATCCATAAAGTTTCAGCTTTGGAAAACAAACAGCTCCTTTCGGTCTGATTCTCATCTGTGCTCAGACCACTTGGCACTGTTGTAGCAGTGTAAATGTAACGATGCACATGCGTAAATGTACAGCACCTAGCACGATGGGGCCCTGGTCAATGAGCGATGGGGGCCTGGCCCTGGCTCATGAGTACTACTGCAATTCAAATAATTATTAATCATAATTAATAAATGTAATTGACTCCCATGTTCAGGCCTTTTTACGCTTACACTGGGTCGCAAAATAGCCTTTGAGCAAACAGGGGTAAGCCCCTTTATTGTTTTTGCTGGGGACCAGTTGCTCCGTAGGAATGGAAAAGTCACATAAATTCATTGTTTTCCAAGGCAGGTGGTGCTCTGTGAGTTTAAAGTGAGAACCAGATGGGCAAAGATGATGAAAGAGGCATCGGCGTGAAAGGCTTCCCTCCAGGGTGTTAAATATTACATTTACCGAGTCTGCAGAACTGTTGAAACCAATAGAACTAATTAGAGAGCTGTTGTCGGGGGAAGGTGTGCCTTAACTAAAGCGATGCAATGCCAGAGCACCAGGAGTACTGTCCTTTTTTGGTGGGGGAGGGAATGACCCACAACACATATAGTCTTGGGGAGAGAGATTGGGGCTCACCCTCTGTGACGTTACTGACATAATCTGGGACCGTATAGATCATTGTTGCAACCAAGGTCCTGTAGTGGCACCAAATCTTGTATAAAGGGGGTCAAATAAGGTGTCTAAGACAAGGTTATGGTTTGCTGGTTATGATTATGCTGTCTGTATGTATGTATCATTTTTGTAGTTAAAGTTATGAACATTGGCTCTATACTGTCTGTATTTCAAACTTATGCTATGCTTCTGGGTGACACCGCAGACAAGTTGGTGTCAGCTCTGCCTAGCCTGCTTGATGGCCCATTAAGGACCATCAGCTGTACAATTGATCCATTGAGAGAAGGCAGATACGGCACCTGACTCAGCAAAGTATGCAGGGACTTTCCCATGTGACTCCAAACTCCATTTTGCTGTAGTTTTTCATAGTAAGAACAAAGAGGTGTTCTTACACCTGGAAGAGACTATAAAAGGCTGATGCCTCATCTTCATCTTGTCTTCAGTCCTGCTTCTTATCTCTGGAGGGACTTAGCTACAAACGGAAGCTCTAAACAAAGGACTGATGACCCATCCCCGCTGTGGATGCACTCCAGAGACTTGATTTAAACCTGTAGGTTATTCTATCACTGTTACAAGCCTGAACCAAGAACTTTGCCATTACTGTATGTATTTGATTCCATTTAACCAATTCTAGCTCTCATCTGTATCTTTTTCCTTTTATGAATAAACCTTTAGATTTTAGATTCTAAAGGATTGGCAACAGTATGATTTGTGGATAAGATCTGATTTGTATATTGACCTGGGTCTGGGGCATGGTCATTTGGGATCGAGAGAACCTTTTTTCCTTTACTGGGGTATTGGTTTTCCTAACCATTTGTCCCCATAACGAGTGGCACCGGTGGAGATATTAGGAAACTGGAGTGTCTAAGGGAGTGGATTGTGTGACTTGTGGTTAGCCAGTGGGATAAAACCAAAGTCCTCTCCGTCTGGCTGGTTTGGTTTGCCTTGGTGTGCATAGAAACCCCAGCCTTGGGCTGTAATTGCCCTGCTTTAAGCACTTTGTCCTGAATTGGCACTCTCAGTTGGGTCCCACCAGAACCAGCATCGTTACACCCTCCCACACCGGTTCAAGCCAAAGGGAAGGAGTGCCAGATCTGTCTGCTCATCAACAGCATGTGGGTGGTGCCCACTCTTTTCCGCTCAGCTGCTGGAGTGTTTTATAATGTTTCTGTGGGCGAATGTGGGTCCATCAGTCCTAGAAGATCCTATTTATCATTATTATTATTTGTTTGGTGATAGCACTTGGGAGCCGGTCTCCTAGACCAGAACCCCATTTTGCTAGCCGCTGTCAAACACAGAACAAAAAGATGGTCCCCACCCGAACCCCCAACTGTCCGCTAGCCAGACCGGCTTCCAAGGCATAATGCACCCGCACGGCCTGAAGCAGCACAGCTTCCTATTCCCCTGCAGGTGGCGCTGTGCACAAGTAGGCTGTTTCCGCAATGGTGGTCCAGGCCCCCTGCCTCACTCCACCTGATTGTGCCAACCAGCAGAAGGAAGATTGAAACAGAGGGGGACTGGGGGATGGGAGAGGCCCTGAAAGATGAGAAAGGGAGATAGCGCCCCACCAAATCTGTTGTTCTAGCTGTTATATATATCGCTCTCCTGTTCTACCCAAAGAGATGACTGGGATGGGCTTGAATGAGGACTGGAGAGCAAGAGAGTAGGACTTCAGGATTTGTGCGCGTGACCTTTATGCAATGGAATGTTGATCTCGTCCAAGGGTACATGTTCATGTCGCCTTCTGCCAGCTGCGGCCCCAAGTGCTAATGGTATTACAGTCAATGCAGTCTCTCCTTGAGCTCGGATGTGGTGGTGGGGCCATAATTTTGAAGCAGAAGGTCCTGAATTCTCTCCCTGGGAGTTTGCAGTCCAGTCAGTGCATTTCATGCCAGATTCAGCAAGACACTTAAGGGCACCTAGCTCTTAAGTGTGTGCTTTGCTGAAGCAGGGGTCTTAATTCTAGGCAGCTTCATGTTGCTCCCTGAGCAGAAAGCTCTTCCTCCAGGAGGCTTTATTTCCCTCTCTTCCCTTGATGGCTAGCGTGCTCCTAGCAGATGATTGGGTGTATACCCTGTCAGCACCCATTGGCTGCTGTGGCAGCTAGGGGCAAGCTGGCATGGTCTCTCCACGATGGACAGCTCAGGGTCACAGTCCGGAGATGCTGGGGGGACCAAGGTAAGGTGGCAGACAGCTCTGAACAGACTCTGAACTACTGGGGCCTGTTGGCAGCTAAAGTTCAAAGACAAAGTCAGCTCTTCTGCCACCTCCAAGTGTGGGTCAACACCTGGCAATCTCTGCTGCGCATGTCTCTGGGTCCCATCCAGCAGTGTATTAACGCCTAGGCTGACAAATTTGCAGGGTCGGCAAATTTATAATAGCAGCCGGAGGCTGCTTCCCCCGGTGCAAGTTCGTGCCCTCTACCCCCAGCCCTGCCCCAACTCCACCCCTTCCCTGCCCCCATTCCCTACCCCCTCCCTGCGCGTATTGGTCCCCTTCCCCAAATCCCTGCCCCAGCCCCGCCTCCTCTCCTGAGCGCATCGCGTTGCCCCCCTTCCCTCCTCCTTCGCAAAACTGTTTCGCGCACAATCACTGGCAGGGAGCAGGGAGAAGCAGGACCCAGCAGCGCACTCAGGGGAGGAGGCGGAGTTGGAGTGGAGGTGAGCTGGCGGGGGGTGGCAATTATTTTTGGGCCAAGGGGCGGCAAATCATTAATCCGCCCGTGGTCTCATCTGGATTGCCCCTTGAGCCCAATTCTTTTGTGATGAATTGTTTTTTGTTGCCAGTTAATACTGATCTAAAGAGCTGAGGGTAGTGGGGTTTCAGGCCCAGAATCAGACACAAGAGAATTTAAATGAACAAGTTCAGTACTGGGTAGAGAGCGGACAGAGCTTGTCTTTTGACTCACTCCAGGGAATCCCCCACCAGGTCCATCCGAACACATGTGGAAAATGATCTGTGAGCATCTGCCAGTTTTGGCCTGCTAGAAAGAGTCCCCCTCTTCTCTGCTGCTTATCTTCCTGCCATGCTCTGTGTGAGAGAGAATGTCTCGCCACCATAAGCCAGAGTGCTTCCAGTAGGGTCCTATTCTTTTAACAGACCTGATGAGAGCGTGAGTACCTAAATGGGGACAGAATTAGCCAAGCCAACCCACGCCATCTGTGGCCTAGGTTGGAGTCACTTCATGTCGTTGAGCTGTAAGTAGTCCTCTCTCTCTCTCTCTCTCTGGCACTCTTTGCCATGGAAATAATAATAATAATAAAAAGAGAATTAAGACAAGTAGGCAAACATAAAAAATGAGTTGTTATGGAGCATCTATGCAGATTCCAATCTCCAATGTCAAGAGAGCATCATTCCGCTATAATGGCATCTTTTCATGAAAGCATTTTGTGGCTGTCATAAATAACCCCGCCAGCTGAAAGGGCCGATAAACAAATGGAAACGGAGGCCTTCAGGATCTTTATTATTGTTCAGACAAAGCATCTGTGACTTTTAAGAAGGAGGGGAGGAGGAAACGGAAAATGAAAGCCGGGCTATTGTACTGCTGTCTTGTCCATGTCAGCAGAAGATCTGGCTGTGGTAGGCTGACAGGTTGTCTGGATAAATAGGTTAGGGGGCAGAACATACATTTGTGATGAGAACTTTCCTCTTACAGCTCAGACCAGGAGGTCTAGAGGTACTGTCAAGGACGGGCGAAGCTCTATAAATCAGGACAGGCTTTTTTGTCTGTTTGAAAAGTCTTATCTCGGAGTTCATCCAGGCAATTTTTTGAGGTCTCTCTAGAGCACTCCCTCCCTCTTATCACAGCACCGCAGCTTTAAATGCAGCTAGATACCCTCTAATGGAAGCGCAAGCAGGAGCCCTCACTCTTTGTAAGTGCCAGCTCATAATTTAGTTTTGTGCCCTTTGGCACAGACACATCCATCAATAAAAGCAGCTGCAGTGTCCCCTTTGTTACATTCCAAGGGTGCTCGCAGATCTGTGGGAGGGAGGTCTGCCTTGTATCCTCATTTTTCTCTGCTGGGAGAGAATGAAGGGATGAGAGATCAGGACTCCCGGGTTACAATCCTGCCTCTGCCACTGACTTGAGTGATGTTGGGCTAGTCACTTTTAACCTCACCGTTCCCATCTGTGAAAGGGGTCGAGTAATATTTGCCTTGTTTGCTGGGAGGATTAATGAAGGAGAAGACAGACCCTTTCAGATCCTTGAATAGAAGGGGTTATGGAAGAGCAGTGTTGTTCCCATTGGCGGGAGAGCAGGTCTCTAAACAACTCTCTTTCCCTCAGTGCTCTGGATGGGGTTTTCAAAAGTACCTAAGTGAGTTAGGCACCAAATGCCTAGTTTTCAAAGGGGTTTAGGTGCCTAAAGATGCCTAAGGGGTTTTCAAAAGTGCCTAAGCAGGTTAGGTGTCCAACTCCAATTTATTTCACTGGGAATGAGGCTCCTAACTTAAATACTAGGTGCCTATATACCTTTGAAAATCTGGCCCCTAACTCTGTGATTTTCAATAGGACTTGGGCACCCAACTCCCTTAGGCATTTTGAAAATCCCGCCCTTTGTTTCATGTCCTCAGGAGCCATCTCCACAGCCCGCATCTGTCCATCAGTTTCAAACATTAGCACCCCCTGTTCTTCCATTGCAGTTATTCTTTCTGCTGTCCCAAACTTGCCTCTCTCTTTCCCCCATGTCAGATGGAAAATTCATCCTTCTTTATTAACACTCTTTGTGCGCATGTGTGCCTCCCATCTTCCCCCTCAGACACACACACACACACCTCTGAGCACGCCCCTTCTCCCCCACCTCTGGGCCCATGTTGCAAAATCTGGAACTGAATAAGCCCAAAGTCTGGATCGGAGTGTGGGGGTTGATTCAGCCCCACCTGCCCATCATTGAAATGTCACAACACCAGCTTCCCATTCTTGGGGTTTTGTGCACATTAAATTAACAGTGTTTGCATCCAAAATTCTACCTCTGCTTCCCAGGGAGTCAGTTTCTGGCAGGGTTTGCTCAGACCTTTACTCCTCCACAAGAGTTTACGCTCCCTGGGTTCCTTTTTGAGTTTGGGTTTTGAACAAAAGCCCGAAGCTCAAAGCTAGACTCAGCAGAAACAGCCAAGTTTTGCCTGCTTTGGGACCAATACTGATGCCAAATTGCTGGGTTTACACCTGAAATCAAAGCTTGATGCCAGTTCTGTGCCCAGCTTCAGGTCAGAAATGAAACCTGAAACCTGGCAGATTTGCTTTGCTCTGGTGTCTCATGAGGGTGGCTTTGTACAGTTCTAGTTCAGAGGAACCTTCAAACCTATGACTGTGTCACCCCACCTAAATCTCCTCACCCTTTGGGGATCACCCACCGCTGCCCGCACTGCGTCTCGTCGTCTGCACTAATGAACAGAGAAATGCTGCTGGCGATTTGTCCCCCACTTTGTACAGCTCCTGCTGCCTTGCTGCCATGGAGAAAGCTTCATCGACAGATTGTTAATTTCCCCGGCTTTTCCCCCTGAAGAGCATTCTGCCTTCTGGCCAGGCCAGTGTGAGCATCAGCCCGTGAGCTCCTCACCTGTGGACATGTGAATCAGAATTAATAGCCCTCTACTCTTTACCCCCACTGCGCCGTGACTGAGAGGGAAGGCAGAGCCACGTGAGTCGTTAATTGCTTCGGCCCTGTAACTCCCGAAAGATGAGAGATTAAAAGGGAAGGAAAACAGCTATTATATCTCTTTCTTGAAAAAACTCGCAGAGTGAAAGGCTCATTAACGTCATTAGTGTTTCATTAACCTCTAGCCAGGCAAATAGGCTAGTGGTAATTTAACAGTGTGGGGGGAGGGGGAAGAAAATTAAAAATTACCTCGCTGTAGGTGACATTCTCCAGCTTACCTCCATTGCACAGCTGGAGAAGCATGAGCAATCTTGCCTTGCCTTCGTGCCAGGCTGAGGTTTGGAGGGGAGCCAAAGGCGGGCTGCTAGGAAGGGCCGTAGGTAATAAAGAGCAGGGAGAGTCATTGATTGTGACAAAATGGAATTCATTTTAACACAACAGCATCTGAAATCTTGAAAAGGAAACACGATGCCGCACAATGCCAGCTTCAAAAAGAAGAGAGGGAGATAGCAAGGGAAAAAAATGCCAGCTGCAAAAGGACCTTCTTTGTTTGAATAAAAGGCTTGGACTCCCTCCTTGTCATTTTTTATTGGATTTTTATCTTCCCCCAACTTTGTGTGTTCCGTACACGCACGCACAGTGTGGGAGCTCAGGTCAGGTCAGTTTGGGAAGGCGGTTTTTAACATATCTCTTGCCTTTCAACTCTTTCCCTTAACAAAGCTCTTTGGTATTAAAGTGACATTGTCCACTTCTTTCAGCCGTACAATGGAAAGTTTGAATTAAATTTAAACAACCACCACCACCACGTGGAGAGCCGTGACTTGGGTTTTTTGTTAGTTAGTATTGTGGTAGCTCCCAACTGAGGTCAGGTCCCCGTTGTCCACTGCACACGTACACAGTAAGAGACAGCCCTTGTCCTATAGAGCTGATGGTCTAAATAGACAAGACAAACAAAGGAGGCACTGGCCCCATGTTATGGGGCATACAAACACCACACTGGAGAGGAAGGGGTTAAGGAGCTGCTCTGGGCCCAGGTGGTCCAGCCTACCTCACCTGCGAAGCCTGGATGAGGAACTTTAAATGGGGGAGCAGAGGAGCTCCGGGGTAGGCAGGCAGAGAAGGGAAGCTGATCTACACGCTAAATTCCTGGCTATAGTGAGCTGACCAAGCCTACAAAGAAGTGACTGGTGACTCCCTGGAGGTCAGAGATTTTATCCCTTATTTTATCTTGAGGGCAGAGAGTGGATGGAGAGGAAGTGATTCTGGGAAGCAGCTTCATAGCACCCCAGGGTGCAGGATTTAGCTGCCTACCGTTGGTCCCTTGTTCAGAGTCTGGAGAGGGAGTGCCTGCCCTGTGCTCCCCTGCCAGCCTCTAAAAAGGGGCAATGATGGAATTCTGTCCCTTGGTGGGGAACCTACCTGGGGGAAGACCCTGAAGATACATGAGGACCATGAGGGTCCCAAAGGGGAAGTCCTGAATCCCTTGCTTAATCCTGATGACCTCCCTGTTGTTGGAGTCTTTCTATATACCCCAAAAGTGGTGGACTTGAAAATGTGACCTGGCCAGAGGTCTGAGTTACTGAAAGAACAGACTACCTTAGGGTAGAGCAGTATTAAGAAGGGGAATGCAAAGTAATGCACACTGGAAAACAAAGTCCCAACTATAAATATAAAGTGATGGAGTCTAAATTAGCTGTTACCAAGCAAGAAAGAGATCTTAGAGTCATTGTGGATAGTCCTAGGAAAATATCCACTCAATGTGCAGTGTCAGTCAAAAAAAGTGAACAGAATGTTGGGAATCATTAAGAAAGGGATAGATAATAAGACAGAAAATATCATATTGCCTCTATATAAATCCATGGTATGCCCACATCTTGAATACTGCGTGCAGATGTGGTCGCCTCATCTCAAAAAAGATATATTGGAATTGGAAAAGGTTCAGAAAAGGGCAACAAAAGTGATTCAGGGGTATGGAACAGCTTCTGTATGAGGAGAGATTAATAAGACTGGGACTTTTCAGCGTGGAAAAGAGATGACTAAGAGGGATATGATCGAGGTCTATAAAATCATGACTGGTATGAAGAAAATAAGGAAGTGTTATTTACTCTATTTCATGACACGTGAACTAGGGGTCACCAAATGAAATTAATAGACAGCAGGTTTAAAACAAACAAAAGGAAGTATTTTTTCACACAACGCATAGTCAACCTGTGGAACTCTTTGCCAGAGGATGTTGTGAAGGCCAAGACTATAGCAGGATTCAAAAAAAGAAATAGATAAATTCCTGGAGGATATGTCCATCAATGGCTATTAACCAGGATGGACAGGGATGATGTCCCTAGCCTGTTTGCCAGAAGCTGGGAATGGGTGACAGGGCATGGATCACTTGATGATTACCTGTTCTGTTCATTCCCTCTTGGTCACTTGGCATTGGCCACTGTTGGAAGACAGGATACTGGGCTAGATGGACCTTTGTTCTGACCCAGTATGGACTTTCTTGTGTGCTTATGTTCTTAATGCCTAGGAGGAAGTTGACCTGCCACACCCTCTCCTGACCAGTAAGTGGCACTGGCAGTGATGTTCCCCTTCATACCCTGTTTTACAGAGCAGGAACTGAGGCACAGAAAGGTGAACTGATTTGCACAAGGTCACAGAGAATCAATCAC
This sequence comes from Eretmochelys imbricata, assembly GCF_965152235.1. NCBI lineage: Eukaryota > Metazoa > Chordata > Testudines > Cheloniidae > Eretmochelys > Eretmochelys imbricata. The sequence continues at coordinate 10,142,370 of NC_135593.1, read as the reverse complement.
AGAGCTAGGAACTGAACCCAGAATGTTTAGTGAGCTTTGGTCACGCTCTCACCCCTTTTGCATTTGATTCCTGCAAACATGTGAGAGATGATATTTTACTTTTATTTATTTAGATTAAAAGTAAATTCAGTATGCCCTTATAATGCAGAGGCGGAATGAGATGGGTTGGAAAATGGGATCCCTCCCCAGATATTGCCAGTCGGAAAAAAAAATTTTTTTGAAAAGTTTCAATAGAAAAGAAATGGCTTTTCAGTCAGTATTTTAGAAATGATGCAACGTTTTTCATTTTGGCTGCAAATGTTTCAATTCAATTTTTTAATACAAAATAAAGTTTAAAATTTGGGATGTTCCCCCTTTCTTTTTGACTTGTGTGTGTGTCGGGGGGGAAACTAAGGGGGGATCCAAAAAAGTTAAAAGGTGTGGGGAAAGCAACTTTTCCTTCACTTTCCCACTTTCCCTATCTTTGCCAGTTCAACCAAAAAAGGTTTCTCAGAAGTGTTGCAACCAGCTCTATGCAGAGGCAATGCAGTATATAACCACCCAGCAGCCTCAGGTACAATACATTTAGACAGAAGCAGAATATACCTCATCCCACCCCTCTCTAAGCCCCGTACCTTCTGCCCTCTCCAAAGTTCAGGCAAATAGTGTGAGATCAACAGATGCTGGCTATTTCAGCCCAAAGTGGGGAGCAAATTCCATCGTCAAGGAGCCCTCTTGGAGAATACCCTGCAAGCAGTAAGGAATCTTTTCTATGTGAGGGGTGCTCCAGTGGTCAGGTCTGGCAGAATGGCATGGGGAGAGAGGCAATTTCTAAGATAGGCAGGTCATTTAGGGCCTGGATGCTCATATAAAGCTAATTTCAAAGTCATGCATGCAAGGAATTCTGGAAGCCACCCATGTAAATCTCATCCAGGAGTATTCATGCCAGCTGTGCTGGCTTACGCGTCCCTTAGGGCACGCTAAGCAGAGTGAGTGGATAGCGGGGAGGGACATTTCAGTGTTTATATATTTACCTGGGAATTGTTGGTTGAGAGATGATTGAGGGGACGTTAAATGATTGATGGTTCCGTATCTCTCTGCCTCTCTAGCTGTATGGCCCTGTCACAGTAGTACATGAGCACCTCATTTCTAACTATTTTCAATGTCATGGATAGATGGTTACAGCTCCAAAGCTCAGGTCCATTTGGGGAAGTTGGAATCTGGGTTCTTTGCTCGCGGATGTCCAGGAGATGGGGAACTGAGCAGGGGTTCTATTCCGATCTCTGCCCTTCTGTTAGGGTGACCAGATGTCCCGATTTTATAGGAACAGTCCTGATTTTTGGGTCTTTTTCGTATATAGGCTCCTATTACCCGCCCCCCATCCCGATTTTTCACACTTGCTGTCTGGTCACCCTACCTTCTGTCATCTGTGCTTCTGTTCCCCGTCCCACCCTTTGACTGTCAGGTCTATTTAGACTCTCAGGCCCAGATCCACAAAGCTATTGAGGCTCCGGGCCTCAGCGCTTTGGGGAAGAGGTGGTTTCTCAGTGCATTTTTGCAGCGCCTAACGCTATAGGGCCCCAAACTCGGCCGCAGCATCTAGATGCAATTGTAATGCCATCCATAGTAATGATTGGTTGACTTCACATCACGTAATGCCCGACTATGTATAAGTGCTAACTGTTATTGATTACATGATGAATGGAGCTGGTTGGAAAATGGGGGGGAAGGTGTGTTCTGAAGAAAAAAATGATTTTTTCTTTTAAAAATATTGGTATTTGTAGTAGGAAGAGAGCCTGAGACATAAACCCTTGTGTCAGAGGCGTGGTATGAGGCAGGACCTGCTCACAGAATCGGGCAAGAACAGGGCTGATATTGCAAAAATACACATTTCTAAGAAGTGCTAAGCACAGAGTACTCATGCAAACACATCCTGATATTAAGTGGTACCACAACATCCCGATATCAAGAATGGTACAAAAACATTTCCCAAGGATAACAGGAACACACTGACCCCTCCTAAAAAATAAGGTCAGGATGACAGTACGTAATAAAGATGTTTTGATCGAACCAACCTGTACAAGGTGATAAGTAGTCACGTCCAGGGGCAGTAACTAACTATGTCAGAGGCAGTACTAACTTGTTTGTTTCAGGGTATATATCTCAGAGGAAGTAGCTTTGTCCGGCCGAAAGGGGAATGGAAAGTCCCGCCATTCACTGAGCTGCATCCTTTGTCGTGGGCATACATGTTTTAGTATCCTCGTAGAGTCTGCCAGGTGCTGTTACCATGCTCTGTCAACAATAAACCTAGCCTGGCGCCTTCGTACCTTAATGGGTCTTGTGGTCATTGGGCGGTTCGCTCAAGGTCTGCTGTGCCAGCTGTCTGCGCAAAGCTGGGGCAGCACACAGGGAGAACACACAGACGCAGCCGAACATCCAACCACAGTAGTCAGCTGAAAAAAATTCATATGGGGGCTTTTGGTTTTCCAGTGAAAAATCGAAAAATTTGAGGAAATCAGACACGGCCTGTGAAATGTTCATTTTCTCAAAAAAACTAGTTTTTTGTTCCCAAAAAAACCAAACAACATAAAAAAAACCACTTTGACAGAAATGTTTCGCCCACCCCTAACTGTGAGCACATACCCCAGCTACCAAACAGAACTCTGTATGTTATGCCTAAAGTAGCGATACTCAGTCAGGTGCTACTGAGTGGGAATTGCTGCATTGTCTTCAATCACTGAAACTGAAAGCTCTTGTGTTTGTACAGCACCTTGCACAATGGAGCTCTGGTCTATGACTGGAGCCCCTAGGTGCTACAGCAATACAAGTAATAAAGAAAAGTAATACATTCAATGCAGCACGTAGAGCGTGAGCTGCGGTGATGTAGGCTTCCATCCTACACAGTCCTACAAATGTACCTCAACCCTGGCCTGGAGGGATTGAAACTTCATTCAGGCCTTGTTCCCTTATGCTGAGAGAGCCAACGAGGTTTCCTCTTCTTTTGTGGTTTAGTGGTCTGAGCATAGGAAAGCCATAAGGTATTCTTAGTTCTTATCCCAGTTCTCACACTTACTCCATCTGTGGCTTTGGGTAAGTCACTAAACCTCAGAGACTCAATTGTTCTCATCTGTAAAATGGGAACAATTTGTACTGTGTCATGAGGATTTATTTCTATAAAGCTCATGGAAAATAAGTGGTTTCAGAGTAGCAGCCGTGTTAGTCTGTATCCGTAAAAAGAAAAGGAGTACTTGTGGCACCTTAGAGACAAACAAATTTATTAGAGCATAAGCTTTCGTGAGCTACAGCTCACTTCATCTGAGCTGTAGCTCACGAAAGCTTATGCTCTAATAAATTTGTTAGTCTCTAAGGTGTCACAAGTCCTCCTTTTCTTTTTACAGAAAATAAGTGCTAAGTGTCATCTGTTTATGCCAAATCCTTGGGTTTTACTCAGTCCTTGCTCCTGCAGATCTGCCAGTAAAGTCAATGGAAGTTGAGTTGAATAAGGAGCTAGGCATCTGGGCCATTATTATGCTTTTATTCATTAGGATGAGCATTTCCAAGGCATCTAAATGACTTAGGAGCACAAGTGTCACTGGCTTTCAGACATTGATCCTTCCAGAGATTCTCAATGGGACACTGTCCTCCTAAGTCACTTGGGCTCTTTGCAAAATCCTCACCCTTCAGTGCTGTTTAGGATGCTGGTTTTGTGATGTGGACTTGAGTTCCCTGTGAATTGGATCAATACCACTTTATTTAACAGGTTCCCAATTAGCCGGTAGGCAAAAAGAACTTTTGAAATTATCATCTTTTATGTTGTCAGTTTTGCTTCTGCTTTTCTGGTTTGCGCCATTGCTAGTCCGCTTAAAACCTCCTTGGTGTAATCTGTGAAGGTGGAATAACAGAGCACACTGAGCTGCCCTGAGAAAGGGGTTTCGAGTCTGGACCGAGAAAGTAAAGAGTCACAGGGAAACCTGAAAGCTGGTATCTCGGTAGCTTGCTCCAGATGCAGCTTGTAAATAGGTTTTAGTGCTTACGTAATTGGTTTGTGGGGAGAATGTGTTACCGGCAGAAGTCTTGCAGGTGTAAGACAACGTTACTTGCTCTGACATGCCTGGCTGGGGATGTGATAATTGGTGCTGTGACTGGGGGAAATGTGTTCTCCCGCAGCTGTAGTTTTCTACCTTGATTAGGCTTGTAGCTGAAGGCCAAAATCACAGTTATAAATAGGGACTAAATATGGAAACTGAGACTCAAAGTTCAGACCTAAATACAAATTATCTTGGGGTTGAGTGGATTCAAGGTTCTGATTTGGTCCTGTGTCTAGCTGGGACAGATGAACCTCATAAGGTTAGGGACTAGCTGTGGGGTTCAACTAAGCATCTACAAATTAATGTGCCTGCATATAAAGCTCACCCAGACTATCTGAACATCATAGTGCCGAAGAACTGGGCTAGTGATTTGTGGGTGCCCAAGCTGGGACACTTCAAAGAGACCTGATTTTCAGAAAGGGGGGTGCTCAGCACTTTCTGAAAATTGGGCCCTTTTAAGGCACCTCCTTTGTTCCCCCCACACCACAAATTGAAGCCCCCAAAATCACTTTTGAAAATCTTGGCTTTGTATTGCACTCATGAAATATCGCAGTGTGAAACATCATAAGGATATTGCAGTATTTCTATCTATCCATCCGTTCCACATTCATCACTACGGTATATGAACATCCCGTATTTATGCTTCTTAGATAAGCCTATTTCAGCCCATGCAAGAAGGCCAGGAAATTGGTTTACAAAAACATACTTTTCCCTGGAATTATTCAATCCTCAAACACTTAACTTTAAGTCAGTGTAAATTTGGAATAAGCAGTTGTTCTCATTCTTGTCTTCTCCAAATCGATTCACCCAACACCGGAAACTCCTTCGAAGCTCAAAGTAGAAGCATCTCCTTCCAAATGTTTGTTTCCCCCCAGCCCTGTTCCCACACGAGTATGTCATTGTAGGATCACGTATAGGCATGCTGAGTCAGGTTAGCTGCAGGTTTGGAATTAGGGCCAGTGTTGTTAGACATGTATAAATTGGTGGGCATGCAGCACCCTCTTGTGTCTGTCTTACGCTGGCACACTTAGTACCTTTACGTATATATCTAGGTGAACCTTGGGAATCATAGAATAATAGGGTTGAAAGAGACCTCAGGAGGTCATCTAGTTCAAGCCCCTGCTCAAAGCAGGACCAACACCAACTAAATCATCCCAGCCAGGGCTTTGTCAAGCCAGGCCTTAAAAACCTCTAAGGAGGGAGATTCCACCACCTCGCTAGGTAACCCATTCCAGTGCTTCACCACCTTCTTAGTGAAATAGTGTTTCCTAATACCCAACCTAGACCTCCCCCACTGCAACTTGAGACCACTGCTCCTTGTTCTGTCATCTGCCACCGCTGAGCACAGCTGTGCTCCATCCTCTTTGGAACCCCCCTTCAGGTAGTTGAAGGCTGCTATCCAATCCCCCCTCGCTCTTCTCTTCTGCAGAGTAAATAACCCCAGTTCTTTCAGCCTCTCCTCATAAGTCATGTGCCCCAGCCCCCTAGTCATTTTCGTTGCCCTCCGCTGGACTCTCTCCAATTTGTCCACATCCCTTCTGTAGCAGGGAGACCAAAACGGGACACAATACTCCAGGTGTGGCCTCACCAGTGCCGAATAGAGGGGAATAATCACTTCCCTCAGTCTGCTGGCAATGCTCCTACTAACGCAGCCCAATATGCCGTTGGCCTTCTTGGCAACAAGGGCACACTGCTGACTCATATCCAGCTTCTTGTCCACTGTAATCCCCAGGTCCTTTTCTGCAGAACCGCTGCTTAGCCAGTCGGTCCCCTTTCCTTCTGCGGAACTGCACTCTGCCTCCCACAGCTTTAAGGCCCTCCATTCCCAATGGGCTCAATCCTGGCAGATGGGGTCTGTATTCCCGTGCACGCTTCCAAGATGGGTGTTTGGGCAGCGTGTCAGCAGAACGAGAAGATGGGTGATATAGACAGTATACCTTTGGGGCAAGGGCACTGGATCTACTCCCACTTCTGTTGCTGGCCTGCGGGGTGACCTTAGGCCAGTCATTTCCTCTCTCTGTGCCTCAGTTTCCCCATCTGTAAAACTGAGATAATGATATTGCTCTTCCTCGTAGAGCGCTTTACAGTCTATAAATTATAAGAGCCAGGGAACTTTATCAAGAGGCCTTGTGCTTGGTTTAGCTATGCTGGGATCACCATTGCACAGAAAGACAACTGGGTTGGCCAGGCTTCTCTGAGCATTGCTTTGACTGGCACAGCACAGCTCCCAGAGCCCTGTATGCTGTGACTGAAATCTGCAGCTGCATCCCACCGAGCAGCTGGGACAAGGGCACCGAGATTGGATTGTGTGCAGCTGAGCAGGGCATTTTGCTTCATGCTGACCTCAATGTTTCACGGCTTACTCGCTGGGTAATGTGCGCGGCGTACAAGCCCCACAAGCAACCAGGGAGCCAGGGCACTTACACATGTAACAATTAACAATTAACGGGCCCAAGTTCATTTCTAACAGCTCTCAATGTGACACGAAAACACACTTGGGTGGTTATTTAACGGGCGGTCTCAGAACGGCGCAGCCGCCGTAGGTGTCATTAGTGAAGACTGCTGCCTCTCCAACAGAGATTTGTGGCTGGCCTGGCAGTTGGAGGATGTGGGGAAGGGGAGCCAGGCTTGAGGGAAACTCAGAGGACCCCCGTCCCACTCATCCATGCTGCTCGGGATGATGGGGCCCCCAGGATACATCAGGGAAGGGAGGCTGACTGTCATGGGAAATGCCAGATTGGGGCAAACCGATGGTCCCTCTAGTTTCATGTTGTTGGTGGCCAGTGCTGGAAACTTGAAGCGCGCACTTAATTCTGCATGGTGGATGTTTAGCATGTAACAATGCATCTCTTGTCTGTCATGTTTTCTGAAGATTTGATAGGTTGGCATGGAGGGGTGGTGGGATTATGGTTTAGAAGGCAACTGAGCTGCAGGGGAAGAAGTTGAGGAAGGAACTGTCTGGAATAGACTCCACCAGTGTTACCTAGAGCTTATGTCTTCCAGTCTCTTCAGAACAATTAAATGGCTAACATGCCTCATACGCCCATGAAGGAGCCTTATCTACACGGGAAACTGAGGCACGGGGAGGTGAAATGACTTGTTCAAGACTCAGAGCCTGTCAGAGCAGAGGGCATGTGAGGGGAGCAGAGCATTGCGGATGGAAATTAAGGAGATTGCCCTTGATATTGCTGATGGAAGGGGAATTGGTGGAGCTATGGAAAGATGTCATGGCAAGGCTCTGTGGCCCCCAAAGTGAGGTGCAGCTAAAGGGGCATACCATCACCCCACCTCCCGGGGGAGATAGAGATATGCACTGCTTGCAGTGTCCCCGCAGTAAGGGGCAGCCAAAGGGAGCTCCCCAGGCTGAGGGAGGAAGGCGAGTTGAACAGTTAGGGTGCTGGCCTGGCCCTCCAGAGACAAGGGTTCAGGTCCCGCTTCCTTCTCCACTGACTCCCTGTGTGACCTTATGCAAGTCACTTAGTCTCTCAGTGCTTGACTTACCCATCTGTACAATGGGGACAATAGCACTGCCCTCCTCACGAGGTGTTGTGGGGATAACTGTTAAGATTGTGAGGCGCTCAGACACCACGGTGACACGGGCCAATGGCGTAGCTGAGATCGAGCTGCAGCTGTGGGAGGCATACAGTACAACGGTTTGCTCCCAACGAGGCGCGTACCTAGTTACCTAGGAATTCTCTTCTGGTGTCTGGTTCCCAGCTGGTGAGAACCAAACCTGTGAACAGCCAGCTCCTCTCTGGGTTGGCCACTCCGGCAGCATCCCTGGGCAAATCACAGGCAGAGGAGTGAGCTGGGCCAGAGCAGCGGCTGGTGAGATGCCTGTGGTGAATGGATGCTGCGGGGGTTGGAAGTGGAAGCCAGAGAAGCACTGGAAATTGACATTGAAAGTTGGCTTTTTGAAAGGCACAATTGTCTTTGCTTGCTGCAGAGGTAATTATTATGCAAATGTATGCTAATAAACTCTGCCTTGCATGTTGTTGAGAAGCTGCCTTTCCCCGTTAACACACCAGTAATGAGAGGTAGATTTGTAATTCAGATGCCGGCAGTAATATCCTAAATTACTCTGCGCTATAACAGAGTTTATTTCTCTCCCCCCCCAACCCAAAGTCAATGCAAATCAGGTACAGCCTTGCATATTTATTGCAGATGTATTTATTGTTGATACAGAGCGAGGACACCAGCTAAACAGCTCCCCTTCGCATTTCTCCCAGGGCCAGTGGCACTCGGTATGTTGGGGACTGGTGATACTTGAGCAGGTGATGGTGAGTTTTTTGCTGGCAAGGACCCGTCACTGCTGCATCTCTGACTGTCCCTGGGTTATTCAAACCATTTCCCCACCACTCGCAAGCACCCTTCCTCTGAGCCAGCTTTCAAATTAGCTTTGGAAATGAGAGTGCCGTGATGGTGGTAATTATCCCTGGCGCTTCAAAGAGTTAATAGGCTCTGTCACCCCTGCAAGGCCTGCTCCCAAGCAAGGGGAAATGATAACCCGCCGCCTGTCATGCGTGCAGCTGTGGCTAGGCCAGCTGCAGCTGCTGGGATCCAGAGCAGAGGAAGAGGGTAATTTGTGCTGCTGGAGAAAATAGCCCATGCAGGAGAATTGCTTTGGAGCATAAGGAATTCTGGGGGAACTTAGTGCGGCCGAAAGGGGCCGGATTGCTGGCCTTAAAGAGAGATGTCCTGTTATCCACAGCTCTGGCAAGCACTCTGCAGTCTTCCTCCCATAATGACCTCTACCATTAATGGGCTTTATAATGGGGGCTCAGAGGGCACCTCTGTAGTGGAAAGACGGGGACCGTTTCTGTGGCACATTCTGTCTTTGGCCTCTCTGCCGAGGCTGCCCCACAAAGAGACAGTTATTGGGACTGCTGGGTCTTTGATGTGACTCCTTCTCCAGCGTGGGTGCGGCGGGAAGCCAACTTCATTGCCAGGCTGAACGAGGACGCAAACCTGAAGCCGATGAATCAAGGTTAAGGCTTGATGGCGTCACAGTAGAGCTGTCCTAGACAGATTTGAGCCCAAATGTCTCTCGTCCCTGGAAAATCTTGCAAGATCAGCTGTACTTGAAATTTCAACTATCTTGTGGTGGCTTCTGATCCAGGGGGCAGAAGCCTCCATCTGCTTCTCCATGGGGCCCAGGCCAAAGAAGCGAGAACAGATTTATTGGCAGAGATTTGAATCCAAACTGTCACAATTCTCGTTTGGGCCCAGTCTCACCTGAGACCTAAAGAGAGCCTCCCCCCTTCATTTCATATAGCTCCCTGAACAGCCAGCAAGTTGGGGAAATGGGTGGACACTAAAGTGCCTAGCTTGAGATGAAGTGAGAGGTCCTACTGTACTCTTGAGAGAAGGAGCTTTGCTTTCATTCGGAGTGGTGTGTGTGGAGAGTGTGAGCACAAAAATGCAGGGCTGGAAGAGACCTCGAGGTCATGTAGTCCATCCCCCTGCTCTGAGACAGGACCAAATATACCTAGACCATCCCTGACAGGCGTTTGTCCAACCTGTTCTTAAAACCCTCCAGTGATGGGGATTCCACAACCTCCCTTGGAAGCCTGTTCCAGAGGTTAACCACCCTTCGAGTTAGAAAGTTTTTCCTTGTATTTAACTGGATGATTGGGGGAAAGGAGAGAATGATGAAAAAGAGATTAAATAATGAAAAATTCACAACCGGATTCTTTTATTTCTGGAGTTTTGGGGGTTAAATGGTAAAAAAAAAAAGAAAGAAAGGAATAAAAAAGGAAAACTTGGGGAAAATGTATTTTATTTAGAGAAAAAGGTTGTTTTTCACCATTCAAGATGCTGTAATGGGACCAAGCTTTGTTCTCTGGGTCTCATTTATACTAAGGCCCATATGTACCACTCTGGCAGTGTGACAGGACCTTACTGAGTGCATAAATTATATCACACTCCCTTTAAGGCCCCTTTTCCTTGCCAGGATGGTGCAGAGAGCCTTTAATGCAAATGAGAATCAGGCCCCTGGTCCTTAAGGAAAGCAGAGTCGTCCCAGGAAGCTCCCTGATTCTGAGCAGACCTTGAGGACCCTGTCCTTGGAGAGGTTCGAGGTGCCAGGGGCCGAACATTGAGATGAGGCCTTTCTCTGGGAAATTTCTCCAGTGCTTCTGACATGTCTCCTCAAACGTAAGACGCGAGGGGGTATTTGTGTGTAATCCCCTGTTCCCATCATCCCCAGCATTACCAGTCCTCTGCCAAATGTCATTCCTCATTCCACCTTCAATAACAGTGCATAGATTTTCATAAATTGATTTTTTTCAAAAAAAAAAAAAACGCAAGTGATGAGGGCGTGTTTGAGATTGCACAGGCCCAAGTGCCCTGCCTGTCGGCTACTCGTCCAGCAAGACTGGTGTAGTTAGCAATCTCTATCAAAGGAAGCCAAGCTGTCTCCTCCTCTACTGTGGGCTCTTGATTCGTTCCTGAGCCTGTACACCGATTCCTAAATGATTCCACGTTCTCAAAAAGCGAGATAAATAATTTACAAATTGGACCACACCCTCGCAGAACAATGCAGCCAGACAGCTTTCAAATTGCATCCGGCTGAGTTTGGCTTTGCAGAGTTGATCTTTCTCCCCCCACCCCCCACCCCACTTCGAGGCTCCAAAGCAATGGGTCAAAGGGGGAGCTCCTCACAAACAGACCCTTGCAGATTAATTTGGGGTGGGCAGCGGCAGGTAGAGGGGGCGAGCTCCAGATGGCACTGGAGAGATGCGTTTTGCAGATCTGAGGAGCTGTCCCCTTCCAACGGATAACTGGAGGTGGTTGAACCTTTCAAGGGCTACTGGTTTGAGACTGATTCAGAGGAATGTCCTGGCAACTCAGGTGCTTCTCTGCATGGGAGTCTGGCCCAAGCTCGCAGGGGCAAAGACCATTTATTTTGATAGTTCTGTGTTTATACAGCACCTAGCGCAATAGGGTCTTGGTCCATGACTGGGGTGCTACAGTAATACAAATAATAAACAACAATAATAGATGTGAAGCCTGGCTCAGGATATTTGAGATGCTGATAGCTTCCTGGTCTGGCCAGTAAGTGGCTTGTGTATTTTTGCCTCCTCAGTAGAACAAATGACCATTTCAGGACGTCTCCCCAGGAGACGAGAGGAGTGGGAGGGTGGTTATGTGTATTGTGCAGGATGCATGTCCATTGTGTCCTGTGATTGGAGCATTCCGCCCCGGCCTGTAACCCAGTCGGTCTATCTTCCCCATCCTTTTGGGGTGCAAGCCTGGTTTTGGGTTAGCCCTTTAAAGACAGAGAGAGAGGCCTGAACCACTACAGTTTGATGTTCTCCAAGCTTTCCCAAAGACAGATGGGTTCAGATCCAAGGTTTTGGTTCAGGTCTATCAGAACACCTTGGGGATCTCACAAGATGAGGCATCTTGGCGAAGATTTCCTGTTTCTGGTTGCAGTGGAGATACTGTGAGGTGACCCTTTTTCAGGGCATGTTCAGCCGGGGCTTGGATGGGAAGCGCTATAGCAATGCAAAGTATCATTGTGCGCACCCAATTCTGAACAGTGGTCTGCCCCACACGGAGAGCAAGCCTTGTGAGCTTTCATGCTCATTTAGAGGATGTGCTGCGATGGGGTGTGTACCAGGGCATGCCCTGAAGGGGTTAATATAAGTCTGAGGAGCCACTTAAGGTACTTGGATGCACCTGGAGAAGGAGCAGGGCCTAATTGAACAGAAGCCCAGCTGGGCAGGAGTAGGAGGGATTCTAAAGCCAGGACATTTGCTGCAGGGAAAGAACCTGCAGCCTCTCTCAGAGAGGAGAACACCCAGGAGGGAGAATAAGCCCCAGGGTCCTTGCCCTGGAATAGGGGTCAGCCCCAGAGGAGATGTGGGGAAAGAAATAGGTAGGAAGCAACAGCAAGGGGTTGGACTGTGCAGACCTTGGTTGCTTGTTATAGGGTCCCTGGGCTGGATCCCAGTGCAGAGTGCAAGCCTGGGTTCCCCTACCAGCCACTGGGAAGTGGCACAAGAGGATTGGAAATGCCAGTTGGTCTGAAGAGACTTTGCTACCCTGAAAGGAGAGGACTATACAGTGATTTGGCCAGAGGACCTAGTCGCGAAGAGGGAGAACCCCGGGTCGCGAAGAGAGAGGGGGCTTAAGTAACCGACAAGACGGTCCCAAACCAGGAAATAGCTAATTGCCAGAGCAGCCACAAGGAGACACAATCCGCAGTGAGTTTACCCCATCACACGTGTGTGTCGGGGGAAATAAGCAGGGGTTCTTATAGGAGCAGGGGCTGTAGAATGTCTCTTTCTGCATTTCAGCCAGTCGAGAATGTCCAACAAACTGTGTTTTCTTCAGAAAATGTCTCTCCTAGTTGAAACCGAAACTCTTTGTGGAGAAAGGGGTCAGTGCTGACCAATTTTTCAACTTGGAGGAGGCGGGGGTGGAATAAATGGAAATGAAATAGTTCAGCATTGTTTAAATGTGTCGCTTCAACATTTTCAAAATGAAAATGCTGGTTTTTCAGTTTGCAATGAGTTTATTTAGACATTTAAGCTAATTATAGTGGGGGAAAAAAATCAAAATTGCAAGAAGCATTTCCAAATTATTGAAATGAAATATTTGGAGTGACCCAAATTGATTCCTCCTGACCACACACACACACACGCCCCTCACCCCCGATTTTTGGTTCACAAACATTTCTGAGATGTAGACTTTTCGTCCCAGTTCAGGGTGGGCAGACTTGATGTCTTGACAATGTTGGTGAGACAGGAAATGTGTTTCTCTCCCTGTGCTACTCTGCATAGAGCAAGGGCCCTGGCTCCTGCTGCTTTCCCTTTAAACGGGGAGTCAGAAAGGATAGTGTGCAATGCTGCCACTTGTCCACACGGTGCTAACACAACTCCATGGCTCAGTCAGCCCTAAAATCTGTGTTGCGGGTCTCCTTTCAGCTGCTCCTCCAGCAACTGTCTCACTTCCCCAGTGTCAGTGCAGATGTCTCCCCTTCCTGTATAAGGTCTCGGTTGGATATTAGGAAACACTATTTCACTAGGAGGGTGGGGAAGCATTGGAATGGGTTACCGAGGGAGGTGATGGAACCTCCATCCTTAGAGGTTTTTAAGGCCTGGCTTGACAAAGCTCTGGCTGGGATGATTTAGCGCAGGGGTCGGCAACCTTTGAGAAGTGGCGTGCCAAGTCTTCATTAATATAAGATTTTGCATGCCAGTAATAAATTTTTACATTTACAGGGGCCCCCCCGACGGAACCCCAGACTGGCAGTTGGCTGAGCGGGGCCGGCGGCCAGGACCCCGTCTGGCAGGGGGCTGGGTGGCTGGAACCCCAGACCAGCAGCGAGGTGAGCAGGGCCAGTGGCTGGTATCCCAGGCCGGAGGCAGGCTGAGCGGTGCCAATGTCTGGGCCCCCAGCTGGCAAGGGGCCAGTGGCCAGAACCCCAGACCGTCAACAGGCTGAGCGGGGTGACTGACAGAACCCCAGACCGACAGTGGCTCACCCGCTGCTAGTCTGGGGTTCCGCCGGCTCCTGCAAGCCGGGGTCCCGGCCGCCGGCCCCGCTCAGCCTGCTGCCGGCCAGGGGTTCCATTCAGCCAGGCCCCGCTCAGCCCGCCGCTGGTCTGGGATTCCGTCCACCGGCTCCTGCAAGCCGGGGTCCCGGCCGCCGGCCCCGCTCAGCCTGTTGCCGGCCAGGGGTTCCATTCAGCCAGGCCCCGCTCAGCCCGCCGCTGGTCTGGGATTCCGTCCACCGGCTCCTGCAAGCCGGGGTCCCGGCCGCCGGCCCCATTCAGCCTGTTGCCGGCCAGGGGTTCCATTCAGCCAGGCCCCGCTCAGCCCGCCGCTGGTCTGGGATTCCGTCCACCGGCTCCTGCAAGCCGGGGTCCCGGCCGCCGGCCCTGCTCAGCCTGCTGCTGGCCAGGGGTTCTGTTCACCCAGGCAGGCAGCGGCCTGAGTGGGGCCAGCAGCCGGGACCCGGCTGGCAACAGCGTGCCACTAAAAATCAGCTCGCTTGCCACCTTTGGCACACGTGCCGCAGGTTGCCAACCCCTGATTTAGTGGGTGTTGGTCCTGCTTTGAGCACGGGGTTGGACTAGATGACCTCCTGAGGTCTCTTCCGACCCTAATATTCTATGATTCTATATTCCAGTTCACTTAGTGCATTTCTTTTCCCATCCTCTTCCCCATACATCTTAATTCACATCCCTTTTTCGGTCTGAGGAGAGACTCTGGAACAGCCTGGGGCTAGTGTGAACTGTGGTCCCTCCGAGCCTGTTGAAAGGTTTGGACCTGCTCAGAGCCTTGTGTTTTGTTTTGTCTCCCCTGCACCCTTCGCTCTATGGTCCTTTTGCCGTGCTACCTGCTCAGAGGCAAGGCTCTGGTCTGGCCCTGGCGTGTGCCGGGCTCCCAGGCAGCCTTACAGAAGAGGGAACTCACTAACAAGGGCTTCCGAGGTGGAGCAGCATTTGGGATAGCTAGGTGGAGTGTGCAGGGCTGGGAAATGGTAGTGACTCTTTATGAAGAAGCTCAGATCATCTGTGTGGGGAGCTCTGGGCCCAAGTAGTGCAAGTGGCAGCCTGGGAATGCAGCAAGAGTTCATCAACTTCAGAAGAGCTGGCATAACGTGCTTGTCTGGGCAGTGGGTGTAACACAGGGAGGAACTCGGTCACATGTTGGCTGTGATCCCATTAGCTGCATGGGTAGGAGGCCAGGGTGGGGCCTCAGGGTGTGCCACGTGGTCTGTTGAGTCTGAGATCCTGGCACACAAACAGGGACCAACGCCCACCCTTCCACAGTACCTCACCGTGCAATATTAAATCAAGGGGGGATGTCTTCCTGACCCCAGCTGGTGATCCTCTTATTCCCAGAAGTGTGAGGCTGGGTAGATAATCCCTTTTATTTTTATCCAAGCACCAGTGCCGATTCTATTCTTACCCTTATTTATTTACTATCTATATTACAGTAGGCACACAGAGACCCCAACCAAAATCAGGGGCCCATTGTGCTAGGCACTGTACATACAAGAAACAGTCCCTGCCTTGAAGAGCTAACAATCAAAATAGACGAGACGAAGGGTCTGTTGCCAAAGAGGGAACTGAGGCACAGAGAGCCGGATTATTTTCAAGGAAGTTATATGCCTAAAGATGCAGATAGATGCTCAGACCAGAAGGGCCTGCACTGTGAAATGGCTACAACCTGTATGAGAGGCTTTAAAAATCTGGCCCAGGGAGACTTAAGGGTACTGCAAATGAAGGTGTGATTGCAGTCTGGGAAGGCATATGTGTGGTACTTTAATTTAGATAGCACGGGTAGTAACAGTAGCGAAGATGGGGTGTCATGGGCTAGCAGCCCAAGTTTAAGCCCATCGGTATCAGCTAGCTGCCCAAATATATTTTCCTGGAATTTCTGAAGCCTCTGCTACCCTGTCGTCACTACTATTGTTACATGTGCTAACTAGATTAAAGCTAGCGTGGGTAGGCCAACCCCTGCTATAACTACACCAACACTTAGAGTGTAGTCAGACCTTCAGCAAGGTCATACAGGATGACTGCCAGGGCCAGGAATCGAACCTTATCTCCTGAGTGCCTGGGCAGTGTCTAAACCACAGAGTCATCCTTTTCCTGTAAGGGTCAATATAAGATTCTTCATTACTTCTGAAATCTTCATTAAGCTCTTTGCTTCAACGATATCCTGCGGCAGTGAGTCCCACAGATAAATGAGCTCTTGCATTCAAGAAATAGTTTCCCTTTTAATTTTAAATAACTTTACTTCCTTGAGTGCCCTCTCCCCCTACTTCAGTTGCAGAAAGAGACCAGTAGGAACACCTGGATAGCTTTGCTTACAGATGAATGGATTCAGTTTTAATATCTGCCATAGGCTCCCTGTGTGACCTTGGGCACATCAACCCAACCCCTTTGTGTCTGAGTTCCTCTTCTGTAAAATGGGATGATAAGAAGTATCCACTCCCAGCGTGTGTCTGTCTTATCTGTTTAGGTCGTGGTAGGAACACTTTGTCTGCACAGTGCCTAGCACAATGGGGCCCTGATCTTGGTAGGACCACTAGGTAGTACTGTGGGACAAATAAGAAGATCTGAGCAGGATTAGATTATACCTGAGCCCTGTTTATATTAGTGCTTCCACAACAGAGAAAGTGCAGCCATGAGAGAATGTAGGAAAAAACTCAAGGTGGGAAGGCTGGGGCCTAGATGCACAGGGGGAGGATGGTCCCAAGGTTAAACTGCCTGCTGGTGATTTGTGAGACCCAGGTTCAATTCCCCACTCTGCTACATAGATCCTGTGTGTCCTTGAGCTTGTCGCTTAGCCTCTTTGGGTATTGCAGCCAGCAGGTGTGATTGGAGCATGTGTAGACATATCTGAGTAACAATGGCAGTGCAGTCACTCAAGGATGTACCCAGGGTCATAGGGCCCATAGGGCTAGCCTGTGCTGTAATGGCTTCCTGCTGTTGTTACTTGAGCCAGCTTTGATCTAAGTCAGGTATGTCTCCACCTGCTGCAGTCGCACCTCCAAATTCTGGGCAGTGCCTCAGTTTCCCAGCTGTAAAATGGGGATACCAGTAGCCACCTCCCTGCCTGGCAGAAGAGGTGCTGGATACTATGGCAATGGGGGGCAGGTAGGTACCTAAGACAGTATAGACCAAGAGGGGTGGGAGAGGGAGACTTTTAAATGGAGTGCAAAGTTTACCCGGAGGCAGCACAAGGATTGCATGGTGTGTTTTACAGAGGCCATTAACATAATTTGTGGAGAGCTGCTCTCTTTCAGCAGAGGAGGTGGTCAAGACGAGAGAATAAATCTCTAAAAGAATAATGTTTTCAAAATCAGGCTCCTTGTCCTCCAGCCCTTTGATGTATGAGTGCAATAGTCGGCAGGACACCTAGTGAAATATACATGAGATCTCCCCAGAAGAGAATAGCAGAGTGGAGGAAATATTAGTGTTTACATCAAAACTCAATTGGAACACTCGTTTCAAGATGATAGTTTATTATGTTGAATGCAATTTAGTCCCACAAGGATGTTTCCTCTGTCTGTGACACACTCTCTCTCTCTCTCTCACCACCGCCTCCTCTCCTTCTTCCATAGCACGGTACCTGGGAGCTGACATCCCCAGCGTATAATTCATTCTCTTTCATGGCAGGTTGGGAAAGGAAGAGGAAGGTAATAACCCAGTTTGGAGAAGTTCACTGTTTCTTAGAGATCTCAGGCCTGATCCCCAGCTGGCATAATCTGGTGATTTCAATGGAGTGGTGCCGATTTACATCAGAGGAGAATCTGGCCCCATGTTGGGGATGGAATCACAGCGAGAGGAAATCACTCTGATGAAATGAAGAGCTGGTTTATGAGCATTGGGTTCTTCCCCACTGAAGAATTAGCACCCCAGGTGCACACACCAAAACCAACACCTGGTGTGGCTGTGGGCAGAGGGCTGGCAGCATTAACTCCTCTGCTGTAATCCTCAGCCCTCTTTGCCACCAGTGGCTGTGATGCTGGGCGTCGGCCTGGGAAGTGGGGACCCGTAAGGGGCGCAGAACAACGTCAATGTGCTGGTCTAAGCTCTGCTCCTCGCCATGTAGTATTCTACCATGTGGAAGCGAGGCACCGGTGAAGGGAAAGCCCCCGCAGCGGGTCTCTAAGCCCTTCCCAGTACAAGTGCAGGATGCAGCCCTCCAACAGAGGAGGCTCCGAAACCCAGCACCAGGTGCCTTTAGCAGGAGTGCCAAATAACCTGGGTCAGGGAGAGGTTTCCCATCCCGCCCCCTTGGATGAGCTCTTCTAACAAGAATCCCCTAGTTGTTCCATACTGGGGTGAGGGGATGGTGGGGGGAGGGCTGCTGTTAACCCTTCCATCTCCATCCCACTGAAAAAAGCAAAACGCAATTCCTGGCTAATGCTAGGGTGACCCAGGCAAGGTGCTGTGGGTGTCCAGGCTGCACAGCCCTAGGAGGGACAGAGCTAGCTCATTGTCTGATGCATAGAGCATCCTCCAAGGGCCTCCATGTGGCTGGGGGGACGCACAGAGGCAGTCTCCAGGGGCCATGCAGTCTCCAGGTGCATTTCATAGGCTTTTCTCAGTGCTGGGCGAGCAGGCTTGGGTGAAATACAAACCGTCCCCGTTGATCCAAGACCCAAGCCAACCCTCCCAATTTAACAGTTATTTTTCATTGTCACGGCTTCCTCCCTGGCTGCGTATTTCAGTATATTCCAAGGAGCGGCATGCACCCAGGCGTGTGATGCCTCTTGCAGATGCAGGGCATCCCCAGTGTATGTCATATCCGGGGGGAGGCTGTGTGTTCCAGATGTGCAGCCCATCCCAAGGGCACCGTGGAATTTACAGGCATGGTGCATTCCCAGCTGTGGCTGAGGCATCACTGGTGAAGGTGCAGTGTATCTCACAGGTGCACACCATGGCCAGATGTTCCAGCCGGAGAGGGTTGGTATTCCCTAGATGCTCATTGCCTCATAGGTGGGCAGAGCATCCCAGATGTGTGGTATGCCCTTGGTGTCACATGCAAGGTAGGAGGGCACTGTATCTTAGATGCATTGCATGCCCGCGGAGGTGGGCAGAGCATCCTAGACGTGTGGTATGCCCTTGGTGTCTGATGCAAGGTAGGGGGCTAGTGCATCCCATATGTGTGGTATGCCCTTGGAGGTGAGCAGAGCATCCTAGATGTGTGGTATGCCCTTTGTGTCTGATGCAGTGCCCCCCTACCTTGCATCTCAGATGTGTGGCATGCCCTTGGAGGTGGGCAGAGCATTCTAGGTGTGTGGTATGCCCTTTGTGTCTGATGCAAGGTAGGGGGGCACTGCATCTCAGATGTGTGGCATGCCCTTGGAGGTGGGCAGAGCATCCTAGGTGTGTGGTATGCCCTTTGTGTCTGATGCAAGGTAGGGGGGCACTGCATCTCAGATGTGTGGCATGCCCTTGGAGGTGGGCAGAGCATCCTAGGTGTGTGGTATGCCCTTTGTGTCTGATGCAGTGCCCCCCTACCTTGCATCTCAGATGTGTGGCATGCCCTTGGAGGTGGGCAGAGCATCCTAGGTGTGTGGTATGTCCTTTGTGTCTGATGCAAGGTAGGGGGGGCACTGCATCTCAGATGCATTGCATGCCCTTGGAGGTGGGCAGAGTATCTCAGATGCATTATCTGCTCTCTGTGTCCATTGCAGAGTAGATGGATGGCGTGGCATGGCACGGCACCGGTGCACAATCCCTTTTTTGTTGGCTGTTTATCTCTGTGTTCTCCTCTCCCAGGAGAGAGGTTTGCCTAGGAAGCCATCCCCCCAGCCTAATGTATTTCCAATACATTCGTCTGTTCTGGATGGCGGGTGTGCCCTGCCCACCCTTGAATAATGCTGGCTGTAATCTGTGTACCTTTCCCAGATTTGCACTTGAAGCGATTCCCCAGGGCTTGGGCTGTCACTGACAGTAAGTGTGATTTGCTTTGCAGGCAGAGAATGAACACCCTTTGCAGAGTTATTAGGTTTTGCAGAAGCACAGCTGCTGAGCTTGAGCGGGCTGCAGGGACAGCCTGTCAAAAGAGGGCAAGGCGGGAGGTGGCTGGTCTGTAGGACACGGTCTGTGTCTTCGGCTGGTCCTGCACTGGAGCGCTTCTGACTTTGCTCAGTGAGAGATTTCAGCTCGAAACCCTCCTCCTTTCCTCCCTTTGTTTCCTAGTGTGTAATTATTTATATGTATGTAAATTACAGGGCAAATGGGAGACGAGGAGATGAGTTTGATATTAAAAAAGAATCATTTATTTCACTGCAAAAAAAAAAATTGTTTTGCGTAAACCAGTTTCTTCTGCCAGCAGTTGTGGGGAGGGGAGGAGGGATGTGGGAGAGTGTCACTGGGGCATTGGACAGAAAACGCAAAACCAAGGAGCTTTTCAAAGTCACCTAGGAGACTGAGATGCTCAATGCCCATTAATTTTAATAGAAACAGGGCAGCCGTCTCTCGGGCAACTGAAAACCTCAGCCTGCATCTTTGTCTAACCTTTAGTTTGCCTTCCACCTGTTGCTATCTCGGAACAATCCGAGAGCAATGCTTAAAAGTTAAAGCCCCCTTTTAAGCAGAAGGATGTTTTCCAACTGGCGGGGGTGCTGAACGTATCTGTGCCTTGCCCGGGTCAAAACACAGTTCTTCAGTGAGCTCAGCACTGCTCCCTTAGTTTTGTTGCCGAGCCAGCCATGAGAGTGCCTAATGCTATTTTTGTAGATCGCACAAAGCCAGTAGCTGTTGTTTATTGGTATTAATTCCCTATGTTAATCTCCGGTGCATGTCGGCCAAAGCTCTTTACAAACCTCGCAATGCCCCCAGGAGATAGGAAAGAATTTGTTATACCCATTTGGCAAGAAGGTAAACTGAGGCAAAGTGTACGTTAGAATCTTGGCTCAGGTCACCCAGCGAGTCAACGTGGGAAGGGAACCCAGGAGTCCGGGCCCCATAGTTCCCTGCTGTAATCATGGACAAGCACACCTACAGAGTGACAGAGTTGTAAAACCGTCCTGACATGGTTAGGATTTGGAAAAAACTCTTCTGTTCACAGATGTTCTATCTGGGCAGCACATCTGGAGCGGTGTGGTATCGAACATCCTAGCCATGGCTGGTGTATTGCCTGTGGCCGGTGCATTGTAAACAAAACACAGCCAGTAACATTCTCCCAGGACATTCTCATTTTCAGTTGTCCCCTTCCACAGCCATTGACAAGGTGAGCTGGGACACCATGCAATGGGTGAGTGGTGGCTCCAGCCAGAGACTCTAAATAAAGCATTACCCCTGTCTCACAGATAAGAGTCCTGAAGGGAGATGGTCAATCTAATTCAAATTTCAGGGCCCAGCCTTGTAAATCTGTCAGAAACTAGGCCCCTGATGAGAGAGGAGGAAATACTTATCCAGGAGCTCTGCATCCTCACACCGGAAGCTTTGTGGACTGGATGTAAATCAAGAGAGAGGAGAAAGGGGTGGAGAGAGGGGAAGTGATGGGCTGGAGCACTGTAAATCAATGGCTGTGATTTGGCAGAGGGCTGTAGGGAGTGCAGGTCAGGAATAGGGTGCGTGGGCAGCACTGGGAGAGACTCAGTACTGGCCGAGCAGAGGGGCCTGCAGCTCGGGATCAAGGTCCATTGATAGAGGTGTGCAGGAGCCCTGGAGTGGGGTAACTCTCGAAGTTGTGGGTTAGGATTGAGGAGCAACAGCAGAACTATGAAGAGACCAAGACTGGACTTGGCAAAGGGCAACAAAAATGATTATGGGTATGGAACAGCTTGCGTATGAGGATAGATTAATAAGATTGGGACTTTTCATCTTGGAAAAGAGACAACTAAGGAGGGATCTGATAGAGGCCTATAAAATCATGACTGGTGTGAAGAAAGTAAATAAGGAAGTATTATTGACTCCTTCTCATAACACAAGAACTAGAGGTCACCAAATGAAATTAATAGGCAGCAGGTTTAAAACCAACACAAGGAAGTATTTCTTCACACAACGCACAGTCAACCTGTGGAACGCTTTGCCAGAGGATGTTGCGAAGGCCAAGACTATAACAGGTTTCAAAAAAGAACTAGATAAATTCATGGAGGATAGGTCCGTCAATGGCCATTAGCCAGGATGGGCAGGAAAGGTGTCTCTAGCTTGTGTTTGCCAGAAGCTGGGAATGGGTGACAGGGGATGGATCACTTGACGATTACCTGTTCTGTTCATTCCCTCTTGGTCACTTGGCACTGGCCACTGTCAGAAGACAGGTCACTGGACTAGATGGACCTTTGGTCTGACCCAGTATGGCCGTTCTTATGATTAGCAGGGGGTGCTGCAGGTTGGGGTTTAAGTGCATTGGCAGAACTCTGGTGGGAGAAGGGGGGGGAAGTGGCGAGGACCGGAATTGCTGGGGGAGATGCATTGGTGGAACTGGAGTATGCGGTGGTGGAGCAGTTGTGGAACAGTATTGGTGTTGTAAATCAGTACTAAGGTGCACTGGCTGAACCATTTGGACAGGCCCCCGGCTGGTACAGCACGGTGCTGCAGGTCAGCATTGCAGTGCGTTTTGAATTAGGTTCTAAATTCTTAGTTTGTACAGCACCGAGTACGGAGGGGCTTGGAGCACTGACAGGCGTCTATGCCTGTTGCTATTAATTCCCTCCTTTCCCAAACATCATATTGACACACATCCCTAGTGGAGCGCAGAAAGCCAGCAACCCGTTTTATTCCTTTATTGTTTGTGGTACAGCCATTGTGCTGGGCTCTATGCAAACACACAGTCAAGGACAGCCTTTGCCCTGAAGAAATTATAGTCTGCATTACTGTGATGTGTTGGGCTCCACCCAGACCAGTAAGGGGTTTTGTCACCACCTGTCCTACAGCTTTCAGGGCCTTTTTTGCCATGCAGTTGTTCCATTCCCTGACCAGCAGTGTGCTCACCAGCACAAGGTCTCACCAGAGCACTTACTCTCTGCAGGGCGATGATCAACAGCCCTTCCAGTCCTCGGTTTCCCCACGTACGTCCTCGTGGAGTTCTTAGCTACCAGACACTTGGACCGTTTCCCTCTAGTTTGTCACCCCCAGGCATGAAACCAGCCGCCCAGTTGTCAGCCCACATTGGCACACCACCCTGCACGTAGTTGGCACACCAGAGACCTGCCTGGGATTAAAATAAACAAAGTTTATTTAATAGAAAAAAACCCGCCAATTCAAAGATGAAATAGTAAGGGAAGGCAAACGTACCCAAGTTACACAAAAATAAACATAAAGATGCAACCTCAGGCTTTATGCTCTCCTATTCGATCATTCTTATTAGGAAAGGGATTTTATCTATTGCCTTAAAAGCTTGATATGTTTATAGAAGGAATGGTATTATGAGATTGCCTACATGCTATTGTAGGCAATCTGCGACTGCTAGCAGTCGCAATCTCCAACGGCCAGGGTGGGACACCAGGTGGGGAGGGCTCTGAGTTACTACAGTGAATTTTTTTCCAGGTGTCTGGCTGGTGGGTCTTGCCCACATATTTAGGGTCTAAATGATCGCCATATTTGGGGTCAGGAAGAAATTTTCCCCTGGGTCAGATTGGCAGAGAGCGTGGGACACAGGTCACTTGCAGGTTTAAACTAATGTAAATGGTAGATTCTCTGTAACTTGAAGTCTTTAAACCATGATTTGAGGACTTCAGTAACTCTGCTAGAGATTAGGGGTCTATTACAGGGGTGGGTGGGTGAGGTTCCGCGTGGCCTGCAGTGTGCAGGAGGTCAGACTAATGATCATGATGGTCCCTTCTGACCTTAAAGTCTAAGTCTATGAGTAAAACAGTTTCTCAGTGTACTCCCAGTTGTAGGAGGAATCCAGCGTCCATGGACAGCCTTCTGCCTGGAGACTGTGTTGCCCACGTTTTGGAAGATCTTCCATTCAAACCTCTTCTGTTTTAGAAGGGTTTGCAGGGTTTTTTCTTCAGTCACTCTCCATATTTGAAGTGGGGGGAACTCCCTCCTTTCTTAATTTAAAAAACCTGAGTTTTCTTCTGTTTTGAGTTGTTCCCATTTGCCTTGATGGTTCATTGTTTTCTTTTGCTCTCGACTGGAGGGCGGGTAGGTGCTTGAAGCCAGTTTCACCTGGTTGGGGAGGTAGCCTGGCTGTGCCTGATTGCTTCACCGCACTGTTATGTGGTGACACTAAGTCACACCACAGAGGCAATGAGAATTTTCTATATTTACACATACATACCTTCATGACCATACCCTGTCGACCTATCCCATGGGTGATTGAGTTCAGTGCATTACAAGCTGTTAAGGTTCCTTCCCCACTCTGAACTCTAGGGTACAGATGTGGGGACCTGCATGAAAACCTCCTAAGCTTACTTTTACCAGCTTAGCTTAAAACTTCCCCAAGGTACAAATTATTTTACCCTTTGCCCTTGGACTTCCACTGCCACCACCAAACTTTATTTGGGTTCCTGAGAAACCATTGTTTGGAAACGTCTTTCCCCCCAAAATCCTCCCAACCCTTGCCCCCACTTCCTGGGGAAGGTTTGGTAAAAATCCTCACCAATTTGCATAGGTGACCACAGACCCAAACCCTTGGATCTTAGAACAATGAAAAAGCATTCAGTTTCCTTACAAGAAGACTTTTAATAGAAGTAAAAAAGAATCACCTTTGTAAAATCAGGATGGGTAAATACTTTACAGGGTAATTAGATTCAAAACATAGAGAATCCCTCTAGGCAAAACCTTAAGTTACAAAAAAGACACACAGACAGGAATATTCATTCTATTCAGCACAGCTATTTTCTCAGCCATTTAAAGAAATCATAATCTAACACATACCTAGCTAGATTACTTATTAAGTTCTAAGTCCTGTTCTGTCCTCGGCAAAAGCATCACACAGACAGACACAGACCCTTTGTTTTTCTCCCTCCTCCCAGCTTTTGAAAGTATCTTGTCTCCTCATTGGTCATTTTGGTCAGGTGCTAGCGAGGTTACCTTTAGCTTCTTAACCCTTTACAGGTGAGAGGATTTTTCCTCTGGCCAGGAGGGATTTTTAAGGGGTTTACCCTTCCCTTTATATTTATGACACAAGCTTTAAAAGATCTTATTCGATATACTCTTATGTTAGTGAAATAACATAGTATGTGATCAGTTGGTTTAGCTAGTTATTTTGGGGGGTTGAAACCTCCTCTTCTCCCTTTGGGGTGTCTGGTTGTCACAATTACTCCTTTCCACTTGGCATTGGTTAAGAGTCATTGCAACTCAAATATGGGTGGTATGGAGAGTCTTAGCATATTAGGCCTGGGCTACGCTACGAAGTTAAGTCGTCTCGCATTGACCTATTTGTGTATGTGTCTCCACTCAAATTTGTCTCCCGCTGATGTGAGCATCCCGTTACAGTGACACAGTTGAGCCGCAACCGAGTGGAGTTGAGCCATGGTTGCTATGCTGTGGTCGATGCAGTGTGAGTGTAGTCGCTACGTGACCTGTGTCAACCCAAACGGTCCTCCATCAGCTGCCCCACAATGTCCATCAGAGTTGTGAACTCCACTGCTCGGGGTGACGGAAACCAGAAGCCACCCTCCTTTGAAATGCCTTTCCCTGACTGCCCAGCTTGCCAAGCACACCTGGCAGCTCTGGCAGCTGCCCACCTGATCATCCTGGCCACACGCTCTGACCTGGGAGCGGTATGGCTGGTATAGTGTAGCCAAAATGGAGTGCATCTCTGCTCTGAAACAGACAGAATTGTTTGCTACCTTTCTAGACTGAAAGTTCTGTTTGGTTGACTGTATGTTTGAAGTTTGTATTTTATTCTTTGCATTTTTACTGCTTTTGTCGGTCAATAAAATCCTTTTTTTTTTTTAAATAAATTGATCTTTATTAGTTCACTACATGTACTGTAGAATGTAGAGCAGTACTCAAAGCACCCAGTTCTTGTACACGTTCAGCACCACAGCACTCAAGAAAACATCCAATCATATGTATAAATGTACAGCACGCACCGCATAATTCATCATTTCAGTGACAGTGTCATGGTTATAAATGTACAGCAAAACAGTAATTCATAGGTTCATTATAAGACAGTGTTGTGTGTACACTACACAGTTCGTAACAGCCCACAAACCGTCAGGGCCCGACTGCTGTAAAGCAAAGCCCATGAATGTGACTGACTGGAGCCTGCATGATGATGCAATCCCGCCAGTCAGTGCTTGTTTCTCAGGCCCAGAAGTGGTGCTCCGCCCTGTGAAGCTGCTCTGTGAACGCCAGCAACAACCTTAAATTGTATGTCCCCCGCTATTGTGGTTCTTTGATAATACCGGAGAATAGTGTGTGGTGTATTTGCAATGTTCACGAGAATAGTTCACAGATCTGGACAGGCTCTGTACTTCTGTCCGAATTGGTGGACACCAAACAGGGCTGTATGGATTTATGGAATCTTTTTTTAAAAAGTGTGAAAATGATGACATAGGGAAGGCATTGTGGAACAGAGAAAGCTGCATGTTGGGATCTTGACCCGTACCTCCCAGAGTTCCCAGTGTGACCTTTTTCTACCCTACGGCACATTGTGAAAACTTCCCAGAAGAAAAGGAGTACTTGTGGCACCTTAGAGACTAACCAATTTATTTGAGCATGAGCTTTCGTGAGCTACAGCTCACTTCATCGGATGCATACCGTGGAACCTGCAGAAGACATTATATACACACAGAGACCATGAAACAATACCTCCTCCCACCCCACTCTCCTGCTGGTAATAGCTTATCTAAAGTGATCATCAAGTTGGGCCATTTCCAGCACAAATCCAGGTTTTCTCACCCTCCACCCCCCCCACACACAAACTCACTCTCCTGCTGGTAATAGCCCATCCAAAGTGACCACTCTCTTCACAATGTGTGTGATAATCAAGGTGGGCCATTTCCTGCACAAATCCAGGTTCTCTCACTCCCTCACCCCCCTCCAAAAACCACACACACAAACTCACTCTCCTGCTGGTAATAGCTTATCCAAGGTGACCACTCTCCCTACAATGTGCATGATAATCAAGGTGGACCATTTCCAGCACAAATCCAGGTTTTCTCACCCCCCACCCCCATACACACACAAACTCACTCTCCTGCTGGTAATAGCTTATCTAAAGTGATCATCAAGTTGGGCCATTTCCAGCACAAATCCAGGTTTTCTCACCCTCCACCCCCCCCCCACACACACAAACTCACTCTCCTGCTGGTAATAGCCCATCCAAAGTGACCACTCTCTTCACAATGTGTATGATAATCAAGGTGGGCCATTTCCTGCACAAATCCAGGTTCTCTCACCCCCTCACCCCCCTTCAAAAACCACACACACAAACTCACTCTCCTGCTGGTAATAGCTTATCCAAAGTGACCACTCTCCCTACAATGTGCATGATAATCAGGTGGGCCATTTCCAGCACAAATCCAGGTTTTCTCACCCCCACACACACACACACAAACTCACTCTCCTGCTGGTAATAGCTTATCCAAAGTGACCAGTCTCCCTACAATGTGCATGATAATCAAGGTGGGCCATTTCCAGCACAAATCCAGGCTTTCTCACCCCCCCCCCCCCGGGAAACACACACACACACACAAAAACTCACTCTCCTGCTGGCAATAGCTCATCCAAACTGACCATTCTCTAAGTTTAAATCCAAGTTTAACCAGAACGTCTGGGGTGGCGGTAGGAAAAAACAGGGGGAAATACGTTCTGGTTAAACTTGGATTTCAACTTAGAGAGTGGTCAGTTTGGATGAGCTATTGCCAGCAGGAGAGTGAGTTTGCGTGTGTGTGTGTTTCCCGGGGGGGGGGGGGGGGTGAGAGCCTGGATTTGTGCTGGAAATGGCCCACCTTGATTATCATGCACATTGTAGGGAGAGTGGTCATTTTGGATAAGCTATTACCAGCAGGAGAGTGAGTTTGTGTGTGTGTGTATGGAGGTGCGGGGGGGTGAGAAAACCTGGATTTGTGCTGGAAATGGCCCACCTTTGATTATCATGCACATTGTAGGGAGAGTGGTCACTTTGGATAAGCTATTACCAGCAGGAGAGTGAGTTTGTGTGTGTGGTTTTTGGAGGGGGGTGAGGGGGTGAGAGAACCTGGATTTGTGCAGGAAATGGCCCACCTTGATTATCACACACATTGTGAAGAGAGTGGTCACTTTGGATGGGCTATTACCAGCAGGAGAGTGAGTTTGTGTGTGTGCGGGGTGGAGGGTGAGAAAACCTGGATTTGTGCTGGAAATGGCCCAACTTGATGATCACTTTAGATAAGCTATTACCAGCAGGAGAGTGGGGTGGGAGGAGGTATTGTTTCATGGTCTCTGTGTGTATATAATGTCTTCTGCAGGTTCCACGGTATGCATCCGATGAAGTGAGCTGTAGCTCACGAAAGCTCATGCTCAAATAAATTGGTTAGTCTCTAAGGCGCCACAAGTACTCCTTTTCTTTTTGCGAAGACAGACTAACACGGCTGTTACTCTGAAACTTCCCAGAAGGTATATGGCAGTGCCTGGCACACCGGGATACCTACCGATGGTGCATCGCACTTTGCATCGATACAAGCACGCCTGGTGAGCACACGAAGCACCGACTCAAGCAGCCAAGTTTGCACTAATTGTATACTAACTGCAGTAGCCCTACGCTGATGTAACTTGTGTTGACCAAATCTTCAGTGTAAATATGGCCGAAGATACAGTCCCCTTCTTTCTTTTGCCCATCATTATAGTATCTGATCACAATGGATAAAATTTGCCAGTAGCAACTCACTCTAGGCTAAAGGCCCCAGCCGCTGAGCTGCTGGTCAATACTGATATTTCAGGATTTGGCACTCTACATAACTTTTCCCTAGTATAGACCTCCTCCTCAATACTGATTGCTTCAAAATAAATGGTAACATTTCCATTGACTTCACTGAAAGCAGTACAGTATCCTTCATGATGTTTCCACCCTGGACCTGGGTGAATCATGAATGCCATCTGCCTCCCATTCACTGGCACAATGTCTAAGGCCATGGAGCATTAGCTGGTTCTCAAGCAAATGTTGACCCATTGTGGGTTAGAATGGGATGGGGGGTGAAAATCCAAATGGGGCAGACTCTGCTGTGGCTTTCGTCTGGTAAAGTGATACTGTTGATTAATTTCAGGTTTCAGAGTAACAGCCGTGTTAGTCTGTCTTCGCAAAAAGAAAAGGAGTACTTGTGGCACCTTAGAGACTAACCAATTTATTTGAGCATGAGCTTTTGTGAGCTACAGCTCACTTCATCGGATGCATACTGTGGAAACTGCAGAAGACATTATATACACAGAGACCATGAAACAATACCTCCTCCCACCCCACTGTCCTGCTGGTAATAGCTTATCTAAAGTGATCACTCTCCTTACAATGTGTATGATAATCAAGGTGGGCCATTAAAATGCTCGTGAGGGTCTCCAGTCTGAGGTCATCCATTTCCTAGTTGAAGATCCATCTAGCTAATCATCATACTTAAAACATTCTACTCCGACTAAGGCTATGTCTACACTAGAGAGTCTGCACTCCCGTGGTGTAGACACAGCAGACAGCACCAGAAGGAGTTTTTCTGCCGGTGTAAGAACAGCACCTCCCCAGACAGTGTTGTGTAGCTGCATCTAAACTGGGGGGATTGCCAGCATAACGATGCCGTTGTGTGTTTTAAGTGTAGAGCCAAACCATAGTGACAATAGATCCTGTTCCGTAAACGTGTCCGGTCCATTTCCCTCTTAATGGTGTCGAAAGGGCTGCTTTCTCTGTTCAGAGATTTACTGGATCCCAGGGGAGGCTTAGCATGGATCCAGTCCATCCCGTTGATTCCCGATTCCCTGAAGACTCTAAACAGGTATGGAATTAGTTGGTAAGACTGTTAATCACCCTGTGCGCATGTCCCTCCTCCCTTCCCTGGTTCCCTTGTTTGCTTTTCTTATTAGCGCCACCAGTTCGTTTTATGACCTAGCGATCAATTCTCTATCGGATGTTCTCGAATGGCCTCTGATGTGTTTCCAATAAATGATATATCTAGGAAATATATATACATATGTTAAAGTTGAGGACAACTGTACCTGTATTCCTCCCCTGTGGTCCACCCAGGGCACTCACTCTAGACTCCTGGCCCCTCAGACCTCACCTCTTCGGTAAAGACCTGGGTTTTTCCAGGCTGTACAGTTCCCTGCTTACACTGTAATATTCCCAGTAACCAAGACCAGTGTCTGCACTTTGCTTTCTCTCCAGAGGTTATGAACAGCGTTTAACGGCCACCAGTTCCAAGTCTCCACACAGCTTTTTCCAAGCAAGCACAGTTATTCTTAAGATGAAAATATTACAGAGGGAAACATATTAAAAACAATAACAGAACCTACACAGATGCTAAAAAGCTTTCCAGAGATCATCCCCCCACCTTGGGCTCTGGTAGGTGTCAAAATGCATAACTGGCTTTGCCCCATGCTTCCAAGTTCATAACTGTCTCAGATTCAGAACCAGAGCACTCTGAATAGTTCAGACTTTCCTTTATACAGCTTGGGCCTTTGATCTTGGCCTCATGTAGCAGGGGATCAGCAGACAATAGCCCAGTCCTCAGGGCATAGCTTCGAAAGGGTGGGTTTTGCACAGCTGGAGGTGGGCATTTTGCATTCACCTTCCCCTAGATATTCCCCAGGAAAACCGTTTCACACTTTACTCCGAAAGTTCCTGCTTGTCTGGCCCATTGTTCGGCATAGTCCTCTGAACCCCCAGGTCTCACATCTATCACATCTCCCCCGTCGAGAGGTTCCATACAGTCCCAGCCCACAATAATACATAAACTGTTCCTTCGAATACAATGGACCCCAAAGATATTTAAACTTAGTTCAGTAAGGTCCCCCAAGGACATGGCAGGAAATTGCCCTGTCTATCATAAAGTATATATGTATCAGATCCCCGATTCACCTTTGCTAGAGCCGCCTCTCTTCGCACATACTTTTGGTATGTCGGATAAAGCACGGTGGGATCACGACATCTTTGAAGAGTCATGCTTTAGCAACAAGAGAATGTTGATCCTCCTGCAGGGGAGGACCTGACAGAGAGGAAACCTGTGTAATATATTTAGTTGCGAAGGAGCTGATGGGTTAACACCATACTGCTTTGGCTGTTAAGGTGATGGAGGATGCCGGTGAGAACTGTGGGGTTAAGCCAGGTCAGGGAAAAAACGACTAGAGGATGGCCCTAATTTGGTTCTGAAGGTTTCTATTTCACTTCCTTTACTTAACACACTGGGGACCTTCTTGGCTGACACACTGGGGACTGAACCAGGGACTTCCAGAGTTAAAAGCCTGAGCTACTACAGCTTGAGCTGCGACTGTAATTACCTCATACCTTTTGTGGATCAGGCACAGACGGGGACCTGCAACACGTGCTCACCAATGGGTTACACTGGCACCTCCAGGCCTGGTAATGAGAAGAAACAGAACCTAGGGTATCGCAGATGGCTGGGAACTTTGTGCGCACGGTACGTGGAATGCTGTGTGACCTGTGCAAGGGGTGGGGACTGTAGCCACGTCTCACCCACGTGTGGGTGCGCTGGGTGGGGCGTGTGGAAGGAAAGGAGGCAAGCAGCAATACCGGAGGTGGTGCAAATAGTGGGCGTGAGGCAGAGGCTGTTAGGCGAGTGCTCTATGTCTGTAGATATGTACGTAGCAAATAGAAAATATGGCACTAGGTGGCACCCAGGAATCCGCAGAATTGCCGCTGGATTTGGTAAGACCAATAAAAGCCTCTTCTTGTGGCCTTCCAAATGGCTTCCTTTGTGCAGCTTTTAACACAGACCGTGTTCTGGTGGAACTGCTCAGGCTTGAAATAAGAAACCAGAACCTGAAAGCTGAATTTAGCAGTGTGTGTATGTGTGGAGGAGGGAAGGACACAGAAAATGTAGAGTGTGCCTGTGGGTGTGTGAGACAGCGGGGGACGGTAGTACTGCGTGCTGGTTGTGTGAGTGGCTGAACAGGCCTGTGTGAGATGAAGGAAGCAGGGGCTGCAGTACCGTGGGGTGCATGTAAATGTCAGTGCAGCAGGTGAGAAAGGGTACTTTGCATATGAGGCTTAGTGTGTGAGACGAGGAGGGCAGGATCTGCAGTACAAGTGTGTAAGTGTACAAGTGTGCCTCTTAGGGGAGGTGGGGAGAAAGGGTCCGTAGGGCTATGGGGCAGGGTTTGCTCTCTCGAAGTAAGGTCTGTACTTCTGCAGGAATGAACCGACAGTGTCTAGTGTGGGGGGAGGAGGAGATGCGGTTCCCAAGGAGGCTGTTTGATCAGCACTAGCCATGTGTAAAGCTGTAAACATTCCAGAGACAGCCAACACCTGTTGTGAGCTGTGCAGGTTTGAGAAGAGCAATTGCTCTGAAGTCAGAAATGAATTTAATGTCAAGGGAAATAACCGGAGGCTGATGTTAATAATTAAGCTTTATAATGAGAGCATTAATTTTTCTCCGATAGATTGATTCAGCGTTTCCTTTCCTGATATTGTTGCACAAACTAAACTAAACTCTCCATCAGTCTTGGTCATTCAGGGCAAAGTGCACTATATAAAATCACTCCATAGCTTTCTCCCTGTCGGTAGAGTAAATGCATAGTGGGTGGGGAGAACTGTATAATCTTGGGCAAGTCATGACTTTCTCTGTTCCTCAGTTTCCCCACCTGTAAAATGGACATACTGTAAATAATATTTACTAGTGTCGGTCAAATTTTTTCAACCCCCAAATTTTCCCAGTGAAAGACGGAGTTTCAGTGAAATTTAAATGTCTCACAGGAGAAAAGGCCCATTTCATTGACATTTTTTCCAGGGAAAATTCAAAACAGAATATTTTGTGAGCTGACACTTTGAAATAGTGGAAGTGCTGGTACTTAGATACAAAATGATTTGATTTAAAATGTCAGCATTTCAAAGCTTCCTTGGAATTTTTTGTTCCACCAGAATTTCCAGTGTTTCAACTTTTCATCCTAACACAGGATGAAAATGAACACTGAAGTATTGTGATTTTATCAGGATGGATATTCTGGTTTCCAAAGAGCTCTGATGTTGATCTTCAGTTGTACAGTGCTTTGGGATCTATGGAGGAAAAATTCTGGATAAACGCAAAATATTTCTGCTGCTTATTTTACTTATTATCCATCAATATAGTTCGTTCCCTAGGAGGAATTCAGACTCTGTTTTAGCTAATGGGACTTGAGGAAGTCAACTAGTTACAGTGGCTGAATTCTTGAGCTGGTTGAAATTTTTCAACAGATTGGAAGTTCATAGAAATTTAATATTTTTCTTGGGAAAATGTCACTGTTTTTTTTTGTTGTTGTTTTGCTTTATTGGGCCTTCTAGTGAAAGGTTCTAGTGGAGGAACTCCACAGAGTGTCTGTGAGAGAAGAGAGGGAAAAGAAAGTGGTCTCATCTGCTCTTAATCTACCAGTTACTCTTGAGGGCATTCTGCACCAAAAAATTAAAAATTCTGTGCACAATATTTTAAAATTCTGCAAGTTTTATTTGTCAATAAATAAATGCAGCGACTCCAGCATGGCAGTGGGGTGCACTGGCCACTGGCTGTACGAAGGTGGGAGATCACCCTGCAGCCCCCCCACCCACAGACTCCGTGGTGAGGCTGCACCCGACCCTGACACAGCACAAGGCCTGGGCCTGCCGCTTTGTGCCAGGTACACCAGGTGTGGGGCAGGCAGGCAGGATGCAAGTGTGGAGGGGCTCAGTGTGGGGGGATCCAATTGTGGGATGAGAGGATTCTGTGTGGGACAATCTGGGTGCAGGCAGCTCAGTTGGGGGTCTAGGTGTGGGGGTATCTGGATGCAGAGGCTTGTTGGAGGGGTTCCAGGTGCAGGGGTAATGGGACTTTGCAGGGGCTTCCAGGTGAAAGCGCTTGGAGCTCAGTGGAGGGGTCTTGGTGTGGGAGCATCAGCAGGGGGGTCTGGGTGCTGGGGGAGTGGGGCTTGTTGGGGTGGGGGTCTGGGTGCAGCTAGTTGGGCATCAGTGGTGTGTGGGTCTGGATGTGGGGACTCAGGGTGGTGCAGTGGGGTGGGGCTCATCAGGATGGAGATTTGAGTGCTGAGAGATCAGTGGGAGGTGGTCTGGCTGCAGGGATGGGAGTCTGGAGGCAGCGGTCTGGGTGCAGGGGTCTCCAGATGCAAGGGTTGAGGTCCAGTGGGGCGGGGTTTGAGTATGGAGGGCTAGGGGGGTTCTGGATGTACCAAGTGAGGCTTGGCGGGGTTGTCTGGGTATGGTAGGTCCAGATGCACAGGGGTTGGGCGGATGGGAGGGCAGCTCCCTGTAAAGTGAGCCGTCCCCCCGCAGCTGAGGAGCAATGGGGGCAGGAAGCAAGGGAGAATGCTGAGTTTCCTGTAGCTGGAGGGAGGTTTCTGGGTGTGGGTCTGGCACAGCCCCAGCCACTCCTTGCAGGGGAAGAGGATGTTCCGTCCTCTCCTGCTCCAACCCAGCCGGGACTAGCAGCTGATCCTGGCTCAGGGTAGGAGCCACAGGCTGGGGTGTCCCCAGCCCTGCAGTGATTTATCTCTCCCTGGCTGCTCCGGGTATATGAAACAATGTACCTGCACAGCTAGGGAGTGATGTGTGACTTCTCATGCAGCTTCCCTTTGCTTCCCTATCAGAAAGTCATTTTTCTGCCGGAAAGCAAATAAATCTGCAGGGGACACGAATTCTGTGCATGTGCAGTCATGCAGAATTCCCGTAGGAGTAACCAGCATGCTGGAGCTACAGACCACCTTGGAATGGCTATGTATGGGAAACCCTACTATCCCAGGGGTCTCATTCTTAGAGGCATGAATCCCCATTCCCTGCATGTGTCTCCCAGCTGAGATCTCTGTGCACGTCACTCTATGATTTGTAACCCTGTCCTCTTTATATGGCTTTGTTTTGTGTGGGGATAGGCCAAAACCCAAGCCCTGGAGCTGAACTTCCTAGAACATCTTTGGATTGCTTGAGATCCACAACCAGATCTGATGGCTTGAACCCATCATTACCTATAAGTCTGTCTCTTGTAGAAGTCTACGGTTTTGTGTCTCTTGCTGCATTACACTTGCTCGCCCCCCCACCCCCTCCAGAGTCTATTTGTACACACTGAAATGGCCTGTCTTGTTCTTGGATCCCAGTGTACTCCCTTCAGAGTCACCTGCGGAATTATATCGAAGAGGTTGAGGGATCCTGGACGTTTAGGGACATGCTGTAGTGGATGCTTGTTATTATCCAGAGGTTGGAAATTTTGGATGCTTCCTCCCTCTCGTGAACTTTTTTTTTTTTGAGTTGTGCCCATAAACACAGCTTAACCAGGTCTCTGGCTGAGTCAACAAGTTCTGGTGACTTGCCTGTGAGACCCAGTAGGGATGTGAATGCAAGACCGTGTGTGTGCTGCAGTCTGTAATGACTCCACATCCTTGCGGCATATTAAATATATCATAAAATTCCTGTATGGCATGTGCACCAAGATTGAAACATCTATGCAGATAAAACATAGCAGGCAGGACTCTAAATAGGTCTAGTCATGGTCACTTTCAACAGAGAACGTGACCAAACCTATGCCTCTCACAATACTGTCTACACTAAGGTTCACATTAGGCACGACCTCCAAGCTACACAAGCACTTGTTATTGAATTGGGCAAGTGCTAAATGGATTTTGCTGACTCTCTTTGGCCAGGTGGCTCATTACCCCACTCAGAAATGATGGAGGTGGAAATGGTTAGCTGGGGAGAGAGGATCTAGGGTGTGGGCAGAGCAGAGCTGAAAGAGGAACTTGAGGATGAGCCAGGGCTGGAGAGAGAGTATGAGCTGAACTTTGTTCATTGTTAATTTCTTAATAAAGCCAGACTCCAGTCTGGAGTGACTTTTTGACTCTGAACAGTGAGTGAAGTTTGATTTAGAGCAAGCTGTGAGAAGCACCTGCTCTCAACCACTCACGAGGGAGGAAAAGAGCCTGC
Organism: Eretmochelys imbricata; assembly: GCF_965152235.1. NCBI lineage: Eukaryota > Metazoa > Chordata > Testudines > Cheloniidae > Eretmochelys > Eretmochelys imbricata. The sequence continues at coordinate 10,106,846 of NC_135593.1, read as the reverse complement.
AAAGTGGCTATCAAGGATGCCTGGCATAGTTCCTGTGCTGACAGTGAACGGAGGGAACTTTCAATGAAGGTTCCCCAAATATGCAATTAATTGTGGCTTAATAAACTTTTATTGTATAATAAACAACAAACTGATTCATGAAAACATATTTATCAAGGATTTACAGTTAGGTAATGAATTTGTAGCTCAGTTTGCTTCTATTAGACTTATTTGCATAGCAGTTAAACCTCAATCAATAATATGCTTTTAATAATCACTATGTTTAAGTGGTATTTCAACAATGCACTGTAATTAGGCCAGGAAGTCTGCAGTAATTCTTTAGATTTAATATACTTCGGAGTTTGTATTCGCATCTCAATCCCTATGCATGTGCCCCATTAATGTTAATTAAGTACATCCCAATCAAGCCGAGAATAAACTCACTTCTGTATATTATGTCAACAACTATCAATTGGTTATTGGGAGAGCAGTGGCTCAGGGTTCCAGTAATGGATATTGACTGCCTGTCTTCTACTGTTTCAAATATTCTCGGGTCACAAGTAACGGGGGCATTGCTGTCTCAGGGACGTGTGCACAGCATTGGTGGGTCTCGGTCAGGATCCTAGCAGATAGAAATCCATGTCACAGAAACCATAAAGGCTATTGCCACTAATTGCCATTCCCTGCTGGCATTCTTTGCAAAAAGGGTTGAGTATGCCTTGGGGCTGACGTTCCTGTTCTGTACCTCAAAAGGGCTGCCTCCAGCTGAGGGCTAAGGGGAGTTTGCTCCGTCCCTGGGCTGTGTGTGGAAAACTTCCCTCGCCGAGTCTGTCCGTTAGTTTTACAAGCTGTGAAACTGCACCTAAAGGTATTAAGTCCCCGGCAGCGGTGGCTCATGACAGTTCTAAACTCTTTGGGCCCAGGTCTGTAATTTCCTAGGTGTTTGTACGGCACTTAGCGCAGCGAGGCTCTGAACTGGTTAAATCCTGTGGGTGCTACCGCAAAATAAGTGGTGGTGGTGTACTGTGCTAGGAGGCAGCACTGGCCTCTGCTGCATGGAATCAGAACTGCTCAGCACTGTGTCATAAGCCCTATTTTGCTGGCACCTAAGGCTGATTCTTCTTTGGCTCAAGTGGTAGGGCCCCCAGTTTTCGGAGCAGGGAAATCCCAGTTCTGTTCCCTCTGCCCGTGAAGTTCTAAGTGACTGTAACATGCAGCAGAGTGGCTGCCGTGAAGTGCGAGCTGTTCACAGGTGTGTTAGGATATGAAATAAGTGGACTGCAGGGTAGGCAGACACCATGAGATGATGGACCAGCATAACCTACGGATCTACCCATGGCCGATGAGCTATTAGAACTTAAAACAGAACAAATTAAAAAAAAACCCTCTTAGAGGTTGGACTTCTCAGAGCTCTACAAAGGACACTTGCAGCTGTACCCCCTTGGGCTGCCATTTGGCCCTCCTGAGCTAAGCAGGTTTGGAGTTGGTAGAGACTTGGATGAGAGAGTACTGAAGAAATCCCAGGGTGCTGTGGGTTGTGATGGCATGATGGGTTTGCCTTCTGAGTCGATGCGGGACCAGTGCCCTGGCTCAGGTTTGGGAGAGAAAGAAATGAATGGTCTGGGCTGCTGGAGGGGTACAGCCCATGCACAGGGGAGACCTAGGACAGAGGTCCTTGCTATGCAGCTGCCATGGTAGGTTTGTGGAGGCAGCTATGTCTGGCTATTCCTATATGGGGTAATTCTACCTCCCTAAATTCCCCTGTAGCTGTTGTCAGATACTGTATTCTTCCAGCTGCCCAGTGCTCTGTTAAAGAGCTGCATCTGTCCCCACAGAGGTGGCTGCATTTCTGAGTGTGATCCCTGTCTATGCTACAGTTTGTAGACCACTTTAGGATCCTTCTAGATGAAAGAGCCTGTAAATCTCTGTCTCTCTCTTTCTCATCCAGTCTGGCTGTCTAATCTCTCTCTGTCTAGACAATTGTATCTCACTCGTCCCTCTGTTACCTGAACCCCTATGACATTGCTCCTGAGATACATATTTTATTCTAGAAAATATCTCCCGCATTCCTTTCCCACAAAATATCCCCCTTCACTCCCCCACTCCCAACGTATTAGTACGATGCCTAAGGCAGGAGTGACATCGCTAGTCGTTCTCTTTGTGGCGGGGGCTGGATGTGGAAGAGTAGCTGTGCTGATGAATATTTACCAGGGCGCAAGAGAGGATTCGGTGCTGAGTAGATTTTTTTTTTATTATTATTATTATTTTATTATTTTAAATTCTGTAACTCTCCAGTCGGGGCCTGGAAATGCCATTGCCTGAAAAATTCGGAGAGAAGTCAGGAAAAGTGTGGATCCGTCCCTCCACAGTGATAGGAAGGAAACAATTGTGTGGGATTTAAGGTTAATTTGGGAAGCCTGTTGGAAACTTGCAGGAGGAAGGCCTGTGGGGTGGATAGGGGAGGGGTAGGTGGTGAAGAAGGTTACCAGACAGGGAAGGCGGATGTGGCATATTACAGTAATAGTGCAGCTTAATTGCCTTTGAAACCAGTGATCAGTCATTTCCCAGCCTGACAAAGACATGCTGCCCATTCAGTCTTGATCTTTAAAGCACATTTCAGTGGTAGTTCTTCACTCTTACCCTGAGTGACATGAACTGAACGAGTGATGAGAAGGAAGGGATGCAAACCAACCCTCCAGATCTGAACAGTCTGAAAACTCTGTGCAAGCTCATCCCATTTGTAGTGATGGCAGAATTTCAGGGATTCACTTCAAAAACTTCACTGAGCCTTGTGGATCTGCAGCCTTGGCCTGGAAGGCCTATACCTCCTGCTCCCAGTGAATCTGAAGATCTTAGCAGAATGTCTCTGCTTGTGCTATTTTAGCCCATCTGGGACAAGTGCTGATAGAGAGGCAGGCAGGCAACACTATGAAAATAGTGGGGCAGGGAGGGAGGGAAGGGAAGAAAGACTGTTGTTCAAACTTTTTCAGCCTTTGGGGAAATCATTTCAAGACTGGGGCAAATGTTTGGATCAATCCTTATTTGATCTGAACTTTCTTGGCCTGCCTTCAACTGAACAGGGAGAAGATCTGGTAGTTTGGATCACTGGCAATGAGATCAAACCAGAATCTTGGATCCAAAACCTCCATGCCCTGGCAGCCCCCTAAGATCTGAGACCACTCCCCCCCCCCCCATCTCTGCTTTTAACAGTGCCATTTTAATACTCTGTGTTACTTTATCAGGAGGGGATTGAGGCAGTTGCATGAATCTTCATGACAATGGATACTTACTTATTTCACAGGGGGATTATGAGGCTTAATTTATTAGGCAAGGTTCTGATATCCTGCCTCCTGGTAGGTAGCATCTCACCCCACAAGCAAGCCTACTAAAGTCAGTGGGATTGTGTGGGTGGTGAGTCAGTGTGTATCAGAATATGTCTGCAAAGTGCCATGGGATCTTCAGAAGTGCATGTTGTATTCCATTTCTTTGCCATAACCTTTTTGACTAAGCTGTTTGTACAGCCGAATAGTCGTGCACAATGCACACTGATTTCTCACTAAGGGACTGAGCTAAAGCTCCTTGAAGGCGATTGAAAGATTCCCATTGATGCTGATTGGCTCATAATGCTAATTGCAATGACTGTGTCATGCTGTCGGACAGTTTTTTCAGACTGGAAACCCAGCAATGAGGCACAGAGCCCCCCTGCAAATATAAACCTGAGTTGGCGCATAAGGCAGGTTGTGACTGGCAGGAGTCCAGATCTGCAAACTCGGAGAAAGACACAGCAGAGAGGGGAATCTGCTGCCTTGGCCGTGCATGGAGACGAGCTGAAATTTTCCTGACCAGGTTGCGTTACGTAAAAGGGGAGACTCTGGCCTGGGGTTTGACGAGGGAGGAAAACAGCAGCAACCACAACAACAAAAGCTATGGTGCTGCTGTAATCAGAAAACCGGCAGTAAAAACCACCTGGCGGTGTTCTGTGTCTGTTTCTTCCCAGCAACTTTCAGAGCCACTCTGCTCCATTTACGACTCAGAACCAATCTCTCCGCCTGTCACGCTTATGTCTTAGGCTCTGGAAACCCAGCAAGATCTCTGTCAACCTCTGACCCGTGCTAAAGATCCGCCGTCAGGACAGCTGAGTTGATGATGCATGAACCATATTAGAACCCAGTTCACTGCCTCATGCATTTGTTCTGCAGTTTAGAGGCCCCCCCAACTTACTTTGTCACTATAGCGTGTAGTTCCGTAGGGCTCAGACACGCAGGGAGCTGGTGTGTTGAGCAAAAAGGGCTGTTCCTATGCAGTGACTTTTTCATGCATTTCCCCCTCATTCTCCTAGTCCCCGGGTAATTAAATGAACAGGTCAGCGATGAAAAAAGAGTGGTCATGCTTTGAATTGTAATGGCACCCTCTGAAATTAATCTGGGGGAAGGAGCTCAGTGGTGCAGCATGAGTGTTCATAAGCCGGTCTCAGAGATCAGCCCAGACAGGTAGGGCTGATCCATGAAATGACAGCTTTCCCAGCCCATTGCAACCTCTTTCTCCCAGGTTGCTCCACCCAAAGAGGAGGCTTCATTGCCTGAGCAGCACTCAAGAGGGGGTTTCTAATTGGCTGCAGGCAAGTGTAGACAGGGAGCTGTGAAAGACTTTGAAATGCCTTGCCCTGGGGTACATTAGAATTCCTTCAGCATTGTAGCTGCGATGGGCACTTGGTCATCAGTTGCATTAAACATCGGGTCAGTCCTTTCTCTGTCTTCCTTCTTTGTCTGTGATTCCGCATCTAATGGCAGTGATTAGTCAGTGTCCAAAAAGGGATGAGTAGGCAACCTAGCTCAGCCCTACTCTTTGACTGATCCACTCCACAAGGGGGATGGAATGGTCATTAGCAGAGGGCCGGTTATCGATCGGGAGAGCTGAGGAAAGGGGGTTCAGAGGTTTATCTCAGCACCTAGCCTAAGTGATGATGCCGGAGAAAGGAGAAAAATAGGTTTGCAACAGGCTCGGAGAAGCCAGAGGCACCAGCGTGCAATGGATACCAAGGACAAATGCTTATTGATTCGGGCGTTTTTCCTGAAGCAGGTACTAATCATGGCTTTGAATGGCAGGGCCAAAATGTCAGAAATACCCAGGTCTGGGTTTTTCAGGCCCCAGAGGGTTTCCCATAATGATGCCACTGCAAACTCACCATGTCCCTGTAGCAAAAGTGGGCCACGGATGTCCATCAGGGAGCCAACAACTGGAAGGTTTTGTTTACAGAGTAATAAGTGGAAGACAGCTAATGTCCTGACTGGTTATGTGGGTGCTTCATGCCCCAGGGGAAATCTATGGAGACCCGGGACAGCTAAGGAGAGGTAGTGTTGTCTACTGGGTAGATTCTGTTCCCAACTCTGCCACTGACTGTTGTGTGACCTTGGGCAAGTCATGGTGGTAGCAAGGAGTCCTCTTCAGTTCTGCCCACTGTCTCCCTGCATGTCTTCGAAGCCTCACTGAAAATGTCGTGACTTCATCTACCACACTGCTAAAATATCACACCCCCCTGCTTGCCGGGGGATGGGTGAAGCAGGCCGCAAATGGCTTAGGGCAAGTCAACATGACAAACTTACATCGACCTAGGTTACGTCAACGTACCGCCGCCGCAGTAATTGAATCTGTTCTACACGTCCACACTACGCGCCCTGTGTCGGCAAGGCACGCTGGCACCCATTTGGCTGCCAGGGTGGGGCATTGTGGGGCAGTTTCTGAGAGGCAGCACCAGTCGATGTCGGCAACGCAGTGTCTACACTAACACTGCCTCAACCTGACTACCTCGACCGAAGCACTGTGCCGCTCGCAGAAACTGAGGCAAGTCAGTGTCGCGGGAAAGTTACATCAGGGGGAGCGACATTTTAGTGTGGACTCTGACAGAGTTACGTCGACACAAGCTGCCTTACATCAGCCTCGCTCTGTAGTGTACACAGGGCTTAATCGTCTCATTTTCAGTTGTTACATCGCCCTTTTTTCCCTTCCTCCCTCTTTCTTTTCCCCCTCTCCTTCCCCTTTGCTTTCGCTAGTTGAGGTTTGGGGGAGGCAGGGGATGAGAACATTGAAGGGCTATTCCAGATGGTTCAGAGAGGGAGAACGGCATGGAAATGAAGAAGAACAAAAGTTTTGAGTCAATCTTCGTTATCGACCGCCCAACAATAACGAGGGTTTAGTTCAAACCGATGGGCAAAGTTTGAGCCTGTTGGTTTGATCCCAACATGTACGTGTACGTAGGAGGTGAGCAAAGAGGCGGGAGAAAGGGAGTGAAGGGGTAGGGAGGGTGAGCCTTGCCCCTAGGAAATAATGAGCTGGAGACCCAAGAGGTTCCCTGCGAGAGCGGCTGTGGCATGCAGGGTCCTGTAGGAAAAACAAATAGCCAGTGTCTGGAGAAATAAAAGCCAAATGCAACCCAGAATGCATTGCAGGCAAAGAAGCCAGGTGCTTTGGGTCATTCCTTGTCTGGGACTGGCCGGAGGAGGAAAACGATTCGGAGCTGGGTCAATTACTTGATCAGCTCTTCCTTGGCGTTGACTTTAATTAAGTTGTGCAGCAGATAAATTAGAGCCATTAAAAAGCTTATCGGGCCAGGAGGGAGCCTGAGATGGGCGCTGAGGAGGAGGGGAGAGCAGCAGGGGCCAAGGAGGGGAGGGTGGAGGAGAGGGCTGGACCTGGGGAGCCCAGTCTGGCTAGAGGAGGGGACAGATGCGTCCGCAAGGTGGGGTTGTTCGATGGGTCGCCAGGCTGCGGAGTCGTGAGGCCCCCGCTCCCGTCAGTCACACGTCACGGCCTGTTAAGTGCGGTCTGACTGGGTGCTCCATCACGGCCGCGCCAGTACGGTGTCGGGAAGAGGGATGAGATTATTGGCTGTGTCACCGGGGCTGATAAATCACAGCCTCTGAAACTCAGCTCCTCAGCGGGGGGGGACCACGTGCCTGGGGGACGCGTGATCAAAGCTCAGCCCGGAGGGCACCACCAGCTCGCTCCTGTCTTTGCCTCCCAGCCCAGGACCATCCTGTTGCCTCCCTGCCTGCCGTCCGTCTGCGCGTTCCTCTCTCGGCGTCCGTCTGTCTGAGCCACTTTATCTCCCCCGCTGGGTCGCTGTCTCACCTGTTGCTGTAATGCCTGAGCTGGGCAGACTGGTTCTGTGGAGTGGGAGGATCAAATTCCACAGCTCCGGTGGTCCACGAGTTGGCATCTATGCCCCTGGCTGTACGCCTCCCTCATTCCACAGCGGTCTCCCACCAGCCTCAGTTGGCGGGCCAGGGGGCTACACAGAGTTCAACGGCAGAACGTGGCCTCTGAGTAGGCACCGAGGACGTTTTCAAACGTGGTTGCCTCAAGACGGGCCGCTGATTCCAGTGAGAAACCTAAATAAAAGGGGCCTGTTTTTCTGTGCAAACACTAATGAACTCTCCATTGCAAATAGCTCAGTCCTGCCTTTACTTTATAGATGGGGAAACTGAGGCATGGATAGTATTATGAATTTGTGTTTACACTGGCCCAGACTCTCTAAGAGCCCTGTAGTCCTGCACATAGTCATGCCAAGAGTCAGCCCTGCTCTGCAGAGCTTCCTTGACAGACAGCACGGGAAGAGAAGCTAATGCACAGAGAGGGGAAGTGACTTGACCAAGGTCACGCAGTCAGCTGGTGGTGGAGCTGGGAACAGAACCCAGCTCTTGGGAGACCCAGAGCAGTGCTCTGTCCATTGGACCCCACAGCCTCTTGTGCGAAGCTGTGCAAAAAGTTGGACCCCAGATCTCTTGATCTGGTTCTGAAAAAGCTTCCCTTCTACCCTGAAAATGATAGAGTGAACCCCTCCATCTCACCTCGTGATTATCCCCTCCTGTGAGGCTGGTGTGACCTTCAGCGCCAGATGGATAATGCTGTGGGTGTGAAGGAGGCAAGCACCAGAAGAACTGTTTTCAATAACCCTTCGCCCTCCTGATTTATACAGGGGAGAAAGCAATGCTGATGCACATTACTGCTCATAGATTATCTTCATTCCGGCTGCAGTCAGCCAGACAGGAGAGGTAAACAGAAGCTATCCGGTACCCTATCTGTCACCTTCCCTCCAGCAGCTGCTGCCGTAGAGCAGCCTCTTTCAAGGGAAACTTTGCCGCTCCATCAAACACCGCCAAAAAAGTCATATTCTGAAAACAAGTTCATGTATCTCTCGAGTGCTCATCCTGGCTAGTTCCCTCCTGAAGCCTCCTGGTAATGTTGGGAGGAGAAGGAGGAGGACTGGGCCTGGATAGGGCTGTCTGTCCTCCTTGCACAAGGCCAGGGCATTCGGGACAGGATGCAGCTGGAGATGAGAAAATAATGATGGTTGTGGTGAGAGGTTCTGATTACCACTGGGGGCTGAGCGCCAGGACTCCTGGGTTCTATTCCCAGCTCTTGGAGGGAAATGTGATGTAACGGTCAGAGCACAGGACTGGGAACCAGGTCTCCTGGGACCGATTTTAATTTCTCCCATTGACGGTCTCTTCAACTTTCCCAGGCCTCAGTTTCCTGCACTGGGATTAATAAAAAGTGAGGCTTAATCTGCTTATTTGCAAAATGCTTTGAAATCCTCCTATGGAAGGTGCTTATAGAAGAGCAAAGTATTTTCAGGATTCAAGACACAAAAATAGACAATGACTCGGAAGCCTACAGGATTTGTGGAGTCTCACTGGGACTAGATATGTCACTGCAGCAATTCTTGCTCATGTGCCAGGGTTCAACTGATGGCTAAGCTTGGGGTTCAGAATTGCTGTTTGTCCAAGGAACAATGACGGAACCCGTGGGGGATTCTGTCTCTCTTTGGAGCATCAAGGGGCCTGATTCTGTTCCCACTGGAGCCGTATGGAAAATACCCATTGATTTCAGTGGGGCAGCACAAAGTCCTTGAGAGTCAGGATGAGGTGGGAACACAACAATAGTTGGGTGGAGGACTGGGGGATCATTTTTCTTCCTCCGTATGTCATCTTGAAATCCACCTCTCTCCAACCTTTGCTGCTTGCTAAACCCCACTGCCTTGGAGAGCACAGGGCATGAATTATGAGCCCCTTCACCTCCTTACGGAGGTGGGATCAAACTCATAAGTAGAGAACTATGGCTCTGCTACTGCATATGGGGGTATGATACAGGGATAAGATACAAGCAGAAATGGCATGGGGCGCAGAGGCAGAGAAAAATTAAAACCAATCTTCAACTAATTCAGGAAAACTACTCTCCCTGCGGGTACTCCCCTTTGGAAGTGATAATGCCAACTGGGTCTCAATTTACTTTTAATTTCCTGGGTTTTTTAAGCTCTGCTTTTGATCTCCATATATTTTTATCAGCTGTATTTAAAATGTCCCTAATAGCCCAGGCATAATAAGTTTACTTAGTGTGTGTCCAGAGAAATGTGTGTGAAGAGAGTACAAAGCGCAATTCTGCAGGTTCCCAATGCTTTAGCTTTGCAACGTGTTCGTTAGGACGTGGGCCTGAACCAAATCCCTGGATCCAAATGAGGCCGGGCTTTGGGAAAGTTCCAATTCCATACCCAGATCTGGATTTTGCAAATGACCTCTGTCTTCGGCATAGGCCAGACCGACATCCTGTTTTCCAATAGCCCAGATCTTGGAGTGCTCAAAATCTCCTTGTAGCCTGTGCCACAAGCCAAGCAAAATTGTAAATGCTCGGAGAGCAGCAATCCACTGAAGAGCAGTGGTAGGGTATATTATTCCAAATTGAAGCCAGTCAAATTGTTGGGGGGATGCATGCAAAATTAACAACGAATGCAAAGCTCAAAGTTCCAGATCGTGAGTTTGGGTGGGGGGAGTGGGGAAACACATTTGACAAAACAATTCACTTCTCTAGTTTTTTAGTAAAACAAGCATGACTTACCATACAAAAAGCATGCAAAAATCGACGTTTTCCTGTATTTTTCAGTATGAACATTGATAGTTTTGCTGAACATGTCGCAAGAAGTGACATTTGTGGACACATCGCGAAAAATCTAAAATGGCAAAGATTCCCAATGCAAATTTCAGCAGCATGTCATTTCTGAAAGCTGTGCAGCTCCTGTGAACTCTCCCAGCTGCAAAAAATAGAGCCTGGCGTAGACTGCATCATCAGGATTGCGCGGTGCCCGAATTATTCCAATAGGACAGACATGCTTGTGGTTATTTTAGCTTTGTTGCAGAAAGATGCAGCACTCAAGTCTGACATGTTTGGCAACTTGCAAGTGAAAATTCACACATCAAAGTGTGCCGATTTCACACGGGCCTTGCGGTAAATGTGCTTAAGCTGCTGTGCACGGTTAATTTACACTTTGTCAGGACAATTACTAGTGTCAAACGAACAACAACAGTTTGTAAATTGAATTTTAAATCTATCTCAGAGGTTCACATGAGAGTTTGAGTAGCTAGAGCAAGCACACAGCCTTCAGGTGCAGCTCATCACTAGCTATGTAGTCACAGAAGTATACATAGAAGGCTGGTTAAGGCCGGGGTTGGGACTCTGGAAATCTGGGTTTAATTCTTGGCCCTGCCACCAGACCTCCTTTGTGACCTTGGGTGCATCAGTTCACTTATCTGTGCCTCAGTTTCCCTTCCCATGCTTTTTCTGTCTTTTGCGTTTAGACTGCGCTCTCTTTAGGGCAGGGCCAGTCGGTTGCTGTGTATGTACAGCACCTAGCAGAACGGGGCTGTGATCCAAGTTGGAGCCTTGAGGTGCAGCCATCATACAAATTAATAAACAGTTGCATGTTTTGCGGGCACTGAGCTGAAATGTGTCCTGTTGCCCTCGTTGTGACTTGTCCCAGGTAATCTCCCTCTCTGAATTGTTTTAATGCCTTTATAAAATGTGTTTTAACAACATGAAGATAGTTTGGCTAATGCAGTCTTGTGCAATTACCTTCCCTAGTTCTCATAATCCTGCATCAGAGACCCTTGCTTTTTCCAGCCCATTTTTCATAACCTCTGTAAATATGGTTTAATAATCAATTGGCATATTATTAACGCACAATAATGGGCTCAGTAAATCGAAGTTCAATCTTTACTTGAGACACTCACAGTAAATATTGACTTTCCTCAGAATTATGGCAAAGTCCTGAGCTGTCTGTTCCAATGGGAAATAGATCCATTTTTAATACTAGTTATTGATTTTCAGCAAGCAGGCTGCCTTGAGGCCTCTGTTTGTTTCCCTCCTCCCCCCTTGGTGAAGTGACGGACAGTCTTGGCTGCTAGATTTCCCCTTTTTTCATCAGTAGTGCTGTTGCTAAAGATGGACAAACTAGTGGAGTTCTGGAAATCTCTCAAATTACTTTGAGGAGTTTGCAGAATCAATTCCAATTCATGAATCTTTTCCTTCCCCACTCCCTTTAATAAGCAATGTTGTCAAGAGTGATTGGGGAGGCAATCAGACCAAATGGGTGCAACACCGAGATGTCTCTCTATCCGGGTTTCTGTTCCCATGTCTGCCACTAGTCTAATGGGTGACCTTGGGCAAGTCACTTCATCTGTCTGGGTCTTCACTGGGAGCAGGGGGGAGTGTGGTCTTAACTAGAGAAAACAAGATTGTTTATAGTTTTCACACAGATTGGCCAGTTGAGTTAAACCCTATGGAGGAGCCAAAGGTTTACCTTGTCCTGCTAACTTATGTGAAAACTACACACTGCCTTGCCTCCACTAGGATTTTATCCCTAGTCAAGAGCACATCTTTTGTTTTTTCCTACTCAAGACTAGGCTTCCGTGCTTCAGTTTCTCCACCTGTAACCTGGAGATGATACTGATCATCGTACGTAAAGCACCTTGAGATCTACTGTTTAAAAGTGCTGTATAATAGCTAAGTTCAGTTATGTTTATGAAAAAGCATGTTTTCCTCTCTCAGGGGAATCCTGCACTGTGAAATAGGGGCACAGCTGACACAAGTTGGGTTGCCTTCAGACCTGCCGATGGGTTAGATTTTTGTCTTGAGACTCAAGCTTTGGTTTTCTCAGCCTGTCTTCAAAGCCTCCCAGCGCTTTGGGTGGTGCAGTTGCTCATGTAATATGGCACAGGGAATGCTAGAGGTGGCTTCTGTTCACGCAGTTTCTGAGCCTGAGACCTATTGTTATCCCTAATCATGGAAAATGAGGAACTATATAATTTTCTCTGTGTGTGTATGTATGCTCCTTTTTTGCTATCGAGACATTGCAGACAGGGATGCAGGGGCAGCAAAGGTGAAACTTCCAGGCTTTTAATTTTCCTCCGTTGGGCCCCATTTGTGTGTATATATGAACGCATATATGCTGTGGGGTTTTTTTTTTTCCTTTCTTAGGATTCTCCCCTCTCCCTCACTCCTCTGTTCTTTTCTGGGTCTCTTGATTGGCTCGTGAAACCATTAACGCTCCTACTGGAATTGAACATTCAACCGTACAGGTTTTGGAGTGGATTCAGAATTAGGCAAACTGAGTTCCCACCTCTCGGATTTTTATTGCTAGTGCCTTGCGTTTATATAGCATGTGCAGGCCTAAGCTCTCCGATTGCACCGTGGGTGTGTTGTGGGAACCAGAATAGAACTGAATAGAATACAGCTTTCTCGAATGTCTCCTCTCTAAAGAGGGATTATTCCCCTGGGGCTGGAGGTGGGATGGAGCACCTGTTTAATAGCACACTGCAACACTACAGTGGTTAATGGTTAGAGCCGAGGTCTGGGAATCAGGATGCCTAAGACCTGATTTTCCCACTGTTAGATCTGAGTAACACCTATTAAAGTTGTGTGTTTGTATACACACATGTATATACAGACACACACACACACACACACACTACCTACATACACCTAAACGTTGTATTGGTTTGTTCTGAGATGAATTCCTCCTGGGAATGCAAATTCATGGATTTAAATCATAGAAGAGGCCAGGGGAAGATTCTACAAACCACAAACCTGCAAAACCCCTCAAACTCTGCTAGCTTCCTCAGTCTCTCCTAATATAACCCTACTGATGAACAGTGGGCAGCCCTCAATCTCTTTCTGCTCTTGCCAATTCACCGTGGCAGGAGAAAAACTTCACATCCCTCAGGGCAGCTTCTTGGTTGAAACCAATAACGAGTGTTAGAAAACCTCCACCACCATCACCAACTCCGGCTGAAAAAGCTGGCAGTTACTCATATCCCATGGCAAATTGAATGAGGCCTCATGTTCCATTCCTGGCTCTGCCACAGATTTATTATCTGATCTTGGGCAAGTCACAGCCCCTCTCTGTGCCTCCGTTTCCCCACCTGGGAAACAGGGTCGATCTTCCCCACCTCGCAGCAGTGTTTGGACTACATTGATATCGGTGAAGTGCTTTCAGATCCTGGCTGTTAACGAGTCTGGTTCTGCTGTTCTCTCCAGGCTCAGGAAGGAGGATTCTTTCATCCACCTGGGTGACAGCAGGCTGTTAAAAGAAGGTGCCAGTTTAATTTCTTTGTCTAATTTCTGGTAAGGAGCAAAAATAGGCTTGCTTGGTCATTCGGCGAAGGCAGCTGCCAATTCTCGTTTTCCTGCTGTCCTGCGACCTGCCCATGTGAGGCCTGATTGGAAATGACATTCACTTATCCCTGTCTGTCCCGAGATGACATGATGCTTGCATCTTCACATGGGCAAGCCATCCTCCTGCCTCTCCTGGGTGACATGCTTACAACTTCATGGCTACCTGCTCATTGACTCACTGGGGAAACACTGTCCCCGCTAATTGCATAAAGCTCCTCTTTCCCGGTCTGTGCTCTCCTCTCTTTCTGTCTCACAGAGTGAACTCTTTAATTAGGGCCTGGATTTTGCATGATAATTTAGCTACATTTCCCAATGAGTTAGGCCAGTTACTGCCCGCTCTGTTGTTTATGGCTCTGGGCATGGAGATCTCCAATACCAGAAGCTCCTAAGCAAGGTAATTTAACATGGATCACTTCACTCTAAAGATCTCTGACTTATGCTCCATGCTTTATCAATATCAAAAAGGTTTCCCTCCTCCCCCCACTCCCTGCTCAAACTTTCTGGTGCTTAATCTCACTTGTGATACCTCTTAGGGATAAATAGTTTTGAACGTCCTTCTTGGGTACCAACTTTGAATGAGGCTGATGGAGTTAGGTACAGGGTGAGGGCAGGTTTCTGGTCAAAACTGATCGTGGCTAGGATGCTATGCCCCAGCGGCAAAAGGAGAGTTCTCTTAAACTCCTGCCAGCTGGTTACATATAACTGGATCCTTGGGCTCTGAGCGGTTGAGCTGATGCAGAAGGGGCAGGTTCTAAATAACATTACCAATGAGATGAAAGTTGAGTTGACTGTGTTGTATTCCCTCGCTCTGGAAACTAAGAATTGACGGCGCTATCAGTTTGGCTTGTTTGTTTGTATGGATTGCCTTGGAGGAGTAAGCCTGTCGAACACCCTCTTCTCCTCCTGAAATTTTTAGAAAAAAAATGTCAACAAAAATGAGAGGAAAAAAAATCCCCAGGAAAAATAAAATCATTCCCCAACCAGCTGTATTTGCACAGGCCTCAAAATCCCAGCTCCCCTGAAGGAAGTGTGTAACTATTGGGTTTTAGAGGAGCTCAGTGTTATTCAATGGAAGTGCTTCTTCGGGGATGATGGCCTCTTAAGGCTCTGGGACTGTGTGTGTGGGTAGATATCATCATTTTTCTGGAGTCTCCCCAGCGTGGTTGTGAAGTGCCTCTAAACTTATTCCAGGGCTGTGGGTTTTTCCATCCGCCCACAGTTAGGGGAGGACTGAGCCTTGGCCATAGCTCATTGAGATGTGAGTCCATTGGCATGACTGACTGTCTATGTATATTTATGTAGAATACCCTGCGTCCCTAGAAGGTGCTGTTGCTTGTTACTTTGACTGATTACAGGAGAGTGACTGCACCAGGATAGCGGCAGCCACTCATTAGCTTTGGCATAGCAAGAGAGAAATCATCAACTCATTCTGTCCACATCCACCCCTGGAGGCGAATCGTCAACAGGAATTGATCCTGGCTAATGAGAACCCAGCCCGTGCTGCTGCGATTAGCACTCTTAGAATTTTAAATAGTTAATTATTACAGCAGGCAGAGAGAAGGTAGCTGTGGATGTGAGTCTGGGCTGTTGGGAGTGTGTTGTGTGTGTATCTGTGCACACATGCACACACAGTGCTGGCAGAGGGAGTTGCTCTGTCTGGGTGTATGTGCTGCTCTGAGTTTGTGTGTGTGATGGGTATGCGAGCACCTGTTTGGAGTACATGCGGGCGTGTTGCTGGCAGAAAATGTTTGCACAGATCACAAAAATCAGGGCGTTGGTAAATATCGAAGAGGACAGGTCACTGATACCGAATGATCTGGAAGGCCTGGTAAACTGGTCGCAAGCAAACTCTCTGCTTTTCAATACAGCTAAATATCAGTGTGCGCCTCTCAGAGCAAAGCAGGTAGGCCGTGCTTACAGGATGGGAGACTCTATCCTGGGAAGCCATGACTCTGAAAAAGATTTGGGCGTCCCGGTGGATAATCAGCTGAACATGAGCTCCTGGTACAAAGCCGTGCGTGGGCAGTGCTGTGACTGAATGTCTGCCTGTGTGATGCTGGGGGAAATACACTATTTCCATGTAGTTTAAAAATTGCATCGGGAAGCACGTCCTGCCCCACACCGTGGGTGATAGACACTAATGGGCCCCCATACTGGCAGGTTTGGCAAAGGGCATAAAGATTCAGTGAGCCTCGAGGTTCTCTGTGCAGGTTCTCTGACTGAGGCTCAGGGGCAGGGAGCTGGAAGCTCCTTCAGATGCGTAAAGGGGGCATATAAGCAAACTTCTAAAGGAGACTGGGCACGAGGGTGCATTTCTTTGGCAGCTGGCTGCTCCCGGAAGCTGCGGTGGGAATATTTTTCACTTCGGTGTTGCTGCCGTTTGGAAATGTTCTGGCCGGCAGCTTTTGGCTGCGTCTTTACAATCACCGTCTCTGCTGAATCATCGCATGGCAGCAAAAGCAAAGCGAGTGAAAAGGGGATGGGGAAAGGGGATGCACTGTGCACCATGCTGTTAGAGGAACGTCTGTGCAAAATAAAAGGAGTACTTGTGGCACCTTAGAGACTAACAAAGTGCCACAAGTCCTCCTTTTCTTTTTGCGGATACAGTCTAACACGGCTGCTACTCTGAAACCTGTGCAAAATAAAAATCCTAATTTAGCCCTCCCCCCCCCACTCACACATTCTCCCTTCTTACACCTCACCGCCACACCTCCCCAAATACCAAATCACCATAATTAAAAATTGACTCCAGTGGACAGGCAGACATGATAATTGATTGTGGCCTTTTATCCTCGTGGCCACACGTATTTAACCTTTAGATTCAAATGTCAAGCACTGGCTGGACAGAAAGGTACAGGGAGGGAGGAGGGAGGTGATCCCCCCATTGAGAAGGGAACGTGTAGTGTCTGAGTTTCAACATGCCTCATATCCTGCAAGACGAATGCCATTGGATGATACTGAGTTCCTGTAAAGACAACCACCTTTAAATTTTTTTACCTGAATGACACGCCCTTGGATTTTAGATGTCCTTCCATTGGATTGTAGGATTAGCCCTGATCTGGGGCACCTCCTCTTCCTGATTTCTCATAGTGTCAATGAGTGCCACATGGCTCCACTGCGTATTAGTAGTATTTATGTTTTGTTTTGGGGTAGCATCTAGGAGCTCTGGGCAAGGACCTGGACCCCATTGTGCTAGGTGCTGTACAGACACAGAACAAAAAGATGGTCCCTGCCCCTAGGAGCTTGCAATCTACATATGGATGTGTTCGTTTTTGTGGCATGAGTGTTGCCATGTGGTACAGTGAAGCAGTGGGGCACATGGGACAGATGCAGCATAAGACCGGTCAGTGGTGAAGGGCTGTCATATGAAGGGAGTGCTCATTTTTCTAGTAGTGGGGCTGTCAGCTGGGGAGAGAGTAATGCTGAGTCTAATCATCACATTGCTCCCATTGTTTAATTGTTGTGGGGTGCTTCCTCTGGAAATGTGACCCTTACCCTGCAGCATCCCACTGCATCACCCTAACAGTTCAGCCTCCAGAGCTGAGCCAGAAAAGCGCTTAAGCATATGGCAAGCAGGTGGAGTGACTCAGCAGGAACAGAGAAACTAACAAATTCAACAGCAGCCACCAAGATCTTTCCCTTAGGGAACAGCATGGCTAAACAGAGATCAAAATCCCTCATTAACACCAGAATAAAGGAGAATAAAGAGAAAACATCCCAGCTCTGGGTCCTAGAGCTCTGGCACTGGGTATGTTCCCCAAAACATTGTCTCCTAAGCAGACACACTTACCATCTTTCCTCTGAGCATCTCCGCAAGACAGGGCAGGAGGCAGCTGAGCTCAAGTTAACCCCTTGTTCATGGGTAATGAGTAGTGCTTCTTGTCTCTCGCATACCCACTCCCCTTTTCAGTTTTGTAATCCCATTCTTTACTTTTTATGTACTCCTTAAAGTCCTTACCCTGTCATCTTGACTGCAGAGAACATACAAGAATATTGCCAGACCCTTGTGCAATGGAAACATACTGTGACTTGATGAATAATAGCCAATTCCAGATGGGTAAGACCTGTGAGGCCAACTAGCCCAACCCCGGATGATTCAGCTTGGTTCTCCACTGCTTTTGTTTTTAATATAGGGTGACCATATGTCTCGTTTTGGCCTGGACAGTCCCATTTTTAAGTCCTGTCCTGGCCGTCCAGACCTTTTGGCAAAAAAGGTGGGTTGCTACCACTAGTGGGACATGGAGGAACGTGTGTGGGGGGAGTGGGGCAAATGTTAATGCCAGCCCTGTACAGGAGGGAGGGCTTGGGAGGCTGGCGGCAGGGGGGCCTTGGAATGGCTGGAAGGGGAGCCTTGAACTGGCGGGAGGCAGGGAGGGCTAGGGCTGGCTGCATGGGGAAGAGGAGGGGCCCTCAGCCCGGCCCATGGGTGTCCATTTTTCCATTGGGAAAATATTGTCACCCTATTTTAATGCCATGTTTAAGGAATCTTTCTTGAATAAGTCCACTGAGGATTGAAGAAAAGTGCAGAAGACTTGGGATAGAGGGTCAAAATGTAATGAGGAAATGAAGATGTCCAGAGCAATGGAGTCAAAGTGATATTCAACAATTGACAGGGAAGGTTTGGCATTTTTCGGACATGGGTTACGTAGGTTTAAGCCCCAACAAGGTTACTGTGTAAGATCAGCTCTGGTCTTTAGAACAAAGTCATTGAACTTTCAGCGTGAAAACAGGATCTAGAAGTGGGAATAGCAGTAACTGGGGCAGCATGGAATGAGAGAGAGACTTTCCAAATAACTCCCTGCTGCAGGATTTTGAAATTTGAAAACCTCCTTTCATTTCTTTCAAAACCACAATATTTGGGTCTAGATTTTTAGCACCTCAAAAGCTAAGGAGTTCGGATCCAGCATCTTGGTTCAGCTGATGAGTCAGACCTATGGCCAGTTTGCAACATATGGATCCAGAACTGGGTTCAGATAAATCACCTTGAAGCCTGGGGCGTTTTGACTTTGGTGGTTTGGATCATGCCTGCAGCTGCTTTCCCGATCCAAGCCCCCTGCAATCTCCTAGGGTTTGGGGATGAGTGACACTTGTGGCCATCAGATGGGGACTTTTTGAGCTGCTGGGAAATTCTCTGCCTTTTGTCTTTCACCCTCAGGAATCACAGATCGCAGTGACAGCAGAGTCGTGTACAAGTGCAAAGTAAACAATGTTGTGTGTGGGTGTGATGACAGGATTCTTTTGTCCATAATGTATTCCTCTCCAGAGTGCACTGGGGTTATGCATTTAATTTGTTGTGCAATTGGCAGCTTTAGAAATACTTAAACATCCAGCTATCTTTGCCTAAAAATAAATTGAAAAGGAAACAGTTTTCTGGAAAGAGTGAGGTGGAGGGGGGGTGGCAGAGGGCTTGCAGGGATGCAATTAATTGTCCTCACCATGAGTGAAAGCACAGAGCCTTTGTGATAGACAGACCTTTCTTAATATGGTGCTAGATATTTTTGTCTCTCTCTCCTCCCACTCTTTGGCAGCATCCTAATTTGAATCTCTGTCACTCTCTTCTTTGTTGAAACAGGATTTCCACTTTTCCCTTGCATTAGGGGCAGGAGAAATTGCTCCAAGAATGCCCGCGGCCACTCCCATGGTATTTTCTGACTGTAGTAATGCTATTCTGCACTTCCCTGGTGCCTTTCTTTGGAGGTACAGATGTTGGGGCAGATTTGTGCCCTAACCCTGCTCTCTTTGGGCCCCCAGAGTGAAAACCATCCACACCTCACCCCTGGTGGGGAGATCCCAGAAGGCACAGAGGCAGAATAGCTAGGTTTAATACCCCCTCCCTGCAGCCCCAGCGAAGAGAGGCTGTGCCCATAGCATGCTGTGCTCTGACTTGTCTCCACTAGGAGATGGCCCCTTGGGGAATCCCTCTCCAGCAGCCCCTGGGCTGGTTTTAGCGTGAAGCGGTAAGTGGTTGCCTAGCTGCCCTTGTCCTTTGCACCGACCAACCCTCAATGGCAGCAGAGTATTTGCCATATTGTCTGGTGCACCGAAAATGTTACAGATGGGTGAACTGAGGACGGGAGGGTGTCAAGGCAACGCCCAAGACCACAGTGAACCAGTGGGGAAAGAACTCGGCAGCCCTGCCACCCAGCCCTCTGCTGTAAGCAGTAGAAAATTGACAGGAGAAAAGAATGGAGGCAGATGAGTGTTGTGGGGAGGAAAGGGGCAGCTCTGTGTTTCATTTAAGTGGTGCCAGCTCTCAAAATATTTGAGTTCCCCCGCCCAAAACCCTTAAACAAGCTCCCAGAGTCATGTTGTTTCATGAGAATCTCAGCTTTCATTATTTAAAAAAAAATAAAAAATCTAGCCTTAATGGCTGTGGAGAGGAAGGATGGTGGTTAGGACAGGCTAGCCTTGGACTTGGGTTCAAGTCCTTGTTCCGCCACAGACTCTCTTTTTGACCTTGGGCAAGTCACTTAGCTTGTGACTCAGTCCCCCCATCAGTGTGCCCAAGGATTCAGAATGCCACGGAGTTCCTACAGCCGCTGTGATCTCACTGTGGCCTCCAACTTTGGGCACCTGTATTTTTGGGAGCCGTGGGCCTGATTTTCCAAGGTGATGAGCCCCATCTGTTCCCATTGGCTTGAATTAGAGTTCCAGATACTCAGCTCCTCTCAGCACCCAAAATCGGAGGCATCCAAAATCACTGGCCACTTGAGAAAATTAATGCCTGTATTGGTAGCAACAGAGCTACAACCAGGCCTTACTTGCGTTAGGGAGCTTTGCATAGAATCATGCAAAACACTGGGCCCCAGAACATATAGTAAAAAGAAAAGGAGTACTTGTGGCACCTTAGAGACTAACCAATTTATTTGAGCATGAGCTTTCGTGAGCCACAGCTCACTTCATCAGATGCATACCGTGGAAACTGCAGCAGACTTTATATATACACAGAGAATATGAAACAATACCTCCTCCCACCCCACTGTCCTGCTGGTAATAGCTTATCTAAAGTAATCGTCAGGTTAGGCCATTTCCAGCACAAATCCAGGTTTTCTCACCCTCCACCCCCCCACACAAATTCACTCTCCTTCTGGTGATAGCCCATCCAAAGTGACAACTCTTTACACAATGTGCATGATAATGAAGTTAGGCCATTTCCTGCACAAATCCAGGTTCTCTCACTCCCTCACCCCCCTCCAAAAACCACCCCCATACACACACAAACTCACTCTCCTGCTGGTAATAGCTCATCCAAACTGACCACTCTCCAAGTTTAAATCCAAGTTAAACCAGAACATCTGGGGGGGGGGGAGGAAAAAACAAGAGGAAATAGGCTACCTTGCATAATGACTTAGCCACTCCCAGTCTCTATTTAAGCCTAAATTAATAGTATCCAATTTGCAAATGAATTCCAATTCAGCAGTTTCTCGCTGGAGTCTGGATTTGAAGTTTTTTTGTTTTAAGATAGCGACCTTCATGTCTGTGATTGCGTGTCTGTTCTCCTACCTGGCTGGTCACTAATTTACCAGGTCCTCATCCAGACTTACTATTTCACAATGCTGAAGCAGTTTCTGAATCATTGCATGCATCTGTTTGGCACATGTCTGGGGGCAAAGAACTTCTGTTTTCGATCCTATAGTAGTTCTGAGCTAAAAGCCCTCTGAGCCAAGGGCCCGGGCCCCTAGAAAGATTGAATTCCCCATTCCTGTCTTGCAAGAGAGCAGAGAATCTGTCTGGCAAGACAGGTTCATTAACAAATTAATAGAATAATCAGCGGGGCTTTGTGTGCATTTTGGAGATAAAAAACTGGTAACAGCATTCTTTGACTCTTTAATGGGCTGATAAGAGCCAACTATCTGTACCATGGCTGGGCTAATCGGAGAGATAACAGAGGTTAGATCAGTTGCTGGGCTCTGATGAGGGCATTTGCTGAGGGAGCTGCTTTCTGGGGAGGTGGAAGAGGGAGAACGGTGATTTTGAATATGATAAAAGGAAAGGAAGCAAACAAAACCAGATTCTATAGATATTTCTAGCTTCACCATACAAAGCCCACCAGGGCTTTGTCCAAGGGCTACACCTGGGAGGAGTTTTATGGGGTTGCAAAATCACTGGTATGGGCCTGGGAGGCTTGTCTGCTACAGGTGATTGCTCATCTGATCTGTCCGAAGAGGGGGAAGTAATTCCTCCCCCACCCCAACACACACACACACACACGCACACGCCTTGTCTGTGAAATGTTGCTCTTGTCAGTGAGAGACAGAAGGAATGCAGAAGGCAAAGGGTAAGCTGCTTGCGTGGCTTTCCCTAACCAGTTATGACGTGAAGCAACCCTGCCTTCCACTCCTGCTTTCAGTCCTGACCTGCCTGCACCCCTTTCTGCCACTGCACTTCAATCCAGAGTGCAGCACCTTCCTGCTAGTCTAGTCCTGTGCTCCCCACATCCATCTATGCATTGCCCTGGATTTCCAACCAGCATTACCTCCTGCTCTTCTCACACTGGGCTCACACTAGCTCAGTCCTGACCTGCAGCACCCCTTCCAAAATCACAGGACCTTTGTGCACAGGTGGAGGAACTGAGGCAATGACAGATTAAAGGACTTGCCCAAGGCCACACAGCAAGTCTGTGGCAGAGCCAGAACTGAACCCAGATCTCCGGAGTCTCTATCCAGTGCCTTAAGCCTTGTCTGCATATAAAAGCCTTGCCAGCATAGCTATTCCACAGAATGCTCCTTGTGTAGACAGTTACAGCAGCAAAATAACATTTTTTGCCAGCACATCATATTCTGGTTCATCGAGCAAAATAAACTATACCAGCAAAAGCACTTTTGTGCTGGTATAACTCTGCCTGCTGGCACAGTTCTGTTGTTAAAAACAGACACGCGTGCACACACACCCCCCTATCGCCATACCCTGGCCTTGACCACGAGAGTACCTGCTTCTCTCCTCTCGTCCGCGCAAGTGAAATGGTGCATCATCCCTGCCCGCTGCTGTCCAGAGAGAAAGGCATGGCAGGGATACATTTCCAGCCAAGCACACGGGGGAAGCTGGGCATGAATCTCTCCTTGTGCAGGACTCCCTAGAACAGCTCTCCTGCATATTGCTCTGCTGGGCGGGGAGAGGGATATCTCAGTGGTTTGAGCATTGGCCTGCTAACCCCAGGGTTGTGAGTTCAATCCTTGAGGGGGCCATTTAGGGATCTGGGGCAAAAATTGGGGATTGGTCCTGCTTTGAGCAGGGGGTTAGACTAGATGACCTCCTGAGGTTCCTTTCAACCCTGATATTCTATGATACTAAGAGCCTTGATGATTCCTGTGGGTTCAGTGACCGCTCCAGCCAGATTCTCAAAGGGATCCCCTCAAAGTCCCACTGGTATAGGTACCTGACCCCAATGGGAGTTAGGCACCTGAATACCTTTTGAGGTATTGTCTGTTTTGCTCTGGTGTGTATCATCACACCAAAGGATGCTGCAGGTCAGGAAGCGTTATCGGTGGGGAGCCCAATGTGAGAATAACAGCAGGTGCTGCTGGTTGGGAATCCAGTGCAATGCAGTGATCTGGGGTCAGTTTATGACTCTAGGTTCCCTGTTTCGGAAGATATTGACCACAGCTCCTGCATGGGCCATAATGCTTTGAAAAGGCATTGAGAACGAGCAGAAGAAAAACACCATCAGGGCTTGAGTGCAAAGGGCCTGCACGTGTCTGTACCTGAAGGGCTATTAACTTGTACAATATTTTCTTTGCTAAAGAGAGAACGTTGTCAGGCGGCTTTCAAGTGATGTGTGAAAGTGACTCTATTAAGACATTCTGGGGAAGCTTTCAGTCAGGCCCGCCTCTCCTCCAAACCTCTTCAGCTTCCCTTTGAAAGGAGCCTCCGCCACCTTGATCCTCCTCCTCCTCCACTAGCAAACGCACTCCCAGTACAAACTGCAAGTTCCTCCGGTGCGAGGGGAGGAGGCAGCAGGCAGAGAGGGAGTGCCAAGAATACCGGGTTTGGCAGATAATTGGGCGAGTCTGACTGAAGGGGAAGACAAGTGAGGAGGAGACGGTGCAGGCAGTGGGAGTTTTCTTAGGAGGTGCAGTTGCAGGTCAGGACTGGGGCAAGCTTAGTGGAGGAGACTACAGATGAGACTTAATGTTCCTGTATTAAAAAGAAGGATGGTCGGGTGGTAAAAATACTGCCTTGATACTCAGGAGATCTGGGGTTCAAAGTCTGACTGTACCATAGGCATAGCTCTGGCAAGTCACTTCACCAATGTGTGCTTCACTTACCCATCTGGTACTCAGGGTATGTCTGCACTACAAAATTAGGTCAAATTTATAGAAGTCAGTTTTGTAGAAAGCGTTTTTATACAGTCGATTGTGTGTGTCCCCACACAAATGCTCTAAGTGTATGTAGTCGGTGGAGTGTGTCCACAGTACCGAGGCTAGAGTCGACTTCCGGAGCGTTGCACTGTGGATAGCTATCCCACAGTTCCCGCAGTCTCCGCCGCCCATTTGAATTCTAGGTAGAAATCCCAATGCCTGATGGGGCTAAAACATTGTCGCGGGTGGTTCTGGTACATATCGTCAGGCCCCTCTTCCCTCCCTCCTTCCATGAAAGCAAGGGCAGACAATCGTTTTGCGCCTTTTTTCTTGAGTTACCTGTGCAGACGCCATACCACGGCAAGCATGGAGCCCGCTCAGCTCACTGTCACCGAATGTCTCCTGGGTGCTGGCAGACGCGGTACTGCATTGCTACATAGCAGCAGTTTCTTGCCTTTTGGCATCAGACAGTGCAGTATGACTGGTAGCCGTCGTCAACGTAGTCCTGAGTGCTCTTTTAACCGACCTCGATGAGGTCAGGGGCGCCTGGGCAAACATGGGAGTGACTCAGCCAGGTCATTTCCCTTTTAAGTGTCGTCTCAGGGCGCTTGAGTCCTACTGGCAGTGCACTGTCTTTTAATCAGCAGCCAGCAGAAGATGATGGCCAGCAGTCACACTGCACCGTCTTCTGCCGAGCACCCAGGAGATGACGATGGCTAGCGGTCGTACTGCACAGTCTGCTGCCAGCAAGATGTATAAAGATAGATGAAGTGGATCAAAACAAGAAATAGACCAGATTTGTTTTGTATTCATTTTCTCCTCCTTCCCTCTGTGAAATCAATGGCCTGCTAAACCCAGTTTTGAGTTCTATCCTTGAGGTTTTGAGTTCTATCTTTGAGGGGGCCATTCAGTTTCTCGCAAAGCCACCCCCTTTGTTGATTTTAATTCCCTGTAAGCAAACCCTGTAAGCCATGTCGTCCGTCACCCCTCCCTTCATCAGGGCAACAACAGACAATCGTTCCGCGCCTTTTTTCTGTGCAGATACCTTACCACGGCAAACATGGAGCCCGCTCAGATCACTTTGGCATTTAGGAGCACATTAAACACCACATGCATTATCCAGCAGTATACGCAGCACCAGAACCTGGCAAAGCGAAACCAGGCGAGTAGGCGATGTCAGCGCGGTGACAAGAATGATGAGGACATGGACACAGACTTCTCTGAAAGCACGGGCCCTGGCAATGTGGGCATCATGGTGCTAATGGGGCAGGTTCATGTGGTGGAACGCCGATTCTGGGTTCAGGAAACAGACTGGTGGGACCGCATAGTGTTGCAGGTCTGGGACGATTTCCAGTGGCTGCGAAACTTTTGCATGCGTAAGGGCACTTCCATGGAACTTTGTGACTTGCTTTCCCCTGCCCTGAGGCACAATAATACCAAGATGAGAGCAGCCCTCACCATTGAGAAGCGAGTGGCAATAGCCCTGTGGAAGCTTGCAACGCCAGACAGCTACCAGTCAGTCAGGAATCAGTTTGGAGTGGGCAAATCTACTGTGATGCAAGTAGCCAACGCAATCAAAGATCTGCTGATATCAAGGGTAGTGACCCTGGGAAATGTGCAGGTCATAGTGGATGGCTTTGCTGCAATGGGATTCCCTAACTGTGGTAGGGCCTTAGAAGGAACCCATATCCCTATCTTGGCACCCGAGCACCAAGCCGGCGAGTACATAAACCGCAAGGGGTACTTTTCGATAGTGCTGCAAGCACTGGTGGATCGCAAAGGACATTTCACCAATGTCAACGTGGGATGGCTGGAAAAGGTACATGATGCTCGCATCTTCAGGAACTCTGGTCTGTTTCAAAAGCTGTAGAAAGGGACTTTATTTCCAGACCAGAAAATAACCGTTGGGGATGTTGAAATGCCTATAGTTATCCTTGGGGACCCAGCCTACCCCTTAATGCCATGGCTCATGAAGCCTTACACAGGCAGCCTGGACAGTAGGCAGGAGCTGTTCAACTGCAGGCTGAGGAAGTGCAGAATGGTGGTAGAATGTGCATTTGGACATTTAAAAGCGCGCTGACGCAGTTTACTGACTCAATTAGACCTCAGCGAAACCAATATTCCCACTGTTATTACTGTTTGCTGTGTGCGCCACAATATCTGTGAGAGTAAGGGGGAGACGTTTATGGTGGGGTGGGAGGTTGAGGCAAATCACCTGGCTGCTGGTTACTCACAGCCAGATACCAGGGCGGTTAGAAGAGCACAGGAGGGCGCGATGCGCATCAGAGAAGCTTTGAAAACCAGTTTCATGACTGGCCAGGCTATGGTGTGAAAGTTCTGTTTGTTTCTCCTTGATGAAACCCCACACCCCTTGGTCCACTCTACTTCCCTGTAAGCTAACCATCCTCCCCTCCTCCCTTCGATCACCGCTTGCAGAGGCAATAAAGTCATTGTTGCTTCACATTCATGCATTCTTTATTAATTCATCACACAAATAGGGGGATAACTACCAAGATAGCCCAGGAGAGGTGGTGGAGGAGAGAAGCACCAGGAGGGGTGGAGGAGGAGGAAAGGACAAGGCCACACAGCACTTTAAAAGTTTAAAACTTTAAAACTTATGGAATGCCAGCCTTCTGTTGCTTGGGCAGTCCTCTGGGGTGGAGTGGCTGGGTGGCCGGAGGCCCCCCCACCGCGTTCTTGGGCGGAGGAGGCTATGGAACTTGGGGAGGAGGGCGGTTGGTTACACAGGGGCTGTAGTGGCAGTCTGTGCTCCTGCTGCCTTTCCTGCAGCTCAGCCATACGCTGGAGCAAATTCGTTAGATCCTCCAGCAGCCTCAGCATTGAATCCTGCCTCCTCTCATCATGCTGCCGCTACCTTTCAGCTTCAGCCCTCTCTTCAGCCTGACACTTACTCTCTTCAGCCACCACCTCTCCTCCCGGTCATTTTGTGCTTTCCTGCACTCTGACATTGTCTGCCTCCATGCATTCATCTGTGCTCTGTCAGTGTGGGAGGACAGCATGAGCTCAGAGAACGTTTCATCGTGAGTGCATTTTTTTCGCCTTCTGATCTTTGCTAGCCTCTGGGAAGGAGAAGATCCTGTGATCCTTGAAACACATGCAGCTGGTGGAGAAAAAAAAAGGGACAGTGGTATTGAAAAAGACACATTTTATAGAACAATGGCTACACTCTTTCACGGTAAACCTTGCTGTTAACATTACATACATAGCATTTTGCCTCCCCCCAGCGCGTGGCTAGCCCCTGCCCCCTCCCCGTGGCTAACAGCAGGGAACATTTCTGTTCAGCCACAGGCAAACAGCCCAACAGGAACGGGCACCTCTGAATGTCCCCTTAAGAAAAGCACCCTATTTCAACCAGGTGACCATGAATGATATCACTCTCCTGAGGATAACACAGAGAGATAAAGAACGGATGTTGTTTGAACGCCAGCAAACATACACTGCAATGCTTTGTTCTACAATGATTCCCGAGTACGTGCTACTGGCCTGGAGTGGTCAAGTGTCCTACCATGGTGGATGGAATAAGGCTGCCCTCCCCAGAAACCTTTTGCAAAGGCTTTGGGAGTACATCCAGGAGAGCCGCGAATGCCAGGGCAAATTAATCATTAAACATGCTTGCTTTTAAACCATGTATAGTATTTTAAAAGGTACACTCACCGGAGGTCCCTTCTCCGTCTGCCGGGTCCAGGAGGCAGCTTGGGTGGGTTCGGGGGGGTACTGGCTCCAGGTTCAGGATGAGAAACAGTTCCTGGCTGTCGGAAAAACCAGTTTCTCCGCTTGTTTGCTGTGCGCTATCTACAACCTCATCATCATCATCTTCCTCGTCCCCAAAACCTGCTTCCGTGTTGCTTCCATTTCCATTGAAGGAGTCAAACAACACAGCTGGAGTAGTGGTGGTTGAACCCCCTAAAATGGCTTGCAGCTCATCATAGAAGCGGCATGTTTTGGGCTCTGCCCCGGAGCAGCCGTTCGCCTCTCTGGTTTTCTGGTAGGCTTGCCTCAGCTCCTTAAGTTTCACGCGGCACTGCTTTGGGTCCCTATTATGGCCTCTGTCCTTCATGCCCTGGGAGATTTTGACAAATGTTTTGGCATTTTGAAAACTGGAACGTAGTTCTGATAGCACGGATTCCTCTCCCCATGCAGCGATCAGATCCCGTACCTCCCATTCAGTCCATGCTGGAGCTCTTTTGCGATTCTGGGACTCCATCATGGTCACCTCTGCTGATGAGCTCTGCATGGTCACCTCTGCTGATGAGCTCTGCATGGTCACCTGCAGCTTGCCACGCTGGCCAAACAGGAAATTGAAATTCAAAAGTTCGCGGGCCTTTTCCTGTCTACCTGGCCAGTGCATCTGAGTTGAGTGCTGTCCAGAGCGGTCACAATGGAGCACTCAGGGGTAGCTCATGGAGGCCAGTACTGTCTAATTGTGTCCACAGTACCCCAAATTCGACCCAGCAAGGCCGATTTCAGCGCTAATCCCCTTGTTGGGGGTGGAGTAAGAAAATCGATTTTAAGAGCCCTTTAAGTCGAAAAAAAGGGCTTCGTCGTGTGGACGGGTGCAGGGTTAAATCGATTTAATGCTGCTAAATTCGACCTCAACTCCTAGGTAGACCAGGGCTCAGAGATGAGGATAACACTTGCCTATTTTAGCCTTATTCACATTGGTCTTGTCTTCACTAGGAAAAAAAGAACATAAGAATGGCCCTTCTGGGTCAGACCAAAGGTTCATCTAGCCCAGTATCCTGTCTTCCCACAGTAGCCAGTGCCAGGTGCCCTAGAGGGAATGAACAGAACAGGTAATCATCATGTGATCCATCCCATTGCTCATTCCCAGCTTCTGGCAAACGGAGGCTAAGGACACCATTCCTGCCCATCCTGGCTACTAGCCATTGATGGACCCATCCTCCATGAATGTATCTACCCTGTTATGGTCTTGGCCTTCACAACATCCTCTGGCAAGAGTTCCACAGGTTGACTGTGCGTGCGCTGTGTGAAGGTGTGTTCTTACCCTGTGTGAACGAGCATGTGATAAAACCCTCACGGAGATCAGGCAGTTGGTATTTTTCACACACCTGAGCAAGTCGAGGTAAACATTTTGGGGGCGGGGTCCTAGAGAGCACTTTGCTGGAAGCCCTTGCAAGTAGTTCCGTTTATTTCAATGAGGCTGTTTGCAGAGTAAGATGCTACACGACCTGAGTAATGGTTATCAAAAGCTGGCTTTTGATTGCAGGCTCTCTCAAGGCAGTTGATCACGATGGTCCCTTCTTGCTTTAAAAGTCTGTGAGTCTGCCTTGTCGGCTATGTCTTCCCTGCCAAAAAAGGTGTGGTTTTACAGGGAAATAATTAACACGAGCTAGCTCTCTTGCTGTGAAAAATGAAACAAAACCATCTTTCATGGCAGCGAAGACATAACCTTACACTATGTTTGTACAGCACCTTGCACAATTAGTCTCCGATCTTGGTTAGGGCCTCTAGGCAGTACTGT
This sequence comes from Eretmochelys imbricata, assembly GCF_965152235.1. Lineage (NCBI taxonomy): Eukaryota > Metazoa > Chordata > Testudines > Cheloniidae > Eretmochelys > Eretmochelys imbricata. The sequence goes on along the minus strand of NC_135593.1, from coordinate 10,077,563 downwards.
AAGAGAAATAATAATAATGGAGTTAGAAATACCTGAGCATTGAAATCTCATCTGATTGGCTGCTGTCGCACTGTGACATCATAAAATACATATAACTTAAATAGCTTTGTCCTCTCATTTTGCACAATGGCATGTGGCAACATCATGGTAGATCTGGGAACACTTGCATGCAAAGCCCTTGCTCTCTATCCATTGGTGGAGGGGCATGACTGGGGAAGGCTGTAGTATAGTTTAACAGGCATTTTTCCTCCCAAATTACAGGTAGCCAGCTCCTAACCAGTGTGCCTCTTTTGTCTTAGGATATGTTTGCACTGAAAAGGGAAAAAAGGGCTCTTACCCAGGTTAAATAAGCAGTGAAGACACGACAGTTCAGGTTAGCAGCTCGAGTTAAAGCCAATAGACCAGCCTGGGAGTTCAAGTAGGGTGACCAGATGTCCTGATTTTATAGGGACAGTCCCGATATTTGAGGCTTTGTCCTATTTAGGCACTTATTACCCCCGCCCCAATTTTTCATACTTACGATCTGGTCACGCTAGATTGAACTCAAGCTGCAAACCCAACTAAAAAAACCAACTCTCTTCTGTCTTTGCTGCTGTTTTAAGCCAAGACAGTCACACACTTCTCCCCTCTCACCCCCACCCCTAACCGACATACCCTTAGCCTTAGGGGAAAGAGTGATAAACTAAAACAAGTCATGTTCGCGGTAAAGCTTCCAGTAGTGGGGTCCAGCAGCAAGAGCAGGACAGGACATATGCGACCCTCTGAGCCACTCATGAATCTGTGGGGGTTTTTTTCCTTTTGTAGTTGTTGGAGCAATTAATTAATTCTTAATAAACTAATTAATATTTTGCACTTCTATCACATCTTTCATCCAAGAATCTCAAAGCTCTTTACAGATATTAATGAAAACTGAAGAAGCCCCTTGCTTTGGGATTATTATTCATTTTGCAAAATAGGTAAACTGAGGCACATAGCGCTTTGCCCAAGGTCAGCGGCAGAGCTGGGAATAGAATCCCAGAGTCCTACTACCTTGCTTCAACTGCTAAATGCTGCTCCCCCTCTCCTCCCCTCTCCTTGCCTCGTGTTTAGCTGTCAATCCCCAGTGACAGGCAGGACTCCAGCCGCCTCGAAGAGAACGGGACCATTAATAAAACATCAAAACCATTAGAATCTAAAGAGCCAAACAGAAATGGGAGATAAAGGAGATCACATGCTTCAGCTCCCTGGAGTCCCCCAAAGAGACGCTTGTGCCCTGGAGGTGTATAAACTTGTGGAAGTGACTTTTAGGAGGTGATGGGGGGGGGGGGTGGCGTGGCGGGAAGAGGCCCAGGGATATAGAAGTAGAGTCTGGATTTTTACAAGGGCAAGGTAGCATGAAGCAGTCACATTACACACAGACACGCAACATGTGCTCCTCCTCTCCCACAGTGTAAGATGCCCAAATCTCTGCACAACCTTCATTTGCCAATGAACTCCTCTACCCTACCCTGCCACGCACCCACACCCCACTCTGCATTAGAATCGGCAGGTCCCTGTTGCCAGGACATTTGGGACAGTGCTGGGGAATGGACTGTTATTTCTCTCTCTGCGCTCAGTTAGTTCCTTTTGCAGAGAGCAAGCAAGCAAGCTCTGGAGCACGATTCTCCACCACCCTGTGTCCTCTGCCATCGTTTGCACCCGTGGAAAGTGAAGATGAACCTCTACCGGATCGGAATAGTGACGTTTCATGCTCACTTTGCGTGCGGGTGGATGAATGAGAACAGGAGGGGTTGTGAGTCAGCCTGCAAGCCTGCACACACACAGTAACGGAGAAACCAGATGCTGGGACTGTATCTGGGTAAAAGCAGTAAGTTCTCACTTCCCAGAATGCAGTGGGCCCTGTTGTCTAGCGGTGATAGCAAAAGACAGCTCATCAGCGACCATAGCTCTGACACTGTCTCACCTCTCTGTGCCTCAGTTTACTGGTTTATAAAATGGGGATAATAATGCCAACCTACCTCCTCTTACTATAGAAAACTACTGCCGGTCTATAAAATAATAGCCCAACGTACTCTCCTGGTGCATTGTTTCGGCACATGAATCTAGAATACAACAGTACTTTTTTTTAATAAAGTCCTGAGATTGATTAATTAATGTTTGTAAAACACTTTGGACTGCTATCGTGCCTTCCCTCAAAGGATTATGACTGTAGATTCTCATCAAGTGAAAGATCTAATAAGTGCCAATTACTGAACTTTGCAAACTTCCAGGTAATAATAATAATGCTGATTAATAATGATTCTAGCTTCTGATGCTGATCTCAGACTGGTGGCATTGGGATATTACTCTGTTAACTTAAACTGGATTTATTCCTGATTTACATCAATGGTGAGTGAGCTAAGAATCAGGCTCATGATGTCTTTGGCCCAAAGATCTCCAAATTCTAACGCACCCCATAAAACCCTTGTGAATGTGTAAGCAGGCAAACAATTAAAAAAAGCAAGGAGAACGCATTGCGAAATGCACTTCATTCGTACCCTTGACAAGTGTAATTTGGTTTTAATTATTTATGATACTTCATAGCCTGCTAGTAAATGTGCTGTAGTGTATTTTGTAAAACTAATGAAGTCTTAGTAATATGAGACCTACCTCGAGCTGTCTGCTGAGTAGTGGGGGAGAGATGGGTATGGACTTTGTGAGGTTCTGTTGAATTATTGATTACAGATTGGATCTGGGTTGCTGAGTAGGGGGGAGAGATGGGTATGGACTTTGTGAGGTTCTGTTGAATTATTGATTACAGATTGGATCTGGGTTGCAGTGGTGCCATTTTTCACACGGCACCAGTAGGAACTGGAACCCAGAACGTTAGTCCAGTTGAAACTGCTACAGGTTGGTTAGAAAAACAACTCATCCTTTGAACCTAGTGATGGGAAAGACCTTCGAAGACAGGGAGTTTGTGTCTAGATAAGCATCTGTGCATTTGGATGCTACTTATTCGAGCATAAGCTTTCGTGAGCTACAGCTCACTTCATCAGATGCATCCGATGAAGTGAGCTGTAGCTCACAAAAGCTTATGCTCAAATAAATTTGTTAGTCTCTAAGGTGCCACAAGTCCTCCTTTTCTTTTTGCGAATACAGACTAGCACGGCTGCTACTCTGAAAGCTGCCATTATGCAAGACACTGAATTTAGCCGTATGGAGTGGAAAGCCACTGAATGCATCCGATGAAGTGAGCTGTAGCTCACAAAAGCTTATGCTCAAATAAATTTGTTAGTCTCTAAAGTGCCACAAGTACTCCTGTTCTTTTTGCGAACACAGACTAACACGGCTGCTACTCTGAAACTTATTCGAGGTTCTTTCTAACCCGTTGGTCTGCAGAATTGCACTGGGGGTTTCTCAGATGCTAGTGGCTTCTTTTGGTCAGATTTCCCAGGGCTGATCTCAAATATAGAGGTTGAATGAGAAAGGAAGAATGGAGGGAAGAGGCTATAACAAGGAGGTTTCCCCATTTAAGGGCCAGAGGAGGCCAGCCAACCCTGTTTGATTATCAGGCCCAGCTGGGAAGGGGTCAGGTGACTCCTGCGAAGGGCTAAGAGCGCTCAGTTGAAGGGGAGCTGTGGAAAGTACGGTGGCAGAGTTTCAAGGGAAAATGTCTCTGGGGCTATGTCTACGCTATGCAGCTTTTAGCGACATTGCTGTGTCACTACAGAGTTTTCCTGCCGACAGAAAACTTCCACGCCCAACGAGCGGCGCTAGCTTTGTTGGCAGGAGAGCGCTCCTGCTGACAAAGTGCTGTTCACACCGGCGCTTGTCGTCGGCAAAACGTTTGTCTTTCGGGGTGTCTGTTTTTTTTAACACCTCTGAAAGACAAAAATTTTGTCGTTCAGTTGTCAGTGTAGACAGTAGCCAGGGCAGCTGCAGCCTGTGTTGGTCAGGGGAATAGCTTTGGTTGGGTGTTGCCTTGTGAGCGTTATGTTTGAGGAATAAAACTGCAGCCTGGAGGAAGGGCTTGAGCAGACTTTGGGTGTGGCATTAGCCCTTCTGGGCTGGGGGAGATGGGCCAGTAGCCTACAGAGGGGAAAGTGATCCACACTTTGGTGTGGTTATTGGACCCTCCAAAAAGAGTTCCCGTTTAAGATTTGGGTGAGATCTGATCAAAACCGGTTCCTAGGGTAGGTACAACTGAAAATTTAACCCATAAATCCTTGCAAATGACTCCTCATGCCTTGGAGGAGAGCACCTTCTCTTGGGATCCGAAAGGCATTCGATCTCCAGGCATGTTTAAACTTCCCTTATACGCTGGTCCATCCACCCTAACCTTGTAGGATGCCACCAGGAGGCAAGCTTGCAAGAGATCTTGGAGCTAACTTGGCAGAGGGGCCCTTGTGAAAGAGAGAGCCCAACCGCGGCATGGTGGGAGTTCTGATCAACAGAGCTGAGCACCGCAAACTCATCTCATCGCAGACACTCTGATTTCAGTGAGGCCTCTTCTCGAACGGCCGGTGCAGGTCAACAGCCTCCCAGGCACCCTGACCTGCTGACATTTTAGTAACCATGGATGGATCTGCAGCGTGGGCATGCTCAGAGCAGCATGGGGCGTTGCACAGAAACCTAAATTTAAATGTTAAAAAGCTTTTATTCATTACCAGTGGCATTTCCCCTCCCCCCCCCCCTGCGATTTGTCACTTGGAGCGGAGCTGTGACTCTTTTAATATCAAACAAATAATAAGCTCCCTCTAAAGTGATTTTTCTGACAAGGAGCTCAATATATTAAACTTTATCTATATTTTAATAGCCAATTTCACACCAAACTGCCTTCTTAATAATGTATTTACCACCTGGGGATATTATTCCAACCCATCTGGAAAGAATTGGAAATTAACTGTCCCTAAACTGAGTCTGTGTGTGCTTTAGATGCAGTGGAGATAACAGCAGTGTCATTCCTAGGGGAAGTGGGGGAGGAAGCTCATAATGCAGCGAGTGAAATGTCACCAGCAAAGGCAATAGTTGGTGTGGAAAGGAGTTGTTCTTTAGCAATTCAAAGCCCCCCAGCCTACGTCATCTGTGATCAGCAGCAAGAGGTATAGTCAATGGGGCCCCCTTCAGATAGTTATTTCAAGTGCAGAGGGTTTGCATTGCCAGGGATTGAGCATGGAGCCAGGACTCAGGCAGTCTGGGTCCCTATTCCACACACTGTCACTAACTCATTGTGTGACTCCAAACAAGTTGCTTCGTGTCTCTCTCTCTGCCTCAGTTTCCTTGTTTGTAACATAGGGAATAGTATGTACCTGCATTTGAAAAGAGCACTTGGATAGCTAGGGAGGAGAAACCCTAAAGCACAGAAAAGTATTCTCCCTTATCCTCTTCCATCATATCTAATCTAAATATTTTTGATCACACATCACATCTAATCTAGTCTAATCTAAATCAGTCTCTTCTAATCTAGTGTAATCTAATCCCCCATTCTCTCATCTATAATTATGTAATATCAATCTATTTAATCTAAACCTGTCTGATCTAATTTTTCCTTGTTATTTATTTATTATTTATCATGTGGGGGTGCTGAAAGGCCTTTCAGTCTGTGTCCCATTGTGCTAGGTGCTGTACAAGCACACAGTAAATGAAGAGTTTGCAATCTAAAGTAATCTTCTCTCCCTGTACACATCAAAGTGAAAATGGAGTTCAGCAGAGCGGGCAGTTTCTCAAAGAGACAATATTAAAGGTGCAACAGAAAACTATCCCCATGCGAAGGACAGATAAGAATAGTAAGAGGCCAATACGGAGGAGCTCTTTCGTGACCTGGAAATCAGAAGGGAATCCTACAAAAAATGGAAAGATAGACAAATTGCTAAGGAGGAGTGCAAAAAAAAAAAAAAAAAAAGCATTAACGGGTAAGAGGCTAAAGAACAAAATGAGTTAATCTTAGCAAGGGACATAAAAGGCAATAAGAGGTTCTATAAATACCTCAGGAGCATAAGAAACATGAAGGACAGTGTAGGCCCTCTACTCAGAGGGAAAAGAGAGCCAATAATGGATGACATCAGAGGGCGAAGGTGTTAAATGCCAATTTTGCTTCAATCTTCACTGAAAAGATCAACTGTGACCAGATACTTAACTCAATTAATATTAACAACAAAGGGAGAGGAACACAAGCCAAAACAGGGAAAGAACAGGTTAAAGAATATTTAGATGTACTGAAGTCGGCAGAGCCTGATGAAATTCATCCTAGCATATTTAAGGAACTAGCTGAAGCAATCTCGGAACCGATAGCAATTATTTTAGAGAACTCCTGGAGGATCGGTGAGGTCCCAGAGGACTGGAGAAGGGCAAACGTAGCCTCTATCTTTAAAGGGAGGAGCAAGAACCTTGGAAATTACAGATGAGTCAGCATAACTTTGATATCTGGACAAATACTGGAACGAATTATTGAACTATTAGTTTGTAAGCACCTAGAGTATAATAGGGTTATAAGTAATAGCCAACATGGAGTTGTCAAGAACAAATCATGCCAAACCAACCTAATTTCCTTCGTTGACAGGGTTACTGGCCTCGTGGATAGTGGGGAGGTGGTAGACATGATATATCTTGATTTTTAGTAAGACTGTTGACACTGTCCCACAAAACATTTTCACAATTACTATAAGGGGGCCAAAACTGGTTGAAAGACTGTACTCAAAGGGTAGTTATCAATGGTTCACTTCAAATGAAGAACATATCTAATGGGGTCCCACAGGAGTCAGTCCTGGATCTGGTACTCGTCAATTTTTTATTAATGACTTGGATACTAGAGTGAAGAGTATGCTTATAAAATTTGCAGATAACCCCAAGCTGGGAGGGGTTACAAGCACTTTGGTCAGGATTAGAATTCAAAACAACCTTGACATATTGAAGAATTGGTCTGAAATCAAAAAGATGAAATTCAGTAAAGACGAGTGCAAAGTACTTCACTTAGGAAGGAAAAAATAAACACATAACTAACTACGAAAAGGGGGTATAATTGGCTAGGCATTAGTACTGCAGAAAAGGCTCTGGGCATTACAGTGGATCAGAAATTGTGAAGCAGTTGCAAAGAAGGCTAAAATCGTTCTGCTGTGTATGAACAGGAGTGTCGCAAGACATGGGAGGTAATTGTCCCTCTCTACTTGTCACTGGGGAGGCCTCAGCTGGAGTATCGTGGCCAGTTCTGGGTGTCAGACTTTACAAAGATGTGGAGAAATTGGAGAGAGTCCAGAGGAGAGCAACAAAAATGATAAAAGGTTTTGAAAATTTGACCTCTGAGGAAAGGTTAAAAGAACTGGGCCTGTTTAGCCTTGATAAAAGAAAATTGAAGGGGGGACCTGATAAGTCTTCAAATGCTTTAAGGGTGTTATATAAGAGAATGGTGATCAATTGTTCTCTGTGTCCCCTGCAGGTAGGACAAGTAGTAATTGGCTTACTCTGTAGCCAAGGAGATTTAGGTTAGCTATTAGGCAAAAACTTTCTAACTATAAGGATAAATAAGTTCTGGAGCAGGCTTCCAAGGGAGGTTTGGAATCCCTCTCATTGGAGGATTTAAGGAAAACGGTGAAGAAAGATCTGCCAGAAGTGGTCCAGGTTTGCTTGGTCCTGCCTTAGGGCAGGGGCTGGACTAGCTGACTCTTGAAGTCCCTTCCAGCCCAACGTTTCAATGATTCGACATTTTTTACTTAATTGAATTAAATCTAAATCTATTCAATTTATTTCATTTATTCATGAAGTCTATTGAACACCAGTCACTGCAGTATCTAGATTTTGAATGAACATCAGAACCCCCACATTGCATGAGACACTGACCACGTGGTGAGGTCAAACCAGAGGTGAGACAATAATTTAGTCTCTTCCTTCCATTTGGCTAATTGTCCACCAGAGGTTCCCCATTTTTTCAGATGCATTTGCTCTTCGAAATTGCTTCGCTAGCCCTGTCTGCGAATGATTCTTAGCCTGTGGATCACTGGTGAGCAGTTTGCTGCGCGTATTTGGTACTTGACAGTATTCTAGCTGTTCTGGATAGTTCTGTTCCGGTGCCCCATTCCCATGGTTTTGGTCTGTTCCATCTAGCTGTGCCGGCTGACCACAAACCTTTTAGTGTTTGGATTTGGAGGTGAATAGTCTTGTTCAACATTACTTTTTCATTAATGTTCCCTCCGGTTTGATTAAAAATTCACTGTGCCCGGGAACATTCCTGCCAGAGGTCTCCTTTGCTAGAACATGCAAGCAAATTCAGCTGTTTTGTTTGCAGGACATCTTGGCAAGAGGCCGTAGGGGGAGCTAGGCCTCTCATTCCATCAGACAGGGACCTGGGGTAGCAGTGGTGATGGTGCGGGGGCAACGGTTGTTTGGGTTTTGTTTTCTTCCTCTGAAGCTTGGGGCATGAGTTTCTTGCTAGGATCCTCTGGGTCTATCTCACCAAATCAATTCCATTCCATTGCAGGGGCCTCGGGCCTTGGCGCTTCTCGGTCCCTGCTGCTCTCTGCCTGTTGCACACAATTGTTTGATCTCTGTAGGGCTGTAATACCTTAGGCTAATCCGGCTATTGGGCTCAATACAGGAGTAACTGGAGGGGGTTTGTGGGTGGGCTTGTGATTACAGGAGGTCAGGCTAAATGATCTGGGGGGTCCCTTCCAGCCTTAAACTCTATGACTCTGACACTTGTCCCATGCAAACCGTACTTAGGTCTGTTTTGGGATGGAAGGAGAGTAATGGGTCCTAGCCCTTACTTGGCCATACAGGGGAGTATGTCCTACCTTACTCCCCTGCTCAGATGGCATTTAGGGCTGGAACAGAGGAGCAAGGCCCCTCTCCCCCCGCCCGAGAGCAAGTTTAGGGTGGGGAACAAGAGGAGCCCTAGCTCTGCCCCGCCAGTCATAGGCCAGAATAAGTGCCTGGGCATGCAGGAAGGAGTCGTCTGCTCCATAAAAAGGGATATAATACTTGCTCCCCTGCCCCAGCAGGCAGGCAGCAGGTGAGGAAATCATGATCTCTCTGAGTCACAATTCCTCCTCTGGCCTCTCCTGGGGCAGTGTAGCTATGGGTGTGTGTGTGTGTCATCCCCCCCCAGTCCTCGAGGCACTTTGTAAAGTCACAGCCTAGCCCATTGTAATCTCCAGTGGGCCGTTTCAGAGCCTGGTAGGGAGGGTACCATGCCACAGTCTGTGCCAGTCTGTCTGGTGTCATTGGACACCCATAATCAGAGGCCACCTTTGCAAATTTCCCTGCTGACGGCCAAGCCTCTTCAGAGGGAGAAGCATCACTGAAGAATGAGGGAGGAGAAAGAGATTGTCCCCTCCTGCTGGGAGAGGGGTCTAGGAATCATGGCCTGGTAGCCCATCTGCCCACAAGTTACAAAGTCAGGAACGTGCTGGGCTCTGTGACTCTTTCAGAGATTCCCTCATGTCGGGATGTGTTTGTGTAGAGAAGGCAGGGAGTAATAGCTGTCTCTGCAGGTCATGGGGATCCAAAGTCTCCAATTAATCAGCGAACTAGGAGACTAAGTGTGGCAGGCAGGTCAAGGAGGAGCGGTGTAAAAAGGCTGCTTCAAGCCTGCAGTCAGAGGAGGAGAACGCTGATGGTTACCTGGGGACCCTGTGATACCAGAATCCCTAACTTAATCCGACAGATAACGGGAGCAGCTATGGTGGAGGCCGTCGTAGGAAATGCAGAACCATAGGAGCCGGCCCTGGCGGACCCCTGTGCTGTGACTGAGATAATAAACTATATAAAAATCTGTCACTGTGTGATAAGTGATGAATTAGAATCAATTATATGTTTAAAATAATAGACCTCCCCCTGGCGTTCCCCTTCCAGAAGTGTGATGGCTCCTGACAAGGCTCGGCAGCTTTGAGAAGGGGCTGGCTGGCACCCTTGTCGCTGGCTGGGCCAGGAAGCTTCACACAGGCAGGCTCGGAGAGCAGGCCGTTCAGGGAGGCAACAGAAATCAAAACTGGCAGCGGAACCAGTGTGTTTTAGCTGGCATGTCCTCCCACCAGATACACGCGGCACGTGTGCCGCTAACATGTGTGTGCAGCCAGAGCGTGCCCAGCCCCTGGGACACGTGTGGCACAGAGAACTCTAACCGCAGGCGGGTAAAGACTTGTAGCACACATGTGGAGATGGAGGGGCAGTTGAGCGTCTAGTCGGGGGATGGAAGGTCTTTTGGTTCAGTTCCAGGCTCCCTCTGTGACCAGGGGCAGGTCACTTCATCTCTGTGACTTATTTCCCCTCTGATGCCCACTCCCTAAGCTTCAGAGCCCAAGCCGCAACTGCAAAGTGCCGTCTGCCCAGCCACATTTAGAGCGCTCGCCCGAGCCATGCTAGCCCGAATCTGTCAGCCCAGACTGGGTGGCACGCTCCCATCCACTCTCAAATGCAGTGTGGACGTATCCTTCGAGTAATGGAAACTAAACCAATCTCTAGATGCAGCTCTTTGCATCAAATAGTCCCCATTCGCAGATGCAAATTGCCACACATCAATGGTATAAACCAGATGTGGGCGGTGAATCAGGCCCAGGATTTGTTGTAAACTTGGCTTGTTTTTTTGGCGACAGACTCATTTGAAAACCGATCCTGGTCTTCGTGCTTTTGTCTTTTGTTCGTACTGAATGGCTTCACTGCCCAACCATTAACTTTAAAGCTTTGATATGTGTTTGTGTTACGCGATTGGCAACAGCAGGCATGTGCCACTGTTCCCCTTCCCTGATTGGATGACGGAAAATGAACAGGTGAATAAAGAATAGGGAATGATGCTCTTTTCCAGGACGGACTGTCCACCGAATAATCATCTGTGCTAACGTTGGAGCACATTTTCACAAACACCAGGTGGCCCTCTGAATATTCAAGAATAAAGAGTCGCCCCATGACTGAGTCATCGAAGTGTTTGTGAAGCTGGGTGTTTTCTAAACTGTTCCAGGTAACCAGACGCTCCCTGTATAGACTCGACACACCTGCCCCACGTTTCAGGAGGGTTTTGTCATTCACAACTCCCATCCCCCTCTCTCTCCATTCATGCCTTCTGCTTTAATTCCCTCCCTGGAAAAATCAATTTCCTGCCACACGCCAGTGGGTCCCCTGCTCTGACCTTGTGGAACTCGTCCTTTGTGTGGTCCTGTATCAAAAGTTTAATTAGGAACTCACGCCTGGACTTTTTTATTTTTAATAGCGGGAGCTCCAGCCATAAAACCCCTGGAAGTCTGCGTTAAGCAGGAGTGCTGGGACTGGCACTAATGGAATGAAGTGAGCGGCTCACCAGTCACAGGGGGACTCTGGGAATTCCTCTTTGAGTCTTATTTACATTCGGACTAACAATAGCTCCCGCGCTCGGCTATAAATAATTTCTAGGGAAGAATTATCTAATTAAACGTACGGTAGCAAGGAAAAGACTTGAGCCACAAGGCTGGTGTCCTAATGAAAGTAATCACTAGATGGGAACAGCTTAGGAAACAGAACTTGACGTTTTCCCCATGGAGGTGGAGAGATGGAGGGGAAATATACTTGGGGAGAATTTCCAATCAATATTTAATTGTGCAGTGCAATAAATTCCTTAGCATTCTTTAAAAGGGGGGAGTGGGGACGGGAGAACGTTAAAAATGGATCTAATGAGTAGCCTAAGTGCCGGATTTAACCCTCAGGAGAGGAGACGGCATCTGGATTCTAAATGCCCCATTTAAATATAGAAATGACCGTTCTGAATATACTACAGCACGGTCTCAACAGGGGACTAAAAACCGATTCAATGCCGATCTCACTCCTACTACTGATTCTTCATGTTTCACCTCTGTGCCTCAGTTTCCACATCTGTAAAATTGGGATAGTGATAACCCCGCAACAGGGGATTTATCTGGTTTTAGTTAATGCTGGTACAGTGTTTGAAGATGAAAAGTGGCATGTAAGTACTGAGTATTGTGAACATAGGTGCCGGCTTCCTCCGGGCCTGGGGGGCACTCGACCCCCCAGCTCCACCCCAGGCCCAGCCCACACCCAACCCCTTCTCCCAAGCCCTCACCCCTGCCCCGCCTCTTCCCGCCCCCGCTCCACCTCCCCTTTTCCTGCCCATTCCAACCTCCCCCCTAAGTATGCCCCATCCCCGCTCATCTACCTCCCCCCCACAGCGCCTCCTGCATGCCGCAAAACAGCTGACCACGGAGAGCAGGAGGTACTGGGAGGGAGGGCGAGGAGTTGATTGGCGGGGTCGCTGGCAGATGGGAGGTGCTGCAGGGGGAAGGGAGAAGCCGGCTGCCTGTGGGTGCTAAGCACCCACTAAATTTTTTCTGTGGGTGCTCCAGCCCTGGAGCACCCACGGAGTCAGCACCTATGATTGTGAAAGTATCTGCGGCCAGCCAGATGTCACAGCTGTCATGATGCCGCACACCATGGTCCACTCAGAACTTCATGGCAATCACTGGGATATTTTATTATTTGTCTTGAGGTAGCACCTAGAGGCCTTCTTGTGGTAGGTGATGTACAAACGTATCACCAAAGGGGCCCTGCCCCTTTACCTTACAGTCAAGAATAAGACTATAGGCAACAAGAGGAGACAACAACCAGGCGGGTAGCACCAAGTAACAATGAGTCAGCTACGATCCGTCATGATAAGAGGTAGTCACAGCTTACCAGCTAATTAATCAGACTAGTTTTTGTAGGCATAGAGCAGGAGTAATCTGAACCGGGCATGAGCCTTAACACTTTCAGATTAAAAATCTGATGTTCTGCTGACTGAGCTATAGATCAGATCACTGCCCAAAAGCTCATGCCACTTGAGCTAACCGAGAACCTCCATTCGTTCTCAAGGAGCGTTGGGTCTGTCGCACAGCTGAACACTTCCGATCCTGTCCAGCCGAGGCAGTGGCGCATCGTACCAGTGGCGTTGCATTTACTGTTCCACACATGGGATCTGCACTTTTCAGCCCCCACCCCCCATGTAAAATCTAGTGTCTGGCTGCTGCTTTTTGCAGGCTGCATCCACTGTTTACAGACCAGCACTGCTGCCAGAGCAGTTGATGTCCTGCATGATGCCGGCATATAGATAAGGAACTGGTTGCAAGGCAGCTGTGCTGGTTTCTGACTTGTTTAGAAACAAGGGGGGGTGGGCGGGAGGGAAACACCCTGGTTCACACCCTCAGCTGGTATAAAACAGTGTCGTTCCATAGTTTTCAGCAGAGCTATGCCAGTTTACACCAGCTGCCAACCCGGCTGGAAAGGGGAAACGGTGAGACAAAGCCACGGGGCTAGAACCTCGGCTTGTGTAAATCAGTAGAACACCACTCAGTGGAACCGTGCGGCTTTACTCCAGCTGAGGATCCAGTTCCCAATAGTTTCCAGTTTCTTAGAGGGTCTTATGAATCACACAACATTAAGACGGGATTCCCCAACACAGCAGGGACACAAATGCGGTCCTGTTGTCATAGCCATTGAACTAGGTATAGCATAGGGGTAATGCTGGATGGAGATGGGTGGAGTGCCAGGGGCATTCCCGTTCAGTTCCAAATCAGACTTCCTTCCTTGTCAAAGCGCTAATTCCTTTCTCCATCCCCCGAGAAAATACAGTGTAGATACTCTGCAATTAGTCTAATCGGCCACTGGATGTCAATGTTGCTTCAGCCAATTATAGTTGTGAACATCAATGTAACTTGCAAAGAAAAGAAAAAGCCACTCTGCAGAATAGCAGGGTTGGTTAGTTGATTGTTTTTTTTCCTCGTGGTGGTTGGCTATTAGGAGACCATGGACCGGTCACAGCCCTGGTTGGAAGTAGGTGGAATTCCCATTGAAGTCAGGTTAGCCAGGGCTGGATTTGATCCTGTGTGTCTCTTGGACTTGACCCTGATTTGGGACAGAGAAAGGATGAGCCTCCGTTCCATGAAAAGCTGGACACATTTGTGCTGAGAGACCATGTCCAGCCTCTTCTGGGAGGGAGCACACTGAGTTGCTGTTCAGTGACTTACACTTGACTGATGCTCAGTAAGAGCGTCTCGTGTACCGCCAAGATCAAATCCAAGGTTCCGAGGCCTGGGAAAGGATGGTTGGAGCACAAGCCCTTAGAAAGGGAGTGCAATGGGGGGATTCCAGAAAGCAGCGACTCCGACAAGAGAAAGAATAGGGGCCACACCGGTGAGACCTGGATTTAAAATGTGCAGCTCGGACCCATCCCTAGAACCATTCCCAGGGAAACACAGGCAACAGCCGCATCCTGCCAAAATCCATAATCTAGATGGACGCCTCTCCCACCTCCCACCTTCCTTTGACAAATAGGTTAAATGTGATCCCCATTTTCTAATGCAGGCCCAGTGGCCAGGCTCCTGGAAAGCCACACCTGCCCTTCTGCATGCCCAGAGGGGTGTATTCTAGCCCAACAAGTGCAAACGCATGTGGAAATTTGAGACCCTGAATTTCGATGCAAACGTATTACTTTATTTTTTAAAGAAACCTTTTTTTGTAATGAAACTTAGGACTTCCCAATGAGAGCAGGGATAGAATTTGGCTCGTCCTGCTTCAAGAGCTCAGACCCCTGCCAGCTGAGCTAAAAGAGAGTATTAGTTTGTTTGCAGCATGGGGCCTGACATATACAACTAAGCAGTCCTGATTCCATCCACTAGAGGCACTGTTCCTCACCGGCAAACATGACCATTCTGCTTTCTCAGAAGAAGCTGAGTGGAGGATGCAAATTGGCCTCCTCTCATACACCAAGGTATGGTTCACTCCAAGTTAGGGCTGATGCATGGGAGGAGCTTGCTGCCCTTGTATGTGATTCTTCTGTGGTTAAATCAAGGTCTTCGTTCCCTGGCACTACCTTTTGCCAGGACTATAAAGGAAAGAAAATGGAATTGTGGTTTCCATCTCTTTGGAATTATTCCCCCTCCCCTCATGTTGCTCTCATTTGTGCTCATTAATATCTCGAACTGAATGATAAGCCTGGTGGAATTCATTATAAGGTAAATAAGATGTTATTAGTACCTTAGTGGCAAAAGTGTGCAAGGACACAGCTGATCTAAGGTGAAAATTGCTGTATTGAGTGAAATTTAATTAGCAGATTGTGTTCTACTAGTGACTTGTACATTGAGTTCATGAAAATGAATACAAATATGATCCAGACAATCTCTTCAGAGAATGAGAGCCTCTGATAACCTAACCTCTCTCCCCTCTGCTTTACATCTGAAGAAGAAAAATAATTGATGTCCTATTCCACTGCCAGAAAGGGACTTTCCAGGGTTAGGATAGATGAGCATAAAACAGATGGAGGTAGCTGTGAAAAGGCCTTTACCCTGCGGTTGGCTGAGTGGCTGATATGGTGGCAATTCTTCTATATTAGTTCAATAACGGTGAAGATCACAGAGTCCTTCCTCCTTATCCTGGTTTTCTCCCCAAGGCAGCTGGAGCTCAGAGGTATGTGGGTGCAGGCTGATATCCTGCCGTTGGGGAGCAACAGCCCTGGATGTGTGAGAGCATCTACCAGAAGGAGAGGACTTTAGAGGAAGTGCAAGGGAGAGAGGGCGAGTGTTTATAATCCAAGCAGAAAGACTCATGCGCGACGTGTCGTTAGATGGCAGAACGCTTCATTTGTGCGAGTCCATCAGTGTGCCGTAGCTGCAGGGGAATGGATCAACTCCAAGGATATCATAAATCTTTTAAAGGATTATGAGTCTCTACCAAGCAGCATTTCTCACCAGGGCCATCCTAGAGACCAGAATATATCAGTTCCCCTTTCTGGGGCTTACGCCACAGTAGCTAGGTGTGGAATGGGCATTCCACATATGTGATATAGGTGAACCTTCTTCTTCCACCTCCCTGGCCTGGGCTGTGCAACTAGCAGTCACCCCAAGCAAGCTTTTACCCCAGACCTAATAGGCCAGAGAGTGTTCAAACTGTTCTGTGTAACGTGGGGGTGCTGCTGTTGTAACTGAGGTGCAAGGGGAAATTCTGGCTCTGTTGAAGCCAATGGCAAAAGTGTGAGTGTGGCCAGGATTTTACCCTCTGAGTCTTAATTCCACACTCCCAGTGATTGTAGACACAAGGAATCTTTCTCTGTAACATGCACCTCCCAGGCGAGCACTGGGCATGCTTTGTCCGTTGTCTGATATGACTTTGCGAAGTCTGCATCCCACCTGGTCTTTCTCCATGCCCTTTCAATGAGGTGGCTTTCTGATATTGGGGGAGAATCTTCCAGCTCTCATGACAAAAGTGGGGGAATGCGGTGATTTAAGAACTTCCTTCTGCTTCTGACATCTGGGTGGCCATGCAAGATTCAGTTCTCTCTGCTTCCTTTTCCGAGCAAAAGCAGAACAGTGAACTGAGTGCACAGGGAGTCATTACTCATGCAGATGATCCTCACAATTCAATCGAGCTAATTAGTAAAACGATGGAGGAAATTAGCACTAGTTGCAGGTTTATTAATATTAATAAAATCACTCCGCAGTTAAAAAAGAATAATAAAGTAAAAACAGAAACACAAATGTCGTGCCCAGCTAGTAAATATCAGTATAGCCCAGCCCCGATCAATGAATGGCATGTGCTTCCCTTGAGAGGCAGAATTCTCTCTTTCCCTCCTAAGGTATCTTGAGAAATGACTACCGTGTGTAGAGCATGGAAAGGTTTTTGTTTCCAATTCATATCTCATCCACCCTACTGTCGGGTGAACCTCAATAGTTTCAGCTCTGCGGCTTGCTTAGGCACACAAAAGACAGGATGCTTATCCGATCTGTGGTGAACCTCTGGGGTATGGTAGATGTACATGAACATCTTGTAAGACCTGGCTCCGAAGCATGATTCCTCCTTGCTTTTGATCAGCTGTGTGTATAATGAAAAGGGGTACTTGTGGTACCTTAGAGACTAACCAATTTATTTGAGCATGAGCTTTCGTGAGCTACATGAGCTTTCGTGATGCATCCGATGAAGTGAGCTGTAGCTCACGAAAGCTCATGCTCAAATAAATTGGTTAGTCTCTAAGGTGCCACAAGTATCCCTTTTCTTTTTGCGAATACAGACTAACACGGCTGTTACTCTGAAACCTGTGTGTATAATGATAATAATAATTCCTCACTCCCAGTTCAGGGCTCAGTGGTTCCTGGTTCTGACTGGACTGAGAGTCAGGATTTATGGATTCTATCCATGTATCTTGCATTGACTTTCTAAGTGGCTGGGGGCAAGTCACTTCAACTCTCTGCTCCATCTGACTCAAGCTCATTGACAGAATTCATTAAAAACCATTTGCAAAGTGCCTCAGGGATTCTCAGTAAAAAAAAAAAAGAAGCCAAAGAACCAAAAACAGTTGTTGTTGATGATGTTATTGTTTCTTTTCACCTTCTTTGAGATTGGCTGGTTCCCAGTTCCTAGGTCTGACATCAGGTTTTCACATTTCCTGGCTCCCAGTTCAGGGACTGCTGGTTCCTAGTTCTTTGTGCCCAATTTAGCTGTATGCATTTCCCAGAGCAGCACAGAAATCAATATGGCGGGCTCCTACGGAAGCGCTGGCTGTGGTGAGCCAATGATGGCTGAGTAGGCACCAAAGGCTGGGAATCCTAGTTAGGCATTTAAACTTAACCCCCTTCCCTCCCCCCCCCTTTTTTAAATTGCATCGTTTATTGAAAAGTCAATACAATAAAAACAGTTTCCCTTGAGCTGCTGAATTCTCCAGGACAGACAGAACAGAGAACCAGGGACGCAGTAAATGGCCCTGTCGTCAGAATGTGCATTGGCTGGGAGGCTACGAACTAGGTCCTGGGCCAGATTTTGATCTGGTGTAAACTGAGCCTCGCTCCATTGCAAACGTGACAAACCCATGAAAAAAACACAGAAATTGGGATTGGTTTTGGCTTAATTGGCTTGTGAGTTGTTTGTTGGCTAGTTTTTGGCTTGTAGCTTCTTTTTTTTTGATCGGCTCCCAGCAAGCTGGGCCGGGGGGGGTTTCCGGGGGGGGAGAGTCAGGTGTGCACAGTGGGCCCACCACAGTCCCAGACTGCACACCGGGGGGATCTAGTCACATAGAGTATTGGGGTTCTTAGGGATGGGCTTGTTCTGAAATGGGATTAACTTGACTTTTGACTTATTGTGAAAGTCGGGGTGCTTATTCGCAGTGTGAAAGTTGACAACTGTGCCATTGACTTCACTGGAGCGAGGCTGGAATTACACGGGTGCAGCTGAGATCTCAATCTGGCCCTCTCGCCACATCAGCTGGGGAATTTGCAGGGGTCCCAATCCTGCTTCCACTGAAAGCGATGGGAATGTTACCATTGACTGCAACAGGCACAGGATCAGGCCTCCTGTTAACCTTGGAAACCAGTGCTTAAACCTGGTTGTTTAGGGGGGTGCCCGTGTGGTTTCTCTGGCCGTTGCTGATTGGGCAGGAAAGCGGGCTGGCGTGACAGTTGGGGGTGCTCTGCATCCGGCTGGGGAGTAGCTGCTGCAGCAGCCTGCACTGGGCTTTGAGTGGTGATTGAGGAGGGCCGTGGCCTGCCAGAAGCTGCCACCAGACTGTAAAGACAGCTTCGTTCCAAAGCCATCCTAATTTGGCATTGAGTGCACCACCTCTGTAGTCTTCCTAATGCACGTCAGTGTTACACGAATAGCTTCAACACCTTAGTTTTGCTGGAGCAGGATGCTGCTGCTTCTGCTGCTGGCCCTTCCAGCCCATGACCCTCAGCTGAGATGCCTCCCAGAGCCTAGGTGGGCGCTTTAGTTCGAGGATCGTTCCAGAGCCTGGATTAGTACCAGGGACGGGTGCCATTCTGCTGACTTCATTGCAGCCGTAGCTGCTTGCAGAAGGCTCAACTTTTACCTTGTTCCCACACAAGCCGCAATACGGGCGACTAACCTCTCCTTCCCCAGTGATGGTGGCTGCATCTTCCCGGCGGCTCATTGAGCCCCCAATCACAGGGATGTTATAGAGAGCTGTGTTCTAAAATAAGCATTGATGGTACTGTTGAAAGCTTTGCAAGCCCTTTTCTTCACTAGGGGGAAAAAAGTGTGTTCTTAATTCGAGTTAGCAGGTCAGGATAAACCCCAGGCTCTCCCATAGTCTTTAACTCACCCTGCTAACTCACGAACATTACAAACCAGCTTGCCTTCTCTACGATTTTACCTTATATTAGCTAGCTTGAGTTAAGAGCTCACCCTTTTTTCCCAGTTTCTTACTGCATCAAGAATGAATAGTTTCAGCACAGGCTGCTTCAAAGCTGTGCAGGCCATCAGCTTCAACTATGACCCTGGATACCACTCGCCAGAAATTCAGCCACTAGGGTCCATCCAGCTCTGGGCTCTGTTGTGGCTGCCATCAAGGATTCCGGTTAGTGCTTGGCTCGGGGTTGTTTGTTTGTTATTATTTACTTGGAGAGCTGGTGCAAAATGTCATCCAAAGATGGGGGTGAGTTGGTTTTAAGAAGGTCTTTAAAGATATGAGACTTACAGCAATCACCTGCGTGATCAACATTTTCCTTTTTCTTCGTGAAGATTTGTGTGATCTACTCAACCAAAATTGTTAATGAAACCATTTTTCTGTAATCTTGTGATTACCAAATACCAGTTTTCTTCATGAAAATAGGCTTTTTTTACAGACACACATACAAATCTGAGACCACTTCAGTAAAAGTTTTGGTTAAAAGTATCATAGAAAATGTCACCAAAAACGGGAACATGGGGACATTTTAAACCTTGTGACAACTTCAACTTCAGAAATACTCATTAAACCATTTTCCTGTTTTTCAACCAGCCCTTGTTTTTGGATTCCTGTAGCACCTACAGATCTCAGCTGATATGGGGCCTCCATTGTGTGAGACACCACACATACACAGAGTGCAATGTAGTCCCTGACCTGAAGAGCCTATTGTATAAATGAAGGGTGGGAAGGGAAAGAGATGCACAGTGAGGGGAAGTGACTAGTCTAAAGTGTCATGGCAAGTCAGTGGCAGAGCTAGGATTAAAACCTAGGTTTCTTGGCTGATTGTCCTATGCCCAGTTCATACTGCTGTTTAGCCATGTGGATGCTTGGAACTAAACTAAGATGTCTTATTCATGGCTCACAAGTCACCAAACTAGGAACAAGCTTCTTAATAGCTCTCAGTCAGCACCAGCATAAATGTGTTCAGACTGGTGAGTTAGAGATGTGTGGCTCTGTGCCATGATACCAATTCCTTGAGCCATGTAATCCTCTATTTATTATTATTTTTTAATTTAAAAATAAAAGTTCCAGGGCAGTTGAATCCATGCTTCTGCTGGTAGGATCCATTGTATAGCGCACTTAGCAGAAACTCTCCTTGTTTCCTAAAAGAAAGGGATTTTAAAGAATGTAATAATGGGGTTAGACATAGTGATTTTCTGCTAAAGTGTAGCCTGTGATCTGAAAAGTGACTGTTTAAAAATAACCCTTCATCTCTCGGCGTCCCTATTCCTGGCGAGCCTTTGACCTGGTCTACACTACCAAGTTAGGTTGACGTAACTGCAGAGCACTTTGTTGAGCTCTTGTAATGGCCCTTGTATCTCAAAGGCAGCAGACAGGTGCTCCACTTCTGCCCTGACACTTGTGGCAGCTTTCCCTACTTTGCCTCACAGATATTACGCAGAACACACAAGGCAGCTGTAACCAACTGGAATATTTTTTTCTCACTCAGATCCAATCTAGTGAGTAAGCACTGCCAACGTCCCTTCAATCAACCGAAAGCACATTCAGCTGTCATCCTGCACCTGCGGTCGAAGTGGCCAGTGTGTGGCTTCATGAGCCAGGGGAGCAAGCGGTCCCCCCAGAATCACTACTGGCATTTCTGTGCAAAATAACTTTTCAGATTGTAACTCTACTCAAAAGCTAGAATATGTTGACAATGCTTAAAGCATGTTACATGAACGCAGCACTTAGGACATGATCAGGTTTGCATTGATGTATCTGCTGGTTGAACTGGATGTTAGATACTTGTACTTGAATATAAAATATTTTTCAGGAATACATACTGTTATTCCAGCTTTTTTTATTACTTAGAACAAGTAAGAGCCCCTGCCCCCCCCCCCCCAGATGTTCTGGTTTAACTTGGATTTAAACTTGGAGGGTGGTCAGTTTGGATGAGCTATTACCAGCAGGAGAGTGAGTTTGTGTGTGTATGGGGGTGGGTTTTTGGAGGGGGGTGAGGGAGTGAGAGAACCTGGATTTGTGCAGGAAATGGCCTAACTTGATTATCATGCACATTGTGTAAAGAGTTGTCACTTTGGATGGGCTATCACCAGCAGGAGAGTGAATTTGTGTGTGGGGGGGTGGAGGGTGAGAAAACCTGGATTTGTGCTGGAAATGGCCTAACCTGATGATCACTTTAGATAAGATATTACCAGCAGGACAGTGGGGTGGGAGGAGGTATTGTTTCATATTCTCTGTGTATATATAAAGTCTGCTGCAGTTTCCACGGTATGCATCTGATGAAGTGAGCTGTAGCTCACGAAAGCTCATGCTCAAATAAATTGGTTAGTCTCTAAGGTGCCACAAGTACTCCTTTTCTTTTTGCCCTCTCTTTGTGTCTTTGTTTCGGAAGGTCAGTTTTAGTGAAGGGAGGCTAAAGAGGTTTATCCTGCATTAGAAAGGAGCCTGATTCCAAAGCCTTGGATCCATGAACTTGGAGGAAGTTTGAACCAAAGCTGAGCTCAGTGGATCAGGCCATCTCTGCAACAGGCTGCATCAAAAACATAGCTCAGGTTGATGTGGAAATTAACGGAGGGTCATCTCTGTTTGTCAGACACCTTTTGGGGAAAGCGAATTGGCCATATGAATGAGGGACAGACAAGGTTTCAGTAAAACAAAACAGACCCACCAAAACTCAAGTCTAACCCAAAATGAATCTTTCTCAGGGTTAAAACTCCTTAACTCCCCCCTTCTTCCCAATTTTCTTTTCTTTCTGTGTTTTGTGCATCTCTGCTCTACCACCTGGCATCAGAGGCAGATGTACTGAAATTATGCAAGAAAGACTCTTTCAACTTCACCGTAAATCACAAGTTGTGCATCGGCTGCTTGTATTTCTATCACACATGGGCTTGTTTAGTAGAGAGAAGATTGGGAGATGCAGCCTGGATGTGTGACTGCTTATATCAACACAACCACCACCATTTCTGGGTGCTTCACCCATCACAGTTTGAAAGCAGACAACTCATAGCAGACCGTAAGAAAGGAAAATGTATGGATTTTCTCTTTCCATCCTCTAGAGACTGGAAATCAAGCCCGCCAGCTTCCCTCAGTTCGCAGGCATTCCTGCGCTCTAGCTGTTCAAACAGCAAACTTGGGCCGAGCACTCCTGGAATTTAAACTGCCCTCGAGTCAGAGAGATGTTTGAAAGGCTTGTGTTTGTTAGCTAGTTTCCTTGTTTCTCTCCAGAGACTCTGCGTGTATGTGTGTAGGAGAGAAAATAAGCCCACGCCAAGCCAGAAGTAGGAATCCAGGCTTCCTCTTGAGGGTCTTAGTCTTCTCTAGAGTCCTATTCCTCCTTGATATAACTCTATGAAAGGTTGCACCATGGCTCAGTTGGGGCCTTTGTGCCCAAGAACAATGGAAGGTTTTAAAAGAGAATGTACTGTGCAGGATAGCAGAACCGAGTACAAAATAACTTGCTTCCACTCTCATGTCTCATGTTTCAGGGCACAAACTGAAGGTGTTTAGGGGTAGGAAGTTTTTTGTTGTTGTTGTTCACATTCTTCACTACTCCTTTAGCTGAGTGTATTGTGTTAGATATTTCCCCCATCCCCCTAGTTCTACCTGAGGCAGGATACTAGCCTCGATGAACCCATGGTCTGGCATGGCAAATCCCATTTTCTTTCTTTGTAACAGGGACCTAAAAATGTAAGGAGCAGGGATCCAATACGATTAGGTTATATAAAGCACCAGTAAATAGTGGGATTTGCTAGACAACCCTTCCTAGTGGAATTGAGAGAACCTGCAGAGGACTCTGTGTGCTGAATTAGTGGTACATGTGCATTAGTTGGCCTGGTTGAAAGCTATCCAGGCTGCCCCTGTGCTCAGTGGCAGAGTTAGAATAGAGCTGAGCAGATTTTGGGGGGGCAAATAGTTTATCCACCAAAAAACTCAGCTTCAGGTCAACCAAAATGATTTGTGAATTCAGGTCAAATTCACCAAATTTGTTTCAGCCAAAAAAAGGGAAAAGTTTTTCAAAAAAGTTGAACGGTTTCATTTTGACTGTATTGAAATGAACTTTTTTGACTCGGTTTCGAAACAACTTTTTTGTTCTGAAGTTTGGCTAAAACAACAACAGCAGCAACAAAAGGGTGAAAAAACCATCGGAAAATTAATTGACAAAAAAACTTGTTTTGGGTCGGGGGGGGGGAGTTTTATTTGCCCTCAAAGGATGTTCTTTCAGGGTTTTGTTTTGTTGAGAAAAAACAACAACAAAAAGTCCACTTGAGGTCAACCCAAAACATTTCTATTATTTATTTATTTATTTTGGGGCTTGGTCACTGAACCAAAAAGCCAGTTATATACTTAGCTCTATTAAAGTGGCCCCACTTGCTAAACAGTGATTATACCTAGAGGGAAGTTTCTCCTCATGTTTTGAAGAACGTGAGTGAAATGTGGCTGTTAATGACGCTGGGCTTTTTAGCCATATTGTGTGGCATATTAGTGTGTGAAGTAGCAGCTAGCTATGTGTGGCTACCAAGTATCGGGGGATCTTTTCGTTGATCAAATTGCAAAAAAATAAAATAAAATAAAAAAAAACACCCACACACTAGTTAGATAGCCTGCGTGAACTCCAAGCTCCACATGGCATAGCTCCGACTGATGTCAGGATTTCACCCTATGCGTTCAGAAGAATTCCTTTGTTGGCATCTCAGAGCTGTTTGTTTTCTGTTTAATTGGCTGGCGGGGGGTGAAGGGAATAAAGAGGGACTTTCACACAGGGGAAGCTTCCGTCCGTGCTGTTTTTGGCAACAAAGTCACAGCATCCTAAATTTATTTATATATTTGCATTATTAAAAAAATACAAATAAAAATAAATCCAGGAGAGCAGCCAAATCTGTGTGGTGCTGCATTTCTAAAATAGAACCATAAATGCCATGGAGCATGGGTGGGGGGGATGATTTATTAGCTTGTTATTGTGAGTGACTGGGATGCTTTCGATGGAGTCCTTGCTAATTTCTAACAGCTGCATTAAATCACAGATGCTATCAACTATTATAAAATAATCAACAAGCCTTCTGCAAGCCAGCCTGAGCCTGGGGTCAGTGATGGAGCCCTGGGTTGTTTTGTTTCACATCTCAACCTCCGGGATTCCTATTAAGAAGAAATAAATACGGCTTGTAGGTCACTTTATTTCTATCAGCCTGTAGCTGATGAGCGGGGGCGGGGGAGATGGCTACAAATGTTTTCTAAAGGGAATTGGATGTGGCATTCCCAGCTGACACAAGTCGCGATTAGAACTCCTAGATTCTGGTTGTAGTTTTGTGCAGTTTTGATGGGTTGGATCACAGAAAACCCCTTGGGACTGCCAACTGATATGCTGGGACACCTTTAAGCCGTTTTTCCTGCCAGCTTGGGACTCCAGAACCCTGCCTTGTTTGAGCCAGACATGCTTGCCTGCTGCAAACACAGACCCAGGTCTGAACCTTGTCCCCCAAAAGCTGCAGGCTTAACTGAAAACAGGTTAAGAAGTGTTCCTGTCTTCAACACTCAGATGCCCAGCTCCCAATGGGGTCCAAACCCCAAATAAATCAGTTTTACCATGTATAAAGCTTATACAGGATAAACTCATAAATTGTTCGCCCTTTATAACACTGATAGAGAGAGATGCACAGCTGTTTGCTCCCCCCCACCGGTATTAATACATACTCTGGGTTAATTAATAAGTAAAAAGTGAGTTTATTAAATACAAAAAGTAGGATTTAAGTGGTTCCAAGTAATAACAGACAGAACAAAGTGAATTACCAAGCAAAATAAAATAAAACACGCAAGTCTAAACCTAATACAGTAAGAAAACTGAATACAGATAAAACTTCACCCTCAGATGTTTCAGTAAGCTTCTATCACAGACTGGGCACTTTCCTAGTCTGGGCACAATCCTTTCCCAAGTACAGCCCTTGTTCCAGCTCAGGTGGTAGGTAGCGGGGTTCTCATGATGGCAGCCCCCTTTGTTCTGTTCCACTCCCTTACATATCCTTTGTCCCTCTCTGGGTTCCCACCCCTCCTTCTAAATGGAAAAGCACCAGGTTAAAGATGGATTCCAGTTCAGGTGACATGGTCACATGTCACTGTAAGACTCCAAGCCCTCATTCCTCCCAGCGTGACTCATTGGCAAGCAAACAGAGCCATCCACAGTGAACTGTCCTAGTTGATGGGAGCCATCAAGATTCCAAACCATCATTAATGGCCCACACTTTGCATAACTACAATAGGACCTCAGAGTTATATTTCATATTTCTAGTTTCAGATACAAGAGTGATATATTTATACAAATAGGATGACCACACTCAGTAGTTATAAGCTTTGTAACGATACCTTACAAGAGACCTTTTGCATGAAGCATATCCCAGTTACATTATATTCACACTCATTGGCATATTTTCATAAAACCATCTAGAGTGCAATGTCACAGCAGTGTCAACTCCTGGGTTCTAGTCATGCTTCTTGAACGGGTTGTAAATGTACAGATTAGAGCAATGGAGTCAGAGTCAGGACTGCTGAGCTCTAGTTTTGGCAGGAAGGAGGGGAGAGGGTCTAGGTTAAAGCAAAGAAATGTGCATCAGGACTCCTGGGTTTCCTTCCTGGCCTTGCTGTGTTGAGTTTGCTGTACGATTTTAGCCACGTGAATTCCAAGCCTCAGTTTGTCCCTCTGAGAAGCAGGGATAATAGTTCTCAGGGAGTAGGGCTAGTATTTGTGCTTTGACATCCTCTACTGAAAGTCACTCAGGAAATGCCAAGTATTGACAACAAAGACAGACAAAAAAGAGTATTCCATATTCACGTTCAATTATTAAAGCAGCAAATTTCCTGGCCAACGTTGGACAAGCAGCTCTGCACACCCAGTCCAGCAAGAAAAATAGTTTTAAAGGAAAGGGGAGGGAAACAATAAAACACATTAAATGGCAAACGTCACCAGTTTGGAATGCTCATATTTTTTGATAGTGCTGCTCTGTGCTGTGGCAGCTGCTTAGCATGACAAATGCTGGCTTTAACAGAAAGGCACGTGAGGAGATGCAGGGCCGGGAAGTGAATAATGGAGCTCTCTGACCCGACGTGTTGTGTGTCATGTTCGCCCAGCGATGAACAGCCCCAGCCACTGTGACAGCATCTGCTTGTGCTTCCCACAAACACCTCGCTGGGCTCTGGGGAGATCATTTGGAAAACTACTCTGTCCATTAGGCCCAATGGATTTGGGAGCTCCATTTCGGTGGCCTTCCCAAAGTTGTTCCATGTACTGATGCCTCTCTGGTCGAGGAGCTGTCATTAGCATATGGTACATCAAACATACTGTTTGCATGTGCATGGTTTTGCCTGCACTGGGAATTTTACCTGTCACTCAGTGGTAGGATGGCCCAGTGGTTAAGGCACTACATGGCACTTGGGAGACTTGAGTTCAGCATGTTGCCGGCACCCAGTGCCAGAGGCAAGCAACAGCAGGGGTTCGTTGCCCGGTGTGCGTCACCCAATAATCACAACGGGGTGGAGAAGAAGAAAAGTTTATTTGAAGCTTCAAAGAAGGTACAGGGAGAATAGAATCTCAAATCCTGCACACAGAGCAGGAAGTTACACAGACTTTTATACATCCTTTCTTCAGCATACTTATCCAATAGCAAGCTGCCCTAAGTATCCATATAGCCAGCCAATCCAGATACCAGCTAGTTCCCTTGTTCTCTGTACCATCTATTAAACTATAGATATAAACTTTGTTCAGCATTGTTCTGCCATATCTGCCCTGTTTGGCCTTGTTTAGTTTCAGGCAGTCTGACTTTGCAACATATTGTTGCAGATCCTCAGCATAACTGCTGCGAGTGCCTCCAGGCGGGGGGGGGGGGGGAAGGTCATTTGAGCCTAGTGCGAGGGGGCTTCATCGACACTTGTGGTTACCTAGTGGCCATGCCCAGTGTCCCCAACAAGTACCCTGCTCTGACACCGATTCCCTGTGTGACCTTGGACAAGTCACTTAGCCTGAGATCCTAAAGGCATTTTGGCTTCTAACATCCATTCCTTTGGGGATCAGGCCTCAGTCACACTGGGTCTCAGTTCCCCATCTGTGAATGGAAAAACTGTGTTGTGAGGATTTCAGATTATGAGGCACTCGGATACTATGGCAACGGGGGCCATATTAGTTCCATAGATAACTGGCAATGGATGCAGCTGAACTGGCTCTGCGCACGCAGATCAGACCAGAGCTTTTTCTGCACCCTTTTGAAATCATGGCTAAACCCTTCTCTGAAGGCCTGTCTCTAGCACACGGGGTTTAATTTTGCGATACAGATGAGCGCAGATTCAAAGCCTTGAATGCAGATGAACCTGGATGGTGAGGATCTCTGGATCTAGATCTGAACTGGGCGCTCAGACCCATCTCTGTAACAGGCTGAATCTAAAATGTGGATGAGAACAAACCAGGAATGATGGAGAAGTTCAGATTCAAAATCAGACTTGGCAACTTGGGGTCAACTCTACTTGACAAACACTAGTGGGACTAAATGAACGAGCACATAAGGAGGGGACAGATAAACTAGTCTGGACAAGATGAGACCTGTACTGACAACTTACCCAGAGTACAAATGAAACTGAACCTTTCTGATGGTTTGAACTAGTTTTCTTCCCTTCCTCACCCAACGTTGTTCATGTCTTTTTCTCTACTGTCCAAAGCACACCAGATGGAATTTTGCAGGATAAAAAATTCTTCTCTCCTGATCATAGAGTAGACCTGAAATACTACAACAGAACTACTGCTCCTATATATTTCTCAGCTTATCTCAACAACCACCAAAAACTCTGTGCTTCGCCCATCACAGTTTGAATGCAGACAATTCAAAGCAGACGAGAAGGAGAATTTATGTATTTCCTCTTTCCACCCTCTAGAGGCCCAAAGTCAAGCACATCAGCTTCCCTCAGTTCTCAGGCCTTCCTGTTCTCTAGCTGTTCAAGCAGCAAGCTTATACTCACGCAGAGCAGTCCTGCAATTCAAACTGCTGTCGAGTCGGAGGGAAGTTTGAAAGGTTTGTGCGTGTGCGCTGGGTTCCGTGTTTCTCTCTAAAGATTGTGTGTGTGTGTGTGTGTGTTTGTGTTTGCAAAGGGCCATCTCTAGGGGGGTGCGGGTTCCAGGGCAGAATTGACAGATTAATCTTTTCCGGAACTGACCATGCTGGCCTATCGCACTGGCCCGCAGGGCCCCACAACGTGCAGGGCCGGGAGCAGAGGGCCCAGGATGGAAGTGATGGATTCATCTCTTCTGGAACCGACTGCGCCGGCCAATTGCATGGGCCCGCCGGGCTCCCCAAAGAGTGGGGCCCGGAGCGGTCGCCTTGATTCACCCTACCCAAGGGATGGCTCTGTGTGTGTGAGAGAGAGAATGAAAAAATAAGGCCATGCCTGGCCAGAAGCAGGAATCCAGGCTTCTTCTTAGGTGATTTTAGCCTTCTCTAGAGTCATATTCCTCCCCAGTGAAATTACATTGAAGCCCCATGGGATTACAGCCAGGCTCAGTTGCTCATTGTGTCCAAGAGCAATGGAAGGTTTGAAAAGAAAATGAAATGGTCAGGATTACAGAATGGAGTACAAAATAACACATGTCCACTCTCATGCTTCAGGGAATAAGCTGATTGGCTTCAGGGGCTAGGAAGTTTCTTTTTTTTTGTTTGGTTTTTTGGTTTGGTTTGGTTTGGTTTCTGCTCACTTCCGTCGCTGCTCAGTTAGCTACGTGTATTATGAGGGATATTTTCCCCCTTCCCTGTAAAGCATTAGCTATTGGCCATGGTGCCAGAAGCAGGATAACAGCCTGGATGGGCCTGAAGTTTGATCCAGGATGGCAAATCCCATTCATCCTAGTGGCAGGGGCGTGACTAATGCAAGGAGCAGGCATCTGTTAGGATTGGGTTAGTTTACCTGTGAAAGCCTCAGGGACGCGAGTGCCGGCTACTCAGGCTACTCGCCCAGTGATAATTTGTACTTCTCTTTGTTTTGCAAATAAGACTCGAGGCTATACAAACGGGTGCATATTTAGAAATATAATAAATAATAATATCATGCCCACATGCAGCACTTTAAATCAATGGGGCTCCAATGACTTTACATACATGAAAGAATTGAACCTCACAACTGCACCAAGTGGTCAGAAAAACATTCAGATCTTGTTTTATAGATAGGGGAAACTGAGGCACGGAGCGGTTCAGTGACTTGCCCAAAGTCACAACAAGAGACAGTGGTGGAGACGGGAATAGAAACTAGGGATCTCATTCTCTAACCGCTATACTGAACTCCCTGTTTAAGAAATAATCCCTGCCCCAAAGAGCCCATCATTTACTGTATATTTGTACAGCACTGACCTGGTCGGTACGTCTACACTGCTATTACAGACGTGTGGCTGGCCCATGCCCATAGGCAGAGTTTGAAGGGGGCATGGGAGGGCATTGCCTCCCCAGACTGTTCGTCTCAGGCAGACAACCTGAGTGTACAGCGTAATGAGTTCTGCAGAGGAGATCGGAGATATGCTGCTTCCAACTTGTGCCCCTGAGGCAGGGAGTCAGAATTTTGTTGATTAACAGGTGATTAAGAAAAGAAAGGGCTGTTAGGATGTTTCCCTAAGTTAAATGATCTGTTCCAAGCTTGGCAAATAGTAAAAAGTAAGTAGCCTAAATTAGAAAAAAGTAATTGTAGATTTTTGTAAAATTGTTTCAGTTGTTGTATTCAAGAGATGGTAACAAAGTTAGTAATATCTTTCTTTGAGAAGATAACTGATTTTTAGACAAAAGAAATGGAGTAGATCTAATATAGCTGGATGTCAGTAAGGCATTTGATACAGTTCCACAGGAGAAATTATTAGTTAAATTGGAGAAGATGTGGATTAATATGAGAGCTGAAAGGAGGATAAGGAACTGGTTAAAGAGGAGACTACAACAGGCCATACTGAAAGGTGAACTGTCAGGCTAGAGGGAGGTTCCTAGTGGAGTTCCTCAGGGATCAGTCTTGAGTCCAACCTTATTTAACATTTTTATTACTGATCTTGGCACAAAAAGCGGGAGTGTGCTAATAACATTTGCAGATGACATAAAGTTGGGAGGTATTGCCAATATGAAGGAGGACCGGAATATCATACAAGAAGATCTGGATGACCTAGTAAACTGGAGTAATAGAAATGGGATGACATTTAATAGTGAAAAGTGCAAGGTCATGCATGACATTTAATAGTGAAAAGTGCAAGGTCATGCATTTAGGAACTAACAACAAGCATTTTTGCTATAAACTGGGACTTACCAGTTGGAAATGACAGTGGAGGAGAAAGAGCTGAGTGTATTGGTTGATCACAGGATAACTCTGAGCTGTCAATGTGATGAGACTGTGCAAAAGAATAATGCAGTCCTAGGATGTACCAGGCCAGGTATTTCCAGTAGAGACAGGGAAGTGTTAATACCAATGTACAAGGCACTGGAGAGACCGCATCAGGAATACTGTGTGCAATTCTGGTCTCCCATGTTTAAGAAAGATACATTCAAACTGGAACAGGTACAGAGAAGGGCTACTTGGGTGATCGGAGGAATGAAAAACCTACCATATGAGAAGAGATTCAAAGAACTTGGCTTGTTTAGTCTAACCAATAGAAGGCTGAGGTGAGATATGATTGCCCTCTATAAATACATCAGAGGGATAAATACCAGGGAGGGAGAGAAGTTATTTAAGTTAAGCACCAATGGGGACCCCAGAACAAATACATATAAACTGGCCATCAATGAGTTTAGGCTTGAAATTAGGCAAAAGTTTCTAACCATCAGAGGAGTCAAGTTCTGGAGCAGCCTCCCAAGGGGAGCAGTGGGGGGAAAAAACCTAACTGACTTCAAGACTGAGCTTGTTACGTTTATGGAGGGGATGGTGTGATGGGACTGCCCATGACGGCATGTGGCCCATCGATGACTGCCTGTAGCAAAACTCTCCAACAGCTGGAGACGGGACACTAAATGGTAAGGGCTCCAAGTTACTACAGAGAATTATTTCCCGGGTATGTGCCTGGTGGGTCTTTCCCACATGCTCAGGGTCACTAACTAATCATCATAGTTGGGATCAGGAAGGAATTTTCCCCCAGGTCAGATTGGCAGAGACTATGGGGGTTCTCTGTAACTTGAAATCTTTAAACCATGATTTGAGAACTTCAGGAACTCAGCCAGAGGTTAGGGGTCTATTACAGGAGTGAGTGGGCGAGGTCCTGTGGCCTTCAATCTTCACCGAGTTGCTACAAAACATAGGGAACTGAAATAAGAGGTCAGACTGATGGTCCCTTGTGACTTTAGTAAGAGTATCTGAGTAAGAATATACATTGCAATTTTAAACCTAACCAGTGTCCCATAAGTGACTTGCCACAAGCTGTCAGAACATGTTAGTATTAGAGATGAGTGGGTCTAATATTTATTTAATTTTCTTTCTTGATTTAGGAATTAGATACAGTGCTCCAGTCAAATATTTCTATGTTATTATCTGCAAAAATACCTAGAGTTTTGAGTTGCCCAAATCACCCCTGGAATCACAGTTAAAGCAGCACTCCCACCCTCCCAATCTGAAATGGCTCGTGGAGCTTGGGCAAAGGGGCTGTTTCATTGCACTGTAGATTTCCAGGTTCGGGCTCAGAGCAATCCCCGTCCAGCTGCCTTGTCCTGGTGTGATGGATGGCTGTCTTGGTGAGTGCCAGGAGGAGGCTGACGAGGAGATCTCACACCTTGGGAAGGCCACGCCCACAGATGGGGTATGCACGAATGAGGAGGTGTGGGGAAAAGAGCAACCAGAACCTCAAGGAGAGGCTATCGCTGAGATTTTCATGCAGCCCCCTGACCCTGGGAGCTAGGGGGTTTAAGCAGCACCTCAGAGATCACAGTGCAATCAGGAGAACTGCCAACACCGAGTTGGTACAAAACATAGGGAACCAAAATAAGAGGTGATGTTCGAAATGAGGGAAACAAGGTCTGCGTGGAGGGACTTTCTGAACCCTCACAGGATATGTCTCCCCACTGTTTGCCTCACAGCCCATGGACACTGCACAGCAAAGAATAACACATTCTTCTCCAGGCTTTAGAGTTCGGAGACTCCAGCCTGTAAAAACCAGACCTCGGTTTCTGCTAATGGAAAGCAGCAGAGCGACTGAGGTTTAGTCAGTCCTGCCCCACCCCTCATATTTCCAGTGAAACCCCTTCTCACCCATCCCCTCGTCATGCCCCTTCTTCCTCTCCAGTGGGAAAGTGGGACATAGAGTTTTGTCCCACTCCCCTGGGGAGATAGGAACCCGAGGGAATTCTGAATGCTGATCTGCTGTATGCAAAAGCTTATCAGCCTGGCTGTGCAGTAAACTACTTACACTACACACTGCCTTTAAATAGGAGAGTGGGCCATATAGGGATTGATCAGCCTGGCCATCCCCCCGTGCAGCCTCAGAGTCCAGAGCAGGCATGGAGCAAGGAGGAGGGGCTTTCTGCAAACTAGGAGCCTCCCTTCTCCAACCTGCTCACCCCAGGAGATTCACACAAACAAGCAGCACTGTCCTGGCCCCCTCCGAAGCCCTGTCACCAGCAGCCCTAGAGCAATGACATCTGGTTGAAAATTGCAGGGACTATATATTTCCATGGAGCAGTTCCTTTATGGAAAGAAACATTCTTTGGGGCGATATTGAATCAGACAGGCTTTTAATTGGCCATTTGTGTTCTCTTTCAAAGGGTGTTTTGGCGTGTCCTGCATGCATAGTACCCAGGCAAAGCCTGGGATATTCGGAGCCTCTCTCTTTGCCTTTGCACACACACAAACACACCAGCAGCCTGTGAGGTTCATCGCGAGGCATCCCCTCTGTGCAGAGCGACCGTGAATCACAAGCCACCTGTGGGCCTATGCTGGGTAACAGGGCTGGGGTGCGGGTGGAGAACGGGCATGTCTGAGAAGACGCTGGCGTAGCCATGATCCTCATCATGCCAACAAGGCGCTTATCCCTGGGCTCAGCTCTCCGCCTTCTCTCCTCCTGCTAGGACATGCAGCATCTCAACAACTCAGGCTTGGGGGTCCCGGTGCTCAGCACCTTTAACCTGGCACCTGTGCTGCACTGGATGATGCCCCAAATGTCACCTCCTTGTCTCCGCTCTCTCTTTCTTTACTCCCTCACTCAAACCCCCTCCCTCCTTTGTCATTCTGCCTCTGTCCGTCTCCCGCCACTTCTCTC
This sequence comes from Eretmochelys imbricata, assembly GCF_965152235.1. Lineage (NCBI taxonomy): Eukaryota > Metazoa > Chordata > Testudines > Cheloniidae > Eretmochelys > Eretmochelys imbricata. The sequence continues at coordinate 10,044,237 of NC_135593.1, read as the reverse complement.
CAGCCTCCTCCCTCAGCCCCCGTTGGCCGGCTCCGTAAGATTTACACATCCTCTGCCATTGAGCAGGCTCGCCTCCCCCAGACTATTTCTCTCCCGCCTGTGCTTGCCGGATTCCACTTTGCAGTAAATATTAGCTGACCAAATGAACAACTGCAAGTGCCATTCTCACTCCCCAGAGTCCGATCTTTTTTTCTCCCCTTTGGTTATTATTTTTAATTAGCTCGCAGCTGTAATTGTTGACTGGTTATAGAAAATATGCATGGGCAAGGATTTCTGGATGGACTCTTCCTCCCCACATCACCTCCATATTCTTGTAGCGGTAGGTGACCTCCGAAAGGTTTGGGGGATAATCACCCCGAATGGGGGCTGCTTCTCTGAAGTCTCTCAATCTCCCAGGGCTGTGAACCTCACAGGAGATGTGGATGGGCTTTAAAAACAAACCGCCTCTGTGATGGTATTTTGATACATTTGCTTCTGCTACTGGTCGTGCAGCAGTGAGCATCAATGTAATGAGAAAAAAGTCACCCGAACAGAGTCGGTATTAAGAATAGCAGCCGGGGAGAGAACCCAGGGAGTCTGGACTTAGGTATAAAGCCTAAGTACTTTGTTGAATCATGGTCTATGGTTTCTACAGGGCCATTGTGATCAAAGATAGGGCTTTGATGCCTGTTGCGGACCCTCTGAAAGAAAAGAAGGGAGGTCTTGTGGTCAAGGCACTGGACTGGTATTTAGATCTGTATTTAGTTCCTGAATCAGTCACAGACTCCCCGCCTGCCTTGAGGTAAATCACTTGATCTGCCTGTGCCTCAGTTTCCTCTCTCTAAAATGGAGAGAATATTTCCTTTCTCCACCCTTTGTCTGTCATGTCTATTTAGGTATAAGCTCTTTGGGACAAGGAGTATGTCTTAATAGGTGTATGTATTCCCAAAGTACCTGGGGGGTTGGTTTTTGTTTTGGCCTTCCTCTGCAGCATGGGCTGAAAGTCTACGGATGACAAGGGGGAGACAGTTGTACTGGGACCTCCAAAATGTGTGTTTGTCCGTGTAAACAAAGTGAAGTGGGTGAAGGTGAGGCCCCAGAGAACATGATGAACTGGGGCCCCAGATTTCTCTCACCAGGCCTGTGTGGGTCACTTAATCAGTTCCCTACCATTGCAGGGGCCTATGGATTTGATGCACATTGGTTCCTCCTGTTCTCTCCTCATGTCACGTAGTAATCGAGTCACCTGTGGCTGTAGTGTTGTCTAATTTTGGTTGTCAGGTTTGGTGTATAGGTGTTGGTGGTCTGTGAGGTAAAGGAGATCAGGCTGGGTGAACTGGTGGTTCCTTCTAGCCCTAAACTGTGTACATCACCCATCACACTGGAGCCCAATCTCAAAAATAACTAAATTCTGCATCTGGTGTAAATGTAACTTTTAATGTAATGCTAATGTTGGCCAGTAGGGAACGCTGTAGAACAGTGCAAGATACTTCCTCTCTTTTCCTTCCACCAGAGCTTTGTCTGCAGGGTCAGTAGAAGGAATGTTACCCATTTAAAGAGGAGATTACATTTTCTGACAATAACCACGGTCGTTTTTACTAAAATTTGGACAGTAAAATACATTAAATGCAGACATACAGAAAATAAAAGCTGAGGTTGCAGAGCGATCCTGATTTAGTGCAAATATAAAAAGATAAAACAACTGAGAAATTAGGTAGAGTACGTAAATTATGCCCAAAAGATCCTCAAGAGGCCGAATCTGACAGTCTTAATTTTCAGAAGGGCTGGCCAAGAAAAGAACAAAGGGGAATTTTTTTTACTGAGGTGAGCTGTTAATGTGGAATATACCAGGCAGCAGTAAATCCAGCTAAGTGCGAACAGCTTCAGAGAGACTTTCACCCTGAAAAGAACTTTTACACAGGGAGCAATGTACTTGGCTGGTATTTTTCGCTGTTCCCTTTGTAGTTCTTAAGGCATTTTTTTGTTCTAATCAAGGCTTTTTCCTCCTCCCACTCAGCTTCTCTGATGTGTCTTGCAGGGATGTCACCGTCCAAGCCCACACTTGCAATACAATAGTAATATTTTGTAGTTACATTGGAGTTACATTTCATCCAGAGATCTCAAAGCACTCAGGGGCAACTATTGCAACATCAAGGACTCATTGGTCACCATGGCAACAGCAGAGCTAGAACTTAGATACACCCCTCCCCCATCCCACACTTTTAAAGACACAGTCTCTTGGTCTTGGGCTTCGAATGCATCTCAATTAGTTGTCAATGGTACAGAGCCTCACACGTGTCTGAGCTGGTTTTATCCAGCAGAGGCAGAGATACACATAGACGCTAGCTGGTTGATAACAGTATTATTAACCCCATTTTGAAGGTGGGGAAAATTGGGGCACAGAGAGGTTAAGTGACTTACCCAAGGTCATGCCTGGAAAAGGTGGCAACACAGTCCAATTACTTTGGCGTCTGACACTGGCCAGTGCCTAACAGGAAGAAGGCAAGAGGGAGGCAAACAAACCTGATGTGCTCTCTGTGGCACTGGTTGGCTCCATGATAGAGGAAAGACAGACTTTTCCCTCTAGACCACCAGTTCAAATCCGGTCCATGCTGGTGACAACTGAAAGTTTTTATTCTCTATCTGATGGCCACTGGGACACACATTTGGTGGTCTGTTCAGTTCCCAAGCTTCAGATGGCCACAACAGAACATCTTATTGGTAGTCCTAATAGAGAGGTCAAGAGCCGAATGCGCTGCGGTGTCTGAAGTAAATAAGAATAGTTGACAGGAACAGGGAGTAGTTAGGCAAACAGGGATGAGGGAGGGAAAGGGTTGGAATTAATTTACAAATGTGTTGGGTAAAAAATAGCAGCTGAAAATGTGCAAGAGCAGAGAAGGTGGAGAGAAAAAGGGGCTAGGGACAGATGGAGAGGAGGAGGAAGAGGAGAGAATGGCAAGGAAACTAGTTTAAGATCTCATATATACAGATGCCATCTGCATATACCAATACAGCATACGTATAGACATGTGCCAGGTACATGCTATATACATGTGGGCCAGATACTTAGGCCAGGTTTTCAAAAGAGGGGCTAGTGATTATGAGCTATCTTAAAGGGGGCTCATTTCCCATCGGAAACAACACGTCATGGCTACTGTAAAGATGCTCACTCCATCAGATGGTAATACCCTGCTAGATAGAGAGCTCCATGATTAGGTGGCTGTGTAACATTTCTCTAAACAAAGCTGACTGTTGTAAGGAGTACTGTGTTGTCTCTGATAATTACGTGGCTCAGATTGGTAAAGGGGGAGGAATAGGAGGGGGCCCCAAAACCATTGTGCACCTGCCCTCCACCAATCAGGTGCCTCTCAACCAGGGCACCCAAAAGTTGAGACCCCAGAAATCACTAATCGGCTTGTCCTGGAGAAATTCAGGTCCCATCAGCTCCATGGGTTGAATTCCATTGAGGAACATGGAGTTCTTGTTTAATTAAACAAACAAACCAAAAGACCCTCTCTTTCTCCAGGACAGATATGATTTGAAGATTCACCTTGTGATGCGCTGCACATGTGTTTTTCCAGCTCACCGCCTGTGTTCTATTCCTCCCTGCTGTTTTGTGATCTCCTTTTCCCCAACTTTATGGGCTTCTAGATCCTGCAGTTGTGAGTGATCATGCCAGAGCCATGTTTTAATACTGTTTCCCCATCACCCATTTGGACATGGTTTTTTCCTTATCAATAAGGCTAGCAAAACCTTGCTAATTCCACTGTGTGTTTCCCCTCTGCTTTGAACATCCTAACTGTTAGGGGAACTCATTAACAACCAGGAAGCTGTTTGGCTAGGCTAAAACAAAACTGTCTCTCTTATGGAAGAGTCCTGTTGAATTTGTTTGGGATTGAACCAATTGGGTTCTACAGAAATTACTAATCACATCAACCACACTATCAGAGGCTCGTTCACCTGCACATCAACCAATGTGATATATGCCATCATGTGCCAGCAATGCCCCTCTGCCATGTACATTGGTCAAACTGGACAGTCTCTACGTAAAAGAATAAATGACACAAATCAGACGTCAACATTCAAAAACCAGTTGGAGAACACTTCAATCTCTTCGGTCACTTGATTACAGACCTAAAAGTTGCAATTCTTCAACAAAAAAAACTTCAAAAACAGACTCCAATGAGAGACTGCTGAATAGGAATTAATTTGCAAACTGGATACAATTAATTTAGGCTTGAATAGAGACTGGGAGTGGATGGGTCATTACACAAAGTAAAACTATTTCCCCATGTTTATTCCCCCCCTACATCCCCCACTGTTCCTCAGACGTTCTTGTCAACTGCTGGAAATGGCCCACCTTGATTATCACTACAAAAGGTCCCCCCCCCCAGCCCCCTGCTCTCCTGCTGGTAATAGCTCACCTTAAGTGATCACTCTCCTTACAGTGTGTATGGTAACACCCATTGTTTCATGTTCTCTATGTATGTAAATCTCCTCACTGTATTTTCCACTGCATGCATCCGATGAAGTGAGCTGTAGCTCACGAAAGCTTATGCTCAAATAAATTTGTTAGTCTCTAAGGTGCCACAAGTCCTCTTTTTGAGAAATTACTATAAGACCAAAGAAGGTAATAGAGAATTCTAAGCTTTCTGTAGCTTTAAAAAAAGGTTTTAACCATTCTATAGAATTCTATGGCAGGGATATAATTTTTCGATTAAATTCTATCAATTGTCCAAAAAACTAACTGATCATTTTTTTAAGGGACAGATTGGAAACCGTTTTAAAACATTGTTTGGTCCCCCCCTCTGCCGCACGACCAATCTGTGTGTTGACTGTATTGCAGAGGGAAAGGGTAGTCTTGTGGTCCTACCAAAGATGTGGGTTCAACACCTGGCTCTAGCATGGGCTCCCTGTGTGATCTTTGCTAGATCACTTTGGGCTGGATATGGCACTATGCTGCCTTATTCCAGCTGAGGATCTGCCCGGTATCTCTCTCCATCTGAGTTCCCTACCTGTAAAAGGGCCGAATGATATTTTCTACTGTGTACTTAAATTGCAAACTCTTTAGGGTAGGAGCTGCCTCTTTGTTTGTGCTCAGTACAATCCTACAACATGGCTCCGGTCTTGCTTAGAGCCTCTCTGTGCTACTGGAACACAAATAGCAACATGTAGGATGGATGGTTCAGATGGGACCTTACGCTGCTGCATGGTTTGCTAGCACCAAAACGTGGCTCCTCAGCCCAGAAACCCTTCCCTGTGCATGCTGATCAGAGGCAGTGTCGATGGAAGGCTGTTAGCCAGCACTGTGGATAAACACCCTGCTTGTTAGCAGACTCTCGAATGAACTGCGGGCAGGGCCTTAGAGCCAGACTTTGTTGGACTCTGGAGCGCTAGCATGCTGGGAACACAGACAATGCCGAGTTGGCGAGTGCCTTTCAATAGGAATGTAGGGATCCGTACTAATAGACTCTGTCAGGGTTTTCTTAAATTCTCCCTGAGCCGAGGGGGAGGAAAGAAGAGCGTGGCTGGGTCTCTGGCTTGGAGCTGGAAGGGATGGTGGCTGTCTCTGCCTCTCTGACTGCAGCTCTTGTAGCTCTGGGGAGATGGAGCAAAAATCCAGTAGCAGCAGCAAGGCTGGAGAACAAGCTGATCAAACACCTCAGTCCTTCATTCCCAGGGGTCCTGCTGGCTGCTCGAGGTGAGCTTCTGGCCCCATTGCCTGACTCACTCCCCAGCCTCCAGTCTTCCCAGCCCTCCCTAATTACTTCCAGGCCTGTACTCCTGACCTTTGCAAGCTGCTGATTAGAGCAAGGAGGGAGAAATCTCCAAGGGCAATTGTGACCAACCTCCACCACTAATAAACCCTGAGATTGACAATCAGAAGGGAGGAAAGAGGGGGGGAGAAGGGACTCGTCCTCACAGGTTCAGTTTCTTTCTGAGCCGATCAGAGCTTGTTACCATCACGAGTGGCAATCCACCACTGCCGAACCCTGGGTACCCCAAGGAGATCACGCTGAGCTCCAAGAACTTCTCCTTTCTGTGATTTTATTAGAGATTGGTTTGAGGCAAAGCCATGAAGCTGGGCACCCATGTGGGCTGGGGGTGTTTGAAATCCAGGTATGGAGTTTGCAGATTGCCCCATCTTCGTAACAAGTGTTATTATTCTTAGAGGGCCCACCTAAACTCAGGGCCCAATTGTGCTGGGTGCTGTGCATACACATAGTAAGAGGCAATCTCTGCAGTGAATAACTTGCAACCTAAATAGACTTGACAAAGGGCAGAAGAGCAGTATTATCCCCATTTTTTCTGACAGGGAACTGAGGCACACAGAGACTAAGGGCCAGATTTTAAAGTTATTTAGGAGCCTAATTCCCCCAGTCATTTCTTTGGGAGTTAGGCACCTAAATACCTTTCAGAATCTGGCCCAAGATCACACAGGAACTCTGGCAGAGCTGGGAATTGAACCTAGGTTTCCTGAGACCCAAGCCAGTGTCTTAATAACAAGCCCTCCTTCCTTTCATTTTCCCTTTATAAGGGCAGACCCAAAGCTCCACTTCCCATCAACCCCAGCCGTCACATTCAGAACCAAATTTTGTGCCCTTGGCCCTTCTATAGTCTGACAAAAAACCCACCCACCCACTCTTTTGCAAAGTTCTCTGTCTTCCCTCCCCATTCCTACTCCTTTCTACTGAGACCAGCATGTTCACTCATTATTAACTGCACCATGGGTCCCAAACGCATTAGCAGTGTGATTCAAATGTACCCCAGAAAAATTACAGTGACTGCATTACCCACCACCGAAATGCAGCCACCTCTGGGGCATAACGTGGGAACTGGAAATGTGAAGGATGGTAGGAGGCGTATGGAGGTTAGTGGGACAGAAAGGCACTGAAGGTTAGTTAGCCAGAGTGGGGAAAGGTTATCTTCTTGTCTAAACTCTGCACGTTTGGAAAAGAATAGACGTTATGGCAACTTTTTATCTCCCCTCAATCGCTTGGCTCAACCCCCAACTGTAATATCCCATGGATCCACCATTCCACATTTAATCTGCTTGTGCTTCCTGCTCTTCTGTGTCCAAAACAACCCCGGGGCGAGTCTGGTTTAGCGAATAAGCTGCACAGTCTCCTTCACAGTCGTTCCACTTCATTGGGTAAATACCCAGTTAGGTAGGTTTTTGTTACATAAATATGTATAACATTCTCTCTCTCTCCTCCCCTGTCCCTCACGCACATGCCCAGCTATAGCTAGCAAGGAGTTATCTGTCTATCTATCCATCCCCCCGTCTGTGGCTATCCATCCGGTCATGCGTATTCTTATCTCTGGAGGCTAGCTCAGCCCTTTCGAAGGTAGATATGCACTGAGGCAGGATCTCAGTTCAATCTTCCCCTTGTATGCATTACACCCATTTCAGCGTTATTTCAGAAACATGCACTGTGTGTCAACAGCTTCCTATCCCAAGGGGTAAACACCAATTTACCCAACAGACCGGAAAGCCCCTGCAGCAGCAATCACTCCAGTCAACCCAGTCCTGGTGCTGGTACATGCTCGGTGGACTCGATCTCCCGACGTAGGGCCCAGGTGCAGCTGGTTTGTGGTTTATCCCTTCCTCTCAGCAGCTCCATATGCATTTCCCCTCTATTGATGCCTGGGGTGATCTGGCAGGGGCAGCAGGCCAGTCTCTCAGTTACCTTCAGCCCTCAGCAACCCTGCTTAAGTGCACCAGCCAACTTGAATGTTTGGGGTGAAGCAATTTTTTTTAAAGAGCTATGTCACCTTTGGATGGAAAGCCCAGGCTCTGCCCAGTTTCATCAGGCCCGGCTGCCCTATTTATCCATATGACGTAGCCAGCATCTCTCAGCCATAGCTCTTGCCTTGAGCCAGTGTGAGTCCCTGCAGCATTAGGCCCTTGGTTAGTGCTGTGTCTTTAGGGTCGTGACATTTCAGCGCAAGATAGAAATTGATCTGGCTTGTCAGATTCTTCCAAAAGGCCTGAGCAATGCCAGGGATCCTCTATCACATGTATACACACCTCCAGGGTCCTTTCCATTTCAAAGCGCTTCAAATCTTAGTGCCCTCCCCTACTCCCCCCCCCCCCCAACGAGTTCAGGGGACCTTTAAGGACTCTAAAAGCTCCCAAGTCTGTAGCCAGAGTCAGGACATTGTAACCACAACATTTGGAGCTTGCCTCATTCCCGTCACACCCCCAGTCTAGGGAAGGCACACGAAGGCATAGCAAACCAGCTAGAACTCCCTTCACTGGCCATATCATCCCACGTACAGTGTGCCCCACATCTCCCGGGGTAGGTAAAACGTCCTCAGATGCTCCCTCTGATCATCACCCTAGTGGGTTCCATCAGAGGGAGAAATCTAGCAGGTGTTAACAGATAGCTTACTACTGGTGAGTCTGCACCGCAGGGGCAGGAAGGGGTTAATTTTGCAGGCAGGCCATTGAACCCTCACCTGGTCAGCAGCCTGTTGGCAGGGCGTCTGAGCTGCTTCCTGAGCTACCAGGAAATGCCCAGCCTGACTCCGGCATTGTAGAAGAGGTGCCATGCAGGGGGCCCTCTGAGCCGCATGTGCATGCTGGGTGATCCTTGGCAGGGGCCTGTTGATGGTCATGGCAGAGGGCACTCTGTACTGGGCTGTGAGGGGCGGATGAAAAGCCTTGAGCATCTCCTTGTGCAATGGCCTTTGGGTCAGTGCTTGGCAGCACACAAGGAGGAACTTGCTTGGATGGCGACGGGGAAGGCTTGGCAAGGGGAGCCCTGCGCTTAGATGGCGGGTGGGGCCAGGGGGGATCTGCGTTCAATTTGTGTGGGGTATGGCGGGGCCAGGGCTGGGGGCTGTATCCCCAGGAGTGGGCCGAGAGGAAATGGGTTGCTTGGGGCACAGGCAGGGTACGCAGGAGGGGTGCTGGAGGCCGCCTGGGGGCATGGAGAGGAAGGGAGCAGGCGGTACCGGGGGTGTGGGAGAAGCTGAGCAGGTGCTTGGGAGCAGGCGATTATTGACTTGTATTGTGGTAGCACCTAGCAGCCTCAGTCATGGACCAGGACCCCATGGTGCTCGGTGCTGCACAAGCAGAAAGAAAAGCCGGTCCCTGCCCAATCAAAATATAAAAACTAGAGAGGACAGATGGAGCCGGACAGAGCACCAGGAAACGGCCAGACAATACGCGACAGGCGGGGGTCCCCGCACAGCAGCTGCCGAAGCCGGGCTGGCTTGTGCAGGCGCGGGGACAGCGCGGGTCCCGCGGCTGGGGGGCGCCCGCCTGTAAACCCAGCAGCCAGCGCTGATGCCTGCCGTGCGGGAGCTTTATTCTTCTCAGAGGGGTCCCGGCTGCAGGAAGGGTTTAATTATACACACCCCCCCCGGCACTCCCCAAACACCCCCCCACAGCCCCGCTCCTCCCGGCTGCTCTGCTGCGCACCGGCCCGGCGCGGCGATGGTTAACCGGGGCGGAAGATGCTGGTGGTCCCCTGGCTCGGTGAGGCGGGACCCCAGCGCAAGCCCGGATCCTGGCGCTCGCACGGCACCCGGCGCCGGCGGGGTGAAAGCGGGGGAGCCCCGCCGCCGCTTCGCGCCGCGCAGTGCGGCGGGGCCGGAGCCCGAGCGCGGGCGGCGGCCGTGGCCACCCCGGGGGAGCCCGCGCCCGGGCGGGCGGGCGAGCGGCGAGGCGGAGCTCCCGGCCGGGAGGCAGCGCGCAGCCGGGCTGCTGAGAGCCGGGGCCGCCGCCGGCTCCTGCGCGCCTGCCCCGCCGCCGCCTCCTCCCCTCGCCGAGCCCCGCCGGGGGCAGCCGGGCTCCCTCCCCGCCGCAGGTCGGCGCCCAGCCCGGGCGCTGCCTTTGCCTCGCCCGGCGGGGGAGCCGCTGCGCCGCAGGGAAGTTTCGATCTTGCGACAGAAGCGATTTGTCGTGGCTTTCCTTTATTTTTCCTCCGCCTTCCTTTTCTCTCCCCCCCCCCACAACCCCCGCCCCGCCAACCCCCGCCGCTCCTGCCCCCCTGCCCGGGACCAGGCTGGGCTGAGCCGCCACCCTCCCTTTCTTGCCGGGGAGGCTCACGCGTCCTCCTCCTGGGGTGATAAACTTTTGATGGCGGGGCTCCGCGGCGCGTGCCCAGCGGAGTCTTAAAGCGGCGTCTGGAGCAGGCGGCAGAGCTGTGACCTTCATCTCCCGCGCGGCACCTCGCCCCCTCCTCTTCCTCCGCCCCCCCCCCCAGCCAGTGCTCCCTTCCTCCTCCTCCCGCGCCCCAGGAATACCGGGGGCTCCCTGCGGATGCTCGGCGCTCTGCGGCTGGATTGCCAGGGGCTCTGCTAATCTCCGAGGAGCTCCGTGTCTGCCCCGCGCTCCCACCCTGTTTGCTTCTTCCCCCCACCCCCCCGGCCCGCTCCCCCCGTTTCTCCTCGCCGGGGGTGTTTCTGGCCTTTTGGAAAGTCCCTGCTGCCCAGGATGGGGGTCGGCGGGGGCTTAGTCGTGCCCTGGAGGTGCCTCGTCGTCCTCTGTCTCAGGCTGCTCTTCCTTGTGCCCGCAGGAGTGCCCGTGCGCAGCGGGGATGCCACCTTCCCCAAAGCTATGGACAACGTGACCGTCAGGCAAGGGGAGAGCGCCACCCTCAGGTAGGAGCAGATGTTTTTTTCTCTGGGTATCTACAGGGGTCTTGCTCTGTGGGCGCCCCGGCCCCAGGTGCATGCCAGGAGGGGCCGCGTGGGAGTGGACGCACCCGGCTGAGCCAGGGGCTTTCGATGCCACATTGCAACAGGGTTTAGCCTTGGCTCTGGCCATTTCTCCTGTGAAAACAGGTTGAGAGGGTTTGTCCGTGAATGGGGCGGGGTGAGACCCCTGAGTCAGGGAAGAACGTGCAATGCTGCGGCTGGGGCCCAGTGGGCTGGGAGTGGGGCGTTGGGGGGGGTGCTGACACGGTAACGGGGGTGTCTCTGCGTAGAGTGTCAGGGTGTCTAAAGGAACAAAGAGGGCACGTTCTGTTGTTTCTTCGGCACTGGGTCGTGGGTGCCAGACGGGAGGTTGCAGTGAAACGTGGGTGCGGGGTGGTGTATTGGCGGTGTCATGTTGGAGCTGGCAGGAGAATGTTGGTGCCAGACAGTGAGCTGGCAATTGGGTTTAGGTGGCAGACAGTGAGCTAGGGCTGGCTGACACTCCAGTTCTCTTCCTAAAGTTGTGGGGGGGGGGGGGGGGGAAGAGAGGTGGGGTGGGTATCAGGGCTCTGTATTGCCTGTGTATCTATGCCAGCATGCATTTCTAACCGGTTTCCAGGGCTGTGATGCCTCCGGAGCTGTCAGTATTTTGCCTTGATCACTTTATATTCTCTGCACACATCTGTTAATATCAAATCAATCTTTTACTCCGGGGGTGCATCTTATGAATTCTGATGGATGTTTTACCTTACGCTGTTTCCTGCAAAAGAAATGCAGGCAACTTATATGCAGATGGCCGGTTCTACATGAGGCAGTACAGCAGAGCGTCCCTTTCCCTTTCCTCAGCGAGTTACAGGTGTGCCCCGTATGCTGTGGGCACATGGTGTCGGCACAGCAGAGACAGCCAGTTCAGTACATGCTGACTGTGCTGTTTGTGGTCCGATAGACAGGTCCAGTGTTTTTCCAGTTATCTGTGCGGCATAAAGTGTCTGTGGTGGGGTGTGGATTTTGCGTACGGATCTTAAACAAACAGGTCCTAAGAACTTTGCAGTCTGCTGCCCTGTATCGAATGCCAAATAGTCTGTGATACCACTCCACCACACTAGCCTGCCTGCTTCCTTCCATACACCCAGAACGGCAGGGCTGCAGTAAGCAGTTCTTCCTCCCAAACTGGCACAAGGGAGTGCAACACTCAGGCTACGTGTGTCATCATATCCTCCTCTAGCAGCTGACCCACATAGCGGATAAGAGCTACTTCGATTACCAGCTGGCATTTCTTCCTTTGCCCCATTTACCTACCTGCTTCCTGGTCTGTCATCTCCCTGCTTCATGGGCAGAGGGGCTCACGGAGGGAGATGGACACATCGTACCCCGCCATTCAGACAGCAGCCTTGTTAAAACAGGACCCGCAACACCACTGCCCCTTTCCAAAGCTCATTCCCAAAATTAGCTAATGAGCCCACGCATCCCCTTCTGAGAAGAAAGAGCAAACAGAACAGAAATCCAAAGCACAGAGGTAAAGTGCCACTCACATAGTCATACAGAGGGGAATTGGGGTTAGGACTTGGGTTAGAACTCAGGACTTCAGTCCTGTGCTCAGCCCTCTGGCTCTGAAATAAACACACTTTCTGCAGGCCAGTCAGAGCCCCCCCCAGCTCCCCTTTGTGCTCCATCCTCTTCAAGGTCAGATTCTCCCTGAGGTCTGCCCAGCCCAAGTCAGGGTGGTTTACGCCTTGTGATTCAAGGGATGCAGGTTAAAAAGCAAAAGGCACAATTTCCATTTTGCTCCCAATAATATAGCTTCTGAGATAATGAACCTAAGCTGGTTAAAAATCTCATTGTCCTTTCTCCCTGGATGCTGCTTGGTGATTTTCTGAATTTCTCCCAGCCTGGAAAATGGAGGCAGACTAGTTTGTAGACTTTGAGGTTCTCATGCTCTAGCAAAGTGCTGTGATGTTAGGGCTGCAAATCTAACAGGGAGAGGATCATATGTTCAAAATATAAAGCCATTTTCTTTTAGAGTTCTTGGTTTTAAATCATTGGGCACATGCCTCTTGGTCTAAAAGCTTAAATTTTAGGGATACATTTGATCTGATGCTGTCTCTGATGCACGCTCTGATTTCCGCCAGCAGAGGGCCAACTTTGATCTATTTTTTGAGGCTCTGGCCTGGTTGCCTGCTGTTAAGGATGAAACTTGCGGCAGCTGGCCTTGGGAACGCGAAAGGTTGGGAAGAATCCAGCCCCATAGTTGTTGGGCTTTTCAGCCTTCCTGTAAGAAATGACATTCCCCAGCAGAACTGTTAACTGCCTCTTATTAGCAATAGGACCCTGTTAGGAGAACCCCAGAGCTGTGTTCTTTATACTCCTGTCTCTCCATGGTATCCCCTCTCCTCTCGCTGTGTCTCATCCAGACTGTCTCTTGTTTCCCTCCCATTCTCTCATCTCTTTCCTTTCTTCTTCCACTTTATCTTCATCTGTTCTTCCCCTACTGCTTTCATTCCTTTTTCAGGTTTCAGAGTAGCAGCCGTGTTAGTCTGTATCCACAAAAAGAAAAGGAGGACTTGTGGCACCTTAGAGACTAACCAATTTATTTGAGCATAAGCTTTTGTGAGCTACAGCTCACTGCATCGGATGCATTCAGTGGAATCTCTTTCTCTCCTTTCATCTTTTTTTTTTTTTTTGCCCTGTGTCTCTCAGTCTCTTCAACCTCCCCCTTTTTATCCTCTGTCTCCTCGTCACTGCATGCGTCTTCTCCACTTTCCCTGTTTCCACACTCTGCCCCTTCCATCCCCAGCCACGCTCCTTGCAGTGAGCCACTCCCCTGTCCGTCCTTTGCACTTGTTCCAGTGGTGGTATCGCTGGGAGCCCAGCCAGAGGAATTGTGTTCAGCTGTCCTTATGTCTTTCCATGATAACTGCTTGCCAGGCTCTGCTGGTACCTCCTGCCAGCCCCACTTCCAGCTGGCCCTGCCAGGCTCACTTTTGAATTTTTGCCTCATCTCTCGGGTGCCAGCCCTTAGAAGCCAATTAGTTGCTCAGTGAGCTAATGAAGATTCAGGACCCCCTAACGCGGAGCACTCACAGTGTCTATGCTAGCCCATCGTGCCCACAGCTTCTTCATTAATCAGCTTAACCAGGTGGACCTCTCAGGGAATGGTTTGTCTAACGGGGGTCAGCACAAAGCCCTGGGAGGCTATCGAAGCCAGGGCACCAGCTTCCCTTCTGTGCTGCACCATGGTGCCGCTTCCCTTCCCAGGGGCTCCACTGTGCAGAATGATCCGTACGTGTGTGGAAGAGCACAGCCTTAGCTCTCTCTGGAGCTGGGTTATTGCCATCACACGGGAGAACTCCACTGCCCATAGGAACAATCCTAGACTGCCAGGGCTTTCATTGCTGAAAGCAGCTGTTGCTGCTTAATCCGGCTATCTGAGACAGACATGTGCAATTCATCTTTAAAGTGAACCTTCCGCTTCCCTCAGATATGTGGCATGGCATTTGTCCTTACCTGAGATGTGACACCAGCAGCCGTGCAGCGGGCTGCGGCGTTTTGCAGGGATATGGTGTATCAGGGATGTAGTGGAAAATGATTTGCATCAGCACTGAGCAGGCTGCACTATCCTGCAGGAGACGATATATCAAGGATGCAGCTGGTGCTGATTCGGAACAGCCCTGTACAGCAGACCGCAGTGTCTTGCAGGAGACAGTGTATCAGGGATCCATGTGATACTGATATGCAGTTTCAGGGAGAGGGTGCACTGGGCTGCACCTGACACTGATTTGTGGCTTCACCATGCCACAGGCTGCAGTATCTCAGAAGACAGTGCAGTGGGATGCATGCATGCAATACAGATTTTAAAACATCCTTCCCCTGTGGGACAGGAAAGCAGTGAGGCCCTTAAAACAGACTTCAGAGGCTCACTGCATTATGCATTGATGACAGGTTGCATTAGGCCTCCAGCATGCACAGTCTCTGATGTGATCCTGGCATGAAATGCAGAGTCCACACCCAGATTGTGGAGGGAGGTGGCATTGACAGCTATCTGGTGAGGAGACTGTTGCTTTAAAAGAGAAGTTAGAGGTTTCTTTTTCCAGTAACGAGAGGACTTGTAGGGCCTTCCAGCAGTTTCACAAACCAGGGTCCAGAGACGCGAGCTCATTTATACCTGTAAGCCCTGAAAATGCACTTTTTAGTTTTCACCCAGAAGGTCCCTTTGAAAATGATAATGCAGGAGGGCCTGATGCGGAGAGGTGCAGAGCACCTGAAACTCCATGTTGATTTTAATGGACTTATGGAAGCTCATCACCACTCTGGATCAGTCCTTAACAGAACTTAATAGAAGTTCACCCAGTCCTTAAATGCATACAGTGCTGAAAAAAGGACCAAGTTAATAGAAGAAATGAGATCTACAATGAAGAGCAGGACTTTTGGCTTTTCTGGGGGGCAAATGAAGATTCCACACAGACCAGCAATAGCTTAGCGCTCCCCTGGGTCTTAGCTGCTCCTGAATCTCTCTCTGCTTTTTCTTCCTAGAAATCCCTTGCATAATCTATGGCTCCGTCTACTGGCAGCTTCCCGTGTCACTTTAGATCATTGCCATACAACCATTCTCATATTTTAATGGAAAACTTGCTGTTTTGTTTTAAGAACAAACAATTCCCTTAGTACATTTACACACTTTGCATCTCAAAGAAACTCCAAGTGGTTTGCAGTCGGTCTATACACTGTGGATAAAATCAGACAAACAGCCAACCCGTTACCAACTGCTGAAATGCAGCCACTTCTGGTCTGAAGCACAGTAGCTGTTTAGTAGCCCACAGAAATGATCACTACACAGCAGTTAGAACAGGAAAGGAAAACACACAAATCAGCTTGAAACTAAAGCCCTGGCTGGGATGATTTAACTGGGAATTGGTCCTGCTTCGAGCAGGGGGTTGGACTAGATGACCTTCAGGGGTCCCTTCCAACCCTGATATTCTATGATTCTATGATTCTATGATTCTAAAAGTAAGAATATCATTATCTAGCTGGAATTTGGTCAGGACATAAGGGTTAATGTTCCCATTCTTGTGGAAGGTGCAGTGGAATCTTGAATAACCATGTGTTGGGCTGCAGTTGTACATCTCCTCTGAAACCCCATTTCCAGTCACACACTGGTTCAGTCCTGACTTTGTGGGAAGAGTGCCACCTACTGAATGACCAACAGTTCTCCCTGTAGTACCCAGGTACTCCCAGGAGGTATCCCATCCAAATACTGATTGAGCTGAACTGGTGCCTGTTATAAAAGGTTGGTTTGCTGGCAACATAATCAATGCAGTGTGGTTTACGGTAGGTTCCCATTCTTATTGTACTTTAACATTTACCACAATAATGGCATTTTATCCAGCTTATTGCCTTTAGCAGTCTGTCCCTGCGCCGCTCTGGTTTTGGCAGCCCTTAGTGACAAAGAAGTTCTCTCCAACGTAGTGACATGCACTCTGACCACGCACAGACCACACAGAAACTGAGGTCCTGCAATGGTGCTAGCTCAAAAGTCCCATCTAACTGAGCCGAGTCAAGTCTCATCACAGAAAGTCATGAACAGAAGCAGAATTTTCAAGGCTTTAATCTGTAGTTAAGAAATAATAGCCCGTTTCTAAAGGCAAAGAAAGTGTGCTCTAGCGAGTACGGGAACAGCGGAGAGACAGAATGCTTGAGTTCTGTTTCTGTCTCTGCCACTGACTTGCTGTGCTGCGACCTTGGGAAGGTTCCTTTACCTCTCCATGCATCAGTTTCCCCATCTGTAAAATGGGGCTCACAGCACCCGTTTCCTAGAGGAGGTTACGCGCAGTAATTCCTTAACAGTTGTAAAATGCTCTGAGATCCTTGGATAATGCACTACACAGAAGCACCAAGCATTTTTATTTAACAAAAAATACAGATGCACAATGCTGAATTGTTCCCATATTTAAAAGAAAGTTTAAAAGTAAGATTTCTGCCCCATTCACTTCCAATGAAACCTTGGCCTCCCCAACCCTTCGTCATTTAAAAACTAAAGAAACAATAGAACCTTGCTAATGCACCCAGAAGACTTTGTGATTCACTGAACGAACCCAATTAAAAAGCAAATGCCAGGATAAAACATCATGAGACATGGTTCCTTTGTTTATTTTTTGCTATTATAGTTTTCATGATTTCTGACAGTGCTGCATCGTTTTGTACAATAAACTATTGAAGCCTGTTTCCCAGCACATAATGAGGTTTGGTAATATAAGACTACTTCAGACAGGCAATATGGACCAATGGATTTGGGCACTGGTCTGGGAGGCAGGTGACCTGGGATTTATTCCAGGTTCTGCCATTGATCTTGGGCAAGCTACTGTCTGCCTCTGTGCCTCAGTTTTCCCAGCTGTAAAGTGGGGCTAATGACACTCACCACCACTGAGCTATAGGGATGAAAAGTCCTAGATAGAGCAAAGAATTTGCACGGCAGCTACGTCGCTGCTATTAAATCCTTGCTGCCTGCTGCTTTTTTGTGCGCCAATGCGAAAAGCCCGGGGATTAGTGAAGGCCAGATTAACGAGGCCCTACTCTATCACTGCCCCCCTTCCTCCCCCCAAAAGTTTCCCAAAGCAGCTAAATATATACCTGCCATTTACAAGGTAGAGCTCCCTGCATGTAGGAGCTGTAATTGGCGAGTCAGTGAAATTACAGCCATGGGTTCTGGCATTTGGATCCTCCTCGTTGGCATAATAATTCCCCCCTGGGTAGCTGGTATTTAACTTGTCTTATCTGTTCCTGATAGGTATAATTACAGTGCCCACTCATTTAACTGTAATATCAGAGCCATTGTCTGGGTGTTGGAGAAAGGGCATGGGGGTGAAGGAGAGTTCCCCTCTGTGCCAACCTCTTACATCGAGACAAGTGCTATTACAGAACTGCAGCTGCTATGGTACTGCCATAATAATGGCCCGTACCCAGCCCTCTGGATTCATGCACGGTGGTGTGTTTGAAATTCTCATTCACACTTTGCAGCTAGGTTCCATCTCCAGTGAAGCGCGAGAGGTAGCAGTAATAGGAACGTCTGATGTTTCTATAGCTCCTGACGGCACCTAAGTACCTTTGAGGATCTAGGCCCCAGTGAATTCAGCATTGGCTTTAGATCAGGCCTTTGGAACATACTCCTCAACAAAGCTTAGCCACTGATTCTGCCAATACACCTCTCTGGGCCTGATGCTGCACCATGAAGGCAAGGGGTGTTTTCCCACTGGCTGCTCTGGGTACGAGGTCAGACCCACTCTCTTTGTCTGAACATTGTCCAGGGGGCTGGGTAGAATACAACAGACAGGAGAAGGAAGTGGGTGAGTGGAGACCCGAAGACAGTGAAATTGCAACCGGAAAACTGGAACAAGTCTTTGCTTTAAAATCTGCTTTGCATAATGCAGCAGGTCTCTTCTGGCTTCACAGAAAAGAAAGAGTGAGAGAGTTGCACGCTGTTCTATGAGGAATATGATTTAAGTTCTAGCAAGCTTCCTGTATTTCTTTCTAATGAAAAGCCAGCATCCACACACAGCTTCAAACACTTGAGCTTTATTCCTCTGAAATAGTTACAAGCAGCAATATTCAGTTACAGAGGTTCAGATGAAATGTTTTGTAACCCCTTTGCTGAGGAATACACTAAATCTTCTGCAGGCATAAGAAGATCCCCTGGATTGAAGATGGTAATAGCTGCCGTTCGCCTGGACATATGCACGGTTCCTAGAGTTCTAATCTTTGTTTCTGGAAAGGGCTTAGGAGTTAAAGCCACAAAACGAAATCGGGACCCAACAGAGCCCTCGCTGTTCCGATTTCCATCTTCCGAACTGTTTCTTGGTTCCACTACCTTCTTTCATAGTTTGTCTCTTGAATCTAGATATTTTTTCCATTTCCTGAATTTATTTGGTTTTCCCTCAACCCTAAAGTAAGGATACCTCATACAGCAGCCACATGCATTATTTTAAATGATAATCTGGATGCTATAGTCAAGCAGACAATTCATGAGGAATAACTAATTCAGTGAATTTCACCTCTTTTTCCCCCCACCCCTTTTGCCAGTTATCTGTGGGTGGGAGTCGAGTTTGTCTCCAATTTTATTCATGCAAAACAATTCACTGAATAATTCCTGCCAGTAATTCTTTGTCTGCTGTGAGCAGTTTGTTGTGGGGTATTTGACGTTCAAGCTGATTTGATAGGACACGTACAACTCATGTTTTCTGTTCCCTGGTTGGATGAGCTATAACTCTCAATGGTTAGATCTCCAGTGCCAATACTCACAAATACTAATTGTATATTTGTTTTCTATTCATAGTCTCCAGTAGCCTGTAAACTCCTTGAGGCAAGGATCATCTTTGGGTTCTGCGTTAGTACAGCACCTAGCGTAACGGGGTTCTGGTGCATGAGTAATGCTAATATAATAATATTTGCTTAAAACTGGCTGCTTGCATGAACATTCCCCCCAGCTAACTTGTTCATTAGAATATGTGAGGAAAGCAAACACAAAAGGGCATTGAGTCCCATCAAAAGAAATTTGTTTAAGTAGTTGGACAAATGGTGGTGGAAATAATTTTTTGCAGTAGCTATCCCACTCTGTGTTATACCTGCTGAAGAGGAGTACAGCTGTTAGTCTGGACTGGCTGATGAAATGAGGTTCTCTTTCTAGTCCTCTCCTCAGCAGGGCAGTGCTGCATATAGAGGAAGGAAGAGGGTTTAGTTCTGCCCTTTGCAGGATACAGCTCAAACCTTTAAGCACGGGATTGGATAAGCAAAGTGCAAAGTGACCATCGTCTAAGCGCGTTGTGGATTACCTGCAGCTAAATGTCCATTGCAGAATAGGGTGCCTCTTGCTTCCAGTTTGTGCTGCAAGGAGCCTTGGGTAAGGGCTTGTTTACAAGGAGAAATTGAATAGCATAGCCATTGTTGAATAAAATACTCAGGAATAGCTCACCGGATTGACATTCTGTTCTGTAGTAAAAGTGCCTTCATTCCAGAATCATCAGTGCACTTCCAGAGCAGAGTAATTTATTCTGGAATAAAATTACTTTCATTCTGGGACAGCGGGTCAACGCGGGGAGCTATTCTGGAATACTTCCTTGACACTTATAGCTAGTTCCTCAACAATCCTTGTGACTCAGTCTGGCCAATTTCCCCACTTAGACAAAGCCCTAAGACCCTTTGAATTGCCCTATGAAGGACGGAGACTCCAGCTGAGCGGGAGAAGGTTCTTTCATGGTTTCTCCCTCCCTATGGGGAAATCCAGGTTTCTCTTTTCCTGCTGTTTATGCAGCAAGGATATGAAAAGGGATTGTGTGTGGCGGAGAGACTTCCTTTGTATCCCAGTGAGGGAGTGGATGGAGCTGGGGAAAGGGAGAAAGAGACCAAGCGAGAAAGAGAAGGGGAGGATTGGAAGGAGAGAGAGACAGGAAAGTAGAGGGAAGAGTGGAAGAGAAAGAAAGGAAAAGAGAGTAGAAAGCAGGAGGGCTTGAAGCTTGAATGACAGTGCACAACGGGAAGCTTGTAAAGTTCACTGCTCCGAGAATGCGAGAGTTCTTAAATCAGACCCAAGTAATCAACACAACTGGCCTGAGGACAGGAGGGAAAGGTGGTAGCTGGAGATAGCTAAGATTAATGGGGTTTCGGTTTAAGCCAGCCTGCTGTTACCCATCCCCCAGGATACGTCACAGCGGGGCAGTGCCTTCCCTCCTGTCATTATTTATTTATTTGTTTATATATTTAGTGTGTATATACATTTTTAAAAAAAATCTAACAAATTTCTAAGCCATATAAATCCAATTACCCATGTTTTGCCTTGCGGGAGCGAGGGAGATTAATGTTGGTATTTTGGCAGGAATGTAAAAAGAAATAGGTGGTAATAACCATGAAGGCTCGTAAAAAGGAGCACACAGACTAGTCCATGCCTGGGAACTCGGCCATAATTCTCATGGGCCTGTGCCACTTGCCATGTGCATGTGCCAGGACCCTGTTCTCCCCACAGGGGGGCAGGGAAGAGCCAGGTGCTTTCCGGACCCTTGAGCAGTTTATCCTGAAAGGGAAGGCTTCAGTGTGGAAATAACAGAAGAGTTGGATAATAAATGTGTTGCCCTCCTACAGCGTCTTCCATTCAGGGACCTTGAAGTGCTTCGCAGATGTTAAGTGAGGAAGCCCCAGGGCAGCCCTGTGAGTCTGGTATGGATGGCCCCATTTTCCAGATGTGGAAACAGAGTCACAAAGCAGCTGAGGACCTGTTTTGCAGATTTGCAAAGAGTCCTCAACTCCTGCTGAAGTCAACAGGAGCTGCACGTGCGCCTTACTCTTGAAATTCAGGCTTGGTTTGACTTGGCTCAAGGTCACTCAAGAAGTTTATGGCAAACTGAGGAGCAGAACCCAGCAGTTCAAAGTGCCAGTCTCCTGGTCTAACTACCAGTTACCCTACAGAGGCTCTATCTGTGCAGAGGAGCCCGTACCTCTGGCACTGGTGTAATTCTGCCCCTCATCTCCAACTCAGCCCCATGTTTGTATCATTTCTCCATGCCAAGTTCTTCTCCTGTCTCTTAGATTCATAGATATCAAGGTCAGAAGGGACCATCATGATCATCTAGTCTGACCTCCTGCACAATGCAGGCTACAGAATCTCACCCACCCACTCATATGATAAACCTCTCACCTATGTCTGAGCTATTGAAGTCCTCAAATCACGGTTTAAAGACTTCAAGGTGCAGAGAATCCTCCAGCAAGTGACCCATGCCCCATGCTGCAGAGGAAGGCGAAAAACCCCCAGGGCCTCTTCCAATCTGTCCTGGAGGAGAATTCCTTCCCGACCCCAAATAGGGCGATCAGCTGAACCCTGAGCATGTGGGCAGTCTTCCCAGGTTCCTTGCCCTCCCCACCCCAGTACAAATCTGGCCACGTAAGGTACGTCTTCGCTGCAGAATTAACTCACACCCGGGCCTGAGCAGCCACCCGACAAAGCCCTACCCCAGTGACCGCATCCTCACTGGTGCCGTGCTCTGCCATGTGTGTCATGAGGACTTCGGGGGCCACTGTCTGTGGTTCTTTGTGCCACAGTAAACTGTGCCGCTCTATGATTCTTTCCCACGAATTGTGGGAGAACTTGTCTGTTCTTCTGGGCACGCAGGAGGGAATTGTGGGAAGGCTTTGGAGGACTATCAGCATTTGAGAGGTTTAGCCTGCAGCCTAACTGCAAAGTGGATGGGTTACCAGCCCATGCAAACGCCTCACTCAGGTCTTTATCTTGTAGCTCCAAAAGGCCCAGCTAGCTCAGGTTAAAAGCACCATCAAATGTGTGTGAGTTTGATAGGTGGAGGGGAGAGGGAACAACTATGGCAACACCCTAGTAAGACCCCAGGCTAACTCTGCTGTGAAGACAGACCCATACGCTCCGTGCAATCAAGATGGTGTCACTGTATAAAGCGTCAGAGATAAGAAACACAAACCTTGGCTTTGCTATTTCAGCGACCCCCAATCGACTTCCCACTCCTCAGGACCCCTAAAGCCCAGCTTCGGCATCTTAAATGTGTTTCTATCCTTTGCCCCTCCTAAATCACTGCTTTATCCCAGCTTGTGGAATCCCACTCCGCTTCCCTGTACCATTTATTAGTAACGTATCCTCACAACAGTATCTACTTTTTCTGCCATGCTTTGCAGCGGGCTCCTCGCACTGCGTTTATTACCGCAGCGTGTTTTATAACCCTCTTGATCAGATGACATAAAAAGAAAAAGGAAGAGCGTAGCCCACAATCAACTCATCATTCCATAAACAGGGAGAGAGCCTTTAGCAGAGAGGAGAAAGCAACCCCTTGAACGGAGAGGCTGCTTTACGATGCATTTAATTCCAGCCAGGCCGTTAAAGCCCGGATTTAAAGTCTTTTGTGCTATCACAGGAGTTGCCCTGATGCAGGGACAGGTCAAGGGAAAAGGACTGAGGTTGCATCCACACTGCAGCGAGTCTCAGAGCCTGGGTCGACAGACTCACGCTCATGCCACCGGGCTAGAAATAGCGGTGTAGACATTTGGGCTGGGGCTGGAGCTTGTCTCTAAAACTTTACAAGGGTGGGAGGTTTTCAGAGCTCAAGCTCCAGCCAGAGCCTGAAAGTCTGCATTGCTATTTTTAGTCCCGTAGCATGAGCCCTGGTTAGTTGACCCAGGCTCTGAGACTTCCTGCTCCAGGTCTTTATTTTTTTTGCCGTGTAGACTTATTCTGAACCCATTTCCAGGGAGACTTGAAGTTACTGTGGGAAGCAGCCAGGCCTGAGGCTCATTGCAGCACTGGCTTCATTTGGAAGCAGTTAGTATGCATGTCGCATAAGATCTCTCTTTCCCTCACCCTGCCCTCCCTCTCCTTGCTCCTTGTTCACATATATTCCATTAAGTGAAATTGATTAGTTTTTTTTTTTTTTGCTTTGTTTTAATTACTATGTTTAACTGTGTAATTATTACACTGGCTGGTCCTGGCACTGTCTGAAACAGCCTTGCTTCCCTCACATCTGCGGGAGGAATATTCAGACTTCATTCAAGTTAGGGTGCCAGGGGAGCAGAGCATCTTGCGGATGTGTAAGGTAACTGGCATGGTTATCGCTCTGGAGGAAGGAGCTGTTTAGTCACAGAATCATAGATTTTAAGGACGGAAGGATCACTACGATCATCTAGTCTAATCTCCTGCATAACACAGGCCCTAGATTTTCATCTGGTAATTCTGGCATCAAACCCGTAACTTCTAGTTGGAGAATCCACCACATCCCTGGATAAATTGCTCCAATGATTAATTATCCGCAGTGTTAAACATTTGCATCTTGTTTCTCGTTTGCATTTGTCCAGTTTCAGCTTCTACTATCAGAAATCCTCTCCCCATGTAAGTACTTATTGACAGCGATTAAATCACATCTTAATCTTTAAATTAAATAGATGGTGCTCGTGAAGCCTCCCCCTGTACGCCATGTGTCCCAGACCTTGAACCGTTCTTGTGGTTCTTCTCTAGAACCCTCTCCAATTTTTCCACATGCTTTTCAAAGTGCAGTGACCAGAATTGGACATAGTATTGCAATAAAGGTGTCACCAATGCCATATACTCGAGAGTGTAAGAGAGTGTCCGACGTGGAAACGGGGCATGCAATCTTAAAAGTGGTTTTGGTTTGGCAGAGTCCTAGGTCTCATTTCCAGTGGGGAATAGCCATGACTCCAGCTATCAGTGTCCAGCACAACTGCAGTGTAGACAAGAGTGATTTGTACTAATTGAGCCAACCCAAGTTTCAAGCAAGACCAACTGTTGTAAATTGCGGCTTTCCTTGTGGGTGTGCCCTGGTGCACCTATGCCAATGGCTGGCCTCTGATGGGTGAAGTTGGGGCTAATGCCCAGTGGATCCAATGCCTTAGAAAGATTCTGCTCATTGTTTTTAACCAAGAATTTTTGGCAAAGTAAATTGGATAGATAATCTAAGGAATCCATGCCAGGGTTTGCACAAGACCCAGTGGTGGGAGGGTTACTGCGGGAGCATTCTGCAGATTCCAGCCTGAATGGATGTACTCAATAAGGTCACTAATAATTTACCCTAACAGTGAATTTTAGAGGATTAACTACATGTTTTGAGCAACCTGGAAATCAATAGCGTTCAATTAATAGATGCATTTCTCCCCACCCCCAAAATGATGCCTGATTTGCCAGATGGAGACAATTCTGGTCATATTTCGAAACCAGACAGCCCAGCCCCATGGGAAGTGGTGGAGGAATCTATACAACGAAATCAAGCCGTTGTCTGCTCCCGTACCTCTTGGGAACAGACAAGGGCTTGATTTTTCAAATCGCAATGAAAACCATGCTGGATAGACCACAAGAGTTGGGAATATAGTGTAGGGGAATGGGTATTGCTGGCTGGGAGTGGGGGAGGGGAACGGATGAGGCACCGAGGAGTCATCCGTATTTTTGATCTCCAATTTCTGTGCTTCTGCTTTCAGGCAGCCCTGCCAGTGGTGCTGCAATGCAGCCTAAGCAAGAGAGACGTAACAAGCCCCAAGAGCTGCCCAGAAAGTTATCCTGACACCGAGTGACAGGCTCTCAATTGCTATCCTCTGGAGGCTTTAAACACACTTCTGCTAGGTTTCCAGAACTGGTTTTGTCTTATACCTGGAGAATCCTTGATCTGTTGTGATGCTTCCCCTGGCTTATCTCACCGCTCTTTGTTGCTTGCTTCAGCGTGCAGGTAAATGCCCACAGGTGCAGGAACTAGGGAGCTCCCGCACCCCTTGGCTTGAAGTGGCTTCTATCATAGGTAGGGTTTACAGTTTGGTTCAGTGGCTTCCAGCACCCCCACTAGACAAATTGTTCATGCACCCCTGTAAATGCCTCGCATGACTGGAAAGCTTTTGGGAAGGCCTGCTCACGCTCTCCCTCTCTCCCCACTTCCCATCCAGTCTCACTTGCTCTTGGCATTTATTCCATAATCCTCATTGTAAGATCTGAGTGTCTGCCGAGTGTTACGTTAACTACTTAGCATCCTAAGGCGATTCCTGGTCAGATGTCCCAGACTCAAGAGGTTTGGCTTAGAGATAGACCTGAACCCAGGCCCTGGATACCAAGGGTGTGCAAAATAATTACTTGGATCTTGGGTTTGGGATTTTGCAAATGAGCCCAGCCTGCCCCGCTTCCCCCAGATTGGCTCATCCTACTACATTGCCTTGAACCTGATTGTAGCCACTTGGTCTCATCTCTAGTGCAGGTACAGTTCAGATAACCTAGATTTCTATGTTCTTTTCTGGCCCTATCACCTTCTGAGGTTCACCCACTGTCAGCCATTCTCCTGCACTCAGGCCCCAGCCCTAGCTCCCAATAGAAACTCTCTTTGTGGATTAGTAACATAAGTAGGCCCCTTTAGGCCTGCGGTAACTCTGTATTGCTTAGGGCTTCACCCATCCAAGGGCCCTGCTGTGTGCCCAGCCTGTCAGCCATCCTGCATCCTGTATCTCTAGCATCCCAGTCTCTTCCCTGTCTGTGGATCAGTCCCACAGGCAGAGACCACATGGGATTCCAAGGTGAAAGATTCCAGGGATCTGTGTTGTGGATATTCCCAGGAGTCAAATGCACAGAAGATTTGGGGGAGTCACACCTGTCACCAAGACCCTTCAAAGCTGGAACCAAAGCTTCACTGACTCACTGTGCCATCCCCCTCACAACGTGTCTGTCCTGTGTGTGCTTTAGACACGGTCAGGTGTGTGGCTGGACGTAGCTTTGTCACATCTGTTCTTCTGGCTCACATATCTGCTGGGTCCACACTCTGTAATGTCACCCAGGTCCGTAAAATGTTTCCTAGTGGCAAAGGTCTGATGCTGACAGTTCTGTAGAATTTAATAGAGTGTTCACCTTTCTGTAGGGTTTTTGAGTCACCCTATAGAATTTAATAGAGACTCCCATGCTGGCTGTAGAATTCTATAGGATAGTCTTAACAGCCTGTCGAAACGATCTCATTCTGTGTTGAAGTTGAAACTATTTTTAGAGTAATTTCTCTCAAAGCCTGTTTATTAGCTTCACCTCCTTACATTCTGCAGGAGAGTCTCGTAAAGGGCAGGTCTGTTACAGGGTTGTGGGAGCAGGTTTGTGACCGGAAAGGGCAACAATTATATTCCATTTCATTGCTGTTGGGGTTCTGGAACCTATCACAGAGCCAGCCACCATCCTGCAGAACGGTGCTAACGCCTTCTCCAAACTGCCCCGCAGACCAATTAAGCACCTGTTGAGCCAAAGGGGGGGGGGGAGGGGGCTCGGATACACTCAATGAAGCCACACCAGGTGCATAAGTATAACCAGTTTTATTGCCAAGATATAATAAGCTTCCCAGTCTTCACGCGTTACTAAATACATGCTTCCCAGCAAGCAAGCAAGAATCGGTGCTTACGCCCCTTCTGCTACGGTCAGTCCCAAACCCTACAGCCTTGTCCTTGAGGGCTCATAGCAGGCGCTGCTCCAGCATGGGGAATTCCTGGGCACCCAGAAGGCCAAAGTCCGCAGGTGAGACTGTTTGTCTAAAGCAATTGGCATAGCCGTTTTTATCACCATCTCTTTCTCATGGGGGGGGGCGCCTGTATTCACCCACAAGCAGGCTCTGGCAGGAAACACTATTGCTTCCTATTCCCACACTTCTTGGGCCTCGCTTATCTCTTGACTTGTTTATTCAGTTGAGTGGCTGCAAGCCAGCTCGGCTGGTCAAAGCCAGTTCACTACTAGCTCCCCCTGAACTATGCTGTAACAACAGCCCGAGGTAACTTGCGGCCAGCCCCAACAGCACCACAACGGATTTCAAAGGAGAGTGAGGGCCCGTCCGGACTCTGCAAACATCCCGTGCAGATGCTCAGAGACATAGGCCGAGCATTTGCCTTTGATATTTTTTTTTCTTTTAATTGCCTTGGTAAATCAATTACTGGGGCAGCCTGTCTGCAAAAAATCTCCTCCCTTTAAAAAGAAAGAAAGTTGTTCCACCTTCTAAGTGGTACATTAACTTCCCTGGCTGCGCGGTGACTGATGTACTGGGACAGCATTCTGCCTCTCCGCCCTCACCCACGTCCTGCTCCTCCCCTGGCATCCTCGTCAGGAGCGGCGTTCCAGAAACGAGAGTGCAACTGCAGCTGTGTCGGTCTTGGAGCGGGCAGGGTGGAAGATTCTTAATTGTCGTCTGCAGCACCCCTGTTGTTCCAATCCCTGCCCTCTTCGCCTCCAAGTTCTGCCAGTGCGCCCCCCGTCCCCCACCTGCGGCACCCCCGGCTGCTCTATGTAACTGCCAGTAACCTCAGTCGTGTCTTGCGCCTTTGCCAGCTGTCTTCGTGCTGGTCCCCAGCGTAGCTCTTCACATACACCCTGGTGCTGCCCCGATGCAAATCCTCTCGCTCCAGTCCTGCGCCTGTCATGCTGCTCTGGCAATGCGCCTCAATCCTGCCCTGCCCTTGCAAAGTCCCCTGCTAGCACAGTCCTTGCCGTGGCCCTTTTGCACTTAACAGGGTGCTTCCCAGCACACTGTTTCCATTCAGAAACCATTTCGCCTTCAGCTTCAGACTCAAGCATGCTGCTGCTGCTTCTTTCTGCAAACAGTGGGGCTGGGTCCTGCGAGGTGCTGAGCGCTCCCGACCCTCACCGACTTGAGTTGGGTGTCCAGCACCTTCCTGCCGGGCCCCTGCGCCTCACAGAATTGGGCCCTGCCTGCAATATGGTGCAATAGTGAATAGGAGGAGGAAACCCAGCAAGCTGTGAGCAGGCATCGCGCTTACTGCCTCTCTGGTGAAGGGCTGACGGGACCCAGTTTGGTTCTGTAACATCGTTTGACACTTTATTGATTCCCTTTGTTTATTATTTAGTGGTAAATCACTTCAGACTGGAGCTTGTGTGAGTCTTTTCTGATCAGCTGGTTTGTTACAGTTAAGATGCCCTGTGGGGCCATCAGAATCCCAGCAGAGGCTGTTGGGGATGATTAAACAGCCCCTTTTAGCAGGGAACACGTGGCAGGAGATGTGGGGAAATGGCAGCATTTCGAAAGTTGTGATGCCGGGGAGCCCTTTTCTGTTGTTTGAAACACACTTCAGGCATGCGGAGCAACACGCGAGCTGTGGGGAACATCAAGCAGTTTCCCTTGAGGGGGTTAACGGTACTGAATATGGAACTTGAACATGGATCTGAACCGCCTGGGTTTTTGGAGAAGTTCTGATCTGGATGAGAGTTTCATGTCTTGTAGCCATCACTGGAAGGCATATGATCTAAATCAGAATGCGGGACTTAGATTTCCTTGATGTTTCGGAAAATTCAGTGCAGTCCTCTCAGCTCAGTCCTATCTCTAGTGCCTGCAAGAGACATTAGATCTGGTTTCAGTTCCCTTCGAGTTTGCACCCTTGTGATTTTCAGACGAAACCAAAATCTCAATCAAAACTTGCATGTACATTGAAAGTGCAGCAAACCTGTGGATTAACAATGGCTTAACCATCAATCGGGCCAGGGCTACTCGGAAGGTTTGCAAATGTTAGCAGGACTTTGAGGAACATGATCTGAATCTGAGATTCAGCCTGAAATTACACAATTTTTTTTTCATGATTCTGGGTTTCGTTGGACATAACTGTCTTTTAAACCCATTGAGCTGCTGTGCCTCAACTCACTGGCAGCCTTGGATTACTGCAGTAGGTATCAGTGTTAATGTAAAGACCTGGCAGCTCTGTTTAGTACATCTTCTTGGTGAGCGGGTCTACACAGATCAAGAGAGATCCTTGTAGAGGCACTGATGTCCAATGAGTGCAGAACACAAGACTGGGAGTCAGGAGACCTAGCTTCTCTCCCCAGCTTTGCCACTGACTCCATGTGAAGGTGTGCAAGTCACTTCCGCGCTCTCTGCCTCAGTTTGCACATCTGTAAAAGGGCAAGAATGCTACATTTGCACAGTGCTTTGAGATCTTCGGCTGAAAAGAGATTCAGAAGCACATGCATCTGATTTGATGTTTCATTATTTTTAGACCTGTAGGGCAGGATTTTCAAAGGAGCCTGAAGGAATCCCACTGAAATGCAGTGAGGAGGTGAGTGCCGAACTCCTGCTGGCTCATTTGAAACTCCCAGCCTTGAAGCCAGCATAGTGCTGCTGAATGACCTGGAGACTCGTCTCGTTAGTCACAGAATAGGTACAGCATAGGAAGCAGCAGTGTGAACCCCTCCCACAACGTGCCTGGCTTCTTCTGCAAGAGCAACTTTCAGAAGGACCGGGGAGAGTTCACTTCCCAGCATGGGCGGCGTGTGAACCGTCGGCTGGGGGAGACGAAGCCACTAGCCCTGCCCCTTCCAACGGAGGCCCCACCCCTTCTGCGCCCACCACCAGAGCGCCCCCCGCCCCAGGCTAGTGCCTCCCAGCCCCGGAGCAACGCCAACCCCCTCACGCCAGTTCCGGAGCGCCAGGAGAGCAGGTGGCATGGCCCAAGCCGGGGCCACGTCCGGGGAGACTGTAGCTGCGCCGAGTGGAAGCAGGAGTGGGGACCTGGGGGCAGAGCATGGGTGGGGCCACGTCTGGCTGTTTGGGGAGGCACAGCCTCCCCCCGCCTACGATGCCAGCCGCCCATGCTTTCCAGTCCTTCCTTTGCCCTCTGCCATTTGTGCCTGTGGCCTTCTGATGCAGAAACCTGGCCAGTAGGAATAGTCTGATTCCCACCAGAGTCATCTCACGCTGGGCCCCAAAATAAACATTGACCATGATCTGCAAAGACGGGCACCTAAATCCATAGGTAAGCACCCCAATCAGAGTGGCATGATTTTTGTAAAGGTACCATGTCCCTCTTGGCTCCAGTTGACAACACCTCTGAATATCAGGCCATTTGTATGTGGGTAGCGACATACCGATTTTAGGTGCCCGGCTTTAGGTCGTCCCGTTTGCAAAATTTGCCCTGTGCTTATCAGATGGTGCTTTCAATGTTGGCCTAACTCCATTCTCATGTCATGGGGATTCATTGGGAGCTATGCCATTGACTTCAATGGGAGCACAGTTCGGGCCAGTTTTTAAAAGGTTTTTAGGCGCCTAACTCCCATTGAAATCAATGGGAGTTAGGCACCTAAATACCTTTAAAAATCTGGTCTTTAGTCCAGTGCTGTTTGCATCTGAACATGTCACCCACAACATTACATTTAAGAGAAGACCAGTTTTACCAAATGATTCAAAGGAAAGCTGCATGGTAGTTATTAAAGTTCCACATCTGTGTATATCTATTACATAGTTGTAAAGCTTTATATGTCTTAAATAATCCATTTTTATTTAATTAGCATACAGTACAATTCCTGCTTTCCTGAATCTATAATGATAAACCAAGTTGCAAGTTATTGGATGTTAATTACCAGCTGATGATTAGAAACAGCTATAGACATTTACCCGTCTCATCCTAGTTATAATACAGCGTGTCCATTATGCACTGCAGAGGCATTTACTGTGTCTTAATAATCAATGGGTGTTTAACATGCAATATTTGTCTAATTAACTCTAAATTAAAACCGCATTGACAACACTTCGGGGTAAGAGATCTGCATCAAGTATGACGGATTAGACACAGAAGGTCCGTTATTGTTCGCTGGAGACGTGCATGTCATCTGCTGTGCCTGCTGTAGATGATGCTTGTCTCCCTTGTAGCAGCAGCCTTGTCCATGGGGGGCGGACTGAATAATGTTCCTGGAAAGCGACGGGTTCTCTTTGTCCACAGAGCTCATATATCATGGGCAGCTCCCCTCTGCTCCCCGTACATGCTTCCCCATGAGCGTCTACACTGAAGCCCTGCAGCATTCCACGTGCAGACAAGCCCTGTGAAACTTCTCTTCTGATCAAGGACTGGCTGGTCCTTCGAAAGCAGCAAGTCTGACAAGTCTGGTGCAGAAAACTTCCCCTCCCTCTTCCTCCTGGAGTAGGAATGACGCTGTCACACTAAGGGCAGGATTGCTGCTGTTCAGTGTGTGCTGTACCACAGCCAGCTTGGTGACAAGCAAGGATCCCCCAGTGTGTGGCCACAGCTGAGCTTTCAGGTGTGGCTACGGGGGCAGCACTTGGCTGACATTCCCAGGGCAGTCTGATAGTGACAGTCGGCACAAGGCCTCAGGGCTCGTCTACACTTGAAATGCTACAGCGGTCCCGCTGTAGTACTTCAGTGTAGACACGACCTACGCTGATGGGAGGGGTTAATCCAGCAGCAAAGCAGTAGCTAGGGTTGATGGAAGAATTCGTCTGTCGACCTAGCACTGTCTACATAGGGCTTTGGTCGGCTTAACTATGTCACTCAAGGGTGTCGATTTTTCTCATCCCTGAACAAGATAGCTGGGTCAATCTTATTTTCTAGTGTAGCCCAGCCCTGAGCTCCATTTGGAAGAGGGGAGCGTGATGGCTTGGACCCCCTTTCTGGGATACCACCTGATATACTGGGATTTCACTGATCCTCTCCTGCTCAACCAGCCTGGGTACCCTATCCCTGGATGGCTGAATTAGGCTCTCCAGCCTCTTGCAGCACACACACACACAAGTAGGGCCACACCCCGCTGCAGACACAGACTGAAGTCAGCTCTGAGTGAGAGGACTTCCCCCAGCACTCATGTGCACACCCCTTTTGGGAGGTAAACCCAAAATAATACTATCTTGCACTATATAGAAAAATCTGCACTGTGCAAGCTCCTAAAAATTCACCCTCTTCCTCAATGTGAAGAGAGATCTGGATGACTTCTTGCCCCCCCTTCCCAGTTAGAAATTACATAAACTGGGTTTCATAATAAAGAAAATATAAGTTTATTAACTACAAAAGGTGGATTTTAAGTGGTTAAAGAGATAGCAAACAGAACAAAGCAGATTACTAAGCAAATAAAATCAAACACACAAACTAAGCTAGTTTCACTAAAAAAAATTGGTTACAAATAGTGATTTCTCACCCTAGATATTGTTGCAGGCAGCTTACAAAAAGTCTTGAAAGGCAGCTACACGGGTCTCCAGCTTGAGACCTCAGGTATTATTACTCACAAGCTAGACGCCCTTCCGGCTTGGGCTCAACCCTTCTCCCCCCAGTTCATTTCTTGCTTCCAGGTGTTTTTCAGTGTCTCTTTGGGTGGGAAGGCAGAGGAGAACTGTGATCATGTCACTCCCCTGCCTTATATAGCTCTTGTGTATGGCAGGAACCCTTTGTCTCCCAGTGGAAGAACACTGGCATTCCAAGGGGTGGGTCCAGTACCAGGTGACTCAGCCCCATGTCTGTGCAGGGCTGTGGCACCCATTACTCCTAGGCTGTCTAGAGCATCCACAGGAAGACTAGACTCTTTCACAGTCCATTGTCTCTGCTAATGGCCCATTAGCCCTGACTGGCTTTTCCATTGTTGTACCTGAAGGGCTGGTTGGGGGTGACACCCAAAGTAACACATTTGAGATACAGATAAATGGTAAATATTCCTAACTTCAGATGCAAAAATGATACAGGCATACATATTGGAGAATCACATTCAGTAAATCATAACCTTTCCAACGATATCTTGGATGAGCCATCTTGCATGAAGTATATCTCAGTTGTGTCATATTCATATCATAAGCATATTTTCGTAAATAATATGGAGTGAAACATCACGGGGGGGGTCTGCACGTTTTTGCTGGCTGCAGCGAGATCTCCAGACCACTCAGCTAACTCAGGCTGCCAGTGAAACCGCAGGATAGAGTCTTAGAAAATGTAGCCTTGCAAAACACCTAAAATGATGTGCGATTCAGAAGGAGGGTGGGGAGGGCCCAGAGACTTAGCAACAGAATTGAGCTGTCTTCCTGGAATCACAGGTTCACAATCCCGCAAGGGATGACTCGGCCCTTTTTCTGTCCAAGGCACGTTGACTGTGGTACGTCAGTGTGTCTGGTCTTTCAGGTGAAACTATAACAGCCGTAGTTCTGTTGACTATGTCTGGACTGTAGAGAACCCCTTGATTTGTGTAAAGCCCAGGTTTACTCAGCAGTCATTGGTTAAAGCGTCCCTACTTGCATGCTAGCTGCCACCCCAGAGGACCACCTGGACTGTCTTCAGGGCTAGATCCTCAGCTGGTGTAGATCAAGGTAGGTCCATTGACATCAATGTAGCTATGCTGATCTATGTCCGCTGAGGGTTAGGCCAATACTTGGTGAGACAATACAGGATCCTTTCAGATGGAAGATGCCATCGGAATGTACACAGTTGGGTTGGCTCTCAGCTGCATAATCCCGCCGTTTGCATAAAAAACCAAACCTGAGACACAGGTTCAGAAGCGGGAGGGTGCTGATGATGGGAGGAAGGATAATCCAAGGCCCTGACTGGACGGGGAGTAAGGAGAGAGAGGTTCAATTCCTGGTTTTGTCACTGACTCCCAACATGTCTCTGTTCCACATCTTTGAAATGGGGATTATAATCCTTCCTTCCTCCTGCATTCCTCTGTCTTGTCTGTTTATGATGCAAGCTCTTCAGGACAGGGACTGGGACTTGCTGTGTGCTTTTACCGAGCCCAGTGCAAGGGGGCACTGATCTCAGCTGGGGCCTGTAGAGGCTACCATAATATAATAATTAGAAAGAGAAACGAGGAAACATTTCTTGAAGAGCTGGGCTTTGAGGAGAAGAAGGAGAAATAGCACCAGCTGAGGGGTATTTGCAGCCCATGTTCGGGCATCATGACATGGCTGCAGCAGTCAAATGGCTCCACCGGGCAGTTTGGGAGGTGAGAGCATGTTGGGGTGGTGGCATGTGGCAGAGAAACCCCCCTGGGCCCTATGGCTCCGGCAAGCTGGGGGGAAGCAGCCTCAGCTACAGTACATCAGCCCAATGTGGACGTTGTTTTGCAAGAGCAGTGGGCTGGGTGGGGTGGCCTCTGGCTCTTCTGAGAATCAGCTTGTCCTTCACACTCAGCATGCATGGAATTAACTGCACTGAGAGGATGGTATGCCACCAGCAAAGCAGAAAATGAGTCGGAAACCGTACGGGGTTGTTGGGAGAGGAGGCACAGAGGGGGAAGCAGCCCACTGCGTCACGCAGCTGACCTCCCGCAGCAGGGACATATGAACTGACATCAGTTCAGCCCCTGCCCCCATCTAATGGGGGAAGGGTTGTGAAATGGCATTATCCCCTCCAGAGAGGAGGAATAAGATGAAGGATGTGGCATGGGGGAGGGACAGAGCTCACTGTCTACTGAGGAACGTTGCTACACCCCCATGGTTAGATTTGATTTCAGTTTTTAGGTGGTGGGGGTGGGAGGATGGGGGTTCTGCCACCCCATGCCTTCTGTGGGATTGGATCCATCACTGGTTTGCTAATGCATTGATTTGGTTTTGTTGTGGCTCGTGTGACCTGATTTTCAGAGATGCTGATGTGGCTGCTATGTATTTGCATTACAATAGCACCTAGGAACTCCAGCCCAGGATCAGGGCCCCATTGTACTCGACTCTGCTCAGACAAGCAGTAAAGAATCGTAGGATCATAAAAAAGCAGGGCTAGAACGGACTTCAAGAAGCCATGAAGTCCAGCTCACTGCGCTGTGGCAGGACCAAGCACATCTAGACCATCTCTGACTTCCTCTTAAAAACCACAGAAGAGGACAGCCCCTGCTCTACAGAGTCCCCAGTGAGGGCAGCCCTTGAGCATGTGCCTACAGCCGATTGATACCAATAGAACTTAAGCACATGCCTAAAGTTAAATATATTCTTTAAGTGTTGTCCTGAGCACGGATGGACTAAATCAAGTGCTTTCCTGAATCATAGCCTAAGTGATCTATTGCCATCTATGTCGGGGAGAGCTGTGGATGCTCAGCTCCTTTTAAAATCATGCTCTGGATTTTCATCAGCCTCCTCGGGGTTATTGCATGTGAAATCCAGGGGGCAGATTCTCTTGATCCTTTGCATCCATCAAAGAGCACAAGTTGTCTCGTTGACTTCAAGGCGCTACTGAGAATGACTAAAGGCATCCATACCCAAACAAATACATGGAAGTCACTCTGTGTGCACGTTTGTCACAAGGTTTCATACTGCAAAATCCTGAGCCCCCTTATTTCTCAGAGACATCCACTGCAGCTCAGCACCCCACATGATCTGGAGCTAGAGAGAGGGGAAATTACTTTCAATTAGAAAGCGTTCTTGTTCTTAAAAGAATTTGCCTATTTTGCAAGGAATGTTTAGTAATTGATAGCAATTTCTCGTAATTAAATACAAATTAATTCATGTTACAGAGGAGCAGTTTATTTATGGCACCATATTTATGGGTGCTCTCGCCGCTTAGAAATATCGTTGCTGGTTTTGTTAAGTAATTAAAGTTTGCTAAATAATTTCGCAGCGTAGGTGTGAATTTTAAGTAATTCTTCGTACAGAACAAGCATCACATTGCACCAGAAAGTCGGGAACTATTATTTGCCCTGCCGTAGCTCCTAGAGGAGCACTGTATAGACATACTGGATGCCAAAGAGACTGTCCCTGGCCAAAAGTGCCCTTCCGTGATAGTTACTATCGTCTATAGTCCCCACAGTGTGTTGCTATAAGTGCTTTACCCATGACTAAAGGCCCAGTTCTCCAGTGCCCATTGTGCCGTCATTTGCCTCAGTGCAATGTGTGTGTGAAACGCTTCCCAATCAGAATCCACATTTCACACGCTCGCTGGGCTTGTGTAAATGACTGTAACACGTGTAGGGTAATGGTGACCTGCATTGCTAATGCCAGACCGTCAAAAATCATGTGTCAGGAATTGCCTTAAAAATCACCAGTGTTTTTATTTTTATTTTTGAGATTCAGCTTATTTGCATTCTAGTTTCTGAGCCTGTCGGGTGAACTTGGCTTTAGCTTGAAGATTCTAGGTTCATTGGCAGCAAGTACTTTCTTCTTATATTGGTCACGGGTCCAAATACAGTATCTGCGGGCTTAAAAGAACACTGTCAGGTAGTTTAGGCCCAGTTTTTAGGTTTTGCTTTTTTATTTATATAAAAAACCCAACCTTGGCATTCCTACAGATGTTTTCAGGAACTTGTTGTTTGCATGCATGCATTGCCTACAGCACATGCAAACTGACTAGTGTGGCATTGTGCTAGTAGATCCAGAAATTATTGGATGAAATTCTTTGGTCTGAGTTGTGCAGGAGGTCAGACTAGATGATCATAATGTTCCCTTTGGGACTTAAACTCTATGCATCCAGAAATGGCTAGCATAGCTCCATTGTCTGTGCTGAATGAAATGCAGAAAGTAAACAGCACAAATGGTCCGACGTAAATTAGAGTTTTGAAATCCTTTAATTGTTAATAAAGTACTAGTACCCCTGCTGAATAAAATGTAAATTGCTCACCAGTGTGTCATAAATCCTGTACTGGTAACAGCCAGTGGTGATTCTCCTTTACTGAAAGTGGTAGCGGCCTGTGCTTTTGAAGCAGGCAGATCTGTGTTCCATCCTTGCTGTCGCTGAAAAGCTGTGAGTGTCCACACAATGTGCAGCATTGTGACCTTTGTAAAGGCCTATGTGGCTACAAAATATAGTTACATTGTGTTAGAAAGTCTGTCCCAGACAATGCATTGTCTAAGTGAGAGCTTCATGTATCAACCCTCTATGTGTACGTGTCACCACTGCCCTCTAGCGAATGCAATCAGAACTGCTGCACTGTGTGTCATAGGCCACGTAGTGCTAATGAAACTCCCCCTTTGCTCAAGTGGCACAGACCTCTGCTTTTGGAGCCATGGGGTCTCAGTTCTAGTCCTGTCACAGTCATGTTTGTAGTGCCTATGATGCAGAGCAGAATGACAACTGTAAAGTTGGATGTGCCTGTAGATTTGCTACAATGTGATATTTAAACTGGCCGCAGCATTTTAAAGCAAATGGGTTGCATTTTTTTTTTTTGCTTGTATCAGCTCTAATGGCTGTAAAATAGGGCTCGCATAAAAGCAGCCCCTGAATGAGATGAGGAGGAGGAGGAAGATCCCACAACCATGCTGCCTAGGTCAAAACCTCTCTCCCTTTATTGCCGTCTCCCGGACGGAAACCCATTCCTCTGCTGAATGCAGCTTCCATGCACAGAGCCCGTTAAAAACAACAATTAGCTCTAAAACAATTATTATTTTTTTGAAATGCCATTTTATAAATGCAATAACCCAACACAATAATTCAGGGTTATTTAAAAGAGCATTTAGCATGAAAACAGTCATTACACTTTAAACGCTGCTGACTATACAAGCCTCTTAACGTTAAATGGCAAGTGAGGCAGAAGCGATGCAGTCAGAAATGCCACATCCCTTGAATATACTATGAGAGGCAATGTGGCTGGGAAGTGCCTTGCCCTGCTGAATGCCATTTCTTTGGCATTTCCTGCGCACAGGAAGCTCTCACGTTCAGGAGCAGCTGTCACCATTGACAGTGACACCAGGACCACTGGCAAAGCTCTGGACTCTGCTCAGATATCAGCTGGGAGCTGTAGCACATGAAGAGAGGCAGCAAATTAGGAGAAGCGTACAGTCCTACCCCGTTTTTTGCCGCTATCCTGTCACAGCTCACAAGCTGAGCCGAGATGCCAGGGCAGCACCAGGATGGCAGGCTTCAAAGGAGCGGCGGTGTGCATGCCCATCGGGAAGTGGGTGCTAGTGATTCAGTAGGGGGCACACTTTTCTCTTTGTTAGTGTTGAACAAGCATCCTGTCACAGGACCAAATCATAGAATCACAGAAGATTAGGATTGGAAGAGACCTCAGGAGGTCATCTAGTCCAACCCCCTGCTCAAAGTAGGACCAACCCCAACTCAATCATCCCAGCCAGGGCTTTGTCAAGCCGGGCCTTAAAAGCCTCCAAGGATGGAGATTCCACCACCTCCCCTAGGTAACCCATTCCAGTGCTTCATCATCCTCCTAGTGAAATAGTGTTTCCTAATATCCAACCTAGACCTCCCCCACTGCAACTTGAGACCATTGCTCCTTGTTCTGTCATCTGCCACCACTGAGCACAGCCGAGCTCCATCCTCTTTGGAACCCCCCTTCAGGTAGTTGAAGGCTGCTAGCAAATCCCCCTCACTCTTCTCTTCTGCAGACTAAATAATCCCAGTTCCCTCAGCCTCTCCTCATAACTCATGTGCCCCAGCCCCCTAATCATTTTCATTGCCCTCCGCTGGACTCTCTCCAATTTGTCCACATCCCTTCTGTCGTGTGGGGCCCAAAACTGGACACAGTACTCCAGATGAGGCCTCACCAGTGCCGCATAGAGGTTGTGGCCATTTGGGGGGGTTGGGCTCCGTCCCACTTGTACCTTGTTATCCAGCCCCACTTGGTTGATTTGGGCTTGGGTTGTCAGCTGGATCAGAGGACCAGGATAGGAGCTGAGGGGTGGGATTTCCTATAAGCATAAGCCTTTTGCAATAAAGAAGAGAAGGAGAGAGAGTTGCAGGGAGACTCCTACAGGGGACCCAGGACCAGAGAGGAGTTGGGAAAGCACTTGCCGTACTAGCCAGATGTAAAGGCCTGGCTGGAGCCACCTGGCATGAGGGGCAGGAGCAGAAGCCTTAAGAGGCAGAGGCTTGAGGAAATGCTAGGTAGCGGCAAGACCTAGCGGTGTGGGAAAGAACTGTAGAGCCCAACCAGGGACTGAAGAAAGTATGGAGATGGAGAAAGACGTGTTTTGATTTAAGAAACCGGATCCTAAGAATGTCTGTAACTTCTGTCACAGGAGATTTCTGGGTGCAGCTCTTGGGAAGCCCAAGAAAGGGAAACGGAGCCAGCGGGCAGTGTCCTGATGTGCTGCTAGGGATCAGCATGCTGTTGTGGGTGCAGACTTTTGAATGACACACAAATCTCAGCCCTGCTTCATTTGTGGTCACAGAAGACCCATAGCACACTGTGCTTAAACGTAGGGCTCGGCACATTGGCGATATCCCAATGGAGGTAATTTTGTCATTCCTCTCTCAGTCCCCACTGCAGTTGCAGGTGGGTAGTTTCCTTCTACACTTAGGATGAACCTCTCAAGTATGTGCCATGTCCATGTCCTGGCAAAGGAGCCTTGAGCCAGCTTCCTGAGGCATTAGAATTCCCAGGCGTCTGTGTCGCTGTCTATCCTGCAGGATGTCGTCGTCATCAGCAGGCAGTGTCCCCTGTATGGCTCCCACGGAAGTGAGAAGTGAGATGAGGCTGTAGTCTGGGGATGACAACTGGGCTGAGCAGAACTTTGCTCCTGTGTAAGGCTGGAAGTTTGCAACAGCAATTGGTTTTGGTCTGATCACCTAGTGTTGTGCCCGAGGCCTGGTCTACACTCAAAAGTTAGGCTGACGTAGCTGTCGTGCCCAGGGGTTCGAAAAATCCACCCTGGACATAGTTAAGTCGACCTGACACCAGGTGTAGGAGACACTAGGTTGATGGGAGAATTATTCTGTCGACCCAATTACGACTGCTGGGGGAGGTGGATTATCTACATTGGTGGGGAAAAAAACCCTTCTGTCACTGCAGGAAGCGTCTGCGTTACCGCAGCATAGGAGCAGCACGTTAGGTGTGCGATTGTAGTATCCACAGTAGATACAGCCTGAACCTCAGCAAATTGTAAGCTGTATTCGCGAGACTGCTAAATCAAGGGGCCCACTGGTTCACCACCCAGAATAATCCGCACACATCTGTAATTAAACTAAGGGCTGGGGGAAAGCCGACAGGTGTGCAGGAGCATGCGGTTCAGACAGATGCATTGCTTAGGGCCGGATTTGTTAAAGGGGATACTCTATATCCTAATAAAGAGGAGATGATAGCAGTTGGTAAAGTACAGGTGGGAACTGAAGAGAACCAGTCAAATGAAGGAGAGAGTGATTCAGTTACATCACGTGAAGGCAGACAACCAAATATTTAACACATTTTGTAAGTGCTTGTTTACAAATGCAAGAAGTCTAAATACTAAGATGGGTGAACTTGAGTGCCTGGTATTAAATGAGGATATTTATATAAAAGGCGTCACAGAAACTTGGTGGAATGAGGATAATCAACATGACACAGGAATACCAGGGTACAAAATACAGAGGAATGACAGAGGTCGCACTGGTGGGGGAGTGGCACTGTATGTGAAAGGAAGCATAGAGTCAAATATAGTAAAAATCTTAAAAGAATCAAACTGTACCATAGAATCTCTATGGATAGACGTTCCATGCTTGGATAATAAGAGTATAGCAGTAAGAATATGCTGCCAACCACCTGACCTCGATGGTGACAGTGATTGTGAAATACTCATGGAGATTAGAGAGGCTACAAAAACAGAAAATCCAGTAGTAATGGGTTAACTGGGTACATGTCACCTCAGGTCACGATGCAGAGATAAAATGTCATGACACCATTAGTGACTGCTTCTTGGAGCAGCTAGTCCTGGTGCCTGAAAGGGGAGAGGCAATTTTTGATTTAGTCCTAAGTGGTGCACGGGATCTGGTCCAAGAGGTGAATATATCTGAACTTCTCAGTCCCAGATTTAGGAGTCAGTAGAGGAGGTTTTGAAACAGATTGATAAATTAAACAGTAATAACTCACCAGGACTGGATGGTATTCCCCGAAGAGTATGAAATAGTAAATTGAAGAATTACTAACTTTGGTGTGTAACCTATCATTTAAACCCACCTCTGTACCAGATGACTGGAGGGTAGTTAATGTAATGCCCGCTTTTAGTAAAAGGCTCCACAGGTGATCATGGCTATTATAGGCCAATAAGGCTATCTTCAGTGCCAGGAAAATTGGCTGAAACTATAGTAAAGAACAGAATTATCAGACACACAGATTAATACACGTTTCAGAGTAGCAGCCATGTTAGTCTGTATCCGTAAAAAGAAAAGGAGTACTTATTTGTTAGTCTCTAAGGTGCCACAAGTACTCCTTTTCTTTTTATAGATTAATACAATATGTTAGGGAAGAGTCAACACATCTTTTGTAAAAGAAAATCATGCTTCACCAATCTATTAGAATTCTTTGAGGGGGCCATCAATCATGTGGATGGGGTGATCCAATAGATATATTGTATTTGGACTTTCAGAAAGCCTTTGACCAGGTCCCTCACCAAAGGCTCGTAAGCAAAGTAGGCAGTCATGAGATAAGAGGGAACGTCCTCTCGTGGATCAGTAACTGGCTAAAAGATAGAAAACAAAGGGTAGGAATAGATTGTCAGTTTTCACACTGGAGAGAGATAAATAGTTGGGTCCCTCAAGGATCTGTACTGGGACTAGTGTTGTGGAACGTATGGAAAAATGATCTGGAAAAAGAGGTAAACAGTGAGGTTGCAAAGTCTGCAAACAATACAAAATTACTCAAGATTGTTAAGGGTGTGAGCATCCGATTAAGTGAGCTGTAGCTCACAAAAGCTTATGCTCAAATAAATTGGTTAGTCTCTAAGGTGCCACAAGTACTCCTTTTCTTTTTGCGAATACAGACTAACACGGCTGTTACTCTGAAACATAAGATAGAAAATATCATAATGTCTCTATATAAATCCAGGGTACCCCTACACCTGGAATACTATGAGCAGTGCTGGTCACCTTGTCTCAAATTATATATATATATATATATATATATATTTCAGAATGGGAAAAAGTACAGAGAAGGGCAACAAGAAGGATGAGGGGAATGGAACAGCTGCCATCTGAGGAGAGATTGAAAAGACTGGGCCTGTTCATCTTAGAAAAGCGATGGTTAAT
This sequence comes from Eretmochelys imbricata, assembly GCF_965152235.1. NCBI lineage: Eukaryota > Metazoa > Chordata > Testudines > Cheloniidae > Eretmochelys > Eretmochelys imbricata. The sequence continues at coordinate 10,002,459 of NC_135593.1, read as the reverse complement.
GAGGGGGAGGACAGAGGTCTGTAAAATCATAAGGATGTGGAACAAGTGAATGAGGAAGTGTTGTTTGCCCTGCTCTGCTAGTATACCCTACAGACATCTCAGCTACTCCAGTTCTAGTCCCACAAACACAGCTCAGCCTTGACCTGCAGCACCACCCGCTCCTAAATCTCACACGATTTAGTTAATCTCCTTCAGGATCTTGACAGTTCCTGCCAGTCCAGTCCTGGGTTTGCTGCAGCTCTATGAGTAAGCTTCAGTACTTTCTGTTAAATCCCCGCCACTCTGCACCTTTCTGGTCTGGTACTGTGGGGTTTGCCTTTGGAACCATGTTTTCTACCCAATCTAGCCTAATATTAGCTATTTTAATATTTCCTATGGTGCCCATCGCACTGCACCGGCAAATTAGATTGCCCAGCTAAATCAAGAGTGGATTTTTTATAGGATTCCATTTGACACCCCTTCTAGGTTCTGGGGAATACTGCTTGGTGTATATTGGTTACTTAAAAAGAAAAGGAGTACTTGTGGCACCTTAGAGACGAACCAATTTATTTGAGCATGAGCTTTCGTGAGCTACAGCTCACTTCATCGGATGCATACTGTGGAAACTGCAGAAGACATTATATATACACAGAGACCATGAAACAATACCTCCTACCACCCCACTCTCCTGCTGGTAATAGCTTATCTAAAGTGATCATCAAGTTGGGCCATTTCCAGCACAAATCCAGGTTTTCTCACCCTCCGCCCCCCTCCGCCCCCCTCCACCCCCCACAAACTCACTCTCCTGCTGGTAATAGCCCATCCAAAGTGACCACTCTCTTTAAAATGTGTATGATAATCAAGGTGGGCCATTTCCTGCACAAATCCAGGTTTTCTCACCCCCCCACCCCCCTCCAAAAACCATGCACACAAACTCACTCTCCTGCTGGTAATAGCTTATCCAAAGTGGCCACTCTCCTCACAATGTGTATGAAAATCAAGATGGGCCATTTCCAGCACAAATACAGGTTTTCTCACCCCCCACCCCCTTTTTTCAAAAAAACACACACACAAAAACTCACTCTCCTGCTGGTAATAGCTTATCCAAAGCGACCACTCTCCCTACAATGTGCATGATAATCAAGGTGGGCCATTTCCAGCACAAATCCAGGTTTTCTCACTCCCCCACCCCCATACACACAAACTCACTCTCCTGCTGGTAATAGCTCGTCCAAAGTGACCACTCTCCCTACAATGTGCATGATAATCAAGGTGGGCCATTTCCAGCACAAATCCAGGTTTTCTCACCCCCCCACCTCCCCCACACAAACTCACTCTCCTGCTGGAGAGCTATTACCAGCAGGAGAGTGAGTTTGTGTGTGTATGGGGGTGGGGGGGTGAGAAAACCTGGATTTGTGCTGGAAATGGCCCACCTTGATTATCATGCACATTGTAGGGAGAGTGGTCGCTTTGGATAAGCTATTACCAGCAGGAGAGTGAGTTTTTGTGTGTGTGTTTTTTTGAAAAAAGGGGGTGGGGGGGTGAGAAAACCTGTATTTGTGCTGGAAATGGCCCACCTTGATTTTCATACACATTTTAAAGAGAGTGGACACTTTGGATGGGCTATTACCAGCAGGAGAGTGAGTTTGAGGAGGGGGGGGAGGGTGAGAAAACCTGGATTTGTGCTGGAAATGGCCCAACTTGATTATCATACACATTTTAAAGAGAGTGGTCACTTTGGATGGGCTATTACCAGCAGGAGAGTGAGTTTGAGGGGGAGGGGGGAGGGGGAGAAAACCTGGATTTGTGCTGGAAATGGCCCAACTTGATGATCACTTTAGATAAGCTATTACCAGCAGGAGAGTGGGGTGGGAGGAGGTATTGTTTCATGGTCTCTGTGTATATAATGTCTTCTGCAGTTTCCACAGTATGCATCCGATGAAGTGAGCTGTAGCTCACGAAAGCTCATGCTCAAATAAATTGGTTCGTCTCTAAGGTGCCACAAGTACTCCTTTTCTTTTTGTGAATACAGACTAACACGGCTGTTACTCTGAAACCTGCCATTGGTTACTTAAACTCCTTCCACTTAACTGATCTGAGCTTGGGGGCATTTGGGGGTGGCCGGGAGAGAAGGAGACACCCTTGTCAGGCTACCCAAAAGCCTTTGGCTTAAGCAAAATAGTTGTATTTAAAGATTAATTTAAGACGCTTTAAAAATTGAGCAGGCTCCATACATTTTTAATACCGATTGATATTATTATGAAAGATTCAGCGGCAGCTCTTCTCCTCGGCACCCCTCCCGGCGCGCGGACGGCGTGTCGTCTGTCAGGGACATGGCTTTGTTGTCTTTCATCCTTGAAGCTGGCTCTTGTTAAATTTATGGAAAGTGCTGCGTCTCCCCTGGCGTGTCGAATCGCCACCAGAGCGTGGGGGACAAGCGACCTGGAAGGAAGCAATGGTGAAAGAGCTGAGATGTTGGGGAAAGGATTCAGAGCTCTCTGCTGGTATCTGAAGAGCACAGAGAAGGGGATGGAGGGGTGAGGAAGATGGGATGAGGAGTCTGGGGTTGAAATAAGGCATGGGGAAATGCAAGCTGAATATCAAACAGAGCTAGCACATGTCTGTCTCCATGGGCTGGGAGGCACTCTCCCAGATGCAGTAATCAGCTGACACAGCTGGCTTTGGCCTCTTGCAAACTGCTCATATTCCATCTTCTTCATTTAATTCTGTTTAACTTTGAAATCGATAGGAAGAGAAATATTAGGGACCCAGGACCAGATGCCTGATTCTGACAGGCTTGGTAGATGGGTGTTTCATTTACAATTTAAAATGGGCAGAGTTCCTGTCCGTCCCCAGAGGAGCTGCAGTTTGCTACTGAGGAGGAGTTCTCCAAATTGCATTTATTCCGTGGGCGTCTAAGATATTGTGAATTGAAGGGAAACGAGAACTGTAGTCAATTAGACAATTCGATCAAAATAGATCTGTCAAGGATTCCTGCTGAGGAATCAATTGACTTGGAAAATGTATATCGCTTTTATGTATTTCTGGGTATTACTATTTTAAATCAGATCTCGTGTCTGAGCTGCATGTGCGAGCAAGAGCACCTGGGCTGTTCGCGCTGTCCATCACTTCTATTAGATATTAATACATCCTCCTCCGCTTTGCATTGAGTGCTTTGTTAATAGTCAAGTGGGCCCAGAGCATTACCTGCATGGAAGATGCAAGTGGCTAGTGCTGAGAAGGGCTGGGGAAGCTATTTATAGGCTGAAGGTAAAAGACAAGCAAATGCGTTTGGGCAGGAAGATATCATAGGCTGAACTGAGAGGCAGAGCTAAATCAATGTAACTAATATCTACTTTTGGTCCCCCTTCTGTGGGCCTGTTACACCAAGCAAGATGTTTGAGTCCTCTATGGCCCGATTCAGCAGCACATTTTAACACATGCTTGATGCCCATTAGCATCAATGAGATTTAAGTATGTGCATAAAGTTAAGTACATGCTTAAATTCATTGCTGAATCAGGGTTGCAGTGATGAGCATGGTATAAATACATACACACAGAGAGAGATTACGCAGGAATTAGGTGGATACATCCACTCACTGATGTGTGATTAGTACCTGCTTACACGTCACCTTGGCTTCTTGAGACTGAGAGAGTCTAAGAATCTGTCTACACTGCAGCCAGTGGTGTGACTGCAGCATGCACAGAAAAACTTGAGCTAGCTTTGATCAATAGCAGAGAAGCTGTGACAGCACGGGCTAGCCACTCGATTACATACCTAGGGGTCCCTGGTGGGCTCATGCGGCCATGGCTTCACTGGGATTGCTACTGGACCTTGCTAGATCCAAGCTAGCTCGGGAACCGTCTCCGATTGCAGTGTAGATACTCCCCAAATTGCTGCAGCTCACATGTTCAAGGACCCAAAGAGAGTCGGTAGCAGGAGGAGTAAGAGATTAAAAGAACCCATTATGTATAAACAAGCAGGGTGTCCTTGTCACAAGGCGCTGAACTGGGACTTGGAAGATATGGTTTCAGATCCCAACTCTACCGCAGATTCCCCAGGTAACCTTGCACAAGTCACTTAATCTCTCTGGGAGTCAGCTCCCCATCGGTCAAATGGGGATGATGAGAGGCTGCCTTCCTCCCACTCTTTGTCTTTTTAGGTTGGAAGTTTTGTGTAGGTGCAGTGCCCTGCACTATGGTGCCCTGATCTTAATTAGAAAAGGAGTACTTGTGGCACCTTAGAGACTAACCAATTTATTTGAGCATACGCTTTCGTGAGCTACAGCTCACTTCATCTGATGAAGTGAGCTGTAGCTCACGAAAGCGTATGCTCAAATAAATTGGTTAGTCTCTAAGGTGCCACAAGTCCTCCTTTTCTTTTTGTGAATACAGACTAACACGGCTGCTACTCTGAAACCTGATCTTAATTGCGGCTTCTAGGTTCTACTGTAATACAAATAACAATTAAGGTTGCACATAACCGGGTGTATGGGGGAATCTACAAACCAGGAAAGGGGAAGAGCTGTTTAGAGGGACCCAAGATGAGATGAAATTGAGCATTGGAAAGTTTATAATGAATACCCAGGGCATTAAAGAATTCCTGCCAGTGAGGCCTTATATGGTGGTATCATCTCCCCAGAGGACACAGTGTAAGCTCCGTCATTTCAGCCATTGAAAAGTTTTCGCGATAAAGCACTAAGAAACATAGTGAAGCAACAGCCCTGCCATTAGCCTGGATAACCTAAGAGATCCTTCCCAGATTTGGAGCGTCTCTCTCTTCCTCTGCCATCAAACCTTCTCTGTTGAACCAGCTGTGTCCCCCCTGCTCCCCCACGGTTGCCATCTCTTTGAAAATATAGCGCAGGAAAATCAAACATAAAAGTTTTCCCAGGACTGGGGGACTAGAAGTTGCTGCAAACATCAGGCATGGCTGTGCCTTGAGAGGCCATATGAGAAGTTTCATTGATCTTTCCCTACCAGCTGGGGTGTATTCTTTTTATTGGACAACCTATTCTACCAACCCCTTTAAAAGGACTTATCACAGCAACGTTCTGACTCAACTGTCTCCTGCTTGGTACACTTCACTGATTTACTCCCTGATGCAACTGGAGCAGATTCATTTGTTACCATAGTTCTCTCGCTCTGTTTCTTTTTCCTGCCCGCAGCTGTGTCACTTTATCATGTGAGCCTTTCATATCTCACAAGCTGAGCAGCATAGGACTAGACAGTACTTGGAAGGAGAGAGTAAGAGTGTGGCTACACTGCAGTAAAGGACCCGGACCTGGTCTGGGGCAGCTGACTCAGGCTGCAGGACTATAAAGTTGCAATGTAGATATTTGGGCTAAGGCTGGAACCTGGGGTCTGAGACCCTGTGAGGGGAGAAGAGTCTCAGAGCCTGGGCCTGCCCAAGCTGGAACATCTACAACACTGCAATTTGATAGCCCCACAGCCAGAGCCCTGCAAGCCCAAGTCAGCTGACCCAGGCCCTGAGACTCTCTGCTATGGGTTTTTAATCACTGTGTAGGTGTACCCTTAGGTGCTCTAGGCAGCACCTATGGTACTGGGATTTGGTAGATGGCACGCTTCCTTCTGATACACTACTTAACCCATTTGCCCACTTGGACAAGAGGAGGGCAGAGGGATAGCTCAGTGGTTTGAGCATTGGCCTGCTAAACCCAGGGTAGTGAGTCCAATCCTTGAGGGGGCCATTTAGGGATCTGGGGCAAAAATTGGGGATTGGTCCTGCTTTGAGCAGGGGGTTGGACTAGGTGACCTCCTGAGGTCCCTTCCAACCCTGATAGTCTATGATTCTATGATAAGGCGCTGTGCTGCTGAAGGTTCTGTCTTTAAATCCATTGTAGAGGTAGGCAAATTTTTCAACGAATACTTTTGGGGGTGTGTGTGTGTGTGTGTCTGTGTGTGAAAAATCCAGAGATGGTGACAATGAACCTTTTTGCAAATTCATCTAACTTTCCCCAAATTATTTTAGCCAACCCCTTCCCCACCAAAAATCAGAAAAAAACAAAACATTTTGTCCTTATGTTTTCAAAACTAAATTTTTTGTTTGTTTTTCATTCAAAACAGCTTTTCCTTTTGAAATTTCCTCTATTTTTCTTTTAATTAAAAACTTTAAAAATGCTCAAAACCGAAGGAAAACATCTTGTGTCACGTCAAACGCAATATTGCATCTGACCCCAAGCACTCATTTTTCTTTTGAAGTCACCGACAATTTTAAACAATCATTTTCAGGTCAGCCCAAAACAATTTTTTCCTGACTTCTGGGGATTTTCAATTAATCCAAAAATGTTATTTGCACAGCTGTAGTCCTGAGCAGTTGGTATGAAAGATTCCACGACATTTACACGATTACCCCATTGTCCTAGCTAAATTCCAGCATGGACATCCTGCCTCCCTAATTCCCCCTCTAATTTCAGTTGGATATTGCATTCTTCTTTAACCTGTTGTGTAGGTGGCAGTTAACCAGTTGCCCCAGAGGTGGCTGCATTGCAGTAGTGGGTGAATTGATTCCTTTCCATCTGTTAACCTAACTCAGTGGGACGTAGTGAAGTTTAATAGTTAATCAATGTCTGTACAGTGCTCTGAGGTTCTCAGATGAAAAGGACAAGGGATTCTTACCTCCTTGTGTATGTGCAGTGTGAGACATTCGAACACAATGGGCAGATATTTACTAATTCTCCTTTCCCAATCCAAAAGATAATGTTCTAGATAATTGTCTGTCATTATTGTCTATGAATCTTAACCCTGCTTGGGGAGCACTGAGATGGAGTGAATGAGAGGAAAAGATATAGAGATGGGTGGAAGAACAGGGTAGAGTGAGAGAGGGGAGGAAGAGAGAGTGGTGGGAAAGAGACGGAAAAGGCAGGAAAGCGGGAATGTGACAGAGGCACAAGAACATAAGAGCGGCCATAATGAGTCAGAACAAAGGTCCACCTAGCCCAGTATCCTGTCTTCCCACAGTAGCTAATGCCAGGTGTCCCAGAGGGAATGAACAGAACAGGTAATCACCAAGTGATCCATCCTCTGTCACTCATTCCCAGCATCTGGCAAACAGAGGCTAGGGACACCATCCCTGCCCATCCTGGCTAATAGCCATTGATGGACCCATCCTCCATGAACTTATCTAGTTCTTTTTTGAACCCTGTTATAGTCTTGACCTTCACAACCTCCTCTGGCCATGAGTTCCACAGGTTATGTGTTGTGTGAAGAAATATTTCCTTTTGTTTGTTTTAAACCTGCTGCCTATTAATTTCATTTGGTGACCCCTAGTTCTTGTGTTATGAGAAAGTGTAAACACTTCCCTTTTTACTTTCTCCATACCCGTCACGATTTTATAGACCTCAATCATATCCACCCTTAGTTATCTGTTTTCCAAGCTGAAGTGTCTCAGTCTTATTAATCTCTCCTCAAACAGAAGCTGTTTCATACCCCTAATAATTTTTGTTGCCCTTTTCTGAAGCTTTTCCAATTCCAATATATCTTTTTTGAGATGGGGCAAGCACATCTGCCCTCAGTATTCAAGGTGTGAGCGTACCATGGATTTATAGAGAGGCCATATTATATTTTCCGCCTTATTATCTATCCCTTTCTTAATGATTCACAACATTCTGTTAGGCAGAGAGGAAGAGAGAGAGACATCACAGCTGTAAAAAGCACAGAACAAAAAATCCCGAGCCCCTCCATTTCTTCTTTCCTTCTCTAGCACATTCAGTCACACGGAAAAAATCCCACGCACTTGGCCTTTCTCTTCCACTCGTTAACTCCTGTGACCTCCATGTGCTGGGGAGAGCAGAGCGTTTATTCCAACAGAAGGATTATAAAAATAAATAACCAGAGTTTTCAGAAAGGTCACGTCCCTCACATGCCCGGGCAGCAGCAAAACCTCTCTGCTCGGCGGAATTTGAACTGGCTTTGTTTCCCGAGGTCAGAGGCCACAAGCTGTCACTTTGTAGGCAGGCTTCATCTCATGTCTTGCTCTTGCTGAGCAGCGCACATGGATTGCCCTGTGCATGACCTAGGGAAGAGGAGAGGACTGGTCCCTGGAGTATAGCGAAACGCCCCCTAATGGAATCACAGTGTTGACTTAACATTACCCTTAAAAACCGCCTCCTAGAACTAGACCTGCTCACTGGAGGCTTTCGTACAAAGATGGTAGATGCCTTAGAAATACATTTGATAGATCCAAGTGCAGCTAGATTAGGTTAGATAAAGTACTTGGCAAATGGATATTACAGCCACTTTGGTGAGGGGGCTGTCCTGTGTTTAGTGGCAACAAACTAGGGAAAAAACCCCAAATTTGTACGGGTTTTCTGTTAGATTTTTTTTAAATAGTTTTTTGAATACCCATTTGAGTTGGGCATTGAGCTCTTCTGAGATCCTGGACAGAAGGGTCACAGTGGGAGCTGCTGGGTTCTGAGCTCTTTTGAAATTCTAGTCCCAGATCGTGCTGAGAACTCGAAAATCTGGGCCGGTGGGCAGTATAAAAATGCACACAGTCCAAACTGATCCTCTCAAAATATATGTGCCAGCAGGTAGCTGCATGCACAAAACAAATAACTCCTATTGAAATGAATGGCCCATGTTCTGTGCTGTTGTCAATTCAGAGTAATGCCGTTAACCTCAATGGGTATTGCTCGTATCCTGTAGTAGGAGAGTTTGGTCCCTGAACTCAAAATAATACCACAATAGAACAGCCATGTTTCACCTGGTTTTATATCCATCATGTGCTACACTGGAGATTTTTCTTTGTGTGAGAGTTAGCAGCGGTCAGAGACAGACCTGAAGCAGAGCCAAACACCTGCAACATTTAGAAAAGTTTGGTGATGGATCCAAACTTTGTAGTTCGTACTAGACCAAACCAAATCCATCACAATCCCTTTGATTTCCAAGGGATCTCAGGGTAGACTCCTTTCTACTGGACCGATCAGGTTTTGGTCAGACTTAGGTACAGGGATGCAATTTGTGGATCCAGGTGTTTGTTCAGACAGCATCCTTCCATAATGGAGTGCTTCCTTTCTCCATATTACAAGTACCAGCCAACTTGTCTCTTGGCCACGCTGGACATCTCTTACTTATGTAGCATGAACCCCCTGAGAACAAGGTTTCACAACACTCGGGGCCTCGCTGGGAACTTCTCTGGAGTCTATGTGGTGTAACTAAAATATACACGGACCAGATCTTCAGCTGGTGTGAATCAGTGTCACTCTGTTGACTTCAGCTTAGACTGTTGACACCGATTTACACAAATTGAGGAACTGATTCTGACTAGTTGAAAACCAGCTGGTAAATCACAAGACATGCCTGGTCTTCCAGCTGCCTTGACAGAAGAACAAAGAATGCTCATTGCTGGAGTTCACCGGCATTTGATCTTCACCATGTCGTATGGACAATGACTTAAGGCAGTACAACAGGAGCCCACTGGCTCTTTGAGACCTCCCCTTCCAATCCAGTTCAGAAGAGCCCTGTGCTCCCAAGGAAGCCCTGCCTCTGATGTCTCCGTCCAAGTTAAGCCTTAGCAGTTTTTATCCTCTCCCTCTGACTCCCTCTTTCACGCTTGGGTGCAGCACAGAGCTGTCTCCTATCGTCACACGTCCCAGGAAGTTCTTGTGGAACATTCATCCAGAGCAATAAAGTAGGCAGCGATTTGTAAAGAATTTAAGGGCTGACTCCCCACCCCCCCCGCTTTCATCTGCTTGTCGTCTCCGACATGATTTAATGCCCCAGAAATTGTAAAGGGCGGCTCTTTTCCTGTGTGTGAGCGCCCGTGTGCGTGTTGTTGTAGAATTTGTAAATAATTCATCAAGCAGCTGAAAGGCGTGTGCAGCTTTAAATTATTAAAATACATTTTGATCCTGAAAGGAGACATTTGAGATGTTTGCACTGGCTCCTTCGGCTGCTTTGCTGTGGGGTGGGGGCAGGAGCAGAGGGGAACGAGTGGCTCTGAATGCACTCTGAATGCTCTTCAAAGACTGCCCGTGATTTATGGGCTGGTGGGGATGGAGTCAAATAAATAAATAAATCCCGATCGGCAGAGGAACAACACAGACAGCTTTCATTATTTAAACCGGAGATGCCTTTCCCCAGGAAAAAAAAATGACCTTTGGTTGCATTTCCAGAGAAATGACATTTTCTCTCTCTCTCTTTTTTTTTAAAAAAGCCCAACCTCTTATTCACTTGGGGGAAGATGAGTAGCCACATGTTTCTTTTTCCTTGTAACTTCCTTTCCCCAAGACAGCAGGGACACTGTACCCCCACCATCCCTGCACGCACGCGCTCCCACTCGAGGATACGGAGGTGCCTGCATACATGCCTGATATGCACCCGCATACATGCCTGATATGCACCCGCACACTCTTCAGCCAGAGGTTTGGGCCTGCACACCTGCCCACTGCATAGGGGGGCATGCCCTCATATCTGTACACGCTCACACAGGGTGGGTAATGCCCACCCGTTTGCTCACACATGCAAGGGAGCATGCATGCCCATATACCTGCCCATCCACGCACACAAACACACTTGCACACAAATACATGCCTGTGTTTTCCTCTCCTCTCCACCAGCTGCCTCCCATACCATGCTTGTGCCCTCCCACGTACACAGGTGCAGACCTGTGATCCCCATCCATGCCTGTGCCCATACACCCCTGTATGCCTGTGTCCACCAGGGCTGGCCTGATCGGGGGCGGGGGGCACTGCCCAGGGTGCTGTGCTCGGGCAGTGCAATCTCCCACCTGACATGTTGAGAGCCAGCTGGGCTAACAGAAGCAGCCAGGCAAGTGAGCGGCAGCGTCCAGAGAGGGCGGACAGATCCGAGTTGCAGGCGGGCAGCTGAAGCAGCCAGGTAACTTCTCCAGAGCAGGGGTGTCCCTCCTCTCCCTGCTGCCCTGTCCCACTGCTGTCTGCAGCCGCAATGCTCCCTCCTGCCATGGAGTCGCCCCTGGTGCCCACATACATTTAGGTAGCAGTCATAGGCTTTGCACACACATGCCAGCACACACACCACCCCATGCATGCACTTGTGATGTTTTGGGGGTTCGGCCAGGCCAGTAATGGGTTTGGTCATTGTCTGCCTTGTAACCCAGGGTGTCTTGTGGCCATGCATTCAGCTTTGGTTCAGAACTCTGCCCCCAACAGGCTGCCAGTGACAGCAGCATACAAGACTCACCCTACCTTTGCCCAACCTGGTTACTCCTTTCAGACTGACCTGGGACCCTTTCCAGCCTTGAATTTGCCCCCAAATCATCCTGCTGGAAGGACTTCCCAGAGAATGTGTTAGATTCGCGAGACTGGGAGTGGATGGGGTCATTATACAAAGTAAAACTATTTCCCCATGTTTATCCCCCACCCCCACCCCGCACTGTTCCTCAGACGTTCTTGTCAACTGCTGGAAATGGCCCACCTTGATTATCACTGCAACCCTCCCCCCTTCCCCCCGCCCATCTCCTGCTGGTAATAGCTCACCTGAAGTGATCACTCTGGTTACAGTGTGTATGGTAACACCCATTGTTTCATGTTTTCTATGTATATAAATCTCCCCACTGTATTTTCCACTGAATGTATCCGATGAAGTGAGCTGTAGCTCACGAAAGCTCATGCTCAAATAAATTGGTTAGTCTCTAAGGTGCCACAAGTACTCCTTTTCTTTCTACCTTCACAGAGACAGTCAAACACTCCAGTCTGTCAGCTTTCTAGAAGCCCACACTCTACTGAACTGACACAGCACTGATGATTTATAATGAAAGCAAAACAAGTTTATTAACAAAAGAGCAAGGATTAAGTGATACCAAGTAAGAGATAAAGGTAGAGACAGTTACAAGCCAATAGAAGTGAAAATACATCTGGAACTTAAATCTAGCAAGATAAGGTCTTTGTTCAAGCTGGTTTTTCTCACACCCCCAGTCTCCTTTCCAGCCTTTACTGGCCGGTGTGGCCAGGACCCATCCCCAAGATCAGATCGTTTGTCTTTTAAGGTGAAGGATAAGGATGGAGTCTGAGGATTCAGTCTCCTGTCTAACTGGGGTGCAGGAGCCATATTAATTCCCTGTCTCTGGAGTTCAGAAGCAGGATAACTCCTGCTGGTTTAGCTCCATGCTAACATTACTGCTAACATGTAAATTGAGGTAAACCCACATTCCTTATCTCCTACACCTAGGCTAGGCTGTCTGGTCTTAAGCATGTTTTAGTATCATCATACAGAGGGAATTCATAACTTCACTGTTAACACATGCATTTTACAATGATATGAATACCCAGAACAGTGTTAGCTTTCATATGATATCTCACAAGGCATATTCAGTTCAGAAATTACTGCAGTAGCATGTAGCGTGTGAATACAGGGGCGTCTAGGGTCACAGGACCTGCACAGGGCGCATAGACACATGTCCGTGCACAAAGTTCTCGCCCACTGCATAAACCTCCCAAGCTGCCTGTAGCAGAAGTTTATGAGAGGGGCCATGCACTGGAAATAGAACTGGCTGAGTGTGCAGCCACTTTGTATTGGGGGTTCGGTTGTTCTCTCATTTTGGAGAGCGGCTGCTTTAACAGCCAAGCGTTAGCCAATGCTGAGCAAGCCGGCATCCTGCTTTCCATTCTCACGCCGCGCTGAGATCTGGGAGGGGAGTCAGTTCTGGAAGCATCACTTGTGCTCGGATGTTTCTGGCAGGCTTCAGGTTGCTAAGTGTAGCTAAGTGCCTGGAGCATCTGTAACTATTCCACTCCTTGCTCTCTCTCCCTAAAGAGACATTTTCATGAGGGGAACAAGGAAGCGAGTACAATCAACCATGTTAAATAGTACCCCAGTGTGGTGCATGGGGGTGCCATGGATACACCAGCTTGCACAGCTTCTGGTGCAGTGTGCTGATTGCCTCCCACTGACCCTAGGGAATCTTTATGTTGTTCATACCCTGGTCATGATTTGGCCAATCTCTACCTATTCCGTTCTTTGAACCTTTCTCCTGAAGTCAGTCCCGCCAGCCCCATATCTGAGCGGCTCTGAATTCCCTTCTATTGGTCGACGTCTTTCTGTTGTCTGGAGCTCAGGTTATTCTGCGTGGGAGCCATAAAAGGCTTGATGCTACAAGCTGCTGAGAACACCTGCTTAACTGCGTGACTGGTTCAGGGCCAGACTGCTCAGAACCTGGTCTGCTTGAATCAGTAGAGAAAACACTTTGATGCTACGAGAGGGACTTGGAGAAACTAGATGGATAGACAGAGATATTCCCACCTCTAATCTGCAGTGCCTCTCCATATGCAGCTAAAAATCAGCATAAATTTTGGTTTTGCTGCACTGCCATCTCGTACCTATTTTGTCATCCACTCTCTTCCCTGGGCTATCTATTGGCATTTATTCTGCAGTTCAGCTCTTTCCCTCTGCAGTACTCACAAGACAGCCGACTCACCTGTCTGTCCGTCCAGCCAATCATCTCCCATTTCTAATGCATCCTCCTAGCACTATCTGTGCACAATGAATTGGTAGCTCTGTGTACTTCGCAAACTCTGCCGTTCTTGTCCTAAGCCCAGACCTCTGGTGCATTGCACCCTTGTGTTTCTGAAACAGAATGAGATGTCATTAACCCTTCGAGTGCTGCAGGAAGCTTGCAGATCACCAAAGCTGCAGGGATTCTATGGGTTTGGATTGGCAGAAAGCTCTTTTTAGACCACAATAACTGTGTCCTGGGACATCAGTGACATCCACAAGGAGGCCCTCTGCTTCTGGGCCCTGGTGGGTCACTCCCTGACTCCATTTGAGCTAGACTACCGGACTACCAGCTGGATTCCTGGCACCATCTGCCCCTTGATCTTGGGGTGTAGTCCGTAGAGTAGCTATTCTCCAGGCCGGATTATCTTAATGGGGTTATCTCTACAGGAGGGGATGATGTGTGTGCTCATCCACGCTCCTCTTTGCTCCAGCCTGAGTCCCAGGCCTGTGGAATGTCCTCCGGGCCGTTCAGAATATACAGTGAAGACAAAGCCGGTGCAACAGTGGTTGCTGAGCTCCATTGCCTGTGTGAGGGGGGAGATCTCCTCATGGTTTCGGGGGACAGAGGAGGGGAGGAAAATCTAGGCCAGTGAGTTGATTTGCCAAGTGATGTCTTTCCTTTTGGGTATTTGTGCGAAGCCTTTGTATTTGGTAAATAACAAATTGCTGAACAACAGCGACAAATAGTTATAAGTAATGTACAGAAAGGAAGCCCCAAATGTGTATGCTGGGCAAGTAGCTCTTAGCAAAACCAGATTCCAATTGATATCAGTAATTCAAGATCAGTTACCGGTAGTCATTTTTATTTAATTAGTTATTGGTTAAAGCAGCAGCCCTTGTAGATATTTTGGTTTTGTTCCTGCTACCATAGGAACCAGCACTGTCAAATCTGAGCTGAAATCCTAGCTCTAAATCAGCTTTGAGCTACTCTCCAAACCCTGGCTTGAACCACAAGGATGTTAGTTATGGACTTGTGGAACAAAGGCCTGAATCTCTCAAAGCACTAAAGCACATGCTTATCTTTAAGCACGAGTACTTACATTGTTGACAATGGGGTTATTCACCCACCCTAGAGTTAAACACGTGCTGAACGGCTACACAGGTAGTGTAGATCAGCATTGGACCAGAGAGTGCAGTCGACAGTGATGTGACCCGGCTGGAGATCTGGTCTAGAGTCATGGGGTGTCAGGGGTTCTGGCCAGTGCCAGGTTGCATTTCCATCTGGCTTTTCTCTTCCATTGGGAGGCCAAAGGCCCTTGGGCCTTCCCCACCACTCGCTTCCTCATTTCTGAGCACTGGAAAAAGGATGGAGTACACCGGCTGCTGGCTTTGCTGGCTTCAGAGCCTTTTCCCTGACTCAAACCCCAGTGTGGGGGTTGAGAATCACAGCCTCCTTTCTGAGCAGGGTCTATAACAGGTGTCGTTCTTAGGATTACAAATCCTTGCGCCATGGCCTGCTGCTCAGAGAGAGAGAGAGAGAGAGAAGAAAAGGCACCGGCATCCCCTTGGCCTTTCCAAATATCCCGCCATCGGCACATTTGTATTAGCTATTGATTTCTGTTTAATAGAATAAGCCAGGAGAAATCACATTCTTTGTTGGCATTCAAAGGATAAGCCATAAAAGCCATTAAAAAGTACTGTAAGCGGTAGGATGATTAATGGGACTTTAGGTGTTTTCTACTGAGTGTTTCCAGATAATGTCTTTGAAAGATCCCAGTGCTTCTGGCTGTAGTTCAGAGCTATTTATTTGCAAGGTGAAGCTCTGAGTAACAATGCTCCCAGCACAAACCCTGCCTGACACTGTTAAAGGCACGAACTGGATGCCCCTGAACTTGGATCTCTGAAGAGGTTTTTTTTATTATTATTTTTTTGCTCCGTGGAGCTGCCAGGATACTTGTGAGGTCAATTGAAAGACAATATGTCTGCCCTCTGAATGCCTCTCTTGGCCAGTGCAGTGAGACACTTCCCCGCCAGGTTTCAGGTTTGTAGGAAGGAAGCCCTTGTCAGGATATAGTGAGCCCGTCTTTTCTGAACGAGCACATCTTTTCCCCTGGCTCCACAGCAGTGACACACTCAGCTCGGACCAGGCGAGTTCCTTCACGGCAGTGCCATCATGGCTTCTGACAGCGTGAGCTTCTTCACAACATCACAGCCGCATCCTGTCAGGGTCGGCTTGGGCGACATTTGTGTGAGTTCTATCAGAGCAGTGCCCTGTTACCATATGGGGTTGTGAGCTAAGAATCTATCCCTGTGTGCATTTGCTCAAAGTGAGCTGGAACTCTTAAGCACGATGGGACGTTCACAATGTACCCCAATGTGCGTTGTCAGCCTGAAGGCCTTTCTCCCTGGCAGTTGCACTGCTAAGTATTGTAATCTTCTTGTCATCAGGGCCTTGCTGGAGCACCAGACACATCACCAGTGAAGCTAGCCGAGCTGAGAACATAAATAATCCCACCCTTGCTTTTCAATAGCGTCTTTGACTGAGGATCACAATGTGCTTTCCTCTGAAACTATGCTTCACCGCCCTTCTGTGAGGTACTGTGCTGGAACCTCAAAGATCGACCTCTTCTCCGAGAAGGGAAAGTCAGATTTCACAGGAACTCAGTGATTTTCAATGGAATTCACCCTTCAGGGCAGATGGAAATGTAAGGCTCCCCATCTCCCCTGATTCTTCTTTTACTTACACCAAGGTAAGCCAGGAGACATTGAAGTCAGAGGGATTGTACTGAGGTATAGATGCAGAGAGGGAGGGGAGTTTCAGGCCCATTGTTTCTATTCACTGGTGAGGGTATTGAGGGCACAGAGAGGGCCAGGCCCGAATGATTATCAGTGGCTTGGTTTTTGGGTGCCCAACTTGAGACATGGTGGACCCGATTTTCAGAGGTGTTGCTGAGTGCCCTCTGCTCCCACTGACTTCAGCTTGGCACTTCTGAAAATCACGTCCCAAACTGGGTGTGCGAATCAGTGCCTGCTTTTGGAAAATTGGAGGGTAAGTGGCTTGCCTGAGGTCACACAGCAAATCATGGCAGAGACACATGGGACCCAGGAGTCCTGTCTACCAGGCTCCTCCTCTTTCCCTGTGAGTTGAGCACTGCTGTCATGGCTACAAATTCCTTTTTGTCTTTCAAAATCTTGCCAGGACCAACTACAGCAAAAAAACCCCACCCTAGGTTGGAATGATATTTTTGCACTCTCTGTGCTCTGACATAAATCCGTTGAAGTCTGTGATGTTAACATTGATGTACAACAGCCGAGGACCTATCCCTAACATATATAATTTAAAAGAATGTCTTCAGAAAGTTTCTCCACCTCCCTCCTCCACTTGCTTGGTTAATGCCTGACTAGAGACCTCTTATTGGCGGTTGCACCTGTCAGTTCCAATCACTGGTGAGAAGGGCTCAGTCGCAGAGGGCAAAGAGGCGATATGTAGGAAAAAGCAGTTTGAGAGGCAGCATTGCAAACCAAGATCACGGTGCTTCCTGGCTCAGTTTGCTAAAACACTTATATCCTTCAGTGGAATGATGCTTTCTGCCTTCTGCCACAGAGGGGCGGGAAATCAGCTGTGTTCTTGAGTTATTTGCCCCCATTATTTGCTTTCATTTCCTCCCACCCCTCTCTCATAGTCATGCTGCAGCATTCAGAAATATGTCTGTGACAGGGCAGGGATTTCTGTCAGGGGAGCTTTAGCTGAAATAGTTTGTCATCCAGAATAATAACCAAATGATGATTGGCAAACCACTATTGAGGGGGAAATGAGGATATAATCCATTGTGGCCATTAAACAAGAAAGGGAGAAGAGGGGGGTGCTCACCAGAGGAAGCAATATCCGGTCTTTAATGGAGAATAACAAGAAACTTAAACCACCGTTGGTGTGAAAGCAAGGGCCTGGTCCAGCCTGACAGGGTAATTATTTACTCCTTCAGCTGCTGACTGCAAGTGCCACAGGGACAGTGGGAGAGATAAATTCACCCTAGTTAAGCAGGGGGTTATTTTATTCTTAGCTGAAAGATAAAGCTCTGTTGTTAAATTCCTTTGTCACTATTTTATCTCTTTCTGGCCCTCCTCCTCTCTAGCTCTTCTTTCTTTCTTTCTTTCTTTCTTTCTTTCTTTCTTTCTTTCTTTCTTTCTTTCTCATGTGGTTTGCTTCTGTTTCTCTCTTCTCCATCTCTTCCTCTCCCTCTTTTTGAATCCTCCTCCTTCCCTCTCTGCTTCTTCATCTCTCTCTTTTTCTCATTCTGATCCTCCCCGACTTCCCACCTCTACCCCCCCACCCACCTCCCCCATCTATCTCCATCTCTTGTCACTCAGCTCTCCAGCCAGAATTCTAATGAGCAGATCCCTCTGCTGGTGGGTGCAGTGCAGGAAAGGCATTAATTGCAGTGGAGCAATCCGTTTCATTTGCCATTGCTGGATCTGATTTATTGCTCTTTCCGGCTCAGCTGAAGAAAAGCGTTGATGTTTTTGGCTTCTCCAAGAAGCTGCTGGCGGTCGGGAGAGGGTGTGGGACGGGCATTGTTTCAGGGGCCCTGAGGTGTAGATAGACTCTGCAAATGCACAGTATCGCTGCAGGGAGGAAGGGCGGGGGAGAGAGCAACCTCAGGAAATTAAAAGGAGACAAAAGCTCTGATTTTTCTCAGGTTGGAAAACAACAAACTCTCACCAGCTTTATTTTAAACAAGGCTGTCAAGTGCTGTTGCGTGGACCCCGCACCTGCCCTGCAGGCAGTGCCTTTAGAGAGACAGGCATTAAGTTATTTCTCCCCTGGGCTTCCCAGTATGCCCCATCCCCTTTATACCTCTCCTTTAGATTGCAAGCTCCTCACAGCAGCGGGCCTTCTTTGTCGTCTCTTGCCGGGCACTTAGCACATGGTCAGTACTTAATAAATACAGCCAATAGGAAGGAGGTGTTGCCATCAGAGCTCTGAGCATGGGACTTGGGAGCTATGGTAGGAATTGGTGAACTCTAACCATGCCTGTGTCATGGATTCCGTCTAGGTAGGATCTTCAGGCAAGTTCTTCAGTCTCTCTGAGCCTCAGTTTTCCCCATCAGTTAAATGGGGATAGTGATCCATAACTAACTCACAGTGCTGTTGAGGGAATGATTGGATTAGGGCAAGATTCTGCAAGGCATTGTGCGTCTTTACCTTCAGCTCCCATTGATTTCACTGGAGGATCTTGGCCTTAGCCCATAGCAGATGCTCTCACCCACAATGTGCTGAAGAACATGTACTCTGGCTGGTGGCACAGCTCACGTCCCAGCTGAGCCACAAGGCAGTGAGACGATGCTCAAGCTGGGATATCTCCGCTCCCCTTCCCTTGCCTCTGTGGTTTGCAGACGGTCCTTTTCCTTTCACTTCTGTATGCACGGGGGTTAATTGCTTAGTGCATCTGCCAGCCGCAGGGCTTCCCAGCCAATGCTGCTCTTCCAGGAACAGAAGCTCTTGGTTTTCAACTCTTTGTCATAAATCCAAAAAGAGAAAGAAGAATGGCGAGGAGAAAATAAAACCCGTTCTGCCCATCTTCCGCGAACTCTCTGGCTCCCTGACAGCTCAGTGCAGCTTAAAGAGAGGGTAGTTTCTTTTAGGGGGACAGAAAGTGAAACAGACGATTAACAGATGGGGGAAGAGCGAGAGAGATGCACCCCTGCCCAGAGGTGCCCAGATGTGGCATTGATTGTCCTCTTGTCCTTCTTCCTTCAGCTCATGCGTGTGTGCTGCCCAAACTGTTCCTCGGGCTAGTGCCTCTCTGGAACAGGGACCCTCTCCTGATAGCATTTACTAATTTACCTTTTTCCGTGATGCACATGATACCCTTTGCCGGTAGCGTGAATGAGCCCTGTCTTACGAGCAGTCTCTGCCACCTTTGCTTGTGTTGAGCACTACCTGACCGTGCCAGGTGACCCAGGTAATAGCCGACAAGGCTGCTTACAGAGAAATGCACTGTTCAGCACAAGCAAGGATGGCACCGTCTGGCCTGTGGGACTTAAGCAAGTGGTTAAGTGCTTTGTTAAAATGGGGCCGTCCTTTTTATTCTTGGATTACCTTGCTAAAGAGCCTTTCCTCCTAAAACAATCCTTCCATTCCCCACACGAGGCTTCTTGCCTTGCCTGGATTCTTTCCAAGACTTGCTTGGCCTGTCTTGAAGTAGGTGAACGATATTGTACGTGATACTCTTTCTGAGGCGACTTATTTAGGGCGCCTGTTACCACCCTTGATTTTTAATTGTAATGATTTACCAGGGGCATCATTAGTATATTTGTTACTGCACCCCAGCGCCCTGTTGACTCTCTTTGCTGCTGCTGCTTTGGTTGAGCACTCTCCCTCTGGGTGGTGCATATCAAAGGACTGGCTGACATCTAAGTAAACTGCATCCGCTGCTTGCCTTCTGTCTGGTTTTCTTAGTCACTCCCTTAACAAAATCAATTATATTTGTCTTATGCTGTCTTTTTTTTTTTCTTATGTGATGAACCCATGCTGACAAGTGCTTAGATTCTCATTCTCTTTCCCCCTGCCGAAAAACCAGCAACATCAACAAAACAAACAGAGAAATACATAAGAGTTCTGCCAGTACTCATTTTGTCTCTAATGAATGTCCTTAGTATCGTTATGTTTCTAGCAATTTTCATTGGCAGAGATCTAACACTAGCTGGACTCCAGTTGCCTCTATTCATCCTAGTTTTCTTTCTTCTTTTTCTTCTCTAAATATTGGCTTTAGAGGTGTCTGAAGTAGCCTTAGGAAAATGCAACCTTGTTTAAAGCCCAAATATATTGAAAGGGTGGGTTTGTTTGCTTGTGGTATTTCATTAGCAGTACAAAAGTGAACCCCTCCCCCCCGCAAAAAGGACGCCACATTTTTTCTGTAAAACCCGACCCATTTCCGAGCAGAAATAGTCTAGTTTCTAAGCAAAAATTATTTTGCCTCAAAAGCACGAAGCAATTTGCATTTTTCACTTGGTCTGGATGAAAAATTGTCTCTTTTGTCAAAATGTCATGAGGGCAGTCTAAACCTATATCGAACAGCCTAGAAGATGCACTGTGCTCTGTAGGCGTCCTGTGACATGCTCCGCTCTTGGAACTGAACAGAACCAGCTGGGTCCTACAGCCGAGAGGCAGCAAATCTCTTGCTTAGCTCCTGTGTTAACAATAGAAGTTATTTTAATCTCTACTGACTGGAGAGTTCTTAGAACATTACACTCAGAATGCCTCCATCTGGCCTTAGTAATGATGATACCCATGTTCCTTTGAATGCACTGGGTATGTGCCCCCCCCACCCCCCAGATTCTGAATTTGCCCCCCCGCAAATTCTGAATTTGCCATGCCACACACATAGACACAGTGATTCTGAATTTGCCATCTCTCTCACAGACACACATACTCACACATTCTCAATTTTCCATGCCCCTGACACTGATTCTGAATTTGCCATGCTACACACCCACACCCACACATACACCCACAGTGATTCTTAATTTGTCATCTTACACACCAACCCACCACCCACACACAATTATTCTGAATTTGCCATGCTCTGTACACACACACACACTCTCACACAGTGGCTCTGAATTTTCCATGCTTCCCAAATCCTGCCGCGTATGTCCTCTCTTCTTCAGTCTGGTCCATACTAACCCGTTCTCTCCACTGCAAATACACTTGTGCCCTGTGTTTATTGCTTTGAAAGGTGCTTGTTTCACTTCAGGGTGATAACACACATGAGCTCTGCTAAGGTAAGAACACAGTGAAGACCAGGCCTGTTAGTTTTACCATGGGTAAACAGTCCTGTACCTGCTCCAGGTGTTGGTCTTGGAGAGTTATCTTGCAGTAAAACTAAAATGCCTGGACCTCACTCTGATTTTATCCCAGGATAACTCATGTGTTAGTTACCCTGAGGTAAAAAATCCATCTTCTTTAGTAGTGGGGATAAGGCGTTAGAAGGTATTTCTCGGTGGTCTCATTATTCTCCCACTTTACTCCATAAAGAAATTTGGTCAGGGAAAGTGTTTTTGTTTTGTTTTGAAAGGGAAATTTTTAATGCTCCTCTTATCGCCCTTTCTCCTGCTGGGCAGAAACTGGACAAAGCTCTGTTGCTTGTGTGCGGTGCTTTTAACAAATAATGCTGCAGGGAGCATTCCTGCACTTTATGAGTGAGGCTTACGAGGTGACATTAGAGGATTTTTTCCATCTCTCATTTCTATTTGAAGCCCTTGTTGTTCCTTTCAAAACTATCATATCTGCTGTTACTGAAGGGATGAGTCTCCTACCCCACGTCTTTGCTCTGTTTCTTTCTACTCAGGGTTTTTCCACTTAAAGGCAAAGATTTCTTGGTTTGAGTTTGGCACAAATTTACCATCCGGATACTTTGAAATATACACCCAGATATGCATTTTTCTGTACAAAGCCTGACTAAGTGGCTTTGCAAGGGGCTGCAAATGGTGGTCTCCTGGGGAAAAAGCTATGGTGCATTCTGTCTGTCCATTCATCCATCCTGCATTACAGCCTACTATACACAGAAACTGATTTATAGATTGAATGTTGACTCCATGTCTTTCAATATTTAATTAGATTTTGATCATTATCAAAATGATAATGTGGACAAATTGGAGAGAGTCCAGTGGAGGGCAGCGAAACTGATTAGGGGACTGGGGCACATGACTTACGAGGAGAGGCTGAGGGAACTGGGATTGTTTAGTCTGCGGGAGAGAAGAGCGAGGGGGGATTGGATAGCAGCCTTCAACTGCCTGAAGGGGGGTTCCAAAGAGGATGGAGCTCGGCTGTTCTCAGTGGTGGCAGATGACAGAACAAGAAGCAGTGGTCCCAACTTGCAGTGGGGGAGGTCTAGGTTGGATATTAGGAAACACTATTTCACTAGGAGGGTGGTGAAGCACTGGAATCGGTTACCTGGGGTGTGTGTGGAATCTCCATCCTTGGAGGTTTTGTAAGGCCCGGCTTGATAAAACCCTGGCTGTGATGATTTAGTTGGTGTTGGTCCTGCTTTGAGCAGGGGGTTGGACTAGATGACATCCTGAGGGTTCTTCCAACCCTAATCTTCTATGATTCTATGGTTAAGAGGCAGATCCCATCCCCCACATCTATGAATGGTCTGAAAAACACATGGGATTGCTGTTCAACCCCAGCTCTGTGTCAGGTGGTGGCTTATTCCAAATCAATAAAACCCAATTAAACAACTTGGTGGAGTGAAAATTCCATCCATGTGTGAGTTTCCAGGTATAATCTACACCATTAATAGTCTGGCTGCTGTTCTTATTCATTTGCATTACAGTATTGGCTAGAGACCTCAGCTGAGCTCAAGACACCATTGTGCCAGGCGCTGTACAAGCATATAGTGAATGCAAATTCGTGCCTTGAAGAACTTTCAATCTAAATAGTCAAGACATTCAAAGGCTGTTCTATTCCAGCCTTTGAAGGCAATTATTTTCACTGTCCATTCAATCCTGGGCTTCTATGCTCACATGCTCTTTCACATAAAGGCCTTTGTCCTCATTGCTAGAAACAACTGCCTTGAAATCTTGCCCTGGAGCAACCTTCTCCCTTCCCCTGAGCCGTCAAAGAGATTCAGCCTCGGCATCCACTCAATCCTGTAAATCGTTTTTATGGACATGCAAAATATCGGCAAAAAATACTTCATCCCTTTAAGGAGAAAAATAAACAGTTTCTCTCATTATTATACAGGTTCCAGGAAGAGAAGCACATTCAGTATTGACAAAGCTTAAAATGAAAATAATAAAATAAAAAAAGCCCAACCCAAGATGCTGAACTTTTCACAAAACAACCCACATTTGATATTTACAAATGGGTAATTTACTCTTTATCGGATTTCGTATGAAGTCGTATTTAATACGGGTGGACTCAAACTGTGAGACTTGTCTCCCATGGGGGTGTTCACTAAAGCCTGGGGAAACTGGTAGGTTATGAGGAAAATAAAATAAAATAAGAGACGTGTGCATGAGCATGTATTTGTTGGTTAAGATAGTACTGAATAGTCAATATTGAATTCTCTTAGCGGGATAGACCTGTGCTGGCTGAATCCAAATGTGGAACTGACTCAGCGAGATGATCATAGGTGGCCCTTGCTATATGCTTATACAATGGTGCTGATGAACCAGCAGGTGGCAGTCTATCCCCTGAATCTGTGAAGAATCATTGCCCCACGACAGTGTTAAGGAGTGGGCAGGGAGTCAAAACAGTATTTATCTGGCTTGGTTCAGGTTTGGGTTCAGCAGCATCCAGTGTATTCGGGTTCAGTTCTGGTGTAAGCTGCCAACAAAACAAAACAAAACAACCCATGGTTTGGTCACCAGTTTGAAATAGTTCAAATCAAATTTCAGTCTTAGTGGACATAAATTCAAAAAAGAGAGTTGAAACTTAAAATCAAAACTATTTTTATTTTTGACCATTTATTTATTTTTTAACTTTAACTTTACAAGAGTTTAGTTCCTAGTGTTCATGTGTCGTCAAATCAACACGGTTTTTTTTAATGAACAATTTGTGTGAGTGAACTAAAATAACATCTTCTAATATTTGTTCTGCCATGTTGGACCTCTGTGGTCACAAGATAAATTTGAGGCTTTAAAACGTTCTTTCAGCACTCATCATTGTTGCTGGAACTGCCCGTACAATTTTATGCCAGTTGTTACAGCTTGGGCATGACATTTTTTGATGCTCCCAGTAGTTGACTATGTTTTCTTTCTTATTGAGACATGTCTCATAGGCAAATGAATCAAGAATTGGCCCAATCCTTTTGGGGGGTATTCTTTGTCCAGATATCTCTTCCTTTTCGGAGATGTCATGAGATTTCAGATTTGGCACCCCAGAGGAAGGAGGACAGGGTTTGGGAGAGGTTGTGAGGCTTGCTTCAATGGGGAAGTGAGTTTGGGGCATGGGCCCTGGCTGAAGTGGGGCAGCTCCTCCCTCCAGCTCCAGGGGCTGGGGATGGGTGGGAGGAAGCCTGTCTATCAGGGAGAAGGTTGGGGACCTGTTCCGTTTTCCTTGGGCGAAGAGTTATTGTTAACTTCTGGGACCAGGGAGCATTCCACCTCTTCTCTCCCCAGCTGGGGCCCCTGCTGTCCCATATGGTGTGCAGGCAGCTTCCCCTCTCCCTCCCTACTTGTGTGAGCTAGCCTCCTTCTATTCTCATTCTCATCTCAGTCTCTTCTAATGACTGGGGAAAGCCTTTTTGGTAGCAATCACATGCCTATTAGTTATTTTGTTTTCTTTTGTAATGAAATTAAGATCACTTTAACTTTTTAAAAAACTATTGAGCTTAAAAAATGCGGAACCTTTATTTTAACCAGTAAAACATTCCTCCCTCCCACCCCACCCCCCAACTCAGTTCCAATTCAGGGTTGCTAGACAGGACAAAATTAGGGTTCAGTTTCGGTTCCAGTTCAAGTAAAAAATATGGTTCTGGTTCGACTCACTTCAGGTGCCTGCTATGGGGCGTTGAAAAGCCTGGGATTTTCAACTATATCTGGATTTCTCTCTGATGTTTAAAAATGGAGATGATACATCAAATGCGTTTATTAAAAAAGAAAAGGGTGTGAGTTTAACAGACTGAGATGGCCATTTCAAGAGGTCATACTACTTTCAATAACCTGAAATTAGTGTCCATGTTGTTTCTGCTTGTGCACGGGGCTGTGAGAATGAAAGGGCGTCTATTTTATTAATGTTATCGTCAAAGTGCCAGTTAAATTTTAAAGCTAAAATCTAACAAAATGTATGTGCTAAATGGATAATATTATGGACAACATTTGAATGGAATCTAATAGGATAACCCCTTTGTATTGAGTCCAGGGAGTGTTAGCTTAATAATTTAATGCTCGGTTCTGTTTTGGTGAACTTTTACTTTGAACAGCATTTCTCAAATCAGGACACTTGGTTATTCTTAACCAATCAACAATGTATGAATTAACTCAGAAGCACATCAGTATACGATCAACAGTTCATTAATTAAGTGTAGATACAACAAATATTCTAGGCTGTACTGAGTGCACCAGTACAGTCCTTCAAGCAATTGTCATGTAGTATGGGTAGGCTCAGTAGTAACATCAAGGAACAGTGCAAGTCACCAGGTTTCTTTTTTATTACATTTACTTGTGACATCAGTCATCAATTCTTTAGCACCTAACACATTTAGCACACTTCCAGTATTCCTCCACGGAGTAAGGCTGCTCTTGTCTTTAAAGCACTTTCAAGAATGTGGTTGCTGCTATTTGAATGGTTTGAGGGGAAGGGACAAGTTAGAATATCTAAAGCAATTGCTTAAAGTTACGGTTCAGATCTCTCTTAGGTCAATTTGCTTGCACTTATAAAGGAGAACATACAGATACCATTAGTTAAATCTAAATATGGTTACTTGAGGTCTCACTAAAGCATGTAAACTCCGTAAGATCACCTTCAGGCCTGGTCTACACCTAAAAATTAGACTGACCAAGCTACATAGCTCAGGGGCTATGAAAAATTTCAAACTCAGTGATATTGTTAGGTCGACCTAAGCCCATTGTAGATGCGGCTAGTTTGATGAAAGAATTCTTCCCTTCTACACAGTTGGTCTGGGTGTCAGTCACACTGGGGATTCTGCAGCTTCTTTATGGGTTCAGTCAATTCTGTGACCCTGGATGAAGGGAGAGGCTGACCACAGCATGTGGTTTCAGCTAGCTCTAGGTTCTCACATGGTGACCTCAATTTTAAACACCTTAATGATTCCAGTGCTCGCTGCGGGGGGGGGGGGCACCCTCTGATTTCTATTGGCCATTTGCCAACTGAGTGCTCAGATTTCAGCTCTCTCAGTTTCTCTACTGCTTCCATTGGCATCCAGTAGATGGTGATAGTATATAACAAATTTCTTCAGTCCTTTTCTTTTTGGAGGCTTTTTATGTTTGATTCATTTTAAGGGTTGTATTTCAATATTAGTCCATGTTATTAGTTGGAATTCCCCCCCCCCCCCCTTAAGCATTTTCTTTTAGTAATTCAAACTTATAAGCTGATTTGTATCTTTCAACGTTTCTTCTTCCTTGTGCCATACAATACAATTACTTCTGGAATGCAACAATTATTTACAGTAAAAGCCAAGAAAATCCTGTATCTTTTAAATCTACACTTCATACGTCACTTTATTGTATATAAGCATTTCATATTCCTTAGGGTTTGCAAGAGAACAAGAGATGCTGTGAATGTATAGAAAGATGTAGATCTGACTCAAAGGACAAACAAAAGAGCAGCTTCTTATTTAGAGTGAAAAGGTGGTTTGGATTTCTTGGGGTAACACACAGTTTGTCCCATTTTACCTTCAGTCTCACAGCAAATCATCTCTAATTTAACTCACAGCTTCCCCATCTGTCTCTTGATCCACTCATCGTGTGCAATGGGCCACTTTGCACTGGTAGCTTTTTGGAGGCTGGGAGGGAAAAAAGAGATTTTATCCATATGCCGATTGAGAGAGCTTCTTTGTTAAGCCATTAACAATAGTCTCATGTATTCATTTTAGTTTCCATTCTTGAGGAGTGGAACTCATAATCTTAACTGATTTGTGGGTCCTTAGACAAAGTGTCTCACATAACATGAGTCATTTTCTTACTGTTTTTACTTCCTAGCTGGGTCCTATTTTGAGATAAACAGGGGTGGATAGCTTTTCTAATTTTTGTGTGCCAAGCGGAATTAATAATTATTAACCATTCAAGGAATATCTGTTCTCTACATCCCGTGTATAGGCCCCTTTTGCACCTCTTGTGTATTTCAGTGTCACTTTTCCTCTAGATATATTCTCTTCCAGCCACTGCACCAAAAGCTTGAAATTAGTTAGGGATGGTTGGGGAGTGCTGTGCTCAAAGATACAGTCTGCTTCAGGCGAGATGTAAACAGAGGTCCTCACTGCTTTTAGTCATTAAAGATCCAGCTTTTGGTAAGAATTAGGGATGTTAACCTTGGTACTTGTGCTGAATTCCAGCTCAAGTAGTTGTGTTTTAATTCTCTAAAATTCCGCCAACTTTGGTTTCAATTGGATATGCTATGCTAGCCTTTCTCCCTTTCTCTAATCTGTTGCTGTGCACTGTGAAGCAGCTACCACGTTTCTCTTTAGAGGAGGTTGCACTTCAGCGGTATTTGAAGTGATCCTTACCTAGAGCAAGTTACAGCAACTTATTAAGGCTGCAAAGTGCTGTGGGATCAACTGAAGTGAAAAGCGCACTGTCCAGTGCCCTCCCTTCCTCCTTGGTTAAGTTCCCCGGCCTTCCATATTTTACTGGAAAGTAGGGATGGGTCTGAGCCCTAAAGTTCTTATCGGATGCAGATCCATATCTGTGGTAGGGAGCTGTTCTTATATTTGGTGTTTCTGCTCATCCCATTGTAGAGATGGACCCAAGCTATGAATTTCATATTCACACCTAGATCCAGGCCCCAGTTTTCCCCAGTTTTGGGGGAGGTCTAAATCCAGTGGTCTGGGCTGGCTCCCTCTGTGGGTTTTAGCCCACGAAAGCTTATGCCCTAATACATTTGTTAGTTTCTAAGGTGCCATGAGTGTTCCTCGTTCTTTCAGCTGAGACAATCTAACACGGTGACCCCTCTGAAACCTGTTTTGATGGGAGCTGGAGAACATGCTGTACACAAGGGGTGAACCCTGTCGAAGACTGGGAAATCCTTGGTGGACACAGGAATAAGCATCCAGCATGACACTCAGGCACCACTGAAAGAGACAGGGGGTGAAAAATCTCGCAGTTAAAGATGTTCCATCGTGAGCCCCTTCAACTCCCAATGATGATCACAGTTGCTGAACAACATGCAAGATCAGGTCCTAAAAGGGGACAAATGGGGTTTAAAAAACAGAAACATGACGATCTAACATAACCATACATGTTTTCATGGGTTTTTTTTCTCCCCCTTTACAATTTCCAGTAATACATTTTGGATGGCAGGAATTTCAATAGCCCCCTGCAGTGCCAGAAACTCAGATAACAACAGCAGGGCAGATCCTCAGCTGCCTGGCTGATTTGCTGTAGCAAAAAGAGCAGCAGCAGCAAGCAAATAGCACAGATGTTGAAAAAGTAAATTAAGTTTTAAGAATTCTTTCTGTGGTAAGGCATTTTCAGTTACACAGGCAATATAAAAAAGAAGTTCAGCAATTCCTTATACTTACAAAGGAATCAAGATGGGTTTCTTCTCTTCCCACTGGATCGAAGGCTAGTTAGATCACAGAGCCTCCTAGGATATATGGTGGCAATTTATAATAAAGAATGAGTCAGTCTTCAATATTACACCAAGGTATCCAGCTTAAATAATGAATGGAGTAAAATAAATCAAGGTATCTCTGAAGGGAAATATGGACATTCTAATCTAGTAAACTCAGAAGCAACTCAGCAACTGTCAACATGCAACAACAATGAAGTAATTTCCGATAACCAAATTGAGAGGTTCTCTGGATAGTGTTCCCTATTCCTTAACGAGAGTCATTTGTTTAGAGAGTTCCTGTTAAAAGATCAGCCGCTTCATATTTCGAAGTCTCTCCCCTAGAGAGTGTCAAATGCTTTCTCGCTTTTCCAGCGTGAAACTTAGCCACAGTCCTGATTGAAGAAGAGTTATGTCCTTTAACCATTAGGGTGAAAACTCCTGAAACCCAGCTTGGGTGTAAATCGGAGGAACTTGAGGTTCTGATTAGGAACAGAGAAACTGGTTCAGATGTGGGAAAAGAAATCCCAGAAACCCGACAGACTCTCTCGCAGCTCAAACTCAGGTGCTCGGAAACCTCGTGAGGTATAAATACCAAGATAGAAACTGATCCCAAAGGTTTTTCATTCCCCTTCACTTTCTGGCTTCAGCTTTAAGTCCAAAGTACCACAGGTGAGGCTGTCTGCCTATTTTCCTGGCCTTACCAGGAACAGAAAATATTGTCTGTTTTCCAGAGTAATGAGCCTAAGCCATAGAATTCAGATTCAGCTGTAGGGTGTCCCTCCACTCTGCAATGCTGGGCTTTCTTGAGATTCCTCACCCCTGCCTTTCCAGGCATGGTGGAAGTCATCATGGAACAGGCATTCACTGGTGATATCTCAACCCTGGCTTGCAACTAGAAGCAGGCAAGCTAAGAGTGGGGAGGAAGGTGTAATATAGCTCAATGCTTGGGGACCTTAAGAGAGTTTGGTGCAGCTTCAAGCTTGATTCTGCATGGGACCAAAGGTCTGGGATAGGGGAGGGCGGGATTTATATACTTTGCCAACCGGCTTATCTCATTCCTTTTCTAGACCTTTGAAATGGCTACGAATGGTTTTTTTCTCCCTGCCATTCCCATTCTCCCCGTTCCTGTTGTGTACCCCTAAAACAGCATTTTTGTTTTGGTTGGTGTTTGCTGATTCAGTGCTCCCAGGCCCTGAAGCTCTCTCTTTTTTAATCCAATGGGTCTTTAGTCTGGAATTTTCAAGAGGATGAGGGATTTCATAGAATGATAGAATCAAAGAAGATTAGGGTTGGAAGAGACCTCAGGAGGTCATGTAGTCCAATCCCCTGCTCAAAGCAGGACCAATCCCCAATTAAATCATCCCAGCCAGGGCTTTGTCAAGCTGGGCGTTAAAAACCTCTAAGAATGGAGATTCTACCCTCTCCCTAGGTAACCCATTCCAGTGCTTCACCACCCTCCTAGTGAAATAGTGTTTCCTAATATCCAACCTAGACCTCCCCCACTGCAACTTGAGACCATTGCTCCTTGTCTGTCATCTGCCGCCACTGAGAACAGCCCAGCTCCATCCTCTTTGGAACCCCCCTTCAGGTAGTTGAAGTCTGCTATCAAATCCCCCCTCACTCTTCTCTTCTGCAGACTAAACAAGCCCAGTTCCCTCAACCTCTCCTCATAAGTCATGTGTTCCAGTCCCCTAATCATTTTTGTTGCCCTCCACTGGACGTTTTCCAATTTTTCCACATCTTTCTTGTAGTGTGGGGCCCAAAACTGGACACGCTACTCCAGATGAGGCCTCACCAATGTTGAATAGAGGGGAACGAGCACGTCCCTCGATCTGCTGGCATTGCCCCTACTTATACATCCCAAAATGCCATTGGCCTTCTTGGCAACAAGGGCACACTGTTGTCTCATATCCAGCTTCTCGTCCACTGTAACCCCTAGGTCCTTTTCTGTGGAACTGCTGCCGAGCCAGTCAGTCCCTAGTCCGTAGCGGTGCATTGGATTCTTCCGTCCTAAGTGCAGGACTCTGCACTTGTCCTTGTTGAACCTCATCAGATTTCTTTTGGCCCAATCCTCTCATTTGTCTAGGTCCCTCTGTATCCTATCCCTACCCTCCAGCGTATCTACCTCTCCTTCCAGTTTAGTGTCATCTGCAAACTTGCTGAGGGTGCAATCCACACCATCCTCCAGATCATTAATGAAGATATTGAACAAAACCGGCCGGAGGACTGACCCTTGGGGCACTCCACTTGATGCCGGTTGCCAACTAGACATGGAGCCATTGATCACTACCCAATGAGTCCGACAATCTAGCCAACTTTCTATCCACCTTATAGTCCATTCATCCAGCCCATACTTCTTTAACTTGCTGGCAAGAATACTGTGGGAGACCGTGTTAAAAGCTTTGCTAAAGTTAAGGAACAACACGTCCACCTGTTTCCCCTCATCCACGGAGCCAGTTATCTCGTCATAGAAGGCAATTCGATTAGTCAGGCATGACTTGCCCTTGGTGAATCCATGCTGACTGTTCCTGATCACTTTCCTCTCCTCTAAGTGCTTCAGAATTGATTCCTTGAGGACCTGCTCCATGATTTTTCCAGGGACTGAAGTGAGGCTGACTGGCCTGTAGTTCACAGGATCCTCCTCCTTCCCTTTTTTAAAGATGGGCACTACATTAGCCTTTTTCCAGTCGTCCAGGACTTCCCCCGATCACCATGAGTTTTCAAAGATAATGGCCCATGCACAAGGGTAGAAAATGGAATAGGATTTCCTTACTTCTAACGTGACAACTCAGGGATCCCCTTTAAGAGCTGGGTTAGGCTAGACTGGGTTTGCTTTATGAAGCAGTCAGTGGCAAAAGACATACAAGGTAATTGGAAAAGTAGCCAGTTTTGAGATTAAAGTTGTTCGGTCAACTGAGACATTTATAGCCGCTTCCCCTTTAGCTAATTTGCATAATGTTCCTGACTATTTCAGGAAGAGTATTGGGAATCCCATAATGCAAATAAGCCCCAAGCCTTTATAATCAGATGCCTTCACCTGGTCTAAGATGAATGCAGAAGGAAATTTACCACATGTTTTACCCAGCTCAGCAATGTCTCCTCTGCAGACGGAATTGCTAATAATATTCCGACCTGTTGGAGCACAACATGGAAACGTATAGAAACAAGACCTGCAGCCACTTTCTGCAATTCAATCTTGTCTTTATTGCAGCAGTGGAGATGTGCTGCATCTTAGCAAGCGTGTGAGGTTTTTTCTTTTTTGTTGATTTTTTTTTCCCCCCCGACTAACCTTGGCTGGGTCCCATTACCAGCTTCCAGCTCTCTTAAGAATCACTGTTTGAGGTTTAGTTCTGCTGGTTATGACGGTGACGAGCTTCCTATTCTGTCTGGGGAGGGTGTGAAACGAATTTTAACTTAAGCTATAGTATATCTGCTCCTGCAAGGTAGTGAGCACCCTCAGCTCTGAAAGAAGTCGATGCAGAGTTAGGTTCAAAGTCCGGGCCAGAGCATAAATTGGCGTAGCTTCATTGTAAACCATCGACTTCTATGGAGCTATGCTGATTTACAGCAGCAGGTGATCTGTCCTCTGGTCCTTTATTTCTACTTGTAGCTATCAGAGAAGAAGAATACATTCCACACCTTTCTGGGGTAGTTTCCTCTCCATTCCTGGAATGAATTACACAGAGTGTACACTTGAGTGATTTTAAATCTAAATGAAAATGGAAAATCTTTTGCCAGCATGTGCAATCCTACCGTAAAGAGCATTGTTTAAGTTCCACACCCCGCCATCTGGCCTCAGCTGATTCTTGTAACCCAT
Source organism: Eretmochelys imbricata (assembly GCF_965152235.1). NCBI lineage: Eukaryota > Metazoa > Chordata > Testudines > Cheloniidae > Eretmochelys > Eretmochelys imbricata. The sequence goes on along the minus strand of NC_135593.1, from coordinate 9,969,988 downwards.
CTGCGATGACTAACATGTTCTAGTCAGAGAAATCTACCAGCACTAATTCTAGATGGTGAGCGCTGATATGGCATTTCATGTGCGAATGAGATCCATTTCCTTTCTTGAGGTAGCTCAGGAGTAATTGTAACCCTGGAGGATGTTTATTACATGGCAGGGACAGGACCAGCGAATGCAGAAATAAAAGGAACTGGGACAAACTTTTTTGAGGTTTGAAAATGTGTGTGTTGCGGGGAGGGGAGGGTTCTTTCTTTTTCTCACAGAGCTCTTCATCCTGGTTCTTGTTTGCACTGGGAGTCCCACAAGACAGGACTTGGGGTAAGGATTTGCCACAGATAGGAGCAGATTATGAGGCCCTTACTCACATGGGTGAGTCGTTACTGGCCCCATGGGCTTAAGCGGGGTTGCTCATGGTGGTGGTGGGGGGGGAGGTGCTGCTGCTGCTAAACGGACTCACAGGCTGGCCCTTGAGTTCCCTGTGTGATTTGGGCAGTGGTTGGGGCCGAGTCTGTTTTTTGCGACTGGTTCCTCCACCCCAGCCCCTGCTGTGCACAGCACAATATCAAGGGGTGTGTACCTGAGGATGTGTTGCATCAGGATGGCAGCTTTTTCTTTCTGAGCTATGCTATGAACAGAAAGATCTCTTGTTTTCTTGCAGTATTAAATTACTGGTATTTTCTGGGTACTTGTGGCCTGTTCGTAAAAGGGGTGTGAGCGAGGGCCCCTGTCACTCATCCAGACACTCCAGTCTGATGGAAATAGCACAGGACCCGCAGAAGTAAGTGCAAGCAGGCCTTTGGGGCTAGAGTGATGAGGGCCATCATTCTCCCTTAACTATCCCTTCACTGGGGGCACTGCCTTTCTCCTCATAACTAGGGTTGCCAACACTCCTGGTTTGGCGAGGAGTCTCCTGGAATCAAGCCCTATCTTCCAGAGGCTACTGACGCCAAACTGGGAGATTTTAGATGCTAAAAGTCCAGCAGAGCAGCAGGGCTAAGGCAGGCTTCCTACCTGCCCTGGCTCCGTTCTGCTCACGGAAGTGGCCTGCACATCTATGTGGCCCTTGCGGGGGAGCAGGGGATCCCACGTGCTGCCCCAGCCCTGAGCACCAACACCACAGCTCCCATTGGCTACCAGTGGGAACTGCAGGGGCGACGCTTGCGGTGTGGGCAGTGTATGGAGTCCCCTGCTCCCCAACCCCCCGAGAAGCCACAGGCTTCTTCCAGGAGCTGTGCAGGGCCAGGGCAGGGCTAGGCAGGGAGCCTGCCTTAGCCCCACTACACCGCTGACCGGGAAAAGTAAGCGCCCCAGGTAAGTGCCTCTTGGCCAGAGCCTGCACCCCAACCCCCCTTCTGTACTCCAATCCCCTACCCCAACCTGGAGCACCCTCCTGTACACAAACTCCCTCCTAGAGCCCGCACCCCTCACCCCCTCCTATACCCCAGCTCCCTGCACCATTCCTGAGCCTCCTCCTGCACCCAAAATCCCTCCCACAGCTTGCAACCCACACCCCCTCCTGAACCCCAACTCCCTGCCCCAGGCTCAGTCCGGAGCCCCCTCCCACACTACGAACCCCTTGCCCCAGCCCGCTGAAAGTGAGTGAGGGTTGGGGAGAGCGAGCGACAGATAGAGGGGGATGGCATGAGTGGGGAAGGGCCTCAGAGAAGGGGTGGGGTAGGGGCGGGGCAATGTGTTTGGGTTTGTGTGATTACACAGTTGGCAACCCTACTCATAACTTAGGCCTTGCATGCACCGGGATTTCAGTGAAAACTCCTAGTTCAGACACAATTGACACTGATACCGCACAATTCAACCTGCTAGTACAAATCATGTTGCACCAGCGGAAATAATGTCTCCTAGGTGCATGCATGGGTGCAGCTGTACTGGTGGCTGAAATCCCTGCATAGACAATGCCTTAGTCTCTCATTACCCCTTCTCCTAGCTCTAATCTTCTGCCCTCCGGCCCACCGGAGACTTTTTAGCTGTCAGTGCCTGGCTTAAGACAATAATAAACCCTGGAACTGCCTTTCACCACTGCAGTCTAGTGTAACTGGCAGGTGAAAGGCTGCTTGGTGCCAATGTCTGGCAGGAAGCCAAGCTCTTAATAGAAGATGACAGGCTCAGCCAGGAACAATGAAGCCCAGCACCACATGCCATTGGGTTGGCTTATCCTTTGTGGCATGAGAGGAAATGCCACGTACAGCCTAGGTGATAGGGCTCAGAGCAGAAGAAGCATCCCCATGTTCTACCACAAGCCGCCTAGAGCATGGGTAGAACATGGGAATCATAGACTATCAGGGTTGGAAGGGACCTCGGGAGGTCATCACTCCAACCCCCTGCTCAAAGCAGGATCAATCCCCAGTTTCTGCCCCAGATCCGTAAATGGCCCCCTCAGGGATTGAACTCATAGCCTTGGGTTTAGCAGGCCAATGCACAAACCACTGAGCCATCCGTCCCCCCAGAATCCTTCTGTTCATTCACGGAACAACACCAGCGATGATGCCAGCTTCCCCCCTTGCTGCCCCATTAATGTGCCTCAAGCCTGACCTGGAAGGATTACATCTACAACAGGGGCAAGAAGCTTGTGCAGCCTCCATTGGCCCGTTTACTTTTCTGCCTCTCTACTGAAACTGCCAATCAAGAGGCCAATCTTGTTGGTCACTTTCTTGTTGTGGATGCTGGGAACTAGACACAGAGCCTCCAACTCATTTCCCACCAGCCTCTGAAAAGTGGAAGAAAATGTTAAATCGCCCTGAGCAACAGGAACTTGCTAAGCAAGCATCAGCTCCGGCAGTCAGAAGCCAGCATCGGTAAAGCACATTTGGGCTCTGCCTTTCATTGGAAGTGTCATTCCTCTTCTCTAAACAACAGACAAAGCCTGTCTCCCATGGGGTGGCAAGGCCTTGAGGTCAAGGAGTGAGTAAGTGGGCATTTGTCTTTCCATGGGCTTACATGCATATGTGCTTGTGAGTGAACGTAGCTTGGGTTGTAACGAGTAGGCTGATCCTCTCGGACTTGATTGCACAGTTGTTTGTTGTAGATTTTCTTACAATAGCTACTGAGAATTTCAGTGGGGGGGAAAAGGGCTCTTGATTCCAGAGGAGACAATTTTCAGAGGGGTAGGTGTGTTAGTCTGTTTGCACTGTATCAGTAAAAACAACGAGGAGTCCTTGTGACACCTTAGAGACTGACAAATTTATTTGGGCATAAGCTTTCGTGGGATATAACCCACTGCATCCACCCTCACTGAATTGGCCTTGTTAGCACTGGCCCCCCCCCCCCCCAACTTGGTAAGGCAACTCCCATCTTTTCATGTGCTGTATATTTATACCTGCTTACTATATTTTCTACTCCATGCATCTGATGAAGTGGGTTATATCCCATGAAAGCTTATGTCCAAATAAATTTGTTAGTCTCTCTAAGGTGCCACAAGCACTCCTCGTTGTTTTTAGAGGAGTCAATGTACCACAGTGATTTACGTGGAAAGGACTAGAAAGCTTCATTCTGTTAGTTTTGTAGTTGTTTTTGTTCATTTACTGGTTGTTGTGTACATTAGACATTCAGGTCTTGTCTATCCTTTGTTTCCTGAAAGACTCTGAGGACAACTGGAGAACTTGGTAGGATTACCATTATCAGAGAACCTGATTCATTCAAAGAAAAAGGGGTGTCAGACTGATTTAAACCCACTTTGAAGGCAGGATTTGGTTTTATCATCACCTTTATTTACACCTGAGGCCTGGAGGGAACACATGGGAGAAAAGATGTCTTTGTTAAAGAGATGAGGTCCCTTACCCTTCAAATGAGGGTTCAGAAAGGCCCAAATCTGCATTTCTGGGGCCTCTAATGACTTCTTCAGACAGACACAACTTGATATTCCTGATATTCGTAAGGTAATTTTTTTTTTTTAAAAAAAAGAGAAACAAAAAAACAAAACACTTTTTGGTCAGAAATGAGCAGTGAACACCCCATACCCTATCTTTCAGATTTTACTTGCACATTGATATTAATTAAAAACGGCACACACTATTTTTAAGGACTCATCCTATATCATTTATGAATAAAGAATTACATCACTTGTATAGGATTATTAAAGAAGAAAAGAGGAGAAAAAGGATCTCGTTTGCTATTATGAGGGTGACAGTACATTATGTGGATGACAATAGATACATTTAAGCCATTTAGCCCTGACCTTGGCACGTGTTTTCTCTCAGCTCTCTGGGAGCACGGAATTGATACACTCAGACTCATCATTAATATGAAGAGACATCAGCATTGGTACTGATGGGGACATTTTTTACAACAGTCCAGAGGCTGAAGTGACTTTTCCCATCCCTTCTCCCCTTGAATCAAATCTGGGGGTTCTCACAAATTGTTTTTTTAACATTATTTTTTCCGAATGAAGTTGATGGAATTATTGTCCAAGGAATATTGCTGGATAATAACCTCCTGTTCTGCTTCCCCTCATCCTCTCTGTCTAATCTGTCTGTCTTTTGATCCATGTCTCTCTGTGTAGTCTCATAGTAATAAAGGCAGAGTAAGTGTAGGTGCTGGTAGTATCTAGACCTTCTTACTCACCGTGGGGCAGGGAGATGTTCCCATACGGCTTATTCCTGCTGCTCCCAGTCTGTGAGGAGCCAAGGGAAAGCTGAGGGCTTGATTCTGCCTGATGAAAAGCCCTGGAGACTGAAGCTGAGCTCCACCAATGCTGCCTAGGGCATTTGGAGCCCTCATCCCCATTGATGTCAATGGGATTGCATCCAAATCCCTTAGGCGGCTTTGGAAACCAGCCTGAGGCGCTGGGTCCATAGGAGAGGTGAAGCACAGACAGTCCAAACGTAAGCGTCTCCCACATGCTCCCAGGTCAGTATCTCTCTCAGCCCTGACCCGCTGGCACTCCCTCTGGGGCGAGAGAGGAGTTCAGTCTCCATGAACCCTTCCCTTTTGCTGCCTCCTGGGTAGGAGGGCCAAAAAGGGAGGCTAATTGCGATGGTGGGGTGCTGTTGTAGGCGGGTGGGAGCTGGCCTGAGATCTACCATGCTCCATCCGCAGAGGGCACCAAGCAGCAGTTAGAGAGAGACAAGTTCCGTTTCCACCTGACCTGGCCCAGCACTCAGAGCAAGCTCTGGATCCCATTAGCCTCCCAGGGGCCCCCTTTAAAAGGGTTCCCCTTATATCCTGGCAGTTTCTTCTGCCTCCAGTGCTGCCGCTGGTTCTTGAGCCCCGTTGTTGTGAATATCGCGGAGACAAAAAATCCTCCCTGCTTTCTTCCTCAAGCCAAGTTTGTTTAGCCCCTAAGCTGCTGTGAATATTGAGAGAGAGAAAGCTGAGTTACGTAGTGAAGACTCCGCCACATTCTGGCGAATGCAGGTATCATTTGATCAGTGCGATCCCCTGCAACCTCTTGTGAGGATTAGTAATGGGGAGAAATTTGTTCGAGTGAAACACCATACAGTATGAAAAGGAGTCATCTCCAGCGCCCCGGTGCTTCAGAAGGGCCACGCGTGGGCCTCACCGGAGAAGAGAACTAGCATCGGGAGGCTCTCTGGGGAAGCTTTTATCCATGAGGTACCTCATGGGGGGTGGGAGGGATGGAGCGAAAGCAAAGTCTTGGGGAAGTGGGAAGAGAAAAGTGTTCTGAGGCTGTTGCTTCCACTTCAGGAAGGGATCCGTCTCTATACCGATATCTCTCCCATCTCCAGAGCCCCCTACATGCCTCTCCATCAGGGGGAGGTCTCCATGCCATTATCCCCCCACCAAGCACTTCTGTTCCATCAGTAATGGGGTTCGATCCCCGCAGAGCTTTATCGGTCTCCTCATTCCCTGAGAGGCCAGTCTGCACACTTGTCCCCCTCTGTCTCACTCCATGAAGGTGTTGTCTTTATGCCTGTAGCCTTCCAGAGCTCCCTCTGTCCCATCTCATCTCTGTACTGCTGTCCTCACAGTACCTCCTTTCCACAGCCTGTCTCCATGTCTCTTCCACCCTGCCTTGAACGGGTGAGGGGTTGGGGTAGGGGAGGAGCTGTATTCCCAGCTCTTAGCCATCCTTGTTTCTTTCAGACTTCCCAGCAGGGCGTTCTCAGTTGGCTTTTACTTTTTCCTAGCTGCATGCAACCCACGCAGTCAACTGGCTGATTCAAGATAGACTGTCTGGCCCAAATCACAGCAGGGGCCACATTCGGCTGACACAGTTTAAAATACAAATGGATAAAAGCAGGAAAACGTTTGCCGAGAGGGAGCACGAAGGGACTTATCTCCAAAGACCTTGGTGTGGAAGCTGAGCTGCCTGAAAGCACCTTGTGTGTTTATTCCTCTTTCTTTCCTTTCCTTTTTTCTCCCCCGCCCCCCCCTTTTGTGGTCTTTGTTAGTCCCGCTGAGCTGTCAAGTCACTGGGAAAAAATATACCAGAGCAAATGTTACAGGCAAATTGAACCTGCTTGTTGGGATCTTCACCCTTCCTCCTCCTCTCTCCTTCCTCAGCCCCTTTCTCCCTTAGCGCTCTCTCTCTCTCTCTCTCTCTCTCTCAGTTTCAATGTCAAGAACTTTATGGGCATGACAAGATGTGCCAGCCTTGCTGGAGTTAATACTGTCTCAAGTGTGTGTGTCTAGGAGAGAGCTTCACAGCGGTAATTGGGGTTTATATAGTGTGTCCACTTCTTGATTTGATGGCTCAGGCTGATGTATATTGGGAGGGTATTTCAGCCACCGCTGCTCAAGTTAGGCACAGCTTTTCATCCTCGCTTTTGAATGAGAAATGGATAGGCTCCTCCCCAGCTATTTCTTAATGCCTGAGGTAAAAGCCCCTCTACATCTCAAAGGACAGAACGTCTCTCGGTTTCAATCTCTCCCCTGTCATGTTGATTACAGAACTGTTCCTCCATGGATTTCCATTCAGCATTCTGTCACCCCGTTTCTTTTTCCCGTGTGTCTGGAGTAGCTGGCTCTGTACTTGGTAAGCGTCTGCCCGAGTTTTGCATTTTTCATATGCCAGCGTGAAGATTCACTATTGCACGAGGTTGTGATCTTTACTCTGCCCTCTGCAGTTGGCACTCTCCTGTCTCCCTGGAGTCTTGTCGAATGTTGAGCATTGGGGTGGTCGGCATGGCAGGTCTGGAGAAGACAATGATGAGCCCCCAGGGCTGTGTTATGTCATTGCAATGTGCGTTGGCCAAACATCCATCTCCAGTTGCCAGTGGGACTTAGATCAGGCTCTTGAAGTCCATTGGAATCGTTGCAGTGACTTAAGGGGCAGCTGGATTGAGCCCCGAGTGCTTTGTGGCGGGGGGTTGGGGCCCCTGTTGTTTTTACTGCGACGGCACCAGAAGCTGAATGCTCGGTTATGTATAATGATGAGCAGAGGGAATTGTCCTAGTTCTGCCCTGCAGCCATTGTGAGGAGAGATCCTGTGTACGTGGAAAAGTGCAGCTGCAGGCTTTCTAATTGTGCTTGATCCCTTTCTCTATAAAGTGATAAGGTTATAATGCCGTTAAGCCCTAATCTTTGCGACCATAAGCAGGGAAGCAAGACTCCTGAGTCCCATTGCAAACTCTCTGATGAACACAGTCTGTGACCTTGGGCAACATACTTAGGTCCAATTTTTCAAACATGTCTGTTAATTTTTTGCAGGGGGAGGGGAGGGTGGCTAGTTTTGGAAGGTGTCCAATCTGAGGCCTCTAAGTCACTGCTCCCCTCGGAAATGTACTCACTGCTGACAATGGAGGCTGAAGCAGGGCTGGAAATGCTTTGCAAGGCTCAGCCATGTTGCAGACCATTGGCTCTCCCTGCAGTTCAGCCATTCTCTGCTCCAGGCCGGCCGCACCCATTGTCACCAGTACGTGACTTCCGCAGTGCAGCCCAGGTGGTAGGGGCCTGGTTTTCGGATAGTGTGCAAGGCCCACAGAGCTCTCTCTTGTTGTGTTGATTCTGCATCTCTGAAATTCCCTGATGCCAAAGTACATGTAGGGTGAGAGGTGGCAGGTTCCTCAGTAAAAGGCAGTGGGCTCCGGGCTCTCTCATGCAGTAGCCTCTTGCTAGCATGCAAACTCTCCGTTGTGTGGGTGTGAGCACTGCCGGGTCATCTGCGCTGAGCAGGCTGTCCATCTTGGCACCGTTTAGTGGGAGGTTTGGGGGCTGCTCCGGCAGAGTAAGCAGCTTATTGATGTCTGCATTGAGAAGGGCAGGGCTGAGGCTACGTTCCTGTCTCACTCCCCTTTCTTGCTTGAAGGCATCTGTTTGCATGTTATTTATTTCATCAGAGATCTGGAGACCATAGTATTAATCGTACCAGTTGGCATTCCCTAGCTTCCTCCTCCTTCTCCCCTTGGTCTCCTTCGCCTCTTTCTCTGCACTCCCCTCACTTTCCTCCTCTGCTCCACCCTGTCTTTTTTCCATCTCCTTTCTTCACCCCCTCGCCTCCCTCCATTTCCACACCTCTCCTCCCTTTCCTTACCTATCCCTCCACACTCCATCTCATTTTCCCTCCCCAATTGCAGGGCTTTTCCCATCCTTCCTTCCCCACTGCCTCCTGCCATCACCCTCCCAGAAACTCTCCTTGCCTAAAGTCCAGCTTAGCCCCTCTTAAAATGCCAGGAAGCCAACTCAGAACAGAGATAGTGATGACATGTGGGCTGTTTGCAAACCAAAGAAATAAATGAGATTAAAGAAAGACAGTGTGCAAAGTGAGGAACCTTTTGCTCTGGGAGGCGATGAAAGGAGACAGAACTGGAAATGATTTTATTTCAATTAGATTTTAATTAGCTGCTGTCTCCAAGCCATCAGATCAGTCACCAACGAATTGAAACGCAACAATATTTGCAATGTGGCATTCCCAAGAATAAATGCATCTGATCTGCGGTGGTGAGGGTTTGGGGAGATAATTCCTGAGGTCAGCGGCTCCCCGCTGCAGTTCGTCATGGGCATGTTTCTTGCAAATACCCCACTGCAGCCTTGCACTAATTTTATAGTAAATTAATGCCAAGCCAGCGTTCACATAGATTTAATTAGCAGGCAACACAAACTTTTATAAACCTTTTGCAATGGCAATTTAAACTTGATTGCAAAGTTATTAAAGGCAGCCATGGCAGGCTGGTTCTATTAGTCTACAGGGAGCAGGCAATGTGTATTTGCTCCAGAAGCGTGCCTCGCTGGGCCAGATTCAGACCTGGAGCAAACTGGTAGAACTCCCTTGATGTCCATGCAGTTGCACTATCTTAGACTGGGTCTGAATTTGGCTCTCTAAAAAGCCTTTGTGCCACTAACGTCCCATGTTTGGCTCCAAACAGGACTAGGGTCAGTTAAATATCAAATATGCTCTGCACCCTGCATTTATAGGGGGTGAACTCCATAGTCTTCATAGGTCCTTTCTGCCTGTAAATTCTGTGGTGTGTGAACTGCAGCCATGTATTTCCCAGAGTAGCTTGCTGCTGTCATGTTAATCGCCTGCATGTTCCTTGGTTGGTCTCCTTTGACCGGATGGACAGGTATGCTCAGGAGAACCGAAGTCTGAACTGAAATCAGGTAGGTATCCCACCAAACTGCTGCCAACATGTGGGTGTTTCACTTTAGCCAAAGGGTTTTCAGATAGCTACAAATAGTTAAGAGCACATGCTTACTCAATTCCTATGGCCATTTCTGATGGTGGCCTAGTAGGAGTGGGTTATAAGGAGAGTCTCTGATCCCTCCTTATCACATTGGTCCTTCTCCTCTCCTCCTGGCCAATTCATGTGAGATCTTCCACCAGGCAGCTCCTCCCAGGGGTACAGATCCTTGTGTGTCCTGCTCACACAAGCTGGGTTTGTCATTTCCTTCCCACTCTCTTCCCTGGAATCAGACCCTCCTCCCACACTGGAGTGAAATCAGGAGTCTTGTCATAGAGCTGGTTTGCACCTGGCCTCGTTCCTCACTCTTACCATCTGCAATTTTCCAACTTTCATTTCTACACGGTCAGAAACGTTGCTTGAAAGATACAAATATCACCATGTGCAGACTCAGGGCCTGATCCTGCCAGGTGCTGAACACACTCAACTGTCCTGGACTCCAGCTCTGCACCTTGCAGAATCAGGTCTTGCTGGACCCTGAACTCAATTCTGCCATCCCTATATATACCTTACTCCATGAGTATTCCCGTTTTCTTCACTGAAACAGGGGATATGGTACTATGCAAATTGAGTAAAAGTGGCAGGATGGGGCCTTGTATTACTGTCTGGCTAGATTCTCTCCTGTGTTGGGGGTGGTTCAGAGGCACTGGGAGAGCTGGGTTTGGGTTCCCTGGTTTGTGGGACCACCCACACTGGGTGTCACTTAGAGCAATCTAAGGGACCATACACCATATGGAGACTCAACAGAGCAGAGCTTCACACTGACCCATCCCCTTCTCTCTGCCCCAACACACCACCTCCTTCCCTCCACATGCCCTCTATGCTGGCTTTGGAGAGGGTGGCTTCACCATCTTATACCAGCTGAAATTTCCCTTACCCCAAAGGAATTCTCAGCTGATTACCTAAGGCCAGAATTCAGCTCCATTGGTCTGCCTGGGAAGTGCAAGGAGCCAGATCACAGATTAGAATCTGGTCTGTTATCTGCTAGGCCAATAGCAAGAACAAAAGAGCACTCACAGGGAGGGTCCCAAGCCTTCCTGGAGTGAGTGAAGCCAGTTCATATTTTCAGCTTATTGTTTAAAAAAAAACCATTTTATACAAGAAAAAGGTAATTCTTTGCACAGCGGATTTAATTACTGAGCTGCCTTTCTAAGTGATGGGAATAACAGCCTTTAATTATGATTAGGATTTCCGTATGGAGATTCCAGGACACCTCTTTCATCAACCACAGATATTTTGCCCGTCATGCTTTCCTCATAATGCGATACGATGAGAACGGCAAGTTATTAACAAAATATAATGGGAAAAGCTCTATCTAACGATGATTCCATTTGTTTTTATGAGGCTGGGAGAGTGGCTAACCATTGCTATTTTCTTTCTTTTACTACTAACATCCTGAACTGGGCCATTCAGATACACGACAGGTGCCTGTGCTATTCAAGGCTCTGCCTAGCTTCTCTTTCAGCTTTGGATGAGCCCTATTCAGTTGTCAGTTCCAGCTATGTAAATCTGGAGTCACTCCACTGACTAACATTCATCCCATGTAAATGGGAGCGGAACGTGGAGTACTTCAATTGCCAATTAGTTGGATGAATGCTCAAATTAATGGCTGATGACTTGTCTTAAATATCTGATGAGGAAAACAGTTATTGTGCCGCAAAGGGAATTAGGAAATAGCTGCATTCGTGGGTTCAGTGGGGGCAAACTCCTTTGCGGATATGGCTGTGACATGACAGCCCAGTCAGATAACTTTAACAATGCTGATTATACCAGGACAGAGAAAGGGGCTCTCAGAACGAGACGGCTGCTCCTATTGGCTTAGAGCCCAGGTGTCCTCATGCCAACTTTGTGTGCTTCAATTAGGTACCTCAATCCATAGTTAGGCACCTCCGTAAGTGGCTTGTTTTTCAGAGGTGCTAGACAACCACAATTCCCAATCAATGGGAGCTCAGTATCTCTGAAAATCAGGCCACTTATTTAGGTGCCTAACTGAAATGTTTGCAGTGCCTATGGGAGTTAGGCACTCAAATCTCATTAGAATTCTATGTGAGTGGGGCGCCTAAGTCCCGAGGGAAATGCCAGTCTTGGGATACTAGACTAGCATTTGACTTCAAGGCCAGGATTTTAAACCAGTGGTGTTGGGTGCCTCAACTGAAGATGCTTTAAAAAGGGTCTTGCTTCTGAGAAAGTGCAGAGCACCCGTCGTCTGAAAAGCAGGCCCCTTTAAGGTGTCTCAAGTTGAGAAAATCAGGGGTCCTTTCGGAAAATCATAGTCCAGGATTTGAAACAGCAACTTCCATGGGTAAGTGAGTTTGAGTGGAGCAGGGTGAGCTGAGGAAGGGACAGAGAGAGGAGTCATGCAAAGGGTGGGGAAGACCCTAGATCTGGGTGCTCCAAGAGGTATTCGCAGATGGATGTGGTTCGGGAAATGAGAGAAAATGATATTTACAGCTCATGGTTAAAATAAATCTAAGCAGGAGAGAAGAAGGCAGTGCTGAGCCTGTTGATTTGTCTGATGAAGCAAAGCTGATTCCCCTAGAAATTGACACAGCTGTGTTAATGTGGCTGAAAATAGCAGCTCCTGTCTGCCTGTGATTAAGCCGCAACGGAAGGCCAGCCCATCACCTGTGGGTTTATAAATACAGATGATTCCCCCTTGACTGGAGATCATTTCTCCCTGGGTTCCCACACGCGATGAACCTCTGACTCCCACTGTTGGCTAAAAGAGCATTAAGTTCCAATTTGTTGTCTTGTCTCAGGCTCCCCAGCGAGCCAGTCAACAGCGAGGTACATTAACCCCAAGCTTTTTTTAATTTCTGCTCACATTTTGTTTTTCAGGGAGGACGGGGGGGAAAAAAAGCAAACCTCCACCCAAGTATAATTGCAGTGATTTGCCCAATTGCTCTTGTGTCCATATTAGCCAGGCAGTTTTATGATACTGGGTACGCACGTGAGTCACTAAGCAGAATTAAGTTTTCATTATCCGGCACTCTGCCTGCAGTTTTAGTTATGGAAGCGGGGGTAGGGGGAAAGAAAATGCTACAGGTGGGTGATGTGAATTCATATGGTCCCATCACAAGTCAGGTCCATTCTAAAATATACCCGTCTAGCCAAACTCCCATCAAGCTGCAGTTACGCTTTCTCCTGCTGTTGGTGCTCATCAGGACATCAGGGTATAAATAGACATGCTCAGCTTGCACCCAGCAGAGCGGCTCAGTCTTGTTTTGGCATCACAATTGCTTCCAGGGTACTGAACTCTGATGTCACAGATCCCGGATTGTGACACGGCCGAATGATCGGTCTCTGCTTGTGCAGAGGTCATCCCTGGAATCGGCAATTTGCAGCCAGCTTGGGAGTCCTGTTGACTGCGGGTGCCTGGCACCCTTCAGGATCAGGATCGAAAGGTAAACGGGAATGCGGTGCCCACATATTGTAACAAATTCAACCGCTGCAGACAGCAGGCGCATACATCACTGTGAAGGAGTGTGCTATTCCTTAAAGGGACAGGCTGGAGCCCAAGACCAAAACAGCATAGAGTTTAATCCAGGAGGCCCTTGGCTATTTAAAAAGGAAACGGCAGCTGAGCAGAAGACAGGGGACTACAGGCCAGACAGGAAGCTCTGGGCAGCAGTGTCTCTGACTCAGCTGCCTTTTCCTCTTTAAACAGTCTCCTTAATTATCACACCTGGGTGTTTTTGATTGGAGGCTCGAGTCTGTCTCCTAAGCTTTTTCCACAATCAACACCATCCGCTCTCGGAGGATGTAGTAGAACCTTCAACTCCAGAAATATAGGCTTCTGCTATTTGGCCTCCGGTCGCTGTGAGTAGCACTAGGTCCCTTATCCGTCTTTGGGCCAGCCGCAAAAGAACAGCCCCACGTGTCTGGTGGTTAGAGCACAGAGATGGGATTCAGGCAACCTGTGTTCTAGTCCCAGCTCCGTTGGCCATTGTCTCTGGGAAGGGGTCACCTCACCTCTCTGTGTCTTGGTTTTCCCCATCTGTTAAATGGGAGTAACGCTACCTCTCCCCTTTTGAGTGACAGAAGCTATGAAAGACAAAATGTGATTGTGGCCAGTCATAAGCACGCGCCAACAAAGAGCTGGTACATTACAGTATGATGGTCATTAAGCAATTGCTAAAGGGTGGTGGGAGGGAGGTGACTTGAGGTGGAATGCTGGGAGCGGGAACGACCCTCAGATTTCCTAGTCAGACTGTATCACTGAAACGCAAATGCCATCAGTAATCAGCAGCTTGGATACACGGACCGGTTCCTGTGAAGCCAGAGTGGGATGTGTGCATTGGTTTATTACAACTGCCTTCTTGCCAGTCCACAGGGTTTATTTGTGATGGTGGTGTTCATTGAGGGCCAAGGGTTTGAATCTGAATTAGTCTCATCAGCTCTGAATGTGATGTTATAACAAATCTGGGGCAACCTGCTGCATGCAACACAACCGTTTGGAACTGCTACTGAAGGGATAGAACTGCAGTCCTCCTAGGAGAGTCTCCATTGTTCCTAGCAGTACAGGGCCCGTGACTCACAATTGAGCCTCTTTGTTCAGTGTATTTTACTGTACCGATAAGAGGGGGTATCATTGAAAAGCCTCATGAAAGAAAGGATTTGCATGTGGCCAGGAAGGTCTCTTTGTGAATGAGGAGTGGGAGTGACAGAGCTAGGCAACAACATTATTAGCTGGCTGGAAGTAAACCTGGCAGTCATAGTGGTGCCTAATTGATAGATTGAGGATGGGCGGGAGAGAGCTCCAAGGCTAATTAACCCATGAGCCCGGAAAATGGAAAAGGCATAGAAGGAAGTGCCAAGGAGGGAAGAGGGCAAGAGACCTAGAGTCTGTGGTCTAAGGGGCTGAGGATTATGTGCTATTGTAGATAATGCACTGAACAATGCTGTGAAGGTGGCAGGGGACCACGGTAAATAATAGAACCATAGAATATCGGGGTTGGAAGGGACCTCAGGAGGTCATCTAGTCCAACCGCCTGATCAAAGCAGGACCAATCCCCAACTAAATCATCCAAGCCAGGGCTTTGTAAAGCCTGACCTTAAAAACCTCAAAGGAAGGAGATTCCACCACCTCCCTAGGCAACCCATTCCAGTGCTTCACCACCCTTCTAGTTAAAAAGTTTTTCCTAATATTCAACCTAAACCTCCCCCACTGCAACTTGAGACCATTACTCCTTGTTCTGTCATCCGCTACCGCTGAGAAAAGTCTAGATCCATCCTCTTTGGAACCCCATTTCAGGTAGTTGAAAGCAGCTATCAAATCCCCCCTCATTCTTCTCTTCTGCAGACTAAACAATCCCAGTTCCCTCAGCCTCTCCTCATAAGTCATGTGTTCCACTCCCCTAATCATTTTTGTTGCCCTCCGCTGGACGTTTTCCAGTTTTTCCACATCCTTCTTGTAGTGTGGGGCCCAAAACTGGACACAGTACTCCAGATGAGGCCTCACCAATGTTGAATAGAGGGGAACGATCACGTCCCTCGATCTGCTGGCATTGCCCCTACTTATACATCCCAAAATGCCATTGGCCTTCTTGGCAACAAGGGCACACTGTTGACTCATATCCAGCTTCTCGTCCACTGTAACCCCTAGGTCCTTTTCTGCGGAACTGCTGCCGAGCCAGTCGGTCCCCAGCCTGTAGCGGTGCATGGGATCCTTCCATCCTAAGTGCAGGACTCTGCACTTGTCCTTGTTGAACCTCATCAGATTTCTTTTGGCCCAATCCTCTCATTTGTCTAGGTCCCTCTGTATCCTATCCCTACCTTGCAGTGTATCTACCTCTCCTCCCAGTTCAGTGTCATCTGCAAACTTGCTGAAGGTGCAATTCACGCCATCCTCCAGATCATTAATGAAGATATTGAACAAAACCGGCCGGAGGACCCACCCTTGGGGCACTCCACTTGATACCGGCTGCCAACTAGACATGGAGCCATTGATCACTACGCGTTGAGCCCGACGATCTCGCCAGCTTTCTATCCACCTTGTAGTGCATCCATCCAGCCCATACTTCTTTAACTTGCTGGCAAGAATACTGTGGGAGACCGTGTCAAAAGCTTTGCTAAAGTCAAGGAACAACACGTCCATCTGTTTCCCCTCATCCACAGAGCCAGTTATCTCATCATAGAAGGCAATTCGATTAGTCAGGCATGACTTGCCCTTGGTGAATCCATGTTGACTGTTCCTGATCACTTTCCTCTCCTCTAAGTGCTTCAGAATTGATTCCTTGAGGACCTGCTCCATGATTTTTCCAGGGACTGAACCACTGAACCACATGTGGTGTTTACTAGCAGAGAGTCTCCATGTGGTCTGCATGCACAGAGGAAAACAGGAGCAGAGGGCATGCCCTGTTGCTAGGGGGTTTCCCTTCACCCCTTCCCCTGGTTCCTGTATCGCAGACAAAGCAGACTAGAAGTCCGAAGTGCAGGCAAAGGAATATTTTTTGGGATTAGTTTCAAGCAAGGATACCCATAGTTTCTGACGCTGCAGAGCACTTTACCTGTGTTCCCGCTCTCTATTCCCATCTCCTCCTTCTTAGCAAGCCCAAGTATACCTGCAATGCACACCCCTGGTCCCACCCCTTACAACTTATGGTCATGTTCTGTTCTGGAGGGTCAAGTCTGGGGTCTTGGTACTACTTCTCTTGTATCCCATGGGAGGGGTGAAGAGTGAGGTTGTGTACTAGCCAAGGCCAGGCTTTTCTTCGGCTTTTAATGTGTCTTACGCCTCCCCCCATCCCCTCTTGTCGCTCCTGACCGATTGCTTGACCTTGGCTTGAGAGAGGAGACATACAGCCTTCCAGTGTATGCTCATGTATTACACTCCCACCATACCCTGTAACACTTTAGCTCTATCCCTTATCTTTTCTCGTCATGCTAACAGACTCATCTGGCTGAGCAGAAGCAATACACAGTGTCTGTTCTTTATTCACACATATAAGGTTATGAGAGTATCAAAAATCAAACCCAAAATTCTATCTCGGGCTAACAAACAGGCCTATATACTCACACCTGTTACAGGAGCAGAGGAAGAGTTTGCATTGTTGTACCATTGTCACATTCCTGTCTCTGACAAGCAGTGGTTGGGATAGTCATATCCCTTGGAGCAGATATGCTAGTTTATCACAACAGCATACCTGAAGCTGGGCACTCCGGCCTATCCCAGCTATGTCCCTGCGGTAGGTGGCCAGTTATATCCCTGGGAGCAAGTGCTCTAGTTAATCAAATCTCTTCTCTCCCGCTAGAGGAAGTTTGCAGAAGATTCCCTAAGGATTCGGGAGCACAGCCCTTCCTCCTTGCTTGGATAACTCCATGGACTCTTCTCCCGTGGGCTATTGCAGGGTTAAAGATTATTCCCCACAGTAATCAGAAACGGGATAAAATGTGACAGGTAGGAAACAGGAACCCTAACCGGCAGGTAATTAAAGACTATGCCAGGGGTTCGATGGATGAATAGAGAGAAGGTAGGGTGGGGAAGGGCTACAGAAACACATCAGTACACATGCGAGGAGGGGATAGATGGCAGAGAGGATTAATTTATGAGTGTCCCTGCCTATTATTCCGAGTCAGAGATTCTGAGCACATCTGGAAAGTCTCCAGAATTGCAGTGGCGCCATAAGGTTAATAGAGGACCACTCACTGTTCTGAGATCCTCTGGGCCATGATCCAGATTAGAAACATAGGTGAAATTTAAGGCGGAGAAGTCGCAGGGCTGAGAGAGAAAAGGATGAAGACTGGAATTAGGGGACTGCATGGCTGGGACTGGCAAGTGAATAATCCTGGTTGGCACCATCTTGAGGGCATCAGAGTGTGCTGTGGATATAGGGCGGCAACAGTGGAGGAAGAAAAGGAGGACTTGTGGCACCTTAGAGACTAACCAATTTATTTGAGCATAAGCTTTCGTGAGCTACAGCTCACTTCATAGGATGCATGCATTTTCTGTGGGAGAAGGGCTAATCAACCCCCTCCCCGCCCCCCTCGGCACCAAGTCTCAGAGCCTGGGTCAGGTGACTTGGGCTGTGGGGCTAAAATTAGCAGTGTAGACATTCGGGCTGGGCTGGAGCCCAGGATCTGAGCCCCTCCCCACCCCCTATTGCGGGGTTTCAGAGGTCAGTCTTCAGCCTGAGCCTGAACGACTACACTGCAAATGTTATAGCCCATCAGTTTGAGCCCCGTGAGCCTGAGTCAGCCAACCCCGGCCAGTCGTGCCGTTGGTCTTTTATTGCAGTGTAGATGCACTCATTCTGTTTGTTGCCCTCCGAGGCACACGGTTATGAATCCCAGTCCTTATTTTCCAGGTGGGCTCCCAGCCCTCAATTACCAAGCTCTGCCATCGGGACGCTGAGTCTGGAACTCAGCTACTCCCTGGATGTGTATAAAGAGGAGCATTCACAGCAGTGCTGCTGATTAATCCATAATTGACCAGTGTCCGTGTCAGAGACCTCTGCCACACAACACACCTAGCCCACAATCATCCCCCTTATGCCATCTAAACTTTACACCATCCCCTGCAGGTCAACAGCCTCTGTCTCTGCTGGACCAGCAGGGGATTTGATGTCTACAGCTGAGGATCCCTGGCTGAAAACACCCTCCTGTAGCCCCGCATCCCCCCCAGAATATTAAAATCTAGGAGCTGTGAGCAAAAGTGCCACAGCAGAATTCAGACGCTGTGCTGGAGCGTGGAGAGAGAGGATGTGTAGCCACCGCATACACATACGCCCTGTAAGGCTGCCTAGATACACTGCCCGGCTGCCTTTGCAGCATTCCAGGGGAAGCTCATCCACAGTGCAATGCACTGGCTTTGCTGTAGTAGCTGCAGCTCTAAAGGGTGTCTCCTTTAGACAACAATGCTAGCACTTTGAATGGCAGCCGCTGGCAGCAAACAGGAAGGCAGGGCAGTCATTGGGGCGTTGACTTGATGCCTAGGCTCTGGCTGGCATTTGGCATGCCCTCTGCTTCGCTGAGACGCAGGCCGCGTGCCACAACGTGCCACCCCCCCTGCGCACACTCATTTCGTACAAGCCATTTGCAGCCAGTTGTCCTCTCCCACCCGGTGGGTCTGATGCAGTTCAAAGGAGATGCGTGGCCACTTTGCTCACCCTAGCAGCTTCAGCCACTCAAGAAAAAGCTAAAGCAGCACTTCCCAGCAAGGGATAAGCCATGAGACATATTTGAAAATCTAGTTGTTAATGACAATCATCAGCAGAAACTGACCTTCCCCAAATGCATTTGCCTCCATTTGGAGCACACCTTTATCAGTTAGGCTTTCCGGGCTGAGCAAAATAGGCACCAGTTTCCTTTTTGAATGACATGGGGGGCATGTTCTTTGGTGTATGGTGCAACAAGCACCTCCTCCTCCTCAAATTTCCTGGGACCTCTCACAAACCCACAGGATGTCCCCCAGGTGCGGAGCGCCAAATTCACTGTATAAACCGCATGCGACCAGATGGCTCCTTATCTGTGTCACATCTGGGATAGCATAAATTGATCTCAAGAAACCAGCTCCAGATAGGCCTGTTTCAGATAATACAATGTGGAAAGCTAATATGGTGTAGAGGGTTAAAGCTTCTTGCTTTGGGTTCAGATTGCGTTGATTGGTAGGGCGGGATTGGCTGTCTCGGTAGTGAAAGGCATTGTGGGGCAAATTTGCCAACAGCAACACAAAAGAGTAGGCCTCACAAATTATTCTTTTGGATGAGGTATAAAACTAAGGTCCTCGCCACTTGTAGTCATCGAAGATCCCATGATATTTTCCCAAGTAAAAAGAATTTGAACCCTGGTGTCCTGTTGGAGATCATTTTGGGTAATTGCCAGGGCTGGTCAGCACATTTTTAAAATAAATTTCAAAACCGAAAGGTTGGAATTTGCAACAGCACTTAATATTGACTTAATTTTGCTTCTATTTAAATCATTGGGAGTTTTACCACTGACTTTAGAGGGAGCATCTCGGCCAACACTGAGTACTATAGAAAAACCTATCCACACTCCTTTAACTGTGTGTAATATAAATCAGTACAACATTCTGAAATTTAACTGAAAAAATTGGGTAAGAGGATTGTAGTGGGCATTCCTGTCTCCCCAATATTCTGACCCATACTGATGATAATCTGCCTAGATATGGAATCCTCTCTTACTTCCTAGCCCAAATTTATCTGTGGTGTTCCCATGCACTATTATATAGCCATTACGTTCCACTCCAGAGGCCGCTGCATTTTCGTGGTAGGTTGAGTGAATGATTACGGTATACATAGAGGCCAAATCTCAAAGTTTCCCTTTCAGTTTTAATTCACTCTCTACTCAGGCAAAATTCCAAATAAAGTCCCTGGAGTTTTGCTCAAATGAAGATTTAGCCCAAGAGTCCTGATACATCTCTCCCTTGCACTGGTGTAGATCAGGAGTAAGTCCACTGAAGCAGTGCTCCCTTCATAATGAAAGAGGTGCCGGGACTCAAGCAATTCTTTTGCATTCATAACTGATGCAGCAAGTCCAGAGGTGCCGGGGCTAGGAACTGCCAAGCCTAGAGGTGGGGGCTCAGCTCTGGCACAAATGAAGCACTGCACTGAAGTTAAAGGAGTTAGATCAGTGGGAGTGAGAGGATAACCAGGACTGAAGTTTGTAGCTTATTGTTGCAAGAAGGGCGAGTGGCAAAATGAGAAATGAATTGTGTGACTACTGCGCAGTTCTTGGGGAAATTCACCCCTGTGCAAGACCTCGGGAGCGCAAGGCTCAGGAGTGAATTTTCCCGTCTAGGCAGAACCTCATAGGATGAAGACTTTCCCTTTGGTGGTGGAGCAGGGAACCCATGACCAGGCATGAGTATGTAAGCCGTGACATGGCAGGGACGGAGCACAGGCATCTCAGATTGTTTATTCCCTGTTTTAATAATTGGCTGATTAAGTTCCATTTTTATTTGGTTTCAGTGGCAATCAGATTGAGAGCTGTAATATCTCCTCACACCTTGTAATTATCGTTAATTTCTTCCCATGCAAGTCAGGCTGGGGTTGGCAGAGGCAGCCCAGGGAGCGCGAGGGAATCAGTGGAGGAGAATGCATATGCATGAAGTGCAGCTCGCTCAGGACTCCTCGGAAGGAGGGAGTGAGGGTGGAGGGATAGGCCTTCAATGGAGCGTTTGGGGGTGGGGAAGGGAAAAAACCCACTTTAAATCTGAGACAAAGGCAAGTGCAGCAAACTGTCAGCGTCAGCACTGCAGCCTTGCGAGCCTAATTACCATAATGATGTGAAATAGTCCAATCAGCAATCTGGGGCTAATCTTTCATGTATTACAGGTCTCCCTTTCATAGAGCTCCACAGCCAAATGCATTTTTAATGAAGATATTCCTAGACTCTCAGATAATTTCCCGCTCTTTACAGGGATGGTATCAGAGATCATTAAATGTGTCCTTCTTTTTATATATATATATATAAAGATCTCGCCATCTGACACACAGTGGTGCTGTACCCACAGGAAGCGCTTGCCTCTCAGCATTGCTGGGAGCCTGAAGTTCTCCCAGTCCCACACACACACACACCCCGAGAGCTGTTTGAGAAGGCCCCAGGAGTCCCATTTCCCAGGCTGAGAGGTAATGGAGAGGTGACCCCCAAGGTAGATGGTGGGAGAGAGGTGAGCTGTGTCACCGAAATCCCCCTCTGTCAATCACAGAGATTAGCTTTTTTGGCAGAGGATGAAACTTCTTCAGCTTTGTGTTCCCAACAAACGAAGGTTCCCAGGTGAGTTCTCTCAGATGCTGTCTTTGTCCAGGGAAGCAGGGATAGGAATAAAGGCCAGATGAAAGGAGAGGGGGCTTAAAAATGGGGGCACAGGGCAGCTAGCAGCATGGGCACGCGCAAGAGTGGGAAGCCCTTAGGAGAAATGCAAGGCAGAGACATCAGGGAAACCAGAGACGGAGAGAGAACTGCGCAAGGGGTGTGATATCTTCTGCCTTATCCAGTCCCTAAGGCATACAACATTCCTGGGCTGATGGCACCTCTGCCTCTGGTCCCTGAGGCTCTTTCTCCTGTCATCTTTCACGGTTCCCACTACACTCTGAACATTAGTCACGTTCCAGCATAGCTGGGGCACTTTCACCTCAGCCAGGCCTCTCATGCTGATGGGTTGGAGGCAGTCCGGCCCTCCAGGGAAGCCGCAGACATGTACAATTGTTCTGGCCCCTCCTGCCTGACTCGGTGCTCTTGGGTGAGGTGAAGCGAACTGAGGCGCGCTCCCCTCATCATACAGCCATTACTGTCAACTGGTCCAGCGCCTCAGAGAGAGGCGACAAACTCCCTGTCACTCTGGAGTCTCTGAGGTGGCCGCAGACTCCTCGTCGGGGGAGAAGAGATGGACCCAGGATAGGGCTGGCGCCTGTGGAACCGGCAGCAGGTGTAATTACTGGTTCTTTTACGGCTGTTGAGAGACTTCAATTGTATTATTATTACGACTTCTTCTAACACCCCCTGAAGAGCTCTCAGAGAATCTGACTCTGAATATTCAAGGGGAAGCTCAGGGGGGTCTGGAGTGGAATGGAGCCTGGGAACGAAGCAGCACACACACCCCCGGGTGCTCATCTCACCAGGATCTTGGATGAGGCTTTAGCGGGCAGCCGGGATGAAAACAATGTGATTGTTTTTAAAGCAGCAGACAGCTGGCTCCTGTCAGGAGGAGGTGGCAGAGGGTGCGTTTCCAATTATCTCTGCAGATTGGGCCAAATCCCCAGGGGTGATGAGGCAGCCGTAATGCAAAATGAAACACAAGAATTGCCACAGAGGATCATACGGACAGCCCGCCAGTCCTATATCCCGTCTCAGACAGAGGTGGATGCTTCAGAGTAAGGCGCAGGAAACCGCACAGTGTTCACTCCAGGCAATTAGTGGTTGCTTTATGCCTCGAAGCAGGAGGCTGTTTTCAGTTGTATCCCAGGCAGTCGAGCTGTGGATCTTCTTCGTGTCTATTTGATGCCAACGGCTTGCTTGAACTTCAGTGGCAGTTGTACAGGGCTTATCCCTTCTCAGGATTTGGCCTGTAGAGATTGAAATGGCTGGCTAAATGTCGAGCTCTTTAAAAACTCTCTGGAGATGGACCTGAGATGCGTCTCCTGGTCAAGATGCTGATCCCCAACCCCGCCAGCATCTGGGTGTGTTGTGAGGTGGGGTTCTGGTTTGGCCCAATGCTGGCACAGGGACCAGTGGCGACGTTTTGATCCATATACAGATTCCAAACCTCAGCGAAGTCCAGGAGTGTGTAGTGTTGATTTGGACCTGTTTCTAGTCTGCTCCCTTCTTGGTATTTGGACCCTTTAGACAGCTGCAGTTGGTCACTTAGAGGGGAACAAAGGGGGGCAATGCAGACTCCTGTTTAAAGCAAGAACCAGGTGGGCAGGGGACCTTGACTGTGGTTGCGGGGGGGGGAGAGAAAGGCATGTGGTGGGGGGCAAAGGAGCAGGCAATTGCACATTCTCAGGAGATTATTCCCCACCATTCTCCCAAAGCCCACCATGGGGACCGCTCCCCCGGAGAGTGAGGAGTGTGGCCAGGAAGGAGTTGAAGGGGTAGAGGCATCTGAAGGCGGACAGGAGCCTGCAGGGAGGATGATTTTCTCTCCGCTGGTTGGCGATTAGACTGGCTGAAACGTTTCCAGTGTCATGTCGGAAACATCAGGGTGGAGGCTCAAAGTCCAAGGCAAGGAGGAGCCCGAGGGGGGTAGGGAAGAGGTGCCTGAGAGGATGGTTTTGGTAATAGAGGCGCATGGGGCACGACCTGTGGAAAAGGTGGGTAGAAAGAGAGGAAATTGGAGAGGTGGGTACTGGGCCACATAAAAAGAAATAAGGCCCAGATCTTCAGTGGACCTGAGCCAGATGTGTGTGTGGATTTAATACCCCTGGAGCCTGAGAGCCTCTGCCCACAGCACTGGTTTAGCACAGGAAGAAACTGGGCAGCTTCCTGTGCATGCTCACCACAGCCCTCACCTGGGCCTCCCCTCATTCAGTCCAGGGCCTCTCTGCTGAAACTGCCTGCCTGAGGGGGACAGTTAGCACTGACTGCGGTAGTGGTGGGTGTGTACTGTAAACACCCATCCACTAGGAACCAGGCTGGGACCCTCCAAAGTCACTTCACACAGGACCCTCTGTTCCCCTCATCACAATACTTTGCACTCTCTCCGCTCGTTTCTAGGGTTGCCAACCCTCCCGGTTTCGCCACGAGGCTCTCGGAATCACTTCCTATCTCCCGGAGGCTGCTGCAGCCAAACTGGGAGATTTTAGTCGCTGAAAGTCTGGCAGCGCAGTGGGGCTAAGGCAGGCTTCCTGTCTGCCTTGGCCCCAAGCAGATCCCAGTATAGGTGGCTCGTCCCTGCAGCCCCTGGGGGAGGGGCAGGTGGCTCCACACGCTGTCTGCGTCCCCAGCGCCAGCTCCACATCTCCCATTGGCCAGGAACTGAGGCCAAAGGGAGCTTCAGGCATGGGCATCATGCAGAGCCCCCTCCCCAGTGGCCACAGTGATGAACCACCTACTTCTGGGAGTGGCGTTGGGCCAGGGCAGGCAGGGAGCCTCCTTAGCCCCACTGTGCTGCCAATTGAGAGCCACCCGAGGTAAGTAGCTCCCAACCGGAACCTGCATGCCGCACCCCTGCCTGCACCCGAGCCCAGCCTGGAGCCCCCTCCTGCATCCAAACTCCCTCCCAGAGCCCACACCCCTCACCCCTCTTGCACTCCAATCCTCGGTCCCAGCCCTGAGCCCTTTCCCACACCCAAACTCCTTCCCAGAGCTTGTACCCCAAAACCCGCTCCAGCACCCCAACCCCCATCCCAGGCTCAGCCCCAGAGTCCCCTCCCACACTCTGAACTCCTTGGCTCCAGCCCAGAGCCCACACTTCCTCCCGCACCTCTACCCTCTGCCCCAGCCAGTGAAAGTGAGTGAGTGGGGGAGAGCGAGCGATGGAGGGAGCAGGGTGGGGCCTCAGAGAAGGGGTGGGGCAAAGGCGTTTGGGTTTGTGTGATTAGACAGTTGGCAACCCTACTTTTTTCCATGGAGGATCTCAAAGCAGTTCACCAAAGTGGCTAAGTAGAAGTACCTTGACCCGGCTCAAGGGCACAGTGAGACAGTGGCAGCCAGGAAAAGATCCCGGATTGCCTGAGTGCTAGCCCTGTGCTTTAGACATTAGAACATGCTGCCTTCTGCTCTCTAGTGACCAGGTCTGGCTTCAAACTGGTGACTTAGAAATGGAGTGGGCTTTCACTGGAGTCCAGAGTAAAACTCCCATCCGTCGATTCTAAGGTCAGATGGGAGCCCTGTGATCATCTAGTCTGACCTCCTGCACGACACAGGCCTGAGGGCTGCCCTGAAGTCCCAATGACTTCAGGAGGAGCCCTGTTAGGCCAACAAGGAGCCTATTTTAAAATCCCACCATCAATCCCGTAAAGCGGCCTGCTCCACAAATTCTTTTGAGTGTGAAGAAAACTTAATGAATTCTTGCTTCCTCATGCCTGCCAGGGCCAGAAAGAGAAATTTTAAATGTCTCAAGAGATTCTATTCTTGTGGAATGTCTGGCCTGATTTTGAGACCAGAGCTTAGCTTTAAGATTCTAAAAGAAGCATCAGTCTTCTCTGATTGAAGCCCCCGAACCTTTTGAGGTTCACCCACGAAGCCTAAGTCTGCAACTCAGGACTTAGATACCACCGGGAGGAGTGGTCTATAAATACCCATTCATAAATGAATAGGTAATATGGCAGATACTGTAGCTAGCTAGGTAATGTAGGTATGTAGATGGATAACATAGACAGATACATTACAGAATCGTATCTACAGTGCCTGTCTTCCTACCTTGCATATCTTTAAATACTGTAGATAAACACATAGAAATGGGTAGGAAGGTGGGACAGGAAGTCACTAGGTAGGTCAGGAAGTACATAAGCAGGTAGGTTGGACAAGAGGTCACTAGGTATCTAGGTAGGTACGTATGGCAGGAAGAGGAAGGTTGGCAGGTAGGGCAGGAGGTCACGAAGTAGGTAGAAAGACCATGTGCATCTAGGCCCGGCATGGGGGAAAATGGGATAACAAAAGTAGAAGGGATTACATAGAACACACAGCCACAACATTTAATTGCAGCCAACTCTTTCCTGTTTTCCCCTAGCCCTATGACTTCAGCTGGGCTCTAGTTTGCCTCCCTGTCTATTATGTTTGTATCCTCAGCCCTGCAGCTTACTATGGTGATGATGTTTTTAAAATAGGACCTGATTCTGTTGCCTTCTTTGTTTGGAAATCCATCGCAGGCACTGACCTTTCAAGTCTCTCCATGTTTCAAGCTTTTACTAATTTCCTGGGGGGCTGCAGACGCTCTGAAGCAGTAAAGTGCTGGGAGTTCATTAACATGCGGATCTTTAATTAGTCGGCAAGAAATCTGTCTCTGTCCTGATTCAACCAAAAAAAAAAAAAGTGAGAAGCAGAAAGTGATGATGAAATAGAAAGTAGTGGCAGTAAATGAGTGCATAAGAGGAATAGATTTAAGAGCTCACAATTTATTTAGCCAACGCTTTAAAATGAATCCTGGCCATATGTTGCATACAAATTAGTGACACTGGCCCTTTAAATGGAGGGATAGACACTCTTGCTCTTTCTCCCGACTTCCCCTACAGCTGTCCCGTCTGCACTACGGACAGGGTATCCCAGTGAAATCAGACACAAAGCAGAAAAGGAGAGGATTAACAAAAAAAAGTAGGAAAGGAAAAGTAACAGAATCGTGCATGCCAGCATAGGCTAAGAAAGGGTTAATCAGGGCAGGTTAGTGGGGGTCTCCAATCCTGCACACGCCTTTCCCTCTGCTGGGTTAATGCACCTTCCCCAGGCAGCAGGGCCCAGCATAAATATCTTCATCTAGCTCCCTCCCCACCCATCCCTCTGTTCCTTTAGCCTGTGTCACGCCCCCCTCTCCTCAGCCTCCACTGATCCCTCTTGCCTGGGAAGCTTGGAGATGGTGGCAGTCTGGCAGAATGAGGGCAGCACGAGAAGAGGGTTCATTTCTGCCCAGTCTTGCTGGCACTGGTCCGATGGGACCACAGGGAAGCATGCAGTGATGGTCCTATGGCCAGCGGGCCAGGTGTGTGTATAACCCAGTGCCCTTTGCAGCTTCATGAGTCCCTGCAGCCAATACACAACACAGCGTGCAACTTGGGGAGCCAAGTTCTATTTTCGGTTACACGGGCGTAGATTCGGAGTGAGTCCATGGGCTTCAGTAGGGTTTACACCAGCGTCACTGAAATCAGGCATTGGCCCATGGGGGTGCTGAACTTCCCCTCATGCCAGTTTTACACCAGGGTAGTTCTGTCTACGTCAGAGGGGTAGCCGTGTTAGTCGGTATCCACAGAAACAACGAGGAGTCTGGTGGCGCCTTAAACAAGGTGCCAGCAGACTCCTCGTTGTTTTTATGTACGTCAGTGGTAGTACTCCGGATTGAGGCTGAAATCAGAGTCTGGCTGGGCATCTGAACAGAAAACAGAGGAACCATATGAACAAGCGGCTCACTCAGTGTCCCTCCTCTCCCTCCTCCTAAACATAGCCCATGTGAGAGCGCGGAGAACTCACCAAGCATGCCCACCGACGTGTGGGTCTTTTATTTACTTAAATCTCTGAGTGGAATAACGTATGTTAGATTGCCCGGTTGATCTATTTGTGACAAGTGTTAAAACACATGTGCATTGATTTTTGTTTTTTTGAGGAGCGTATTTCTAAGGGTAATTTAATAGTAGTATTGAGCATAGCTTTTACTGGCCCAGGAGAAGAAGGAGGAGGAGAAGGAAGGGGGGTACGGGGGATTAGATGAAGAGGAGAGAGCTGCTAATGGTGTTTTTGTAATGCAATTGCTTAGGTCAGTGAAAAGCTGTCACAGTTTAATGCATTCGGTTGTCGGGGATGTTATCATATACAGGATTAAGCCATTCCAAAACATGAAAACAAGAGCAGCTTGTTAGTGAGTGAGCCTGTTAAAGAGCTTCTCTTGCATAGTTATGATCATTTTAAGAAGGGAGTTATAGTCATTGTTCTCCTCTTACCCTCCGGCTGGCATAAGTACTGAAAGGAAGGAAATAATTTTCAGTTCTCTTGGGGTTACTTTGGGTTCAGTCAACCCTGTCTCCCTTCTCCCCTGATTCAGATTCCCTGTGAGATGGCCAGGCCAAGACAGGTTTGTTAATCATAGAAATTTGAGGGCCAGATCCTTGACTTGAGATAAATAAATGTCGCTCTTTTGGGGCCCATTTGCACCAGCTGGAGATCTAATGGAAATTCCTGATGTGACTTCAGTGGAGTTACAATGATTTACACCAGCCGGGGATTTTGCCCACCAAGTGTGTCTGTGTTTGGAATAATGACTCTGCCATTTCTGCACCGTCTTTCTTATGCCTCAGTGATTCCATATCAAATGTATTTACCAGCGAAAGGATTTTCTCCAAACTCAACTTGTAAACTAGATGGAAATCTCAGCATCAATCCTCTGTAAGGGGTCGAGAGACGTTTTTGTTAAAAGGTGGGAGCTGCTTTTTCTAACAACATTTGAACCTGCTGATTTTGAAAATGGTTGTAACCAAGCTGAATTTTGACATTTGGACCCCAAACTCGCAAATAAATATGGCCACCAAAATTCACCAGAAATGTTTGATATACCAACAGTGCATGTGTGAAGCTATCAGCAAAATCCAGTTTTTTGATGTAATTCCTTTTTAGTCTATTAAGAACAGAAATGAGAAGACACATCATGGTTTTAACACCTATTTTACCCAAATGGTCAACTTTTTATTGCATGTAGACACCTATGTATCCGTAATATTAGAAATCAGTTAAATCACAACACAAGTTATTTTTCCTGTAATTTGTGAAATCATTTTCTCATTTTCTTGCATGCTTCATATTTGTTTGAAAGCACCATAATGCTTTGTAGTTAGAGTAGAATTAACATAGAAGGGATGGTATTATTTACAAAGAGAGAGAGCAACAGCAGTTAGGTGAGTTTGTGGTTTATGACCAAAGCTACGATTTAGTCACAGAGATCACAGCAGTCACGGATTCCATGACCTTACCGGACCTCTGTGACTTCTTTGGCTTCACCTGTCAGTGCCTGAAGCCGCGGCTGGAAGAGGGACTGTGCACCCCTGCCCTGCAGCTGGAGCTGGGGCTGGAGCCAGGACCGTGAGCCCCTGCCCCGCGGCTTGCGGCCAGGGTCGTGTGCCACTGTCCCGCAGCTTGTGGCGGGGGTAGGAGACGGGACTGTGTGTCCCTGCTCCACGGCTTCCAGTGGGGGCTGCAGCTAGGGCCGTGCACCCCTGCCCCAGAGCCGGGCCATGCACCCCTGTCCCACGGCTTGTGGCGGGGGCTGCAGCTGGGGCCGTGTGCTCCTGTCCCACAGCTTGCAGTGGGCACTGCAGTCAGGGCCATTCGCCCCTGCCCCACGATAGGGGCTGCAGTGGGAGCCATGCGCCGCCCTTGTAGTTTCCCAGGGCCGTGTGCCCTCCCACCCCCAGCTGCGGCTTGGGCTGTGCACCTGTGCCTGGGGTTGGAACTGGGACTGTGTCCCCCCACCCACCAGCTGCGGCCAGCTCCAGAGTAGGAACTGTATGCCTCCCCTGTCGCTGCATGCCCCCGCTGTGGCTGCTGGAGCCAGGGCTGTGCTCCCATCCCATGGCGTGTCAGTCCTATCTCATCAGTGTGGCTGAGGGATAGCTGCTAAATCATGGGCAAGGGCTGAGCCTAGCCTGCCTCGAAGGGCCAGCCAGCCCATGAGAGTAAACCATGGTACCGGTAGTGGGTCTCAAGAGATCCATGCCGGTTTCCCACTGTCTTTGCATTGTTTGCGTCCATCAGCATCCAGTCATCGTCGTCGAACAGCTCCTCTTCTTCCTCCCCGCGCAACCCAGATGAGCTGCATCTCTTCACCTTCAGATGTATGCTGCCTTTGTTCAGGAGCTATGGTCACACAAACTATGCCAGCTGAGGAGCCGTCTTCATTGCAGAAATGCATCAACTACCGGCCTAAGTGCTCCAGCAGGGAGCATTGTTGTCAAGAGATCATGTCAGAAGTTCAACCAAGTGGACCCTGATCAGAGCCAAACATGGCTTTCATAGGAAAGAAAAGAGGTGGAACTGGAGTCATCACAAAGACTTGCTCAGCCCTGATCAGAGCCATGTTCCGTGTTGCTTTGAATGACCAACTTGTTCACGGTGAGTCAAGAAAGCCAAGGGAGAATGTGACAGTGAAAATGAGGATGCACTCTTATGAACACTTCAAAGGTTTAAGATTTTATCGGGGGAGGAACCACCCATATCATTTCAAAATATCACAGCAAAGTACCTGGCAAATTAAGTTACCCAAGAGGCTCTGCGGAATGCAAAGATCCCTGGGTAAGTGCAACTGGGCAGCTTAGTAGACACTTACGACTTATGACTCAAGAAGGAGAGCCTGGGCATGTGCACATTCATGATCCATGCCCCAAAATAATGCTGCAGCTTTTTCCATGGCATATAAAGGGGGAAAGAAATCAAAGGAAAGGTCCCAACCAGGAAGGCAAACAGAAACATTCTTCAGCTACTAATTACAGCCTAGGAACCTGGCCAGATTGTGAATTTGCAACAGGTTCTGAAGCATGACTTAATGCCTGTCCTTTTGGCATTAGCATAGCCAAGTGGCAGTCTAAGGACAAGCACAAAAGTAATACTGGGTGATGTGCTGACAGCTGATGTCCCCTGCCCACCAACAGTTACTCCCATTGGGAGAAGCTGTCTTGCAATGGATGCACAAGCTTTGGTACAAGCCATAGGAAAGCCCTCTGGAGCCAAAACACTTTTGAGACCTTGCAGATGCATTTGTAAAACAGGATTTAGGTCTGGAGCAGACTTCCATAGAGTTGATGCTGCAGTTGACAGATGCTAAAACGAATCTGTGAATGGTGGCACCAGGCAAAACCACTCAAGAGATACAAGGCCCATCTGAAGAGTGGTGGAAGGCAGATACGTGCCTCTTCCAGTAACTGGATGAATTTAACAGCACTTCAAGAAAATAAGGAGGGCCTTGCAATATTTTGATCAGAGCAACTCATGACCCAAGCACCACATGGTAAAATCATGACTCTGGCTGCTGGCTTTCAGGAGGAGGTTGAAGTATGGGGCTCAACAGCAGCGGTTGACACCGATCACCTGTGTGCTCCTCAGGCAGACCCAAGAATGATTTTCCACTGTGTTCACAGTGATGCCGACTGTGTGGTCATTGCAGCCAGGGTCACTGATGCACTTATTCTTTATCTGGCTTCCTATTGCAAAAAACGACATGGAGGCAGCTTTGGATGAGAGCTTGCACATCAAAGGAACTGCAGAACTCTCCTGTTCCTGCCCTTTGTGAAAAACTACAATTTGGATCCATTGTTCTGGAAACTCTGCAGATCCCATTTCATGTGCTGACTGGTTGTGAGGCTCCCTCTTTTATTGCTGGGTACAGCAAGAAGCCTGCATGGAAAAGCTTTTGCAGTGACACCATCAGCTTCTAATACACCTTGGACAGGGTGACTTGGACTCTGAGAAGGTGAAAAGTGCAGCAGAGTTTTTATAAGATTCGTGGCTTGCCAGAGGTCCACAGCACTGACAAAGCACATGCCATTCATCAGAAGCTCTGCCCCCAACAAGTGATACTCTTTCCTTCCCCATACAGAGAGCTTATAGTCCGGAGACAGGCCCATTGCCCAAATCCAGTGCTTCCTCCTCCAAATACAATGGGCTGGAAACAGGAAGACGGAGCTCATGCCATTACCACCAATACCCGCAGACTGCATGGAGGCACTATTCTGTAGCTGCACAACAAGTGCAGAAGTCAGCGACAGAGGGGCAGGATGGCACGACTGGTTTGTATAGGCGACTGCAAATGGAGAGTACGAGAACAAGTTTGTGCTGATGTTCCTGATTCCGGATGCTTACGGGCAGCATTAGCAAACAAGTTCATGTGTCATATCATGTGACCTAGTAAGATGTTGATTCAATCTGCCATTGCATAACCTAAACTTTCTTGAAATAGTACATTAACACGTCTGCTTAGCTTGTGTGCATTAAAATGTTTACTTAATGCTTAGTCAAGAAAATACTTGTGCGTGTTTTAAAAAAAAAAAAACAGGTGTTCTCAGATTATGCATTGTGTTTCTCATGGTTATATCAATGTGTGTACTTTTGTTTCAAGGTGCAAATGCTCAAGTTACAAGAGCCATGTAAACGTGCTCTTTCATTTGTTGGATAAAGTATTAAATATTTCTAGTGCCTCTTGCAGATAAGAAACTGAAATTCAAAAGCTTTATAAAAGGGTTGGGTATATTATTTGATTACTTTTATTGCATCCTGCAGCTCGTTAAGATCCAACAGAAGTACATTATCCTAAACAAAAAGGAAATAAAGGTTTGCACTTGAGTGATTTCTCTGTTACTTTGTGCTCTTTGTAGGGGCCTTTATACACAACATACAACTTGGTAACAACCACAGCACACCTAATTGTTGTGAAAACACTTGTTACCAACTTTTAACAAAAGATGCCTCTTACAGTTAACTTTTCTGAAAGTCCGACTAGACTATTGGGATCTGAAAGGCAAGCTGGGCTTATTCTGGCCTGTGCGTCAGCACACGTAACACAGATTTCCCCACAACAAATGCTGTCTTCGTTTATACCTGTGCAACCTCCTTATCTTGCATGGGGTTACAGTGCAGTTACTCATGGCAGAATCCAGTCCTGCAAGTGGAATGTAGTAATGCTGTTGATGCACTGGCCAGAATAAATGTCCACTCCCTCTTTCTTAGCCGCATTGGCTCTGGAGTGCTAACAGGAGGAAAAAAGCAT
This sequence comes from Eretmochelys imbricata, assembly GCF_965152235.1. Lineage (NCBI taxonomy): Eukaryota > Metazoa > Chordata > Testudines > Cheloniidae > Eretmochelys > Eretmochelys imbricata. The sequence continues at coordinate 9,937,540 of NC_135593.1, read as the reverse complement.
TAAAAACTTGTTTTTGTCACTAAAAATCAGTTTATCTAGCTCTGAATGCACATGGGGAGCCTATCTGTTGAGTGAGACAGTAAGACGGTGTCATTTTTACAGAGCCGTTTTTCATAGTCGGGACTACATTTTATTTCGTTCACTCTGCTGGTACATACATTATTCCCCCCTGTATGTTTAGTGCTTTGTCCAGATTCAGTGTAAATTAAATGTCTAAGACATGGGGCTTCCATCCACTTCCCTTGGGACACTGTACCACAGATCTGTAGATCTCAGTACCAAAAAGCTTTTTTAAAAAGTCTATATTCAGCCTAAATTTTTTCTCTCTCAATTTCATCCTATTACCCCTTTGATAGCTAACCCTCCTAGTTTGTATCATGTTAACTAATTCCTCCTTTTTTCTTTAGAATTTACGTCCTTCAAATACTTATAGACTGGTAAAATGTCCTACGTTTCATCATCTCTTAACCGAGCGATGTGTCTTGCTGGTTGACAGGATTACTGCTCCATGGCTTCAGCCATGACCCACTGTTAAAATACATAACATAAATTACACGGAACATATCATACACGAATCCTGAATAAATAGTAATGGCCCATTGCTGTAGCTTCGTACAGGGGGAGTCCTGGAGTCAATGAGGTTGGTCTGATGTGTGGTAATTGCTTGTGGACATGGACACCAACCAGTCATCACATTCTCTCTCTCCCCAAATGTGGAGCTGTTATTTGCCTCACAGATGTTTTCCACTTTGCTGCTCTGAACTCTCTGCCATGGATGGGAGATCTAGTTCAGATAAAGTAAGACATGCCCAAACCATATACCAGACCCAAACTCATTAACCTGTTTTTTTGTCTTTTTTGGAGGGGTGGGGTATCAAAATTTTGGCCGACTCAGCTTTTCATGTTTGCTTCTCTGAGGTTCCAGCTGAGATCAGAAACCATAATACTGTGGGAGAGGCTATTCTTGCATCAGGACTCCTGGGCTCTATACGCCTCTCTAGGAAAGAATGTGGCCCGATGGTTAGAACATGGGAGACTAGGATTGAGGACTCCTGGGTTCTATTGCCAAATTTTCTGTGTGACCTTGAGCAAGTTACTTCCCCTCTCTCTGCCTCAATTAGCCCATCGGTGAAACCAGTATAAAATCTTCCTGCTTACAGCACATTACATCTTAATTGCAATAATTAATTAGGCTTAATTATTGTAATTAATATTTGCAAAGTGCTTGGAGATCGTCAGGCCAAAGGCTTTGTAAGGACAAAGCGCTGTTACTCCTGGCGGGATTTTCTCTTGCCTGCCTATCTGGGATACTGAGGTTTGCCACCCACCTGGCACCAGATGTCTGGGCAGGCGCTTTGAAGTCTTCTGTGTTCTCAGACCCAGATCGATACTCCCCAGGGTGGCTTTGGGATACATCGGCACAAACCTTCCCTATCTTGGCAATCTAAATGCACAGCGCCTGCCTCATGTAAATGGCACTTTATACTCTGGAAATGTGAACGCTGTCACCAGCGCTGGCTCCGTCATGCTTATCAGAAATACATTATCAGGTGGGGATTAGACAGAGCCTGGCACTGGTGCTGCTGTCCTCATCAGGCGAATAATGAATAATGAAAATTCCAGGGACCAGAGACAAACGCAATTGACAGGCAGGGAAGCACCTGTGCCTGCCTTTCTCTCACTTTAATGTGACAAACATGGCTCCTTTAGATAGCTTTCCACTCCATTCACTGTGGTGTCGTTGATTTATTTTTTTTCTTTCTCCCGCCTCCCCTTCCCCTTTCTCCCCCACTCCCTGAGCCAAGTTGCTTTCAAGCAGCCTATGAAAGAGAAAATCTGATATTGGATTGAGGGGCGTCTGGAACACCTCAGCGCCGACTCAACCCGACAGGAGGCTGTTTGCTAGTCAGCTCACTCCCAGTGCGGACACTGCATGATTTTGGTCCTTAACTGCTTTGAACTTGGATGTTGCTGAGTTTCTCTGCTTTTATTTGTTAATACATTTGGGCTCGGAGGGCACAGATCTCTCAATAGAATGAACCAAGGTAGATACACAGTTCCATTCACATGGATTTCACTCTTCTTTGCGGGTAGTTGTTGGGAAGTTGGCACTTATGCAAGCAGAAGGACTGATACTACCAGCTAGCAGCAGATATAGTGCAGGCAGGGGATACAGAAAGTCCCACGTCACAGCTCCGCAGCCACAATCTTCAACAACGCTTGTTATTCTGGTCCTCCGCCTTGAGGTGCGGAAGTCTGCAAATGCCCAATGCTGACCTGTGATATCTCCTGTGCTCTGAGGCCCAGGAGCTTGCTCTGACTGTTACTACTGCACAGCCATTCTGATTCACAACTCCTTGAACACCTAACGTGTGACCAGCTTTTCCACTCCTGGGCCCCATACATCTCTGCCAGTTCACTTCAGCCATGCCCTGCAGCTCCTCCCCTCCCCCCACGTTCCTTGTCCTAGGCTCTTGTGTAGCTCTGTTGATGTTCAATCCTGTCTTGCAGAACCCTCTGCTTGTCCAGTCCTGGGCTACTCACTCATCTCAGTCCTAATCTGCATCATTTACTAGACTGGGTTTCCCTAAACAGGTGCTGTCCATGGTGCTGAATTTCAGTTTCTTTTTCTTTTGTTTTTATTAAAGTGGACTGTAGGGTTAGATCAAACTGCTCCTTCTGATCTGAGCAAGATTTCAATCCAGACCTCAGGACGTGAGAGACAATAGAGCAACCTAGAATGGTGTGACATTAACTTATTGGCCCCAGAGAGGTGGATTATTGTTGTTGTTCGTTTGTTTTGCAAACCTGCATAAGGCATTGGAGTAACACTTGATGCAAATGAAACACAGATGAAGGAAGAATAGATTAGGAATGGACATCCCCAAGTTGGACTCTCACTCCATTTACTATCATCAAAAGAGTTTTTTGCTACTTCATTTGAGGATGAACACAGTCCAATCCCAGGACTCTTAGGCTGTACAGAGTAGATGGCCCAGCCATATTCAGAACAAGGACTTGAGATCTTCAAAGCAATGCAGGGGACTTAGCCACACATCTTCCAATAAAATGTCATGAAGCAACTATGAGCCTGATTCAGATCTCACACCAACTTTACACTGGTGTAACTCCAAAGATGGTCACAGGATTACTCCTCGTTTACTCCCAGGTAAGTGAGGTCAGAATTAGGCACTACATAGGAATCACTTCAGTTAGCACATAAATGCAGCTGCCTCTTGGGTTAGGGTATTAGCTGGGTAAATGATCAAGCATACAGAAAAGAGTGGAGTTCTTGGGGCAATCGTATTGTGTCAGGCATTGGGACATTTCTAAAAAATGCCCAGTGTCAGCCTAACTCTACTCCCGTTGAAGTCAAATTGGACAAATTGGAGAGTCCAGCGAAGGGCAATGGAAATGATCAGGGGGCTGGGGCACATGACTTATGAGGAGAGGCTGAGGGACCTGGGATTGTTTAGTCTGCGGAAGAGAAGAGTGAGGGAGGATTTGATAGCAGCCTTCAACTACCTGAAGGGGAGTTCCAAAGAGGATGGAGCTCGGCTGTTCTCAGTGGTAGCTGATGACAGAACAAGGAGTAATGGTCTCAAGTTGCAGTGGGGGAGGTCTAGGTTGGATATTAGTTAAAACTTTTTCACTAGGAGGGTGGTGAAGCACTGGAATGGGTTACCTAGGGAGGTGGTGGAATATCCTTCCTTAGAAGTTTTTAAGGCCCGGCTTGACAAAGCCCTGGCTGGGATGATTTAGTTGGGGATTGGTCCTGCTTTGAGCAGGGGGTTGGACTAGATGACCTCCTGAGGTCCCTTCCAACCCTGATATTCTATGATTCTATGATCTCTGGAGCTCAAGTTCCCTCTGCCCTTGCATTGTCTGCCACACGTGACATCTGCCCCCTGTCCCCCATCTCTTTTAAATGAGTCTCCAGCCCTGCAATTCAGAAGATGCCTGAAGTTAGCACCAGTCATGACAATCATTGTCGACACCATCTTCCTGGATGTGACGTAAACTCTCTGAATATCCAGCTCTTCCCCCAATCCACCCAGCAGGGAGACAGCCTGTCTGTGACACATCTGCTCTCAGTGTGAGTCTTTGCCAGTGAGATTCTTGCTAATTAATGTCAAACTTAGTTTAGCAAATAATACACATTATCTCGTCCTGCAGAAGGGATTGGTGCCAATCACTGATCTTCACCCCTCCAGAGGAGAAGCATCTGAAGAGCTTTTGTATTTCAGGCAAAAAAACAGGTAGAAATGTGCAGTGAGCTTGGGAAAGTGAACTGCTCCAGGGTCTGGATTCTGCTTTGACACACACGTGCATCTGGAATAAGTCCACTGAAGGCAATGCAGTTTGATGATGTGGGACCAGAACCTGCACCACTGAGGTCATTAGAATTTCAGCTACAGGCTCCAGTGGGAGCAGTATTGGGTTTTTAGGATTTTTAATTTTTTGTTATGGGTTGGATTTGCAAAAGCACAGATCAATGGCCTAACTCTGATCCCATTGACTTCAGTGGGAGCAGAATTAGGCCAGTGCTGATTGCTTCTGATAATCCCACTCTCTGATAACACCTTGCAATGTAGCAAATTTCATTTGAGGACACTGGAGAGCATTGAAATAATTAATTACTGCAATAAATAATACCACTGTCAGGGGGATATTGATATCCACATTTTACATAAGGGTAAACTGAGGTAGAAAAAGAAAACACGTGACTCACACATGGTGAGTCCAGAGCTGAGACCAGAACCCAGGAGTTCTGATGCCCAGTCCCCGGCTTCAGTCCCTAGATTGTACTTCCTCTTAGAAAAGACAGCTAAATTCATTACTGTTTTCCTTACAGCTCATCAGGTTGACAAGTACAGGGTAGCTAATATCACCAAAAATACTTTTCACCTTGGATATGATTACTTTAGTTTTGACTAAATGTGACTCGCCTGCGTGTTTTAATTTAATTGCGTTATTTGTTTTTATGTCTGACTTTGCCTTATCACTTTAATTACAGAATCCTTTGAGTAGGGTTACAGCCAAAGTAAAGGAAAGTTATTTACTTGCATTAATGACAATTTTGGTTATAGTTCCCTTCTGCAGAAACCACACTGTGGAAATGTTCGAGGTTGGATGCCAGTCCAAGGAAGGATAATTACCTGGGGATGGCATGAAGAAGCAAATCTGTCCTGTGCTCTAGCTGTAGGGACAGAAGGAACCACTGAGGATATGTTTACACTGCATCAGGGAACAAGCCTCCCAGCTCAGACTGACACACTTGCAGTAGTGGGGATCACACCAGCACATTAAAAATAGTCGTGTAGACACGGCTGCTAGGGCTGTTGAGCCTGGCGGGGAGAGCCAACACTGCTATTTTTAGTGCACCTGTGCGATGCCCACTACCACAAGTGTATCAACCCAGGCTGGGAGGCTTGCTCCCAGATGCAGTCTAGACCAGATCCTTTGCCTGAGAAAGCCATGTGAATTCCAAGAATTTGGGAGAAGAGCACATCAAAATTTTACATTGGAAACACGTTTTTCCAACTCCAAAAGTCCTTTTTTTGTCAAAACAGAAATTTCTGTTTTTTTCAGTTTGTGTTTGAAAAACCAAACCCTTGAAAGCCATCCATTTCTCAGTTTTTGACCAACTAAAAATAGAAAATTTCTCCAGCCAGTCAAGCAAAAAATGGAAAGTAAAACCAAACTATGTTTTTTTCTTACCAGGTGAAACTGTTTTGTTTCTGCTTGTCAAAAACTGAAAAAAAAAAAAATTGTCCCAAACTGAATTTATTTATTTATGTCATGACCCCCCCCAGATTATAAAAAATGAACAAAATATGAAAAAATTAATTTTCTGGTGGGATGCACCAGCGCTCTTCTAAAATGGAGTAATTTTATTCCAGAATAGAGTGTCCAGATGGGGAAGTTAAACTGGCGAAGCTGTAGTGGAGAAGTTATACTGCTATAGCTATGTTCCCAGTTTTAGACAAGCCCTTAGTTCATGATTAATAATATACCTAGTTGTCCATGTGGAGACGTCTACAACCAGTAAACTTGACTGCTCTCGCATTGAGCTTTGAGTCTTATTCCTGACCGCTTGCTGTCATTAAATATGCCATAGAGGGGTGAGTCACAGTGTCCTGGTCAAATTCCAGTCTGGGTAATTTCTTCCTTCCTACCATTTATAACATTTCCCCTGCATTTGATATGGAGTTGGGAACATAGGAATTGCCAGGCTGGTTCCTTGCTCCGTCTAATTGCAGTATCTTGTCTCCCACAGTGGTTAGTCCCAGGTGCATCAGAGGAAAGTGCAAGGCACAATGTGGTAGGCATTTGTAGAATTACCTCCCTGGGGGAAAGCACCTTTCTAACCCCCAACAGATAGAGGTTGGCTTATTCCCTGATGTGTGTGCGTGTGTGTGTGTTGTGGGGGGTGTATTCTTTCCAAAATGTGTGTTTATTTGGCTTTTTTTTTTAATCCTTGCTGTAAGTCTAGATGATATAGCTATCCATAGAAATGTCCACTCCTTTCTGGAATCTTGGCTTTCACCCCTGGTCCTAAACTGTTCTGTATTGTTGCTGTGTGCTCTTGTACAGCTGCCACCTTCCACCCCAGAGGTGGCTGCATTTCAGTGCTGGGCAAAACAATCCATGTGTTTATTTATTTACTTAGGATTTACACTAATTAAAACAAGCAATAGGTTATACACATATTTTAAAAACTACAGCACTGCTAATGGACTGGACATATACCTATCAATAAAATTGACTCCATATAAATAGCAATGCATAAAAACAAAAATCGATCCTTGCAAAGTCAAGCTCTCAAAAGTTAAGAAATGCCAGCATTAAGGTTGCCTGGCAACCTTAAATCAGCCCCCTTGTGCATATATGTTATGATATAGTCTTTAATTACATAAATCCACCTATAATAACTCAGCAGTCCCCATCGCCCATCAGTAAACCCACCATCCTGGTAGAGTCACACACTATTAAACTGCCTTTTTATATGGAGATTGCAAAGTGCCAAGGAACCTTCGGTTTGGAAGGGAGTGTAAGAGATTAGTTTTGGAAGATGATTACTCTTAGAAGATGCCAGGACTGAACTTTCCGAGTCATTTGAGCGTAACATCGATATATAACACCAGTCATACAGACAGGAACAGAGAGGAGAGAGTGAAACTAAGAGCTCGAGCCATGATCTCATTTAAGTGATATCACCTCGTGTGAAAACTAAATGCCTCTTAGGCTTTATCAGCCTGCTGCTTGAATCATGACTATGGATCTTCATATTGCTACTGCTGACCGTCCTTTCTGCTGAGCCTGCATTTTGCTAGCACAGGACTTGCCATAAAGCCAGGAACGAGGAGACAGTACATTTGGGAGAACCACTGAATATTGGAACTCATTATCATAGTGGATTTCCATTGGTCAATATGCCAGTGACACCAGTAGTAGCCAGGGAACAGTGTCCATGGAGATCCAGTTGATGAGAACAAGACATGGTTCTTGAATTCCATGCATCTGCCACATTTAGGACTTGGAAAGAACAACTTAATCCATGGTGCTTCGCTCACCTGTTTTATTAATGTGCTGGATTGTCACCTTCCCCCTCTCCCTCAGACAGCGTGCCCTTGCATTTCAGTCTGAGGATGAATGAAGTTCTGTCTTCACAGCTCTGCAGAGAGCGAGCAAGCAGTTCATGTGCTAAGGAGACAAAAATGATGTGCTAGGCCTCCCTGAGTTTAAACACGACTTACAGCGATCTCCATTAAAGAGGTGGTGTTTGCCGACTGGTAGCTGACATGCCATTGTTTCCATGCTAGGAAACCATGTGGCTTGCCTTGGCACGCAGTGACTCTTGACTGTTGTAATCACTCAAGTGTCCCCTTTCCTTGGGAGGGTAAGTAACAGCCACCATTTCAGCCAGTTTGGAAGGAGAACATCTGACCAGCGCCATAGTGTTGTGCTTGCAAAATGTCCTTTTCATCCCTCCACCCTGGTGAGATAAACAATCCGTATACGACATGTACAATTACCATACAAATCACATGCACATGGGAAGCCAAGACAAGAACCATGGTCCTTCGGTTACAATAACAGAGACTACTAGAACTAAAGGAGACCTCCCTCAGCCACGACTAGTAGTAGGTCCTCTGTGTTATATGCAACCCAAGCCACTAGAGCATGCCAGACCTCTGTTACTTGTACACAGACAGAACGTTACAGGAGCTCCTCCTCTTCCCAGATGGAGTCCTGAAATGCTGCTTTTTCTTTGTTTTAAACACTACCCCTCAGGAGTGGGTGTTGCTCCCAGCAGGAAGGCTAACCGGACTACATTTAGTGCTCCGTAACAGGCCAGAGGCCATACTCCTCTTCTTGTTCGAGGTGTGTTCCCCAGGTCTAGCAAACCTAGCCTCTGTATTCCAGAGCTGAGCTTCGGTCTTCTGGCGCAGTGAGGGTGGCTCAGTCACCACACCATTTCCTAAAGGTTCTTCTGTTCCGTCAACTAAAATAAGTCAGGGTTGGCAAAGCGTTGGAGCCTTAAAATTCCACCTCTGCTGCTGGAGAGACCCTGACCTGGAAAGTGAACATAAGAACGGCCAGACTGGGTCAGACCAAAGGTCCATCTAGCCCAGTATCCTGTCTTCCGACAGTGGCCAATGCCAGGTACCCCAGAGGGAATGAACAGAGCAGGTCATCATCAAGTGATCCATCCCCTCTTGCCCATTCCAAGCTTCTGGCAAACAGAATCATAGAATATCAGGGTTGGAAGGGATCTTGGGAGGTAGTCTAGTCCAACCCCATGGTCAAAGCAGGACCAATCCCCAATTTTTGCCCCCCGATCCCTAAATGGCCCCCTCCAGGACTGAACTCACACTCCAGGGTTTAGCAGGCCAATGCTCAAACCCCTGAGCTATCCCTCCCCCCCCAGAGGCTAGGGACACCATCCATGCTCATCCTGGCTAATAGCCATTGATGGACCTACCCTCCATGCACTTATCTAGTTCTTCTTTGAACCCTGTTATGGAGTGAATTCCATTGAAGGACACAAAGTGCCTAATAATAAGCAAAAACACTCCTGGCGAGTTACACCCAAGATAAATTTGGCCTCTTCGTATAGGTGGCGGTACTTGAAGGCACCAGATCTGAGTAGCAAAGTGACATCCTCTTATGTCTTAGCCACTTCCCTACCACCCCAAAGAGATCGTAACACTCCAGGGGGATAGAATACCTCATGGGCAGTGTATGGTCATCATTGTGAGCCTCTGCTGGTACCCAGTGAGCTGCAGAGCATGCACCTTACATCCTGGATCATGGTCTGCTGACCAAATGGACCTGCGTGGTGCCTTCTGGTGAGTGTCAGAGAAACAATACAGTGCACCCAGCTTGCCTTTAGCATCCTGGCATGCTTGCCTCCAAAACTGCAGCATCTCCTGCTCATTAGCTCATAACTAATATGGACCAGCCGCGCTTGATGCTAATTAATTTTGTGAACTGAACCGGGGTGAATGGGGTAATTGTCCATGGCGTGTGCGGCCATGCAGGTGTGCACTTTCTCTCCTCCCTCCCTGTGTACAGGCTTCTTTGTCTTTATTTGAAGAAGCATTTGACACCCCCCCCACACACACACACAGACACTCTAAGTAAAGAAGAAAAACCATGTGATCCAACCCAGATAGAAGCAGCAAGCGCTGAATGTTTAATTAAAACACATCCACACTCACACACAAAAAACCCACACTGGAAAGGTCAAGAGCTAACAGAGATCCTTGGAACAATCTTTATGGAATGAATTAATCAGACCATTAAACAAATCTTTTAATCTAAAGTATCCCTTTCGTTTCAAGGCTCTGTAAAACAAAGTGACTGGAGTGTTGATGAAAGAGTTTGCAGTTGCTTTGCCTTATTTGTATTACAGAAAGTGGAGGGTGCTGTGATCCTCCCCCGCTTCCCTCTATGGAGATGCGCTTTGGAAACAGAAGGGGCCTGCATAAGGCAACTGTGTTGCAGAGAAACACTCGAGGAGTCCCCAGCACTAACCAGCACCACTTATCTTGTTCCCCGATCCCAGCAGTGATGGCATATTGATTGTATGGAAAGGACTCGTGTGATGTTCCCTGCTTGATACTCCAGAGGGAAGCAAAAATACCTAAGGATGCTGGACTTGGGATGGAGGAGCAGAAACACCTTCCTGATCCCCAAATTGGGGAACCAGTTTGCCCCAGTGCATTTGACTAATTTAAATCTGGCAACTGGTTTACACTTGGGCAGAAACATCCGATCACATCTGTCCCCTGAGATGCTGTTTGGAGTCTAGGAAGCTGCCCATTTTGGCCCCTCTGCAGCAAAACACTGAACAACATGCTTAACGTTGAGCTGCTGACTTGGAACTTTAGCCCGTGCTGAAGGACTTTGCTGAATAAGGTTGGGATTCCTCCCGTGCATGAAGTTGAGCAGGTGCTATGCTGAATCGGGGCCCTTGTGCTTTAATCTCAGCGAGGTGTTGTGATCTGGAAGCGTTTCCTCCTAAGGACATAGGATGGCCCATGTCCTTGAGCGGGGCTTGGATGCTGTGACCAACAGCACAGGCAGCCACAGCTCCTTGAGGTAGGGAGAGGGAATTGCTGGTCAGAGCTCCTCCATAGGGGAAAAGGAAGATGCTGGGGCAGGGTTCGGTCCTTGGGACCTGTGCTCTACAGTCAAGGAACCAGGCGAAGCAGGAGCCAGCCCAGCAATGCGTGGCTCTTTGCTGACATACAGCTCCCTGCAGGATTGATGGACTGCCTCAGTTGATGGGAAGGACAAGGGCACAGAAGTGGGAAGAAGATAAGAGTCTGTGTGTGGGATGCTTTAGTTGGGGTTGGTTGGTCCTGCTTTGAGCAGGGGGTTAGACTAGGTGTCCTCCTGAGGTCTTTTCCAACCCTAATCTTCTATGATTCTATGTAGGGAGGGATGGAAGAGGGGCAGAGGGTTTTCTCAAGCCTTTCAGGTTGGTGGGAAAGGAATAAGAAGGGCATTCTTCCGAGCACCCTCCCTGGCCTCCTCTCGAAGACCCACGTGTCTGGTGAGGTGAAGTCAGGTCAGTGCTGGGTATTGATTGGGCTCTCACTCATCAATGCTTGCCACGGGCGCAGGGGACCAGGGTTCAGTTCTCCATTCTGCCACGGACAGCTGGTGTGACTACAAGCCAGTCATTTAATGTCTCTGTCCAACAGGAGTATTACTTCCCTACCCCACAGGGGGTTGTGAGGGGAAATGCATTTGAGATTGCGAGTTGCTCAGATACTGTGGTGATGGGGGGCCATGCAAACACCTAGGAGAGATGCAATCAAGCAAGGGTGCTTATGGTGCCTAAAATTGTGCTTTATTTTGGCCCCAGTTCTGCAGATTGCATAAACACACGTCTAACTTCAAGCATTTGAACAGTCCCACTGACTTCCGTCGGATTGCTCGTGCTGTTGGTTAAGCACATCCTGATATGCCTCAGTGAATTGGGGCCTTGAGGATGGACTTTTTGAAGGGTCCAAGGAAGTTAGGTGCCCAGCTTCCACTGAATTTAATGGAGTTTGGGCTCCTAACTCCCTGCTGCTACTTCAAGATGCCCAGCCTTATTTGCTGAATGTGGATGCCAGGGCTGCAATCCTGGTCCCGCTGAAATCAATTTCAAAGCTCCATCGGAGTAAGATTTTCACACACACCCCCACTCTAGCCCCCTTTTACACTGGGTAAACGGGCCAGAGCAGGGAAGAGGGGCCCGAAAGCCTCAGGCTATAGCTCAGGGAGTATTCTCTCAGTGCAGGGACTGCACAATACGCTCTGAGCTGCGTTTCCAAGAGGCACAGCATGGAATCACGCTCTAGGTTTCAGACTTAAGCCACCTCCATTTGAAGATTTTTCCCTAAGCTTCTCAGGGCAGCGGTATTCAGCACATTCCACCCGTTCTACAGCGCCACTTACGGCACCTCTTTTGTGCCACTCGGATAACAAAGCTCGAAAGCCCTGGCAGCAAGCCATTCAAGCCAATGATACTATCTCAGACTCTGATCTGTGTATGTGGGCAGAGACAGACACAGAGATAAAGGGAGGGCAAATTCAGGTAAAAAAGCAGGCAATCCTTTTTCAAAGTCAAACGTATCCTCGTTATGTATTTATTTATTTTATTTCTTTGAGACACCCTCTTCAAAGCCAGCTAAGATTAAGTGTGCGATTTATCTTTGCAGAGTTTGAATTTTAAAAGGAACAGCCAACTGTGTGATCACATTATTAATATTTATACCTCGTCACAGAATGTTGATGGATTAATTATGCAACGTGGTATAAAAAGCAGCAGGCAGCGTGGGAGGGTGGTGGCAAAGTTCATGTATTAAGAACACAGCAGGATGGCTTGTGCGCTCCCTGTGTGGCTTTGTGTTATTAGACACTGCATCGCTGATTTATCTAAGGTACCTTCATCCTGGCTTGACTCGGCACCAGGGTTTGTTATAGTGATGGGTGATCTGGTTCAGGAAGTAAATAGAAAAGAGAACTGATTCTTATTTACAGTAAAGCTCCTTTACACTGCTCTGAGAGTGTGAAGGGGCCTTCAAGTGAGTATTTATGCCCCCTCTAAGGCTCCTTTTATACATTCAGATCAAAAACAATGTGCAGGTTCTGAAAGGTTAAGTTAACTTTTATTCCCCATGATTTTTCCTTCTCTTAGCCACCTCTGCAGTGCTGAATTCCTGTAAAATGTTGATAGGAACACTTATCCACCTTTGTAAAGGGTCTCCAGAGGAAAAGCCAAGCAACAGAGAAATTGCCATATTGAATCAGGCTGATGGTCCATCTGGTCTGGTGTCCCATCTCTGACACTGGTCAGGAGTAGATGTGTCAGAGAAAGGTGTGCAGCTTTTACAATGGACAGTTATGGAATAATCTGTCTGTACAGGGTGATTCCTCCTGTCCCTAGCCAGTCAGCTTCTGTTCTTAAGCATGAGGTTTGATAGCTTTATAGAATCATAGAATCATAGAATATCAGGGTTGGAAGGGACCCCTGAAGTTCATCTAGTCCAACCCCCTGCTCAAAGCAGGACCAATTCCCAGTTAAATCATCCCAGCCAGGGCTTTGTCAAGCCTGACCTTAAAAACCTCTAAGGAAGGAGATTTTACCACCTCCCTAGGTAACGCATTCCAGTGTTTCACCACCCTCTTAGTGAAAAAGTTTTTCCTAATATCCAATCTAAACCTCCCCCACTGCAACTTGAGACCATTACTCCTCGTTCTGTCATCTGCTACCATTGAGAACAGTCTAGAACCATCCTCTTTGGAACCCCCTTTCAGGTAGTTGAAAGCAGCTATCAAATCCCCCCTCATTCTTCTCTTCCGCATACTAAACAATCCCAGCACCCTCAGCCTCTCCTCATAAGTCATGTGTTCTAGACCCCTAATCATTTTTGTTGCCCTTCGCTGGACTCTCTCCAATTTATCCACATCCTTCTTGTAGTGTGGGGCCCAAAACTGGACACAGTACTCCAGATGAGGCCTCACCAATGTCGAATAGAGGGGAACGATCACGTCCCTCGATCTGCTCGCTATGCCCCTACTTATACATCCCAAAATGCCATTGGCCTTCTTGGCAACAAGGGCACACTGCTGACTCATATCCAGCTTCTCGTCCACTGTCACCCCTAGGTCCTTTTCCGCAGAACTGCTGCCTAGCCATTCGGTCCCTAGTCTGTAGCGGTGCATTGGGTTCTTCCATCCTAAGTGCAGGACCCTGCACTTATCCTTATTGAACCTCATCAGATTTCTTTTGGCCCAATCCTCCAATTTGTCTAGGTCCTTCTGTATCCTATCCCTCCCCTCCAGCGTATCTACCACTCCTCCCAGTTTAGTATCATCCGCAAATTTGCTGAGAGTGCAATCCACACCATCCTCCAGATCATTTATGAAGATATTGAACAAAACCGGCCCCAGGACCGACCCTTGGGGCACTCCACTTGATACCGGCTGCCAACTAGACATGGAGCCATTGATCACTACCCGTTGAGCCCGACAATCTAGCCAGCTTTCTACCCACCTTATAGTGCATTCATCCAGCCCATACTTCCTTAACTTGCTGACAAGAATACTGTGGGAGACCGTGTCAAAAGCTTTGCTAAAGTCAAGAAACAATACATCCACTGCTTTCCCTTCATCCACAGAACCAGTAATCTCATCATAAAAGGCGATTAGATTAGTCAGGCATGACCTTCCCTTGGTGAATCCATGCTGGCTGTTCCTGATCACTTTCCTCTCATGCAAGTGCATCAGGATTGATTCTTTGAGGACCTGCTCCATGATTTTTCCAGGGACTGACGTGAGGCTGACTGGCCTGTAGTTCCCAGGATCCTCCTTCTTCCCTTTTTTAAAGATTGGCACTACATTAGCCTTTTTCCAGTCTTCTGGGACTTCCCCTGATTGCCATGAGTTTTCAAAGATAATGGCCAATGGCTCTGCAATCACAGCCGCCAATTCCTTCAGCACTCTCGGATGCAACTTGTCCGGCCCCATGGACTTGTGCACGTCCAGCTTTTCTAAATAGTCCCTAACCACCTCTATCTCCACAGAGGGCTGGCCATCTCTTCCCCATTTTGTGATGCCCAGCGCAGCAGTCTGGGAGCTGACCTTGTTAGTGAAGACAGAGGCAAAAAAAGCATTGAGTACATTAGCTTTTTCCACATCCTCTGTCACTAGGTTGCCTCCCTCATTCAGTAAGGGGCCCACACTTTCCTTGGCTTTCTTCTTGTTGCCAACATACCTGAAGAAACCCTTCTTGTTACTCTTGACATCTCTTGCTAGCTGCAGCTCCAGGTGCGATTTGGCCCTCCTGATATCATTCCTACATGCCCGAGCAATATTTTTATACTCTTCCCTGGTCATATGTCCAACCTTCCACTTCTTGTAAGCTTCTTTTTTATGTTTAAGATCTGCTAGGATTTCACCATTAAGCCAAGCTGGTCGCCTGCCATATTTACTATTCTTTCGACTCATCGGGATGGTTTGTCCCTGTAACCTCCCTTATGTACAATGCAGCGCAGGCAAATCATTATTATTAATCGGATTGCATTGTTCTGTATGCCCTGGTCATAAGAAGCAATCATGGTCCCTCAGGAACCTGTTCTCATGTCATGTCAAACCTAGTTTTGGAAAGTCCAGGGGTCATGCAAATGCTTGGAGAAGCAAAAAGAATGTCACCTGCTTTTTGAAACCACTGCCCCAGCGCCAGACTTTTTGAGTTCCTCCCATCAACCCTTTGCTTTTGTGGATCTGTGGTCACCAGTTAAAAGGCAGTTAGTTCTGTGAGGGTTTGCTTGAGCGCTGCGGCAATGGGTCCACTGATGTGAGTCCTGGTCAGGGCTTTTATTATGTCTGTGGGCATTGCTGGATACAAGCTAAGCCATCAGAAAGTAATGAATTCACCAGGGCCTGGTTCTGCTCTCACACGGTCCTTGAGCCCAGGCTCTAGCCCGAGTCCAGACATCTAAATGGCAGTGAAACATCCCTGCAGCACAAGCCCCGCGAGTCGGCTGGCCCAGGCCAGCCGCAGGTGTCTAGTAGCTGTGTAGACAGACCCACAGAGATCAGGAGAGATCCAAGTGCCACCAAAGCCCAAGGCCCTTGCAATGGCAAAGAATTGATGAGGTGAGATATGCCCAGATCCTAGCAGTGGATTTGTGCCCCCTGCTGCAGAGAAAAGGGGGAACACACACACAAACACACATGGTCCTGGTCATTCTGACCTGGGGTAAATTCCTTCCTTGCCCCCAAGCTGACAATCAGTTAGACCCTGAGCATGTGAGCAAAGCCCCCCCAACCAAGCTTCTAACACGGGATGAATAAGATGAATCAAGTCCATTGATTTCTGAGTGCAGCATAGGCGCAAATACCCTGGTTCGCTGGTTACTGGACAGAAAATGTGAGGAAACATATTTCGCTCACGGCAACATTGATGGCATGTGGTTTGTTGTGATTGTTCACAAGAACCAATCAGTTATCAGACCACATAACAAAATGCTGTTGTAACAGCAGCACGTCTAATCCGTTCCAGCAATGCTATACCTTATAATCACACAATGCAAATAATCAAACTCAATATGCAAGTCGGAATGGAGTGTCTTCAGGCAGTACTCAAACCACAGCATCTCTGATCACCTCAGATCAGCTCCTTAACTCTTGAGCCCCGAGCAGAGGCCAGCCGTTGGCAGGATGCTGATGGACGTGGTTCTGGCAGGTCGTAAGTGGAAGGATTAACACTTAGCATGTCACCTGATTAAATTAGCCAGTTCACCTATCCATGGAGTCCGATTATAGGTATCCCATTCCAAGCCAGTTACACTTATCCTCTTGGGTGTTTCCTGTACAGTCTGTTTTGTTGGTCCCCCTCCTAGGGGGCTGTTGTTGATATCAGGTGGGTAAGTGATGGTGCTCTCTTTTATTCTTAAGTGTCAATGTTCCTTCCTCTCAAGGTCTAAGTGTTCGTGATCTTCTAAGGTCTTGTGCTTGATGTGTGTTATGTGGCTCACAAGGGCAATGGGGCCTTTTGTTCTGTTTTTTACTGGTCCACTTCACTCTTAGCCTTCCTGGTTCATGCTGTCTTTGACTCTTAGATGCTGTGTCTATGCTTAGGCCCTGCAGTGATGGGTGCTCTAGAAATAGCGTGGCTGGACAGGCAGACAGACTGATTCTGCCTCAGGTGTTTTGGAAGGTCTGTTTTGGAGATATGGAGAGGGAAAGGTTACATTAAGATCTGGTGCGCAGGTGATGTATGTTAGCCGATCTGGCCAGACATCTCTCCAGCCTGGAATAAACCCTTCCACTTGGAGAGTGTGGCGTTTTTCAGCAGGAGAGCTGTCTCCTTAACTAGCACATTTACAGTCGTGCTCTCCTGTCATGCCCAGAGGGATGAAAGTGCTCCCTCTGAAGTCCTGGCCGGCACCTCTTTCCATCAAGACATTGCTCTGCTGTTCTATTGTGGAATGATTATTTCTGTTCTCCTTGTCTCAAGTGGATGTTTTATATGTAACAATTTGGGTGATCCAGCTAGAATAATAATTGTTGGCTCTTGACGTAGGGATGTCCCTAGTTCTAGAATAGAATTCTTTGTGAGTTAAGCCCTTGAGTCTGAAGGGTAAGGAAGTTTGTTGAGACTTGCAGGCACTATGTATGGCTGTCATTTTTTTCTCTTATGCCCTATCCTCGAACAAACTCTTAACTAAACTGTGTGTGTGTAGCTATCTTATCAGAAACAGCCTTAGTAATGCGCTGCAGAGTAACTGTGGGAACAGTGTCCAGTGAGATGGCTAACTCACTGGAAAATACTGGGCCTTTAAAGAAAAATCACACATAAAGTGGGATTTTCAAATCCTGCGATGGGATTTGGATTCTCACTTTCCATTCTGATTCATTTTCCTAGTTCCTGTGAATTTGAGCGGGGATTGAGAAGCCAGATCCCTGAGGTGGCTTTGACAGTTTCAGCCTTATTGTGCTAAGAAATGGAAAGAACCAAGGCCCCAATTCAGCAGAGCACTTAAGCAAATGCTTAAATGTAGCAGACTTCAATGGGATTTAAGCACATGCATGTGCTTAAGTGGGATTTTTTGCTGCATAGAGATGGCTTGGTCTTCCAGTACCCCCTGAATCCTCCACCCACCATTGTCCCCACCAGCCACTCTTCTTTGCTGCGTCATGCCTGAGGTAAAGTGTAATCCCCTCAGGACAGTCTCTTTCATTTCCTTGCCATGCACACTTGTGGCAGTGTATTGATAACAAAGGCTGTGTGTGTGTGTCATAAATATAAAGGGAAGGGTAAACCCCTTTGAAATCCCTCCTGGCCAGGGGAAAGCTCCTCTCACCTGTAAAGGGTTAAGAAGCTAAAGGTAACCTCGCTGGCACCTGACCAAAATGACCAATGAGGAGACAAGATACTTTCAAAAGCTGGGAGGAGGGAGAGAAACAAAGGGTCTGTGTCTGTCTATAGTCTGTTTTCTGTCGGGGATAGACCAGGAATGGAGTCTTAGAACTTTTAGTAAGTAATCTAGCTAGGTAAACCACTAACCCAGGAACTTATCCTTGCAACAAAGCCCGTTGCCAATTGTGCCCACATATCTATTCAGGGGACACCATCACAGGGCCTAATAACATCAGCCACACTATCAGAGGCTCGTTCACCTGCACATCCACCAATGTGATTTATGCCATCATGTGCCAGCAATGCCCCTCTGCCATGTACATTGGTCAAACTGGACAGTCTCTACGTAAAAGAATAAATGGACACAAATCAGATGTCAAGAATTATAACATTCATAAACCAGTCGGAGAACACTTCAATCTCTCTGGTCACGCAATCACAGACATGAAGGTCGCTATCTTAAAACAAAAAAACTTCAAATCCAGACTCCAGCGAGAAACTGCTGAATTGGAATTCATTTGCAAATTGGATACTATTAATTTAGGCTTAAATAGAGACTGGGAGTGGCTAAGTCATTATGCAAGGTAGCCTATTTCCTCTTGTTTTTTCCTACCCCCCCCCCCCCAGATGTTCTGGTTTAACTTGGATTTAAACTTGGAGAGTGGTCAGTTTGGATGAGCTATTACCAGCAGGAGAGTGAGTCTGTGTGTGTATGGGGGTGGGTTTTTGGAGGGGGGTGAGGGAGTGAGAGAACCTGGATTTGTGCAGGAAATGGCCTAACTTCATTATCATGCACATTGTGTAAAGAGTTGTCACTTTGGATGGACTATCACCAGCAGGAGAGTGAATTTGTGTGGGGGGGTGGAGGGTGAGAAAACCTGGATTTGTGCTGGAAATGGCCTAACCTGACGATTACTTTAGATAAGCTATTACCAGCAGGACAGTGGGGTGGGAGGAGGTATTGTTTCATATTCTCTGTGTATATATAAAGTCTGCTGCAGTTTCCACGGTATGCATCCAATGAAGTGAGCTGTAGCTCACGAAAGCTCATGCTCAAATAAATTGGTTAGTCTCTAAGGTGCCACAAGTACTCCTTTTCTTTTTGCGAATACAGACTAACACGGCTGTTACTCTGAAACCTAGCTAGGTATGTGTTAGATTATGATTTCTTTAAATGGCTGAGAAAAGAATTGTGCTGAATAGAATAACTATTTCTGTCTGTGTATCTTTTTTGTAACTTAAGGTTTTGCCTAGAGGGGTTCTCTATGTTTTTGAATCTAATTACCCTGTAAGATATCTACCATCCTGATTTTACAGGGGGGATTTCTTTATTTCTATTTACTTCTATTTTTTATTAAAAGTCTTCTTGTAAAAAACTGAATGCTTTTTCATTGTTCTCAGATCCAAGGGTTTGGGTCTGTGGTCACCTATGCAAATTGGTGAGGCTTTTTATCCAACATTTCCCAGGAAAGGGGGGGTGCAAGTGTTGGGAGGATTGTTCATTGTTCTTAAGATCCAAGGGTCTGGGTCTGTAGTCACCTAGGCAAATTGGTGAGGCTTTTTACCAAACCTTGTCCAGGAAGTGGGGTGCAAGGTTTTGGGAAGTATTTTGGGGGGAAGGACGCGTCCAAACAGCTCTTCCCCAGTAACCAGTATTAGTTTGGTGGTGGTAGCGGCCAGTCCAAGGACAACGGGTGGAATATTTTGTACCTTGGGGAAGTTTTGACCTAAGCTGGTAAAGATAAGCTTAGGAGGTTTTTTCATGCAGGTCCCCACATCTGTACCCTAGAGTTCAGAGTGGGGGAGGAACCTTGACAGTGTGTGTGTGAGAGAGAGAGAGAGAGAGAGCAAGCATGCTCATGCAGGAAAGAGAAGGAGAGAAATTCATCTAATTAATTCATTCTCAGAAGAGAAAAGAGACCCTCCTTAACAGTGAGGTGTGTAATTTGCCATGCAAAGCTCACTGCTTGTTTACCAAGGTGAAGGTTAATTGTGAGGCATGAAAATGCCACCGTGGTGCTGAGTCTTTCGCTATATCTGCTCCTTTGTCTAAGTCTCCAGGAACTCTGGAGTACTGAGTCGGGCCTTTGATAGCCACACTGGCAGCCCATGTCTCCGGCTGTTCTCGGACAGGTTAATATGTTGCTGCCAGCTCAGTAGACTGAGGCAATCAGGATCGCAGCTTGAGAGAAATCAATTGGATATGGGAATGGGGGCGGGGCGGGGGGGGAGAAAAGAAAGCTGAATCTGGGGGCTGCTCTTTCAGTTCGAGTCAAACCACTCCTGAAATCAAACGTTGGGAGGAAAGCTCATAGTAAAATAATAGCAGAGGGATAGCTCTGATGCATAGACTAATCCCCATTTCATGCTTTCTTTTTCGTTTGCTTGTTTTTCTTTTCTGTGTGGATGCTGTTGGGTGGGAGCATTTTATCTGGCACATCTGTGTTGAGGGGATGATCAGGCTGTGAAAAGCATGGATGCTGTGTCCTAGTTATCTCTGGGTCAGATTCTAGTGCCTGTTTCACAGCTATTAATCCCGGTAACTCTATCAACATTGGTATTACTTCCAATGGATGCTGATATAACTCAGATCAGAATAGGGCCTTCTCTCTCTCTTTTTCTCTCATTTGCTCTATGTCTGCTTGTCTCCTTTTGAGAATAAGGACACCCCACCTCCTTCAGTTTCTCTCTGTTTTTCCAAGAGGCATTGACCTTTGTAAATGGGATCAAATGACTAAACTGAAGGATACTGCAAGCTCTCGGGGAGGAGGGAAATTTCACACGTGTCTGACTCACTGCCATGGGTTGGCTCATCTCAGCAAACTTCAGCGCCAAAGAGGGGAAGTCGCCCTTTGATCGTATGTGAGTGTTGCTCACATGCACGATGCTGCATAGACAGGCCATGGTTGGAAAGGGTTCAGGGTGTGTCTGTGTCCCATTTCTCTGTTACATCTGCAACAACATCTACATCATACTGAGAATAAGAGGCTTCTGTCAGGACTGTTCACTCGGGCATTTAGCATCCCTGTCCTCACAGCTGTAACTAAAAAGTATGTGTGTGTGTGTGTGTGTGTGTGGAGGGGGGGAGGGAGGATGGACGGACTACTGGCTACTGTAATAGTTGAAGCCATCCCAAGTACACCAGAAAACAAAATATCTCTGCACTGTGAAGCTCTTTTTGCAAGATATGCAGCCCCTTTTTGGAGTCAGTACGTGCTCCTTTCAATCAAACACACGCTGGAGGAGATTCCACGCTGTTTTCAGGGAGATTAAAAATACAGCTGTGTGTGCATGTGTGTGAGAGAGAGAGAGAGAGAGAGAGAGACTGTCCTCTTTTCAGTACCAGGTTTACCATGGCACCAATGGCTCTGTGACGCTGGGCCAACACTCGGAAGGGGCCCATAACAACTACATGGAGGCCCACATATGTTTGGTGCCGGGCCCACAAAAGGTTAATCCAGCCCTGCTCTTTTGGCTGGTCTACAGAGAGGATAAAGGACACTGCTGCTACCAGTTAGGATCAAGTCTTTTGCAGCTGGTGTGATTGGAAGCCTATGTTTTTGGAGCTGATATGCCAGGGTTTAAATCCTGCCACCCCAGCTATGTGTCTCTGATTAATATATTAGTTATATCTGTGGTCTGTGAACATAGATTCGTTATACCACCTCTACTTATGTTTAAACCTGTGGGCCATTGGTCCTTGTTAGGGGGCGTTTATTCAGGAAGAAGGTGGGGGAGATTGTGGTGGTTCCTACATATTTCCCTGGTATTGTTTAAGGTTAGCTGGATAACAATGGTAGCCGATTGGAAAAACTGGAGCCGAACCATTTTCCCATCAGGGAATGCAGTGCCGGAGAAATTAAAATGCTTTGCCAAGTCATGTTGATTTTGCCAAAATTTCATTTGGGAGAAAACTGGCGTTAAAAAAGGTCCTCAACAATGTTGAACTGTCCCATTTTGACATTTTTTGCTTTTCCGTTTTGAAATGACTTTTGATTCAGATTTTGTTTCAACTTCATAACATAAGGCCAAATTGAAAGAAAATGTTTTGATCAACCTGCCGTAGTTATTTGCCTAAATGTTCTTTCACTAAGAATTTCATGTTTTATGGGTGTTGTTCCAAATCAGAATGAAGAACACTTGAAACCTCAAAATCCTTCATGCCTTGGAATTTCTGCCCTCTGGACAGCTCTAATAAAAATCCTTACCTGGCTCATTAGGGGCTGGTGAGGTATTTCACTAACATCAGGTGCATGGAGAACCTTTAAATGAAAGATGCGGTGGAGGTGCAAAGTATTATTAATAATTGACTGCTCCATTCCCCACCTCTCCCTGGTCCAAGTTAGGGGTCACTGAGATTTCTGTCCCAACTTCCAGGGCTAAGGTGACTTGCTAAATGATTTAGCACCGGTGAGACCCACTTGGCTGTCTATTTCCCAGCTCCCCAGGCTGAACTGTGTCACTTTTCTGGCCTCGTTTTGCTGTCACCCAACTATATGAGGATCTGGTAATGTGGCACGAAGCAGATGGAGAACCCATCCTGTAGACATCAAGCCCAGGTGGCTAAGTGCTGTTCTGTTCAGAGGTTGATAGCTACCAAGACCCAGGAATGTTCAGAGGAGCATCCTACAAAAGCCCATTTCTCTGTGGGAAGGCGGCATTCGCTGGCTCAAGGTTCTTTTTAAAGCAGCCCTCAAGGTTAAAGTTGGATGCTCCTTCCAGATGGTGTCCATCTGATGCTTTTTGTTATGAGGTTGAACTGCCCTGAAATCCAAACCACCCACTGCCAAGAATAACAAGAAATGGAAGCCAGCAGCAGTGATCACTGCTGTCATAAGGGCATAAGAAGAGTTAGGGGTCAAGACACGACCATATGGCCCATCAAGGTCCTGTCGTAACAACCCCGAGGAATACAAATCAACCTGCAGTAGTGCTCATCTTTCCAGCCTCCTGTTGAGTCTGTTGCTATAACCTCCAAAGCCTTCATTTTCCAGCTCCCTCTTGTATTGATTTATGCTCTGGGTTTCTTACTGCACTGGCTGTATAGTCTGTATTTCAGACACATGAATTGCTTATAGGCTAGTCTCCTCCTCAGTACTCCACTCCAAGGAGAACTCATGTTTTTCTGGATAGAGCAAAGGCACTGGAAGTAGGGAGAAGCTGGGTTCTCCAGTTCAGGGCCCAATCATAATTTCACTGCACTTGTTTTCAGGGCAAGTCGTTTGACCTTGTGCCTCACTGCAAAACTGGATGTAAAGCTGGAACCTTGCAGGGACCTGATAGCGCAGATCAGTTGGGGAGGGAGATGAGGGGTTTACAACTTGTGCCATGATGCCTTCTTAAATCAGTGTCAAGCTACCAGTTGGTATTACTGATTGCTTGCCTTTCAGAACCATCTGCCCCCTCTGCTTGTAGCCAGCCCATTTCCCAAAGCCGCACAGGTCAAAACTATCCAGTCTTTGCTCAGGATTTATGTGCACTGGGATATAGCTTTTTTTCTTGCCTCAAATGGGATAGGGCTTGTGAATCTGGGGCTCCAAAGATGCCCAACCTTCAATCTCTGCCACCTGTGGCTTCCTGGTAGACCCCAGTCCCTCCTAGTTAGTCACTGTCTTTTACCATGTTCTGTGTTTGCATACGCAAGGTATAGATGGGCCTGATGTGCAACATTCAGGGCTTGTCTCCACTTAACGCTGCGGGGATCAACGCTGCGGGGATCGATTCACTGGGGGTTGATATAGCGAGTCTCGTGAAGACCCACTAAATCAACTGTCGATCGCTCTCCTGTCAACTCCGGCACTCCACCAGAATGAGAAGCATAAGGTAAATCAATGGGAGAGTTTCTCCCGTTGACCCAGTGCAGTGTAGACACCTCAGTAAGTTGACCTAAGGTACATCAACTCCAGCTACATGAATAACGTAGCTGGATTTGTGTACCTTAGGTTGACTTAACCCTATAGTGTAGACCTCCATCATGTAGACCTGCACTCAGATTCAGTCTTTTCCAAGGTTTGGGTGGGGGTTCAGTTCTGGTGCTTGGCTCCAAGTCCATTATATAAACAAGAGACCAGATCCACAGTTTGGGGAGGGGGTTATTTGTATCTGGGCCTCCTGTACCAATTCAGGGACCATGTCTCTGCCTGTGTTTATACGGTGCCTGGCACTGGGGCTTCGGGACACTACTGCCATGCAGATAAATAATAATAGTAATTGCTAGAGCAGAGTGATCACTTTCCCCGTGTCAGGCTGAGCTAAGGGCAAGTTTGCTGAAGTGAGGCCATGAGCGGGTGCAGGAAGGGTCAGGAGAACCATCTAGAGGACCTTATGGGTGCGAAATCTGATCCCTTTATTAAGGGGCATGGTTGCCGATCATTAATAAGGTCATGCACAGCCTGTCTGTTTCCCTTTCTTATATTTTTAATGACCATATCTCTGTCATTGGTTGCACTTGCTGGTGACTGGCCTCGGGTCATGTGAGCACAGTTTTATTGCAGTGTGCACCCTTTCATGGTGTTTCTGTAGCTCCAGGCCCTTCTTCTCCATCCACTGACTCCAGCCCTTACACTGAGTTTCATGGCATTTCTCTGAATGTTTGGCTGTAACACAGTAACATTTGAATGCAACACCTCCTCAATTCCAAAATTCCAGTGAATGGTCTAGGGCAGAAACCTATTGATTTGGATGAAAATTGGAAGAATGAAATGGGGAGCACATGGATCCCCTGGCATCTCCTTAGCAGAGCTGCCAGCTTCAGCTCCCTCTGTAATTGCTGGGTGATGGCAGCCTGTAATAGGGTCCGCACCCACCTCTCATGGGTGCCCTCTTTTCTCTTGCCGATAGTACCTGCAAACACAGTTCTTTTCACGAGCGGGGAGGGCACCCAGTCCTCCCTCATCAAGCTCCACATAGCAACTGAAGGCTCTGCTCTGCTGCTTGCCTTTTATCTGACCCTTCTGGCCCCTTATTGGTTGCTCCATCAGCGCTCTGATTGGCCGCTCTTCTGCAGCCACTCTAGGCTGCACGGAGGACTTCTCGCTGCTCTGTTCTGGGACAGGGTGATGCACGGCTGCGAAGCCTCCAGCAGGGTCCCTCTGGATTTAGTCCACCCTGCCACGCAGCCGTTAAAACATTGCAGCATAACAATATCCCTCATCTTAGCCCTGACCCTCCCAATACCATTTTAAAATGATGAATCACTGAAAGTGAGACAGAGAGAGAAAAAGAAGGGTAGGTCTACACTTAAGAGCTCCCACTGGCGTATGTACTCCACCTCCACAAGAGGCGGTTGCTATGTCGACAGGAGAAGCTACTCTGGGGGGGCGTGAGGTCGGTATAATGACGTCTCTCAGGGCGGAGCAACGTAGTTATACTGATGTAAGTTTATAGTGTCAACCTGGCCAAGAAGAAGGGTTGTAGGGGATGGGGGGTATGCACAGTGCTCTGGCAGGATGGGGAGAGAACGGGGTATCCTGGCATGGAGGGGATGGGGGGCACACTGGTGGTGATGGTGAGAATGGAGTGCACACTGAGCCCTGGCAGGCGGAGAGAATGAGGGGTCACCCAAAACCCTGACTGGGGTTGTGGGGGAGAATGGGGAATGCCGGTAAGGATTGGAATGGGGGAATAGGGAGAGGGGATGATGAGACGGGGGAGGGGGGAAGGGGTCACAAAGTGACCCTGGCGTGGAGGGAGGAGGGAATGGGTGGGCAGACATGAGGGAGGGCATCAGCGGTGGGTTTCGAGAGTCCCTGAAATAGCTAGGGCTGAGCGTGTGGCACACGGGGAGCTTGTGAGGGTGGAAAGGAGGAATGCAAGGAGCCCCTGGTGTGTGCAATGCTCTCACTTACAGGAGCAACAAAGTGTGCGAACCTCTACTGTAAACTGGGAGTTACTGCACTGACGTCCAGCTAGTTACCTTGGTGTAAAAACGGTGGAAGTGAGAGGAGAATCAGGCCCTTAGCCTCTTCTTGTGCATTGCTCCTCCTGCTTGTTCAAGTGATCTCACAGCAGGCTCTGTGCGTGTTTGTGGATCCGTGGGATCTTCACACCAAGAAAGCATCAAGTTGCCACATCCGTTCCCATCCGTTTCAGGGGAGCTAGGTCCCCCCTCTCCCACACATGTTCCATTCCAAGCCGCCAAGCCACAGTCCTCGATGCTGTGCTTAGCCAAATGGTCCAGCTACCCAAGAGAACACTCACAGCACTGACCTTAAAGAGCAATTTCAGGCAGGACTAGAGCAGCTCAATTGTTCATAAACCTGGCATTTATGTTGTGCAGATTCTGTCTCTGCAGGATGCGCTGCTCTTAAGAGTTTACGCCCCCTTCACCCACTTCCCACTGCCACCTCCTTTCCTGATGCCTTTGCCTCGTCCAGCTCGGCAGAGAGCTTTATGGCTTGGGGGCATCTGTCTGTCCCTAATGTTGCAGCGTGGAGGGGTGGGAGAAGGCCGTTGTCCATGCGTAAGCAATAATGAGTCGCTAAATCTGTGCTTCGGTCCTGACGCTGGTAATTATTGTGCAGGGTTTAGGGGCTTGGATTGTGTTTTCTTGTCATAGAGAAATGCAGGATAAAACAAAAAGAGGCCAAAGGAGCTGATGACCCTTTAAAGTTTTAATCCTATGTCTGTGTAATATGCCTGTTGTCTCTAAAGGGTCCACACAGGGAGAAGGGTTGGCAGAGAACTGGCGTGGGTAGAGATGGGCACAGTATGGAGGGAATCGGAGCCCCACCATCCCTCTCCCTAACGCTCGTATCACAGTCCCTGCACCGTGTCTCTTTTCCTCCTCACCCTCTGGCACTCGGCTCACAGCTTCCTCCTTTTCTACAGCCCATCCCATCTCCCAGCTCCCCTTCCCCCCTCAACCCCCCACTTCCACTTCTCTTAGTCTTCAGAAGATCTCTGAACCAGGAGATCAATGCCACCTGCTAATCAGCTCTTCAGTGCCACCACCAAATACTCCATTTAATTCTCTTCTACTGCCTCCGCTAATCATCCTTTCCAGACCAGAGCTCTGCAGCCAGCGAAAGAGGCGAGTGGAGAACGTTAGCTGTATTCACTTGCAGCAGGTTTTGAGGTCTTGCAAGCAAGTGCAGGGTCTCTGCACTGGGCAAGAGAGACAGGAGAGGGATCAAGCAGCGCCAAAGCTAGAGAACAGAGTACACCACAGAACTCCCAAGCTTGAGGGCAGAGTGCTCCAGAGCTAGACGGCAAATCTACCTATTTCATGGCACCCCTCTCTCTGAATCTGCCTGTTTGATTCTCCTCTTCCACTGCATGATGCTCACGCTTCTTGTGCTCCCCTTCAAGGTCTTGTGGTAGCTTCATCTCTCCCTCCTTATCCACCCATGGCTGCTATTGCCCTGTTCCCACTATCCTCTCTCCTTTGCCAGGAATGCCATCACTGATGTCCCATTTGTTTGCTTCTCCTGTAGCCATCCCTCTGCTGTATTCCACACTGTGAGCCGTGCGTGGAACGTCTTCCCTGATCTGGTCCTCTCCGTCCCTGTCACCCCTCCTGAAGGGCCAATTCTTCCGTGGCACCTAAAGAAAACTAACTGGCTGATTGCAGCAAGGTCATGGGGTAGATTTATAGAGTCAGCATTTTTTGGCCAGCATGTAAATCAGCATATTTTCGTTAATTCAGTCATTGACTCCAATGGTGCTATGCTGAGTAACACCCATTGAGAATCTGCCCCTGCATATTTAACAAAAGCAGCCACCTTCCGCGATGTTATTGAAAGCTCAGTTGTGGGGCGGCGAGTTGTAGTGGATAGTTCACTAAGCCGGGAGTCAGGAGACCTTGGTTCTGTTCTTGGCTCTTCATTGACCTGCTCTGGTACCCTGGACAAATCACTTTGCGTTTCTCTGTGCCCCTGTTTTCTCCCACTACCCTTTTCCCATCTAGACTGTAAACTTTTCTGGGCAGGGACTGCCTCTACATCCTTGTCTACATGAGGAAGTGTTTTTGGTATAACCTAAGAAGTGAATTTCAGCCTATCTAGTTATAGTGATATAATCCCCGTGTAGACACACTCTTATTGCAACATAAGAGTGGCTCCTTTTGGTTTAGTTGTTGTTGTTTTTGAAGGGATGTAAGCTACAACAACAACAATAAAAAGCCACTCTTATAATGGAATAAGTGTCCACATGGCAGTAGCGGAGTTATACTGGTATAACTCTCTTGGTATAACTGGTCAATTTCCCATGAAGATAAGACCTTACTCTGTGTATGTCCAATGCCTAGCACAATGGGCCCCAATCTTGGTCAAGTCATCTATGTGCTACTGTAATACAACCGACAATAAATAAAAGCATCGTATTGTCAGAACAGGGCTAATTAACACTCAGCCGTTTTAATTGTAGATAATACAGTGATGAGCATGGTATAAGAACCTGTATAGAATTGAACAGAACCCCTTTCCACTACCTTCCACGCTGCTGCCTGCTTACTCTGTTCCTGATCACTGGCTGTGTGTTGTTACCACCTGCCCTAGAGTAAAAGGGCTTGATACTGCTGTCACTGATACGTTGTGCCGTGGACGTCAGTCCAGAGCAGGATCGGGCTGGAAGAAGATGGCATTCTTTGGGGAAAGGGAGTTAGCTTCCCCTCCCCACACTGATACTCTCACTCCAATCTCTCAAGTCCCTGTGTCATGGCAAGCCCACTTTGGCTGAGGACGGGATGCCTTTTGGGCCCACTGGTGCCGTTCCCATATTAGTTTGAGCACTCATCGAAGAGCAGAGTTCCCTGTCTGGGGCCCACTAACCACCCTGAGCAGATCTATCCATCAGAAGACCTGGCCGTTGGTGAGCATGGGAGGATGAGGCTCTGTGGAATGACCTTTCTCCGAGGAAGAGTCCCACTCTTGGAGAAACACAGCCAAGGAGCAAGAGTCTGAAGTGCACTGTCCCTGCAGTGTTCTGAGCCCATGCCAGCTCTGGAGACCAAGAGACCCCACTTGGAGAATTTTGCTTTGCCTTGGCTCTATGGCTAAGATCCAGGATAGCATCCGTTTGACATCAGCTACTGCCCCTATCAAACGTACGACTGTCCCCTGCACTTGATATGAAGTACTAATAGCCCTTTTCTAATTCTAGCTGCTACGATCCAGAAGAATGCTTCAGCACTGAAGCCTGCATGGAAAATCAGAATGAATGTTAATGATTTTTTTTTTTTTTTTGGGCCAAACCCAGAAGGAACAAACTCTACAGGGAATTTGTACTTCATTTTTTTCCGCTACCCAAGTTCAATAGCAGTGAATTGCATATTTCTCTGAGGCTTCTCAACAAACAATTTACAGTGTAAATATATTGTTGGCATGCAAATCACTCTGCATTATGAGTTTTGATTAATATTATAATGTGGTGAAGAAAGCCTGGAAGTGGTTCTTGGAACTAACGTTCCTGACAAAGATAGGCTGTATGGGTGCTGAGTGTTTGTTGAATGTTAGATTAGGGCCTTTTGTTTTTGTTTTGTGGTTGTTGTCATCCCCGCCCCCCCGGCATCCTTTTCTTTTTTTGAGATGCTTAATGTGAAGTGGCACGGACACACTGCTTAATACACAATTAATTAACACAAACAATCTCTCCCCCAGATTGCGCCAATTCACGCTTCCCCCCTCCCCTCCCATTCCCGGCACATGCATTATACCTGAGCACACCCAAGATTACCTTGTCCATTATAACCCCCTTGGTCTGGCTGTTTTTTTAAGCAGTTGCTTGGGTATATGGTCCCTTACTTGCATTTGCTTATCTCTATAGGTATAGGATTTTAAAGCACAGTGGTTTTGTGTCTTATCCTAATCTTAGCTAACTAACAAGGAACTCATGGTGGTTGATTAGTTAGTGCTTGTAAAGGATTTAGGAGATGAATTGTGTTTAGGAGACGAATTTAGCAATATTGTGTGCGTTAAGTGCGCATATACATATGTGCAGTGTGTGGGTATATATAAGATAGACATTCTCATAAGAAGATGAAGGGAATGTGATCCAGATGAAACTACTATAAAGTGGATGCAGAACTGGTTGAAAAACGAAACTCAAAGTAGTTCTCAATGGTTCACTCTCAAACTGAGAAGACATATATACTGGTGTCCCACAGGGGTATGTCCTGGGTTTGGTGCTGTTCAATATTTTCATTAATGACTTGAATAATAAGGTAAAGAGTATGCTTATAAAATTTGCAGATGACACCACGCCAAGAGGGGTTGCAAGCACTTTGGAGGATAGGACTTGAATTCAAAAGGATTTGGACAAATTGGAGAATTGGTGTAGCATCAACAAGATGAAATACAATAAAGGCAAGTGCAAAGTGCCACACTAAGGAAAGAAAAATCAAATGCACAAATACAAAATGCAGACTAACAGGCTAGATGGTAGTACTGCAGAAAATGGATCTGGGGTTATAGAGGATCTCAAATTGATTATGAGCCAACAATGTGGTGCAGTCTTACAAAAAGCTAATAGCATTCTAGGGTGTATTAACGGGAGTAACATATGTAAGACACGGGAAATCATTGTTCCACTCTGTTTGGCACTGATGAGGCCTCGGCTGAAGACCTGTGCCCAGTTTCGGGCACCACACTTTAGGAAAGATGTGGACAAATTAGAGTCCAGAGAGGAGCAACAAAAAATAATTAAAAGGTTTAGGAAACCTGATATATGAGGAGGAAAGGTTAAAACAACAACAACTGGGCATGTTTAACCTTGAGAAAAGGAGACTGAGGGTGGGTGTGTGTGTGCTGATAAGTCTTCAAATATGTTAAGGGCTGTTATAAAGAGGACAGTGGTCAGCTGTTCTCCTTGTCTTTTATGGTAGAAGAAAGAAGTAATGGGCTTAATCTGTAGTAAGGGACATTTAGGTTGTATGTTACGGAAAACTTTCAAACAATCAGGATAGATCGTTACAGGAATAGGTTCCTGTCACAGGGTGACTGGCCCCTTTAAGAGGGTGCACCTGGACTGATTATCTGCTGCTCAATTGGGGCTTAAGGGGAGGCACTTTAAGAAAGAAGGAATCAGGAAGAGGGCAGCAGATACTGAGAGAGGCTCCTGCAGAGGGCTGTTATCTGCTGACCTCTCTCGCAGCTGGAGAGTTAAGGAAAAGGTTTCCACTAGGACCTGCTGAGAGGGCCCTGAGAGAATGGGGTTGCCAACTGTCTAATTGCACAAACCCAAACACCCTTGCCCGGCCCCTTCCCAAGGCCATGCCCCCCACCGCCCCTTCTCAGAGGCCCAGCCCCCACTCACTCCATCCCCCCTCCCTCTGTCACTCACTCTCCCCTACCCTCACTCACTTTCACCAGGCTGGAGCAGGGGATTGGCATGCTGGAGGGGGTGCGGGGTGCAGGCTCTGAGAGGGAGTTTGGGTGCAGGAGGAGGTGTGGGGTGTGGGCTCTGGGCTGGGGCAGGAGGTTGGAGTGCGGGAGAAGGTGAGGGGTACGGGCTCTGGCCGGGCGGCACTTGCCTGGGGCGGCTCCCGAAAGCGGCTCCCACAGGCACCACCCCCACAGCTCCCATGGGCCGCAGTTCCTGGGCCAATGGGAGCTGTGAAGTCGGCGCTCGGGGCAGGGGCAGCGTGCGGAGACCCCCTGCCCCCACTGCCAGAGGCCGCAGGGACGTGATGGCTGCTTCCAGGAGCAGCACAGAGCCAGGACGGGCTTAGCCCCGCTGCACCACTGGAGTTTTAGCCCCTAAAATCTCCCGGTTTGGCTTCAGTAGCCTCTGGGAGGTAAAGCCTGATTCCCGGGAGACGCCCTGCAAAACTGGGAGGGTTGGCAACCCGACAGAAACAGCCGGAGAAGAGGCTAGCAGAGCTGCTGTGAGCAGGAATTAGAGGTCTCCCGCAACACCCTTAACTGGGGGAAAGCGTTGGGGCCCCAAAGCTAGAGCCAGAGAGCTGAAAATGTCTGAGAGCCAGGGAGAGCAGACTTCACAGAAGTAGAACAGACTCTGGCCAGGAAGGGCTGGGTCAGTGTAACTTACCAACGCAGGGAAGACTGGAGAGGCCAGACTGGGAGGGTGGGTGAGAAGACCCATGGCTCAGCTTTGTGTGTGTGTTATGCAAATAAATTAGCCCCTGGGAGAAGGGGCGTTACTGGACAAAAATAAAGCCTGTGTGGAGCTCATTACCAGAGGCAGGGCATCAGCAGAGCCACACGTGGCCAGCTTGGGGAGCAACAGAGCAGCACGCCCATGTACAGCTACCAAGGGAGCCTGTGGAATCCCCGTCATTGGAGGTGGGACAAGCACCTGCCGGGGACAGTCTAGGGCTTACTTGGTTCTGCTTTAGCATGGGGGGGACAGACTAAATGACTTCTCAAGGTCCCCTCTAGCCTAGTCTAAGGCATACTGGAGTCCTACCCATTCTGGGGTGTTGGAGTCCAAAACAAAAAGGGAAATAGTGAACTACAACCCAGGGTTGTCATCAGCCGGACCCCATCCTTCTGCTCCAGGCTTGTGTCTGTGTCACTAATTGTGAGGATCCTGGGCACAGCTAGACAAGGTCTTGGGATCCCAGAACTGAAGCCAAGGGTCAGAGACAGAATCAGGGTCAAGAGTCAAGCTGAGGGTCAGACCCAGGCGTTAAGCCAAGGGTCAGAGCCAGGAGTCGGGCCAAGGGTCAGTACCAGGTATTGGTGTGCGTGTTGGGCTCCAGGGGTAGGTCAGGCGTCAGAATCCAAGCTGGGAGCTCAGGAACACAGAAGCAGGGCTATCGTGGCAGCTAGCTACAGAGCCACATTCTTGCCTTGTGATCGCTAAGACCACTGTCAGTCAGAGCTCTTGAGGCAGAACTTCCCATGGCGTTCAACCTCTGTGGATTGTGGATCACAGCAAGTAGCCGGGCTATAGCTGCTTCTGGGGAGCAAGCTGTCTTAGTCTCTTGGTTGGAACCAAGGGGTTCCAGGGAGCCATGGCCCAATCACTTTTCCCCTCCTTTAAGGGCGAGTGTTGGGGTGGGCGTGGAAGGGTGTGAGCAGCAGGTAGGGCCTCGGGGAAAAAGGCGAGCGGGGCGGGGCCTCGGGAAAGAGGAAGGGCCACCATTCAGGCACCAGTGGCCCCCTCATTTCTCGGGCTCCTAGTTGGAACCTCATTGAGGAAGTAGCAGAGCTCTGGTCAGCCCTGAACTGGGCTAGGTCTCCTTTTAACTCCCTTCTCCATGCCTGAGGCTGGCTGCATGTGTAGCTGAATGGGGTCAACCGGGTCCACAGGCTCTCCTTAACCCTCTTGTTGCCCATTGCAATGTGTATATTGTGTGTCTGCGTGTTTATTTTTTGACTGTGCTTCAACCTGATGACTGAAAGAAGGCAGTTTTGAGATACCAGCATGCTGGGGTCCAGCACAGAGCCCAAAGCCCGATCGCTAAGGTACATGGCTGAGTCAGAAGATGCGGACACACAATACTCCTAAGGGTAGACTGGTACATGATGTAAAAATACACACACAATGCACATGAAGTTACGCAGGCAAATGTTGGGAGCGCGAAGTAATGCAGGGACATTAACAGTCCTGGACGTCGAGCTGGTCTTTGGTGCACTAAATCGGTTTGTAAACAAGCGGCAGGTGGAAGTGCAGGTGAGCCAGTCTGTGAACGGAGCTTTGCCTGGCATTGTTAGACACAAGGAGGTGTTTGGTTTGACGGTGTTGTCTAGCCCAGGGAAGCCAAATTGTTGAGTCTCAGTATTCTAGTCTGTGTGGCTAATGTAGGGGATCCGTTTTAGCTAGCTCTCGTCCTCGAGCCTTAGTATTCCACTTCCGCAGGGTGAATTCCACTGGGTAACAAGGAGTTCGTGTACACATAGAAGAACATTCCCTTTCTCCCTTGGCTCCTGTAGCCTCTGTGACCTCTGGCATGCAAACAGGATCATTTCTTGGCCCTCCAGATCCCTATCAAAGGGGGATTCTGAAAAGGAGTCTGGCTTTATCTGGGTGGAATGCACAATTTCCCTTACTCCATCCTAACCTCTTCATTGATATCAGCTGCTGTTTCTCTCCACTGTGTCCCAGGGTCCCTCTCTTGTCTTGCAGGGCATGTCTGAAGCCTGTAGCTGGCTCCTGATCTGGCAGTGGCTTAAACCCTCCTTCCTCCAGAAAGTGAGAGCCTCCCTCTCTGAGGCTGCCCTGGCCTGACAGCTCAAGGTGTTGCTGGAAGGGTGGGAGGTGACTCATGGATGTTTTTGCAGGGCCAGTCAATCATTGACATTCACACAGCCGGATGGGCAAATGGCACAGAGGGGACAGGCTTCAAGGGGCCATAATCCCAGATCTTGGTTTTGTGACTGCTCCTCATTCCTCTCTCCCTTCTGCCTTTTGCAGCGCATCTCCCAAAGGTAGCAGGACAAATACCACCCTCTTTGTGTGTATTTGCTGGAACACGAGGCAGTCAGAGAGGACCCGGGGAGGGAGGAAATCCCTCCTCCACAGGCAATTGAGGAGTGTTTAATGACAGCCTCAAGTTCTGACCTTTGTTAACTGCTGTTTTGCTCTGCGAGTGACAGGGAGTTCGGTGAAATATCAGGTTTTTTGCTTGTACCATTCCAGAGAGCTGCACGGCTTTCAGCAGGTTGTACAAGGGTGTCTGCCCGTAGTGCGCTAAACGGTTAACAACAGCAGGAGAGCAGAGGCAATCAGGACTGAGGGAAAGCGGAACAGCTCCCTGGGGCCTGCACCCCTCTTCGTTTGCACCAGACTACCGGGGAAGAGCAGGGTCCTCTTGCACTAGGTACTCTGCAAACTCAGTAACAGACAGCCCCACCTTGGAGTACTTACCGACTCAGTAGGTCGGAGCAAGGGAAGCTGGCAGCAAGGCAGTACTGTTATCCCCACACCGAGAGACAAAGTGACTTGCCCAAGGAGCCTGTGACGGAGCTGGGATTTGAAGCCTGTCTCCTGAGACGCAGTCCGGGGCTTTAACCGCAGGCCCATCCTTTCTCTCCATCCTTCACAGCACCCCGTCTTTTGGGACCGTGGTGCTGTCTGACTGGGGCGAGCTCAACGTTACCCATCCTTCCCAGGACATGCCCCACTAAGTGGGGGCAGAGAATCTGAAGGCAAAATAACTTTCCTGGGGACATTCCCAAGAAGCCACAGTAAAACACCTCATAACTAGGCCATCCACTGACACAGTATCCCCTTCAAATGAGGTTTCCTAAACTCAGGGTAGATCCCTCATGATTGCACCGTTCCCCTCCCCCTTTTTTTAATTTCTGCTCCTCTCTGCTAAACTGCAATCTGCTCTGCTCCATGGAGTTCCCCTCCCACGGTCCCATAAACTGGGGAAGCTGCTGCCGTGAGGCCAGTTCACACCCCTCTAATTAACCTGAATTTTTAGCAGTGCACTGAAGGTTAAATTTTAGAGGCTAGAAAGCCGTCATTGTGAGAACATAGCCGGGGAGGGGGTGGCGGGGAAAGGACACCTGAAGAAAGAGAGTGAGCTCCTTAAAAGAACATATATTGTCTTTCCTTTCCTTTCCTTTGAAGGCAGTTGTGCCTTTTCCCCACACTTTTAAATGGTTGCCAAGGAAACCGAGCAAGGGAGAGTGGAAAGGTTAGATGGAGATTGGACGAGGCTAATGCACTTATTTCAAACGAGAATTGACAGGCCTCAGGACACCAAAGGTTCTGATCACTCCTCAATTGCAAGGCTCCTTTACTAGCACCTCAAGTATCCACTCAGTGTTGTTAATTAGGTTTTAATCATTTGTAAATTACAATCCATCTCCATCAGAGGGACTGTAGGGGTGGCATTACGAAGCGCATCCTCATGGTCTTAGCCTTTCTGGGACAATCAGGATGAAGGTCTGACTTTAAAGAAGTGTGACTCCAAAGGGAGTCCCTGAGAGAAATGTCGAGATCGCAATTCAGTAACCCAGACTTCTTCTGACAGTGTTCAGGTGGGCCAGGGTTCAATGGAGAAAAGCCCAGAGGAAAAGAAATGCACAGTTCCTGGCTGTTTCTCCGACGTTGGCAATGTGCGGGCATGTGCAGCTCGATCCAGCAAAGTGCTGGTCATCTGGAGGTTGCTGGGTGCCCTCAGCTCCTCCCATCACTGGCTCCCATGTCTATAACGAGCCAAACCAAAATCCTGGATCGAGAGAGATCCCGACTGACATCCTGGCATCGCTGAAGTCAATGGGAGTTTTGCCATTGACTGCGGTGGAGCTAGGATTTCACCCCCAGACTTTAGGGATGCTGCTGCTTCAGAACTTTGTTCTGAGAGTTGGTCCAAACCTCCTCATCTGATGCCTTCTCACCCACAAAGATAAAATCTTAGATAAATCCCAGCTCAAGAGGGCATTTGCCTGTGTGATACAGTTACGTGCTTCAGTCGGCGAGTGACTGGGTCTGTTCAAAATCCAGGGAGCCCTCGGCTTGTCTGATGGCCGGGCATCCTCTTCGGAGGAGCAGCTGGAATGAATCACGGACTGGCCTTCTGAGTGTGAAATGCAGGCATGTTCCTTCACGGCAGCAAGCATCAGGTGGCTGAACGGGTGCTTTCTTCTCCACGCGGCAGAGTGTAAGCACATCGGAGCTTGAGCCCTTCTGAGCTGGACAAGTCACAATGCTGGATGCTTGATCAAGTCTGGTGGGAGGGTCGTTTTGTTCACTTCCCCCTGGGGACACACATCTCCCATTATATCCTCCAGGAGCTGCATGCAGAGAGAAATGAGCCTGAGATTTTCAAAGGGTGGAGGTGCCCCACTGCCACTGAAATTCCCTGGGAGTTGGGTGACTAACATCCCCAAGCTCCTCTGAAAATCTCAACAAGACCTGAGAACCTTGGTGTAACTCCATAGGTTTCGATGGGTGTACACCGAGGATGCATTTGACTCATCACGTACAGTGGCACCAGGTGCTGCAGTGGGCACATGGCATGGATAAGCATCTGAAACAACAAAAAAAGGACCTGCAGAAATGGGTATTATTTAGGTCCCATGTTTGCCAGCTGTGGCCCAGGGGGCTGTTCCACAGATAATCACCAGATCTGTGCTTGGTGCCTGCCTATGGCATTTCCAGTGGCACGTCATTTGGCTTATAGCCTCTGGTGACTCTCTGCCTGCTGGCAGCTCGACTCCGGCCTGACACAGCTGTTTGCAAGTGTTGGTCCTGGGGTGCTAATCACGCTTCTTGGCATTTTCACCTTCCTCCGAGTTTAAAAACAAGGTTGAAGGCATCACTATAGATTTTGTTGCTGTTGTTGTTGGAGCTGCTGTTTTCGGCTTTTTTGGTTGCGTTGCGTGTTTCTCTTCTAAAATAGCTGATCTGATCCATCTGCAGAATAACCGAGAGGCCTTAAACTAGACCGTTCCCCATGCATGTCACATCTGCTGTCTACAAAACACAGAGAGGAATAAATAGCTACTGTGTCATAAAACACAGTCTCGGGCTCCGGAGGAGCGTAGGCGGGTTGGGTTATTTATTTATTTATTATTTAATGAAGCTTTTACCTGAAGATAGAAACTAATAACTAACCGACCCAGGGAGCCAGGAGACGGCAGGTCTCTACTTCGCCTCCCCCAACCTTGCATGTTGAGCTCTGCCATTGAGCAGAAGGAGCTGTATGCAATGGCTGTGTGCATCCATCACATTAGTGCTTTGACACAGTGACTGGACTCCTGCCTGAGCAACTTCGTGCTGGGGCATGCAGCAGCGTGAGGGCTGACCTTAGAGCAAAGACCATCAGGAGATCAGGTTTGCAAAGTGACGGAGCGAAATGTGTTTTGCAGGAGAGTGGGGGTCATCCCAGGGCACTTTTTTGGGTGAGGGAGTCAGGAAAGATTTTGGTGCTGGGTGATCAAGAGAGAAAATTGTACCAATATCTCCCTCTCCCCACCATCGCCACCAAGCACTCCCAACCTTGTCCATCTCGAGTGTCGGAGAAAGTTGGCTTGAGAGCTATGCAGAAGGGAGAAGGTCTTGTGGTATGCAACCTAAACGGGGTGTGTGCTTTTGCCCAGCCCCGTTGTCAGTTTCCCCTGCCCAGCTGGCTGGTTACTGCTTTGGGGCTGTACACATAAAAAACAGGACAAAGCTTGTTGTGTGTGGGGAGTGGTTGGTAAAACAGTCACGGTCTCCAGGACAGATGCCAAAAGCGGGGATGTTCCTGGAGCTCAGGGACGTGTGGTTGCCCCATGGGGTCAGCCAGGGGCTCCTGCTCCACTCGTGTGATTCAACACCATTGCTCTTCAATAACTTCCAGAAGAGGCTTGTCGGCAGGGCCAGGGTGACTTTCTGCCGCTCCCAGCAGGGATGTGCAAACTCAGCTCTCACCTTTAGCTTATGATCCTGCCATGATGAGGAGGAGGTTGGTGTCACTCTTTGCCCAGAGCCACAAATGAAGCTCCTTCCCAAACTGCCTTGTCACAGAGCTCCCAAGTCTGCAATCTGTCCATCACCCGTGAGTGACAGCATTGAGACGTGCGGCTGTCGCAGCTCCCAGGATGACCTCATCGGTGTGCGGGAGGGGTGAGCGGCGAAGCAAATGTCACAATAAGTATGAAAGGGTGACGGTGCCGTGCCCGGGCTCTGGTACTGAACCAAAGTGCTCTTCTCCCCCGGGCAGTCCTGGGCAGTGAATCCTTTCTTCTCAATCAGGGTTTCGTTTGATTTGAGTTGAGAAATGATTTTTAGTGCTGGTGAAAGGATCCAGACTGAGCCTTGGAGAATGGAGTCCTTGTAACCTACAGAGCAGCTGCAACATGGGCAAGCTTCCCCCTCGCAGCATCCTGCCCGGTACATCAACCTAGCTATCTAGGTTCTGATATGTCCTCCTCGGCCATGGTGTCTGAGCCTCTCAGCGCTGGTCTGAAGGGACCCCTTATAGCAATGTCAGGGGATGTTAGTCTCCAGGGCCTGCTCAGACCTCGGTGGTTCTGCTCAGAATGCCCAGAAGGGGGCCGGTCAGTGCTTTTGCGGGCTGGGATGGCAACGTTGGTATTTAGTAGGGTGACCAGATATTAAGTGTGAAAAATCAGGATGGGGGTGGGGGATAATTGGCACCTATATAAGAAAAAGCCCCAAATATCCGGACTGCCCCTATAAAATCGGGACATCTGGTCACCCTAGTATTTAGGTACCTTCACAGGTGAATCTCTGGTGACTCTGTAACTCCTCTGACTCTGCTGGCCCCTCATGTAATGCCAGTGACTCTGCCAAGCTAGGACAGGGGTGAACAGGCCCTCTTACCTCTAGGAGCACCCAGCTGCTGCATTCAGGGGTAACTATTTGCTCCTCACCTTGCTTTTGTCATTCTGAATGGTTGGTTCTTTTCTCCAGCTGACATTCTGCATTCAGGCAGTGTGTGTTGCATCACTACAACCTTACCAGAGCCCCCTGGCTGGTCATAAGAAGCCAGAAGAGACGGGTGCCTTACAGTGAGACTGTGTCTACACTGCTGCTTTCGGTGCTCAAACTTTAGTCATTCGGGGGGGGTGAAAAAACAACAAAAGTTTTAGCGCTGAAAAGTGCCAGGAAAACAGCGCTTCGTGGCTCCCGGTGATAAAGCTACCCCCCCTCATTCGGGGTGGTTATTTTTTATCGCCGGGAGAGCTCTCCCACGGTGATAAGACATGTCTACATTGCCCACATCACGGGGCTGCCGCGGCCATGCTGCAACGTGGGCAGTGTAGACAAATCCTAAGTTAACATTTTGAAATATTTTGCATTTCTCTAGCCCTTCCTCTCTGAGGGCCCCAAGTACCTCCCAGACACATAGAATCATAGAATATCAGGGTTGGAAGGGACCTCAGGAGGTCATCTAGTCCAACTCCCTGCTCAAAGCAGGACCAATCCCCAATTAAATCATCCCAGCCAGGGCTTTGTCAAGCCTGACCTTAAAAACTTCTAAGGAAGGAGATTCTACCACCTCCCTAGGTAATGCATTCCAGTGTTTCACCACCCTCCTAGTGAAAAAGTTTTTCCTAATATCCAACCTAAACCTCCCCCACTGCAACTTGAGACCATTACTCCTTGTCCTGTCCTCTTCTACCACTGAGAATAGTCTAGAACCATCCGCTCTGGAACCACCTCTCAGGTAGTTGAAAGCAGCTATCAAATCCCCCCTCATTCTTCTCTTCTGCAGACTAAACAATCCCAGTTCCCTCAGCCTCTCCTCATAAGTCATGTGTTCCAGACCCCTAATAATTTTTGTTGCCCTTCGCTGGACTCTCTCCAATTTCTCCACATCCTTCTTGTAGTGTGGGGCCCAAAACTGGACACAGTACTCCAGATGAGGCCTCACCAATGTCGAATAGAGGGGAATGATCACATCCCTCGATCTGCTCGCTATGCCCCTACTTATACATCCCAAAATGCCATTGGCCTTCTTGGCAACAAGGGCACACTGCTGACTCATATCCAGCTTCTCGTCCACTGTCACCCCTAGGTCCTTTTCCTCAGAACTGCTGCCTAGCCATTCGGTCCCTAGTCCGTAGCGGTACATTGGGTTCTTCCGTCCTAAGTGCAGGACCCTGCACTTATCCTTATTGAACCTCATCAGATTTCTTTTGGCCCAATCCTCCAATTTGTCTAGGTCCCTCTGTATCCTATCCCTGCCCTCCAGCATATCTACCACTCCTCCCAGTTTAGTATCATCCGCAAATTTGTTGAGGGTGCAATCCACACCATCCTCCAGATCATTTATGAATATATTGAACAAAACCGGCCCCATGACTGACCCCTGGGGCACTCCACTTGACACCGGCTGCCAACTAGACATGGAGCCATTGATCACTACCCGTTGAGCCCGACAATCTAGCCAACTTTCTACCCATCTTATAGTGCATTCGTCCAGCCCATACTTCTTTAACTTGCTGACAAGAATACTGTGGGAGTCTAATGAATTGAGACTGGCAATGATCTTGTGAGACAAGGGGAGAGAATAATACCTGCCAAACAGGTGGGAAAGCTGAAGCCCAGAAAGCTGAAGCTACTGGCTCAGGTTCACACAGTGGGGTGGCCGAGCCCCGACTCCTAGTCCCATACTGTAATCACAAAACCCGCAGTCCTTCACGGATCTGCAGACTGACCCAGGAGTCCTTGCTGCTAGACCCCCACCTCTAATGACTAAACCCGCACACCCTCCCAGATCTAGGAGTAGACCCCAGGATCCCGGGCTCTCTGGTCTCCCCTTCTGCCTACAAGCCTCCTCAACCTCTCTCAAATATGCTTACAAGTTAACTTGTGTCTGCCCTCTTCTTAATTCCTCCATTCACCTCTTCCAAACCCTCTCCCTCTTCTCCCCACTTGTTCCTCAGTCTTTCTTCTGCCATATATCCCTAGTTTCCACTCCACACAATCGAAACATGTTCATGGAAGTGCCAAGGCCCCGAACCCCCCAGCGAACTGACATTTTCCTGCTGAAGGAGAGATCAAGCGTAGGAAAGAAGAATGATTTATGAGGCTTCAGTTGCCCAAGCAGGACATTCTCAGCATATTCCAAGATACTTGAACATTATCTATTCCGCCTGCAGCGAGCGTCTGTTAAGGAGGGATGGGGTGAGAGCAATCAGAGAGCTACTGGATTGGGATAGTTAGATCTTGAAGTTCAGATTTTCCTAAGGGCGACTCTCTCTTCTCACCAGCCCTGTCTGTGAGTCAAACTGTGATAGCTGGAGTTGGATTAGCGGCTCTGTATTTCCCCAAGAAGAAGGTAGCTTCTTCACTGGTTTTCTAACTCCTCTCTGTGCAGAGGGGACACAAAAGCAACCTACAAATGTTCGAAGAGATTCAGCACAAGGGCCGCACA
Source organism: Eretmochelys imbricata (assembly GCF_965152235.1). NCBI lineage: Eukaryota > Metazoa > Chordata > Testudines > Cheloniidae > Eretmochelys > Eretmochelys imbricata. The sequence continues at coordinate 9,895,862 of NC_135593.1, read as the reverse complement.
GATGATTTGCGGTGAATGATTTAGTGGATGAATTTAAGCCCTTTTGTTCTCTTCACAAATGATCTGTGAACAGACTTTGATCTTTACAAATTCATTTGATGTCATTGTTGTCTGTCTTTCTGTCTGCCTAGCTATCTGTCTAATCTATTTTATCTTTGAGACACAGAGGTGGGCAAACTACGGCCCGCGGCCACATCCAGCCCATGGGACTGTCCTGCCCGGCCCTTGAGCTCCCGGCCAGGGAGGCTGCCCCCGGCCCCTCCCGCACTGTTCCCGCGCCGCCCCCGCCCCCCACCGCCCCCTGGCACAGCCTCAGAGTGCCGCGCTGCCAGCACTCTGGCCCTCCACTCCTGCCGGGCAGTGCGGGTGGCGTAGCTGGCTCCAGAGGGGCTGTGAGCTCCTGCTGCTCTGAGCAGCATGGTAAGGGGGCGGGGAGTGTGGGGGGTGGATAAGGGGCAGGGGTCCGGGGCGAGGGGCAGTGCAGGGGACAGGAAGCAGGGGGAGTTGGATGGGTCGGGTGTTCGGGGTGGGGAGCACGGTCAGGGGACGAGGAGCAGAGCGCGGTTGGATAGGGGGTCGGAGTTCCAGGGGGACTGTCGGGGGGCAGGGGTGCCCTCCATACAGTTTCGCACCCCGATGTGGCCCTCGGGCCAAAAAGTTTGCCCACCCCTGCTTTAGCAGAACAGCAGCTCTTTCTCTGGGTGTATCATCTACCTCGTTGTACTCTCTTAACCATACTTGTGCCTATGGGCTGTTCACAAACTCTTCGCTCAGATTAGGTCTCTGACTATTTACTGTTCTTTAATACTGACACCCGAGGTCACTTAAGTCACATGATACCATTAGGCTTCTTGCTTGGATGACTGAGATGTTTATTGTACAGGAGGGGAGGTCTGGTGGGATATTCCTGGTGTGAATAATCACACGCATGTACATGCATTTGTACAAGTTGTGATGTTGCACTACATATGCTTTATGAAAATATGCTTGGAATGTGAATAAAATGTAACTGGAATATGCTTTATGCAAAAGGTCTCTTGTAAGGTATCACAAAGCTTATAATCTACTGAGTGTGGTCATCCTATTTGTATGAATGTATCATTCTTGTATCTAAAACTAGAAATATGAAGTATTAATCTGAGGTCCTACTGTAATTATGCAAAGTGTGGGCCATTGATGGCGGCTTAGGATCTTGATGGCTCCCATTAACCAGAAGAATTGGTTGTAAATGGCTCTGTTTACTTGTAAGCCTTCCTGTGTTCCTGTGAGTCAAGCTGGAACGAATGGAGGCATGGGGTCTCACAGGACATGTGACCATGTCAGCTGGTACTGGAATTTATCTTAACCCTGGTGCTTTTCCATTTAGAAGGAGGGGTGGAGACCCAGAGAGACAAAAGATTCCCGCCTTGTGCCAAAGCTAGAAAAGGGGGTGGAATGGAACAAAGGGGGTGGCCAGTCATGAGAAATCCCCTAGTTACTACCTGTGCTAGAACTAACAAGGACTGTACCGTGGTAAGGATTGGGCCCAGACTAAGAAGGAGCCTAGTCTGTGAAAGAAGCTTATTGGAACATCTCAGAGGGTGAGATTTACCTGTATTCAGTTTCTTAAATGTATTAGGCTTAGACTTGCATGTTTTGTTTTATTTTACTTGGTGACTTACTTTGTTCTGTCAGTTATTTCTTGAAACCACTTAACTTCTACTTTTTATACTTAATAAAACCACTTTTGTTTTTTATTAAACCCAGAGTCAGTAATTAATACCTGGGGGAGCAGACAGTTGTGCATATCTCTCTGTCCACGTTATAGAGGGCAGACTTACCCTGTATAAGCTTTATACAGAGTAAAACGGATTTATTCGGGGTTTGGATCCCATTGGGAGCTGGGTGGCTGGGCGCTGGAGATAGGTGACCTGCTGAGCAGTTTTTGGTTAAAGTCTGCAGCTTTGGGGACGTGGACCAGAGCTGGGTCTGTGTTTGCAGCTGGCTAGTGTGTCTGGCTTAACAAGGCAGGGTTCTGGAGTCCCAAGCTGGCAGGGAGAACAGGCTCAGAGGTAATTCCAGCACATCAGGTGACAGTCCCAAGGGGGTCACTATGACCAAACCCGTCATGCAAGTATTCATGCGGCTTTTGCTTTTCCATGAGCAAAAAACCTGCTGCTAGTACAAACGTTTACAGGAAGCAAATAGAAAGAGCTGGGAATGCCCTGGAATCACAGATGGTCTGAATTCTCCATTACATGAATGTCCTTTTACACCATTCTGGCTGTGTAAAGTGGCTTTTGTGTGACTGAGGATTCAGACCACGGAGTTTTTATCCAAGCAAATGCATGGAAATACTTTACTGAGCTGTTCTCCCATCTCTGCCAGGCACCCAGGAGGAGAAAGACTTCTTAAGTGTGAACTGAAGGGGACATAACAAAGAATGATAGAGTGACCCTAAGAAAGGGGAACTTACTCCTCTAGGGACTTAACTATTGCTATTGATTTTACATGGAAGGTGCTCAGATACCATGGTGATGGGCGTCAGTATCAAAACCTTAGATAGGTAGGCTGGCAGGCGGGTTGACTGAGTTTCAAGAAGTTCTGCATGTATTAGGCTGTAGAATAAACTCCTACGGGAAGCTCTGGATACCCCTTTACCTGATATTTTTAAGGCAGGGTGAATAAAGCTGTAGGGCACAAAGGAATTGCCCTGCACTGGCCTCAGGGAGAGAGAGCGAAGGATCTAAATAAGCCTTTTCCTAGGGGATTCCTCTCTGCTGCTCCTCCTTATGAGCAGCAATCCCACCTCTCACCCTGTCTCCTACCAGAGTGGGGATGGCCTCACTTGGTCACTTCAGGCGTGGTGATGGACTGTGAAACATATTGTTAGAGACAGCGGGGCCCAGATTTTCCCAGGAGCTCTGCACCTACTATGCACCCAACACACTGAGCTCAGTGGAAAATCTGGCTAGCGATTGTGTGTGTGTGTGTGTGTGTGTGTGTGTGTGTGCACACGTGTTTGCCTACATGGGAGCTGAGTTTGTTTAAAAAATCTGTCCCAATGCTGTTTGTGCTGAAAGAAAGAATCCCACGTTATTGTGAAGCATCTGTGCATCAGCGGGAGAGTCATTGGGAGTTTTGCTGAATAAAAGACTGCATAGAAATTCAGTAAATGGCCCCTCCAGCCGGACTTGCGATTCTAAGCATAACTACAACACACACAACCCCAGATATCTCCTGCCCCTTCCATGTCCGTTTTGGGAACTTGTCCTATATTGCCCCTTACGGGCCTGATCCTCCACTCACTGAACATCAGTGTAAATTATGTGTACTCCCTTTAGGTCTATGCAGTTGCCCTGCGATAAGCAGAAGTAGGACCCTGATTCTTGCTTTTTGGGGAGGACCTTTCCATAGACTTGCTCCAACCTACCTAACAGGCCTTGTTTCCCTCCATTCCCCTCCTCTCATTTAGCTCCATCCTCTGTTCTGTCCCCATTTGCAGTCTTGACCCAGCAGGCCCAAGAGCCTTCTTCTCTGCAGCTCATGCCAAGAAGAAGGTTCTTGTGGTATATCCTTGCCTCAACATCCCTATGTCACCTCTGGAACCATCTCCATGTAGCCTTCTTTCTCTGTTCGTGACATCTTCCTGCTCAGAGCACAAGGGCCTTCTCCTTTGCACCCCCAGCCTCATGTCAGCACTCAGCTGATGACCTACCCTTTGCCTTTACTGCTCATTCCCCATCCCCCGCTGCTGGTGTTCCATCATTTAGTTCAGTGATGGTGTGTCGAAGTTTATTAAAGCATGTCAAGAGAAGGGTACAGTTTGCCGGAAAGAGGCCATCTGAAATAAAGTTGTATCGCATTCCGAGATCAAATTATCCTTCTCGGCTTCCAAAGAGAGGACGTGGTAAAGCCCCCTGCAAGAGTTTGCCGCCTCCTCATCTCGGTTTATATCCCCATTCCCCTGGCAGACGCTCCAAATGCTCACTCATCAGGGCTCGCTCCCTGTGCTAATGGCCCTCTATAAATAAGCCCCAGGAACAGTGATAGAGAACAATCATAAAAGGCAGAAGCATAAATTAAAGCTGATGTTATAATAAACTAGACAAGCCCTTTATCTGGATTTTTATGTCTCTCCTTGAGTCTGCAGCTTTGCCAAGAGAAAATGACTTCTGCTTTCTTTTGCCCATTCTCTCCTTTTTTAAAAATTGTGTGTGTGTGTGTGTATAGAAAGAGAGAGAGAGAGATGTTAATAGCAGCTTTGCAGTATAATAGGAGGCCACTGGTATTTCCTGGAACCACTTGTGACTTTCCCTGCGGAGATCCTTAAAGACAAGACCGCAAATTAACTGGCCTGAGTGGTTTTGGTCCCTGTGTTTAGCTTTTTTGTTAAAGAGTTTTAAAGCTTTAAAGAGCTGAGACTGTTTGGGCTCGATCCACCTGTTGAAGTTCCTAGGAGTTTTTCTGTTGACTTCAGTGTTTTGGATTAGGTCCTATGTGAGAAGAGGGAGATGCCCGTCGGAGACTGAATGGAGAAGCCCCAGGAACAGTGATAGAGGTTTATAGGGGTATAAAGAGGCATGTTCATTAACTTAGAAAGCATGGTTTTCCTTCTCTGCAACCCAGTGCTGTAGGGAGTGGGAAGGGTGTGCTGATGGACGTTTCCATCTTTCTCTCATGCCCAGATGTGCGTTCCTCATCATCATGGCAAATCCCAAAGTCTTGTCACATCACCAAAGCTTTTGATGATCGCTAGGTGGGCAGTAGTGTCAATTAGACACCCCACCTTCTCTGCAGCATTTCACGGTGAGTTCATATTTGTACCTCTGCTGCATTTCCTGGCCACCTGGAACCTCATGCTGAGAGCAGAGGCAGAATTCAGCTCTCCCTGCTCCCAGAGCACAGCGCCTACCAGCTTGTGCTGATGTACAGTCTTCCCTCGGCATTGGCAGAGTACAGCCAGTGACTCAGGGTTGTGCGATTCTGATTCCATCAGAGCATGGCAGTGGTGCACATGAGCCAGCCAGTTACTAGGTGGTGCACGTCATAGATCCATGTAGAGAGAACAGCGCAGGTGAACCTGGACTGCTCAGGTGAATGATCGTGGGAGATGGGCTGTCACCACGAGGCACCGGGGTCAAGTCCAGCCCAAGCCAGCAGTGACCATCATTTTTTGCCTTCTGTTGGTTGCTTAGTAACCTGGGTAAAATGAGTCTCGGTCCTTATCCCCAGTGGATGTGTGGTCTCTCTCATGTGGTCCACTGGAGCGTAACCCGAGTCAGGGTGGCACAGGCAGGATGGATCTTGGAGACTGAACTCCCCTCCCATGCCCGGAGGCATCTACCCAGAACAGCACTGAGCCACATGGATGGTCAGGGGATGCCGTACCAGTTCTGAGGATAACAGGACTTCACTTTCCAGGACTGCGGAGCTGGCACCTTCGAATAGCACTAAATACCCATGAAACATTAAGAATAAGGGATTAAAGGGGGAGAAGGTGAAGCTCCCGTAGGTAAAAAGAGTGGGCGGTAGGCAGCACGCATCCCAAGGTACAGGTTCTCCCAATGGGCATGTGTGTTTTCCTCTGATGGGTGCGTGGCGTTCCCTGGCTGAGGCCGAAGTGGGAATAGCATCACTGGGAATGCATGAAGACACAGGCTGGTATGACACATGCAGCTGCAAAGCCTTAAACTGGGTCACCAGTGAGCATGAGCAGATGTCTAGTCGGGGAGGTGAGACGAGCATCTCTGAGTCCTGATGACAAAATCCAAATGATCTAAGTATGTGTCTGGAGGTGGAGGGGCGGGAGATGCAATAGGTTTTCTATGGGCTCGCAGCCTTTTGCATTCAGAAGCTGCCATGCTTGGGCTGCAAGAAACGCTGTGTTTTCCTCCTTGTCTTAATTACTTTCCAAGTGGGGAGGGGCTGGGAAAGGCAATTCACAATGCATAAAGGCTGTATCCATGGGATGCTGTGGGTACAATGAGGAGAAGAATTACAGGGGTCTTGCCCATAATTGGAGGTTCAAAGCATTTGCAGGCACGTGCCCCACACTGTGATAAATACAGTCCTCACAGCCGTCAAAATGTTGTGGAGAGACATTGGGAAACCATCCTCTGCCGAGGGAGGGTGGCAAGGGTTGCTGCTGACTCGCATGGTGGTGGTGGCGGTACGTAGCTAGGTATCAGCGAGAATCGCGCCCTGTTGCTCAGAGGCTTCTTTTCCTGGCATTCCTATTCGGAGGCAGTGCAGCCTGCGGCCCCCGGAGACGGCCGGCGTCTGTGCGAGACCGTGGGCGGGGAGACCATGGCGTGGGAATGGCGCGAAAGAGACAGCGGGGGATGGAGTAAAGACTAGAGCGGGAGAAAGATGGAGAGGGAGTGGGGAAGGAGGGTGTGATGGGAAAGAGGTGAGGAGAATGTGGAGAGAAAGGGAGAGAGGAAAGGAGGGGAGGAGTGGGAGAGATGGATGGAAGGAGGCGTGAAAAGGAGGAAGGGTCAGAGGGAGGGGAAAGGGATAGTTCAAGGTTTTGCTCTCTGCTCCCCATCCATCCATTGCCTGGGCGCCACCTAGTGTTCCGAAGTGTGTATTGCACCAATCCCCCTCCCGCACGCTTCTGTTAGCAGAGAGGCAAAGCCAGACCTTCCGATGTTCGATCCAGAATCTCAGAGTCCAGCCAAACTCCGATTGTCGGCTGCACCCCTGCCCTTCTCGTGTTCGGAAAGGAGCACGCCGTGGAGCAGCAGCCTTTCCCCAGGCCGCTCTAGGGAAGACATTGCGAATAGCCAGTGTAGCGCTCTAGGTTTGAGCTCTGAAATTCAATGTGCGCTTTCCTCGGCCCTTCCTTAAGGGACCACTGCAGTGTGAGCTCCCCCAGGTTCCATCGCAGTCTGACATGCTGCATGATGTCAGGCGTCACTCTGTGATGTCATCATTTGGGAACTGCATCCTGACTGAGGGCTGCTGCCATAGGGTTGCACTGGTTGGCGGCAGGGAAGCCCACGGGGAGTCCTCCCTAGCCCTGTCTCCGAGCAACTTTGGCAGCTCTTGGCAGCTCCTGCCATTAGCTGTCTGTGAAGGCAAAGGGGCAGCTAGCCTACCTGAGAGTGTCCAGTGGACAAAAGGGGAGGGGCCAGCCAGGTTGGGGCGTGGTCCTCTTCCTTTCCGTGCTATGCCTCATGTCAGTGTGCCCCCCAGCCTTAGTGCACCTGATCCAGCGAGGCGGCATTGAGCTTTGTCCAAACGGAATAGGCTTCAGACTGACAGGAGGTGAGAAGATTTACTGGGGCTGGGAGATAGAGAAACAGTCCATGATTACCCCAGTGAATGGTTGCTCTCTATTTCACTGCAATCTGGCAGGTTGCTTCACGGACATAGACGTACGTGGGGCCATGTGGGTGCTGAAAGCATTGTAAGCCTACTACCAAAAATCCCCAAAGGCTCAGACGAGTTGTGCACCAGCGGATGGGGGTGGAAGGGAGGGTGTCAAAGTGGTGAACAGAAAGCTGGAAACTGATTGCAAAGGGATTGGCCTGGTTTGATCTGTCCCTGCAGTGGATGTGCCTCAATCCATGAAACAGTACCCTGTGCAGATCAGCCAGTGACCATGCTCTGACTGAAAGAGAGGATCCAAATCTGGTGCTTCAAAGCCCCCTTGCTACCTTCCCTCCCCCTGGAGACCGGCTGGCTGCTCCCCTTACCCCACCACCTTAGTTCATCAGCATCTCCCTGCTCTCACGCCGGGTCATTTTCTGCTCCATTTTCTCCCCGAGTCCTTCAATCACCCCAGAGCTATCTACTATCTTTACCGTCATCCCGGCTAGAATAAAATATGACTGCAACCGAGAAGTGCAGAAATCAAAGCTCCCCTCGGGGACTGTTTGCTCACATCACCTGTCGGATTGAGAGCCTGCGTGTCCTTGGAAAAATATGTATTTCAGGCTGCTGGGTGCTAATTTGCAAGGCCCATTACTCAACTGAAACATTAAAATAGCCGTCCATAAACCAGACCCTTTATTCCTGCCTCTCCCTCTGTCTGAACTCCCCTCGCCAGGTATAGGCTTCCTGTCAAGCTTGGGAGCCAGAAGCAAAGATTTATTGATAGGTACCTTGACTCCAGCTTGCATTTTAATTATGTTGCCATCGGACTCTGCTGAGAATAAACTCTGTGGCTATTGTATTATCCTCGCTCTATCTCTCCTGATAATTCAAAGAGAGAGATGGTTTTATGAAGACCCTCACATGGGCATTCTTGCTGTTCCCTCCCCACTCATCTTCACACATCTGCTTCGAAGCCTCTAAAGGTATGTCCATGCTGCAAAGAAAGGTGTGTTCTTAAGTCAGGTTAAAATAGCAGTGAAGGCATGACAACTTGGTTTTTAACGTGGATTAGCAGCTCCATTTCAAACCTAGAAGGCAGCCTGGGGCTGAACTCTGTCTGCTAATCTGAGTTAAAAGCTGAGTTGCTGTCTCTTCACTGCTATTTTCACCCAAATTAGCTGACTCACATTAAGAACACAGCATTCTTTGCAGTGTAGACATACTTTAAGTAAAGTACCATAGCTAATCTTAAAGTAAGATAGTGTGGTTAGGATGCAGAATGTGGGAGGGAACAGGGAAGTTCAGAGTTCTGTTCCCATCTATGCCACTGACTCACTTTCTGACCCTGAACAAGTTACTGCTTTGTGCCTCAGTTTCCCCATCTGTAAAATGGGGGTGACACTTACTTCTGTGAAGTGCTTTGAGATCTACAGCTAGAAGAGGAGCTATTGGGTTCTGAGCCACACCCATTTAAGTTAATGGCAGTCTTATTAGTGAACATGGGATCAGACCCTAAGAGTATTTGGTGGTATTATTGAAACTGGAATCGCTGAACTTAGCACAGCAACATGGCACCGCGTGTTCTATTATCCTAGGATCCAAATTAGAACATAACATTTGAGGTTGGCAAAGAATTCCCACTTCAGGCTATTCTGGCCGGGACCGTGGAGGCTTGTAACATCTTCTGTTGCGCTGAGTGGGGAAGTCTCAGGAAGGGAGCCCCTATAAATAAACAATGCAGGATTGTCCTATAATAGCTTAAGATGATATTTCCTCAGAGAGTCATACGGTATTTGGGGTTATGTCTCCCGGAAACTGTCTTTTTTTAAATGATGATGATTATAGTTATTTATTTATTTATTGCATCAGTGGCTGGGTCTTTAAAAGCAGCCCGAAAATATTTAAAGCCAGGACATGTGGTTACTAGGCAGCATGCCCCAATGCCAGGCCTCGTTTCTCAGGGGGTATTGGGTAGGACTGTGTCACTACAAGTGACAGGAAAGTGGCGATAACACTGACCCGTTATCAGCTGCCATAGCAACTTTAACCCAGGGCCGCAGAGTCGTTCTGGACATGCACGCAGCATGTGTGGAGACAGGCCTTTAAGTGTGTATCCCTCTTCCTGACTTTGAGTGATACTGTCATGTTTTGTCGTTTCTCAGGGTGGCTCCAGGAATGTCAGGCCACTGTGGGGCAGAGTACCCGCTGCTCAGAGTCCCTGATGGGGGAACGTGGGGGGACTGTGCATACGCACACACACACTGTGCAAGAGACACCCAATGCCACCACACTGCTGCAAAAGCAGAGAGCCTTTGCGCTGATTTCCGCAGTAGCTGGGCTTGACGTGTTAGCATTGCTAATTGGCGATCCAGCGTGCACATCACAGACTCAGCACGTGCCGATAATGGCAATAGCACCCCTCCCCTTTCTAGTAATGTCAGTTACTCATCTTTGCATGTAGCTGCTTCTATCCTGAACGGTCTCAGAGTAATTTATAAACTCTGTGTGTGTACGGTGCGGAATCACCCTGCCTGCTGCTAAAATGCAGCCTCCCCTGGGGTGACGCGACAGCTTTATAACAGCGCAACATAACCAACAAAAATTCCAGCAGCAATTTTATCTGGGCAGAATGATAACCCGAGTGACATTCCGACTCCTGCTTTCTAGTCTAGTTTACCTCTGTGATGCCCACCACTGTAGTATAAAGGACTCCTTAATGCATTATGTATTTATTTATTCTTTGTATTACTGTAGTATCTAGGAGCCCCATTTATGGATCAACAGCCCCTTGTGCTGTACAGAACAAAAAGATGGCCCCGGCCACCAAGAGCTTACAAGCTAAGTTTATTCATTACCTTGTAAATCGTGGGTAATAGACATGGTTAAATTGCTCAGAAAGAGGGTGGGGTCTCTCTGATATTGGGGAGGTGGGAAAAGGAGAACAAGAAAATGAGATAGAGGACTGATCCTAAACTCATGAATGAAACTCATGTCAATGAAAAGAAAGCCATTGAGTTCAGTGGGCCGGACTGTGATACCCTCACAGTGCCTTATTTCACAAGTAGTCTTCATCTGGCCTGTGAATCCTAAATCAGTGCTCACTGAAGTCAGTGAGAGTCTTTCTGTTGACTCCACTGGGTGCTGGCTGGAGCCGTGAGAGCCAAGAAGGGGGTGGGAAGGAGAGGAGGATGAGCGAAGGAGAGCAAGAAAGCCCATTTTTCATGAGAAGATGTTCTAGAGGAAAACAAACCAACCAACCTGGCAGGAAGTGACAGCGTAAAGCAGAGCTGAACGTTGTTTAAATGTTACGCACTGTCAGGGGCAGATGTGTATCTCGTTGAACAATGGAAAACAGGTGTGCTTTAGAGCTGATTTGGCCAAGCGGGTTTGCGGGAACAAGCGCTCCCGACCATCTGGCTGCCCAATTTATTTCCCCCCTCGCTCTGCATCAAAACTGGAAGGAACGACGAGGGGCCCATGCTGAAATTGCTTTTTGGCGGGCTGGATTTCACGCTGAGAGGGAAGCGGCGGCTCGGAGACGAATTGGAAAGCTACGCTTGTCAGGAATGAAATGTGATGAACTTCAGAGGGCATTTTTTTTTATTGACATGCAACAGCCAGCGTCGGCATCTTTTTAATATACCGTGTTCTGGGGACGGAGCTTGACCGGGCACGTTCTGGTGGAAATGATGCATATTTATTAGAAAAGGGGAGTGCGAAATTATAACCCGCTCAGTGTGTCAGACGCTATATCAGCAAAACATTTCTGTTATTAAAAATAAACAAAGACAAAGACAGTCTCGCCGTGACAGCTTCTCTAATGTTAACTTTATTATGGAGTGACCTTTTTCCTTGGCATGAGATTCGGGTCCTGACCCTGGATGGTCATTAAAAATCCCATGGCATTTCTTGCAAGAGAAAAGATGCATTGTCTGGGTTCAATTCTAACTCTGAGGATTTGCACCGGGCCAAACTTCGAAGTCCTTGATTCCCTCGTTATTGGCTCCTTACCTGAGCAAAATCCCCATTGATATCAATGAGAGTTTTCCCTGAAAAACAATGATGATAATGATATTAGGAGGATGTAGGGGCCCTGATTGAGATGGGGGCTCCAGCATGCAAGGTGCACATGATAAGAGACAGACCATGCCCTGAAGAGCTGACATTCTAAATACCAAGACAGAGTAAAGGCCGGGGAGAAGGAAGTACGACTCTTCCAATTTTACTCTTGGGGAGCTGAGGTACAGAGAGATTAACTTGTCTCAGGTCACACAGGAAGTCTGTGACATAGCCCAGAATTGAACCCAGACCTCTTGGGGGTTGAGTTTTGCCAGTATAAGGAGTTCAGCATTTGGGCTGCTGAGCCTGCGGTAAATCTTGTCCGTCCATCCCTCCGTCCACCTTCATGGCTGAGATTCTGTGTTGCTCTTCCTGAACAATGCAGCCCAGAGGAAGAGGCACCTTTGCACCTTTCTGATGCTGGCATATTCCAGGAACCAGTGTGGCCTCTGACGTAACACAGAGCAGCGAGGATGTGCAATATTTATTGTCCCTCCTTGCATTCCCCCTGACAGGCAGGGATCCCCCTCACATGCTTGACTCACCTCCTGTGGCTTGTGAAGGGACCTGTTACCACCGTCTACAGCTGTCTTATACAGTGCTGGACAATTTCCCCCTTCCTGGCTATGGGGCATGTACGGCCTATATCCTCCAAAGTGCATACTGAGAGGGGGAATCCCTCCCCTTACATTTATAATACACTCATCACTATGGTGGTGTATAACAGTTTTGCAGTACCCTGTTAAACAGCTGCTAAATTCCACACCAGATGTGTCTGCATTTCAGTGGCAGGTGAAATGACTCCAGGACTCACTATAAGGAAGTGGACTCTTTCTGGTTGAAACACGCTCTGTTAATATTAGCTCTGTATTATAGCAGGAGAGGCAACAGACTGCCCTAATGGTTGTATATTCGAGCCCCCCTGTTTTCAGTCAGTTAAACCCAGACCCTCAAAGGTATTTTTTGTGTGGTGGGGGCAACTGACTCCCACTACAGTCAATGGGAGTTAGGTGCTTTAATACCTTTGAGGATCTGGGACTTAGAACTTACCAACATTTTCATCCTTTAGACTGAAGTTTTCCAGAGCTGCTCTCTGGCCAAAAGTGGTTTCTGTACCTTCCTTATAACATGCATTTATCTGTCTACCTTTAGCATGTCCCCTGTTCCTCATCAATGCCTTAAAGTAAACAGCCCTAGTCTTTTCAGTGTCTACTTACATTCAGAGTCTTTCCGGCCCTCTCCTCATTTTCATTCCCTGTCTCTGAACCCTTTCTGTTTCTGCTATTTTCTGATCAAGTATGCGAATTGGACCTGAAAATGGTTGAGACTCAAAAAACACGGAATGGATCAGTGCTGTTTTTTCAGTCGCTTTTCAGAGTCAAGCTACACTTGAGCCTCTCTGCCTTGGTTTGACCCTCTGTAAAAAACAGGGAACTACTATGGATGTGCATCACAGCAGGGACCTTGAAAAGCTCAGTTCGTTAATATGTGTAAGACACTTTGACATCCTTAGACAGAAGTGCAAGGTATTATTATAATATTACCATAGCTCAGTTAATTTCCCTTTCTACCTGAAACCCGCTCTTGATCCTTTTACCTGTGGTAACAATTATCTGACTATGTTTTACCATCTGAATATTTCAATTCAATTACATTTTTTAAACCATACAGTGAGGTTCAAAATGATCACTATATCACTCCAACTTTCCACCATTTCCAGAAGGTTAATTGAAAGGCAGCCATCTTGGTGACGTTTAGACAAATGAGGATAATTATGTGTTCTCCAGTTCTTTGAGAGGTTAATTGCTTAGATGTACGAAGACTTGAAGAACAAAGAAGGAATAAATCAGACACAGGACTATGATCTGATAATGTAATTTGGTATATTCGTGTACAACTCAAACAAATAAACTCCCTAATTAGATGAACTCATTCAGTGGCATGGACACACTGCCAGTTTGCCTGTATCAGGAGCCCTGAATCCACACATTTCATTCAGAAGCCAAATGAATCACTCCTCAGGGAAGGCTCAGAGACAGGTTGTCTGTTTAACATGAGAGAAAGTTCAGCAATTTTCTGGTGTTGGCGGTAGGAGGGAAGGAATGGGAAATTGATCAATATTTCTGATTCTCTCCTAGCAGATGAAGATGTTTTACTTCTTAAGGCTTTGGGGGGGCTAGTTGTTGTTGTTTTGTTTTTGTTTTTTGTTGCACTTGGTGTTTCCTTTTCCCAGGGGAGCCACTTTTGGCTCCAGGAGAGAAAATTGTGTACAGGAGCAATAAGTTGCTTGAAAGGGGGTTGTCCGTGAGGATGCTGTTGGTTAGTACATACCTCTCTTTACAATCAGTAAACATACTGCTTAGCTCAAGCTCTGCAGCTGGAATTACCAACAACTGTGTTTGTCTAGAGCAACTGGTGCAATTGCAACAGGTGTATCTAGTCAGTGCACCCCTGCAGGGCAACTAAAGGTCCTGGCTGTACCCAGGAAACACCCTTTCTCACTGCATTCACCCAAGGAGCACAGTCCCTCTATAGCAACTGGAGAGATCATGTCCAGCCAGGAAAATTGATTCTCAAGCATAGACCTCCAAAGAACACAGTCCTGCCTATGGCCAGAGATACAGGTCCATCTCCAGCGCAGTCATCCCAAGAATACATTCGGATAGTGTTTTCATTCTGGACACATGCCTCAAGAATTCCAACTCTACACCTCCAATGTAGCTAGAGGTATAAAGTCTGTCCAGAAAAAAATGCCCCTCGACTGGGACACACGTAGCCAGGTCCAGTCTGGGCACTGCTTCTCCAGTGCAGATGAAACTTATCAGAAGCACAGCTCTCCAGGTTGGCCATTGTATTTGTTTAAATCCTGTGCCCATATTAGCATCATATTCATTAGACATGTTTTTCTTTTTTAAGAAACCCTCCATTATTTCCCCCTCTATATCGTAACATACCAAAGAGTTTGGGAGGAAAGAAGTTTTATATCCTAGAGAATTCCAGGGAAACTAGACGTTAGCAAAGTCATTTTGCTATTCTGCTGAGATGGCAGCTCCCTTCCAGTCTGTTGAATGAAAAATCCCACTTTAATTTCAGAACGAGAAATAAAATATTGGGTTGAATCGAGACACGTTTAAAGAGGTGCTGGAATGTCAGGCATTACATTTCCTCAGGTGGGTTATTTTATTTTGCTTAATTGTTGGTGAATTTTTTGCAAATTGCCAATTATAATCTCGAGCTGATTGCTTACCCAGGTAATTTACACATTTCTCATTTGGCAGGAATGGTTCATAACACCTCCCATGAAATATGGTTTCATCATCCTCTGAGAGAGTTTCCCTCTTTCTCTACATTATTACTCCTGCCTACAGGACATATGCATACTAATTCTGTTTGCTGTGCCTTGCTAAAGGAAGTCAAGATTCTTTTTTGTTCGTCATTTTTTCTTTTCATTTGTGTTTGTGTGTGACACAGATCTGGACGGCCTCCCCTGCCGATGGCCCACCAGATTGCTGTGAAGGGAATCCAGCCTCTGGATCCCTGGATGTTTTAAACATCCAGCATCCAAAGAGAGCCCAGGCATTCCTTAGAGCCTGAAACTAATGCTGACTCCTCTGACTCCCCTACCTCTTAAACCCCTCCTCTCCCAGAATCCCTCCAAAGGTCTGATCTTTCTGGGTTACAGTTTAACTCTCTGAGGGCTTGTGGTGGGGGTAGCATATCACACAGACATCGAACACATTATTGCTTTTTACTTAATCACAAGAGAAATACACAGTTCTACACAACCCTGCCCGCATCTCCCTGTCTAGCTCACCCTTCCCTGGAGAGTCATGGGGAACCATCTGTGTTTCGGTAGGTAGGCAGGGTCCCTTCCTCCTCCAGCCTCATCTGACTTCTGCAGCAGCTTCCCTCATTTTAAGATGGGAGGAAATGGCCAAAGAGACTAAATGGAGCAGCTTCTGCCCTTTTATAATCTTACAGTCCCTCTGTTGACAGGTAATCTCCTGATTATCGTCCTCAGCTGACCAGAGACACCTCCCAGGTGACTTTGTTACCAGGTGACCTATCCTCTGACTAATCAATTCTTCTAGGTAAGAGCTATCTTCTTGTCTAAGATGTTTTCATTTGAATAGAGGAGCATAGCGAGTTAATGACCAAGTCTTGTCAGTCCTGTAGCACTCTCCCTTAGAATTCCAGTCCAGCATGAAGCCAAACAGATAATAAAGAAGGCAAAAGGCTGCAAATGGAATTTGCAGCTTGGTAAAGGTACATACAGAGAGTGCATAATCTCCCAGAGAATTCACAGATTGCACAGACAGATTCCTCTAATTATCACAGCATGTTTGCAGTTTTTCCCCCCACCCTCCAGGGAGCTGAGTGTGAGGTTTTGCTTGCTCTTCCCAACCCTAAGCAGCATGAATCTCCATTGTCTTGCTCCCTGTGTTGTCATTTCCACCTCAGGGTAGTGGAAGTAAAACACTACCAGTGGTGTGAATAAGTGGAGAGTTCAGATTTGTGCCCGCTTTGCAACAAATGGAAAGGACTAGAGGGAAGCGCAAGATAGTGGAGAAGCAAGACAAAGGTTTTGAAGGGGATGGGACTGATGCTCATACATATTAAGGCCACTTTACACCTCTCTGGCTGTGTGTAAACTATATTTAAAACCACTGTATGGCCAATTTGTGCTGGAGTGTAAAATGGCTTGAGTGTAAATGAGAATCAGGATTCATAGGTAGGTCAAACGGGGCTCTGAAAGGGGTTTTCCTCTAGCCCATTCTTCAGTGCTGCCCAGGTGGAGCACAACAGTTTGGGTTTAGCTAGACTGACACATGAAAAGTTGGGACTCTTTATCAAAACCTCTAGGCTAAGCCAAAACTCCCAGAACGAACTGGTGAACAGCCATTGCCTCGTAGTGATCTTGTAGGTGGTTGGCAAACTGAGATTTCCTCCCGGGAGAAATTTAGAATGAAAACACTTGGTTCCAATTTTTTTTCACTTGAACAACTTTGGTTTTCCATTGGGAAGTTTTGAACTGACTAGAAATGAAAATATTGTCCCCCAGATCTAAAGTTAGGGGAGTCTTGAATGTCAGCTTGCTGCATGTCGGGCAAGATGCTTTTTCTGCCCATCTGTTAGGCCAGCCTGAAATTGCAGTTTAATTCTCCATATTTGCTCTCTTATTGTGTATGAAGATACAGAGAGTTTATCCACCAGTCCAGCTGTTTTGAAGATAATTACTACAGAACTCAACCTGATGTAAAATAATCCTTCTGGGCAGGCAGCCAAGAACCTGAGACTTATCTTCCAAAGACTGAAACTTCTCCATTACCCTTAAGAGTCACAGAGATAGGAGCCGGTGTCTCATGACAAATATATTTTGAGAATGATTACAGGTGAGTCAGAAGTGGAACCTCAAATCAAAACCTCATCAGTCTTTAAGCTCAGAGGCACAGGATTTGAATCCTTGGATCCCAGAGCACTCAGATATCGTGGTGAAAGTGGCCAGGTACTATGGTGTTTAGCAGAGCATAAATGCTGCATGAGAGGTGACTTATGAACCAGATCCTACGGTTTTAGTTCTGGGCTGAATCCAGAGGAGCATATTTGACAGTTCTCCAAAAATATCACAAGAACGGCCCTTGTTGCAAAATTTGACCCAGGATGAACATCAGAACTGCCGAGCATGGTGCAACTTCCACCATTTCAAGCCCAAATCACACAAGAATAGCTCACAAGATTATGGTGACGCTGAAAGCAAACCCAATGTCCAAGGTTGGACTTCATCTCCAGTGCAAGCCCTGGACTCCAGCACCCGCCCAATCCAGAATTTATACCACTTCCTTGGCTTATCTACAGAAATAATGGCAGGAGGGGGTTTTTAAGATCACTTGACATAAACGACACATTCTCCAGGGCTTTGACCAGTCTAGTTTTAAATGACTCAAGCATTCCATCACTTCTCTTGCGAAACCGTGCCATAGATCTCATTCAAATACCCCACCTAAGTCTTCCTTTGCTTAACTTCATCCCACTTAACTCCTTGTCCTACCCACTTCCTACCAGACTACGCATTTCTTCCTCCCCCTTCCTTGGTGGTTGTGCCTTTCCAAACAATGGTCCCGTCCCTACCCTTTTGTCTTCGTGAGGCTTCATACAGCTGCTGGCTCCTCAGCTGATACAAACTGACATAGTTTGATTGACAAGTGATCATTGATTGAGACATTATTTAACACTTGTGTGGTGCTATCCCATTTTATGCCAGCTGATATCCAGTCCAGTATATGAGATTCATGGACAGCGAGGTCCAAGTGATGAAACATCTCTAATTGTGGGTGCTCTGAACTTCAAAAGTATTTTCTTTTTCTGTGCACTGATGCTAGTCTGGATCCTTTCATGGATTTCAGCCAGAATTCCATCAGCAATTTCACTGTCCGATTGATTCAGCACTGCAGCAGCTTGAAGCAGGTACTTGTGATATAGCTGGTCCAATTCTTCCTCCAGTCCTTAGGCATCAATGGCAGATTTAAGATCCCTCTGCTCAAATAGCCAGCTGTCCCTTTTATCTCATACCTGCACTGGGAGTCTCCTGGCCCGTGTTCTAAGGATATTGGCAAACTCATTTCCTTGTTTGCCACTGCTGTATGCTGGGAGACTGCACTAAAGTCAGTGAAGCTGTGCCTACTTTAACACAGAGTGAATTTGGCCCAGTTTCTTGGTTTAGATGGAGATTGTGACCAATCTGTCAGGAAGACTGAATCATAGTAGCCAGAGCCTGGTATTAACACATGTTAATTACTGTTACTTAATTACAGAGCTAGCTGAAACTGCAGTGAAATTTTCTCTCTCTCTCTGCCCCCAAAGGTGGAAGAAGAAAAAAATAATCTAGAGAGCTCCAGGTTCTTACATTTTCAGGTCTGCTAACACTGCTAGCAATAAACTCTTCTTTTCTTCTCTTTCATTTGATTGAAGAACACTAGAAATCAGCCGGAGAGCAGGTGCTGTATTGTGTTAGATTAGCACTGATTGAATTCTTACACAGCCAGCTGATTGACGCGCGTGTTCTGCAAGCACATGATTCTGCAAACGCCGGGTTGCAATGAGGAGGGTATTTTGCTGGATCATGTCCCTTAATCAGCACCCTTGAATCTGTCAATATTGTCAGCGGGTATCCCTCTCTCTCTCTCTCCTTGGTCTGTGCTATGGAGCAGAACCCTAGTCTGGCTGTGCAAGTTGTCTGGTGGTTGAGAGGAGAATTCAGATTCCTTGACCAGAAGATGCCTGTTTTACTTCATGCTCTGAATCACCAGTTCCTTATAAAATACAAATTGTTAGGCTTTAGGACAAAAATGCCGAGTGGGCCGTTATGCCCCGAGCCATCTATCCTGTGCCCACATCTCCTGTTTCAAAATAATCCCAGAAGAACAGCTGATTTGGGAGTTGCTGGGGACATTACAATCCAGCATATATTTCCCATGACACTGCAAGGTGCTTTGATGCTAATGAGGGGTGGATGCCAGAAGATTTGCTGGTTTGGAGAAGAGCCCCAATGTTGATGTGGTAATTACTCAAACTACACAACTCCCTTGAGGGTTGAAGGATAGTCTGGTGGTTAGAGCAGTAGATGGGGATTCAGGAAGACTGGGCTCAGTTCCTAACTCCATCACAGGCTTCCTGAGAGAGCTTGGGCAAGTCACTTAGGGCCAGGTTTTTAAAGGGATTGAGACATCAAAAGATGCAGGTAGGTTCCTACTGCAATTCTCAAAAGTGCCTAGGAACCTAATTCGATGGGAGTTAGGTGCAACTAGGTATCTATCTGCAGTGTAGCACCTAAAAATCTGACCCTTAAGCAGATTTTCCAAACATCTAAGACCCAGATTTGTGAAGGTATTTAGGTGGTGTTCTGCTCCATGTTGCAAGACCTGAGCAATTTAGGAGCCTGTCTTTTTTTCAAAAAGTGGCTTGGGCAGTTAGTACAAGTCTCATTGAAAGCCAATGGGGCTTAGGCTCCTACTGCCTAACTCACTTTTGGAAATGAGACAGGCTCCTAAGTCACTGATGCCTTCCAATGCTTAAGCTGAGCAGCTCGTAAATATCTTTACAAGTCGGGCTTTAGCTCCCCTTGAGGCATCACAGGATATGTCTACACTGCAATGTAAGCCCAGGGTTAGTGGGACTTGAGTCAGCTGACCCGTGTTAGGGAAGCTTGAGCTTCTACATTGTATTTTAACCCTATGTTCAGAATTTTCTGACCCGTGCTTGAACCTAGGTCTCTGGCATCCGCACTGCAGTGTGCAGACCTGAATCAAAGAACCATATCCCAGATTCCCTCGCACCTCCAAAATATGGCCGCTGTAGCCCTAGGACCATGGTGCACTGTGGGAAAACTTTACTGCCCGCCCTGCACGTTACCAGGAAGCAGCTTGCTTTGCAAAAGGCTTGATTGGTTGGCTCTTCATTCAAATCCAGAAGGCTCTCTGAGACTGTGCTTCCAGATCGGTGATCAGAAGAGAATGCGTTGATGCTGACCTGACCTGCTGCTGTTTGCTGAAGCGGGAGAGGGGGGCACTTCCCTTTTAAGTAGGGTGGACTGTAGATTGTTGGGATACAGAGGACTAAGGAAGCTGTCCCATGGAACTGTGGGATACTTCTGGATGACTCACAGGACCTGAGTCGAGCAGGGCTGTGGCTTCGCTGCAAAGCAATAGGGCTCGGACCTTGAGTCCCGGGTTGACTCAAGCTCAAACTTTCCAGCCCTGCAGCGTCCTGGCACCCTGGACCTGAGCCCTGGGTTAGTGCAGTTGCAGTGTAGACGCAAGGCGGGTTAGCCATGAGCCCGTGATCAAACACAGGCTTATATTGCAGTGTAGAGTGGCCCAATTTTCAGAAGTACCCAGCATCGCAGTCCAACATCATTGGGAGCTGCTGAGTGTTGGACACTTGGAAATCTGAGCACTCCTTTTCAGTGTGTCAGTAGGAGCTGAGAGCTTTTGAAAATCAGCGCATTAGTCTCTCTCTCTGTCTTAAGTTTCCATCTGTAAAACCGGACTAAGAATTCTTCCCTACTGCAGAGTGGCAGTGTGAGGTTAAGATCACTAATCCTTCTGTGGGATACTACGATGATGAGAATGCTATGAATACCTAGCTAACCTGCAAAATGGGTTCCCGTATTAACTAGTTGTGGTCAGGTCATAGGTGCCACTTTATTGTGGTATTTCAGTACTCCTCCAAGATTCATGAAAGGTTTGAGTTTGGGTCTAGTTTTAGGAGAGGGCACAGAGGCTACTTCTGAGTTTTTCCACACTGGTCTGCTCATCCCTATTTGATACATTTCGTGTACTAGTTTTCATTATCATGCAGAAGATCAGGGACGGACGCAAGCATCGGCTTACTCTGATGTTAGCATCCAAGTGTCCTCTGTGCTATAAACATTCCCATTGATTTGCTCTATCAAAGGTCTCCTGCCCTATTTCTTCGGCTGCTGTCTCATAATTCCTAATGACAATTTCCATTAAACCAACAATAGCTCTCTGTCCGCCTCACTTACATAGGACTTAGGCTGAGGGTGCCAGCTTTTCCTCTCCACTGGACCTGTACTGCTGCTTTAAAAATACATTAAACTGCAGAAATGGGTTCAGGGCTAGAGAGGAGCAAGGTGTGTGTGTGGGGGGGGGTAGTATGGGGGGCATTCATGTGCATGCACCCCAAAAGTCAGTGCTGGAAAACAGTTTGAGGTTTTGGAGATGCCAGTGCACCTCAGAGGGCTTCCTTCTCCACTTTCACCCCGTTCTTTGGCTCTGGTGGCTTCTTCTCTGGAGGACCCTTCCCAATGGAGTACACACTTTTGGGGGTAACCTGACACCTGCTTGGGTTTCCAGAAGGCTGGGCAACCACCAAAGAAAGAGAAACTATTCTGTTCAGTTGCTTTAGCTCCACTCCTTTATCATCTGGTCTGAGTGAATCTGCAAAGCTGTGTCTATGCAACCACACTATGGCCCTTACGTGAAAGCCCAGCGTGCATTCAAGATGGGGAAAAAAAAGGACACCGTTCTTTGCCTGCTTGCTAGGTCTCAGCTGACTAGTCTCAGACATCCCTTAGGCAGCCTCTACCTTTCGGTCAAAGGACCCAGTAGAGGACTTGAGCACAGCTCAAAACAAGAGTTACTGCATGCAAAGCCGACTCGACCTGAGACCTTGTTTTAAGAACGAGCAATTGAGCAGACCGTGAGTTCAGGACTTGTGGGCCAAGTGATTCCATTTCACACTCTGAAGAGCTTTCGGATTCCATTCTATGGGGTAGGGTTGAGTGATCCTTAGACGGAAGAAAGTAATTTAGCTGCAGAGAGTTTCTCTTCCAAGGAGAGAGGACCACTTGTGCTGCCAGACATAGTCAATGCACATTTGTGAAGCACTGTGAGATCTTCAAGTGGACAGAGCTGTAAATGGGCAAAACACCCCCATCATTATTTTGATCAGCGTCGTGCTTCAGAATAGACTAGCCTGGTGGGATGGGGGTCAGAATGGGTTGGGTGGAGGGGGAGCAAGGTTGAGCTGGAGACACACATTCCAGACTGCAGAGCACTTGGCTTCTTGAAACATGCAGCAGGTTCATGTGTCAGAGGGTCAAGAGACCCCGCCAAACAGAGGAATATAGGTGCCTAGCTCCCGTTGATTGACGAGGAGAGTTGCATGCCTAACTGACCTTTGTGCTTTTGAAAACCTGCCCAGCACAGGTGTCTACACTGTAACCCAAGGTCTGATTGCAGCTTGGGTAGCTGTACTGGTGACACCAGACTTAAAAAAAAGCAGCGACACAGGCTTCAGCACGGGATGTACAAGCACGTCAGGGACCCTGAGTGTGTACTCACATGGCTACCCTGTGCTGCAGTCTTCATGGCCATGTCCGCACTGCCAATTTTAGACATGCTAGCGTGGGTACAGTTTGCAAGGGTGGGTCTCCCTGAGCTGCCGGCACACCTTAGATTGCAGTGTGGGTGTGTCTTCAGTGTCTTCAAGGTTTTTACTTCAGTAACTCAACAGCCCTTGTCATGTGGCTCCTAACAGCATCTCCCCAAACGGCCGGCACATCCCATGGAACATCAGACTCTTACATTCAAATCAAAATACATGCACTCCCAGCAGAGCTCCTGAGATTCAGCTGACAGACCGTTTGGTGTGTGGAGGAGGCTTAGTTTTGGGTGGTAATATTAGAAAGGGATTGTGGTAACACAGCCCTTCGCTGTAATATAGCACCAAGGATCTATCACGTGGTCAAGTTCACTAATTAATGACACTTTACAGTCCCCTTGCAACTGCTGCCTGGAATCTGTGGAGATAGCTGTGTTATCAGTGCCATAGGTAATACATAGCTATAAATAGAAAAATGTATTGTATATAGGTAGGTAGGTAGGTTTCTCTTTTTACACTCTTAGTCCAGTGTAAATCTATGTGCATGCTACCACTTAGGGTGAAGGGATGTATGTACAACTCATGATAAGCCAGAGACTTACAGTATACTCAAGTTTCAGAGTAACAGCCGTGTTAGTCTGTCTTCGCAAAAAGAAAAGGAGGACTTGTGGCACCTTAGAGACTAAGCAATTTATTTGAGCATGAGCTTTCGTGAGCTACAGCTCACTTCATCAGATGCATACTGTGCATACACATACTGTGTATACTCAAGATGAGGATCTGGTGGTTTGTTGCTTCGGGTCACAAGCTGACCCCAGTGTGCTGGAGCCTTTCTTCAGAGCAAGGCAGTGAAGTTACCCTGCAGCAAATGAATCTGTTAGGACTTGATCCAAAGCCCATTGAAGTCAGCTGGAGTTTTCCTAAAACTGTAATGGGGGTTGGATTAGGTCCTTAGTCATCAAAATACAGATGTTTGTCTCTGTAAACCAGAGGCTCAGGCTCCTAATCAAGGGGGAGCTTATTTCAAGTTAGAATACTCAACCACATAGCCCAGTCAAATTTCCCTTTCCAACTGAAATGACTTGATCAAGGGTTTTGTTCTTATTTTCCCCTGTAGTCTGAATCTGAGCTTAAAATAAAAAGCTTTTTGAAAAAATAATAAAGTAACTTGGTTTAAAGGATCAAACCGTGGTTTCCGGATTTGCTCGATTTGGAGCATTAATTCAGAAAATCCAGTGAAAAGCTTTAGGGAACAGATACAGTCATTTAGCGGCTATGAGGCCAGTGTAAACTTGGTTTTCTCTCCCCTTGTGCCTTCCTGGTTCAAACAGGGTCAGTATACACTGACCGCAAGACCACTCTGTCCCCGTGAGCAGTAGCATCACACAGCCTGCGGTAAGCTGCCCATAGTCGGTACCTAGTCCCATTGAACCTTAGTCTGCCTACAGCTGTTCAAGGCTGAATGTAGAAAGGAAAGTCAAAGGGAAGAAAGAGAGGTTGTATCTAAATTACATAAAGGGCTCTTCTGCGTAACCAGAGAAGGTGAGATTTGTGCTCCAGCCACTTGCTGAGTATGATCCTACTTATTTATTTAAATCAGCTGGTTTAGAATGTCCTCTTCACAAAGGGCTCGAACAGGGAGTTGAGGTGTGATTTGGACCAGACCTGTGCAAAATTTAGCAGCTTTTGTGAGCAGAGGGCTGTGTGAACCTTTTAACAGCAAGATGGGCCTGAATCCAACCCCTGGACTCAAGAACCCTGGAGCTTTGTGGCAATCTGGACTTGGATCCAAACTTTGCAGGAACCCTTATCTCGGAAATGAGCAGAACCGCAGCTCCTCAAGGAAAACGTCCCCAGATTCTGAGGGCATTGGCTCTCGATCCAAACATGGCTCATTCGTGTTTCGCTTATCCTCAGTGAGGGCACATGGTCACCTGTCCATGAAGAAGCAGCATGCACGTGTAGAACACGGTTCAGATTATCGAACAGCAAGACGACTAGAAGATGTGGAAAGAAAAACATGGGTGTATCAGTGCCATGGAGCGGATAGACCTATGGCTCAGAGAGAAGAGATGATGCCAACAGCAGGAATTGGGAATTAACACAAAGCGCTTTCTGCCCTCGACACCAAAAATAAATATCACCAGTGACAATGATGGAAACCTGACAGACACTGCCCTGCCCTCTGGGATATATTGTATTAAACCGAATGTTACATGCTGCAGATGCCATTGTACCAGAGGCTAATTTGATGATTTGCATTGCTGAGAGGGGATTAGTGGAACCTCCCATTTTGATGGCCTGTTTCTAATTTGCATTTTTAACGAGGTGGGACCCCAGCCAGGTTTTTGTTCCTTTGTGTTTACTTCTGAGGAAATGTGTTTATTTCCAATGATTACAAATAAATCTCTTCTTCCTTTTCTCCAGCTGCCTCAAATAAAAGGCATTCAGAGCATGTTAACTCTGTAGCCAGAGTGACTACCAGAAGAAGAGAAAATATTCAATTATGAGTCCCCTGAAAACGTAATTAACGTTCCCTTCTCAAAGAGCATGGTGCCTGCACTTTTGTTCTGCCTCCTTTTACAGGTAGTTACGGCTGGAAACTTTCACAGCTGAAATGTGGAGCCAATGTTGTCAAGTAGCTGGAGCAATGAATTGGGAAGCTAAAGAATCTTTGGACTAAGATACTTACTCTCATATATTATTGGTACAACGGCAATGTGTAGAGACCCAAATGAGATGGGGACTCCATTTTGCGAGGCACATACACACATGCTGGGAGGGATGGCCCCTGCCCCAAAGAGATGGTGATCTAACAAGGCATATCATTCTTCCCAAAGTGCAGATGAGAACCTGAGGCACAGACGGATCGAGTGACTTTCCTAACATCACTTAGTATGTGTGTGGCAGAAGCAGTGCCTTGGCCCCACGACCACTCTGCCTGTCTGCTGAGATGTTCTCATGGCTTTGAACTAAGCATCTGAACTTTTCAGGAGGCTTGATCAAATTGTCAGCGGTCTTAAACCTCCCCTCCTTGAGACTTTTGTTCCTCCCAGGCATATACATGTTTAACGTCTGTTTCCCCCCCTCCTCCAACTTCTTTATCTGTCACCGATCCCCCTAAACCTCAGCATTAGAGGAAGAGTGGCACTCTGACTGGAGAGCAGCAAAGCCTGGTATTCCTCTTGCAGTGCAGCTGGCTGGCACTGCTGCAAATGAAACCTCGCTCCTCCGAAAGCCATGCAAAGCCATTCTCTGCAGCAGGCCTGCCTGCTACCTGCTTAATGTGACACTGATAGGAGTCTAGGGGTGAAACAGCAACCACAGGAGATGAAGGTGGCTTCTGTTCTTTAATCTTCCCTACATGGTAACAGCATGTCAATATCATTAATGAGCCCAGGTGTAGGCCTGCCTGAGTGATCCAAGCAGGGGGCTCTGCTAATAGGCCTCCAGAGATAGGGGCTGACCACTCGCTGGAGGAGAATGCAAAGGACTTAGCGGCACTATCTATATTGTTGACACTAAGTAAAATAATTCCCTGGAAAACTTCAAAATTAGCATGTAAAGGAGGAAGAATGGTTACAATTAGAGTGCAAGCAGCAGAATCTCGGTGCCCCAAAGTCCCTCCTTCATGCATCTTCTCACTCTGCTGCGGCATTCAGATTTGTCTCCATTGTCTCTTGCAAAGCTGCATGACCAGTAAGGAAGCTCTTGTGCTTTCAGAGCCATGATGGGGGTGGGGTAGGGGGAGGGGGGATAAAAAAGACGCCTTTCCTTTAGATAGCATGGATTTGTCAGTATCAGCACAGACAGGGTAGAGCCCCAGCACTGCATGGCTTCTTCTTGCGGTTTCCGCTGCTGGGGAAAGAATGAGGAACTAGCCCTGATGGCCACCTGTTGTTGTCAGTGAACCAGTTGTAGTGACCTTCTTTTTCAGTCTGTTTGCTGCCGTGTGAGACCAAAGTCTCTACCCCAAAGAGCAGAGAATATAAACTCGACAGACACAGAGGAAATTGTATGCATGTGATACACACAGGAGCACTATAGTGGGATGTAACACATCATCTAAACCAGGGATGGGCAAACTATGGCCCGGGGGCTGCATCCGGCCCTTCAGACATTTTAATCTGGCCCTCAAGTTCCTGCCGGGGAGCAAGGTTTGGGGTTCGCCCCGCTCTGGTGCCCCAGCCGGGGAGCAGAGTCGGGGGTTGGCTCTGCGCGTGCTATCTCTCTGCTCGACTTCGAGAAGCAGCGCCATGTCCCCCGTCTAGCTCCTACGTGTAGGAGCAGTCAGGGGGCTCTGTATGCTGCCCACGGCACAAGCACAGGCTCAGCAACTCCTGTTGGCCAGGAACCGCAGCCAATGGGAGCTGCAGGAGCAGCGCCTGCGGACGGGGCAAAGTGCAGAGCAGCCTGGCCATGCCTCCGCGTAGGAGCCAGAGGGGGGGACGTGCCGCTGCTTCCGGGAGTTGCTTGAGGTAAGCACTGCCCGGAGCCTTCCCGCTTCCTGAGCCCCAACCCTCTGTCCCAGCCCTGATCACTTTCCCACCCTTCAAACCGCTCAGTCCCAGCCCAGAGCACCTTCCTGCACCCCCAACCCTCATCCCCAGCCCCACCCCAGAGCCCACCCCCCCACACACCCTAAGCCCCTGCCTCAGCCCAGAGCCCCCTCCTGCAACCTGAACTTCTCATTTCTGAGCCCACCGCAGAGCCCACACCCCCTCCCACACCCGAACCCCCAATTTTATGAGCATTCATGGCCTGCTATACAATTTCCATACCCAGATGTGGCCCTCAGGCCAAAAAGTTTGCCCACCCCGATCTAAACAAAGAAAGCACGAGACAAGAAAGGCTGGTTTTGGGGGTGCGGGGGTTCCTGCAAGTTTGTTGGAAGAGCCACCAGCTGATGGCTTTCTGCTACGGGCAAAAGTTACGCAGTTGGCTTGCCCTGCAGAAATAGGTGTTTGCAAGTTGATACAACTTCACTCCTCCTAACCCCAAACGCAGAATTAGTGATGGGGGAGACTGGTAAATGTTCAGGGTCTAGCTGCAAGTGTTTGGTGACGCCAGTTCTGAACCCTTCCCTGTGCTCTCAAGCCAAGAGAGGCTAAGGCCGCCCAAAATTTGGATCCAAGTTTCAAACAACCCCCAGATCAGGTGATTATAAAAATATAGGCCACTTGTAAAATTAGGAGCCAGGTCTGGTTCACATCTCAGCCCTACTCTCTAAATGTGGGAGTGTTTAGCTCAGGTTTTGATTCAAGCCCCTGTTTAGATTCAAGGAAAGGCTTCCGCAGGATCTGCAGTTCTTCAGGGGTGCTGCCGTGAAGGGAGGAAGTCTGTGTGGTGGCATTGTGGGGCTGAACCTGCAGGGCGCTCAGCGCTGAGCACCCTTCGCTCTTGCTGTTTTTAGCGGGAAGGATGACCATACCTACAGAAAGGGGGACTGAATCCTGGGAAGAAGATTTGGGGGGTTGTGGGGGGGATAATAAGGGGAACATGAGCTCCTAGTGCAATGCTGTAGCCAAAAAGGACTAATGAGATCCCAGGATACAGGGGAATCCCGAGTAACAGTAGAAATGTTATTTTAACCCTCTGTATTTGGCGCTGACGAATATTACCCAGCCGAAACACAACATCTGAGAAGGGTTATTTCCTGTCTCATCAGACACACTCTCCTCACCTGCCCCACCTCCTTCTGGATTTGCGACACAGTGGTTCCTTGGGAGATGGATACAGAGCCTTCAGGAGAATGTTATTGCAGGTTTGTCTTTGTTCTTAATTAGATCCCTTCAAGGGAAAACCTCCTGGCCCAGTTTATTATCCGGCTTTGTCAGAGCTTATCTGCTTTATCTAAACAATTTGGAGAAGTCTCTTTACCTGTTTGCTTTACGGGAGACATTATCATAATCCTTTGCAATTGGAAATAGGAACAAAGGGCCACTCCACAGACGAGGGGATGCCTGAGGCTTAGGAGCTAATGGATATTGGCCTTGGAACATGTCAAAGAATTATGCAGGGTGCTACTGGAATTTTGGTGCCTATGGCCATTTGTAGTTAGACCCCGATTTCCAGTGTGGACAGGTTCTGTAAGCAGACCCTTTGAAAATACAAAACTCGGCATACAAGTAGCCAGCCCATGTGCAAAGTGACAGAGTTTCTTGGTCTCAATTTTGCTGGAGCATCTCCAGGGCTGATGTGTCAAGAAGAATTTGTTATTTCTGGTGACGTACTGGTTCATATTAACCATAATCAATAGGTGTGCTGCTTTCTCCCATCAGACACCAGCCTGAGCTCAAGTTTTGGCATTGTGTGAGGGTCATCTCTTTGTAAAGTCACGTCCCATGGGAGTTTTTGCCTGAGAAAGCGCTTCAGAGAGCAAATGTTTGCAAAATGTACCCAACACACCCGGACCCGTGCAGTTCTCCCGCTTTCATTGCAAACTCAAAACTCAGCCCTGGTTCAGTGAGTCAAACATTGGCAGGTGTATGGTTTTGATGCAGTGCAGCAATTTCACCTGCTTTTTGCTTTGAGTTCTTTGGGTGCATTCCAAACTCATCGGGTGGCTGAAAGAAGGTGTGGCTGAGGTTCAAGCAGCCTTAGCTAGAGACTCAGCGGGCCTGGTTCTGATCTTGTTGACTCTGTCTTTTAACTGAATAACTCCACGGACATCAACAGAGCCAATCCTGACTTCCACCGGTGCAAATGAGATCAGGAGCCAGACCAGAAACTCACAAATACTAGACAAGCGGATGCAGTTACATGGGGGCATGTTGTGCTCCACACTACATGGGTTTGCACTGCACCCAGTAAGCAAGAGAAGCATTTGAGCAACGGAGTTTTAACTTGCACAAAACTGGAGTAAACGACTCTTCACTGTCACTTCAAACCCTAGTCCCTGTACTTCTCCCCTAATGAGGGGACCAGATAGTACCTTGAGGGGCTTTATACTAGATATTTATATGAGAACAGACATGCAAGTTGTCTGTTTTACATATTACTGCCCTGATTTTTTCAGTTCACGCAATGAATAATTTACAGAAAATGTGTGTAAGTATCTCTTTATTATTCATTATAATGAACTGAGACAGGAGTAATAGTCCACTAGACTGGAATTCCCTAGGGCTCAACTTAACTAGGCTGCGCTTAGCTCTCCCACGGTTCATTTGAATAAAGGAAGGGCTCTGAATCCTGACATTAGAATAGCAGGGTATGTTGCAGGTCAGGACTGGGGTGTGCTGGCAGAGCTCTGGGGGTGTGGGAGAAGGACTGGGATAGCAGTGGGAGGGATGCTGCCCATCAGGGGTAGGGGGGTTGCTTTCGATTCAAGCCCACCTTTCATTTCATGGATGGCCTTCCCCAGAACTTGCAGTTCTTCATGGCTGGCTGCTGTGAAGTGAGGAGTCTTTTGGGGCGGCACTCTGGGGCTGATCCTGCTAGCTGCAGGGCACCTCCTGGGAAGCACTGTGTGCCCTCCACCTATGCCGACTTCCAGGAGACTTGCATCAGCTCACCACCTTGCAAAACCTCACCTTGCGATGTTGGGGACAGGAATAGCACAATGTGGGTACGGCAGGTGAGGATTGAGATTCACTGGTCGAATTCTGCGGGTGCTGAAGATTAGCCCTGCAGGTGATGCCACATATCCGGATTAAAGTGCATTGGCAGAGTTGTACACAGAAGCCAAGACCTGGGCTGCGAGTCCAGATTAAGGTGCATGGGCAGAGTGGTATAAGGGGAACATGAAATATGATTCCAGTGGCTCAATCCGTCTGTTGTTAAATACCCTGAAAAGATTTTTATTCTGAACTTGGATGGGGGAAATGCAGGGTGGAATGACCCCTCTTCCCCATGGTCTGTGGGTCCACCATGTCCTTGGGCTCCCATTCAATGATGCGGTGTCTCCTTCTGGAGTGGTGGAACCTGTCCCTTTGCCGCTCCTCCAGCTCTTGAGAGGCAAAGCTTATGTAGCTGCAGAAACGGCATCTTATTTGAAATATGGCAGCCTCCTGGGGTAAAGGTAATAACATGCCAAGCTCAACGGGCCATCTATCTTCCTAGGAGTCCACACTTGAAGTGGCTAGTGGGAGCACGCAGCCGCTACAAGGGGAGAATTATTTGTTTAAGGGGGAATATATCTCTAATTCCTCTGCACCGTGTGCCCAGGGGGGCACTGAAATATGCTTAATTCAGTCCCACCCGCACACCCCAAATCATAACCATGATAGAGTTGACACTTGGTGAACATGGCGTGGGAGGCGTA
The DNA here is from genome assembly GCF_965152235.1 of Eretmochelys imbricata. Classification (NCBI taxonomy): domain Eukaryota; kingdom Metazoa; phylum Chordata; order Testudines; family Cheloniidae; genus Eretmochelys; species Eretmochelys imbricata. The sequence goes on along the minus strand of NC_135593.1, from coordinate 9,865,333 downwards.
TAACTTTTCTGCAGCTTTGGTGCAAGAGGCCCGACACTCTCCTCCTGCCACATCTGGCGGCAGAGGTGAGTGAGATGAAACGTCTTGGAAGACAATTTATAAGCCAATTTATACTGCCAATTTATAAGCTTGAAGAGGGGGCTGAGCAGAAGCAGCAGTGTCTGTGCATGGCGTGACCCAGCATGGCCTGATGATCCTGCCTCAGCACAGGGGGAAGGACCCGATAACCTCTTGGGGGCCCTTGTGGCCCCAGATTGCTGTGATTTCGATGGCGTTAATACTCTGAGAATTCCCCTTCCATACCAATGTCAAATCACATGCCTCAAACACAAAAAGAGGTACCTGGGCCCCCCTGCTCCCATCCCTCCCATTTGAAAACAGAAGCAGCCTTGGACTTGTTCGTTTGCTAGGGATTAATGGCCCGCTTGGGCCAATATGGGCTACAGACACAGCTTTTCGGCAAGGTACAGTGGAGGACCAGGTTAGTATCTGAGACAGCCTCTGATGGGGGTCTGTGTCCCATTGGCAGCTGGCTGAGCTTGATAAGCTTAGGTGGGTCTATAACTGTAAGGGTGGTGGTGTGGTTAAGGCACTAGGCTGGGACTCGGGAGACCTGGCTTCGATTCTTTCCGCTGCCGCAAACTCCCGTGTGGCCTTGGGCAAGTCACTTCTCTCGACTTGCCTCAGTCCCCCATCTGGAAAATGGGGATGAGAATACTCCCATTTCCTGCCCTTTGTCCCTCTTTTCTATTTCGATCATAAGGCTCAGGTTTTTAAAAGGTGGTGAGGTGTTACTGCACTCAGCCTTCAAGTCCTACGGGACTGAGGTGGCTAAGTTCCATTTTCAAAAGAGATATTGGACCCTAAGTCTATTGAAAGTCAAAGAGACTCAGGTGCCTAAAGCCCAGATCCGTAAAGGTATTTAGGTGCCTAACTTGCATTATTTTCAGTGATTTGAGAATCTGGGCCTAAGTCACTTGTGAAGTTAACTCACTCAGGACTTGCAATGCTGAGCAGAGCAATGCCTAAATCCCTCAAAAATCTGGGCCTATGTGCTTTGGGGCAGGGACTATTTCCTAAAGTGTCTTTACAACACCTAGCACGATAGGGCCCTGATCTTAGCTGGGCCCCATAGGCACTGCCACAATGCATAGAACAATAATCACCAAGCCACTTCGCAGCTCTGTGCCTCCGTTTCCCCATCTGTAAAATGGGGATATCACTGGCCTGCCTGTCAGGGGAATTATGAGAGTTCATTCATTCATGTATGAAAAGCCCTTGGAGATCTTTGAAAGGACAGTGCTGTAGGAGGACCAAATATTACTATTACAACCCACCAGTTAGTCCATTTTATCACAACCAAGTGTTCGTGCCTTCCGTGCTTGCTGAAGCTTTGGAAAGAAAGGGAATGCTCTGGAGAAATGCTTAGCTCCTGATATAGCCAAACATGTGATGCTTTTTCCGTGGGTGCTCCCAAGGTAGACAGACCCAGGAGTAAAATACATCAAGATCATCTATCAAATAGAATTAAAAAGACATGTGTTCCAGCCTTCCAGGAACATTTTAATTCCTTCTTTGCGCCATTCCTCACCGATGGTAACTAACCGCTCAGAAACGTAGCTCTAAAACTGTCCAGTGTCGAGTGGCAGGAGAGGGGAGGGCTGGACCTAGGCAGCAAATAAATAATTGAAGAGAGAGAGAGAGAGATTTACAGCTGTTTCTCCAAAGGCCCCCCTTATTCTTCGTCTTTCTCCTTTGCCTCTTTCCCTGTCCATTTCTTGCCTTTATGCTGAGTCTGTTCAAGCCCTCTGGGGCTCAGCACAGTATATCTCACAGGGGCCGCCGGGAGGGCCTTACTGACAAGCCAAGCTGTCAGCAGATTTCACAGCTTCATCTAAAATTCTGTGTGTCCAGCCAAGGGAAAGGGGAGGGTTGGGGCTGTGATGGTCATGAGAGAGGGGACCTATGGAGAGCCGCTCTGGGCGTTCAGAGGACAACAGAGTGGCTTCCACCCAGAAAGGTGACACTGTTCCTTTCTGGGGGGACAGTTTCTCCAACGCTTCAGAGCACCACATGGTACTGCAGTGAACAGTCAAAACTTATCCGCATAAGGCTAGGACGTGACTGAACAGGTGGGATGTGTCAAATACCCTGGGATACATCCCCTCCAGATTCCCGCCCTGGAATTTGGAACTGAAGGGCACTCTGTGAATGTCTTTAGTATTGTCCCTTCTGAAAAGTCCCGTGGAATCGTTTCTGTGGTCGTTTGTCCAATTAATATGAGTTGTAACCTCTTGGGGGTCAGGAACCTGCTTTTTATGTGGAGTCCCTACTACACTTGTGGAGGCTATGGGATAAGAATAATAATGAATACTTTTGCTAGAGTGGTTTCTATAAAACCCTATTTCATTGTTTTGCTGCCCTATTGTTTGCATCTCTATTATCCTGTACAGAGCTTTTTCATATTAAGTTGCCCAATCCCACTAGTGAACAAAATGACCTCTTTTCAGCGTCACTATTGGGCAGCTCTGTGGGCACGTTCCCAGCTGGCCATTGGCCTGTTTTCTGACACTGTCTCCCTCCATTTGTAGGTGTACTGTGGATGAGAGGGTCACGCGAGTAGCTTGGTTGAACCGTAGCACCATCCTGTACGCTGGAAATGACAAGTGGTCTATAGACAACCGCGTGGTCATCCTATCGAACACGAACACCCAGTACAGCATCAAGATCCATAATGTGGACGTGTACGACGAGGGGCCCTACACCTGCTCCGTGCAGACAGATAATCACCCGAAGACCTCACGGGTGCATCTGATCGTGCAAGGTAAGGCTTAGCGCTGCACGCTGAGAAAGAAACTTGTTAAGCTGAAGGACGACAGGGCTTCCCATCAGTACAGCTTCTATTAGGTGCTGCTGACGATGTGCAGGGGATAATGAGACTGATAATTCCTGCTCTCTCTGTCTTGGATGCTTAGTAGTTGGGCATTGAAATCTTGTCCTTTGGCTGCTGTTCCACACTCTGCTAGGTGTCCCAATGTCCTCTGATGATTATCCCATTGCAAGTGCTCTGCCGTCTTGGGATTGAATATAGATGAAGTGAGCTGTAGCTCACGAAAGCTTATGCTCAAATAAATTGGTTAGTCTCTAAGGTGCCACAAGTCCTCCTTTTCTTTTTGCGAATACAGACTAACATGGCTGCTACTCTGAAACCTGTCATAGTACAACTAGTTACTCTGCTAATTGAAAGTTTAGCTTGGGCCCCTTAGAGCTTGCCTCTTCCAGTTGGGAATTGCACCCAGGACTAATGGTTGTTAGCCAGGTATGTTATCAGCAAAGACATGGACCCATCAGCTTAAAGGGTCTGGATTGTTGTGGTCAATGAGCTCAGCTGGAGACTGCTTTTGAAGATCCTCCTGGTAACAGCTCAAGTATTTCCCATAGAAGAAGGCGAGAATGGCAAGCTGAAGTTTGTTTTGATAGTATCCTAGGCATTGGAAGAGCTGGCCAGGATACTATTCTTGCTTTCCCGCCTGCTTAGTAGGGCTCAGTTCCAGAGGAATAAGGGATTCTTAGCATTGGAAGTGATGTCTCAGTGGCACCTTACTGGCCTTGACAGCAAAGTTATCTTCTTCTTTGGGAAATGCAGTGCTGAAATAAAAGAACTGTCAGGTACTGTAGAGGAACAGATTCAAAGAGAACAAGGCTATCACTTTTCAGGAAAGAAGACAGATTGTGTAAGTACATCAAAGTCAATACAGGCCATAAAGGGCTTTTGGCACACAGCTTCAATGGATAATGCTATTAGAGAAACGCCTTGGCATAACATAAGCTGTTGGGTTGAAAAGTGGGAGTCTCGGAGTCTCTTCAATCAGAAGGCTCTCAGAGCTTCTAGATCTGAGACAGGCTGGGTAGGAGGAGGTGGGCTGCAGCATGTATCTCTTTTTGAAGGCGTTCCATTGAATTGGAATATTTGATCCAAATCAGACAAGTCTGAAAGCTTCCAGTACCTGTTGGATAACATGAACTATAAACTCAGAAGGCATGCGCCCTGCATCCCCTGGAAGGAGAAGGAATCCTCCTTGCGTGACTAGGTCAGGAAAATGATCCTGTGCATTAAGAAGAGGGGGTGACACTGACACCCTATGGGTTAGAGAGCTTTGGTCACTGGTGGAAAGAGCTGTCAAAGAAGGGGATGTAGGGTAGTTTTCCCAGCCAGTTGAATCATAGAAATAAATGCTGAAATGCATTAGTTCAATTATCTTCAAAGAATAATGAGACCAGCTCTGTCCATGAGGAGCTCTTGTTTTTCTCAGCACTAAACAGATTTCACCCCTTCACCAGCCACCCACCCGCCCACTTCAATTAGAAAGTAACTCCAGATCCCTACTTCTTTGCAACAGCTATCGGGTTTTGTCCAGTCTATAGATTAATTTTTCAGAGTTAGTGTTAGTTCAGGTTAGATAAAGATAATGAAAGTTTCCTAATCCTCTTAAAGAAGATTTATCTGGCTGAGTAGAAAGCTCTCAGAATACAATAAGGCATGTATAAAACCAGGACCTAATCTTTCCTTTAATTTCAAACAGCTGATGGGTATTGATTTTGCAATGAGCAAATCTGAAAAATATCTGTGCCCCAACCTGTTTCTTAAAAAAACTCCTACAATTATTTATCCTCTCTCCATTTAGAAATGCTAAGGTCTGATTACTCCCACCAATCAGCTATCATTAAGGAAGAGAAAAACCCACCCAAATCTGTCACCTACCCAGTTAATTATGTATAGATCTAGGAATCAGTTACCTCACCGCTTGCCCAGATTATTGTATGCTGTTGTTCTTGCCAAGCCTCTGATGGAATTTACTGTCATAGTCCATTTGGGGGGGACAATATGCTGCACCAGGCATTCTAAAATAATCAAGGCATTGTCACCAGGGAAGGGCAAAACTGATTTGGGAAAAACAAAATAACTTACTCGGCCTTTCCCTCCCCGTTTGGGGGCATTTCTAGACCCGAACTCAGACAAAGCAGCTGCTGAAATGTTTGCATGGCTGCATATTCCATTTTTACACCCATCTACACATCTGACATTCAGCAGGGTCTGGAAAGCCAAGCACTAATATACCCCCCCAAAAAAGCCTGATCTTGTGAGATATGCACCTAAATTTGCAGAGCCAAGAGACTCTGAGACATCTCTCTCTATAACCCGAATCTATTTATCTACCCTATCCTGTCTTTATCTTTCTAATTCATCCATTGCCCATTTCTGATGTATCTGAGCACTTGACACTATTATATAAATCCACGTGAGTGATTTACATGTGGACTTCTCTTTTTCTTTCTCCTCCAAGATCCAAATTCCAAACCTTTTGAGGTTCACCCGTACCTAACTGTAACTAGATACAGGTTCAGAAGGCAAGTTTCAGAACTGGTTATGGATTGCATTTAGGAGAGGGTTCAAGAAGCAGGTTTGATGCCAAGGCAAGTGTTCGGTGTCACGTTTGATGATGCTGAAATTCCTTGTGCTGGTCTTACTATAGTTTATCTCCAGATACATGATTTTGCGATATGGTCCATCTTAGCCTGAAGTCTCAGGAGAACAGCAGTTGCCATCCAAACCATTTACGAGTAAATTAACTATAAATATCCTGGTGTGATTGTCTTATCTCTGTACTGGCACTTCAGTGTAACTACTTACCTGGTTAAAGCTAGGCATATGCTTACGTACCTCACTGAATTGGGGCTTATGTGATCCAGCTTAGTGGTTATATGCCCAGTTTCAAACTGGAACCACTCAAAATGTGTCTGTTTCTGCAAAGTTTCACTTTGAGCTTTGAGGTTAAAATTCCCACCAGTGCCATCGATCTACTGCAGTTATCGTCCCTGGTGTAATTAAGTCCATGTAATAATCAGAGGGATGCTTTTGGCCCTGGGATTGTAAATGGTAGGTATAAACTGGAATTTACAAGGGGGCAGGGCGTGATGTCAGGCTTAACTACAACACCCTTTTGCTGCCTCCACGGGGTTCATATTAAGGACTGGAAAAGACTGGCTGGGGACTAATATTAGGAGAGGAGAATGGATGCAGTATTGTTAGAGAGCAGGAATCAGATGGAAAACGAGGGGCTCTCTTTTTTGCCGCAAGAGTGTGTGTCTGAAATGAGTGTGTGTGTGAGACAGAGAGAGAGATTATATCTTTGCCTATTTCCCCCTCCACACGCTCCAACTCCCTTCTGCACATAACAACCAATATCTTGCCTACTAAAATCCATGTGTCATTATCTTATCTCTTTAAAACAAGACGAAAAAGCCTCTTACTTCACAGAGACACTTGTGCCAAATTCTGCTTGCAGCAAGAGGAGAGTGCAGGGAGGTAGAGATCCAGGGGACTTGCAGCCGTTGCTTTCACAGCAGCGCAGTCTGCAATGCAGACTTTTCCCCTAAAGGGCTCAAGAATCAAGAAGGATCGGGATTGTGATGTTCATGGCCAACCTTCCTCTGGAAATGCTTTATTTCCACACACTGGGCCAGTTTTGCCTCAAGCGTAACCAGGCATTGTTCGGTTGACTTTAATGGAGTTCTCCCCACTTTACGTCAGCTGTGAATTTGGTCAGTAATTCTTAGCTTTACCTTTATTCATCCAGATGACTGGGTCTTCCTTTCACACTCTCCATGTCTGTCCAGTGTCATGATCATGACTCAGCGCTAAGGATGCTTGTGGCCAAATGGTGCTTGAAGCAATTTCATTGCTCGTATGGACAGGGCAAAACCAGGAAGTGTTCGTGGTGCTGAAAATGGTGTTGTCCCGTCCGTACTATCAATTAAGCCATTGTCCGGACGTGCTCAGAGAGAGTGAGGGCAAAGGTCATAGCAATGGGTCAATTTCCCCATTTAGCCGTGCCTTCTAAATTGAATCTGAGTTTGAGGGGCACAAGTGAGTGTGCAAATGGCTGATTTTTTTGGTCGGCTGGCAATTCTGAAAAATTGGGGGCAGGGGAGATTGTTTCAGGCTGCCCTAAAAACAAAAGTTTATTGAAACTTTCAGCTCCGCAAAATAGTTTCAGGTAGAACAAAACATTTTGTTTGACCCGCAGTAAAATTTTGCATTGAGATTTGGAGCTTTTTAAAACAAAAAGTCATTTGGAATAAAAAAAAAAAATCAAAAACGTTTGTTGACTTCTTTCCGATTTCTGTTTCGACACGCACTGTTTGGCAAAACCGGCACAACTCTGTGAAGCAGCCCAGAGTCACTGACTCTCCATTTTTCACTGGGAAAAAAGTTTCAGCTGAAAAATGTCACCCATTTGTACAGCTGACTGCACTATAATGGAAACCAGTTAACCCGGACGCAGTGCAACTTGCACATTTAAAAAAGCTTTTCCTTACTGGCCTCCTATCAGTGGAAATGAATTAATTATTTTCTTTTTTGTGATTTGGGACTGCTAGCGTGACCCACGCCTGCTTGGTGTGGCGCTCTGTCCCCCTCTAGTGGCACCTAGACCACCTAGCAATTGATGAGTCTGGTACAGCCATGGCTAAAAGCTATGTATCTTTCAGCTCATGCAGTAGGGGCTCATACGCTAAGCTTCAGAGGTCCCAGGTTCGACTGGTGATCGGAGATACAGAAACTTTCACCACTTGTTTCCTGCTTCAGATGCAGCCCGGGTTGATCACGAGTGGGAGCTGTTTTGCTCTGACAACTCTTTGATGGCCTGAGTCCAGTTCTGAGCGGGCAGTATCACAGAGCAAACCACCAGCGTTGACAGTAATTGCCCATCTCAGCAGAGAGGCCAAGGACTAAATGGGCCATGGAGACTGAATGCCCATCTTAACTCTGCAGTTGGTTCTTCCTGGTTAAGGTTGAGAGTTGCAGGGTAAGAGCAGCATATGGAGAATTTGCACAGTTGCAGCACACATTGTCCCTGTTCAGTGGATAAGTAGAGGACTCCAGTCTCTGGGGCTGTCAGTCAGCATTAAATTCATGTACATTTTAAATAAAAAGCCCAAACTCTGCATTATCTCTAGTGTAAACTGTAACATTTTGGACCAGTAATTACAGTGTGTACATGATGTCAACCTTATTTTTCATACAGTGCCTGAAGGGAGACAGTGTTGTCTAGTGGTCAGAGCAAAGGAGTGGGAGCCAATATTCCTGGATTCTGTTCCCAGTTCTCGCCACCTGACTTGCTGTGTGACACGAGGCAAAGTTCGCTAATTGCCTGGTGTTTCCCCATCTCTTAAATGGGGATAATAATCCTTAATTCACTGTTATTAATGCTCATGAAGTGCTGAGAGAGACTCAGATAGAAGTGCTCTCAGGTAGGAGAGCAAAGGATCATCATTTTTACCTAGTTACACCCAGTGGAAATGTCAGTGCTCTGATAGAAAGTTGGCACTTAAAAGACCCTCGCCACGTTCTGCTGAATCAGGATGATTACGGCCAGAATGCAGCAATAAAAATGAAAGAAGGGAAGGGCGGGGGGAATCCTGAGTTCAAAACTTTGAGTGCAGTTTCAGCACGGAGCGAAAATCTACTGGTGAAGCTGAAAACTCCTGAAAACTGGCAAGAAGCCTGAACCCAAATGCTGGCTGTAAAGAGATCCAAGCTTTGGGGGAAATTGCATTTGGATCTGAACATTGTGATTGGCCCTATTCTGTATAACCAGAGGATACAGTGGTCAGGTGGTGAAGGCACTGGACTGCAATTTAGGAGATCTGGGAGGCTCCTTCCAACTCTGTCACCAGCTCTTGGGCGATCTTGGGCAAGTCACTTAAGGTACAGTTTTCAAAAGCATCTAAATGACGTTAGAGCTTATGGCCCAGCTTGACAACGGTATTTAGATGTTGCTCTGCTCAGCATTACAATGCCTAACCGGCTCAGGAGCGTAAGTCTCATTTTCAAAAGTGATTTAGGGACTTAGGAGCCCAAGCCCTATGATTTTTTTAACGAGTCTTAGGCTAAAGGCCTAAGTCCCATTTGCAAATGGGTCTTAGGTGCCTACGTCATTTAGAGCGCGGTTGAAAATGTTACCTTTATGCTGTGTCTGCACGGGTGGGTGGCGTGTAGCGTACGGGCACCATGTGTAACTACAGGCTGCTGTGAAAGGTCACTGCAGCGTGTAGCTACTTGCTGCAGTGAAAAGACTCCAGCAGTAGGGGGGCAGTGGGGAAAGGCTCCAACCACAGGCGTGCCAACTTTCTGATTTCCCTGGGGGTGCTCGAGCCCCACTCCACCCCTTCCCCCAAGGCCCTACCCCTGCCTCTTCCTGCCCCGCTCTGCCCCTCCCCGGAGCACGCCCTGCCCTTGCTCTGCCTCTTCCTGCCCCCACTCCTTCCCCTCCCGCCAGTGCCTTCTGCCCGCCGCTGAACAGCTGATCAGCAGCAGGCGGGAGGCGCAGGTGGGGGAAGAGCTGATCAGCGGGGCCTCGGAGCACCCACAGAGTCAGCACCTATGGCTTGCCTCCCCACTGCCAGATCCTTTCGGCACTGCTGAAGACTTTCCCTGTGGTGGGGAAGCCGTGGGGCACTACACTGCTAAAAATAGGCATGTAGAAACGGGAGGCACTGCTTGGGCGTGTCGAGAGCCATATAGGGTACATATCCCGGGGCGGCCAGGCATGTAGGGCTCTTCCCCGCCTAAGCCGTATCTCACCATCTACACGACTGTCTATACCCATGTTCGCTGAGTGGGCTGTGTCTGTACTCTACAGGCTGCTGTAAGTGTAGGTGTACCTTTAATCTCTTTGTGCCTCAAATCTACATCTGTAAAATGGAGTTCACGTTTTTCTCCAACCCTCTGTCTGCTTGGTTTGTTTAGACAGTAAATTATTTGGACCAGGGTTTGTCTCTTACTACATGTTTGTACAATACTCATTCCCGCTGCTCTCAATGGACGCCTCTAGGCACTCTCATTATAGCACTAATGATAGCAATGGGTGGGAGCAAAGCCCTACCTCTGTCCCAGCCCTCCTGGCATTTTGGGGACATTCAGACGTGGGCCCGAATGTGGAGGCTCAGGTCCATCACCCTGGAAAACCCAGGAGATGCCAGTGGAACCACAGACAGACAGCCTGGGGCAACACAAGTGGGAGGTTCATGCTCCTTGACTTAATGAGCTGCATTGTGTGCTCAGCTTGGCTAGCAAACAGGCATTAATGACCAGTTAGCAACTGTGTTCAGGTCAATTAATTTATATGTGTATTTTGCAAAACTAAAAGTTGCCCGGTTAAATTATTGACTCTTTGTCCGTGTATTCAATATGTTTTTAATTGCACGACTGCAGGGCCAGACCTCCCCTCGTAGCAACCCCGCGGTAAATCTGCCAGTGACTCAACAATCAACAATAAATGTGTCTCTTCATGTCATTATTAATATGTCTCCTGGATTGGTTCATTACAGCAGTTATCAACGGTTTATAAGAGCGGGGATGGCGCAGGGCCAGAGGGCTTTTTTTTTTCCTTTTCTTTTCTCTTTTTCAGAGGCTATCTTGTCGTTATAAGATGGATGGTTTCATGCACACACAAGTGCATGTGTGTGTGAGAGAGAGAAAGAGACAGAGAGAGTTATAAACAGAAAGATACCTGGGATATAATTTAATGTAACTAGGATATGAGCCACCTAATCTTCGTCTTATCATAAACAGCTGCTGGGCTTAGGACTTCTCTCTGTCTATCTCCCTCTGCACTCGCTATCCCTGTATAAATGAAACTAGAGCAGGTTTGGCAGACCAAGTAAAGGTGAATGGGGAGGGAGGGGGGAAATAATTGTCAGAGTGACTTCATTGGCACTAATGACATCAGAGGAGCTGTAATTTCGCGATCAGACCATTTAGAGCCTTTTGCCTTCAAAAGGGTGTTGATTAATAAAGACAGAAATGCAGCTCTTGGAAGGGAAGTGAGATTCCGGCTAGACGGAAGCCAAAAAATCCTCACAGACATGCCAGCCAACAAGGCCACTTCCTTTTCATCTGATTTTTTGTGCGGGTGAGCGATTTGCAATCCTGTCGGAGAGGGAAGCGTCCTTTTTCTGTGTGACATGGAAATGCATGCAGAGAAATCATTGGAAGCATCAGTGGTATAAACCAGAACACTCTGGAATCTACTGACAGGACAGACCTCCCGCAGCCTCCCATGCATGGATTGTCTCAGGATATGGAATATATTTCTCTCTTGAATACAGAGCTCTTAGTCAATGGTTTGGTTGATGCTGTGCATTTTACACTTAATGTACCGCTTAAAAATATCACTCCTTCTCCTCGGTAACACAGACTCCTCAGAGAGGGAAATGAATGACATAAAAAATCATGCATCAGTGACAATTGGGGTGGCATGGAAGAGACTGCAGCAATGGGGGAAGGAGATGAAGGGTGAGTGGAAAAGATGGGAAGTAGTGAAGAGGGCGTAGGGACAGGGATAGGGGAAATGGCAGTTATGGAGTAATACTTACCATCTCTAGGGCACTTTACCAACATCAACCAATTGATCAAGTTAAGGAAGTATAGACAGAGAAGGGCCGGCTGTTTGGAGCAGCTAATAGAAAAATAGAGGAAATTGGAAGAGGTTGATAATGGGAGGCAAAGAAGGAGAGATGGTGTGAGAGTATTAGAAAGGGATGGAGGGAAAATGGAGACAGGATGATAGAAAGTGGGACACAGAAGAAGAAATGGAGACGATCCTGGGGAAACAGGGAAAACACATAGCAAGAGGGAAACATAGAAGGAAGTGAGAAAGAAGAGGTTTGGGGAAGAGGGGAGAACAGGAGATAAAAGGGCTCGATCCTGCAAGGTGCGAAGCCTTTTGGCCCTGCTGCAGGAAAGCGCTAGGGCCAGGTGCTGAACTGTAAGCATGTGATAGTCTCAGTGAAGTCAATGGGAGTGCTTACATGCTGAAAGTTCATAGACTCATGTGGGGTCACAGATTTTAAAGCTAGAAGAGACCAGTATGATCATCTAGCCTGACCTGAATAATATAGGCCAGACCATTTTACTGAGTGATTCCTTCTGCAGCAAGCCCATAACTTCTGGTTGAGTTGAAATGTATCTTTTAGACAGATGTCCAGTCTTGATGTAAAGGTTTCAAGTGAGAGGGAATCCACCATGTACCTAGATAGGCGGTTCCAATAGTCAGTTACCTCATGGTTACAAATTCCTCACTTATTTCTAGTGTGAATTCATAGAACATCAAGGTTAGAAGGGACCTCAGGAAGTCATCTAGTCCAACCCCCCGCTCAAAGCAGGACCAATCCCCAATTTTTTTTGCCCTGGATCCCTAAATGGCCCTCTCAAGGATTGAACTCACAACCCTGGGTTTAGCAGGTCAATGCTCAAACCACTGAGCTATCGCTGCCCCCAGTTTGGCTGGGTTCAGTACTTCTGTTTCATCCAAGCACAAGTCGACCATCACACGGCTGCTGCCTGCATGCAGGTTTGTGACGAAAGACTCCCAGAAATCACTGCTCCTGTTTTCACCGCCACCCATCTGTCGCCAGAATTCGGTTGGGTTCAGCTCCCACCCACTGGATCTGGTTGTCTGCTGGATTAAAGAGCCCTCTAGCAGGAATCTTCTCCCTATGGAGGTACTTATACACCATGATCAAATCACCTCTTAACCTTTTCTTGGAAAAAAAAGCCTCAATAAATTGAGCTCCTGAGGTTTCAATTTCAAGCAGGTTTTCAAGAGCTAAAATCATTCTGGTCACTCTTTTCTGAGCTCTCTGCGGATTCTCAACAACCTTTTAGCGGTGTGAGCACCAGAACTGGATACCTCATCCAGTCACGGTTTCACCAGTTCTGTGTACACAGTGATAATACCACCCTCCCTCTCTGATGGACCGCAACCTTGTTGTGGTGGAGATGCTTGCGTGGGCTAAAGACCCTCAGAGCTACATAGTCCAGAGCTGTCATACTCCTGGTAGGGTCCCCCATGGCTAGCAGGTCTCAGGCAAGACTCCTGACTAACCGTGGTGCAAACTTCACAAGACCCCAGCGGTGGATCAGGTGCATATAAAGGACCTTTTAGTACTCTGCAGCTGTGAAGGCGGGTGAGGGCTGCAGCAGGCAGGAGGCCTCTGGTTGTCTTGGCTCTCCTTGCCACTGGGTCAGGGCTTTCCTCCTGTCAAGTTTCATGTAGTCACTGCCTGCGCACCGGTTTCCCCACGTTAAAAGATTTTGCGCGCAGGTCTCTGCCTAAGGGCTCACGCCTGCACAAAGCCCTGTGGCGACGGATGGGTGGCGGTGAAGACAGGAGCAGTGATTTCTGGGAGTCTTTCGTCACAAACCTGCATGCAGGCAGCATCCGTGTGATGGTCGTCTTGTGCTTGGATGAAACAGAAGTGCATTTCGGCAGCAGTGGCTGTGACTGAGCAGGCCTTTTTAGGGTCCCCTCTGCTCACCTCAAATGGGGGAGGGGGCTAGAAAAGATGTCCCAAATATAGGCTGTCTCACATTCTTCCGACTGGAAGACCTCTGAACTGTGCGGCCGAAACAAGAGATATAAGTAGGGCCCTATGGAACTCACAGTCCATTTTGGTAAATTCCATAGTCACAGGATTTTTAAAATCTTAAATTTCATGATTTCAGCGATCTAAATCTGAAATTTCACGGTGTTGTAATTGTAGGGGTCCTGACTCAAAAAGGAGTTGAGGGGGAGGGGTCGCAAGGTTATTTGCGGGGTGTGGGGGGGGTTTGCGGTACTGCTACCCTTACTTCTGCGCTGCTGCTGGCGACGACGCTGCCTGCAGAGCTGGGCGCCCGGCCAACAGCCGCTGATCTCTGGCCACCCAGCTCTGAAGACAGCGCAGACGTGCGGGTGGCAATACTATGACCCTGCTAAAATGACCTTGTGACCCCCCCCAGTCCTTTTTGGGACCCCCAATTTGAGAAATGCTGGTCTCCCCCGTGAAATCTTTATAGTGTAGGGCAAACGTACACCAAAGACCAGATTTCACAATGGGACACCAGATTTCATGGTCCATGACACATTTTTCATGGCCGTGAATTTGGTAAGGCCATAGGTATAAGACAATGAATTTTGCCACATAGAATGTCCACACCCTTATGGATTCTCAGCACAGTGAATGCCCAGAAAGAACAACTGCCATCATTGCTAGAGAACTGTCAAGACTCAACATTGACATTGCAGCTCTTAGTGAGACCCACCGGGCTGATGAGGGCCAATTAACAGAGGATGGAGGTGGCTACACCTTCTTTTGGAAAGGAAAGCCACCTGTGGAGAGATGCATTCACGGGATTGACTTTGCCGTCAAAAATAAGATCACCCGTCAGCTTTGAGAGCTTCCCGTGGGGATCAAGGAGTGTCTCATGATTCTTCGGCTCAAGCTCAGCAATAACTAATATGCCGCAGTCATCAGCGCATACACCCCAACACTTGATGATGAGGAAGACAACAAGGAGCAGTTTTATAGCGCTCTCTATGCAGACCTCACAGCCACATTGAAGGCAGAAAATCTCCTGGGAGATTTCAATGCCAGAGTCGGCAAAGGAGGGGTTTGAAACATAAAGCCCAATGGTATTCTGCTCCTCAGCAAATGTGTGGAGCATGACCTGCTCATCACAAATACCATCTTTAGGCTGCGTAACAAATTTAAGACCACCTGGAAACATCCTCGGTCCAAACACTGGCACCTCCTTGACTATGTTATAGTCAGAGTCTGAGATTACGCCTATGTCCATATAACTCAAGCAATGAGAGGTACAGATCACTGTTGGATAGACCATCAATTAGTAAGATCAATCATGTACTCACAGCTTGCTCTGCCACATTGCAAACACCCAAAGACTAAGCGAAAGCAGTACAACGTCAAAGCACTTCAAGACCATGCCAGCTGTGAGATGTTCCAGCAACACCTGTCTGAGAAACTCTTTAACTTGCCTGATATCGTTGACATTCGAGAGCACTGGGATCAACTTAAAAATACCATTCACAGTGCATGTGCTGAAACCATCTGCTATTTCACTCATCGGCACCAAGACTGGTTTAACGAAAACAATGAGGAAATCCTAGCATTAATTCAACAGAAAATAACTGCATTCTATAACTGGCAAAATGATTCCTATAACCAATGAAAACATGAGGCTTATCACCTGCTCAAAGCTGACATCCAAAAGAGGCTACATGATATCAAAAATAAGTGGTAGCCAGAGAAGACCTTGGAGATCCTGGGTTTCGTATACCAGGATGACATAAGAAATTTCTTTCAAGCAACAGAAGCTATATATGGGCCAACCTCCAAAGGCCCAACCCCCTTACATTCCCAGGATGGCTCCACCATCCTCAAGGACAATGCGGCCATTAAACAATGCCGGAAGGAGTAGTTTGAGAGCTTACTAAACCACGAATCCACGGTCTCCGAATTCACCATCGAGTCTATTCCACAACACTCAGCATGGAACACTTTGCTGATCCCCCATCTTTTGAGGAAGTCTGGCGTGCCACCACCAGGCACCAGGCCCAGACAGCATCTGAGCGGAATTTTTCAAAGATGGTGGAACAATGCTGCAGCACAATCTTTGCCAACTCCTTGACAAAATCTGGACCTGCGAAGAAATTCCACCTGACTTTAAGAATGCCAACAGTGTTACAATATTCAAGAAAGGGGACAATTCTTTGTGCACGAACTACAGAGGTATTGCCCTCCTCTCCATCACAGGGACGATCCTTGCCCGGATCCTACTAAATCGCCTTCTCCTCCTTGCTGAGGAACTCCTCCCCAGATCCCAGTGTGGCTTCAGGCCATCCCGAGGCACAACTGACATGATCTTCGTGGCACAACAGATTCAGGAGAAGTGCAGAAAACGACACCAGGAACTGTTCATGGCATTCATTGATCTAACCAAGGCCTTTGACTCTATCAATTTGTGATGCCCTACGGAAGGCGCTGTGTACGTTTGGCTGTCCTCAGAAATTAATTTCCATCATCAGATGACTCTATGATGGAATGATGGCCATCGTTCTGTGCAACAGCTCAGAGACCAAACCATTCATCGTTCGTACTGGTGTCAAGCAGGGCTGTGTCATTGCTTCAGCACTCTTTTCTGTTTAACTTGCTGTGATCCTGATTCTCATCCGTGACCACCTTCCTGATGGAACCGGGATTGAGTATCGTACGGATGGCCAACTCCTCAATTTTCGACATCGCCAAACAAAATCTAAGATCACGAGAATTGGCATCACTGACCTTCAGTATGCAAATGACTGTGTTGACCTGCAAAGTACCCTAAATATTTTTACAGCCTGGGTCTCTCTCTCAACATTGGGAAAACCAAGGTACTCTGCCAGTCCTCACCTGCACAAACTACTCTTCATACTCTACAAATCACCATCAGTGGAGAACCCCTGGAAAATGTGGACCATTTTCCATACCTTGGCAGCCACCTCTCCCAAACATCCAACATTGAAACAGAAATTGAATACAGGATCCGCTGTGCCAGAACAGCCTTTGGAAGACTACTCAAATTAGTCTTCAATTATAGGGATCTGCAAACAGGCACCAAGATCTTGGTTTACAAGGCAGTTGTCATCCCCACCCTTCTCTATGGGCGTGAGACCAGAGTAACCTACAGACGTCGTCTCAAGTGGCTGGAATGGTTCCAGCAGCGCTGCCTCAGGAGGATTGTCAGGATTAGCTGGGAAGAGCGACACACTAACATCAGTGTTCTCTCTGCAGCCAGCATCAGCAGTATAGAAGCACAGGTCATGAAATACCAACCCCGCTGGGCTGGCCACTGTGTACGTATGCCTGACACTCACCTGCTGAAGCAAATACTCTTCTCTCGGTTAAGTCGGGGAAGAAGGGCTTGCGGAGGTCACGCTTCAAAGACATACTGAAAGTACACCATGAAAAGGGAGGCATAAACCCAACAAAGTGGGAGGACTCGGTGTGGAACAAAACAGCGGCACCACACCATACTCCAAGCCACAGCTCACTTTGAGGAGAACAGACGTGCTCATGAGACAGAGAAGCGACTAAGGAGGAAAGAAAGGGCACAACACTCCAGCCAACAACTGTCTCCTCCAAGATTACACCTGTCACATCTGTGGGAAAATCTGCAGGGCACGAATTGGGCTCCTCAGCCACTTAAAAACCCACCAGTGAACCCCCTTGGCAGACATCATCCTCACATGGAGGGATAGCCAAAGAAGTAGAAGACGACTACCTCCTTACTGTGAACTGTATTCCCCTGTTTTTACATCCAAGGATCCTGTTAGCCATCTTAGCCACTGTATCTCTCTGGGAGCTTGTGTTCAGCTAGTAACCTACTGTGCCTCTGTGATGCTATCTGATTAAAATATGACCGTGTACATCATTGTTGCTACCACTGTTATATAATTGCAACAAATCTTGTACAAAGTATGTCAAGTAAGGTATCTATGGAAAGGTTATGATTTGCTGAATATGATTTTGCTATCTGTATGCATGTATCATTTTTTTTATTTGAAGTTGTGAGTATTGGCTCTGTACCTGGATTTCAAATATGTTTGCTCCTGGGTAGCACCCACAAGGTAATTAGCCTGCACATCTTGAAGGGACTATTTAAGTTAAATGGCTCATCAAGGAACACTTAACTCACAATGGACTATGGGAGACACCTACCTACACTTAAAGGACTTTCCCGTGAATGTTCCATCTGGCATATAGGTGATGGCTTCTGCTGTGACTAAGCGAAATCATGCATGGACGTGTGACTTGCCCTTGTGACCCCAAATACCATCTTGCTACCTGTAATTTTCCACAGTGATAACAATGGGATTCCCTTCAACTGGCAGAAGCTATAAAAGGCCCTGGAAACACCTCCATTTTGCCTCTTTCCTTCTTTAACCTCTGGACTATAAACTTATACTAATGGGAGCATTCTAACCAAGGAACTGAGGACCTTCCAACGATTTGGAAGCAACCAGAGACTTGACTTAATCCAGCAATTTAATCCATCACTGCTACAAGCCTGATCCAAGAACTTTGCAATTGTTGTATGTATTTGATTCCTTTAATCAATTTTAACTCTCACCTTTCTTTCTATAAATAAACCTTTAGATTTTGGATACTAAAGGATTGACAATAGCATGATTATTGGGTAAGATCTGAGTTATATATTGACCTGAGTATGTGGCTGGTCCTTTGGGATCAAAAGAACCCTTTTGTTTGATGAAATTGGTTTTAAGTAACCACTCATCTTTAAGTCTAGTGTCTGCGTGTTGAATCCAGGACTGAAATGCCCATAGAGACTGCTTTTCTGACTTCTTGTTAGCCAGTGTCGTGAGTCAGAAGTTTACTTTTGTTGCTGGTTTGGTATATCTTATGGGAGAATAACCACCAGTTTTGGGGTGTGTCTGCCATATTTCTCAGCAGTTTGTTCTGAATTTGATATTCTCAGTTGTGATCCATGGAGGCACAGTGACAACCCCTAAATCCTTTTCAGAGTAATTGCTTTCCAGGGCATGTTCCCCCCAAACCTGTAAATTTGACGTACTGTTTTCCATCCCAGACCTTGTGTTTGGCACTATTAAAATATGTATTGTTCAGATGAGCTAGACAAGTGATCCCAGTAACTCTGTAGAACTGACAGGTCCTTCTCGTTATTTACCACTCCTCCAAGTGGTAAATGTGTTCTCTGCAAACTTTACCAGGCATAATTTTATATTTTGTTCCAGGCTATTGATATACATATTGAAAAGCATACAGTGATGGCAGATCGCTCTGGGACCCCCCTAGAGACATCTCCAGTGGATGATAATTCCCCATTTACAAGTGTTTTTTGAGATCTGTCAGCTAGTCAGTTTTTAATCCATTTAATATGTGCTGAATTCATTTTGTGGAGTGCTAATTTTTTTATCAGAATGTTGTGCAGTACTTCATCTTTCAGGAGCCTGTACATCTGTACTATCCCATCTCTATCTAGTGACAGATCTATACCATTGCTAGGATTTATTTTGCTCCTGATATACATAAATAACGCTCCTCCTAACTGTCCTTAATCCTACTGGCCATAGATTTTTTTTTCATTAATACCTTTACTTTCCCTTATCAACTGTCTGCATTTCACAACTGTTAATTTATAGTCAGTTTGCAGTGTTGTTGTAGTCATGTTGGTCCCAGGATATTAGAGAGACTAGGTGGGTGACGTAATATCTTTTATTGGACCAACTGGTTTATGATTCAAACTGTGTGTAGCTTGAAAGCTTGTCTCTTTCACCAACAGAAGTTGGTCCAGTAAAAGATATTACCTTACCCACCTTGTCTCTGTAATGTATAGTCAGTGCGGTCAACTTTCCCCTTTCTCCTTTTGCTAGGGTTATCGCGGCTTTCATCTTCATTTTTAACATGGAAAGAAGCCTTTTCTTGTGGTTGCAGAACTATGGGTGTTTTGGGCATCCGGTGAAATGAGTTAAGCAAGGACCTAGGAACCTCCCTGAATCAGGGCTTAAGTATTTTTTTGCAGTGGGGCCAGAGTGCTCAGCACCTCACAGGATGTAGCCCAGAAAGGAGATTAAGGGTGCATGTTCACTTGGCAGGAGAGAGACTGTAACTTTGGCTCCTGGGGCACATACACCTGGCAGGGGTAATTCGGTTTGTTCACAACACGCCATTCTTGATCGCTTCAGCACAAGGAAGGATGCCCAATGTCAGACACATTGATCAAAGAGGGCTGTTTTGAGAAAATGCCATGCTGATGGATGCGTCAGAGAGAGAGAGAGAGACTCATCTCATCAGCAAGTGTTTCTAAAGCAGTTTGGGTTTTTTTCTTCTTCTTCCCAATAACAACTTGCTCCTTAACTCCAAAATAAAAAAATCCAAGGTGTCTGTTCTTAAGCGACAACATATTGTGCCTGAGGGCCCCTGAGACAGGAAATCTCACAACTTCAGCTTTTAAACTTTCTTTTATAATGTTGTCTTTGATATATGGTCAGAAGATGAAACTGTGAGACCTATTAATACTTTACCAGGAGGATGTACTGCACAATACAGAGATGAGAAGGCTGCACTCAGCCTTAGTTTGTCTTTAGAAATGTTCTTCCAGCTGCATTAGCTGTTGATAGTGCTGTTGAGAGTGGAGATGCATGCTGACTTTCCACTTAAGTGTGTTGCCCTGGGTCTTCCTCCTTTTCAGGACATGGAAGGGTGTGTGTGTGTATGCAGGGTGGTGCACAAGGTAAATCAGTTTCAGGTTTAATTTTGTACATTGTAGGATGCAACAACATCAGATAAAAGACCAGAACAATCAGTAACAATCTTGGACCAGTCTTGTTCCCATTGAAGCATGGTTAAGGTTTGGCTGGTTATTGTAATAGGAGCAGAATTTGATCCCAAGACATTAGTACCTTGAAAGAGTGACACCTGCCAGTTTGGGGACCAAATTCTCTGCTGGTGTAAATGGGTTCAGCTCTGTTAATTTCAATGGAGTTGCACCATTTACACTAGCAGAGAATTTGTCCACTGGAATCATAGTTCTTCAGCAGTGTATAGATTCCCTCAATATGCCAGGCCACTGTCTGCGCCTCAGTTTACCCATATGGTAAATGGAGATATTGCTACTTTGGGCTTGGAAGGTTAGTTAAGACTCAGAGTGATTTGAACATATAAACTGCAATACAAGTGCTAAGTCTCAGTGTTTGCTAATGCAAGACTGGAGAGTTTAGAGGGAGGTTTTGCCATGTAGTCTGCAAAGACTGCTACTGCTCAGACCTGAGGAAGGGAAGATTAAGAACAGATAACACATGACCTGCAGCGATACAGACTCAAGTATCTAAGATCAGTCTCTATCCCGGGCTTGGGAGTTTTATTTGCATCTAAGATCCCTTACCAAACAGCAGCGGGCTTGTGATTTCAAATCTTGATGTCAGTTTCATGGAAAAGAAGGTAATGAGGATGACAGCTGATGCAAACTAAACCCAATTCAAGTGCTAGCCCTTCCCTGCCATCAGGTGATGGTCATTTAGAAGACACTAAACAGTACAGGGGAGCTTTGAGGAGAGCTACAACCTGGTCGATGAGTGGATCAAAACACCTTAACAGGGATTTACAGTGGATCCCAGCATTGCCAACCCCAGGCATTGAAAAATCATGACTCAGCTCCCCCACAATGCTGAGACTGGCTTAAAATCATGGTGTAAATAACAACTATTCATTATGAATTATTAATTAATTAATACTCATTAATAATTAGTGTACAATTGGTGTTGGGATTTTTTTGTTTACCTTCAGGCTTTTGAACCTTTAGGGTGCACTTGGGTCACATTTTTAAGTGTTGCTTCATAGCTGTGAGAGCTAGAAACATTTTTTAAATGGAAGCTGAGATGCTCACATGATTACATGACTCCAGGAGCCGGGGCTTCACCCAACACTGCTGTTGTTTAGCACAGTTTAACCTTTTTTTTTAAAGTAGCACTTCACAAGAGTTCTGTCCAAGGAAGATAAGAGCATCTTGTCCGTGTTCTATTGTGAATGTGTGTGTGGAATTTTCACAAGTCAGAATATAATTATCTATATTGGGATTTAGCCAGAACACAAGGTTCCCAGCCTCTTCTCTTGTGAAGACTGCTGTTGTAACCCACACCCCTCCTGGGTGTGGTGTTCTGTCTCCACGAGTGGCACCAAGACCACTTAAAGAGAGAGATAAAATGAGTCTGCTCTACAGCCTTAGCTATCATCCAGTTGGCTTTTAGCTCACGAGGTAGAGGCTCACGCACTAAGCTCCAGAGGTCCCAGGTTCAATCTCGCCTGCTGACGACCAGGGTCTGCAGGCGTTACGTAGTCACATTTTTTAATTATCGTGAATGGTCTGGACCTTGGTTTTACATCTGAAACTAAAGCACTGGGCACAGGGCTTCCTTGCCTTTAGCATGATGATGGGTGTTATGAAAGTTGTATCCATGGCAGGCTTTAGGAGCAAGGTTGTCCAATAAAGCAGCAAGACCCTGTTAGGAGGGTTTTTAAAAAATAGTACCAAGATTTATTTTAAAGAAACACAACCACTTTCAATAACATAATGCCCGCAGGCCCAGGTTCCTCCAGGTGGCCCTTCCTTCTGCAGCTCTGACTCCCAGCTGGAAGCTAGGGAGTTTTATAGAGAGCTTCCCTACCCAGAACCCTTTGTGGGAAAGGGAAGTCCCAGAATGATTGACAGCCCATCTGGCCAATCGGCTCTTTCTCCCTCACTCCTGGCTCCACAACAGCTTTTCCCTGTCACAGCATCATTCTTTACTCTCCTGTCAAGTGGGTGAGGCTGACAGGGACTGGTCCCAAGAGGTTCTGAGAGCCATCGACTCCCACTGAAATTAACCTTACCAGAAGATGCTCAGCACTTCACCAAGACACCCTTGAATGTTGTGAGCTTAGCACATGGATCATCTCTTCCTTATATGTCTAAAGCGGTATCCATGGCACTGTTATAAACAAAAACTAAATACTGACTCAGCTTAGCTCTTGAGATCACAGCCCGAGGTAGCTGGCTGCGGGAAGAGTAGACTATATAACTGATGTTTTTCACCCTTGACTGGTACAGCTGCTCCTCGGACTGAGTGTTAAAGACGCTGGTATGTTGATCATACTCCATATTTGAGCATGTCATCTCCTCCGCTGCACCTCAGAATATCATTAGGTGTTTTGCTTACGCCTTTGTTCAGAATATTGGCTTTCGCTGATCCCCATTGCAAGATGTTAAATCATGCCAGTGGGGAAAAGCAAAGTCATTACGCCCAGACTTTAGGCTTTGTAATTATGGGGATGGAGAGCAAGAAAATAAAACGAAGATCAAAGGGCTTTTAAAGGGAAGGGGAAAAATCACTTATGCTGGCAAAATGTCTCTCCAGCAGGAAATAAAGTGGAAAACTTTTTAAGTTGCCTTAAAAAATAACATTTTGCAATCTCCTTTTCCATACACATTTGTGCAAGTTGTTGGGCAGCAGGGGAAAGGCATGGACTGAAATGGGTTCAGCCAGCTTCGGTATGTTTTATTTAGCTATCCACTGGCTGACACAGGACAGCAAAAACATAAATAAATAGGAAAAAACAATTAGAGCTGGCACCATTACAAGGGATCCTAGGAAGACTCCTGGGAGAGACACGGGGACCTTTCAAAGGAGAGGAACATCTCAAGATCGCTTCTTATGGAGGTTGAAAGCCTCTGAAAGTGGTTAGTGCCTAAAGTGACTTTACCTCCCAGCTTCATGCTGGGTCTGACACAACAGCTCAGTCACAGAGATCATACCAAGGAGGCAGGTTAATAATACAATAATGCACCACCTCACTTTCAATTCTGCATATCAATGGGGTCTTGAGTGTTTAATGACAGCAAAGGTCCCAGGGAGGAGACAAGAGGGAAGGAAAGTTTAGATTCAGATCACATGGGCTGTTTTTTTCCCCCCCTGTCTGAGTGAACTTGATGAAGAGGCCACTGAATTAATTGAGAATCCTTCCATTCAATTCATGGGGCACTGGATCAGGCTCAGGATTTGAATTTCAACCAGGAGCTGTGCAGATGGTTCTGATTTTGCAAGGACTTGTTGGTCTTGTTTTGATTTTGCAAAACTCAAACTGGTGGGTCTGGATGTGGTTTTATCCAAATTGCCAGCGGCTCAGGGCTTTGGATAACTGGTTCAGGTTGGGCCTGTTTCTGATCTAGCATCCAGGGAGGTTCTAGCATCATCTTGCTCCCTGGGATACCGTGGTGACCAGTGGCATGTCACGGCATATACAGGAATGGACACTTGACCAGGGTGATACACACTCACTTGCACCAAGGTGAAACTGATTGCCACATTTGGAGATAGAAATTAATTCCCCCCTAGGGCACATTAGCAGGGGCTGGCTAACCTCCGCCCTTGAGCTGGCATCATCTGTAAGGATCGGGTAGGTGTTATCTGTCAAGATTGCTGAAATTTTATGTCATCAAGGACTGCACTGAAGGCTTACCCAAGGGCTGTGCCTAATTTGCATGAATATTTACATATATTTGCATAGTTTAGCCTACAAAGTGATTAGGCAACACTCCCTTGCTGTTAAAATGTGACATTGGGAACAGCAGGTTTTGGCTGCATCCGGTACAAGGTAATAGCGCTTGAGGACTTCGTACTGACAACAGTGCTGGTACAAGGGGCAGGTTGACAGCTCGGGAGACTGAAGCCATCTCTGTGTCTGTGGAATAGGTGGGGCAGGCTCCCCCCCAACACACACACTCTGTTCTGTAAGCACCCCTTAACCCAGACAGGGAAGGGATACCTACAGGGGTACCAAGTTCCTGGCCTAATTTGTTCCTTGACCTCCCAGCTGAGACTGCCAACTAGGAGTTGGACTGAGATCACTGGCTCCTTCCACATGGGCCAGCAAACAAGCATCGGGATAATAACGACTTTTAGTCCATACTGATCTTGGGCCCAGTCCAGCCCCCACTGAAGACAATGAAAGTTTTGCCATTGGCTTCAATGTGGAGCTCATAAACTGCTCTTTAGCCCAATCTGCTGAGCCATAGTATCCCATGATACTGCAAAATGTGCATTACCTAGGCTAGGAACACATTCATTTTGCCATGAACAGCTCGTTAGAAATGACTTCAAGCCCACCATGATTCATCGGTTTTGCACATAGAGTAGGGTGGAATTTGGCTACATTGCGCAGCGGAAAGGGTGAGATTTTATCCTGGATGGAATTTTCAGTTCACCTTGAACTTACCCTTTTTAGTGAGCAGGTGCCGGCAAAGCCAATGATCTGACAGCTAAATGCTCTGATAGGTTCTGTGACTTATCAAAGAGAGATAACAAAGTAGCGTCATCTAGAGTAGAAAGTCACTTTCCATAGATGAAAGGAAGGCATGCAAAAAACTAATAACAAACAACAGAAAAAGAATATAATCTGAACCCTACAAAAATAAGAAACAGAGAAGAGGGAACACAAAGCTGATGACAAAGCACAAGACACACAAAAAAGAACACAATTCAAAGCCAGGGAGAGACCAGAGAAAATCCAGGAGAGAATAACAATGAATGGAGAATAAAGTAACATTAAAAAAGATAGAGGAGAAAAGCCCAGTGACTTGTACAACAAAGAGCGCAGAAGAAAGACTGAAATGCACAAAAAGAGCCCGTCATCAAAGGAGGAGAGAGAGAAGCAAAACAGAAAAAAATAAAAGAACAATGAAGGCGTGAGGGCGCAAAGAGTGGAAAGACTTCAAAGAGAAAAGGCTTGGCTTGGAGGCAGAAAATAGCACACACATGGGCAAGACAGTGACGGTCTGGTTTGTGAATGAAAGCAGAAGTGCCAAAGACCACTTGCTTTCAGGAGAAAGCCTGTCGAGGACTGATGTCTGTCGGCACTCACTTGGAGCCACGAGGGAGTGTTTTGCACTGTGCTATACGCAGTACTCCTGCTTATACCTCTTGGAACCAGCACGCAGCAGGGAAGAGCTACTCTTACGTGGAGCCGCATACAGTAGTTAGAGCTGTGGCACAAGGGGTAAATCCTGGCCCTGTTGAAGTCAAAGGCGCAACAGTAAACGCTCTCATTTCAAAGGAAAGATAGGAAGAATAGTAACAGGCCAACATGGATCCATTAGGAACTCTTCAATGACCTGAAAACCAAAAAGGAATCCTACAAGAAAGTGGAAACAGGGACAAATTGAATTCAAAAGGACCTTGATAAATTGGAAAACTGGTCTCAAATCAACAAGAGTAAATTCAATAAAGACAAGTGGAAAATACTACAGTTAGGAAGAAAAAATGAGGCACACAACTACAGCCAGGGGATACACTTGGTAGGTGGTGTTCCTGGAGAAAACATCTGGGATGATAGTGGATCACAAACTGAAGTATGAGTCAACAACATGAGTATGTTGTGAAAAAGGCAACTATCATCCTGGGGCTTAGTAACAGGGCTGTCGTATCCAAGACAGGGCAGGTCATTGTTCTGCTCTACTCGGCACGGCTGAGACCTCAGCTGGAGTCCTGTGTCCAGGTCTGGGCACCATACTGTAAGGAACACATGGAGAAATTGGAGAGAGTCCAGAGGAGGGCAACAAAAATGATAAAAGGGAGGGATAGCTCAGTGGTTTGAGCATTGGCCTGCTAAACCCAGGGTTGTGAGTTCAATCCTTGAGGGAGCCATTTAGGGATCTGGGGCAAAAATTGGGGATTGGTCCTGCTTTGAGCAGGAGGTTGGACTAGACGACCTCCTGAGGTCCCTTCCAACCCTGAGATTCTATGATTCTATGAAAACTTGACCGATGAGGAAAGGTTAAAAAAATGGGGCATGTTTAGTCTTGAGAAAAGAAGACTGAAGGGGGAACCTGATAACAGTCTTCAAATATGTTAAGGGCTGTTACATAGAGGAAGGTGGTCAGTTGTTCTCCATGTCCACTGTCGGGAGGACAAGAAGTAATGGGCTTAATCTACAGCAAGGGAGATTCAGGTTAAATATTAAGAAAAAATTCCCAACTCTCAGGCTCTGGAATAGGCTTCCAACCGAGGTTGAGAAATCCCTGTTTTTTGGAGTTTTTGTAATAACAGGATTGACAAACACCTGTCAGGGATGATCTGGGTTTACTTGTTGCTGCCTTAGCGCATGAGGCTGGACTAGATGATCTCTCAAGGTCCCTTCCAGCCCTACATTTCTGCGAGTCTGTGATAAAGTGGGCCCAGGACTTCACTCGAGGTGTCTCTGATTGGGCTTCCCCAAATGGAAGCACCTAAAATCAGAGGCTAATTTTGAAAACATTTGGCCAAGCAAAAATCTTTTGGGAAGGACCCTGGGAATCCCATAATATTTGCTGCGTGAATTTTCACGTCAAAACCTGAGATATGAAAAAAAAAAATCCAGAAGACCCAATTCACAAATTTGTTTGAGGCTTTTTTTTTTTGCCCATGTTCCAGCAACGACTGACAGCTTGGCATGGGGAAGTTCTGTCTCAGGCTGGAAGAAAAGGTATGTGTTTTTCCTTTAAAAAGAACTGGAGGACTTGTGGCACCTTAGAGACTAACAGATTTATTAGATCATAAGCTTTTGTGAGCTACAGCTCACTTCATCGGATGCATACAGTGGGAAATATAGAGGGGAGATTTTATCTATACAGAGAACATGAAACAATGGGTTTTACCATACACACTGTAAAGAGAGTGATCAGGAAAGGTGAGCTCTTACCAGCGGGGAAGGGGGGGACCTTTTGTAGTGATAATCAAGGTGGGCCATTTCCAGCACTTTACAAGAATAGTAGGAGGGGAAATAAGGGGAAATAGTTTTACTTTGTGTAATGACAGATCCACTCCCAGTCTCTATTCAAGCCTAAGTTAATTGTTCCAGTTTGCAAATTAATTCCAATTCAGCAGTCTCTCGTTGGAGTCTGTTTCTGAAGTTTTTTTGTTGAAGCATTGCCACTTTTAGGTCTGTAATCGAGTGACCAAAGAGATTGAAGTGTTCTCCGACTGGTTTTTGAATGTTATAATTCTTGACGTCTGATTTGTGTCCATTTATTCTTTAACATAGAGACTGTCCAGTTTGGCCAATGTACATGGCAGAGGGGCATTGCTGGCACATGATGGCATATATCACATTGGTGGATGCGCAGGTGAACGAGCCTCTGATAGTGTGGCTGATGTGCTTAGGCCCTGTGATGGTGTCCCCTGAATAGATATGTGGACACAGTTGGCAACGGGCTTTGTTGCAAGGATAGGTTCCTGAGTTAAGGTTTTTGTTGTGTGGTTGCTGGTGAGTATTTGCTTCAGGTTGGGGGGCTGTCTTTAGGCAAGGACTGGCCTGTCTCCCAAGATATGTGAGAGTGATGGGTCATCCTTCAGGATAGGTTGTAGATCCTTGATGATGCGTTGGAGAGGTTTTAGTTGGGGGCTGAAGGTGATGGCTAGTGGCGTTCTGTTATTTTCTTTGTTGGGCCTGTCCTGTAGTAGGTAACTTCTGGGAACTCTTCTGGCTCTGTCAATCTGTTTCTTCACTTCAGCAGGTGGGTATTGTAGTTGTAAGAACGCTTGATAGAGATCTTGTAGGTGTGTGTCTCTGTCTGAGGGGTTGGAGCAAATGCGGTTATATCGTAGAGGTTGGCTGTAGACAATGGATCATGTGGTGTGTCCTGAATGGAAGCTGGAGGCATGTAGGTAAGTATAGCGGTCCGTAGGTTTCTGATGTAGGGTGGTGTTTATGTGACCATCGCTTATTAGCACCGTAGTGTCCAGGAAGTGGATCTCTTATGTGGACTGGTCCAGGCTGAGTTCAATGGTGGGATGGAAATGTTTTTTCCTTTGTTTGTTTGTTAGTTTGTTTGTCTGTTTTGCTTTGCGTTGCACTATGGCTTCCTCTTTAAGAGGGGGGTGGCTATTAAGATAAATCCTGATCCATGTGTGGGTCAAGAATAAATATTGCCCCGTGGCTCAGGGTTGCTGTGCAGGGTCAGGAAGGCAAGGAAATCTCCCTCCAAGTTGTGATACCAGCAGATCTACCCCATAGCTGCTGTTGCAGTCAAGGCTGCAGTCACCCCCATAACCACTACACTCACCATACTTACACAGCAGCACTGGAAGGTGGATCTGCACCCAGTACTCCAGCCACACTAAGGAGCCCAGCAGAACTGTGATGTGCAAAGGGGGCCCAGACCTGCTCGGGGCGGGGAGGGCTCTTTTGCATCCTGCTGCATTAGAGCTACAATGGTTCCCCTGCTTCCAAAGCCCAAGCTGCAGGATTTAGCCAGAGCTGGGTTTCCCCTGGAGAAATCTCAGCTCTGGCCTGCAATATCTTTGTCGCATTTTCTACGAGTTTGATAACCTGGGCTGGCTGCTTTCCCTCTCCAGCACTGATTTGGGAGGCTGTGTGGTGAAGTAAACTGATGTAGACACCTACCAACACCCCCATTCCAAAAACATGTGCTCCCCCCACATCCAAAAAGACTTGAGAAATAAACGTAATAAGGCTTCTTCCTCCGGAGCTCTTCAACATTTACCTAAACCAGCCCCACCGTTGTCATGCCCTGGAGTTCCTCACACAGCCCAGGTCAGTAGTGCAGTTTGAACAGCCTTCTCCTGCCAGCACTCTGGAGAGGGCGAAACCAAAGTGGATTAGTTTAATATCAAGTTGTTGCAGGGTGGCAGTAGCACATAGGCTGTCCTTGGAGGGAGAAAGAAAAGGAGGACTTGTGGCATCTTAGAGACTAACCAATTTATTTGAGCATAAGCTTTTGTGAGCTACAGCTCACTTCATCGGATGCATACTGTGGAAAGTGTAGAAGATCTTTTTATACACACAAAGCATGAAAAAATACCTCCTCCCACCCCACTCTCCTGCTGGTAATAGCTTATCTAAAGTGATCACTCTCCTTACAATGTGTATGATAATCAAGTTGGGCCATTTCCAGCATAAATCCAGGTTTTCTCACCCCCACCCCCCCACAAACCCACTCTCCTGCTGGTAATAGCTTATCTAAAGTGACCATTCTCCTTACAATGTATATAATAATCAAGGTGGGCCATTTCTAGCACAAATCCAGGGTTTAACAAGAACATCTGGGGGGAGGGGGGGAGGAAAAAACAAGGGGAAATAGGTTGCATAATGACTTAGCCACTCCCAGTCTCTATTCAAGCCTAAGTTAATTGTATCCAATTTGCAAATGAATTCCAATTCAACAGTTTCTCGCTGGAGTCTGGATTTGAAGTTTTTTTGTTGTAATATAGCAACTTTCATGTCTGTAATCGCGTGACCAGAGAGATTGAAGTGTTCTCTGACTGGTTTATGAATGTTATAATTCTTGACATCTGATTTGTGTCCATTTATTCTTTTACGTAGAGACTGTCCAGTTTGACCAATGTACATGGCAGAGGGGCATTGCTGGCACATGATGGCATATATCACACTGGTGGATGTGCAGGTGAACAAGCCTCTGATAGTGTGGCTGATGTTATTAGGCCCTGTGATGGTGTCCCCTGAATAGATATGTGGGCACAGTTACCAGCAGGAGAGTGGGGTGGGAGGAAGTAGTTTTTCATGCTTTGTGTGTATAAAAAGATCTTCTACACTTTCCACAGTATGCATCCGATGAAGTGAGCTGTACCTCACAAAAGCTTATGCTCAAATAAATTGGTTAGTCTCTAAGGTGCCACAAGTACTCCTTTTCTTTTTGCAAATACAGACTAACACGGCTGTTACTCTGAAACTTGGAGGGAGAGGATTTCAGAGGCCCTACATTGCCTGGGACTGGCCTACCAGAGGGCTTACCTTTCTTCCAGGACCACCGCATGGTTTGCGGAGGATCTTGAGCTCCCCTCATTATAAAGGAGAGGGGGCACCTGGCAGGGTGTTCTCTATGGGTACGTCTACACTTCAGTAAAAGAGCCCAGGTCAATTGACTTGGGCCCACAAGGTTTGGGCCGTGAGGCTAAAAATAACAGTGTGGATGCTCAGGCTTGGGCTGGAGCCCAGGCTCTGAGACCCCATGACCCGGCGCTGAGACCCCATGACATGGGCTTGGAGACTTGGTGCTGCAGGTTGTTCTTTGCAGCGGAGACAAACCCTCTGAGGGGTCGGGACTCTGGAACTTGCTGCCCCTGGTTCCAAATAGCCCAAATGTTGTAACTTTCTGAGCCCCCTGCCCAAGACACCTGTTTGGTAGGGGATTTGGAGAAGGCTAAGGGTTTGCTCCCTGGATAATGAGAAGGATAGGTGGCTGGCTGAGTTCCTGTGGAACTGATGATTTGAATACTGCCGAGGTTGAATTTAACTGTATTTATTATATAAATAATAATGATGGAGGCATCTTTAAATAGTTTGAGTGAAAAATAGCTTTTAAAAAGTGTTAGTTGAGAGGGTGTTAGCAATGAGCATAGGGGAACCTTGTGGAATCGGAGATTCAGGAAATGCGCAAGCTGGTGCTGTGGAGTCTGCAAAAGCAAGTTTGAGTATGTGAGCCATTTCTTCCACCATGAGTCACCCCTGCATCACTCTGGTATTATGCTAGTGTAACCTTGTTGATTTCAGCGGAGTTACACATGTGTGAAACTGGAGCAATTCAGTGGTGAAATAGGCCCATTATGTGTTATTTCTTTTCCCCCCGAGCGATTCAGTTGAAGCAGAAAGATTGTTTTGTTTTGCATTTTCTTGCTACGGGAAAGCCTGTATTGTCCTGTAAGGAGTCCCCTTGGAGCCAGGTGAAAAAGAAAGCTCAGATCTAGACCTGAGTTTTAGAACTGCCAGCCCCAAGCATTCAAAAATGACAAGTAAGGCCCCCAAAATAATGAGATTGGCTTAGAAATCATGTGGCTTAAAATGAATAAATACATTCTGGGCCTTTTTATTTGTCTTCTGGCTTTTGATCTTTACGGTTCGCATTTGCACACGTTTCTCTGCCCCAATGAGCGCTCAGCATGTAAGAGGCGTTTTTTACAAGAACACCGAATATTGAGAGACCAGCAATAAAATTGCATGAGTTCGCAACACTGGAATTTTGAAACTAGCCACTCACTTTTTAACCAAAACCTAGATCCAAATGCCCCCAAACTTTCTGGGGGTGAAGATGGTGGGGCCACAAAATCGAGAGCTGAATTTTTCTGCTTGGGGCCAGTGTTGTCACCAGCACAACACGAGCATGAGCACCAGAACATGCCCTTAATGTGAAAGGCGAAAGGAAATCAAGGCAGGTTGTGGATATGTGTTAGATAAAAGAAGTTGTGTCAGCAGCTAGAGGAGAGGAAGGTGCAACAAAAAGGTTAGTATGTGTGTGTCACTATTGTCCTTTAGTGGTGTGAAGGTCAGTTCTGACCAAGAGTCTGCTGGCTGCAGCCCACAAAGGACATTGCTAGGCCTTAGTACGAGTAATGATGCCTAATGGAGATCATCCTTCGGCTCCAAAGCGAGGGACATGTATTCAATATTTACGCAACAGAAATGTCCCCATTACAGCCATGAGGCATGTTTGGCCATTGAACTGTATCCATTTAACACATGTAACATCCTGTGCCTGGAGTCTCACATTCGCTGGCTGTTCTAAATGACTGTTTCAGCTCTGTGCAATTTGGTGTATTTGCACATTGAGGGGATCGTAAGTTTCAAGAATAAAAGAACAACAAAAGCTGATTAATTACCGCAAAAGCTAAATTAAAAAAGGAGAGGAAAAAATTAGAAAAGTTGTTTCCCCATTATACTTCCAAACAAAATGAGCATTTTATAGCTTGCGCAAATGGTTCCCTGGAAAGCACTTTCACTTCCTAATTGTTCATAAATTTACTGACAGGTGGTTACACAGTAGGTGAAACATCGTTATTTTCATTTTTATTGCATACACTGTCTTAACAAGAAAATCTGGAGCAAAAGGGAAGGTGTAATATCACTTTGAGGTCCATGGGATGGTAACTGGTTGTAGGCAAGTTATCTCTAATACCTACGCGCTTGATTTAGCAGTCCATTCTGTTCAGCAAAGCACTTAAGCATGTTCTGAAGTCTCACTTAGTTTAATGGCACTGAGGCATCTGCTTAAGTGTTTTACTGAATTGGGGCCACAACACAGTGATACACTTACAGGTGGACGTGAAACCTCACTGCTACTCGCATGCTTTAAACTGAAGCATGCATTCAACTGCTTTGCTGGTTTGGGGTGAAATCCTGGCCCCATTGAAGTCAACGACAAAACCCCATTGATTTTAGTAGGGTCAGGATTTCACCCGCTGTGCCTTTAGCTCTGATTCAGCAAGGCACTGAAGCATTGCCTAACTTTCAGCACATGAATGCTCCCTTTCTAGTGCTTGTGTTTCCACGGTATGCATCTGATGAAGTGAGCTGTAGCTCACGAAAGCTCATGCTCAAATAAATTCGTTAGTCTCTAAGGTGCCACAAGTACTCCTTTTCTTTCTGCGAATACAGACTAACACGGCTGTTACTCTGAAACCTTTCTAGTGCTTGTTTCCCAATCATCCCAGCTTAATCTTCACATCTGGCCCTACCCTCTAAGCTGCAAGTAGTTGAGGCAGGTTCTGAAACTCAGGTTTAAGTTATTTGGAGCTGGACAATCCAGGTGTTTAAAGTTTGGCATGTGCTTCCGTGCTTTCCTGAATCAGGCTGTAAATGTGGATCTAAGGCCCCCACTTCATCAAAAACTTTAGCCCATGCTAAAGTCTCATTACTGTAAGTGAGGCTTAAGTCCCCACTGACATGCTTTACTGAAGCAGGGCCTAGGGGTCTAACTTTAAGCACCCTGGTTTGAAAATGGATTTTAGGTTTGATGCTAAATCTGGATGGAGAAAGAGTTTTGGTTGGCTGGTGGAAGGGTTTGTGGAGAGGGAGTGGACAGGGGTCGCAGGGCTGTGAATGGGGCTTTTATGTTTTCCTAAACACGTTTTCAAGCATTGTTTTTAGAGACAGGAGGAGGAGAAGCAAGAAGGCATCCTAATTGGAGAATAACTGCTGGGTTGGAAACTCTCTTCTGAAGCCGCCCACATGAATTGTTTGAACATATTTTCCCCATGAAATGTATTTTTATCAGGGGAGCCAGATGGGGATGTCAGGGAAGGGGAGTATTTAACAACAAAATTGAACCCAAACCAAAATGCTTTTAGAGAGAGAGCGATGGGTGCATAACTTGCCTGTCTGAGAAATTTGACAAAAATCATTTTGCTGACCAAACTCGAGCTGGCAGATGTACTTAATCTATTATCTTGATAAAATCAACTCTGAGGACTCTCTCAGATTGTGCTGTCATCAAAATTGATTTTATCAAACAGGATAATCTCTGATGTCAACAAGCAACACTTTGTTAAAGCTCTAATTCTCCCCCCCCCACACACACACACACACTTTCTTTTCCCATAGGCTTAATGGGATTCTGAGACACAATTACACATTGTCACTCTTTCACCCTGCCATGGTCCCCCAAACCAGAAACAAATTGGAAGAGGTTAACCTGGGGTGAGCATCTTTCAAGTCTGCGGATGCCTTCATCCCCACAATGAATAACGAAGCTTAGATGGCCAGGTTTTCAAACACAGCCAGCTGAGCTGTGCTTGAAAATTGTGTGCACAAAAACATCCATTTGTATCTGACACTTTGGTGTGTGCCTATTTGTGCACGCCAGCATGACTTTTGCAGTCCCAGGCTGGGATTTTCAAAAGAGCCCATGGGAGTTAGGCACTGAGCTCTCATTGAAAGTCAATAGGAGTTGGTATGTAAATCATTTAGGCCCCACTGAAAAATCTTACCCGTAATTTCCAGATTGTCGGTGCCACTGAACCAGCTAAGTTTGAAAACTTGGCTCCCCGGGCTGAATCCAATGCCCAGTGAAGTAAATGGAAAGACTCCTGTTGTCTTCGATGGGCACTGGATCAGAGCTATAATGTCTATGCATAGCTTGGGCAATTTGCTTACAATAAATAGAAGACTAAATAAAAGATTAGTTGGGGATTGGTCCTGCTTTGAGCTGGGGGTTGGACTGGATGACCTCCTGAAGTCCCTTCCAACCCTGATATTCTATGATTCTGGTTGAAGATCAGCCATGTGCAGAAAGCCAGCTCAAGGTCTGTGCGCCACTGAAGTCCCATACAGTCCCCGTTTTAAGGACCTACGTGGAAGTTCATTGTTGCAAGGATTTTGTGCGGGCCTTCCACATGGGGGTGAATTTCACCCTCTTTGTTTCTAAAATTAATCGTGACTAAACTCTATTTGTACAAATCTCCCTATCCCAAATCTAAACTTCAAAATTAGTGCAAAATCCAAAAACAATACTTATTTATGTGTTCTAAATCAAATTCCCCAGGAGTTTTCCCATGTGATCAGACGCCAACCTACCTGGACAGTCTGCAGCTCCTTCATTCCTCTGAGTACATCAGTGTCTCCAGTTTTGTCTGCCTGTTCGTTAGCATCACCTCCATGCATTCTCCCATTCAGCCCTCTGTGTGCTACAATATTACCTTGATCTCTTTGATTTTTTTGGTTTTGCCCTTTTCCTCAGCCTTCATCTGCATTTTGCCTAATTCAGCGGTTTTCAACCTGTGGTCCACGGACTCCTGGGGCTCCGCAGACTGTGTCTAAGGGGCCTGCAAGAGGTGGTTGTTATCCGATAATAGTAGTTTTCAACCTGTGGTCCATGGGAGTGTGCAGAATTCCAAAGGGGTCTGCACCTGTATTTGAAACATTTTAGGGGTCCGCAAATGAAAAAAAGATTGAAAATCACAGGCCTATTTCGATTGTTCTCTCATCAGCTGATATTGAGACTCTGGTGTGATGTAGCAAATGTTTGCCCTTATTAGGGTGAAAGGGCAATCCTCAGCTGCCACTTTCCATGGGTGAAGGCTGATTTTCAAGATTGAAAAACCCACCTTTCCTTTTCCTGAATCCTTTCAGAAAATCACCCATCAATGTGTAGCTTTTTTCCCCCTCCAAAATCATGAAACATTTCTTTTGAGCATCCTTGTTCTCTGACAGCACCTGGTGTGGGGTGCACTTGGGTGCTATATAAATAATATAATAATGGTAACGCTATCACTTGACCTAAAAGAGGAGCTGTTTTTAGCTTCAGCAACAGTACCACAATTAT
The DNA here is from genome assembly GCF_965152235.1 of Eretmochelys imbricata. Lineage (NCBI taxonomy): Eukaryota > Metazoa > Chordata > Testudines > Cheloniidae > Eretmochelys > Eretmochelys imbricata. The sequence goes on along the minus strand of NC_135593.1, from coordinate 9,829,824 downwards.
CGTCTTTTCGGCCATCAGCCACCAAAGGGTGTAAACAGGACGACAGCAATATGATAAAATAGGGCATGGTAATGGCTCTTCATTTTCACCTATCAGTGGTGACATTAACACATCACTACTGTACAGCAGGTCTTGCCCTTTCAGAATATGTCCAAGTAGCATGGATGCAATTTCAGGCAACATGGGGTTGCCCTCAATTTTTCTGATGAAAAAACTCTGCATTAGAAATTGTCACAGGCAATTTGTTTAAATCTACAGTCCTGATGCATTTTCCTTATTGTATTTGAGTTCTTTCAATAGAAACAAACTACTTGTTTCCTTGACAGCAAAGAGGATCTGACCTCAGAGGAGCAGCCTACAGAAATGTTCAGAATCTTACACTGTGTGATGGCTGGGGAAAATGTTCGGAACAAATTAGTTCAACAGGAAGCTGAGAAGCCACACAGACAGCTTTGACAACACTACTGCGACCATGAAAGGAGTGGGTGATATCTGCAGGGAGCTAAGAAACCCTGGCTCTCTCTTGGTTGAAGGCAGAACTCTTGCTTCAATAAAAATAAATATTGTGAAAGGTTAACCACCTTTAATAGAACAGCAAAGTCAAGATATCACCTTGAGGTACTAGGGAGGCCACTGGTTGAGGATAAAAGGAGCAGAGAAAGCAAACTAATGGTGCAGGAAGGATGTTTTCCACCTTGGGTACCACTAGCTAATGAACTGAGCTCAAAGGAAGGGTGCAAAATCATTAATGAAATACTGAATGATAAAACCATTCTAAATCCCATCTATATTTTGCGGTGACTCAATGGGGTTGAGTTTGATCGTCCCTAACAAGACAGATCACGCATTTGTGGCCATCCTTTGTATCTGAGAAGTAATTAAACACTTGCCAAATGACAGTTTTCAAATGGAATGTCGGGCTGGAGCCTCCTCCAGAAATAATGATGTGGAGGTTGTAGCGGGACCCAAAGAGAAAAGCTCTTTGCTGTGTTCCGAAACCACCTTCTCCACTTGTGCTTCAGTCCAATTTGGTAGCTGTGACCATTAATTTCCTCTGTGGCTATCTTCTGTGTGTGTGTGTGTGTGTGTGTATTTCTAGTGCTCTTTTCCACAGCGAGTCCCGGAGTAATACTGGTCATGAAAGTCCAAAAAACACGCACTGGTGCTATCAAGCCTGTGTATTTTTAGTAAGCTGTGTTATTGATGGTGACTTCAGCAGAGCTGTAGTGCGAGACTAAGAGTGCTGATGCCTCAGAGTAACAGAGAGTTAAATAACAGTGTGTTCTTTACTCAGTAATTTCTTTCTGCTTTGGGGAAATGTTAGATTTAAAAACAAAAAAAGACAGAAGGTTTAAAACCAGGTTCTGACTGCACAGCAGTTTGGTCCCTTCCGAGTTGTGCAGCTGGGGTTTGATGTGCTGAACGTGCTGGTCCCAATCCTGCAAAGTGCTTAAATGTTAAGTACATAAGTGGGCACTGACTTCATTGATTTGCATAGTCCTTGCTCACATGCTTCAAATGACATAGGTGCCTAAACACTTTGCCGCATCCGGGCCATGATATTCAGCACCATGCATGACCAAGCCTTAGGTGTGCTCTGACCAGAGGAGATCATACGATACTTACACTGATGTGTTACCTCGCAGCTAAAAAATGCAAAGCACATGATAATTGTATATGTTAATAAATTAAACCTCACAACGTCATCATCATCATTATTTAGTTAATAATTCTGTCATTTGTTTGTCTTACATTAGAACCTAGCGCTTGTAGATCCTAATCAGGGAGCAGGGCACCCTTGTGCTCAGCACTGTACAAAGATGTAGGAGATCGTCCCTGCTCCAAAGATTAGTGACAAGAAGCTACAGGTGGGTGAACTAGACAAGCAGCTGAGGGCAAAAAGGAAGGAGAGTGAGGTAGCAAGGAGAGTACGTTTTCACACAGACTAGCCGTGGGTACGACATACCTCGCCTTTTGCCTAGCCAGTAGGTACATATGATGTAGTGAAAGGGACGTCATCTTTTTAAAAATCTTGTGTTGCAAAGAAGGACATATCTTACGAATATCATCCTGGATCGTTTCACATGGAAGAATTTTAGAAAGCCAGTTTGTGTGTTACTGTCAACATAACTGTTTGCCTTTCTCTTGGCTTGAACAATGCAAGTCAATGGAGTCAGTTTCACTTTTAGGTTCTTAATGGTGAAATATTTGGGTAGCAAGCACTGAAGAGGAAATGTTTATGGGTTTAAAAAGAGCAAGTTGTACTGGATTTTATTTTTAAGGAAACATTTCTATTGGACTTAGGTTCTCTAACACCTTGTTTTTGTGAAATGTAAATGGTGGGCTAAATTCAAATTGACAGTGTCCTTTTAAGCATTGTAAAAATCTTGCTAGTGTGTATTTCTACCACTGCCCGCTGTTGGATTCACTCAGAATTGCTCAGTTGTGTGTCATAGGCCCTGTATTGCTAACAGAGATTCTCGTTTAGGTGGCCGGGGTATTTGGAGCAGGAGGATCTGAGTTCTGTCCCTGCTATTGCTGAGAGGTTCTGAGTTGCCACAGGTCTGTGGCTGAGTGACAAGGACAAGGTCTTGAGTGACCGTGGACATTTTCCAGGGGTGTTGTTCCCATTTTGGAGCTGGAGGACTCTAAGGACACAAAAGAGATTAAGGCTAAAATTTTAAAACTTTGCTGTTTAAACGTTAGGCATCTGAATAATTAGCTGATCCTCAGAGGCTGACTGCAGTGGGAACTGCCTCTGAGCAGGTAAGTGTCTAATTATGGATTTTAGGTGCTTAACTTTAGCCATCTAAATATCTTACACAAGATCATCCAGTGAATCGGTGACAGAGCCAAGAAAAGCACCCAGGAGTGCCCACGGCTTATCCCTTTTTCTGATGTAGTATAAGGAACCATCACTCATCAGGATTCCCAGCCACTAGTCACCACTGCCTTGAAAGGTACATCTGCACAGGTGTGATTGGAGCACATGTAGACACACCCAAGCTAGCATTCATCTAGATAGCTTGGGTACCAGTAGCGGTGAAGCTGTGGAAGCATGTGTTTCGGCATGGGCTGTACAAACCCTCCCAGAAACCCGGGTACCTACTTGGGCGGCTAGCCCACTCTGAAGTCCATGCTGCCACAGCTTCACTGCTATTGGTACCTGACTGGTGTAAACCAAAGCTAGCTCGGGCGCGTCTACACGTGCTGCAGTCACACCTCCAATTGCAGCGTAGATCTGCCCTTGCTGCTTTATCACAGCAAGGTGTCCACCAGCAGAAAGAACAGGGCTGTTTTCTGCCTGGTTGTGTGGCTTCTGTAAAGTGTTGCTTCACACAGACAGCTGCTCTAGCTTCTCAGGGAGGAAAGATCATCTTCTGTCTAAGACTCTGGGTCGGATCTCACCGTTGCTGGACTCATTACCCAATTTTGCCACTGACTTCTGCTGTGCCCTTTGGCTAGTCACTTAATCTCCCGGTCTCAATCCCCCATCTGTAAAAATGGGGATGGCGATACTTCTTTTGTCTGTCTTGTCTATTTGGATTGTAAATTCTTCGGGGCTGTCTCCTACTGTGGGTACGTACAGCGCCGAGCTCAATGCGGGCCTTGATGTCAGCTGAGTTCTCCAGGCATTACTGTAATACAAATAATAAGGGAGGGATGAAAGAAACAGGAAAAAAGATGAGGCATCAAGTGACAAGTTGTGTCTGCTCATTTCAACTGCTGCTGCCAGGCCTTTTCTTCCCATCTGTAAAGGAATAAATACATTAGGGCTGATTAGTCCCTCGTCAGAGCTCTGACCCAGCCAGTGCTTTTTATAGAAAATTTTACTTCCCTCGCTGAGCTTAACTGGAGTTGTTAATATATTTCTCCTTCCTTTGCTGGCTTCACACACACCATCTAATTAGTTCCTGGACGATGACATCTCCAACAGCTCCATCCTTCCAATGCTGGGGAGCAGAGACGGGCTTGGAGACTCTGACAGAGATATAAATGGAGAGCGCTTTATATAGCAACAGAGAGAGGGGAAGGGGGCGGTTCTTAGATATGGCTTGGGTCCGACCTTTGCTAGGGTTACACTTGTGCTTCCTGGCGGTGACATCTGCATCTGATGAAGGGCACGACTGCGCGGCTTCCCCGGAGGATTAAAAGGACAACAGCAAACAACTCCCTTGTGAGGTTTTTGGGAGAGGAAAGAAGAGGGCTGTGGAGAGCCGGACAGACTCCCAGACAGCTACAGAGAGGACTGAAGGGAGCCTAAGATGCCTGGGAAGGGTCAGAGACAATTTGAGGGGGCTGAGAGGACCAGAGAGGAAGACTGAGATTGTTGGGGCAACACCTAAGAGGCCCAGAAAGGATCTGAGAAGAGTGGGTCAAAGCCCCCTTTCCCATATAGACGGGACAGGCAGTGGGCTTGGGGTATTAAACATGACGTTGTTGTCTTGTTCTGGTAGCTGCGGGCTGGCACAGTAGCGATGGACGTTTACTTGTGCTAAGGTCAAAGAACCCCTAGAGATTGCCCTTGGGCAGGGGTGCCGCCCCAGAATGCTGTTGGAGCTGGGCCACAGAGCAGCTGGGAGGCTGCCTAGCTCCAGACGTCTTGCGGAGCTAGATGAACTTTCCATCCCCCACACGTCTGACTTTAACAAAGGGGAGACGTGTGGAGAGCTATAGGAGGAGTTGATACATAGGCGCCATCTTTATGAATTGCGGGGGGGCGGGAGGTGCTCTACCCCAGGCCCCGCTCCCACTCCACCCCTTCCCCTGAGCCCTCACTCTTGCCCCGCCTCTTCCCGCGCATGCCCTGACCCCGAGTGCGCCCTGCCCTCGCGCCTTCTCCTTCCCTCCCCCGCCCCCAGCACCTCCTGCACGCCGCTGAACAGCTGATCCGCGGCACCCAGGAGGAGCAGGGAGGGAGGGGGAGGAGCTCACTGGTGGGGCCACTAGGGGGAGGAACTGACTGGGGGGACTGCCAGTGGGTGTTGATCACCCACTGTTTTTTTCTGTGTGCGCTGCAGCCCCAGAGCACCCACGGAGTCGGTGCCTGTGAGTTGATAGGTCCATAACTGCATCTGAATCAAGAAAGGCATTAACAATTAATGTAAAGAGGGCCATGGCTCACCTTACAGCTACAAATATTGGAGGAAAGTCCTCCCACAACACAGGGAAATAAAGTGCCTATCTCCGTGTGAGCCGCCAGGGCACTCAGCATAAAGGAGCTGGGACTCGGGCAACACGTGCTGCCCTCCTACAGAGTCCAAGAGCGATGGGGCAAGGAGGACCCTACACTCAGAACACATCCCAGGCAAAAGGAGCAGGGAGAGGAAAAGGCCTCTGGAGTGGGCATAGTGGCCTCAAAAGGAGAGAGAGAGAACTTTGCGGCACCTCTGGCAATGTCTAAGGAACATTTTGCTTGGCAGCTTTTGCTGTGTTTTCTTGGAGAGCTGGATTGAAATGCTGGCAAGCAATGCCAGCAGCAATGTGAGCTCCCTGCCAGTGTGCATCCAAAAGGCAAGGGCCCAACCCCACCTCCCTACCCTCGCCCTGGCTTAGAGTCACCACCCCTCGGGGGCAAGAAGATGTTGAGCTCTTTACTCCTTGGCACCTCCATTGATAAAGGGGGCCAGTTGAGGCGTAGTTCTGATGGTGTTTTTTGTGATGTGGGCACGGGCCCACTAGAAACTGTATGGAAAGCAAAAGCCAACAAATACCAACCAAACAGGCAAAGATGTTGGTCACAACAGACCTGGAGTGGATTTTGTCTGATACGCCAGTGCTAAAAGCTTTCCCGTGATAGATTAACCAGCTGAGAGAGTTCTTTCACAGTATCTCAGTTTTCATACCATGTTGGTTTTCATTGAAAGACGTGTTCTCCTGGGAACATATAGGGCAGATAAGATGGCAGGATTGTCCAGTGGTTCGGGTACTGGTTTAGGCTATGGGAGATCTGAGTTCAATTCCTTGTGCTGCCATAGACTATCTCTGTGTTCTTGGGCAAGTCCATTAGGCCAGTGTTTCTCAACCTTTCTGATACCAGGGACCAGTTTGCTGCCTTCCTCACCTGTGTCAGGGAGATCTCAGGGACTGGCACCAGTCCATGGACTGGTTGTTGAGAAACCAGGAATGAGACTCCCTGTGCCTCAATTTCCTTGGGAAAACCAGTGCTTCCCTACCTCATAGGGGAATTGCGATGATAAAGACATTAAAGAGTGAGAGCTACTGATGAAACATGCTATATACTATCATAGTAGGCATTATTATGTTGTTATTTTGACCAGCTGGGACCAGTAGAATCCAATGAAAAAAAATCAATGGGAATTTTCACGGGTGGGGGGGCGGAGGGGGGAGTCTAAGTGGAAGACAATGTGTGATGGGTGTGTGTGAAAGTTTGACCAAACTTTTCCAAGTAGCAAGCAATTTCCTTTGAGTTTGGGGTGCAAGTTTGGGCCAGATCATTTTTAGCTGAAGCCAGTCATTTGCCAGGCTCTACCTCATGCCTGTCCTTCCTGTGCTTAAATGAACTGATTCCAAGTGGCATTGCTGACAAACAGATGCCCTCCCAGCACAACTGCAGAACTGGCTGTGCCAGCAATCTTGCCTGCAGATTGAGGAAGGTCGAGTAGTGATTGCTTCTCCTGCCACATGTTCCATGCAGAGACTTTCTGGACTCATGGGTGCAGGCAGAAGGCACTGAGAGAGTCATAGGCAGGATGGGTGGATCAGAATGGGAAGAGCACAGTGTTTCAACGGGCTGCAGAAAACTCCGGGTGAGGTGAAGAGTAGGAAGAAGATGAACCCGACCCACGGAGGAGAGCGAGACCGTTGAGTTTGCAGTGCCCTGTGCATATATGGGCCACCTGACCTGTCACAAATGAGAAACACACAGGGGTACGGGACAGTGTGACAGATTTAGGGTTTCTAATTACTGTAGGTAGACCCGTTTATTGGAATGCTTTCTGTATGACTGAATTGGTGCCGTTTCATAGGAGGCTGTTGGGAATCAAAGCAAGTAGAAAAGGAAGGAATGGCTCAATATAAGCCACTTCCCCACAAACACTTGAGGGCAATTCAGAGACAATACCAGGACAGGAAGAAGCCTGGGAACAGAAGAGATCAAAGAACTGTAGCGGAGTTTAGAAAGGGCCTTTCTCTCAAGAGAGAGTGGGGGAGTTGTTCAGAGAAACCACTCTAGGTCTGCCTAGGTTCCCAGGAGGGCATGATAAGTGTTTAGGTAAAATAGATGTGTATGTAGGTTGTTTTAAAATCCTTTGTTTCATGATGCTTTGTTTCTACCGGTTACAATAAACAATACTTTGGTTGAAGCAGGCTGTCTGTCACTGTATACCATGGGTCATGGACTCCCGAAGAGAAGTAGGTACCGAACTCCTGCTGAGTAAGCACTGTTGATACTCAGGGTGCTGTAGGCCAGGGCCCGCTCTAAGAGGGGGAGGATTGGGGAATTCTGCCCCAGCAGAGGTAAAGGCATGAGACCTAACACCTGAGCGGGTGTTTCAGAGAGCTCAGAGAGGTGCAGCCAGCCTTGTAACTGTGACAGAGGGAATAATTTTTTACGCAAAATTGTAAATTTCCATTTCCACGCTAGCATTTTATTTGTAACCAGCTTGTTGCAGAGTGACAGTGGCAAAAAGCACCGTGTCTGTTAGCCTGGCTAGGCTGGCCTGATGCGTGGACAGTTTGTGAGCGGGGTCAGCAGAAGCAGAATGTCAACCTGGGGAAGGAAAAGAAGAGGAACATAATTCATCTCCAGTGCGGATCCCTCCATGGGATAACCCTTCAGCCTTGAACCTTCAAGGACTTGCACCAAGGAACACGAGGTTGTTGAGTTAAAGCTAAGCATGGGTGGAAGCTGTGTACAAGTACGACAATGCCTTAGGGCAGCATCCTTACAGAAGTAACTTTGCTGCGCTCTGGATCCCGTCGGCTGTAGTGGGATCAAAGTAGCCATCCACAGAACAAGTCACGCACAGCAAAGCACACAAATGCCTTGGCTAGCCCAAATCTGGATTAAGTGAAAAGGGTGAGCTGTGTGTGCCTGCACGCATGCAGCCTGAATGTGTGGCAGAGAGATGCTCCTTGGTAGCTTGCCAGAATCATAGAAGATTAAGGTTGGAAGAGACCTCAGGCGGTCATCTAGTCTCACTTCTGTTTCTCTCTCCTCCTTTTCTCATTCTCCTACATCTTCCTTCTCCTGTCATAGAATCATAGAAGATTAGGGTTAGAAAAGACCTCAGGAGGTCATCTAGTCCAACTGCCTGCTCAAAGCAGGACCAATCCCCAACTAAATCATCCCAGCCAGGGCTTTGTCAAGCCGGGCCTTAAAAACCTCTAAGGAAGGAGATTCCCATTCCAGTGCTTCACCACCCTCCTGATGAAATGATATTTCCTAATATCCAACCTAAACCTCCCCCACTGCAACTTGAAACCATTGCTTCTTGTTCTGTCATCTGCCACCACTGAGAACAGCCGAGCTCCATCCTCTTTGGAACTCCCCTAGCAGAAGCCCAAGGACCGTGCCTAATTTGCTCATGCATTTATGTAGACTGTTTTTTTTTTTAAACTGATAGAAGCAATTATCTTCCTGGAGAGATGGATAGACACTGCATGTTGGTTACGTTTACCAGCAGCAACACTGAAATTTGATCAGAATGGAGTAGAGTGGAACCCTGCATGTGAACTCATTTTGGCTTTGGGCAAGATCAGATCACATCCAGAGCCAAACTGTGCAGCTCTGGTCCATCTGGAATTTGGCCATGCCACTGCAGTTACAAGGAATGATACATGGATGGTTTTATTATGGGATAATATGATTGTAAATTAGATATAAAATATACCACCCACCTCCCTCTCCACAAGTCCAAGGTATTCAGCCATCATTCCAAGAAGTCTGTCTGTCTATCATCATTTACCATACATACCCCTCTATCTGTCTATCATCTTGCTTTATGAAAGGTTTAAAAGTAAGTATATTTTAATGGATTAAAAACTCATGATAAAGAGGAAGGATATCGGTGGTGGGTGTCAGTTCTGTAAGCTTGCTTAGCCTCTTTACTGCTTGGTATGCAGCATTAGTGATCTGGGCTAAAAATAGTCCACTGTGCTATCTGTGGGTCACTGCAGAGAGTGTCTTCAGAACATATCCGTGCAAAAGTGTAATTGTGAGATGAGTCAGCCTCTGTGGTTTTATGTGTTTCGGCTTTACGTTCAGTAAATAATCGCGCAGTAATACTAAAGCGCTGTCTCTCACAAAAGGCTTTAGCGACAGTCGGTGAGAGCTAGGTCTGTCGGAGCAGGCATGACTCATCCTCCCTGGATGGGTAGCACATGTCAGCAAGGGAATATTCATCCGTAATAATATTTAGGTTTCATCTAGCGTCTCACAAACGACAAGATCTCAAGCTGCTTTACAAATGGTGTCTGTGCCACACACCTCCATCAAGCTGTATCATTTCACCGACCACTGCAATGCAGCCTTCTCGGGGTAGAAACTGGAAGTTGTTTAACAGGCACATTGCAAAGCCAGATGCATTTTAGTACAAAAATCCCATGCACGGTTGGAACTATAGGGGAAATGTATATGCAATATGAATATCCCCATACTGTATTTGGGAAAAGCACAATTTTGTTCCATGTTTGTACAGCACCTAGCACCATGGGGTCCTGGTCTGTGTCTACACTGCACGCTAAGCCTGGACTCTGACTCAGGTTTGAGCCCAAGCCCCGCTTCCGTCCACACACAAATGAGTCTGACTCAGGTCAGCAAGCACTCAGGACCCAGGTCCTAGGACCCTGCTCAGGGAGTGGGTCAGAGCCTGAGTCCTTCTGTGACTCAGGTCCAAGCTCTGCCATTTTGCAGTGTGGACACAGCTCAAGCCTCAGACCTGAGTCAGTAGGTCTGTGTAGTGCAGTTTGGACAGGTGAGCACGGTTGTGAGACCTGGGTCCAGCAATTGTAAACCCAGGTTTACAATGCAGTGTGGACACTCAAGCACGGGCTTGGAAACACTGAGTCCACAAGCCCTAGTCCCACACACCCAGGCGTAGTGTGCAGTGCAAACATACCCCAAGGTAAGCAGTACGGCAATACAAATCATAATACTCATGAAAGCACCACAGCTCTTTCAGGCTCCAGTTCAGCACAGCGTTCCCTCCTTACGACAGCCCTAAATCACATTCTTAAGTCCCAAGACAATGGAACTTAAGGATATATTTAAAGCTAAGGACATATGCACATGATGTCTTGAGGAGGGATGGACTTAAGCATGTGCTTTGGTGCTTTTCTGAATCAGGATCTCCAAAAGCACTATAGGCTCTTTAAGGTCCAGTCCAAACTCCCAGTCAGGTCATGGCAGGATTTCCATTGGCTTCCGTGGAGTTGGGTAGGGCCCTATTTGACCATGAGAGGTCAGGAGCTCAGTTTTCTGTCTGAGCTGCCTCCTGATGGCAAAACGAAGTTGAACAAACCAAGGTATGTCAGGTCACAATTTTCCTGAGTGCCTTTGTTATTAGACTTTATTTGTTAAATAATTTCTGTTAATAATTGGTCTGTTGATCGTGATCAGTTTGTTGTGAGTTAGTCCCTGGTCAAACTGCTTTGACTGGTCATATAGATCACATAGGATGGCTCAGTTCCCTGATTGGATGAGTGTAACTACTATAATCCAGTTTCTGGTGTAAACATTTGCTGTTCCAGATTTGAAATTCAGACCCTTATTGTGCAGTATTTTCTTAAAATTCCTTGTTTCTGTGATCAGAGCTGCCTTGTTCTCTAGGTTATTCACAGCGGGGAAGGCACAGACACAATTGAAGCAAATTTGTTTTAAAATTCCAATAAGTATTCATGGAAGCTGTTGTGAAGCATTCACCAAGTTCTAATATAAAAGATTAATCAGAACATCAGGTGATTTGGGTCTAAAACTGTAAAGAAGGAGATAAATCAAGGGCTTATTGTTATTGAATTTAGTGGCATCACTTACACGTTCAATATCTCTCTCTGGCTTTTTGAACAAACAAGAAATTACAGTTTAAATGCATTTTTTTGGCCCACCAAACATTATGTATTAACTTATCTTTGATTAATATTACACTGTGCTCATGAAATCCTCTAAGGGCTGCTTGGCGCTCAAATAAGATTGTTAAACAAAGTGTTGCTACTTGCTTCTTGAGATTTTGTTTCATATTCCATTTAGTTTTCATAGAAATGCTTTACATGGAAAACAAGACTATTAATAAAACAGACAGAATGCTTAGCTTCTCTATTAGTTTTCATCTGTAGATCTCAAAGCACTTTGCAGAAGGGGGACAGTATCATTATCCATGTTTTACAGATGGGAAATACAGGGAGGTGACCCAAGAAGCCAGAGGCTAGAACAGCAACCAGGTCTCCCGATTGTAGTCCACAGATCTATGTATTAGGCCAAATTGCCTCCTAAATGGAAGCACACCAGAGCTTTGACTCCTAGTTAACCCTCCCCAAAGCCCGAACAAAGCAAGTGTCATGCTGTCTGGAGTGGCTCAGGCCCGCCAGTGTCTGTCTCAGGGCAGACCCTCCAAACTGTGGTGTGTTCTATAATTAGATTTCACCAACTGAGTAACAAATGTGAACTCCTGGATCACTGTAACAGTCTTACCATGGGCTCACAGACAGTCTCCTTAGGCTGTCCAATTTATCTTGCCACTCAGGCAAGCTGGACTTCGTGATAAATGGTCACTTACACCAAAATCACAAAATATTCAGAGTGTTCCCAGTCCCAAGAAACCAGTCACTTACCCTGATCAATTTGTACCTTAGATCTTGCAGCGCCCGTAGCCAATTCTGTCATAAACTAAGGAAAGGGTTATTAACTAGGAAAAAGAAATAGTTATGTACAGGTTAAGGCAAGCAAACATAGACACACGAATGAGTTGCCATCTATAGTTCCGAAAGGTGACAGAGATGTAGTACTCTGTCGGTTCAAAATGTCTTTCAGGTTGACTCTGTGATTTCTGCTTAATTGTAGTGTGTCTGGTCCTGTGAGAGTTCAAACAGCAAAGGGATGATTTTCTTTTTCTTGTGACCATGTTTTATCTTTTACATTTGACCATCCAGTCCATGAGCAGAGCTCCCTTGCAGGTAGCATTTCCAAGGTGTGATAGGGTCATTCACCAATCCTTTGCATATGATATTCCTTAATGGCCCATTTAATCTTGATAGGCCTCCTGCATAGGGGAAGGGGGGAGAGAGCCGATTCCCGGGCCTGGAATCGCAAGTACAGAGCAGACATTTCCCAAGTTATAAAGCAAAACTTAACCTGTTCCTTATCACAAGGAATACAGGCATTACGAGTGCGATTAATCCAGGCAGCAACTTACAAGCAGTTCATAGAGTCTAAACACGAAATACGTTCTTATCATACGAGTACCTGATTTGAACAAAACTAACATACAGGTGAGCTGGTTTGGTTTCCAGGCATGAGGCTGTCAGTTCCTAGCTAACACCTGTGGCCTTGGCCAGAGCTCACACTTGGTTTACCAGCATCACACCAGGTTCCAAGGTGTGCAAGAATAATCGAGACAAAAGAACTCTTGTATTCCTACAGCAGAGCGAGGGAGAATAAGCATCCCTGCATTTTACGGGGCCACAGCTGCTCCCATTGACATCAGGGGGGAGTTTTGCCATCGACTTCAGTGGAATCAGGATTTCGCCCACTGAAAAGAAACTCATGAAGCTGCCACCACTCCGTTGTGTGGAGGGCCTCGGTTATAATACATATAAAGGAGCTTCTTCACTGAGGCTGCTGAGCGCAGACAGCCCCAGAGGTTTCTCCTTGGGTCTCTAGCTATCACAGACTATGCTGCCTAATGTTCACAGACAGAGTAATCCTTAGTCCTGGAAGGGATCTGTGGCTACTGACAGTCACCTTTCGGAAATGACATTGCTACTACTCCCCGCCTCCCCCGGCATTTCCTTCTGTTCCACCAAAGAAGTAAAGCACCCACCCTCCCTCTTTGCAAACACTGTTGGCCAAATCATGCTGCCTTCTCATATGTCACTGGTAACTCCGGGGCAAATCACTTCTGGAGGTGGAATATAAGCAGGTGGAATGTAATTGCCCCAGGCAGAATTTGGCCAGGACACCACAGTTAACACCTTTAGTCTTTGGCAGGGAGAGACGGGAACTGAACTTTACTAACCACAAAATATCAGTTCCGCAGTTTCACGTCACGTCTGGTAGAACGGAAGGTGGCATATCCAGCAACCCAGCCGAGTTGGATTAACCCAGTAGAAGTAGTATCACGTGCTGAACCACCACGTGCCTGCAAACACCTATGCTGGCTTTTGACTCTGCCATCCAAATCCTGGCTAGGATGAATGCTGGTGGAGTTGCTGAGGTGGATCAGTGTCACAGCACAAGGCAGAACGATGGAAGCGGAGGTGTGACCTGCAAGAGTTTTGCAGTGTTTCTCTCCTTTGCTGGCCCGTGGTTTTCCACACCGCTCTCCATCTTGATTCGGTTTCCTGAATCTTGGGAAGAAGAACTCAGAAGACACGACCCCCTACCTGATTACAATTTTAGGAGAAACCTAATCTATTCAGCCAATAATCCCTTCGAGATGACTTTCTGTAATGGCTTTATTCACACGAAATAATGGAGGGGTGGGTAGCCTTTTTTGTCTTAAATATTTTATTATCAGACATTATGAAGTGCATTAGTAATAACAGCTCCTGAACTGACGAGCCTGTGGCAAGCTGTTATAAAGCATATTATGTCTCAGAGAAGATGTTAACACAATGAAAGGGATAACAGGTAATAGTACTGTATTTTCCTGCCTAAGTGACATTCCTATTCTCACTCTTCCCCATGCTTTTGAATGTTAACAGATTTGTCTAGTGATCATTTCTTATGTTCTATATTTAGTGGTAAAGATGGTGAGTCATAAATATTGAACGCTACCTGCATACTGGAGTTGTGTGGTTTGTTTCCCCCTCCCCTGTCATCTTTAACTATAGAATATCAAAGATAATAAAAAAAAAGATTACTGTAGACATTTATATGAATAAGAATAGCATCTGCAGTTCCAGTTTGCCGGGATACAAGATATTACGAGGGTTATCAATCCTCATGCATCAGGGGACTTGGATGGCTTACGGGCTTGGTAACAGGATACAAGAGCTTTTCACCTTCATGTCTGGAGCTCTTGATGGGAGGGATTGAAAGCAGTTACTGCCTGACAGATGTTTGGAGGCCTATTGTGAAAGAAGCCGGTAGTGTGAATCCAGCTGTTTGTGCATAGGTGTCTACATAAAACAAAAAAACCCACACAGCTGTAGTACCCTGGTTGGATCAAAAGGCTGAATGGGCCATGGAGACCTAGCTGTTCTCTTATTCTTCATGGCTGAGGCATACTGGCAGAGGAATGTGGAGAAGCTTGCATTGCAAGTGTCTTTGCTGGATAGGTTCACTGGGGCAGAAACCCAGTACAAGGTCTATGCACCACCTAAGTCCCTCTTAAGCCCTCAGAGTAGGACTTGACTGGTGCCTGTGCCTTTTGCTCCAGGGTTACACTTATCACCAGAACTATCAATCCAGCACCTGTCCGGAGCTTTCAAGAACTCCTAAATTCACTGAACCAGCTCCTCATGCCCTGGGGTTTGAGGAAAAATTTCCCCTTCTCTTTGTGGCAGAACTGGGTCCATTGTGGAGGTCTGAATCATCTGTAGAAAAATCTAGCATTGGCCAATGAGAGAACATAAACCAGTCCAGATGGACCATTAGTCTGTTCTGGTATGGCAAGTCCTATCTTCGTATTGCTACATAAGCCCTTCAGTTGTTTTTCTCCACTGCTCTAAATGTCACAAAAGACCATTTCCGTGTTATTGACAACGCTCAGATCTCCAGTCTCCAATACTCAGTGCTGCCTGGGAGGCACAGCTGCTGTAATAAGCTCTCCTCCCTCCTTGCCAAATAAAAGCCCTTTGCCAGTAGCTGTGGGACTGTGGGCTGCTCAAAGGGTTAATTCGCGTTTTTGAGCAGTGCAATGTTTTCATTAATGAAAACACATGATTCAGCAAAAAGGAAGAGCAGCCTTGTTATGCTGCCAGGTGTTGCTGAGACCATCTGCTCCGTAATAACTTGCTCAGATTTCTCTGTGGTGGGATGGGGGCCCATTCCATATGTGACGTGGTTGCACCTATTTCACTTCATCCAGCAATCACGAATTCAAGATTATTTTTACCAGCGCAATCAAGTCTGTTTTTTTCTCTTAAATGTGCCTCTTCCTTTCTCCTCTTCAGTTCGCTTCAGCTCTTAAACCTTCTTCCCAGCCACTCCCTGTTCCCTCCCAGCCAGGTGCTGGGCTGAGTTTTGAAATGGTAAGGAGAATATGCCGTTAGGGAAAAGTCCCCTTGAATGAATCAAGTGGGCGCCATAGAAGTGCAATCAACTCCTTTAGAAAGGATTCTAAACACCTGTTGACTTTCATAGAGAATGATCCTCTTTCTGTCGGTTTGTTGAACCCTCTCTGTAGCACTGAATTCTATAGCATGGAGAGTGGTCGCCACTGAATTCTAAAGGATGGCTCAAAAAGCCCACAGCAAGGATTTCTGTTCCATTCAGTGGGGACTTTCCATTCGGGTGGTGCAGCAGTGAGGGTCAAGACCCCCCGGTCTCCCAGGATTTTGCTGACTCTGCCACTGATGAGCTGTGTGATGTTGAGCATGTCACTTCACCTCTCTGTGTCTTTTCCCTGCACATCTGTGAAATGGGAATATCGATGCCTGATCAGTGAATGCTTGTAAAGTGCTTAGAGATCCTCAGATGGAAGATGCTATAGATCTGCAAAGTGTAGTTGCTATTTAAGCAGCATTTTCTGTTACTCCTTCCCTTGGTGTTAAATCTTTGGTAGCCCAAGCAGTATTACCCTGAGATGTTTGTGTCAGCCTCAAGGGATGTTTTCTAGACCTCTCCATGTGAATTTATGGCTCTGGACTCAGCAGATAGGCAAAACCAACTTTAGCCCAAGGCTAGGGAAGGGAGGATGGTCCAGTGAGACTGGGGTCAGTTCCTGACTCAGCTATTGAAGTCTTGTGTGACACTGAGCAACTCACTCTGTGCCTCAGTTTCCCATCTATAAAATTGGGATAGTACTTCCCTATCTTGCAGGGGTGTCGTGAGGATAAGATCTGGGGATGACTGTGAAGTGCTTGGATGCTATAGTGTTAGGGGGCTTTGTAAGTACCTGGATAGATCCCAGAGAACATTCTTACATGAGGAGGTCCTAGCTTGAATGCTCCTCTCTGGAACTTCACTGTGGCTTGGTTCTGACCCCCTCTCCTTCTGTGTTTTGTTCGGGTCTCCAGATGACGACACCCTGGAGACCTTGCATACGGTCTGCTGGACATGTTGTGGATGACTTACAAAGGCGTACCTTTCCTGGCTTTGTCAGCACCGACCGATGCCTTAGCACAGCATCACAGGGATCTGTGTTGCTGGGGGTGCTGTATTTCAGATGAGACATAAGAATGTGGTTCTGGCCATCTATGGTCAGTAAAGATCCCAAAGTACGCCCTGCAGATAGTCTGTATAAAATCTCAGTAAGTAGAATACTTTGAGATGAAAGGTGATATATAAATATTAGAGCTCAGTGAATAATTCACTATGAATAATTTACTAGACTAATTTAGCTTTTTTCTTCTGCTGGTGGAATATCTGCCAGGAGATTTCAATTTCCTTGGATTTATTGGAAGGATTTGTTTCACACTTCTGTTTAGTTTTCATTTTTTTCTGGCTGCGGGTGGGTTGTGAACAGTAGAATGTGTGAGTATTTGATAGACAGTATTGGAAATTGGAGCGGTGTGATGAAGAAGCAACACGGTCTAAGTCTCAGGGGAGCTGTGAACTATTCCGGGCTCTGCCACTAACCAGCTACATTACCTTTAGTGAGTCACTGCACCTCTCTGTTTCTCTGTCTCCCCTTCCACTCTTTGTTTGTCTTGTCTAGTTAGGTTATACAGTCTTCAGGGCAGGGACTGTCTTACAGTTCACCTGTACAAAACCGAGAACAAAAGGGGCCTTGATCTCAGTTGGGGCCTTCAGATGCTCCTACACAATGCAAACAATAATAATAAGCTGTGATCGTTCACCTATCATCCTTTTAGCTCCCAGACCAAGTAAACACAACAATTCTAGCAAGCGCTTCGGTGTGAACTACTCTTGGGTGTGCATTTAACATTGGCTTTCCATGAACAGTCACCCCACAGAAGTTTGAAGTTCACTCCCTCCTCCCGAACATTGGGGAGAGTAAAAACTCAACCGCTCAAATGTTTGCTTTGAGCCCCATCCGAAGTCCACTGATGTCAATGGGAGCTTTCCATTGACTTCCTCAAACTTTGGATCAGGCCATTAAGAGATCACTTAAGGCGCATGAGGGGAGTCATCAAAAAAACAAAAAACAAAAAACATGGGGCTGTTTGCAGGAGCAGGAAATGGTTTGCAAAATTGGCTCAATTCCATATGACTATATTGGGCCATATTCATTCTCTGGTGAGGCAGCAAGGAGTCTCAGCTTTTGGTGAATGACTTTCATTAAACTAATACACCAACAACATAAAGGATGAAACTAAACTTAGCTCTCACTCTGTCTGTCTCTATGTCTCTCTAGCTTATTTCTGTTTGCCTCTGCACTTCCTGTTAGATGCATGCTGTGTCCACAAGATGGCACTTTGCCACACCTGGTATAATGTCATTGAAGTAGTGTAAGGGCAGGCATGAAACATGGTCCATTGTTGTGTGTCACTATCAATTCATCTGAACTTTCTTTCTTTCTTTCTTTCTTTCTTTCTTTCTTTCTTTCTTTCTTTCTTTCTTTCTTTCTTTCTTTCTTTCCCAGTCCAGTTAGACAGGACCCTGCAAAGGTGCTCCACCTGTTTTTTCCTGTTTTTCCTGTTTTTGTGAAGAGACTGCTCCCTGCTCACGCCCTCTTGTTGGCAGAGAGAAGGCAAGGCCGTGCCCCTAACGCCCAGCAGAAGAGCCATCCAGCTGTGCAGGAGACCATATGGTGGCATGCTCTGAAGCAGCCATTGTGCCACCACCCACAATTTGGGGCCAAAATATCTGGTGGTGTCAGCTGATGCAGATCCACTGCATTGAGTGGAACTGTGTTCATTTCCACCAGCTGAAACTTTGGAGCATTGTGCCTCACTTAGACTCAGGGCCTCCCAGAGCTCCAGGGCTATTGCTAAAAGCCCAGAGAGAGCCCTACATGTCCTTTTGTCCACCTGTCTGTCTTCCTGCACCCCTGTGACTACATTAATCTGTACAGGGAACATGTATATCTGTTAACACTGAAAAGCAGATGATGTCTGAACAACATTTGTTTCCATTTTTCTGTAATACATGGGAATATCCTCTTAGTTAGCCTGAAGTATAGAACATGGGGTTACAAAAGAAAATTGATAGGAAGGGCAAGGAAAGAAAGTTAGAGTGCAGCTCCTCTCTTGCTTCATGAATAATGTGACTGATTCTGTTTCCAAACCACTCTGTCTCTATAACATACATTTTTCTCTCTTTCTGCTCTCTCCATTTCATGATTAAGGACACTCACCTTAGAAACAGTATCTCCGCTCCTCACCGAGCCTTCTTCCCCTGCTGTCTTGTTGACCATCTTAATGTATCACAATTGGCTGCTGTGGAAATGATGATGGTATCGCAAACAAAAGACTATATAATTCCCAGATGGGGAAACAACAAGTGGGAAGGGATGTTTTCTTCAGAAACATCCGTTTTGTGCTTGTGCAATTACAGACACAGAGAGAGGACTAAGGAGAAGGGAATTAAGCAAAATCTGTGATCGAAAAGCAAAATTGCTTCTGAAGAGGATTGTTTTTTCCAGGCTTTGCAGGAAATCATCATAGACCCTTTACAAGAAAAGATTATGCAAAACATATACATAGTTGTGTACTTTCCCAATATTGTTTTTTCTGTGACTTTAGTGAAGGTAAAAGAGAGTATATTGACACTCATCTCAGCTAATGGAGTCACCTCTTTAATTCAGAAGAACAGCCATCCAAAGGTCCATCTAGTCCAGTAACCTGTCTTCCGGCAGTGGCCAATGCCAGGTGCCCCAGAGCGAATGAACAGAACAGGTAATTATCAAGTGATCCATCCCCTGTCGTCCATTCCCAGCTTCTGGCAAACAAAAACTAGGGACACCATCTCTGCTCATCCTGGCTAATAGCCATTGATGGACCTATCCTCCATGAATGTATCTCGTTCTTTTTTGAACCCTGTTATTGTCTTGGCCTTCACAACATCCTCTGGCAAGGAGTTCGGCAGGTTGACTGTTCATTGTGTGAAAAAAAAACTTCCTTTTGTTTGTTTTAAACTTGCTGGCTGTTAATTTCATTTGGTGACCCCTAGTTTTTGTGTTATGAGAAGCGAGTAACACTTCCTTATTTACTTTCTCCACACCCGTCATGAATTTATAGACCTCTTTCAGATCCCCCCTTAGTCGTCTCTTTTCCAAGCTGAAAAGTCCCAGTTTTATTAATCTCTCCTCATATCAAAGTTGTTCCATACCTCCAATAATTTTTTTAAGAAGTGGAAGGTTGTCTTTTAGGGGATGAAGGTCCTGGGTTTTACCCCCACTCATGACCACAACATTCATGCATATCCCAAGACAGTGTGTTGCACAAGGTTGTAGGTGACTCGAATCCAGTGTTCTGAGTAGGGCTTATCCCTCTGTTAAGTGTTTCATCTTATAAGTAGCGCTCCAGAGACTGTGGTTCGCGAAGTGCGGTTTGAGTCCATTCCATTTCTAGCACTTACTTGCCTGTTGCAAAATTTTCTGGGGGGAGAGTTTCTTTGAAGAGCCGCTAGTGCCTACCAGGGATTGTGTCAAGGATCAGTAATGTTCTGGGAGATACTGAGGGGAAGAGGGAAGAGCACCAACCTGGGAGCACGCATCTTCAGGTACAAATGATATAGTCTCATCTGCTTTTGTTTTTACAGGGCCTATACTTCTTGTAGTGTGGGGAGAGGTACATTTGCAGAGACAGCACCCATTTAAAAAAAAAAACAAACTAGTGACCAATAATTTCAGATGCGGCCAGCAATTGTAGGTGTTCCTGTTTCAGATGCTCTGCACCATCTGGAAATCAGGTCCTTTTAAGCTATCTCAGATTGGACACACAATAATTGAGGTATCCAAGATTACTGGCCATATTTGAAAATCTTGGCCAGAAGGTTTTATTATTCAGGTCTCCCCTCAAAATCAAACTTTCATTGTCTATTTGTTTTCAATCCTATTTCCAAGAAAGGATCTTGCCCTTGGAAGCCAATGCAGGTGCTGGGCAGTAGGAAAGGTTTCCTGAGATGGAGTTTGTCAGAGGGAAGGCGGCAGAACTTGCTCAGTTCAATGCTCGGCGTTAACTACATTTTTCCCCCCGTTGCCAGCGCACACTTTTCATTTTTGGATTGCTGGTTCCCCCTTAAGGACTAAGACAATCTCCCTTCGATATAACAGACTGTACTTCTATATTAATGTGTCAAGTTGCTGTGATATTTACTGCCTCGCTGGGCCCATTAGACCACTGAGGTTCAGCTCCATCTTCAGCGCGTCTCAGTCTATCAGAACTCTATCATCTCGCTCGGGACAGCCTGTGCCCGCATGCTGCTGTACCGAGGAGAACCCCTTAATGGCAGGAGAGCAGATGAATTCTTTAGGCCCTGATAATTTCCATGACTCTCGCGGGAGGCTATGCAGCAGGCTCCAGGTATCTGCTGTATGTAGCGGGAGTTTTACCACACCTCCTTCTTTTTGTAAAGAGATGATGTAGCAGGACTGACTCAGTGCCTGTTTAGCACCATTCTTACCCAAGAGACTGCTACAGAGAGAGTCATTTTCAATTTAGCTCAAATCACCACAAGAAAAGTTTAACCTCATTTTGCCCTTCTTCCCCTCTGCCCCACCCCAGTGAATTTAGTGCTGGCAATCCAGCCCTGGAGTCTGAAGTCTCCTATTTAACCACAGCTCAGACATAGTCTGAGCAACATCATGTCAAGTTTCACCACACAGCCCCTTGCTGATATGCCTCAGGCCTGACTCAAACAGACCATGTCTAGGTGACAAGATGGTGATTTGGTTTCCAGGGACCTTTTTCTCTGTTGAATCTTTGTTGTGACTATCAACAAGGAAAGTATCTGGGAATGGTGTGGGGGTGAAATAGTCACCTCTCTGCTGGAAGCATGGGTGAGACCACCCAGTTCATGACTCACATTGGTAGATCGCTGCACAACCATCAGATGGTAGCAAATTTTAGTCACACGCCTTACCACCCACCCTGGGCTGGAGTCTAGCTTGGGAGTATGACCTGGCACTGGAAAACTCCGTATCCCTTTATTAATCTCCTAACCCAGGGGTTCTCAAACTGGGGGTCAGGACCCCTCAGGGGATCGTGAGGTTATTACATAGGGGGGTCGCGAGCTGGCAGCCTCCACCCAAACCCCGCTTTTCCTCCAGCATTTATAATGGTGTTAAATGTATTAAAATGTGTTTTTAATTTATAAGGAGGGGTCGCATTCAGAGGCTTGCTATATGAAAGGGGTCACCAGTACAAAAATTTGAGGACCACTGTCCTAACCCATCCAGCCCCAAAGATGTTTAACCAACCTGTTCGAATATAACCAAAGGGAGAATTTGGCCCATACTGCAATAGTCACACTGCAATAATCACAGCGTTGAATGCAGATTGAATTAGGCTGTCATTGAACAAGGCTGTCATTGATAGTTTTATCTCACTGGCTGTTATCATTTGAGAAGGTGCTTAACTGACTTAAAGGTTTAGGCCTTTGATTCTGTCATATCTGTCTGAGCTCTCTGGATGTCTGTAATGCACCCATCCCCATGGTATCTGATCACCTCAGAGAAATACAAGATCACCTTGCGTTCTTTCCTCTTCTTTGAGACAGGGAGTAGGAGTGTGTGTGTGTGTGAGAGAGAGAGAGAACTCTGTGTCACACAGATGAATCTTGCATTTTGTCCTAAAAATGATGAACATTGAGATCGTTCTGATCTGGCACGACTTTTATAGCAGGTTATATGGGTGAGCATGTTAAACTCCAGTTTCTTTATAGATTAAGTAGCAGTTTGACTTAGCACTCTTGGCTGAGAATAGGCATACATCAGTGGGGAAGCCAGTTCTTGCCGGTGGTAATCCTGCATATGATAATAACGCAGTCTAATGAGCTCTCTCAATGCAGTTTGTATATTATGAGCAGGAGGTGTCATTTGGCATTGTTCATTAGCTCCAACAAATGCGGCTGTTTTCTTTATTCAAAAATTGTCTGCTTTGCTCCAGCGCAGAGACGGCAGTACTGCGGGTACAATTTTATTTTTAACATTCGGAACTGTTGTAAGCCTAGTGAACTGTTTAATACGCTACATTCAACAAGCCCAGCTTATACACTATGGAGGCTTTGAAACTGTCATACCTTCAAATGAATACAAGTTATGGACAAAAGCTTTTTGTTATAAGGTTCTGCAAATGTGGAATCAGTTACCATTAAGACTTAAGAATGACTGTGGAAGGTTGTTCTGCGGGTTGGCTTTAAGATGAAGCTAGAATAGCCCTTCTGCCTGGAGAATTTTATTCTATTGTATAAAGGTTCTTACACCACCCTCACCACCTACTATCTGAGCGTCTCCAGTTGTGCAATTGTGACATGACTAACATCTGGCAGAGGTGGTTTGTTCTCTCATCCTCTCCCTGGGGGGAGAGTGGTGTGTGCACTGGGATGGTTTATTTTAGTAGGGTTTTGTTTTCATTTCTTTCTTTTGAAGCCCACTCTGCTCTGTGTTTATGTTGAAAGAAGGCAAACCAGAGACGTGCACTCGGAGTGGAAGGTGGGGAAGTTTACGATGACCCTGAGTTCTGGGTGAATTCATTCCATAGTCTTGGGCTGGCCCTCAGGAAAGCTTGTCTCCTGAACAGGTAAGCTTAGGATAGAAAATCCCATTGTGCCTGGGAATTGGAGCTGTCACCACAGCTCCCGGACGGAGCTTTGGGTAGTCTGTTAGATATCCTGGGCCCAGTGCATTGAGCACCTTGAAGGTGAGAACCACGAACTTTCTCAAGAAGAAATGATAGGGCTGGTTTAAGTTGTTGCCTTGACTGTGCTTGGGGATGGTTGCGCAAACATTTTGTGCAGCCTCCGGATAAAGAGAGAGAGAACGGATTGTCCATCCATCCACCCATCCTGGCTTCCTCAGAGGGTAGGATATGAGTGCAAAACCAGTGAGGAAGGAAGCATGTAGTCAGACTGGGAAGAATGAGCTGCAGTCACCAAACTATTCTAAAAGGCTGAAAGGGGTCGACGGCATCCATGCCACGGTTATCGGGAGCAGCAGCAGCTTTTCCTTTGCACTCTGCTCTTTATACATTGGCTGACCCACCAGTCGGCCCCTCCCAGTGCCGAAGCCTGTCTACGCAGAACTGCCTGTCTGCGAGCCTCAGCGGTCCGTGAGTGTGAGACACAAAGGGAAACGGGCTTGCGAACACGGACCACACATCTGTGTGCAGGATCCACAGACACTGCATGTCCATAAGCAAATTTGACAGCACGGTACAGGGGCAGACAAGGTGCAAAACAAATGCCACAAGAGAACACAGGTGCACATTTCACTTCTGAGCAAAGCTTGTGAGCCAGTGTGCTGAGAAAAAAATCCCTGGGCAGAAGGGGAGCAAATGGATTCCTCCACTTAGGGAAATCTGCCTTGTAAAAGCCTGCCAGACATGTTAGAGCTACCCTGTGGCAGGGGGCCAAGAATTGACAGACACTTCCAAAGCACTCAAGCTTATGCAAATTTGTGACGCAGAGGCAGCTTCCACCAGTACAAGATGGTTAATTAATGGTTGGGATCCAGGCAAATTGGTAAAGGACCCTATGCCCCACTGCCAAAGATCCTGGGGTACCACAAGGGGGACGCAGAGGCTCTAAAGTGAACAGCGAAGTAATTGTGTTGGTAGCCACCAAAATAACTGTGTTCGTTGAAAGGAGAATAGGGGCAAAGGGAAGCCCTTGGCTATCTGATGTGGGAGTAACTCACACTGGGAGCACATGGTGGTTTGTCCCTCTCTGATAGCCATTCCACATAAGATAAGGGTCTACTCCTGTTACGAAGTAATGGAGTTCCACCAAGTGGCAGAAGCCCATGCTCCTAGCACTGAAGGTCCATACCCCGATGCTGATCCAGGTATGGCAGTTTGGTCATTGTACATGGTCCTCACACCATCCATTGGAGAGGAAAGTAGAGACCAGAGTGAAACCGAGGGGAGCTTAACAATCGCTGAACGACAGCTCCTTCTGTAGCAGTGCATTCAGGTGCAAAGGTGTTCGTCTGTGTTCATCTGCAGTGTTGCAGCAGTGTTGGTCTCAGGATATTAGAGAGACAAGATGGGTGACATGATATCTGTCATTGGGTCAGTTTCTGTGAATGAAAGAGTCAAGCTTTCCAGCTCGCACAGAGTTCGTCTTCCGGTCTCAGAGTCTCTCAGCGAAATACATGGTGGAGCTGATTGTTAAGCATAAGGAATTAACATGTGTAACACGAGACATTCAAGGTGCTTTTCATTGCTGGTGACTGCGGGGTGGGAGAGAGCATGGGGTCAGTATCCACTGGCTACAGTCACAGAGATGTGCATCTGTGAGTAGAATTAGGTGCTAATATAGGGTGTGTTCCCCTCCATCTTACGTAGTATTCCAAGTCTTTATATTTTTCTTATTTTAAAGAATCTCTCCCTCCCTGCCTTCCCATGAACGACTATTCTATAAAGATGTTAAGACGTTAGGTCCTGTTTTCCCTTTTCTTTTATTAATTTGGGTTTTTTAAATAATTTCTAAGATGAGCTTTGGGGGGAGAGGGGAAGATAAAGCAAAATGCCCCCAGCTGGGTGCAGTTGGAATCCAAAGGTTACAAATCATGGATTAGCTTTTACCTATTTCCATGGCAACCGCTCAGTTGCTCTTAAATTCTACTTTAAAGGCTTCCCACAAATGTGTCTCGTGACCCTGAAAACTTTTCCATCTCCCTCCTGACTTCTTTCATTTTGTTTTTCAAACATGAGTTATTTGCCACAACCTTGCAGCTTGACTCTGACAAGCTATTGAAGAGATGAGCTCAGAGGGGAACGGGATGGCTCGAGGGGATTGGTGACACTGCTTTGAAGGCTTTCACCTCTTGGATCTTCTTTCAAATCTGGAGCCAGAGCGGTAGTGACTGAAAATTGGTACTGTCGGACAGCTCCTTATTATCATGTGTGCAATGACTTGGTGGGCATCAGTCCAGATCCTAGCAGATACGTACTCAGATCTTGACAGCTGTCGTTGCAGTTGGCACTGATTGTGGAGGAAGGGGCTGGCCCAGCAGATAGGAGAAATGGGATGGTGCGGTGGTTAAGATACTCAAATGGGACCGGAGAGATTTGTGTTTTGTTCCCAGCTCCAACACAGTCTTCCAAGGTGGCCTTTGGCAAGTCTCTGCACCTCAGCTCTTTCACTGTAAAATGGGGAGACTAGCACTTGGCCTCACTCCCAGGGGTATTGTGAGCAGGAATGTATGTGAAGTGTTTGCATACTATGGTGATGGTGGCCATATATGAATATATCTACGTACATATGGCACTGGACTGGGAACCAGCAATTTGGCTTGTGTTCCGGTTCTGTCACTCGTAGAATCGTAGAATATCAGGGTTGGAAGGGACCTCAGGAGGTCATCTAGTACAATCCCCTGCTCAAAGCAGGACCAATCCACAATTTTTGCCTTAGATCCCTAAATGGCCCCCTCAAGGATTAAACTCACCACTCTGGGTTTAGCAGGTCAGTGCTCAAACCACTGAGCTATCCTTCCCCTACTGGCTCAGTATATGTGACTTTGCCCAAATGGCTTCACTTCTCTGTCCCTCACTTTCCACATCTGTACACTGGGGGAAGCAGTATTAACTTCCCCACCTTTGCAGGGGGCTTTGAGATCCACAGAGGAGAAGCGCTAGATAAATGCTAAGTAATATTTTAAATATCCATTGGCACTTTTGCTCTCTGTCTCAGTAGTGCATATTTGTTGGTCCTGGAAGTTGAACTAACCTCTGAGTCAAGACTAAGGCACAAGTTGTTTGTCAGCCGGATACTTTTCACCTGCCTCAGCTTCATTTCCAAAATACCCAGAGAGCTCTGCTGCTCAGTGGGCTCCCGAATCACTCCATTATTTGTTCTCTTCCAGGTATCACAGCAGATTAGAATGGATGTAATGTGGATTTACGCTGCCCCTCTATTAATCAAGAAAACGCTGAGTGCATCACTGTAATAATGCAAGTGAAACTGTAAGCAAACACGACATTAACAATGCACAGAGCAATAGCATGTGCGAACCCTGCTAAGAAGAACCATTGCCCACCATAATCGTTACTAGCATGGGTCTTGTTGGGTTTCCTTATCCAGCATGGATTGGAATTTTTATGACACTAGCCCAAATCATGTTATCAATTACTCAGGCCCTCAGTATGCTATGGTGTGACTCCCACGTGGTTGGAACAGAGTTAGACGAGAAACAGTGTTTATTGTGTAAGTACCCAGTTCTGTCCCAAAACATTGGTTTCTTTGCTGGGCTTTTGCGCTCCTTAATTCTGATCACTGCTTAGATACTGCAGGGAGGCACCTTATACAACAGCATTGGTCAAAAAGAAGGATTTCTAATATCCCCCTATATTTAGGAGTGTTTGGCTCCAGAGTGTAGGTCTTGAGCCAAGCCTACTTAGAATCCAAAGGACTTTGTTCAGAGAATCACCCCCACTGATGATAATACACAGTAGATCTCAAAGTGCTTTACACAGGAGGTCAGCATCATTAGCCCCTTTTACAGATGGGGAAATTGAGGCACAGAGTGGTGAAGCAATTTGCCCAAGGCCACCCAGCAAGCCAGTAGCAGAGTAGGGAATTGAGCCCAAGTCTTGTGAATCTCAGTGCAGTGCTCTATCCACTAGACCACACAGCCTCCCCTGCACAAGAGGGAGGGAGCCGTAGTCCTTGTGTTAGCCAAAACCCTGTGGAAAGCTTTAGGGGTATGGTCCTGACAGTAGATCTGGAGGCTGTATGAGTCCAGTTTCAGGGATCTGTCTGTCAGAGGAGAGGACACTGGCTGGGGTCAGTGTGAGGGCAGAGCTGGGGCCTGGTTTGGCTCTGGGAGCGGTGAGTATGTCCTTAACTAAAGCCATCTCAATTCTTAAAAATAGCTCGTGTTCAGCTTGGCCTGGAGAAAGGGCTGAAGTTCACGCAAACTCTCGGCTTCCAGAACGGTTCCATCCATTTCTAACTGCTGCCCATTTCATAGAGCAGGGGACCAGTAGCTTCGGTTTCATGCCTTTTACTCTTTTCTAAAAAGTGCCAGGGGATCTTTCTCCTCTCCCTGGGCAGGAGGGACCTCACTGTGTTGTGTGTTTGAGGAAGTCTCCTCCCCAGCTGGATGGTGGAAAGTGTAGAGCACTATATAGCACAGTCCACAGAACTTCCCCAAAATAATTCCAAGAGCATTTGTAATAGATGTGCTCTAGGCATTATTCTGGGGAAGTTTTCTGGCTCGTGCTATACAGGAGGTCAGAAAAGGTGATCACAGTCGTCCCCTCCGGCCTTAGCATCAATGGATTTAACACTTCTCTCACAAGACAATTCTTCTAAATCCAGCACCCTCCTAGCCAGCACCCTCCTAAAGGTCCAGCACCCTCCTAGCCCACTGGTATATAAGAACACGTGCCCATAGGAGACTAGACCCTGCAGACTTGTAGCTCATGGGTAAGCATGCTATTGACTTAGCCGCACTGAAGAAACTGCTGGCCCATCTCTTCGTAGCTTGTCTGCATCTTTTGTGCCCGGCGTAGGCAAGCTATCGAAAGTTTGTTCGAGATTACTTCACTCTAGGTAAAGCCTTAGGCCTTGTCTTCCACCAGTGGCACTGTCCTGTCAGTGGGAACTCCCCTGTGTTTGTATGTACATTTTCTTCCACTGGGTACCCATCAACGCAAGGTATCCTGCTTTGCATCCAAGGCAGATGTCTGTCAGTGGGAGTTACATCCGTGTAGTGCCATTTTAGATACATTCCACTTCTGGGGCAACTGAATCTGTGCAAACAATCCTTCTGCTCTGCATGGATGACTGCAGAAGTGAACTACCAGGTCACCTTTCTGAAGGAATGCATCCCCAGTCTGCAGGTTACAGAGAGAGCCTGGAATTACTTGTGCATCCTGATACACTCCAGACTCCCTGTGAGATTGCACTGGCAAGTCCCCGTTTAACAGACTAAATTTCTCACCTGCTGTCTGGGATTGGGCCACCATCAATTAATTTCTTTGCCAATTTAAAAAAAAGAGAGCGAGAAATTATGGATTGTGTTGGAGATTGTTCAGAGGAGATTTGCACCAAGAGGGACTATCACAATAATTAAAAAAGAATAAACCTTATAAACAGAGCTAGATGGGTGTGGAGCAGCTGTTTGACTTGGAATGCTGGGAAAGGAAATTTGGTTAGCATTTGGCATTTGAGGGCCATTCATCTTTGGCTCCCCCCCCCCCCCCCCCGCCTTGGGTTTTAAATCATAAATCACTTGCCTGGGTAAAGCCCTATTTGCTCAAACATCTGCAGCAGAGAGCACACTGGCAAATCCCTGCAGAGCAAAAGCCGTTAGATTGCTTTTCTATTGGGGTCGTTCCAGAGTAGTTTGTTCTTCTTAAGGAACTGGCAACATCGTAAAAAGTTTAATCAGAAGCCAAGTGGAAAAAAAAAAAAAAACAGGTTGGGTGGGAGGATGTTTCTGTTATAGGCAAGTGCCCTGTAGTCCCTTCCAAGGCCTTGCTAGCAATCCAAGCAAAAATGGAACTAGTCTGTTCCTGGCTTGCCGCCAGGCTGAAGCCTGGCTGGAGCTGGGAAGAGGAGCAGAGGGAGACGCAAAGCGGGACCTGTTCTCTGCACAGCACACAGTCTGAGCAGCTGGGCTTGCACACTGGTGAAATCTGCAAGGAGAAGAAGATATATTCCTCTCCCATAGCAGAGCAGTGAATGACTCACCACTTCTGTTCAACAGCCACATGCAGTCACCAGGTGAACTGGTCGGATGACGTGGAATCCAGTGCCAGCAATATGCAGATGACACAGCTCTACCTGTCCTTCACCACGGATGACTAAGGCCTGGGCTACACTAGGGGAGGGTTCGAACTAAGATATGCAACTTCTGCTACACTATTCGCGTAGCTGAAGTATCTTAGTTTGAGTTACCCAGCTGTCCTCACGGTGGCGAGTCGACTGCGGCAGCTCCCCCGCTGACTCCGCTTACTCCTCCTGCCGAGGTGGAGTACAGGCGTCGATTCGGGGATCGATTTATCGCGTGCAGACGAGACGCGACAAATCGATCCCCGATAGATGGATCACTACCTGCAGAGCCGGCGGGTAGTGAAGACGTACCCGAAGGCTAAGATTTAGTCATGGCTGTTTTTGATAAAAGTCACGGAGAGGTCACGGGCAATAAATAAAAATTCACTGCCCGTGACCTGTCCGTGGCTTTTACCAAAACTACCCGTGACTAAATCTCTACTTCTGGGGCCCCGCTGCTCCGGGGGCCCTGCTCCAGTGCTGGGGGTTGACTGCCCCCCAGCCACTGCTCCTGGGACCACTCTGTGGACGGCCTCTGGGTGCCCCTAGTGCCCCTGCTCCAGCCGCCACAGGACCGTTGCTGCTTGGGCAGTTCCCCAGGGCATCCCCAGGACCACTGCTTGGGCACTCCCCAGAGCCAGCCACACAGGCCGCTGTTCTGGGGCTCCCCGGAGCCAGCTGCCCGGGGCCGCTCGAGCAGTGGCTGGTGCAGCTGGCTCGGGGCAGCCTCTGGGACTGTTGCTCCGGCGCGCCCCGGGACCACCCCCAGGACCACTGCTTGGGTGGTCCCCTGAAGTTAGCCACACCAGCTGTGATTTCTGAGACCTCCATGAAAGAATCACAGCCTTACGTATGACCATACCACTACTGCCAAGGCCGCCCAGTGCTCAGGTGAGATCAGCTCCTGGATGAAGAACAGCTGGCTGGAGCCGAACCTGAGCAAGGCCAAGGTAATGCTGGTGGGCAGAGGAAAGCGTTCTCTAGTGATGGTGGTTGCAGTGCAGTCTCCTTTGATTGAAAGTACACAGCCTCCAGGGGTCAATTGGCTCCTTGGCTGAGAGCACTCCTAGATTCTTTGCTGATGCCAAGCTCTCATATTGCAGCATCCATGAGTGATGCTCTCTACCATCCAGTTGGCTAAGAGATGCCATCCCATCCTGCTGGATGATGACCAGCCTCAGTTATGCGTACCTTCCTCACTTTTCCGTGGCACTATGGCAATGCGATCTACCTGGGTATCAAGTTGTCAGTGCTTAGGAAATTCCAAAAGATACAGTACGCTGCAGCACATTGCCTCAGCAACCCGGGCTACCACCCGCACCTCAGACCTGCCCGCCACTCCTTATACCGGCCTCCCGTAGCATATTGAATCAAGTACAAGGTCTCGATTGTTATCTGCATGGCGCTCCATGGCTCGGGCCCAGGGTATCTAAAAGAGCCACTAAAGCTCAATGATAAAGATCGCAGTTGACCGCTTTGCTCCTCTGGCACAATGGAACTAGCGGCAGTAAGGGTAAAGTTTGTCTGTAGAGGAGACAGCTTTCTCGGGGGCCAGCCCAAGCATGTGGATTGATCTCCCCCAGGCACTAAGGCCCATCACAAACCTCACCACCTTTCGCTCTACGTGCAAGACACGTTTTTTTTACCTGGCTTTCACCGACATAAACATGGAGCAACGTGTGTGTGTGTGTCTGTGTGTATCATTAAAAAAAAAATCCACAACTAAACACTCCCCTTCACATACATCTCCCCCAGGATAAGGATGAGAGAACGAACACACGACAGATGTAGTGGACTCCTGGGAGGACCTCAGGTACTACGATGATGAGGATGATATAAGAAGCTATAGAGACTAGACTAGAACCCAGCTTAGGATACTTCACCCTCATGGCTAGAGGAGCATCCCTGGTCCTGTCTCTGTGGGTTGGAGAGTTCACGTCACAGCAGCTGCTGTTAAACTTTTCTGTGTGCATCCCTCTGCCTTAGGACATCCAGTTTCACCTTTGGGTGCTCAAACTACCCTAAGTACCTATTTGAGCCCAGAAATGTCTCCTTGATGACATGTTCAGTCCAAGGTCCTCTCTTCTGCCCGTTCCAAAGGCAAGTGAATGGTACAGACTCGGGTTAGCCCTTTCCTTGCAAATTCCTGTGTTGCCCAACACAGCTCCCAGTGGTCACGGTTCGCTACTCCCAGGACTTGCTGGTTTGCCACAGGGACATGCTGGCCGCTGCTTTCCGCAGCTCCCATAGGCCGGGAACGGAGAACCGTGGCCACTGGGAGCGGCGGGGGGGCGGTGCCTGTGGACGGTCAAGGTCAGCAAAATGTCAGCTGCAGGTTGCCCACCACTGCTCTAGACCAAAGCTCTTCTGGGAAGAACAGGAAGTGAACTTAGTTTTAAGGACAGTGGCTCAGCTTCCCACCATGGAAATCGGTGGGAGTCAGGTGCCTACGTACCTTTGAGAGTCTGGGCTAAAGATGTTTTGCTTAGGGTCTGTCAAGCCCACCCCACTTCCTAGGTTTCAGAGCCTGTGCAGCACCTTCAAAGCACTGTCCACACAGCTACCTTAGAGCACTCACGCGAGCCCCCCAGCCTTGGGTCTGTACCCATAAGTGTACGTCTACACAGCAATAAAAAATCCACGGCAGTGAGACCCAGAGCCCGGATCAGCTGGGCTCAGGCTGCAGGGCTAAAACTAGAGTGTAGACCAGGGTGGGCAAACCTTTTGGCCCGAGGGCCACTTTGGGATGCAAAACTGTATGGAGGGCCAGGTAAGGAAGGCTGTGCCTCCCCAAACAGCCTGGTCCCTGCCCCCTATCTGACCCCTCCCACTTCCCACCCCCTGACTGCCCCCCTCAGAATCCCTGACCAATCCAACCCCTCTGCTCTTTGTCCCCTGACTGCCCCCTCCTGGGACCCCCCCCGACCCTAACCGCCCCCCTATCCAACCCCCCCGTCCCCTGCCTCCCGCCAGAATCTCTGTCCTGTCCAACCACCCCCTGTTCCCCATCCCTTGACTGCCCCCCACAAACCTCCGCCCCATCCAACCACCTCTTGCTCCCTGTCCCCTGCCCACCCCCCGGGACCCCCTGCCCCATATCCAACCCCCCGACCCCCTTACCATGCTCTTCAGAGCAGCATGTCTGGCAGCCGCGCCGCTCGGCCGGAGCCAGACGCGCTGCCCTGCATGAGCACAGTGTGCTGCCTGCCCGGCGGCCTGGCTGCGGGGAGGGAGAATAGCCGGGGAGGGGCTGGGGGCTAGGCTCCCCGGCCATGAGCTCAGGGGCCGGGCAGGACAGTCCTGTGGGCCATAGTTTGCCCACCTCTGGTGTAGACATTCAGGCTCGGGCCGGGTGTCAGAGCCTGGGATCCAGTCAAGCCTGAATGTCCACACTTCTTTTTTTCGCCCTGCTGGCCCAAGCCGGCTGACACGGATTCAGGCACGGTGCTGCGTGTCTTTCATTGCTGTGTACGTATACCCTGCGTGTCTAATCAAGTTCCTGAATCAGGATTAGAAGAAAGCATGTCTTCCTAGGAGCCTTTACTATGGTCCTATGACAAGTATCTAACACTTTGCACTGAGTTCCACGACAACTCGCCTGGACTAGATTCTTGGAATTCTATTAAGTTTTGCAGTGAAACCCTCCATGACCTACCGATGCATAACAGTGAACTTCTGTTTGAAAAAGCCATGGTATCCAGAGTACACAAGAGGTTCCCATTCATCGTCCTGGTGGAAGCAGGGACTTTCCTAGAGGTAGGGCCAGTAAAGCATATACCGCTGAACTCCAAGTTCGCCTCATAAATAAGGGTGACTTTTACCTGGCATACACCTGAACTTTAATAACCTGAAATATATTCTGGGCTGGCAAGGCAGGAGCCTTTAACACCATTTTAGTCTGCTGTCTTGGTGCTTAATGCCATAGCATTTTAAGCATGTTTTTTGGCTCCACTGCTTCCCGAAGTAGTTTTTAACAATATTTTAGCAGCCTAAGCTGTCTCAGGCAGCTAAGAAACACTTGTTGCTGGAAATAATGTTTACCTCGGTAACATCTCTACATCATTGTGACATGTTTAAACATTAAAAAATTGTTTTGTATTTAGCTTGTTTTTAAATTGGAGCAAAAGCATAAATTTTGGATGGGGGGAGCTTGGCAAGGGTGGGTTTCTGTGTGCATGTGTGGTTTGTTTTTCTTTTTTGCCCGAGTAAGTGGTATGAAATATTCCAGGTGAAGCATCCAATGACATTGCAGTCTGGAGAGCTGGGAAGCAGCATTTTTTAACATGCTTTAATTGCTTTTTGCCGGGGCCAGGGATATTTATGGGTTAGGAGATTGCCAAGTTATTTATTAGATGGAGTATCTGGGGATAGACTAATATAAATCACTTAGGCTGGTATTGAATATACCAGACACTCAGTAATTTAAAAAGCTTTAATAAAAATGCTAAAATATGAGACTTGTCTTTAGCTGTAATGAGACTCAGTTATCATGTTTTTATCAGTGATTTTCAGCCTTGGGGTTTTTTGGGGTTTTTTTTTTTTTTTTTTGCACAGAGCTGGAAAATGAGGACTTGACCCCCTCCCTGTGTCTGGCATTCCACAGCATCTGGCCCCAGCCTTTGATCTTGCAGGCATAACCGGTAGCACTTAGACATCTTGATTTACGGGTGAAATATCAGAAGCTCTTCCTGAAAGTCACATGCACATAGGGAGCTCTAGGTCTGGCCATCAGGCCTCCAGGGCCAGCTGTAGGAGTCTAGCTCTGCAGGGAGCATCTCTACATAGCTGTCGCCTATGTCCAAAAGGCATTCTTTCTTTCTGCGTACCCTAAGCTGGAAGGACGCTTCACTACATGCCCATGCAGCCTGCGTTAGCCATGTAATGACTGTCTCAGCCCTTTTGTTTTCTACTTCAGAAGCCTCCCTGTTATCACAGACCCAAACTATCCATTCTAGGGCAGATGTTGCCCTTTTACTACCCTCCCAAGCTGTCTTCAGCCTCACACCCGTGGGCATTTCCCTGCTTGATCAGGCTACCCCAGTGACTCATAGAATAAGCACGCCTACTTTCTGCTCTGATTTCATCCCACATGGAGATTTGGGAGCCCACGCCTTTCTCATATAAATTAAAGGCAAAAATAATTCTCTACTTCTACTCTCCTTCCCCCTCCATTAGATCTTTCCCAACGGGTCCTGTGACTAACGCTGCTGGCCTTTGGCAACTAGGGAATGGCTCAGTGCCTCTAGCCTTGATTGGGATTCTCACATCCCTGCTACGCCAGCTCTGCTCACACCTGTCTGCTGTTGGCAAGAAATCACCATTCCAGCCTGCAGAATGGGAGCGGGTGGGGTGGGGGGTGATGGGGCGAAGAGGAGGCAGAGGAGGGTGCAGGACACACGAGCTGAAAGGAATCACAGAGGGATAATAGGGTAGGGGAAGGAGATAGAAAGAAGTAGCAGCAGGAAAGAGAGGGTCAAGACTGAAGAAAGAGGAGGAGGAGCTGGTACTAAAGCAAAGGGGCAAGAGGGAGTTAGTGAGACAGTGGAACAAGCAGGTGCTAATAGAATAGGAGTGAGGTGGTAGGGCCATGCATTAGATGGTAACAGGTGCTTTCATCTCTAAGTCAGTGGTTCAGATCCAGCCCAGGTTAATGGCCAGAAATGCCTGCCCTGAGTGAAATTAATTTGCCATCCTCGGCCCATTTCTGAGTGTGCATGTCACAAAAGCACCACTGTGACAGGCATTGGCCAGCAGGCTCAGCAGAGGCTAAAAAGGGAACAGACCAGAAAGACTCAAGTTAGGGTGGGAGGATGTGGGGGGAGAGGATTTCCAATCTCCGGAGCCATCAAGCCAGTACCTTGCCCAACGGACACTGGAAAGAGAGCCAAGGGAGATGCCAGGGGAAGGATGGGCAAGAAGTAACCCCTTCTTCTTCAGTGTGTAATAGACTCTATGCCTTGTGCACATTAAGATGAGGGAAACTGTGAATAAGGCTATAAATAAACGTGCCAGGAGATGCTCTAGAAACAATCATTATAAACCACCAGAGCAAAGCGCGAGTAGTTTGTGATGTCATCAGCATCGTGGCATGTATTTATATCCCTATAATTCATAATCATTTGTTCTCATTCCCTATCATCTCTCTCCACAAAATACAACACAGGGGCGAGATGCAATCATAAATATAACAGGATCTGAGCTGACATGACATGATATAAAGCAGCAGGGTTCTGGGTGCTGCTGCCCAAGGGCGGGGATTTAGCTGTGCACTGCATAATGCAAACCTCTCGGCAGACTCACCACCTCAAAGGAGTCTGGCTTTCCTAGGAGTTAGGTGTAACCAAGCTCAGGGCCCCGCTGTGCTACGAGCAGTTCGTATTCAAGAGACAGTCCCTGTCTCAAATAACATACCATGCGAGGGCTAGATTGTGGAACTTACACGTCACCTCCTCCATGCAGGATGGATCACAGTTACCTGTGCTTAAATGGAAGTTTATGTTCCATGTAGGCCTGTGTAATCCTGGATAATCTTCTTCATTTAAATATAAACCACAAAACTATTCAGTCATGCCATGCTCCTTATACAGTGCCTTTAACAGACTTCAGTACTGCCCTGGCAGAGACCATTCATCCTCTCCTTGAACTAGCTTCTTCCTCCCCTGCTTTATGGTGGGAGCGAAAGATACCAAGGACATAATCACTTCCATAGCAACCAGCTGTGAAGGCGCATACAGGAGATTATGATTTCAGGTGGGGAATAAACAGCAGAGACACAGATGAATCCTTGAAGAACACGTTTTCACGCCAGTGTCCTTTGTAATAAAGAGCCAGCAAAGAGAAATACAGAAAATTTAGGACGGAGGGGGCTGAATAATTTCCTCGTCGGATGTTTTTCAGCTTGCCATGAGATGTCAGCCATCCTTTAAATCTGTCAGGCTTTATATCGCCAGCAGCAGAGTGGGGATTGAAAACTAAAGATCTTTCCCCGAGCGAATTCAAGGCATTGTGAACAGCTCTCTAATTCTTCCTGCTCCCAGCAGTTGAGAGGGGAGAGTCAGAACTCAACCTCCACACGGCAGGAGATCTTCCCTCCAACCACCCGGTGCTTTGCAGCATCACAGAATGAAGCTTTCCTAAATGAACATTTTGAATAACCTGCCTGGTTAGCTGGGTGCTTGCCTTCATTGCTGTAGTGTCTGAGGGGCCCACAAACTTGAAGGAAGTTATCCTCACCAACTCCCTGTGGGCAGAGCCATAAGGGCAGACTGAGGTCCAGAGAGAGAGAGAGCATTGCCACCCCCTAAAATGTTACCGGGAGTCTCGCCATATTTGGTGATTCACTTACAGCCTCAGCGCCTGGACCAAGGGATTATGGTGGGGACTCTCGAACAGAAAACCCCAGTCCTCATGGTTGTGAGGAAAAGCTTGAAATGTGGGTACCCAAAAGGGCTCAGAAACCAAAGACACACACAAGACACACTCGCTCCCTTTCTCTCCAAATGATGCTTCAGCTTCCTCCTCTGTACAACTCTTGGCCTTTCTGAACATTGGGGATTCACAAAACAGGATGAAGGCCCTAGTTTTCAAAAGTGGCCTTTAAGTCTGGGGGACCCCATCTTGGGCTGCCCAAGTTTAGGGCCTAATTTTCACATGGAGTGGCTCTCAGCCAGGGGTATGCGTACCCCTGGGGGTAGGCAGAGGTCTTCCAGCTCTCACAGGCTGTTCCTTGGAGCTGTGGGTTCTTAGCACCTTTGGGCGCTTCAGGGTTGGGCATAAAACATCAGGGGTCCCTTCTGAAAAATTTGGCCTGAGTGACTTGCCAGGGGTCAGCCAGGGCATCTGTGGCCGAGCTGGAAACTGAGTCCAGTGCTTCACTCCAGCTCCCTGGCTCCTTTTCTGGCCAATCTCTTGTTTGTTTATTTGGATTGCTATATAATTAATAACCTCTCCAAAATGTCTAGGCGCTCCTGACACCACACGTAGGTAGCAGCTTATCCCCTAGAATTAGCAGTGCAGAACTGAACCAGTTACTACCGTGAAGCCTTGTCTACTTCAGGACTTCCCTCCCATCTTGCCAGGGTCTAGCTGGGACCACCTCCTCCGCAGCAATATGGAAAGGGCAGGGTGGTTACAGCCACTCTCTCAGCAGCCTCACCTGACCCCCACATTGAAAAACTCTGCCCTACAAAATTCATTCCACACAGCTCAAGCCCCATTTTCTTCAGCTACCTCTTTAATAACTGCCACAGTGGGGACTGAACCAGTGACCTCCAGAGTTTAAAGCGTGAGCTGCGACAGCTTGAGCTACGGAGGCAGTGTTGAAAGACTTGACAGTGCCCTCCCTTAAATCAAGAGGGTTCAGCCTTGGGTTTCTCTGGGATAATGTTTTGGACATTGTTTCTTTAAGAGGCGTGGAAAACAGAAATTAGGCTTGCTGATGAGAGGTGGGTCTGGAAGCAGGCGAGCTTTGAAGTGTGGTGCCTAGCTGCTGTGTTTGCTGGGCGAGACATGAGTTTGCCATTAGGTGCATAACTTCATTGCAGAGAGCCAGGCAGCGATGAATAAGGAATGGCTCTGGTGCGCTCAGATCATGAAGGAATGGGGATAATCCCTGCATGACCTCATGCCTAGGCTGTGGGAAGGGGTCTTCTGGGGTGGTCTCCACAACCTTAGGACTTGTGGCTGTGCTGTAGCCCTGGACTCCCAGACAGGAGCGTGGCACTGAATCCAGGAGCAGGCAGGCTGCAAAGCAGACAGGGCCTGAATTCCCAGGGCAAGAAAGGAGTCACACAGCTGGTTTAGAGGTAACAGCTGAAAGGGATTTGAGTGCTTTTTCTCTGTGAATAGCTGAGGGAGGTGGAAGAGGATGGGGGCTCTGGGAGGGGAGAGGGTCATCTGAAAAGACCATCTCAGGCTTTCCATTTTCAAGTGGGTAGGGTGGGGAATTGTGCTGCTCCCAAGCACTCATTCTATGGCAGGGAGGATACCAGGTGTCTGAGGTCCTGGGCTGTGTCCCATATCAAATCAGTAGGGCGTGGTTTGAAAAAAAAAAACAACCCATCCCACTCTTCATGGACAGAGCTACACCAGTAACCGCCTAGACATGGACAAGGATTTAAAAAGCAAGTTGGGAAATTTAAAAAGCCTACAGACCTGGGTTACAAACCCAACAGCAAACGGACAAGGCTCATAAGCAGCAAGAACAGCACCTTAGAGCAAGTGGGCTGAGCATTTAAAGAAAAAAAAAGACCCAAATCATAATTAGCAAAAGGGTGGGAGGGGCAGGGAAAATCTTGTCTTCCATTCCATCTCTTTCCCCTTTCTTAAAACACCATCTGCAGACTGTAAATCTTGCAGGGCACAAGCCTGTCTTCCCACCTGTCTGCAAAGCACCCAGAGCGCTTGTGGGCCCCATGTACCACCCAAAGGCAGTAACTGTGGCTAGCACTGTAAGGGCCTGATCCACAGTGCATAGAAATTCCACTGACTTCGATGGGCTTTAGATCAGGCCCTAAAAGCATCCCAAGGGGTTATATTCTGCCAGGAAGAGACCCCTGGGCCAAGCTGTGAAATCTTGTTCTATGGTGATGAGATCAGGAGGCTTGTTTCGGGTTCATCTCCGATCACTACAAAATGTGCTTTATGTGATGAGCCCAGACAGATTTCAGTTGTTTAAGCTAATCCCTCGATGCTCTACTGACCAATGTTTGGTAGCAGTGTCGTGTTTTTTTTGTTGTAGTAAGTTGACTGCTCTATGCTATTAAAACTTTGCAAAAAGAGAGGGCATTTCAAACTGTG
Source organism: Eretmochelys imbricata (assembly GCF_965152235.1). NCBI lineage: Eukaryota > Metazoa > Chordata > Testudines > Cheloniidae > Eretmochelys > Eretmochelys imbricata. Next base: position 9,790,838 of record NC_135593.1, on the reverse strand, counting down.
GGATGTGCAAACCAGCTGGATGCAAATGGCCAAGCTCCTCCAGTGTCCAGCACGTCTCTTTTAGAAACAAGGGGTACTTGGAAAGTAGGAGGGTTCTCTTCTGGGATGGTGGAATATGTCAGTGCTTTGGACTGTGGAATGAGGCTGTAGCTCCTGAGTGGGGGCAGCATGCATGAGGAGGGCCTTTGAACAGCTGGCATTGCATTGACACTTCAGTAGAGACGTCCCAAGCGTAGCAGGGGAAGCACTAGGAACGTGGTTTGCTCCAATCTCTTTGAACCTGCATAATTCAGCCCTGAGCCACTTCAGACGTGCTGTACCAGAGTGGAAGGCTTGAGATTGCCAAGCATTAGGGATCCCGCCGTGTGTATGTGCATGGCAGAGCATTGGATGAAACACAGTTCTCATGAATTTCTCCTCATTCTCTCTCTCTTTCATCTAGTTCCTCCCCAGATTATAAACATCTCATCAGACATCACGGTGAACGAAGGTAGCAGCGTAACTCTCATGTGCCTGGCCTTTGGGAGACCAGAGCCTACGGTGACATGGAGGCACCTGTCTGGAAAAGGTAAGAGGATGCCTTCAGATGGACAGGGAGACTTCGGGCATCTGCGATGGTTCTGAACAGATACACTCAAATGCAGTAGGGGACTGGCCACAGGAGGGATTGCTCAGTTTTTCTTCCTGTGTATTTCTCTCTCTATGAGCCTTTGCCCTTAGTCCTTGGTTCCTGATAGTGTTCCTGGAATTGTAGTGAAGGAATGGCACCAGGAGTCAGGACTCATAGGATCCGTGTAGGGCTCTGCCTGATTTGCTGCGTGGCCTTGGGCAAGTTACTTAACTCCTCTGTGCCTCAGTTTCCCCATGTGTAAAATGGCCATCATGGAACTTGCGTGGGGCTAGTTACTTAACTTTGCTTTGCCTCAGTTTCCTCAACTGTACAATGGAGATCCTGGCACTTGCCTACTTTTGAGGGACACTGCAAGGTGTAAGTGATTAATGATTGTAAAAATCTTTGAGGTCTGTGGGTGAAAGAGGCTAAATAAACACAAAGTCTTAAATATTTAGATGTTTGTTTCCTGGGTGAAGCTTCCAAGCTCCTGCTTAGCAAGCAGGAGGGATTCGCTCCCATAATGGGGTGAGGGACGAGGAGTTATTATTCATAACAATAATACGCTGCATGTTGCTAGCCCCTTCTGTCCCAGCATCCCGAAGCATTTTACAGACACTAGTGAATGAAGCCCCTCTATCCCCCAGAGACACAGTGTCAGTGCCATGACCTTCATTGTACAAAGGGGGAAACTGAGGCATGGAGCAACGAAGTGACTTGCCCAAGGATACACACAAAGTCAGTGCTGGGGATGAAACCCTGGAATCCCAATTCCCAGTCTTCTGCTTTAACCACTAGACCTCACTCTTTGCTTAGAACTCTGACTGTCGGGTTGTTTTACAGGTTGTTTTTCTCTGTGTATTCATAAACCTGCTGAATATTGTACTTCTGTGATGCTTCCCGGGGGTACCCAGGGCTGGGTGGCATCTTGCTGCCACCTGCCCTTAGTGTGTGTGTGTCTGCCTGTTGTGGGTGTGCTCCCCAACAGCACCGGTCATGGCAAACCCAAGCCTCCCCTCTTGGCCTTGCAGGCTCTGTTGTCACAGTCTGACCCCGGAGGCCTCCGAGCATCTCCCTGGACTGTCCAGCCCCTGGTCCGCTGGACACTTGCAGTATTCATTGATCTGCTGCTTCCAAAGAAAGAGGACAGCCCATCTTACCAGTTCCCCATTAGATCACTGCTCCGCTTAAATTACAGCACTTAGATTAGTTTATAGTGACGTCAAGTATAACATTATTTAACAAAGCACAGAGATTCAAATGGTAGCAAGTAGAAGTCTTGGAAACAAACGATTACAAAATCAAATCAAAACACGCACTCTAGAGCCTAGATTTAATTAACCAGATACTCTCCTGTCTAGTAAAGAATTGCTCGCCCAAAGTCCCTGCAGTGCTTCACAGCCACGCTGGCTGTGAGCCTTCTTTCATGAGACGTGAATATGGTCACTTTGCCTCCTAGGTCAGGGGTGGGCAAACTATGGCCCGTGGGCCACATCTGGCCCGGGCCCTGAGCTCCTGGCCGGGGGGGGCTTGCCCCTGGCCCCTCCCCCACTGTTCACCCTCCCCCGCAGTTATGCCGCTGTGCGGGCAGCATGGCTTGTGCCCGCCCACCTCCCAGGCTTTCCAATAAGCCTGTCCTGCCGCTCTGAGTGCCCTGGTAAGGGTAAGAGGATGGGGGGAGGGCAGGAGGTGCCGGGAGGCAGTCAGAGCACAGGGAGCGGTTGGATGGGGCAGAGGTTCGGGTCGGGGGGGGGGGGGGGGGCGGTCAGGAGACAGGAAGCAGGGAGGGTAGTTGGGAGGGGGGTTCCCAGGGTTTGGGGGGGACAGGGAGCAGGGAGGGTTGGATAGAGGGTGGGGCCCTGGGGGAGCAGTTAGGGATGGGGGTCCTGGAAGGGGGGCGGTCAGGGGACAAGGAGTGGGGGAGGGATGGATGGGTTGGAGGTCCCAGGGGTCCTGTCAGGGGGCGGGGGGTGTGGACAGGGGGCGGGGCAGTTAGGGGACAGGGAGCCGGGGGGCTTGGATAGGGTGTTTGGTCCGGGGAGGGTGGTTAGGGGTGGGGGGTCCCGGGAGGGGGCAGTTAGGGGACAAGGAGCAGGGGGAGTTGTTCTGAGGGGGGCAGTCAGGGGGCAGGGGGCAGGCTGTTTGGGGAGAAACAGCCTTCCCTACCCAGCCCTCCATACCATTTCGCCACCCTGATGTTGCCCTCGGGCCAAAAATTTGCCCATCCTTGTCCTAGGTGAAGGATTCCATGTGTTGCTTTGCACTCCAAAATATACCAGACTTATCCTTTGTCTTTTTCAAAAACAGGTAACCCCTCCCCCTGCCGCTATTTGTTTCTTCCAGTAGAATTCCTTTCTTGTAGATTTTACTCTCTCAATTTGCACCTGGCTCAATATGCAAATAGGCGTTCGATACACAAGTGGCCAGACAGGGAGATTGGTGTCAGTTACTTCCTGCCTGATAGGAACATCTCCAAGGTACGTCACCTCCTAGTGATCTGCCGTAACCCCAAGACCTGAAGAACATCATTTTCAGTATAGGTACGTAACTCCTTAAACATTATCCGCCCATACATTTTGCAGTGATTGTGACGACAAGTGGGAAACTGACTCTCAGCAGAGACCTCACATGCCACCCTTCAGTGGACTGTTATGCCAATATCTGACCCAGGGATCCTTGTACAACCTTATGCACCCTGTTTCCTCTGCAAGTTGGCACCAAGGGTCACAACCACCAATGTGAACACTGAGAATGTATGTGCACATGTGTAATGTGTAAGTTGACATCCACACACACACACACACACGCACGCATGTTCTCCAGTTACTCCTTTTGATGCACTGGGCCGTTAAAAATACAAGCAATCATGGGCAATCAACACGTCATGTTGCTTTTCTACCTTTGACATGGCCTGGCAGCTGTATTCACTTTACTATGAATCGTGAAGCATATTTTTTTAACGACAGTTCACACCACGAGGCGCACCATGTCTTAGCACAGCGGGAAACCGAAGTAAAAGGACATTGCCACTTCAGAACTCCTGTAAGTAAAGGACTAATAGCGCTGACTGGAGGTGATGTATAGCGTGAATAGGAACTGTACAACCTGCATCCGCCCAGCTCGGCTGAAGTATCTAAAACAGTCCTGACCTGCAGTTCAAACCTTGCTACCCTGGCCCATCCACCTCTGCAGCTGCATCTCATCTCTTAACGTGGAGCATAATTCTCGTTTCTCCCCCGAGTCCTGAAATGGAAGCTGTCCGGCAGTGAGCGATGCGGTATCTTTGTGTCATGTGTTTGACTGCAGTATTTGACTGCAGCACACTAATGTTGGCTATGTCTACGCTGGCGATTGAATGACAAAACGTTTGTCCTTCAGCCGTGTTAACCCCCGTCCCCAAAATAAGACAAAAGTTTTACCGTGACAGGTGCCAGTGTGAACAGTGCGTTGTCGGCAGCCGACAACGCAAATGCCGCTCGTTGGGGGTAGACGTTTTTTGTCGGCAGGAGAGCCGATAAACAGCTGCTACATGGCGCGACTTTTAGCGGTATGGCTGTGGAGATGCAGCCATGTCACTAAAAGCTGTGTAGTGTAGACATAGCCTTTCTCTCGTAACTAAGCTTAGGTCCCAGATCTCTCCAGGCAGGGTATAAAAGACTCTTGTGCTGAGACTCAGAAGATCTGGGTTCAAGTACCTCCTCTTCTCCCTGGGTGATTCATGTCACTGCTCTCTGCCTCAGTTTCCCCATTTGTAAAACAGGAATTCTAATATTTCCATTCTTCTAACCTTTGTCTTCTCTATTTAGACTGTAGAGTCTTCAGTGAAGGGGCGGTCTCTTACAATGTCTCTGTACAGCGTCTAGCACAACGAAACCCTGGTCTTGGTTGGAAGCTCTAGGTGTTATTGTAGTACAAATAATCATCATCATCATTGCAGGCAGTGGTATTTGCTCAGATCCTGCAGCAGGAGAATAGGACCCCTGCTTGTCAATCCCCATCTCCAGAGAGGAAAGGGGGAGCTAGTTCATGGGTTAATTGAGCTGTTCTGCTCTTCCTCCTCCTATTACTGTGTTTTTCAGGCCAGAATGCGGGCGGGTGTATCTGAAGCTTTTGGAGTTAGGAATGCATTTGATATTGATGCCTGGCTTTGGGTATCCAGTAAGCATTAAGAGGCAGGTACGCAGCGGCAGGGGAATGCCTCCTCTCCAAGTGAATGCTGCTAATGGCAACGTTGTCTCACTTTCAGACAAACACCATGGCCCAAGGTCAGGAAGCCCAAAGAACCTGATTCTGATCCCACTCACACTGGTGTAAATCTGGAGTAACTCCGTTGACCTCAATGGAATGATGCCAGGGTGACACTGATGTAAGAGGAGAATCGAGCCTGGTTCTGTCTTCAGCGGTTCTTACTGAGCGTGACCAAGGCTACATCGGCCAGTGATGCCCAGATGATGTCTCCTCGACAGCTTTAGCAGCCTCATTGGGGTAGTGTGGGTGGATTTTAAAAAGGGCTGAATCAGACTTAGCATTGCACTTACATAAGCTAGTCGGTTATATCAGCTAGTCAGATCTCATGCTTCTGGATTAAGCTGATTGCTTCAGGAGTAAGGAAAAGATTTCCTCTTCTTTATCCCCAACGTTCCAAAATTGGCCAGATATCTATAAAGTGGGATGGAGCAGCAACCTTGTTTTAAATCAGTGGGTCCTGACCACTGCCAGAGCCTTGGTATTGAGCTAGTTGGACCAGTGATGCACTGATTCACTGACTCCTGAGTTCTCATTATCTGAGTTCACGTTATTTATTTGTACTCACAGATGCCTCACAGTTGTAACTAAGTGCTTTCTGTATAGCTAAGCGTGAAGGAGGGAGACATACATTAACAAGGTGTGTGGAGGCTCAGCCGCGTGCATGAATCTACATGGCTAAATCCGTCCCTTTCCAGTGCTCTGAAAACTCGTCAGTAGTAATACGACTGATACAGTTCTTAGATATGCTATGTCTATAAAGCCAAATTCTGGCCTTGGTTATGCACCCCAATGGCTTCCTTAGGGATGTACTGGAGGGGAGTTTGGCCCAATGTCTGTTTAGTTGTTTTAGCTGTTTAAGTAGATTTAGTTCTCATAAAAGATGCTATAGTGAGAAAAGTTCCCTGTTTATCTAAAGAGCATCAGCAGTGTGGTATGGTGTTCCCCATGACATCCTGCCAATATGTCTCAGCCCTTCCCTGGCAGAACTCCCCTATGCGTGAGAGAGTAATACAGCCTCCATGTCCCATTCAGGGCTGGTCACACTGCTGTGACTGTCAACAAGGGGCTGTAAGTGCCAGTGTTTTTTCTGCTGTAGACCAAGAACTGGACTGATTTCCCTCAGACCCCCAAATGTTCATCTAGAGACAGCTACAAGAACCAGCCAGTCTCTTAGAGATGAAAGCCTCTGTCTCCTGTTACCGGTAGTGCAAGCAGAATTTATTTCTTACCAGTATGCTGCACCAGCTAAATGGGGGAGTAGAGCCCTGTCCTCCAGCAGGGCTGCTGTACAGACCCCAGATAGGAGATGCTAGATGCAGCTGTGTGGAAGGGCTGGGGGCAGGCTAGGTCTGCTCCTCCTGTGTCTTTCCAGTATGGCGTACCGGCTATAAATATCTTACTGGTACGGCATACCGGACCGCACCACCATACTTCCCCACTGTGTCTTACTGAACCATGGAGCTGGCATAATTCTTGCCATCCTTGTTGAGAAGAGAGCAGGTGAAAACATTTACAGCGAAGGCACCTGATTTACTGTGCACTGCAGACAAAGGCCTCCCTGCCACTGACGGGAGCTGCCAAAGCCATACGTCCATCTGCTGCTGCTGACCAGCGGCCCAGTCAGTTTGTGCTGGCAGTAACACCCGCTTTTGCTCGCTCCTGGCTCTCCTGCAATGCTGCTCTAAATCTCCTAGCTCTATTCAGTCATCTCTGCTGTGCCTCACGGCAGCCCTGCACCTGCTCCCCAGCTTGCTTTGCATCGAGACCAACCCTCCTTTTAGCTCTTCCCTCCTAAAACGTCAGGCCGGATCTTACAGACATGTGCCTTAAGCGCATGGCCATGCAGTATCTATTCCAAGCACCAGCAGGATCCTCTTTCTCTTGGCTCTTTATACTACTTGATTGCAGTATTCAGGGCTCCTGCTTAGCATAATAGGTTTGTTCTTTCATCTCGTCACTCTGTGACTGACCATCGTAAATCACCTGCTTCTCCTCAGAGACAGTATCCTACCAGACCCTACTTTGGCATGTCTGACCTGTATGTATCCCCCCAATCGCCCATGGAGAATATACTGCCAAAGACCGGGTACTTATTACTTAAACTGCCAGGCAGATCTGGAAGTTTTGGGGCCAATGGGATTGAATAAGGAGTGAGAGTCAACACAAAATTAGCCCATCCAGCCATGGTACGTATGTGCATAGCGTAGGTGGAATTATGGGAATAATGCTTGCCATGTAAATGAATCATGTACCAGAGCATGTATGACGAACATATCAGAAACACACATAGTACATATACCATAACTGTCAGGACTACATTTTTACAGTATGTATATTGGTAGATATATTACATGCTTTTGGCATGAATTGTATACATGTGTTGGCATGCTTACGTTATGTAATTTGGAACAATTGTTACATGCATTTTGGTATGCATGTCGTACAGTAAATTCCTCTCTCAAGTTACACCAGTGTAAATGTAAAGCAACTAATAGTGTTATTTACCAGATATATAGTAGAGGTAAACTGATGTTACTGGAGAGAAGAATTTAATGTATGACACACATGCCAACATGCAAAACATGTGTAAGACATATTTCAAATTATACAAAGCACCTGATTCATCCCAAAGGCATGTAACATATCTACTGACATATGTACAGCATAAACACACAACAAAACATGGATAATGTGTAGCAAAACGTGTATCATATATGTACAGAACCATTACTATCTGCACTAAAGCATAATCAGTGCAAAACACAATACATGTAACAAGTGCGGCTGTATAATACACAAACCAATTTCTCTCTGCAACCAGTGAAGAAAGAAATCTTTACAAATGTTTGAAATCCCCAGTATGTATTTAGTTGATCCTAAATACATATTTATATAAGCCTGAAGATCTTTTTAAAGGCATCTTGGCTTCTGGTAAATGCTTCCACTCACTTTTTATAGACTGTACATGGAAAGATTTAAAAAAACAAAATCATAAAACCCCAAGGAACTGAAATACAGCATTGAAGTCACGATGCAAAGGGAATGCTGGGGATATTCCAGGGTCAGACTGACCATCAACGCTCAACTCAGCTTATATCTTTATCTTTTTTTCTTTTGTTTTTATGGCTTTTATTTTTTTAACTCCCTGTCTTTTGTCCGTTTCTGTCCCAGCCTTTAAACACAGAGGCCTTCATTTTCTGAAGGGCTTAGTGATTTTGCATGTCTCTGGTTTTGGGTGTCCAACTCCAGGGACCTGATTTTCACCTGAGCACATTGCCCTCTGAGAATCAGGCCCTTTAAAAATCTCTCAAGTTGGGAACGCCAAAATTAAGACCTCAGAAATCACGAGGCACTTTTGAAAATGCATGCGAGGGTGGCTTTTTGTTCCTTTTACTTCATTTTTTTTATTTATTTGTTTTGAGGCCAATGGAAATCTAGCTGCATGCAAATGTTTCTTCCAAAGTATTTCTGTCTTCCTTCCCCCTCCCCTCTTTCAACTACTGAATGTCCATTCATAGGCACCAGGTCAGGAAAGTCTTTAAGCACAAGGTTAATTTTAAGACATGCTCAAGTCCCTTTGAATTCAATGGGAGCACGTGCTCAAAGTGAAGAAAGTGCTTAAGTGATTTCTTGAGTAGGGAGGCGTTCCTGAATTGGGGCTGCAGAGAGGCAGGATGGTCCAATGGTTAGAGTCCTCATCGGGGACATGAGAGAACAGGCTTCAATTGCACGCTCCGCTGCAGGTTTCTTGTGTGAGCTTCTTGAGCGGAGGTAGGACAAGAGGCGCAGGGCTTAATCTGCAGCAAGGGAGAATTTACTCAGGTATCAGGAAAAACTTCCTTACTGTAAGGATAGATAAGCGCTGGAATAGGCTTTCAAGTGAGGTTGTGAAATCCCCATCACTGGGGGGTTTTAAAAACAGGTTGGTCAGACACCTGTCAGGGGTGTTTACTTGGTCCTGCCTCGGTGAGGGGGCTGGACTTGATGACCTCGCGAGGTCCCTTCCAGCCCTACACTTCTATGATTTGATGACCGTAGGCAAGTCACTTAGCCTGTCCGTGCCTCAGTTTCCCATTTGTAAAATGGGAATCAAAGCACTGCCATGCCTTACAGGGGGTACTGACAGAGCTACATTAAAGACTGGGAGCTGCTCAAATACTAAGATAATGCGGGCCATAAAGGAACCTTTGTAAAATACTTCTGGGATGAAATGCTCTGGTTAAAATAGCAATCATAGGTATCGAGACTGGCATAACCAGGGTCATTCTTCTGCTGGAGAGGTGAAGTCTTATCTAGGCTGGAGGCCCCTTTGAAGACATCTTAATTATTACTCATACTTCTCATCAAGGGAGAGCACAGCATGTCTCTTAGTGTGATGGCTGGAGACAGGTATTTGGTCTCCGATTGCATGTGGAGCCTGATCCTGCGAAGTGCTGAGCATCCTTAATTCCCATCTGCATGGCTGGGAATTGTGAGCTCTCGGTCGCTGGCAGGAACCGATCTGATCTTTCCGAATTCCCTTTGATCCAACGCTCTCAGGAGATGCTAGCGTATCCCGGGTTTTGGACAGGTAGTAAATATCCCGAGAAGAGCTGTACTCAGGCTTTCTTTGGCATGTGTACTTCTGCTCGCTGATGAGACTGGAAAATGCAGAAGCACTCAAAAATGGTACCTTATTGAAACTTGATAAATTCAAGGACGTCTCCAAACGTTAATGAGTTCACTCTCACAGCCCCTCTCAGGAGGGAGAGAAATATCATATAAGAGCTGGGGGAATGAGGCTTATATAGAGTGACTTGCCCAAAGTCCCACACAGGAGGCCACTGGCAGACAACCCAGGAGCCGTGACTCCCACTGCTCTGCTCTGCAGCTGTATGTGTCGGGGACAGAACTTGCTTTTTTCCCATGTTTCATGCTCTTCCGTCTCTCTGCAGTCAGAGACCACACCTGTTCCTATTTATATTACACAGTGTCACTCTTTTTGTTCATTCCTGGGCGTGGGGAGGAAGGAGAAATACAGTTTGCATGTGCTGGTGGGATCTGTAGCTTCCGAAGGCACCAGGCATTGAGACAGCTAGCAGATCTTTGTAACGTTGCTGCGTCTTCACTCGACAGTTAGGGTCGGCTCCTGAGCAGGCAGCTGCTGACCTCTCGCCTCTGCACTGACAATTTTTTGAGCCTTCAGTTCTCATTGACTTGACAGGCTGATTGCACTAATTCAATTTGGGCTCGGCCCTGGGAGGGGCAAACAACCCTGCACAGCATTTCAGTTGCACCTTAATCCTGACCCAAAGCATCCCCCGCTGTTATAATCCTCCCTGCCATTGAACTTTGCTGATGTATTCTATCTGAGCTACAGCACCCTCTGCCATTCCATCCCTAGCCCCCGCCCACCCTTTTACCGATGCACCCCAGACCCCATCAGCAGCTGGACACACAGGGACACAAACAGCTCTGGCAAAGGTTTTCCATCATACCCTTCAGTCCCCCTGCTCTTTCAGTACCTGGTCCCCATACAGCTCTGCCAGTGGGTATCAATCCCAGATTACACTGCCCCTTTCCTAGTTCCCCCACATACAATCGCTCGCTTTAGGTGACCGCACCTGTACAGAAAGCACCCACCCTGCTTCCTTCTGCTTTTGTAGCCCTGGGATTTTCCTGATCCAATCTTGTGCAGCAGCAGTGGCTTTCTACTTGCTGTTTTAATATCTAATCAGCCCGCAATAAATACGGTGGAGCCCCACCAAAGTAATCTCATTTGTGACCTAAACCAGGCACAATTGCAAATGACTAACGAGAGACATCTAATATATTGACCTGCTGTGCCATCTCATCTTGTCGCCGCCTCTGTTTCTTTTGCCTTCCGATCTCCAAGGTGCTCTGTTTCCCCATCTGAAGACCTGTTTAGAGGCTAATTAATCCCCCAAGAGTGTGGATGAGGTGGCTGAGATGAGAAATCAAGGTTATTCATATCTTGCTCAGTAAAACAGTTATGGGCAAGCAAGCTGTTCCTAGCACGTTTCTGCAAAGCAAATTTCTGTTGGCTAACTTCGCTTCTTGTTGTAAATGAGAAGTGTAGGAAGGTCTAGCAATGCGCTTTTTACCAGATGGGCAGCCATATGTTTCCCCTCTCTGTATGCATCCGTTTTAGCTTTGGCACGCACATATGCCTGTATTTTTGCAACTTAACAATATTAAAACTAATTCCATTTATGCTCCTTTTGGGTTGGTTGATTGAGTCGTAAATTCTTTGGAATATCTTCCTTGGGAGGCCCTTTTTATTCCCCTCCCCGAAGCCAAGAGAGGCTGAGCAATCTGCTCACAGCATAGGAGCTGGACTCAGTGCATTTGCACAGTCTTGGAATGAAGTGCTGCAGGGAGCAGCCCTTACTTTCTGGAATTATGACCGTTCTCCAGGGAGGAGAACACTCCTTGCCCACACTCCTTTCTTGTGAACTGTTCTGGGACTAAACACAGCCTGGCCCTAAAGCAGAAGAAGTTGTGAACGCCCAGGACAGAGAAATAATTTTGTTATGGAAGGCACCAGCAGGTGGCACTGTTGGGCAGTTTTACAAATTCTTTTTTCTTAGGGTGCAAGCAAGTTTTGACTCCTGGGGAGATGTGCTGTGTTGTGCTTTTTTTGGGATTAAGCACGGTTGTGTGTCGAGGTAGATTGGGGAGAGAGGGAGCTGTGTGAGTTTGCTCTGTGCCTTGGTCTCTGACTGGAGTCAGTGCTTCAGGCAGAGTTGCTCCCTGGGCATTGGTGGTGAGCTGAGATTCCTGAAAGAAGAGATTGCCCTGCATGCTGTTTGACCATCTTAGTTCAGGACTGGTGTACGGGTGTATACCCAAACTCCACTTCACTGATTTCTCCTCCTCCTCCTCCTAAAAAGTCTGCTTGCAAGGATCTGGACTTCTGCTACCTCTTGGTAAAGGGGCAACATGGGTCTCAGAAGAAGGGGCAATAGAACAAAAGAATCTTAGCCCCTAATGCTGCAGTGAGCTCTGCGTGGTCAGACATCTTGCATCCAGGTGGGGCTCACAGCAGGATCTGGGTCTTCTGGAGTGGAACCATGGCCAAAGTGAGAGTCAGCTGGAGAAAATATCAAGCTAATACAACTAGGGGGAAAATAATCCAAACCACAGACACTGAGTGGAAGGGAGGTACCTGGTGAAGGTTCTTGGCTGAAAGAGACTCAGGGTCTGTCTACGTTGGGGAAGTTCATATTGATGCAGCGACTCTGATGCAAAACTCAACTGCAGCTGCAATCCCGCAGTGGACAACGAATCTCACACCACTGCAATGTTGCTCTGTGCAGGCCCCAGTGCAGCTCATCTACATTAGGGGTTTGTACCAAAGTAGCTACCTTGAGGCAAATCTCTAAAGAAGACAGGCCCTCGATGGTGACAGTGGGCAGCCAACAAAGCACAAGCTGGCCATGTCGGACATCAGCCCCAAACAGGAGCATCGGTAGCACTGTGATCTGCATGTGCAAAGGCACCAAATCAGGGAGCAGAGTGCGAATGCTCCTTCTCTCCGCAGCCCTGATGTGATGATCACAACCACGATACTGCTTTCAGCCTGGAAAGAGTTCAGATAAAGCAACACAAAGATCAGGGTTGCTGGCAGGAGTGATTCCCGTAGAGATAGAAAAAGTTACTCGCCAATGGAGGGTCTCGCTCTCCCCACCTTGCACCGGGCCTCCTCGCTCACACCTGTGCAAAGTGGGCTTCGCATGCCATCCAGTCAGGACGGTAGCAATTTACACTTATTTTGCACAGGTATAAATAATGACCTCAAGAGCCGGGCAGTAGGGAATCGGGCCTGAGTGGGAGGGAGGGGGAATATCCGTATACAAGGGTATAAGCACAGAGGAGGGATTGGTTAGAGTAGCTCATAGGGAAAAATGAGATGAAAGTTTTTAAAAAAGGAAAAACTAGACTGAATATGAAGACTGCATCTTGACAGTTATGGCCTGTGGGCAGCATGGGCTGTGTGATTGTGGGGCTAAATATCCCATCCTCTAAGAGGGGGGACTCTGAACAGGCTGTTTCCCCTCCTCTGCCCTCAACAGAACACACAAGACCCTGACGTAGGGCCCCGTTCAGAAAAGCACTGAAGTATGTGCTTAGATCCCATTGATTTCAGTGGGATTTAAAGACAGGCTCAGGCTAGCCAACTGAATGTGTACCTCGGCTCTTGGACGGGGCTGTACTCGGGCAGCTAGCCCACGGCTTCGCTGCGATGTTTAGCACGCTAGCTCGAGCAGAGCTAGCATGTGTCTGGCTACTTGCACTGGGAATTGCACTTCCCAGCTGCAGTGTAAATGTACCCTTGCAGTTGAGAACATGCTTAAAGACTTTGTTGAGTTGGGGCCTTCGTCCCCAATCTCCCTGCTCGATGTGGTAACTCAAAAACAGAAAACCCCACTTTAAACTTCATCCATGAACTTGTGTGCCCCTAGGAGATCCCTCTAGGACCTCCTGTATCCTAACACTCCTTTGCTAGGCTGGTTGTAGCTAAGTGGGTCCACCTCCAGCATGACTCAGGAGTAGTTATCTTCAATCATAGGGCAAGAGATTCAGCATCCAGGCTGATTTAACAGAACAGCTCTGCATACCTGCATAGGGTCTCTTACATCCGTACAGGGAATGTTTGATCGCCTTCTCCCTCTCCCTTGGGGACCAGCCATTCAGCTCTACACGAAAAGGACCCAGTGGGTAATTTATACAGTGCATGGGGCAGGGAATGAGTCAGAACATCTGTAAAGGGAAAGGTCACCCCCGCGGACCGTCTTGTGGCATTAAATATTTCCTCTGTCACTGATGACTACACAGTCGCCAAGCTAATTGGACCCTTCTCTCTGTGCTGAGCTTAGAGGAGGGGAGAGGGATGGAAAATAAATAAATAAATAAATAAAACATGACAAACAGCCGTTAGCAGTGAGGATTTTAATTGGAGTGGAACATTCTGCCTGGCTAGTCGGACCTAGCTGACTCCAAGGAGGGGTCCCTCTCCAATCTGGGATCCCGACTGCTGGGCTGGGGGAGGAACCGGGCTCATTAAGCAGAAAATCCTTGATTGTTGCTTTGTGTCTGGGTCGCACAGCCAGAGGCATCCCTGATACATCCGGCGCACCAGCAGGGATGGGGTGGGCGAGGTGGATGTGTTTTATCCTGCTGTATCTAATGCCGAGGGTCCTCTCTCTCCACTCTGCTCCCCTTTAGCCAAGGGACTGTCATTAGTCAAATGGAGGGTGATCGTTAAGGCTCTCTCGTGCTCTTCTCTGGCATGCCCAGTGCAGGGATGACTTATTAGTGAGTTCCAGACCTCCTGCAGGGCCTGTGTGGTGGGTTGTGGTTTTTTAATGACTCTCTGGGTTATTTTGCTTCTTAAGCAAAGCGTTTGGATTATGAAATAGCCCATGGCTCCTTAATCTCTCCTCTATTCCCAAGTCTCTCATCCTACCTCCCCTTCCCTTCACCTCCCTTCTTAGCCTTCATTTTTATCACCCTGCTCTATCAAACTAATTTTCATTCACCACCTCCTTTGCCCACATTGTGTTTGCATGTGCGTGCTTCTCCCTGAACAGTTTGGGTCAGACACGATGCAGCCAGATGGCAGTGATTACAAGTGACTAAACCCCACTGAGATGCAGGTTGATGTTTTTTTAAAATAAATATATATAACTTTTTCTTCCTTTGAGAAGTAAAATTCCTACGCGGTTGTCACAGGCCCCCCCACCCCCATGACACCGCTGTAAATGCTTGCTAGGGTGTTGGCTTCCCAAGTCAAAGGGGATTTGGTTGTAGCCTGTGCCATAGAGTGTGCCTGCCCTTAGCGCCCTCTGCTGAGTTTGTATGGAGCTGCAAGTACTCCTTGCCTCAGTTTCCCTTCTCAGAAAGCGAGTAATTGCGCTTCAGCCACTCTTGACACTTGATTCAATAATACCCCTTCTGGGGCTTGTTTATGACAAACCTCTTACAAAAATGGCCATAGCAAAAAGTCTCAAATAACCAAAAGGTGCTTCTGGTTTTCAGAATTCGTCTAAGCTCTGCTCCCAGTCCCCTTGGGGTTCTCTCTGTCTCTCTCCTCATGACAGGAGCCCTAACTCTCCTCCTAGAGCTAGGTAGCACCTTCTCTCTCAGCCCCCATCTTCTCCGTATGGCAGGAATCCCAGTACACCTCCTGGAGCTAGCTAATTTAAACCGTGACTGTCCCGCTCACGTGCCCAGCTCGCCTCCTGGAGCCGAGCGGCACTTTTTCTCCCTAAACTGGCCCCCCTTAGTCCTCAGGCTCCGAGGGCTTGGCAGCCTTCTGCTGGGATCTGTTCCTGGCTAACTCAGGGCCCTGCCTTCTTATTCCTTTCCATGTCTGCTGGGTAGGAGGCCAGTATTTATGCTGGCCCCTTCTCCCAGCTGATTCCGTATTGACTGGGTGAAAGGGGAGCCCTGTCCTACCCTCTCTGCAAGGCTCCAGGTCCCAGGCCCTTAAACACAGAGAAACAGGCCCTTCTAAGTGCTATTTTTTTCTCCCTTTTCTCCCTCCCCTTATCTCCTTGGGCTTGATGTATCAGACCACCCCAAACTCTTAAAGGGCCATGCTAGGTGATGGGGTGATCTGACCAGTAGGCAGTATTGCTTAAGGGGTAGACTCCCCCATTACAGTCCGGTTACTCCCCGTTCCCTTCATCCCCTCCAAAACCATCCAGCTCAGCTCAACCACGCACTGTAACGTCCCTCACGGTCAGGAAGAAACCAGACTCTGTTGTAATGACTGTTCACAAACAATAAAAGGATATTCAGAGGGAGCTAAGGTTAAGAGCACGTATCAGTATTTTAAGGGTACAAAACATTCAAGGGATGTAGTAATTATCCCATAACCATAAACCCAGGAAATTCAGAATTAAGGTTGCACTTAAAATTAATTGAAGCACGTTAAGGTAAGAAATGGGCAGTGAAGTCACCCAAACAACCTTAACTCTGCCCTATAGTGATGCCATGTAGTAATCATATGAATTTCATTAAGGCCTTTTCGTGTTTGTGCTGTTGAATTAGGTGAAACTACATTTCTAGATACACATTTGATTTTTTTTTCTTTTCATGCTTCTGCTCGTGGGTTCATTAATTTAAAAGGTGGTTTGCCGAGGTGGCTGGACAGAGAGAAACCCTGTGGTCTTCTCTGGATTTCTAGTGCTAAGACTATGCAAACACAACATGTGCTGCCTAGTGTCACCCCTCCAGAGCTCGCGAAGTCCTGGCCTAGGCTAAGCAAGGGACTGATGGCTACACCACGCCCACCTGATTCCCTGTCTGGGCCCTTTATTTCTACAGAATGCTTTCCTAGTTCCTGTCCACTCCTCTGAAATGGGGTGGACAGAGTAACGTGGGCACCCAAGGAGAAGAGGTGTCCTCCTCGCAGGCCAATTGGAGCGAGGGTCCTGCCATGTTCAGATATAAAACTGTAATGTCTGACAATGAGCCTGCACTGCGGCAGAGCTTTTGGATCTGCTACAACCTCCATTATTGGTCAACACTGGGAACTGGCATTGTACGTGGGTTACGTTATGTAGTGGGCTACCTAGGCCGAGGGGGGTTGAATTCAAGCGCAAAGGTTCTACCGCTCCAGGATTCTGCTGACTCGGCAATTCTTGCGTGCTATTTGTTGCCGTCACCGGCTGAAATCTCTCCAGATCAGAACCAGATCTGCAAAACAGGCCCCCTCCCCTGCTGAGAATCCAATCCAGAACTAAACCCAAAGGAGAAGGTTTGGATCCAGCAAACCAAAACCTCTCTGACTAAAAATCCAAGGAGCCTGGAACTGAAATTCTGATTATATGTGAACCTGCCCCATTAAAGCCATTGGGCAAAGTGGGGGACAGGATTAATTCCTTACTTGCTTATTCATTGATTGCCAGACAGGGCTAGCAGCTATAGAGGGCACCAGTTATCCACAAGAACATCCTGTTGGATATTTGTCACTTTTCCTCCCTGTCCATGTTGATTATTGAGGGTGGTAATTATTTGGTGGGGAAGATGGAGGGAGAAATGGATAGTTGCCCAGGGTTACCATCTATAAATCAGAATCTTCCCAAGCCTGGTTGTGAGGCAGGCATTGAAAGCCATGGCTGCACCCTAGCCTGCGACAGCCTGTGCTTTCCGCGAACAGCTTCGCTCCCGGCTAAGAGAAGGGCTTGCACATTAGCCTCAATTCCCCTGCATTTCTGGGATGTGATTGGCTCCCTGAAACAAGGGGGTTTGCATTTCACTGCTGCAATTACCCTTCACCATCTCCCAGCCACCCTCACATTTAAATAAAACTCTCATTTCACTTAACAATGGAAGGACTTAAGAAATTTGCATATTAAGTGCAAGTCACTCAGCTCCGAGATCTAATTAAAAACCTCTAAATCCCCCCCTCCCCCTTTTCATTTTTTCCCTTCCTCTCCCCTGAGCTGCTGACATTATTGTAACTGCATTCGGTGTCCCCATTCTGTCAGGGCCTGTGCTGTGAGAAAGGCAGAAAGGGCAAGTGGGCGAGCCGGAGCCCGAGAGAGTGGGAAACGGAAAAGGAACAAGCGGGAGAGGATAAGGAATGAGGCACTGGAGGCAGGAACTGGGGAGGGAGGAGAGATGAGGAAAAGAGACAGGTGAGGGAGTAATGAGAAAAGTCCCGTTCCACAACGCAGCAGGAATCATTCCACTGACTTTGCAGGGCTTTGGAACAAACCCAGAGTGAGCAGAAAAGAGAAGATTTTCCTAGATCCCAAGGCCAGAAAGCACCGCTGTGGTCATCTACTCTGACCTCCACCATAGAACTTCCTCAAAATTATTCCTAGAGCAGATGGGTTAGAAAAAACACCCAATTTTGGTTTAAAAAGTTGTCACTGAGGGAGAATCCGCCACTACTCTAGTTAAGTTCTGTCAGTGGTCCAGGAGAGAATGAGCTCCAGGACCAAACGTTGGAGTCCTCACTCAGGCAGAGCTGCAGTTGGACTCGATTACAGTCCATGGGAGTTCTGCCTAAGGCATGCCGGATTTGGCAGCCTTTGTGTTCCTCTGTGTGTATTGGCAGGGCCGGATTGCCATTTTGGTACGGTAGGGACATGCCTAGGGGCACCGGTGTTCTAGGGGTACTTAACTTTTTAACTTTTAACCCACTTTTAAATTTTTAACGCATACAGCTCCCCTGCGGGCGACCGGGTTCCTGACACGGGATGGTGGCCGCCCAGCTTGTGGGGAGGGAGCAGGGTGAGCATCCAAGTCAGCCCCCCTGGAGGTGCTGTGAGCCGCAGCCGGGCAGGGCAGCTGATGAAGGTGCTGGAAGCATCCCAGCCCCTTCTCAATCTTGACCACCCTGCTGTCTCGACACAGTGCTAGGGAAGGACAGGGAGGGATGCGGCTGGTGCCCCATTCGCTTGCACGGGCAGAGCCGGAGCGCAGCTGCCATGCCGGGCTGTGGGAGGGATGGAAGACACCCAGGAGAGGTACAGTCCCCAGCTTGGGCTGGGAGCACCGTGCGTGGTGAAGGGTCTTGTGCCTTCCCGGGGAGGCTGTGTTTATATTTCTTTTCATTTCATTTTTTATGGAAAACAGGGTCAGCTGCAGGCAGTGGGGGCGCTGAAGACGCTGTGCCTAGGGGCTCATAAGGTGAATCCAGCCCCATGTATTGACCTGAGATTTCAGAGACGGCGGGAGATGGATTTGTCGTTGCTCCCCCTTCTCTTGACTGGAGGGATGTAATAGCAAAGGGAGGTACAAGGTGTGCATCACCAAATCCCTCACCTTTCACTTGGATGGATCCGGTTCTTGGTCACCAATTTTGCGGGCTTATAGTAGCTGCACATGGAGGTTTTTCACACATGTGCCTATTGTAGACTCCTGTGGGCAGAGGGGGAACAATCTGTCCCCCAGAAATGTGCTGATTAGGAGATTCCTCCCTTTGATTCAAGAATTCAACTGCAGAAAAATCCCTTTTGCCCAACTTGTGTTTATTTCCTTCCCCCTCTCCACCCCAAGCTCCCTTTGTCAACCAGCCTCCTGTAAAGCTTCTGTGTTTAACAGGGACAGCCTGACCCCCCCTTCCACATCTTCTTAAGTTTATTTATACCTAGGTGTGCCCCGCAGCGTACACACAAATTGACTTCAAAGGGATTTCTCTGTCATGGTTTTGTTAACTTCAGGATCCTGCCAATAGCAAGATATTTTTTTTTCACCTCATTAGAGCTTTTCTGGTACAATGAATATGAAATTAATTAAAACCTTCCACCTAGTGTTTTATTATTTCCACCACCAACAGAAACCCACAGATCAAAACCTGCATTTATGGAGAGAATCTGCTAGTTGTGGAAATAATGCACAGTGTGAAGGGGCACTATGATGTGCTTGGAATCAAACAAAATCAGGAACAAATGTGTTTTTCGAAAGGTTTGGTAGGGGGTGAGGAGTGTTTTTAAAAAGCATGGGTGGGAGTAATGGGTAGCCCTCCAACATTTTTATTAATTCATTTGTTACTGTTGTAATTTCTAGTGCAGTAGTGACTGGTAGCTCCAACTGAGATCAGAGCTCTGTTGTGGTAGATGCTATACAGAGACCTCATAGTCAGTGCCCGAAAGAGAGATACTCTAAACAGGCAAGCAAAACAAGGACTGGGAGAGATGACGTGACTCGCCCAAAGTCATTCATCAAGTCAGACTGTAGGTAGGTATTGTTGAAAAAGTGAAATAAAATAAGAAAAGCTCTCATGAATAGAAATGGTTTTATGTTCCTTGCCTTGTTTTTTATTTTTAATTTCAGTGAAAATAGACTTTTATCCAGGTTTATCTATTCCCCGTCCCATGTTCTGCAACCCACGTGTTTCCGCATAGTGAAATGCTAACATAAGACCCGTTTATCATGTCATTTCCACTATAAGCCCTGTTGCGAGGTTTCCTAGGTGGGATTTAGGAGGTGTGTGGACCCTCGGCACGGGGTGAATTTCACCCATTTGCAGTAAGTGCCAGGGAGTTAAATTGACGCGAAGCAAAAGTGATAGTGGCTGGTTTCCTCTCCTTTTCCATGAGGAGGGAAATGCAAAAATTAAACAATATTAATGGGTTGGGAAAATAAATTATTTTTTAAGATTCATTCTGCTTTAATACCGGAAGGTGTAGTTACCCAGTCTTGTACTCCTGACGCATCCAAATCTCTCAGTGAAGCAGGAGAGTAGTTTGTGGAAGTGGGCCAGGTTATCAGAGTATCCCTTTCAGCACACCTAGAAAAACATAGGGTATGTCTCCACTGGATCTGGAGAGAGAATTTCCAGCTCAAGTAGACATACCTGCCCTAGTATCAATCAAGTTACCCTGCTATTTTTAGCAGGCTATCTATCCATGGCAGCATGAGCAGCCGATAAAGCTAGCCACCCAAGTACAATCCCATCTGAAACTCTAGGCATGTGCTCGGGCAGCTAGCCCATCACGCCGTTCGTGCCGCTACATTACGCTGCAAGTTCTGGCGTGTTAGCTCAATCAGAGCTGAGATGGCTTTTTCTATCCAAGCTGGACTTGGACCTGGGGCCTCATCCTCTACAGAGGCGGTACAGCTGTGTGCTACGGAGATTGGTCCCTACATAAGAACAGCCATACTGGCTCATACCAGTGGTCCATCTAGCCTAGTGTCCTGTCTTCCAACAGCTATTTGTAAGCTCTTTGGGGTGGGGAATTCTGCAGTATCATGCCCCGAAATAAATGTGATCTGATTAGCTGTTGGCTTCCTCCATGGGAGTGAATTTTAGCAGTACTGGGGAGAGTTTAGTACTGGCAACTCAAGTGTTCAAAAATCATGAGTCAGACCTGCCCCCCCATCATCAGATTTGGAAAATATTAACTCTGCTGTTCTTTTTTTACTGCTGGCCTTTAAGACTTTAGGATTCATGTTTTCATCCCTTTCTCTGCAGCTGTGAGGGCGAGGAGTGGACTTTTTTTTTTTAATGAAAACTGAGATTCTTCACATAATCCCATGACTCCAGGAGCCCGGGCTTTCAGAAAAAAAGAAAGTGTCTCACAATGAAATCACAAGAGCTGGCAACAGTTGACTTTAATTCTGTATGGCTGTTCCTACAGCATATTTTGTTAATGAAATAAAACCAAAGCGCTTTTGTAGCAAAGCGCGAATAAGCTTGCTACAAACTCAGCAGCTACTTAATCTAAAAGCCACAGGCTGCCTTTGGTTCCTCTCACACCAATTAGCAGCTATGACTTGACTCCACTACAATAACTTTTTAGAACAACTTAGCCTCATTCTGGTTTCTAGGTAGCCCCTCTCTGCTCTCCCTGGGCATCATGTATTGTAGCCATAGCAGGGTGGCAAACCCTTTCCAAAACATCAGCATCTGCAGAAACAACAGCATTTGGCATACACGGGCTCCTATCCTGGGCAGCATCCCCAGTTGTGCAATTAAATCATTTGTCATGTGGCTATCTTGCCTGTCGTGAAGGAGAGTGAAAATCTTCGGCTGGGAGACATTCTATTTCTCTGGCTACATTTGTGCATCAAACATGCATGAAACGCGTAGGTGTGTCCTGAATTAGGGATGAGCCTGCATGTTCCTTGCATTAATCCTTGGATGATTTAGGCACATCAGCTTCGTTTCTCACCCTTTTGTCTGAAACATCTGGTGCTGGCCATTGTTGCGGACAGCATAGACGGAATGTGAATCCAATCCAGTCTGGCAAAGCCGATTTTCTTCTGATTCCTGTATTATTTCCCTCCAGCACGATGTTCAGTAAGCATGATATGTAACCTCAGTCTGCCATCTGTAAAATGGTGATAACAATTCTGTCTTTCTCCCCTGGTTTGTCTATTGAAATTGTAAGCTCTCTGAGACAGGGACTATTTCTTATTGTGTGTTTGCACAGAGCATAGCCCCTTCGGACTCTGGTCTTGATTGGAGGGCCATCAGTTGTGTTGTGATACAAATCAAAGGAAGAGTCAGGAAGGGAAATAGAATGGAAAATTTGTGTATGTGGTTGAGAGAGACTGAGACAGACACAGATTGACGCCCCCTACACAGTTGCTGGAAAGAATTAGCAGGGTGAGGAGGGGAAAAAATATCCAGAGACCTCCCTCGTGTCCCTCCATGGGAGAAAATAGCTATTTTTAAAAAGGTAATTGTTCCATCTAGATTTATTATAAGCAGAGGCATATTTGGAGGCTGCCTGATTCATGACTGTACAGTGTCTGGAAAACAGCAGCTTGCAACACACGTTTTTCTTCCCTTGCCTCTGGCTAATTATTGATAAGGACAGCTGAGTGATTAGGAGTAAAACTAGGTAGCAGTGGAAGGGCTGCGAGCCCTAATTGGCAGTGGTGAGATGCTGCGCCGTGAATAGGCTCCCGCTCCCAGAGTCCTGGTTGACACTGACAGGCCGCTGCTGGGAGATCTCTCTCCCAGCAGGATTCATGGCTGGCGGTGACAGGGCACTGCTGCGAGGAAGCTCCCGCTGAGCTGCCACAGGGAAGGTGTTGCCAAGAGGAAATCCGGGCTCTTGTTCCAACGGAGACTGTGCCAAAGCAGCGGTTCTCAAACTTTAGCGTACCGCAGCTGCGTGGTGCCATGGAATAAAAGTTTGGAGTCTCCCCAATTTTCTGTCTCAGTGGGACTGCCAGTCCCATCTAGCTATAAAGGGAAACCTTTTGCAACCTGCCTTCTCCCAAGTTCTGATCCCATGCTTGCAAGCAAACAAATGCGACAAGTGGCGCGGGGAGCAGAGCAGGAGCAAATCCCCTGTTACATGTGAAGCGTGGAATAAACAACTTCCCTGGGCTTGAATTCCGAGCCTTTTGGATCGTGGAGGAAAAGCAAGCAAAGAAACCTCAGCAAACCATGTTTTATTAATACTGCACCGGTGTTCTCTTTACCAAGAGTTATTACGGGGCAGACACAAACCACTGCAATAGACAGGGAGGCGAGGAAGAAACCCTTTGAAATTGGCAACTCTTTGTCTTGAGCCTGCTGTCCATGGGATGTGATATGTATCCTCCTTTGACGGGAGACAGAGGGAAAGCAGAGAGAGACAGAAGTGCAAGAAAGGAGGGGAGAGAGGGGGAGGGGGAGGAGCTGACACAGGGGCTTTTGAGCCCCTTTAGCTGACTTGTATCCTGCCACTAGGAATCAACTCCAGAACCATGCTGCCTGGCTTAGATTTTTAACCCTTCCATTCCCAGCCGTCCTCTCTGCAGACGTCACCTTTGTATTTTGAGGCAGAGGAAAACCGGGATCTGCTTTCATTCCCTGCGCCCCTACCCTGCCAGGACTCAAGCTGGTGGTCGAAAGCTAATCGAGAAACCCAGGCGGGTCTTAGTCAATTGAGCTGTGTCTCCAATTAAGTTCTGTGTCCTCGGCCTGCTGCACGTGTTGCCAGCATGTGAAAGGACTGGCGCTGGCAGCTGGGTCTGTCTGCATGCCAGGCGGCTGGGAAGATGCTGCGCTGTAATTAGCAACAGGTTCAGACTCTGAGTACCCGCTGTGCTGCTCGCCTCTGGCCCACAGAACACAAAGACCTCCCACATTGGGAGGGCAAGTCAGAACCAAGGCCGGGCACAGACAAAACACGGGAGCAGGTTCACGCCAGAGAGCCCTTTCTGTGATCTTCCTTTGCTGTGCGTACGGAAGAAGGGCCTTGCCAATTTGCGGGTCGGGGCAGTGAAGGTGTTGACAGGCAGTGGCGGAGCCCTTATTAAAGAGACCCCAAAGAACACATTATCTGACACTACAGATCCAAAACTCTCTAGCATACACCAGTGGCTCTCAACCTTTCCAGCTGACTGTACCCCTTTCAGGAGTCTGATTAGGCTTCTGTACCCCCAAGTTTCACCTCGCTTAAAAACCACTTGCTTACAAAATCAGACAGAAATATACAAAAGTGTCGTCAGCACGCAATTACTGAAAAATTGCTGACTTTCTCGTTTTTTACCCTATAATTATAAAATAAATCAATTGGAATCTAAACGTTGCACTTACATTTCAGCGTATAGCTTATGATCCGGTGTCTCATGTATACACGGCGTATCGCATACAGTCCAGCGCCTGCACTAAAAGGAGAAATAGAGCCATGGCAACACAGGTGGCGGGAGAGGTGAGCCACCCTGAGTACATATCTGTCCCAGACGCTAGGCTTGTGTTTGGGGCGGCTAGCCCCTCTCGCTGCGCATGCTGCCGTGGCTGCATTTGTTTCTAGCTCTGATCGAGCTAGTGCAGGCAGGTGTCCTGGAGCTGGAAATTACATCTTCCAGCTCCAAATGTAGAGTGCCCTTAGTCACAGCTGGGGAATTAACTGATCTGTCCATTAACCCTTTTATTGCTGCTGTCCTGTGTGGGCTATGCACTCCATCACAACAGTGTTGTGTGTAACATACGCCACATCCCCGTACAGTAAATGCCTTCATCTCTCAATAATACTCACTCTCTTCTGCTTCTCCAGCCATGAAAACTGTTGTTGACCCTTAGGCCTTTTCTTCTCTACAGCTTTATTGTGTTAGAATGCAGCCTTTTCGAATCAAGCGAGCTTTGCAAGGATATCTCACGATCGCTATCACACCAGCTAATCATGGTTAAATGCTACTGGAACTAGGGTTCCCCCAAAGTTGTGGTCGGCATTGGATTACTTATCTTGGCTCTTTGTTGGAGGCGTTAGATTGCTGGCTTTTTCCAGACTGTCAGTCACATGGAAGTTTATAAGGGGATATATGTGATACATACACACATTTATCATGTACACACACACGCGTTTTGCATTATGCATGATACTTAACGTATGTGTATATACACACACACACTATGCATTGTATACACACATCCCCACACCCTCTGCAATGTATGTGGCATAAACAGACTACACGATGGTGGTGTATAAACATTTGACTGGTGTTCATCTGGTGTTTTGCCACTTGCGAGTTATGCAACTACCCCAAATTCATGCTGATAACACTTTTGTACTCTGTCTGTCTCTCTCCACAGTCTCTAAAAGGGTATGTTTTCCAGGAGAATCTGCCTGAAAATGGAGCTCCTTTGCCTGTCTGTCCAGCTAACCTAATTTATTCTTCACCTAACCCATTTAACATATGCATAAGGTTCCTTCCCCACTCTGAACTCTAGGGTACAGATGTGGGGACCTGCATGAAAGACCCCCTAAGCTTATTCTTACCAGCTTAGGTTAAAAGCTGCCACCACCAAAGTGTTACACAAAGAAAGAACAGGGAAAGTGCCCACTTGGAAACATCTTCCCCCCAAAATATCCCCCCAAGCACTACAACCGCTTTCCTGGGGAAGGCTTGATAAAAATCCTCACCAGTTTGCATTGGTGAACACAGACCCAAACCCTTGGGTCTTAAGAACAATGAAAAGCAATCAGGCTCTTAAAAGAAGAATTTTAATTAAAGAAAAAGTAAAAGAATCACCTCTGTAAAATCAGGATGGTACATACCTTACAGGGTAATCCGATTCAAAACAGAGAATCCCTCTAGGCAAAACCTTAAGTTACAAAAAGACACAAAAACAGGAATATACATTCCCTTCAGCACAACTTATTTTATCAGCCATTTAAACAAAACAGAATCTAACGCATATCTAACTAGTTTGCTTACTAACTCTTTACAAAACGAAAAGGAGTACTTGTGGCACCTTAGAGACTAAGCTCATGCTCAAATAAATTGGTTAGTCTCGAGCTTAGTCTCTAAGGTGCCACAAGTACTCCTTTTCTTTTTGCGAATACAGACTAACACGGCTGTTACTCTGAAACCTAACTCTTTACAGGAGTTCTGACCTGCATTCCTGCTCTGGTCCCGGCAAAAGCATCACACAGACAGACAAGACCTTTGTTTCTCCCTCCCCCCCTGCCCCTCCCAAACTTTGAAAGTATCTTGTCTCCTCATTGGTCATTTTGGTCAGGTGCCAGCAAGGTTATCTTAGCTTCTTAACCCTTAACAGGTGAAAAGGGTTTTCCCTCTGTCCAGGAGGGATTTAAAGGTGTTTACCCTTCCCTTTATATTTATGACAGTACCCATCAGCACAGAATTTAGGTGCCAAAGTAGACATTTAAACTATGTATGCCTAGTGGGGCTTGTTTTCATATGCTTAGGTTTATCTGCTTACACTTAATACTACTGCTACTAATTAATAAAAAAAATCTTATTCCTTCTCCTCCTCAAAGTTATTTTGCTGTTGTTAGTGCCAGAAGACTTGTGTGAAAAGGTGGGCTTTGCAACAGAGTCTAAAGTCCGCTAGGTTGGGGCTCATTCAAACCGTGGACTAATTGATGTAGTCAATTGGCAGTTTCTTTAAATAATGTCAAAATATTTTATATCCAGGAGGAAAATAGTTGCCCGTTTTTCACAGTGAGCAAAGGATGTGGTAGATTCTCCATCACTTGGAGTTTTGAAGTCAAGTCTAAAAAATATGCTCTAGTTCAGCCACAAGTGATTGGGGTAGAAGTTGGATGCTTTCCATCAAGTCTACAAACCATGCAAACCTCTGATGCTTCACATTGATAAGTATACACAGCAATTCTTAGACAAGCTGAATTTGTATTAGCAGAGATCTCTTAATACGATGGCGTATGATCTGTGAATTATAGCTATTCTTCAAATTATGTCATACTTGGTGTTTTCTCTTGTTGTATCTTTCCACTTGCTTATTGATCATTTTAGAGCTGTTATCCTCAGCACATAGTAACTGTGAGGAAATCAAATTCTGTCTGGTTTTCATAGATTTCAAGGCCAGAAGGGTCCTCTGTGATCATGTAGGCTGTCTTCATACATAACACAAGCAATAGAATTACCCTGAAATAATTCCCGTTTGAATAGATCTTTTAGAAAAAACATCTAATCTTGATTTTAAATTGGCCAGTGACGGAGAATTCACCCCAACCCTTGGTAAATTGTTCTAGTGGTTTATTACCCTCACTGTTAAAAATGTGTGCCTCATTTCCAGTCTGAATTTGTTTAATTTCAGCTTCCAGCCATTGGATCTTGTCTGCTAGATTGAAGAGTCAGTCATGAAATACTTGGTTCTGGCAATGGAATGTGGCCATTGCAACAAAGCTTCTGTTGCTAAACAACATTGTGGCTTTGCTAAGGAAGCTCAGGAGAGTGGCGTGAACTAAGCAATCGGAAATGCATGTGACCCGCTGATGGGGCCATTTGGTCAGCAAGTTCCTTTTGAGCATTCAAGTGGTATAACAGCATATTGAGATCAATTCAGTAGAAAGTTTTCAGTGGATAGCTAGACAGGTCCAACTTTATTATGACTGTGCCTGTATCTCTCTATCTATGTGCTTTATATGGCATCCAAATCACAATATTCAAACAGTAACCCAGATAAATGACGGAGATAAATAATACCAGCAGGTGGGAAAGAACTGTCCTAAATCAATAAAGGAAAAATATTTGTATGAATTAAGATGATCTTTAAAAACTAATAGGAAAGATGAAAGTTAAACCCCATTCATTAGTGAAAGAATTCTCATGCTGTGAGCTCCCAGTCAGATGTACTGGTTTAGGGTAGCACTTTTGGGAAGGGGACACTTAAAACATTGATGCTTAAGTACCACATAATACTTTCATACGGCCAGGATTGTCATCTGACAGCAATGAGTTTTGCTCAGGTGTGTCTGAGGGCATAATTTGTCCTGCAGATCTCTTATTCATTGTGATCATGCACAAGATGGAAAACCCAGGGAGAGTTTGCATGGCTGGCAGTTTGGAAAAACAAATGTCTAGGCTTGTAAACTCAGCAAATCTGACATGGAAATCAATGAGACAGAATGACTGAGATTTTCAAAAGCTTGTGATTTTGGGTGCCCAACCTGAGGCACCTTAAAGAGGCCTGATTTTCAGAGGATGGGGGCATAGCGCTTCCTAAGTATCAGCCCCCTTTAAGGTAGCTCGGATGCCTCCCCCGTCCCAAATCGCAGCATCCAAAAATCGGTCGTCACTTTTGAAAAGCTTGGCCAGCCTCACACTGACATTTTTAAAGAGTCAATTTCAGGGCAGAGCCATGCTTTAAGGTACTGTGGATAGCGTTTGTAAGTGTGGTCAATGTTTAGCAGCTATGTCCCTGGTCCCACAAACACACCAGAACTCCCATTAGCTGAATGAAGCAGGAGCCCTGTGGGGGGAAAGAAGAATTTGTGATCATGTAGGTTGCACAAGCAACATGAATTCTGGCACTTCCTAAACTTTTGAGGGCTTGCCTTTGCAACCATAACATTCTTTTAAGTCTGTGCACGCATGTTCATATGTACATGTGTGAGTAATATAGATGTACATCTTCCCTGTACAAGCATCACCAACAAATATGACTCCAGGGATGACTGTTAGGACAGACTTGAGGCCTCCCGCTGAATCTACCTGCCAGATCCAGCTCCCCAGCTGCTGTAAAGGGTCAAAGTTCCACTGACGTCTGTGGCGATGCATCCCTTTATACCAGTTGTGGATCCGCCCTGGCCGCCGATCTGCAGGGCCCAGGAGAGACCTGCAATCGGGAGACGGGACTCAGAGGGCCCAGATAGCCCAGGCAATGACCTGTGGGTAGAGCACAAAGAGAGAGGAGGAAAAATGAAGTTTGTCCTCCGTCCTTTGCCCCTTTCCTAGCCCTCCCTGCTGCTTTACGCCCTGGTGAGGTCCCAGCCTCAGTCACTTGGGCGCTGCGTCTCTGAAACAATTGACTTTAATGACACTCATTTTGAACGATAAACAGGTTTAAAGCTGGGCTGCACGAAAGGCTGGGACACGCTGCAGGGAACAATGCAGCGTCAGCCAGGAGTGGCTAATGCGACCTGGGAGGTCATTTCCATCTCTATTTTCTATTATTATGGATTCTATGGGTTTGACTGGTGACTGGCACGCCATCAGCCCTCTAATGGATTTAAGCCAGCAGGATCCTCCCACAGGCTACTCTCCCAGACCTCAGAGACCTCCGTATCTGCAATGCCTTCCCCAGGTATGATTCAGCAGCCCTTTTCAGTGTCCCACTGTGCATGCGGCAACAGAGCCTTGCTAATTAATTGGCTTCTGAATGCCAGACAGCACTCTTAGCATGTCCTAAAAGCAGGGAAACTGGATTGTGCGTGATATTTCACTTGCAACAGACACTTCACCGGACCGCTCCCTAACCTAGTTACAGGATAGGTTTCTCTCTTCCATTACAGCTTCGCTTGATCCTGTTGCCAGTGTCTCAGGCTCTGTACCCTTAAGACATTCCCTCGGAAGAGCAGAGTCTCCTCCTATTTCAGGTTTCAGAGTAACAGCCGTGTGAGTCTGTATTCGCAAAAAGAAAAGGAGTACTTGAGGCACCTTAGAGACTAACCAATTTATTTGAGCATGAGCTTTCATGAGCTACAGCTCACTTCATCGGATGCATCCGATGAAGTGAGCTGTAGCTCACGAAAGCTTATGCTCAAATAAATTGGTTGTCTCTAAGGTGCCACAAGTACTCCTTTTCTTTTTCCTCCTATTTCTTCTGCTTCATTTCCAGGGCTTTGCTTGGCAAGAGCTCTCTTTCCTCTGTTTGACGTGTCTCCTGCCTCCCTGCCAGGGGGCCAGCATGCAGAAAAAGCATTGTGGCATCCTCCCATTCTGCCCACAGTCCCAGAGTAACTGGGGGCCTCTCCTAAACTAATCAGCCAGGAAACAGTTGTAACCCACTTATGCAGGAACGGATAGGTTAGCGGCTGGGACTCAACTAAAGCAGAGGGCTCTGTCCTTGGAGTAAAAGGGAATAGATCTACATGCTGCTAGCAGCAGAAGGTTTTTATCCCGTTGTGCGGACCAGCCACTAGGAAGTGGACAGGTTACAAACCCCGAGTGCGTGGATTACATTATGCTGGCATTTAATTAAATGTCGCTAGTCTTTAGGGTCAATGCACATTTGAGATGGAGAGTTGGTGCATGTCTTACACCTGTTGTTTTGGTCTCTCCTTAGAGTCAGTCTGATGGCCCTGCATTCATTTCACGCTCTGAAGATTATCTAGGAAAAATACAACTTTTATTTTTTTTTTAAAAACTGAAAGTTTAAAGCTTGCAAAATGTGATGAGTTATTGGACAAAGGCTGTTCCATGTAACCCCTCCACACCAGCTCCAGCCGACCCATGCATCTCCCATATGGGTTTCTATTTCTAATTCGACTGTTAGAAGCCAGGTGATGTGGCAGGCTTCCAAACAAGCCACAAAACCAACAGCAGCAACAAATAGTGGGTGGGTGGGGAGGCGATATGTTGTAGACTGGGGAATTTCATCACAGCCACTGCACATCCATCCAGGTCCTCTGTGTCAATTTCCACCCAGTGTGTTGCATCGTACGGCGCACCTAGCCCTGGGCTGAGCAATGAGATTGTGAACATTGGTGAGCGAGCTCAGGAAGGCAGCTGTTGACAAAACGAAAGAGCCTTCTCTCAGTATGTGCCAGCAAAGTCGTGCTACCTGGAGCCGAGATCTTGTCAGATCTCATCAGCTAAGGAGGTTTGGCCCTGGCTAGTAACTGAATGAGAGATCTCCAGCGGGAATCCAGCTGGTGTTGACAGCTTAGTAAGCTGCCTCTCTTCCCTCTGAGTTAGTACCCCAGCGTGATGCTAAGGGGTTCTGTGCTGCTGGCGGTGCCTTCTCTTGGATAAAGCCCGAAGGCCTCATGGTAATTAAAAATCTCATGGCATGTTTCCCAAGGGAGCGACTGTGAGCCCTGGTGCCTTGGCCAACTTCCTAGTTAGGTTAATTACATTCCGCCTCCCTAAAGGCGCACTGCACACACAATTGGATGCAATATTTCCCCTCACTTCCTGTCTCAAACTGTTACGTTAAACAGCTCCACGCAGAGGTGCTGAGACGTCTGTCTTTCTTCTGAGATCCCTGTGTAACACTTTGGGAACTGCGTGGGTGAAAGGCACTGTAGAAATATACGTTCTTTTAAAACAGCATGACAGATACAGAGCTGCCAGACGTGATTCCGACAGCTACTGAGCCAAAGCGAGGTGGTGGCGGGGGAGAAGAACGTGGACTGCATCCATTTTCTAGCCCCATCTGTTCCTTCCATTCCTTGGTGAGGTCCGGCTCTTTTTGAATTGCGTTTCTGGTTCTCGGATTTGAAATGTCGGATTCCAATGCTCCCTGCTCACAGACCCAGTTATAACCTGATTGCAAAGCGGTAACAGTTGTGTACAGTCCAAGCCTGGGGCCAACTCTGCCTGCATATGTCTGGTGGCCTTGCTGGTGTGTGGCCAGCAGCTTGTCCAGCCCTCTGTCCGACAGGATAGGAGAGTGTGGGTGAGCAGACTCTGACTGTTGACTTGCAGATGCCTGGACATTCTTTATTTTGACTTTACCGGGTGGTCACATGCTCTGCATGTTTAGCCCCCTCTGCCCAACTTCAGCAAGAACTCGGTCCGAACAATTGCTAGCTGACACCCACAGTGAATCTCCCTTCAGTCCCCAGCATCCGCATTATTTCTCTCCTTGATACAGTGTGTGGATTTAGGGCAGATCTGCCAAGCCATGAGATTGAGTCCTTAGTGCAGGCACAGCACAAGGCAGCAGGAGCAGCCCTGCAAGCTTCCCCCATGCTGACCCACTGATGTGTCTCCTCTGTTCGCCTGGAGCCATGTTCAGTCTTCATGCTCTGTTCCATTCTTAGCCTCTCTGCTGAGACAAAGGGGGAAAGGGCAGTTACTGCCAATTGTGCTGGTGTTCTTCTGAATCAGAGAAACTGGTCCCCTGGGAGCTGGATTGAAGGCCACCAAACTCACTTCATGTTGGCCACCAAAGAGCCAAACAAAGGTAAATGCCAACCTAAGCTGGATTTGAACAGTGACAGAGGGGTAAAAAGCTCCCTTGCCATTTACCAAGCTCTCTGTCTTATCCCCCTCGGTTCTCACTGTGGTGCTATAGATGGTGGGAGGCAGCTAATTTTCAGCACTCAAGTTTGAAAATTGGGGTCATGCTATGGGGGAAAAAGACATGACATAATGACATATGGAATTGGAAGTTTTAAAGCCTTAGGAAGGCTGATCATTTGCTATCGTTACCAACCACGGCTGGGCTGGTGAACATATTATACGTCTGCAGGAAAAAGGTGTGTTCTGTGTGGGAATCTATGTACGTTGAAAGGGAGTGGGTGATACAGTGCCTGTCCCCAGTGTGCCATGCTCTGAGAATGGACACAAACGTCAAACGAAGTAAGTGCCGGTGGAGCATCTTGTTCCTGAGATAAGGTACCCCAGGTCTCGGTATGATATCAGGTGAAGGTTACCAAAGCAATGCTTTGTCCCTGGAACATCATGTCCTGCTTTGTAGTCTGCATCGAGTGACAACACACAAAGGCAGTGGCAGAGTCCCTGAAATACTGTGACCTAGTTACCATGGAAAACTTGTGTATTCTTGGCTTCCTTTTTTCTTTTCCACATGATCTGCAGAATTACAGAACAGGACGTCTTTACTGCTGGGAAGTATAAATATTACTGAGAGATGCTCATTTTCTCTGCGTGTGATGATTATTACTAGAGATATGCAAGAGGACTTCATTACAGAACATTGTCCCTCTTAACGAGCCCTTGGAAGTCTTTTATAGAACACACCATGAAGAAACTTTCTGAGAAGTGATTAGATTTAACACTTGGGTGTTTGAGGGCTCACCACGTACCTAAGGAATTAGAAAATGTCTGTGGAGAATCAGAGAGACAACGTGGTTAAGGTAATACCTTTAATTGGACCAACTCCAGACAGTCTGTTTTACTGGCTCATTTTTTGCCCTTCCAAAGTATCTCATTACTGGTTGGTAGGAATGTCATCTTCTGTACTTGGGGGGAATCCTGGGTGTGCCCTCATGCTGCCTGCACATGCCCTAAGTTTTATCTGGAGAGGTCACCGTTTTCTGAGTATGACGGGAACTCTGTTGCCACGTTTTGTTCAGTCCTGAACTTTCCACACGCTCCTCCATCCGTGCACTCCCAGCCACTGAGCTGCAAGGTCCTCTTCCGGCCTGAGATGGGAATTAAGTTTAAATGATTCTCATTCTTCACTGCACCTCACCTGGCCTGGAGGGACTACCATGTCTGAGGAGAATGCAATGTCCATGTTCATCTTCAATTCTGGGCTTCCCACACTAAGGATCATAGAATATTAGGGTTAGAAGAGACCTCAGGAGGTCATCTAGTCCAACCCCCTGCTCAGAGTAGAGCCAACCCCAACTAAATCATCCCGGCCAGGGCTTCTTCAAGCTGGGCCTTAAAAACCTCTAAGGATGGAGATTCCACCACCTCCCTAGGTAACCCATTCTAGTGCTTCACCACCCTCCTAGTGAAACAGTGTTTCCTAATATCCAACCTAGACCTCCCCCACTGCAACTTCAGACCGTTGCTTCTTGTTTTGTCATCTGCCACCACTGAGAACAGCCTAGCTTCATCCTCTTTGGAACCCCCCTTCAGGTAGTTGAAGGCTGCTATCCAATCCCCCCTCGCTCTTCTCTTCCGCAGACTAAATAACCCCACTTCCCTCAGCCTCTCTTTGTAAGTCATGTTCCCCAGCCTCCTAATCATTTCCATTGCCCTCTGTGGACTCTCTCCAATTTGTCCACATCCCTTCTGTAGTGGGGGGACCAAAACTGGACGCAGTACTCCAGATGTGGCCTCACCAGTGCCGAATAGAGGGGATGGATAAACAATGGATAGTCTGGATCTCTTGACAGACATGCAGGGGTCAGTGCAAGCCAATAAGAGGTCCTGCACTTGGTACAGATGTTTGACATCCTGAACCCATCGCTGTCTAATAAACACTGCTCTGAGGCCTGATTCAACGCCTGTCGAAGTAAATGGAAATGCTTCAGATTGTGCCCCTCATCCTTCATGTACTTCAGGCAGAAAGGGGCGGGGGAGAGGAAACACAGTCTCCACCTTGAGTGGCCTGAACACTTTTCCACAGAAGGCAAAGAATGAGAGAGGCTTCAGCTGTAGACAACTTTGTATCCCCGGTTCCAGTGCGCAATTGCTGCCTCCCTAACAATGAGCCTTCAAACCGGTGGATGAATCTGTTATCAGCTTGTGGCAGGTTGAGAAATAATCTCCAACTGGTAGCAACAATAGGTGCTGTATCTCAGGGCAGGTAATGAGGAGTCTTTAAACTGCATCAGCTCAATTTTATTATCCTTTAGTTTTACACTTCCCAGCTAGGAATATTCTTATCTGTTCTTTTCTTTTTTCTATTGCAACTCTCGCTTTTGTTCTCCCCTTCTTTTCACAGAAGGAAGATATTAGATGCCTTTTCCTTTTCTTTTTTATTCCTCCGAAGACAATGTCTAGAAATAAGTTTGTGTCTGTATCTGTAAACACACATGCGTACATATAACCACATATATGTGCATTAAGCTGCATATGAATATATGCATGCACATGCAGAATTGAACCTTCTTTGGCCTCATTTTACAATGTTTAGATTGTGCGTGTGCGCGTGTGCTTGCCTCGAGGTAAATATAGACAGGTGTCCATTTATAAATAAAGAGAGAGAGACAGGTGTGTGTATATGTGAGACGTTTTTGTAACTATATAGACTCCACTTTCTGCATATAGCTGTGCATCTTTACATCTCCACACACACACACAGCCCTCTGTAGATTGTGTTTGTGTGTAGCTGTTGAGAGCAAGAGAGAGACACACGTATGTGTGTTTGCAGTTCGATAGTGTAACCGTGCGCAGACTCACCGGCAGCGCCTCCTGCTGGTCATCTCAGGGAATTAGCTCACCAGCCTCCAGAGGGCCCTTTTCAGGCCGGTGTCTCGCCTTGCTGCTGGCTCCCGTGTCCCTCCCAGGACCCCGGTGCCCCTTTCACTGAGTGCTGCCACCTAGCACTACCCCTCAGTTCTGGGTCTCCCCCTCCCAGGGGAACCCCCCCACCCACTATCCCTACCTCACCTCAGTTCTAGGCTCTGGCCAGTCACCAGCTAGCCCCCACACCCTGGGGCAGACTGCAGTATGAGCCACTCGTCACCAGCAAGGTTGGGTTTGGACCTGCTGCCTCTGCCTACCCATGGCTGCCCCTACAACCCCCGTACCTAATAGGCCTTCCCAGGCCTGCAGCCTGGGGCTTTCCTAGGCCAGAGCTCCCCGGCTCCCTTGGCCTTTCCCCAGCCCTGCTCCAAACTAGGTCCTCTATTCAGGTCTCTGCAGCCAGGTCGGTCCCTCCCTCTCAGAGCTAGAGAGAGAGTGGTCTCTGCTCCTGGCTTCTCTGGCTTTTATAATGCCCGCTGGCGTGGGGCGTGGCCCCCAGCTGCGGCTGCTCTACCAATCAGCCCAGCTCTTCCCCTGCCCCAGCCCTCTCCCAGGGCTATCTTAAACCCCTCTGGGCCCAAGCAGGTATCCACCTCGCTACAGATAGGTACAGAGATGTGTCTATGGAGAGGTGTGAGTAGGTAGGCATTAGTGTGTAGATAGATATGTTTCCAAAAATATTTTAAGTGTGTATGTTTACAGGTATGTAAATGTGGGATTGTGTGCATGTCTGTGTTTTATCTCCCCAAACTTCACCTTCTGGAAACTTTTGTCATCTTAACTTTTTTTTTTAAACAAAGTAAAAGGAAATAAAAATTGCCCAGCCCTTCCCCATGCTCTTTCAGCGAGAGGCATTAAGAGGGCTCTTTCAATTTATCCCTTTTTAAAAGATGTTTCTTATTCCGCTGGGGATTGGCCACGCTTGATAAAGTTCTATTCTTGCAGCCAGAGCCGCTTGGATTTCCTTTCAGGACATTTACCCACTCCTTTCCCCTCAGCTGTGCTGTGCGATGAAAAAGGCATCCCTCAAGCAAAACCACCAAGATAAACATCCACCTGCCTGCACAAAGAGGCCAACTCTCCAATGCGGGGAATGCTGCATGTAATGTGTGAAGAGCCAGGGAGCAGAGGGGAAAACTCATTGCAAGGTATCAGCCGGTGCTTTGCCAGCTCCCAGCTAGGATTCCCTCACCCACAGGCCCCAGGATGAAAGGAGAGCCAAGGAACTGAGAGAGAGGGGAGGAGGGCGAGACAAAAGCGGCTGCACGAGCTGGTGAAAGGAACTCATTATGAGCTGCCTGCCTTGCTCTGCAGGTATTTGCAGGACAGCGAGGGAGTGTTTCACACAGGAGCCAACGGCTCCTGTCAGTACAGCGTTTTTTTACCGCATGGAAAGGCCAAGACCACACTGTGCTGCTGTCCAGGGCGGGGAGGGCAGTTTCGGGAGATGTGCAGATTTCTGAGAAACCGTTAAATGCTGCAGGAGTCGCAAAAAAGAATTACCCTTCAAGCTAAGGGACAGATGAACCATCTCAAATGTCCCTGGACAGATCCTTTCCATGTCTCCCACCAGGACTTGGGAACAACCAAGATACCGGCCTCTCCTGTGCAGTCTCTTCCGGTATCTCCATGAGATTTGGTACATGCTGGTTCCATCAGCGTTAAGCAGGGACCCAGCCATGTTGTATGTATCCAGTAAAGCTGCTTGGCCTTTTACTTAATACCAGTGATAACCCTGAACCATCACCTGGACTGTTGCTATGAACTATGTTATTTAGTGTTTTTCAGTGCCCAAATGTGCTAGGTGCTTTAAAAACACATAGAAGACCCCTAGTATCTATATAGGCTTGTGGTTATGGGAGCAGACTTGAGGCTGAGAAGATCTTGGTTCAGGACCCAGCTCTGCAACCATCTCCCTGTGCCTCGTTTCCTTATCTGTAAAATGGGCACAATGGCACTTCTCTGGGGTCAGAAGGCTGTTGTGAGGTGAACATTTGTGGTGCTGTTACTATGGTGACAGGGGCCTATCTAGACAGGTAGAAGACACTTTTCCTGACCTGAAGAACCTCTCCAATCAGCCCTGAAGTTGGCTTCCATAACCAGTTCCCTCGGATCACTACAGTTTATTCTCAGGCCAGTGGGTTATTCCTTTCAGCCACCTGCTTTATGTCATCTAACTCTCAAGTTGGCCCAGATGTGTTTTCTAGTCCTTCACTCTTTCCTGTAAAGAGTGAGAGCACGTCATGTGGCATTCATGGTTCTCGCTGGCCTGGGAACCTCAGAGACTAGCGGCTGCTGTGAGCTCGTGGCTTGACTTCCAGTAAACACCTCATTAGCCAGACATGACTGAGCCATCCATCCCGTTTGTAGCGAGAGCTGTTTCACAGTCACTAGCTACATTCTAGACTGTAAGGTTGGGTCTATCTAATTAAGATACATTGTTCTGAGTTGGTTGGCGGGGAGGGAAGATTGCCCAGGAGGTTATGAGGCATGGTAATTGAGGCTGTGTCCTTGTGCACCACGTTGTGGGGAGATTTGCTGTTGCTAAGACAGCGTTTGGTCTCAGCTAAACTGATGCTAATCCAGAGCAACTCCATTGAAAATGAGATCCGGATCCGGTTCCGTTCCTCAGTGAATAGCTTCCCGGAGGCATATTCTGAATTGGAATATCCCCAGCAGCCCACTGATGTTCAAGGCTAGCGATGAACAGGCAAACCGCAAAAGGTTCCCTTCAAATAGCATCCTCGAATTTCCAAGCCTTCTCCCAATGTCTGTGGTGGGTAAATCCCTTCAGAGCAGGATGTGTCTGGGAAAAATTCCAGTACTTCCTGCTCCTTATCCAGAGCTGGGTCTGCCACAAACAATCCCCTACTTAATCCAGAGGACCCCTGCTCCAGGCATGTCTCCACCCCAACTGACCTACTTTCAGCCTAGATAGGACTTGGGTGCTCATTGGGCCACCTCCTGACCCCTTGCAAACTGTTAGGCCCCAGCCTGTTCTCAATGGGGCTCTACCTCAGAACAGGGCTGGCTGGTCCCAAGCTCCCTGGTCCTTAAAGGGGCAAACCACCTTAATACCGGTACTGTCTGAAAAGGCAAGGCGTGTGCAAAGGTGGAAAATAATGAAGAAGAAAAAACAGTAAGTGCCGAGCAGGGTTTGGGGAGGAAGGTCCAGCAGGGCTGCCCATCACCGTTCTGGGGAGTGTGAAAAGGTCCAGTTTAGCCAGGTGCTGAGTCGGTGTGCACTCAGCTCCTGGCAGAATCCAAACCCTCATTTTCTGAAGCTCTCCGATTAGTTTTTGCAAAGGCTGCTGTTTTGTTGAGCTCTCTGGGTGAGCGTAAAACAGAGCGGCGGGCATGCAGGGAGAGTTTACACCCTCTTTGCAAAACAACACCAAGGTGCAAAGTGGCAGAGAATCAAGCCCAGTGGAATGATGCTGGTGTGAGTGAGATCAGAATTGGGAGTGGAGAATGGAGGGGAAGGATGGGCCAGTGGTTAGGGCACTAACCTATGACTTCTGGGTTCGGTCCCTAATCTGCCACAGACTTCCTGTGTGGCCTTGGCAAAGTCACTTTTAGTCTCTCTGTACCTCAGTGAAAATCAGGGCGCTAACTCTGCCCTACCTCACAGACGTGTTGTGAGAATAAATCCTCTAAGAACTGTGAGGTGTGGTCAGATATTGCAATGATGATGGCCAGATTGATGGAATTGGCTCAGCAACCTAATAAAAGCTTTTTCAGAGTTAAACAACCTAGTTAAAAAATTAAATGGGGGAACAATAATAGCAGAAGGAGAGAGAAAGGAAAAGAATCCAATAGAGGCAAGGGAGAAGAGATTTTTCAGAGGAGGTTTGAATATAGATGGTAAATTTTTCACTCTTGTTTTGTGCCTTGCTTGCTTGCTTCTGCTTGGATCTATCCCAATTTCTCTTCCTCACAGAGATCTCCTGCTCATCTATATCACTGTGATATAAACCTGTTTCCCCTCATCTGCATATACGCCTTCATGGGAGAGTGCTGAACTTGCTGGTTAATAACCTATTTTAAGAGTCACTTTAGGTATTTCTGGTGGGATGATCAATCTCAGTATTTCAGCAAGGAGTCACTGGTGCATCTCGCTGGGAGCCAGCCCTTGGCTACTAGCAGTGATTTGCTTGGTGCATTCTGATGCGAGATTAGCCTGTTGAAGGCATCCTGCTTCCCATTCAGTGGGCTGGGAATCTCTTTTAACCCTCCCCTGAGGAATTGCTGGGTGCCCTGTGATAGGAAATTAACCAGTCTTTCATCCACTCACTGAGACATAAGGTCACAGGCAAAAAACCAGGTCAGAGAAACTCAGTCCTTTCCCTGAACTATCCTACTTCCTGGGCCCCTTCCTTCAACATGGGGTAGATACAATGTGCTGCTAGCAACCTGCCCCCAGCGCACTTCAGTTTCCCCTCCCAGATAGGCCGTGTTTGCCCACAGAAGTTGCACTGATTTAACCAAATTTAACCAAACTCATTTAACCAAAACCAAATTTACCACTCCAAGTTAAACCAATAGAAGCAGGGTTTAAATTGAATTAAGACCATCTACACAGGAGCGGTTTAACAAAATCTGCTTAAAAACATACCTTTAGTTAAACCCAATGCAACTCTGTGCTTTCGGCTTTGTCTTCACTCCAGGAAGAGGAGTGTTTTTACATTGAAACAGCAGACTGGAAAGAACTATCTCATGGTATGATCCCAGCAGAGACAAGGCGTGGTGTTTTTTACCTCAGCTAGCTACACCAAGGTAAAAAAAGAACAGCTGTGCCTTGTCTCCCCTTGGATTTTAAATCAAGATGTCTCTCTCCAGGAAGCTGTCTCAGTGTAGAAAGACACTTCTGTCTGCAGTGAACAGGTAGCCTTAGACTGAGGGTCTGATTCTACACTGCCTTTCACACCATGCCATCATTGTAACTCTTACAAGGTAGGTGTCAAATGCGACTGCATCAGAAGTCTTTGCTCACTCACACCTCTGATGATGTCTTTATGCCCACCTGGCACTCACCCTGCACAGGTGTAAATGACTACCCAAGATTACTACAGATTGCTGGGCAGTGCAAAATGACTACCCAAGATTTCTGGGCTTGACAACTCCAACTAGGTCCCTCCCTGAAGCACTCTGCTAATCCGCCCCCCGCACTCTCACACACACGCATGCACTTTTGACATCTGTTGCCTGTGAGATTCAGGGCCAGGATTTAAAATGTTTTGCACTACAATCTTGTACTTAGTTGTCCGAAGGGTGCTGATTTTTGGGAGATGACTAGTTGGTAGGTGTCTGGACGCCACTGCTGTCTGTTGGAATCATTCCTTTGTAGTGAAACCGTTTGCAATTCGGAATTGACACAGACTTTGAAGCTGTCACTTCCCTTTCCCTCAGTGTGTCATGCTGCCATTCGATTTGCGTGAGCACATTTTGGACTTTCCCTTCTGCTCTGCCGGCTGCATTGTTAGATCCTCTGTTGGCCGAGAATTTGTTGCCAGGTGATCGGAACTGGGCACAACCTCCAGAGGCTGAAGTCATTGGCTTTACTGCCCCACAGAAAAGATGCTCCTTGCCCAGCTGCTCTCCCACTGACTCCATTCCAGTCTTGTAAGTCTATGCTCCCTCCTCTGAGGTTTAAAACCTGAGGGCTTCCTGAAGTTTTGGTGCTCGATCTTGCTTTTATTTCCTGCACTGCTGCAAAAGATCTGTTTATTTTGTTGTGAGTCCTTGAGTTACCATAGGTTGGCTGTCCCCGGAGTTCCTTCGGGCTTCAGCTCGTGAAAAGGTGATGGGCCAAATCTCTAGCTCACTATTCCAAATTCATCCCCCAGGCAAAAGTCAAAAGCATCTCTGGTGGCATCTCTGTGTTAAATAAATTGGTACATCTCAATAGCAAGTCTTTGTGGATTGAATGCCTGCCTATTTCACAAAACCACAGTTGACACTCACTGAGAGTTTGTCTCTATTAAGAAAATTTGTCCCACTATAAATTACATCAGTGCAGACTCCTAATGTAGATGCCTCACCTGCCCAAGGTGGGTCTTACCCTGGTTTACTTAATATAGACCAGTCCGTAGCAGAGAGGCCAGGGACAATATGGGGAGGGATAGCTCAGTGGTTTGAGCATTGGCCTGCTAAACCCAGGGTTGTGAGTTCAATCCTTGAGGGGGCCATTTAGGGATCCGGGGCACAAAAATTTGGGGATTGGTCCTGCTTTGAGCAGGGGGTTGGACTAGATGACCTCCTGAGGTCCCTTCCAACCCTGATATTCTATGATTCTAATATGGGCTATAGGACTTTAAGGAAGAGAGTTCTCTCTCTATCTGTGCGAGAGAAATGATTCAGCTTCAGCCCCACTTGTGTTAACGACACTGGAAGTGCGAGGGCAGAGAGACCTCTCGGCCTTTTAAGCGCTACGTCAGTTAGACGCACTCTGAGTAGGATCAGAGGACACAAGGCTTAAACTCAGAGGCCTGTCTACACTAGGGCTTCCGACGTGGTGGGGTGTTTTGATGTGCCCTTCGCATAGAGAGGGTATTGGAGTTGCTGCTTGGGGTGAGTGGGCAGAGTACGGCATTCCCGCTTGCACTGCTGTTTCCTGGGCTGTACCTGGACCACCAGCTGCAGACATTTTAATATTAATATATACGAGGGTGGGGAGGCTGCCTGGAGGCCAAACCATTTGAAATGGCTTGGGGGCAAGGGGGCTTACATCCATCTGGGCGCCACTCGTGCCTCCTCTTGGTGGTTTCCCCACAGATGGGTTCCAGTCCTACCATCCTGACTCAGG
Organism: Eretmochelys imbricata; assembly: GCF_965152235.1. Lineage (NCBI taxonomy): Eukaryota > Metazoa > Chordata > Testudines > Cheloniidae > Eretmochelys > Eretmochelys imbricata. The sequence continues at coordinate 9,749,388 of NC_135593.1, read as the reverse complement.
CAAAAGCCATTCCCAAGTGGCTTCCACAGGAGTTTTGCCCAAGTCATTCTGTTCTATTCAAGCTCCTCGTTCATCATCACCGGGGTATCTGAGCACCTTCTAACAGTGCAGTAAGCAGGGCGATTAGCATCTGTCATGTATGTTGAGTTTTTCGCTTCCAATTGCTCTTCCGCTCCTCAGGGAGGAAATTGGCTTGTTGATGGTTTGAGGGTTTTTAAGGGCTACAGGACTGGGCTTTGTCTATCCTGGGTTAAATTCATCCCTATATAGAGAACCAGCGCAAGGCCTATGCACGCTGGGGGCTTGAGTAGTTCTGGCCTCCTGCACAGGGGTGAAATTCATCGTCTGTGGATAAACAAAGGGCGTCAGTCACCAATTCTGTCAAATTGGCATCTTGCCCTAGCAGTAAATTCACTTCAGAAATTACAAGTTGCAATAAGAACAGGGCTCTGTTTATTCCTTTGTAGTTTATGCCTTCCGCTTAGTGCAAAATCCCTGTCTCATCAGGGGCTGGTAATCATTATCCAGTTCTCATTTCGCATGAGCTTGGCTTCATAACCCCAAGAAGGCCTGCTCCTTCTTGCTATTTTAATCTCAGCCATTGATTATTAGTATTAATAACACAGCTCTGCTGTGCAGGGGTTCAAGTCCTGTGAAAAGCGAAGCTTTAGGAAGAGAAGCTGACTCTGGGGAAGGGGCTGAATGAGATCAAATGCGAAGAGGAGCAATAGACACAGCAGTATCCTGAGTAAGGATGCTAAAGCCTGTAAAGTGCCGAGAAATGGACGTGGTGACCTGGACAGGGAGCTCAGGTTCTCGCTTTTCTGAAGCAAATGGAGACAGGGGCTGGGGTGAGAGTACAGGGTGAACCCAGCCGCTTCTCTCCTCTCCCACGATTGGCTTGTGAGGGTGCGAGGGCAAGGTAATCCCCATCACTGCATCCTGACACGGCATGCAGATATCTCTAGGGAGGCCAGCCAGGTGCCATCTCACAGCGGGCTCTAGCAGAAGGAGGAATGGCGTGGAGGAATCAGGGTCTACTTTTGATAAGTTTTAGGGGAAGCGATGGCACTGAGCATTAGAAAGAGGACAGTTACACTAGCCTGAAATGCTGCTATTTGACACTCAGATGTAGTGCCGGGGTGTGTTGCTTTATCCTGACTGGCCGGATGGAGCTGTGCATGGACCCAGACTGACATGGGCCGGGGGATCCGGGCTTTGGGTTTGAACCTGTTCTCCCCACTTCCTCCATTCTCTCAAACACCCTCCTCCTTTCACACCGCCTTGAAATCTTCTGTGGACCCGCCCCCGTTTCTTGCCATTTTCCTGTACTCTCACCCCAGCCCCCACATTTCAGAGGATCCAGCGGGGAGCAGGGGAGGAGCGTTCAGAAAATCGGGGAGCTTTTCTGCAGCTTCCAAACAGCACGTGAGCTGTGCACCCTGGCACACACCGGAGTGGGGAGGTGCAGAGCTGCAGCGGGGTGACTTACACCCAATAATGTGTTACATTTCTGTGTCAGCTCTATACCATTAACCACCGGTCATAATTATAATGTACAGCACCCTTACACCGAGCAGCTGCTTCTTCCGCTGATTTCCCTGGGACTGCGTAGTAAGGGGCTGCTCGACACAAGTCAGTGTGTCCGAATCAGGCCCATTGCACTTATGATTGGATTCAATTCAATCACGTGAGCAAATCATACCTATAAGTGCCGGGTAATAGCCTTTATATCCCTTCGCCATACATGCCCGGAATCAAAGCACAGGCTCACCTCTGTGCTTAAAACTGTCGCAGAGCTTAAGACGGTGGTACCTGCTGCTGCCCCCTCCTGGATGGAATATGTCTACTCACAGGTCTATCAATTTGCTGTATCCGCTGAACGGGAGATATTGCTCCTTTAGCTCAGTGGGTTGAGGCTCAGTTGTCCTGAGTTCTGTTCTCTGCATTGCACATCTGCATAGGCAAAGCCAGAGAACCAGCACAACGGCTCCATTTAGAAAAAATAGACCCATTTATTTCTTGGTCTAAAAATTTCAGCTGTCAGCAGCGCAAAGTGGGAATATGGCGTAACCACTTCCACTGCCCCGCTGCCCCACTTCAAGCACAGATCGCGTCAGACCGGGGTCACAGCTGCCTTGTGCACAGGCTAACGGCTCCGAGTTGGGCTCAGCCACAACAACAGTGCAGACCTTCCAGTGTGACGTGTGCTGAGCCGAATCTCACCTGAGAGGTGGCATTGCCGGACGCATCCCAGCACAAGGGTCTTCCCGTTGAGTTGGGATAGAGACTCCCACGCTATCCCCTGCTACCAGCATGGACAGGGTGTGGTTGGAATGCCCCAACGCTTTGTCAAGATTCTGGCGTTAACTTCTTGGTGTAAGGAAGAGCAGCCCTTTGGCTTCTTCAGAGTATGCCTGGGGGCTGGCTACATACACAATGGCCCCAGGATTGGGGAAGTGCAAAGCTAAACTTTCCATCCCCTTTGGCCTCATCCCGACCTGGGTTTTGGGCTCCTAAAATGATTCCCTCTCCTCTGTCCTAGAAGCTGGAACGCTCGTGGCACGTGGGCCAAATATTCCACCATCTGTGCAGTCTCCCTCGTAGAACCAATGACACTGTAGGATGCAAATTAGCTGTAGAGTAAGCATCGTGATTGGCTGAGTTCTGCCAATCTCACAGTGGTCTAGGATTCTTGGCATGGCAGAGATTTGTGCCTTACTGTAGCTGTACCATGCGTGGGTGTAACTGGTGAAGTCAAAGTGGCTGAGAACTTAAAAACTGGAGGGTAACAGACCGCAAAGCCCAGGGAAGATTGAACCTGGGGATAGTCTGAACAAAGAGCTCTCAGCCATGCTTGTAGCTGCTTCCATCGCTTCACAGTGACTCACCAGGCATCTTGGGCTTCTGAACGACAATCCTAGCATCTTATTACAGGTTACATTAGTGTCCAGGGGCCCCTGTTAAGACCAGAGTCCCCTGCCCCCAAGATCTCATAATCAAAATAGACAAGACAGAAGGTGGGAGCAAGGGCATATTAATAGCCCTGTCTGATAGATGGGGAGCTGAGCCGTAGATTAAGTGATGTGCCGAAAGTGACTCAGTGTGTGGCATAGCTGGGAATTGAACCTCACTCTCCTGAGTGTTAGCCCACGGCACTGTCTTTCTTCTCTAAATGCATACTGCAGTGATGCAGTGACTCAGGCATGGATGCGTCTATCTTAGCTGTGTTCCCCCCACCAGTCTTTCTTCTGTCGCTAATCTTGTCTCTCCGCTCTCACTTCCTACTGGGTTCATCGCTGTTGTATTTAAGCAAAGGGATGTCTTTTTACCTTCCCCCAGCCCCACACCGTCGTAATTCTGATCCAGCTAGAAACAATTGATTTTCTAGAAGGAAACCCTGCTGGAGGGAAGTCAAAGCCCATTGAATTCCAGCCCATGAGACGGCGTTTCATTGTCCTATCAATGAATTGCTCACAACGCCTAATTTAACTTTCTGTAATTAGCACAAGTGCATCCTTCTTTTTTTTTTCCTTCCTCACCCGTCCATCCCCTGCTTTCTTTTCACAGTGCCATTGGTAATTCCAAGAAGTTAATACCTGATTAGTAAATATGATGATAAAAGAGTTCTGGCTGCATCAAGGCCTCCATTTACAATCCGCCTCTGATTGAAAAATTACGTTCAGTTCAGTAATAATTGATGAAAATGGGCTCCCTTCTTCTGCAGCTGATTTGCTTTGTAATTGTGATTTAATAATGTAAATATCACTTGTTTTCTTCTGAAAATGAATTGCTTTCTGATTTGTTAAAGCCGGCTGCTGTGTGCCTGCCTATCTTCTTCCGAACTGGAGACCAGTAGGCTTGTTTGCAAAGGATTTTGGGAGAGCAGAACCGTCAGCTGACTCCTTCGTGATGAAGTGGGTGTGGGCTGGGGTGCCTAGGGTGGGCCGGGTACAGCTGCCGTAACCCAGCCTGGGCTCTGTCAGAAAGCACAGCACTTCCTGGAGTACAGGAATGGTGACACCTAGTTCTTGCATCTATGGATCTCAAAGTGCTTTACAAAAGAGAGCAGTGCTGTTATCCCCAGTTTACAGATGGGGAAACAGAGGCACAGACAGGGGCCATCATGTGCCTAAGGTCATGGAGCAGGCCCATGATAAAGCCAAGAATAAAACCTGGGTCTCCTGAGTCCCAGGCCATATCCGCTGGACCACACTGCCTCTGCACTGACTCTTTTACACACTTTGAAAGCACCATATTGTGCCCTGCCCCTATGCTGGGGCAGTAAGGGGCGGGGTCTCCCTGTGCACCTGTGTGGGGGGGCTGGGTATCATTTGTGTGCTATTCTCATATCAAGGTATCCTCTCCTATACAGGCAATCAGGGTACCCCTCCAGGAAGATTCCTTGTGATGGAGGGTACCAGGTCTTCATCGCCCTCCCACCCCCACATTGGAGGCCCTGCTGCTCTGCTACACCCTGCCCCCCAAAACTGCTCCCTGACAGGAAAATAGCACCAAGCATTAGGCTTGCAGGCTTGCCTAGAGAGCCATCCCAGCTGCAGTCATTTTGGGGGGAACCACTGAGATCTGGTCCTGCACCAGCTAGAAGGGCAGGAGTCCAGCAACAGCCAATCAAAGCCCAGCAGGCTAGAATAAAAAGAGGTGCCTGCTGCTACCAAAATCAGTTTCTGGGTGGAGCCAGAGGAGCGAGGAGGGATGCTGCCTAGACTACGGCCAAAGGAACCAGGCTTGGCCAGGGACCACCACTGGCTGTAGCCAGTGGCAAGAGTGCAGATGATTCAATTCCAGAGAGGGAATTTAGCCCCGAAGGGGAAGAAACTCATTCGCTTATAATTGTCCCTGAAGGGCACAAGGAGCTTCTAAGTTTGTTGCCCCCCCCCCCCCCCCCGGGAGGGATGGTTGCACTGTGGGACCTGGCCGGTGGGCCGAGCCACAGAAGACCTGCAGAGGCAGACAGGCAACCTGCAGTAAGGGCTGGGAGCTGAAGAGCTCAACCTTCTAAGCTCCTAATTTACAACCATGACTGAGACATGCCTTGCAGAAAGCCCCAGCTCTGCTGGAAGTGTTGGTGCTTGCTGCTAGCTGGAATCCCCAAAATGGAAGCTGATGCAGACAAATCAAAAATCAGCTCCCAGACTTTTCCTCCTGGCCACCTTTCACCCCTTGAATCTCTTTTTGTCCCCCGTCTGTTCTGCCTTCTTTGCCGCTTTTTTGACTACCAGGACTCGAAACAGGTGGAGAACTGTCGTTCAGGCTAAGCTCAGGACTGAGACCATGAGGTCAGAGTAGTTCAGGAATGAGGCGGGAGTGATATTGGCAAAGGGTTGGGTCAGGAAAGCTTGCACCGCACCGTCCTGTTCATGGCCCGTTCCAGCCAGCCTTGTCCATCCTTCCCTATGAGCACATCAGCCCCCTGGGGCTGAGTCCTATCCCAGCTGCTTTACTCACTGCTGGCTCACCCTGGCACCAGAGAGGTATCAGGGCAATGGGTAAATAAAAAGGCACCCTCAGAAAGCAGGTCCCCTTTGCTGAGACGAGCAGCCCTGGCACCAGATTCCGGTACCAGGCCAGTCTGCCGCGGATCATGATGTCGTTTGGTGACATGTTCGCTCTGGAGTGTACTAATGAACTATGAAATGAACATAATGTCACTTGCTGATGCAAATCTGCCAACACTGCTGCCACTGTTAGTAGGTGCTTTGCCTGGGAGCTAATACAGGTAATTTAAAGATATTAACAAATGCTGTTAATTAGTATCATTATCATACCGCTAGGGCTATGCACAGACAGATAATCCTGCCATGTCAAAGTGTCTCCAATAAAAAAAACCTGTAGGATGAGGGAGAAGGAGATGGATGCACTCAGCGCTGGAGGACATGCCAGGACTGTCTTGCAGTTTGGAGTGAGAGAACCTGATCTTAGCCAGATGTGATGGATAAAGCAGTTGTTGATGATTCCAAAAGGGAAGCAGCCAGGACTCCCATAGAGAAGAAAGGGTAAATTCTGGACTGAGCAGTGTACTTTGCTCTCTCCTATAATGCCCTGTGTTCACTACCATACTGGCTTTGCATGTGTTTGTGATATTGCCTTTTTAGTGGCTGCCTCACAGAGAAGAGAAGGGACCTATTACCCCGGGTTCCTGTTAAGGGAGTTCTCTTTTAGCGCCAGTGTTTAAGGCCTATGTTTCTAGAAATGAAGGAGATATGCATCAGTGTGCATGATTTCCACAATAATCATCGGCCTGTGCAGCACATGGATTTGTCATTATCCCACCAAGCTTTCTGAGGATGCCGTGCACGCTCCAAAACTTTCGAGCCAAGAAGGGTCACTAACTGAAAATTCCAGATCTGGATCCAAACTTCCCCCGTGGTCCGTGGAGACAGGATTTCGGGTTGGTCCATCATGGAGAGCCAGCAGTGCAGGTTGGATTCTGGTGCAGATCCAAACTGCCCTGAAGTTTGGGATGCTCAGATAAGGAATTGGAGTCCAGTGCCCTCTCGAATTATGATGTATCCAATTCGATTCCAGCAATGGCAGAAACATACCCTAACTCCCTTGTTCTCCTTGCCCACCTATCTCTCACTGAGCAGAGCATGTGCCTTCTCCTCCCCCTGTTTAAAAACTGCTGTGTGATAACGTCCTGGCAAGATCATTTCCATATGCTGGACATGGACTTTGGACCAACTAAGTAGAACAGGCCGCAGAAGAATCCATCTGAGGCTTTACTTGAGTCTCAGGGAAGGCTGGTTGAGTCTTGGTGGGAAAAATCCTCCTTTCTTGTACTGATGTTGCTTCAGTGGAGTTGGTCTAACTAATTGGAAACACTTGCCCCATCAGTTTTGGTTAGTGTTATAAGGACAGGGGGATGGGTGGTATGCAGTAGAGCTGCCTCTTTCAGTAGTGACTCCTAGCATCCTAAACCTGAGGTTCCACCCTAGCAGCCTTTCCGCATCATTTACTGCCCAGCCGGAGCCAGCTGACCTTCTGGGTTTGCAAAGACCCTGTTGCATCTGGGTGTATCATTCAAGATATTCATCTCCCCCAGCTGGGCTGCCCCTGCCTTTCTCCCACTGTATTGATTCTGGGCTTCTAGTGTCTTTAGCTATATCCTGTTTCCATCTGGCTGGCTGGAAAAGTCATACAGATGTAATTAATCTGCAGCACTGGGGCTGCCTTGCCAGGAAGACTTTGCAATTATGTCACCCATTGCGTGCTAGCATCTCAAAGGGCTGTATTGAATTCCCACCACCACCACACGCGTATGAATTAGAGCATTAGTAGTACCCCCGAGGAAGAGCTGTCTCTAGAGAGGTTAAGCCACTTACCTAAACCCACACAAGTCTGAGAGGGCTGGAGCTAGAACCCAGGAGCCCTTATTCACAGTCTTCTGTTCTACCCACTGGAAAGCACTAGGGGCAGCCTTCGGTTAATGGAATATGAACCTCCCTCTGTTAAGGACATGCCCATTTTTAAAGCACCTGCTGGATCTGCATTGCAGCTGCCACCCCGTGGAGTTGAAGGTGTTGCTTTCAACCTACCATGCATTTTATTCATTGTTATTACTGTTTGTATTAGACCAGGACTCCATTGTGCTAGGTGCTGTACAAACAGAACAAAAATGTGGTTCCTGACCCAAAGAGCTGCAATCTAAATAAGTTACTGGGACCTGCCCATTTGCCTGGGACCTGCCCGCTCCCCACCCCACCCCTGGCCACATGGCTGGAGAGATCGTCTCTTTCCTCTCCCACCCCGTGCCACATTGCTGGAGCTCTTGTGCTTGATCCCCTGCACTGGTTCTCCATGAGAATGGAAGGCTCTGTCCCCTCCCGGACTGTAACTGTTGACCTTTCGGGCACTTTTGCACAGCCCACCTGTGTGAGAGAGTATCGGAGGAGGCAGGGTGTTGGCGACTAGCAGCGGGTGTGGATGGGAGTGCTTGTCTGCGGCAGGGCATGCCTCCACGTTTCTTCTGAGGAGGGCAGGGTCATACGTGTTGTGTGCCTGAATCTTCTCCTCCTCCTCACCAGAGTAACAGCTCCCATCACAGTCACACATTGGCTTTAGGGTTACCTTGCGGCTCTGGGAAAGGAGACAGAGCACCCGGGCAGCAACAGGAGAGTGTGGGCGGGGGGGGAGTTCGTGAGCAGCAGGGAGGGGAGCTCTGCAAAGCCCAGTCACAGCTGCTGCAGTCAGAGATGCTCCCGCTCATCCCACAGCCCAGCCAAAGAGCCTCCTCTCGCGCCGCCAGCCAGCAGGATGCTGACCCCAGGGCGCTTTCTCCAAACCAGGCTGACTTCAGCACAATCCAATCCCTGGGATTAATTAAGGCGAAATGAAACAGTGGGTTTATCACATTTTTCATTAACTCTGGCGTGGTGGCGGCGTCTCCGGCATCCGACAGGGACGAAATGCACTGCAGTTCCCGGCCCCGCACTTAATTAGCGAGGGGAATCTGCTCCTCCATTGCAGCAATTAGATTCCCAAATGGGGAGGGGAGGGCAGATGGCTGGTAGCTTGGAGAGCCCCCCCCCCCAACATCCCTCTCTCCCCTCCTTCCCCCCCCACAACTCCTGCCTTCCCCCTCTCACCTCACTGCGTCTCTCTCCACCGCTGTGCCCCCCTTTTAGGCCTCTGTAGTCGTGCCCCCCAAGGCATCTCCCTTTTCACATTGTGTCAGGTACCGGAGCAGAGGAAGTGCAGGCTGTTATTGGTGCTAAACGCGGGATGACAACAGCCCGGGCTCTCCAGAATAGTGCGTATCTGGGCGAGAGGCATAAAGGCCCCTGTATGGCAGTGCCGCAGGATGCCAGATGCTGGGCTTGGACAACAGGGGATGGATCGCTTGAGGATTGCCCTCTTCTGTTCATTCACTTTGACACTGCTGGTGCTGGCCACTGTCAGAAGACAGGATACAGAGCTCTATGGACCATTGGTCTGACCCAGTAGGGCCGTTCTTAGGATCGAAGGGAAGGCTGCAGCCAGCAGGCTCTGTGCTTCCCTTTTCCCGTCATGCTTCTGGGTCTTGCTTCACCTCGGAGGCCTTCTTGCTGAAGGGCCTCAAGTGGTTCAAGGAGGGGTCTTAGAGGGCATCACTTGGGTAGGGTGACCAGATGTCCTGATTTTATAGGGACAGTCCCAATATTTGGGGCTTTTTCTTCTATAAGCTCCTATTACCCCCCATCCCCTTCCCGATTTTTTGCATTCGCTGTCCGGTCACCCTACACTTGGGTGAGATGGGAAGAGAAACTTGCACCTCTCAGCTCAGCTCCCCTGAACAGGTGTCTGCCTGGGAGTGGAGTGGGTAGCTGGAGGGAGGCGTTAGTCAAGCAGCGTTAGACCAGCTAGAGTCCAGTGGATTTAGTACTGATGAAAGGAGACCAATGAGCAGCGCTAGGCACCAGTGACCTTTGTTTATCCTAAGGGAGGCTGGGGCCCTGCTTCGCATCAGTCAGTCAGCGAGGCAGGGATGAGCCATGTGCTGCAAAGCACCAAGCAGCACATTCCAGTTCAGCCCCGTCCCTGAGAGACCCCAGCATATTTGTTATACAGCCAGACGCGGGGGGGCATGGCGCACGACCCGGCGTGCGCTGGCCGCTCTGCCGCAGCAGATCCCGGCTCCGGCGTGACCCCCACCACTTCATGATTGATGGCCCCATGTCTGTCACGCAGCCTCCGTCTGAGCGCACCCATTTGTATCCTTGTAGATCCTTATCTCTCTAATGTAGCGAGCTGGGCTTATCTCTTCCCGAGGCCCCTTCTCCACAGAAAGAAATCACCTTGGTTATTTATGTATTTCTGTCGCTGGCTCGTCGAATCTATTTTCTTTCGCTTCCAATCATCTTTTATAGAGATCGCTGGGCGGATAGGCCGGGTCCATAATGACCCCAGGATTATGGGATCATTACAAAGAAGACTCACTTACAAAGTGTTGTCGTCACTCATCCACTTCATCTTTCCCCCCATCATTATTTTTTCGTCTTCCCACTCCACCGTCCCTAACCCACACTCTGTGACTTTCCCTCTCTGGGGATGGTTTTGTCTTCCAAGCAAGGAGGTTTTGCAGTTGATATTGTTATTTCCTGGCTTGAAACGCTTGGTATTCCTGGTGTTAATGTCAGCAAAGTGTACTGGAGCTGTCGTAAGGGCAGTGATTCTTGTATGTGGTTTTGTGTCTAATATTTATATTCTGGCACATGAAAATGATTGTGCAGCGATCTCTTATGCTTTGATCCTTACAGGTTAAACTCAGACAGGCTTGGTCAGTGTCTGGGGATGTGACATTATTTCAGCAGACGCTTCTCCCAGTCTCTGGCAGACATTTTTCCCTACCCCACCGACCAGTTTCACACAGCTGCTTTGAAAAGGCCCGGAACTGAAATAGCAGTCGGGGGCTGCAAATCAGGAAGGAAGTGCAGTGGCAAAGCTCTGTGCATGTGTGTGTTATGCCTGGGATAGCAGGGGGTATTTCAGCTGAGTCCTGGGGGGTCCTGGTGGAGAGACGTGGAGAATCATAGAAGATTAGGGTTGGAAGAGACCTCAGGAGGTCATTTAGTCCAACCCTCTGTTCAAAGCAGGACCAACCCCAACTAAATCATCCCAGTCAACAGTTGCACAATATATGGATGGCAGAGCTGGAGTGGAATCCAGGAGACCTGACTCCCAGTCCCATTTTGTTCACCAAGAGACCATTTGTTAATAATAATTTAGTCCCCAGCCCCCAAAACAATGGAAAGGTGTTTTTTTTTTGATGGGGGAGAGACACCTGCCCCGTGCAACACTGGGAACCCAAACTCAACAGCAAGGTGCTAAGGAATGACCATGGGAAATGATACTGAGTGGTTTAATATCACTGCCCCAGCGGATTGAAATGCAGAACAGTGAGCAAACTGCATACATGGCAACAAGTTGAGGAGCTCTTCGCATGTATTTCAGGTATAATAATCAGTGGCATTGTCAACAGAACAGATTAGGGTTATTTTACAATATGGGATAGATTCTGTGCTGCAGCTCATGACATATGCAGCATGGACCAAAGGGAAGGGGTTGGCTTTACTTCTGCACTGCTTTGGGAACAACATGTCCCCTAGGATAAATCTGAGCAGCTCCTGGGGTTGTAGCCTTCCCAGAGCTGCCTGTGGTCCATGCACCGGCCCAAAATAGCTGTAGCCCAAAGCACTGTGGCTGCTCCCCCACCTAAACCAAATGTGACCCCCGCCATGCCCCAACATGCTTACATTGGCCCTGGCACTGCTCCAGCCTGGAGGAGTTGTTCTTTGGCCCCTTGCAGCTCATGCAGCACCCCTATATGCTTCTGGAGCCAGATCTGCGGAGACTCAGTCCCAGGGTTCTTATGTAGGCAATAATGTTTTACAATGAAGGACCACCAGGATTTTACCTCTTTTACAGCTGCAGTGAGATATGGCCCCTGGAGTCCTGTGAGTGTTTCAGAGAGCCTGATTCTGATCCCAGATAATCCAGCCTAATCCTGAGTTAAACCCCCTGAAGCCCCCAGATTTACCCCATTGTAACCGATCCGGATCAGGCCTGGAGGTCTCCATTCCATCAAACCATCAGATTTTATTCCCAGTGACCAACGGGAGTGGAGGTGGCAGGCTGGTGGGCTGATCTTTCCATTTGCACCTTCTCCCTTGCAGGCCGGGGTTTTGTGAGCGAAGACGAGTACTTGGAGATCTCTGGGATCACCCGGGATCAGTCCGGGGAGTACGAGTGCAGCGCTGTCAATGACGTGGCCGCTCCAGACATCCGGAGAGTAAAAGTCACCGTAAACTGTAAGTAGGGCACGACTCTGCACGACACACTCCCTGATCCCCGCCTCCTGGCTTCAGACAACACTGGGCTCAGGCTAGTTGTGGGGACTTTTCACACAGATCATTTTGGCTTTTACCTGAACACTGGGGGCTGTAATGTAGTCTGCTTAGAGGTCCACAACTTGCTGTTCTGATCTGTCTACCATGCCATCGAAGGGTACGTCTACATTTCAAGCTGAAGGTGTAATTCTCGGCTGAGGGAGACATGCCCATACCAGCTCCCATCGAGCGAGCATGCTAGTAATCAAGTGTAGTCATGGCAGTCCGAATGCCGGGAGGAGCTAGCTGCTGGAGTATGATCCCTTCCAAGGCACTGGGCACGTACTCAGGGTGGCTCGCCTCTCCCGCCACTCCCACCAACGTGGCTACAGTCTATTTTTAGCATGCAAGCTGGATCAGAGCTAGTACATGTACGTCTCCTTCAGCTGGGAATTGTACCCCTGGCTCAGAGTGCTGATGTGCCCTGAGTGGGGACGGCTGCTCCTGAAGTGTGACTTTCCTTTCCCTACCTGCCAGCGTTGAGATCCAAGGGTCTTGATCCTTCACCGCTTTGCAGGGGTCTAGAAGATGATGAAAGGCACAAGATGATGGGGAAACAGAGCTGAGATCCTAGTATTCCAGTGCCGGCGGGGGTGTGCGTGTGTGTTAGAACAGCTGAACTATAACCATAAACTCCTGAAAAAAAAATAAAGCAGATAACATCTACGTCAGCATCCCTTAAAGACTATTTATAGCTGGAACATAAATGGTAATACCCTTTTCCTGAGGAGCAATTCAGGGGGGGAAAAATCTCTAGTGGCTCACCACACACAGAGCACATTAAAGATCCTTCCCTTTAGGAAGGAGCTTGTAGAGCTTTTATATCCACTAAATTGCTGTAAGAAAATCACATATATACATTTCATTAAGCTTAAAGCATTTACATCTTAGGACAATTTGTTCTTTAGAAGCATGGTTAGGAATTTAGAGCCCAGACGATTTAAAGACTTCAGAGGACATGCCAAGGCAGAAAAGCTGGAGTGGCAAAGCTTGTCGGCATTTCAGGAGTGACTCGAATTCTTTTGCGCCTCTGGGAAGCTTAAAAAAACCTGAGTATTTTCGGGATGAAGGGCTGCATCTACTCCTCTGCTACCTGGTGCTCTTTTCTTTTTCAATCAGGGCTCCACTGTTGTAATCCTCTTCACACCTGACACAAGGAGAAGTGGGTTTAGCGGAGATGGGTGAAACTGGAGCGGTCGGTCTATTCTTTGAGCGTACAAAACCAGGATTGGTTTGGCTCAGGGTTACACTTTATAGCGACCCTTCCAAGTGCAGGGGAGAGGCAAGACTTCGCATACATTGTTCAGGCTTTGGATCATCTCTCCAAACTCGTCTTTTTGTCTGGGTCCTACACAGAGGTTGGCCTGTTTGTAAATTTCTCGGCACAACAGAATGGGTTTAAAAGATGCAAAGCTACTTAGAAACCAGGGAATTTTCCCGATCAGATTAGAAGAACTTTAAAGTAAGCCCACTCGGGTGTGCGAACTACGTGGCTATGAATCAGAGGAGTCCTGAAGGAAGGAAAGAGCCTTGTGCCTTCGAAGTGTCCCTATTTAGCGGACTCGTCCAATCCGCATCCAAAGGTGGGATTAGGGACATCAGGGACAGCACCCTACAATGGAGCGTCTCTTCTCATTCTGCAGGCTCCTAGTTTCCATCCTGTGCATGCGGTATATCGCTTGTGAAATGTGTGTTTCCCACAGTCATGTGGTCTGGGGCAGATGGTGGGAGGACCAGAGGTTCAATGTGTATCTGAATTGACGCTTGGCATTCACCTTATTCATTTCTGAATGACCTAGTGCTGACTTGGCTACCCTGGGCCTGAATCTTTCTCTCTGTCCCCAGAGCAAGAGATGGGGCATGGGTAGCAATAGTCCAAATATCATCTACGTGTGCCCCAGTGTTGATCCGGCGAGGGGGCGAGAGGAGACTTTGGTCTCCCTGGCCGTTTCTGCCTTTGGTTGCTTTACTGAGACTGCTCACAAGGAGTCCAATGAGTGTTGGTCGTGGTGCAGGAGGTCACTGTGTGGTCCTCCGCCCTTCTAGGACATCTCATTTCATGACGTCCGACAAACAGCTCTTAGATGCTCACCCTCTCGACTATCCCATGTTGGCCAGATATTGGCCATTTTTGCAGGGAGGGGTGACCACGTTGTGCTGGGAGTGTCCCTGGCTCTCCTCCGTCTCTGGCCCTCTCTGCTGGATGGGGCATACTTGCTGCCAGCCCCACCACCTCAGCTGTCCAAGCTGTCCTAGCTTTCGGTCCACCTCCCCCACCACCAGCTGGGCTCAGGGGCAGGGTGGCTCCTTTTGTCCCTGCTCACACATGGCTTTTCCCTCTTGCTATGAGCCCAATTTCCACCCTGCCCCAACACAATTAGGGGTGCTGTGTTCCCACCCCACATGGGAAAGGAGAGCCCCAGAAGTAAATGGGGGAGAGCACAGGCCAAAGGGGGCAGATGAGGGGTGGAAGGAGAGACAGGAGAAAGGAGATGGCTCAGGGGTGGGTTGAGAAGGGAAGGGGAAAGATGCTGAGCAAAGCAATGGCAGTCAATTGTGTGTCCTTTATATGAAGGGTCAGTGCCTAATACTGTCGCTCATGGGTGGGGATCTGTGGCCCCCCGCCGCCATCCCAGGAGGGCACAATCTAGACTGGGTTCCAACCAGCCTCATAACAACACGGCTCCACATCCCCTCACCATCCTGAACACCCCTCCTCATCCCCACGTCTCTCTGAGCCCAGCTTGTGCTTGGGATCCGGAGCCCCTCACGGCAGCAGTACTGTATCCAGGGGCCCCAGCCCTCCCTCCGGAATAACGTCCCTTTGCTCTGCAGACCCACCGTACATCTCCAATGCCAAGAACACTGGTGCCTCGGTGGGCCAGAAGGGAATCTTGCGCTGCGAGGCCTCCGCCGTCCCTGTCGCAGAATTTCAGTGGTTTAAAGAAGAAACCAGGTACCTAAACAAGCTGCCAGGGCCTGGCAGATCCCAGGCTGCATTCTTGGCACAGATGGGGAGTGCTGAATTCCCTGGGTCAGGATGGCCATCTGTCAGCATGGGAAGGAGAGAGAATTACACTTCATTTTAATATATTTATAGGGGGTGGGGTAGGGGGATCTTGCTGCAGACGTCTCTTTAAGTAAAGGATCCTGTGGGAGGTGCATCGGGATCTGCAATTAAAACATCCAGGTCCCAAATCTCACAGCTGTGTTTAGCAGTCTAGCTCGAGCAGAGCTAGCATGGGTGTCTACACCTCGGCTGGAAATTAAACCTCCCCGCTCCAGTGTAGACGAACGCTCAGTGATGGCCTGGTCTGGGGGTCCCCTTAGCTGGAAGAACCTTCTCAATAACCTGGCAGAAAATATCCAGGATCGGGGAACCTTCAGGTGGAGGGGGAGACTTTGGGGCAGTGGCATAGCTCCACTATGAGGAAAGCCACTCTGCTTTAGACCAGCCGAGGAGCTAGCCCAGTGTCTTGGTGACAGCCAGCTGGGAGGTCCTGATTTGGGGACTAGTGGGGCTTTCCCCACTAACCTAGATATAGCTGGTGTGACTGCATGGGGATGGGAATTGATCGCTCCTGTCACTGGGGGGCCCGGCCCTTCGTCTTTCTCGCCCCGCAGGTTAGCCAATGGGCTGGATGGAGTGAGAATCGAGAACAAAGGTCGAATGTCCACGCTGACCTTCTTCAATGTCTCGGAGAAGGATTACGGCAACTACACCTGCGTGGCCACTAACAAGCTGGGGAACACCAATGCCAGTATAATTCTGTACGGTAGGTATGAGGGGCTGAGCCTGTGCTTTGTGAGGAGACGCTGCCGGTACTGACGGAGGGAGCTGGATAACCACCAAGCCTCACAAAGGGTGGAATACAACTTCCTGCAAAGTGCCAGTCCAAGGCTGTTGGCGCCTTACTTTCAGGGCTTACGTGGCATAGGCCTGTGCTGGGTCCTCTGGGGGAAGAGTGAATCTGAATCTCGCCTGCAGAGAGGTGTGAGGCAAAACAAGAGAAGGGATGTTACCACAGCAATGAACCCACCATCCTGAGGAAGTGGACTCTGGCCATTTAATTCAATGCTTCCTCCTCATGTCCAAGCTGCAAATAAACAAGGCCCTTATGCTTAGAAGAACCCGACCCTGCTTATTCACTAATGCACACAGATGTATACTGCTAGCAGCCGAGTATTAAAGGGAGCCGTTTTCTCTTTCTGTGAGCAAAATGTGATGTCACTTCACCAACTCCCCCCCACACACACACACTCCTCCCCTTGCCCCAACGATGATATTAAATCTAAAGCCTCGTGTCTCCAAAGCACTGTACAAACATGAATGACTCCTCCCAGCACTTCTCTGAAGTAGGCAGGCACTGTCTCCTGCATTTTACAGATAGGTAAACTGAGACATGCAGTGAGTACAGATGAGTGGGTAGGAGTCAGTGGCTGAGCTGGGGTTAGGTAAGCCTGGCTCCCAGTCCCAGTCTTGTTCCACTAGACTACGCAGCCTTGGGAAAGAGATCTGGTCCCCTCGCCTGGAAAAGGAAAGCAGACCCTTCCATACCTTTGTAGTGGTCTCCGTCTTAGTCCTGCACCTCACTAAACCGCTTCCACCTTCACGCCCGTGCCTCCAAAATGCCACCTCCATGGTCACAGTCCTTGCCAGCCGACCTGTTCAGTATTTTCTCAGGGCAATGCAGTGAGTGGGCCCAGGGGTCAGAGACATTGCTCTGCCAGGGCCTCCCTTTAAAGCCAGGGTTGCATTCTGCAAAACTGATGTGTCACAGAGTGGAGGGGTTCATGTTTATTGTCTCCTAGTCCCTCCTAGATTGCTGGCTGTTGAGTTCACCTGCCAGTGTCACCTGGCATCTGAAAATCTGGTCGTGTACTCTCCCTATGCCTCAGCCCCAGTCACTGTGATCCCATGTACTTATCTGATACTTGTTCTGACACCCAAGGCCGAATAGGATATAGCTTCCTCTGCAGTAGACTCTCATCACTGGGGGCTTTTCTACACCTGGGGTTATCCCAGAATAACTATTCTCAAATAACTCCACGTGTGGACACTCTTATTCTGAAATAAGATTGCCTTGTTCCTGTGTAGCTTAATCCATTTTCAAATTGGATTAAGCTAAACCAGAACAAAGCTTGCTTATTCTGAAAGAAGTATGTCCACGCACAGAGTTATTCAGGAATAGCTACTGTGCTTTAAATTCACAGCCTCCCTTAATCTGAATTGTCTTTCAAATGTAGACAAGCAAATGTGAGTCGGGATGTATGGAGAGAGACGCTGTCATTTTTCCCGATGGTAACCACACTTCCTGTCTGTCCTGTGTAACCATGTCAGCGGCATGTGCATTATTATCAGTGTGTACTCACCTTTCTAATGATCATTCTTTCATCAACTGTCTGAAAACATGAACTATGTATTTTCTCCCCCTCCCCTTTCTGTTCTCTCTCTGTCTGTCTCCATCGTCCTCTGTTTTAGAAATAAGTGAACCCACAGCACTGGCAGGTTGGTACAGCATGTTCCTCCCTTCATTTGCTTGCAACACCCAGACGCCTTTGCCTCGTAGGCTTGTTACGAATGATGACTGACTCCTACATCAGCCCAAATGGGCAAGCATGCGTAGATTTAAGGCCAGCGATCTGTTCTAAGGAAGGATGGAAGGAAGGAAAAGACCAGGCACGGATTTTTCTTCTAAGCAGGAAGGAGCCAGTTTGTATAAATACACATTAGTCACAGCCGCCTTGGTCCCATCTTTGCAGAAATCAATCTGGCAAAGTGTATTCCAGTTTCACGGACCCATGCACGGCTTTGCAGTGCCGTTATTTTGGTCGGCCGTGATCGAATGAGACTCTAGTTGTTTTGTACAAAGCAGGGCAAACTGAGTTATACAAATGTAACAGGGGACATGACGTTCATTCGGATAATCAAAGGGTTTGGACAAATGACTATCAGTAAGTGCCAGCGGTCTGCAGCGTTCCTAAAATCCTGCAGAGAGAGGCTGCAGAGTTTATCTGATCGGCTTATGCTTTGAGGAGTTCCCTGCACATTTCAATTTCAGATCTCTGAGTGGGTGCAAATCCATTGATATCAGTGGGGCTGTACAGTTTACGCCAGGTCGGACGCTTATTTGCTTTCTACATTTAAACAACTCAGAACCCTCAGGGCACATACACAGCAGAACCAATCTGAGGGCACCTCTGCCGCAAGATGGTTGAGGATTTTGTCTTAAAGGTGACCAGCAAAGATTGGGTGTGTGCCCTTTTTTGGTTTCTTTATGATATATTTAAAAGGTGCTTGAGTTGTGAGGACACGGGAAGAAGTATGCACTTGCTTCATTTCTCCATTAGAAATGGAGGTCTTGTTTACACTATGTCCA
Source organism: Eretmochelys imbricata (assembly GCF_965152235.1). Taxonomy (NCBI): domain Eukaryota; kingdom Metazoa; phylum Chordata; order Testudines; family Cheloniidae; genus Eretmochelys; species Eretmochelys imbricata. The sequence goes on along the minus strand of NC_135593.1, from coordinate 9,731,120 downwards.
CTAGAGAACTTGGAGGATTTGGACATCCCCAATACCGAGGAACTGAAACCTGATTAATTACTATTGTTCTTGTTTTTATGATTAAACCTGTTGAACACAAATGTCCCACAAACAGAAGAAAAGTTCTCTCTGTTAATTATTCACTATTCCATCACCAAAGGCTGACAAAGCTTGGCAAACTTTTCTCTGAGACCCCAGCAAGTCTTCCAGTGAAAGCAGAGATGACCAGACTTCATATTTCTGCTACTTCTAATAGCTTCAAACAAACGAACATATGCTTGATGAATTAAATAAATATATAAGGCTGCCTTTGTACATCATAAAGACATCAGAAGGGGCACCCTCCTAATGTATATATTTTTCCCCTTCGGGACATGGTTAAAGGGACACTGTCAGTTTGCGAGAAGCCCAGATTTTTAATTCGGGGTAGACCAAATCTTTACAAAATCTATGATGAACAGAAATACGCCCATTATTGCCTCACTTCAGTTCTAATGCAAACAGCTTTATGGATTTTGTACAGGGGGGGGTAGGGCTATTTGTAAGGTAAACCTTGCACCACTGAAGTGCTGAATGACCAGAAGAAAGCGAAGCCAAGGCAAAGCCTCCTTGCTAGGTATAATAGAGTCTGGTTTCATAGTTTCATTCTCGAACAAAGCGGCTAGGATGGAAATAAACGTCTTTGTTTTACGTAATCGAAGAGAGTGACTATACACAATTCTGTATATTATTAAAGTATATGATTTGTAATCAGTGGCTAGACACAGTTCCATTATCATTTCTCATTAACTCATTGTTACGGTTGGATTCCATTCTACCCCAGCTGTAGGAATTAACTCAGCTATTTCTGTGCTGTATAGTCCCTTCCCTCCTGCAGCTCTCCTTCACTTTTGCCTCCCGAGATATGAGGCTTGGGTCCAGGTTGCTGTGCACTAATCAACAGCTGCTGCTCTTCAGCACAGCATTCCCTGTACGGGAAAGCTGCTCGAGAGGGAGAACATGAAACAGGGTGGCAGACGTCCTGGATGGAAGGGCTTTGTAAAGACACACTGCTCTTGAGGAAAGAGTGCCAGCCGTTACAATGAGAGACACAATATTAACGTTCAGGGCTAGTTTTGGACACGGGTGGGCCCGGGTCGGGGGGGGGGGGGGGGACAACACGTGCTTGAGGTCACCAATTAAATAAAGGCAATTGTCCCTGCTTTGTCCTTCGCTGGATGTGTTTCTCCCCCACAAAAACCACCCCGCAATGCAGTGTGACTGGATGGCTCTCCTTGCACGCAGAGCAGAGAGGGAGCATTGGGCACAGGGGTACAGATAAGAGCAGACAGTCAGCCCACACATGGGGAGGGTATGGATGGAAGTGGGTTCTGACATGAGGACACCCAGGGTGTTTTGGGGGAAGGGTCCTCAGTGTACGGGGACATGTATCAGAGCTAATGCAAGCACATGGGGCGGGGGGGGCGTCAGGGATATAGCGGGTGCATGTTTCGAGGCTGCCTAGCCCCTATGAGGGCATATAAGGGCCATAGCGGGCGGAGGTGGAGGGGGGGTCTCAAGGCTATGCGGGGTAGTTTCGAGGCTGCTACAAGCCTAAGGGTGTGTGGTGGGGGCAGGTCAGGCTCGTGGTTCAGTGATACCGTTAACCTGGGGGCAGGGCGCCGGGGTATGTCAGGGGCATAGTGGGGGGGTGGGGGGGGGTGTCTGTCAGGCTTGTGGTTTGATGATGCCTTTAGTCTGGAGGGGGGTGGGTGTGGCGGGGGCGTATAAGGGTTGTGGTTCGAGGATGCCGTTAGCATGGGGGGGGGAGCGTGTCGTGGTAAAGAATGCCTTTAACCTGGAGATGTGAGGGGGCATGGCAGGAGCGTGTCAGGGTTGTGGTTCGCCGATGCCTTTAGTCTGGGGGGGGGGTGTGGTGGGGGAGTGTCAGAGGCGTGTAGGGGCGTGTCGTGGTTCAAGGATGCCTTTAACCTGGGGGTGTGAGGGGGCATGGCAGGGTTGTGGTTCGCCGATGCCTTTAGTCGGGGGCGAGGCGGGGGCGTGTCAGGGGCGTGTCTGTCTACAACCTATCTAACGTCTGGGGGTGTGGCGGGGGGCGTGTCGGGGCGTGTCGCTCTTCGAGGATGCCTTCAGCCTGGGGGGGCGTGTGAGGCTTGTGCTTTCATGCCTTCAGCCTGGGGGGGGGGGGGCGTGTCAGGGGCAAGGCAGGGGCGTGTCAGCGGTGTGTCTGTCCATGAAGCATCTACCTGCTGGGGGCGTGCCGGGGGCGTGTCAGAGGCGTGTCAGGATCGTGTCGTAATTCAAGAATGCCTTTAACCTGGGGGTGTGAGGGAGCATGGCAGGAGCGTGTCAGGGTTGTGGTTCGCCGATGCCTTTAGTCTGGGGGCCTGGCGGGGGCGTGGCGGGGGCGTGTCAGGGGCGTGTCTGTCTACAAGCTAGCTAACGTCTGGGGGTATGGCGGGGGCGTGTCAGGGGCGTGTCGTTCTTCGAGGATGCCTTCAGCCTGGGGGGCGTGTGAGGCTTGTGCTTTCATGCCTTCAGCCTGGGGGGGGCGTGTCAGGGGCAAGGCGGGGGGCGTGTCTCTCCATGAAGCATCTACGTGCTGGGGGCGTGGCGGGGGCGTGGCGGCGGCGTGTCAGAGGTGTGTCGTGGTTCAGGAATTCCTTTAACCTGGGGGTGTGAGGGACCATGGCAGGAGCGTGTGAGGGTTGTGGTTCGCCGATGCCTTTAGCCTGGGGGGCGTGTGAGGCTTGTGCTTTCATGCCTTCAGCCGGGGGAGGGGGGGGGGGGGGCGTGTCAGGGGCATGGCGGGGGCGTGTCAGGGGTGTGTCTGTACATGAAGCATCTCCCTTCTGGGGGCGTGGCGGGGGCGTGTCAGAGGCGTGTCAGGGTCGTGTCGTGGTTCAAGGATGCCTTTAACCTGGGGGTGTGAGGGAGCTTGGCAGGAGCGTGTCAGGGTTGTGGTTCGCCGATGCCTTTAGTCTGGGGGCCTGGCGGGGGCGTGGCGGGGGCGTGTCAGGGGCGTGTCTGTCTACAAGCCCTCTAACTTCTGGGGGTGTGGCGGCGGTGTGTCAGAGGCGTGTCAGGGGCGTGTCGTTGTTCGAGGATGCCTTTAGTCTGGGGGGGGCGTGTGAGGCTTGTGCTTTCATACCTGCAGCCTGGGGGGGCGTGTCTCGGGTATGGGGGGGCGTGTCAGGGGTGTGTCTGTACATGAAGCATCTACCTGCCGGGGGCGTGGCGGGGGCGTGTCAGAGGCGTGTCAGGGTCGTGTCGTGGTTCAAGGATGCCTTTAACCTGGGGGTGTGAGGGGGCATGGCAGGAGCGTGTCAGGGTTGTGGTTCGCCGATGCCTTTAGTCTGGGGGCCTGGCGGGGGCGTGGCGGGGGCGTGTCAGGGGCGTGTCTGTCTACAAACCATCTAACTTCTGGGGGTGTGGCGGGGGCGTGTCAGGGGCGTGTCGTTGTTCGAGGATGCCTTTAGCCTGGGGGGGGGGGCGTGTGAGGCTTGTGCTTTCATGCCTTCAGCCTGGGGGGGGCGTGTCAGGGGCATGGCGGGGGCGTGTCAGGGGTGTGTCTCTCCATGAAGCATCTACCTGCTGGGGGCGTAGCGGGGGCGTGTCAGAGGTGTGTCAAGGTCGTGTCGTGGTTCAAGGATGCCTTTAACCTGGGGGTGTGAGGGACCATGGCAGGAGCGTGTGAGGGTTGTGGTTCGCCAACATCTTTAGTCTGGGGGGGCGTGGCGGGGGCGTGTCAGGGGCGGGTCTGTCTAGAACCCTTCTAACTTCTGGGGGTGTGGCGGGGGCGTGTCAGGGGCGTATCGTTGTTCGAGGATGCCTTTAGCCTGGGGGGGCATGTGAGGCTTGTGCTTTCATGCCATCAGCCTGGGGGGGGGCGTGTCAGGGGCATGGCGGGGGCGTGTCAGGGGTGTGTCTGTACATGAAGCATCTACCTGCTAGGGGCGTGGCGGGGGCGTGTCAGAGGCGTGTCAGGGTCGTGTCGTGGTTCAAGGATGCTTTTAACCTGGGGGTGTGAGGGGGCATGGGAGGAGCGTGTCAGGGTTGTGGTTCGCCGATGCCTTTAGTCTGGGGGCCTGGCGGGGGGCGTGGCGGGGGCGTGTCAGGGGCGTGTCTGTCTACAAGCCCTCTAACTTCTGGGGGTGTGGCGGGGGCGTGTCAGGGGCGTGTTGTTGTTCGAGGATGCCTTTAGCCTGGTGGGGCGTGTGAGGCTTGTGATTTCATGCCTTCAGCCTGGGGGAGGCGTGTCAGGGGCATGGCGGGGGCGTGTCAGGGGTGTGTCTGTACATGAAGCATCAACCTGCTGGGGGCGTCGCGAAGGCGTGTCAGGGTCGTGTCGTGGTTCAAGGATGCCTTTTAACCTGGGGGTGTGAGGGGGCATGGGAGGAGCGTGTCAGGGTTGTGGTTCGCCGATGCCTTTAGTCTGGGGGCCTGGCGGGGGCGTGGCGGGGGCGTGTCAGGGGCGTGTCTCTCTACAAGCCATCTAACTTCTGGGGGTGTGCCGGGGGCGTGTCAGAGGCGTGTCAGGGGGCGTGTTGTTGTTCGAGAATGCCTTTAGCCTGGGGGGCGTGTGAGGCTTGTCCTTTCATGCCTTCAGCCTGGGGGGCGGGGCGTGTCAGGGGTATGGCGGGGGGCGTGTCAGGGGTGTGTCTGTACATGAAGCATCTACCTGCTGGGGGCGTGGCGGGGGCGTGTCAGAGGCGTGTCAGGGTCGTGTCGTGGTTCAAGGATGCCTTTAACCTGGGGGTGAGAGGGGGCATGCAAGGAGCGTGTCAGGGTTGTGGTTCGTCGATGCCTTTAGCCTGGGGGGCGTGTGAGGCTTGTGCTTTCATGCCTTCAGACTGGGGGCGGGGCGTGTCAGGGGCATGGCGGGGGGCGTGTCAGGGGTGTGTCTGTACATGAAGCATCTACCTGCTGGGGGCGTGGCGGGGGGCGTGTCAGAGGCGTGTCAGAGTCGTGTCATGGTTCAAGGATGCCTTTAACCTGGGGGTGTGAGGGAGCTTGGCAGGAGCGTGTCAGGGTTGTGGTTCGCCGATGCCTTTAGTTTGGGGGCCTGGCGGGGGTGTGGCGGGGGCGTGTCAGGGGCGTGTCTGTCTACAAGCTATCTAACGTCTGGGGGTGTGGCGGGGGCGTGTCAGGGGCGTGTCGTTGTTCGAGGATGCCTTCAGCCTGGGGGCGTGTGAGGCTTGTGCTTTCATGCCTTCAGCCTGGGGGGGGCGTGTCAGGGGCAAGGCGGGGGCGTGTCTCTCCATGAAGCATCTACGTGCTGGGGGCGTGGCGGGGGCGTGGCGGCGGCGTGTCAGAGGCGTGTCGTGGTTCAGGAATTCCTTTAATCTGGGGGTGTGAGGGACCATGGCAGGAGCATGTGAGGTTTGTGGTTCGCCGATGCCTTTAGCCTGGGGGGCGTGTGAGGCTTGTGCTTTCATGCCTTCAGCCGGGGGGGGGCGTGTCAGGGGCATGGCGGGGGCGTGTCAGGGGTGTGTCTGTACATGAAGCATCTCCCTTCTGGGGGTGTGGCGGGGGCGTGTCAGAGGCGTGTCAGGGTCGTGTCGTGGTTCAAGGATGCCTTTAACCTGGGAGTGTGAGGGGGCATGGCAGGAGCGTGTCAGGGTTGTGGTTCGCCGATGCCTTTAGTCTGGGGGCCTGGTGGGGGCATGTCAGGGGCGTGTCTGTCTACAAGCCCTCTAACTTCTGGGGGTGTGGCGGGGGCGTGTCAGAGGCGTGTCAGGGGCGTGTCATTGTTCGAGGATGCCTTTAGTCTGGGGGGGCGTATGAGGCTTGTGCTTTCATACCTGCAGCCTGGGGGGGCGTGTCTCGGGTATGGGGGGGGCGTGTCAGGGGTGTGTCTGTACATGAAGCATCTACCTGCCGGGGGCGTGGCGGGGGGCGTGTCAGAGGCGTGTCAGGGTCGTGTCGTGGTTCAAGGATGCCTTTAACCTGGGAGTGTGAGGGGGCATGCAAGGAGCGTGTCAGGGTTGTGGTTCGCCGATGTCTTTAGTCTGGGGGCCTGTTGGGGGCGTGGCGCGGGCGTGTCAGGGGCGTGTCTGTCTACAAGCTATCTAACTTCTGGGGGTGTGGCGGGGGCGTGTCAGGGGCGTGTCGTTGTTCGAGGATGCCTTCAGCCTGGGGGCGTGAGGGACCATGGCAGGAGCGTGTGAGGGTTGTGGTTCGTCGATGCCTTTAGCCTGGGGGGCGTGTGAGGCTTGTGCTTTCATGCCTTCAGACTGGGGGCGGGGCGTGTCAGGGGCATGGCGGGGGCGTGTCAGGGGTGTGTCTGTACATGAAGTATCTACCTGCTGGGGGCGTGGCGGGGGTGTGTCAGAGGCGTGTCAGGGTCGTGTCATGGTTCAAGGATGCCTTTAACCTGGGGGTGTGAGGGAGCTTGGCAGGAGCGTGTCAGGGTTGTGGTTCGCCGATGCCTTTAGTCTGGGGGCCTGGCGGGGGCGTGTCAGGGGCGTGTCTGTCTACAAGCTATCTAACGTCTGGGGGTGTGGCGGGGGCGTGTCAGGGGCGTGTCGTTGTTCGAGGATGCCTTCAGCCTGGGGGCGTGTGAGGCTTGTGCTTTCATGCCTTCAGCCGGGGGGGGGCGTGTCAGGGGCAAGGCGGGGGCGTGTCTCTCCATGAAGCATCTACGTGCTGGGGGCGTGGCGGGGGCGTGTCGGCGGCGTGTCAGAGGCGTGTCGTGGTTCAGGAATTCCTTTAACCTGGGGGTGTGAGAGACCATGGCAGGAGCGTGTGAGGGTTGTGGTTCGCCGATGCCTTTAGCCTGGGGGGCGTGTGAGGCTTGTGCTTTCATGCCTTCAGCCTGGGGGGGGGGGCGTGTCAGGGGCATGGCGGGGGGCGTGTCAGGGGTGTGTCTGTACATGAAGCATCTCCCTTCTGGGGGCGTGGCGGGGGCGTGTCAGAGGCGTGTCAGGGTCGTGTCGTGGTTCAAGGATGCCTTTAACCTGGGGGTGTGAGGGGGCATGGCAGGAGCGTGTCAGGGTTGTGGTTCACCGATGCCTTTAGTCTGGGGGCCTGGCGGGGGCGTGTCAGGGGCGTGTCTTTCTAGAAGCCTTCTAACTTATGGGGGTGTGGCAGGGGCGTATCAGAGGCGTGTCAGGGGCGTGTCGTTGTTCGAGGATGCCTTTAGCCTGGGGGGGCGTGTGAGGCTTCTGCTTTGATGCCTTCAGCCTGGGGGGGGCGTGTCAGGGGCATGGCGGGGGCGTGTCAGGGGTGTGTCTGTACATGAAGCATCTACCGTCTGGGGGCGTGGCGGGGGCGTGTCAGAGGCGTGTCAGGGTCGTGTCGTGGTTCAAGGATGCCTTTAACCTGGGGGTGTGAGGGAGCATGGCAGGAGCGTGTCAGGGTTGTGGTTCGCCGATGCCTTTAGTCTGGGGGCCTGGCGGGGGCGTGGCGGGGGCGTGTCAGGGGCGTGTCTGTCTACAAGCCCTCTAACTTCTGGGGGTGTGGCGGGGGCGTGTCAGAGGCGTGTCAGGGGCGTGTCGTTGTTCGAGGATGCCTTTAGTCTGGGGGGGCGTGTGAGGCTTGTGCTTTCATACCTGCAGCCTGGGGGGGCGTGTCAGGGGCATGGGGGGGGCGTGTCAGGAGTGTGTCTGTCCATGAAGCATCTACCTGCTGGGGGCGTGGCGGGGGCGTGTCAGAGGCGTATCAGGGTCGTGTCGTGGTTCAAGGATGCCTTTAACCTGGGGGTGTGAGGGAGCATGGCAGGAGCGTGTCAGGGTTGTGGTTCGCCGATGCCTTTAGTCTGGGGGCCTGGCGGGGGCGTGGCGGGGGCGTGTCAGGGGCGTGTCTGTCTACAAGCCCTCTAACTTCTGGGGGTGTGGCGGGGGCGTGTCAGAGGCGTGTCAGGGGCGTGTCGTTGTTCGAGGATGCCTTTAGTCTGGGGGGGCGTGTGAGGCTTGTGCTTTCATACCTGCAGCCTGGGGGGGCGTGTCAGGGGCATGGGGGGGGGCGTGTCAGGAGTGTGTCTGTCCATGAAGCATCTACCTGCTGGGGGCGTGGCGGGGGCGTGTCAGAGGCGTATCAGGGTCGTGTCGTGGTTCAAGGATGCCTTTAACCTGCGGGTGTGAGGGGGCATGCAAGGAGCGTGTCAGGGTTGTGGTTCGCCGATGTCTTTAGTCTGGGGGCCTGTTGGGGGCGTGGCGCGGGCGTGTCAGGGGCGTGTCTCTCTACAAGCTATCTAACTTCTGGGGGTGTGGCAGGGGCAAGTCAGGGGGCGTGTCGTTGTTCGAGGATGCCTTTAGCCTGGGGGCGTGTGGGGCTTGTGCTTTCATGCCTTCAACCTGGGGGGGGGCGTGTCAGGGGCAAGGCGGGGGCGTGTCTCTCCATGAAGCATCTACCTGCTAGGGGCGTGGCGGGGGCGTGTCAGAGGGGTGTCAGGGTCGTGTCGTGGTTCAAGGATGCCTTTAACCTGGGGGTGTGAGGGGGCATGGCAGGAGCGTGTCAGGGTTGTGGTTCGCCGATGCCTTTAGTCTGGGGGCCTGGCAGGGGCGTGTCGGGGGCGTGTCGGGGCGTGTCTGTCTACAAACCATCTAACTTCTGGGGGTGTGGCGGGGGCGTGTCAGGGGCGTGTCGTTGTTCGAGGATGCCTTTAGCCTGGGGGGGGGGCGTGTGAGGCTTGTGCTTTCATGCCATCAGCCTGGGGGGGGCGTGTCAGGGGCATGGCGGGGGCGTGTCAGGGTTGTGTCTGTCCATGAAGCATCTACCTGCTAGGGGCGTGGCGGGGGCGTGTCAGAGGCGTGTCAGGGTCGTGTCGTGGTTGAAGGATGCCTTTAACCTGGGGGTGTGAGGTACCATGGCAGGAGCGTGTGAGGGTTGTGGTTCGCCAACATCTTTAGTCTGGGGGGGCGTGGCGGGGGGCGTGTCAGGGGCGTGTCTGTCTAGAACCCTTCTAACTTCTGGGGGCGTGGCGAGGGCGTGTCAGGGGCGTATCGTTGTTCGAGGATGCCTTTAGCCTGGGGGGGCATGTGAGGCTTGTGCTTTCATGCCATCAGCCTGGGGGGGGGCGTCAGGGGCATGGCGGGGGGCGTGTCAGGGGTGTGTCTGTACATGAAGCATCTACCTGCTAGGGGCGTGGCGGGGGCGTGTCAGAGGCGTGTCAGGGTCGTGTCGTGGTTCAAGGATGCCTTTAACCTGGTGGTGTGAGGGGGCATGGGAGGAGCGTGTCAGGGTTGTGGTTCGCCGATGCCTTTAGTCTGGGGGCCTGTCGGGGGGCGTGGCGGGGGCGTGTCAGGGGCGTGTCTGTCTACAAGCCCTCTAACTTCTGGGGGTGTGGCGGGGGCGTGTCAGAGGCGTGTCAGGGGCGTGTTGTTGTTTGAGGATGCCTTTAGCCTGGTGGGGCGTGTGAGGCTTGTGATTTCATGCCTTCAGCCTGGGGGAGGCGTGTCAGGGGCATGGCGGGGGCGTGTCAGGGGTGTGTCTGTACATGAAGCATCAACCTGCTGGGGGCGTCGCGAAGGCATGTCAGGGTCATGTCGTGGTTCAAGGATGCCTTTAACCTGGGGGTGTGAGGGGGCATGGCAGGAGCGTGTCAGGGTTGTGGTTCGCCGATGCCTTTAGTCTGGGGGCCTGGCGGGGGCGTGGCGGGGGCGTGTCAGGGGCGTGTCTGTCTACAAGCCATCTAACTTCTGGGGGCGTGTCAGGGGGCGTGTTGTTGTTCGAGAATGCCTTTAGCCTGGGGGGCGTGTGAGGCTTGTCCTTTCATGCCTTCAGCCTGGGGGGCGGGGCGTGTCAGGGGCATGGCGGGGGCGTGTCAGGGGTGTGTCTGTACATGAAGCATCTCCCTTCTGGGGGCGTGGCGGGGGCGTGTCAGAGGCGTGTCAGGGTCGTGTCGTGGTTCAAGGATGCCTTTAACCTGGGGGTGAGAGGGGGCATGCAAGGAGCGTGTCAGGGTTGTGGTTCGCCGATGCCTTTAGTCTGGGGGCCTGGCGGGGGCGTGGCGGGGGCGTGTCAGGGGCGTGTCTGTCTACAAGCCATCTAACTTCTGGGGGCGTGTCAGAGGCGTGTCAGGGGCGTGTTGTTGTTCGAGGATGCCTTTAGCCTGGGCGGCGTGTGAGGCTTGTGCTTTCATGCCTTCAGCCTGGGGGGGGAGTGTCAGGGGCAAGGCGGGGGCGTGTCTCTCCATGAAGCATCTACCTGCTAGGGGCCTGGCGGGGGCGTGTCGGGGGCGTGTCAGGGGCGTGTCTGTCTACAAGCCATCGAACTTCTGGGGGTGCGGCGGGGGCGTGTCAGGGGCATGGCGGGGGCGTGTCAGGGGTGTGTCTGTCCATGAAGCATCTACCTGCTGGGGGCGTGGCGGGGGCGTGTCAGAGGCGTGTCAGGGTCGTGTCGTGGTTCAAGGATGCCTTTAACCTGGGGGTGTGAGGGACCATGGCAGGAGCGTGTGAGGGTTGTGGTTCGCCAACATCTTTAGTCCGGGGGGGCGTGGCGGGGGCGTGTCAGGGGCGTGTCTGTCTAGAAGCCTTCTAACCTATGGGGGTGTGGCGGGGGCATGTCAGAGGCGTGTCAGGGGCGTGTCGTTGTTCGAGGATGCCTTTAGCCTGAGGGGGCATGTGAGGCTTGTGCTTTCATGCCATCAGCCTGGGGGGGGGCGTGTCAGGGGCATGGCGGGGGCGTGTCAGGGGTGTGTCTGTCCATGAAGCGTCTACCTGCTGGGGGCGTGGCGGGGGCGTGTCAGAGGCGTGTCAGGGTCGTGTCGTGGTTGAAGGATGCCTTTAACCTGGGGGTGTGAGGTACCATGGCAGGAGCGTGTGAGGGTTGTGGTTCGCCAACATCTTTAGTCTGGGGGGGCGTGGCGGGGGCGTGTCAGGGGCGTGTCTGTCTAGAACCCTTCTAACTTCTGGGGGTGTGGCGAGGGCGTGTCAGGGGCGTATCGTTGTTCGAGGATGCCTTTAGCCTGGGGGGGCATGTGAGGCTTGTGCTTTCATGCCATCAGCCTGGGGGGGGCGTGTCAGGGGCATGGCGGGGGCGTGTCAGGGGTGTGTCTGTACATGAAGCATCTACCTGCTAGGGGCGTGGCGGGGGCGTGTCAGAGGCGTGTCAGGGTCGTGTCGTGGTTCAAGGATGCCTTTAACCTGGTGGTGTGAGGGGGCATGGGAGGAGCGTGTCAGGGTTGTGGTTCGCCGATGCCTTTAGTCTGGGGGCCTGGCGGGGGGCGTGGCGGGGGCGTGTCAGGGGCGTGTCTGTCTACAAGCCCTCTAACTTCTGGGGGTGTGGCGGGGGCGTGTCAGAGGCGTGTCAGGGGCGTGTTGTTGTTCGAGGATGCCTTTAGCCTGGTGGGGCGTGTGAGGCTTGTGATTTCATGCCTTCAGCCTGGGGGAGGCGTGTCAGGGGCATGGCGGGGGCGTGTCAGGGGTGTGTCTGTACATGAAGCATCAACCTGCTGGGGGCGTCGCGAAGGCATGTCAGGGTCATGTCGTGGTTCAAGGATGCCTTTAACCTGGGGGTGTGAGGGGGCATGGCAGGAGCGTGTCAGGGTTGTGGTTCGCCGATGCCTTTAGTCTGGGGGCCTGGCGGGGGCGTGGCGGGGGCGTGTCAGGGGCGTGTCTGTCTACAAGCCATCTAACTTCTGGGGGCGTGTTGTTGTTCGAGAATGCCTTTAGCCTGGGGGGCGTGAGAGGCTTGTCCTTTCATGCCTTCAGCCTGGGGGGCGGGGCGTGTCAGGGGTATGGCGGGGGCGTGTCAGGGGTGTGTCTGTACATGAAGCATCTACCTGCTGGGGGCGTGGCGGGGGGCGTGTCAGAGGCGTGTCAGGGTCGTGTCGTGGTTCAAGGATGCCTTTAACCTGGGGGTGTGAGGGACCATGGCAGGAGCGTGTGAGGGTTGTGGTTCGCCAACATCTTTAGTCTGGGGGGGCGTGGTGGGGGCGTGTCAGGGGCGTGTCTGTCTAGAAGCCTTCTAACTTATGGGGGTGTGGCGGGGGCGTGTCAGAGGCGTGTCAGGGGCGTGTCGTTGTTCGAGGATGCCTTTAGCCTGGGGGGGCGTGTGAGGCTTGTGCTTTCATGCCTTCAGCCTGGGGGGGGGGGGGCGTGTCAGGGGCATGGCGGGGGCGTGTCAGGGGTGTGTCTGTACATGAAGCATCTACCTTCTGGGGGCGTGGCGGGGGCGTGTCAGAGGCGTGTCAGGGTCGTGTCATGGTTCAAGGATGCCTTTAACCTGTGGGTGTGAGGGGACATGGCAGGAGCGTGTCAGGGTTGTGGTTCGCCGATGCCTTTAGTCTGGGGGCGTGTCGGGGGCGTGTCAGGGGCATGTCTGTCTACAAGCCCTCTAACTTCTGGGGGTGTGGCGGGGGCGTGTCAGAGGCGTGTCAGGGGCGTGTCGTTGTTCGAGGATGCCTTTAGTCTGGGGGGGCCTGTGAGGCTTGTGCTTTCATACCTGCAGCCTGGGGGGGCGTGTCAGGGGCATGGCGGGGGCGTGTCAGGGGTGTGTCTGTACATGAAGCATCTACCTTCTGGGGGCGTGGCGGGGGCGTGTCAGAGGCGTGTCAGGGTCGTGTCGTGGTTCAAGGATGCCTTTAACCTGGGGGTGTGAGGGGGCATGGCAGGAGCGTGTCAGGGTTGTGGTTCGCCGATGCCTTTAGTCTGGGGGCCTGGCGGGGGGCGTGGCGGGGGCGTGTCAGGGGCGTGTCTGTCTACAAGCCATCGAACTTCTGGGTGCATGTCAGGGGGCGTGTTGTTGTTCGAGAATGCCTTTAGCCTGGGGGGGCGTGTGAGGCTTGTTCTTTCATACCTTCAGCCTGGGGGGGGCGTGTCAGGGGTATGGCGGGGGCGTGTCAGGGGTGTGTCTGTACATGAAGCATCTACCTGCTGGGGGCGTGGCGGGGGCGTGTCAGAGGCGTGTCAGGGTCGTGTCGTGGTTCAAGAATGCCTTTAACCTGGGGGTGTGAGGGACCATGGCAGGAGCGTGTCAGGGTTGTGGTTCGCCAACATCTTCAGTCTGGGGGGGCGTGGCGGGGGCGTGTGAGGGGCGTGTCTGTCTAGAAGCCTTCTAACTTCTGGGGGTGTGGCGGGGGCGTGTCAGGGGGCGTGTCGTCGTTTGAGGATGCCTTTAGCCTGGGGGGGCATGTGAGGCTTGTGCTTTCATGCCTTCAGCCTGGGGGGGGGGGGCGTGTCAGGGGCAAGGCGGGGGCGTGTCTCTCCATGAAGCATCTACCTGCTAGGGGCCTGGCGGGGGCCTGGCGGGGGCGTGTCGGGGGCGTGTCTGTCTACAAACCATCTAACTTCTGGGGGTGTGGCGGGGGCGTGTCAGGGGCGTGTTGTTGTTCGAGGATGCCTTTAGCCTGGGGGGGGCGTGTGAGGCTTGTCCTTTCATGCCTTCAGCCTGGGAGGGGCGTGTCAGGGGTATGGCGGGGGCGTGTCAGTCCATGAAGCATCTACCTGCTGGGGGCGTGGCGGGGGCGTGTCAGAGGTGTGTCAGGGTCGTGTCGTGGTTCAAGGATGCCTTTAACCTGGGGGTGTGAGGGACCATGGCAGGAGCGTGTGAGGGTTGTGGTTCGCCAACATCTTTAGTCTGGGGGGGCGTGGCGGGGGCGTGTCAGGGGCGTGTCTGTCTAGAAGCCTTCTAACTTATGGGGGTGTGGCGGGGGCGTGTCAGAGGCGTGTCGTTGTTCGAGGATGCCTTTAGCCTGGGGGGGCGTGTGAGGCTTGTGCTTTCATGCCTTCAGCCTGGGGGGGGGGGCGTGTCAGGGGCATGGCGGGGGCGTGTCAGGGGTGTGTCTGTACATGAAGCAACTACCTTCTGGGAGCGTGGCGGGGGCGTGTGAGAGGCGTGTCAGGGTCGTGTCGTGGTTCAAGGATGCCTTTAACCTGTGGGTGTGAGGGGACATGGCAGGAGCGTGTCAGGGTTGTGGTTCGCCGATGCCTTTAGTCTGGGGGCGTGTCGGGGGCGTGTCAGGGGCGTGTCTGTCTACAAGCCCTCTAACTTCTGGGGGTGTGGCGGGGGCGTGTCAGAGGCGTCAGGGGCGTGTCGTTGTTCGAGGATGCCTTTAGTCTGGGGGGGCCTGTGAGGCTTGTGCTTTCATACCTGCAGCCTGGGGGGGCGTGTCAGGGGCATGGCGGGGGCGTGTCAGGGGTGTGTCTGTACATGAAGCATCTACCTTCTGGGGGCGTGGCGGGGGCGTGTCAGAGGCGTGTCAGGGTCGTGTCGTGGTTCAAGGATGCCTTTAACCTGGGGGTGTGAGGGGGCATGGCAGGAGCGTGTCAGGGTTGTGGTTCGCCGATGCCTTTAGTCTGGGGGCCTGGCGGGGGCGTGGCGGGGGCGTGTCAGGGGCGTGTCTGTCTACAAGCCATCGAACTTCTGGGTGCATGTCAGGGGGCGTGTTGTTGTTCGAGAATGCCTTTAGCCTGGGGGGGCGTGTGAGGCTTGTTCTTTCATACCTTCAGCCTGGGGGGGGCGTGTCAGGGGTATGGCGGGGGCGTGTCAGGGGTGTGTCTGTACATGAAGCATCTACCTGCTGGGGGCGTGGCGGGGGCGTGTCAGAGGCGTGTCAGGGTCGTGTCGTGGTTCAAGAATGCCTTTAACCTGGGGGTGTGAGGGACCATGGCAGGAGCGTGTCAGGGTTGTGGTTCGCCAACATCTTCAGTCTGGGGGGGCGTGGCGGGGGCGTGTGAGGGGCGTGTCTGTCTAGAAGCCTTCTAACTTCTGGGGGTGTGGCGGGGGCGTGTCAGGGGGCGTGTCGTTGTTTGAGGATGCCTTTAGCCTGGGGGGGCATGTGAGGCTTGTGCTTTCATGCCTTCAGCCTGGGGGGGGGGGGCGTGTCAGGGGCAAGGCGGGGGCGTGTCTCTCCATGAAGCATCTACCTGCTAGGGGCCTGGCGGGGGCCTGGCGGGGGCGTGTCGGGGGCGTGTCTGTCTACAAACCATCTAACTTCTGGGGGTGTGGCGGGGGCGTGTCAGGGGCGTGTTGTTGTTCGAGGATGCCTTTAGCCTGGGGGGGGCGTGTGAGGCTTGTCCTTTCATGCCTTCAGCCTGGGAGGGGCGTGTCAGGGGTATGGCGGGGGCGTGTCAGTCCATGAAGCATCTACCTGCTGGGGGCGTGGCGGGGGCGTGTCAGAGGTGTGTCAGGGTCGTGTCGTGGTTCAAGGATGCCTTTAACCTGGGGGTGTGAGGGACCATGGCAGGAGCGTGTGAGGGTTGTGGTTCGCCAACATCTTTAGTCTGGGGGGGCGTGGCGGGGGCGTGTCAGGGGCGTGTCTGTCTAGAAGCCTTCTAACTTATGGGGGTGTGGCGGGGGCGTGTCAGAGGCGTGTCGTTGTTCGAGGATGCCTTTAGCCTGGGGGGGCGTGTGAGGCTTGTGCTTTCATGCCTTCAGCCTGGGGGGGGGCGTGTCAGGGGCATGGCGGGGGCGTGTCAGGGGTGTGTCTGTACATGAAGCAACTACCTTCTGGGAGCGTGGCGGGGGCGTGTGAGAGGCGTGTCAGGGTCGTGTCGTGGTTCAAGGATGCCTTTAACCTGTGGGTGTGAGGGGACATGGCAGGAGCGTGTCAGGGTTGTGGTTCGCCGATGCCTTTAGTCTGGGGGCGTGTCGGGGGCGTGTCAGGGGCGTGTCTGTCTACAAGCCCTCTAACTTCTGGGGGTGTGGCGGGGGCGTGTCAGAGGCGTCAGGGGCGTGTCGTTGTTCGAGGATGCCTTTAGTCTGGGGGGGCCTGTGAGGCTTGTGCTTTCATACCTGCAGCCTGGGGGGGCGTGTCAGGGGCATGGCGGGGGCGTGTCAGGGGTGTGTCTGTACATGAAGCATCTACCTTCTGGGGGCGTGGCGGGGGCGTGTCAGAGGCGTGTCAGGGTCGTGTCGTGGTTCAAGGATGCCTTTAACCTGGGGGTGTGAGGGGGCATGGCAGGAGCGTGTCAGGGTTGTGGTTCGCCGATGCCTTTAGTCTGGGGGCCTGGCGGGGGCGTGGCGGGGGCGTGTCAGGGGCGTGTCTGTCTACAAGCCATCGAACTTCTGGGTGCATGTCAGGGGGCGTGTTGTTGTTCGAGAATGCCTTTAGCCTGGGGGGCGTGTGAGGCTTGTCCTTTCATGCCTTCAGCCTGGGGGGGGCGTGTCAGGGGTATGGCGGGGGCGTGTCAGGGGTGTGTCTGTACATGAAGCATCTACCTGCTGGGGGCGTGGCGGGGGCGTGTCAGGGTCGTGTCGTGGTTCAAGGATGCCTTTAACCTGGGGGTGTGAGGGACCATGGCAGGAGCGTGTGAGGGTTGTGGTTCGCCAACATCTTCAGTCTGGGGGCGCGTGGCGGGGGCGTGTGAGGGGCGTGTCTGTCTAGAAGCCTTCTAACTTCTGGGGGTGTGGCGGGGGCGTGTCAGGGGCGTGTCGTTGTTTGAGGATGCCTTTAGCCTGGGGGGGCATGTGAGGCTTGTGCTTTCATGCCTTCAGCCTGGGGGGGGCGTGTCAGGGGCAAGGCGGGGGCGTGTCTCTCCATGAAGCATCTACCTGCTAGGGGCCTGGCGGGGGCGTGTCAGGGGCGTGTCTGTCTACAAACCATCTAACTTCTGGGGGTGTGGCGGGGGCGTGTCAGGGGCGTGTTGTTGTTCGAGGATGCCTTTAGCCTGGGGGGGGCGTGTGAGGCTTGTCCTTTCATGCCTTCAGCCTGGGAGGGGCGTGTCAGGGGTATGGCGGGGGCGTGGCGGGGGCGTGTCAGAGGTGTGTCAGGGTCGTGTCGTGGTTGAAGGATGCCTTTAACCTGGGGGTGTGAGGGACCATGGCAGGAGCGTGTGAGGGTTGTGGTTCGCCAACATCTTCAGTCTGGGGGGGCGTGGCGGGGGCGTGTCAGGGGCGTGTCTGTCTAGAAGCCTTCTAACTTCTGGGGGTGTGGCGGGGGCGTGTCAGGGGCGTGTCGTTGTTCGAGGATGCCTTCAGCCTGGGGGCGTGTGAGGTTTGTGCTTTCATGCCTTCAGCGGGGGGGGGGGGGCGTGTCAGGGGCAAGGCGGGGGCATGTCTCTCCATGAAGCATCTACCTGCTAGGGGCGTGGCGGGGGCGTGTCAGAGGCGTGTCAGGGTTGTGTCGTGGTTCAAGGATGCCTTTAACCTGGGGGTGTGAGGGGGCATGGCAGGAGCGTGTCAGGGTTGTGGTTCGCCGATGTCTTTAGTCTGGGGGCGTGGCGGGGGCGTGTCAGGGGCGTGTCGTTGTTCGATGATGCCTTTAGCGTTGGGGGGGGCCTGTGAGCCTTGTGCTTTCATGCCTTCAGCCGGGGGGGGGGCATGTCAGGGGCATGGCGGGGGCGTGTCAGGGGCAAGACGGGGGCGTGTCTCTCCATGAAGCATCTACCTGCTGGGGGCGTGCCGGGGGCGTGTCAGAGGCGTGTCAGGATCGTGTCGTAATTCAAGAATTCCTTTAATCTGGGGGTGTGAGGGACCATGGCAGGAGAGTGTCAGGGTTGTGGTTCGCCGATGCCTTTAGTCTGGGGGCCTGGCGGGGGCGTGTCGGGGGTGTGTCTGTCTAGAAACCATCCAACTTCTGGGGGTGTGGCGGGGGCATGTCAGAGGCGTGTCAGGGGCGTGTCGTTGTTCGAGGATGCCTTTAGCCTGGGGGGGGGCGTGTGAGGCTTGTGCTTTCATGCCTTCAGCCTGGGGGGGGGGGCGTGTCAGGGGCATGGCGGGGGCGTGTCAGGGGTGTGTCTGTCCATGAAGCATCTACCTGCTGGGGGCGTGGCGGGGGCGTGTCAGGGTCGTGTCGTGGTTCAAGGATGCCTTTAACCTGGGGGTATGAGGGGGCATGGCAGGAATGTGTCAGGATTGTGGTTTGCCGATATATTTAGTCTGGGGGGGCGTGGCGGGGGCGTGTCAGGGGCGTGTCTGTCTACAAGCCATCTAACTTCTGGGGGCGTGGCGGGGGCGTGTCAGGGGCGTGTCATTGTTCGAGGATGCCTTTAGCCTTGGGGGGGGCGTGTGAGGCTTGTGCTTTCATGCCTTCAGCCTGGGGGGGGGCGTGTCAGGGGCATGGCGGGGGCGTGTCTGTACATGAAGCATCTACCTGCTGGGGGCGTGGCTGGGGCGTGTCAGAGTCGTGTCGTGGTTCAAGGATGCCTTTAACCTGGGGGTGTCAGGGGGCATGGCAGGAGCGTGTCAGGGTTGTGGTTCGCTGATGCCTTTAGTCTGGGGGGGCGTGGCGGGGGCGTGTCAGGGTTGTGTCTGTCTACAACCCGTCTAACTTCTGGGGGTGTGGCGGGGGCGTGTCAGAGGCGTGTCGTTGTTCGAGGATGCCTTTAGCCTGGGGGCGTGTGAGGCTTGATGCCTTTACGCTGGGGGGCGTGGCGAGGGGCCTGCTTGGCTTGAGGTTCGAGAATGTTTCGAGCCTGCACTGAGCGAAGGCTCATTCTGAGGCTGAGCTGTTGTCAACCCTGGCCTTTCGTGACCAGTAGCCAGTACCTTTTGCATGCAGTGCCGTATCGCGCCTCTTTGCGCATAGTCTGGGCTAAGCCCCGACACCTCTGTGGTATTGAAACTGGACAGGGCCAGGCAGCGTAGTAGGATATGCTGCCATAGTGGCTTTCAGGGGGATAAAGAAAGGGTGAAAGTCTCACATTGTGATCTTAGTCTGGAGCAAGGTAACTTTTAATACATATTAGACATCAACCGCTTTTGTCATAGAAGACAGCTGGCCCACCACCTCCGGCAGGGCCTCGGCTGCGTGAAGCACTCTAACGTCTCTTCCCTCGCGCAGCGTTTGCTACCTGGAATCCTACTTGCCTCTTCACCACCACCAGGGGCAAAGCAGGCTCTGCTGGCTTCCGGACTTAACTTTGATGGCAGAAGCGTTGCACGATGAGGAAAGTGGACAAGGAAGATGCTTTGAGATGAACTGTGGAAAGAACAAGGCATTAGGCTGATTTTCCTTTTACTGAAGGCTGGGGGCCAGAACTCTCATTCTGGCACAGCAAAAGGGGAAAACCATTCCTTATCTTCCACCCCACACTCAGGTTAGAGGGGTGGTGGCCCAGTATTGTGGCAAGATGGCCCCACACCTCAGCAGCTGCCAGGCATCTTCCTCCTTCGGCAGACCTGCTCCAAAGGGAGCTCTGGCAGTCGGCCTGGGGGAAGAAGAGAGTGGCTGCAGAAGGGCAGATAATGCAGTAGCCACTGAGGCAGAGCAATCTGTACGAGGAAGACTTAGCCGGGAGACTGGGAGCCTGACCCCTCGTGCTTGTCCCATCCACTTCTCCCTGACTAGGGGGAACAATTGGACTCTGGGAGTGAGCTGGGAAGCTCTCCCTGAGCCCAGCTGGGGCTCTGAATTCCTGAGCCTGTGCAAGGAGAAGACTGGATTGGGCCCCAAACTGAAGGGAAGGGAGGAAGTGGCCCAGGAGAGGGACCTGCTGGAAGGGGAGGGCCTGGGTCCTCCTACCCTTCCCTCTTCCCCCTGGCCAGCTGATAGATCCTGCAGGATTCCGGGGGCAGGCCATGAACTGTGCCTTGCCCCCCGGGACTCCCCTCACATTGCCTAGAAGAGCTGCCCCCAAACTCTGGAGCAGCCTGAGCACAGACTCCCCCTCCCTAGAACTTGCATAGAAAGAAAGGGATAGATCCTCTTTGCATTTCCTCCCCTGAGTGCTGCAGCTCACAAAGTTTTTGGGCCATTTACACCAGGGCGAGGGAAATGAAAACTTTCTCATTGGCTGGCATTCCCCACCCACTTAGCCCAGGGGAAAATGACGACACGCGAACAATAGAGGCCTAGGGTTATAAAGCCAGGCTGCTACAAAGCGACATTTAAAAAAAAAAATAAAATCCCATCTCGTAAACCTTTGCAGAAAAACGAGAGTCTAGAAAGTTGTGAATAAAGGCGCGAGAGCGACAGGAACAACAGAGGAGGTTACTGAGCCCGGGCTAATCAGATTTCAGCAGCCAAGATAAAGGAGCAGGGGAGAACAGGAGATTGGGTAAAAATAACCGAGATGCAGCAGAATGAAGACTGCTGCAAACTGTGAGGAAGATCAAGTGGAACAGGCAACAGTATTCATCTGTCCTCTGAAAACCAGCAAGTGCCACCAGAAGCCGCAGCAGGAGAGCAAACAAAACAGAACCCCCATCTCTTGACCCAAAAGG
Source organism: Eretmochelys imbricata (assembly GCF_965152235.1). Taxonomy (NCBI): domain Eukaryota; kingdom Metazoa; phylum Chordata; order Testudines; family Cheloniidae; genus Eretmochelys; species Eretmochelys imbricata. The sequence continues at coordinate 9,711,071 of NC_135593.1, read as the reverse complement.
AATATCCCCCCTGCCCCCCAAAGTAATACTGAAGCAGCGTCTGATCCATCTTACTGCATAAACTGGAGTGAGAAACGCTGCCAAGGGCAGATTATTCTTGACCAGAGGGGAAGGGGGTTAAAATAGAAATGCCACGAGACCCAGCACTGTGGAAGCTTCTGCTAACACTGCTGCAAAGGGTGAGGGGGGGGGGGGGCATCAGGTCGAAATATCAATTCATATTGTGTCTCCACTCAAGTCCAGCTCTTTGTGGAACGAAAGAAAATGACTTGAATAAAACCCACTAGCTTGAGTTAAACCCACTAGCTTGAGTTTTCCCTCCACACAAAGAAAAGTTAAGAGCTTTTCTGGGCTGGTCGGTTGTTTGTTTTCTGTGTCTTGTGTTGTGTTTGTACCTTTCAAACCCCTCAGGATTAAGGGAGATGAGACAAAGGCACAGCATCACACTAATTGCATTCAGAACCTGAAGAGCCCGGGGGGGGGGAGGCGGAGGGGGCCGGGAGGGGGAGAGAACACGGTGATTTTTTTTCCTTTACCATTTAAAAGCCAAAGACAACTGTAGTGAGCTGTGCCCCAGGCATGGCAGGAATGAGACACGCGTATCATGCTCTGGGAAAGTTACTGTCATCACCTTTTTTGCAGGAAAGTAAGGCAGTAGCTTCTAGCTCAGGGGAGGGCAGACTTTTTGGCCCAAGAGCCACATCTGGGTGGGGAAATTGCATGCAGGGCCATGAATGTAGGCTGGGGCAGGGGGTTGGGGTATGGGAGGGAGCGTGGGGTGCAGGAAGGGGCTCAGGGCAAGGGGTTAGGGTGCAGGGGGGTGCAGAGTGTGGGAGGGGGCTCAGGGCAGGGGGTTGGGGTGTGGGGTGCAGGAGGGGTGAGGACTGGCTAAGGCTGGCTCCCTGGCTGCCCTGCTCTGGTACCACATCCCTACGGCCTCTGGGGAAGAGGTGTGGGAGCGCGGGACAGAGGGTTCCGCACCCTGCCCTTGCCTGCGGGTACCTCCCCCAAAGCTCCCATTGGCCCCAGTTCCCCCTTCCTGGCCAATGTGAAATGTGGGGGGCAGTGCCTGCAGGCGAGGGCAGCGCAGGGAGCCCTCTGTCCCTGCCCCCACAGGAACGTGATGCCATCCGCTTCCGGGAGTGGCACAGGGCCCGTGGCGCTACTGGGGGGCAATCCCGCGGGCCGGACCCAAAGCCCCAACAGGCTGCATCCAGCCTGTGGGCCGTAGTTTGCCCACCCCTGTTCTAGCTGTAGGTTTTTGAGTGAGATCAGCTGGGCCAAAAGGAAGTACCCTCGTTACAATCCACTTTGAATGTCAGGGGGGCACAAGAGGGTTAAGGACTGTACAACACCATCTTCATTCATCTCTTTAAACTCCAACTTTTTGGTGCTAGCTAGAGATTGGTGTGAATCACAGCACGAGTCTGATCTCCAAACTATGGGAAAGTATGGACCCACATCCAAACTTCATGACTCAGGGCTCTGTTGCGAGTCAAACTAACATCAAATGGAGACCCCTCTAGCCCAGCGGTTCTCAAACTGAGTTGGTACCCCATTTTAATGGGATCACCAAGTCTGGCATTTGACTTGCTGGGGCTCAGGGGAAGAGGTGTGAAAGAGGCTGAAGCCGAAACGCAAGGTGGCAGGCTCAGGCTTCGGCTTCAGCCCTAGGTGGCGGGGCTCACATTACAAGCCCCCAGACCAGGACTGAAGCCCTCAGGCTTTGGCTTTGCCCTCCCCGCCGACCCGGGGTGGCAGGGCAGGGGTGGTCACAGTCTTTGGTCCCCCCTTCCTGGGGTCGTGCAGTAATTTTTGTTATCAGAAGGGGTTCGGCGTGCAATGAAGTTTGAGAACCCCTGCTCTAGCCAATGGATATGAAGCCAACCTTTGCAAATCTTCCTTATCGCTATTATAAGCTCATGCCTTTACAGTGATTGCAGACACTCCCTGGACTTTGGGGGTGCTTCGGATTCCAACCTGACTCTAAAGGTTCTGGCTCATACGTAGCACTGAGCAAAACCAGTCCCTTTCTAAACACAGACTCTCAAACAGCTTCATCTGGTAAATTGGTGAGTCATATTGAAAGAGCCTTGAATGCAAACTGAAACGTGGGGGGGAAAACCACTTTCAATCAAAAACGGTTAAGCAAATTATTGTCAAGGGATTTCTTTTCCCCTCTGTAGCAAGAACTCTGAAGAGCCTTCCATTTCCTTCCCAAATACATTTTCACATCTCCGATTTCGTTACGGAGGAGTGGAGTGAATCAGTCCCTTCCTTTTTCTGGCTGACAGCAGCGCAATCAGTTACATTTTCTGAAACCTGCAAAATGTCAACATATTAGAAAAATATGCAGACATTTCACATTTCATTTCTGATGAGTGTTTCTCCCCCCTTTCCCGAATCATTGCCATCTGGTTATTAGTCCTCGCGTTCCGAGTTCTGACGCTGTCAATTCGACGTTTGCTAAAGTCAGCAGAGGCTTGGAGATTTTGCAGCTTGGCAGTGTCTCGGTCTTTATTGTGATGATCCCAAGGAAATTAGCTTTTCTGAGAGAGCATTACAAGGCTCCCAGTCACAGCACTATATCATGCACCAACTCTATGCAATTTTAAAATACAAAACAAAAACAAGCATCAACTGCACTTCCCCCCCCTTCCCCCCAAATGATTTTAATTGCTCTACAAAGATCGTCTGGTAGATGCCTGGAAACACAGTACCACAGTCTGTTGTAATTAAGGAAAATAAAAGTTCTGTTTGAAATGAAACAATTTGGCGAGGCTGGTTTTGCACTGCGGAAAACAGGTTTGTGTTCCTGAACAAGTAGAGAGACGCGTCAGCTAATTACATCCCCTCACTCCATTATTTGTCTTTTTTTTGCCATTAAGATGGTTGTTATTCCTTTGCCTTAGAATTAATGAGGTTAGGCTGTGCACATTGTTTTTATTTTCAGTTCAGATCACAGCCAAGTGTGAGAGATTTCAGTTAATGTGTAATTATAAATTAACGAGTCTTCTTTTCAAGGGGGAAAGGGCCCTTTTTCTCTTCTTGCGGTTATTTCTGACTGCACTGAGAAAAGGAGGAGCTGTTCCGATGGGAGTCTAACCTGGAATTCGGGGTTACAGCTGAATAAGAGATTGATGACTGAAATTTTGTCCCCCACATGGCAAACGTCTTGTGAACTCAGCTGAAGTCCCACGTTTTCTGTCAACTTGGGACAAATCTGGAAAATGTGACCTTAGAACCATAGAGGTGGCTTTCAATTTGGGGATTCAAATCTGAACCTCCATGGGACTTCAGAGGGGTTTTGACCAAAGGCTTTGCTTTTGGCCCATCTGTAGTTACCAAGAGAGTGCAGGGTTGATCTTGAGATGTCCAGCCCAATAACAGCTACGAGACATGGTTGTGCATTATTTCTGTCCTGGGTCCCAGACACCCTCTGTGTAGAAGGGTCCATACAAGGTTTCACTTAAGCTTTAAACCATGAGAGTTACGCAGTGCACAGGTCTCATGCAAGCCCTTGCAAAGGGGCAAATTTCTCCGTTAACATTTAGAGTCCAACAGCAAGGTTATAAGCCACCCAAGTTTGCTAAGGATGATCCAGGCAAGAGGTTCCCCTTCTCTCTGTAACTGGAGGCTGAGTATGTCCCGCTGCAATTTGGGCAGCTGGTGAACAACAGTGAACAGTTCCTGCTAATTTAAACAAGCATGGACAAATATTTCCTTTGGGTGCATTTACGATAAAAAAAAAGTCCTGCCAAGTGGCCACTGAAACCCTTGGTGCCATAAAGCTGAAGGGTACTCTCCAGAACACACTGACGCTGCTGCCATATGCAGTTTATAGGCCACTGACTTCTATCAGTTAAACCAAACTAGAGAGAGAAGGATGAAAGCTGAGTTTGGAATGTAAACCCCCTCTGCCCAGTCGCTGCTCCACTGGGTGAGCGACCTGGGCACTCCCACTAATTTGAGAAAAACAAGTTCCTTGAACAGATGGCCTAGATTTCCTTCCATGCATGCAAGACAAATCCAAAGAGAGCGGACTGCACTTGTAGCATCAGCTGGTTATTAAACTCGCCCTTTGCCTGTCATAAAGTCATGTTCCACTCAGGCTCTCTTAGAATAATCGGCTCCTTTAAGAGGTTTGTCTTCCAGCATTGCTGCCAGCAGAAACCGCTATGGAGCACAGTCACGTTTGTCAACCTGTTTTCAGACTCATCTCCCGCTGAAAATTGTCTGTCTGGCTGAGTAATCCCTCTTCTCACCCCCTGCACACACACAAATTGACCTTACAAATTCCCAAACAGCTTTATTTCTTCTTTATGGGCCTTTCTCTGCAGGGCTCCTTATTTTTTTCCCCTGTAGTTATTTTTCTTTATGTCCTTCCCTGCTTTCTCTTTACTCTGTACACGTAGCCTTTATTGTGCCTTTGCCTTTTCAATTTTTTTTTTGTCCTTCACACCCCATTTTCCTGGTTTCACATGAGACCCTGGGGTATATACTGTACCTTCCCAAGGCTGAAGATCACAGGTGCAGAACATATGTTACTTTGTGCTGTGCAGGAATGATACATTTGACTTCTACCCAGTATGGCCTTTTCTACATATTGGAGAATTGTAGCATTCTGGGTAACTGCACTCATTCTAAAGGCGGCTTTGTACTGTTGACGTTCGCTCCACTTCAAACAAGTCTAAATAAGGTTTGCTCTTAGCTTGTGACATTACAGTGCTGGCATAGACAGGAAGCACCGGAAAACTAGCTAGCATGTGCCGATGATTCCTGACACGCCGCTGTGGGCAGGGCACTTGCACTGCTTAGCTGCACCGCTAGGTGCGAACCCGGGGAATAACGCAAGTGGAAGAGAACCGCTAGTTTATTATCTGTATTACAGTATCAGCTAGGAGTCCGAACTAATTAAATCAGGGCCCTGTTGTGCGAGGTGCTGTATAAACGCATAATAAGAGACAGTCCCTGCCCCAAAGAACTTACATTTTGATTTGAAAATTGGGACAAAGGGCAGGTGGGGAAACTGAGGCACAGAACAGTGAAGTGGCTTGCCTGAGGTCACAAAGTAGGTCAGTGGCAGAGCCAGGAATAGAACCTGACTCCTATTACAGTATCCTATCCGCTAGATCATGTTGCCTTTCCCCATTACATACAAGCAGCCCTAGCATTTCCATGACATTGTATCATTCCCCGGTGTAGACAAGGCCTGTCTCTCCCAGTTTAGGGCCTGATACTGTAGTGTTGACTGAAGTCACTGGGAATTTTGCCCACTGAGACAGGAGCAAGTTAAGCTCCTTCAAGGCAAACCTTAGTTTAAGGCTGTTTTCATTAGGGTAGCTAGCTCAACCTAATTCATTCAGATTAATGTAAGTAGGCCACTTTGGACCGACTATCTCTTTAGACATTTTTGTTGTGCCCATCACCATAGCGCCTGGGCAGCAATAACACTCTGCCCTCCTAGTGTGCCTTCCATCGGACAATCTCTATGTGCTTCATGCAGCTTAATGAGGCTCCCCTCCCCTCCCCCCAGCCTCAGGCCAACGAAGCAGGCCGAAAGTCATTCGGCCTTTTATTTGATCAATGCTTTAAGATCAATTGCTCCAGCTATAATTACCTTTAACAATATTTTGATGCTGCTCTTTGCGTTTCCCTTCAACACACCTGTGCACATAGCGCATGGGAGCAGACGGAGTCCACGCAGAGCTCTGCGTGTCTGTGTATGGAAGAGGAGCAGCTTTGGGTTTCTCTTCCACTTAGAGCCAGAGAGCTTGAGTTGAAAACATCATGGCGTGATTAACCGGGCCGGCGTTAGTTACAATTCCAGAATTGCTTAAAATGAAAAGACATCAAGGTACTCGGACTGAGCCCCTCTAAATTCGAAATGTGAATATCGTCTCCCCTGTGCTGTTGGCTTCCTTCTCCAGCTAGCCTAGAGAGGCAGAGTGGTTTAAGTAATCCAAGCAGGGCGCAGGGAGAAGTCACAATTCTTGGATAGAGCGGGCAAATTTTTTGGTTTACTAGCAATTGCAGGGAAGGGGGTTGTTTAGGGCAACCCGAAAATAAAAGTTTTCAAAATTTTGGGTGATTAGACAAGTCAGAAAAAAAAAATCCATCTGGGATTGGAACAAAACATTTTGGCTGGATTTCGAGTGATTTTTAATGTGCAGGTCAGTGCCTCAGTTGGCCCACCTAAAATAGGGATAATTCTTACTTTAGTCTGCCAGCCAGAGTAAAAGGATCTAATTAATGAGTCTGGGTAACCAATCAGCTAGAAAAAATTCATTACGATCACATATCAAAAAAATAATAAAATCTCAAAAGGGACATAACTCAAAGAAACATAGTCAAACTTTGACCAAAACTGACAGAAAGCTTCTAAATACAATTGCTAATGCAACTATATACTCAGCAGAGTACTATGTATGGACAGTTTGGGAAATATTTAGCCCCAGGTGGTATATTTTATGCATTTTCCTGTACTTTTTGCCTTCCGTGAAAGCAAAAGTCTGTAGTCACATGACAGCATGAGCTTGTTTGTACCAGGTAATACATCAAAACCTGTGTCATTATTTGTAGAATGGACTGATCTGAGAAAAAAAATTCTGTCTGCTATTTTATGAATATTGGCTACTGTCCTAGGATTCCTGCACCAGCAACTAATGTTAATACAGCATATACAATGATGAAATATTTTCAAGATATGTTCCATTCTCAGGTCCAAGACTGGACATATGTCATTTATGATGAAACAACCTATTGCAAAGCACAGTTGAGGGACCACCTTGAGGTGGGAGTCATGCACTGTGCACTGAATTTCATGGGCAATATAGGCAGGAATGCAGGAAAGTGGGTTTGAAAACATTCCTGTGGAAGCCAGTGTCTATGGTGCTTCAGTCATTAGCCATGCTCTAAGAAGGAAAGCATATAACCATGCCGTTAGAATCCACAACGTTATGAATGAAGCGATGAATTGCTTGAAATGGATGACAGCTGGCGGTTCCATGAACAACGGTGTTCTCCCAGAAGGTGAGAAGACACATATCTTGGAGAAAGGTCAATCGTACAGTGATGCATTTGAAGGAGTAGAGAAGGCACAGAGAGGAAACAGAGTAGACGCACAGAATGCCCTGGCAGACTTAAGGAATAGCACCCAATCACCAGGTCATGGACACTTACGTTACCCCAGAAAAAAACTTCATAAGCATTTCTGTTCTGGGAAAATTATGTCATGGATTTCTCCCAACTACTAATGGATACTTAGCAGCCAAGAGAGATGATGACAAGTCCATGGAGCTAGAGACATTTGCAGAGATGATTCCACTGACTTCCAGTGTGGTCAAGTGAACGATGCTAGACGGAGTTTTGTAAATGTATCAGAAACCAGACTTCTAGAGGAGGAGAAGCCAGCAATATATCGTGTCCTAGTTGTTTGTCAGCATACCCGACTGCCAAACCCTTCAGTGATGGATGGCATGGCATGTCGGTTGATCAATCACTCAACAAGAACTGTGGGAAGCATCAGCATCTTTCCACAGAAGATAAGGCTCTGACCAAGTATTAACTGGCTGCAGGTTTTAAAGCAGCTGTAAGTGACCAACAAATGTGTGGAGTGCAGCCTTCAGCAACAGATCTCCACAAAGCAGCTATCACAAAGCGCATGGCTGCAGATGAAATGTCTGTCCAAGAATGACAAATCCTTTTAGCACTGAACCTGGAACAAGCCCAGACAACAGAAAGCCACTTGTGAACACCGTTGCCCCACCTGAAATTGCAGAAAGTTAGTGCATGATCAGAGAGAATGGCACAAGAAATGAAGCAGTTCATATCCAGGAGGTTGCAAAGGGGTGAGGCAGAGGTCTTTGATCCCATAAAAAGGCACAATCTCAAATCATTTTGTAATCTCAACAAAACAAATCGGAAAAAAGAAGAAGCAGACAGCATAAACAATAACTGCTGATTGTCAGATCTTCAGCAAGCTGTCCATTATTGCCCAGTCCAGAGATGTTGCTATCCAAGGTTTGAAGTATGTCCCATTTCCCCTCTGCCGGAACATGAGGCAGATCACAAGGACAAGGAACATGTAGATTCACGCATGTTCTTACACGTTGCTGATGCAAAGCAAACACTCGGTGTGAACAGGGCGCTTCTGTGGAGCTTGGAATCAGATGTTGCATTGATGTGCCCAAGTTCTTGCTCTATTCTTGGGGCAGATGAATTCGATTTCAGAACCGGTGTTGGCCCAAAGAAGAGAGGCATTCCCATGCCCAGAGTAGCCGGGAATGGGCCCGTGTCTTATGCTGCCAAACATTCACACTGTCAGTGGATGTGTGATGCTACTTCAGCTTTCAGAGGCAGGGGAAAAAAGAGATGACTGAAGACTGCAGCTGACCTCCAGAGAAGCGGACAGAGAAGGAATTTAGAGCTCCCTATCCCAAGCAGCAGGAGTGCAGGGGAAGAGGAGCTCCAGAAAGCCCCTCACACACCCAGATCCACAGAGCGACTTAGAAGTGACAATACCAGCAGTGCCATCCCTGCTTTTTAGATGCCTAGAAAAATAATTGGAACAAGGAGATTCCCAAAGCCTGAGTTGGGCACTTAGGCTCCCTCTTCAATGAAAGGGGAGAGACAGGTACCTAAGAACGGAATCCATAAAAGCCAGCAGGGAGCTGCCTGAGCTAGCCACTGGGAGACAGCAACGAGAGAGGCTCTGGCTTAGCCCTGCCTCATTTGGGGAGTTCAGCACCTATCTCTGCCTGAGATCCACTACCAGGAACCCCCTCTCCTGGAGTCAGGTGACTTCAGTGCCCCAACCATTTCTTGTGAGATTGTGAGGTACCGGCCTTACACCCCGCAAAACAGCCGACGGCAGAGAGGGAAAGAGTTGGAGGCCTCCGGTGTAACCTTTAGCCCAGTGGTTAGAGTCATCACCTGTGATGTGAGGGATCCTGTCTGAGTTTCACCCTCTGTCTGATGAGGAGAAGGCCTTTAAAGAAAGGTCTCCTACACTCCCTGTCTACTCCAGGGGTTAGGATACTCACATGGGCTGAGGGAGATGCGGGTACAAATTCCCCCTCTGCCCGTTAAAAGCGGGTTTGAACAGGTATCTCCCGCAACCCAGGTTAACGCCCTAACCTTGGGGTTACCACGATGGGGGGCTCCCTCACTCTTGCCTGTTGAAGCTGGTCCACTTCAGTTACGTATTAATTGGCCCAAAAGGGACAAAGAAACAAGAGCCCTCTGAAGGCTCGTGGTTTGGGTACTCCCCGTGGGATGTGCTAGTTTGAATCCCGTCTGCTTGCTGAGAAGGGATTTGAACTTTGATCTCTTACAACTCAAGTGAATGGCCTAAGTGCTGGGCTAGGAGCCCCTGCCTGTTTGAAATGGGGTTTCTCCACGTTCGAAGGGAGAAAGTCAAATCAACATATGCTTACTGACAATATCCCCCGGTATGAAGAGGAATGACATTAAAATGATCAGGGGGAGCTTGCGGTAGTTGTCGGTTTGCAGTTTGCCCGTGTGCCTTGGTCGTTATCAATTTTTAATTCGGCTAGTGCCATTAGGCTAGTTAAACAACAACTGAGATCTGTCTGTTCATGTATGGCGGGGAAATAGAGCCCACTAGAGAACAGAGCTACAAGAGTGTAGAGCATTTAAGAGCAGTTACAGCATAAAGAGCTCCAGATGGGAGGAGTTAAGTGCAGCTGCTTTCTTTTCCGTGGCTCCAGTCAATCAGGGTTACTGTAAAATTGTGATTAATTAATCAAACAGCACGGTGCTTTCCTGGCATCTTTAGTCTCTAGCAATTCCACTGGGGGTGTAGTCGGGGGGACGGTCTGTTTGGAGAGAGTGTTGCTTTCTGCTCAGATTCGATGCTATATCCAGAGCTTTTGGAAAGCCGTGCAAAATACAGAGAGAGAGATTCTGGAACTGTGAGCAAATGATACTATTAGAGGCAGTGAGGCCTAGGGAGTTTTGCTGGGGTAAAGTGGGGCCATAGTCTTTTTGCAGCAATACAGTGCTCCAGAGAAAGCACTTATGGGGATGCAGAGCATTTACGCTAGCTTGCAAAGCACCATGGAGCAGGCTGCAGGGTTTGTTTTTTTTATACATGCCAACGTTGGAGGCAGCTTGATTGTGGTGCGTCTCAAACCCACAGACGGATGGCAATAGCTTGAGCTGCGGGCTCTCGGCGTAAGCTCTCTTTACACAGCTCTGACAATGTAGCTCAGTTGTGATCTGCCGCTACCCCTGCTTTCCCACCTCTCTCTGCTAACACACTCCAGCCCTGACTTTAACCCTTGTCCCTACTTTCCCATGCAGCTCTGCGGAGGCACCTTCATCCTGACCTGCAGCCCGCCCCCTGCTATGCCAATCCAGGGACCCAGTGTGGTGGTTTTGTGGGAGGTATCAAGCTGGGACTCATCAAAGATGATTCAACTCAATCTTACTTACAGGACCTAAACGGAATGACGCCAGAGAAAGCCATGTCAGTTACAGTCTGGTTCCCCTGGTCCTAAGGCTAGTAGTGTCTTTACCACATGATCACCGACAGATGCAGGATATAGGAGGACACCAGTGGACCATGCTGCATATGACAGTATCTGCAGCTTGGCCCCCAGTGGTCTGCACAGGGCATGCAAGCTGCAGACAGGGAGGTGGCTATTTTTTATCTCTAGGGTCAGGCAGTGCCACCTATCGACAACTCCACAAGGCTCCCCGAAAGGAACTCCTCTTCCTCCCTGGCCCTTTGAGGTCCTTGGGGCCAAATGCTCCCTCCTGGCAGGGGAGGGGAACATGGAAGGAGGAGTCGCTGGCTCTCTGACCCCAAGGAAGCCCCCCAGGAGTCCTCCACGGCTCTGCAGAGGGGGATGGGGCAAAGCAGGGGATGGCAGCTCTTTAGAAGCAACCTGCCCTTGCGCCCCATAGGGATTCCTGGCCCAGGTCAATACGGATTCCAGCGGCAGCGAACCAAGTTCTCCTCACTGTGATGAGACTGCGCAGGAGGGGTGTTGGGATACCCTGGGAGCAGGGGTTGGGAGGGAGTCCCGAGGACTCGGTTCTGACGATGGGGGGCAGTTATTGGGAGCGCTACGAGCGGCTGACACCTTTCCCCTGCAGTAAGAACAGCGCGGGTCCAAACTCTGCAGCTCTGGCTCCTACTCGGGAATCATCCACACAGGGGACATTCCAGCCCTTGATCTCACTGTTCCTGACCCCAGCCCCCAACAGCTGGAGCCTGTGTCATCATGACTTCCCCATGACATTTCATCCTTGCCCTGGCTGTACAGTGATAACAGACTGGAAACAGGCATCACCTTCCACCCTGCCAGTAGCTACATGTCTGTGGCGAGTGTAATGTATAATGCTTCTTGCTTATCCGCTCAAATCCAGTCCCCGTTGGTAGCAACCTGAGAAATGGCTAGGAGGCTTATGTGAAATGAGCTCAAGGTCCCAGTCCACATTTCTTCCCCATCACAACTGTACTGCCTGAGCCTCATGTGAGCACAGCACAGATGCTAAGTGTGGAATGGGACCACTGACTCCTAGAACTGACTGGTCCGATTTTTGGCAATATATTTATCTGATCTCATTACGAATGGCCGTTTCGTTTGAAGCTCCCTGACAATTTAGTCCAGTTTAGTCCAGAGTAAAGATTCTGTCTGGGATTTCCAGAAGGAGCCCAATGGGTAAGAATTTCCTTGGGATTTGGGTGCCCAACTCCCTTAGGTGCCTTCGAAAATCCAAGTGCCTGTTAGTTAGGACGCAAGAGCTATATGGCATTAGTGGAATGGGAGTGGAGTTCAACTGGGACTCACAGATTTTGTTTCCACCTTGGATTTTTCCTAATTGGGGTCAAGCCGAAGTCACTCCGGTGAAAAGCTCAGTGTAAGAACCTCTGCAGAATAGGGTGGAGTAGAAAAGAGCTCCAAAGAGTCACACAGAGGACGGGGGAGCCGTCTAGGCAGCCACATGATGCAGCAGGGGAGCTAGCTCATGGACGGAGGTCACTCACTCTGCCTAATACAAACAGATTCTCAAATTATGCCGCATGGACCTGATGGGTCACAGCAGCATCCCTTCAGGCGGGCAGCGCAGTGAGGCCTTTGGGAACCTGAGCAGAACAAGGATGGAGGAGCTGGCTGTCTAGGAGCGATTCTTTTCCCCTCGGGAGTGGTTTGTGAACTGAAAGTAATGGTTGAGGATCCCCCCAGCCCCGGCAAACCCTGGCTTAGCGAGGCTGCAAGCAATGAGTGAGAGAAAGGAAACTCTGGCTTTGGACAAAGGCAGGGAGGAAAAGACCTGCTGGGTTTTTAGCTGAGATATGCCTGAGCCATGGACCTCAGATCTAGACTTCCCCAAAGTTCGGGGCTTCCCTCTGGGACCCACCTCACCTAGAAGTCAATGGACCGGTTGATTTCCTTCTCCCTCCAGCTGGTAATAACAAACCTTTCTCTCTGTCTCTCCCTTGTCCAGGCCCTGGAGCCGTGCATGACAGCAGTAATGCAGCTTCCAGAGCGCTGGCCTGCCTCTGGCTATCGGGCACCCTCCTCGCTCACTTCCTCATCAAGTTTTGATAAGAAAGCAAAGGGTCCTCGGAGGCAACACCTGGCTTCTCCCACACCACAGACTTTACTCTCTATACTGCGGGGGCAACAACCAGTTTTACCACTTGAACGTACTGCCGGGGGGGGATGGGAGAGGGGAAGGGGGGAAAGGGTTCCGACCGCCTGTTGGGGGATAAGTCATGGGCGTTTCCCAAAGCGAATCAGTTTCTTCTACCCCGGCCCCGCCCTCAACCCTATTTATAAACTTATCCTAACGTTAAGCGTGTCCCGGCCGAACCTGTTCAAATTGCCCCCGGAGACGTGTCTTGGTTTGAGGGACGACACACAGCGGAAGTCAAAATGAGTCAAAGTGTCCTATTATCTCTGTCTCTCTTTAGCAAAAGGATTGTTCTTTCTACTTGTTACACTGTACATACCTGTTCATGTTGATAAGTGTCCTATTACACTTGGGCTTCACCTGGCATCCATCTGGAGGGATGTTTTAATAAATCCACCCCCTGCTCCCCCACCAGCACCTGGGCTCTTGGCAACAACTGCAGTAAGTGGCGGCTGTGAATGGGCCATAGTGATAGTGCATTTGAACACTGACAAAGGATTTGAGATCCCTTGGAGTGCAGAAAGGGAAAAGCTAGGGGACACTGTTCTCCCCTCTTGCTAAAACTGATGGCTGAGTGGCTAATACAAACAGATAAATAGACAAAATGGTGAGTCATCCATCTCCTCATCCATCAAAGTAATCACGGAGCCATTCTATCCATCCATCTATCCTATTCACCCATCCATCTAATTAGCTATCCATCTGGCTTTCTAGCTCACCATCTCTTTACTGTATTTATCAATTTATCAATGTAATTATCTGTGCTTCTATCCAAATCTCTCCTTCTCTGCTCTTCATCCATCCATCAGCGTAATCATCTCTATTGAGTCACCTATTTATCTAGCCAACTTTCTATCCTGCTCCCTCCATCCATTTAGTTTTCTTTCTATTTTGTCTGTTCATCTACCTGTTACAGCGGAGGATATTGAGAAATTTCACAATATTACATTTATACGTGCGGTAGAACAGAACTACTGGCCATAAAGCTGAGCAATATTTGGCCATTTGGACACGTCTCTGACAATTCAAAGCACGATAATGCAGTAGCAATCCTTCACTTAGCTCCCCCCTCCAAAAGAAAAAAATAGTCAGAGATCTGTTTTCTCCTACCTCCCCAAAATATATACTCTCTTTTTTAAAGTAAGCAACACCCCTCACTCCACCCCAATGCTGTTCATGATCTTTTGCGTTTAAAAACAAATGTTTTATATCTGCTAACAGGTGCTTGTACTGCTGTTTTCCAGTGGGGATGCATCCAGTTTTCTTTAAGAAAAGTCCTAATTATCCATTAGTTATGGCAATTCCAAACAAGATGTTCACTATCCATCCTGGGAGAGCCAGACGCAATCTGGCTATCACCTGACCGGCACTTCTATGCTCACTCCCTTTCCCAGCCCCGATCCTCATTTGTTCTGTTAGGAATCCATCCAGTCAGAAGCTGACGGAGGCCAATTATTTTGCTAGTGTGTTGACATCACTCTTGTATTTGTTTGGGAACCTCTTATGAGCAGAGGGTACTTGAATAACTGACTTAATTTCCAAGCACTTGATTAACTCAGCACTGAAAACAGATGGGAAAGAGGAAGGGAAGAGAAAAAATAACCACCACCCTCCCACAAACCTACAGTCCTGTTTCTCAGCTGCTTCTGTAGGAGCGTTTTAAAGAGGGAATTTCAGGCAGCTGTTTCCAAAATGGAGCAGCAGCCTCAGATCGTTTATTTTTTAGACTGTGGATGTTTACTTTGAAAGTTCCGATTGATTCTTCCCCAAGTTCCTTGGTTCGGTTTAGGCCTTATTCGAATGAGACATGGCACCTTCTTGGAAGCCTAATGGCAGTAAGGGAGGAATCTGCATTGCTTAAATGTCTTTGAATGTACTTTTTTTTTTTTTTAAATTAAAAATACTACTAGCTTTCTGGGTCACTGCTAAGGCCTAACAGGGCTAGAGGACTGCAGCATTCCCAGACCAAATTGCGGCCTGCATGACAGTCATTTCAATCAACGCCCCAGACCGGATTGGGCTGCACAGCATGACCTGGATCACTACAGCAAATCAAGTGGCTCTTACAAAGACCTGCCAAGTAGAAACCTCTTTGCTTTTTCTGATCCCATGAGACACAGACACTATTTCCCAGGTAGGAAGTAAAAGGACACCTTGATTCGTTTGGTTATTTTTGTTGTTGCTGATTGTTTTGTTTTTTTTTCTTTTACGACTGTGGCCATCTGACTGCCTGCAGGCACTCCCAATGGTGCCAGGCATGATGGTCTGAATGCAGTAAGCAAAAACAGCAGTAAGGAAGTATACGACCTACCATACTGAGCTGCCAACAGCCACGTGCCGAGGACGCAAAGATGAACTTGTGGAGAGGGAGTTATCTGTGCTGGTTTCCGGTAGGATCTAGGTACTTTAGTCAGAAGGTCAAGGATGTGCCTCATCAGATCTGTCAATAAATGTAAAACATGAATGATTTTAAAAAAGTCTGAAAAAAACGTATACAAGACAAAACAGTTGTGCGGTATATTCCCAAAATGGAGGGGGATATTCTTTTGAGTTAATGCGTGTGAGTTCTTGAATGTATACGCTTGCTTTCCCATTCATTTTTCCTTCCATGAGGGAAGGTTTGAGTTTGAAGAGCAACGCGTCTGGATTTTGCCATCACCCCTTCTGTTTTACAGCTCTGAAAAAAAGTCTAACAGTGCCCTCCCACTCTTTCATCTGGATAAAAAAACATCATGAAGCTGTTGAACGTTGATTTAATCTGTGCAAGAAGCCTCCTGCAACAGGTCCACGTGGAACCTCGTTCATTGTTAAAAACATACAAAAGGTATATTATTATTTTAAACCCCACATATACACGCTGGCTCCATTGGGGTATTAGGTGGAATGCTGGTAAAGAACTAAAACAACCGACGTTCACATTTATATCTAGTTCAACCACAAGTCGTAGGGCTAGCAGCTGGGATCACTGGGTGTAATCGAAGCCCTGTGTCACGCAGGAGGATAGATTAGATGGTCATAACAGACCCTTAAAATCTATCAATTGGTACTGAAAAATGTTGTCTGTGTATGAATACCAAAAATTGCAGCAGATGCCTTTAACTGTCAGAGCAGGGCATCAAACAGAGAGTTTTAAGTGCTTAATCGTGCCGTAACTCTGTTGAGGCTGAGGGAGGAGAGCTGCTGGAGAAGTGGTCTCTCAGAGGGGTCAACTAGTGTAGCTACTCCTACACAGATGCCTCTTCCCTTCCTGCCCGCTATCATCATCATCAGAGAGACACTAAGTCAACAAGCCACACACATGCACGCTGCCTTTAAGAAGAGAGAGGTACAAGTGGAATCTAGTGGAAGGAATAAAAGACCCGAAACAAAACAACATTTCAAAGCCCATTGGGGCATCCATGTCTTTCATGACTTCCAAGGTCATGTGAACTGAAGTGTTGGTGGTAAATGTTAAGTGCCTGATACATGGTTGTTTGCAAGTCTGTTTTTCCCCGGTGTTCAGGAGAAATGCCACAAATGTAAGAGTTGGGTCTCCATGTTCTGTTGCTGTGGTAGAGTTCTCTTGAGCAAGGGCAGAAAAAACATTTTCACTTCAGCATCTAAAGTGCCCTGCAAATTTAACTCAAGCTTTGGCAAAATTTCCACACTCCCAATGCAGCAAGCAAGCTCTAAGCTCTCAACTCTGTATCCCAGATACCGCATCTCTCTGTACAAGTTTCATGTGAGGAAGACATTACGGGCTAGGTGTGTAGCAAGTCAGAGCACAGGAAGTCGTAGAAAGGTCCTGTTTCAGGGCGTATTACATTGACTTAAAATAAATCTAATAAACCATGCAATAGAAAAACACACACACACACACACACGTACGTAATTGCTGCAGATGATTCACCTGGAAAACTTCTAAGATGTTTACACCCCGGGAGGTCCCAAGTGGAGCTGCATGAAAAATACCAAGTGACGCTTGACAAGGAGTGATATTTTTTCCCCCCATCAAAGGGAAAAGCAACAACAACAAAAACCAACGATTTTCCTGAATGTGACTCCAGGTTTCTTATCTCTGGAAACCAGAGAAAAATAAACAGCAGGCCACAAGGTGAAGCTGAAAAAAAAATTAATTTGGGGCAAACAATGTGATTTTCCTCTCCTCTTCATTCCCCACCGACAGCAAGAGGGTTTAGTTTTTGCACAGCCCTAGTTTTGAAAACCTTCAAGTGCAATTTCCTTCCTCCCCCCCCCCCAAGACAGGAACGTTTAAGTAGCCACAGGACGCCTTTATAAGAGGTGGGTGGCAGATCAGAGCAAAGAGTTTCCAAATAACGTTAAGATGGAAAAAAATCCTATTTAAAAGGAAACAGAGTCCATTCTTCCCTTACAGAAGAAAAACAAAACAAAATATTACAGGTAAAAGTTGTGCCAAAAAATAGACAACCAACATATATTGACCTTTCAGTCGTCAACGCTTTGGAACAGAGGCCAAGTGATATTCAACCAATGCATGTTGCCCTTCAGATAGTCAATACTTTGGTACTAAGGCCAAATTTAATCAATGTACGTTGTCCTTCAGATATTGAACATGCTGGGTCCAAGGCTAAGTGAAATGGAGTTGATCAGACTTTTCTGGAAGATGGCAACCACACGCCCAGATCTCTGCACTACTATAAAGGGATCCTTTAGGCTCTCCAAGACCCACGGCTTCAAGACCGAATTCTTCCTGCAACCATGGGTGGTTAGCATCAAGAACGGGAAAACCTCTAACCTAGTCCCCTCCGATCCACACGGTTAGTTCTTTTTGGCAGAGGAAACTAAAAAGAATGGCTAGCAGGGAACTTTTTTTTTTTTAAGCATTCAAGTTTCTTGTGACACGTGAAGTGCAGTTGTGAGGACCATGTTGGGTGTATGAAACCGTTAACTGTCCAGTTTAGAGTCCTTCTCTTTGCTAGGTTTAAAAAATTCTATGACTTATCAATGGTGCAGTTCTACTAGCTGTGTAAAAGGCTATGGTTGTGCACATTTTACTCACAATTATCCTAAAAAACAACAAAAAACAAAAATAAGTAATTTTCTGTATTCAAACGCTTTAAAGAAAAACCAACCAACCAACCATCACATTGTTATAAAAAAGCAAACTTTATTTTTCCCTGTCCGCCTTCTAGGGTTACTTTCATTTGATTATTATTTCTTAAAGCAATGAAGTCAAGTCTTGATTTTCCGTCAATAATTGTATTAAAAAGGGTGAATATACTACCTGAATTTTGTGCATGTTACATTGTGGTTGTAACCTTTTCTAATTCAGAAAGAATAAGAGATGGTTGTGATTGTGCAGTGTATCAATAAAGTTTGAAGAAATTTGTACCGGGGGGGAGGGGTTATTTGGGACTCCACCCACACAGCGCTACTGTATTGGACTCCACGGGGGGGTTCTAGTAATGGAGAGGTCCCCACCACTGGTGAAATTCAACCTGGCCTTAATTTGGAAAAGCGTCCCTATTTGGCAAAACACTTAAGCACGTGCTTAGGTTGAAGTCAATTGGACTTCAGCACATGCTTGAGATTAATGGGAGCTTTGTGCATCGAACCAGCACAAGGCCTAGGCGTGCTCCTTAAGCCATACATAACCATTGTATTGGTCCCGTCTGCACGCGGGTTCATTTCACCTGGTATTCATAGCAGCACCGGTACTTAAGGCTCTTGTGACTGGCACTCTAAGCTTCCCTCTCCCCTCCACCTTCAGCCTCTGTCCTGATCCCTCTTCCATTCTGCTTGCACCCTGTCAGGCCTGGGCACTGGGGCAGCCATGAGTTCCAATGGTGACCACACCTCGCAGAGCCAGATGAGATTGGTATCTCTGGGATCTAAATAAACTGACCCGGCAGCCAGAGAGGTGAAGAGGCACCATATACAAATACGGAGGGCGGTGCTTCTATGCAAAGGCCAGGCCTCCTCTTTGAGACAGATGCAGGGTCAGAACCAAAATATGACAGCTACCAACCAACCGGAAGAGCATGTTAAATGAACTGTTGAGATCTCAGTTGCCTGAAAACCCTTTCTATCAGCATCCCTCTATAATTATCTTACTATCTAACCACCCTGCTTTCATCCATATCTGTCTGTCAATCCTCCAACTCTTCACTTCTTCACTCACCCCCTTATTTCTCTCTTCCCCCATCCAACAAGTTAACCACCCACCCATCTATCAGCACTGACTTAGAAAGCCCCCCATTTATCCCTGCCACACTCCATCTATTCTCTTGCCTACTTATCAATGATTCATGTAACTATTTAATTCTACATCATCTAGCCACTCACCAGCCATCATGCACACCCATTAGTCTCCACTCCCATTTATCTTATCCCCTGAACATGTATTCATCCAATCTACCTGCCTAATGTAACCATCTACACACATATATCCCTCCATCCATTTATTTAACCATCCACCCCCCAACCTTCATCTATCAATCCATCCACCTAGCGTCTCCAAACTATCCCTTTGCAGGCACATACCTATTTTCAGAGCCACTTCAACTTAATGAAAATCTTTGCCCTTATCTCTCTCTAATGTTCAACTGGGGAAGCTTTATCCAGTTGTTCTTTAAGCACAGCAGTTAAGCGATCCAATGCATTTTCTTTATCTTGTCCAGAAATACATGCTATTAAAAAAAAAAAACCAAGAAAAAAACAACAGAAATGCCTTTGGAGCTGTAATAGTATTAAAGATGTTTCTGTCTCTATCAAGACATATCAACATGGGACTGAGGGGAAATAAATAGAGAGCAAAGAAGCAGAGCAGAAACAAGATGGTTAACCCTTCCTAGTGCTGTGCACCATTCTGCCCCTTTAAAAAGCATCATTTCCTAACCTGCAGGGTGAATCAACACTGAACAACATTGAGACCCTGAACAAAAAGACCCTCCCTTCTAGACACAGAGGACAAATTATTTTAAAGGGCCAGGGCAGTGTTTTGTCATGCCACACATTTCCTCAGAAGCGGGTGAGACGGCCGCTCCCATGCCCTTTACTAAAGAGTTTGTGTAGAGTTGAACAGTCTTCCCTGAGTGAAGTGAATGCAAGGAGTAACATTCAACAGGGATCATCACGTGACAGGGTGTAATGAGGAAGGCACAGTGGAGCTCTGCATTGGCTGCCTAGCTATCTCCATCTCCAGTCCTACAAGATTCAAAAGAGCTCAGTGTTTCAGACTGTCTGATAATGAGGGCTGAGCTCCTTTGAAAAATCTGGCCCACCACGCATTTGGCCCCGATTCTGCAATCTGATCCGCATACGGAGCCCCAATTAGTGTGTGTAAGATCCTGCCTCGCCCTAGTGTCCGGGGGAGCCACTGGCGGAAAATAAAAGACAGCCCCTCTGGTGAAGAAAACAATGTACATGAAGTACAGCCTGGCACACAAGCCTCCTGTCACCACAGCTCCACCAGGAGGAGCGCTAGCATCAACCGGACACTGGTGGTTGCAGGTACTTTTATCACTATCTTGTCTAGAGCTGCTCTGCACATGCCTCGGTGACACAGTGGTTCAAACACGGGTACGATCGCAGCGCAGCAACGGGGGGTGATGCTAAGAAGAAAGCCTGAATAGTCCAGCCCAGAGTGTTTCCATTTTAGGGCCCAGTCTCACACTCCTTTTTCATGGAGAGTAAGTTTTGCGGGCGCAAGAGAACCGGAGGAGTGCCCCAATTTGCAGACCTCAAAAAGGCGACAGGAGTCCGTTTTGTGACCCAGCTTTCAGCCGTAACAGCGTGCATTCGCGTTTTGTCCCCTGCAGAGTGCTCCGTCTGGGCTGGAGCAGTGCTGGGACTACTGTTCACCCAACATTGGGGCAAACATTGTCCTTCTCCAAGCACGTTTGCTGCCGCTTTCTTCCAGCAAGAGACAGAAAATCCCCACACTCGACTCTAACCAGCAACAGCCGCCTAACCCTGAGTACGCCAGGCCCTATCCTACCATCACTTCTTAGGCAAAAGTACCCAGGTGACCAGACACTGTTCTGGTGGTGGCATCTCAGTGCACAGCTGATTAAGCCAAAAGTTGCCCATCAACAGAAGGCTTCTGTCTACACTTTCAGCAGTGACTAGTGATTTTGGATTCCCTCTGTGAGATACCTGATTTTCATTGGAGTGGAGTCTCAGCAATTTCCAGAAATCAGGCCCTTTTAAAGGTGTCTCAAGTGGACTCCAAAATCCCTAGTCCCTCTTGAATACAGGCCCCTTCAGACGGGAACTCTCCAGTGCTTATTAACTCAGCACACAACCCAGGCCTCACTAGGCAAGCTACTATAAATTAAGACAGTTAAATTCCTTTTCCAGCAGCCCCGCTAGAAAATAATCAGCACCCCTTGGTGTGGATTATTTTAAGCTGTGCAGCTCTGAGGAGGTAAAGAGAAATTGAGCCGATCAAAAAGGAAAAATGAATGACCCCCAAATCAGCCTCAAAGATATGTAAGTGCTGAGGAAAAACCTGCTTCACATACAACGATCGCCGTTAAGAAGTCAGCAGCTATCATGCCGCAGCGTCTGAAATCTTGCAGGTATTTTCCTTGACTAGGAACAGAGACATTCAGCTCATCCTCGGACACTGCTGCACGGTAACTTATCTAGCAGGCTTTTTAACGGTGGCCGCTGCAAGGCAAGATTAATGCGTGTTGCCTATTAAAGCAAAGAGATATTGCAAACAGCAGCATTTTAATGCCATCCTTTATGCTGATTGTTTCACTCAGCTTGGACGGTGAACCTGGTCAGATTCCCTCATGCTTTGTCGCTGGTTTCCCCTTCTGTTTCCAGCTAGTTCCCCCCTCTGGTTCCCACACATTAGCTGTAGCACTTGAGGTCCTGGGTGCCATGGGAAACTGTCAAAAATGGTCTTCACTGAAGGACTCTAAAAGGCATAGAGGCCCAGCTCTCAAAGGTATTTCAGTGCCTAACCACAACTGAAATCAATGGGAGTTAGCTGCTTAAATACCTTGGAGGATCCAGGCCAGGAGACCAATCCACTGCTGACATAAACAATCCCCAGGGGTTTCTGAGGGAGGTAGTTTGACCTACTTCCACTACTCTGTCTTTGGTTCAACACTGTTTCAATCGCTTGCCCCAGTCAGCAGTGGCGTCTGGCCTCGAACTCTGACCTCCCAACTCCCAGCCCCCCTGCCTCCAACCACTTCACCAAAACCCTTTTCGAACAGCCGAGGTGCCCCGCATTTTGGGCCTGACGACTCCACGGCATCTCCTTTGACAGTCCCCTGGAGATCCAAATGCCCAGCTCACTCTGCCATCTTTCCCCTGCGTGGGTCTTTATCACAGAGCACTCTTCCTGCCACTATGACCACTGCCCACTCGAACCACCCAGGGCTTCTCCCCCCACCCCGTTCCAGGCGAATAATGCTGTGGTCCTTTGCTGGGGGTGGGGTGGGGGGTTCTGGAGCACACAAGGTTGCAGATGCTGCTCTCCCTCCATGCAGGTATGCAGCAGCCGCCGATCCGGAGGGGAGAAATTCACACAGCTGTGACAGTCCACCAGATAGGATGTTACACTTCCATGGTCTAGCATGAAGGGTCAGCCCATTAATCACCGGGTGATACAGGAATAACCGGGGACTGAGCATAATTCACTACAATTTACCTGCTAGGAGCGACCTAGCAGAGACCCTGCTTCACAGTGGGGAACGATGGGCTGCCTCCCCTGCTTTCTGGACATGGCTTGCTCTCTGCCAGCCTCGGGGAGGTGGATGTGAACCCAAGCTCCCCGCTGACCTTGCTTTGCTGGCACAGGGTGGTGGGGGAAGGCCAACCTCCACCCTGCCTTCCTATAACAGAGCTACTATGTTCAGAGCAAAGGGGCCTGGCTGATAATCTCTCTCCCCACGGGGGCTCTGAAGAGCAGCTGGAATCAGGCATTCCACCTAGGCCTCTGCACTGCCCTAGAGACTCACGGGAACAGAGCCGGTTTGAGCTGGGAGGCCCATTCCCTTGCACCCGAGCAGGTCTCCGTTGGAAATCCTCTTTCTCTCTCTCTGTTAAGCCACGAAGGCAGCAACCGGTGGCCCGCTGGCATGCAGCGGGCGCAGCGTTCCGGATGGGCTCTCAGTAAACAACACCGTGGCAATCAGTGTGGCTTTCTTTTTTGATGAAGACAAAAGCGTAGACGAAAAAATGATTAGGGAAGGTAATAAAGGCCTTTGCCTACAATGAATAGAGAGGCTCCTGGATGGTGCAGGGCCCAGCTGCGGTGGTGGGAAAATGCACTTCTCTCCTCAAGTTCAAATAGAGACTAAAACCTCCTGTTTGTGCCTATTGATTTTTCATCCTCTGAGCACGTGCCACCTTAATTGTGATGTGTGCGATTGTTCAGCCCCTGAAAGCTTTCGTTTATCTCTACTTGGTTAAACAACGTTAAATACTAACAGGTCAATAGATCTGTCTGTTGACCAGGGCTGTCTGCCCAGACTCCCCCGCCCTAGGCCCCTCCACCACCTCTTTGGAAAAAAGGGGGAGATGTAGTCATCTCACAGGCTCAGAAATTCACTGCAGGACTAGCCTGGCAGGACAGCCACAGCCAGGTACGGGCAGCCACCTGTCCTGGGAAACCAAAGCCTGGGATACACAGACGATGTGACCGATGGAGCATCCGACCCTCCCATAGCACCAGGATGCCAGCAAAACTCTCTTAACCCCCAGCTCCGGCCCACCAATGCTCCTCCTACTGGCAAGTGGGATAGAAGGGGAAATTTTACCTCCTTCTCCCCTTCCTCCAAACTTCCTCTGCCATTGGGGAATTTACCCATAGTTTCGCCTCTTCTGCACTCTCTGTGCCAGAGTTTTACCCCCACGCCCCTTTCCATGCTCCGCAGGCCGGGGTTTTCCTGTCCACCCCGTGGCGGGTACTTATCCACGGAAAGCTCCATCCCACACATACACGAGCTATTCACAGGAGTGAGCCACAGCCCGATCTACTCCACCTCCCGCATGCTGACTACGAAGCTGGTGCTGCACGGATGTGCCAGAGGAGCTGGGCCATGTCCCACACATCACAACTTCTGGGCTGGCCTGGACCCCACAGACGTCTCTCCCACCCATATTCGGTGAACTCCACCCAACATCCATCTCCACTGCCCTGGGTTATCAACATGGCTAGACACACATGGCTCCTCTGGGCATCTTACTGCCTCCAGGCCACTGTTTAGACATCAATCATGTTAACAGGGATAAAAAAATCCTTGCTTCTTGTGCGTCGTGTGGCTTCCCAGCACAGAACCCATCTCAGACCAGCTCCCAGCAGCGACTGCATTGACATCATAACCCCCCGGGATGCTTCCTAGGGTTTTGAGGCACCTTGCCATGGCCAGCCCTTAGCGTGAAGAAGCCCTGTCTGTACCGGATGCGGATCAATCAGCTCCTTGCAACCACCAGCCTCTGGCAAGCCAAGCACTCTGCAGGCTTTGCTGTCTCTCTACAGCTTAGTGATACACACACACCAACCCCCAAGATACACACACACCAACCCCTTCTGCACTGGCCAGCCCTGTTCCACTGAACGCCTCCAGAACTCACAAATTTGATATTTCCAAAGGAAAAGTAACTGCCAACTTGTAAGATTCAACTCGGGATCCCCATTCTACTTAACACACAGCACTTAGATATGTCTATATGGTGAAAACAAGAATATATTTATTATGAAAGAACAAGCATTCAAGTGATAGGAAGTGTGAGAATACTGGAAACAAATGGTTATACATAAAACAAAATCATACCATGTTTTCTAGAGCCTAATCTTAGCTCACAAGGCATTCCCTTATCTCCTACAAGACAGATGACCCCGAGTCCTTTCCCCAGCATTTTCAACCAGTTTGACAGGTTTCCCCTCTCATAAGATGCAGCCAGCTGGCAGCTTGTCCTCACAGACTGAAGGAACAACTGGCGATTCATCTGCACCCCACATATAATTCCAAAAGTTCATTGTCTTTTCCCCTGACCAGGACAACCACTGCTGGTTCTGCTTTTTTCCTCCAGGCTACACCATCGATTCATTCACATTTTGCTCAGACTGTAAATGGGCCTCCATTATGAACCATACAATACTCAAACTGCATATGTCCAGCCAGAGAAAGAAAAGCGTCTCTTCCCCACTGCACGCCAGGGGTCGGCAGGTCACCTTTTGCTGACTTACCTTAACTCACAGTCCCAGAGAACATATTGTTAGTATATATAGGCAGCTCTGCACACGTTTTCCATACATACACCACACAGCGATGATGATGACTCTCTGGCTTTCACTAGAGACATTCTTTGGTGGACTAACAGCTAGATGCCAGACCCAGGGGATCTCTGTATCTCTTATGTACCCTGTGCCCTCTGTCAGTTGGCATCAAAAGTTCCTTCGGTCACACGCCCGAAGTGCCGCGACAGAGAAGCCAAGAATGAAGAGAGACAAAGACCAAATTCTCTTGCCTGTGGAAATGGTGCTGACTGGTCATGGCCCCTGGGTGGGTGGGGGCTTGCCCTCACGCTAACCCATTCTATACCTTTTCCATGCATAAACCCTGGACTCCAGTCCCCTGGGGCGGTCAAGCCACCATCCCCACTCCCCCCGCTCGTTAAACCCATCTTTTAACAAACAGTTGAAACCGGCGCGGCACGCAATCCGGGATTTATTGCATGGCTACGGCGTGTGCTTTGAATTTCCCCTAGGAAGAGTTGTGCCACTCTCCTTTTCCACAGGAGTCTCCCTCGGCAGCGATAGAGGGAGCTTCAAAAACAGACACAAGACCATTCGTGTAGGTGACGGGCCTGATCTAAGCCCATGTGATGACAGCTTCATAAAAAGAGCTTGGGGTGTCAAAACAGTCAATGCCTATTTAACAGGGCTCCTTGGAAAAGCAGCCTCGTCCTTTGTTGACTTTACATAGATCATTGCTGCTGCTCCAAGCCTGTTGCCGTCTCGGTTTTGAACTAAGTGAATCTCTCTCTCATCTTGTTACTGAACTTCAGTCAAGGGCTTGTTTTTTCCCCCTTTCTTTTACCGATCAATGGCCGTTTCATTAACACGCAATCATTGTCTAATTAACTCTGCATTCAGTCGCTACCACTAAGTGGTATGGTCGTGCGCATCAAAGCTGAAGTCTATTTCATCAGATTCTTATTACTGCCTGTTTATGAGCAAGCAAAAGGACTGGAGGTTGGAGCCGGGACTGGCAGGTAGACAGGGGAAGGCAGGCGGGGCCCCCCATGAGGACATTTCTACCTGATCACTGTTTCCCTGTTTATCTAAGAACTGTGTCTTGAGCAAACCTGCTGCCTAATGACTAACAAAAGATAATAAGGGCAATCAGCCCTCTTGACTGAGGAGGTGAGCTGCCCAGCAACCATGGAGTTACACAATAGTTCACAGGCATTGTGGAAGGCTTTGTTTTGCTTTCTTTTGAAGCACTGGGTACTGGCCACTGCCGGAGAGAGGATACAGGGCCTGCAGCCTGAACTGAAACCCTGAGCCCTATGCTTGGTGGGTTTTTTTTGGTCTCCCAAGAAATGAGAGACACCAAGAATGCTCTGTGAAAGGACAGACAGACACGCAGAAATAAGGGTTGGAGAGAAGATATTGGGTGTCCCGCCCCTCAGGAAGTGCAGGGTTGTTCCCCCGAATGTATGTGCTGGGATTTTAGTTGCAACAGAAATGCTGGCACTGATTGTTAATAGAATTAAAGGGTCATTTTTCTTCTGTCAATGTAGACCTTGAAACATAAGCTTTGTAAAACCTGTGTTCCTTCCAAAACTCCAGATCAGCAGAAGTGTTTCTACAGATGTGATCATCTCTGATCCTCTTCCTTCCTGGTCCAACTCCCTTCCTCTTTCTAACTCTCCGACTCCTGCCTATCCCTCGTGTACATTAATTTATACACAGTCCCAAACTTTTTAGGGGGGCTGTCTTTCCTTTTGTAACCATCAGCTGAGACCCAATCCAGCAATCCTTATGCTAGCAAGTTTCAGAGTAGCAGCCGCGTTAGTCTGTATCCGCAAAAAGAAAAGGAGGACTTGTGAGCTACACGAAAGCTTATGCTCAAATAAATTTGTTAGTCTCTAAGGTGCCACAAGTCCCCCTGTTCTTCATGCTAGCAAAGCTTCCATTGGCTTCAGCAGGGGCTGCCTGCACATCAGGACTGCAGGATCAGGTCTTTGATATTTCGGGGCTTGATTTTCAAAGGTGTTGAGCTCCTGCCGTTCCGATTGGCTCCAGGCCTTTTACGAGCAACGCCACCTAACCTTCACTCAGTGCCCACGACGCTCATTTGCAAGTGCTGCCCCTATTTCTAGACTCCCTTATCTGATATTCCATCAGAAAGCAAAATGGGAAAGGGCATTCAGCTTCAGCCGGGGAACGGTTCTCACAATCCATCCGAAATAATGCTACCTCCTGCAATTTCTTCCTCAAGGAAGTCTGTAACCTTGGAAATATCCAGAACTTGCCTGCAGCGACACCATCCATCCCGGCTTATCTCCCCAGCCTTAGCCTGAACTCAATTGATCATAAATTTCAGTTTGTTTTCTTCTCGGAAGCCCAGAGGAGGAGGGAAGGGCCAGGGAGTTTGACACATGTACTCTTTCTTGTCTGAGCTCTGCAATGAGCAGACTCCCTCCTCGGTCCTGTCAATGCACTTGTAAGGCATTTTGGATGGATTGTGTTCCTTTTGCCCTGGTACAAGCATGAAGCCTTAAAATTCCACCTGACCTACAGGAACTGGATGTGACTGTCACAGGAACTTAGTATCATTCAATGGAGTTCATCCTGAAGGACAACTGGACACTTAAGACTTGGGACTAAGCAGTCATGATTTTAGTCTCAGCTATGCTACGGACCTGCTTTGAGATTGTGGACAAGCCACTTCACCGCTCTGTGCCTCAGTTTCCCCTTTGCTTTGTCTATTTAAATTGTAAGTTCTTTAGGGGAAGGGTCTGTTTCTTACTATGTGTTTGCATAGCGCCTAACACAACGGGCCATGATTTTAGTCGGGGATACTATAAGACAAATTAATAAGACTCTGTAAGTGCATTTGCCACCCTTTTGTATCTGAAGATTTCTTTCTTAAAAGGGACACAGTTAGGTCACATTTAACTCCATATTTTTTTTCCACAAAACTTAAGACCAACTGTAACATGTCTCTGGTTTTTGTTTTGATTCCCAGCGGGAGCACACGGGTATTTTATAGATACACAAATGAGCGTTCCCCTGCAGCATCAACCATCCAGACACTGCAACACTGTGCTTAAAGCGTGAGCGCCTGAAAATGAAACTGACCTAAAACTGTCTCTGAATTAGTGACCGAGCCCGAACTCCACTCTCTGGGGATGTGTGCATGTGGTGTCCCTGCCCCTCCTCACGAGAAATGAAAGTGAAACTCACTCATCTATTTTCATGGTCCAACTTGAAATACAATAAGCAAACACTGCACCGACAGACTTACAAAGCACCATTTCTTTTCAGTCTTTCATTTGTAACAAACCCTAAGGTAGTGTGGTCTGTGGGTAGAGCACTGGACAGGGACTCAGGAGACCTCGGTTCTAGTCCCACCTCTGCCACTAGCCTGGGGCATGACCTTAGGCAAGTCCTGTCACCAACCTGTGCCTCAGTTTCCCCACCTGTGAAATGGGGATAATGCTACTGATCGCCTTTGTGAAATGTTTTGAGATCTATGGATAAAAACTGTATAAGACCTAGGCATTGTCATCATTAAGGTAGCATCTTTAATATAGAAAGGAATTTCCCTCTATATGATGATTAATCCGATAGTGTCTCTTTAAGGCACATCTATTGGGGAAGAGGGATAGCCTGTGGGACCAAGTCTACCACCACTGTTTTGCCTCTCTCGTGGTCTCGTGGGGCTATGGGCCTGATACAACTCTCATTCAAATCAGCGGAAAGACTCATGTTGACTTCAGTGGCAGCTGGAGCATAGTATAACAGAAGCTCTCGTGTAGAATACAAATTATTACGTCTACCCAGTAGCCTGGGTGAGTGCCCTGGAATATACCATGATGATAAACACCACCAGGAAGCAGACACGCTTATCTCTGTCCCAGAGCATCCTCCAGACGCTGCCAAATTCAGGAGGCTCTGTCCATATTCCCATCAACCAGGACAAGCTACCTGCTTCAAAGTGAGCCCTGTGACTTACAGAGTAGGCTTTCTGTTGCCTCTGAATTTTGTTTCATTAAGGGGCTAATACCCTGGACCTTTCCAGTCTGCAACATGGACTGTATCCTTCTTAATGGCAAAGCCCATATAGTAACCCTGGACATCCAGGCGCTTTTCTACATGACTGAAAGACTACATCTTACACAAAGACATCCTCCTGCTTGGGATTTCCCCTCCTCTACGTTCAGGACATCAAGCAACTTGGCAAGGTCTCTTTCAAGCATTGTTCTACCCTGAAAAGCAACCGTCCTACAGTGAGCGGTTCCGTGTTCACTGGGTCCCCACTGATTCCCATATTGAATGATGGGGCGAAGAGCTGAGTGCTCGGATGGGGCTGGGAAGAGGTGGGGAACAGCTGCTATACGGTGCATGCTTCCTGGCTTAGGGACTAAAGCTCTGCTACAAGATTCTGTGGTGGCAAAAGTTCCTCAAAACCTATGAACGCCTTGCACCACATAGCACCGACTTTACTGATGGCCATCGTTATTTCGCCAATGGCAGTTCAGCACTGGCGCTGTCCAAGGTGGCTGGAATCTATGCAGAGTGACGACAGCTTGAGGAGCGGCACACTTGGATCCCGGTTTACCGATTTCCTCTGTCGGCTTTGGCCCACCCATGTCCTAAAGGGGAGACATCCCAGCGAAGCGGGAGACGCAGGGAGGATGCACTGCACTGAATGGCACAATGTCACGCAGGTGTTGCCCCAGCTGGATTTGTGAATTACGGTACAACTCCAGAGTCCACCCGTGTCAGGCTGTTTGCTGCCCTGCGGGCCAAGTCCAGTGAATCCCACTGAGTTCCTTTAAAGGATGACGCAGGGCAGGAGGGATTGTGAGGCTCCGGGTCTGTAGCTGTTTGACTCAGAGGCAGGGTACCACGCTCCTTCACCATCCCCATCCCCACACTATGGGAAGTAGAAGCTTTAGCAGGGTGGTCACCCGCTCCGGCCTTAAAGGGCTTACAACAGCCCAGGAGAGGGCTGTGGCTGGGAGCAAGCAGTTCCCAGGCTGATTGGGGGAAGCAGGCTCAGCTGTGGCCACGCCCCAATCAGGGCTCAGCTGGCCCTTATAAGAGGGCAGTGGGCCAGGAGCAGACAGTCTCTCTCTGCCTTTAGAGGGAGAAGGGCCTGGCTGCTGGGGAGTGTACCTGGGTATCTGAGGTGGAGCAGGGCTGGGGGAAGGCCAGAGGAGCTGGGGAGCTCTGGCCTGGAAAAGCCCCAGGCTGCGGACCTGGCAGATGGCCTAAAAAGGGGTACTGGGATTGTAGGGGGCAGCCCATGGGTAGGCAGAGGCAGCAGATCCAAAGCCCCCTTGCCTGTGATGGTTGGCTTATACACTGCAGTCTGCCCCAGTGTGCGGGGGCTCAGTGGTGACTGGTAGTAGCTAAAGACTGAGGAGAGGTGGAGATAGTGGGTGGGGGCTCCCTGGGAAGGGGAGACCCAGAGACTGGGGGGGTACTGCCAGGGGGCAGCACCCTGGGTAAAAGGAGCACTGGGGTCCAGGAGGGACATGGGGGCCAGCGGCAAGCGGGACACCGGCCTGCAGAGGGTGCTCTAGAGGCTGGAAGAGCTAATTCCCTGAGAGACCAGCAGGAGGCGCCGCAGGGGTGAGTTGCTGCACCGTGACATAGGCCCATCTCTTTTTCCATACTACCTGTAGGAAGTTATGCCCCTTCTTGGGCCATGTCATTACTTACTGAGTCCATTTGACTTTGAATAACACTATGCCCCAGCACTGGAGTTACTGCACCTGGAGGGTAAGGGGAGTCTCTGTCTTGCTTTAAACCTTCCTTGCCTTAAATCAGGGTGCAGGCATACACTTTGCAGACAGTCTCTGGGGTCCAGCAGCTACATCACTGGATTTGGATTGAGGATGCCTGGGTCCTATTCCCATTCGCCTTGGACAAATCACTTCCCCTCCCCACTGAGAATAATTCTACTTATCATTCTTTGTAAAGCACAACCAGACCTGGCATCATTCTTTAGCTGCTCAGGCAGGCTGCAGTCAAGTCCAACCACTTTGCTATCTCATTGGCAGGCTCCCCCACAGCTCAGGGCAAGGTGCAGAGCGACAGTTCTCTGGATAGAATCTGAATTCAGCAGGAGGAAGCATTCTCATTCACTACACTGGAAAGGGAAGGGAGAACCTCAGTGGCTGATAGCAGGGCTGAAAAAATCTTGGTTTCTTTTCTCTGCTTAATCAGTGACCACTTTGTTTAAAGAAAAGCATGAAATTACCACTTTGCCTCCCCAAAGTACTGAAAAATGATTTTTGCATCAGGAGCTTTAAGACTGAACAAGGCCAGAAACTCGAATCAGAAGTTACGAGAAGGCACCTGATGAATTTATTTGCTTTTGTCAAAGTTAAGAGTTCTCTTAAAGGGACAGCAGCCACCTTTTACAACTCTTGACTGCACTGAAGACAGGTGCTGGTCTAAGAACCAGTTTAATTTCCTCGCAACAAATGTAACAACCACATGCAGAAATGCTGCAGCCTGTTCATAAGCATTTTGAAAACTGGTTGGCATTGATGAGGCTTGTACTGGGTCTAAGAACCAATTCAGTTTCAACTGGTTTAGTGTCTGTGCGGCCACAGACTTGCTGAAATGTTCAATTATCCATCCCTTCTAATATTCCCATATGGAATTTCCCAGAATCCGCTGCTTCTGTGAGCTGTAATGGGAGGTTTAGAAGAGGCAGCCAGAGGACACTAACTGAAATGGCTTAAACCCACGCTAGCAGCGTTCTGTCTGCAAGGATTCTTAAACTAGTTCAGCGTGGCTCATGTGGACACACTGAACTGTCTGCGTTCAATTACGAATGGTTCAATTTCCTGGTGTAGATACCGCCTCCCACCTTCCTCCACTCCCCTTTCCTGCTCACGGCCCCCATGCAAGCATCTACTCGCTTCTCCATGTCTCCCTACCACCTCAAGAGCCTTCTCCTCTGCAGCGTCTATGATCTGCTATATCACTGTCTGCAACATCCTCCAACCTCCTAGTTGACTTTCCAGGCCAGTTTAAAGCAGCGTATGGCTCCCTTGTCTACACTTCAACATCTCTCTCCCCCTGCAGTTGGCCTGCTGACTAAATGCTTTAATTCTACCGCCGTGCAACTGTTTTCTGTAGCTTATACCAGGGATCTGCAGTGAACCATAACTCTGCAAAGCGTTCTGGGATGCAGTTTGTATGGAAGGCACTATACAAAAGTTGTACTGTATTGATTATGCTGTTAGGAAAAGTCCTCTTGGTAATATCCATGTGTTAGCTGTTAAAAATGATATCTCCAAACAAGATAGCAGAAGGGGAAAACATAACCTCAAATACACAATCAGTGCTTTTATTGCAGACCACATAAGGGATGCCGTGCTATTGAGCAGCTAGGGCACTAGGATGGGGAGTCAAGAAATGTCGGGTGAAGTCACAGCTCTATTAAAAGCAATGAGAATTTTGCCACTGACTTCAACAGGGCAAGAGTTTTACTCCTGAGTCCTATTCCCAACTCCGCTACTGACTTGCTGCGTGACCTTGAGCAAGATTCTTTCCGCATAGCATCACTAAGATCTGACCTTCCCTATCAATCTGCACAGCTCAAACTCTCAGCCAGGCTCTCAACATCTCACGTCTCTGTAGCCGCTTTGACAGATGCAATCTTGTCCTGCTCAGCTCCCTTCGCAATGGTTAGGCTGCTGCTGAGCACAGACCAAGCCCACCATGCTGACCAATACGGTCTCACGGTTTCCTTGTGGCGCCCCCCCCGCCCATCTGTCTGTATCTGTCGTCTCTTGCCTTATATTTAGATTGACAGCTCTTTAGGGCTTTGTGTTCTGTTTGAACAGCACCTAACACAACAGGGTCCTGGAGCATAGGCTCCTAAGCACTGAAGTAATAATAATAAAATCACTTTATGACCTGTTCCTCAGTTTCCCCTCCCACCCTTTGCCTGTGTAGACGGTAAGCTCTCAGGGCAAGGGGCTGTCTCTTGCCATGGGCATGTACAGTAGCTAGCATGGAGTGGGGAAAAGGCCATAATTTTGACTGGGGCCCCTTGCTGCTGTTGTATTACAAGTAATACATAATCATCCTAATCACAGCTAAGAACATGTTATCCCTGATCATAGCTTTCAGGGGGAAGCGTGTTAAATCCTTTCTAACACTCCACACCAGGGCATGCAAATTTTGCCTCTCACATGGCTTAGCCTGACGGAGCGACCTCAGCCGCCCTCTCGGCGTGGACTATTCTACAAGAAGGCAGGGTGGAGAATAAAGAGGTTTGAATGACTGAAGAGAATTCTTCAGCGGTGAAGTTAATACATCTAAATTCACAGGGTCAACGCAAATTACAACTCATTAGCTGCATCATTCCCTTTTACACAAACACGGTGCGCTGATCGAAGACCTACAGGCCAGATCCTCAGCTGGTGTCAGTGGGCACTCCTCCGTAGAAGTCAATGGGGCTATGCCAATGTATAGCAGTGGAGGATCTTGCCCCATATTTTCTCTATTATGGTGTTTTATATTATATTAATGGAGTTACAGCTCCAGAAGGGGACTCAAAGGAGCTTAAAACCAATGGGAGTTCACATGTCAATTTCAGTTTAATGATGAGTTTCTTTTCCTCTGCTTTGCGTTCTCTAGGAAGGTAGTCAACACCATAGGGACGACCAGGCCCTTTCATGAAAACAGCTCATCTGTAAGCTGCTGCCAGCAAAGAGGAAGTGGCTTGTGAATCTAAAGTGAGAACTCCCAGGGGTTTTTGATTGCTGCCTGATTTTAAAGCCCACAGCATTTCAGAGCCATTTAATCTTTAATCACATTTACATACATCCCCTCTCAATGTGTGTCTGCTTTATTGATCAATGTACATCGAGGGACGGGAAGCTCTGAAAGATTCGGAGTATCTGATTATTCGCATCCAAGCGTTCGGGGCAAGGTT
Source organism: Eretmochelys imbricata (assembly GCF_965152235.1). NCBI lineage: Eukaryota > Metazoa > Chordata > Testudines > Cheloniidae > Eretmochelys > Eretmochelys imbricata. The sequence continues at coordinate 9,677,274 of NC_135593.1, read as the reverse complement.
TGCAAAAGCGGCTAGTGATTTTGGGCATCCATCCTCAATTTCTGGAAATACTGACCCACGTGCTTACCACCTTATTCTACAGGGGCGGTGAAATTTGGCATGGCTCTGGCCTGAGAACACAGCTCTCTTGGGAAATGAGTACAACTTCCAGCTTCTTGTAGATGGAAAAATACCCCAAGGACGCAGTGTTCGGCTTACGCCACCGCATTTTAACTAGAACGGAATTGGTGTGTTGAAAATTAGGCCGTATGGCGGACAAAATAACGAGCGGTTGGCCTATTCTACCCGTCATTACCTTTTGGGGGCCTTAAAAGAAACGACTTTGGGGAGAAAATAAGTTGAGCACAAGCACAATAATTGCTGACAGACAGAAGGGGAAGGAGACCATCTGGGATGAAATGGGATCAGACTTCCTCAGCACCAGCAGTTCCAAGCCACTGCAACTCACTTCTTCTCTTTCCCTCCAAAAGGACAGTTATGACCAACTTTGATTCTACCTAGGAGACTGTCTGACAAGGAGGTTTGCTTTCTAAGAACTCTCTCCAGCTAACAGGCAAGGGAACAAGGGATGTTGTTAAAATGAAACTTTACTTAATATTGCATGTTTCAAAGGCTTGATCTGATTTCCCTTTTTTCTGTATCTTTATTAAGGGTTTAAAAGGCCTGACAATGGTGGGTTTGCCACAGTATTAAGCAGGCTGAGGTAGGTCTCTTTATGCCAAGCCTTGAATCTTGTTATCCAAAGTCCTGTAAGCTGGGTCCTGCTACCTTCACTCACTAACCCGAATCTGGGTTATGTTAACGCATTTGGTCTATATAGTCCATCTAAATATATACAACAGTGGCCAATCTGCGAATAGAACCCAGGTCTCCAGGGGAGTCCCTGTCCAGTGCTCTACCCATTAGTCCACACTGCCTTTTGTATTTACACATGAAAGAATGTAAGAAAAACGCACATTTAGACAGTGTTAGGTTGGTTTCACTTTCAGGTGCTCAAGCCCTAGCACAGTGTTGCAATGTCTGTGACATCAGTGCTGCAGGGGAATGCTTGTTTGTTTATAGATATAAATAGTCCCACTAGGATTTGGAAAAAAGAAAACCATAAACGCAGTACTGGTGGTCTTAAATTCAGTGGGGAAAAACAATCATTTCAAATTTGACCTGAACTGTATTCCTTTTAAGAGTTCTTTAGATACTCATGGAGTCTTTTTATCTGTTTGTATTACTGTAGTTTTCTACAGTAATACAAACAGATAAATACAAAGTTGTCTTCCTCCACAGATTGCGACCCCATTGTGCTTGGTGCAGTACAAACACATAGTAAGAGACAGTCCTTTCCCCTCAAGTGTTTACAATCTAAATAGGGAAACTGAGGCAGAGGGAAGGGAAGTGCCCACAGTCACCCACAGCAAGCCAGTGGCAGTACCAGGAATAGAATCCACATCTCTGGAGTCCTAGTCAAGTGCTCTAACCACTGGTCCACACTGTCCCAAAAGCAGTGGTTCTCAACCTTTCCCATACCCGTAGGCATCCCCACACCTAATTGGAAACTGCTTCTCATTCAGCAATATGGGAAGGGCAGGTTGGTCATGAACCCACCTCAGGATGAGAACTCAAGATCCAGACGTACAACGGAGAAACAGGGGCCACTTCACCATGGCAGAGCTCAGACATCACGATGGGGTGACGGGTCACCAAAAGCCGGGTCCCGCTACCTTCACTCACTGTGATCACACTGCAGGCAGCCTCACTGAAATCAACAAGGGCCAACCACGGAACAAAGTGCTATTCCACATAAAAGTCTCAGGATATGAACACCCTGGGCTTAAAGTCGCACAGCTGTGTGTGGTTTCAACAAAGTAATTAACGTTTCTTTCTTTGCAGCAATTTAAAGTATAGAGCCATCGCCGTTACAGATCAGCCCCATCATGGTCCATCTATTTTGGCATCCTGTCACTGACAGTGACCGGCTCCAGAACAAGAAAATGTGAGCTAGCCTGAGGCCCCCAAGAATGTCTCATCCTAACCCCTAATAGTTTCAGGTTGGCTTACGTGCTGAAGCAGGAGAAATTGTTTTTAAAACCCCAATGAGAGCAGTAATAAATAATAATCCTAATAATATTTTGCACTTCTGTAACATCATCCGAGAATTGCTGTGTGCTTTACCACCCCCATTTCACAGCTGGGAAACTGAGGCACAGAGGGGCGAAGTGACTGGTCCAAGGTCACGCTGAGTCAATGGCAGAGCCCGGTACAGAGTCCCCATTAACTGCTAGATCAGCCCACAGAGTTGCAAATGCTTCTTGCTGCTTGCACATGGGGTTGAGTTTTCCAAAGAACCCCCCCGCCACAATGAGATTTGTGCTCATTAAAAAAAAAAAAGAGGGTGGAATCCCCAAACTACTGCTGGTGATGAATAGGCAAATCACCAGCTTTGTGATGCTGCTAAACGGTGTCATAGCGCTACTGAGGGGCAGCCCCAAAGCCGTGCTCCGGGAGCCATTCCAATGAGTTCAGTGGCCTTTGGATGCTGCTCCTGCAGAGCGCCCAGCAGTAAAAACTTGGCTACTTGTCCTTTCGACCCGTAACTGACTTTATCAATTGGGAGAGGGACTGCTGGCTAGGAGAATGGGGGCCTCTCCCTGACATCTGTTATCTTTTTGTCCTTCCCCTCTCTCTGGTTTATGGCTGAGATCTGCAAGGACATTAATAATAATTCCCACATTTTATGTGGCACTTTTCATCAGTAGCTCTCAAACCACTTTAAAAAGGAGGTCAGTGCCAATATCCCCATTTCACATATGGGGAAACAGACACAGGGCGTTGTTCAGACTTGTCCAAGGTCACCCAGCAAGTCAATGGCGGAGATGGGAACAGAACTCAGGTCTCCTGCATCCTCATCCAGTGCTCTATCCGCTAGACAGTTAGTCATGCACATCCCACTGAAATGTAATGAGATGGGTACCTAAATTCCTGAGGCCCTTTTGAAAACGCCAGCCTGTTTCTGGCTCCTCTGTACATCACCAGCTATGTCCCTTCAGAGATCCAAAATGAATGAGACCCTCCCCTGGGCGGCGCTAAGGTAATTACGGGGCAGAAACAGGGCCCTCTATCGAGACCGTCTGCCTCCGAGAAGGCAGTCCAGCTTTACTTTGCCGGCCTGCCATTGGTCTTCTGCCCACACTGCAATTCCGCAAAGAGGCCACCTGGTTGCCCTGCTTTTTTAAAAAACATCCATAGCCAGCTCTACAACAAAGGCACCCTCGTGCCACACCTGGGGGGCCAGACTGCTCTCACGCACGGCAGAAATGCAAACCCCAGCACCCAGACTGGACCTGGCCCAACCACCCCGGCTGCCTGGACCACAGGCTCTGACCATTGTGCTTTAAAAACCAAGTGACAAAATCAGACATTTTTATTTAGAGCCCAAGAGGCAGGACTGGCTTGAGGATTATTTTGGGGTGTGGAAATCTGTCAGGTGATCGACTTGGGATCTCTACCCTCAGTCCCCGTCTAGCTGCTCTTTCACCACCTCCTTGTCTTCATGGGACCCTCTGTCACAGCTGCACGTGGCGGAGGAGATGGGACTGTTAATTAAAGAGGCAGGCCAAGATTCCATATGGGACCGTCGGGTCCGACAATGTGAGACCGCTACGGCTGCACTAGCTGTGTAGGGAGAGAAAGGGGGTGTTTGGTTGCTCCCCAGGATCAACCCCACAAGGTCTCCTTCCCCAGATCACTAAAGCAGCCCTTGTGGATCGTGTGCGTTCTCCTTCCCCTCCTGTGGTTGTGGTTTTCTCTTCCTTCCCCATGCAAATGGTCAGGAGAAAGCCAGATGGGCTGGCTCTTTTCCCAGTCCTGCTGAGGACAGAGCAAAGCTTGATGATCTTCAGACTAGAAGAAGACAGCAAGGCTGGGTGCAGGCACCAGGGCAGCTGCAGACTCTGCTGTCCTGCAAAACAACTGATTGCACATCTCTAAACTGCGCTGGATCTTCCAAGATGTGTGATGCCTGTCCTGGGGCTTTCATGCCACCCCTCTGTGAACCTGCCTTGTACATCCCCCCAGAGGCAGCCCAAAAACTGCCCCTTGTCAGAAGCCTTGCATGAGCTGTTTAACTCCAGAGGCTAACAGCCTGGCGCTCCACAGCCGTGGGTGAGATTGGCTGGTGCACTCCAGATAAAACCCCAGCCACATAAATTGTCTGCGTCTCCATCTTCCCAGGATGCTGGTTGCAGTCGGCACTTGCTTAGCAACTCCCCGCCTTCCACCATGAATATACATCAGGCCAAATCCCATTCCTGGTGTAACTCCACTGAAGCTAGCTGAGTTACACTGGGGTTGAGTTTGGCCCACTAGCATTCAGGAACAAGCGACACCCACTGGGGGGACCAAATGTTACAGCACGTGCTGAGGTTGGCCCTGCAATTAAGGTGCATGACAGGGAGTCAGAAGACCAGGTTCTGTTCCCAGCTCTTCCACCGCCTTGGCCTCTCTGTGCCTCAGTTTCCCCATCTGCCAAATAGCACACCATCCCGCCTTCCAAGGCACTGCCATGAGGCTTTATTCTGTTAATGTCTTTAAATTTCTTCGAGTTCCTCAAGTGGAACACACCAGAGAAGTTCTGAAGTATTATTATTCTAACACTGACAAACCTCAGGAAGGAAAATCATTCCAAGGATACCCTGCACCTTCTAAACGCTCTGGGAGAGAGAAATGGAGCTGGGTGGCCAACATGAAGCCTTCTGCTCACAGTCCGCCGTGTTAAAAAACAACAGTCTAACCCAACCCCAGCCCAAGAAAATCCTGGGATGGATCAAGAAGTGTGGTGACCGTAAATCACCAGCAGCTATTCCAAATGCCGCATAAGAGTCTAGGGAGGCCACAAGGAAAATACCGTGAACGGCTGTGGCAGCCTTATTATATCATGGTGATTACAAGAACCAGAGAAGGTGGAGCAGAGGGCAGCCAGCATAACGACACAGGGAGCTGGGGAGCTCGGTTCTTTGGAAAGGTTAAAGAAACTCGGCTTGCATTCACTGGCGAAGAGGAGAGAACTTAAGCTGAGAAAGGGCCAGGCACTAAAGGGAGGTAAGGTGCAATTCCTTGACCTGGAGAGTGGTTAATGTATGCAATCAGAAGATTCAGAGAATGAAGAGTGGGGCAAGGTGCAGCTGTTACCACAACACTATGGGGGATGCACGGGGCTGTAGCAAGATGGGATCCCAGTAGATACAGTGTCATCGAGTTAAAGGCCAGAAAGTACCATGAGATCATAGCCTCACCTTTGGTATAACGTAGAACATTCAGTTTCACTCAGTCACCCCCGCTCAATAGTTTGGGTTAGCCTACAGCATTTCAGCCTCATGGAGGCTAAAACTGGGCCACAGGCTGAGAAAAGGGGAGACCAAGGCAACCCCTGGGCCTGAGGCCTCTGCAGTGGCAGGGGATTGATTAGGAGAGAGAAATGATTGGGTGAGATATGCCCAGGTGATCCTAGCACCTGCCTCAGAGGAAGGTGGGGGGAAAAGAACATCCCAGAATACACTTATGCACTGGGGAAAAATATTCCTTCCTGACCCCTGCAGGAGACAAACTGAAGCCCTGAAGCATGAGACTGCATTATAGCCATTGTTTTAATACACCACAGCAAGTGTTATGAGCACACTGAGGGGAATGCAGAGCTTCCTGTTCTCTCCCTGGCCCATGAAGTGAGGGAATGAGCAGGGGTCAGAAGGGACTACCATGACCATCCAGCCCAATCCCTTGCATAGCCAGGCCATAGAATTTCTCCCAGATATCTTTAAAAAGAAATATGTGATCTAATTGTAAAGGCTCCAAGCGACGGGGAGGCCACATCTCCCCTGGTAAGCGGTTCCACTGTTTAATTACCCTCGCTGCTAAGAAATTGCCCCTTACTTCACTGCTGAATTTACTGCACTTCAGCTTCCAGCCACTGAATCTTCTGGTGCCTTTGTCAGCAAGACTGAACCTCGCACCCGGATCTCTTTGCACGAGTAAATACCTAGCCACGGCGATCAAGTCACCTCTCAGCCTTCTCTTCACTAAGCTGCCTGGGTCAAGCTCCATCACTTGGCTTGTTTTCCAGCCCCTGGATCATTTTTTGTTAACCCCTCCTTTGAATTCTCCCCAGCATTTCCACATCTCACTTGACGTGTGCCCACTAGACCTGGACACGCTATTCTAGGGCCAGCCTTACCCATGCAGTGTACAGAGACAACAACGCTTCCCTACCTGCCAGTCCCCTTTTTGAGTGCTAATATGTATACGTGCTCTAATTAAAATGAATTTAGCTAGTTTGGCACTAACGAGAGGGCTGGGGACTAAAAACCCTCCACTTATCTGATAGGCAGCCGCAGGGAGAGCTTCTCCCTGCCAATATTCCTGAAGCAGGATGTGGAGCAGTAAAAGGAAAGCCCAAACTGCAAATCCTCCCAATCCTCGCCTCTCTGTGATCAGGCAGCCTGTCTGAGATCACTGGGTGGGATTCTACAGTCTTGGGCAGGTAGGAGGCAGACTACATGATCAGAATGGTCACTTCTGGCTTTGAAATCTATGAAGCAATAATGCAAGGAGGGAGGAAGGAATGGATAGAAGTTTTTTTTTAGGGCTTGGTGGGCGTGGCCTTTCATCCCCAGAGCTCTGCTCCTGCAATCAGAGCTGCTCGCTTGGACCCCTGTCGTCTTATCGAACCCAGGAAGCTGGAGGTGATTGTGCTAAGGGGACCTGACTTCAGAATCAGGGCCTAACATCTGGGTGGAGATCATCAACTGAATGCATCTGAGCCAAATTTCCATCAGAAGGCCATAAACTCCAGGTCACTCCCAACCTGGGCTGGCACCAAATATCTGCCCTGAAACAGCCTGTGTGCCTTGTCTACAGTGGCAAGTTAGCATTCCGCTGCAGAAACCTCTTCCAGTTACCACATGGATTGCAATATGATCACAGATTGGCAGGGCTGCAGGGGTTATTCAATGGGGTTAGCATCCCCTATATTATCAGAAAACAGCCCCCAGAGTGGCTGGCAACACTTCCTCCCTGTGCCCACTTTCCAAAGCAACTGCAGGCACCAGTTACACTGCAGACCTGATTTTCCCATATCTAACCTGAAGTTGCTCTGGTTATGGCTGGGCTTTTCCAAAGGAGCCTCAGGGAATTAGGCACTCATTGAAATGCACTGGGATTTAGGTGCCTAACTCCAATAGGCTATTATGGAAAAGCCCAGTCTAAAGCTCTCTCTCTCTTAGATTCTTATCTGGCCCCCACTACCATGGTATCTGAGAGCCCCACACATTAATGTTTGTAGCCTCACAATCCCTTTGGGGGGCAGGGCACTGCTAGTATCCCCATTGTACAGCTGGGTAACTGAGGCACAGAGACACTAAGTGACTTGCTCATGGTCAGACAGGAAGTCTGTGGCCATGCAGATGAGAGTCCCAGACTAGTGCTGTGAGCTCTGGACCATCCCTCCTCTGCTGAGGAGCTGGTCATAAACCCAGCAGACTGAAACGCCTAATTATCCAAACTTCCAGTGTTACAAAAAGGTTCCTCAACCTGCCCCAAAACCTGCAGCAAGGCAGGGTTGGCGCATACTAGCTGGCCAAACCCCTCCTCTTCAGACTGAGCTTTCCAGACCAGAAACCAAGAGATTTTCCAGCTCACTGTTTAAGGACTGAAAAAGCAAATAGGATCAATTAAATAATAGACCCTCTTCCCCAAAACTTACTTCCCCACTTCCAATCCCTCCTTACCTACTATCAGACTCTTCTAAAGCACTTTGCAAACTACGCCCACGATTATTTCAACTGCTATGAGCACACAGCCACCTCTGGGGTGGAACGCAGCAGCAGCAAATAACACCTATGTTGGACAGGAAGAAATGGGGAACACCTAATGACTTACTGCAAACTAACCAGCCATCGATTGGCTACAAAGTACATGGCTTTAAAAAGTCAATGATAAGGAATGATTCTTTTAAACTCATCTGGAGCTGCACTTTCGCAGACATCAAACACTTATTAGGCACTAAACGCAGTGGCCAGGTTTTTATGTTGGGCACTGAAGATCAGGTCCCAGCTGCGTGGGTGCCCAGCCCTTGATAACCGGGCCTATAAAGTATAATTCCCAACCCTCATGATAATTAAGGCCCCGATCCTGCAAACACTTAGGTGTGTGAGTCATTGTATGGTGCAGAGTCCCATTGAGTTCTGGGATTTTCACCACCTTCTTACACAGCAAGGGGGATTTAGGATAGACACTAGGAAAAACAGCCTAACTCTAAAGAGAGTGAAGCACCGGACCAGGTTGCCTGGGGAGGTTGTGGAATCCCCCTCATTGGAGATTTTTAAGAACAGGATGGCCAAACACTTACCTGGAAGGGTCTACATTTACTTCCCCCCAACGCAGGGGGATCTCTTGAGATCCCTTCCAATCTGGCAAGTCTATGATCCTATGAGGTAACCTTCAACTGCTGGGCTAATCTGGGTGTGTCTCACCTAATCAATTCCCTGCCATTACAGGGGGCCTTAAATTGGGCCTCAATTCCCTCTAAGCTGGGGAGCAGGCTATTAAGGGCTGCAGGTGCCCAGCAGGGAGAGGTGCTCGGCCCTGGGCTACTGCAGCAAAAGAGGTCTCGGGTGGGGGTGGGGGTGGGGGAGTCCTCTCTCCCCCCATGGAAACCTGCACCCCAAACCCCTCATCCATGGCCTCACCACAGAGCCTGATTCCCCAGCCAGAGCCCTGGTGCTCCCTCTGCCCCTAGCCCTGACCCCCTCCCAGACCCCAGACCCAGGGGGGAGGCTGGGAGGGCAGCCGGTAAAACAGGGCCCGGGCTGCGCGGGCACGGTGCGAAGGGCAATGATTTCAGCCCCGTGCAAGGGGCAGGCCTTTCGAAGGGGCCGGCGCCATGCGGGAGCCGCCATGGGCTGTTACTTTTTTGCAAAGGCAGGGGCACGGATCTGTGGTTAACCGCACGGGGCCTGGCAAACGCCTGAGCAGTGGGGCAAGGAAATGCAAGGGGGAAGCCCCCCTCCCCACCCCCGGGCAACCAGCTGCAAGGGGCATTGGACTCAGCTGGCCTCCTTCCACCCCCCTACCCCCGGGCAACCAGCTGCAAGGGGCATTGGACTCAGCTGGCCTCCTTCCACCCCCCCACCTCCCCCCGGCCCAGGACAGCAGCAGGAAGCTGGCCTCGCTTACCTTGGCCACGTGCAGCCCGAAAGAGGGGGGGGGGTGACGAGGAACTGGGGGCACAGGGGGAACCAAACACTCCGAGCCCCCCCCCGCGGGCAGGCACCGTCTCGGATCACCACGTGGGGGCGGCGGCCCGGCTGATTTATAACCTCACACAGCACCACCTGCTGGCAGAGCCGCAGCGCTGCAGCTTGCCGTGGGCACGCAGGGCGACCCTGCAAGTGCCCAGGGCTGGGCTGGCGCTTGCCATGGGGCGTGGGGGTGCATGTGCTTAACTTCAGCCGCCTCATGCCAACTACTCGCAGGCTTAAAGGGCGGGGGGGGGGGTGGCTGGGATAGGGCTGCCCTCTTGGCTGGCACTGCAGGGATTGAACCGGGAACCTCGTGGCTGGAAAAGCACGAACTGCAATAGCGGGGGCTTAGCAGCCTCAAATCCTCTGTGGCTTGGGCACAAAGACCTGTAACGGTCACACACGTTTGCATGATCTGAGGCTATATTTGCTTTGGTTCCTACCTTTTCCCCCCCTCTCCTTCTGCCTTCCCTGCTTGTCTCCAGGGGTGGAGGCTGCTGGCTGTTCCCCGCAGGGCAGAGGCGGCTAAGGGGAGCAGAAGATTGAAGTGGTCTGGAGGAAGAAAATCTCAGGGAAGGGTAGGGTGACCAGATGAAAGGGAGAAAATCTCGGGACACTTGGAGGAAGCAAAAAAAAAAAACCACGCCAGAGCAGCCAAAGCCACAATATTGGGACAAATGGCGTCCCGACTGCATCGGTCGGGACGCGGGACAAAGACCTAAAAATCGGGACGTCTGGTCACCCTAGGCAAGGGGGGCAAACTATGGAAAAGGCAGACTGAATGCAGCAAAAGGGAGGCAAAGACAGTGGCTAGCAAGTCAGGGCAAGGCAGAACTCAGCCAGCTGCTGGGCTTGTGTTCTTGGGTAGTTATTCCCCGAGCTGGTGCAGGGTGAGCAGGTCCACCACTACTCTTCCCTTTGATGCAACTTGGAGTGAAACACTGCACAGGGCCAAGCTGCCGGAGTTGTTCTCATTGACTAGCTGGAGTTCAGAGAGTCCTAGATTCTAAGGTCAGAAAGGGTGATTGTGACCATCTAGTCCAACCTTGTCACAGGCTTTAGGGCTTCCCTGGAAATATTCCTAGAATAGAGCCCTGAGAAAAAACAGCCACTCTTGACTGAAAAATTGCTCATGATCGAGAATCCAATACAACCCTTGGTGCATTGTTCCAATGGTTAACTATTCTCACTGTTAGAAATCAACACCTTATTTCCAGTCTGAATTTGTCTAGCTTCAACTTCCAGCCATTGCATCGTGCTATGCTTTTCTCTGTTAGATTGAAGAGCCCATTATCAGGTAGTGGTTCCCCCTGCAGGTACTTACGGACTGTAGTCACGCCACCCCTTAACTTTCTCTTTGTTAAACTAAATAGATTGAGCTCCTTGCGTCTCATCACTATCAAGCAGGTTTTCTAATCCTTCAGTCATTCTCGTGGCTCTTCTCTGAACCCTCTTTAATGTGTCCGCATCCTTCTTGAATTGCGGGCACCCAGACTGGACACAGGATTCCAGCAGTGGTCACACCAGCACCAAATACAGAGGTAAAATAACCTACTTGAGATTTCCCCTGCTTGTGCATTCCAGGATGAGTGCTTTGGGCCACAGTGTCACACTGGGAACTCGTGTTCAGCTGATTATCCACCATCACCGATGTTTTTTTTTTGTTTTGTGTTTTTCAGTTTTCTGACTGAAAAAGAGCCCCTGCATCCTCTAAGCAAGGGCCATATTCTTTGTCCCTAGTTATAAACTTTTACATTTAGCCATATTAAACCACACACAGCTTGCACCCAGCATACCAAGCAATTCACTTCACTCTGTACCAGTGACCTGTCCTCTTCATTATTTCTCTCTCCCCCATTTTCTGGGTCATCTGCAAACTTCATCAGTGGTGATGTGTTTTCTTCCAGATCCTCGATAAAGATGTTAAATAGCATAGGGCCAAGAACTGATCCCTGCGGGACCCCTCTAGAAATGCACCTGCTTGATGATGATTCCCTGGTGACAATCACATTTGGAGATCTAGCCGTTAGCCAGCTTTGTAAGGTGTGCCCTTCCCACACCGACCCAATGTCCCTGAGTCCCACAGCTACATGGTGCAGGGAGTAGCCCGGCTGCAGCTCGTTTCCAGGGACAGAGAACTATGACAGATAAGGCTCAGAAAAGTCAGGGAGAATCCCTACAGAAATAGGGTTAGAAAAAAAAGATCTTGACAGAGAGACACTTGCTGGGATATTTTTGCTAATATCCTTTGATTTTCCTTAAGAATGCACAGAGCACAGAAATCAGTGATGCCAGCTTCCCAGCAGTGCTCCATGAACAGGCTCCAGTCACGCCCTGGTGAGAGACCATGTCTGGGGATAAAGCAGAGAGTTCATTCTCTATGTCCCCTTGAGACTCTGGCTTCTCTGCGGAGATTACCACTTGACAAGCACCAAATGGTGCTGGGGGTTTCTGTGATGGGGACAGGTGTCTGTACCACCTCCCCGTGACCAAGGGCTTTCACTCTCCACAGACTGCATGCTGGGTTTGAACCTGTCACCTAGACTGCTGAGGCTCCAATCCAAGCCCCTGCGGGAAGAGAACTGACCGTTGAAACAAATGCTTTGTTACTTACACATTTAGAAAAAGCCTTTAATCATTAATATTTTATTCTGCTTTGCTTCTGGCATCCACTCATCAATTTAAAATGAACCCCACCCCCACCTTTTCCATCACATTCTCCTTCTCCATTTCTCTCCTCCTGTGTTTTGTGTACCATCACAGCTTTATTTCTGTGTCCTTCTCTGGCCAGGCACCAGGAAGAATATGCATGTCCTCTGGGATTAGCACTCTCTCGTTAACTACTCCTTGTGGGACAGTTCAGACATCAGACCACTCACGTTTCACCAAAACGGAGATGCTGATGTATTTATCTTTCTCCTCAGGGGATGGAATGGTGCAGTTCACTATTTTATCCCCCTAGATTCAACTGCTGCTTTCACTTACTTCAACCCCTGGTTAATTTGATCCTCCATCTAATTCGATCAGCACCTCAGGAGCTCAGTCACTTGTGCTAACAGGAAGACAGCTTCCACCCTTTCTTTTGATCAATGCCGATCCCTTCAGGAAGCTATTACAGGATAATTTGATCACTGGCCGTAAAAAAAAAAGCAGCCATTTAATTGCTGAGGGCCAGATCCTGTTCTCAGTTACTCTAGTGAAAACTTGGCATATCCCCACTGTCAAATTCTTTGGTGGCATATCTGGGCACAGCTCCATTGGCTTCAGTGGGTTTGCACAGCTGAACACGAGATCAGAATCCAGCCCTAAGGCTGAACCGTAATTCTGCTGTTAAAGAAGAGAGAGACCAAGGAAGCCCCTGAAAATAAAAGACAACAGAGTATGACTAACGGGCATTGGAATCTGGAGGACACTCCCCAGTAGGTCAGGACCTTTTGAAAGTAGAGTCCATTTTAGGGTTCTGCAGTATTGTCTTTAACTTTCTGGGGCTGACATGAGCAGCCTGCTCTATTCGATTAAAGGCCTAATCCTGCAAAATGCTGAGGGAGTAGAAAGTGAGAGTTGCTAGCAGTCCCCAGGCTCAGCCCCCAGCAGTCTATTCCAAGAGACCCCCAGACTCACTGATCCAAAGCCAGTAAAGTCAATGGGAGTCTTTCAGCTGACGTCAGCGGGCTTTGAGACTCAAAGCCTATTATGATGGACTGAGCGGGATCAGGGGATTTTCGCTCTCCCTCCTTCATTCCATGCTGCAGTGCTGGCCATGTTGTTGTTAATTATTGTTATTTAGCATTACCTCTCTCCTCCTTATTCCCCCACCCCACCCCAAATGTCAGCTGCACCTGGACATTATCCATAGTGGTGAGGCATTCATACAAGCATGTAATAGCCATCAGGCAGGGATGAGGACCTGTGTCATCTGTCTGCCACCCTTCCTCCTCAGAGACTGCATCTCCTCCGTCAGACTCACACAGGACTCCAGAGCTAGATGGCCCAGATCCTCAAAGGTTATTTAGGCACCTAACACCCATTGGGAATTAGGAGCCTAAATACCTTTGAGGATCTGGGCCGTTGTTCTCAAACTCACTTCTCCCCTGCAGGGGAGAGCAGGCGTTTACTGAAGAATTAAACAAGAAAACATTATACAAGCACAGATCCCCCCCCACCCCCCCGATATGACCAATTCTCCAAGCTTCACAATGAGGTACTACAACCAGGCTGAACGGCAACACGGAACATTTTTTTAATGTATAGTCAGACACAACCTCCCCCTCTCGTCCCTCCCAAACAAGTCAAGAACACCGGAGGGCCTCCGGCCATAGGGCTATCCCAGAACCTCGATGTGAAGCACGTTTCTTCAGTTTTGTCCACCAAGAAGGAAACGAAATAATAAAGCAAGTTAATTTCTCCCATAGCCACACACGTGTCATACAACCAGCCAATGGCCAAATCAAAGGTGGGTGACGGGTTTTTGTTTCTTTTCTGTTGACTTTTTTAGTTTGCGGTGTTGTTGTGTTAACGTCCCAGGCTGTGTAGAAAAGGAGGAATGACGAATACTTCTTGTTATACATGGTTTCCCCTTGGAATAGCCAAACCTGCAAAGAGACGCTGCAGCTTTCACTTTTCCTTTTATGTTTGGTTGGTTGGTTGTTGTTTTTTAATAAGTGTCTCCAACATGTAAATAACCCAAGGGAAGGAGGGGACAAAATAATAGGCAGGAATTGATTACACAATCATCAATAGACTCTATCATCTCTTAGAAGAAGACCAATACACAGCTAAGTCCATATACAGCATGCAGGAATGGCAGAAGAAGGACCCTGCTGAGAAATAATGTGGCTAGAACGCTAACAAAAAATAATATATATATGTGTATATATATATATGTATATATCCCATAAAAAGAATAAGCATATCCATCCAACTCAACCTACAGTGAGCACACCTTTTCCGTTTCCAAAACAGTATGTAGACAGCATAGTATCTTCTGCATTAAACACCAGAGAGATGGATGACATTTCAATAACGCTGGTGGAGGAATTTTTTGTAAAACCACTTTCCCCCCCCCAGGACTTGTTGACTCTTCACATCAATTTTGCAAAACCCCTAAGACAAGATGAGATTCCACCTCTTGCACACCTAGTTAAGAAGAACACTATTTGCTTGTTTTGTTTTTAATGCTTCATTAACATACTTCTCTTTTTTTGTTTTTGTTTTGTTTTGTTGTTTTTTATGAACTAACAGTTCTAGGCTCATATCAGAAAATATAATTAATAAAATTAAGAATGAATCAGATCCCTCATTCTCCATGATGTCCGTGTGTAGCAGAATGAAGAAATGTTTAACAACCGGTTTGCTTTGTTCCTTTTCATGTGTCTTGGCGGCGTCAATTTTTGCTTGTTTGTTTCATATTAACACGAATGGCAGCACAGTCCATGAAAGGGAGGGAAAATCTCAAAAAAAAGAAAAGGGCTTGTGCGTCTGTATATGCATGTGCTGGAGCGGCCGACTCCGTAATCATCCGTGTGGAAGAGTTGAGCGGAAGGAAATAACCGAGCCAGCTGCCTTGGAATGGGGGATGTGGTGGGGGGGGCGCGGGGGGAGCCGTTCAGCCAAATGTACTGGTTGGTCCTTGGTACCGGCACACTTGTCCGTTGCAGAAAGCAAAGGAAAACAGAGAAAGAAAGAAAAAGATTCAGCTGTGTCAAAACTTCAGTGAGAAAAAACTGGATTTTTTTTTTCAAAATTCCCTTTTTTCCCCCCCTCTCTCTCCCCCTCAGATTTTCTCTTTATTATAATGCTTATTTTTCTTTTTTAAATGTTATACTTTTTCTTCTTCTTGTTGCTGTGGTTGTCGCTACTCCGCAGAATCTGCACTTGGGTCAAAACTTGAGGAGCAGATGCAACAGCAGGAGGGGAAGCAGCCCAATGCAGCCAGCTCTTCTTGACGTGCCGTTGTTCCCATCATGCACTGCTCCGGGGCCTGCAAAGGGGGAGGGAAAAATCCGAAGGTGTTAGTCGGAAGAGTCAAGAAATAAACAAATTATCCCTGGTTAATTCATAGAAACATAGGGCAATGTCTGCAAAAGTAATCTGGGGCATGTCAGTCTTTGGATGCCCACCCTGAAATGACTTAAAGGGTACATCTAGTCTGCAATTAAAAACCCACGGCTGGCCTGTGCCAGCTGATTTGGGCCCATGGGGTGGTTGAATTGTCATGTAGATGTTCAGGCTTGGGCTGGCGCCCAGGCTCTAGGACCCTGCAAAGTGGGAGGGTCCCAGAGTTTGGGATGCAGCCTGAGCTCAAACACCTATGCAGCCCTTAGCTCCAGTCGGAGTTAACCAGTACAGGTCAGCCACAGGTGTCTAGTTGCAGTGTAGACATACCCATTGAGGCCGGAAAGAAAGTGCTAAGTACCCTCTTTCAGGGACCTTTCAAGTGTTTCAGGTTGAGCACCCAAAATCTATAGTCTCTTCTGAAAAATCTTTGCCCAAGACCTCTAAGATGGAAACCCTACTGGATCCTCCACTCCATCTCCTGAAGGACAATGCAGGTTTCTACCTACAACACATTTTTTTACCTGCCTTCTCCACTCCAGTTCTAGAAACCTCAAACCATGGTGCTTCTAGCCCTTCCCCTGAAGAAGCTATTCCACAGCCTAATGCATCCTACTGGTAAGGAACTTCTGATGTTCAGTCTCAATTTCCTCTTTCTTAGTTTCAGCCTGTTGGTCTCATTTACACCACAGCACATCACAAGCGTTCCTAGTACTCATGGCAACCCACTTATTTTATTTATTTATTTTTAATCTCTCCTATGCAAAAGGAAGGCTGATGGGGGATAGCTCATCCTAACTACACGTTCTAGTAGAGGAACATCATCTGTGGCACAAAACTGACAACCATTAAGGTAGATGGTCTGGGCATTTCTGTCTTTCACAAATCCAATTAAGGGCTCACTTCTGCGAACATCCCATGGCTTGTGCTTGATTTCAACAAAACTCCAGGAGCCAGCTGTGTGTGTTGACTTATGGATGGGAGTTGGGTGGTATATGAATATGTTGGTACCCAAAGGACCATGAGCCCTGTGTCAGATTTGGAGGTGGGAAGGCAGGTGTGTTCCTAGACGTGTCCTGCAAACCTGGAGAAGCAGCTGTGTGTGGGCGTGTCTTTCACACGTACAACTGGGAAAATGTGCTTGCAGGTGTGCCCTTCACATGGATTTTATAACAGACAAAATGTCAAGAATGAACTCTGATTCAAGCCACCAATCTTTGAGGCTGATTTCTCTCTCTTTTTTTGCTGGAGAAAAATTACATCCAGCTGAGAACTTCGTGCAGAACTGAGCTGAGCACTCAGAGGTTGGACACGATGTGGCAAAAAGAGGAAAAGATGCCACTTGCTGGGCTCATGTAATCTTGTTTCTTTCCACCTCCTTTCCTGTTTGTTGGCAAAGTTAATCGTGTGAGCACTTATTTAGTGTCCTTGGGCCTCTGCGGTGTGTCTTCCACAGTTGGTAGGGAAGTGCACATGAAATGCAACAAGAATATAAAAGCAGCTACTCTATGTCCAGGTTTTCAATAGTAGCAGAGTGATTTTTGAAGCAGGCAAAGGGACACGATGATTAAGCAGAGAAGACATGGAGGCCCATACCCCAAACAATCCCCAGAGGTCCCTGTTTTAGCCCCAGGTTCTGTTGCCTTGTCACTCCTATACATTCCTGTTTTACTTGTCTCACTTCCCCATGGCACTATGGAAGTTTTCATGGAGATAAGACCTGACCTGTTGTTAGAAGATGTGTTCTGCAAAAAAACCAACAATAATTTTTGTCCATCTTTATGATTAACAAGATCTCCTGGGCTGCAAGTTTCTTGCTTATTGATAATTTCCCCCTTTGCCCAATGAACCAGAGAACCCCAAATGAGAGGAAAAGGGATGGAGGAACATGGCTGCGAGGGATATATTATTCTGTTCCTCTCTCAGAGGCCACTCTTCCATAGTGTAAAACCATGAGCCACATTCTTCCAGCTGAGTTCTACCAAACAAGTTAACATACATGCAATGGAAGCCTCAGAGATGGGACTGGCCTTGTGGATTGGACATGGGACTAGACACCAAGGATTCTTGCATTCAAACCTGAGCTCTGAAGCTGATTCTTCCCCTCCATGGCCTTGTGCCAGTCACACAATCCAAAAGGTTCAAAGGAGGCCACTGATTCCAAAATCAATGGCCACTTTTGAAAACTCAGCCTGTGATCCCTTCCTCAGTTTTCCCGTCTGTATAAATGGGATAGCAATACTTCCCTACCACCTTGGGGTGTTGCGAGGGTTAGTTAATGTCTGTAAAGTTTGCCATTCTTGGGAGTCACTATTTGTTCAGCTCAGACAATAATAACGATAACTAAAAGAAAGACACAAATTAAAAGCTGCAAACTCTTAAGTGAGGGGACGAATTCTGCACTTGATGGAGTTAGAAGGGATGGAAGTGAGGACAGATTTTAACTCGATAACTAATTAATTTCATGCCGTTATCTCCCCAATTCTCCTAAAGTCCTAGGCTCTACCGTCATAATAATAATAATTGTGCTGTTTAAAACATAAAGAAATGACAAGGCAGCTGAATACACTGAAAAGATCCCAAAATCAAGATGAAAATGTTTCCTAATGAGATGACTGATGGGGAAGATTTCCTGACACTTAGTAGCAGGAGCAGGAAGTCCTACTGAACCTGAGAAAGTTAATGGGACAGATCCTCAGCTGTTATTGGAGTAACTGCTGTGGAGTGGGGATGCAAAGTTGCCTTTAAATCACATTTAGGCTCCTCTGATTTTGGGGCTGCTCTCACTGGCACCAGTTGCTTATGGGCCTAAGAGGCTATACCAGCAACTGACGATTGCTTGGAGAGCAGAGATGTCTGGGTCACACTGCCTTTTTCCCAGCCAGGCTCCGTTCCCCCAGCCATACCCACTTTACAACACTAGCTGGGAGGAGGAATGGCAGAGGATCTGCTGTGCAAGAGAAGATGATTGCATAGCCCGGTCAGACTAGAGGGGGAGAAGGAACTCAAAGCTTCCTCACCGAGTAACTAAAATTGGCCCAATGGCTGATGTTTATACAACACCTTCCAGCCAATGAGTGAAAAGTGCTTGGCAAACTTTCCAAACTACTCCAAACTTTATATAGACAGGGATCTCTTCCCCATCACTGCAAAGCATCCACCTCCCTTAAACAACCTTTCAAAAGTTCACAGCAACTTTGCACAGCTACCTGATACAGGAAATGAAGAATTCTCCCATTCAATTGAAATGGCAGCAAGAATGATAGGTAAACAGGGGAACTGGAACGGGAAACCACAGTTCATAGATTCCAAGGCCAGCAGGGCCCACTGTGCCCATCTACTCTGACCTCCTGTATAACATAATTAAAATCCCTATGCTCGTGAAACAGTCATGCGACTTTTAAGAAGTAGTCAGGAGTTCTGTTCCACATCTCATGCAAAAGAAGACATGCTAGTAAAGCATAAAGGGTTTATATCTCCCCCCAGATGGAACCAAGAGTGGACAGGACTCAATGCAGACTTGACACTGCTATTCACTAGCAGTCTTTAAACTTCCATGCTGCTGAAGTGCCTCGTGGAAGTTGTAGTTAGTGTGCCTTGTTCCCATTTCCCTCAATAGACCAGGCTCCCTGGTCAGACTACATCCGCCGGGATGTACCACAAGCTGTGAATTATGGGAGTCCCCAGCCATGGGAGATGCAGTCTGGACAGGAAGTCTAGCTCAAAGGGAAGAATGGGGACATGAGTCAACTAGACACTAACTCCCCTAAGGCACCACAGAAGCAGCATTTCCAAATGAAAACATTTCCATGTTCAGGCATTTTGTTTTTCAGTGATAAATTGAAATTTTCCACAAAAGCAGACATTTCCCAAGAAAAAAAAAGTTCCGTTTAGTCAAAACCCCAATTTTCCATAGGAAAACAGTTTTAACAGAAAATTTTCAACCAATCCTGGGTTTGAATCCGACTGGGGCCGGATTTCCCAACAATGTCCCAGCAGCTCCCATTGGGATATTTCTGACCAGGTTTTCAAAAGAACTTGCCTTCGCCCTCTTTAGGCACGAAAATAAGTGGTCAGCTTTTCTGAAGAGCTGAGCATGCTGGGTGCACATTGGATGCTGAGCGTTTCTGGCTGCTGGTGTGCATTTGTCTTGACGCCCTCTGGCGCCAGAGAAAGGTGTAGCTATTCCTGTCTTTTTTTTTTTTTTTTAACATGCTCTTTTTCTGTGGCTAAACAGACTTCACTTCTTTTACCTGTTGTCCACTCCACTCAAAAGAAAAGCTATGTTGGCCAGCACCGGAGGGTCAACTGGGGTTATCATAACAAAGTTGGACCCAGCATCCTGGAGAGCTGAAAGCATCAGGTGCCTGAAACCTGGGCTGAACCTGATGAAATTTCGGATCAAGCTCTGGAGGGAGCCAAGCGCTGTGGATGGATAATAATGGAGCCCTTGCTGGCACTCCTGTGTCCGGAGCAGTGCAGCTGATAAGGAGGCCAGGCTGTGACTGCTCTCCAGGTCTCATGCATTCATTACTTCCAGCTCATTAGAGAAACATGTGACAGTCCAAAGAGGCCAATTATCAAACCCTGTAGTGTCCTACAGAAATGTTACAAGCATCAATTATCCGCTGAAAACATCTGGGAGGAATAAGGACCTCGAATGAGACAAATTTTCTCTGAAACCCAGTGAATCAGACCAGAAAATACTCCTGATATTTGCCACAGCAAAAGGGGACAGAAAGAGAGCAAGAGCAAGGTAGGGAGAGCTAGGCAGGGAGCTGCACAGCATCCAGAGGAAAAGGCTGTGTAAAGAAGGTCTCTATAGCATGTTAGGCTACAAGAAAGGACAGGCTGCAGGATTCTGGACACAAGGATGGCTACACCTCATCACAGGTGCATTTCTTGCTCCTAATTCTAATGCTACTGAATTAGAATGCTGCAAGCATTAATGGGTGAGCTGCAGCAGTCCCCACAAAGCAGGGGTGCAATGAGGAAGTTAGTTGCATTGGTGCTCTTGGTGGTTTGCGGGACAAGAGATCGTGACTTCCGCTCAGCCGATCCCTTGGTTTTAGTGCAGCCACGGGAAAACAAGGGGCAGCAGAAGCAGAGGGGCTGGCGGCAGCAGGGAAACCAGAGTTTGGGGGAGCAATCACCGTTTGGGGAGCACATGTACTGACCTTTCCAGGGTGTCAGGGCTGTAGTTGTCTCTTCTAAAAATTAAAGAACAAGTCATGGTTAAGATGAACGGAAAACGATGTTTAAAGACAGTTCAGCTGATTCTTCCCCCTACTGAGCAGCCTGGACAGCGTCTGACTCCCCCACTAACATCGAGGTGGCTGTTAATAGTATTATTCGAGATAGGTCTGAGTCTTGCCGGGCCTGATTTCCCCACTGGCTTGCACCTTGTGTCGTCATCTATCCCTGTGCAAAGGGAGTGCAGAGCACAACCCCACAGATCTGGTAGCATTAGATGTTCCTTTTGCACAAGGGTGAATTGATGGCTACAAGGCAGGGGAGAACCAGCCACAGAGTTCTGACCGAGAGTTTAGGGTTGTTTCCCTAATATTCTCCAAGCTCAGAGGGTGGATTATTTGTCCCATTGCAGGTGGGGTCGTTTGCAAAGACTGGATCAGGATCCGAACTCGCCTAAAGCACAGGGGATTTGGGTCAAGCCCATCTCCAAAGGCTAGTATCAATGTCCTGCCTTCCCTGTTCTGACTAGCAATCCTGGGAAGGAGACAGCCCCATCCCATGGCGTAAACGAGATCAGTGCTTGCAGGAGGAGGACACTTCGGAGGATTTCAGGCAGACGGCCAGCCATGCCGACTGTATCCAAGAAACCTGCCTGTTCTTTACTGCAGTGATGAGTCCCTGTGTGCTAACTGAAGGCCCAGGACACAGCATTATCCTCACTAATGCTGGGTCTTACTAGTTTCAGTTGACGTAGGTGCAGGCGATTGGTGGGAAGGATTGTATTGCAGTGTTAGGCTCCTGTTGAGAATGCAGAGAAGACCAGCAAAGTGGCCTTCATAATCCGCCTAGAAACGCTAAGGCAGTACCTTGATCCCACACTAAACCTTGCGGAATTGAAGAACAACGGAGAGAAGCCAAAGGTGGCGGTGTAGGGTTTATCTTGGCTCGGACAAAAATGAGTTCTGAATGGTCTGAGCTGGGATTGCATTGAGTGAGTCCTCCACAGCCTGCTGCCAGCCTTCTTCTCCATGTGCAAGGGATAGAGATGAGGCTCAGAATTGGACAGGCAGAGTGCAAAGAGCAACCTGCAGCACAAGGAACTTCACATTTCTGCATGTACAGGCCTTTCCTCTGATGGTGTTACCAGCACGCAATAACATCTGGGATTACCAGTCAACTATTGGGAGGGAGGGGGCAATTGCAATTAGGAGAAATGAGCCTAGCGGTTGGAGTCAGCATGTCCCGAGATCTCAACCCAGCTTGGCCACTGACTCAAGATGCTACCATCCCTTATGCAAGGCACAGCACCTCTCTGCCTCAGTTTCCTCATCTATAAAGTAGGATTGGTAAATACCTCACTCATGGGGGGGAATTCATTTAGTTAATATTTATAGGCCGTTTTACATATGCAAAGCACTGCAAATGCAAAGTATTATTATCATTTACTCTTAAAACAACATCTAGGGCCAGATCCTCAGCTGGTGTAAATCCAGATCTGGCCGGATCTGGCCCTTAAGTTAGATATTCAGGCCAACTTTTGCCAAAGGAGTCACTGATTCTGGGTGCTGCTGAGGCACTGATTTTTCAGCAGTCCTGAGCACCCATTGATTTCATCTGGAGAGGTGGGGTGCTCAGCCATTTGGAAAACCTGAAACAGGGCACCCGAAATCAGAGGTGCCCAAAAAGCAGTGGCCACTTCAGAAACTGCCAGCCTTAGCTCCCACCTCTGATTTCAATCAAGCCCATTCC
This sequence comes from Eretmochelys imbricata, assembly GCF_965152235.1. NCBI lineage: Eukaryota > Metazoa > Chordata > Testudines > Cheloniidae > Eretmochelys > Eretmochelys imbricata. Next base: position 9,654,994 of record NC_135593.1, on the reverse strand, counting down.
TATCCTTTAAATTAAGCGTTGGCCCATTGGCTTTAATGAGACGACTCATGCCAGTTCTCAGCAGTGTGACTCATGGTTGCAAAATCTAACCTTAAATAAGAATCTGATTTAATTACAGACCTGGCCATCACAGCTGGCAAAGCATACGGCAAGATCTGTAATAAAACTTAAGGGTGACCCACTAATTTACACCATTTGAGGCTCTGGCCCTTCAACGTGACAGAGACATTCACTGACGGTGCAACAGTGGAGTTACATCAGGGTTGAGTTTGGCCCAGAATGTCTAAATAATGTGCCTTGAATTTGCACTTGTCTTTTATTTTATTCTTGGGATTTCCCTTGGGCTCTTTCTTTCTCTCTCCCATGCAGAATGTTTGCCCCATCCTTATTAATTGCGACTTTCTAGAGAGAATTATCTAATAATACCGGCCTAAAGCAATCAACATTGATCACAATAAAGGGTGGAAATTGAGGTTTTAGGGGTTTTATTAATAATAAAAAAAAAAGATTTGGTTCCAGAGGTCTTGACAAATTAAAGAACGAATCAAATTAGCGATTGAATAAAGTGGGATGCCCTGTACTGTATGTTAAATAAAAAAAACAATTGCCTCTTTTTTCGTGGAACAGATTTATTCAAGATTAGCCACAAAATAAGCCAGGATCCCTAACCCTGTTTGTAGCAGTCAGTAAATAGATTTTATGGCCAAAATGATTAAGGATCAGATTCATGTGAGTAAGGCTACTCAGAGAGTAACCTACTTCTCTATGGGCCCAATTCTCTACTGCCTTACACCTTGTATAGTCATTTACAATTATGCAAAGTGGTTTTAAAACACTACCATTCTGATCCGGGAGTGTTCATACCCACTTTGCACAGCTGTGGATGACTGTGGGAAAAGAAGTGAGGGCATGGCACTCTATATTAAAGACATCATTACTTGTTTTAGAGTTATTGATAACACAGAACCATAGGATTCTGAATGCATATGGATCAGTGTGCTAGCTACCAATGCCCAGAGAGGGTACTGTTATGTTACCAGCCTCTGAATCATACCAGTGAACATGGCGAGTTACTTCTTAACCACCTGTCTGTAAAGAGTGGAAAGAAAAATTGTGTTGTTCTGGGAGACTTCAGTTGGGGAGGCATAGGCTGCTGGTTTCATGCAGCCAGTAATAAAGCATCATTAGAGCGTCTACAAATTCTAGATGATAATTTTCTAACACAAAGGTATTGCACCCAACCCAAGGTAACTCTATTTTGGACCTCATTATGATGGGTACAGATGAATTAATCATTGAACTGGAAGTTAGTGGTTGCCTAGGGATCAGTGATCAGAACTGATTATATTCAATATGGGCAAAAAGTGGACAGTCCCGAACAGTAATATATATACCTGGTGCTTCAAAAGGGCCAATTTTCCAAAGCTGAAGAAAATGATGAGCAAAATTTTGGGGAGGAAAAAAATTAAACAGATAAATGTGAAGAAAAATTGGGAGCTATTTAAGAAGAGTTTATTAGAGGGACAAAAAGCTTTGAAAAAATCATCTTAAGTTACCAGATCACAGTCACACAGTGAGTCCAGCAGAGCTAGCATCAGAACCTAGGTCTCTTGAGTTCCAGTTTAGTGCCTTAAACACAAGGTCAACCTCTCTTTCCTGCTGCCCTCACCCATTCAGTGGGAGATTGACCTAGTTAAGGGCTTCTCGATCGGCCCCATGTGGTTTTTAATCAAATGGGGCGGTCAAGACTTTACCATGCATTTTCAGCCCGGTGTCTCCAATTCATCCCTGCATGGCTAGTCACTGTGGGATTTTACAGAAGCAATGCATGAAGTATATCAACACCTGTTTCGTTCAGCCCAGCTGCCTGAGGGCAGATCCCATAAACCTGGCACAGAAAGACATGCACATGGAGCTTCTCTGCATAAACATGGCCCGGTGCACCACTATCCCGGGAAGACAGCTTTCAGTTGACCAGAGACCTGCTGGCGGAGTTTGATGGGGGGATGGATTGAATCAGCACAACTCCTGCCCCCAGGTAGACCACTAATGCTCGCTTTGCCGAAAGATCCTTACAATCTTTCCCCATCCCAAGTGCAAGGGAAGTTGTGGCCACTTTTTTCCAAATGAAACCTTGCCCAACTAGTGGACTGTCTGCCATGTGGCCCCTCTGCCAGGATATTTAATCCAAATTCTGTGTCAACCCTGGGTAAGTTTCAGCCCAACAGTGCACAGGTAAGGAGCATGTCTCAGGATGAATAGACCAGGAAACATGCATTTAACAGCCACAGACAGACAGACAAACATTTAATTACAATTGGCCTTTCAGAACCAGTGCTGGAGGCGTCCATCTTACTGAAAAAGCTGGGTCATTTGTGACACTGATCAGCCTGAAAGCCTGGTAAGGGAGAGGCTGCGACAGCTTACAATTTAAACAGCAAACATTTTTTTTAAAAAACACTCAGTAATGCGAGAATTATTTTTATGCTGGTTAAAAAAACCACAATCACAATAGAGATAGGCACAGATGCACAGTTCAGACTTGGATCCAAACTTCCATGAGTCTGAGGCTTTGGAGCTGTAATATCCCTCATGGCAGAGAAGAGAAAGGACTAGCTTGTGATAAATATGAAGTTGATCCTTTACAGGGGCTACTGGATATGGAGAAGTTCCTACAGTTCTCTCGGCCCACTAGAGTAACGAAACACAGCCTGCAGTGCCTAGCGTCACCATACAGGGTCTATCTATGTTCTGGATTGGACCATGCACTCCTGGAAATACTGCTGACTAAACTACATCATCAGACCTATCTCTGTTTGGAAGCTAGTTTAGAATTCCCTTCTAAGGATTCGCAAAAAGAAAAGGAGTACTTGTGGCACCTTAGAGACTAACCAATTTATTTGAGCATGAGCTTTCGTGAGCTACAGCTCACTTCATCGGATGCATACTGTGGAAACTGCAGAAGACATTATATGCACAGAGACCATAAAACAATATCTCCTCTATTACCAGCAGGAGAGTGGGGTGGGAGGAGGTATTGTTTCATGGTCTCTGTGCATATAATGTCTTCTGCAGTTTCCACAGTATGCATCCGATGAAGTGAGCTGTAGCTCACGAAAGCGCATGCTCAAATAAATTGGTTAGTCTCTAAGGTGCCACAAGTCCTCCTTTTCTTTTTGCGAATACAGACTAACACGGCTGTTACTCCGAAACCTTTCTAAGGATTGAATACCTATTTTCAAAAATCAAATCTCTTTGCAGAGAGATGGCCACCTCCATCAAGTGCCTCAGAAACACCCACTGTGCCACATTGACAAAATTAAAACAAAGACCATTTCCCAGGTTCTAAATGGTGCTTATCACTTTGTGGGCTTAAAGTCTGTTAGGCTGACCAAGTTTTTTCTTGAATGGGCCCTATTCTATCCCTCTCCAAAGGGCGCTGTGCAAGTCTTTTGTAACCAAACCTGAAACCAGGACTCAAAACCTCTATGTCCACTGGCAAGTGGAAGGACAGGGAGATGGATCCAACCTAGCTTGGCCGCTGCTGAAGCAAGGAAAAGGTGACCTCGAATGAAGTGTACAAAAGGGCATCATTATAGTGGATAAAGGGAATTCTCTTCTCCAGAGCCTGATCCAAAGGCCACAGAAGTCAAGTCCTCTCCAGAATGAAATCCACAAAGCCAGAAGATTTAGGAATGAGGTTTGAAGAAAATTAGAATTCAAAATGATCTTGAAAAACTGGAGGAATGGTCTGAAATAAATAGGCTGGAATTCAATAAGGACAAATGCAAAATAGAAAGGAACAATCAACTGCAGAAATACAAAACAGGAAATGACTGCTTAGAAAGGAATACTGCAGAAAAGAATTCGAGAGTGGATCACAAATTAAATATGAGCCACCGATGTCATACAGCTGGAAAAAAAGTGAACATCATTCTGGGATGTATTAGCAAGAGCATTGTAAGCAAGTAATCCTTCCACTCCGCTCAGCCCTGATCAGGCCTTCACTGGAGTACTGTGTCCAATTCTAGGCACTAAACTTTGACAAAGATGTGGACAAATTGAAAAAAGTCCAGAGGAGAGCAGCAAAAAATGATGAAAGGTCTAGAAAACATGACCTACGAGGGAAGACTGAAAAAAACTGGGTTTGTTTAGTCTGGAGAAGAGAAGACTGAGGAGGGAAGTGATAACAGTCTTCAAGAATGTAAAAAGTTGTTATAAAGAGAAAAGTGAGGAGAGGACACAAAATAATGGACTTAAATTGCAGTGAGGGGGATTTAGACATGACAAAAACTTCCTAACTGTAACGGTAGTTAAGCACTGGAACAAATTACCTAGGGAGGCTGTGGAATCTCCATCACTGGAGATTTTTTAAGAACAGGTTAGACAAGTACCTGTCAGGGATGGTCTAAAAAATACTTAGTCCTGCCTCAGTGCAGGGGACTGGACTAGATGACCTACTGAGGTCCCTTCCACAGTGAGCCTACGAAAAGACAGTTTTACTGAGAGATTAGTGCTATAGCAACCACCATTCCTACTTCTAATTATGTCACTTGCTTCTTTTATGCCTTTGAAGTACTGATGGATCCTACTGTCTGGGGGTGGGCAACAGGACCACATGCAGCTCTGATGAGTGGCACATGAAAACCCTGGGATCACAGAGGTCCCTCATTTCCCAAGAAGCCTCCCTTCTGGAACTGCTTCACTGACTGTCGAGGGTTTGGGGGGGCGGGCATTCTGATGTTCACAGAGGGGCTCTTAGGACATAGGGTCAGCCTCCATAGATAAGATGTTCTCTTTTCACTGATGTGGGAAAGATAAAGCTAGTACCTATGTAGGCCCAGCATGGGGAATGAACCGCCTGCCCTGTTCTGCACACCCATAAAACATTTTGAAAAATCACCCATAAGGCAAAGGCCCTCACAGATGGTGATGGGAACCCAGCTATGCTCTCTGCCAGGCTATGAGGCATCACCTCAGAGCATTTGGTTTTACGGAAGAATCCCGCCCTGCCCGCAGTGTGTTAGTTTAATCTGCAATTCCTGTTCAATCCCAGCTTTTTTTCCATTTGCAGACAGGAATCATGCTTATGTCACGGTGCCACCATAGGACCCAGCATGCATGACCCTTCCTGACCTGGAAGAAGGCTAGATGGACATGACATTCAAGCAACTCAACATGTCCAGCGACATGATCATGTGATCTTGCTTTTCTAGCAGGGTGAAGAAAGGACAAACAACCTCCTGATCTCCTGCCACTCCTGCAATCAACAGCTTTTTGCTGATCTTGCTGATTCCATGCAGAAAGAGTTGCAGTTCGGGGTAGCACACACACACAAAACCCAGAAGATGCTGCTTTATAGCAGAAAGCTCGGCAAATTTTCTGGCACATGCTATGGCTCTAAGTGCTGCAAACTGGCAGTCCAGCTCCTAAGTGACTCCCCTTAATCCTCAGGGGATGCTGAGCCTGTCTTTGATAACCACTTCTTTTCACAATCGTTCCCTTGTGATGTCAGGAGTTTTACTCCAGTCCCATATGCACTATTAAATTGGCTTGATGATCGCTGTGAGTCGTTAATCAGCTGACCTTTTACCAAGCGCTGATACCATCAAAAGCCAGCTTAATGCCTGGGGGATAAAAGACTCCATGGGGACTGAGCGAGGCGGTAAGACAGCAGCAGCGTGGCTCAGGCTGCTGTGAACGGTCCTTCAGAGAACACTCCAAGTGAGAAAGAGCGGCTCAGAGCCAAGATGCTATTGTGCATTCCCCCAAGCTCCCGGCCCGATGGTCTGTGTGCATGGAAAGGGGAGGCGTGGAGCATGGCAGAGTGAAAATCTCCCATCAAGTACCTTTACTTGTACAGTACCTCCAGGGACCTTGAAGAAGATATATCAGGGTACTGATATCAGGGTACTGCCCAGTTAAGTCCTGATGCTTCAGGCCATAAACCAGTCGCTAGCTGGGAGCAGGGAGACACCCACCCCGATGGGGATATTATTGCAGGAAGATGCACCGTGATTTCCTTTGAAGTATCCAGCACTTAAACTGCTTGCAGCCATGCCTCCATAGTACTTCAGTGTAAACACCACCTATGCAGTGGGTCTCCCGTCAGCACAGGTAATCCACCTCCCGCAAGAGGCAGGAGCGAGGTCAACAAAAGAACTGGGGGTTGGACCGGCTTAACTACATCTCTCAGGGGCGTGGGTTTTTCACATGCCTGAGAGACGTAGCTATGCCGACATAAGTTCCCAGTGTAGACCAGTCCTGAGAAAGGACAGAAGATTCAATGGAACACCGGTCTGTCCCTGGAGTGACAGTCCCTCTGTTATCAGCTCGTGTGCCCTGGCTCTCAGAGTCTCAACACACATGGGGGTTGTGTTTCAAGTGAGCACAGGTGGATTTCTGGCTCACCCTCTTTCCCAAGTGGCATATCTGTGACAAGAACATGGATAAGCTGAAAGGCGATGACTCCTAAGCAGCAGGCTGGGTGATCAGAGATTCTAGTGCCTGACCTCCTAGGAAGACCTGAGCAAAGAGGTGCATCTGGCCCAAGTTCTAAGTGTGGCCAGGCTCAGTATTTCTGGGGGGAACCAATTCCATGGCAAGCGTCTGCAACAGAGAACACCCCACTTTCAACTCCCCAAGCTTCACCACAGCAAACACACCGGATCTGATATAGCACAGTGTCAACCTGGGGTATCTGAGCGGTGAATCAGGCCCAATGATCCTATCCACTTCATAAAACCTTACTGCCTTCGGAGCAATTCAACAAATCATTCTGGAAGGGTCTAGTCAACTCTGCCGTCAGATTCTGGTAAGATTAGAGCTAAACCCCCTCAGGTTTGCTGATTTCTATTTCTATTGGGTGAACTTCATCCCTGTTTGATTCCATTGAAGGCAGTGGAGTTACTCCAGGAATGGATCTGGCCCAGAGTGTCCAACACAGCCTTTTACTGGGACGTGTCTCCAAATCCTACTGTGGTCAAAGGGAATGCTCATGTGGCAGAGACTTGTGGCACCTGGAGATCAAAGCTGCCAAAGCCCGTGGCACAGCAGCTTAAGCCAGCTTCTTTCTTTGTGTCACAAAAGCAGGCTGAGTGATTCTGCATGCCACTGAGACACAGAGCTCATGACCTCACTGGAGAGGACAAATGGCTGGCAAATATACCCACAATCCATCCAAGAGGGACCAGGTTCCAATCTCTGTGCAACAGCCACCTTCTGAGAAGCTCAAACGGTTATAAACAGTTACCAGGACTTTGAGATGTTAACCCTGTTCTCTCTGCAGAGCTGAGTCATCTGTAAACAGTCTTAACAATTTCTACCTCCGGTATCCATCTGTCTGTGTATTGCAATCATCCGCCCCTCATCCCGCCTCTCTCCCCGCATCAGTATGTATATATGTCACATACATCTATGATATCTATCTACTGCTCCTATCTGCTGACTTATACAAACCATTCACGGTGTCCACGGCTGTCTCATTCATCCATCTCTTTCAGTGGTTCTCAACCTTTTCCATACTGGGAACTTTCTCAGCCCAAGGTCTCCACTCCCATCTAGCCGGGATCTAGCTAGGACTGCCCACACCTGTCTCATTTAGCAATAAAAACAACACAAACCCCACTTCTTCAGATGCATCTGAAGAAGTGGGGTTTTTACCCATGAAAGCTTATGCTCAAATAAATCTGTTAGTCTTTAAGGTGCCCCCAGACTCCTTGTTGTTTTTGTGTATACTGACTAACATGGCTACCCCTCTGATACTTGTCATTTAGCAATATGGCTAGTCGCAATCTACCTACACCTATTCACAACCCATTAGCAATTGTGTTCACCCATCTAAAGCATCCCAATTCTTTACCTGTCTCCATCTACCATATCTCAGCCTGTATCTACTCTACCGCCATGCCTGCACACGCATCTGTCACATCTCTGTGCATTAGCTGGTTGGCTTCTGGGACAAGGCATTGTTTTTGTCTGCCCAACAACTCCCAACTACCCTTTCTTACAGAACTCTAAGGAGTTTAGTAGAATGAAGGTGAGTTGTTAGGGGTGGGGGTACTTACACGGCAGAATGGAGGGAGGCACGAAGAGGAGAGATGCGGGCGTTGGCATGCAAGAGATAAACAGAAAAGGAAGAAAAACAAAACAGGATGAAGGGATGAGTTAATAAACGCGTCCACATGTGGGCGTGAGGCGACCTTGTCTCTGTTGACACTGTGAGGGGAGGGGGGATGCAGATAAACAAACCAGTATTGCTACGGAGTCTTTTATTTTTTTAAGAACTCCACGGAGTAAGGGTGATTTTTTCCCCATCCCTTCCTTTCGTGATCTTGACTGTATCATAAACGAAGGTGCCAGGCATGTAGGAGGACTGGCAGGAATTACTGGACTCCTTCACGGATATTTTCTTTTAGCTCTGACTGGCAAGGCTGTCCATGTACCCCGCTGGGAGGATACTCACTCCTACAGCTGGTACTCTTTTACTTCCACCTGATGCTATTTCCCCTTCTGCACTAAACTATCACGCATGTAGTCTCTCTCCCCCAGAGCAAGCCACACAGTGCCCCTCGGTATCCCCCTGTGTAGCTGGTCTGCTCAGGCCCTACCTCAGAGGGTTAATGGTGAGATGCTCTTAGCCAGCAGCTGTCATTTGGGAGCTGTCAAAGAAAAAGCCAAGGGGGATTCCGTTCGCCGAACAGTCCCTCCCAAAATAACTGCAGCACTCAGAGGGCTGTTGCTGCCTGGGTGCTCTGTTTCAGCCGGAGCCGGCAGGGAAAAGACCAGTGCAATTTCTGATCTGGAGGAGGCCAGTTCTAGAGCAGGGAGGAAATCTTCCACACCCTGTCCTGACCATGAACAGAGGAGACTGCATGAGAAAAGGGGAGATTAAAAGGTTGGGGACCCTCCGAGAATAACCACAGTAGAGGTTCCCCGAATCCTAAAGCCAGCTCTCCTTTAGCCTTCCCCTGTCCAGAGATCTGGTGCATTGCTCTGACTTTGCACTGGATTTCCAGCAAGGCCTAAGAATGCTCCTGAGCCAGGGTCTCCAGCAATTGCAGGATGCCTTATCGCTGCACCTCCCTCATCCCAGCCTCCTCTGCAACAATTAGTGTAGTGTTTGAGCACTCAGCCACAGAATCCCCATTCATCCTCATGGGAGCAGCATGACTAGGACCCTACAGTCCTTCGGTGTGTTCAGAAGCCAAGCGGCACTGCGCCATAAGAAGGACTGCAAGAACAATGGCCCCTTGAGCCTACAAGCCCAATGCAGATGTGGGCATAGCAAATCCCCTCAAGACAAAGAGTTTCCATTAATGTCTCACCTATAGTTCTCAAAGGCCCAACTGTTTGTTCTGCTATCAGGCGCTCTCAACTTCCATTGCACATTCAATGGGAGCAGCTGGAGCTCAGTACCTTGCAGGATTGGGTCCAATATCTGCATTAGGATCCAGGGGGATGTTTCACACGGCATCATTCAGAATAAGGAGAAGAACTGGGACTGGATCCCTGGGGCCAGCTTGAAGAGACCCTAGTTACAACCTTTTGAAGGAGAAGATTGCACGAGGACAAGGAGTCTGGGCGCAAGCTCCAGGAAGAAATGAAGTGGAACCACATTTTGCACCCCCCACCCCCGGAAGGAATTCTGGGTCGACAGGACAAGCGTGTCGAGTTCAAGCCATGCTATTTATGGAGACAAATTCCAGGTGACCAGTCACAGCCCGTCTACCTGCATCATCTCTGGCTGCCCTCCAGGAAGTGGTACTGGCCTCCATGCATGTTGTCAGACTGTGAAACAGGGAATGTGAGAGCAGGCAGAGATTAAAGGCAGGTAAAGGACAGCGGATGTGACACACAGCGAGAGCGATACTGACCTTGGAACAAGGTTGAGCTTGTGGGCTCACTTATTTCTAAACCAGGGGAGGAAACGACGGAAGAGAAAAATGACAAAAAAAAAATCGTTATAGTTCACATACCACTCCGCAACCACTCTGACGTGTAAATAAGAGGGAGGGGAGGCTTTAAAAGGTTGGAGGGCGGGGCCGGGGCGCAGCAGACTCTTTCTGAAGTGAGCGAAATGAATCATGGGAAATTGCAGGAATGAGGTTTCCATGAGTTTAAAATAATAAATAACCTCATGGCAGCCTTGCAAAAGGGAGATTATTATTACAGGAATGCCTGAAGGCGCCAGCCAAGACCAGGGCCCCACTGCATCAGGCACTGTAAGAACACATTGTGAGAGATCATCCCCTCCCCAAAGAGCTTACCATTGAAATAGACAAATGACAGGAGAGAGAACCAGAGGCACAGACATGGGGAAAGACTTGCCCCAGGACACATAGTAGGTCAGTGGCAGAGCTCCAGGTCTCCTGACTCCCAGTCCAGTGCACTGTCCACTAGACCAAAGTGCCTCTCTGGAAATGTACCGGCCCAATCACAAAATCTCCATGCTTGTCCTTGTTACCACAATGAAAATGAAAAGCTAACAATATGTTATTCGCCCATCAAAATAAAGTCCCCACCCCTGGGCACACAGAATTTTGCAAGGCTGTATTATACAATAGGTACTGGAGATTGTGCATGGTGAAGCATGACAAAGACTGGGTAGCTGCAGGGATGTTATAGGTGTTCTATAATAGGATGTTCTAGGTCCCGACTTATCCAGGCAGGTCAATCCCTGCACCTACACAGACTCACCTGCAGGACTGGGGCCCTAGTATGTTACAATCTCACCTGTTCGACAGGTAGGGTGTGTCTTTTTACAGGAACTGAGTGTTACTCAGAGGAACGCCTCCTGCAGGGCAGGAAGCTGAGCAGCACAGAAGGGGTTTTAAAGCTCTAAGACACTTTGCTTTTCATCCCATGATTTCCAACACCAGTAAATCCAACCTCATAACCACCCCACAGTTCACGTCAGCACGGCCTGACTCATGATTGACTGGAAAAGCTGACTCAGTACATTCCATTGTTCCATCCCCCCTCTTCCCCCCGGCCAATAACAGTGTGGTTTGCAGCAGTGTTAACCAATCAGCCATGGCCTGGCTCACGCTCTCAGACCAGTTCCTCAGCAGCCCAGCACAAAGTGAGGGGGCCCTGGAAGGTTCCCCAAAGGACAGGGTGACCCCAGGGGTGAGCGTTAAGGGGGAAGGTGGCCTGGGGGAAAGCTGAGGCAGGGGTCCCCCATAATGGGGATGATCTGCAAATGGATGAGGTAATGGTGGTGGAAAGTGGCTGAAACTTGGGCTATAAAGGAGTCAATGAACAAAAAGTGGGCGTTGCTTGCCTGAAATAGGGATATGGGGGGGAGGCTTTCCAGGCAATGGGCAATCCAGTACCTCCTGCTCCCAGATTCCTTTGGTGGAGCACCTCCGAAACCCCCACAGAAAAATAAAGCCGCCCTAACCCCAGCAGAAACCACAAGGGAAGGCAGCAGCCGTAGCTGCGCTGAGACATTCTTTCCAGTGCAGGCTGCTGCCACCTGCACATCCAGGACAGGCTTAACATTCTGCAGCCATTTTACAGATGGGTAACCTGAGGCCGAGGTGGGAGAGGAGAGCCACAGGCTCAACAGTGGCGCCTAATTTTGCATTCCTTGAGTTTTGCGGATGCTCGGCTTCAGACACGTCGAGGTAGCTGACTTTCAAAGGGGAAGTGCTCAGCCCCTCTGAAAATGAGATGCCCCGAAGTGAAGTCACCCAAAAATCCCTTCTGCTCCACCGCCTATTTTGTCCCGCTCCCACACTGTCTGGATTTCTGTCCCTTTATTTTTTTTAAAAAATCTCCCTCTGCTATTAACAGTCGCTAGTTACTAGGAGACAATGACATCATTAGCAGGGGCAGAGTTCGTGATGTTCACAGGTCAGCCGGATAATAAGATGAGGTTCAGCCCATGGTATGGGGATACCGGTGCTGCTAATGCAATGGAGGGACAGCTGGCTATGGGTGTGGGCTGGAATTGGGGGTGGGGGAATCTGGGAAGGGGGTGATAAAACCTTTGCTCCCCATTCGGTTCCTGATCAGCAGTACAGGCTCCAACACCACTGACTGCCATAGCAGTGAGACGCGTGACAAATGTGTTGAGCAATTATGTCCTCCCTGACTGTGAGTGGTGTCAGACGGATGCATCACTCTAATCGTAGCTCTGGCATGTGGAGAAAACGTCTCCCAGATAAGGGCGCAGAACTCCCCATCCCGCTCCCTCCCTCCGGCAAAGTCATCTTTCTATTGTTTTTTTATGCTGCAGTAACAGAAAATGTGACCTGGAAGCTGACACACAATGACAGAGTGGTGTGGGTCCTTTATGCTCTGGAGTCATGCACAGCAGATCAGGACTAGAACTTCCTTACTGGGTTATGTCTCTGTCATAAGGATCATACGGTCCATCCCGCTCCCATGGACTTGCGCAAATTCAAATCTGGATCCAATCTGGGTTTGGGTCCCTGGAGTTTGGGATTTGACAGACCCAAAAACACAAATGGAAACTCAGCCAAACTGGCCAAGGTTTAAGTTCAAAACATGAGAAACCACAAAGTCTCCTGCATATATCCAGGAGTCAGCCCAAGTCTATCTGGTTTGTGGCTGTGGCTGGCTGAAAATTCCATGTATCTCAGCAAAACAATCTTGAGATTCAGGTTTGCAACAAAGCAAGTGCTGCCTAGATTCAGGCTCGGTTACTGTGGCTTTTCACGGCTCTGTGCAAAGCTGCAGACACATGACCCCATCTGGCCGACTGCCGCACACCTGAAGGGTGCTGCTGTAGTTTATTACCATGAAAACTAGAGATAGGCTCCAAGTCCCAGCTCGGTAAATATCAAACTTCAGGGGTGATTGGAATCCCTAACCAGATCTGGATCCAAATTTTGCAATGCTTCCAAGTTTCAAAGCAAAGCTTGGCCGAGAACACCCTTGGACCTTGCCATATTCAAACCTGAGTCTGGTAGTGAGAAACTGGACAAACTTTCTTGCAGGCTTCCTGATTCCTTCTGATCAGGCTAAAAACACAACACAAACTGGCTATTTTGCCATTTTTTGTATTCCCTAGTCTGGACCTGTTTTGAAGCGTTGAGGTGCCATGAACATGGGGACATAATGCGGGTGAGGGGCTATCAAAATTTCATCTAACTCTTATGAAACATGCAGTAGGTGTTTGGGGCAATGAGGTAGGTGGGTTTATTTCAGCCAAAACAGGTTTCACTCACTCTCACAAAGCCCTTTCAGATCTTAATGTCCAACTTCAATCAAGCCTAGGTTGTTTGTGGGGTGACAGTTGTTCTGATTTAGGGGCTCTCAGCTGGCCAGCTCTTAGGTCAATTCTGAGAAGTTTATAGGGTAAGAGACAAAGGACGAGAGCAAATCAAGGAAGGGATTTCAAGGAGAGGAAGGAGAAAGTAGTGTGTGGACAAATCCAGGGTTGCATGGAGATGGAGAAGACTTCCTCTCCCAATGCAGGAGGTCCCTCCCAGGTCAGCGCTGGGGGCATACTGGGACAGCAGGATTTGGGGAAACCCAGGAATGAACAAACATGGAGGATGAAGTTCTGGGGGAATGGATTCCAACAAGTCAGAACTGAAGGGCATGAGTGGAAGAAACTGGGGTAAAACAAGCATGGAGACTGGATTTCCTTTTGCCTGGAGAAGAGGCCACTCATCTGCAAGGTGTTACACTGGTAGCTCAGCCCACCTTGCTCCTGGTCCCACTATACCTGGGAATAACAGCTGAGCATGCATGATCTGCCCCTTGCAACTTCAGAACCCTACCAAAGCAGAAACAATCGATAAGAAATACGCATCCCATCTGATAACATCTCCACTTTGAGATGAACGGAGGCTCCACACTGAGGCAGTCCTGTCTGTTAGCAACACCCAGAAAAAACAACCCCTGAGGGTTTACATCCTTCCATCCCCTCCCCCTAGCATTGGCTTCTCCCTACTTACTTCTCCCCACCCTGCACCTGGCCCTACTTACCGTACAGGATGATGCTGACGTTGGTATTTCCTAGCTTGTTGGAGGCCACGCAGGTGTAGTTCCCGTAATCCTGCTCGGAGACGTTGAAGAAGGTCAGTCTGGAGAAGAAGGCTTTGCTTTCAACTTTCACCCCTTTCTGTCCTTCTACCAGCCTGAGGCAAGGGGAGAAGGGGAAAGGAACATGGTAACACCTTCAGAATGGAAGACATGGTCAGAGCAAGGGGCTGCTAACTATGCCCTGGGCTCTTATCCGTATTGCAGTAAAACCTAGGGAACCCACCTGAGATCAGAGCTCCACCATACTGGACAAAGAGAGGGAGACATTCCTTGACTTGAAGAGCTTATATTTAAACAGACAAAGGGTAGGTGAGGAAAAAGAGAGATGAAATGAATGGCCCTAGGTCACAGAACAGGTCAGTGGCAGAGCTGGGACCGGAGTCTCGAGTCCCATCCTCTGCCTTATCCGCCAGACCACACTCAGACTGCCTCAGGGCTGAGCTAGAACAAGAAGTATCCGCAGATAAGCAGAGCAGCCACCATGGCAGAACAGTCTTGGGGCTTGCAAATCTCCCTGCATAGGCGGCGATGATCACCATGTGGGAACAGCAACTCTTTACCAGCAAAAGGACAGCCTCCGGGGCCTGTTTTAGACTTGTCCATACATGAGAAATAAGCACATGACGTTGACACGGCTCCAGTCCTCTGGCATGTAGGGACTGAGCCGTCTGAACATGTGCTAGGTATTAAGATCCTGTTTGGATGAGTCCGAAAGCACTTTGGGGTTTCCCCTGTTCTTCTCTGCTTCTTCCCTCCATGCCAGCATTACACTCCTCTCCCCTCCCCTCCGCCTTAAAAATGATCCCCTTGTTCCCTTCCAAATCTGACAACCCCAACAGGTGGCCTAACCTCCTGCTCCATGGATTGATTCCTTCACGCCTCCCTAATGAGTTCTCCTGACCCCCTTCCTCCTTAAAATCTATCCCCCCAGGCCTCTGGGGGAACCCCTGGCAGTGTGTCCACTGGGCCCCGGCACTACAGATAAATCCAGGCATGCTTTCAAGGGCACATCAGAGAGCAGACCCACAGCGGTCTTGGTCTGAGTGGAGTTGTGGTTTGGGGTTCTGCAAACATGCTGCTGAGCTCCTTGGTGCCTGCAAAGACCTTCACAGAGGGGAGACCGGAGAGAGGTAGATGGAGCTGGAGGAAACTGAGTGAGGATTGTATAGTGGGAGGAAGAGTCCTGGGACATCATGTTGGATGGATGAAATGGTCTGGCAGGGACTCACAGAGATGGGAGGAGCTGGCATCGCTTTCAAGGGACAGTGCTGAGGTGCTACAGAGAGAAGAGAAGACCAGAGGGACAACTGGAAGAGGAAGGAGCCCTGCGTGGGACTGGAGACAGGGGGATTGGAGAGATGTCAGGCACTGGAGACTTTCTTCCAGTCACCAATTCCTCCAGAACTCCAGCAAAGTTCTGACCTCAGAAAAAGGTCAGAAAGTCAAGTCTTCCCTTGATTTGAGCCAAATCTATTTGCTCCACCCTTACTGCCAAGGGAGTGCTGAGTTTAATCCTGTCGTTTGATTCAAACTAGGACCCAGGAAAACCCGCTCCAGAGAGCCCTTCTCCGGCTAGCAGAGCATGGTATGTGCCTGGCTAGGCTCTGGGAAGATTGTGAAGTGGCAGAAAGCCCTATGTATAGGAACCCTAACCCTAGCTCCGAATACCAGGCCCATAGGAACCCCAACCCTAGCTCCAGGTATCCTACCGACAGCAAGCCTAGCCCTAGCTCCGAGTACCAGGCCCATAGGAACCCCAACCCTAGCTTCAAGTACAAGGCCCACAGGAACCCCAACCCTAGCTCCAGGTATCCTACCCACAGCAACCCCAACCCTAGCTTCAAATACCAGGCCCACAGGAACCCCAACCCTAGCTCCAGGTATCCTACCCACAGCAACCCCAACCCTAGCTTCAAATACCAGGCCCATAGGAACCCCAATCCTAGCTCCAGGTATCCTACCCACAGCAACCCCAACCCTAGCTTCAAATACCAGGCCCATAGGAACCCCAATCCTAGCTCCAGGTATCCTACCCACAGCAACCCTAACCCTAGGTCCGAGTACTCGGCCCATAGAAACCCGAACCCTAGCTCCAGGTATCCTACCCACAGCAACCCTAACCCTAGCTCCAAGTACCAGGCCCTTAGGAACCCTAACCTTAGGGCAGGGAGCCCTAGCCCTAAGAACCTTAATCCAAGTGCGGGGAGCCCTACCCATAAGAACCCCAACCCTAGCTCCAAGTACCCTACCTACAGGAAACCAGAGTGTAGGGCAGGGAGGAAGAAGGCGAGCCGAGGAGATGGGTCACAGCTGGATCGTGCTGCCCTCTCTCTGGCTAAACGCAGTGTAGCGTGACATCATTTGCAGGTCTGCCATTCACTGATTTTTTGTTTCCTCGTTTTACAACTCACTTGCCCTCCTCCCCAGCATCTCTATTTCTTCAGGCATTTTGGTCTTTTTTTTACTAGCTAATTCCTCCCAGTGGGTGCCGGCTCTTCATTACCACCACCCCAGCTTGCTTTGGGTCTCATCTGACAACTCTCAATAGCATTTGGCTTCAATATGAATATGAATGTTATTCATATTAGTGGTTTAAAGGTCAGTGCAATATGGCCTGCTTCTGAAAAATGCATAGCCTGATGGCAAAATATCCTTCAATTAGTATTTAAAACTCATTTCTCCATTCCTAGGATGTGCTTAACATATGAAACAACCCTCGCAGTTGGTGTAGGGCCTACATAAAGAGAGATCTATCTAATCTAATAGATAATCTAATAGATTATCATAGGATCTGAGCGTCACACAAGCTGTTTTAATGTGTTTATCTCCACCACACCCTCATAAAGTCGGACAATGCTGTGATCCACATTTCACAGAGGGGGAAGCAAAACACAGAGAGGTTAAGTGACTTGTCCAAGGTCCCACAGAAAAGTGGCATCGCTGGGAACCGACCGTGAGTCTCACAAATCTCAGGCTAGCACCCTAGTCACCAGACTATCCTTCTTCACTTCCTATTGGGGCTTCATTCTAGCATGATAAGGGCCTTACATTTCGTCTGCCATTTCAAAGGAACTGGACCGGGAGCATCTTTAGTCTTAAAGCCGCTGCATTTTCACATACCCCCAAAGCCTGGATTCGTGCTTCCAGTAATACTCTCGGCACTTTCAGGCAAGGAGCCACGCAATCTTCACCAAGGAGAGGAATTACTTTTGCTCCCATTGCACAGATGGAGAAAAGGAGGCACATAATGGTTTGCCGCAAGGTCATCCAAGGGGACATTGGCAGTCAGGAACTGAAGCTAGGTTAACTGACTCTCAGCCCACTTCTGTAACCACTGGATCACGCTGCCCCCTTTCGGCCCACAAATGCCATTTACACATGCAGCATGGGGCATGCACATCTGAATTCAAGGTAACCGACTTTAGAGTGCAGATTGAGGCCACTTTGAAAACAAATGCCCAGAAGATCCATTCCCAGGCAGGAAAACTAGCCTCGGAGTTCAGATACTCTATATTGTGGAGAAAGAGTTGAATTAAATATAAATTCATGGCCTGATTTTAAGACGTGTCAAACAACTGCAGGTCCTGTTGGAATGGATGGGTACTGCATGTGCTCAGCACCTGTTCAGATCAGGTTATTAGTGCCGAGTTGGGCCCAGTACAGAAAGCCAGATTCGAACCCTACCCAAGTTGGGGGGAAATCTGGCTCAGAATCCAGATCAGACTTTGGATCTGGCTGGCTCCTGTGTTGATAAAGGGCTGAGTCAGCTGGATCTGAACACCACCAGTCTCTGAACTACGGGCAAGTTTGCATCTGGATCTAAACACTCCACCTTGGGCCCATCTCTCATTAGCTGCTGGTCTTTTTCCCTTTGCTCCCCGGAGCGCTGGCCTCTATGTCTCTGCAAAAGCCTCTTTTTAAAGGGCTAAACAAGATTCGGGGAGAGTAAATGGCTTGGCAATCTGGCTTCCTCTGTTCTCCTCATCATTTAATTAAAATACCCGGGACCGAGAGATGCTCAATATTTAATTATTGTTTCCCCTGCCTGGAAACTTCACCTGGATGCACTGGATGGAGAGGCCAGCTGCTTTCCCTGCGCCTTCCTTGACATGCTGGTTTTATGGCTCTTTTTGCCGCAGGGGGAGGTGGGGTGGAATCACAGCAGAATCCTGGTGCCTCTTACAACAGCACAACCAGGGCGTAGTCTATTCCCCACCTCCACCTCCCTCCTCTCTCCTGCAGTGAGAGCCTAGCGGTCACAAAGACAAGGTGAAATCAGGTCGCTGACCCCCCCTTTTCCGGTGCTAACAGGCTCTGCAGTTCACGTGAAGGCTTAACTACTCCTGCTTTGTGCAAGGTGAGTGGAGTGCAAAGGGCAGCCAGCCCAGGAGACGATGCAGGTAAATCCCCTGGGAACGGCGGTAGATAGTTTTTCTGCTGGGGCGGATGCCACCTGCAAGGCCTTTCCATCTCCCTCCACTCCCAAACCCCGTCGGATTCACCTACCTTTTGTCGTCTTTGTACCACTGGAATTCTGCAGCGGGGACGGCGGAGGCTTCGCACTGAAGAATACCCTTCTGCCCCACGGGCACCCCGGTGCTCTTGGCGTCTGAGATGTACGGCGGGTCTGCGGGGACATGAGGGCGTGAGGGTTTCTCCCCGGGGCCTCAGAAAACCCTTCTTTTCTGCCTTCACTCCGCAAGCCTCTCTTTCTTCCCCACCTCGTGGGCTAAGCCAAATGAATCAGCTTCCGGCAGAAGGTCCCTGTGCCAGCCGCCCTCCCCTCGCCAACACGAGGCCTGTTCCCCAAGCCGGTGCCCAGTTCCTGCCACTCAAGTGCTGTTCTACAGGCCTGCAAGGAACTTCACGCCCCGCACTCAGGCAGATGGGAAGGGAATGACCCCAAACCTCGTTCTGTGTCTCTAACCAGCGTGGGCCCTTCCGTCTGTCTGCCCCAGTTCACCAGCACCACATGCTTATTGGAGCCTCTGGCTCTCTCCACTCCTAACAGTTTTGTTCCTTTGGTGTGAGTGCATGTGACGTTGTGTGTGCACGCATGAGCCTGCGTGAGAGTGCGCATGTCCACGCTGGTGAGCGCATGCAGACGTGTTTGTCCGTGCACGTGTGTGAGCCCGAGCACACGTGTTTGTACACGTATGAGAGCACATGCACATTTGTGCATGAGCATGAATGCGTGCACATGCGTTTGCATGCGTGTGAGCTCAGGCACAGGTATTTGAGCATGTGTGTGTGAACGCACGCACCGACGTGTATGCTTTGGGAGCACAGATGCTCCTGTGTGCACCACAGTGTGTGTATGTGGAAGCGCACGCCCCCGGGGGTCTGTGCCCGTGTGTGTCTGAGTGCGTGCAGTGTGTGTGTGTGCAGAGGAGTAGGGTGCCAGGAGGGATGAGTTTTCTTCACCCACTCTCTTAGCAGCAGCATTCTGCTCATTATTTGTTTATAAATTCCCACTTGCTGCTCATTTCCCTTGTCACTTCTCCCCAGAGGTTATCAGCACAGCATCTCACCATGGGCTGTGAAAGCCCCCTGGACACAGAGAGCCAGGGAGGTGGGGGAGTGGGAAAAAACGGAATTCAAAAACCAAACGAATGGGTGGAACGACATCTGCTAAGAAAACATGCGCTCCCCTTCCCAACCCATTCTGCATATGCCCCCTGCAAGGAGACACCCAGCTCTGCCCAGCCCTCCCCTCCTGCACAGATACCCCCCGTTCCCTGAAAGGGTGCCCCCAGCCCAGCCCTCTCCCAGCCCCCTGCAGAAACACCCCCCCTCTCCTGCAAGGATACACGCAGCCCGCCCCGACAGACACACCCAGCTCCCCCACAGCCCTTCCCAGCCCCAACCACTTGCAGACACATTGAGTCCTCTGCACAAACCCAGACCATGCACCTTCTCTTTTGGCAGCGATACAGCCCGAGTGTGAGAGGACAATGGTCTCCTCCCCTCCCCACCGCATTGAGGGGTGCTCTCCTTCCTTTGCCCGCCACCCTGTCTCTGCTAACCGCCTGCCCCCGGCGTCCCCTCTGTGCTGCAGCCAAGAGCTGGCACCCGAGGTTACTTACAGTTCACGGTGACTTTCACTCTCCGGACGACGGGAGCCGCCACGTCGTTGGATGCGCTACACTCGTACTCGCCAGATTGCTCCTTGGTGATCCCCGTGATCTCCAGGTACTCGTCTTCGCTCACGAAACCCACAGCTGCAGGGGCCGGAAAGAGAAGGAGAACATGGGCTAGGGAGCAGCTCCACACCTGGGTTAACAGTTACGCGTGTTGAAAGGCGGGGGCATGGGGGGCCCTTCAGCCGCTCTACCTACCTCCAGTGCCAGTGGGGTTTCCTGACACAGCTCTTAACATGGGCCCCTTCTCCCCAACCCTCCTCTTCACCCCTTTCTCTGTCTGATGCAAGAGAGAAACTCAAGTGTTACTGTCCAGCCACGGAGTAATAAGAAATTGTAGAGCCAGGTTTAGCAGGGTCCCATGACGGCCCATGTGCAGAAGACCACTTCCACCCTGGTAGCATTGGTTTGGAGCCCGCAGTGTGGAAACATTCCCTTCTGGGTCAAGAGGGGAAATTCATTTATCAGGCCCTACGGAAACGGTTGATTCTCTAGCAAGGCCCCTGGACTGTGATCCTAAAGAGTTCACCCTCCGAGAGGACTCGGGCACCCACTGAACATGGGATTCTTCATGTTGGATCTATACAGGGGGAGCAGTGGATAACAAGCTACCCCTTTGGTTCAGCTAACAGGCTGCCTCATCAAACCATAAAGATCATTCCAATTTGGTCTAAACGCCAGGCTTGAATCTCCATAACTAAACACCAATATCAGAAGGACCCTGAGCCAAGAAATTCCCCTTGTCCAGGACCTTTTACCATCAGCTGATATTAATATGATCTGACCATTGGAAAGCACCTTCCCATCCTGAAGGATCACAACACACACTCAGTTATCAGTTCATCCAGCACAGAAATGCTACCCCCTCTGGTGTGAAATGTAGCAACTGCTTCATACTACGAGCAAAACAGCTCCCGGCTTTACGAGAGGAAGTGCAGGACACCAGGCACAATTGGACTCTGATGGTGGGAGCGAAGGCAAGAAGATTGCGATCACCCATGTTGGAATTTGTCCCAGGACTCCAGGCCTGACTTTCCCTTAATTTAGGGGGAAGGGCTGAAGTATCTTTATAGACAACCAGGGCCAGATTTTCCAATGAGCTCAGGGCTCCAAACAGTACCAAATGGGCTGAGTTCTGCTGAAGATTTAGCCACACATTTATGGGCTGTGCTCTCTGGAGAGCTTTGTTTTGATACAGTCCCTGCTAGCATGCCAAGCGCACCACAGCTGGGTATCATGGTCAGTGGAACTAGAGTCAGAGGACCCACATTCCCTGCAGTAACCGGGACACCAGAAAAACAAGGAATGCAGGGAGTTAGGCTGGAAGCAACACAGGGACACAGCAGTGCCCAGAATTTAATAAGTTCCACTTCAGCTTAACCTGTGCACACCCTCCTGCTTTGACAGAGAACCACGGGGGTGTTGTGGGAGCTGTGAGTTCTCTGCAGACCAGCAGCTGGCAGTGTGGGCCATGGAGCTTGGGCTGAAGCCCCCCAGAGCCCTGGATTTTGCCAGCAGAAACCTGGCCTCGCGACGGACCCAGTAGACGGAGTTTGAGCTGTACACAGGCCTGGCCATGCAGGGGGACGACAACAGTGGGAAAGTATGCCTTATTGGGGAACAAGGCAGAGAGGTCTGCAGCACTCTGACGCTCACCACAGTCCCAAGCTTCACAGCGGTCCTCTGGAGAGCTATTTTTCCCCAAAGCAGAATGAAATTGTGGAGCAACCCAGATTTTTCACTAGAGACCAAGCCAGAGGGTGAAAAGCCTAGCAGGCACAACGTGCCCAATAGTACATGCAGTGAGAAAACAGCCAAGGAGAGCCGATGGCCAGGGGTCTGTACCCGAAACGAGATGTATCCACAGTGGGAGACAGCAGGAGCGGATAAAGAAGTGCCCTGCGCTAATACAGCATTGCAAGGAACGTGGCAAGTTGGACCATTTTAGCAGCGTGCCCAAGAGCAGAAGGTCTCAAAAAGATGCATTCAGACAGGTACAAGAGCGAGACAGCACATCAGACAGTGGTGGTGACGTCATGACTCTCTCTTTGGGTCCAAGAGCATCCCAAGTTCAGGCTAGTGGGACAGGAAGGCACCAAGAGACCATATCAACCTCTGTGTAAGCAACGATGTGAACAGGGAAACGCCCTGCACGATTTCAGCTGGATAGCAGGGCCTCCTGCAACGTGACTGAAAAATCATTGGGAAGCTGATTGGAAACCCATACTCAGAGAGTAATTATCAATGGTTCACAAACAAGCTGGAAGGACATATCGAGTAGGACCCCACCAGGATCTGTTCTGGGTCCAGTTCTATTCAATATCTTCATATATGATTTGGATAATGGCATAGAGAGAACACTTATAAAGTCTGCAGATGATAACAAGATGGGAGGGGTTGCAAGAACTTTGGAGGACAGGATTAGAATTAGAGCTCGACAAACTGGAGAAATGGTCTGAAATAAATAGGATGGAATTCAATAAGGACAAATGCAAAGTACTCCACTTAGGAAGGAATAATCAACTGAACAATCACAAAATGGGAAACCATTGCCTAGGATGGAGAACTGCAGAAAAAGATCTGGGGGTTATAGTGGGTCACAAACCACATATAAGCCAAGCATGTAATACTGTTGCCAAAAAAAAAAAAAAGAAGCAAATATCGTTCTCTGATGTATTAGCAGGAGTATTGTAAGCAAGACACGAGAAGTAATTCTTCCGCTCTACTCCAAGCTGATTAGGCCTCAACTGAAGTATTGTGTCCAGTTCTGAGCCCCACATTTCAGGAAAGATATGGACAAATTGGAGAAAGTCCAGAGAAGAGTGACAAAAATGATGAAAGGTCTAGAAAACATGACCTACGAACAAAGATTGAAAAAATTGGGTTTGTTTACTCTGGAGAAGAGAAGACTGAGGGAGGCCATGATAACAGTCTTCAAGAAGGTAAAAAGTTGTTACAAAGAGCAGGGTGATAAATTGTTCTCCTTATCCACTGAGGAAAGGACAAGAAGTAATGGGCTTAAATTGCAGGAAGGGAGATTTAGGTTAGACATGAGGAAAAGCTTCTTAACTATCAGGGTTGTTAAGCACCGGAACAAATTACCTAGGGAGGTTGTAGAATCTCTGTCATTAGACGTTTTTAAGAGCAGGTTAGACAAACACCTGTCAGGATGGTCTAGATAATACTTAGTCCTGCCTCAGTGCAGAGGACTGAACTAGAGGACCTATTGAGGTCCCATCCTGTCCTACATTTTTATGATTATTTGATTTGTTGGGGTGAATTGGACTCAAACACGTGCTTTACAAACAGCAGATGCAAGCAAATAATGTACAAAGAGCACAAAGCAGCCCATAGGAAAATGTGACCTTATAACAAGTGATCCAAAATATAACAGTTGTTTCCAGCTCAACCTTGTGGTGGTAAAAGGTAAGCACCACAGATCCCTCTTGGGAAATATGGCCATGCAAGCGATGGAGCCGATCAGGTTCAGCTGCAATGCAAAAGAGGGAGACCCATGGACAATGGAGACCATTTAAGAAGCACATGGGGATATTTTCAAAGGCCTTGCAAGAAAGCTGCAACTAGAACTAGACCCTGCTGTGGATTTGGTGTGCTTACCATGAAGGAAAATTACAATGGCACTATGTAATCCAGTACACAGGGAGCCTGAAAGCCTGCAGAGCAGGGGTATCGTAGCACCTGTAGAGGCCAGCACAGCTTGGGTAAGCAGCACAGTGGTGGTAAAGAAGTTATCAGGCAAATTATGCATCTGCCTAGACTCAAAGCCACTCAACTGAGTATTGAAAAGATGCCACTATTCACTGCCCACAACCTCCCAAAGCCAGAATTTTTGTGTTCTGTGATGTGAGGAATGGGTTTTGGCACATGAGCCTGGATAAAGAGTCCGGTATGCTGACAATGTTTGCAATGCCATTTGGTTGCCACAGATGGCTGCGCATGCTGACGGGCATAAGCCCAACACCAAAGGTGTTGCAGAGAAAATTCGCCCAAGCGCTGGAAGGACTGCCTGCGGTGAAAGTAATTGCAGATGATAGCGTTACTGTAGGTGAAGGGAGCAGTGATTCAGGAGCTGACTGGAACCACTGCAGAAAACAACAAGTTTTTCTACAGTGATGCAGGGACAAGAACTTAAAACTCAACTGAGAAAAAATGCAACTCGGACAACATGAGGTGACATATATTGGACATTTGCTCACAGCAGAGGGACTGAAAACAGATCCCAAAAAGCTGAAGGCAGTCAGAAAACATGCCAGCTCTAGTGGCTATGAAATCGATACAGCACTGTCCACACTGCAGCATCAGCTCACAAGGCAGGATGCTGAATGGGACTGGGCAGGTCCCCAACTGCAAGCATTTGACACTGTGAAACAAATTATAACAGATGCCCCTGTCCTGAAGTACTACCAGCCAAGAGAACCACTGAGACTCCAGGGTGATGCATCAGAGAAAGGTGATGCTCCTCTTTTGTCGCTTATGCCAGCAGAGCCCGTCGCGGGGCTGATACACCCCATCACCCCGTGGGGGCAGGGGAGAGGTGCCTCAGCACCCCGCAATCAAGTTTGAAGGGGAGCCCCGGGTCTTGGGGCTGCACGGCCCAGGGGCCTTAGTCCTTGATGCGGCCCTTGATGGCAGGGCAGTGCAGCCTATCAGCCAAAATCAATACCACAGCCCTTGCTGTCAGGGCAGTGCGGCCCAATGGCCAGAGTCAATACAAGTGGCGAGCGGGGCCATCACCCCAGGGTGGGTAGCGGCCAGGATAGGGGGATCCAGGCCCACCCTCTCCACCGGGTCCCAACCCAGGGCCCTATCGGAGGTGGGTTTGCCCGCCACCAGCTTGGCAGGGGTCCAACTGAAACACACCGACCTTGGTCCGGTTTCCCCACAAAACCTCCCCGGGTCACTTCCTACCCAAGTCTCTGGAGTCCTCCCTCTCTGGGATTCTCCAGTCTTTCCCCTCTCCATGACGTCCCATGGCGGTGTGTCGGGGTCCGTCTCCAACTGGCTGGCCTCTGCGTCTTGGAGTGCAGGCATTCCTCCCTCAGGAGCACACCCAGCAGAGCCGGGGGGGTGTGTGGTCTCCTCGGCTAAGAGAGAAGGGTTAACCCCTGCTGTACCAGTGTGGGGCCGATACACCCCATCACAGCCTTGTCAGAGGCTGAACAGCGGTACACCCAAACAGAAAAGGAGCTTCTGGCTGAGGTGTTTGGAGTGGAGCGATTCCATCAGAGTGCATGTGTGGCCACCCAGTAATAGTGCAATCAGATCAGAAACCCCACCAGGCAATCATGGCAAAGCTCCTTCCTAGCGCTCCAAAGAGACGGCAGTGTATGTTGAGGCACCTCCAGCACTACCCGGCAGAGATCAGATGTTGTCCAGGGTGACTTCCGGTGTTGGCTGACACCCTGTGCTGGGCATATATCCCCAGCATCAGCAAGTTGGGGGAAGGGGATCAGGGCACCGACTCCATTAGCATGCTGCACGAGCTCCCAGTTTCAACAGTGACACTGATGGAAACCAAAGAGGCTTTGGAAAAGGACCCCCAGTAGTCTAGAGCGAACTAGCAGGGTGGCCAACAGTCAAAAGCTAAGCATCAGGAGGAACAGAACCATCTTTTCAAGTTATGGACTGGAAATGGAATATCATATTCTGAGGACAAAGACCTGTTGTTCATGCAAAAAAAAAAAAATACATGCCTCACCTGGGCATTGACAGCTGTCACAGACAGGCTCTCTGGCATGTTTATGGGCCAGGAATGAAGAGCCAACCCTGCCCCTTCATGGAAGGGCGTGACACTGGTCATGCGATAACCACCAACCGCAGCCCCTTTCACTCAGCCACCCTCAAACACCAAGCTGTTGTATTGGCTCAGGGCCGGCCGAAGAGCATCATCTACTGAACCACCACCACCACCTCCTGCAGTGGTCCTCGGAGGTCTCCCAGCCATGTGCCAAACCTCTCCAAAGCGTCTTCACCAGCAAGCTGGGACTGCAGCACAGAGGGGGCCAGCTGGTTCTTGGTACTGGCTGTGCCCCTACCCGATGTTCATAAGTAGCTCGTATTAAAAAAAAATATTCAGGTTATTAAATCTATGCGTCCCGTGGTGCCATTCCTGTGCCCTGTTTCAAATGAAAAAGTGTGTTTGACCTTGAAAGAAGAAGAAGAAGAAGGAAAAAAAAAAGCAGCAGCAGCTTTCCGTAATAACCCCGGAACAGGGAGAGAGTGGGATTTTTGTATTTATTTCTTTGAAATCTCGCTATCGACTTTATCAGATCTCCTGCAGCCGGGCTGCTATAATTACTGTGCAAAGCATCTCTGAGACCAGTGTCACACTTAATATTCCTATTAATTTTAAACGGTAGTCCTTGGTACATATGTGTGGCAATTGGTGTCATATTTTAATTAGGCCTGCCCTACACCATCTGAAATTAATAATAGCTCGAATTACCAGTGTAATTTATAAATTAACATTGCCGACGCATTAGGAAATAAATTAGCTCCGGACAGCTGTTTCTGGGATTGAGTGCCAGCGGTGAGGGGAGTGCTCACAGGTCCCCCAGGGAGACAGGGCACTTGGCTGCTGGATCTGGGGAGATGAGAGGACACTGAGTCCCGCAGCTCTCCTGCCTCTCCTCTCGCCCAGGGCGATGCAGCTCCGAGAAGCACCTTAATGATGGTGTGTGCGGGGGTTTGCCATCCAAATAAGTTATGGCTCGAGGTGGGTGGCTGGTCACATCTCACACACGGTTACTTGTGTGAATATGGAAAATATGCACACTGCATGCTCAAATACACCCCCTCCACAGCTGTCCACCTCCTGTAGGCAACCATACGAGAACCCATCACTGCAGCATCTGAGCAATGAATATGATCATGTAGACTGGCAGCATTGCTCAATAGGGTATCTATCTGTCTGTCTGTCTATTTATCATGTCCTGATCATTATAGTATAAGGCACCAAAATATACCCACACACCTGCATAGATACTGATGCACACACACGTTCTAAGATATGAATGTGTTCACTGCACAGATGAGTATGCAAACATGTACACGAGTACACACACACTTCACATTAGCATGGCAATTTCTCCAGCACCTGTGACTCACCTGGGGATCGGGATCTCTGAGTCTTAAGTGGAGAGGAATCCTCCTCCCTGGCAGGTAAGCACAGCTGCTCCATGGTGAGTGGCCATAGGATCTGCATAGCAGTACATCCTCCAGCCTCAAGCCTTACCCAAAGGCACCCCTCATGGAGACTCACAGAGCTGAGCTCTGCCCTACACAAGAATCCCATCCCTATAACATGTTTCCCCTCTTGTACAGCAGAAACATACCAATTCCACAGCCAGATGGCCCTCATCCTCATAGACTCATAGACTTTAAGGGACCATTATGATCATCTAGTCTGACCTCTTGCAGGCCACAGAATCTCACCCACCCACTCCTGCAATAAACCTCTTGCCTATGTCTGAGCTATTGAAGTCCTCAAATCGTGGTTTAAAGACTTCAAAGTGCAGAGAATCCTCCAGCAAGTGACCCGTGCCCCACGCTGCAGGGGAAGTTGAAAAACTCCCAGGACCTCTTCCAATCTGCCCTGGAGGAAAATTCCTTCCTGACCCCAAATACGGTGATAACCTGAACCCTGAGCATGTGGCCAAGACTCACCAGCCAGATACCCAGGAAAGAATTCTCTGTAGTAACTCAGAGCCCACCCTATCTAACATCCCATCACAGGCCATTGGGTCTATTTACCACTAATAGTCAAAGATCAATTAATTGCCAAAATCACGTTATCCCATCAAACCATCTCCTCCATAAACTTATCGAGCTTAATCTTGAAGCCAGATAGGTCTTTTGCCCCCACTGCTTCCCTTGGAAGGCTGTTCCAGAACTTCACTCCTCTGATGGTTAGAAACCTTCATCTAATTTTAAGTCTAAACTTCCCGATGGCCAGTTTATATCCATTTGTTCTTGTGTCCACATTGGTACTGAGCTTAAATAGTTCCTCTCCCTCCCTGGTATTTATACCTCTGATATATTTATAGAGAGCAATCATATCTCCCCTCAGCCTTCTTTTGGTTAGGCTAAACAAGCCAAGCTCCTTGAGTCTCCTTTCATAAGACCGATTTTCCATTCCTCGGATCATCCTAGTAGCCCTTCTCTGTATCTGTTCCAGTTTGAATTCATCCTTCTTAAACACGGGAGACCAGAACTGCACACAATACTCCAGATGAGGTCTCACCAGTGCCTTGTATAACGGTACTAACACCTCCTTATCTCTGCTGGAAATACCTCGCCTGATGCATCCCAAGATCGCATTAGCTTTTTTCACGGCCATATCACATTGGCGGCTCATAGTCATCCTGTGGTCAACCAATACTCCGAGGTCCTTCTCCTCCTTTGTTACTTCTAATTGATGCGTCCCCAGCTTATAACTAAAATTCTTGTTATTAATCCCTAAATGCATGACCTTACACTTCTCACTATTAAATTTCATCCTATTATTATTACTCCAGTTTACAAGGTCATCCAGATCCTCCTGCATGATATCCCGGTCCTTCTCTGAATTGGCAATACCTCCCAGCTTTGTGTCATCCACAAACTTTATTAGCACACTCCCACTTTTTGTGCCGAGGTCAGTAATAAAAAGATTAAATAAGATTGGTCCCAAAACCGATTCCTGAGGAACTCCACTGGTAACCTCCCTCCAGCCTCACAGTTCACCTTTCAATATGACCCGCTGTAGTCTCCCCTTTAACCAGTTCCTTATCCACCTTTCAATTTTCCTATTGATCCCCATCTTTTCCAATTTAACTAATAATTCCCCATGTGGCACCATATCAAACGCCTGATTAAAATCGAGGTAAATTAGATCCACTGCATTTCCTTTGTCTAAAAAATCTGTTACTTTCTCAAAGAAGGAGATCAGGTTGGTTTGGCACGATCTACCTTTTGTAAAACCATGTTGTATTTTGTCCCAATTACCATTGACCTCAATATCCTTAACTACTTTCTCTTTCAAATTTTTTTCCAAGACCTTGCATTCTACAGATGTCAAACGAACAGGCCTGTAGTTACCCGGATCACTTTTTTTTCCTTTCTTAAAAACAGGAACTATGTTAGCAATTCTCCAGTCATACGGTACAACCCCTGAGTTTACAGATTCATTAAAAATTCTTGCTAATGGGCTTGCAATTTCATGTGCCAGTTCCTTTAATATTCTTGGATGAAGATTATCTGGGCCCACCGATTTAGTCCCATTAAGCTGTTCGAGTTTGGCTTCTCCCTCGGATATGGTAACATCTGCCTCCATATCCTCATTCCCATTTCTGATGCTACCATTATCCCTACGCTCATTAGCCTCATTAAAGACTGAGGCAAAGTATCTGTTTAGATATTGGGCCATGCCTAGATTATCCTTAACCTCCACTCCATCCTCAGTGTTTAGCGGTCCCACCTCTTCTTTCCTTTTTTTCTTCTTATTTATATGGCTATAAAACTTTTTACTATTGGTTTTAATTCCCTTTGCAAGGTTCAACTCTACATGACTTTTAGCCTTTCTCACTTTATCTCTATACGTTCTGACCGCAATAAGGTAGCTTTCCTTGCTGATCCCTCCCATCTTCCATTCCCTGTATGCTTTCTGCTTTTTCTTCATCACCTCTCTGAGATGCTTGCTCATCCAGTTGGTCTACAACTCCTGCCTATGAATTTTGTCTCCTTTCTTGGGATGCATGCTTCCGATAGCTTCTGCAACTTTGACTTGAAGTAATCCCAGGCCTCCTCCATCTTTAGATCCATAAGTGCTTCAGTCCAATCCACTTTCCTAACCAATTTCCTTAATTTTTGAAAGTCAGCCCTTTTGAAAAACCCTAGTTGCAGATTTATTTTTGTTTGTCCTTCCGTTCAGTCTGAACTGAATTAGCTCATGATCACTCAAGCCAAGATTGTCCCCTACAACCATTTCTTCTCTGAGGTCCTCATTACTCACCAAAACCAAATCTAAAATGGCATCTCCTCTTGTTTGTTCAGCAACTGCTTGGTGAAGGAATCCCATCAGCTACCGCATCCTGGAAAATCTGAGCCCTATTATTATTACTAGCACTCATCCTCCAGTCTATATCTGGGAAGTTAAAGTCTCCCATGATCACGCAGTTCCCATTAGTATTTACTTTATTAAAAACATTAAAGGGGTCTCTATCCATATCCAGATTAGATCCCGGCGGTCTATAGCACACCCCAAGCACTATCACGGGGGGGGGGCTCTAGTAGTTTTCTTCCCCAATGTGATTTTTGCTCAGACAGACTCTGTCTTATCCATTCCATCACTTCTTATTTCTTGACAGTCTACCTCATCATTGATAGACAATGCTACTCCACCACCTTTGCCTTTATTTCTGTCTTTTCTAAACAGCACATACCCTTCAATACCCGTAGTCCAGTCATGACCACTATTCCACCATGTTTCTGTTATCCCTAGAATATCTGGTTTCACTTCCTGCACCAGTAGCTCTAGTTCCTCCATTTTGTTACCTAGGCTCCTCGCATTGGTGTACAAACATCTTAATTTTTGCTGTTTGGCCTCGCTCACTTTCTTCACCCAATTAGGCAAGGACACTCTACCGCCAGTATGACCTATTAGGCTGGTATCCACACTGCCCTTCCTCCTTATGTCCATTCTCCTACCCACGGCTGTATCCTTTCTTACTTCATTTTCTTCCCTCTCAATGTTAAAATCTGGCGTAGAGATTACCTGGACATCTCCCAACCATCTCCCCCAAATTCCTAGTTTAAAGCTCTCTTAATCAGTTGTGCCAGCCTCCATCCTCTTCCCCTGCCCCAGTGGAGGGTGCAGGATTTGCCTCCTTTATGCGCGTGTACACACACACATATACACAGAACGAACACACGCAGACACTGACAGGGTCACACCCACATGTGCTGCCTCTGTCCATAATATTATTTAAAAAGCCAATTTGCAGCCATGTGTTTCTGTGACATGGGTTTGCAGGCAGTGAAATTGACGCATGGTCACTCCTTTGATTTCCATCTACATTCTGTGTCCCTGAATTCCTCCCCTCACTCCCCGCCCCGCCACACACACACGTGTGTGTCTACTATAACCAGAATGCACACACCAGTCACAAACCAGCCCTAACGTGCACTGTTTGCAGCTCACGCCGCACTCCAGACCTTAGAAAGGGGGTGAACCACTGCATCGTTACATCATCTCAGGCTCCTCTGCACTGTGATGAATTGTTAACATCCACATGCTTCCGAGGTCCAAAGCTGGAATCCCCACCGGACCGGTTTACGGCTAAAACTGCTGAGTTCATCAGTACCTAGCACAACTGAAGGGCAAGATGTGAAGGCGTTACCCCAAAATCAATATCCTTTGGAGACACAAAAATCACACTTTTATATTCCACGGGTTGTACAGTAAAGCGTGCTGCAAAAAGGTCCTCCCTTTTATGGCTGACCTAGAATTGGCTTCTCAGTAGCACAGCGCTGCCTGCTGATAAAGTAAGGACACAGCCAGTGGCCTTCAGATACTCCCGTGAGCAAATTTGACTCCAGTTTCTGCAAAGCAAAGATAATGAACCACTTTCTAATTAACAAAAGACCTTTCTCTGAGTGCACAGAAGTAGCTTATTGAGCATGCACCTTACTGGATCTCATGCCAAAAGAATTAGCCATTAGAGTGCAGGGAGCCACAGTGCTAGCATGTGGTTTGAGCCCATTATAAGTAAGCTCCAGTGTGTTTCCTGCACGCAACAGACTTTGTTAAAAATTAATGGTGAGGGTCAGCCTTCCACCCACAAAAGCGAGGGAAATATCAGAGATAAAGGCTCCCAAGTCCTTCCCTTTGTGCTTTGATAGTGCAGAAGTCGGAGATAAGTGCATGATGATAAACCTACAGAGGGGTGAACCACAGAGGGCATGGGAATCCAAGTCACTTTGGATGGGTACACACAAGATCTGATTCTTATCCAAACAATTTGGATGTCTAGAGCCTGCAAAGGTGGGCCAGTAATACAGCAGAGTACTGAAATACGGGTCTTGCACTGTATTTCAGCACTTGCTTTTGCCCTTTCGGAGACTGCAGGATCCAGCTTCAAGTATCTAGCTACTATTAATTAGTATTATTGTAGCTTCTAGAGGCTTAACCAAGATCAAGGTTCCATTGTGCTAGATGCTGTACGTACAGATAGGTTCATAGATATTAAGGTCAGAAGGGACCATTATGATCATCTAGTCTGACCTCCTGCACAACGCCGGCCACAGAATCTCACCCACCCACTCCTGCGATAAACTTCTCACCTATGTCTGAGCTACTGAAATCCTCAAATCGTGGATTAAAGACTTCAAGGAGTAGAGAATCCTCCAGCAAGTGACCCGGGCCCCATGCTACAGAGGAAAACGAAAAACCTCCAGGGCCTCTTCCAGTCTGCCCTGGAGGAAAATTCCTTCCCGACCCCAAATATGGTGTTCAGCTGGACCCTGAGCACACGGGCAAGATTCACCAGCCAGATACCCCAGAAAGAATTCTCTGCAGTAACTCAGATCCCACCCTATCTAACATCCCATCACAGGCCATTGGGCCTATTTACCATGAATATTTAAAGATCAATTAATTGCCAAAACCATATTATCCCATCATACCATCTCCTCCATAAACTATACACATAGAGAGAGAGAGAGAGAGCGTCCATGCCCCCAAAAGCTTACAATCCAAACAGACAAGAGAAAGAAAGTGTAGGAGGGGGATGGGAGGCACAGACAAGGTCACACAGCCAGGAAGAGATCCCAAGTTTCCTGAGTCCCAGTCCAGCCATCTGTCCATTAGACCACACTGCATCTCATCTCATCCATCTATCTACCATTAGTTACTCATAATACTAAGAACACTGGGAATTATTAAGGCATTTGAGAAATCTAATTTGCTTTCCAACACCTATGTTCTTTCTGTTTGATCTTTATTCCACTTAAAACAATTAACCTAGTCTTCCTGTTTACTGTCAGTTTCTCATGGACTAGCGCCATGCTGGTGTGCTTGGGTTCCCAACACGGCGGAGAGGCAATTCAATCCAACCCCGCTACTGGTTTTCATGAAGGAGAGAAAAAAATCCTGTGATCATTTCTGTGCACATGGGGACCAATTCCCTCCACCCTGCCCCTCCATCAGCCAGCAGCACCTGTGCTGAGTGAGTTCAAAACAGCGCCTTTCTGATCTGGCACCACTACACAGTCACTGTGTGTAAAGGACAGGACAAGGTGCACGGCAGGAGGTATCCAAGCCATTAGGTCCCCCCCCCCTTTTTTTTTTTATCTTTTTAAATATACAGAACTTAAGCTTTGGCTTTAAAGTTCACCTTCCCCGCACAATACCATGGGTGATTCATTCCTGGCACTGCAACTAGGCAGTAAACAGACTTTAAAAAACACTATATATGGAAAAGTAAAGTCACCTCCTAAACCATAATAGTTCATCAGTTTCTCTTTTTTAACACCTTAAGGCCCAAGAGCACAGGAGGCCTTTCCGAACGGTAGGTTGTCACTGGGTTTTGGGTTTTTAAAAGGAGAGCAAGTTTCGATGGACAGAGAAGCAGGAAATAAAGTCACAAGCCACAAAGTCTGTAAAACCCGAAACTAGCTGAGGCCATTTAAAACGAGTGTGGTACAAAATAAATCAACATTCTACTTCCGAGCTGAAAATTTATTTCCCATGTTCCACCTCCCCCTTGCCCCCGGCGACCAAATAAAATGGGGGTTAACAGATCCTTTGCTGTAGCATCCCCTGCTGGGTAACACCGGTCACTGCATCTGTCTAAAGAGAAAAGCACAGATTGAGACTAATTGCTAACGCACTCTGCTCTGTGGCCTCTGCATTTTTGCCTATTTATAATGGGACGTCTTGTTGATATCTGGACAAATCTCATTCATTAGTGACTGCCAGGAATGGAGAAACAAACAGACTGGACCCGGGAGCAGCGCTGGGGTTAAGCAAACACAATCTGTAAGCACAGACAGTAGGAAGCAACAGACTGCTCATGTAAACTGCGGCTGCTCAGGTCTCACAGGGCCATTAGAGATGGAAAGGACAATTATTTACACGGAGAGTGGCGCCGACTGGCGTGAAAGGTGGCACTGGTACGTCTTTGGGTGAAGATCACCCCTGTGTGGAGATTCAGCACAGCTCAAGCCCTGTTTTGGCAGCTTAAGTGAGGCTTAAGTCATAGGTCTCACGCTGGCCCTGCTGCAGAGGGGTAAATTTCACTCTTCGGGCCTGCTTCGCTGTGGCACGATTCCACTGCCATGCCAGTGCGACTCCCTGGATTGCAGCGACATTACAGCAGTGCCAAGCTGGAGTGATGCAGTGGCGAAGCGGGTCTGTTGTGTTTCAATCTAGAGCACCACCTCTGTGAACGTTTCAAGTGAGAAGGGGCTTGAAAGACCGGTTCACAGGAAAGATATAGGGCTGTTCAAACATTCTCCTCCCCATCTGATGGCTGTGTGAAATGGGTTAGTGTATCCCACCTCAGTTCTTAGTGGACACAAAACCCAGCAACACAATGGACACATTTGTGGGCAATTCCAGCAGAAAGGCCTAGGATCGAATGGACCATGGAGTCCGTCCTCTCATTTCATACACAGAGGGGGTCCAGGGTGAGGCTGATTGGCAGGGCAGTGTATGCAGGTGAGGTTCTCTGCATACCCACGTTATAGCTTCCGTAACTAGCACTTGCCTCTCCCGAAGTTCACTCCCCGGTACCATCGGAGGGAGGACAGTCTGTTAATCTGAAATAGCCAGTTCCTGGTAGAAGCTCTGAGAGCTCCCTCACTTCCTTCCATTCTTCCTCGTTGAATCAACTTTGTTAACTTTTAAAAGATGGCTCCGCTTGAGCACACTTAGGAGCTGAAATATTACAGGAATTAATATTAAGCTCTCTGATCTCCTTGGGAGCCATAAAACTGGCACAGCTGGCACCTATTATTATTATTATTAATAATAATAACAATAAAGATATAACATAGGCCAGAAAATTGAGCTGTTAAGAAATATGCATTCCCTATCCATCAGCTAAGTGCACACAAAATTCTTGCTTTAACTAGGCTAGTGAGCCACTTTCTGCCCCCTTCTGGCCTGGGGCATGTTAGAGAATCTCAAGGCGAGCTCTGAAGTTTGGTCAGATATCTTCCATTGTTTCTCACGTTGTAAGGGCAATAGTGCCAGGGGACGACATTTCATTAGTTGAGTAAAGGCCTCTTCAGAAGTACTATTTATCCATCCATCCATCCCCATATACCCCCAGCTATCTATCTCTACGTGTAACCCTCATCTCGACAGTATCTGAGTAACTTTCAGTCATTACTGGATTTTAGTCACTGATCTGTATCAAGCCAGGAAGGGTGTAGATTTTACACATCCGTCTGTCTGTCTCCTCTGAAAGATTCAGACATGTCTTGGGGCATATTATCACCCCTGGATTGCCAATGGGACTGCAAGCTCCCAGATGTGAGGCCGCTGTTGATTCCCTTCCTTGGGCTCATCGTTTTCACACGGCAAAGGGAGGTGACACTGACAGAAGCAGCATGCAGGGAACCGTCCATTAGCTTTGTAACTCATTCATTTGGAAGAAAATGGCAGGCTGAATGTTCTGGAGCACCTCAAAGTTACAGACAAGAAACACTTGTTTGTTTCAGGAACGGTGTGGGGTCCACGCTTGGCCAGCCTCCCCGCTCAGCTCTGCCAATGAACCCCTCTTCTCCCCTGCAGCATCCCCTGCTATTCCAGTCCTAGTTGTCTCCGGCAGCTCTGTTAATGCACCTGAAAGTGGCCCTGCAGTGCTCCCAGCTATGCCAGCACTGGGGCACCCCATTGCTCTGCCGTACCACAGTCCTGAGGCACAACTGCTGAACAACACTGCCAACATACAACTCGAACCTGCAGCCAGCATTCCTGGCTCCTCCTCACAGCTCAGTCTAGGCACTTCCCCTCTGGCTAGCAGCTCCACCCCTCCTACTCCCACTTTCCTGAACACTGCCAGGCTCCCGGTGTTTTCTTGTGATGTGTGCACAATTATTCACTAGCGGCTAGGAGGAGACTCCACCAAATGCATTGCACCAGTGACCAGGAACTTAGCTGAACCCTAGAGACTGAAAAGGGACAGCTGGAGCAATAACCCACTATCCCGCCAGCCTGTGAAATAACTGCACAGTGCCTGGGGTACGTATCTAAGTCACCTAAGCATCCATGTCTTCGGTTC
Organism: Eretmochelys imbricata; assembly: GCF_965152235.1. Taxonomy (NCBI): domain Eukaryota; kingdom Metazoa; phylum Chordata; order Testudines; family Cheloniidae; genus Eretmochelys; species Eretmochelys imbricata. The sequence goes on along the minus strand of NC_135593.1, from coordinate 9,618,543 downwards.
TGTCCTTTCATTCCAAGCTCTAATGGCCTGCACGGAGGGACTCCGCAGGAAACGGCATCTATCCCGGTGCATTCTGGAAGGGGGGAGAGTGTTGTAAGCTGGCGGTGCACAGTCAGCAGCTGGCGAGCGACGCACTGCCTCTGAGAGAGTGGATGATAACTTACGCTGTCAGGCAGAGAAGCCAAGCAGAACACAAGTGGTTGCAGCAGAGCAATTAGCAAAGAACCTAGGTAAATCAGCAGAAAGCTTGTTCCTGCCTTCAGAGCCCTGTGCACATAGAAATGTGCATTCCTGCCCTCCGTCCCCATTCACAAAAGGAGAGGTACTTCTGTGCCCGCCCTCACACCCCCTATTATGCATGCATATTTCCCTCCAGGGGAAGAGTGGTCCTGTGCATCGGCCATGAAAGTGGCCATCAGGGGATCTTGATTTTGTTCCTGGCTCTGCTACCAAGTCACTGTATTGCTGCAGTGCCTCAGTTTTCCCATCTGTAAAATAGGTCTAATGACACTGACCTCCCTTGTAAATGGCTTTGAGGTCTAGCAATGAAAAGTGCTAGGTAAATGCCAAGTACATTCACCGCACAAGCACACACTTGTTTATTGCTTCTTTATGGCCCTCAGAGTAACAGCCGTGTTAGTCTGTATTCGCAGAAAGAAAAGGAGTACTTGTGGCACCTTAGAGACTAACGAATTTATTTGAGCATGAGCTTTCGTGAGCTACAGCTCACTTCATCAGATGCATTTGCATCTGATGAAGTGAGCTGTAGCTCACGAAAGCTCATGCTCAAATAAATTCGTTAGTCTCTAAGGTGCCACAAGTACTCCTTTTCTTTTTATGGCCCTCATCACCCTAGTTTCTAAGACCTAGTGAATTTCTCCTGCTATGAAGCAGTATCACCATTTTGCAAACAGGGGAGCTGAGGCAGAGATCAAGTGAGCCGCCAAAGGTGACACAATGAGCGAGTGGCAGAGCTGGGCACAGAACCAAGTTCTCCAGTGTCCTTGCTCGACGTCTTAACCAAAAGGCCACTTTTCCTCTTGCGTCCTCCCGTATAGCCTTATATACTCTCCCTGCCTACCTGTACCCTGCTAGGCCCTGTCTGCACTGGGGGAACAACCCTTGAGGGGGATCTGCGTGCAACACAGTAAAACACCGATCCGTCTTATAGAGTGGATGGAACCCAACCACAGCTGAACCCTGTCCCCAGACCAAGGTAACAGCATGGTCCTGGGACACAGAAAAGCATGACTTGGTTCCATATACACTGCAAGGCTGCCTGTGGTGGGGATGACTGTGTTGCAACCAGAACTCCTAAGCCAGGAAGTCCCTACAGAGGGGTGAGGCCCTTGCTTCCAAGGAATAGTTTGTGATATGAAAGTGCTCTACAAAGAGATGCATGGAGAGGACAGGGCTGGATCCATACAAAATGGGAAATGACAGCCTAGGAAGGAGTCCTGCGGAAAGGGATCTGGGGGGGTCATAGTGGATCACAAGCTAAATATGAGTCAACAGTGTAACGCTGTTGCAAAAAAAAGCAAACCTCATTCTGGGCTGAATTAGCAGGGGTATTGTAAGCAAGACACGAGGAATAATTCTGCCGCTCTACTCCGCGCTGATTAGGTCTCAACTTGAGTATTGTGTCCAGTTCTGGGCACCACATTTCAGGAAAGATGTGGACAAATTGGGGAAAGTCCAGAGAAGAGCAACAGAAATGATGAAAGATCTAGAAAACATGACCTATGAGGGAAGATTGAAAAAATTGGGTTTCTTTAGTCTGGAGAAGAGAAGACTGAGAGGGGACATGATGATAGTTTTCAAGTACATAAAAGGTTGTTACAAGGAGGAGGGAGAAAAATTGTTCTCTTTAACCTCTGAGGATAGGACAAGAAGCAATGGACTTAAATTGCAGCAAGGGCAGTTTAGGTTGGACATTAGGAAAAACTTCCTAACTGTCAGAGTGACTAAACACTGGAATAAATTGCCTAGAGAGACCATTGAGGATTTTTAAGAGCAGGTTGGACAAACACCTGTCAGGGATGCTCTCGATAATACTTAGTCCTGCCCTGAGTGCAGGGGACTGGAGTCGATGACCTCTCGAGGTCCCTTCCAGTTCTATGATTCTGTGATTCTAACCGCAGTAAAATATAACATAACACTGGTGTTACCCCTAGGAGGACTGCAAAGGATGGGGAATTAGGTGTGTCTGCAACCTCACCCCTCCCTCACCCCTCCTTGGCCCGAGGGGCTGCATTCTCTGCAGGTGTAGTTAGTAGAGTTACACAGCAACTTAGCTCAAAGATTTCTGGTGCTGAGAACCAGGAATGAGAGGTCATAAGGGTGCTGGGGAAGGCTGGAGGATGAAGGAGAGAGGCAAGGACAAGAAAGGTAACATGAAATCCAGCCCAGGTCAATAGTGACCATGTGTGCTCACCACCTATCAGCTGGTTGGTGGGTTGGGTGAAATGAGCTGGGTGGTTCTCAGCCTGTCCTGCAATGGGGTGTGCACCCAGCTCCCAAAACTCTACCACCATTGGCACCAACTGGCCCTCTGTGCTGGCAGGTGTAGCCGGGAGGGAAAGTAGTTAGCAGAGCACGGGAGCTGAATGTCCCCGCTAGGGTAGGGCTAAGATTCATCCACAGGGGGCACTGCCAGGCCCTGCTGCCGCTCACGCTGCACCTGTCAGATGACAGGGAGGTTGGTCTGGCCCCTTGTGCCAGCGTGAAGATTCACCCTTAAAACAACAGCAGCGGCCCAGAAATAATGAGCCACATCCTCACCCCAGTCCTGGCTCCTCCCCCAGGGAAAAACGGGGAATGGCCACAGCATGCTGGGCCATGGCGATTCTGGCGCTGGGGACCACTGCCGGCAGCATAGGTTAAAGCAGCCTTGAAGCTGCTCCATTTCACACTGAGGGTGAAACCACTGTAAGCCATCTTTTCCCCTTCCTCTGGATCCAACACTGAGTGATCAGATCTGAGGATCAGGAGCCAAAAAAGGGGCGCAGAAGGGAAACTGGGACAGGAAATAATAAAAGAGCTGTGGGAAGGGAACAACCCAGGATCTGGAAAAGGGATGAGCTAGATGCCAAGTCCTGCAAGGCCTGTGCCATTCACACTGCTCCTGAAACCCAGCAGAGCTTGTGAATAGCCCCGGTGTGTCACGCAGGTCCCCGTGTCCTCTCCGGAGACAGATGAGAGGAATGGCAGAGATGAGCCAGAAACAGAAAGGTATAAATAACAGAGCGCTGTCTCTCCCCTGGCGTGGCAGAGATAAGCCGCAGCGGGTACATTAGAGAGATTGCCATCTACAAGCTAGCGGATGGTGCCTTGCATTGTAAGGACCCTGGCTCGTCTGTCAGAGATCAGGGGGAGGGGAGACGGGACAGCCTCTGTGCTGGCAGCCTGGAATGGGCAGTGGGAAGAGGGGGGAAGGAATTGGGGTCTAGGACAGAGGGAATGAGTGAAGGTCAAAGGAAGGAAGGGGGCATCTGCTCTTGGATTGGTGGCTGCAGAAATCAGGCCACCAAGCAGGAGGTGAAACCAATATAGAGAAAGCACTTTTCTTCCTATTCCCACAGTCGTCTTCTCCTTGTTTCCCTCAACCCATGTTTTCATCTAGGCTGTAACACGATAATAACTGACAAGAATGTGAAGACATATCCCCAGACTAATGACGTGCCATCCTCGCTTGGCTGTTCTGTGTTCTGTGAAATGTCCTGTTCAGGTCTCTGGGATTTGCCTTCCAAGTTCTCCTGACTGCACATTGTGGTGTGCCCATTAAAGAAGCTTCTCTGAACCGAAAAGAAGGACATCCCAGTGCAACCTGCCTTGTGTGTCTGTATCTTCGAGAGCCGACTAAAAATCTTCCTCCGACTCCAGACTGCTCCACCAGGTCTCCTGGCACTGACAGAGACAGCACTGCACCTCTGGGAGAATGTGCTCTGCACATGGGAATCTGGACTTCTATTATTTGTGTGCATTACACTAGTGGCTGGAGGCCACAGTCAAGATGAGGGTCCTGTTGTGGTAGATGCAGAATATACACAGAAGAAGAGACTGTCCCTACCCCAGATAGCTTACATTCTGAATAGACCAGACAAAGTGTGGAAGGAAGGAACTATTACCCCTTTTCTTTTAAATCGACAGGGAACTGAGCCTCAGGGAGATTAAGTGCCTTGGCCAAGGTCACACGGAGAGTCTGTGGCAGAGTCATGAATTGAACCAGGACCTCGAATGCGGCATTTTAACAATAAGCCAATCCTTCCTCTCCATCCACAGCCCTCGTAAGACTCTAACCTGGCTGTGATTCATGCCATGCTAGTCACAGCAGCGCATGAGTGCCATTCTTACGGCGCCTTTCGTCCGCGTGGCTCCCAAGGCCCTGTTAAGTACAAGAGTCGCTTCTTTCCCCACTGCAGACACTAGAGTCCACAGCATCTCATCTGATCACCAGGCCAACTTCCATGCATAAGACAAAAACACGAATATAAAAAGCTCCCCTAAGTGCTTTCCTGCTCTACCCTTCTTGTGTTAGCCCAGTATTCCCGCTCCTCACCTTGATGCTGCCTCTACTCATTGTGTTATGAGTATGCACTGGCCCGAAATCTCCTCCTGTAATGCACTGTGCGTGCCTATGACACAACAGAGACACACATATAGAACGCAATGGTCGGTACGATGGGGGTTTCTTGTCTCTTTCCAAAGGAGAAGAAAAATCCACTAACCAGCTGTGTGACCTTGGCTAAGTCATTTCACTGCTCTGTGCATCTCTTTCCCTTTCCCTTAGTCTACTTTGTCTGTTTAGATTTACTTTGCGTCTGTGCACTGCTAGCATGAAAGGACCCTGTTCTCAGCTGGGGACCCATGGCTCTACAGCAATACCAATAAATAATAGTACAGCCCTTCTTAATCCAAAGATCTCAAGTGTTCTACAAGCATCAATTAATTTATTCGGTCAATTTTACTCATCCAGCAGGTCAGTCACATCGTTCCCATTTTCCAAAGGGGGAAACTGAGGCACGGAGTGTGACAATGACATGCTGCAGGTCACACAGTATCAGCAGCAGAGTTGGGCAGAGAACCCCGGAGCCCTGGCTCCCAGCCCCACACCTGAGTCACAAGGCCCCACCGCTTCATTGCTGCCATTTCGCAACAAAGCTATCCCGTTATTTTATCCAGCTCAGAAATCAGGCCAGCTTGAAAATGAGAATATTTTATGGAGATAATTTTATTAAAATGTTTGCCACAATAGAGATATTGACATCTGGCTTCAATCAATAGCACAATTTATTGTCCTTCAAGGTGAACATTAAGCCAGCCTACCCATTGGTCAATATTTACCTCTAAGGTCTATAAATCTTTATACTGACTTCAGCAGATGTTGACAGCAACTGATTCTAGATAAGTAAAAGTGAGGTCCATGAAACATTGCTTCTTTTGGAGGTGAAATAGTAACTAGTTAATTACAATCCCTATAGCATTTCTGAGCTATCAATTTATGGTTACTTCTGGCAATAAAAATTAAGGTTTCAGGAATTTTTGGCTTAAGGTGACACTCTAAAGACACATATATCTGAAATGGCACTCAGACACTATGGTGATGGTTCCATTATAAATGTGTATTGTAAATAAAATAAACAATGATACTAATAATTAATCTTAAACACATAGTACCCGATTCATCCCTCTTCAGCACTGAGGTCAAGTGCAAAACGCAGTCCTGATTTAGTCTGCAGTGTAGTTATGGCTCTCTTGGTCCTAGGGTATTACAGAGACCTTGTCTCTCTAATATCCTGATGCAGTAGCATTCTGAACTCCTTCTGTACAGACATACAGGGTTACACAGGGTGTAGGGAAATGGCAAAGCAGGACTTCATGCTGTGGCCAAAACCGTTTTTCTCATCTCACAAATATTTTTAAGGTTCAAAATTATTTTCCTATCTCAAATCTGGATAAAAAGTCAAAATCTCAAATATATTTGTGACCCAAAATAAATAAATAAATAAATAAATAATAAAAATAAAAACATTCTTACTTGCTTTGGGTCAATCCAAACATTTCATTTTGATCATTTGGACCTATTTCTATTTTAACTTTTTTTAAAAAAGACCACCACCACCACCTCTAATTAGCTTAGGTTTCCAAAGAAAAAATCATTTGTGCTGGAACACTGGAGTTTTTGGTTTCAAAATGAAACATTCTGACAATTTCCAGACATTTTTGCTCAACATTTTTTCAAGCTGGGAAATTTGTGGAGTCCAACCCTGTTCTGAGAACAGTTTCGTTTTCGATGAATTGAAACTCGTTTTTCAGTGAAAAATTCCTGACCAGCTCTGCCTGTGATACACTTAGCAGCTTTTAGGATGGTTAAAAATAGAAGCATTTTAAAAATCAGTTAGGTCCTTTTCACTATTTTTTTCTATTGTCTTTACTTTTTCTTTTCACTCAGTTTGGACAATGAAACTAAACTGGTCAGTTTCACTTTTGTTTAATATCATTTTCACTTCTTGGTTCTCCTGCATTAGCCCAGCACTGTTATATCTGAGCTTCCAAAATCTGAAGTAGGACTATTAAAGGGTGATTAAACTGCTGGAGAATGATTAAAAGAAAATAATTTTAAAAACCAATAATTCATGGAAATTTAAAAAAACCCAGAACCTAATTTATTTATTTTAAAAAATATTCTATTTGCATTATATGGAGTAAAAAACCTGTTTTAACCAAAATTTTTGATAGTTTACTTTTCAAATATGTCATTTTTCGTGTTCTCATGTCAAGTAACATGTTCTTACATGTCTTCATGATTTCACTAGAAGTCCCGTAAACACAGAATTCTCACTGCCTGCCAAGATTGCCAACATACCTAGGTTTTAATGCAATCCTCATTGCTGTGGTATCTGAGTGTCTGAACTTTGCAACTGATCGCTCTCCTGCCCACTGACATGCACGTAATACCAGTAGTATGTCTTGATCTTTTCGTGCAAACAATAGTGAAAGTCCGAAATCATTCACCATGTTACAACAATATAATATGCTACCACTGTCATGAACAACATAATCAGAGCTGGGAGAAATGTCCGGCTTTTATTGCAGAACAGAAGAGGTAAGTGAGGCTTGGACATTTTGGGAATGCTAAAGCCCTGCTGAAATTGAATCCAGTTTCAGTGAATGTAGTAAGTCCATCGTCTTTCTGAGAATTACAAATGTCATGGACCTTCGGATCTGAGGTCCTGCCTTTGTCCCATTTCTAATATCAACTGAGAAACATTTCACACATGCAGCGACTCCCGAGTCTGACAGATTTACCACTCAGTCAGTTATCACCAGATATCACACAGCATCCGGCAGTAACTCAGTGTCTCCATGGTAGCAGGCCAGATTTAAAGTTGCCAGTATTATAACTTAAGTCCAGTGACTAGCTTAACAATAATATTTCCAAATTCTCCCTCTCATTCTCATCCTCTGGAGAGATACTTAAGGAGCAGGGTAGGGATAGGGGGAAGGATTTTAAGATTAATTTTCAGAAACACAAGGCATTTGATATTCACTGCTTATCCCAAATGTTTTTGTGCTGTTTCTGCCAATCATGGCTCCTCGCTTGACTGCCCGGGAACAATAATGCCTCCCTGCTTTTCTCTCCTTCTCAAACATGCTGCTGCTCATACAGTTAATTAAATTGGATTCGGCAGAACTTTCAGGTCCAATTTTCCTTCTTGGCCTGGTGGATGTTGCTTTCTCTCCATCGGGCCGGATGGGACGAAGGTGTTTGGTGAGAGCTGCTATAAGGCGAGCACCTCAGTTGGGCCGAAGGCAGATGTAAAGGAAGCGAAGGATGCCTGTCTTGCTGAAAGGTACTGGGGAAGTTTAGAGCAGCAGTTTCTTTCTATCCTTGATCAGTTTAACTGCTCCTCCCTCTCCAGGTTAAAGACAGGGCCAGTTCCAGGGGCATCTGAACCACTGTCTTTTGCTTTGGAAGTACTGGCAAGCAAAATATTCTCAGCTTCTTCTGAAACGGGCTGGTGAAGCCCCAACCACAGTCCTGAGCAGGATTTTGGAAGGACACCAGCCTCCCAAGATCTCATCCCAGGTTATATCTGAGCCCAGAGCATGCTGGGACAGGGCTTTGAGAGTCGTGGGTGGACATTCCTGAAAGACTGGCATGATCACTGAAGCTCTGATAGCTATGCACTGACTATCTAGTCTCAGAGCCTTCATTTAAGGAGCTCCCCATCACATTTCCCAAGTTGTTAGACTCCTTAGGCTGTTTAGATTGTAGGCTCTTTGGGGCAGGAACTGTTGTTTTGTTCTGTTTGTACAGCATCTTGCACAATGCAGCTGCTAGGTTCTACCACAATGTAAATAATAAGTTGCCATGTGAAATATACATCGCAGTTATCACGTTATGTGACACACTAACTCCTCTATACAGAGTTGCATTTAAGGTATCATGACACGTCATGTGGCTATCTCGCTGCACTCGGTGTATTATGGGAACTCCATTGTTCTTGATGCAGTGTACATCATAGGTGCCAACTTCTGCTGGCACCAGTGGGTGCTCGACGCCCCCTGTGCCCCCGGCCCTGCCCCAACTCTACCCCCGCCCCTTCCCACCCCTGCCCTGGCCCCATTCCAACCCCTTCCCCAAAGTCCCTGCCCCAACTCTGCCCCTATGCTGACTCCTTCCCCAAATCCCCTCCCTGGCCCTGCCTCTTCCCCGCCTCCTCTCCTGAGCGCGCCACATTCCCGCTCCTCCCACCTCCCTCCTGGAGCTTGCTACAGCTCTTTGGCGGTGACAAGCGCTGGGAGGTAGGCGGAGGAGCGGGGACGCGGTGCGCTCAGGAGAGGAGGCGGAGGTGGAGGTGAGGGGGCAGGGAGGGGAGCTTGGCTGCCAATGGATGCAGAGAACCCACTCATTTTTCCCCGTCGGTCTTCCAGCCCTGGGGCACCCACGAAGTCAGCGCCTATGGTGTCCACTGTGTGACTCCCATACCTCACGTTATGTCATGAGGGAGTTCAGAAGTTCATCCCTCTCGCTGCAGGCCCAGTCCTCTATTTGCTTCCTTTTGCCTTTGCAATAGATCATTACCTGCCTAATGATATTTGCTGCTTCTTCGCCTGGGGCCCAGTTCTGCTCTCAGGTACGCAAGTCTGATTTCTGCTGCTTTCAACAGGAGATGCAACCTTGCAACTGAGGACAGTTTCTGGTGCTTAATGTATGCAAAATAAGAAGGTGAGTATCATTATCTCCATTTTAGAGATGAGGAAACTGAGGCACACTCACCCAAGAAGCCAGAAGCACAGCTGGGACTGGCATCCAGGCTTGTTGAGTCACTCTGCAGTGCCCTATACACTGGGCCACACTGTCTCATAGTACAATCACTGAATGCATTAGACAGACACCAAGGAGCGCTCTGACACGTCCAGTCGTTCTTTTCTATTTATTTTGCCATCATGGGGCCGCATGGGCTGGCCCTCCCTGACGTGGTGCAGTGTGGGTGGGATCCATTGAGTGCCAAGGCCAATGGAACCCGGCCCCGGCGGGTCAGGCTGGTTTATTGTCCTCAGCAGCTCTCTGAAATGCAGCTAAGTGAAGACATGCATTATAACTCCATTGTGAGGAATTTTTAACTTAAAAGCCCTTGAAAATTTCCCCGCTGTGACTAGTCAAACAAGGTCTTTTTTGCTTTTCCTCCCTTCTTCGCTAACAATATTTATACTCATTTCTTTTATTGAAATCTGCCACCTGTTCCATTAAAACCACCTGAGTGGCAGCTCTGATTCTCCGCAAGCCTGCAGCCATCTCTTCTCCAGACAATGAGGTACAAGCATTCTATCTGCTATTGTGCTTCTCTGGCCTCTGACTCTCAAATCTTCCATCTTAAAAGGCATGTTAGAGATGCCTCCAGCTAAAAGCTGGGGATCCCACAGTTGCCATGGGCGCCACCTGGTGGTGCATTTAACCTGTGCAGTGCTAGTCTGCCTCCTTCTGCCCCCTTTGCCCATCTGCTTCCAGTCCTCCACTAGTCTGTGTTAGCATTGTGCTCTGCAAGACCCACAAGTACCCACAAAGTTACACAATCAACAGATCAGTGACCCTACGCTGGGAGTTTTTTTGTCCGACACGGGACTCAGCTCTGTCCTTACTAGCACCCCTTGTATCATTAGAGCAACACCCACCAGAGAAACCCTCAGACACAGAAGCCACAGAGATGGATAATCCTTTTCTTGCACCTACACCAATAGTGCACTTCACCACGCCCAAGGGCGCCTGCTGAATCAGCACTGGGGTTGCTCCCAGTTCGAATTTTTGGACGAAACTTTTTTTGTTTGTTGGCGATGTTGGTTCCCAAGGTCGAGGATGGACTGTCTGGTCAGAGAGAGACACAGACACAGGGTCATCCCCACACAAACACAGCCAGCAGGCTGGCAGCTAGTGCATTCTCCTAGGCCGTGGGAGAGCTAGGTTCAAGCCCCTGTTCCAGTGACTCTTCAGTGGAACAGCTTCAACCAGAGAGACTGGGAGAGCCCCAGCCTGGAACAGCCAATCAGCAGGTGGTTAGGGAACTCACTTGGGGTGTAGGCAAATAGCAGATCTGGGGGCTTGAACCTTTGCTATATCCCAGCTGCATGCCCCACTCGCCACGCTATTCTGGGGCTAGGGGGTTGTCTCTCTTTTGCTTTCATTTTTCACAAAACACATTGGAAGTTCTCAGATTCATCCCGATGCAGAACAGGAAAATTTTTTGAGAGATGGGAAAGCTATTTCCCAACCAGCCCTACTCCTCCCAGTACATTCTCTCCCCATAACTATTGCTGACATGTGTTAGTGTAATGGCTGCCCATCATGGGATGTCCCTGAAGATCAAACCCCACAACTATCAGTGCTAACAGCATGAGCTTCTGCTAATTGAGCTCAAGGGGTAACTCTCCTAGCTGGTAGCTCATGGCTTCTGTGGACCAGCCACGACGGGGAATGTATCAAGCATGCAGAACAGTGGGCTGTGATGGAAGAGCTGGGCAAAATGCTCAAAAAGAAAACACACACCTAGGTGAAGCTCACCCGGTTTCACATTTTGAACATTTAATATGTACGTAGTGCTGCACAAACATTAATGATCTGGAGGATGGCATGGACTGTACCCTCAGCAAGTTTGCAGATGACACTAAACTGGGAGGAGTGGTAGATACGCTGGAGGATAGGGATAGGATACAGAGGGACCTAGACAAATGAGAGGATTGGTCCAAAAGAAATCTGATGAGGTTCAACAAGGACAAGTGCAGAGTCCTGCACTTAGGACGGAAGAATCCCATGCACCGCCACAGACTAGGGACCGAATGACTAGGCAGCAGTTCTGCAGAAAAGGACCTAGGGCTTACAGTGGACGAGAAGAGGGATATGAGTCAACAGCGTGCCCTTGTTACCAAGAAGGCTAATGGCAATGTATAAGTAGGAGCATTGCCAGCAGATTGAGGGATGTGACGTTCCCCTCTATTTGACATTGGTGAGGCCTCATCTGGAGTACTGTGTCCAGTTTTGAGCCCCACCCTACAAGAAGGATGTGGAAAAATTGGAAAGTGTCCAGCAGAGGGCAACAAAAATGATTAGGGGGCTGGAGCAGATGACTTATGAGGAGAGGCTGAGGGAACTGGGATTGCTTAGTCTGCGGAAGAGAAGAATGAGGGGGGATATGATAGCTGCTTTCAATTACCTGAAAGGGGGTTCCAAAGAGGATGGATCTAGACTTTTCTCAGTGGTGGCAGATGACAGAACAAGGAGTAATGTCTCAAGTTACAGTGGGGGAGGTTTAAGTTGGATATTAGGAAAAACTTTTTCACTAGGAGGGCTGCCTAGGAGCACGCTTTGTTATGCTTTGCTGTTGCTCACTTGAGACTGCATGTTTATGAGAAAAATAAGAACTTTAAACTGTTTGAGTCTCTCAGGAAAGAAATGGATGGTGTAAATAGATATTCAAAACGCTTTGGACCCACCATCTTTTGAGTGAGCCTCTTTAACATACAAGAAAACTAATTGCATAAAGAATGATTCCTTTTATTTCCAGTGTGGATGGAGTAGAGAAGGATGCAGTGGATACAGACGGTATTATCAGAGCTGCTGGTATCAGAGACCAGGGAAGAGAAATGAAAGCCTCAGAAAAGGCCAGCATCCATATAGCATCCAGAATACATGCGTCTGAGATGGAGCCTCTGGGGAAAAAGAGCCACACTCTTGATTCCCACTGTGTAGCAAACATAACTGAATGCGGAAGGGAATCAGAAGAATATGCCGCAGGGGTAGAGGAACTGAGCTCAGGATGGGAAAAGAGGTGATTTAGAGGTGACAGCAGTCCAGGATCATGCCAATGGCACAAAGGCAAGGAGCAGCAGGCAAGGGGGATTGCTATGGTAAACAAGGCCAGCTGTTTTGGAGACTCAACTGCAACCAGCTATATACAATAGGAACTGAAACAGGAATGAACTGTGTTAGCTTATATACACCCCGTCACACACAGAGAGGCACCATGTGTCATGAACCCCAATACACAATTTGACTACTAGGCACCTCTGATCCCAGTAACCCCAAACTTTGGTGGAGAATTGTGTCCAGTTGTGCAGTTCACCCTGGCACCCTAACTCTATACTGGGCCAAACAAAACCCTATTCAAAATAAAATAAAATAACCTCCAGGAAAGTTTGGATTCAAATTTCACAGTCCAGGCTCACACAGTCACATTTATCACACTTAAGGGCCAGTCACTGCAAGTCCAACTTTCCCTGGACTTCAAAGGGAACTGGTGCAAAGCCCTTATGCACTGCCAGTGAAGTTTGGAGCCTTGTTTCTGAAAGATCTGCAGGATGGGAAATTCATGCAAAATGCACACGCCACCCTTTCACCTACACATGGTAAATATACTGCTGAAAAACATGTAGCAAAATCACAGGGTTTGCTGTATTAGAGGAGGAGCAGAGGAAAAGCTGGGGAGGATGGAACAAGTCCAGCCACATTAAATAAGCCTATAACAGGCTGGCCTGAAATAACTCTCCCTGTTAGCAGATGTTGATCCTGCTGAGAAAGGGTGAAGAAGGTTCTCCTGACTCATTGAGGCAGGTGACTTGTAATCCCACTCAGCCATATGGGAGTTGGGAATGGTTCTCTGAGGGAAGAAGATATAGGATTTAGGCTGAGCAGTCCTAAGGGAGGAGCCCTATGGGCTGCAAAGCTGGAAGAGAAGAATTGAGCTAAATTGTGTGTTACCTTACTGCTATCTTCCATGTTAATAAAGCCAGGCCTCAGGAAAGGGGTGTGCTTGGACAATACACATTGTAGTTGGAGCAGGTTGCAAAATTTGTAGCTCACAAAGCTCTTTAGTGTAGCCTGGTAGTCAAACTTGTGTAAGTGCACATTAGAAAAGGGCTGCTTTTCTTATTGACATCTACATACGATTGCAACATTGAGCCAGCCAGCTTTCTTATCAGCCTGCAGACCTGCTACATCTACCTGTCCTGCTCCTAACCCAGGCCCAGAATTAGATCCTGCCTGCTGGTACCTGGCAGGAGAGGGGGCATAGGGAACCTCTTCACTTTGCACAAGCAATGGGGCAGGATCTTTTCCTAGTGCTCAAGAAACCACAAGGAGAGCAAGGCCAGCTGCCCCAGAAGCCTCTGTCTGGATCAGACTTCAGGCTGACCTGGGCTACTTTCACGTGAGAACCAGAGGAGCGTGAGGGTGTTGTGGGTTTTGCACCGGCTCCAGGTAGAACGCTGTGATTCGTGAGCAACTTTCCCACTGAGTTACTCCGGTTCATCAGATGGCGCAGCTCGAAAGTGGGTGAACTCACCAGTTGCAACCAAAAGCAGAGTTCCTATGCAGGCCTGCAATCTGACTGACCCCCCTCCCTGTGGCTGTGTCTTCCAAGAGGCACTACTGACGAAAAACAGCATGGCACTGCAGTTGTGCTCTCCTGTATTGACTAGCATGCCTCTCTGAGTGACTGCAAACCCCTCCTCCCTCTCTCCTATCCCTTGCACTTCAGGGGTGCCAGCGGATAAAGCCAGCCCTTGGCTAGACTTCTACCAGCTGGTAGTTCTTTGCTTTCTTTCCTTTTTCTTTTTTGTTATTCTCCCCGCTCCCCTCGGCCTTTTTTCTTTTCTTAGCTGCCTGCAAGGTGAGAGAGGACAGCGTCGCCAGAATGAAAGATTCTCCCGCATGCCCTCTCCCAGCCGTGGCCCTAATTCATTTTTCATGGCCCCTCGCAGTGACAAAAGCCGCTGCTTCTCTCTTGTAAGTGTGCGCCATGCAATAAGTCAAAGCTGATGTGCATTTTCCCCCTGGGTGCCGAAGCTGCGCTTTTTGATTTAATTTGTCCTGTTGTTTGGCTTGCTGCTTTTGCCGGTGAGTTTCTCAGGTGAGCTGGGGAGGCAGGGGCCCATGATGGTGGAGGGGGCTCATCTCCAGATGGGGTTCAGTGGGCAATGTTTAATGCTAAGAAGAGGTTTGAGAGTGACAGATGCTCCTGCGGAAAATCACTCAGACAAACACACACATCGTGTTTGTGGGAGCTCTGGCCCTAGACTAAATCCGCAACTTCCCTTGGCTGGAGTGAGTCCCATTCCCCTTCTTGCTTGACTCTGCTTAGGAAAAGCCGCTTTACATACCACACAGCCATTATCCCCTTCAGGCAGGGATGCAAGGGGGCTTTGGGTAATCAAATTAGCTTAGATGCTTCTGGCCTAATCTTTGCTGGACATTTCCAACACATTGCAATAAGCGCTGTGTAATTCGCCACGATGGGGAATTATCACCAGCCTCTGCTCAAGAGAGGCCCGAGTCTGGAGGAGCAGGAGTACCAACCCCTGAGCGCTCGGGTGGCCTAGGCTGGGTAAAAGTGCACTGTCAGAGGTGAGTGGGAGGCAGCCGGCTGGAATAATACAGGGGGTTGCCAGGGTGAAAGGGAAGCCTGGGTCAGGGTGAGCAGGGGGGACTGCTTATCAGGATTAGGGTGTGTTGGGCAAACGGTACAGTGGCTGGAATAGGAGCAGGGCAGGATGGAGATGCACTGGGAAAACCGTGAAGGGCCCAGGCCTGAGTAGCAGGGGGTGCTACTGGGCAGCTCTGAAGTGCATTGGCCAAGCTGTGAATGGCTCAAGGTCGGGGTAGCAGGGGGTGCTGCAGGACTGGACTGGGGTGCATTGCCAACGCTGCAATGACATGTCATCCGGGTGATTAAGACTGAGGTGCTTCAGCAAAGCGTTGCCTCCCACCTGCCTTCACGCACACGTGTGTGGAACAAAACTCAACAAATTAACTGATGCCTAAATATTCCATCTTTAATCTGCTAGCAACCCCCCCCCCCCCAAACAGACAGACCAGAAAACATCCCAGGTGTCTTGGGACTGGTTTTATCAGGGGCTACATTTTTTAGTGGTGGTACGCTCCACCCACAAGAGTCTTGAACTCAGAGCTTTCAAGAAGTGATTCCCCTCTGAACGGCTAAATGGCTGCACCCGGCAGAGCTCAGTCAAGCCTGTTGTCATAAATATAAGGGGAAGGGTAAACCCCTTTGAAATTCCTCCTGGCCAGGGGAAAGCTCCTCTCACCTGTAAAGGGTTAAGAAGCTAAAGGTAACCTCGCTGGCACCTGACCAAAATGACCAATGAGGGGACAAGATACTTTCAAAAGCTGGGAGGAGGGAGAGAAACAAAGGGTCTGTGTCTGTCTGTATGCTGCTTTGGCCAGGGATAGACCAGGAATGGAGTCTTAGAACTTTTAGTAAGTAATCTAGCTAGGTATGTGTTAGATTATGATTTCTTTAAATGGCTGAGAAAAGAATTGTGCTGAATAGAATAACTATTTCTGTCTGTGTATCTTTTTTGTAACTTAAGGTTTTGCCTAGAGGGGTTCTCTATGTTTTTGAATCTAATTACCCTGTAAGATATCTACCATCCTGATTTTACAGGGGGGATTTCTTCATTTCTATTTACTTCTATTTTCTATTAAAAGTCTTCTTGTAAAAAACTGAATGTTTTTTCATTGTTCTCAGATCCAAGGGTTTGGGTCTGTGGTCACCTATGCAAATTGGTGAGGCTTTTTATCCAACATTTCCCAGGAAAGGGGGGGGTGCAAGTGTTGGGAGGATTGTTCATTGTTCTTAAGATCCAAGGGTCTGGGTCTGTAGTCACCTAGGCAAATTGGTGAGGCTTTTTACCAAACCTTGTCCAGGAAGTGGGGTGCAGGATTTTGGGAAGTATTTTGGGGGGAAAGACGCGTCCAAACAGCTCTTCCCCAGTAACCAGTATTAGTTTGGTGGTGGTAGCGGCCATTCCAAGGACCACGGGTGGAATACTTTGTACCTTGGGGAAGTTTTGACCTAAGCTGGTAAAGATAAGCTTAGGAGGTTTTTCATGCAGGTCCCCACATCTGTACCCTAGAGTTCAGAGTGGGGGAGGAACCTTGACACCTGTCTTTTAAGTGAATTAAAAAATATCCCTAGGATGGAAGCAAGTAACACTAGAACCCAAACAACACCCCCCCTACCCCCCCCCCCCAGCACTGAGTATTGGCTAAATCCATCCGTGCAAGGACCTGGGCAACTTCAACCGCTTTGTGTGTGTGTCCTTCCAGTCACCAGAACCCAACCCTGGCTCAAATTCCTAGTCCCCAGTGCGTCGGAAACCTCTCTCAGCTACTGGATATTATGTCTGCAAGCAAGACTTTAGGCTTCACACTGGAGACCAGAGTAGAGGTCCAAGAGTGCTGGACAGGGCTGGAATTGAATACAGTACACAAGCAACATGGAATATTTAATAGCCCTTCCTTAAACCTTTAAGCGACTGGTAAGTACAGCCAAAGGAAATCTATTCAGGGATTAGAGAGGGAGAAAAAGAGACTTTACAAGGAGAGATGGTGACAGGGCAGATGGGAAAGGGAAGAGGAGGAGGAAGGAAAAGAGAAAGAATGATGGAAGAAGAGAAAAGAGAGGAAAAGAGGGAGGGGTGGTGGAAGAAGAGGGGAGGGAGATATTAGTTCATAGCTGGAAGCTGAGGGAGCAGCACATGGTGTCTTTCAAAAGTGCTTAGCTCTAGGAGTCCGGGGCTGTCAGCTTTATTTCACAACCCTAGTCTAAATGTAGTTTGTGAAGCAGGCTCAGTGAGTTTGCAAAGGGACAGGCGAGCCAGCCTGAAAGCAGAGGAAGAGACCAGAGGAGCTGGTCCCAAACGCAGGCTGAGTCACACCTGGTCCCCTACTGGTTATGTACCTTGCTCCCCGCTACATGAATAAGCCAATCAAAGGGCAAGTGGGGAGGCAGGAGGATGTGAGTTACACACATGACTAGCAACTGAACATCATAATTGAGAGAGAACCCCCAAAGCTCTTTGCAAACTGTATACAGAGATCCCTTCCTCCCACCTGTAGAATGCAGCTCCCCCTAGGGTGGAACACTGATGCTGTTAAACAGCACCCAGCAACACGGGGTTTGAAAAGTCTGACCACGAGTGGCAAGCATGTTGGAAGGCACGTTGCAGAGGTGCTGAGCTCCTGCAGCACCCCCGGCTGTCCACAGCAGTTACGGGAGCCCTGCATCTCTGAAAGTCAGGAGCTTCTAGAGTCAGTCTTACCCCCAAGCAGTGCTACCCCCAGAAGCAGTACTGACTGCATTTCCACTGTTTAACCCACATGTGCCTCTCTGTGGCCCTACCTGCACCACAACCAAACAGTGAGCAGCTCACTTTTGCATCTCGTCCTCTAAGCACAGTAGCCTGAGACCATGCTGGGGTATTGGTTCCGTCCTGGCTCAGAACTGTGAGCATCTCTTACTGAGTCACCCACGCCATCTGGGCCTGGCATCCCAACAGTAGTCCAGGCCGACCCTGTTCCATCTGGGAAAGCTGATGATCCAGAATCACCACTTGCTTGAGAGGCAGCTGGACATTTGAACAGGAACGTAACTGTGCCAACCAGCCCTTGGGCGCTGCGATCTTCCTTGCAGCATTGCCCTAATGATGCCAGTGCGGATCCCTGCACGGTGAAATTCCACACACCGGCGCTCTGATCGTGCCAGTGAACTCTCCTGAGCTGCGTGCTTCCCCCTTTCCAGGCCTGTTCAAATTTTGTCAGTCCAGGCTCCTGGGAGGCTTCTCCGAGGGGGTGGATATTTTTATTCCTCTCCTCCCTCCAGGGGGCTGGGGAACACAGAAGCAGTAACTAAATTATGACGGCACATCTCTGCTTTGCTCTTTTGCCTGCGGGATATCTCTAGCTCGTCAAATGAGGAATTTGTTACATGATGCCTGTCAGAAATAAATGAGAAGAAGTGAGGGAGCAGGGGGAGCTGATAGAGAGCCCAGGCAAGGGCTGATTGGAGATAAATTTCCAATTTTTCAGAAGACAGGGAACAAATGTTAAAATAAAGCGAGGCAGCGAAGTCCGGAGGAAGGGTCAGCACGGTGACTTGCCGTGCCTCGGCGGGGGAAGGGGGCACCGGTGATAGATGCATGCGCCATGCCTCACCCTGTTAGGGTGACCAGATGTCCCGATTTTATAGGGACAGTCCCAGTTTTGGGGGCTTTTTCTTATATAGGCACCAATTACCCCCTACCCCCTGTCCCGACTTTTTACCCTTGCTGTCTGGTCAGCCTACACCCCTTCTCCATGCATGCTCTGCCCACCCTGGTGAGGGGGTGAGAACAGGAGGAGGTGAGGCTACATCAGTGACCTGTGCCAGTCTGGGACCGTCCACCAGCATGGAATTCACGGGCAGAAGGCAGCAACATTAATGCGGCTCTGAGAAGGCCCTCTGGGCCACACGGGACCCGACCTTCCCCTCTGAGCTGCATCACTCCGTACGCCCCAAATTAGACCGGCCCAAGCCCCATGGCTGAGCCCTGCGTGGGTCTGTGCTGCTTGCTGGGGCCCCTCTCTCTGCCCTGTAGAGAGCTCCTTTCCACTCTGGTGGGGACGAGCGAGCGATCTGAATTCAAACAGGGGTTCTGATCACTGTCACCGCTCCATCATGTGGAGCCCATCTTGATTTTTTCAGACATGCGATTTTCCAACCCAGCAGCCTTGCTCTGTCCCTCATGTTTGATGGTGCTGATATCTCCATTTCCAGAGGATCATTTGGAATACTGCTGCTTATTGACAGTAGCCTGGGAAACATATGGGCAGAAGGAAGGGAAGACAGCTGGGGCTGTCCTCGCAGAGGGTGCAGCGTGTCAGAACACAGGGGCTTCGGAAGACCTGGAGGATAGAGCTAGGACTGTGGGTAGGGGCTGCAGGTCAGGATTGGGTGCAACAGTAGAACAGCATCCAGAACAGGAATGGCTGTGGATGGGGTCCATTCAGCCCAGCATGCAATGCCCACGAGTCAGGGGTCAGGAGACACAACTGGTTTGGAATGAGGTGCACCGGCAGAGCGGTAAGAAAGCTGTGGAACAGAACTGATATGCACTGGCAGGGCTGCATTGGGAGCTCAGGGTTAGAAGACCAGGGGGTGCTGAGGATCAGCTGTGTGCTGCACTCGCAGAGCTGGCATAGCAGTGGAGTTGAGGGTCAGGACTGAGGGACGGTGGGAGAGGTACTGCGGGAAAGCCTGCATGGCTGGTCTGTGCTGAAGATATCAGTCTTCCTATTTTATGAACCCCAGTCTCCCGACGCAGCCCATAGGAAACCGAGAGTCTGACTGGCCTTTGAGAACTCACCAAGTTCAGAGACAAGGTCTGGAATTCTAGCTTCTAACTCCCCCATCCTCCTGCCCCACGTCTTGATCTCTCACTGAGACCTCACAGAAATGGCGAGATATGTACGTTTTTTGCGCTGATCTTCCAGAGCAAAAGCTCTCAACCAACAAAAAACAACAGGCCAACTCGAGACCCCACTGGGCCTCACGCCTTCCTCTGACAAAAGCAGCGTCATGTGAGACGCCAGCTCCATTGCCCAA
The DNA here is from genome assembly GCF_965152235.1 of Eretmochelys imbricata. Lineage (NCBI taxonomy): Eukaryota > Metazoa > Chordata > Testudines > Cheloniidae > Eretmochelys > Eretmochelys imbricata. The sequence continues at coordinate 9,598,606 of NC_135593.1, read as the reverse complement.
GAGGTGGGCAGAGATGTGTGCGCGGGGGAGGGATGTGTTACTCTGAGAGGAAAGGCCATTATAAATAACAGCAGTGTATTAAAGCAAGGGGGAAAAAAAACCCTCTCACAGGCTACAGCATTGCTGTGGCTTTAAATTATAGTGGAGGAGGATAAAAATAAAAGCGAGGAAGGGAGTGAGGAAAAAGAATTGCCATTGTTTTACCAAGCAGATGGGAAAGTTCAGGGGATCAGAAAAAGACTATTATTATCTCAACTCGACAGAGAGAAGATGGGAGAAAAATGGACTATTTTCTCCTTCCCCCCCTGAAGTGCAGGACACTGGGGCGGAATCTATTTCAGCAAAGAATCAGAAGCAAAAGGGAACTTCAAAGCTCCGGACCAGGGGAATTATCACCACAGCTGGGCACGGACTCGGAGTTGGTTTTATTGTCCTTTCTCATGTTATTTGTCCAAGGTCCCAGAGGCTTTTTTTTTTTTTTGGCTTGAAAGGGGATGGAGGGGGGAAGCACATACCTGAGTCTTTGTTCCAGCCCTAGCCCAAGCTATGTCTGTGCTACCAGCGTCAACCTACCAGGGACTGAGCAGTCTCAAAGTGTCAGTTCATGGCAGGATGGAACCCTGTGCTGACCTGGGGTGGTCAGGGACGGGGGGATTTGTCTGAGAGAAGGGAGAGAGCAAGAACTTGAATGTGAGAGAGGCAGGGAAGAGAAAACTCATGAAAGAGAGCGGGAAAGTGAGGGGAAAACTACTGCAAGAAAGTGCATGTGTGAGAGAGATTACGTGAAAGAGATGAAAGAAAGGGAACTAAAACATGGGATTGGGAGAATGAGAAGAGAGACAACACATTACGCAAGGAGACAAACCAAAGACCAACTTTCTAAGCAGTCTGTCTTTAGCCTCTAATGTTGCACCCACTGTTTTGCACGTGGAGTTCATCTCACTGTACGTCCATGTGCAGGTGACTGCATGCACTGAGCATATGTCTGAGGGCAAAATGAGAGGCTTTTCTTTGTCCCCAAAGTCTAGACCTCTCTTTGTTACATTCTTTCTCCCTAAATTCTCCCTGCAGTTTCAAATCAGTAGAACTTCCTTCAGTCCTGTGCCCTGAACTGCTGTGTAGCACTGCTACACACTGTTCCGCAGCTGCCTGTTCTACCCCAGAGGTGGCTGCCTTTCAGTGGCAGGTGAAATTATTCTCTGTTTTTATACACTCTGGCAGTCGCTTCGTGATCCTTCAGGATGAAACCAGGTGGTCGCATGGGATAAGTTACAGAGCCCCCGCAAATCTTTGGGATCTGGGATCAAATCCAGGCCTCAGCAGAGGAGCAACTGGAATGTCTCACCATCTCAGGCTGTTTGGTGGCCTGTATTGAAAGTGCTGGCAGGTTCTTAGCCTAGTTCCCAGTGGACAAGTGTCCACTTTACAAAAGATACGGAGGCCGGGATCCACAAAGGTATTTAGCCTCAGTGGAAAGTAGGAACCCACTTACTTTTGAGGATCGGGTCCTAAGACAATCAGCACTAACAGGCACTTTTACTGGCAGTCTCAGCAGAGGAGGAGAAGCTGGGCCAGGACATCTCTGGAGCCTGCCCATTCAGCTCAGGGCCAGGACTTGCCTTGCTGTGCATACAGAGGGCGGGGTTCCTAAACAGGCCTCCCCCAGGGCAATGCGGGATTCTCCACAGATGCAGCTCCAGCTGCATCAGCTTCCCCGCCACAGTGCCAGCTGTGTCTCCAGCTGTTGAGAATGCCCTTGCTACCATTAAGCCTGTAGCTGTTGTGTGAATCCACCCCCTCCCTCCCTCCCTCTCTCTCTGCTTCCTCTCTTTCCCCGGCCTCACTCATCAGAGTTCACTTCTCCTCCTGCTCTCACATCATCTCACTTCCCCATCTTCAAATGCCTTTGCTGCATAGAGACCTCTGACCCATACCCTGCTGCCACTTCTCAGCCTCCTGCCCTGAACCCACTGGGAGTCCAGTGGACCTAAAAGGCAGCTTCCTCCTTTCATCCTCCCATCATCTGATCTTGCAGTGGCACCTTTCATCCTGGAGGATCCCAACGTGCTTTGCAACCTCCGCATGGGGCAGTTGCTTCACAGCTAAACCACACACGCAGCTTCGGAGGCCAAAGGAAGAAGAGAGCATGCATCCGAACAGAATCAGCCCAGCTGAATATTCATGCAAATATTGCAGGATCCTGAGTGAAGGATCAGGGTCTCCGCTTCCACGACTTCTCTCAAACACGCAACCCCCCTACAAAATGCTGCCTCCCAGGGAACAGTGTCCCCTGCCAAAGCAGCAGCCCCACTTGCTGCAATACCTCGGGTTTCCCTGGGCAGTCCCTCAGCCAAGTGCTAAGTCAAACCTAACCCTGCTTAGCTTTTAAATCCTGATAGACTCACACTGCCCAAAGCAGCCTGGTTGTCCCCGGTCACAGGCAGCTAACATCCTAATCCCTTAGCAAGCCGTGGGAGGAGAGGAACTTGCCTCTGGCTGGAGCGGAGCCATGGGACAACAAAATTTAGGCAGGTGTAATCCAAATTAAACATTAGGAGGAAGAATGTCAGAGCCAGAGGGGGAAAAGAGGGAGGGAACCAGAGCCTGGCACTGTCTCTGGCTGGACCCCTAGCCAGCCGCAGCGCTCTGCAGGCTTTCCAGAGGAGCACGCAATCCCAGTACGGACTCTTTGGGCAGCACGGCCACTGGAAGTTTAGATACCGCAGTAGAAACTTGGAGAGTCTCCACTCACGGGAAATGAGTTCTCGAGGCAAGTACCCCCGAGCAGCAGGTGACATCTATGCTCAGGGTGATGCCATCCCAATGATACGCGTGGGGTACTCTCTCCCTCCCAGTCCTGGTCTCTCTGCAGAGATCTGCCCTCTCTTACCACTTTGGAACTGGAGGATCAAAGCACCAACACCTTCTGCACCGGTGTGACTACACGCCCACTCCTCACACAAGCACACCTGAGTGCATGAGAACGCACAGAGGTGCACGAACACAGACGTGTACAAGTACACACACACACACTCCAGGACACACATGCACAATACCACTCTCACACTCAGCTGTCACACTCATCACTCCCTGGGTTCCATATGTTGCACAACACAGATTTTACAGCGGGGTCTAGGACTAATTCATAATGGATGATTTCACATACAAATCTTGCCTTTTTTCAGTACATTGCCACTGCATGTGCGTGCTCTCTCTCTCTCTCTCATACACACACACAAAATGGAACTGATCTCAAATAAATCTAGGAGACTCTTTGCTGTTCGCTCTTGGAGCATGGTTGGTACCCTGCCACTGGCCAGCTAAGTCGCATGGTGTGGTTTCTGCTCTCTGACTGGATGAGTGCACAAGCCCCGTGCAATGGCTCATGAAAAGGACTTTATAGCTCCCTTCTGCAAGTGTTTGTTGCAACTTGATGGAGTCAACGTTTCTGGAAGGAACCCATGCAGAGCTCATGTGGAGTTGTTTAGGAATTAATGCAAGCATTTACAGCCATTTTTTTTTAATTATCCCCCACTGGCTCTGGGAAAATCAAGAGACCTGGGTTCTAATCCCAGTTCTGACAAAGGCCTCAGACCCCCCTCTTTTGTTTCCTCTCCACCCACTCTTTTCCCAATATCCCATCTTTTCTCCCTCCTCCTCTCTCTCCCCAACCCTCATCCACACACACCTCCCTCTCTTTCTTTTCCCTATGCCCTTCTTATTCTCCCTCTATCCAATTTCCATTTCCCCCTCTGCCACATTGCCTTCTTCTTCTCCTCACCCCTCAGAGCTTTCCACCTTTCTCTGCCTGCTTCCCAGCAGTCATCAAGGAACCCCACACACTCCTCTCTTCATCACTTCAGCTCTCAATGCCACTCGGGCTATAAGCAGGATTTGCACCTATGCCCTGGCAAACCCTCCCTGCTTCCCCGGCCCTGAAAGGGTGCTGGGAATCCTCCCGGCCTAATCCTGCAGCTCTGGGCTCCTGGTGCACTTCGTATTCACGACAGATAGAATATTTCACGGAGAATTGGACGCACATTCAACTGGAAATGGAAATTTTATGACTGTTCTCACTCCGAGGTACAGATTACACCAGCTGAGAAAACATGGAAGCAAATGAACAAGCCGTGAACTGTAAAGTGTATTAATAATGAAACCACAGCCTGGGAAATGAAGGCTTTATTCTGTTTATATTCTGCTCCATTAATAGAAAGCACTCCAGCTAGCTCCACCCCATTAGCCAGCAATCTGTGCGGAGAAAGAGCTCAGAGTTGTCAGGCAGACTGGGGGGAAGGAGGGAGGAACTGGGGTCTGTCCCTCCCACCAGGCCCAACACCACGCCTGCAGGATTTTGGGACACGTCAGGGTTTTTCCTTGCCTCCTCCTCAGCTGCAGATCCTTCACAGCAGGAATGCAAACAAGCATGTTGCGGCCTGAGACAGCAAACTTAACAGCATGCTTGCTATGCACGATCCGGAGCCTGGCATGGATGTGGGAGGATGCTGGGGGAACCAGTGAGGGAGGCTGGCCAAGAGAAAAAAGACCTAGAGACAGGGCAGGATTTCCCATTACGCACAGTAGGCACGTGCCTAGGGGTGCCAACATTCTAGGGGTGCCTAAAAATACAAAATTTGCCACTCCCGGGGTCCCAGCAGGTGGTGGGGCAGGCGGAGGGGGAGACAGCCTCCCCCAGCTCTGCCGGAGTTCTCCTCACTCAGCTCGGCGGACACAGTCACCTCCCAGTGGGGCCGGTGAGTGTGGCCAGGGAGCAGGGCGCAGGAGAGTGGGTCTCAGGGGGGTGTGGGGGGGAGCTCTGGCCAGTGTGTGTTGGGGCACTGGTCAGTTGGGGGTCTGAGGGCAGAGGGGCACTGGGCAGTCGGGCACCTAAAAGTTAAAAGTGGTGGTATCCCTGCCTCCCGCAGCAGTTATAAGCTCCGAGACGCTGCGGGCAGTGGGGGTACCCTGCAGCTCCTGTCTGCCTCTGGGTAGCGGGGTCCCATGCAGCTCTGAGCTGCTGCAGGCACTGGGGGGACCCTGCAGCTCTCAGCAGCCACGGGGTGGGGGGGCAGAGCTCCCAGCCCCCATGGGCGGTGGGGGGCAGCTCAGAGCAGGGGCCCCCGCATTGGCCCAGCCACCGGGGGCAGTGTGGGAACCCTGCCTAGGGGTGCACAAGGTGCAAATCCGGTCCTGCCTAGAGTTCTGTAACTCAGGATACTAATGCCAGGGGGACTCAGCTCCCAAAGCAGTGGGATTCCCCCACATCAAAGCACTTGAGCCATGAGACACACCCACTGCCTCTTAGTACAGGATCTTGCTCTCTTTCTCTCTCTTCCTTTGATATTTCTAAGGTTCCCCTCACCTTAATATCTAACCAGTTGCATGGGCAGGGCACTTGGGCCAGGATACCTACCCAGCCCCTAAAAGTGCAGGATGCATACTCAGGACTGTGAGTCAGCATACATACATGCATGCTCCCAGCTCCCTGAGTGCCAGAAGAGATGCAACCCAGGATCCCAGACAGTGGGTCTAAGTGTGACCCTAGCCAGAGGAGTTGCTTCGGGTACTAGCCTATCTCTCGGCATGGCAGAGGGCCCGCCCCCTTTCTCTCTCTCATTGTCAGCTCTTTGCCCGACATGATTTACCAACCTGCAGTGTCATTAGTGACAACTGGGAAGGAGTCAAGAATCTGACAAGCCAATTGTGGGAGCCCATGAGACAGGGCAGCAGATGGCAGGGATGAGAATGCAACTCAGGGCCCTTTGGTGAGGGACGGGCCCACTTGCCAGCCGCTTCCTCCCTCCATTCCTTCAGCCTCTGGCTAGGAACCCAGGGTCCTCACAGCTGCGGCGTGCTGAGAAGGGCAGTCCGAGGGCAAATTGCCTGGTCCAAATGCTTGCCATGAGCCACTGCAACAGCTCTCAGGTCTAACATCTGTGCCCCCCACTCCCTGGTCTTTGAAACCCTTACTTATGCTGAGCCCCAATTAAGTCATTGGGACCAATGGAGTGAGCGGTGACGACTGATATGAGAGAAGGCTGTAGGATTGGGGCCATATTCTTTAACCCAAAGCTGTATGTTGGCTACTCGGCACATCTTTGGCCCATTCCTGAAGCCCATGTTCATGGAACCACAGGGAAGAGATGAGTAAGGACCTCAAGTGAGCTCTGAGAGCAAGCAGGTGCTTTTTCTTGGGGGCACTGTCTTGGGTGCCAGAAACTCAGCTTTCATTGTAAAAAGAAAAATGCAGGGAGAGATTCTCCCCCGTGTCTGAGAGCCTGTTGGGGTCTGTATGGCTCCCTGATCCTGGTGCCGGCCAGCCCCAGCTCTGGTGTGTTAACAGCCTGAGTGGTGCAAGGGGGCTAGATCGCCAGTAAAAATCAGAGCCTAACTCTAGACCTTGTGTTGGCAAATAAAACCCACTAAATGTTCAGTGAGTGATAACCGATACGGTGACATCTGCCTGAGGCTATGTCTACACTTCAACTGCTACAGCAGTACAGCACTAGAATTCTCCTGTCAACCTAGGGCTGTCTATACTGGGGATTAGGCAAGCTTAATTGCGTCACTCAAGGGGTGTGGATTTTCACACCCCTGAGCAACGCAGCTGGGTTCACCTAACTTGTTAGCGAAGACCTGTCTTGAGTCTGCGGACAGTCTGAAACAATAGCTCAGAGAGGTGACGAATGCCCTTTATTCAGCTAAATGGTGCACTCACTCTGAAGCCTAATGATGTGAATTAAACATCAGCATTGCTGTTTCACTTGTGCACCAAACACACCCCAATCTGCACCATCTACTATGAGCACAGTCTCATATTGGTGTCACAAGCGGGTGGAACTTAGTTTGTGGGTAGAGTTTAGGGGAATCCCACCACTCTCCCCGCTCCACTTGTCAACTTACCCTCTATGCTACCAACTGAGCACACCCAATAGCCACAGCCTATGGGAAGGCAAAACAAGAATGAGGCAGGCCGTCAGGAGTTGTACAAAAAAAACCCCTGCACTGCTCTTCCCTTCAGCCCAGCCCTGTCTTTAGCTGTGTTGCTTAACAAGCCCAGGCCACATGTTACAATACAGCTGTGCTTCCCAACTTCCCCAAGCACAACCTCTACAGCTTATGCAAACCTCATCACAGCAGCTAAAATGAGCCGAGTTTTCTGTAGCTGAAGCCTCCTGGTGTTGACAGAATGGGGACGCGATTCCACAGCTCAGAATTTTATAATAATACCTCAGGGGAGTCACTGGCAAAGTTTGGCCAAAATATAATTAGTTTGCACAGCTATTAGAGGCTGATAAAAGGTTTTAATTTGTGTGGAGATCTCTTGAATCTCAGCTACTCCCGTCCCCTGCTCTTCCCCCGCTTCACAATGCCAGCTGAGTGCCGCACAAGCCCGAGTGAGCCACGAATACAATGTACCACATTTACCGGGGAAATGAGGCTGCCATTCTTCAGCCACTCTGATTGCTAAAGAGGGGGGAGGAAATTTGGGAGGCTCAAACTCATTTTCTCTCTCTCCCTACTATGGAAAGAAAGAAAGAAAGAAAGAAAGAAAGAAAGAAAGAAAGAAAGAAAGAAAGAAAGAAAGAAAGAAAGAAAGAAAACCCCATCCTTCTATAACATCCAACACTAAAGTCCCTGCCCAAAGAATTTGCAATCTATGTATCCTGCCCTTTACCATGTGACCCAAGAATGTCTTGATGCCAACTGGCAAAGGCACAAGGGGTGCACAGAGTCCCACTGGGTCAGATGAATGTATATGAAATTTACCAAAGGGTGGTAAACTTGAGGTCTCCACCAAGAACCAATAGCCCAATGGCTGCCACAATCACTGTTAAATATGTGTACGGGTAATGTTTAAGGAAATATGTATCTTGCGTTAAAAATTATGTTCTTAAGGGCTATGAGTCATGGCGGGTCAACAGAAGGTCAGGTCAGTCAGGAAGGAAGAGATGCTTATCTCTCTCTGGCTTGTCATGTATCTGTGGTATGTTGTCTGTTTCACAACAGAGGCCTATTTGTATTATTGGGCCTGACACTAATCCGGAGATTGCACATTTGACAAGAGAGGAAAGCTGTAGGAAAAAACCAAAACCAGCAGGGGGAGTATCCTGTTTATAAGTGAAGAACATTTTGGGGGTATAGCTGGGAATACTGAGGTACACCCTGGATCCTTCCCCAAGGAGACAAATGGTCAGTGAGTTCTGTCTAAGGAAAGGCAAGTCACAGCCAAACTTGCTGGAAAACGCTGCAAGGACTTTGGGAGAGCTAAACTTCATTAGACAGGAAAGTACCTTGCCAATGAAGTCTAGGCTCTAGAACATGTGCTTTGATTTTATTTTACATATTACCATTTGATTCCAATAGTTTTATTTACTCCTTCTTGAATCTCTATACTTTGTTAAACAATGTTGCACTTGTTTTCACTATAAACATATCTGAGTGCTGTGTCTTAAACAGAGCAGTGTTCTGAGGGGAAACTGGTAAGTTGGGGTGTACTGCTTCTTTGGGAGCAGTGAATCTGTGAATACTGCGCGTGTCCAGGGGACCAGGGCTGGACACTCCAAGGGGCGCTCGGAGGTTGGAGTGTGTCTGTTGCTAACCTATAGAGAAACACTGCGGGAAGAGTCATACCCTGATGTTAGTGAATCCAGAACAATTTGCCTGTGGTGAGGAGGGAGAAGAGGATGTGGCAAAGCCACATATCGGTAATATGCATCCCTCCTGGAAGCTGGAGAGTTCAGAGAAATACATCAACCCATTTGTAGCTGGGGGAGTTCTATTCTTTTAATGCAGATTTTAATTTGGAGAGCCCAAACCGACTCAGCTCAATTATCTCAGCCATACTGGAAATCAGAAAAATCGCCACTGCTCAGAAACGATGGAAGGAACAAACGCTCACTAGTGTTTGCTGCCGAGTCTGTTCCACTGACAGAAGATGAGCTAGCAGAGGGTTACTTCCTGGACTAAGGCATAATGGCATTTTTTCCCATTCTCCACTAAAGCCAGTTGATCTGGGTTAGACCCTTGGAACAAACTTTATCACTGGTGTCAGAGTAGCAGCCATGTTAGTCTGTATTCACAAGAAGAAAAGGAGGACTTGTGGCACCTTAGAGACTAACAAATTTATTTGAGCATGAAGTGAGCTGTAGCTCACAAAAGCTTATGCTCCAATAAATTTGTTAGTCTCTAAAGTGCCAAAAGTCCTCCTTTTCTTTTTATCACTGGTGTAACTCCAAGAGCATCAGAGAGAGTTATACCAGGGATGGATTTGGCCCTTGGGTCCTCAAGGCCTAATTTGGTGAGATGCTGAGCACCTTACAGCTCCCATCGGGCCAGATCCTGCTGAACCAATTAAGTCAATGATGTTTTGCTATGGACTTAAATGGGAGCTACAGATGCTCAGCATCTCGAGCGTTACATGTCTATTGAGTTCACAGGAGCTGGAGCAGGCTCCCTTCATTTGGTCACAGCATGCATGTGTTGTGAATTACATGCTCATTTCACAGGGGCAAGATGACCTGTCTGTGGGTTAAATGAGTGAGTGTTTGCTACGAGTTACCCTGATGCTGTGCCCAATAAATCTCTCTCCAAAACAAAAGAAGCAAACGGATCAGAACTAACAGTCTCTTAGGCTTGTTCTTCCACTCACAGACATAACGGACAGACCAGAAGAGCTCCATGTAAGCTCAAAAGCTTGTCTCTTTCACCAACACAAGTTGGTCCAATAACAGATATTACCTCGCCCATCCTGTCTCTCCAGACGTGCTACAGACAGACAGAATACTGTAGACAGACAGACAGGCATATAACAGACAGACAGGCAAACCAAGCCACATACACAGCTCCTAGGATGGAAGGGGTTAAGCTAATGACCCTTGACCTATGTCCTGACTCTTTAAGGTAACTGCGGCACAGCCTGGTTTTGCCTGGTGCATTATCTAGACGTGGCTGGCCCATGCTGCCCAGCCCCCTTGTGGGCTGCAAACGAGACAGCGCTGGAGATTGCTATCTTCTTGCTTCTGTCTCTTCTGCCGCAGTCCATGCTCATTACTGTTCACTTCATCTCCCATCTCCCTGCACCGAGCAGTGCCAGCGGCAAGCGGAGAGCTGGGCGCGCCTGATAAGGAGCTCTGCTGGTGTGCCCTGGTGTGGGTGCCATGTGCACAGCATCCCCCCACCCCCCCGCCAGACTTGCATGCAGCCCTTTCCCCCCTTCGCTGCCTCAGTGATGTCGGAAGTGACCTTTTTCACGAATGATCTCTCCAGCCCTGTGTGATGAAGTGCACATCAAAAACAGTGGCAGATTTACAGGTTAACAGTGATTGAGTAGAGTGCACTGCAGCCAAATTAATGCTGCCTATAATGTAGTTTACCTCATTAAACAATGCACACCAAGATCCTGTCTGCTGTAAAACAATTGGTCTCTAAAGCCTAGTGTTCATCTTCCAGGGATGCTGGGAGATAATAAATGGGTAATATTCTGGCGATAATGGTAATGGAGTCACGGCTCAGAGCTAATATTATGGCAAAGCAGTAATTATTTCAACAGTAAACAAGGGGATGGTTGAGCTGCCAACAGGACTGGAGCCTGTTGAAATGCTTCCGTTAATTTAGCTGGATCCCAGGCCTGGGACTGGCTCTTCAGATGAAGATGACATTCTCATCTGCAGACTGAAAAAGACAGGTCTCCCCATGGCTCACAGCCATGCCATGGCCTCCCCAGCCCATCTGGAGAATTTAGTGCTGGTGGGAGGTGCCCTACCATGGGAGAGGCGGAGCCTCAGAGCAGCAGCCTCGTTCTCATCAGGAGAGGGGAGGGGCCACCACAAAGTGTGAGGGACACTTGAGCAAAGACTCTTGGGTGATGCCCATGCTCAGAGAAGGTGGGGCTCGTGCCAGCCTACGTGATGCCTGCTTGGGAGGGTGGAGCCATCAAAATGGGAAGGAGCCGCAAGGCCACAGGAATCCTCTGATTATGGGGGACAAAAAATGAGGGGGGAAAACAGGAAGGGAGGGTATTAAAAATACAGAGGGTATGGGGATCGAACCGGAAAGGGACACTGATGAGAAACCCAGACAGCACCTACCATGCCAAGAAGGTGCCAGTTTGACAGCCCTAGAGACTCCAGTCCTCTGCTTATCCCTAAGACATGTAAAACACAGACAGTAGCAGGACTTGCTTCCCTGCTGCATTGCCCTGCCATCCCTGATCTGGAGGGAAGTCCCTCGAGCAGGGGGGCGTCCAATCTCTGTGGCCCATCAGTCCTTGCCCTGCCTGTCCCAAAGGGGTGACCAACAATACCGTATGCCCCTACAGTCCTTCTCACCTGAGGATTTCAAAGTGCCTTATGGATAATCATTAGTTGAGCCTCGCAAACCAGTCCGCACCAGAAAAGGCAGCATTATCAAGACCTCTGATTCAGATGGTGATACTGGCACAGAGTGATGAAGTAACTTGCCCCAGATCAACGACAAAGGCTGGGAGAGAACCAGCAGTCCTGACCCCCCAGTCTCCTACGCTAAGCATGGAACAAAACAGTGTTAATTAAGGGTCTATTTCATGATGGACGCCTGCCCTGTAAGAACTGGGTTGATAACCACAAACGTATTCCACATGGGCCAACAAACACTGGTCAAAAAATAACAACTTTTGGCCTCTACCAACCACTGCTGGAGTTGAAGTTGTGACACATGTGGGAGAAAGGCTCCAGGTACAATGCTGAGAGCCCGAGGTATCCAGCCCCTGGACTGCTGCTCTGAAGGAGAAGGGGAATTGTCACAGCACACGGAAAGGCACAGTCCAAAGGTTCCATTTTTAAATGTTTGATAACAGGTTAATAAATGATATACGCCTGTTACAGATATGAGTGGCATTGCTCAGGGATGGTCAGGAGCACATCTGTAGCAGGTGCTGACAGATGATTACATGTCACAGTTGTGTGTGATCTCAGGCCTGGCTTAACAGAGGCAGCAGCAAAACCAGTGAGTTCTCAAGTGGCAGGTCTGGCTTTCAGAAAACAAGTCACTGGTGCCTTCTCGCTCTTGAGGGTGAAATAAAAGTTTTATTTCATCTCCTTGAGCTGGGAAAGGACATCACCAAAACACTGCAGACAACAACAACAAAAAAACCAGGTTTCCCAGCCTGCAAGAAGCTGCCAGAGATTGGTGTCTTCCAGTGTTTCAATCACCCTGTAAATTCAGTTGAGCTGTTTTTATCGGGGGCTTCTCTGGCGCTTTACGCTGCTTTCCTCAACAAGCCTCATCTGGCCTTTTGGGAGGAAATCAGGCCCTCTAGCTCCTATCATTTCTGGCCAATTGTTAAGACAATCCAACTGAGAGCCAGGTGTCAGGACTCACTGGTACTCATTTGATTCTTGAAAGGAACTTGACCAGAAACGTGCTGCAGCATAGACAGACACAAAGCAGAGGGAAGAAAGGAGGAGGAAAACAAAACAGACCAAGACAAGATGATCTTACATACTCTATTCGCATCACATTCACTCACTTAATCATACCAGATGCGACATAGTGAGCTTTATAGACTACAAAAACCTTCCCTAATGTACATATCCTACAAAGTGCCTGTCACAGGAGTACAAGGGTGAGGGAGCATGACTGCATTTAACAAGAACAATGAAACAGCCTGGAATAGAACCCAGGAGTCCTGACTCCCAGTCTCTGGAGTCTAGCGTCCTTTGGACCAAAATCCTCTGGAGTCCTTTGGACCAAAGCATCCAAACCCTTCTGACTCCGGTGTTTATTTCGCTGGAATGTTTGGTCAAAACTTTATATTAAGGTTCCATTTCTAAATGGTTGATAAAGGGTTAATAAGTGATAACTAGCTGGTATAAGCATGTTACAGACGGTTTCGGGACACTCCGAAGCACATCAGTAGAAGGTGTTACAAATGATTAGATGTCATGCTTATGCATAACCTATCAGACTCTATAACAATCTGCAACAACTGATTCATCATTTACTAAAACGTCTATTAGCCATTTACTAACCCTTTATAAGAACCACCTTCATATAAAGTATGACCAAACTGTCTCTTTTTGAGTTAGACAGCAACTGGGGTTTCCTATTTCCCTGCATGAACACCTCAACTCATCAGTCTATTTCGCCATTGCTTTCAAAAAATCTCTTTCTATTACCCTGACTATCAATAACCCAATTCATCCGTCAATCGTTGTCTCAGCTCCCGTGTCATCTGTTTCCTTGACTCTCTCAAGGAAGCACGCCCATTTCTACCCAAAGTACCACGAGGACTAGAGACAGTGAACGTAGCTGGCTTAAGGGGCAACATCTGCTGTGAATGTCCTTGAGGCCTCAAAACTGGTCTTTCTGGAGAGCTGAGCTGGCCTGGCCTGGAGAACTGACCTTAAAGAGGTGGGTTCTGCTTGGCAAATTGCTTAGACAATTGTTGCAAGGCTAGATATATTACTGTTTAAAAGGCAATCTCTTTCCCTAGCGATCGTCCCACTCAGCAATGGATGGGTCGCACAGTGATAAGCGCTATAGATGTAGCCAAATTGTCTGATGAGATGCACAGACAGATAACTTAGGACAGACAGACAGATCCCCTGCTCGACTCCAGTTTCCACAATGCAAGGGGATTTTTTTTAAAGCTTTTCCCACCCACCACACCTCCTCCCATGGCCAAGCCCCTCACATCAGCCTCTCCGAGTCCTCTGCATTGCACCTGACTCTGCTTTATCTGCTCGGCAGGGGGTTCACAATTCTTTGAATTGTAATGGCTTTAATGGGCTGAATGCACCACAGGCTTGCAAGGCGAGACAGGGCTAGAGTGACAACACCACAATGTGAAGTTTCTCATTCTCTTTGTGCGCGCGCGTTATCCGGAACAGGGACACCGCTGTGAGCCTCCCTGGCACGCGCTGCCTCTCGCTACATCACTCATGGAGCGTGGGGGGTGTGTGGCGGGGGTGGAATGGCGCACCAGAATGGGTCTTTCTCTCTCCCGGCTGTTAGCCTGGTCTGAGGAGAGCGGGCAGAAAGGTTTTCTTTCCAAAAGAAAGGCTTGTTTATCAGGAGAGCATCATGGATAGAACCACAGCAGGTGAAAAGCACCTGGACCACCCCACGGCCCAGGGCCCTGCGACGCCCCTGACCTCCCCGTGGCCCAGCTCCCCATGACCCCCCTCCCTTGCAATGCTCTGCGGCCTAGCTCCCCACGAAGCCCTGACCACCCTGCAGCCCAGCGACGACACTCTGCCTGGCTCCCTGAAACACCCCGACCGCCCCACGGCCCAGCTCCATACTGCTCTCACAGACCAAGTACCTTGAACAAATCCACTTCCAATCCACCAACTCATTCATCTCAAGATTCCCTGCCTTGCTTTTAAGCCCTGCCAAAAGTTATAGAGAACTGGCTTGGTGTAGCGGACAGGGTGCTGGGCTGGGCTGGGAGTCAAGAAGCCTGGAGTCTAGTCCCAGCTTTGCTGCTGTTGCAAGTATGGGCAGAGGATCTCATGAGACCTCTGCCTTTTTTGGGCCAAAATCTCATCTATCTTAGATCCTAATTTGGATGCCATTCCTGCTGTGTCTGAGCTCCTGCCAACCTCTAATGTATTTATATTAATATCAGCCCGATGAAGGAGTCTGTGTTAGTGCACCCATTTTACAGACAGGGAACTGAAGCATGGACAGACTAACTGACTTGCCCACAGCCACCCAGCAGAGCTGTGAATTGAATTCTGGTCTCTCCAAGTCCTAGGTGACTGTCCTAAGCACTGGACCACCCTTCCTCTCTTATACAAACAGCTGATGAAGTCTGGCCCAAAGGTCACCCTGATTCATGGCGATGCTAATAATAATCCACAGCTGAGTTTCAGCTGTGGACCCTGCCCAACTACTGTCTCTAATCCTCCCCATTGAGGCAAACCCCAAGGTTCACTGAATGAAACAGGAATTTTCCATCAGCAAAGCCATTGTGAACTGGCTTGTTATTAATAATTGCAGCCTCAGCTGTACATCAGGGTGCCTCGTTACCCTGGCAGTCACTATTCTGGCCCCTTGCACTGGAATCCATCGTGCTAAATGGCAATCATTCTAAGTGGGACCCCCCTCAAGCCTTGGACCTGGAATGGACCCCTGAGCCCAGATCCCTGCATTAGAGCCCTATCCACACGGAACCTGAGCACGTGCCTCGGATCCCCACAAACGCCACCTGTTTACAGATGAGTCTGATTTCTGTCGTATCCACGGATAGGTGCCCCCGGGTTCACCAGCAGTGTTGCCTCTCACTCTATTAGAGCGACCGCTCTATTCACTTTCGGGGTTCTCTTGTCCCCCACAGCTCGTGAAGCTGTACTCTTGCCTAGCCAAGAGAGTCTGGCATGGGTCTGCTCACACGCACATGACAATACTGCTGTCACCATGACAACACTAGATTTACACCAAAAAAGTAAAAGGCCAGTAACCACGGAAACACTTGAGTGACCGCAGCCTGACGGTATAGGATACTGTATCCCAGTTTGGGATAAGAGGGAAGGTCCTCTCATGGATCAGTAAAAGACAGGAAACAGGCTAAGAATAAATGGTTGGTTTTCACAATGGAAAGTGTCAAATAGCAGGGTCCCCCAAGGATCTGGACTGGGATCAGTGCTGTTCAATGTATTCATAAATGATCTGGAAAAAGAGGTAGGTAAACTGTGAGGTGACAAAGTTTGTAAATTATACTAAATTACTCAAGATATTTAAGTCCAAAGCTGACTGTAAAGAGTAACAAGGGACCTCACCAAACTGGGTGACTGGGCAACAAGACGGCTGATGAAATTCAATATTGATAAATGCAAAGTAATGCACACTGGAAAACATAATCACAACTATACATACAAAATGACGGAGTCTAAATTAGCTGTTACCACTCAAGAAAGAGATCTTGGAGTCATTGTGGAGAGTTCTCTCAAAACATCCACTCAGTGTGCTGCGGCAGTCAAAAAAGCTAACAATGTTAGGAATCATTAGGAAAGGGATAGATAATAAGACAGAAAATATTATAATGACACTATTAAATCCATGGTACGCCCACACCTTGAATACTGTGTGAAGTTCTGGTTGCCCTGTCTCAAAAAAGATATATTAGAATTGGAAAAAGTAGAGAAAAGGGCAAGAAGAATGATTAGGAGGATGGAACAGCTTCCATATGAGGGGAAATTAAAAACACTGGGACTATTCATCTTAGAAAAGAGACGACTAAGGAGGCGGCGGGGGGAGGAGGAATTTGCTAACAGTGAATACAATCTTGAATGGAGTGGAGAGAGTACACAGGGAAATGTTATTTATCCCTTCACATAACACAAGAATTAGGGGGTACCTGATGAAATACACAGGCAGCAGGTTTAAAACAAAGAAAAGGAAGTCCTTCTTCATAGAACACAAAGGCAACCTGTGGAACTCATGAGGGGACGTTGTGAAGACCAGAAGTATAACTAGGTTCCAGAAAGAGTTAGAGAAGTGCATGGAGGACAGATCCATCAATGGCTATTAGCCAAGTCCCAGGCTGACTGAAGCCTATGACGCTCACTCAATATGGGGAAGGCTAAAGTGCTCTATCAACCTGCTTCAGGCCTTGCACATGACCCACCGCAAATCACCATCGAGGGTCAGACTTTGGAGACAGTTGAGCACTTTCGCTACCTCGGTAGCCAACTTTCTCAAAATGCAAAAATCGACAGTGAGATCCAGCACAGGATCCAGTGCGCAAGTGCTTCCTTTGGGAAATTGCTCCAACGCGTTTTCATGGACCATGACCTATGGCAGGACACCAAGATCCAGGTCTACAAGACAATTGTTGCTACACTCCTCTATGGATGTAAAGCCTGGATGACCTATCTCAAGAGCTTGGAGAGGTACCACCAATGATGCCTCTGGAAGATCCTTTGTGTCAAGTGGCAAGATCGCCGCACTAATGTCAGCATCCTCGCTGAAGCCAACATCACCAGCATTGAACCAATGATCCTAATGCACCAACTTCACTGGGCTGGACACTGTGTGCAGATGCCAGACTCTTGCCTCCCAAAACAAGCCCTGTACTTTCAGCTCGCCCATGGTCAGAGATCCTGTGGTGGTCAGAGGAAATGCTGCAGAGACTCACTGAACGCGTATCTTAAGAAAACTGATGTGAACATCACAAGCTGGGAGGAGCAAGCCACCAACAGACCCCAATGGCGCCATATCCTCCTTCAGGCAGTGGCCCGCTTCGAGGAAAAGCGCCTTGACCTCAAAGCTGAAAAGAGAGAGAGAAGGAAGGAAAAAGAAAGAACTTTCTCCCAGCAGGCAGTTGGCCTACCACAAAATGTCTGTACCTACTGCGGGTGGATTTGCAGTTCCAGGATCGGACTCCCGAGTCATCTCAGGACCCATATGTAAATCCGCGGTAGAGATCGTCCTCGAATTGAGGTATTGCCAGTCCAATCCATTGGCCAAGATGGTCAGAGACCATCCTCTGTGGGTCCCTAAACCTCCAACTGCCAGATGGTGGAACGGGACAATGGGATGGATCACTTGAAATTGCCCTGTTCTGTTCATTCCCTTTGAAGCATCTGGCACTGGCCGCTATTGGAGACAGGATACTGGGCTAGATGGACCATTGGTCTGACACAGTATGGCTGTTCATATGTTCTTCTGAAAGATGGAAGCAGCAGTGATAGCTGGAACCCCAAAATCTGGCTTTGGGGCAAAACCTTCTCCCATTCCCTGAGCGTTTGGACTCCATCCCTTTTGGGAAGCAGGGGCCCAGCTGTGCGACTTGGGTTGGCATCTGAACTGCATTAGAGCTGGATTTTCAGTTCAGGGTGAAGCCAAATGTATTCTGTGCTGTGAAATGCGAACCTCGCCCATCTCTAGTAATTAGCAGAGTGCAAGATCTGTCTCCAAAATCAGCCAATTTAGAGCATCTCTAAAGCACCCCGGGGGCAAGTCTCCAGCACAAGTGACACAAGAAGGTTCTTTTGCAGTGGGGGTGGTTTCTCAGGAAGGATGTTGCTGCCTCCCACACAGTGTGTTATTTCTTGACCTTCATTGTCTTTCTCTCTCTCCTGCTTCCTCATTTCACACAGCTGAAAAATCTTCTCCTGACTGCCATCCTAATGATCTCAGTGCCTCGTAGGGCTCTGACACCAGTGCTGACGGCCAGGGCGCTGGTGTCAGCCCACCAGATGCCAGAGCGTAGCCTTCTGACACCTTTTTGATGAACTGATATTTGAAGGCAGGGTGCCTGGTGCGTCTGGCAGAACTTGAACTGCCCATTAGAGCCTCCCGGTCCCATCTGATGGCTGGAGGGGACTTCTCAGCAGAGATGCACCAAAAGTCGGGGTAGGAGTCACAACACTGTTGGATCTCTGCACAAAGCAATTGTACAGACCCTCTGCCCTGCTCCACTAGACTACAGATGACTCAAGCACCTGCTCTTCCTTGACCCAGTGGGATGGCTGTATTTGCTATTTAAGTTTTACCAGAGGTGCCTGGCTGGAATAATATGCTGTGGTGCAGAATAAAAAGATGAGGGGGGTTGCTGCAGAGTGAGAGGCATCGGCAGAGATGCAAGGGAGGGGGGTCTCAGAACCGGGAGAACAGAGCAGGCTGCACATCAGGAGAAAGGTGCATTGGCAGAGTTTTATGAGAGTCCCAGGGGAGGAGGAGACAGAGAGAAAGCGCATGGGTTATGGAATGAGATCTTGGCTAAACTGGAATAGGCTTTATACAGCTCTTTTCAAAAGCCGTTTGCCGCAGTGATCCTGTTGTTTTTTCCGTACACAGCAAGAGGAATTTGGAAAGATTGCTGCCCGTGAATGGAGACATGTGCAAAGGAACGGCAGGCGGCTCCTGCAGGGGAACTCCCCAAAGGCCTTAAGTATTCAGCCACAGACACAGAAGAGATCACTCAAAGCCCCTGTGATTCAGTGACAGAGACGGCACCAGCAGGAAATTCACCTGCTCCAGCTCTTAGCAGAAGAGTTAAATGGTGGAAATAACACCTCTTCCTCCCCCCCGGCAACAAGTAGCAACCTGGTCAGCACCAGAAGAGCATCCCCCCTCGAAACAAGTGGTGTGAATTTAGCTCCCATAATGTGGTTAAGATTGCAGTGATGAGCACCATGCATTCAGAGGGGTTTATGAGTGCAAGCTGCTACATATATATCACTCTGTACCAGAGCAATGCAGGCTTCTAGAAATCAGGTACCAAGGACTCCTCTGTTGTCACAGGAGCTGGGGGTGGATGGAAAGGAGCTCGGGGGGAAGATGAGTCACTGGACTTAAAGTGGCTAGAAAACAGCAGCAGAAAATTCACATTACACAGGGTAGCTCCTGCAGGGAAAGGCAGCGGAACCAGCTTCCACACCAGCCATCCCTGCCTCAGCCCTGTCATAAGGGGTGGTCACTGAAAGATCTCACACTGATGACGCAGGTTACATATGCTTATTAGCCACTCAAATGTATGCAGGTGCTGGAAACGATGGGACCTATAACCAACTCCCTGTGGCCCCTTTTCACCATTCGCCCACTGCAGAGAATCCAGCTGAGGGAAACTGAGGCATGGGGTTGGGCAGTGATTCGTCCAAGGTCATCGGGGAACAACTGGCAAAGCCAGATCCATGGCTTACAGTCCCCTCCCTGCTCCTCTGAACCACAGTGCCTTTTAGAAGGATCCGCTGTCAGGCTCTTTACAGAACCATGTCCAAATGCAGTTGCTTGGGATTAACAGAGCTGGGGAGTTTTCACAGCATGTAGCTCACCTTGAGGTCTCAGGATGCCCAAACATAGCTAGATGACAGCCGAATAATCAACTCACAGATAGGTGCCCCTACCCGCCCCCCCAGTTATTGTAAAGGTGGTGAGATGGGGCAGTGGGTGTGGGTGGAGACACTGAGAGATAGAGGACAGATCAGGTGCAGTCATAGCTCCTGAGCTAACTCACGAGAGAGAGATGGCATGTCTGGCAATAAATGGGTAGGTAGGCAGGCATCGGAGCTGCCCTGTGCCAACTCTGAGCTTGGCACTCCCAGCTATCGAGAGCCCAGCCCCACGCGGTCTGTGCGGTGATTAGTTCTACTGGGTTTCAAATGCAGAATCTCTAATCTGGGCCAGAAATCTGGTAACAGCTACTGTTGTAAATTATCCAACTCCACAGGTAATTTCTGATTAGCTCACTCCTCTCCCCTTGGTGCATCCTCAGTTTCCATAGCAGCTAAGACCTACGTAAAATGGAAACATCTGGTTCAAGCCCAGGTAAAGCTCCCCTGGGGAAAGGAATCTGCTGGATGCCAGCATAGAGAGATAACAGCCCCTCTGAAAGACAGTAGTGGCTGAACCTCAGGGATGGGGAGGGGCATATGGGGAATAGAGCAAAAGGGGGTTATGGGGGAGGGAGAAGAAAAGGAAGAAAAGAGACTTGAGGGAAAGAAAGAAAGAAAGAAAGAAAGAAAGAAAGAAAGAAAGAAAGAAAGAAAGAAAGAAAGAAAGGAAGGAGATGAATGGCAGTGGGAGCAAACAGAATAGTGCAGAGATGCCCTACCATAAACGCTTGCTGATCGTGATAGATGCACTGGCAGTAACCTTGATCCAGTCCCATTAGATGCTCGGCAATGGGAGGAAGCACACAGAGATCTGTGGCACGGACTTTATCCATCACCCACATGAAGGGCCTGCTCGGCAGCTTGGCCCACGTGGGGTGCATCCATCTCAAGCAGAGAGGCCAACGCACCCAGGGAAGGCTGGGTTTTGTAACAGACCCGTTCGAAAGGTGCTCATTGTCAGCGACAGGAAAGGAACAGAGTGAGGTGTCGGGGTCCCTGCTCCACCCCTCTCTGTCCACGGGGATTAATGAGTTGGCCCAGCAGCCGCAGAAAGCACTGGGGTCGGCTGAGAGGGCTGGGGTCGCACTCAGACACTGCAGTAATTAACATAGACTTAGACTGGGGAACAATGGGGCAAATGGATACGTTTCTCAGGGGAGTTAAGTTTGTCTAATAGATGCATTCAGCCCTGAGGTTCTTTCACTTCATGCGGGGTGACGGCAGAGAGCTGCCGATATCGCAGACAATCAAACCCTGCCCTGATCTAACCTGACAGCTGGCTGGCGGGCACTGCAACCAGAGCCCCAGTACTCAAAGCCTTCCAGTCACCATCCTAGTCGAACCGATCTAACCCCTTGGTTCAACAGCATCTGAGAAATGCTGGAGATCGCACAACTCAAAGTGAAATTAAATAAAATCACTGGGAAAATATTTTGAAATGTGATCTGACATCACTGAATTTGTGCCTATAGGAATTAACTCTCCAGTAATCAAACCCACACTGTTAGAGACCTCTGTTGTTTATTAATTAACGAGAGATGGCAATTCATGCAATTTGTTTAGTGGATTTCCTTTTTTTTTTGCACTACTATTTCCAGCTCTCATTGGCACTGATATAGAAATCCCAATGGTAACTTTTAATATTGCATTTTTTTAAAATAGCGTTTTTGTAGGTCCTACACAAAAACAAAACATTGCCTTTGATCAGACTTGCACTCACTAAGATCTCCAGTTATCACATTAGTCTGATGAAAGCATTCAACCCACAATCATGATAAAACTCACACTTAGTGCAGGTTCTTCACAAACACAACTGAGAATTTGTGCCATGTTAACCCTGAATCCTCTGTTCAGCACACAGTCTAAAACCGCTTGTGCTCTCAGGATCAATTCCTGGGGCAGGGAAGGATGGAGTCTTCCTTCCAGGCCACCAGGCAGAACTGCAGATACTCTGTGGCCACAATTCCAGCCTCCATCCGGAGTTCCCTCCTTGCAGCGTGCAACACATCCGTCTTTGTGAGTGGGAACTGCTGGTGCCCCTAAGCCCCTGCTGCAGGGATAGCACTAGGAATGCATGAGGCCGCATGTGGCCATCTTACCTTTGGGGGAGATGTGCCTCCAGGTGATTGTAGGATCCGGTCTGCCTGTGGCTATGCAGGTGAGGCTGATGTTGCCGCCTTCGTTGACGGAGATATCGGAAGAGATCTCAACAATTTTGGGAGACACTGGAATGACATACAGGGAGAAGTGAGGAGGCAGCAGGTTCCAGTTTGACAGTTTCACTCTAATTCTCCAGGTTGTGTGTGTTGGGGAGGGCCAGGGGGAGTTTTTGTGAGTAGTTGTGGATGAGCAGCTGTAGGTGTAGGTGGATTCTCCCCAACTCACAATTACCAGCTAAGCAACAGCCCATCAGCCCCATCTAACACAGCAGTGAAGGACCTGGAGGTGACATTCCCCCATCCCCCACTTCCTTCCCAGATATGCTTAACCCCAGATCCCTCCTTAACCTTCTCCCCACCCCGTTTCCATTGGAATCATGTCCTCAAGAGGATTCACTGGAGGAAAACACCCTCTCTGCCAGGCGTTCCCAAACTGGGGCCAGTGGAGCTCCCACTGGTGGGGTGCCCAGAGCTCACGCATGGCGCGGTGCTGATTCAAGCCCCTTGTTTGCAGCTACCTCTACGTCATGAAGAAGATCCTGGAGGCCTTTGAAAGAAGCTGGAAGCCAGGAGAAAGAGCCAGCCTAGCTGTCGCCAGGAGCCGCCACTACACAGGAGAGGAACACAGTGGTGCCCTCAGGGATGAGAGCCACTTGCGCTGCTATTCACCAATGTCCAGGGAGGGCATGGGGGAGAAGAGAACCAGATGGCTGGGCAGCATGTCCAGGGTAGGATGTGTAACCCCGGGGGGTTTAGGGAGCACAGCTGCTTTAAAACCTCGTCCTCAGGCAGTGCACGGCTCGGCTGTTCTGAGGGGAGGGGAGTCAAGAGAGGGAGCGTGAGAGGGACGTGGGGGTGTTTGTAGCTCCAGGCTCCTACAGCGAGTAGGCCCTCGCACAGCGAAGCAGGCGAGAATCAGCTCAAAGCCTGGGAGGAACAGAGTGGCTCACCGGGGACGTCCCAAGACGGGACCCTGAAGGAGCACTGTGCCAGGAAGGAATCACACGAGAAGCATAAACTGGAGCCACCGTTGACCGGAACTGTACGGGGCTGTGAGTACTGGGGTTTGTGACTTTGCACGGGGAATAAGGAGGGAGGCTGTAGCGAGCTAAGAGACGGGTTGTTACTCTGTGTGGGTTTGTGGAGAGCAGCAGGACACCGGACGGGTTGGTTGCTGATAGAGGATGGGCACTGAAGATACCCAGGAGCACCCAAGCAGAGGCAGTGCTAGTCCATTGGGGGCCCTAAGCAGGAATACTTTGGGCCTCCCCCACCCCCAACACAATGAAAAGTGAATAGGGGGCCCCCTTGAGCTGCATGGGGCCCTAAGCAATTGCTTCGTCTGCTTACACCTAGCGTTGGCTCTGCACCCACGGCTCACTGCTGCACGGGAACTTGCCCGGGATTCCTGACTTCTGAGTCTAGACACATTGCTCTTGGCATCTATCCTTTTATACTGTGGTAGCACTGGGTCCATGGGTCCTCGTCTTGGATGTAACCCTGTTTTGCCACTCCCCCTATCTTCTCCCCCTGTTGTTTTTCTCCATCCATCCCTCTGTAAATAAGTATTTCCCTTTCTTACGTCTGTTGTACTATTCCGATGAGCGTGTTTACTCCGGAGGGTTTGGAACAGGTGTCCCTGAGGTAGGTGGAAGGGAGTTTCCCTGCTGTGTTCCTGCATGTGGCTTTCCTTGGCCAAAGCTGCCTGGCTGAGCAGACTCCACCTTGGCCATGAGGGGCTATAGACACATATAGGGGAACAGGGAGTCCTGTCTATAAGGACACATGAGCAGGAGGAGAGTAGAAGGAGCAGAACGGATATGAAATGAAGAGCAAAAGGAAACAGCATGACAAGACATATTCCAAAGGGGCTTAGTGCTCTGTGCACTAAAGACAATTGAAACAAAACAGCTAAAGCCTTCCTCAATGTCACATTACCATGTGAGCAGGGGATGGGATGTGATCTGTGTGATCTCCAATGGGAAAGGAGGTCTCTGCGAGATAAACTCTCTCTTAACTGTCATGAAAATAGCCCTGTAGAACTGAAAAGAAAATAATTGCCTTTCTGTTATAGGGTTTAATTGGACCATCCTATCACATTTAATAGAAAACTCTGTCCCTGCTATGGAATTTTATAGGTTAAAAAAAAAAAAAAACTATAGAAAGGATTCTATACATTCCATAGGTGTTCTGAATACTTTGCAAAGAACCCTCAAGGTTTCTTCATCATTATGGTATTTTCTACAGGACTTTTCCATAAGAGGAAATGTAGGGCCAGATTCTCAGTGGGCTGTAGATCAGCATAGCTCTATCAACTTCAATGGAGCTATGTTATTGATGCCAGCTGAAAATTCATGAATAATGTAAAGAACCACTGCTACTCCCATTCTTCTCAGCCACGCAAGGCAGCCATGGGCTACAGCATCCCCTCTGCTGTACACCACCTCCATCTCTCTGGATTCCCACGCATGGCCGATGAGCTGGTACGCACATTGACCTTTCCAGAGGACTGGCTGAGACAGAGCAACCGCAGTGGCCTTCCTTGCACATAGAGCCTCCGCCACACAGGTAAGTAATTTATTGATCCGTAAAGCACTCCGAGACAGCCTGGAAGGGATTATGTCATGCTAGCCCTGGGCAATAAAATAAAATAAAATAAAATAAAATAAAAAGAGGGGCTTTTTTGTGAATGCCAGCGTGATTAAGGGTTTGTGGTTTGAAGTATAGTTAAAGTACATTTTAAGTGGAAACAAGGTGGGTAATGAATTACCCTGTGATGTGAAGGACTGCTGGGAGTTCATTTTCCCTACTTTGAACACAACGGCTAATCTGGTAATCATACACTGGAGGACAAGAGCAGAACAAATGCAGGCAGAATGGAAGAGCTCCTGGGGCAGTGCATGAAGATGATAGTAGATGAAATGTACATAGATTTTGGTGAGTCATCTCAGCTCTTGCTAAGAGCCAGTCTAATTGGATTGCGGGTATGTCTACACTTTGAGCTTGTGGTGTCATTTCCAGCTTGGGTAGATATACTCACACTCGCTCTGATCGAGTCAGTACACTAATGTTGGAAGGGTAGCAGGAGCGGCGCAAGTAGCCCTAAGTATGATCCCATCCAAAAGCCTAGGCATGTACTTGAGTCACTAGCCAGGCAATCGGATCTAGTATAGGAATGACTATCCGAGCTGGAAATTCCACCTACAGCTCCAGCACAGATGGTTCCCCTTGGAACCAACGCCCCAGCATGGTGCTAAAGCACGCTCTGTGGCTAGCAGTTCTGCCTACTGGAGGAGATGGAAATTTGTTTATTATTAGCTGTATGACAGTTACACCGACAGGCATGGCCTCGGGCCAGTGGGCCCTCAGGGAGAATCAGGACCTAACTGGCCCATGCTGACCCTGCAAGCTACACCTGGGAGCAGGTAGGTGCTCCAGGTGCTGGCTCATTAGCCAATCAGCATGAGAAAGTCTGAGTTCTACAAGAAGAGTGCCGGAACAGTATACGTCGGGGGCTGCTCAGATAGGACGGGCAATGCCAGGTGAGAGGAAGGAAGAGAGTGCTCTCCTTGGGGCAGGCATGGGACTACAGGCTAGGGGGAACCCACAGGAAGCACACGGGCTCCTGTAGGGGAGGAGCCCTGAGTTGGGGCTTGGAGGTGACCGGGAGAGCCCTGAAGAAAGATTGTCAGAGCCCTGGGAAAGGGACACCCTAGGGAACCTCCAGTTGTTAGCTCGGCAAAGAGAGTTGGTGGATTGGACAGGCCCAACAGTTTGGGGCTGGCTCAGGCTGGAGAGCTGAGCCATAGGAGGGGCCAAGAACTTTTTGTGTACATCAGAGGGGACTCTGAGTACCTCAGAAGGAAGGAGCTGTTCCGTGACTTGGCCAGAGGGCTGAGGTACGGAAGACCCAGAGGAAGGCAGGAGGTGCTGGAGCCAAGGACACTGGCAACATTACGTGCTGATGCCAGGAGGCGCTCTAAGGGTGAGTGTGCCCCATAACAATGCCCTGACCGCTGTGACCAAGACTGGAGCCATACTGTGCTAGGAGTTGTACGTAAATACAATAAGAGACAGTCGCTGCCCCAAAGAGCTTACAGTCTCAATAGACAAGACAGAAAAAGGAAGTATTTATTATCCCCACATTACAGATGGGGACCTGAAGCAGAGAGATCAAGAGACTTGCTCAAGGTCCTACAAGAAGAGGAAGCAGTTGAGCCCAAATATAAGTGCAGTGCCTTATTCTAAATCCATACTTCCTTTCTAATGCAGCTCTGGGCCATTCATGAGTTTAAAACTACTGAATCCATTTTCATCAAACTTGGCTTGTTTTGTAGAGCTCACTGAGGCTTAAAAGTACATGAGGTCTGAAGATGCTACTTACTGTAATATCACTTAGCAACACATACGCTTGCATTAGACATTCCAGGTTGTATTACATCAACTGACAAATGTAAAGAGTAGCCACATTTTAAAACACAATTTTAAGAAGGCAGGGTTAAGGTTAATCTTTCATCTCTGCTGTTCCTGACTTGGGAGCGCTTGCATTCTCCATCTTACCACCAAATTAGCTGTTAGATTTGTTTGGAGGCCTGGGACAGTTTTGGCCTGGCGTATAATAGTATATAATCAGTTGATTATGCACTTTCTGATCTTTGCACATAAATCCACTTAGCTACACGAGCCGCGATCATTAGCCTCTTATGCATTAACTGGCAATGAGCCCACACTCCCTCGCCCACATCTCAGGAAGGGGTTGGGAGGAATCTTTAGGTGCCCAAAGAATGAAAAGATTTGCCCGAATCAATGTCAGCTGGAGCAAGGCAGATGTGACACTGGAGTACCTGGGGAAGGAAACGAGAGTGATAGGGGTAGAGGAGCCTTTAGTTACCCTTTCAAATTAAATATGCAATGTTCAGATTTAACACAACGGTTATTGTATGGAAATTAAATGTTTGAATAATTAATTGAATGAATTATTTAAAATGCCTTTCTTGAGACTTAACAGATAGAGTGTAAGGTTTTACTACACAAGGGAGAAAAGCCTTAATAAATAAGTGACCATAAATATAAATCTGATATTATTTAACATTCAGTAGTAATCCCATTACGTCTATATTAAAATGTTTTATTCTTGGGCCAGTGTTTCTACAGCTAAGGGTGGGGAATCTCGAGCCGAATGGAAGCTGCAGATGGAATTGCACCCAGATGAGGATGAATAAATAAATAAAGGCATCCCGGGTGGAAATTCTCTCGTTGTTGCCAGTCCTTTTGCTCCTGGCATCTCTCTCTCTGCCTGACTAATCTAATTGCCTTCTATGACGAGATAACTGGCTCTGTGGATGAGAGGAAAGCAGTGGATGTGTTGTTCCTTGACTTTAGCAAAGCTTTTGATACGGTCTCCCACAGTATTCTTGCCAGCAAGTTAAAGAAGTATGGGCTGGATGAATGGACTATAAGGTGGATAGAAAGCTGGCTAGATTGTCAGGCTCAACTGGTAGGGATCAATGGCTCCATGTCTAGCTGGCAGCCGGTATCAAGCGGAGTGCCCCAAGGGTTGGTCCTCGGGCCGGTTTTGTTCAATATCTTCATTAACAATCTGGAGGATGGTGTGGATTGCACCCTCAGCAAGTTTGCAGATGACACTAAACTGGGAGGAGAGGTAGATACGCTGGAGGGTAGGGATAGAATACAGAGGGTCCTAGACAAGTGAGAGGATTGGGCCAAAAGAAATCTGATGTAGTTCAACAAGGACAAGTGCAGAGTCCTGCATTTAGGATGGAAGAATCCCATGCACCGCTACAGACTAGGGACCAAATGGCTCGGGAGCAGTTCTGCAGAAAAGGACCTAGGGGTTACAGTGGACGAGAAGCTGGATATGAGTCAACAGTGTGCCCTTGTTGCCAAGAAGGCCAATGGCATTTTGGGATGTATATGTAGGGGCATTGCCAGCAGATGGAGGGACGTCATCGTTCCCCTCTATTCGACATTGGTGAGGCCTCATCTGGAGTACTGTGTCCAGTTTTGGGCCCCACACTACAAGAAGGATGTGGAAAAATTGGAAAGAGTCCAGCGGAGGGCAACAAAAATCATTAGGGGACTGGAACACATGACTTATGAAGAGAGGCTGAGGGAACTGGGATTGTTTAGTCTGCGGAAGAGAAGAATGAGGGGGGATTTGATAGCTGCTTTCAACTACCTGAAAGGGGGTTCCAAAGAGGATGGCTCTAGACTGTTCTCAGTGGTAGCTGATGACAGAATAAGGAGTGATGGTCTGAAGTTGCAGTGGGGGAGGTTTAGGTAGGATATTAGGAAAAAAAATTTCACTAGGAGGGTGGGGAAGCACTGGAATGGGTTACCTAGGGAGGTGGTGGAATCTCCTTCCTTAGAAGTTTTTAAGGTCAGGCTTGACAAAGCCCTGGCTGGGATGATTTAGTTGGGGATTGGTCCTGCTTTGAGCAGGGGGTTGGACTAGATGACCTCCTGAGGTCCCTTCCAAACCTGATATTCTACGATTCTATGATTAAACATGGCAGCGCCAGCCTGCAGCGTGCATATTTCCCCAGACCGGGGCCTGTGCTTTTGCTGATCTCATTTTTTTTGCCATGATGCTGGGAAAGGTGTTTATTTTGTTCTGAGCTGATTCAGCCCCTTTTGTGGGTCCCCAGAACATACCCTGACTTTGTCCCAGGGTCAGTTTTCATCCCTCTCACCCACACACTCAGCAGGATAGAAAACACAGTATTTAGCTGAAAGAGATGGCACACACATGCATTATATATATGCATGGAGGGCGTGCATCTGTGTGATGTGCATGTTGAATGGTATATGCACATCTGTTCACACAGAAACGCACCGACGTGTGTGCCATGGACATACCCAAATGCCACGTACCCTTACCCACAGACGTATGTCCATTCCCTGCAGACACACGTGGCATACATGCATAGCAGCACACATATGCAGCTTTGGGTGGATTGTACAGCCCCTTCCTCGGTGTCTGCACACACCCACACTCACATACGGATGGGCCTGCAGCCCACACATTGGGACTAGCAGGCATGTACTTCCTGAGCCATTTCCCAGGTGATACACTCCCGGTCACTAATAGGCTGACTGATGTCCTCTGTGATCCCTGTTCCAGCCTGTTTTTATAGCCCTCCCTTATTTGCATAAACATCATTGGCTCTGCCTCCTCGATCGGTCCATGCCATCACCCCATCACCATTATCTCCCCATCTATCTTCCCCATCCTCGAGGGCTGTGCTGATGGTGTCAATCCCTTCCCCTGGCACTTAAGTCCTCACTCATTTCCTCTGCCACACCTCCCCGCCTTGCTGCTTGAGCTCTCTCTCTGGAGCAGCTGGTTCCTGATGTGCTCAGTCTCTGCGTCCATGTTGCGCTCCTCAGTTCAGATCGGCCAGCTCTGCTGGGCTCAGATAAGGACCCCAGATTTCAGCCTCTTCTCTCAGCCAGAGCCGAACAATCCAAACTTCCTGGATCAGCACAACTGGACTGGATATTTCACGAGCACACTGAAAATCCTAGTGCTTCCTGCTGAGCCAGCAAGCAGATCTGGCTCTTGCAGTCAATCTTCCTTGCCCCTGAATGGGAGGTGTCCCCTCTAGGAGGTTGAAGGGGGAGGTTAGTGTCTGTGGAAGAGGAAGTTTGAGTTGGGTGTCCAGAGAGGAAGGACGGTCTACTAGTTAGGGCACTCATCTAGGTTTTGGGAGACCTGAGTTCAATTCCCTGCTTTGGCACAAACTTCCTGCATGACCTTGGGCAAATCACTTACTTCCTCTGTGCCTCAGTTCCCCATCTGTAGCACTGCACTACTTCAGACAGGTGTTGTGAAGGAAGAACCATTAGAAATTGTTAGATGCTTAGATACTATGGTGGGGGGGTGGGGTGGGGACATCAGCACCATCCATAGATATGGCCCATTTAAACCTGTGACTTCTTGCTAGCATGGGCATTAATGAGTGTGGTTGGTTTTTATGATACGGACCATGGTGAGAACCCAACAAACTCATTTCAAACAGCCTTCAGAGGGTAACAGCCCTTACAGAAGTGTACAGAACATCCTACATCAAGGGTCCAGAATGCGACTCTAGCTACAGCTGAGGACCATCCCTGGAGAGTAATACTGGTTTTCCTTCCCCACACAAAGCACAGCAATTGCATTTTTCAGCCTAGGTGACGTCTGTTTCAGATTAAGGAACATCATATTAGTTCTTTATTTAATAATCGTTCCCCTTAAAAAGAGAAAAGGACTGAAAATAACACTAAAGTTCTGTAACCAATCTGAAATGCACAGTGGCAGCTGCCTGAGCATCGAACAGGCAGATTCTCTATTTCTAACAATAGTCTCGGATGGCATCTTTCATCAGTTGACCTCACAGTGTTTTATTACAGAGTAGGAAACTGAGTCACAGAGTGGGGAAGTGACTGGAGCACCATCACACAGCAGGTCAGAGACAGAGAGAGGAACAAAACCCAAGTCTCCTAGTCAAGTCCCATGTCCACTAGATCACACTGCCTTCAATAAACACTACATAGAACACAACCCTTCATCCATATAGGGACAAAGGACACAGGCTGGAAGGGACCTTGTGTGTCACCGAGTCCAGTCCCCTGCTACCACAGGCAGCTCTGTCATATACCTCCCTCCAGAAACTCATCAAGCTCCATCTTAAAATTAGTTAGGTTGTTTGCCATTCCTCCCCCACAGCCCCCCACACCTATTGGGAAGCTGTGCTCGAACCTCCCTCCTCTGACGCTTAGTAACCTTCTTCTAATTTCTAGCCTCAGTTTATTCATGGCCAGTTTGTCCCCATTCATGGCTAGTTTATACCAGTTTATACTTATCCACCTCAGCTGTAGGCTATATAAGGCAACTATTGGCCATTGCCAACCTGGATCCATCACAGTGACCTAGAAGTGAAAGGCCCTATATCCTTTTATTGGCATCCAGAACCATCTTGTTCCTTCTGGCTGCATGCAAACCAATTCCCACCATCTCCATTCATACACAAGTTCTTGGCATATACAAATCCATAGGTGCTCAGCACCCATTGGCAGCCCCACCGATCAGCTCCGCCTTCCTCCCTCTCAGCACCTCCCGCCTGCCATGATCAGCTGTTCAGCAGTGTGCGGGAGGCGTTGGGGAGGAGGGGGTGGAGTGAGGGTGGGGGCTTGGGGAAGGAGTGGAGCGGGGCGGGGCTTGGAGTGGAGCGGGGGCAGGGCTTGGGGTGGAGTGGGGGCGGGGCTTGGGGTGGAGCAGGGGCGGAGCTTGGAGTGGAGTGGGAGTCGAGCACCCCCCGGAAACTCAGGAAGTCAGCGTCTAAGTACAGATCCCTCTGTAGTTGCTGCCACACTGTTCCACAGAGTCTCCTCTCCCTCTCATGCTTGTTTTCCTAAGGGGAGCCAGAGAGAAAACTCGGAGAGCTACTCCTTGGGTAATATCTGTATTCTAAAGCACTTACAAAGGCCAGCTAATCAGCATGTGCCATTCTAATGCCACATTGTTTGAACAGCAAAACGCAGAAGGTTTGATTCTTCTGTCACACCCGTGCAAATTAGGAGCAACTCAACTGAAGTCAATGGTGGTATGCCAATATGAGTGAGGAAAATCAAGGTCTCAAAGCCACACTTTCCGGTGTCTTCCACCTGTGTTTGTCCATTGGCTTTAATGAAGCTGTTAATTATAATTTATTTGTATGAGAGATCCCAGTTGAGATGGGAGCCCTATTGTGCTAGGTGCTGTACATACCCATAGTGAGACTCAATCCCTGCCCAAAGAATTTACAATCTAAATAGATCAAGCATGGGAGAAATGAAGTAGGGTTAGACTTATTTTACAGATCGGGAACTGAGGCACGGAGAGACTAAGTAGTTTGGCCAAGGAAATACGGGGAGTCTCTGGTAAAGTCTCCAGCTATCCTGAGTCCTGATCAAGTGACTTAGCCAGAAGACCATATTCTCCCCACTCCCCAAATCAGTTGCACCTGGTTCACATCAATGTTAGCATAGAACAGGGGCCATTGTTCTCCACAATGAAAGAGATGCCACCTTGTGCACTGAAATCTTTAAGGGGCAGTTCTATCCTGCTAAGGGATCTTTGCTATTTCTTCCCCCTCATCACTTAAACACCCTGGTAGTTTTGCATGCTATGACAGTGGCAATCAAATCACATGCTCCAGGGCATAAGCTGATCTCTCCAGAGTGGTCAGGAAGGTATTTCCTCCCTTTTTGTCTAGCATTGCACAACGAGGCAAACAGACACTTATGGGTTCATTTTGTTTTACACCAGGCAATGGCCGGAAGTGGGACACTGGGCCAGTGGGACCATGTGACCGAATGCACCCCTGTATTCACACCCTACACCCTATTGTAATAATCTTTGTACAAAATATGCCTTGTGAGCTATCATTTGAAAACTAACAACTCACTGATCAATAATATCATGGTGAAATGAGGGTAGCAACATTATATGCAAAGTTATGAATTCCCTCCATATGATGGTGTTCAAGCCAACATAGCCCTGACCAAACAGAAGTTGTTAAACAGGTCTGCCCTAACCAAAGAAATATGTCTTTACATCAATTTACATACAAGTAGTAAACAGGGTCCTTGAGACCGCAAGAGGGGTAAACTGGTTCCTCAAAGACAAAGCGCAAGCTAATGCCTCTAGCCAGGTGTCATCAAAACTGATTGGTAATCACCTGTCAAGTGGCCATCCAATGGCAAGGAAGAGGGGCAGGAATAGATCCATCTGCATTTTAGCAAGCAAGAACGTGGAACCTTTTTCACCACAAGACCCCATGTCTCCATCCTCACAGCAAAAAGGAACTTTATCTAGGGTTAACCCTCAGGAAAATGCATTTCAAAGGGTGATCGGACTTTAAAATTGAGGGGGGGGAACACACCAGGCTACCTATCTTCCTTTATCTCCTTCTGGCTTTCTCTTTCATCTAAGAAGTCAAAGAAACCAGCCTTTTCACGTTGGTTAGCAATGTGGGCGGGAACACATGAGGAGGTAGTGATAAAAAATCCTTATTTTACCTTGAACCAAGTCTAGTTGTTAAGTTTTAGCTACTAGAAGGCATTTTATCTTTATTTCTCTTGTACCCATTTCTGACTTTAATACCTTACGCTTGTACTCATTTAAAATGTCTTTATAGTTCAATAAACATGTTATATTTTTTCATAAAAACGAATCCAGTGTTGTGTTTCAACTGATCTGTTTGCTAACTGCAGTTAAAGTAGCAAACTGTTGTATGCTGACCCCTCCCAAGGGACATCTGAACTACCCAGGAGAGGGCTGGACAGTGCAGAAGACACATTTTGGGGAACATGCGGGACTGCGAGCATGTTGGGGTCACCCTGCAGGCAGTAACCCAGGCTGCCGGAAGTCAGAGTGTGTGGCCGGTGTGTCGCTGACAGGCTGTTAGTGTCCGAGGTGCTGGACCAGGAGTGCAGTTATACACAGACACTCAGGGTGTGACCTACATGCTGTTTGACTGTTTGGCCCAGGTTGGGAGTTGCAACATCAAAGCATTGTGAAGCACGCAAGGTTGCAGGGGAGGTGGTGACACAACCCCTCCCCGGTCTGGATTGCACTCTGGAATGTGACAGACCAACTGTCTGATCTGGTTCTGCAAGTCTCGGTTGCTGTCCTGCCCTCCAGTAAGTCCCCTTGGCCCCTCTCCGGTGGCACAATGTGGGCTTCAGACTGCTTTAAATAAGTAGCTGAGGGTTCCCTCAGAGCGGAGGAATCCTTGGCCAGAACAGCTGACTTTATGCCACCTGTTCTATCCTCAGGCGACAAGATGGAAGCTGACATGACGCAAGCCAGGAGCAGTGGTGCTGGGGGGCAGAGCCAGAGCATGATGCATGCTCCAATGATCCTGGGCTGGCAGGATGGTTAATAAGCGCTATCCCTGCTGTCATAATTCACTGCCATCCTAAAGCTGCTCTGATTTATGAAGTGGCCCCCAAGCAAACCTAGGATTGCAGGAAGGGGTGGGAGATCAGGGGACAGGCGGAATAATACCAACTTTGCCAGCCCTCCAGGTGTGCAGAGCTCAGCCGCAACTATTTAAAGCTGAACACAGCTGAAAAAATGAAATGAAATGCCTGAAATGAAAGGGACATACATAACTACCTTAATAAGCAATTAATAAATAACTAATAGCAATTGCTCTCTTTAAAATAAGGCCTAATGAGATGTATCATATGCCGCAGAGATGTGTCTAAATGATTTCCAAACCAGATAACAGAGCCTGCTGTCATAGCAAAGCTCTTCTGAGCTGGGAGACATAAAATTATTTACACACATCTCTACAGCATGTTACATGATAAGAGATTTTCATAATTCATTACAGGGGGGAAGAGAAAAGGAGTTTCCAATCAGGCATTAGTAAGTATTTGTGGATGCTGATATAAATCACAGTACAAGCAGCAGGATTCTGTAGACACACACTGGGTCTAGATGCCAAAATGGAGCCCAATCCAGATTTCACTTACACCAGTCTAAACCAGGACTAGCTCCACTGAAGGCAATGGGGATACATCAGAGTAACAGTGCCTTCGGAGGAAAATCAGAACCAAAGTACCCAGAATTTTCTCTTCCTGACAGCTGGATCTATATCACCAAGCCTGGATTCAGATTTTGAATGCTCCAAAGATTGAGGGATGGCCAGATCTTTTTAATGGTAAGAAATAGTTTAGTTGTTATGATTTGATCCATTTTAGCCAGCTCCCTAAAGAAGGAAAGGAGGCGTTTCAAGCAATGGTTCTGGCTTGGGCCCATCTCTGTTTCAAACTGAGACAGGCAAAAATGGAAATTGGGTCCAAACCAATGCCCTGGTTCTCAATACACCTCCCCCACAACTTTGGGGAAGCCCATGTCCAAATCTGGACTTTGCAGCTGGCCCTTATTTCTAAAGTGGGGTGCCCCCAAAACTCCAGATGGGAACAGTTCTGGCTAGAAATCCAAACTCTATATCTCAAGCTACAGGCTAAAATAACAAAGTGGGGAACATGATGTAAAGAATCAGAATAGAATAGTATAGAACAGGGTTTTCTCCAGTCAAATCCAGGGGTGATTCACCTTTTGCAACACCCATCAGTTCCTGTTTTAGTCTTGGAAATAAAATGGTTGAGTTGGAGATGGGTGAAACTTAATCCAAAACCTCACATCTCCAAGAGCCAGCAGGTAAGGGGTGGGAGGGGGAGAGAGAGGTAGGTGTGTATCCTGGGGGGTTGAGGCGGGGGGGGGAGAAAGGTGTATGGGGATGAATGGAGGATAGATTAGACAGATGGGTGTGGATGGGGATGGATGGATAGATGGATACAAAATAAACTAGCACCTATGTACTTGTTATTCTGGAATCTTAAAATCCCAGCTACACCGCAGGAACCAAGTATCTGTTTTACTCCATGTTCTTGTACGGAATTCCCCCGGTAAGGCAAGAAATACTTTGCAGTACAGGCAGAAATATGACAACTTCAAGACTCCCGCATCATCCATCCAGCTTCTGAGACACCCATCCACAGAATACCAAAGTGGGCTCTGAAGAAGAGCTCTGTGTAATCTGGAAAGCATGTCATTTTCATCAACAGAAGCTGGTCCAATCAAAGATGCTACCTCACCCACCTTGTCTCTCTAAAAGCCTGGGACCAGCACAGCTATAACTACACCGTAAACAAGGTGAGCTCTTCACAGCTATATCCAAAGTAACCACACTGCCAATCGAACACAGAATGACTCCTTCCCACCCTCCTTGCCCTCCTTCTCTGTCACAAGCCTGTGGTTCTTCCCAGCCATCTCTGTTTCATCCTACAAGGCCTCAGAGCTGATGGTGCCTCTGTTAATCCCCTTGTGAAATGTCACCACACAGGAGTGAGTTGAAAAGTGTTGAAACAGAGTGAGAGTGAAAGTTTGAACACTACTCCTTGTTAATACAAAGCATGTCAAACCCATCACCTAGGAATGCTGAATGTCTTTATTAGATTCCTTTATCTCCCCCTGAGATCGGAGGGACACGACTGGATGATTCTCAGCGGAGATGTCATCATCCAGAAACTAATTAAAGGCTGCGCAGGAAGTCGGGCCCGGCGCACTCAGGAGAACAAAACGCATTAGCAACTGGAGTCAAGAAAAATATTACAAGTGAACTTTAGATCGGAAAGGGCAAGCTGGGGATTTGACAATAGCTCTCTCCCATTTCCCATTGCCCCACTCCCCTTTCCTCGAGGTCTGGCTCCAGGCGGGAGCAAGTCCACTGGGATCCTGGTGATTGTTGGACGCCAGCTGCTGCAGCCTGCAGCTTCTCATCTCAGGGTGGGCGCCAGGAATGAAAAAGGACTTGGCTGCCTATTCTAGAGGGCAATGGTGGGGAATGGTGATCATGATTTGCACTTCCCCTTCACAGCAAAGCCCCTTCACAGACATTAACCATGTCAGTCAGTGGCAAGGACTGAATGACCCAATGTTTAGGCCACTAGCTGGAGACTTAGGCTCAGTTCCTTGCTCTGCCACCGATTTCCCACTGTGACCTTGGGCAAGTCACTTAGCTTTTCTTTGCCTCAGTTGCCCATCTCTTCAATGGCAGCAAGATCATGACCCTGCCTCATGGGGTATTGCATAGATAATACATTAAAGACTGTAAGGTGCTCAGATATTGCAGTAATGGGGTCAGATAAGCACCACAAGCAGAAGTCAATGTGGTAGGCATTATTACTAGCAGCTCCATTTTGCAGATAGCCAAAGTGAGGCTCTGAGAGGTCCAGCCTTAGGGTGTTTAGTTTAGTGCCTGACCCTGAGTGCTGCTGAGCACCCATAAATAACTCCCATTAACAACAACAGGAAATTATGGGTACTCAGCAGCTCTGGGGTGAAATCCTGGCCCCATTAAATTCAATGGCAAAACTCCCAGAGAGTTCACTGGAGCCAGGATTTCATCCCAGGTTCTTATATCTTGTGGACTGGCCTGTTTTCTTGGACGGCGATAGGGTCACCTTCTTGTCAGGGAAGATTTTTGCCCTGAGGGAACCAGCCCATCTTGACGAGCCCTACCTCTTCCCCTCACAACCTGCTGGCTCCTGACTGCTTTCTCTGACTGTGAATCAACCAGGGAGAGGCAGCGCACAGCCACAGAGTGGCTCTAGGCTTGCTGGCAGCTGGGAAGCCGGCAGCATGGGGCAATAGGCATATTTGGAGGAGCCTCTTCCAAGGGAGGGACCTCATGAAAGACATGGGGCCTCCTGCTGGAGAGAGAGGAGCCTGGTGAACTCAGCTCCCCTCCCTCACCATGTCATGAGGTGAAAAGTGACTTGCCCACAGTCATGCAGTAACGGAACAGAATCAAGAAGACCTGACTCCTGCCCTCACCACGCGACCACAGACCTTGAGAGACGATCACAAGAAATGAGCCACATGCATCATGCTCACGTTCAGCTATGGACCGTTTCTCTATGGACCATTCACTTCTGCTGCTGTTTGTCCCCCAGGAAATAGAAAGCCACTGGGCTTCTTCAGAGGGACACAGAGAGGGTTGAATTACCCCTACCCCATATGACTTGTAAAAAGAACCTGTATGAACTAAAGAACTAAAGATTTCCCTTTCAAGGATAAATAAGATGCTCTAATATAGCTAGTGTCTTCAATGAATATACCGTAGGAGTTTTATGTGAAGTACAGGTTAAAATGATGCCCTTTAAATTAGAATGGTGGCTATTTTTTGGGAGTTGGTTGTGTTTTTTATGATCTATCTAGAGGCTCAAACAGACCAAGAGAGAAATAAATTTCCTCTCCATTAAGCATACACTCTGCTCTTGCATGTTCGTTCTTATCGTTGTATGCTCTCTCTCTCTCATTCATGTTCTCCCTCTGACTCAAGCACAGAATATGTGTTTATTGTTACGCTTGCCACACTGACGCTAAGCTAATTCGAAGAGCTGGACGGAATGTGCTGGGGAAAACACGTGGGCCAGGAGTGCTGAAAGATGTGGGAACTGTGAACAAATGATGGTCAAAAGCCAGGGAGATTCATGGTTTTAATGTGAAACCAACTGAAAATCCAAAGTTTTGACTGAATTTCCATTTCTATCTAAATATCTACCTACCAGCTCTCTCTCCGCATACTAGATCTGCATACCTGTTATATCTTTCATCTATCTACCTACCAATCACATCTTTTCTAAGCTTATAATGAAGAACAAGAAAATAAACATCCCTGTTGAGATCTATTATCCTGGCTTATCCCTTTTCTTGTAATCGCAGGATGGAGATGGTGCGGCTCCCTCGCTGCTCTTTGCTGACTCTGCTGCTGTCTGTCCAAGCCCCAGTCTTACATAGGGAATGCGCCCTTGTGTGATTTCTATAAGTTGGGTGCCTATCAGACAAGCAGAAAGGTACAGGAGTCACTTTGTGCGCAGCCAATGTTTTCGGTACCGTCGTCTCTCTCGGCTGGAGACTGTTGCACTCACAGATTGATGCACTCACCCCCCTGTGCGGTGTCTGCTACTAGAGAGGCCTGCAAACACTTGATATCAGACTCTTCTCAGCTGCCTGTGTATCTGCATCTCACCCAAATGAAACGCTGATGTCTTATTTACAGTGAATCCTGCCTTTGCCCTGGAGGAGCTGGGAGTAGCATCCCGCAGTGCTCCTTAAGGACACTCTGCCCCCCCCCCAACCCTTTGTTTGTTTTTTTCTCAGCCTCAGTCGCTCACTCTCTCCCCACAACTTTGGGACAGCAGCACTGCAGAGCAGCGGCTGAATGGCTCATTACCCCAGGCCGATTTAGCAGAGGCAAGGCGGTGTCTGAGAAGTGTAATGAGCCCCTCAATTGATTGGGAATGAATGCATTAATCTGAGGCTATTAGACTCTTTCATCAGCATGTCTAAAATACATAGCAGTGTTGCTTTATGTGGGAGACACAGATCAGCCATATCTCTATCCAGGGCCATTTGGAGGGGATCTTTACAGCAAGAAAGAAAAATAACCATTGAGCACAAGAAAGGGAGCATTATCTAGTGGTTAAAGCAAGATCCTGCAAGTCCAGGTTCTTGTCCCGGCCATACCAGAGGCTCATTGTGTGACTGTAGGCAAGTCACTTTCCCCATTTTCTAAATAAGGCTAATTACATTGACCAACTCACTGGGGGGTGTTGAGAGACCTGATTTATTACTCATTCATTACCACTTTGAGATCCTTGCATGGGAAGCGTTATCATCTGTAGACAGGCCTCAGAGGACTTTTCAAAGGGTGGCACCAATTCCCTTATGTTACAGCTGGGGAAACTGAGGCACAGAGAAGGGCTGGACCTTGCCCAAGGTTACCCAGCGGGTCAGTGGCACAGCTGGGAACGATTCTCCTGACTCCCAGTCGAGGGCACTAT
Organism: Eretmochelys imbricata; assembly: GCF_965152235.1. Classification (NCBI taxonomy): domain Eukaryota; kingdom Metazoa; phylum Chordata; order Testudines; family Cheloniidae; genus Eretmochelys; species Eretmochelys imbricata. Next base: position 9,559,215 of record NC_135593.1, on the reverse strand, counting down.
CCTGCAGACTGTGCTGCCGCCCAATGTGTTGCACAACCAGACAATCCACACAGGGGCATCACCACCACCTTTCCTGAAATTTGTGACATAGGGCCCACTTTTCACTATAAACTGTCCTGTGCAAAGTGAGGATCCGGGAGGATCCGGGTCTGAATTCAGAGGGGCTGCAACGCAGGGCTCTGTACGATGCCAGAGACCCACCCAGTCCTTACAGTCTACCCGTGTACACCCCGCGCTCCACCTCACAGCTGCCCAGGAATGACGGAGGATCACCCCCAATTTTCTGTCCCCTTTAAGCTTTGCCAGAGGATCACAGCTCTTCACTTGCTGTTTCCCAATCTCTGTCGCCAGGCTTTATTGATTTGACGCATGTCTCCTAATCTAGGCAGAACCTTACAAATTTGATTCCCCTCTTCCCCCGATCTCCCTGCGCCCCGGTGAAAGGTAAACAGATCGGACAGGGAGTCGCTCTCCCTAATACTTTTTGATTAGGAGGTCTCCAGGCAAACACTGCCATTTGTGACGAGACCCCCAGCAGAGGTTGGAAGCTGTCCCGCAGTCCAAAACGAGCTGCAGGTGATGTGGTTTATGTCCCATAAGATGCTGCACTGTCCCCCGGATCCCACACACAGTCCCCATGGGGCCAGGCCTCCTCACACCAGACATACCGATCTTTCCATCTCTCCTGCTGAAGCCAGCCTGTCTTCTAAAAGGCTCCCCAGTCTGTTCCTTGTCTCCCTGGGCCGCATCTCCACCAACACTTGCCCCAGTCATATCCCTCCATGCTCTCTTAAAGCCCTCTCCAATGAGTCCTTGTTCCTACTGAGGCTATGCCTTCCCTGATCCCTGCTGCTTTTAAGACTAGCCTCCCTTCATCCATTCCTGCTCCTACACAAAGTTCCCATAATCGCTATGGATCCACATGGCTGAGAGCTGCCAAAGGTTCCTGCTGTCTCTTTCCGTTTCCCTCCCCACTCCGCTTTGTAAAGGAAGGGCCCATTTCCACCAATGGGATTGGGGGCTATGAGGTATGTTTCAAACAGAACTGAAGTTCTAGCATGTTATCCATAAACTGCACTCTGGCAGCATCTGCCAGCCAAGGATCTCAAGGCACCCTGATCAAACATTAATCAACAATTGATCATGCAAACTGCACAAACGCTATACATAAGTAACCCAGGGCACCAACTCCAACTACCACAAAGTAATGAATAGAAAATAAAACAAACACACACTATTAGGGGCCAATTTCTGTCCTGTGACCCCCTCGGAGATGAGTAACAGAAGACACAGTCCAGAGAACTTGGGGGGCAAAAGTGACTTTACACCACCTTTGTGAATCCCTGATTTGGGGCAGCCCCAGCATAAGTTATAGAAGGCTTATATAATAGTCAGATAGGCGTGTATTACAAGCAGTGCAGATAGAGATGCCTATATTTAAGGTTGCCTAACACTTTCTATCATAAGACCCTGTTTTCAATTGCTGATAATTTTGCCTGACTTAAGCCATTTTGGCTGAAATTTTCCATGCTGATGTCTGCCTCAGGCTGTGTTGTTCTTGTTTTTAAGTTTCAGCAGAAACAGTTCCGCTGTTTCTGAGAACAAGGTTAGGAAAAAAGCTGATTTGCCCATGATTCATTCCCTGAGCCCCAACCACCCCATGCACTGAATGACGCAGGGCTCCTATAGAAAAAAGTAATATGTATTCATGAAATTAAAGATTGTACCATCATGCATATGCATAAGCGGGCTGAATTAAGGTTGCAGAGGCAACATCCATTCTGGCATTTCCTAACTTCTGATTGCTTGACTTTGCAACTCTCTTTTAATATAACAGCTCTGGATTTCATACGTAGACATATCCATAGGTCACAAGCATCTGCTAAGTGTGGGTGGCCAATTTGAGATACCAAGGATGTGTTTTTTCACAGTCTGTAGCATTATATGGCACTTAATTTATTCAAAGCACAGTTCCCATGACTTCAGTTGCAGTTGTGAGTGTGCAGCCCTTCTTCAAATCAGACTGCAGGGTCTCAAATCGGGCTTCCAGAAAATAAGGAACACACAATTAGTGACCCTGTTTAAGTGACTTGCCCAACTTCACCTAGTAACTCTGTGGCAGAGGCAGGGATAGACTCCATTTCCCCAGGGCAGCATTCAACTGCCTTAACCAGGATGCCATCCTTTCTCCCTGCAGTCCCCAACTGCATTCACTACAAACCTTCCAACTTCTTCAACAAATGAGACTTGAGTCCTACAGGTAACAGCCTCCTTCACTACACACCCCTGAGTAGGTCCATCCTGTGCACTGAATGAGGCAGAAGGTCTGTGGAAAAACCCGTCTGTGATCATGTCATTTAAAAAACTGCAGCATATTGCACAAGCCCAAGGGGGCAGAAGTAAGGCTGCGTAGAAAATGTCACCCCAAATGGTTAAAATATGGCAAAGTTATAAACACGTGAAAACAGGGTCCTAGAGTGGGGAAGGGTCAGGCAATCTTACAATAGAAGGTGCTACCAGCCTGTCCATAATATGTGTGCATGTATGTTATCATTTTCAGGACTTTTACATAAGGCCTCCACCTTCAGTTTCCCATTGAAACCCTCTAGCTTTCTCGTTGGTTTTCCTCTCCCCTTTGAGAACCCTTGAAAAAAATCTAGCTGTTATTTTCGCTTAAGACCTCCCTTGTCTTCCTATACCCCACCTTAGCAGCTGCAACATCTTTCCTTCATTTGCCTATGTTTTTCTTAGAAGAGTTATTCCTCGGCTGCCACCCCATTCTTATTCCCTACTCCTCCCAATTGATCCATTTAATCATTCTGCAGACTGTTTACACTGAGTTTCCTTTATTTTTTCTCTTCCCTTTCCCCTTCTCGTTTTAAACCCGGGCGTTCCCTGATTATAAATCATTACCGCTTTTAACTTGGCTCGGGTCTCTTTAATTAAGTTGTAGTCTATTATTTTTTATCTAGTCCATTTGTGCCTGTTCCCCTTGTCCTGGCTTATTTTTCCCCTTGTTCCTCCTCCAGGCAGGCTGAGTATGAAATCATACATTTCCACTCGGCTAACAATCACTTTGAATTATTAAATGCTATTAAATTGGACCACACTGTGGCCATTGGATTGGAGTCCTCGAGCTGTGATATTTACTTGCGCTAGTCAAAGGGAACTGGGTTGGAAAGTGCTCGGGGGAGGGACGACACACAGAATTGTTCCGTCCATCCTGCTGAAAGCAAACGGCATCCGTTAGGATTTTATACCAAGTGAGTTCAAAGGAACCTCTTATGTTGAGCCATGCATGCATTGTAATGTCTTTAATAAATCAATTACTTTTTGGCAGGAAAGTGTCACAGCATCTCAAATCCTTGTAATCACCTCAGCCTTGCTATGTTTTAAATACTGAAAAGCCACAGAAACAGGAGAGGAAGCTATCAGGAGGAACTGGGTGGGGGAAACAAAGGGAAATTTCATCTCTCCAGCAGAGGCCTAAAGATGCTTAAAAATAAAATGATTCCCATGGTTCAAATACATTCCCAGACAGTTACTGACCAAATCCAGCCCCTCCTGGCTTTTGTCATGTTGCTTTCATCATCCGAATGAAAGCAGGCAGAATATTTAGGGGCGCACTGTGCTTTAAAGACACAGACCCTTGTTGGTCAGGAGAAGCTGCACCCGTGCCCCATTCCAGGACGCGTATAGTTGCACTGGCAGGGGTGTGTGCCCATGAGTACAGCATCTGCTCCCCACTGCTGACTGATATGGGGTGGGGCTCAGGTGCATGATATAAGCCTAGGGTTTAAGTAGCCCAGGGCCAGAAGTAAAAAGGCAAGAAGGGGAGGTTAAGGGGTACAGTTGGTTAGTGAACTAGCCTTTCACTTCTGGAGACCTGGGTTTAAATCCTGCTCATGCTGCAAGGGAGACTGAATTTGTTGATTTCAGCCTGTTCTCTGGTATATGTTTGCAGAGGGCACTAAATGACCACATGGCTACAGGACAGCGACAGCCGATCAGGATCGGAGTGCATTGGCAGCTCTCCACTGGAGGTCAAGACTAGAGTTGGAGGAGGTTTTTATTTTTCCAGTGAATAGTTAATTTGCCCAAAAATGTGTTTTTTTTTCAGGGTACTGAAACTATTTTCAAATTTGGATTGAAGTCAGCGAATAGTTTCAGCACCAGCCTCCCTCCTGAAAACATCAAAATGAATCAAAAACATTCGACCACCGAACCAAAAAATCCCTTATTGACTCTGCTCTCGTCAAGACTGCAGTAGCAGGGAGGTTAGATACAGATGCACTGGCAGAGTTGTGAGGGAAACGCTTGCACAGGCCCTGCCAGCCCTGTGCCAGGCTGTAGTAGGCAATGCGATGGCTCCCACTCTTTCATAGAAAATTATTCCTCCCAGGTGTTTAAAACATCACAGTATGGCTACATCTAATGCACTGCCCGGTCCTCCAGGTGCAGCGCTGGGCTGTGGGCATTTTTCCTTACAAGCTATTTGCAAAGCAGCATCCTCCCCTGGCCTGAAATTTGTTACTTCCCTTTGCTGTGCTTTAATTAGAAAGCCCCAGGCTCTTGCTCCCCCGGCTCAACCTCAACAGGGTGTCAGTATTTCAGTTCCACAGAAGAGGCCCTGTTACCATGGAACATTTATCGAAAAGAAAGAGAGCTCAGATTTCAATGACAACAGCGTCCTAGCTGAGCTCGACTTCACTCTCCTCTCTCAGCCTGACAAAATCCTCCCTCCTTTCCAGAGCAACTCTCAGCTGAGCACAAACAGACATGAAGCTTTTCAAAAAGTAATGAACTCCGTGTTGGAGCCAAGGCAAGCGGAAGTTTAATGTTTAGCTCTGAGAGCCTGGCGAGGCCCATCAATTATACAGCCCTGCTGCTGAAGGAGCAAAAAATAATATTTCCGAGAGACTCGGCCAAAAAGAATGGAAAGGAAAGACAAACACTACAAAAAATAAATCCCACCGGCGAAGAGACGTGTGGGCACAAGAAGAGGCGCTAATCACCCAGACTGGGTGCAAGCTGTGGGATGGGGGAGTCGGAAAGGGAAAGGCAGCTGATCACCTTTAGTGACGCCGAAGCCTGTCCAGAGCAAGGATGGTCCTGCAGGCAAATCAGAGCAGTTAACTGCTGTGGTGGGTTTTATGATGTGGATATTTGTCCAACTAGGACGTGGACAGAGACGCACCAAAATTCATTATATCCAGGCTAGTAAGCTGCCATTGGCAATAAAGGGGCTGGATTGCCCACTGTTTTACACCAGAAATCAGCTAAATGGGGGCAAAGAAAGGAGAGTCAGGCCTAAAAGCTTTTGTCACCACTGAACTAAAAGCAGCCGTGCAGCTGTGAAAATCTTGCAACTGCATCCACCCATCTCCCTGCAGCCATAAGATTTTCCAGTGTTCTCCATTGCAGTTGATACTGCTGTTGTTTAGAGCTGGTCAAAATGTTTCATTTGAAATCAATTTCCAGTGAAAACTGGCTTTTTATTACCACAACATTTGTGAAGCTCACAATTTCCTGGGTTTCAAAGAAAAGCCAGAGACTCTGCTCCCCCTCCTGCAAAATTTTAAACAACATTTTTGTTTGTTTTGGGGGGGGGGGGTTCTCCTCCTTTTTCTCTTTTCCTTCCCTTTCTCCTTTTTACCTTTTTCGTTTTGCCATTAGAAAAAGAGAAACAATAAAAAAAAAAACCCTGAACTGAAAAATGTTATTTTTTTTCAGATCCCCCCCAAAAAGTTTTCAGTTTGGGATTTTCATTGAAACCCCCCGCACCCTTCAAAAATTGTGGAACATGTCTGTTTTTTCCTCCAAAAACCAACGATCACTTTCCAACTAGCTCACAACAGCCACGACCCAGTGCAGTGCTCAGTACTCGACTGGTTTACGAAAGCCTTCCTCAGTCTTTGTGTCTGAAATGGGATTCTGGGGAGTTCACGGTGGTTGGATCGCAGTGAGGAATGGACAGATGTTACCTTGGCCTCTCCTTTACCTCCATCACTGGGTTTACATCTGTTTCTCGCGCTGACTCTTTCCCAGCGCTGGGAGCCTGGTTTGGAATCTCCGCTCCGGGTGTAGCTTGCCTGGCATGGATTCCATGCAGCCTAGTATGTCACATTTGGACAGGAGTCTGAAGGCAGCTTGCATGATCTTACCACCCGTTTTATTATTGCCACTGTTATGGCCCTGGCTTTTTTTTTTTTTTTTTTTTTTTTGCTTTAGGCCACAGTTTCTCTGGCTCCGCAAACATGTCCAGACACCTGGTTTCTGGCAGCGTCGGGCTTTGGCGCCAGCTCTCCACATGCAGCTCTCAGATAGGAAGGGGAAGGTGATCAGAACCCAGTCAGGGGCAGTCAGTGCAATCTACCTTGACTATCGGGTGCTTGCCAGTGTCCATGTGCTCAGCTCTCTTCCGTGCCAGGAACTTCTCAAGCCAATAGCAGGCAGGGTTCCAACCAGTCAGAGCCCTCTTGCTTGAGCTGATGTTTTGGCAAACTCTAACTTCTGGCATATTTGGGGGCTGGGTTAAGCCTCTGTTATGCGCAAACAAGCCCAAGAGCAGCATTTAAAGATGTCCAGCGGCTGATCAAAGTGACACAAAACCAGGATCTTCCATGCAAAGCATTATTTATTCACTGACTCTGAGATGCAAAGCACGCAGGGGAAAGACTAAAATTAATACAAGGCCCCTACACGTGGGTCTTTCCTATTCTCGGTCTTTCCTTGCTAGTTTGTAAGTTCCCCTCAAGCCAGCTACCCTGGTCACTGTCCTGTTTGCAGCATGTTCTCCCTGTCTCTGTGCCTGCCTGTCTGCCTGCTCTCACAGACACTCGCTCATCCCCATTTCTAGGCCCAGGGTCTTATAGTGTTTCAGATTCTCCTTCTGATCCTAGACTTAGGCTGGGTCTATGCTACAGACTTCTGCCAGCATAGCTCTGTCGGTCAGGGGGGTGAAGGGTTGTGATTCCTGACTGACAAATCTGTGCTGGTACAAGACCCTAGAGCTATATTGGCAAAACTGATCGACTGGCATCACTTGTTTCACACATAGGGGGTGGAGAGGTACTATACTGGTCCAAAGCACAATTTTGCCAGTACAGCGTACCATTATTCCTGGGCAGATAAAACGCTCCCTAGTGTAGATATGGCCGCTGCCTTGGGAAGAAGAAACCGTTCCCAGCCTGCCTGGAGTCAGGTAGGGGGCATTACCCAATGAACAGCATTCTCACTGATTCCTCGAACATTTTACTGTTTTATTTTTCCTACTTGGCTTCTTTAACTTACTAGCAATGGAGAGCGGTGCTAAGGGTTGTGAGGCGGTGGTGTCTGGTAAACTCAGAGGCCAGCGAGCCAAGTCTATGAAGTTTGTGGATGGCCTGATGATCCACAGTGGAGAAAAAAAAAAAAAAAGTAACCTCAATACACAAGCACACAGAGGCATGCACCTTCACCAGTCAAAAATACGACAGATATTTTCCACTGAATGCATCTGATGAAGTGAGCTGTAGCTTACGAAAGCTTATGCTCAAATAAATTGGTTAGTCTCTAAGGTGCCACAAGTCCTCCTTTTCTTTTTGCGAATACAGACTAACACGGCTGCTACTCTGAAACCAGGTATTTCCCAGTTTCACAACAACACTAGAGCTCGATCCTGTAGCCCAGACTCTGGAGAAGTGTGGAGTCCCAGGAAGTCCAACAGATCAACTGGACAGACCAGGTTTTCCGGTACAGCTCTGGCTGCTTTGCACTGCTGTGGTAAACTGCAAACGCAGCTTGAAATGGGTTCACAGCTACTTTTCACCACCAGAAATAGCTGGCGATTATCTGTGAACCTGCTGCCACAGTTTCCAATGAGTTAGAAAAGAGCCAGAGAGGCTGGAAGGTGGAGTGGCAAAGGAGAAGGCTCTTGTGTCAGCAGCAGCGGCAGGACAGAGAAGAGGCTAGTACTAAATGGAAGGAAAAGGGAGCAGAGAGACCCAGCTTGTGAGATCAGGAGAAGCAATTACTTCAAGGATTGGTCTGTCAAGTCCTCTCTTGCACTGCAACTAATGTCTATCCAATGGAGCCAATTAGGGGTTTCCCTTTAGGATCATGTCAGGATCTCTCCTGCTCATCTTGTGCTCATCCTTGCTATTCCCCATCCCCGCTACCCTTTCAGGATCTACGGTTAGTAATTGCCATCACACAGCCCATTTGCCACTCCCATACCACGCTCAGGCTTCTGCTAACCACAGGGAACAAAGGCGGCTCAAGCTCAGATTGCCCATCTGGCAGAGCAAGTGTTAATGGGCTGGGCTGGATTTGCTATCATCATGCTGATGGTTTCATCATGTAAGCTAATATCACTTGGGGACTTGGAGAAGACCCCGCCAAACGCATTTCACCTGTGAGCTGGACAGGATTGCAACCAAGGATTCCCCGTGTGAAAGGCTGGTGCCCTAACCAAGTCTGGGATCTCACTGTGCAATACCTCCAGGGACTGTGGGTCACGGGACGACCGTTTGCCGAATCTCAAACCATTTAAACTGGGATGCACTACCATGAGCAGCACAACTGCAACCGCTGAAGTCAATCAGTGATGCTGCAGATGCAGCTCCGCATCAGATCAAACCACTTCTGAGGAGGGTTGCCAGGTGTCCGATTTTCGACCGCAACACCCGGTTGAAAAGGGAACCTAGCGGCTCTGGTCAGCGCCGCCAACGGGGCCAATAAAAGTCCAGTCGGCGGCACTGCGGCATTAGGTAGGTCCAGCTCCTAGGTGGCTTGAGCCCAGCGGCTCCCACACAGACACACGCCCTCTGGCCAAACCACCGCCTCTGGCTCCTACCCCCAGCGAAGCTGCTACTTCCAGCTCCGAAGAACGAAGGGCAGGTGCCGTGGTCAAGAGTAACGCGGAGGGAGGCAGCCAGTGCTACTCAGCACCTTCTGCGGTCAGTCCACCCCAGCAGTGAGGACCCATCACCGCAGGCTGCAGTGACATCGCCCATGTGTGGCACTGGGCACCCACCCGCTGGAGATTTACCAGCCTGAGTCTTCCTGCGCTGGAGGCTGGTGCCGGACTCCTCTCAGGCCATGCACAGGGATCCCCGCTCTGGCTGAGCCTCTCCTTGCAGCCAGCTGGAACACACCACAGCACCGGGGTAGCGCTCCAGCACTTGGGTCAGCAGACTGCAAGTCGGGACTCAGAGCTGCTGCTAGCCCATTGGGGGCCCTAAGCAGAATACTTTTGGGCCCCCTCCCGTGATACTAAAACAGGTAAATAAAAAGCAAATGGGGGTCGCATGGGCTACCTAAACAGCTGATCTGGCTTAGATGCCTCACACAAGGACAGGGTTTGCAGCTGGAGACTCTGAGCAGAAGAAGACTCCCTGGCTCCCTGTATGCCTAGGAGCCGGACGTGTCGGTCGCTTCCGGGGTGCCGCACAGAGCCAGCGCAGGCAGGGAGCCTGCGTTAGCCCCGCAGCACCAACAACTGGAGCTGCCTGAGGTAAGTGCTGCCCGGCCGGAGCCCACACCCCCTCCTGCACCCCAAGCCCCTGCCCCAGCCTTCAGCCCCAGTCTAAGCCCCTTAACTCCAGCCCAGAGGCTCCTCCTGCATCCCAAACCCCTCATCCCTGACCCCACCCCAGAGCCCGCACCCCCAGCTGGAGCCCTCACCCCCTCCTGCACCCAAACTCCCTCCCAGAGCCCACACCCCCTCCTGCACCCCAACCCCCTGCCCCAGCCCTGAGCCCCAATCCAAGCCCCTCAACTCCAGCCCAGAGCCCCCTCCCACACCCTTAACCCCTCATCCACCACCCCACCCTGGAGCCTGCACCCCCAGCTGGAGCCCTCACCCCCTACTGCACCTCAACCCCCTGCCCCAGCCCGGTGAAAGTGAGTGATGTTGGGGCAGAGAGAGCCAAGGAGGGAGGGGGAATGGAGTGATCGGGGTGGCGCCTCGGAGGGGCGGGGCAGAGGCGGGGATAGGGTGTTGGGTTTTGTGTTATTAGAAAGTCGGCAACCCTACTTCTGAGTAGAGGTCTCTGCTCTTTCCTCTTCCTCCACACCCCCTAAGTCCTGCGACAAGCTCTGGACTTGACTCAAAGATTCCCCAGGAGAGCTGGCCTGAAAACCAGTTCTAAAGGCCAAAAAGGAGAACCAGAGGAGAGCCAGATTAAAGTATCAGCTCAGAATTTATGCTCAGGATTTAAGGTTTAATAATGCAACAGAAAATCAATATTTAATAAAGCAAATGATGGAGAAAAACACGGAATCAGAGATGAGGCTGCTGCACTGTTTTCAAACATGTAACTCCCAGAGGAGACTGTGTTGGCAGGATGGATCCGATACCAGACTGGCATGCAGGAGGCAGCAGGTCCCATTGATTCCAACTCTGGTATCTAGGGGGCTCAATGGGTTTTTTTTATTAAAGAACAAACAAAGAATTACAATGAAGGTAAGAGCCTAAATACTCATACACAGTGATCCAAAGCTCACAGATAAGGGACGATTAGCAGCTGCCTCTCGGGGGTGGCGGGGGGCAGGATTGGACTGACAGGGATGACAGGAGGGCAGGATTAAGATTCATTGGTAGGAAGGCCCGGGAATGGAACGGTCGGGGGACACTGAAGGTCAGGACAGAGATACATTGGCAGAGAGGGATTGGAAATGCAGTTCGGACAGGCTGTGTGGGACCCAACTGGAATAGTCAGTCCACTGAAGGTCCCAGGTTTGGAGCATTGACTTGATTGGCACGGGAATAGAAGGGGCTAGAGGTGTACAGGTCGTGACTGAGATTCATTTGGGAGAGGAGCCTAGCGCTAAAATGTCACGAAAAGGTGCGGCTCCGCAAAGCATCCATCCACAGGTGAGTGCCAAGTCTAGGGCTTTAACTGACCCCAGATACTCCGCTGGTGTAAATGAGGGCAGCTCCACTGAAACGAATACACAGAGTCACAAAGAGTTCCGAAGACTCCGGCAACTGGGACTCCTACCAAGAGGCAGAATTAGTCACCAAGCTCCAAAGCTTTGACTGGATAAATCCACCTCAGCGCACTGACTGTGAGATGAGCAGTAAGGGGATGGCGGATCTGACTGCTGGAGTTCACTGAGCAAGAGAACTGCAAATCTAATTCCAGCAACAACCCTCTCCCCTGGTAAGCTGTGCTGGACATTAACTGATGGTGATATCCCGTGTGGACAGGTATCCGGTTTACCATAGGTTGCTTACATGTGCAAAGTGCATTACACATCTATGCAACATACGGGGACAAAATCTGCAGGCTACTACCATTGCCAGCTCAGGGAGCTCTCCTTCATATCAAATAGGATCTTGGGACCTTATGGATCAGGGTTCTAGACCTGTCCCTCTGTGTGTGAGTGTGTGCGTGTGTGTGAGTGTGATATTACTGATTTATACCATGATTCTGTCTGTACCATGTGAAACCAATATGGTGTTCCATACCTTGTGGAAATTAACCGGCTCCACCCAACTTCAGATGGTGGATGGATTGTATTGGGGTCTGTAGTTCAAAAGAGTCTATGGGATTTATGGATTTATCTTAGTGAAATCCAACTAAGGAAGTAACAGGGGAGCGTGGGGAACAAAGACTGGGCAGTAAAGGATAGTGACAACCCCAGACTAGCAATATTGTTGTTTGAGATGGGCCTCTCACAGATCCCTCCATGATCCCAATACCCGATACGGCTTGGGGCTGTTTGCAAGCCATAGGCCTGATCTTAGGCGTTGCTGAGTGCTCTACTCCCAGTGGCAGGGGATACTCTGTCTTATGAATGGTCCTGCAGCTGAAAGAGGCTTTTGCTGCTCCTTCCCATCCTCCTCCGCCCCCACGTCCTGCTCCTCGTCTGTCTGATTAATAAAACCCAGCCATTTCCATCTGGGAAACAAAACATGCTTCTAACCGGTGAGGTGATGCATTTTTCATGCATCAATATGCAACACGTCAATCACTGCCTGGCATGTGGCTCGCAGGTGGGTGGAGGTGGCAACCACAAGGCAGGGAAGCTCTGTGCTGTTCAGGGGCCGACAAGCACTCACTGTGTGTAGCGGCACATGGATTAACAGCTCCAGCACTCCAGACTCCTCTGCCAGGAGCTGGGTGCTCGTGCTGCTCAGCCACTGCTCCCAGAACAGGGTCTGTGGGCCAAATACCATTCCAAGGAGCGCCCAGCGTGAATCTGGAGTAACCTAGAGTTACACCTGGGGCAGAATTTGCCCCTCCTGTAAAGGGGGCTGGCACTGAGGCATGACAATGCTAATGTCCCCTCAGCGGCTGCAAGGAGAGGGAGAGGTTTTAAGTGACTAGCTGGCGTGGCCATCCAAGACAAGGGTCTGGGTGGGCAAACAGAGCAGCTGAGCATGAAGGAAGGCAGCGTGAGGCCAAGGTGGTTAGGAGAAGGGGGCAAAACTGACTGGTGATATATATGTCTGAATGGAGACAGAGGACCAACTCCTGCCCCCTTTGTGCGCACTGAGTATCACTTTACCCTAGGGGCAGGCCCAAGGAACTCAATGCAAAGCACTGCAGTGTGCACCAGGGATGCAGAATCAGGCCCATGCAGCCTAGGAACAAGGACTGCGTGCTGGAGGGGAAGTATTTGAATCCTCACTCTTCGGTTTGCCATACCTAAAATCTGGGTGCGTGCAGCAGCAATGAAGAGCAGTAACTCAGGTAGGGCTTTGCAGTGTGTCTGCTCACGCTTGGGCTAGGGAGTGACACTACCTACACGCTCTAGGTTCTCTGTTTCCCCCCTTCCCCTCAATCACTCCCCTCCCCACTTGCTACATAATTAATAACAACACTCAGCGCTCACATTGCACATTCCATCTTCAAAGCACTTTGCAGACATTAACTAATTAATCCTTGTACACTCCCCCCCCCCCCCCCGAGGTAGGCGAAGAGTATTATCTCCATCTCACAGATGCTAAATTGATTTGGAGAGAGGTCAAGTGAATATCGGAGACGGGGGCAGTCCTCCGGGGTGCCTGGCTGCCCGTCCTGTGCTCAGGCCAAACACCCCTTGAGTGAATATTAGTGAACATGGTGAATCAGATTTGCAAGTAAAAACTTCCTCCTCACCCAGCCCAGCTCAAACGCTGCACATAATCCTGAGCCAATGATATTACAGCCTGTTGCCATGGAAATGATGGCAATGTTGCAGATATCACCAAGTCAGAGGCCAAGTCACAGGTAATGAGTAAGTTACGCATCAGTAAGAGGGTGCAAGGAAGTCCAGGTGGATGTAAAGGAGTTAAGATGCCTTTTCTTCATTAATGTGCCCTGATATAACAACACTGATGTAGGTAGACCAGTGTACGCTCCTAGCCTTTGAGTAGGTTGAGATCTAAAGGCATGGTTTACTTGGTCTTGCCTCAGCAAAAGAAGGCTGGATTTGATAACTTCTTGAGGTCCCTTCCAACCCTACATTTCTATGATTCTTTGTATTTAGAATTGTAACGCGGTTCACTCACCACTCTGGCACCTCCTGCTGGCTGTCTTGGGGATTAGCTCTGCATGTTAGTACGCCCTCTTTGGGTGGTGCCTCACCACCGTCACTCCTGCTCTTGGACCCACGTCTCTCCAAGGACCCTGGCGTCAACTTCAGTGACATAGCTCTCCGGCTTGCCACACACTGTGCTTGGAAAGGGACCTGCAGTCCGCTGTTCAGCCACTTCTCTGAGTGGTTACTGCAGCAAATTGTCTGGCCACTTCCTCGTGGCCCCAGCATCCTCTTTGCCCTTGCCTCAGGGCCTCAGCCTGCAAACCCCAGCAGCCAGCCAGGAGCTCTCTCTCGCTCCCCTGGTTCCTGCTTGCAGCACTGCTCTGTCCAGGGTGCTGGCAGCTCTCTCAGTCCCCCAGAGACATAGTCCTTCCTCCCTGGGCTCCGAGCAGAGAACTGCCCTCCTCTGCCCTGCAGCTCCCTTTTCATATGGGCCTGATTGGCTGCTCCCTTCAGCCCTTCTCTGATTGGCTGCCTCCTACACAGCCTCTTTAGGGCTCTATTAACCCCTTAGAGCCCTGTGTGGGGCAGGTGCCCCATCACTAGAATGCAAACTTGTTGGGTTGGGAACTGACTTTTGTTCTGTTTGACTAGCACAGTATGGTTCTCGCCCATGACTGTGGCTCCTATGCACTACTGTGATACAAATTCTAAACAAACACCACCACCAACAGAAGATATTAGCTAACACAAGCTAACATTTTAAATGTATAGTGTAGAGTAGGCAGCACGTACTTTAACAAAGGTTAAACAGGGTGAATTACAGCATAGGTTCCCCATTAGGGTTTAGTACCACCAGTTTATTCATAGATTCATAGATTTCAAGGCCGGAAAGGACCATTGTGATCATCTAGTCTGACCTCTTGTAACACAGGCCAGAGACTGTCAACAGCAAATACCTTTTTAAACACCACTGTCTTTGTCTACACTAAATAATAAGTGCTGCTTAACAAGGTGTTAATTAGCATGGTACGCTAATGTGTCTGCCAAATATGACCCATTTTTTAACATAGCCAAAGCCATGGGAGACCCTGAAGACAGCAAAAGGTAAAGTACAAGGTTACTTGCACATTCGTATACAACCCTTTTAACGGCTTATCTTGCTACAACCAAGAGTTAGAATAAGAAAAAAATGAAATGGCCGTTGTGACACTGCATGCCATATTCTTCATAGTTATATTGTTATGATGTGATTAGGGCATAATTATGATGCATTTTGTACAAGACGGGTCATGTGAGGAGGCATTGGAAAAGCTATGGTTTGCTGTATAGGATTATCCTATTTGTATACATGTATTATTTTTGTATCTGAAGTTATTAATATTGTCTATGGATCTATACTTTGAACTTAGTTACACCTGGGTGATGCCCACTAGACTAGATGCTTTTGGTCTAGATAGCTGGTTGAGAAGGACCTATTCAGGGCAATGAGCCATTAGGGAAAACCATAGGCCTTAGGAGAAGCTTATCTCCCACCCGGTGAGCCTTCCTGAGAACACTCCAGACAGCCTGTAAGTAATGGCTGCTATGACTCTACAAGAACATGTGACCGGCCACATGATTCTGGACTCCATCTTGGGATGTCAGTGTTTTTCCACAAACTGAGTTTGGGACATAGGGTTCCTGCCATATGTTAAAGCTATACAAGGCAGGGAGTGACATCATTGGCTATTCCCTCCCCACACAAGAGGACTCCTGAAAACACCTGAGGAACAAAGACTGAACTGGGGGAAGTGCTGGACCCAGGCTAAAGGGATTTCTAGCCTGTGTATGAGACACATGGGGATTCCAAGCTGCAAAGCAAATGTAGATTGTGCCTTAAGAATCTGCAGCCTGCTTGTATCATCTATCAGGGTGAGAGATTGTTAATTCATATCCTATCTTTCTAGTATCTTTAGACTTAGTTTGCGTTTTTGTTTATTTGCTAGGTAATTTCCTTTGATCTGTTTCCTATCCCTTATAATCACTTAAAATCTATCTTTTGTAGTTAATAAACTTGTTTTCGCTTGATCTAAACCAGTCAGTTTGACTGAAATGCATGGGAAATCGTAGCTTAAGGGGCAAAGGCTGTTGCATATTCCTCTCCACATTGATGCGGAGGCAAACTGGATAATAAATTCATACTGGTTAGGGTTTGGGCCAAGGCAGGATGGTACCACTCTGGGGTCCTCGGCTTGTAGCCTCTCTATTGTTGGTTCATGCAGTGGCTGGTCAGACAGCCTGCATGTAACTGCAGCTGGGTGTGTCCCAACCTGTGTGAATACTGGGGGAAGTGTAGGACTGGGAGCGGGTCTGCAGCTTGTCACAGCAGCACAGTGAGAAAGGAAGCCCAGGCTGGTGGGTCAGAGGACTCAGTGGTACCCCAGTTCCAGGTGGCACCCCAGGGGGAACCCATCACAGTGGTAAATTCCTAAACTGCACCCAGAACCCAGGCTCAACCCACTGATGATGCTGCAATGAACTGCTCCTCAAAGTAAATTGAGACGATCACAATGGCACTGTCCTTCATCTTTGTGAGGTCACCAGTGAAATAGCCAATAGTTTTAACATTTCAGCTGTCATCATTAGGGTCAGAGATAATACTTTAATGAGTAAATAGGGAAGTTCATAGCTCCTTCTCTCTCTCTAGTGCTATTGTTCCAGGCTCTCTACAGACTCAGGCAAAAGTCACTGCGTTGAACACCACCTGAAGGTTACCTTTATAATGCTTTGGTCTAGAGAAACTTAATTAAAATATATAAATAAACACTGAGATTCTGGAACACACAATGGTGGTCACTACAGAAAAGTACCAGCTTGCTGAGCCTGTCTACAGAACCCTCTTCTGGCCCCTCTGCCGATGACACACACAAAGGGAGTCTTCCCATGGACTCCAAAGACTGAACCAGGCTGACAGGGAGAAAACAGCTTGGCTTTCAATGGCAGCCTGAATGAACTGCAGACCGGGCAGACGAATAGCAAAGGCATTTGAGTAATTCATGCATGGTAATGAGCCTTTAACAACCAGCCCTTCTCTTGGGGAGAATTAGCTGAGGTTAATTAGATGTCTACGGCAGTGCAGAAGAGACAGCCATTTTGACTGACTCCCATTCTGCACCCCTCTGGTAGGTCACAAGCCCTACTGTTGAACTCCTGACCTCACAGAGTTCCTCACTTTTCCAGGAGTAGCCCCAGCCCTGACACGCATTATAAACCCATTGAACCAATATACCGAGTGCACTGGGTGGCTTCTCGCTCTTCCCCCAGTGAGCGACGTGCAACATTTGTAAAAGAGACGTGATTCACGCTCGTGTTCCTCCCCCCCATGCCCCAGGAAAAGGCTTCTTAAATCAGGGGAACAACTCAGCCTCTGTGAAGCATCCCGAGCGTGGTGCTGAGGCCTTGTTTTGTTGCATACTAAACAGCTCAGTTGCAGGAATCGCTTATTAGGTGAGAGGAGGGAAAAAAAACTGGCGGGAGATGATCTTGTTTATCTGACTGCAGGTTCGCTAGAGTGCCATGGCTGGCACTTAGTATCAAGGGATGCAAGCTGGCTTTTCACACGGCATCAGAGATGGGTTTTATCTTGGCCTCTCAACACCATATCCCCCCATCCAGTCCTTTCCTCCTGCAACAACAAATGCAGGCATCTCCCTGGAGCTACTAACACTCCAAGCGTCTATCACATTCTCCAGTAGCTTATTGCACAGGTTTGTTGTTCGGTGCCTGGAAATTCTTCCCTTGGCCTTACACACCAAGAGAGGGTACCTGAACAGAAGCCCCACGAGCTGTAGTCAGCTATGGGCACAAAGCCAGAAATGAGTTTGGTTAGACAAGGCCATAGATGACTGTGGAGAAAGCTGCTGCTCGCTGTGGATGTGACACCGTGCGGAGAGGTGGGTAACACCTGCCATCTCACAAGTACGTTCACAATAGCTCCATCTATGCGTTTAGATACCACAGTGAAGAGCAAAGTATAAGCACACAGACCGAGAGGCGACAGTTAGGCCATACTGCCTCACCCGATCACACTGGCTCTATTTCACCGTTATCCCAGCGTCTGGCCAGGGCCGCCGTGTTGGATGTGAAAGAGCTGGTGACAGCTCAGACTATATAAGAAACTGGAATGACTTTACCTGGATATTCTCGTCTGGTTCAGCAGCAGCCCTGTCTAGTGCAGTGCCCCCAACCAGCCGCTGTATCAGTGTTCCCGAGTGGGTGTGAGGCTGCAGTTTTCCTGTGAGTTGCCGACATAGTCACAGTTGCCCCGGCCTCCAGACCTCACCGTGCTGTGACCATCACGCTCTTGAAATCCACTCCGACTGCAGCTACTGCAGAATGCCCCAGCGTGATCGCTTCACAGCCTTCCCTGGGGTGACTCAGTGCTACTAGATCCCGGCCAGCTGCCTCTTATCCAACAGGTTTTTCAACAGCTAAAAAGCCACCTATCTCACATGAGATCTGGAAGTCGGGCCTGCTGAATGATTCCCATTGCAATCTGGAGTAGGAGGCATGATCCACATAAGGGCCCGTGGCTTTGCAATTCTCTGCCCCTCTGCCTTAGCCATCCCCGAGAGCCCAGCAGTGGGGTCCTGCAGGGCACCTTTCCTTACCAGTGGCATAGGCTGGCTGGAGTTGACTGTGCTGTACATGGCGGCCGTCAGTGAGGTGCTAGGATTTCAGGTTCTGCTCTGGCTCAGGTATGAAGCCAGGCACAGATTATGCGTTCAGTTCCCCTGCAAGCAACCCAGATGCCTGGGGCCCGAGTGGCCAGAAATCAAGGGCCTAACTCTCTTCCCACTTACCCTGTTTTCACAACCATTGCCACATGGGTTGCAATGGGGTTAATCCTGATTTACACCAGTACAAGTGGAGGGGGGAGTGAGGTCTTAGAAGCTATTCTTATTTTCGTGTGAAGAAAAGGGGCTCATGCTGCCAAAGGAAAATTAATTGGGCAGAGTTCAGTGTTTGAATGAAAACAGACACACAAAGGAAATAAAAGGCAGCATGAACATGCCGTAGGCCCAACGGTCCCATTATCTACACCGCGCACACCTTGCAGAGAGGCTCGTGGGGCTGCATGCCTCCACACTGCACGACCGCATCTGCGCCATATGTGAGGTGAAGCGCCCTGGCTCCGCGCTGCTGGCTTTCCTATGTCTGGGCAAGATATCAGCACTTCCCCCTTCCACCTGAGCTACACAGCCCCCCAACTCCCGGCAAGCAGGTAATTAACTATCAAACAATGGCAGGATTTGCAGATTAACCAGACCCAGGAAGAAGTGGGAAAACTCATTTACACCAAACAAAGTGGGAGGGAGTGATTAGTTGCTCTAGCGACAACAGAAAGAGTCAGATAGGGCCAGGGAAACTGATAAAGAGATGGAAAAGTGCTAATATCCCCCAGGTTGGTTTGTCTGAAACACTAGAATTCCCTTATTTTCTATCATACAAACGTGGTGTCTAAGTGAAATTCAACCCCAGCCAATGCGGTGCTCCCCTCATCCGGTCTGTTTCCAATACTGAAAAAAGGCCCACTTTCTTTAATGCATCTTACAAGGCTGCAGGAGTCTTTTGCAGGCTGAGGAGAGGGAGTGTTACAAATATAAATAGAGCTTTCCAGATGCCATCCTTCCCCCTCCCCACTCTCTTCTGCCTGGTAACCCCTGGCAGGGCTGTGTTTGCAAGACTTAAATAGCTTATGTGTCCTATGGGGAGCAGGGTGAGGGGGGTGGGCCGCTAAGGCTGAGACACAGTAGGGGCCAGAGGCAGGTTTGTTTGGGATCCCCAGACCAAGGCACCATTTCCTGAAGAGTGCAGCAACCACCCAGGTGGCTGAAAGGAGCAGGCAGGGCTTGGAAGCACTTAGTCATTAATTAGACCTGCAGGGGGAACGTGAGGATGAAAGGAAGGAAAGCTGTTGTGTCCCAAAGGCTAGTGGGTTGTGTGTGAAGTCTCCTCATTCAGAACTCGGAGAGCCACGCCAGGTTCCTCCGCGCAGTGTCTCACAGATCAGGAGCTGTGGCCTTGCATTTTGCAAATGAGGCTCTTCCAGGATTCCAGGGGGCAATTACATTTTTGTGGCATATACTCTGGTCGTTCCTCACCCTGAATCCCTCTCTGTCCGCAGCCTTCTGATCCTGACTACCCAAAACATTGCCAGGAGCCCAGGAGATGAAGTCTTTTGAGCCAGTGCCTCTTGATTCTATTTAACACAGTCCATCTATGCACGGCAGAACTTTCCCTGAAAAGAAACCATGCTCAACAGGTACAATCTGTAGGAGACTTCATTGTAACCCAAACACACTAGGTCAGGTAAGAGAAAGGCAGCCTCCCCAGAACGGTCCAGTTCAGTACCAGTAATGAAAAGGGAACGTTGATCCTGCAGTTTAGTTTCAGTGAAGCTTGAACAAAAGTGAAAGGAGATCTGATGAGCCACAAAACTGGGGATGGAGCACAGAGCTCCCAAGATCCATCACGCTGACAAAGTCAGGTGGAGCTGTGGGTGCTAAGAACTCTAACACTTTGCACCTAGCTTGTTGGTTTGCAACCAGCCCAGTTCATGAACAACCAGCACCGACGTGTTTTAAAGTGGCCACTGAATTTGCATGTCTTAATTTTCGGGTGCCCAACTTGGGCTTGATTCTCAGAGTTGGTTTGGAGTGCCCACAGCCCCAGCAGAAGTCAGTGGGAGTGGCAGGTGTCCAGCACCCCTAAAAATCAGGTCTATGGTGTCTTCAGTTCAGTGCCACAAAACTGAGGCCCCCATAACCAGTGGCCACTTTTGAAAAGGTGAGTTTTGCTGTTCAATGGCCTGGGTGACCTGAGTTTGGTGGATTGCCATCTGGCTCTCCATGGACAAGCGTCCACATCACAGAGCTCACCGTCGTACAGTTAGCTCCCTTGCTGGCATTCTTAGCAGATGGGACAGGGACTGAACTATCCTTTCATGACAGGGGTCATTCCCTCCTGGTGTGGGCTGAGGCTCTTTGGTGGTGGGAGCTGCTAGTCCTGCTGAACCCCTTTCTTTTGCATTTCTGTAGGAGGCTTTCGGCCTCCAAGACTGTCAACCCAGCACTAAACAGGTATTGTATCCTCTTCCCACTGCAATGTTCCAGGATACCTTATACTTTGCTACCCCACTAAGACAGCTTGCCCCGGGAGGAAAGAGGATATATCACTCCAAGAGAAGTAATCCATAGTGTGTGTTGACATCTTCATTGTGTATCTCTGGATTACATGCATAAATCACAGGATTTATTTAAGAGGACTTGCCGGACAAAAGTGGAAGATCTCATGGCCCTAGAAGGTTGGATCCTTAGGAGAATATAGCCTGCCCCAGAGCAGAATTCAATGGCTTCTTGAGAGGTTCTGGTGCACTCACTTCCAGAATTTTGCCCAAAGGCCCTTTCCTATGTCCTAGAGCTCTGTGTGTGGCCACCTGATCATATCATTTGTTTCAGGTTATTACCTTAACTGATCGTATTTAAAATTTGAGTCATTTCCCCGCGGTTAACCCCAGCAATGGGACATTATTAGTTATCTGAGGTGGGGCTTCACTGTCTGAAAATGTGTCCTGCAGATAGTCTGCTAAAGTCTTCAGAAGGTTTGAGAACGAGATGTGGAAGGTCTAGAGTTCAGCCCGTCTCGGGAGTTTTCAGGGCCGGGTCTCCAAAAGGAGTCACACAGGTGAAAGCTAGCGGGGGTGTGAGCAATGGACAAAGTGGCTCAGGTGTTATCATCACCAATCGAAATCTTCCTCCCACAAACTCAAACTCCCTCCTAGGAGACTGAGGCAGCTCAGATAAACTGTTTCCAAGGCTTCTCTGTTCCATTTTCACAGCAGCGCTGGTGCTTCCTGCCCTGACCTCAACCAGAAGCAGAAATGCCAAAATTCCATCAAGGGAGAGGACTAGAAAACAGGGACTGAATACCCCGGCCCACCTCTCCTTTTGGACCCTTCCAAATAAACGTCACAGAACAACAGGAGATGCTCACATTCTGCAGTCGGAAAAGCAGCTGTTTGCTCTTCCCGTGATCTGCAGCCCTTGCTGTCCAGACGCTGGCTCACGACTGGGTTTGGGTTTGTTTCCTGAGAGGGGAGATGAATCCCCCTTCCTCATTTTAGCTGAATAAAAAAGTTGGCTTGGGAGTGAGTTATCTAAGCAGGACACCAGGGGCCATGGCATTGGGTCCCACAGATGGACTCAGCACTGACAGTAGGTCTGACACCGGACCACAGAGCGCCACCCTTTACACAGAGTGAGGACTTGCACTTTCAGAGACTGTTTTTTTACAGGCAGGTTATACTGGGTCATATTATTATAGGACACATTTTCCAAGGGCAAGACGTGTTAGTCCCAGCATCCTGGCTGAATTCTACTCTGGATCACTACAGTCTGTCTCCCTTGTACTGTTAATTGGATACAATATTCTTCTTCACTTCCTGCCCTAAACAGCGATGTAGCATTGCTGTGTGCTGTTAAACTGTTGCTGCGTTCCACCCCAGCAGTGGCTGTCTTTTGACGATGAGCTAAGCAATTCCTGTAGAAAACATAAGGCCTGATTCTACAAGGTACTGAATACCCTCAACTCCAGCCGACCACAATGAGAGCTGAGGGTGCTCAGCACCTTGCAAGATTGGGCCCATCATTTGTGAACCAGTTGAGGATCCTCCAGTGCTTTGGAGTGATGCTCTAGAGAAATAAGACAGGATTTGACTTTGGTATCCAACGCGATGGAGAGAGGGGTCTGGATGCTTAAGGATATGGAGAAAGTTACGTCAGGAAACCTGGCAGCAGAAATCAGGACAGATCCAATATAACTGTGTTGTGTCACCTCGGTGCCTGACGGCAACTCCAGAACTTTCAGGTGATCAACTTCATCTTAAGAAACCCAGGCAGGTAATAACAGACTGCAAGATAAACAGGAAGAATTTGGGGCGGCGATGCACCTCCTGTCCATTTCACAGCTAATGGAGATGGGAAAAGTCCGGCTCTGTTTAGTTTTCTCAATTGCTTTAAAAGGAAGAAGGAGAAGGAGGGAGGAGAGGGAAAAAAAAGCTCTGAAATCTTTTTGGCCTTCTATTCATTAGGCTGTCAATAATGCTCAGCCCCAGCACATCGACAGCGGATTAGCATAACGCAACTCTGTGTACCAGACCAGTGCCTTTTTAACCCAGCTTGTTGCCAAATCAATACACCCATCAGCATTCGAAAATTAGCCCGAGATGAGATTCCAATACTCAAGCTGGTGTGTCATGCTAAAAGGGCTCCCATCCAACTCGGAGAGAAAAGACTGCTAGCAAGGGATTAGACGTTTTCCATTGATCCTCACCCAGACTGCCCTCTACTAAAACAGCAACGTTTCACACACATCGCACCATGCACACTCCTTCCTGCCCGATACACACCCACACAGACACACATGCACATATGTAAACACTGGTGAGTACACACGTTTTGAAGACTCTGCATGCACATATGGCCTGAAAAGTGGGCACACATTGAGCTGTGCTGCTGATCAGGAAGCAGATCAGCCTGCTACATGATAGTATACAAACCAGTCAGCAGCAGGTTGATGACCCTCAGCTTGTCAGCCCATCCCTATAACATAAGCGTTTTCCAGTGCTACACCCCAACTAGTGACTGTGGTGGTGAAGAGGTTGAGAAATTCTACCGCAACATCGAGCAGGATCTAGCAGTGGTTCATCTCAGAGACATCTTAATGATATAGGGTAACTGGAATGCTTGCACTGGTCCCGAGAGTTACCCAGAATGGTGCAGCTGTGTTGGGATGTTTGGCTACGCCGAGACAAACAGCAGAGGACTGCGACTCATGCAATGTGCGACTAGAAACGACTCAGTCTTAGCGAAGACTTTGTTCAAGCACAAACCAGCACGGAGAAGGACTTGGACATGATTGCATTTGTGACTCAGAACAAGATCGCCTTTGTCATGGCCTCGAAGAGATGTCGTCTCAGTGGGGTGGGGAATCCATCCTTCAAGAAGGCCGACATAGGATCTGATAATAAATTAGTAATGGCCGACATAAAGATCAAACTGGGAAACAAGAAAAGAGCAGCAAGTACCTCGGAGTCCATTATAATGCTGACTCACTGAAAGTCCATCGAGCACAAGTGGAATTTAAGAGGATGATTAAACAAAAGCTCCAGGCATAGATCAGGCACAGCAGATCATCTCCTGCTGCATTACAGACACCATGGATGGTCTCCTGGGGAAATGGATCCTAAAAAAGAAACCTTGGCTCACAGAGAATATTATTGAGTTATATGATCAACGAAGGAAGTTAAGAGCACAAAGGAAGACCGATGAAACTGCAAGAGAGCAATATTCTCGTTTAACACGAGAAATAGGTTCACAGATTAAAGTGGCAAAAGAAGACTAACTTGAACAAGATTGCTTCAATATACAGAACTCCTTTGTAGCAAATATCCCCAGCAAGGCCCATGAAACCATTAAGACTCTTTCAAAAGGTTTCTCTGTCAGGAAAAAATATTGTTTCACCCAGCGCTTTGGGTAGGTATTGCTGAGAACATGAACGAAACAAATTCTAAGTTGGAAGTGAAAGAGGCAGGGGCAATCTACACAAGAAGCTTGACTTGTCCTGATGAACCTCCTCCTATGTCACAGTTGAGGATGCAGTGGGGTCACTGAAAAAGCAATGGAGTAGATAACATAGAAGCAGAACTAATTAGAAGTGGAGAGGGACACTCATCCAAGCATACCATAAGTTTGTCAATGTGATTTGGGAGTCTGGAAGATGCCACAAGATTGGACATAGTCCCTGATGGTTCTTATTAATAAAAAGAGGCAATCTGATGTTTGTGGAAATTACTTCATTTCATTACTGACATGCCCTAATAAAATATTTCTGTGCATCGTTCTGAAGAGAACTGTGCACAAGACAGAGAACTTTCTGGCTGAAGAACAAGCCAGGTTGAGACCCAAAAGAGGTCCAGTGGAGCAAATATTTGATCTGCATGTGCTAAGTGCAAAAGTGCTGGGAAGGTAGTAAATGTCTTTGTGGATTTTGTGAAGGCATTTGACAACTTATGGCACAAACCTCTTTGGGTAGTCCTGCAGCTTGTTGGTAAAAATGTAATAAAACAGATAGAAAATATCTGTGGAAAAATGACAGTTTTGTTGTTTGTGGGCCGTGAGCAAAGTAGCTGGATTATTTGGGGATAAATGTTAAACTGGGCTGCATGCATCTCCCTCTTCAACTGTTATGTTGAAGACATTTTAAGAGCCACCACTGATGGAAACATACAAGAGACTGTACCCATTGGTGGATGAAAAATTTGTCATCTATGCTTCAGGAATAAAATGGATCTGACTGCATCATTGCAAAAAATGCTGCAAAAATTGGTAGAAAACTATAGTGGTGGAAGCAGAGAAGTTAGGTCTAAAGAGATCACATGGAAAGGCAAAGAGGATGGTGACATCTACATCTGTTGAAAAGTGAAAGATATTCTTACCCAAATCTAAGGAGGCACCGGAGTGGTTGAACACTTCAGACACCGGGGTAGTTTGACTGCAAGGTACACTAAACATCACTCAGGGTATGTCTACACTACGAAATTAGGTCGAATTTATAGAAGTTGTTTTTTTAGAAATTGGTTTTATATATTTGAGTGTGTGTCCCCACAGAAAATGCTCTAAGTGCATTAAGTGCATTAACTCGGCAGAGTGCTTCCACAGTACCGAGGCTAGAGTCGACTTCCGGAGTGTTGCACTGTGGGTAGCTATCCCACAGTTCCCGCAGTCTCCGCTGCCCATTGGAATTCTGGGTTGAGATCCCAATGCCTGATGGGGCTAAAACATTGTCGCGGGTGGTTCTGGGTACATATCGTCAGGCCCCTGTTCCCTCCCTCCCTCCCTCTGTGAAAGCAAAGGCAGACAATCGTTTCGCACCTTTTTTCCTGAGTTACCTGTGCAGACGCCATACCACGGCAAGCATGGAGCCCGCTCAGCTCACTGTCACCGTATGTCTCCTGGGTGCTGGCAGACTGTGGTACACAGCGGCAGCAACCCATTGCCTTGTGGCAGCAGACGGTGCAATAGGACTGGTAGCCGTCATCGTCATGTCCGAGGTGCTCCTGGTCGCCTGTGTGAGGTCGATCAGGAGCGCCTGGGCAGACATGGGCGCAGGGACTAAATTTGGAGTGACTTGATCAAGTCATTCTCTTTAGTCCTGCAGTCAGTCCTATTGAACCATCTTATGGTGAGCAGGCAGGCGATACGGATTGCTCGCAGTCCTATTGCATCATCTTCCGCCGGGCAGGCAAGAGATGAGGATGGCTAGCAGTCCTATTGTACCATCTTCTGCTGAGCAGCCATGAGATGTGGATGGCATGCAGTCCTTCTGCACCGTCTGCTGCCAGCCAAAGATGTAAAAGACAGATGAGTGGATCAAAACAAGAAATAGACCAGATTTGTTTTGTACTCATTTGCAAACCACCGCCCCCCCCCAGCCCCCGTCTAGGGGACTCATTCCTCTAGGTCACACTGCAGTCACTCACAGAGAAGGTGCAGCGAGGTAAATCTAGCCATGTATCAATCAGAGGCCAGATTAACCTCCTTGTTCCAATAAGAACAATAACTTAGGTGCACCATTTCTTATTGGAACCCTCCGTGAAGTCCTGCCTGAAATACTCCTTGATGTAAAGTCACCCCCTTTGTTGATTTTAGCTCCCTGTAAGCCAAACCTGTAAGCCGTGTCGTCAGTCGCCCCTCCCTGTGTCAGAGCAACGGCAAACAATTGTGCATCTGAGTTGAGAGTGCTGTCCAGAGCTGTCACAATGGAGCACTCTGGGATAGCACCAGGAGGCCAATACCGTCGAATTGTGTCCACAGTACCCCAAATTCGACCCGGCAAGGCCAATTTAAGCGCTAATCCACTTGTCAGGGGTGGAGTAAGGAAATCGATTTTAAGAGCCCTCTAAGTCAAAATAAAGGGCTTCATCGTGTGGACAGGTGCAGGTTTACATCGATTTAAAGCTGCTAAATTCAACCTAAAGTCCTAGTGTAGACCAGGGCTCAGACAACCAACACAGAATCAGATTCACGACTGCTGCTCCAGCAATCCTCAGCCAAATTTGGAGAAGCAAAGGTATTTCCATGAAGTGTAAAATGAAATTGCGGAGTCTCGTCTTCAGCGTCTTGCTATGTGCCTGTGAGATGTGGATGCTAAGGAAGAAGGACATAAAGGGTTTTCTGCCTTCAAATTGAGATGCTACAGGTGATTGCTTCGCATTAGCTATACCTCGCATATGACTAATGAGAAGGTAATCACGCAAATGTATAGCATAACTGGAATGATTTCTGAGATCGTTAAGGTGATCAAACAAAGATAACTTGTTTGTGGGCCACATGGGTCAGATGAGTGGAGGAAGACTGCAGAAGCAAGTTTTGGAGGGACTGGTGCCAGGGGGCACCTGAGCCAGGTGTGGTCTCATGATGTCACTGACTCAACGGGACACAGAATGATGCTTATCAAGGCTGTGTGAAGATGGCAAATGTGGAGGAAGATTGTGGGCCCATGACTCCCATGTGCTGTGTTTACTGTGCACTGTGACGTGACTCTATGGCACTTTGCACTATGAGAGAATGGATGTATGGACACAAGTGAGCAGCCTGACTGGCGTGCATGCACGTATTAGTGACTGCACATTTAGAAAACACAACTCTCCAATACAAACATCCTCCCTCCTCCCTACACAGAGAATTCCCAACCTTCCCCCCCCCCCGGCCACCGGGTGCACACACATCCGCTCCCAACACAAAGAGATGGATCCGATGCAAGTATCTTTCTCGCAGCATGGATGTGCTTGCTCGCTCTCGTCCCTCTCATCCTCTTTCCACTACTTCAAACATAATTTGCTTTGCCGTTTCCCTCCAGCGTGAGAAAATAATGGTTTGAACAGCGTCTGTGTCACGCTCTCGAGCGGCTGAGGTTGAGGCCTGATGACTATTCAGAGGGAGTCAGGCAAGCCCTGCCCCATCTTCCCAGAAAAAAATAAAACACATGGACTTTGCTCGATTCTGCTTGGACTGCCTGGTCCTCATGACCCTGCTCCACTTGGGGCTAAACAACCCCCACCATGACACTTGGACTGAGCTTTAGGCCAGACAGGCAGGCTGTGTGGGGAGCCGGGACAAGGCTGGCAAAGAGCAAAGGCAGTGAGTGGAATGGGAAAGGAGATGCTGTTGTTTGGGAAGAGGGAGACTAGGATGGAGCCACGGGAACAAGGGAACTGGGAATAAAGGTCATGGTGGCAAACGGGAAGAGGAGTTGAAAGGGGCCATTGGGAAAAGGAACCAGGAGAGATGGGAGAAGAGAAACCAAGGAAGCAACGAGCTCCTAGCAGCCCAAGAAAGCCTGTCTCGCCTGGGCCTTACCTTGCACGATGAGATGCACCCGTGACGTTTTGGGGTGATTGTCTGTCTGCACGGAGCAGGTGTAGGGCCCCTCGTCGTACACATCCACGTCCTGGATCTGGATGCTGTACTGGGTTTTGGTGTTGGACAGGAGCACCACCCGGGGGTCCAAACACCACTTGTCATTGCCGGCATAGAGGATGCTGCTGCGATTCAGCCAGGCCACTCGAGTGACTCTGTTATCCACGGAGCACCTGAAGGGAAGGAGAAAAGTGATTCATGAGCACACCGCCCGTCGTGGTTATGCTCCCCACGGCCTCTTTTCTTTCTGTCCTTTGCTTTTTTTAGCTTTGCTGTGAGCCACAGTTTCAGAGACCCAGTAGCACGGGTTTCCCAGGAGGAGAACATCAGCACGTTGCCTGCAGGGCTCAGGGCTTCTTGTTCCATCTAAAATTCCACCTGAGCCTCAGAGCAGTTCAAGAGGATTTCCAAAAAGTTTCTCAATTACTTTAGAGTCACATGGCTTGAACTCCTCTCAGTCCATTCCCAAGTGGCTCTTTGGGGCCCCTTCATTCACCTTGAAGCTGCCTTTTACCAAGTGCACACAAGCCAGCTTAGTTACAGCCTTAAACTTTTGTCCAAATATCATCCAAACTTTTTGGAAACTTCAAATCTCTTTTCTCCCCCAGCAAAACCTCATTTTTCATTTCCCCCAGAGATCTCCATCTCCCTGCAGCCAGGAGAACAAAAGGTGAAGCACAGCAAGGGAAGCTAGTCTCTCTCAGTTTCTGGAAGCAGGAAAGAGAAAATAGCTTCTGTTCTCCCAAGTATTCCAGGCAGACAGTCTCAAAAAAAGATCAGGGCACACATCCAAAGAAAACCTTTCAAATTCCTAACGTTTGCCCATTGCAAGCATCCTCGCTTCCTTTCACTCATCCACATCAACACCATATCATCTTGTTAGCAGTCACTGTCACTAAATGCTGCTTCCCAGATCCCCGACTGCAAAGTCAGAGTGCTACCCATGAACCCAAGCCCCTTATGTGACAGGAGAACATTCAAGCATCCAAGCTGAATACAACTGTGTTCCTTTCAAAGCATTTAACAGCCTTTATAACCCAGAGAAAGAGCTTTGTTAGACGTCAGTGACAGAGGATAAACCCGCTCAGCCTAAGATCCCATGTTTATATTCTTTCCAGTCAACTTCATTACTTTTTCCAGCAGTGGTGATGCAAATTAACTTGCAAGTTAATGAGCGAGGGAGCAGCAGAGATCACAGAGGTGGTACGTGGAAACCTCAGTGAATGGAGGTCAATGGAGTGACAGCAAGGATGACTGTGGCCCCAGTGTGGAATTTTGTCAGTGAATTTTGGTGACACTGCATGTCGTCTGGGGACCTTGTCCTTCCTCAGTGTTAGTATATTGGGGGTGCTACTACAGTCTAAGTAATAAACAATGATAAAAGTAACATGGAAGACAACTAAAGTCACTATTAAAATTCATGCACCTCTTTGCCACCACTCTCTTGTATGCCTCTATGCTCCCGTCTCCCCCCCACCCCCATTTCTTTCCTCTCTACTATATCTATTACTCTGTTCTTGACCTATCATAGTGCCTGCTGCCCAGCTGAATGAGGGACGAATGAGCTCTGTTGTAAAGTTTCAGAGTAACAGCCGTGTTAGTCTGTATTCGCAAAAAGAAAAGGAGGACTTGTGGCACCTTAGAGACTAACCAATTTATCTGAGCATGAGCTTTCGTGAGCTACAGCTCACTTGGTCGGATGCATACTGTGGAAAGTATGGAGGGAATGTTTGGATTACATGCTGTCTGATTCCATTATTGTCCATGGATCTCCAAGCTGGGATGCTTCACAAAGGTGGAGGGGGAGGGGGAGGATTTTTGATTTAAACCTGCTCACTTTCCACAGTATGCATCCGATGAAGTGAGCTGTAGCTCACGAAAGCTTATGCTCAAATAAATTGGTTAGTCTCTAAGGTGCCACAAGTACTCCTTTTCTCTGTTGTAAAGTTATCTGTGAATGGACTCATTTTGAAGGAGGGACTCATTTACCCATATACAGAGGTACCACCTCATCATGAGCGGAATCCTCTTGAGCGTGAATTTGAATAGCGTGAACCTCCATCGATAGTGAACAGAATGAAAGATCCAAAATCACAGCCATGTGTGAACTGGAGTTTCAGTAAACCTTACTCAGGGTGTAATCTCCCGAGATGGTCTAGGCCTGGGAACTGTGTCTTCTGTTCTTGGTGCTCCCACTGACTCAGTGTGCGATGCTTGGAAAATCATCTAATCTCTCTGTTCAATAATTGTCTACCCATGAAGACTTACTTACTTCACAGAGATCCAGCAAGAATACTTTCACACTGCTTCATCGATGTAAGGTCCTGATCTGAGCCCCATTACCTGAGCACCTCACAATCTTTAATGTATTGACGTCTCCACACCACTCCTCTGAGGTTGGACCATGCTATTATTCCCATTCTGTAGATGGGGAATGGAGGCACACAGAGGCTAAGTGGGGCATCCAGGGAGTCTTTGGGCAGAGCAGGGATTTGAACCCAGATCCCCCAAATCCAGGCTAGTGTTCTGACCACTCGACCATTCTTCTTCTCTGCTTTAGAGACCTTTAGATGAAAGGAGCTGTTGACATACATAGATTTTTATTATTTCTAAAAAAAACCCCATGGCTTCACTACAGGCAAACCCAGAGGGCTTTATTCAGTTTGTGCTTAATCAAACTCCTGTTGAAGTCAGTGGGAGTTCTGGCTGTTTGAAGACTGAGAAAGGTCCTTAGGATCTCACCCAAGAGGACAAATCTACTGTATCCCTCTCTTTTTAAATGAATAATGGTTCGTAATAGAGCTGGGCCAGGGCCACAGAGTTTAGAGCCAACTTTGGAGGATGTATGGATCCAGGATTTTGGTCTGGGTCTACTGCTATCGGCACTTTTAAAGATACTGTAAAAGAAAGGTTCCAACAAACACTCTGAGGCCCATTTCTGTACAAATGAAAAGGTGCCCTGTCTACTGGATATTTCAGAGACGAAGCAGGTGATGGGAATGCAGATGATTAACTGCCTGTCACTTTCTGCTGAAGTTTGCACCATGGACCAGTGAGCAGATTTAAGTCAAAAATCCTCCCCCTCCCCCTCCACCTTTGTGAAGCACCCCAGCTTGGAGATCCATGGACAACAATGGAATCAGACAGCATGTAATCCAAGCATTCCCTCCATCCAACGAGCATTTAAGCGCTTTTGAAAAGTAACGGAGCTCAGGCAACGCATGAGGCCACAGCGAAATCAGTGCTTTTGCCCTTCACAGTGCCTGGTCACCATCTCTTCTTATCACATAGGCACACTCCTCTTCCCTGGGATGGGCAGACTCAAGGGTCTGGCTTTTGTATTGTATTTATGTTGTATTTCCTTACTCTTAAAATTTAAAAAAAAAAGCACAATACAAACAGCTACCAGATAGAATCACAGAAGATTAGGCTTGGAAGAGACCTCAAGAGGTCATCTAGTCCAACCCCCTGCTTAAAGCAGGACCAACACCAACTAAATCAATACCTGGGAATAGACACCCAAGCCTCGGATACTACAGCAATATCCCTGAGACCCCAGTCCTCCTCCATGCCATCCACATGGGATTCCTGAGCCCCTACAGGGACAGGTTTTCATCCTTCCCTCTGACCCATGTGAGACAGGGATGGGCCAGGCAGTCTTGATACTCAGAGCAGGGCTGGGCCCAGCTGATAGTGCATCCCTCCCAAGGGGAGAAGGACGGACAGGCTGTGGTGCCAAGGCTGCATTGCTACTGGCTGAGTTATAATGCCACCCAAGGCTCCCCGATAGGGGTACATCTCCACTCCACCCTCTCTGTGGGGATGTACAGACCTGAGCAATAACAATGGGAGTCTTTTCACTGGCTTCCCTGGGAGCTTCATCAGGCTGTTGAGTTCTAAGTGACTTGTCCAGCATTACAGAAGAACCAGCTGCATCTCTGGCATGACTCCATCGATACCAGTGGACATAGCCCTCAGTGAGTCAGTGTCAGACCCAGGCCGCCTGACTCTCGCCAACAGGCCAACACCCTATGCGCCACATTAATAAAGGCCAACACCAGCGGCACACATCAGGGGCCTAGAAAGGGTCCAGAGCTCTGATCCTGACCCACGACTGCCATCCAGAGCCACGCTGGAGTGCACCCATGCTATACATTTTTAGGGAAGGGTGATGGTTCTGAAAGAGAAGATGTCACATGGCCAAGGCTCAGTCTCCGCTCCTGATACTGAGTGCAGCTCAGGATGGCCAGCAGTCTCCTCCCCATCTGGCTCTTTGCCCTCTTCCAGTGGCTCCTAACTAAAAGCTGAGCCTGTTGATGGGAAATCCTGTTTTCCCCACCAAGGAGACAATGTGGATTGGAGCAAACAAAATAACCAGCCGCCCCTTTGGTTGCAGCAGCAAGGGCAAGCTCCAAATAGGGGGAGGAGGGAGCTAAAATACATGGTGGAGTCTGGAAACTTTCCCTGCCCTCCTTTCCTTCCAGCAACACTCCAAGCCCAAAGACACTTTCCCCTTGCTCACTTGTGCACCTCTTTGAAGCCATTCTCTCCCTGCAATGTGCCAGTGAGAGAGGGGGGAATGGGTCCCGAGGGTGCCAGGAAACAGCCCTGACCTCAGCAAAGATGTACAAGTCATTAAGCGCAGATGAGGTAATTTCGTCTCTCAAGATCCTTAATCCCCTTTACATTCCAGCTCAGAAGGCAGGGCCTTATTCTCCAAGAAGATGAAAAGCCTGGAGTTCCCCAGCAAGGGGAGGCAATGTTCTTGGTCTCACGCTCTTCATTCTCCCTGCATCTCTTTTCCCTTCAGATCTTGAGTCCCAGGTCTCCCGGCTTCCCTCAGCGAGGAGGGGAGGCTGTTAGTGTGCCGCGATCACAGCATCCTCCTTGCTCAGCAGCAATGGTTCCAGATTCCAGTACTATGTGCCAGGAGGGTGGTGCCTTGTTAATATCCCACCACCCAGATGCAGCAGGGTGGGTTCACCCCAATCTCTGGATCCCTCTAAACCATCCCTGCCAGACATCCTTTAGCCCTCGGGCTCAGAGCTATACTTTGGAGGAGCAACATCTTTGCCTTTGAATTTTTTCCCCAGTGAGCTATCCCCCGGAACGCTGCTAACATGATCATTAATGCACTTATAGTAGCATCTTGAGGCCCCAACCAAGATTGAGGCCCAGTTGCGCTAGGCGCTGTACATACATATAGTAAAAGAGAGTCCCTGTCCCCAAAAGCCACTGTGTACATAGACAAAGGATGAGAGAAAGGAAACATTATTAGCCTCATATTACAGTTGGGAAACTGAGGTAAAAGAGTGAAAAAGTGACTTGCTCAGGGCCACACAGGAAGCCTGTGGTGGGGAGGGGGGGTGAATACATTTACACTGTTCACTAACAAACATGCATTATTATTAATTAGCCATGCAAGACCCGACTCCCACAGAGCTGTCCCATCCTCGTATGGTGTTATGGACTTCATGTCACACATCCAGAAGGCCAGAAAAGCTTCACTGTGGTCATTCTTATATCTGATTGGATCACCATCACCTCACCCATCTCTACTCATCCTGGGCTACAGGATCAGCATTAGGACTTTTGCACAGATGGAGTTATTGAAAAGCAGCAATTTGTGAGTAACTCGATGTAAGGACAAGTCCTGAGTGTGTTTTCCCAGGAGGGAAGTTGAAACAAAGTGCATTTGTGTGTCAGGGGCTGCTGCTCCTCCCTGCTCTTTGGCTGGGTTTATGAAGAAAGAACTTTGGTTTAAATGGGATTATACATGAATCCCTTAGCCCCGCACCATTCCTTTCTGTGAACACATATACCTATGGAATGATGCCTCTAGACAGGACACCTGCACTGATTGAACGCAGGACCTCTGGATCTTATAGTATGAGTCTTGACTGCCTGAGCTAAAGAACCAGCTCAGTTAGCTTGGATCAGTTGGCAGTGAGGCCCAGATCCTCAAAGAGAGGATACCTTTGAGGATCTGGGCCAAAGAGATTTTTAAAACCTCTATGCATGTTTACCCGCTTGGTGGGGGAGAGGTCAGACAGCTGTGCAGGGTTTATCACAGACTAAGTGAAAATACTTTTGTGGGAGCCCTTCATGACAGTGCTGACAGGGCATCACCGACACACCCTTCCCTTGGGGAATGTGCCGTATGTCTTAGGAAAAGCAGCAAGATCTCTCAAATAAGCCCAGTATAGGCTCTTTCACTTGTATATTCCAAGCACCACACAGACCATTGCTGGAGTCCTGAAGATCAACGGTGGAAGTTTCTTTCCCTTTTAGCCCTGGAAGAATGAGGAGGATGAGTGTGTGGAGATTGTTCTCTATCCCCAGTGGTCCTAACATAAATCCTAGCCCACCCTGCCTTCTGCTACCCCAATATTGTGAACCCATCTTGGCAAACAAGGGGTTACAGCCTGCACGTTGTTTG
This sequence comes from Eretmochelys imbricata, assembly GCF_965152235.1. Lineage (NCBI taxonomy): Eukaryota > Metazoa > Chordata > Testudines > Cheloniidae > Eretmochelys > Eretmochelys imbricata. Next base: position 9,524,802 of record NC_135593.1, on the reverse strand, counting down.
CACCATTATGATGTCATTCATGACAATGCACTGCAGACATCATCATGTTCAGCTGCATGGGGAACAGAGCACCAGAACAGCCTCGTGCTGAAGAAGCTTGTGCTCAGGGCATGGTGATGAGAAGAGCTCTGTCTGCCTGGGGAACGGCCCATCCTCTCACGGCAAGAAAGGAAGGGTTTGGGTTTGATTTTCACCAACTTTTGTAGCCAGCAAAGGACTCTAAACCCAGACTCCTCGTGGCTCAGATGTCTTATTCTCCATCCACGTGCATTGTCCCATCGATCCACCCAGACACCGTAACCATCCTCCCGTCCACATCGCCAATCAGAGACGGCTAGATAATCACCTCCTGGGGAGATGGAAGTGCAGCCCAGGTGGAAACTGTAACGACCTGGATGGAACTTGGAGGGAGAAGCACCGGTTGCAGGAGGGAAAAATTTGGAGGATGCACCAGGAAGCCAGTCTGTGGGCACATAATTTGAATGAGAGGTGGAGTTGTAGCATCTCTGCTTCTAGATGCTGCTTTGTTTGCCTATTAATCACATTCTCTTTCTTGCTGTGTCTCTCACTAGGCTGACTGCTGCCAGCATGTTTCATGTACCGTGTGCTGGGTAATAACATCAAAAGACTCCAAGTTTCTAAAACTAAACTGGATCTTTATTAAAAGAACTATTTCCAGAGACGCTTCAGCTGCAACTAGCATTCCAGCCATGTGTGCACAGACTGACTTATGTGTGTCTCCTCCAAACTCTTCCTCCCTCCAGGTTTCATGCACTTTGCAACAGAGATGGGGTGCAAAATGTGGTTTTCTGACAGCTTTGTTCAATATGGTTTCCAGCTCTCTGCATGGTTCAAAACACCCCCTGGTGTAAGTTAGAGCAGCCCCGGGGTCAGTCCAACTTACAGCAGTCTGTCCTAGGTTGCCTATGGGCTGCACGGCACACTGTAGAACTTAGCACTCAAGCTATACCCATTCCTACCCCTAGGCCTGTCCCAGCACACCCCCTGGGCTGAGGCCTACAGGACAGGATAGGATAGGATTCCTTATATATGCTACTCTGGCACTGGGAGAATTCTACCCCGGCCCTTTGTGGCTTATTTACAAACCCTACTTGCTGTGGGAGTGGTAAAAAGCAGCCAAAATTGGCCCTTTCATAATAGGCTGAGCCAAAACCTGAGAACAGAACTCCCTGAAGCTGGATCCCAGATATGGGGCTTGGACCCATCTTTCCTAAACTGGTAGAACAAACAAATAGGGCTACATGTGGACCCAGGGAATGCCAGGGAGGGAGGGTAAAGGAACCAGAAACCTAACAAGGACCCCAGCTCTACCCTCCAGACCCTTCTGCACAGCTGTGCCTTAGCAAGCGTTCTCTTTCCTCCGAATACAGCATTCCTCGCACACCAAATCTCCCACCGAAGATAATGGGATCTCAGAGTGCAAAGGGAATGTAGGCTTGTGCTTGTACTCACTAACTCCTTTCTAAACCACCTACTGCCCTGGGTAATTCACTTTAACTGTTTTCCTTGTGCAGAAATCCCAAGTCCCCTTCTTCAGCGCAGTTCCCCTTCCACTGCATCTGTCCCCCTATCCCCCGGCCCCTCCAATTTTTGTCTTTTAGAGAGAAGGAGCTCAAACAGCTTGATAAGTACCTCTCTCCTCTCTGCTCCCTTCTGAATCCCCCAGACCTCCGCAGGGGCGACTTGTTGTGCCAAACTCCAGCATCTCCAAGCCCTTTCCAAAAGATGCACAGTCATAACAAACAGCTCGGCCGGCAGCACCATGGCAACAAGCAGGAAGCAAGAGGGAGAGATGCAAGTGGAATTTGAAGTTTGAAATTGAAAGAGGGAAAGTGTCTCAGAAGAGATCCCCTCTACGGCTTTGTCTACATGCAAACGCTGTTGTGCAAGAACTATGCAACTCTTTCTAGTGTGAATGCAGTCATAAAAGTTCCCCACTGGGGTAGCTTATCCCCATACAGAGGGTGGGGAATAAGCTATCTCAGGATAGGGCATCCATCCGGGATTGTCCAATGGAATAAATTACATCTCTGGTAGCTCCCGCTGCAGTAGTTTCTCCATTTCCAGCCGTTTTTAACCCAAGAGTCGCTGCCTGCCACAGAAAGCACTCATGCCTCAAAACCCATCACCTATCTTTCCTTTACACTGCCCACCAAGGCTCTCCAAGCCCTTTGCAAGCATTAAAGAAGTAAGTCGCCCATCAGCGCTCAGAAGTATGATCCCCATTTGACAGAGAGGGAAACTGAGGCACTGAAGTGACTTTCCCAAGGCCACAAAGGAAGTCAGTGGCAGAGCTGAGAATAGAACCACGGAATCCTGTCCTCTCTTAGGCCACCCTGCATCTGGATGGTACTCTCACATGTCCCCAGATTCAGAAGAAGACCGACAGACTAACAGCCAACACAATTATGTCCCAGTAGAAGGCTAGAGGAAGTTTCCTCCAACTTTCCCTATTTGTGTCCTCTAGTACACACATAAAGGCTGAAGGGGGCCAAAGTGGTGGGGGGAAGGAGGTTGTTAATTATTGAAGTGCCAGAACTGGCTCACATGGCTTTGTCAGCTTTCACACAAAGAGCTGGTGTTTGAGATGACTGGGCTGGGGAATGTGGCTTGTTTCAACCCAGCAGGGCAACGAAAGAAACACATAATATGAATTAGAACTGCAAAAGAGCCATGCCAAATTAGCAGCCTGATTGATGCTTTCATTGCAATTGTCAGGGGGAAAGCTGGGCTCTCTTCTCCCCACAGCAAACTTGGGGGTCCATCACCTCTTCCTCAGGCCAGATCAGGGGTGTGGGCTGTGGTGTTGGGGACCTCTAAAGCACACACTCACTCACTCACGGCCTTGGGTCTTCGTCCAGTCACACTGCAGGATAAAACTAACTCTCAGTGAAGCTGCTGAGAGGCTGGTGTCTGTACTGGGGAAATTTCCCTCCCCCAAATACTAAACAGTTTTTTAAACCAGTTATTCTATGCTGGATTTCAGACATGCTGGAGCCTTAGCATTGACCAAGTTCCAGGCGGCCCAAGACGGGTTTTTTTAACTGAACCAGTTCCAACCCACTGTGGACTTTGAAACCAGTCCCTTAAACATGATCTGGGCTTTGGATCCATCTGAAAATCAGTTTTGACGAACTAGCTTGGAAACTCGGTAAAATCTCGGGCAGAAAATGTTCCTAGTACAGATCTGGCCAGCAGGGGGAGCTATTTCTGACCTGCACGGGGAGAAATGGACCCACAAATCCTACTGAGTGTGCTGGAAGCAGGAGAACCTCAGAGTTCAGGCTTCATATCTGGCTTCACCTTCCAAGCTGTTGTGCTATGAGTGATCAACTAAACTAGCCTGCTGCCGAAGGCAGGAGCTTCCCAACTTGGATTTATTTCTTTGATTATCACATTTTATTGCTATTTATTAGAATTAATTGCAGGCCGGGCTGTGAAGCACTCACTCCCATTCAGGAGCAGTTCCCACTGACTTCATTGACTCTCCTCATGCAAATAATCACTCCCCAGCAGGACTGTGAGGGTCACAATCTGGCCCTGAGGCAATCTGAGTGCTGGTGAAAGGTGCCAGACCGGCATCGCTAGAGATGAAAGTCCCCTCTATTTATCCTATACGCGCTGCCCCGCCTGCATGTTCAAATCCTCCTTGCCTGTCTGAAGAACATATACTATAGCTGTGAGCTAGCATCAGCCTGTGAGATACTAAGGGAATGTGTGGGAAAGTGAGTGGGCGGGTGGGATGAATGGATGGAGAGAGGGAGGAATGGATAGCCCACCCTCATTAGAACTCCCAAAGCTTGCCTCTTCTTGTAATGATACACCATTCGGGATGGCATTGTTGGATAATATACAGTGCCCCATCACATCAGTGCCTTGTATCCTTTTAGAAGGGCCATACTGTGCCAGCAGGTTTACCAAGGCATTTAAGAGGCAAGATTAAGATGCCATAGGTTCTTCTCACAGCCATCTGGTGAGACGTGCGTCATTCCAGTTTTCCCTGAAGGAGCTTTTGGGGTCTGAGGGAGAAGACCCCATGACCCGCGGACCTACCAGAGACAAAGGAGGGGCGGGGGGGAGCAGAACACTAGACCCAAAGGACACAGGGTGAGGTATTTATATAAGACCCAGACCTAACCCGAAGGGACTAGGCGAAGCTCTAGTACCACATCCTCGTCTACAAGGCTGTGCACAAACCAAATCCCTGACACGCCCCCGCTTTCATTTCGTCCTCCTCCCCGACCATCTCTCCCGGCTCCCCACTGTCCAAGCCGCGGGGGAGCTGGCAGTGCGGAGCGTGGTCATTTCCAGTCTCCACTTCTCCATCTGCCAGGACGCGGCTGCCACCCCAAACACTGATCGTGACGCTGAGGAGTTGGTGGGGACGGGGGCAACTTTCCCCCACTAATAAACAAGCAGCCTGGGCCCTTGCTGCTGCCGCTCTGTCTCGTTTGTATTTTCCTGCTTCGCCATCAAAACCAGCTCACCGCTGCTAGGTCAGGCGCAAACAAGAGCTACCGGCGGCTGCTCCCACAACTCACAGGCTGGCAACCTTTATCAAACAGGCCGGCCTTCCCAAGGGATTCAGACAGCCTGCTGGCTCTGCTCTTCACTTGGATTCAATAACCGACACGTACACACGTGCAGAGCGCAGACCCAGTGTGCACACCCACGCACAGAGAGCGCAGACCCAGTGTGCACACCCACGCACAGAGAGCGCAGACCCAGTGTGCACACCCACGCACAGAGAGCGCAGACCCAGTGTGCACACCCGCACACAGAGAGCGCAGACCCAGTGTGCACACCCACGCACACAGAGAGCACAGACCCAGTGTGCACACCCACACACAGAGAGCGCAGACCCAGTGTGCACACCCACACACAGAGAGCGCAGACCCAGTGTGCACACCCACGCACACAGAGAGCGCAGACCCAGTGTGCACACCCACGCGCACAGAGAGCGCAGACCCAGTGTGCACACCCACACACAGAGAGCGCAGACCCAGTGTGCACACCCACGCACAGAGAGCGCAGACCCAGTGTGCACACCCACGCACACAGAGAGCGCAGACCCAGTGTGCACACCCGCACACAGAGAGCACAGACCCAGTGTGCACACCCACACACAGAGAGCGCAGACCCAGTGTGCACACCCACACACAGAGAGCGCAGACCCAGTGTGCACACCCACGCACACAGAGAGCGCAGACCCAGTGTGCACACCCGCACACAGAGAGCACAGACCCAGTGTGCACACCCACACACAGAGAGCGCAGACCCAGTGTGCACACCCACACACAGAGAGCGCAGACCCAGTGTGCACACCCACACACAGAGAGCGCAGACCCAGTGTGCACACCCACGCACACAGAGAGCGCAGACCCAGTGTGCACACCCACGCACACAGAGAGCGCAGACCCAGTGTGCACACCCACGCACAGAGAGCACAGACCCAGTGTGCACACCCACGCACAGAGAGCACAGACCCAGTGTGCACACCCACGCACACAGAGAGCGCAGACCCAGTGTGCACACCCACGCACACAGAGAGCGCAGACCCAGTGTGCACACCCACGCACACAGAGAGCGCAGACCCAGTGTGCACACCCACGCACAGAGAGCACAGACCCAGTGTGCACACCCACGCACAGAGAGCGCAGACCCAGTGTGCACACCCACGCACACAGAGAGCGCAGACCCAGTGTGCACACCCACACACAGAGAGCACAGACCCAGTGTGCACACCCATGCACACAGAGAGCGCAGACCCAGTGTGCACACCCATGCACACAGAGAGCGCAGACCCAGTGTGCACACCCACGCACAGAGAGCGCAGACCCAGTGTGCACACCCACACTCAGAGTGCACACATATGCACACACTGTGTAGAACCACTCCCCATACTGTACGCACACAGAGAACATACATATACACACGCTGTCTGTAACCACTACGTGCACACAAAGAGTAGACAACTACACCCACGGAAAGAGCATACATACAAACTGTACGTATCGCACACAGATATATTAGACACACACACTCGCTGCACACACACACACACACACACACACACATTACACACTGCACATGGCACTCCAGCAATTTTTCTGCTGGAACGCTACTAAATTTGTACACCCCTTTTGCTGTTCCTGGAGTTGCAAAAGGACACAGGACAAGAAAAATGAATCACAAGATACTTCACACTCAGCCATCCCTGGGAAGTACAAGAGAATCGCACAAGAAACCCTGATCTTGAGAGCTCTCTGGACCGAAGAAAATCAGAAAAAAAAAAAATCCTTTTCTCCAACTCCTCAGTCATTTTCTTTCCTCCTTAGGACCCCCAAAAATGTGAAAGTGGCACCTCACTAATCAATACAGCATCTGGGGACCATTTATCAGATCTCCCTACCCATAGCATTGGGCCCTGGATAAACTGGGACCTAGATCTGAAGCACATTAGCCAATGACTGGGCTCAATACAAGAGTAAATGGGTGAAATGTAACGGCCTGTGTTATACAGGAGATCAGAGTAGAGGATCTCACTGTCCTTTTTGGCATTGAAATCTATGAATCTTGTCTTGGTTTTGCACACAGAAGAACCTGATTGATGGCTTATAAATCTAGGAGAGGGGCTCAAGATGCTTCTCAGCTGGTGTCTCTGAATGATACAAGGACACATCAGAATAAGAGAGAGAGAGAGAGAGAGAAAGTGGATCCAGTTTTCCTCTCACCCGTTTTCCACTCAGTTCAGTGGGGATACGCCTGACTTACACCTTTGCAAATGAAAGGAGAATTAGGCTCATGCTTATACAACTCCTGGTCTCGAGGAGACTCGAATCACAGCAGCTGTCGCATGAGAAAGAAGGGGCACTACATGTCAGCACTTGGACTGTCAGCTCCGTCTGGATCTCAGCTCTCATGGCAGAGAGACAGTTCATTTATCCCGCAACAGCTCTGATCAGCTTTGACTTTGGCTCTGGTGCTGCTGTAATGCGCACTCCTCAGTAACGGGGGCTTCAAGGAACAGATGTGCCCCGTGGGAAAAAAACAGAGTCACCTTATGGGGTGAAAGTGATCTCCAGTATGTCCTCTGCACGTTCCCTTGGTAGAAAGCCCCTGGAATAGCTGGTATGCCCCATCTCCACCCATGCCTACTGTCACATATCTCAGCGCTCCCCCCATCCCGTCCTTGCCATGGACACAACATTTCATATGAAGCTGTAAAGTCTGCTGACAGCTCGGTTTGTCCGCAGGGCCCTCAAGTTGATCCTGGTGTGACATATGGCACTAACTCTCAGAAGCATGGACAGCCTCAGCACAAATCAAAGAAGAAAGAAAGGGAGAGACAGACAGACAGAAATATTATAACTGCACAGGACAGATAGCATGAGGGGTTAAGAGAAGTTTCACCGCCGGGGAAAATCTCCCTTTGGATGGTCACTATTAACTTGGCAGCAGGAGAACAGACAGGTAAGGAAGGAGAGCCTGCTGATTTCCGCACGCACCTCAAATTTTCTCTTTCTTAGCAGTCGGAGCATTTCCAAAGGCTGGGAGCCAACAGGTGCCCTCACATCGGCTGGCACCCAGGGTTTTGTTCAGATTCCTGCAGACATGGTCAAAAGTGCGGCTCAGGTATTGAAAATAAAAAACTTTTCATGACTCCCCCCTTCCTGCCCACGAAGATCTGAGCATATTTAACCAGCTTCACTCAAACAGGCCCATCGGGGGCATCAAATGCCATTCAAGCCTGCTCTCTCTTCTCCCTCCTCTGCAAACCAAATTGTTCTCTTTGCCCTTTGCTGGAGGAGCAAAAAGGCAATACCTAGGAGGAGGCACTACCTTGATTGCTAGAAGAAACAGGCTGGGACTCCAGGGTTCTATTCCCAGGGCTGTAAGGGGAGTGTGATCTAAGGGTTATGGGGGGGAGGCTGAGTCAGGACTCCTGGGTTCTGTTCCCAACTTTGGAGGAGGAGTGTACAAGTGATTAGGCAGGGGACTGGAAGTCAAGATTTATGGATTCTGTCTCCAGCTCTGAGAGGGGAGTGTGGTCTAGTGGTTATTGAAGAAGGGACTAGGATTCAAGACTTCTGGGTTCAGTTCCTGACTTGCACAGTCAGCTTGGGCGAAAAGTTTCATCTCTCCCCACCTCGCTTTCCACTTGAGTAAAATGCAGTTACAGATTTTAGCACCGGCCTCCCCATGTGAGTTTGGAAGGTTAGTTAATGCATGTTTGTGAAGCACCTGAGAGCCTCTGTTCAAAGTTTACAGATGCAAATCATTCACCCTAATTGTATTAATAATAGGATGCAAGCTATAAACAATCCACCTTGCATGTCCTGGTGCAATGCCCATAATGCCCAGAGTTCCAAACAGCTCAGGGTACACAGCTGTACTTGAGCTTATTGGGAAATGCCAAAGGAACGGGGCCAAAGGAATGGAAAGAAAAAGAGGAAGGAAAAAAATGAAGCAAGAGCTTGAAAACTCCTTTCTAGTTCTCACCAGGCTGAGAGACCCCTCCCAACTTCAAAGCAATGGCTGAGTACATGGGACCAGCCACCCAAGCAGCTCAAAGTGCTTCCCAAACATTAATGAATTAGGGCCCAATCTCAAGCCAATAGACAGAAGCTGACTGACATCAGTAGGATGAACCCCTTAGTCCCCACGGCAACATACTGTGACCCTAGGTGCTGGGGATTTGCTCTTGCATCCCTCTGGTGCTGACATGCTGCTTGTCTCCCCCACATGCAAGTCTCCAAACAGCAGAGGCTGGCTAAGCTGCAGGAGCAGCAGCCCAGGCCCGGCTCTCCCCCCTTCCCTCCTCCCATATTTGTCTTTCTCTGCATGTGGGTGCGTGCACGTGCATCCCAAGGGAATAGGAATCTAATTCTGGGTGGCTCTGCGACAGGAGAATTTCTGAGTGGTGGAAGATTAAGTCCTTCAAAAGAAACTCAGGCTAAGGAGCTCACGAGTTCTCAGCCTTGACATATGAGTCATGGTGGGAGGACAGCAAAGCAGACAAGTCCCAATACGGCAGACAGTCATTCTAGGAAGGTCTTTATCTGTCTGTAGTGCTGCTGTGTTTTGCCGTGTGGTCCTGCACCAAGCTCATCCCAATCCTCCTATTAACACACCTTAACACCACTACCCCTTTGCACACCTTTGCCACCTTCCACCCGAGGATCTCAAGGCGCTTTACAAAACCCGAAGGAATTCAGCCTCACAGCTGCTCCGTGAGGTAGAGAAGTGTCTGTAGGGTAGGAGTCACTGCCCCAGCACAGACCAATGGGTCATTTCATTCTGGGATCCTGTCTCTAAATCTAACCAAGGATAGTCACACAGGCATACAGGATTTGCTACTGACAGCAAGCTACTGGCCCATCCAGTCAGGTACCCTCCAGGACTGGCTGGCTGTTAATGTTTCAAGGAAAAGTGAAAGCACCACCAAAATACACACAGACTGTTGTGCATGGACACCTCCACTGTGCTTCTGAAATGCTGCACAATGGGGGGAAATCTTGCTAGTTCCAGCTGGCAGTGGGTTTATGATCTGAAGTATGTGGATTAAGGGACCTTATCCATTTTGTCCTTACTACTGGTATCATTTATTTGAACACACTGTGCCGGATGGCGTACACACACAGAATAAAAGATACTCCCTGCCCAGAGAACGTACGGTGGCACTGCAATGATCTTATACACGTAGGAACAGAGGAATAGGGAGACTGGATCAGATCACAGATCCATTCAGTCCAGTGTCCTCTCTCCCACTGTAGCCCACACCAGAAGCTTCAGAAGAAGGTGTAAGAAACCCCTAGGAGGTAAATGTGGGGTAATCTGCCCCCAAGGTGGTCTCATCCTAATCCTAATAGTTGAGATTGATTTAAACACTGAAGTTTGAGGTTTAATTTCCCTTTCTGTATTCTTTGTTTAGTATTAACTGTCATAACTCTGGATATTCTTGCTATATAAATATCCAATCCCCCTTTGAATCTTGCAAAATTGTTGGCCTTAGCAACCGCTGGTGACAATGAGTTCCACAGTCTAATTATGTATTGCATAGAAAAAAAAAAGTGTTTTCTTTTATCAGTTTTGAATTTGCCACCTTTCAGTTTCATCAAATGTCCCCTTGTTCTCATCTTACAAGATGGGGAAAATGGAAACTCCCAATCTGCCTTCTCTAGACTATTTATTTACGTGTCTAATCCAGTCTGGGGAGCTTTCTAGTCTAGGTGCTGGGGATGGAAACAATCAAGTATCCTCCCCTTCCCTCCTGAATAGTAATAACCTTCCTAGGCAAGATATGGGCATGGGTTGTGCACTTTGCTGCCGTGCAGAATGCTGAGTGCGTAGGCTGATTCTGTGCGTTCTGCCTGAGTCCACGCAAAGCTCCTACAGGACTCGGGAACTCCTTACCCGTTCTAATGGCCTGAGGGCATTTGACTCACCAGAGCTCTCAGAAGGAGGAGATAGAAAAATTCCTCCCACCCATCCTTTAACATCCCCCCCCCCAACACACACACACCCTGATCCACCCCCTTTTCAAGAACAGATGGGGAAAGGAAAAGGAGAAGACCCAATCACTTGGGAAGCCCCTGGCTGGCCATTTGCCACCCAGCTGTCTTCTCTGCCACGAGTGAGTCAGAATAGCACATGAAAATACTAGGGGTGGGTAGACAGATGGGTTCAGATCCAACATTAACACTTACATTGCCAAGGGACTCATAATGCTTTACAGATATTAATTAACTGAGCCACCATCCCACGACGAAGTGCACAGTATTAATCCCATGAATTCTTTGGGGGCAGGGATCACTTTTAATTTCTGTGTTTGTACAGCACCTAGCACAATGGGGTCCTGACCCCTGGTCTCTGACTGGGGTTCCTAGAGCTACCACAATACAAACAATGATACATTTACACCTGAGGAAACGGAGGCACCAAGCAGGGAAGTGACTTGCCCCAAGTCACGCAGAAGAGCTAGGCAAAGAACTCAGGTCACCTACCTCCCAGTGCAGTGCGTGGTCCACTGGACAGTGCTGCTACCTCTGCACTTCCGTACCCAGGAGATCAGTCTGTGATAAGTCAAGGCGCTGGCAAGGCGTGCTTCCCTCATTCAGTCTAACAGGGAGCGGTGGCTGGTCCCTCACCACTGCATTTGCAGCCGCTGGCGCTGCATGGAGCGTTGAACTCTCTCAATTATGAGCTGTGCCCCCTGAATAAATCCTGTTTCTGCTTTGTGCAATTGACACTAATGGCCCACGAATAAAGTAAAGCCATCGCCCTAGCGTATGTGAACGGGACGCATTTAACGAGGCGCAAGGGCTAGGGACGGCAGCGTTTAACTGCAATGATAACGCACGTGGAGGGAAGCGATGCACTTAAGTTATAACAGATGGAAAACGATCACCACAACTGGTGTTTTCTTTTATGTAGAGCCACAAGACTGGAATCACAGGGGGTGCTGCGCGTCAGGGCTGACACGCATCAGCAGAGCTGTCTGGAGCAGGGCTGGAATAGCAGAGGGAGCTGGGAGTCAAGAGGGAAGGGCATGGGCAGAGCTGGGTGGAGCAGCAAGGGGTGCTGCAGGTCAGGGCTGCGGTGCGCTGGCGAGGCAGTGGACAGGAAGTCAGGACTGAAAGAGGAAGGCACGCTGCAGGCTGGCACGCACCGGGGGCATCAGCACAACTGCAAGAACAGAAAGCGGGGAGGGGGGTGCTGAGGGGCACTGAAAGAACCGTGTGAGAAATCTCGCCCTGGAATAGCAGAGGTGCTCCAGATTGGGGTTGAGAGGCACTGTCAGAGCTCTGCAGGGGAGCTCTGCAGGTGAGGAGTGAGGTGACAGAGGTATGGGAAGTTTACACATCACCTTTTTGCACGATGCCTGCCTCTCACAAGCATGGTCAGGCTATTATTAGTGGAATTAGTTGAGCCCATTGTGTCTGGTGCTGTACAAACCTGCAGGCAAGCTGTCAGTCTCAGCTTTATTTACTAGATGCCTATCGTGCAGCTTGGGATGCAAATACATGATTAAGCAGATTAGATAGATAGGTAGGTGGGGTGTATGGCGATAGACAGACAGACAGACAGACAGATACTTCGAGAGGGAAAAGCCAATCTCCATCATAAACAATTAACTATCCCTCACCCAGTCCCTCTCACCCTCACATGTAAGCCTGGGGAAAGGGCTGGATTCTGCAGGGGTCACAAGGGGGATGTATTTTGGAGTCCAGCACCGCCCCACCCCTGAGAGCACTTGGTCCGCAAACCAGCGAGCTCTGGCATTGCTTCAGAAGCGTCCCTTGCCCCACAGAATACAGAATCATCAAGTCCCAGAGCCGCCTTGGGTTGTAGCTGTGAAATCTCTGATACAGATGGAGAGTTGCCTCCTGGCTGCAGACTGGCGCGATCCATTCCAGGCTCCGGCGGGAACTCTGGTTCCCAAATGGGAGTGGGAAGGGACCAGACCAGCTCACCACTGTAAGAGAGGAGGAGTAAAGCCAGCAGAGTGAGCTCCACTAGCCATGGCTGCCTCCCCCCTTCGCTGATGCAGAGGGACTTCGCTTTATAATCTACCTGTTTAGGATTCATGAGCAGGAGATTCTCTAGGGGTGGAAAAACGTTCCTCGTGGAGCGCTTTCAAGAGCCCCCTCCGTCGCATCCACCCCAGGAGCCGCAAAAGCTCCGCATTTGAGTTACACGGATCCATTAGCTCCTGACACATGCAGCTGGAACCAGTCAGCATGTGCAGCTGGAGAACACCAGCGTGGAGAGTGCCAACAAAGGGGAGTATTAAAGGACTCATCAGACCTCTTGTCATGCCAACCTGTGGCATCCAGGAGACCAGAGAGACGCTGGCAGCTCAGACATGGCCAAGAGCTCAGGTAACGCATGGCCGGATGCCAAGGATTTGGCTTCCCCTTGGCCTACCCTGTTGACTTCCCAGCCTCATGACACCCAGGGAGGCATTTCCTAGTGGATAATATTTATACTTCGTGTTCTATGCCTGAATCCTCTGCCCTGTCCACTGGCAAAATAATGAGGATACTTTTCCCTTCTCTTCTGCCTTCCATCCAGGGATCAATGAATTTCAGCTCACCTGTGCTCTGTTGTAACATAGGAGAGTATAATCCCTGTTCTATGCATGGGGAAATTGAGTCACACGGAGTCACAGTGTCTTAAAATCACAGAATCATAGAAATGTAGGGTTGGAAGGGATCTCAAAGGGTCATTCAGTCCACCCACGGCACTGAAGCAGGATTAAGTAAACCGTGCTCAAGGTCACACAGCCAATCAGTGGCAGAGTCAGGAACAGAAGCCAGATTTTCTGGCGTGTGCTTTCACTGCTAGGTCATGCATCCGCTCACTCTCTCCCTGATGTTTCAGAGGGAAGAGAGGACAGTGGAGCAAGCCAGGCAGAGGGGAAACAGAACTCCAGGCTAGAAGGGAAAGGAAGAAAGAACAATGGAACATCAAGGCAAAGGAGACAAGACTGCAGAACATCAGAGGCATTCCCCGTCCAGGAGACGCAGATTGCCACCCCATTGTCAGACCAGCTGATTAGAGCGTGGTGCTAACAAAGGATAAAGCAAGATGGGGAAGGGGGAAACTTTCGCTCTATGACATCCCCCTTTCCCTCCCCCTCACCCCTTGAGGACATCATCCTTAAAATATATTTCATTTCACAGCTGCATTATGGTACCACAAAATCCTGCGAATCCAATTTAAGAACAGATTACCTCCTCACTTACTTCATTTGAAGCAATTACATGTTAATTTTCATTGAGACCAGCCTAATGCATACCAATCTGATGCTGCAATCTCATTTGAATACTTGAGGGAGCTCTAGAGGAGCTCTGGGCTCCAGAGGCTTGTATTTAAAGGGCCACTTCACATTTTACCTTTTTTCCCCTCTTGCTTATTTATGTTCTTTCCCCACCAGTGTTTCCTCCCTCCCCAACCAGTGTTTCCAGCACCTGGCACCACTCATGAGACCCCAGATAGAAATGCTGATAAACCTTCACAGCAGATAGCCCTGAGCCGGATGCACAGCGCCTGATTCCAGGTTTCATCACAGAGGTAGACGTGGGAAGGCAGCGTGGACTAGCAGGTAGGACACTGGACTGAGAGTCAGGAGACTTTGGTGCTATTCTCGGTTTGGCTCCTGTGACCTCGGACACCTCAGTTCACAACCTTGTGTCTCTGGTTCCCATCTCACCTCTTGGCTGTTTAGATTGGACCGTCTCTCATTGTGTGCACAGCACCATGCACATTGGGGGTTTCAATCTTCATTTGTTGGGGGGGGGGCTCTAGAGATGAGTATAAAGCAAATAATAATGAAGGTGTGCTTCTCAGAAAGTTCACTGGCTGATGACACTCAGCACTGGGCAAAGCAACAAAAAATTCATAGAATCATAGAATATTAGGGTTGGAAGAGACCTCAAGAGGTCATCTAGTCCAATCCCCTGCTCAAAGCAGGACCAACACCAGCTACATCATCCCAGCCAGGGCTTTGTCAAGCCAGGCCTTAAAAACCTCTAAGGATGGAGATTCCCCCACCTCCCTAGGGAACCCATTCCAGTGCTTCACCACCCTTCTAGTGAAATAGTGTTTCCTAATATCCAACCGAGACCTCCCCCACTGCAACTTGAGACCATTGCTCCTTGTTCTGTCATCTGCCACCACTGAGAACAGCCTAGCTCTGAGAAGTTACTCCAGCTAGAAAATGTTTTGAGCATTTAATCACTGACCTGAGTGTAGAGAGGGTGACTGGATGGGGATCAATAACCATCTTTAGGGACTTTCTTCACCAGGTCATCAACAGTGCCAGAAGTTGTCCCTGACTGATGGCTGTAGGGTGGATTATGTCATGTGAGTTGATGGATCCTACTCTAATTCCCAATGGACAAGTTTGCATGTCACAAATGCCAGTACTGTGCGTGGTGCCAGCTGACAGTCTCAGCAGAGCAGCTGTGGACTAAATGGGACACGGAGGCTGGACGCTCTTCTTAGCCTTAGAGCTGGGCAAGTTTGAGTGACACTGATGGGACACTCACATTGACTCTGCTACACTTATTGTAAGGACCTCAGCCTCTCTGGTGATCAGCCCAGCACCTTTCCCCAGGGCTAAATCCATTGCAAACATATTTCCTCCCCTTTAAATAAACAAAATAAACTGTTGGCACCATAGTCCCTTATGTATCTGACACACGTCCCTGGCCACGCCTCTGACAAGAACAGCCCCACCCACCTCTCTGATAGACAGTTACCTTATATTCCCTTATGTTCACTTAAAGCTTCCTACCCAGCCAAGCCCACTCTACCGACTGGCATCTTGGACATGGAGCTTTCAGTAATTAACGCCACTCAGAGACTGGATTCAGCTCCTGGTTGAGAGCTGAAAAAATGCCATGTCTGTCTCGGTTTACACGTTTCAGTGACAGGAATTCATGTTGGAGGCTGTGCTTTGATTAGATGTTTATGGTTGCAAAGGGCCCTGGGACTCTTGTGCAGATGCTATATATGTGTGCATTGCACTGTACTGGCATTGACCAGAGTCAGACAGAGCAAAGGGATGAGATAGATTCAACGTGGGAAAGTCAGGGCAGAGTCTTTCATGTGACACGAAATCCAAACCCAGCAGAAGGCCCCAGTGCTCACCTATAACGTCCTCCAGGTTGGGTTAAGCCTGGGCTACCCCATCGAGCATCCTCTTCACATAGCCAACTAAGAATAGTACAAGTGACTGGGATGTTCTGATTGCTGGATCTCAGGGAGCCAGAAGGAGGGAATTTTCTGTATAGGATCCCCTGGCTTTAGGATTCCCATGGGCTCCCAAGCACCTCCTCTTCTAAATACAACAGGGACTGTCTGTGTGTCCTCTGTACGGTGCCTAGCATGTTGCCATTGATTTTAAGGTGCTCAGATACCTTGGCAATGGGCAGCAGAATAAACACAGTTCCATTCCCTAATCTAAATATCAGAGACGCTGACACCCCGGAAGCATGTTTGGTAGGGACTGGAACAGATCAACTGACTGGCTTCATCAGAGAGAAACCCACATGACCCCGCTACAAAGCTGGACGGTGTTTAATTCAGGCACGTGAGAAGGGGTCTTCAGGGATCAGAAAATACTGTAGGAAGGACCTGGTTGAGGCCAGGGGTTGAGAGCTGCTGAAGTCACCGAGAGAAGGTCAGGCTTAGTCTGAAATGACACAACAAATCACCACCCACTTTGCTGCCCTAGAGTTCATGTGGTGCCTTTCACGGGGTGACAGACATGTGAGGCTGGGCATCACTGACCGTGAGCCACCTTGTCACAGAGAAGGGTTTGATCTGCTGAGCTTGGATACAAATTCTAACCTTTTGTCAGTTTAGGTGTCTGGTTTGGCCTGTTATAGAGAAAGGGGCTGGCTGTGAACTCTCCAAAAAGCTCAGGAGCGTAAGAGCTGGGTGGGGTAGTTAAGGGCTCATCTCTGTCAAGCGCAGATGCATCTCCAGGATATTCCACCTGCAGTTGAGAATTCTGGCTGATTTGGACCATGCATGGAAGTTTCAGATGAACTCAGGGAGGTGTATTACATTGTCATACACATTTTCCCTTATTTCAAATAATAAAATACAATGGTGTTTGCTCGATTCAACTGCCTTTACCTCTGGGAAGGCAGTCTAAATGCAGGCCAGGTGTTAAACTGAGCTATCACATTGACTCCAATGGGTGAAGCTCTTTATGAACAGCATGGCCACAATTGGCCACTGGCTACTGCACAATGTCAATTAATTATACCCAGGGTGCTCGTGAAATTGCATTGCCCATGGGCAAGTTACTAGATGCAGCTCGTTGCAAACAGCTGTGATGAGCCTCATCATAGGTGCAGTGATCGCCAAGTGGCAATGCAGTCCCCCGGCCCCCTACATTCACTCTCACACTCATGACCCCACCTCCAATGCTCAACCCTTGGAGTAAAGGCACCTACCAGAGGGGACATGCTATTGCAACAATATACCACGCCGGTGCTCGGAAAGGGTGAGCCAACTCTTTGCCAGCATGTGGGTGGATTTGGGCAGACTCAAACCGATGGGTCCTTGGCCCCATGGAGTACTGACGGAAACCGTGACTCAGGGAATGAAGCCATTACCTGGGTAATGGAGTACTGTAACAAATCTGTGCCCCCCTACGACTTCCAGTGGTTGCTCTGCTGCAACCCCAGTAGCTCCCCAAATGCCAGGGTGCTGGGGGAACAGAACTGAGATCTTCCTGTTCAGAAAAGGCCAGCCCCTGGGCTCCACCTCAGACTAAGGGTAATGCACCTGGGCAATAGGCCGGAAGAGTCACACAGTGACCTCACTAGCTCCTGAGGTTCAGAGGGGATACATGAATACACAGAGTAACTAAAGCCCCAGTGCATTCTTGGGAGTTCCCCAATGCACACAGAGTCTCTGGGAGGTTTAACACAAGAGTAAAAGCACACACGGGGTCTGCCCATCCTGGCTGCCATCCATGCATCTGTCTTGCAGCATCTCCTGCTTTCTCCCCACCGAGTGCAGTTACAGCAGAAAAGCACAGCCACTTCTCAAATAGTTGTATCATGTCAGTGCCATATGGGGAAAGGGTATACACAGTGGCCCTTCCCTTGCCTGCTATCTTCCTACCTTCAGCCTCCACAGCTCAATAATACACCTATCTGTGTCCTTTCTTCCTCCTTGAAGGGCTGCTCCATCAACTGGCAACTGCTCCAAAACAGCCGCTGGATGGGGGATTTGGGAGAGCAGAGATTGGCAGCCAAAGAGTTATCAATCAAGGCCATTTCAGCCCCAGTGAGTGACACAGAGCCATTTCAGTGTCACGTCCTTAGATGGGGCACCAAATTTACCCTATTCCCTGGCTACCTTTCCTTAATGAATGATATAACCCAATCTTCCAGTAAGGGTGGCCCAGCGGTTAGGACGTTAGCCTAGGACTCAGGAGATCCAGATTCAACTCTCCCCTTCACTATAGACTGTGGGGTACCTCAGGTAAGTCATTTAGTCTCTCTGGGCCTCAGTTCTACATCTGTGCAGGGTGCATGAGGATTAAAGAGTGCAAGGCTCTCAGATACAATGATAATGAGGGCCATGTAGTTACCTAATATTCTTCTCATGCCCTTCCACCAAAATCATAGTTTTCCCCCAGTGTTGGGTGTATATGTCCCAGCCTGTAGCGGTGGCAAGATCTTCCATGGTTCATGGTTCCTCTGCGTGCTGGCAGACTAACAGCTATGCCACCGTTGGTGTTTCACCACAATCACGTGCGATCTCTGTTGCTGGAATATTGACTTTTGACCGCCAGCTCTTGTTTGGGGGCTATTTAGACATCTCCCGGTCGACCAACCCATTTCTGCGCCTGCAGGAAGGCGTTCAACAATGTTGACGTTCATTTTGATGTCCCCGTTGAGTATTTTGAGCCATGAGCGCCACATTTCCAGGAGTGTGGCTGCTAGCGATTTTTTCAGTGGTTCTGTTGCTGCTAGGAAGCTTTTCCGCAATTTCAGGTGGCTAGCTGCTGCCAAGCGGCCATGCCATGGAAGTCTGGTGTCTCGGACCTCTCACGATTGTTCAGTTTTGCTGGGGACCGCTCTCCTGATTTCTGGTGGAGCGATTCCGGCTCCAGGCTGTTGATGTTTGTTGGTTTTAGGCATCCTGTGTTGTAGCAGCAACTGATGGAGAGGGTCCCGTTTCTTTGCACGGGCCAATCTTTCCCAGCCTTTGAAAAGCAATGGCCAAGTGCAGTGGCTCTTCACATTACTGGGTCCGTTCCCAGTTTTGAAGTTGCAGACTGTTCTGGGAGCTAACTTTGTCTTTTGTCTTCTCTGGTTGTGCCTTGAAGGAGGGAGCACGGTCTAGTCACTCCAAGGCAGATGAGGTAATTACTTAAGGTAGGCAGATATACCAGGGGTTCTCAAACTTCATTGCACTGTGACCCCCTTCTGACAACAAATATTACTACATGACCTCACAAGGGGGGTCTGAAGCCTTAGCCCACCCAAGTCCTGCTGCCCGGGCCAGGGGGCGCAAAGCCAAAGCCCAAGGGCTTCAGCCTCAAGTGGGGTGCTTGTAACCTGAGCCCTGCCACCCAAGGCTGAAGGCTTTGGTCTTCGGCTTCAACCCCAGGCGGTGAGGCTCGGGCTTCGGCTTCAGCCCCAGGCGGTGAGGCTCGGGCTTCGGCTTCAGCCCTGGGTCCCAGCAAGTCTAACACCAGCCCTGGCGATCCCATTAAAACAGGGTTGCGACCCACAGTTTGAGAACCACAGAGATACAGGATCGCCTAACTGGAGAACAAGGTGTCGTCTAGCTCCCCCTAGGGGTACATCATAACATAGGTTAGCTAGGCCTGGGAAATCACACACATTTCAAGCTAAAATGACAGACTTTTCCCAAATCAATACATTTTCAAAGTGACATAAGAGGATTTGGATGCCTGGTTCCCATTTAATAAACTCAGCTCCTGCACAAGGCTTTGAAAATGTATCCTTTATAGTTTACATTTTGATGTCCCATCTGTAAGTATATACAGTGGTGTGTTTTATTTTTTTTTCTCTCCCTCTTCTTTTTAACAAATGATGTCACATTTAGAACTTTTTTTATTTTAATAAGTAAAGGATGTCAGTTACTACACTGTAGCACATAGGAGAAAAAAATACAGCCTTCAAAGGTGCCTGCATTTAATTTTTTATCACAGGAACAGAGAGAGAAATTTGTTGATGATCAAATACATTCAAACACATTAAAAGAAGTGATAGGAAACCAGTTAAGGAATTACATGAAAGAGGCCCGAGAAACATATAAGATGCCATAACGGAGTGGAAAGCCAAACTGATCGGACTCAAACTGTCAGAGCAGCTGAGCACCACTCATCGTCGTATTTACTATAGATAAAAAGGAGGCAGTCAGATGTAACGGGAGCCTGATTTGCAGAGGGTCTGAGTACGCACAGCTCCGACGGCAGCGAGGGGGAGCTCAGCACCACTGAAATATCCTTTTTTCTGTCTCCGGAGTTCCTGCGTGTTTTAACTCCGTGCACCCGAAATGAGCAAGCACAGTCACTTCCTGCACAGTGTTGCTTTGAAATATGACAGCGAGGACTTGGTATGTTTTTTTTCCTCCACCGTGACAATTTCCAGCTCAAATGTGCTCAGATTACAAATCCAAAGAGGGTTTCTGTTTAGTTTTTAATCCACTGGCAGCACTTCCCAGCTCAAGCTAGGATCTGAAAACCAAGCTGGGTCCTCTTTGCAGGGCCAGCTGTAATAGATTCTGGCACAGGGAATTCACTCACCCTTGGGGTGGGGAGATGCATCTGAAAGAAGCTGGAAAAGATATTCTGGCATGGTATCTTATCACCCTTTTGGCTCAATAGTACAGACATCAGCACAAAACTGCTTTGTCTGCATGGTTGATAGTAGTTCCGACAATGAGTAAAGCAAGGAAACAAACAGGAGTACATAATAATTAGTGCTGAGATAGCACTGTTCATCTCAGGATCCCAAAGTGCATCACAAAGGTGGGTCAATATTATTGTTTCCATTTTACAGGTGGGGAAACTGAGGCACAGAGAGGTGCACAACTTAGCCAATGTCGCATGGGGAAAAGTCTGATCTGCCAGCTCATGATGAAATGTATTCTACTGTGAGAGTAGTTCCATTGAAATCAATGGGAGAAATGGAGGAGTAAAGTACTACTCAGTGAGAGTACAGGGAATTAAACTCTGCACCACAGAGAGTCACTCAGAGAGTCAAGAACAGAACAAGGCTCTCCCATCTTCCAGTCCGATTCTCTACTCCACTAAACTGTCCCACATGAATGAGGGTGCAGAAGGCTAGGGGCCCTGAACGTGAATACAAGTGACTATTTAAAGTTGGAGAGGCAAAAAACAACCATCCACACCCTCCCACATCTGCTATTTTCTCGACTCTTTCTGAAAAAGCCAGTAAGAGATCAGATCCTGTTGTTCCTCAAACTGCAACCCAACCAGATTAAAAGGAGCCGCCGTTTGTTTCCATGCAGTCAGTGGTGAGCAAAACCCCAGGGTTGCGTTAGATTAGCAGCCCGCTCCTCCGAAGGCACGGGAACGGTGATCGTTTAATATGTAGACACCGTGTCGGAGCGAACAGGTCTCCAAACCCCAGTAAATGTTTTATTAGGGCCGCGCAGACATTGGGGTCCAAGTCTTGTCCCTCGGGATCTTGTGATTAGAGAGATATTACTCACCTCCCTCTCGCTTTCCCCTCTCTCGAATGGAACGGCTGCACCGGCAGCAGGCGCTCAGCTTTGGATTTGTCCTTTCCACACATCCCGATGGGGGCAGGTGTTCGGGAGCCTCGTTAACAACACAGGCCTCCCCCTACCGTCCATTCCAATTCAAGGGCTTGGAGAGCCACCTTGTCTTCTGGATCCTCCCTAGTGAATCTGGGGTTGATGAAAGGTGTATGTTGCTGGCGGGGCTGGATGGACACCCACCTTATAGGCACAGTGTGTAGGCAGCAGAAACGCAAGCGTCTCTCAATGACCTGCCAGCCTTCCTCAGCCCTATCCCGGAGGGTGCACTTCTACAGGAGAAAGGAAAGTCCAACCTTCCTAGCTCAGTCAATCCTTGATTGCTCTGTTAAAGCTGCCAAGACAGCGGCCAATTAGGACCCATCATGGCATTCAATGTGTGACGGGGACATGTATCTAGTGTATGTTTCTAGTGCCTATTACTAATGTGTCATAAACCACTCTCTAAGAAATGCCTCTAAGGACCATCTAAAGCTCTGAGTTGCACACAACGGAAAAGGGAAATAAAATAAAATAGAAAGCGCTAGAGTTGCACATAATTAAAGGAAAGAGACAAGGCGGACAGATATTGGGCCACATTCAGCCCCGGCCTAAGTGGGTGCAACTTCACTGAAGCGACCCTGCTTATATCCATTGCAAGCATGTTGAAGTCAACCAAGCTGCATCCACTTGCGACAGGTCTGAACATGACCCATAAGGTGCACTTATGGTCAAAAGAGCAATGATCCTGCCACATGGTGTGCATCATACAGTCAGCTCTGCTCACTTTACCGGCAGAGACCGTTAATGTTTAATTCTGGCAGAGTCAACCCAGAGTCTGAGCTAGATTCCATTCTGCCCTGTGCATCATCAGCAAGCCCGTCAGTCACAAGCGGGAATCACCTCTCACCACGTGGAAGAAAGAAAGAGACCCAAGCAGCGCATTCGCCCCTCAGGTAGGGTTTGTGATGCAGGCAGCTAGGAGATGAACATCTTGGATGGTTTAGACACAGCAAATCCTGCATCTTGGCAGGGAATTAGACTAGATCAGGGGGTTCCTCAACCTTTTTCTCTCGGAGGCCACCTCCAGGCTATAGAAACTCCACAGCCCAGCTGTGCCACAATTGTTTCTCTGCGTGCCCAGTAGATTAAAAACCAGGGCCATTGTTAAGAGGGTAGCAAGCAGGGCTATTGCCCAGGGCCCCACACCACAAGGGGCCCCACAAAGCTAAGTTCCTTGGGCTTCGTCTTCCGTCCTGGGCAGTGGGGCTTGGGCTTTGGCTTTCTACCCTGGGCTCCAGCTAATTTAACACCGGCCCTGCCCTATGGTTTATTTTAGCAGACCCCATGAAACCTACTCGTGGCCCTCCAGGGCCCCAGACCCCTGGTTGAGAACCACAGGGCAGGATGATCCTTGTGGTCCCTTCAAACCCTATGGTTCTATCATTCAGTGGCCTTCTGACTGGAGCCGGCTGACAACTGAGCAACAAAACAGGTTTCCATGGGAAAATGCCACTTTATTGAAACCAAAACTCTCCATGGGAATGTGCTGATTTCGATGAACTTTTGTTTAGGAAAAAACCCATCCAAATGGAACAGTTCAGCACTATTGGAATGGGGCCATCCCATTTTCCATTTTGAAATTAATGTTCATTTCCGCTTTTTTTATTTTCTATTGTAAATGAGACCATAACATAAAATTCACAAGCAAAAAGCAAAATGAAACCTTTTCATTGACCTGAAATTATTATTTTTTCGATCATTCGGTGTGAAATTTCAAAATGCGTGGCTTTTGTTTCAATGCAGGACAAAAACAAATTTGGAGGTTGTGGAACTTCTGCAAAATGTTCCTGGTTCCTGCTCAGTTCTGGTTCTGACCAATAAACAGAGCAAATATGATCTGGGAGCCATGATGAGAGAGCAGGGCCTGAAGTAATATTCACTGGATGGAAGGATACCCATTGACTTGAATGGGCATCGGACCAAGTCCATGAACACCGGCAAAGGCAATGCCATTTGCACAGACACTTCTCTGCCTATAGCTGTACTTCAGTTAGTGTGACCAGATGTCCTGATTTTATAGGGACAATCCCGATTTTTGGGTCTTTTTCTTATATAGGCTCCTATTACCCCCCACCCCGATTTTTCACATTTGCTGTCTGGTCACCCTAACTTCAGTGAGCCTCAGGAGAAATCTTGTTGCCAGATCCACGACCCGCCCCATCCCCCATCTGAACTATTCATGTTTGTTTCCTTTTTGAAAACTTTTTTTACAGTAAAAAAGACAAAACCGTGTAACGGGGAGAAAGAAAACAAGGGATGCTTTTATTGTATAGACCATGCTACTGCAGGAGACTGCTGAGGCAACTAGCTTAGTAAGTTTCAAGAAAGGATTTGACATTGCTCTGAACAAAAATAGTATCTGGAGTTGCATGAGCTAGGATAACACCTGGTGGGAAACCTACAGATTTTAATAGAGAATAACAACTGTCCTGTAGAATACTTAAACCCATCCACAGAATTCCACAACAGGCATCTCAACCTCCATTCAATTTTATAAGTTTTCAGACTAATTTCTGTAGAAACCTATTGGTCTCGTCCTTATTACATTTGACTTGGATTTTTTTTTTCAATGAAAGAAATTACAAAGGCTAGCAATTGTCTGCTTCAAGGTGTACGCTGATCACCAGCTTGGGTTAGAATGACAATTACTTCCACTGTGTAACTGGGTGCATTATGGATGCTTTATGCATTCGTCTCAAGATTTCTACATTGACCACTGTTAGACACAGGAAAGCAGGGTCCACAGACCCTTGACTTCCACTGAATTCAAAGAGTTTTGGATCAAGTCCCTGGTGTAGTAACTTGTGTCGCCCAGATATTATCCTTATAAAAATATACTCCCATTAACGATTGAAAACATTGCAATATGCAGCCTTCTGGACTATCACAATAGAATAAAGTTGTGGGTATAGACATGTATCTGGTAGCAATGGGCCAACTGGTTCCTTTAAAATAAGAATTACCCAATTTTGAACCAAAATCCAATTTTTCATTTGCCACCTGCATCAACCCTGCACACATTCTACAGCTGAGCAGAAAGGACTGACCAGAGGCCAGGCCTTGGATCTCATATTCAAATCAAACTCCCACTGGCTTCAGTGCCAGTCTGAATGACTAATGACTCAAAACGGGCATCAGGATTTGGCTCAGTAATCATTGTCATGGCAGTTTCTACACTTGACATTTCTGGCAAGGACCAGCAACAGAAGTCTGGAAATACATCAGTCATGAAAGGCAGATCTCATGGCATTTTCAGCCCAAACAGAAGTCAAAAATACTGCAAACCCCAAGGAAAAGTCTCTTCTAGTCTATGTCTGCTACCACTCCCATCACTATGATAGCTGAGTTTTCCAGCCCAGTTCTGCAGACCAGTCTTGCATCAAATCTTGATAGTTTAGGGCTCAATTTTGTTGCAAGGACACAGCTCATGGTAGGGAAGGAAGCCTACCAGCACCACACCAGTAGTATCCTAGCAAAAGAACCTCAGTTCCCTTTCCACTCTCTGCTTGCTCCCAAGGAAGTGGCAATTTATTCCTGGTCCATTCCACTGTAAGTCACTGCCCCACACCCACACACCATGCGTTCTCAGCTGTGCCGGCCACAGCAAGTGCAGCTATAACTGTGCGCGTTGCCCACTGGCTCTCCACTAACACATGTCGGGGAAGGAGTACCCCCCCCCACTTACTCCTGCACAAGTGCACCAGGGGAGGAGGTTCTCCCGCCCTCAAAATCCCTTATGCAGACGTGTAGCTGAAATGATCATCTCATCCATAGAAACTATGCTGGAGCTTTTGGGCCCTTACCCAAACCAAACACAAGCGCCAGACCTTCCGATGCTGTCCCATCTCTAGTGCCAGGGTGGATGGCTACACAGATGGACAGCTAGAGAAATAAAAGGCATCACCACTGCCAGCTATGCCCTGAAAGTTGACCAACCTGGGCCCCTTCTGCTAGGTACTTTTGTTTACTAATCCGTTGCACTCTGCAGCTCCTTCAGTGCAGTCAAGCTGTCCTGCCATGCCGCAATGGCTAATTGCTGCCAACGTGTAGCTTGACCCTCTTTATCCAGATGGCACAAATCTCCAAAGCACTGAGGTGCCTGCAGATTTCCAGGAAAATGCCCAGTGGTCTCATTACATCCGAACCCTCCTCCTCCTTCACTCACACCAGCAAAATCCCCACCTCCTCTGAAAGACAAACAACAAAAAGCAAAAGAAAGAGCAGGGCACAGGGGAGGGAACTTTGTCTGTTGTGAGTTGGGTTTCTGATTTACTGGAATACGAATGTGTTTATTTATAAATCGAAATTCAAACTAATTATTAGCTGGAGGCTTTCAAGTAAAAATGTAGGTCATGCAATGTTATGGGGGATCATAGCAATTGTTTCAGCTTCAGGAAGTGCATAAGTCATGGAAACTCTCTACTGCTCTGGCTTAGTTAAACAAAACTAAGCCATTCACCCACCAGGCAGTTTGACTATGCGGGCGTCCGCAGTCCAGATTCCACCAAAGAGCTCTGCACCAACAGCACGGTAAACATCAGGTCCACCATAGGAACGGAGGAATGGCCAATGGCCAATTTGGTGAAGTATGTTGTCGCCATCAATGTCAAGATGGGGAAGGGATGTGACTTGCACAGGAAGTCTTTGGCAGAAAGAAATCAAGCCTCCCCCGCCCCACCCCAGATCCTTTGTCCTCCATCTTTGCACATCCACCTTCCCTTCTTGTCACCTGATGATATGGAACTAGGACAGAGTGGGCTTCTGATGACAGCTCCACCCCCTTCAGACGTCAAGAGCAATAGGGTTTGCTCACATTACTGGGGGGCTGGACAATGCCCCATAAAGTAATGGGATTGGTTTAGTTTTTCTTTGGCTTGGCAGCTATAAAACTGGGTTCTCTTTTTGAGTCAGCACAAGAGTGCTATGGGGATGGCTTAATCAAAGAATATCATTCAGGCATGAACAGCGACATTAGAGAGACTTCTCCCCAGGAGTCCGGAGCCTAGACCGCAGGTTACAGGCTTTTCCTGCAAAATAGGGGTAAGTGGGCGGTCTAATCCAGCACTCTCTTTCCGCCACCAGAGCTGATTAACGGTGCACACAAAAGAAAATGATCATTGAAAACATGCTCCCATTTTTAAGAGAAGTGGCTTCAATTGATCGAGGTTTATTGGCACAAGCATTCACGGACAGAGTCAAAATTTGTGGGAACCGAAAGGTAAATTGGTCCGCCAGAGAATATCTGCAGCCAGAAATGCTCAGGCACTCATCCAGTCAGGGAGCAAAAACAACACTGTGTATGTTTATCCAACCAATTGCAAGAAAGTGATGCAGCTCGCATAGAAAATCTATCCTACTTGCAATGAGCCATTTGCCATCAAACCATGGGCTCAGACAAAAATGTTGCAGAGAAAAAAAATGTTGAATAATTTCACACAGTGAACAAATCTGAGCAAATTCCTTGTGAATATTCTGCACATGGAGAAAAGGGGCTAAAAACAGGTTGGTTACTGTGGGCCAGATTCTCAGCTAGTGGAAGATCACTGATTTCACTGGAGCTCTGCTGATTCATAGCAGCAGAGAATTCACCTCATTATCAATGTGTTCTAATCACTATTTTGACTTGCAAATTGTTTGCTTTTCCTGCAAAATACCAGATTCCCTGCCCGCCTAGGAGCCCCTTGTCTCCCGAAGAAGCTCATGCCACGAACATCAAAATAAACCCTCCACCTCTAATCTCACTAACACCCATTTCTCCGCTGCTAATGCTGGACTTCCTGCCATTAATCCTTAAGTATATCCTTATATAAGAATGACAGTATCTGAATCCCCTAACAAACCTGAATCATAAACACAGACTGCCTCTGCTTTCTTAATTCTGTGTGCCATACAGGTCCTGACACTAATCCTGTATCCTCAGCCCTATAGCTCCAGCTCAAATGTCAACCTATCACCCCACTCTCACCTTGAAATTAAAGTGCCTACATCCCGAAAACTAAACCTTGTGGGTG
Organism: Eretmochelys imbricata; assembly: GCF_965152235.1. NCBI lineage: Eukaryota > Metazoa > Chordata > Testudines > Cheloniidae > Eretmochelys > Eretmochelys imbricata. The sequence continues at coordinate 9,497,416 of NC_135593.1, read as the reverse complement.
AATCAAGCAGCAATGGCTGCCCTTTCAGCAATGCATATCAGGCCGAGGTGAAATTTACCCCTCTGCTGGGGACCAGGAGAGTGAGTCTGTGTGTGTATGGGGGTGGGTTTTTGGAGGGGGGTGAGGGGGTGAGAGAACCTGGATTTGTGCAGGAAATGGCCTAACTTCATTATCATGCACATTGTGTAAAGAGTGGTCACTTTGGATGGGCTATCACCAGCAGGAGAGTGAATTTGTGTGGGGGGGGTGGAGGGTGAGAAAACCTGGATTTGTGCTGGAAATGGCCTAACCTGACGATTACTTTCGATAAGCTATTACCAGCAGGACAGTGGGGTGGGAGGAGGTATTGTTTCATATTCTCTGTGTATATATAAAGTCTGCTGCAGTTTCCACGGTATGTATCTGTTGAAGTGAGCTGTAGCTCACGAAAGCTCATGCTCAAATAAATTGGTTAGTCTCTAAGGTGCCACAAGTCCTCCTTTTCTTTTTATAAGGCTTAGAAGTCACACATGCTAGGGACGTGTGGGTCATTGTCCTCCTCTAATGGCTGGCCTTCTATTTATGGCATACGGCTAGCACTCAAGATCTGCGTTCAATTCCCACTCCTAGCACAGTCTCTCTATGTGACCCATATTTCTTGGGAACTCAGTTCCCCATCTCTAAAATGGGGACAATTCTCCTTCCTTGTCTATTTAGATTGTAAGCTCTTCAGTGTCTTACTGTGTGTATGTACAGAACCCAGCACAGGGCAGGGTTCTGATCTTGAGTGGGCCTCTGAGGGCTAAAATCACACACATTAGAAAAAAGCCTGCTACAGCTGCAGGGCTAAGTTCTTTAGCTCAAGTGACAGAAGGCCATGCTTTTGGCTCTGAAAATCCTACTTTCAAGCCTGGCCATTGGCCCATACAGGTTTTAAGGATTTAAGAGGTGCACAGGCTTGTGCTTGGCTCTCTTTTTCACCCCAAATGCATCCCCTCAACTCCCACTGTGGTGCATGCAAACAGGGATTTGTTCATGCACAACGGACATTTGTGCACTTAAAATGTTTGCGTGCAAATGGACAGCTGCCGGTGGAGCCCCATTGCGTTCTCCATCCACGTAAGCCCAAGTAGGGACTGGCAGATGTGTTCCAAATAGATCCGAGTCCTTACTCAGAACTCAAAACTGAATGAATTCTGAATGAAAGTTCACTTAACATCTTGTCCCTTCATTGCTGCTGTGGCCTCTGCCCTCCACTCTTTCAGTTGTGGCTGGATGCCTAAGAGCATCTATATATCACAGCACAAGCCGCTCATGCCACCATGGCTGTCCCAAACCCCTTCTCTCCCCCCTCCCTGTACCCTCTGCTGCACAGCCTGGCCCAGCAACACCTCAGGGGCATTGGCAGAGTAAAGCAAGCTAACAGCATGGGAAGTGCAAGCAGTGACCCGAGAAACTCCGTTGGCTCACCTAGCTGTGCCAAACTTAGGTTTTCCCAAGTAAGAAGAATAATTCTTTACGTTAGCAACGCTGAGACTTCCAACGGGATCTAATGGGACCCAACTCCCATGGACTGAGACTTAATGGGAATTGGGAGTCTGATGCCCTTAGGCTCCTTTGACTATCCCAGCCTCAACACTGACAAATGGCCTTTGTCCGCAATATTATTGACGTGTGTGTGTGCCAGGAGTTTGGAGCCTGTGGGATGTTGTGGTTGTTCAGCTAAAGGAGCCCTGGGACGGAAGCCGAGTAACATTTCAGAAAGAAGCATTTTTAAATAGAGCTGGGCAGGAATTTTTCAGCAAAACATTTTTTTTTTCCAACAGAAAACGGTGATTAACCGAAACCGAAACTTTTCATGGAAATGTGTCAGTTTCAGCTGAGCTTTCACTGGGAAGGATACTTGGATCAAAGATGGAATTTCTGGTCCAATCCAGAAAGAGTCGCCCCACTTCTGAACACCTGCGCTGTAACAAATCCAACTTCAGAGCAGGGACTTAAACCTCTCCTATCCCCAGTGACTGCCCTAGCCACTAGGCTATTGACTACTCTGGGGAGGAATCTCTGGTTTTTCACAAAAAAAGTTGGAAAGATCTAGTTATTGTTCTGATGCAGAATGAAAACATAAGTCAAAACCTCATTTTTGGGGCGGGGGGGGAGGGAATAGAATTATTGTTTTCCAGCCAGCCATAATTTTTGTACAATGATAGGATTGGAAGGGACCTCAAGAGGTCATCTTGTCCAGTCCCCTGCACTCAGGACAGCACTAACTATTATCTAGACCATCCCTGACAGGTGTTTGTCTAACCTGCTCTTAAAAATCTCCAACCATGGAGATTCCACAACGTCCGGAGGCAATTTATTCCAGTGCTTAACCATCCTGACAGGATGTTTTTCCTAATGTCCAACCTTGCTGCCCTTGTTGCAATTGAAGCCCATTGCTTCTTGTCCTATCCTCAGAGGTTAAAGGGATTTTTTTTCTCCCTCCTCCTTGTAACAACCTTTTATGTACTTGAAAACTATTATCATATCCCCTCTCAGTCTTCTCTTCTCCAGACTAAACTAACCCTTTTCCCCCCCAAACTTCCCTGAGAGGTCATGTTTTAATTTAAATGTCTCCTCTGCCTAAGTTGGTGAATACTTATACCCAGACAACACGGGAAGGTCCCTTGTCCTCCGCAAACAGGGAGACCCAATTCAGTGTTGAAAGTGTGAAGCAGGGGGGCTTCACTCCCACTCTACACACAAACCTCAACTACGGAGTGCCTCCATAATAATTATCCACAGCATGTTCAAAGTTAGCATGCGGCAGCTGCGAGCCAGCAATGAACTGGAGATAAGAAATACCACCATAGCGGCAAAGGGAAATTGGCCTGCGCCAAGAATGATCCACACACAGGCTCCAAACCTTATTCCAAGCCACTGTAGACCCCACAGACTTGCAGAGGGCCCGCTCCAAGCTGGTGGTAGGAAGATGCCAACACACATCACCCTGTCAAAACTGTCAGCTGCAGGAGCTGAGTCTGCCGTGGAGTGGGCGGAAGGCGCGGATTTCGCGGCTGTGCATCTGGGGGGCACCTAGCGAAGCATCTGCTGCTGATGTGCCACAAAAGGAATAATGAGATGAAACAAATGCTGATGCGGGCGCTTTGCTCTATTCTTCTGTGCAGCCAATTTGCATTGTATATGCCACAGGCTCCCGAGAGCCAACAGGGACGGAGGGCCTTTGCAGTCCAAATGGGCTCCCTTGTGCACAGAAGAATTGAGAAGCCTGTACTTTACTTTAATGCATCAACATGTGGTACGTAATAAGCCCAAGCAGGTGTAATTGTGCTACAGAGCCTTGCTGCCAGAAACTGTATGAGAAAAGCCTCTTGCCTATCACCACAGGGAATGAAATTCAGCAGTACGAGTAGGTTTTTCTTCCCCTTACAAAGAACCCCCTGCCCTTACATGCGATCACAGCTGAAATGACAGCACTTAGATGGGATGGACAAGGTCGATCTAGGAAGAATCTGCTTCTGGCGATGGGCAAATGGTCTGCGCTTCCTATCTGGAAGTCGCTGCTCACAGGAATGAGTGGAGGCTCATGAGTGGAGCTAGTGGGTAGCTCACTGGACGCTAATTCCTGGCTCTTTTGGGTGACTTTGGGCAAATCACTTCACCCCTCTGTGCTTCATTAACCCCATCTATAAAGTGGGGATAATGATACAATAAACACCTTGTAAAGTGTGTTGAGATCCACTGACGAAAAGCATGAGGTATTATTATTACTCACATGAGTGAGCTTTGCAGGATCATGCCTTTGAGTTCTAAACTGAGCCCTGATACCGGTTCTCTTGGGAAAGTCACTATCTCAAGCCAAGGCACTGCACCTCCTTGCCTCAGTGTCCCCATTTTCAAAGCAGATGGGATAATACTTACATATCTCAGAGGATGTTGTGAGGGTTCATTAATTAATTCATGTTTGCTGGAGAAAGCTGGCTGTTCTTCTTATAACACAGTAATCCTTGCAGAGGATTAATTTAGAGAGAAACTCACTTTAGAGCAGAGATGGGTCCATACCAAGAAACCCCTGTTGGTCAGATGTTTACCCTACAAAGGCTGGTCATTGGTGGGGAGAAGGGATTCCGATTAGTGGGTTTGATCCACTGAATCATAGAAAGGTAGGGACCTCAGGATGTCATCTATTCCTCTCCTCTGTGCTGAGAGAGGACCATATAAACCTAGCCTATCCCTGACAGGTGTTTGTCCACCCTGTTCTTAAAAACCCTCCAGTGACGGGATTCCACAGCCTCTCTAGGTAACCTGCGCCAGTGCTTAACTAACCTTAGAGTTGGAAAGTTTTCTCCTAATATCCAGCCTAAGCCTCTGTTGCTGCAAACTAAGCTGATGACTTCTCGTCCTACCCTCATTGGACACAGAGGAGAATTGATCCCTGTCCTCTATAACAGGCCTTCCCATATTTGAAGACTGATGTCCCCCCTCAGCCTTCTCTTCTCTAGACTATAAATGCTGAGTTATTTCAACCATTCCTCATTGTTCATGGCCATCACGGTTTTCCAAACCTCTTTTGGCTCATCTCTGGACTCTCTCCAATTTGTTCATGTCATTACAGACATAAGAAGCATCTGCAAAATTCTGATCCAGGTCTGGGATTCAGATTCCAAACACTGGGGTGTTCAGACCTGGGACCTCGGTGTGGACCCTTCCCGAAAACAGGAAAACAAAACAGAACAAAAACCCTGTGGCAGCAAATCTCAGAGCCCGTGTCAACTGACTTGGGCTCGCAGTGCTTGTGCTATAGGGCTAAAAATAGCCATGCAGATGTTCATGCTCCAGCAGGAGTCTGGCCTCTGAGATCCTCCCTCTTTGCCAGGTTTCAGAGTCCAGGTTCCAACCTGAGCCCCAGTATCTACACTGCTATGTTTCACCCCACAGTGCGAGCCCCAGCAGCCTTACTCAGCTGACCCAGGCTCTGAGACTCACTGCCACAGTGAGACATAGAGAACTTCTGATTAAAGAGTGAAATCCACCTCTATGCACACAACAAACATGAGAAGTAGCTGTAATTTACAGGCCACTTAAGACCTCAAAATAGCACCTACGTGGGATATGGTGCATGAATATCCCGTGTGCTGGGCCTGTACAGAGGAGTGAATTTCGCCCAAGGAGAAAGTGCCCTAATCCACATCCTTCCATGCAACAGTTCTGAGGAGCATTCCTTGGTGTTGCCAACTCTTGTGATTTTAATTGTGCATCTCACAATATATAGTGCTCTTTTGACATGCACCAGCTCCTGGAGTCATGTGATTAGATGACAATCTGAGCTTTTATCACACATACACGTGATTAGACATGATTTTTAAGGCAATCTCATGATTTTAGGGCTCTGGACTCATTTTTGAAAGCTTGGGGTGAGCAATACTGCTTTTTATACCATATATGCATCCTATGAGTACAGTTATCAGACTGGTTTTCTGTCACAGGCTGGCTGCTCTTTAAGAGAAGCCAGGCTCAGCTTTGCCTGTGGCTGGACAGCTTGGGGCGGTGATCAGAGGGAGAAGACTACTTAAACTGAACTATAAGCTCAATCTGGAGCCAGACCCAGGAGAGAGGAGCAAGGACAGTTCCCTCACTCTGCAGGGCCCAGTAGCAGGGGCAAAAGCAGATGACTAAGGAGTAGCCCAAGAGGGGCAGAAGAATTATTAGTCTGGATATTTATTTGGATGTATAGTTTGACCTTTATCACCCTGGAAGGGGACTGAACATTTAGGTGACCTGGCTGAGGGACAGGCCTCAAAGGACTTGCACAGGGACAGGCCCTCGTGGGGACAAGGAAGTAGCCACTAGGCGACGGCAGTAAGAGCAGTTGCTTCCACCTTCCTCTCTCTTAGCTTGGCTCAGTGGGCACAGTAAGTAAATATCAACGGAATAATAATATTAAGGGGCAGGAAAGAATCCGTAATCCAGGGGACATCTGAGAAACTGATGAAAGCTTTTAAGCCTATATATGCTAATTCTGCTGCTAAAAACTCTGTCAGTCAACAGGCTGGATATTAAATGGAATTGGCCTGAGATGACAGGTCTGTGCTGACTTTTTCTGAAAAATTATTTATTAAAAATGCTCTGGCTAGAAATGAACATTCTTAGTTCAAAATATATTCACACCGCACTGGCTTTGAACTGTAATGCACTCTGAGAGATGAATGGGAAAGAGTTGTTAAATTTCACTCCGCTTTCTCCAAGTGATTCTGCATCCTCTGCTGAAATGCGGCTCTGCAGTTTCCTTCAGCAACACCTCTCATTAAGTCACAGTGGAGAGCCCTGTGCCTCTGCCATCATCACCCCCCTCCCGCTGGGAGGGTGGGATCCCCGCTCCCTTGCAGCCGACCAATGCCACCACCACCAGGGCTGTGCCATAAGTATCATGAACCCACATGATACTGGTACCGCTGGGCACTGAACTTAGGGCCTGATCTAAAGCTTCCTGAAGTCAGTTCAGTAGTCTCCGGATCAGGCCCTTAGCACTCAATCTTGTCTGGTGCTGAGCTGCTCTGGGAAGTACTGAGTGCCCTCCGCTCCCATTGGACTTTAAGCAGTTGCTCAAGGCATTGCTGGATGCCCCTTTATTTTTAGACAAAGGCACTGAGTTGTTAATAATGAGCCAAATCCTGATTTGATCATCTGCAAGTCCCATTGAAATCAATGGGCAAGGGCGGACTGGCTCAGGAAAGCACCGTGCCTCTCTGGTAATCAGCCTGGGTTTTTTATCTACTCCAAGGGACCAGGGACCATTTTAAGGTGTGATATCTTCCATCAATTCCATGCTGCTGGCAAGCTGGAAATCTCAGCTTTCCAAGGAGGTATGGCTGCTCTTCTTGGCTTTCGCGGTTCATGAAATAGCAGGCCTTTCAAATTACAGTGGGTCTGATCCAAGCCCATGGAAGTCAATGGATATCCTTCCACTGAGTTCAGCAGGTTTAACTCAGGCCCATTACTCTGATTATATTTCTGCAACAACCTATGCTCACAGAACACCAGCCAGCCAGCCTGCCCTGCCAGTCACAGCTCAAGCTGCTCAGCCGCTCTCCGGATGTGGCCCCACCCCATCAGCCCACTGTGCAAACTCCATCACCACCTGGGGCTGCTAACGCCGACCAAATGCCTGGACTGTCTGTATAGAGCAGACCCGGCTTTGTTCCCAGGCCACCTCATTCCTTTCCCCTTTATCTCCTTTTATTTTTATTTTATTTTCTTACAACGTCTGAACAATTTCACTCTCGATAACACAGGAGTTAATTAAGCCGTGATCTCCTGGAGACAGGTTGCTACAAGAAGATAAGCGGCAGCTTCTGTTCACCATAAACAGCTGTGCTCCTGACCAGCTTCTGGGATTTGCTGCTTTTGTATAGGAGACAAAACAATCATTGCCAATTAAACCTGGACATAATATTTTCCCTACGATCGGTGAGCTTCCTGACGTCATTTTCTCCACAATCCTTTCAAAGGCTCCTGGGGTGCATTGTGCAGCTCATGGGAAATTAATACCTGAAACGGTGGCACCTCAAGTCAAATAACAGTGTCCATTCATGATGGCTGCAGATATGAAGCATGAAAGACAAAAGACGAGCGGTGCTGGCCCCTTAGCCGTGAGTCACAAGATAGCATTCGGATCAGCTGTACAACAGGGTCTGATCCTGTGCCACTGGTTTTGACGAGAATTTAGTTATTGACTTCAGTGGAGAAGCAGGGCCCTGTTTCTCTAACAGGTCAAATGTAAACTCTAGGAATAATCAAATCCAAATTCAGCAACATTAATTTGGACCCAAGGTTTCGGTTCTGCCCATTTTAGAGGTACATGGCTCCGATTTGCAATAACATTCCTTAACTCAATTTCTGGATTAAAATACTGAAAGATTTGGGATCTGTATCCAGATGCAAACTTTATAGCTTCCTCTTGTACCAAGATTAGAATTTATTAAAATGGACCATAATTCCAGTGTAGTTACATTTCAATTGCTGCCTGAATACCCTGTGCTTTGGGATTTTAGTATATTACCACTAGTTCACATAGCCGGGGAGTTAACTACATGACTGAATTACTTATTACCCCCCTCAGTGGGTAAGGTAATATCTTTTATTGGACCAACAATAATATCTTGTATTACCCTTTAGCATTCACCTTAATACATATACCATTAGAACCCAGGTATGCTAATTATGATGTCTTTTGTTACCACATTGTAACTCTCCTTTGCTTTGAGGCCTACAAAAAACTCTGGTATTAGGCAGCTTCCACGACTAACGTTTCCACTGTCTCTGCTTGGCTAGGAAACTCTGTCCCCTTCTGGCGTACGAAGATCTGGTTCCAGTTATTCACACCATCGTCACTTCTTGGCTGGACTACAGCACGAAGCCGTCAGCAGTTAGAAAACTCCAGCTGGTTCAGCCCTCTGCCACACGACTCAGCTACACAGCCTACTACAAACACATCCAACGTATCCTTCAATCTCTACAAAGGTTTCCCAGAGAATTTCTAACCAAGTTCAAGATCTTGGTCCTCATCTTCAAAGAGCTCCCATGACTTCAGTCCAGGATAACAAAAACTCATCTAAAACTCTGGGATGGACCTTGGTTGACAACTCTGCTCCTCTGGCACAAGGGAACGCTCTACACTATGAGTAAACCTCATCCGTTTGGGAGACAGAGCTATCACAGGGGCTGGTCCCAGACTGTGGATTGAACTCCCTCAGGAACTAGGGACTATCACAAACCTCCCCACTTTCCAGTTGAAGTGCAAGGTACATTTCTTTTACCTTGCCTTCTTGGACAAACACATACCATCCGGTATACTTATATTAAAGAGAAACATTACCAAATGAGACACTCCCCTCCCATCCGCTGGGGACAGGATGGGAGAACAGACACCCTGTGAAGACGTGTAGTTCCGTTGCTTACTGCACTACTGGAAGTCGCTCAGATACTACAGTGATGAGCACAGTGTAAAAACCGATATAGACTAGAATAGTCTGCTGTTGCAGCTGCTCTCAGTGCTGCCAGGGAGCGCTGTCTGTATGGAGCAGGTATCTGAGTACCGGAGGTGCTGGCTGCACTGATAAAGTTTCCAATCTTGTGGATTCAACACTGGTGAAACAGAGAAAGAAAGGGCGAGTAAGACTTCACTTGTGGACAATAGTCCACTGATTAGGGCTTTAGTCTGGGATTTAGGAAACCTGAGTTCAATTCCTTGTCACTTAGCCTCTCCGTGCCTCCGTTTCCCAATAATAGCACTGTTGTGAGGATAAATACATTGACGATGGTGAGGTGCTCAGATACTACAGTGCGGCGGGCCGTAAAAGTCCCACCGACAGATGATTGGAAGCAGAATTGACCGTGTCTGATGGTCATGTAGGATTTCGTGCTAGGTTAGAAATCCATCAGATTGGTGGGATGTGAGACTTTTAGAATTATGGATTCAGAATAGCCCCCTCTTGGGTAGCCCTGCTCCTAGCACAACTCCCAGAGTATTATAAGTCACATTCCAGCAGTATCTTATAAAATACAACGTGAGTCATTCAGGGTTGTGTGGGGGAAGGGAGTTCCATTTTCCATTCCCTTCCCTGAATGTGGTTTTAATTATTTTAAATCCTTTCAACTCAATTACTGCCCTGTATTCCAACTAGTGTTTCTGGGCTATTGTGCACAGGAGCCATTATCCGGCAGCCCATAGAAGAATTAGTATCTGGAGAGTCTGCATTGGGAAATAAATCTTTCCTTGACATTTCAGGACCAATTTTTGGCCAATTAGAGCACACTCTGCTATGTGGGTAATGTGTATCCAAACTGTTCTCTCCACTGAAAAGGCCAAACAGAGAACAAGTAAAATCCATTCAAAGAAAAAAAAATACCTATCACAGTCTGATAACTTACTGGTTCTAAGTGACAAGTTCTGCACCCTGCTGCAAACGACTGGTATGGCTGACACTGGGTGTCAGAGGAGCTGCCATGCAGATCTGGTCTTATGGTTATTTGAGAAAGAGGGAATGATGGGCAGAAAGTGACAGAGAGGGAGAGGCAGAGAGGAAAGCGAGGTGGCAGGAGAGAGAGGGAGAAAGGGGAGTGGTGTTCAGAGCAGCGCTGGGGGGAGGGAATGGTATTCTGAGACAGGCAGGTGGGGTAGGGATCTTGTCTTCTGAGCAAGGCTTGGGCGGTGGGGCAGGCAGGGGGAGTGACTCAGGCAACGACTTTGAGTCATATCCCTCTGACCCCCTTGTGCCTCTATCCACCCATCTGGCAAAGTGGATTGCAAACGAAGGGGTGAACCTGCCCGAGAGCTAATGTTGTGGGTGAGCTGAGCTTTCCTTGGGGCGGGGTGGGAGGAGAGAGTTTAACATAAATAAGTACACACACCTGACATGGCACTGTGGCTTGAATGTCCATGGAGCTCAGGTTCTGAGCCCGCGTACTGAACAGCGTGCACGGGCATTCGCTGACCATGCCCCGTTCCGGTACAGCATTCGATTTGGCCCCTCACATTCACATCACAATGTCAGGTCCTGGATCGCCAAAATCACAGCTCCCGAGACTTATCTTAGGTCTCCTCAGTGCTGTCACAAAGATCTGGCTAGTCCAGTATATTGGTTTCAATGCCCTTTAACTTAAGAATTCAGAAGAGTCCCCATCACGTATCTTCTATTACACTGTGAAACTCAGATGAAACCAGAAGAGCCAGAAGGTCTCTGTTCAGTTCTTCTCAGGCATTTCTCCTGATGATCCTTGGGCTACGATCAAGGCTGGAGCCAACAGTAACAAGCCTATCTAGACAACGGGGACTTGGGAGACCAACGCAGCACCCTCACCCTAATACCACAGTGGCTGTGAAGAAGGGAAAGGTGCTCATCTAGAGAGCTCCACATGGGCCTTCCCCTCTTCCCAGGAAGTGATAAATCCAGGGAAATCTAAGGAGATGCACGTCTAGCACAGGATTTGCCGATCATTAGAACATACGAAAGACCAGACTGGGTCAGACTAAAGGTCCATCTAGCCCAGCATCCCGTCTTCCGACAGTGGCCAGTGCCAGGTTCCCCAGAGGGATTGGTCATTGACTCACCCAGTCCAATATCCCACCTCTGGGCACATCCATCAGCTGAATGTTGGAATCAAAACTAAAAATCCTGGTCTTTTGTACAAGGTAAGGAGACTATGGGGAGGTCTGAGATGTGCAGACAGTGAAGAGGCAGCAGATTCTAAACACACAACACTGCAACTCTCAAGCTTAACTGCGGCCTATTTAAAATCAGGAGGAAGAGTAACTTCAGAGGTAGTTCTCCTTTACTGACACTCATCTGGCTCTGATTTCTTGCATCTCCTTCTTGCATCTATTAATCTGATGGAGCTGTCATCACACAGCCTTCCTAACTGCTAAAAGCTGAGAGTTCTCTCCTGCTCGGGTCCCGCCTGTAACGTATGCTACAAATAATCCTCCAAATTTTCTATGCCCCAGTGGCATGCCAGAGCCTGGGGGAAAATAAGAAGCCATAGTCATCTTTGACAAACTGAGGGTAGGAGGTGTCTCATTGCTCTAACCTCCCTGACTTTTTTGTTCCCTCTCCCTTGCCTTGCTTCCATGGCAACCAAGATAACGGTATTTAACAAAACCAAAAGACCCCCAAAAGGAATCACTCCTTTGCTGCCAAGAGCAGCCTCTGTCTCCCCAGGGGGCCTTCAGGAAGGGCAGCCTCAAGTTCTTGTCTCTCTCTGCTGTGCAGGTGAATGGCCCTACAACCAACTGACTTGATAGCTGCGGTGCCTGCAGATGGGTTGGCTGGCCTGCTCCGAGAAAGCGAGTGGTGGGGGGACTGATGACAGAGTGGTCCCAGTAGCCCGGGATTTCAGAGATGTGGGTTCACTTCTCTGCTCTGCCCCAGACCCCCGTGTGACCTCGGAGAAGAAGTCACTTAGCCCCTCTATGCCTCTCAATGCAGGATATCAATCAACAAATGGAACGAAAGAACGAACCATTGGATCATCAGGGCACACTACCATTGGCTGATCTGTGATGCTGTGACTGGAGGACAAAAAAAGATGGATGATCCAATACTTAGGGTGGTAGCCTGGCGCTCAGGAGACCTTGGGGTCAATTCCGTGCTCCACCACAGACTTCCTCTGTGACATTGGCCAAGCTGCTTAGCTTCTCTGGGCCTCAGTTCTCCACCTGTCAAAGGAGGGTAACAGCACTGCCCTGCCTCCCAGGGATGCTGTGACATGCTCCGATGCTAGAGTGATGGGGACTGTACCGTATCTAAGATACCTATCTTGGCCACAGATGCTAACAGCAAGAGGCTATAAAAGGAAGAAACCATGACAGCTGGTCAGCCTTGGATACCAATCCCAAGAAAACAGCCATCTGAAAAGACCATCACCAGCCCTCCTCCTGAAACATGTCTCCTCCAGCTGTTGCTAACGCATCACAGAAAGTTGCCATCAGCCCGCCTGTCAGAAGGTTTGCATGAGAGCTGGGTAAGAAATGGGGGTGTGAAAATGTTCCTCTTTTCCCATCAAAATTCAGTATTTTGAATCCCCACGCCCCGCCTGCTTTAGTTTTTGACCTGGTGGCGTGGTTTTTTTTGTTTTATTTTTTTGGGGTTGGGGGGGAGGTTATATTTCAATTTCTAAAGACAACATGAACGTTGTCCAAACGTGGCTCTAGGCTCCTGGGTGTGAATTCAAATATTGCCAATGAAATTATACATCCCCCAGTTAGCCCTGGACCGTTAGCGAAATTCAGCCCTGACAGGCGAAGGAAAACAACACCCCATTAACCCTCAGAACCCCATTTTATTCCCTCTATATGCCCATCCACTCCTGGGAAAACACATAAACCTTGATTTGTGCCTTCCGAGTTACCAGATTCAGGCTATTTCAAACACGGGGATTAATCCCGACACTGAAGGGAGCTCATAGAGAATGTCCTGATGTCAGGCCCTTGTCTATTAAATCAAAGCACACCCAAGTAAAAACACCTCCAATACCAACAAGGAGAAAGAGGGTCTTGCCGTACAAGCCACTTGGGGCTTGCTGGGTCAACATCAACATCTTAAAATCAACCCAGAATTCAACAGATTCTGGTGGACTGGCACAGTGCGCTCCCAGAGAGATGCGCCCGCAGGAGGCAGGTGGCCACGTTGTGCACTAGCTTAAGCTTCTGAACAGTCGGCAGGTGCAGCCCGTCTTTACAGCACACTGCAGCATCCTGACAACAACAGCGATTAGCATGCTTGATCTGTAGATCCCAAAGATGGGTCAGTTCCATTGCCCTGATTTTACTGGGGGCATGGACAGAGGAGGGGTCTTGCGCATGGTCGCACAGCGAGTCAGTGGCAGAGCTGGAGAGAAACCACTGACTCCCAAGCCACCGATCCACTGGATGACACTCCTCGTGTGCGGCCAATAGCTCCGCCCAGTTCCCCAGGTGCACAATAAACCCAACATTCTATTAAGAGTCAGGACCAATTTGGTGGGGAGGCGTCCACATCACAAAGGGATCTGTCCTCTGGGCCCCGTTGACGGCAAACTCAGCAAAGGCCACAGAGATGGACATGCGTGCGCCAAAGATGCCTAAAAACGGTGCCTTCGGAACAAGATTGATGCAGTAAAGAGACCGGTTACAGTGCTGCTGTCCATGCTGTCCGTCTGGATATACACTTCTCTCCCATCTACATCATTTCCACTTTTAGTGCACCCATCCTTGCAGGATTTAGCTAATAAACAGAGGCCTCCAAAACGCCAATGCTGACAGTCAAATGCCTTTCAGGAGCAATCAAGTTACTAAGCAAAATACATATTTATTTATTTGCTAGCCATTGATTCAGCAGCAAGGTAAAACAGAACAGCGTTGCCTGCCATCAGCGTAGCGGTCCAGCTGTGCGGGCAGTATCGGCACAGCTGGCAGAGGCAGCTGCAGTGACTGCGGATCCAGTCACTGGGCAAATTAAAATTGTGTCCTGCTCTGGCTTTCGTCTCTTCTGTACGTAGCAACTCAGGGGTGCTGAGGGTGATGGAGGCATCACAGGCAGAGCGAGCAATGTGGGGAAAATGACATGTGATGGTGTGAATAAAGACTGCAGTTTTACACATATGCACAAGGCACCTTAATGCAGTTTTTGGTATGTAATAATAATAACAAGAGCAACTGCGGGTCAAATTCATCCCTGGTATAAAGATGATCATAGTTAATTGAATTAACACCCAATCTGAATGTGGCTCGTGCACCATCCAACCCTCAGCGGGAACATCACAAATATTATGTGGGACCTCAGCACCTATACTATATACTCATATACCTTGCACAAGCTCCCGTCATCTGAGGTGGAGAAAAACCTGTCAGTCCATTGAACTCTGGTGTCATCATGGTTCCATGGCCTAATGAAGACAATCCACTGTCCCAGGCATGCCACACACAGGGTCCCTTGCGGCCCCACCCCCATGTATCCATTCCTTCTTCGGACAGCCTCAGGTTTCAGAAAGAAGATGAATGGGGCTGTTCTTGGAGCTCATTTCAGGGTTTCTGCAGACTGAAGCAGGCTCAGATTGCATGCTGGTCACCATGATTTTTTACACACACACACACACACACACACACACACAACCCCAACGGTTGGTGATGACACTCATTCCCTTTAGTCCAACAGAGCTTAGTTTTGCTTACCTTCCGGGCACATCGTAAGAATTAGAAATTTTTCTAGAAAGGACTGATGGCAGGGGACTGAGATTCTGCAGTAGTCTGACAGTTTACCTCTCACGCTCTATTCCTCCAGCTATTGATACACGTGATGACATACTTGTTTTAATCTATGCACTTGCAGGTGTTGCTAGGCATTTTATAAATGAGAGATAAATAAGTGAACACAGTTTGAGTTTCCCAAGTTTATGATGAGACTTGAAATCAGACATGTTGGGTTGTGCATATGTTGGCCGTTCTAGCCGCAATGTCTCTAGGAGACAAGACCAGCATGAGAGACACATGGAAAAGCTGCGAGACAAAGCAAAGTACTGGCTAGAAAATCATCTGATCCGAATGGATTCTAGGGGAGGAGGCTGCAAAGTACTATTTAAAAACCAGCTGTGTGTTGCTGAAACAAGATTACAACAGCAACAGGTTCATTCCAGTGCCAGCTAAATCCCTATTAAATCAGATTAATGCAGATGGTCTTTACGTAACTGACCAGGAAGATCAATACTGTTGGTTCAGCTGGGGAGGTAAAAATATTCTTGTTTGACAAAAAACATCTCATTAATTACACACAGCGACCTCAATCAGGGCTACCTAGTTCAGGGATTACCTAAATTAGGGCTGTCTGGATAGAACTCGCTAAATCAGAACTATCGGTACTAGCTAGATCGCAGATAATACACTGCTGTTCTAAAGTACTAATGGAAATTTTTTTTTAGTTAAAGTAAGAGGGACCTGGGCTTTTCTATCCTTGCTGTCACCATGAAGTGCCTAGGACCACCAAGTGACATATCGGACGTTCCTAGGCAGCCACAGATCTAATGCAATTTGGGCTGGTCTGAAATTTTCAGATGAAATTTAGGTTTCATCGAAAAAGGCTGACTCACTGAAGCAAAATGTTTCGCCTAATCTATTACAAATTCAAGGACACTTTTGTGGGAAACACAGGCTGGTCTCCACTGGAAATCTGCTGGCATTGTAGGGTCCACTTCTCCATAGCAGGGAGCCTGCTAGCCCCCAGAGTCCTCACCAGAGCCCATGTTTCAGGGGCTGATAGGTTCCCTGCTTCATGGCAGGAGCCCCCAGAGCCCTGCCTTAGCAGGACCACAGACAGCAAGATGAGTGAAAGTGACTTTATTTTTTCAGTTTCACCAATGCCATTCACTCAATAGCAGCTGTGAAATTGACAAGAGGATCAGTTTGCTTTCAGGAATGCTATGGTTCCAAAGCAAAATTTTGGGGGGACAGGGTCTTCAGTTCACAGGAAATTTCAGTAAAATTTGTTCTGGTTCCAAACCGGAATGAAAGCAGAGTCCAAAATACAGAAATTCCTTGCAAACAGTGTCTCCCCGCCCCCCCGGGAGTTTCAACCAGCTCTAATTGCAATACATTTCCAGATATTTCTTTGCAAGCAGCCAATACATCCCCAGGATCAGGCTGGCAATGTTGGGGGCGGGGGATGGGGGGGGGAGGTCCTTCTTAGCTAGCATCCTGAAAGAATCTTAAAGAGTTGTTTCTGTTTAAAAAAAGAGTTGTTTCTGTCTAAAAAATTCCACCTCACAATAGGACTCAAGCCAGGGTACTCAACATGGCTTAATGCCCTGGGTTTTCATCCCAGGAAACCTGTGCTCAGACTAGCAATGGTTCAGAGGCTCATCCAGCTTTCTCCCAGGCCTGCCAACATGAAAATGGATGGGAACTGCAACCACAGCTACTAAGAGTCCCGCTTAGATTTTCATTCCTAGGGACGTTCTCATGCAGAGTCACACCCCACTTTCGACCCAGGAACAGAACTCCCAGCTATTGGGAACTTTCACAGGAGCATCCCACTGACAGCATTCCCCCTTCACCCATTACTCCGTAAGGTGGCAAGAAGATATCAGCAAAAAGAAAAGGAGTACTTGTGGCACCTTAGAGACTAACCAATTTATTTGAGCATAAGCTTTCGTGAGCTACAGCTCACTTGGTCGGATATCATTAGATCTTATTCCTTCTGCATCTTTTTGCCTTCGGGAACCTGCCAAGCACACACAGGATAAAAAAGAAAAGAGGCACTAGGAACCATAGGTTATTGTCTCCATGAGCCATTATCCAGTGGCCTATAGCTAAATTAGTGCCTAGAGAGAGAGGTTACACCGAGATATAAATCTTCCTATGACATTTCAGGACTGATTCCTAGCCAATTAGAACACACACTGTTATACTGGACATGCATATCCCAGCCCTCTCTGTGCGACAAAGGCCAAATCTGGAGGAAGTAAAATCCACCCAGAAAGGGGTGTGTGGGGGGGGGGGGGATCCTCACTGCAGGATCGTAACTTCAAGGCTATACCCGGCAAGCCCTATGCCCCGGCAACGCCAGCCCACTGCCTGCTGGGGCACAGAATCATCCCTCATCTGGATTCGGAGCATGACTGACCAGGTTTAGAGAGCCAGGCGAATGATTTAAAGTACTGCAGAGGTTGCTGAAGGCAAGCAGGGTGGGCAGCACCTGCCATGGTTTGAATCAGATCCCATAGGATCCTCACCAGCTGCTGTAAATGGGCTGCAGCTGGCATCTTTGCTTTAAAATGACCCAGCCCTCCCCTGGCAGCAGGTGGGACTCCTATAATATGGAAGCATTTCATTACCCATTGCTCTGGCAAGGTCTAAGCAGTGCTGTGCCGGGGGGCGGGGGGGGGGACTCTGTACTTTATACATACACTGACAAACAACAGAACCCACTGCATCCCCAGGAGCCTAAAAGTGTCCTGTTCTTCACTGGGAGAGAGTACAGAGGTAGACAGGACTTGTTATTACCGCTGAGTTTGTACAGCACCAAACACGACAGAGCCCTCCCTTGCTTCTCCAACCCTGATGTGGAGAAACTGAGGCACGTGGGGGTTAAATGGCCTAGGACCTGATTCTTCATTGCCCTGCACCCCGTAGCTGTAACACAGGTGGGCAGGAGTGAACCTGGGACCTCTGGAGCTTAGTGCATGAGCCTCTACTGCATGAGCTAAAAGCCAACTGGCTGTTAGCTAAGGCTGTAGAGCAGACTCATTAATCTCTCTGTCTCTAAGTGGTCTGGGTGCCACTAGATGGGACAGAACACTACACCCAGGAGGTGTGCACCCTGTTCCTTGTACGCTTTGAATCACCTGATCCTGCTCAATGCTATTTTGTCATGCGAACTGCACAGAAAGCCTGAAGCACACCAGTCAGAACTGATGCAGTATCTACGCTGCACCCTGCCTGGTTGCAGCTGCATGCTTGGCAGAATGTAGGTGAGCTGGAGGGATTTTTAACTAACACTGCTCCAGCTGCCAGCTCTCACAGGGTCTGCAGGGCTGGCTGAAGGAGGTGATCGTTGAAAACTCACTGCATATTCACTTGCTCTGAAAATCTCCAGCGGATTCTGAACAGCTAGGCTCCTGCTGCAAGAGAAGACGCAGCAAAAAGAGAGAGATAGAGAGACCTACACAGACTCTTCTATGGAGGAGCACAAGGGGTTAATGCAAACAGGATTCTGTTATTTGGCCTAATCCCCTTGCGTTTGTAAAGCTAAAAATAATCACATGTTTCCACAGGTGTCTTTCTTCTCCATCCCCATAGGAATCAATAACAGCATCAAAGAAAAGCAGTCCCCAAAGAAGCTTGTCAGTTGCAGATATGTACAAGCCTGGTGAATAATTCGTAGCAAATAATTTACTCAGCAAATTTCACTCACACTCTTCCTTTGCTGTTTGCAAATGTGCGCTGGAACGAGTGGCATATTTCTAAAACTTAATTCAATTAGCACCTTCTTAGCAGCCTGAGGATGGCTTTCCTTCATCCGTATCATTTTCATCTTTTCCCTTCTCTCTTTGGCTAACATTGACTACTTCCCTCTGTGTTTCTAATGGACCTGAAAGATTCTTGTTACCTACTTTATTTGCGCTCCAGCACTAGTGAAGATGGAAGAGGAGCGATCGGGAGACTAGAATCAGACAGACAGCTAATGCCGTGTGCCCAGCAGAGAGAGGAGCATTGCTTTTGCTTTCCCCTGGGTCCCAGGGAGTTGCTGATCCATTTTAGTTTTTTGTCCCTTGTATTCCTCAGAAATTCCGGGTGTGAAAATGACATGGAAGGGTTCCCTAATGAGTGATGGCATTTCAACAATCTGCGTGCATGCATGGTTTATTTTAGAGCAGTTTCCTTTGTGGGATAACAGCCCATCTGAGAACATTTCATTGTGGCGTTCTCTATGGGTAGTGCATTAGTCATGGAGACTGGAATGCATCTGGAGGGTTAACTAACTCACCGGCCCCCCTTTCCTTGCCAGTCTTATGCCTATTCCAGGGGAAAGGTGAGACTCATACATTTCTCTAATGGAGGCGTATGGTAAAAGCCATTATCTGCTGGTGTACAAATATACCCAGCAGAGAGCACTGTATGACCTGCCTCTCTCGGTACAGAGGAGTAGAAAACAAACACACACACAAGAACATGGTACGGTAGCCTTCAACTCAGCCCTCCTGCAAAACAGAGACACATTATTCCATCTACATACTTATTATACTCTGCTAAACGGTGAAAGCAAAGAGAGCGTTTGTAATCTGTGGCTTTTTTATCTCCACTTGTGTGATCGAATGAATGCCTTTTGATCGGCATCCGAACTCCATTGCACAGCATCGTAACAAACACACCGGGCAACAGTGTGGGAAGATGAATATGGTTTGGTGAAAGATGGGGCTTTTCCACCCCCTTTTGTGATGTACAGGGGTGCTGTTTGGGGACATACGGAATCAGGAATGGGAGCTAAAACTTTTCATAAGAGGCCACAGGCCAGCTCCTCAGAAGGTCTAAATCAAGCATAGTTCCATTGACTTTAATCATTGGCTATGTCTATACAGCAATCACAGGGTGTGAATCCTGCTTGAGTAGACACACCTGAGCTAGCTTAAATCTAGCTGAGCCCTGGCCCTGGAGCAATGAAGCCACGATTTCCCGGTTTTCAGTTTTCTGATAAAAACTCCAACTATTTTTGCAGAACATTTTCTGTGAGAACCCAAAATATTTTGTTTTCAGCAAATTCCCCTCCCCAAATGATTTCCCACCCAGCTCTGCCTTTGAACGTGAGAGACTGCTATACCCGGCTTGTGTTTGCCTTAGTTCAGTTTCATCCCAATGTTCTTTCTTGTCCTACCTGCTGTGTTATTATTTACGATTTGTATGGAGGAATCACAGTCACAGGCCAGGACCCCCTGTGCTAGGGGCTGTATAAACACAGAACACAAAGACAGCAATTCTACGCGTCCAGTGCCCTTTGCAGTCATCATGCACTTGTGGGCACCTGTCATGCCCCCTTCGCCCCAGGTGTGGCTTGGCCCAGCTGCACATTTTTAGCTCTTTTAATCTTTCCTCCTAACCCATCATCTCTCCAGCCCCCTAATTGAGCTCAAGATCCCCCTACCTCTGCTATAGCTCAGCCCACCTTCCCAGTCGCTTTGCAGAGCATTACCCAGCATGCTCTGGGCTGTTGGGTTTGCTTTCCAAACTAATGCACACGTTTCAGGATCAACCAGAAACCTAACTCAGACAGGGCTACTAAAAGGACTGAGGTTGTGCGTAGCCAGGACGGCAGCCGCCCGGGATGGATGAACCTTCGCCTTCCACTCCTGGGGCCAGACTCACCCCTGCTTTGTGTGACTGTGCTGAACAAATCCTCTTTTCCCTCTCCCCCAAGCCACTAGCCTGCACTCCGTGGGTACGTCTACACTGCATTGCAGCTGTGGCGGGCATTCCTGCCTGAAAGCGGCACTGTCCATGGGGTGGCATCAGCATGCACCGCTGCAGCTACACGGCTACTGTAAGCCACACTAGCGCAGGAATAGCCACCCGCGGTGCAATCACCCCTCAGGCTGCAGGGTAGATCCACCCACGCTCTCACGAGGGAATCCCTCCCGTGTGCTCTGCCTGCCTCAAAGCTACACAAGCAGGAGTCTTCCCGACTGAGCACTGCGGGACCACGGCTGGGGGTGCAAAACCCACCATCTAATCCGCCCATCAGACCTTTCTCTAAGCTGCTAGGATCCATATTTTTCCCCTCCTCTCTGCTGTTCGCTATTCAGGAAATTTGCATGGCGCCAAATACCTCCCCGGTGGTGTAACTGAACTGAATCCGTCCTGATGAATTCCCAGGAACAGGATCTCAGTTGCTTCTGCTGCACAGGTCCCAACCTGAGGTCCTAAATCCTTTGTCAGTGACAACTGCACCCAGAGATGCAGAGCCTCAGGTTCCCTAAAGGCAACCTAATGACACCTGCCATCAAGTACTGGTTGGGATCAGCTGTTCAGGGAAGCGTCTGGGATGGTTTCCAGTCATGAAAAGGGCAAGACATGACTGGTGACCCACCTTCCTAGCTCTGCCCGGAAGCTGTAGCAAAGGCTTTATGTGGAATACAGGGTCAATTATTGCTATAAAATAATATCCATCTTTTAATAGTCTGTTGACTCTAGCTGAACTACATATAAAGAGGAGGGGTGTCCAAGCAGATGGAAAGTGTTTACACCAGGGCCAAATTCTGTTGTCACTAGGGTAAATCTGGAGTCAGACCACTTCAGTTAATGGAGTGACTATGGATTTACTTTAGTGTAATTAGGCAGTGTTTTGGTCCAGTGGGGAATAGGAATTGCTTAGGACACTCTCAGGGGATAAGTCTGTGCTAATGTTTATTATTATTATTATTTTGTATTACAGCTGTACTGTGCTGGGTTCTGTACATAAACAGTAAGAGACAGTCCCTGTCCCAAGGAACTCACAGTCTAATAGACAAGACAGTCAAAGGAAACAAAGGGACAAGGAAAGGAAGTGATTTGCCGAAGGTCCTACAGCAGATCAGTGGCAGAGCTGAGGATAGAACCCAGGTGTCGTGAATCCCAGTACAGTGCTCTGCCTCTGGACCATGCTGCCACCATCAATGGTCTGAAATTATTCATGAACTTTATTACAACTCCACCACTCACCTTTCACATTTCTCAGGGGAGACAGTGGGATACATTTCCAGCTGATGGACACTTCAATGGAGTTACATGGTTTGACATCAGCTAAGAATCTGGACCAGTGCATCCAGTAGTTAGAGCAAGTCAGGAGACCTGGGCTCTACACTCGGCTCTTCAGCTGATTAGCTTTGTGATCTGAGCAAGTCTCTGTGTCTCAGCTTTCCCCATCTTCAAATAATGCTACTTACTCCCCTGGGTAAAGGGCTTTGGATTGCTGAACACTAGGACACGGCCACTTGCTCTCCTTCTCCTCCACCACCCCCGTTTTAACCCCCACATGCGCTTCTCTCAGCCACCACCCACGCTCCCCTTCTCCCTTGCTCAATCGCACTCATGGAGCGAGAGAGTCGGCATTTCATTTTCTAGCTATAATATATTACAAGGTAATTACTGTGTATACAGAACAGGGCTTGGGCGGTATTGACTTCCAAAGACCACACAGTCTGAATGCGGCCCAAACAAATCAATGACATCTTTTAGTCAAATAAACCCTCCTAACTGCTCTAGCAGCCTGGTGACGCCCAAGGTCCTCTTGAGTTAGCTGGAATGGGTGTGTATTATTCAGGGATAGCCGATGGCTACCAGGCAGGCAACAGCCTCTAAAGAATTAAGTAGGTAAATTAACACATTCTGGTTATTCATATACACACACTATCTAGGTGGAACTTCAGTTATCTCCTTGTATCTAAAACTATTGTAAAACATTTGTTAAGCCCTGTGTGACGTTATTGACATAAGCTGGGACCATATAGATCATTGTTGCAACCAAGGCCCGGTAGTGGCATCAAATCTTATATAAAGGGGGTCAAATGAGGTGTCTAAGACAAGGCTATGGTTTGCTGATTATGATTATGCTATCTGTATATGTGTATCATTTTTGTGGTGAAGTTAGGAATATTGGCTCTACCCTGTCTGTATTTCAAACTTATGCTATGCTTCTGGGTGACACCGCAGACAAGTTGGTGTCAGCTCTGCCTAGCCTGCTTGATGGCCCATTAAGGACCATCAGCTGTAGAATTGATCCATTGAGAGAAGGCAGATACGCCTCCTGACTCAGCAAAGTATGCAGGGACTTTCCCATGTGACTCCAAACTCCATTTTGCTGTAGTTTTCCATAGTAAGAACAAAGAGGTGTTCTTACACCTGGAAGAGACTATAAAAGGCTGATGCCTCATCTCCATCTTGTCTTCAATCCTCCTTCTTACCTCTGGAGGGACTTAGCTACAAACGGAAGCTCTAAACAAAGGACTGATGACCCATCCCCGCTGTGGATGCACTCCAGAGACTTGATTTGAACCTGCAGTTTATTCTATCACTGTTACAAGCCTGAATCAAGAACTTTGCCATTACTGTATGTCATTGATTCCATGTAACCAATTCTAGCTCTCATCTATATCTTTCTCCTTTTATGAATAAACCTTTAGATTCTAAAGGACTGGCAACAGCGTGATTTATGGGTAAAATCTGCTTTGTATATTGATCTGGGTCTGGGGCTTGGTCCTTTGGGATCGAGAGAACCTTTTTTCCTTTACTGGGGTATTGGTTTTCATAACCATTCCTCCCCATAACGAGTGGCACCGGTGGAGATACTAGGAAACTGGAGTGTCTAAGGGAGTGGCTTGTGTGACTTGTGGTTAGCCAGTGGGGTAAAACCAAAGTCCTCTCCGTCTGGCTGGTTTGGTTTGCCTTACAGGTGGAAAAACCCCAGCCTTGGGCTGTAACTGCCCTGCTTGAAGCACTTTGTCCTGAATTGGCACTCTCCGTTGGGTCCCGCCAGAACCAGCCTCCTTACACCCTGGGTCAGCTCCATAGGCACTGACGCCGTGGGCACTCCGGGGCTTGAGCACTCATAGGGGAAAAGTAGTGGGTGCTCAGCACCCACCAGCCACAGCTGCTCAGCAGCTGGGGGAGGTGCTTGGAGGAGGGTTGAGAGAAGAGAGTGGCGGGTGGGCGGGGCCTCGGGGGGAGAGGGGGCAAGAACAGGTGGAGTGAGGACGGGGCCTTAGAGGTGGGGGTGGAGTGGGTGCAGGGAGAGACGGAGCAAGGCCCTTGGGGGAAGGGGCGGAGCCTCAGGGCAGAGCAGGGGTGGAGCACCGACCGGAAAAAAGAAAAGTCAGCACCTATGGTCAGATCCTTAGCTGGCGTATGTCAGCTTAGCCCGACAGACTTCAGCCTACGGCAGCTGAGGAACTGGCCCGAAATGTTGGTAGTTGTTTTATCATTTGCAAATGCCTGTGACCGTGGATGAGCAAAGCTGGGTTGTGGTCCAAGGCTGTTGTAGTATGGGCTGCTGAAAGGCAGGACTGAAGTTCACTGGTAGAATTAAGTGGATGGTCCCCGGACAGCAGGATCAGGGCGTGCTGTGGGTGAAGACGGAGAGCCACTGACGGAACATACGTGGACTAAGGACTGGACAATCAATGGGGTTCTGCAAGTGAGGACAGAGGGGGCAATGGAAAAACCAAGCAGAGGCCCCAGGACTGGAACAACAGAGAGTACTGCAGATCACAACTGAGCCATATTGGCATAGTTATATATGGGGGAAGCCTACATTAAGTTTGGCTCCAGCCATCCACTCTGCTTCGCAGCACTCACAAGGTGAAAACCAGTGGTGTTTGCTAGAGGACAAACTACAGTTCCCTGCTGGATCTTCATTCTGGCTTGCACTTTCTTTCTTTTTTACACTTACCACAATGTCATTTTTAAACCTGGCTAGATAATGCAAAACATTTTTGTGTGGATTCCATCTTCCTTGTTAACTAAAATGCCAAACTTTTGAAACATTTCCTACCAGCTCTCACAATTTCCTACACCTGGAGAGGAAAATCACCCCAGGAGAATGAAACTCGTTGGCATATTTGGAGTTCTCAGAAACAAACAAGACCTTCTGGCATCTAATCTACATAAAGGCCTTGTAGTGATTTTGGGTGCCCGAGTTTTTAAAGGGGCCTGATTTTCAGAGGGTGGGGGCTCAGCACATCCTGAAAATAAGGTCCTCTAAGGTGTCTTTGTTGGACACCCCAAACCACTCGCTGCTTTGGAAAATCTTGGCCAAGAGTGTTTTTAGTCACCATAGAAACAGCCCAGCTTCAACACATCAAGCAGGGGGGATGGGGGGTGGTGGGCGGAGGGGGGGGCTAAAACCAAACTAATCGCATCCTGACATGCAGCAGAATTATAGCTACCAAGGTGACCACACAACAATGGGAGCAGCTGCCATACATGAGAAAAAACCGAGGAGAGATTGTTCTCCAACCATCTAGATATATAGCCCAGTGCTCTGTGTAGCATCATGGAAACAGCACTGCAATGAGTAGCTACTTCATAGTACTTTGAGATGACAGATGGTCCCTTGAGCCTATAGCCTGCTCTCTGACACTGATTCAGAACAAGCAACCCTACTCAGGAAAGCACTTTGCGCATGCTTAAGTACCATTGAAGTCAATGGGATTTGAGCACATGCTTACCACTGAAGCTGCTGTACTGGGTTTATTCAGTGACCCTTCCTAGCTGGTGACAACTGCTCTCTTCCCTCCTTGATCTCAGCAATAACTGCTAAATCCCCTACCAAGACACAGCCCTGCATGGCACACAGCGATCCTCCCCCCCGCCCCCCCGGGGTGAGGATGAGAGAAAGAACGAACTGTACATGAGCTGCCTTATTAGTCACGCGGCTTACTGCGCGACCAGAATGTGCTCTGCCGTCACGGTGATGCGGGCGGGGTAAGATCCCCTGCAGAACAGAATAAAGCAGTCTGTGGCCTGGTCTGTGCACAGTTTTTAGACCACCGTAGAAAGCAGTGTAGTTCAAGTGGTGTCAAAACCCCCAGTGCTGATGCCGTTATGCCAGCACAAGGTTGGTTATATTGCCCCTAATGGGAATGCTGCCATGGGTGCGCAGTAGCAGGAAGACTCTCTTCCACCATGGGGATCTGCAAATGTCACTGTAACTGCCCATTTGCTAGTCAAACGACCTCACCACTAGGGGGCTGCACTGCTTTGTTTGTAAACCAGGGCAGCAGAACAAAAGCCATGTGTACTATTATTATTTACTTGTATGGAGACAGCACCTAGAAAGCCCCGCTCATGCAGCCCAGCATGCTAGGTGCTGTACAAACACAGAACAAAACAATGCCTCTCTGCCCCAAAGAGCATGCAAAGTCATTCGGCATTGCGGGCCATGCCACCCTCCTGCACTTCTCCCCTGTGGTTCTCCAGCGGCTTGCCCATCAAAGCATTCTTTCTGGCTCTGGGTACAATCCCTGCCTTGTCTTCATCAGGCAGTCCCACGGTTGTTCTTTTCCACCCACCTTCCCCCTTTCTCCTGGTTTTCCACACTGTCCCGCAGCCTTCAAATCAGACCCATGCTGCAGACCAAATTCTCGTGCACGACACTGAGTTCCTGGATTGCTCATCTGGGAATTTAAGGCCCTGGGTGTGTTATTTACAAGGATCAACCTCCAGTGCAGCGTCTCTGGCAAGAAGCCCCAGACCCATCTGTTCTAAGTGGCTTAAGAGCAAAGACCAGGTAAGAGCAGTGGAGTCCCTGGCTACATTCACACAGTAAGGATGTGTCTAAAAGAACAAGTTGGTTCTATGAACATGGCTGGCTCCCCACCTGAAACTAACAAAACTCTCCAAGTGTCCTGTCCCACGGTGGACTGCTCCAAGCCCCAGACACTGCCTGGAGAGAGAGGTGCATTGAAAAGCAAGAAGATCTGGATTGCCTCTCTCTCTACGTTTTCCTCCTGCCACCCTCTGGAATTTTCCAACATAGCCCCACCCTTGTTCCTTACCTCTCTCCAGTCCTGCAGCTGGGGTGGGAGATCTGCCCACCTTTTCCTCTATCTCAACCTGGGCAATAATCAGCCCTCCCTGCTCAGCGCCAGGATGGGTCAGGAGCTCTACTGTGCTGAACAGAACAAGAGGCATCCCTGGACCAGAACTCAGCTCCCCCTGCTGCCAGGCTTCCCAGGCTGGCAAAGAGCATCCTCACCCTTAAATGGAAGTGTCACCCAAAAGAGCACCACGTCCTTCTGTATTTCATGTCTCTCCCTGTTTAGTGCTAATGGCCATTGACACAACAGTAGAGATCTTGCTTCTTAGCAGCTGAATTCTCCTCTTCCAGGCTGTCCTGGCCAAAGGTGCCCAAGACTGTCCCTGCTACCCCAGGGATGGCCTGGCCAGATGCAGCTGTGCCCTTCAAGAATGGAAAAGCGGACGGTCAAATCCTGAGCAGTGCAGAGCCCCTGCAGTTCTCGTGGGAGTCAACAAGCCAAATCCCGTGAGCGTTACATAGGCATTACACAATCCTCACTCACTCTCATTCAGGCTGTGTTTCACCAGGATCTGCAGGGGCTCGGCGCCAATAAGGATTTGACCAGCAAGCTTGTCGGCTGTTCCTTATGCATCTTCACAAGACGGGAGGGGAGCGTCTCATTAGCGGCAGACATTTGCCCTTTACTGCGGCAGCTTGCTGTCCGATGGGGGGGAGCACAGCACGGGGCCCCTGTCCATATGCAGCATATACGAAAGGAGAGCCAAGGCCAGCCTGCTCCATAATGAGGCTTCCTGCTTGCATGGTGATTCTTGGCTTGCTGCTGGGGGACAAGACTAAACGCTGTGCACACAAAGAAAACAGAGAGGGTGTGTGTCTGTGT
Organism: Eretmochelys imbricata; assembly: GCF_965152235.1. NCBI lineage: Eukaryota > Metazoa > Chordata > Testudines > Cheloniidae > Eretmochelys > Eretmochelys imbricata. Next base: position 9,470,020 of record NC_135593.1, on the reverse strand, counting down.
GTGTGTCTTTCATTTGCACTGAACCACATAGGCAAGATTCTGGACCCTTGATGGCCTTTCTGCCAGCCTGCTAGAGACCATCCCGCCTCCATCCATAGCCCAGGTGATTAAGCAAGCTCTAAATGAAGCGTCACCCAGATACTCAGCTCTGGCTCTTGGCGTTCAGCAGGATCAATGGACAGAGCAGAGCAGGAGGCATTCGGATGCACCTGCTTTGGACGACAGAGGGCACAGGAACGGTGGCCTCATCTCTCACCTACCCCTGGCTCAGCCCTCCCTTTAATCCGCACTCCGTCCTTTGCCAGGCAAAATGTCCCTCCGTTCAAATCTCAAACTCCTCATTACGGGGACGCTCAAGCACCTGTTCCTCAGCTGGTGTAGACCGGAAGAAGTGTCCAGTGACTCGGGCACTAGCCTGGGATTGGGGTACCTGGGTTCAGGTCCCTCCCCCCACACAGACCTCCACTGTGGCCTTGGGCAGGCCAGGTTTTTAAAGGTATTTAGGCACCTAAAGATGCAGATAGGCACCTAGGGCGATTTGCAAAGCCCCTCGGTGCCTAACTCCTATCAACTTCAAATCAATGATTGGTTTTGAATTTTGAAATCAATGGGAGTTAGGCACATGGGGCTTTTGAAAATCCCACAAGGTGCTTATCTGCATCCTTAGGGGCCTAAATCCCTTAAAAACCTGGTCCTTTGCCTGACTGCACCTTTGTCCCCCATCTGTAAAATGGAGTGAGGGGATAGCCCTGCCCTACCCCACAGAGGTGTTGCGAGGTAAACCCATCCAAGATTGTGAGGCGCTCAAATACCGTGGTCATGGGGGCAAGAAAAGGCCCATGATAAATCAGTATCACTGATAATAGTTTAGTCTCCTGAGGTCTGTACGACTTTGGTCTCATTCCAATGGTTTGCCTGGTGTGGGGGTGTCTGGGCGGTGTTGGTGGCCTGGGATATACAGGAGGTCAAACTAGATGATCCCTTCTGGCCATAAACGCTATGGCTATAAGTCAGTGTGGCTAGGCCAGTTTACACCAGCTAAGAATCTGAGTAAACACTGAGGTCCAGAACAGGCCTCAGGACTTGGCCTGCTGACTTCACCAGGAGAATTGCCTGAATACGAATATCATCATAACAGGATGCTACAGGATTCCCAGGGCAAGATGGACCCTGAGTCTAAATCACCACAAGAAATGATGCAGAAAACACTCTGCTCACCTTATTTTTCCTTTCGACCAGCTCTACCTGGCTGAGCAGTAAATACTGCTTTGGTTTTTTACCCCCTCATAATTTTACTCCTTTGCTTTCCCCTTGCCTGGCGTTCCTTGCTGAGACTGTGCGAGCAGGTGCCAAAAAGAGGGGGGTTTGCTTGTTTTTAATTTGCATTCAAAAAAAAAAAAAAGAAGAAGAAGAAGCAAAAAATCTATTTCTGATTATTTGTGTTTTCTCCCTGGGAGGCTCCCACTTTTGCCATCCTCTCAGATAATGCATCAAACCAGCAAGGTGTGCCAAGTCGCCTAGAAACAGCTCCAGCTCCTGTTGTAAAATGACACCAAGTTCATGGGAGAGAAAGAGATGCAATTGTATTTTTCCAGGAAGAGATGCCTGGCAGGGGAATGGGCAGAGCAGGATGTGCCCTGAGGGGAGGGGTCGAAGTGAGAACCAATGGTTGTTTTAAGAAGAGCCCAATCCGAACTCGATGAAGTCGGGGGATGACTTTAATGTTTGCGACGTACAGCACTCAAGTCTTCTAGTTACCCACAGGGGAGCGACAGCACTTGCCGTAGCAGTGTAAGCTTCCTGATCAGGACGCTTCTCAAGAGGACCTTCCCTAAGCAGAGTGGTTCGGGCTCCATGGCTCACTGAAGTCCTTGGCCTCTCTGCCGTGACTGCTTATGATGTGGGCCGGGTGCTGCTCGTGATGGTTGACACCTGTCCCTGTTGTATCTGAAGAGCTTTGTTAAGCATACGCAGAACTTCTCAAAACACCTAGAAAGGCCAGAGGCCATGCACCAAGGAGCTTCGAGTCTATCGTGAAGAGGACTCTCAGGACCACAGTTCAGATTCAAGGGATGATATCCTGGCCTTATCGAATGAAGTCACTGGGAGGTTTGCCGTTGCCTTCAGAGGGGACAGGCTTTCACCCAAGAAGACGTATACATTGTCAGTGTATAGTTAGTAGAGACAGACCTGTGATCAGGAGGTAAGATCCAGGTTTGAATTTCACATGGTTCGGATCTTGGGACTACTCTCTCGGAGGTAGATGGGGTAGGAGAGCAGGTCAAGAAGCAGGCCAGATGCAACACGAAGGAAACACAAATTGGGTTTACCAACCAACGGGGCTGAGAACACCAACTCGTTATGTAAATGTGGCCTAATAACAGTGGCCATCCGACCTGAGTCCAATATGGACCATAAACCCCCAATCCCACACCTAATCCCCAGGGAAACTACAGCTGCTGGGGAGATTACTCAAAATCTCTTCTGCAAATCAATGGCATTACTCTTCATGTTTGGTTTTCAACGCAGTCTGGAAATACGAGATTTCTACAGGGAGGAAATTCACCACCAACAGGGGGTGGGTGGGTGGGTGTGTGTTGGGGATGTGCATGCCAAAGGACCATCAATTTGCCAGCTGCAGTTTGCCAGGACTCCTGGAGAGCATGAACAAAGGCAACTAGTACTATGGGGGGACTTCATTGCAGAGGGAATACACACACACACATTTGTTTATTTGATCATCGGAAGAGAGTTTGCACAGCTTGTGGGGAAATTAGCTCTTCCAACTCATTTCTCCAATTGCCAGCTCTCCCTTTCAGCTCCCTCCCCCCCTCTCCTTGGAAGCAGCAGATTTGCCCATAAAATCTGCAGAACTCTATTGATTCTCCTCAGGAAAACCCACTGTGAATGTGCTTGCTCTGGAGAGTGCATTTCAGGTCGGTGGTGCTGGCTGGTGGAAAGCTGCAAGGCCTGGAAAGAACAACCTCTCGCTGAGACAAGCTCAGCAAACGTCAACTGCAGGCAAGGTGGAGAAGTTCTTGTTTTAACTCAGTTGCTGGCTACGAGGGTCCTACTTCAGGTCTCAACTGTGGGAACGTGCAGAACACAGGTGCACAGAGCAACCTTATGTTGCGTAAGGGCATTTTCATGTCTGGCCACCCATTGTCAGACATGAAGGGTGAAATCTTGGCCCCACTGAACTCAATGGGAGTTCTCTTAGTGTTAGAGACAATGGCTTTATCCTGCTGGAGAAATCAGTCTTTAACCCAGCCCGAGAGAGAGTTCTCTTTGTCTCCCTTCCACCTAGCCACAGGTAAGGCTGTGCCTCTACAAAAACGACCCCCCTTTAAGATCCCCAGGAAGGGTTATCCACCACGCCAAAGGGCAGACTGTGGTTTTTCAACCAGACCATTCCTACGTGGGGTCAGATGCTGATCTCTGTGCCAGCTGCTTAGCTGGTGTCAATTGGCATAACAACATGGACTTCAGAGGGGCCATGACAATTTACACCAGCTGTAAATCCCAGAGAAGCAGCACTGGGACTCTGGTGGGGTCATATTGGGTTTACAGAGTGGTAAATGTGATCTGAAGCAAGGGGCCACGGACATCAACACAATCAAGTTGGGGAAGCTAGTGACACACCAGCCACGTGGGCAGGGGAGGAGGTCGACCCCAAGGGCAGGACCTTCTCAGGCACTGGTCTCAAGAGATGGGACAATGAAGATGTGCAATATTTTGTGGCTGACTTTCCCCAGCCCCCTTTACCAAGGGGTTCACAGCCAAGGAGAGAAATCTGTGGAGTAAAGACACAATCACTGGATTATAATGGCGAGTGGATCCGGGAGTGGAAAATATGAAATATCAGGTGCAATTGCCTTTCGTTCAGGATGTTTTTGAAACCTGCCATAAATATACATACACCACACAGCCTCGCCTTCCTGCTGTGACCTCTAACTTCTGCGCTGCCATGGCTCACTGTTGGCGATTCCACACATCAGACCTGGGCCCAAACACATGGGCTTAGCTCCATCAAGGTCTGATCTAATGTCCATTGAAATCAGTGGGAAGTCTCCCATTGACGTCAGCCAGATGCGTGGCCTAGTGCCACATCAAGCCATTCAACATCAGATTTTGAAAGCTGGGAGGTGAAATGCTGGTCCCGCTGGAATCGGAAACAAAACTCCCATTGACTCCATTCTCCATATCTCCATTCACCCACGTGACTCAGGACTACTGTTTACTGTGTGTTTTCCCTTCCCCAGATAGAATGTATCTCCTTTGTGGGATGCATGCCCAGGTACTCTTGCCTTTCTTTCACCACACAGACCCGCAGAAAGAGATTGAGCAACACTCACATGTGATGGGACGGCTTTCCCAAACAACTGTACACCCCATGAGGTGTAAGGACTTGGGGTGGATGTGGGATGAAGGGATTGTGATCCCGGCATTAGCCCCTGGACCAGCCCTGGCTGTTGCTTATCTCCCCTGCTTGCTGTCTGTTGTGGTGCATCCCATAATGCTCTATTTATAGACTGCCCTTTACTGGTTTTTATTCAACAGCCTGGCTTGATGCTCCCCTTTAATTGATCCATTATGCGTTCTAATTTATTGGCCAATAAAGTTCCTCCCAGCTTTAAAGCGAGTTCCCAGCCCATGTGCTTTTAGTGGGGCTGTAAGCAAACAGTTTAACTCATTACATTATAACCCTCATGCCCAGGGCGACCCTATGGAAAAAGGGTAATTTCAGGATCATGCATATAGAAAACAGAGCTGATTTGTATCTCCCTGGGGCCCTGGCTACTTGTGGTCATTAAAGTTCCCAGGACATTTCTGTGAGCTCCCCAGAAATGACTTTCTCCTGCTGATCTCTACCCAAGCAGATCTGAGCAGGGGGTTGGACTAAATGACCTCCTGAGGTCTCTTCCAACCCTAATCTTCTATGTTTCTATGATCTGTGGCCTTCTAACTATCTGTGCATTTATGCTACGCTCATCAGGATACAATGATCAATATGATGCCAGCCTTCATTGCCTAGCTATCAAGTTTTCCAACAACCATCTTCACACTTTCTTTTGTGCCATCCCTTATGTATAGGGGAAGATCCCTGTAAACATTGGCAAAGCCACTACATTATCTTCCTTAAACCCACCTCTGCTGGGATGCCAGCGAAACACTTGGCGATAGCTAAGTAACTGGCGACCAGTGCTTATTACGTTGATCATAATGGTTTTGCTGTTACCTTGTATCTGTCTGTTGCATCCACCTATTATCTTGCATGATGCGCTTACATAGCAAGTTATTTGGGTAGGGGCTATATTTTCATGATGTGTGTGTGTACAGCACCCAGCACCAGAGCTGCTAGGCTCTATCCCAAGTAAATAATAAAAGATCGGCACCCCTAACAAAGTGATCACAGCCATCCCAACAACGCTGTGGAACTGCAGTTCCACAGGAACTATTCATCTCTGAACTATAGCTTCTCCTCCAGATCTCAGTTTTTAACCCAAGAAAGGGAGAAAATAGACCTTAGTTTGTACGGTGCTTTGAGATCACTCAAGGCATAGACACAAGACAATAGCAGTATTAAACTAAATCTGTGGCACATGGCACCGGAAACTACCATTTCCTGTGGCCTCAGCCCATCCTCCTGTACCCCAAGCATCACGCCGGCCAACCCCCACACGCAGATTACAGAGACCTCTCTCTCTCTCTGGGGGTTTCCAAAAGCCATAACGGAGCTTAGGAATGTGAACGTACAGGAACTTACTACAATTACAGATGAGGAGTGATGCACACAGACAGTCTGTGAGATGGGAAGCTGATGCCCAAATAAATCTGTTAGTTTTTAAGGTGCCACCGGACTCCATGTTGTTTTTGTGGATACAGACTAACATGGCTACCCCCTGACATGTGAGATGGGAGAGTAGGGAGAAGAAAATTAATTCTGCTGCACTGACTCAAGAAAAAGAAAAGAAAAGAAAAGAAAAGAAAAGACAGTAACTCAAAAACAAACAACATTTCCCTAGACTATGAAACTGGGAGTGAATAAATGATTGACTCTTCCAGTCGGTGTCTTAATTCCTGTCCATCAGCTCCTCTGCCTCGTCTCCCCTCGAAATGTTATTGTCTATCACTCTCTTGGCACTAACAGGACCAGGTACATCTCTCTGTCTCACTCACTCAGCTGATAAGCATGACAGACCCAGGCCCTGGTAATGGGAATCACACTTCCAGTGGATAAAGTGCCATTTACACGAGGCAGGCACCTCGATCAACATGACTGAGGGCATGGGAATGGTGTGCTTTTTGTTTTGAAAGGGCAAAATGTGGCCCTTCCCCTCCAATCAGAAATAAAAACAAAACTATGAACAAGGTCACAAGTCCTGATTAAAATTCCCGGCATGCCAGCATTTGCAAAATATCAAGAGTGAAGCAAAACAGGCTCTGGGGAAGTTTGGCAACCAGGCCGATTTTCCTGTTGTCGAGGGGATTAGAGGGGAATTTGGCATAGCCCTTTTTTTCTTCTTCCCAGGGGACTGATGTCTTAGAGATTTTCAAGGAACCTTCCTTAAGCCAAATGGCTCTTTTCCTCAAGGAGTTGGTTGGTTTTTAATGTTCCCTTTTGTTTTCTTGGCACTGCTGCTTTCTTCACGTTTTCCCCAGCAAATTGTTACCTTCTTTAAGAGGGAACAACCAATGTCTTGTTCCCACAAGAGAAAAAAGGGGGGGAAATATGTTCCCAGCACAAATTATCCCTCTGTTTTTCCCCAACAAAAACCCTTCCTCCAAAAGTTTCGTGCTGAAGGATATGTCACCGTGAAACATTTCCACGTCGACAAAGCAGCCTATTTCTCTGAAATTTTGCTTCAGCGATGACGTTCCGACCAGCTTGACCTGAACGGGCTTTGGCTTGAATCAAGACTGAGCAAGGAACCCTGGCATCTGGGTGGCAATTATTATCCTGCAACGCTGCCCAGCGGGCTGTGACAGGGAGCCCAGGCTCTGGCCTGGCACTTCCCAAGGGCTGGGCTGTGTTGGGTTAGGAAGAGAGCCTCTTTCCTCTCCCGCATATCCGCCTGAGATGATTGACGGAGACAGCTCTCCTTGCGTGCTATTAACTGCAGGGCTGCTGGCCGACCTGAGCTTGCATGAGCTCTGCAGTCGCCAGCCTCATTGCTGGGAAGGCAGTGACTTTGTCAGAGGGGCTCCTGCTGGGTACCAAGAGCGAGCTAATTACTAGCAACCGGAATGCCGTCTGTCACGGTGCTGGGCTCATGGTTCCCAGGGCAGTGTTAACTGGATTGTCGTCCAGCCCTAATACAGCAGAGGGGGAGGTAAGAAGTAATGGGCAACGGGGGAGATAGAGTAGGGGCAGGGTACGACAGAGAAACAAGCTGCTGTCGGCTTCCTTGCCCCGTCCCCTCTGCTCCCCGAACACTCTGTCACGCACAGCAAGCCGTGCCCGCAGGACAGCTGGGGAGCTGCATCGAGGAGACATGGGGGATCCACAGCCCGGGGAGGTAGCAGCTGAGACACCCGCTGAGGTGCCAGATCGCACCAGGGGAGCAGCACAACACCTTTCCCCGCTCCCCGACCCGCCAGCCCTTGTCCCTGCAGCGTCCCCCACAGCTCCACAGTGCCCAGGCGAGTCAGGTCGCTGAAGGCTCACGCCACCGACAGAAGCAAAACTTCATCCCGGGCGAGCGTGAGGGAAGCAATAAAGATCTCCGGCGGCCCTGAGAACTGCCAGGTCACCGGCTTGAGGGTGCACGCCTCTCTGACAGCCCAGGCTTTGACGACATCAGAAAGCCATTTTTATTTTGAGATGGTCCACAACTCACTGGCAGCTGCTCGTGCTGCCACTTCTACCCTGCGCACCCTCTGCTTTGCAGGGCTTTATCCCTGGGAGAGAAGATGGCGCTCTGGCCTTAAATCCCCCAGCCTCAGCCCAGGAACAATTGATTTGGCTAACGCTCCAAGGGACAGACTGTCCCTAATGCAGCAGGCAGGGCAGAGGTTTCGAACCTCCTTCTGCATCTGGGTGAAGGCTGCCTGTATTGCAGCTCCAGTGTATAGTCGGGAGAGCCACGGTTTACGTGGCTGATGCTTGACCTGTGAGCAGATGGGTGGGGAGTGGATGGGAGCCGAATTTCTGCCCCATACGCATGGGCCAGGAACAGTAAATATAACAATACTTAACTCGCCTCATCCCTTGATCTTGCAGACCTTCCCTAAGGAGGCATGTCTCTTTATCTCCGTTGCGTTGGGAATCAGAGGCACGGAACACGCCCTTCCCAAGCAGGGTAGCAACAGAACCCAACATGATCCAATCCCCGGCCACTGAGCCACAAGGGAAGGAGTCACAGCAAGCTCTGCCCATCAGAGCACAGTGTGGGGGACAGAGGAGCCTTGTGTGCCCATCTATGGACATGGCGGCACTGCGTGATTTCCAGCTCAAGCAGACTGGCACATGCCAGCTGTCACTGGGCTCGCCTGCTACAAACAGTAGTGGAGCCGGGGCTGCCAGGGCAGCAGGACAGACTAGCCGCCCCAAGGATGATCCCATCCAAGACTCTAGGCGCGCACTCAGGCGGCGAGCCCGTCCCGTCACTCGCGCTGCTGCAGCTACGCTTCTGTTTCTAGTGCACTGGCTGGATCAGAGCTAGCCCGGGTATGTCTGTGCCAGCTGGAAACTCCACCATCCAGCTCCAGTGCAGACACCCCCTGGGTATCAAAGGCTGCACAAGTGGTGGGGCTGCTCATCTGAGACTCAGACGACCCAGGTTCAATTGCCTAATCTGCCACAGAACGTGTGAGACCTTGGGCAAGTCAGTTCCACTTCCTTCCTCTCTGGAGGTAACAGCACTGCCCTGCATCCTGGGGTGTTGTCAGGATAAATCCATTTGACTGCGAGGTGCTCAGATACTGTGGGAATGGAGGCCTGATAAGGACCTAAGACAGATAGGCACCATATTTGGGGCTGAATCTACGGCCCCACCTAACTAGTCAAAGCAATGGGGCCTTTATTTAATACATCCACTCCTCTGTGGGGGCGTGCTGGCTCTTTCGGTCTCATCTTCTTCTTGTGCTTTACAGCCCCGTTCCTCCTGTAATGAATCCGGCCTTGCTCCTCCTTGACGCATTTTATAACCACCATATTTTGCCATTCTCTAGCGGTTTCCATTGAAGGGGACAGGAGCACCGCGCAGGAATTAAGCTTCCAGACGCCTTCCTCGCCAGCCTTGATTCATGGCTGTTTGCTGGCTGCTTCGGAATCCTCTGGTGGAAGATGCTGTGGTACCCGCATCAGAGCCGGACATGCCTGGGAGGCAGCTGAGGTGCAGGCAGATGAATTCAATGGCTGATAGCCATGCCACAAGTCCGTGCCAGAGCTGGGCATAGGCTCCAGGTGGTGCATCCCCTGGGGGAAGTGGGAGGCCAGTGTGCCAGAGCGGCGGTACGGACCTTGGGACATGCACTGTTGGGGCTAGAGGGCATGAGGTTACCAGGCTGAGGTGGGCTCGGTCAGCGTGAGTGGGTAATGTGATCAGAGGGGATGACGTGGTTTGAAGAATCCTCCTGGTCTGTTTCAATGGGATGAGGTGGGTCAGTCTGGATCTCACCCTCAGCTGTAACCGAGCGTGACTTTCTGTTTGTAATCAGACACGGATCAGGCTCAAAATCCTCCAGCCAAACACTGCTTCTACCTTCCTCCCCTGCCACCAATTCTGGGGTTTCAGTCTGGATCCCAAGTCTGGATGCTCAGGCCTCTCTCTAAAGAACGTTAATTAATCCTGCTTCGAAATGAGGAGGGGATCAGGTGGCTGCTTTAAAGCCCAAGCACTAGCCCTGGCTCAGCAGAGCCCCCACGCTGCAATCACACAGAGCCCACTGTGCCCACAAAACGAGACGACGGGGTCCTCGGACGCTGTGTGTGGCTAAGGTGAGGGTCTCGGCAACGTCAGTGGGAGGGTAGCTATGCCATTGCTGCCAGCTGGCAGAACCAAGGGCGAGGAGGAGGAGGAGAGGCAGGGTGCAGCTCAGGGTGTCTCTACCCGAGCTAGCCTGAGGCCAGCTAGTGCAGGTAACAGTGACAGCGAAGCACTGAAGGACAGGTTTCAAAGTGGGCTAGCGAGCCGAGTACATGCACAGGGTCGGTGCCGGGCTCGTACCAGCCGCGCTGAAGCCCGGGCTGCTCTATTGTTCCTGTTGTTACCCGCACTAGTAGGCTTGGGTAGGCTTTTCTGTGTAGACATGCCCACAGACACAGCGCCTGGCTCTCATGGTCTCCCAGAGCCAATGGGGGAAAGCTTCAGCTCAATCATCCTGGTGCTAGGCCAGATGTTCAGTGACCCTGATCCATGCTGAGCTGAGTGCAACCAACACTCAAACATAGAATCATAGAATACCAGGGTTGGAAGGGACCTCAGGAGGTCATCTAGTCCAACCCCCTGCTCAAAGCATTTTTATATGTTTTACCTCCCCCCCGCAAAAAAAAAAACAGAAAATGCCACTGAGAGTCAGGGAACTTGCTCCCGCACACCTCCTCCCAGTCCCACCCCTGGGTCTCTATCACCAGGCAGCAACGGGAACAGACACCAATGGGAAGAAGAGCCAGCCTCCCGCAGAGCCTGAGGTCTGAGACAAACACAAGGACCTTCTATTCTGTGCAGGACGAGAACAGGGGCATTGTTCCCTCCGACAAACCAGAGACCGTCCTCAGCTCCCGTGCTCAAGCCAGCCCCATCATCGCTCTGGAATGCAGCCATGGCTACTCTATGGGCAGAGCAGAGAGGGCATGCAGCCGTGGTACACCATGCAGCTGGGTCTTTGTGCTGCGCGGCCCGAGAGACCGTAGGGGGTGGAGAATGTGTCCTGTGTGCATGTGTCCAAGCTTTGGGGCCGCAAGTGGAGCGGCTGGCTGAGAGCACCGAGAACAGAAGCTAGATTTATAGTGTGACCAGCAACCCATTCCAAGATTCTTTCAACCAGGTCACGAGTTAGGCAGAGCCCATGGGATAACAGTACAGCAAAAGCTGTGCTCGGTCTGCTAACTAGCGTGGTCTGCCCATGTCCTGCAGCCTCGTTAACAGATCCTCTCTCTCTTTTCCTGCACCTGAGTCCTGTCCCTTTCAAAGTGCAAGGGACGCCATCCCATTCAGGGGGAGCAGGTAAAACTGCATGGTTACAGCTAAGTTCAGCTTCAGGTTTTGTGCATTCGAACGCTAACGCTAAATGCAAACCCAGGGCGTGAAAACCCACACGGATTGAAACAAACGAGTGATTCTGTTGTGGCGAATATTAACTGAATAGCAGAGCTGGTCAAAACATGGGAAGTTGAAATCTCTCTCCTCCCCCCAAAAATATGCATTTTCTGGGTTTTTTGGGCGGGGAGGTAAAACATATAAAAAAATAAATCAAGATTTGTTGTTTTTTGGTGCCAAAATTTTCAATTTTCAAAAAGTTTTGATGGGGAAAAAACTCCAGCTTCTTTCGCTTTTTACCCCTCCCCCCTTTCCCTCCATACATTAAAAAAGGTGCATGGGGTTGGGGGGGAGATAAATTCCCTCCCACCCCGCAACCCCAAAGCTGTAAAACATTGACCGCCTGATCAGGAGTGTGAAGACACAATACATATTTGGGAACACTAGGGGGAGCAGAAGGAAGGGAAAGAGAGAGGCAAGAGGTTGTATTCTGAGTGATGTTCCCTCTGCTGTGTCCTGGCCAGATTCTGATATTGGGTCCATCGCTGCTGTATCTGACTGAATAATCCAGTTGGACCCCACTTGTCTGCCTGTTTACTCATGTCAAAATTCAACAGTTGCTCACAGATCTGCAAGCCAAGGTCACCTCTCACCACTCCGAATGTGAGGCTGCAGGCCAAGGAGTAAATTCCTTTAGTCACCAGAGGTGCCAGAGTGCATCCACGGTCACGGCTCCGTTACTGCTCCAGAGTCACTTCCTGGTGCATTGCGGTAACATTTCACTATCAGCTCCCCACCTGTGCAGTTACACTAGACACCATTATGACCAGCTCTACTGGGAGACGTGAACCCAGGACTTTCAGTACTAAAAGCAGGTACCTTGGCCACTTGAGCTACAAGGCTAAATACATTAGCATCCGACTGATAAACCTCTTTATGTGAGCCAGGCACTACAGGGAGACAAAGATTAGTTACACCAACGCAGCCACTTAGTTTACTCCCTCTCCTAACGACTATTCAGCCCAGTCACATTCTGTAGGAATCTTTGCACCCTGAATTTGGCCTATTATGAGTAGATCTGAACCAGTGGATCTGTGTCTTGTTTCCCCATCTGTCTCCTGAAGTCAGTAATGCTTTCCCACCACTCAGGAGCTGTTCTGTGGTTTGATTCATTAATGCTTGCAAGGCACTTTTGGAGCCTTTGACGGGTGGTGCCGCGGAAGCACAAATGGTAATGAAATCTCCTTCCAGAGGGGCGTGGAGAACAATCTACTCCATCTGGCCTTCAAATGGGGACATAAAAAGGGCCTCTCTGATACCAGCAAGCTCAGGGTTACACTTGCCCCTCCTCTGCAGAACAAGCATTGCCCTACAAGCAAGTCGCTCATCTGGGCTTCGAGGGCAAGGCTTGGGAGACCAATCTGTTCCACACGCAGCCTCCTTTTACAAGGACAGCCATCCCCTCGGGGCAGAGCAGAGCGCCGGCTCTGGCGGAGCGTGGGGAAGGCCGGCAGCTGACACGACGTTTTAGCTGCAGCAGCAGTATTTCTATGCACAAGTCATTAATCATTATGTTATAGGAAAGGCTTTTAATTGGTCAAAGAGGGAGGCGAGTCACATGCAAGCTGGTGAATAATTCTCCCTGCCAGCCTCATGGGTGCTGCTCTCCGCCACTTTTAGGGCCCTCTAGTGGCTGTTTTGGGGATGACACAAGAGCGTGATTGCCCGAAGGGCTCCTGGCTCAATCTGTGCACGTCTCAGGGCATTTCAGAAATGCCACAGAGCTGCTGCTACCAAATGAAGGGGACAAGCTGCTTCCTTCCCCCCCCACTCCCCGTCCTAACCTTTCTATTCTCCCCACTCACCAGCAGTGACTGATTTTACAGTAAGGACTGCAGGTGGCAAGACAGCTTGCTCGATGTTTCTGATGTGCTTAGATTCTCACCACCTCATTTTCGACCTGCTCAGATATCCCCCCATAGCCTTTAAAACACAGGCCCAGGCAACGGGTCAAAGGTCAATGTGGTTCTGGTTCTCCCTCCCGCTCCCCAGCTTCCTCACACGGGGGACCGATTCAACGGCTCTTGGGCTAGTTCTTCTGCCTCTGACCCACTGTTCAGACAGGGCATTCCCTGCCACTGGCTCCCGCCTGCTGTTTGTATCATGCTCCAATAGCCTTACCCACAAGGCCCTGGCATGGTGAAGCACAGGCCCCGTGACTCCATGACACCCTCTCCGATCAGATCCTCCCACCAGCGATAGCCCATGTTCAGCCAGTCAGTTCTCAGCCACCCACTAACAGCCCTGCTTTGCTCCAAGACAGGCTCATGCTCTGAGCCACCCATTGCACTGGGCTGTCTGATTTAGGGCAGAGCCATTGCGATGGTGAACTGCCATGCACGTGAGTAACCTCCTTGACCAGAGCTCCCCAAGGTAAGGGCCTCACAATCTGACTCGCAGATCGAAAACATCTCAGGGCTGGCTCCACTCCTGCCTTTGCTTCTTCTGCAGCGAGGAACAAAGCATCTGTACGTCCCCAATAAATAACACACGATTAATGACGAATGTAGAAATTAGGGACAAGAATGGGATTTTAAACACTGAGAACTGCTAGTCCCCCACTGTCCACTTCTATAGCACTGGAGATTCCTGGGCATGTTACCCATATTTAATCTCACAAGACAAGTAAAGTGGATAAGCTGAGGGCCAGAAGGTTAAAGGACTTGACCAGGTCAGACAGTGGCAGAGCCAAGAACAGAACCCTAGGGTCCTGACTCTCAGTCCCCTACTCTAGTTACTAGACCATGCTCCTCTTCCAGGAGGATGAACAGAATTGAGGAGTCCAGAATGACTGCTAGAGGAAGGAGGGTCTAGTGGTTAGGGCACTTAGCCTTTCCGTGTCTCAGTTTCCCATCTGTAAAATGGGGATACCGGCACTGCCCTGCCTCACAGGGATGCCAGGAGGACAAACACATTAAAAGATTGTGCTCACATACTGTAGTAATGGGAACCATACCAACACTACAGGACACATCTACACTGCTAGAAAAGGTGAGCTGACTCGGAGCGGTAAAATACAGTGTAGACATTCAGGCTTGAGCTGGACCCTGGGTTCTGGGCCCATCTACCCTCACCAGATCTCAGAGCCTGGGCTCCAGCCCAACCCTGAATGTGCACACAGAAATTTTATAGCCCCACCGCCCGAGACAGCTGACCCGTGTCAGCCAGGAGTCTTATCGCAGCGTAGATGTACCCATAGACACATAGACTCTCAATCTCTCGCTGTTTGACTTAACACCGTGACCATACTCCAGCACTACAAAGAGAGCCCAGAGGTCTTCACTTTTAATCCCCTGTTCTCACTGCTTCATAGTGCTAGACGCAGAATCCAGCAGTCCCGACGCTCAACTACGCTCTAACTATTTGATCACGCTGCTTTCCCAGTCCCCACCTGCCAAGCCACTTCTCACACCCCAGCACTCTGATGATGATTACACTTCTATACCAGTGTGTGACAGAAATGTTTGTGCTGAAAAATCCTACAAGTCAGTACATTAATGTCCTGTGATGAAAAATAGGTCTGCCTAAAGACACTCAAGGTAATTTTAGATGACATTTGAGGTGATTTCAGATTCTCAAGTCTGCCTGTAACAGTGTTTCAGTCTGTGTTTATCATTAATTTTCCCCCCTTCACTTCCATTTTTCCTCCCCAGTTGTTTTTAAAACATTCGGATAATAAGAGAATAAAAGGTCCACAGCACGGGGCACAAGTCAGCCTTAGACTAGCCCTTCTCTGCTCACCTGGAAGTTACATCTTTGCACTTTATAATCAAAAGCTTTGCACTCCAACTTGCTCTACATATATTAGCTAGGGGATCCTCACCCCATCTCTGGCAGATATATCCCCAATCTACAGATGGAGAAACTGAGGCCGGGGTTGAACGGTGCCTTTAACCACATGAGCTGTTAGCTGGGAGTGGGGAGGAGCAGCAGTGGATGATCAGAGGTTGCATGAGGTGCTCTGCAGGCAGAATGCCCAGCTGGATTGGGGCTGGGAGTGGCCACTGGAACTCCTCCCACACTTGTTGCCGGATGCTGACGGACACGCCCCCTCGAGGCTGACAGCAGCGTTCTCTGTGGGCTCTGCATGAGCGTGGCAAGAAGATCCCTGTGGGAGAGATCCCCGCACCACGCCTGGCTCAGAGCAGGGCTTTTGGTGTTTAACTTCCCCAAGCAGCAGAGGGTAAAATAACGTTATGAGCTGGGTGAAACCTTGCTTCGGGTCTAATTAAAAATCCCACTGAGATTGGTAGGTGTGACCGTGCCCTTCAATTAACATAACTATCAACATCATCTCCAACCTAAAACGAAAGGTGGGTGTGAACCAGCCCAGGGGTGTGTGTGAAGACAAATCAGGGCAGCGGTGTAAAGCCACACAGAAACGGAGGTCAGAGCAGAACAACAAGAACAAGAACAGAGTCAGGTCTGGACTACACTAAAAAGCTAGGTTGACTCAGCTACATTGTTCAGGGGTGTGAAGAGTCCAGACCCCTGCATGATGTAGTTAAGCCAACCGAACCCCAAGTGTTGACAGTGCCAAGTCAATGGAAGAATTCTTCCATCAACCTCGCAACCAGGAGAGGTGGATTATCTACACCGACAGGAGAACCCCTCCCATTGGTGTAGTTAGTGTCTGCACTGAAGCATCTGCAGTTGGGCCACTGTAGCATTTCACGTGTAGACAAACCCTCTGAGAGAGAGAAACAGGCTGCTGGAGCAGCTGAAAACACGGTGGGTGACTGGATGGTTTTGGGTCAGGGGTGCAAGCTGAGAAGAGTGGCCTTGGCTCTGTGAGCAAGAGAAGCTATTTCCAGCTGTTTGGTCCCCTCTGCGTTCAGGCCTTTGTCCATTCTTTGTAAATATACACAACTGTATCGAAGAAAGACCTGACTACCACCAAGTTCTACTCCCCACGGGAGCACGCACAGGGCCTCAAACTGACTAGCCGCTCCAGTCATAAAAGGGTGACAACAGCCACCTGGGGGTCTTTGGCATAGAGGGCCAGGAGCGTTGGCGGTTGCCTTTGCATGGACATCAGTGGGCTTTGGATCAAGTGGATAATAAGCAAGACTGAAGTAATTTACTCTCTTCAAGGCTTGGTCACTCGCAGGGGATGACTCATTCATGCCTTTCCCTGGTGGGGATACTCGGTTTTAAACTTTCAGTCCTACTTGCCCACCCCCTTCCAGAAATGCACCCAGATAAGAGCAGGGCAACCCTGCTACGCAGCCAGCAGCGGTCTCTCCTTGGACTGTCAAAGCGATGGAGGTGAAAGGCCAAGGAGCCATCTCAAAGGTGGACGTGAAACCAGACAGGCCCCTCTCTTGTGAATTGTACTCTGCCGACTTCTCTCCCTGCTGCTGCTGGTTAGTATGCTGTGTGGTTCCCAGGCACGTTGTGGGTGCATACACACAAACCACATTCTCCCAAATGAAAGCCACGCTCACCCATGTAGGACAGCCATGCACACCCCCTCCGAACGTGCACACCATGCTTGTAAACAAACACACACATGTTCTCACTCACCTACCGGAAGAGAGCTTCCAGCAAGGTGGGCCAGAGGGATCGGAAAAACCTCCCTTGGCATTGCCATCCCAGAATTGGCTATTAACTTCCCTCCCACGCCGATCCATTACAGAAGAGACAGGAGCCTGAGAGATGACAGCAGACCATACATCCTAGAAATGAAACATCAGATGGGTCATTCCCTGTAACAGATCACACTGCAGAAGCTTGGACAGATCCACAGTACACACAGAGCAGCGTGGGTGGTGGTGGTACGTGTGTATATACACACACTATTATTATATACTATAATTACATTAATTACATTATTACATTAATTACATTATACATTATTGCTATGCTGGTGAATCACATACTATTTACAGAAAAGAACAGAGCTCTGTATTTTTGCATTAAGGGAAGGACACACCCAGCAAGGTACGTGGGCAGGCGTTCTATAGGGCTGTTTGCTTGTCCAAATAAGAAAAAACTGTCGAACCAGTCGTCAAACCACGTGCACCACTTTATGGCAAAACACTGCCATCCGGACGGAGGCAGAATTTACAGTGATAACACACTGCAGAGACCAAAGGGGTGTGCTGGACTCACACTGGTATTCCTGCTCTGAAGTACAAGCTTGGAAAGAAACAAAGAGGAGTGATGGCTGGCTATAGGGACCACATCTATTTTTATTCAGTATTTATTTAATCAATTGATGTATCTATTTTACACTGTCATATTGCACCATATTGAAAGTAGAGTCTCATCTCTGAGCCATCTTGCCCCTTTCCATCTGGTAAACTATCATTCTGTTATTTTCCCTCCCTTCTTTTTTTAAACTCCGTTTTTTCTAACACAGATTGAGAGCCACCACCTTTGTGCTGAGAAAGTACAAAGTAATAAACAACAATAATAAAAATTGCACTTGGATGGCACTTTTCCATCTGAGAATCTCAAAGTGTTTTACAGTCATCTGCAAACACCCATCAGAGGGAGACAAATATGATGCTAATTTTAGAGGTGGGGTAAAAAGAGGCTGAGACTTTCCCAGGGTTACACTGCCAGGTAGCAGAGTTGTGAATAGGACCCAAGAGTCCTGGCACCTATTCGCCTGGTATAACCATTAGGTCACACATACGTTGCATTGTATGTAAGGGAGCAGTATGACTGCTCAGAGCTCCGGTATGAAACTGCAGAAAAACCTGAGAGTCTCTGGATTAAGTTTAGAAGTGTGAGCAACAAGGGTGATGTCGTGGTGGGAGTCTCCGATAGACCACTGGACCGGGGGGATGAAATGGATGAGGCTTTCTTCCGGCAACTCACGGAAGTTACTAGATCACAGGCCCTGGTCCTCATGGAGGACTTCAATCACCCCAATATCTGCTGGGAGAGCAATACAGCGGTGCACAGACAATCCAGGAAGTTTTCGGAAAGTGTAGGGGACAATTTCCTGGTGCAAGTGCTGGAGGAACCAGCTAGGGGCAGAGCTGCTCTTGACCTGATGCTCACAAACAGGGAAGAATTAGTAGGGAAGCAAAAGTGGATGGGAACCTGGGAGGCAGTGAGCATGAGATGGTCGAGTTCAGGATCCTGACAAAAGGAAGAAAGGAGAGCAGCAGAATATGGACCCTGGACTTCAGAAAAGCAGACTTTGATTCCCTCAGGGAACTGATGGGCAGGATCCCCTGGGAGAATAACATGAGGGGGAAAGGAGTCCAGGAGAGCTGGCTGTATTTTAAAGAATCCTTATTGAGGTTGCAGGAGCAAACCATCCCGATGTGTAGAAAGAATAGTAAATATGGTAGGCGACCAGCTTGGCTTAACAGTGAAATCCTTGCTGACCTTAAACACAAAAAAGAAGCTTACAAGAAGTGGAAGCTTGGACAAATGACAAGGGAGGAGTATAAAAATATTGCTCAGGCATGCAGGAGTGAAACCAGGAAGGCCAAATCACAACTGGAGTTGCAACTAGCAAGGGATGTTAAGAGTAACTAGAAGGGTTTCTTCAGGTATGTTAGCAACAAGAAGAAAGTCAAGGAAAGTGTGGGCCCCTTATTGAATGGGGGAGGCAACCTAGTGACAAAGGATGTGGAAAATGCAAATGTACTCAGTGCTTTTTTTGCCTCTGTCTTCATGAACAAGGTCAGCTCCCAGACTACTGCACTGGGCAGGACAGCATGGGGAGGAGGTGACCAGCCCTCTGTGGAGAAAGAAGTGGTTCGGGACTATTTAGAAAAGCCGGACGAGCACAAATCCATGGGGCTGGATGCGCTGCATCCGAGAGTGCTAAAGGAGTTGGCGGATGTGATTGCAGAGCCATTGGCCATTATCTCTGAAAACTCATGGCAATCGGGGGAGATCCCGGACGACTGGAAAAAGGCTAATGTAATGCCCAACTTTTAAAAAGGGAAGAAAGAGGATCCAGGGAACTACAGGCCAGCCAGCCTCACCTCAGTCCCTGGAAAAATCATGGAGCAGATCCTCAAGGAGTCAATTTTGAAGCACTTTGAGGAGAGGAAAGTGATTAGGAACAGTCAGCATGGATTCACCAAGGGCAAGTCATGCCTGACTAATCTAATTGCCTTCTATGATGAGAGAACTGGCTGTGTAGATGAGGGGAAAGCAGTCGACATGTTATTCCTTGACTTTAGCAAAGCTTTTAATACCATCTCCCACAGTATTCTTGCCAGCAAGTTAAAGAAGTATGGGCTGGATGATGGACTATAAGGTGGATAGAAAGCTGGCTAGATAGTCGGGCTCAACAGGTAGTGATCAATGGCTCCATGTCTAGTTGGCAGCCGGTATCAAGCGGAGTGCCCCAAGGGTCGGTCCTGGGGCCAATTTTGTTCAATATCTTCATTAACGATCTGGAGGATGGTGTGGATTGCACTCTCAGCAAGTTTGCAGATGACACTAAACTGGGAGGAGAGGTAGATACGCTGGAGGGTAGGGAAAGGATACAGAGGGACCTAGACAAATGAGAGGATTAGGCCAAAAGAAATCTGATGAGGTTCAACAAGGACAAGGGCAGAGTCCTGCACTTAGGAAGGAAGAATCCCATGCGCCACTACAGACTAAGTGGCTAGGCAGCAGTTCTGCAGAAAAGGACCTAGGGGTTACAGTGGACGAGAAGTTGGATATGAGTCGACAGTGTGCCCTTGTTGCCAAGAAGGCTAACGGCATTTTGGGCTGCATTAGTAGGAGCATTGCCAGCAGATCGATGGATGTGATCGTTCCCCTCTATTCAGCACTGGCGAGGCTTCATCTGGAGTACTGTGTCCAGTGTTGGGCACCACACTACAAGAAGGATGTGGAAAAATTGGAAAGAGTCCAGCGGAGGGCAACAAAAATGATTAGGGGGCTGGAGCACATGACTTACAAGGAGAGGCTGAGGGAACTGGGATTATTTAGTCTGCAGAAGAGAAGAGTGAGGGGGGATTTGATAGCTGCTTTCACTACCTGAAGGGAGGTTCCAAAGAAGGTGGATCTAGAGTGTTCTCAGTGGTAGAAGAGGACAGGACAAGGAGTAATGGTCTCAAGTTGCAGTGGGGGAAGTCTTGGTTGGATATTAGGAAAAACTTTTTCACTAGGAGGGTGGTGAAGCACTGGAATGGGTTACCTAGGGAGGTGGTGGGACCTCTTTCCTTAGAGGTTTTTAAGGCTTGACAAAGCCCTGGCTGGGATGATTTAGTTGGGGAATGGTCCTGCTTTGAGCAGAGGATTAGACTAGATGATCTCCTGAGGTCCCTTCCAACCCTCATCGTCTATGATTCTATGCAAGCTCATCTGTGTTCTCTGAAGCATTTGTGCCATTGACACCCTCCACTGATTATGCACTGGCCTCATTACAATGGCCTATAACTTTATTCTGCAAGAGCTCAGGTAATTACCAAAGCTCGGCAGTTAAGTGTTCACTGTACATCCAGCAGAGGGAACCCACACATTGGTTTTGGTGGGAGACAACGTTAACTGACCTAATGGGCCTGTGGGAATATCAGCTCCTCTGGATTTTATTACTGCTCCTGTGATTACATGCACAGCTCTTCGTTAATACTATATGCCATCCTTACTCCTCCAGAAGTCCCACTGAAATCAATGTGAATTGCACACGTGCTTAAGCACTTTGCTGAGTTGGGGCCTTAGCCCCAAACTATGGCCTCCATCATGGCTTGGCCAGGAGCCCTGCACAAAGGTTAGCCCATTGTTATGCTGCTCCAGAAGCAGACCAGGAAGCAAACTGCAACTCAAGAGATTTACCATCGGTTTGACTGTCCCCCCTCTGCTCCAGGCTCATTTGGGATGTGCCTTACATGGTAAGTTCTTTGGGGCACGCATTGTCTTTTTGCTTTGTGTTTATGCAGCACCTAGCACAATGGGGTCCATGTCTGGAGCTCATAGATGCTTCCTCAATATAAATATTTAAACAACAACAATACACCAGCCCAAGAGCTGATGCAGTATACATCTCCCAGCACACTGGGCCAGGGAGAAGTCTTGGCTCCACCCATTCCCTACAAGGAGAGAGCTCTGACCCTGCACAGCTACTCACAGCATGTGCGGCGGATGCAGGGCAGCAAAGGTGTGCCTCAAACCCTCTCGGTACCTGATCAGGCATGAAGGATGGGCCACTGTCCCAGTCAAAGAACAACGCATCAAAAACATGCTTGGGTTTCACAAGGTGAAATTTTTCTAATTTCTTTTAGCCGAAAAATGCAAATTTGAGTTGACCAAAACATTTTGTGAGTTTGTATCAGTTTCAGCAAATTATTTTGGTTGAAACCCTCCCCCATAAAACAATTCTGAAAAAAATGACACGTTCTATTTCACCATTTCTCAAATGAAAGAGTTTGATTTTTCAATTCAAAAAGACTTATTTGTTTTGAATTTGCTTCAATTTCATTTTTAAAAAAATAAAACTCAAAAATGAAACAAAACGTTCAAAGAAAACATTTCATTTGACTCAAAATATTCACTTCACTTAAAAATGTTAGCAAAAATCCCGCAATTTTGGGTTGATTCAAAATGTTTTTTATTTTATTTTTCAGATTTTCCAACCAAACTGAGAAATCAGTTATTTGCACTGCACTATTCCACGCATATTTCAGCGTTAATTATTCACACTGCTTCGTACCAAGCTAGAAAATGTTCTGTAGTGTATTTATTTTCAGTGGAACACAATCTTAAAACTACTGACAGGGGTTAAACCCTGTCTCTGTCCCCTCAAACACATGACATTAAAAATAGACATACATCTTGAATGACAGAGATGATGTTCCAGCTAGAAACAGCGCAGGGGGAGAGAGAGAGATGCACAGGATTTATAGCTTGAAACATTTTAATGGTTGTTCACAGCATTAGCTATCTGCACATTATAAACACTTACCATTTCTATCTCGTACACTGATTGTACTTTGCAGTTATGAAGTTGTTTCCGCTTTCCACATCCCGTGCCCCCTCCCTTCATCCCCACTATAATATTTAGTCTGCAGCTTTGCTTATTTACATACCTAATTTCAGTTCTGTTTGCAAACACAAAATTAGTTTTGTGCAATTACTTTGTGCACGGACATGAAGTTTATCCGCTTCAGTGATTTAACAGCATTGAAAGTGACGGCACAGGGCCATATGGCTCTCTCTCTATAATCACAATATTACCTGCACATGTTAGTTACATAAGAGCTACATTATAATTAGAGCAGTGAAAGAAAGAAAGAAAGAAAGAAAGAAAGAAAGAAAGAAAGAAAGAAAGAAAGAAAGAAAGAAAGATCAGTTGATTGGTGTTTTATACAGGCAATAGATAGATGATACACAAAAAGATTCCCCAGATGGACAGATGGATCAGAAACTAGTTCTCATATAGAGCTGAGCAAATAACAGATTTTTTTAGTTCATCTGCAGTTTTGAAAAATAAAAAAATAAAATTGCTTCCCGTTGGAACAAAAATGAAAATGTTAGAAAATTTCAACAAATCAAAAGACTTTTTTGGTTGTGTTTCACGTTCAATGAAAGATTCCATCTTGGCAAAATCAAAATGTTTTGTTCCAGTTTCAATCATCCGTAAACATTTTTTTTTTTAAAGCCAGTGGAAATTTTGAAACAAAAAGTGGCCTCAAATAAAAAAAATCAAAGTAGGTCATTTTGAAAATATCAAAACAATTTTTTTTATTATTTGAGAATGTTTTATTTGGAAAACAAATCAAACAATTTGCTGAAACCAATGTGAATTTGCTACATGTTACATTGTCACTGAATCTGCACTTTTTGTGCAAAAAAGTTTCAGATGAAAAATTTTAACCAGCTCTAGACCCAAGCTTGCTGGCTGTCTTGGTCCAATACAAAAGGTTGTCCCAGGCATGTTGTTTGAATTGGGGTACAGCTGGTGGGAAAATGTTAATTCTTTTTCACTGCATTTTTAAAAAATGTTTCCCCCCCAAGATTTCCAGTGAAACTTTTTTTTTTATTTTTGATGCCCTGTATCCCCCTGCTGCCCCTCCGTGCTGTTTTCACAGGAATTTTTTCCCCCAAGTTGGTTGTTTTGTTTTTAAAAACAAAACAAAACAAAACCAAAAAGCCATTTTCCATCAAAAAACATTTTTTTCCCCAATGGAAAAATCAAAACCAGCACTAGAAGTGGGGTCTCATACATGGAGGCTTACTGAGGGCTATACTGTGGCATAGACAAGATGCCAACATAAGAGATTCAGAGACACCCCTGTGATATCCCTACACAGTCTGCCTGGGCATTGGGTCCAGGTGTACAGCAGTAAGTGGGGGATACTCCTTTGCTTAGCTCCTCCCCAGAGCAGGTGGGCATGGAATGGGCAGAGCTTTACTAGCTAACCAGAGTCATTGAGCCTGGACGCTTCCCGCTTTCCCCTTCTCACTGGCTAATGTAGCTGAACCAGCAAGGACAGAGGGAGGAGAAGGATTTTACTGCTGGGATAGAGAAGCAACAAATATTACCAGCCCACTCCCCCAGCCTCTCCCGAGAAAGAGAGGGGAAAGGGAGGAATTGGGACTCAGAGGGCTGACATCATGTCACAAGGAATCCTGGAGCGACATGCAGCTTGCACACTGCCCCGTACTCTGGCCTGTGCCTAAAGGCACAGTATAGCCCTAAGTGATGGGCAGTGGCAGGCAACAGGGTCAAGAGCCGGTGGCTGTTTGGTGTATTGGTTGATTACAGTATCTGACTGATCTCAGAGGCCACCACGGTGGATACAAAACAAGTCTATAGAGAAGTAAAGTAGCTAAGTTAAATGTTTCTGTCTAGGTACCTGATCCCCACCTGGTCGGGCTGTCCTTGGTGAGGCTTGGGGAAAGATTTTCTTCTTAATAATTTCCTCATTTCTATAGCTCCTTTCATCCCCGGGGCAGCCGGGATTTCGTCACGCATGGAGAAAAATTATACTCAAGCGATACAGAGGGATCACTTTAACCACTACAAACACGCAGCCACCTCTGTGCAGAATCGTGGCAGCTGGTTAGCAGTGCGCGGCACTACTCTGCGAACAGTCTAGGGCAGGAAGTGAAGAACGCCGCTTTCTATTGAGAAAGCAGGGGGATTTAAAAAGGGAAAATGTAATTAAGGGCCAAATTCTGCTTTCAGTTACACCGCTGTAAATCTGGAACACACGACTAACCTTGATAGACTAAGGGTTTACACCAGTGGAAAAGAGCAGAATTTGGCCCTAAAAGAGCTGGAACTGGCCAGGGCAGCAGGGTTAGCACCTCCACCCTTGCGACAAGTGCCATGAGTCTTTAGTGACCACCAGTGGTCAGTATATTGTTATTACTGCCACAGCACAGGATCCCCTCATGCCATGCTGGGCCATGGGTTCAGTAGTGACTTAGTAGAAAGAAAGTCACCCTTTGAATCACCATTGCCAGGTTCTTTAGACGGATCATCTTTAGTGATCATCGCTAATCTTAAACTAGGTGCTTTCATGGTGTTACCTACCATCCCCCTGCTCACTAAGTTGGTCACAAAGTAGAATTTTACTTCTTGATTCAACAGGATCAAGTGCAGATTTTTTTTCTAAAAGATCTGTTCTAGTTCAAAAAGGAATTAATTCAGGCCTGTACTGTGCAGAAGATCAGGCTAGGGGCTGGTCTACACTAATGTGGTAAGTCGATCTAAGTTACGCTAGTTCGGTTATGTTGGTTAAGTAACTAAGGTCGACATACCTTAGATCGACTTACAGCGGTGTCTATGGGAGATGCTCTCCCGTTGACAGTGCTTCCACCTCTTAGGAAGGTGGAGTACAGACATTGACGGGAGAGCACTTTTCTGTTGATTTAACATGTCTTCATCAGACCCGCTAAATCAACTCCACTGCATTGATCGCAGCGATGCCCATTTAACCCACAGTATAGACATGTCCTAGGTGATCACAATGGTCCCTTCTGGTCTAGGAATCTAGGGATTGTTGCAACCATAGATGGGGCCAACTGCCCAAGTCCATAGGGGCTCATATAGAGACAGTTGGGTTCAGTTCATTAAAGAGACATGGCCTGCCCATAAAGTTGAATTCTGGTTTAGGACTTCCCCAAAGGTTTATGGTGTTTGGATGGAGGACTTGGATTCAAGCCCATCTTGAGTTACCACAAATGGTTTGGACTTGGAGTAGAAGAGAGAAAAGTCCCTTTGAGAGGCCGTGCGAGCTAACAGTTGCGGCATCCTTTAGCTCAGAGGTAGCGTCTCAGACTTGCAGATGCAGAGGTCCCAGAGTTCAATCATTGCACCGCCAGCTGGCTTGACAACTGCATGTTCTTCTTTCCAAAACACCTGTCCTTTGGCCTCCCCTTTCCCTGGAGGCTTCCTAAGACCCACTGAGAAGTAAGAGACTAGGCGCTTCATTAGACATCCAGGAGTTCAGGTGAGTACATCTCCACAACCTGCATCAGTGACTCTCAGATCCAGGCGTGCGCTACGGCTCCAGAAATAGGTGTGTAGACAGAGCTTTGACGTTACGGCTTGGCCTGCAGCTCAGGCTCCCCCGGCGTCAGAGGCCAAGCAGCAGCTTCAAAGGACTGTCTACACAGCTATTTTAGAGCACCGGCCCCTCTCGCCTGAGTTTGTTGAGAGGCTGTGTCCAGGTACCTAGTGAGGGACTCACCTTTATTACCTGGCTCCTGGACTCAGCTGACACGGATCAGAGCTACCGAACAAGGGCCAGTTTCCACTGCCTCCAGTGGCTGCTTTTGGACTGTATGATGGGGTCACCCTATAGGCCCTGGACAGCAGCTAGGACGAATCAGCACATCGACTCCAAGCAATTTCAGCTTACCCTTTTCTAATGCAGCGTTTAGCGCAGAACAGGAGGGCACAGAGGGTTAGAGAGGGTTTCCCATTGTGCTTCAGGATGGAGTACACGGCAGCATAACACTGGGTATCGCTTTTCATCTGGCAGCAAAATAACCATCTAATAACTCGCCAATTACACTGCACTGGTGCCCGTAAACCATCTGCATGATGAGACAGTCATCCCGGGAAGCGATCTTCCTCGCCTAAAGGGTGCAATCAACAGCAAATGTAGGTTTCGTGATATTAACGCTTTCCCCCTTCTTTTTAATGTGCGTTCGGTGAAAGGAGCCAGCCTGAAAGACCTGGAGAATGAGGCTCTGCCAGCCCTAGACCAGGTACCACAATAGCAACAACAATGCCAGCCAGCTTCCCCAACAGTACCCCACAGCCTTGAGCCAGCGGCAACACCTCAACAGTGCTGCAACCTCCATGGCCCATGTAAGCCGCGGCCTTTCTTCTAACACAGCCAAAGACCTTGGTAAGTGCATCATCTTTTACTGCCTACTAGGAATGAGCTCCCACCATAAATGCAATGATGAGCCACCTTTGGATTGAAAAGTGTTAAAATCCACAAACCTGGAGTGGGTTTGAACCTGCAACCTAGCTGCGGAAGGCACTAGCCCCCTATTTTCACGAGCACCGCTGCTGCCGCCGCCCCCCCCGTCTCTCTTATGTCAAGGGACTTTTGAATTACCTAATAACTTCACATATTCCCATGAAAGCTGGGGGAACTTTTATTTCTCCCCGAAGACTTGTCTTTATTTATATAATACGTTTCATCTCCAAGACATCTCTGAGAGCTTTACACAAATGTAAATTACCAGGCCATACGGGGTAAATTATAAATATCACTTCTCTCCAGATTAAAAACTCTACATTTAATAAATAAACAAACAACAACAATAAACTTCAATATGGTATCTAAAGTGCTAAGTGAAGGGGTGCTCTTATGCCCATGGGCAAAATTAAAATAGCACTAGACTGCAGAAGACTTAAGCCATGGAACGGCCAAAAGTCTTGTGTTTCATGAATGCACCACGGAGAAGATAGCACACGTGCTCCAAATGATCAAGGCATTATAAGCACTCACGAGGCATTTAAAGCCTTGTAAAGCACAATGTTAAAGTCAATGCACCAGGTAAGAAGAAGCCAATGCAAGTAATGACTTAAGTACGAGTGTGACAGTGTGTAAGAGTAATCTGCCTGCAGTCCTTGTGAATGTTCTCCAATCTATGGAGGGTCTTAGCCGTGGGGCCGGAACACAGGTGAATTGCAGCAATCAGCCGCAGACACTACAAAAGTCTAGATCGAAGGCTCCAGGCGTGAAGCTGCTGAAAAGAGGACACAATCCAGGACTATTCCTTAGGTGATAAAAAGGGGCATTTTACTACAGATCCCTAGCTCCCGGAAAAGCAAAAAGCAGAGACAAAGAGAGCCCCCCTCTACCACCAAGGCCCTTGATGGTTATTAAAGGAACAGAAGCTTTGCCTTGGCAAAGGGAAGTGCAGCATAAAAGGATTATTATCTGCCAACTCCTAAGGGTCATTCAGCACGACCCTCGTGGTTTTCATCTAGATTTAATTTAAGAAAATTTGCCAGCGGGAGGCTGCTTGGTAACATGTAACATCACAGGGCACAAATGCTCTGTGGCTGTGTTTCACTGCTATATTAAGTGTCTCTTT
This sequence comes from Eretmochelys imbricata, assembly GCF_965152235.1. Taxonomy (NCBI): domain Eukaryota; kingdom Metazoa; phylum Chordata; order Testudines; family Cheloniidae; genus Eretmochelys; species Eretmochelys imbricata. The sequence continues at coordinate 9,442,262 of NC_135593.1, read as the reverse complement.
GCTTCACACTGCAGTTACACAGCAATTACTGTCTGCTTGATAGTTAATTGCACTTATGTCTTTCTAGCTGAAATATTTGTCTCCCCATCAATATCATTATTTATTCCCACAACACCCCTGTGAGGCAGGACAGTGCTACTATCCCCAACATTCAGATGGGAAACTGAGGCACAGAGAGACTAAGTGACTGTCCCATGGTCATAAGATGATGTCTGTGGGAAAACAGGGACTTAAACCCACGTCTCCCTAGTCCTAGCCTAAGTGAATTAACCATTGGACCATCTTTCCTCATCTACACTGAGGAGCAAGCAGAAAGGTGACCCTGCTCTCTTTGACACAACTCACAAGACAGAACGCTGTGTTGCCCAAGCAAGGGGATGGCTCAGATCTCCCTTGGGGCTGAGGGTGGGAAATCTGGAGAGAACACTGAGGGTGGCAAAAAGCTAATGCACAAATCCACTACAAATAAAAAGGCAGCCGGCCCGATGGCCACATTATTGTCCTTCCCAGCCCCCCCAAACCAAAAATAACCCTTCAATGCAATCACCACCAACCACTCAGCCTACACCCTGAGACAAAGCTGGCTCTGCAATGCACACTGAAATCAATTAACTCTGGCTTTGGCAGACCAGTGCTGGTGCTGAATTCCAGAGTTGAGCATGTTTATTTTGTTGGTAGGAACAACTGGCGATTAGTTGGTTGGTCTATCGAATTTCTGACCAGCATCACAGTTTAGGACAATTATACCTATATTCCCCCTCCATGCACCAGCAAAAGCACCCACTCTAGGCTCCCCAGCCACCACCTCTCTTGGGCGGAGACCCACGTTTCTCTCCCTCCTGACCAGGGGTTTTCCAGGCTGCACAGTTCCTTGCTTCACACAGCGAGTTCCCCAGTGAATCAGACTGCCTAAGCAGGCCTGCTTTGCTTTCTTCTCAGATGCTATCAACAGCATGATTGCCCACAGTGAAAGTTACCTCTCAGCCCTTTCTGAGCAAGCACATTTATTCTTAAAGTGAAAGCATTACAAAGAAAGCCTATTAAAACAACAAAAGAACCTGCATGCACATTAAATGGGGCTTACCAGAGATCACCCCCCAAATACAACCTTGGGCTCAGGTAAGATATAGTCCTTCAAACCTCGTCATGGAGTGGTCCCACTTTTGCTCAGAACAAGAGCAATCATGGATCCACAAATCACTCTTTTATACAGTTTTGGCCTTTGATCTTGAGTCCCTGGGAACAGGTGATCAGCAGACAATCACCCTCTCCACAGGGCATAGCTTCAAAATGCTGGGCTTTGCATAACCAGAGGCTGGGGTGCGGCGCGGGAAGGGAATTGCATTCACCTGCCCTTAGATATTTCCCAGGAAATCCACTTCACACACATTGTCTCCAACATTCCTTCTTGTCTGGCATATTGTTTAAAATAGTCCTTTGAAGCTTTTAATGCTTCCCAGGTTTTACACTGGCCATGTCTCCCTGCTAGAGAAATTACATCCAATCCCACAATAAGACAAACATTTTGCATTTATAAGAAAATGGACTCCAAAGCTACTTAAACTTAATAAAATCTCCCAAAGACATTGCAGGTCCAAGGATCAATTTCAGAACCTTATTTGGTGATGAACATTAAACCTCAACCACACAGAAACTTCTTTTATTTGTAAAGAAAAGGGCTCCTAATTGGTCTAAGATCAGAAGGATCCAGTTCTCTGCACCAATCAGGAAGCAGCATCTGCTATAAGAGCACGAGGAGCAATTGTCACTCTGGTTACACCAGGGATCTATTGCATTTCTCTCTCCTTATCATTTGGGATGAAGAGAATCAAAGTCACTGGGACTGAGGAATATTGCCTCCTGCTTTGAAAATAAAGGTCTCAGCTTTGCTTGGCATTTATCTAGCAGCTGGAAATCGTTATCCCGTGATAGTGTCCTACTCTCTATTGATGTTATCTTGAAGGCAAGTGGGGTAGCAGAACTCTGCTTGTCTGACACTGATTGCACTCAGCAGAATTTCCATTAAACATACCAGGTCAAAGCCATGGCAACATTTGACCATGAGGTCAGACCCATTGGTTATGAAGCCAGGTGGCATGGAGAGGAGGTTGCTTTTAGGACAATGGCTCTGCTCTGGGATCTCTTGTCTTTGCAGTGTGCATCTGAGGAGCATATGGGATGAAATGAGGAAAGAGCACAGAATGAACAACAGAGAGATACAGCCCTGAAGGGATAAGAGCCCCAGAATCTGCTCCAGCACTTGGCTTAGTAGCCCCAAGGATGTCAAGAATTACAGGATTGGATGTTGACATCAACGGTACCACTCACGTGCTTAAAGCACTTCACAAGGGTTGGAGCCCTACAGAGGAGAAGCCGGAGCAGACTGTAGCCCTAAAATGGTGCTCTGAGCCTAGATGATGGCCAGGTCTCCTTGGCACAGAACTTCCCGCCCTGGAAGACTGAAGCTCAAGTATGAGCATTGGCAGTCAGTGACAAAGGTCGCTTCCATAGACCAATCTAATCAGGGCCAACAAGAGGTAAGAGCCCTCTCCTCACTCTTACATTCTGGCATGATGTGAGGATGTGCTGGGCTGGGTAGGCCACACTGCTGCCAACGCCGTGAATTTTGGTGGATCACAGTTCTCAATAATAGATCTTCCTTGTAGCCTTTGCGAGATTAGCTGGGCCTCTTTGACAGCTCAATCAAACCGAGGGGCAAGACATGACTTCTCTTGACACTTGCGTCCACCCCTCCCTAAGAGACTGGAGCAAACAGCTGATTGTGATCTTAGATCTCTGCTTATTCCCCTGGGGTCCTTTATCTCCAATTAGAGCATGCAAGCGAGCAACTTCTGAGCTGCAGACGGTGCAGCTAGTGTGGGGTCTTTTTTGTTCTTTAAATACGCTGGGTTGGTGTCCGCGGGGTTCTCCTCTTTTATGTCCATCACAGCAATCAGCGAAGAGCATGAAAAACCCTGCTTCCCAAAATGAAACAGGCAGGCAATCAAAGCTATTGGAAAGGACACGCCGGGAAGTCAATGAAGAATAGAAACAACATTTACAAAACTGGGACTCAGTGGGACAGGGGTGCCTTTACCTGGCTTTCTGAGCAGTGCGTGCTATTCTCTGCCCTCCAACGAAGCCAACAGCTGCACGGTAACTAAGGGTGCCTAATGATAATACTGTTGATGAAGATAATAGCAATAACCTCCCCGCTCCCCCGCCTTGATACAGTGCCTTTCATTCACATGGCTCACAAACTTTCCTAACCTGATTGCGCAGGCTGGCGGTAGAGAGGTGACTCACAGCTGCCTGTCCCCAAGGAGCAGCCAGCTCCACGGTGACACCAGACAACGGCTGAAAAAATGCCACCAGTTTGAGACCAGGAGTGAAGCCAACCCAATTGCAAGGGGAATAACGAAGATGCCGGACCGAGCTTCCTTTGCCAGGACACCTGTATTCCTGCTGAAAGTCCCGTGGGATCTTTAATGAGCACAAGGGGGGGCCGTGAGTTGGGTTTCCATTTATTCTCCATGGTTGGCGCCTCCAACAACGAGGTCATCCAAGGAGGAAGAGGGAGGATTAGCTGAGCACTAACTTAGAGAGGAGGGTGTTTCCTATGGAATCACCACCAAGGGCCGATAGCCCCCTACTCCACTGTCTCCTACCAAAGCAGTGCTGCAGTGGGATGCAGATTCGACGACTACTGGGGTGGTGCTGAATGAGCTGCTTTTTTTAAAAAAAAAAGGTAAAGATCCTATTCCCAAATGACAAAGATTTTGCATCTTTAAGAGGAAGAGGCAGGAGCCTCCAGCAAACGTGGTTTAGAAAGTAGCCTACCATGTCTTGACACCAAGGCTGAGTGATCATAATTTCCAGGACTTGCTGAGACCCATTGTGTTCTGCTCTATGGACATGGGGTGAATGGATTTTATCCTGGGGCTTGGGCTGTATCCTTCTCTGTCAATGAATAGCTGTGCTTCCTATCCTAGAAGCTACCACAATCACAAGGGGTCGGTTGAACACCGAAGTTCCAAGAGAACTTCAGAGATCTCTGTTTGCTTATGTGGTAAACAATGGCTCGTGAGCCACCGGGGCTCCATCTTTCATCTTTAACACCTCAAGAATATCCCTGTGCAACAGGCAAATCCTCCAGTATGCTTGCTGGATCCCCCACAGGGACGGCAATGGGGCTGGGTGGCTAGAGGAAAGCACGGAGATGGGTGCCATTTGACAGGCTGAAAGGAGCAGCAAATGAAGGGAACTGTGAGATACAGAACGAGAGAGAGAGGGAAACAGACGCATCCTGTGACCGTCTTTTTGTTCTGTGTTTGTACAGCACCTAGCCAAATAGGGTCCTGGTCCATGAACAGTGTCTTAGGCCCCACAATAATACTAATAATTAAATAATAATTAATAATGGCTGTCCCCCACCAGTGTATTTTCCTCTGAACCCCACAGTCTCCTCTCCCGGCCCCAGCTGTGGCTGAGAGGTCCAATTTCACAGCTGCTCAGTTCCAAATTGGACTTGTGCTTCACAGCTGCACTTGGACTGGCTCGTATTTGTTTGCTTTCAGTTTTAATTAAGAGAGGTTTCATCGTGTGACGCACAGAACCCCCCGCTCCCACTTTCTCACAGGCCGCCGTCAGCGATAGCAGGGGGCGGTCTCCTTCTCCACCTTCTTCTCGGCGTTGGCGTTCTCAGCAGGGGTCAAGGCACCAGTAGGGGGAGCTGATGACCCTGGAAATCTGCCAAAGAGGTGTCTCGTGGCGGTGTATAGCCCACTCTCCCTCAAACACGGACTCCCTCCAGGATGCTGCCCAACAGGTAATGCTGAGCTGGGAGATAGAACTGAGCAGAAGAAATCAAAGCTGATTCCAATCTTATTATCCAGCGTGGCCCTATCAGAGGCGACAGCAACATTTGTCACATTAACAGGAACGATAGAAGAAATCTGGGATCCTGTCCAACAGGAGCGCTTTATCACACATTGCACTGTCTTACAAATCCAATTATCGCCAGCCCAAGTTCTTAACAGCCCTCAAATAGCGACTTTGCAAATCTGAAAAAGATCCACAAATGCACTTGCCCAGAGTGTGTGATGAGCCTTCACTGCCCTGCCAAAGCTGAAACAGGCATTCAGAGATGGAGAGCAGATACCACAGCAGGGTCTGCCCGTGCGTTCTCAGCCTGGGCCAGCGCCGAGCTGGAGGTATTAGAGCAAGGAGGTCAGATCCCTTCAGGGAGTGGGGATGGACAGATGGGTACTGCGGGTGGAGTGTTTTGCTCAGAAGGGAGCTGAGGTTAACAGGCTGCAGCTAGAGACTAAGACAAGGAGGCTGTGACCCAGCACAGAAAGACAGGCGATTAACAGTAAATAAAACAAGGAATAAGCTGCAAAGGCAGGAAAGGTTATCCATGTCCAGGGAGTGGTTCTAAGGGTTACAGCATGGAATGCAAGTTGCCAGCTTTGCCAATGACTCGTTGAGTGGCCTTGGTAAGCAGCTTAATTTCTCCATGCCTCAGTTTCCCCAGGGATAATGTCTGTTTTCATGAGGGCAAAGTGGCAGTGGGTGGGGTTAAATAGTTAATTTGTGCAAAGCACTGCCAGATCTCCAGATGAAAGGGGCTATAGAGATGATCTATTCACTCCAAAGAAATAGTGAGTCACAGACACATTTGGAGAGGATTTTGGTACTTACTTTGGTTTCTCTCTAGTTTCTCGATGACAACATGCTATAGGGGTTATCCCCTCATCCTCCTCTTCTTCACTTTCTCTCTCCATACACACGCATCCACTTCTATTCAACATCCTTTCTTTCCCCCGCAAATCAGTTGTTGTTTCGTTTGTGTGTGTATGTAGAGATTTATTCCAGTGTGATGCGTCTCTCATTTGATTCTTCTCTGATCAGCAACTGGGACACATGGGGCCTGACACTCCACGGCCTTGCACATCATGTAGAGGGAGAATTTCACAGGCACACACGGGCCCTTGGGCACCACTGAAAGCCAATGGGAATTAGGCGCCTCACCTACCATTTGTACCTTTGAAAATCTCCCCCTAACGGCAACCCAATCATGAGCTGCCCAGGCAGAACGGAAGCATGTCACACCCATTTTGCACAGGTGTAAGTGACAAGGCGCAGGACAGTGTGAAACCTGGCTCATTGTATTAAGCCATGGGGTGTGGAGTATCTATCCATCCAAATTCTGCCCTTGTTTGCACTTGACTTCGGAGGGATTGGCACGGATATGACTGAGAGCAGAGTTTGACTTACTGTACTCTGGCATTTCACTTGATTCCGAGGGCATGGAAAGGCAGATTTCAGAAGGGGAAGAGATGAGAAATTTTCAAAATTTGCTGTCATTGTAAAGCAGCTGCAGAGGCAGAATCTCCATGGAGGGCAGGAGGCTGCGCACCCAGTGAACAAGTCTGACCGGCCCAACCAACTGGGATGTCCCTTTGGTTCAGTGGGAGTATCAGAGAGAACTCAAGCACTGACAGCCGGCCTGAGAAGAAACAGGGCACCCGTCACCATCAGCCAGCAGTTGCTGAAATTTACAAGAGGCCGTAACAGCTCTGCTGATGGCTGTCACTCACTTCCAACCCCATTTCCATGGAAACAGACAGCTTCGGAGGGAGCTGAGAAGGAGAAGCAGAGTAAGTTTGTTCGCACTTCGATACTATGGCGATAGGGGCCTTCTGAACACCTAGAGGTTGTGCTTAGATTCTGACGTTGGAAACATGGCTGCCTGATGGGAGCACTTAATGATCATCCCTCAACTGAGTAAGAGCTCAGTGCTAGGGGGTGCTGAGCAGGATAGCTCTGACACGGCACAGCACGAATAGCCCGAGTGAGACCAACCACATGCGTAAAGTGAAACACATAATGGATGGAGGGAGCATGCTGAGTACTCACACAGTCCAGCCCAGTCGGAAGCCACAGGCTCCTACCATCTGGATTACTTCAGCTTGGAGAAAACACACACACACCAGTCACAACCTGGTCATAAAGTCTCACCTCCCTGACTTCTGAATGGGAGTGAACTGCTCCATCTTTATATAATCCCGGGCTCCTCAGCACTGCAGTAAACTAATATCATCATGTGGCCTAGGTCCAGTCCTGGAATCCCCACTGGAATGGTTTGCTGTAAATACATTCGACTGTAAACCTTTCGGGGACAGGCCTATCTTCTTGTGCTGCCTGTACAGCTCTGAGCACACTGGGGTGCTGGTCTATTATTATTTATATTACTGTATCGCCTAGGAACCCCAGTCATAGACCAGAACCCCATTGTGCAAGGTGCAGAGCAAAAAGATGGGGGGTGGGAGGTCCTAAGCACTGCTGCTATACATAATCAATACATAATAATTAGACAGACAGATGATACCATTTCCCCTGCAGCACTTGTACTACCCTGGAGACAGAACAACTGGATCAGCATTACCAAACGGGACCCATTGCTGAAATGCAATACGGCTCATTCACAAGGCCCATAGATTCTGACTCCTTTTTACTGGTTAGGGCAGGAATTCTCCTGCCCGGTGGTGATACAGTGAAAGAACTGACTGAAATTTTTGACTTTTTGGCAGGCAGGGGAGGAGAAATACAACAAAAATAATTAACAACATATTTGTGAAATGTTCTCCCCTATGTGGGAGGCCAGTGGACAGAGTATTGGACTGCGGCTCAGCAGACCTAAGCTCTATTCCTAGCTTTAAAGTGGCCAGCTGGGTGACCTTTGGCACGTTTCTGCACCCGCTCCAAACCTCAGTTTCCCCATCTGTAAAATGGGGATAATGATACCAACCTCCTTTGCAAAGTGCTTTGAGATCTACTGAGGAACAGTGTTATATAAGAGCTAGGCGTTATTACTATTATTGAGCAGCTTTATCAAAGTGACACATTTCATGGCTGCGCAGCCCGTGGAGTAGTGGATTTGATAAAATGCTCTTTTATTATAACTGCTTATTATTTGTACAGCAGTAGTCCCTGCCTAGCCATGAACCAGGACCCCATTATGCTCGGTGCTGTACAAAGAGAAAACAAAAAGACACTTTCTATCCCAAAGGGCTCAAGGTCTAAAGATCCTGGTGTCCACAGGGGTAGCTCTGTCAATGTCAGGTGTAGGTGCAGTGGAACATCAAGCTGCTACTGTTCAGGGTGATGAAGAGAGTTTTTAATAAACAGTGGAATGGAATTTATGTCAGGGACTACAAAGCATTATGGATGGCAGTTTGTGTGTCCAATGCATGAAAATCAAACCATATTATAGTCTCCTGAAACACTATATGAAATTGTAAAGCATAAAATGAAATATATATATATATATTTCATTTCTTATATATTCATTTCATATATATTTGTTTCTGCCTGTAAGAACACACTTCTGACAAAGAGATCAGTACAACATGGGCCTGAGCCCATGGGAATCCAGATATCACAGGATTAACTCTGCCCTCAAATGAATGTATACAGGGTCCCCACTTGTACCATGCAGCAGCCAGAAGGGCTGTACGAGTCCAACCACAGAAGGGGGCTCAAGTTGGCAGGGTTCTGGCCAGGGACCAGACAGCATTTTCCCTGGGAAGCAGCCCAAGATTTCTGCAAAGCCCTTCTCCTCCCCATGAGTATGGGACACAGTCTAGCTCATACACATATATAACGCGTGTGTGTGTATTCACACACCTGTACCACACCCCCCCCCCAACGTTAAAATACCCTGCAGGATGTGACAATGTAGCAGAAGCCAGGACATTCTGAGTTAACATGGAAACTTCCCAGCTGGCTGGGGGCTAGGGGAATGGACAGCTAAAACAGCCGGTGGAAGGATCTGCAGGACATCTTCCCTATGCTGGTGATTTGGGGCCAACCCGAGCTCCTTTCAGGCTCCTGCCCTGGCATCCTGCTGGTGGATTCTCTTCAGTTATAAAACACATTGTTACCTTCATTCACTCTTAATTAAAAACAGAAGATGCTCCAGGGGCTTTGACAACACGAAGAAACCTCTCTGTGGTGAAAGCAAAGAGCCTGATGAAAAGCAAGGAGTGATTGCCGCGCCAGGAGATGAAGGGGCGGAGGGGGAAAGAGAGAAGTAACAACAAGAGGGACTTTTAAAATGTAGCTTTAATCGTTCCAGAAATTATGCAAATTCAGCAAAGTAGAAATCAGTGCTGGGAGTTGGGAGGGGGGCAAATTCCACCTTCAACGCACTTCTAACCTGACCTTCCCTTCCATACAGGCTCTTTGCACACAGAGGGAAGGAATGCTGCTTTCAGGGCCAAATCCTGTTCCTGTAGATGTCGCGGTGAGCTTTGCCAGCGCCCCAGGATCCATGTTGAGTCAACATGAAATGGAGGGGGTAGTTGGCCAGGCTGAAGGTGAATCATACAAATTAAATGAATTTGATGACGGTTTATAGCATAGCTCAGCCTGCTCTGGAAGTATTCTTCTTTCACCCATGTCCCTTTGTGCTTGAGCAACTCTGGCCAATTACTCTGTGGTTTACATTAAATCTGTCTCAGAACAACCAATGCACACAGATCACAGCATTGTTCCATCCTGGAGCCGATCAGCAGCAAGTATCTAGTGACACAGAGGGAGGGGGAGACTGAACCTGGCCCCTCGTTCAGTACAACATGGTGAAGAATTCCTCTCTGCCACCTGCGAGCTCAGCTGATGCCCTGAGGCAAAGCATGAGAGCTGATCACCCATGATTTTTACTTGCACAGATATAAATAAATGGTGGTGGTTGCAAAATAATCTAGCTTTCAAGCCAACTGCTCTACCCAACCAGACCTGTACAGCCTGGGATAAAAAGGTGAGAAATGAGAGAAAGCTGGTGCTGTCACATGGCTTGATTCTCACCGTTGCCCTGCGAGGCTGCCCCATTTTCTCACTGCAAAATATCCTCTCCATGTCCCCCGCCTTTTATTTTTTCCCCAGCTACAAAAAAAACAGCCAAGCCATCTTGCATTAATTTCAATGGCTGTGTTCTGCCTCTTGAGGTTTTGCACCATTGGGGGCTGAGCGATGCAGGTGTTATGCCTACCTACATGATGCAGTTGACTTTCACTCCATGAAAGGGATTGCAAGTTGGATTTTTGTCTGTTCCCACACAGCCTTGCACATTGACAGTGAAAGCTCTGGTTACAGGAGCTGTCAGGGTGCATTATCCAAAGGGGTTGATGCTTCTGGAGAAAGGAAAGCTGAAACCATGAGTGAGAAGTGTGTGTGTGGGGGGGGAACAGGAGCATAAATAAAAGCAGCAGCATGCATTGAAGAGGAGCGATGTGATCGGGAATTTTAAAAAGCCATCTTGATGGCCTCCATCGCTTGCTCTGTGCACTGAGGGATGATGCTTGCACCGGGTTCACTAGGAGCTCGCACATTTGTTTGTTGCTCATTGCTACACCCAATTCCTGGTGGCACTGCCTCTGTAAGTATTAGGTTGGCACAGCAGCCATGAATCCAGTGTAACTGAATCTTTCTTCCCAAGAGCATATGTTCCACTGATTGGTCCTAACTTGAAATGCAGCTAAAACCTAAGCCAAATGCCAACGGTCTACCTCATCCCGTATTATTGTTAGTTTGTGCTATTGCAGTAGAGGTCAGGTGTCCCAGCCAGGGACTCCATTGAGCAAGGTGCTGTACAAACGCAGAACAAAACACACAGTCTCTTAACCTGAGGCTCATCACAATCTAAGACAAGAGACAACAAATTGATGCAACAAACAGGTGCTGGGAGCACAAGGGATCAAAACAGCAAAACCTATCAGCATGGAAAGCAATACATGGCACACCAACAGCCTAACCATTATCCAGCATCCCGTCTCCAGTGGTGGCCAGCACCAGTTGCTTCAGAGGCAGTTCCAAGAGACCCTGCAGTGGAGCATCATGGAATAACCTACGCATAGAGGAAGTTTCTTCCTAATACCCTCAACACTGAGTAATTGGCTTATAGCCTGACGCATGAAGTTTTATAGCCCTTCTACATTAGCAGTGGATGGTCTCATTAACCATACAAATGTCTAATCCTTTTTGGGATACTAATAGGTTGGCTCGTGGCGGGAGAGAGAAGCAGGACTAGAAGAAGCCGAGATCCCAGCAGATAAGCAAAGAGAGTCAGCAGCAGAAGTGTGGGGGGCAAAGGAGCAATCAGACCACCCTGGGCATCACTGGGATTCTGATCAATCCTGAGAATCAAAGGATCTACCCCTCTAGACCATGGCACTGACATCTCTTGGTTTCTTCCAGACTGGCCCAAGGAACAGCAACAATTGCAAATTTGCTTTTTTTTTTTAAGTGCCTGAAGCTTCTCCCCATGGAATCCAGAATTCTGATAAGTCCCCTTAAAAGACAGTAAGCTGCACTCATGGCATCCTTTCATCCTCCTGCAGTTAGCTAGTCAGAAGCTAAACAAAAACCCACAGAGGCTTCATCTTCACAGGGTTTGAATTGCTGTGATCCCATGTATTTCCACTGATGTTCCTGCTGACACAATACAATTTACTTTTGTGCAGCATCTTTCATAGGAAATATCATGGAATGCTTCCCAGCTCCTTATGGCCAACACTATACCCATGTGTTGTCTGTAGGCTACAATGCAGCCGACTGGGCTCGGTCACATGGGGTGAAGAAGGGCCCAAGAGGCAAACTGTGAGGAGACAGGTTGGATGTGAGGGACACAAGAAGGTCAGGGGTTGGGATTTTAGTGTCTTTCAGAATCACAGAAAAGGGAGAAAATATGGGTCTAGAGAGGAACAAGGGTCTTGTGATTAAGGCACTGGACTTGGACTCTGTAGATTGGCATTCAACTGCTGTCTGTGCCATAGACTTCCTGTGTGACCTTGTGCAAGTGACTTCACCTCACTGTGCTTCTGTTCCACACCTGTAAAATGGGGATAACAATAATTTTCCGCATGGTTTGTCTGTCTTGTCTATTTAGTTTGTAAGCTCCGTGGGGCAGGGACTCTCTCATATCTCGGGGAATTTTGGTCTGATCCATTATAGAGATAGCGGGCCAGATTCTCATCTCGTGTTAATTAGGGCAATCCCATTGAAATCAACGGTACTGTACCAATTTACACTGACTGGGAAGGTGGCCATTGGGTCCGATTCTGATCTCACTTACTCTGGCTGTACAACGGTATTGCTCCATCGACTTAGTGGAATTACTGATCAGTGAGATCAGAATCATGCCCAAGAAGTTTAGCTATGGATCCAGCATTTGAGTCAGGGATTCTGCTCCAAGATGTAGGTTCAGTCCCTTCTTCATTCAGTAGGAGGTGCTCTTCCCACTGAATCAATAACAAACCAACACCCCGGGGATACAATGCTCACATTATTTGACTGAGATGTAAAACCACCATGCTGGCTAGAAGTGGGCAGGGAACAGGTTTCCCATCCCATTAATGTTTTTGAGAGTTCAAAATGTTTGCTGTCTCAAATCAAGGTGAAAAGTCTAAATCTCAAAAATATTTGCGAACCCAAAAGCCTTTCCCCCCACTCACCCATTTTAGGACAACTGAAACATCCATTTCAATCAACCATTCGGAAATGTTTTTGATTTGGACTTTTCCTATTTTTCAGCCTGATTAGATTAAATTTCAAAACAAAAAGTCCTTTACCACTACAGAAAGAGAAAAATGTTCATTTCAAAAATGTGGAAATATTTCGCTTTGCCAATTTCAAAACATTTTTCTCAACATTTTGTCACGTCTGGAAATTCATCAAACCTGACCCTGTCTTACGAATAGATTTGGTTTAGATGACACAGCATTTCTCAGTGAAGGACCATTTGTCCAAATATTCCCAACTTACTCTAGGTGCTGACTACTTTTGGGCACTAATGATTGTGTGACACACTTTGCGAGAGTCACCCAGTATCCCTGGGTCCTGGTGAAATGCCAGCTCAGGTAATTACATTCTACCTTTTAAAATCCTCCCAGGTGGTTTCAAATGGATACAGAATCCTTCTTTCCATCCTGTCCTTAGCTGTTGTACAAGAATGTTGTGCGCTGTCAAACAGACGGGTAAAGCATTTATAGTATTGTAGCACCTTCCATTCAATTTGTAGCCCTAAAGCAGCAGTGAAAGAGGCACTGTATGGCAAATAAATTAAAGCCTTTGGCCATAAAGCCGATAACACAGAGAGAGAAATAAAGATGCATAGACAATGGAGAAAAAAGAGATCATAAACAAGGTTTTAAAATGAGATCACAGAGATATGCAAAACCAATAGAAAGAGAACCCTGGAAAAAAGCAAGGTTACCCTTTAGGATACATGGATATATTTCAAACACAAAGCACAGCAGATATGGGACTGTCTCAGGAAAGGAGCTTGAAGGGGAAAGGTTAAATTCCTATAAATATTTGAAGAAAGAAACTAGAATGAAAGACACAAAAAAATGGGGGCTGGCTTGGGGAGAGTTGAGAGCTTTCATGTGGAATATTCCGCAGAACTATCCCATTCACTTTTCCGCTTCGCTGCCCAGCCGCTTGTGTTGGTTAGAGCTACCCAGGTTCCCACCTGCTGCGACTGCAGAGAGCAAGAGACACTGGTGGATTGATAACTCACAGCTCACAGTCCCCTGGATGGCTTAAAAAAACATTTTTATTAAGCCAGATGGAGAAAGGGGGAAGGAGAGATACATCTACTTGCCAGGTGCCAACAAGCAGGAAGGAAGAAAAAAAGAGAAATCAAGCGAGGAAAATAAAAGAAAACGTAGTCAGAGATATAAAGCCTGTCAAATTGGCTGCAAACAGTAACAAAAGCAAAGAAGAGATAGTTTTCTCTTTAACAAATGCTTTGATCAGCCGTAGTTGATATAATTACTATATAAAGCTACAGCGAGACAGAAATAAGATACATTTATCTTTGCACAGCAAAGAGAACCATTACGATCACGTCCTTTTTCTCGCTTTCTTTTTCCCTTTCCTGAGCCATGACAAGCTGTTTCAAAGCTGGGAAACCAATGCAAAGGTTGTACAAGCCTACAGTTCATTGCTACGGAGATTCCTGACATCAGAGCCAGGTGTCTCCGCCGTTCCCCTGCCCATGGCTTTGCTCTGGTGCACGGTCCCAGCCTGTAATTATTAAGGTGAGCTGCTCTGAATGAAGTCTTTTGCTCACACATACGCTCTGTGTTGTAATACCAACTTCGCAACCCTGCTAGACTTGCTGGGTCCCACCAGCCCACTCATGACCTCTCACTTAGGAAGCACCACCCTCTGTTTCAGGGATGGACGCTGGCACTTTTTGAGAGTGTGCAGAAGAAGCATCTTGATAGCAGGGAGCTCCCTCAGGCTTGCGTGTGTGTTGGAGCACGTGGGGGCCTGGTGGAAAGGGGTGTGTGTGTGTGTGTGTGAAATCCTGAGCAGCACAGAGTGTGCGTGTGCGCGAGACACTGAGCGTGCATGCATATAGGGTGCAAAGGGGAGCAGCACTCCTCTTTTATATCCCATGCAAAACCCTGATGTATTATTTCCTGGTGGAAAGGGGCAGGGGGGTGGATCCTGAGAGGCACAGCATGGCGGTGGGTAGCGTTGTGCACGTGTGTGCATGAGTGCTGGAGCATTTTGCGTGCAAAAGAGAGTCAGGCTCCTCCTTCCCATCACATGCCAATCCCTGATTTATCCGGACAGAGAACAATTTGTCTAAGGCTGTAATTTTAACTACCTTCGTGCTGAGGAGCCAATCGGGGGCTTCACTCATCGTGGCTTTTATGAGTCCCCATAAAAGCCAGCAAAATGAAAACTCAGGGGTCCTTAAAATATACTCCACGGGGTTTGTGCAGTGCAATTGGAGGCTTTTACGGCTCCTGTCAGGGCTTTTATGACCCTGTAAAGCTGTGCGGTGGCCCAGCCGGCAATGAAAAGTGGCCTGAGTTGTCTTAAAACCCTAAATGGTCTTGTACATTTACAGGCCCTGTTGGAACAATGCGGGGAACCCCGGAGGGACTGCACTGCTGGCTCGGGAGGGAGTGACGGAAATTGAGGGGGCAGGAGCCCAGTCAGGGGCAGGTTTATGGGCTATGGAGCGCGTGAGATGGGAATGTTCCAAAACGCCAGGTAGGTGTCCTTTAGACTGGGGCGGGGGGTGGGGGGGTGGAAGGGGAATAGCTAGACATAAATCCTTTTGTAAGACACTAAATAAAACCAAAGTTATCACAGACTGGATGCTTTTACAGCTTTTTGCCCTTGTGAGGTAAGAATTTGGAAAGAGGTGTCTGCATCTGGGAGGAGGAGACAAACTGAAGCAGAGCGAGAAGGAGAGAAAAAAAAATTCATGCTGGCTTACAATAAACAGAGATGCTGCCGCTCTCTTAAAAGGTCTTGTCATTGGGTCAAATTCTGTGAACATCCCATATGGACCCCCCCTTAATTTCTAGACACACACAAACACATATTGGCCATCACAGACACTTTTCGCCATGCCCGGCAGGGGCAATATGGGTCTTCATTAAACCCCACTCAGAGAAGGAAAATTTATGGGACTTCGCACAGAGGACATGCGAAGAGCAGCTGTAAGCTCCGTCTAATAGGAAGGATTCAGAATGCTAATTATAGAGGGGTGCCTGAGAACTGAGAGGGGCTCTCAGCTCCCCCCAGAAAGTGATTTACACTATCCCGGGTTCAAATCTTGGTAACTCCCAAACGAAATGAGTTTGATGGTATTAGTCTTTCTTTCTCCAAAACAATCAGCCCTTGACCTAGCGTGGCTGGCAATTTCTCCTCAAGCAAGGCCCAGGACTGTGAGGTCCAGAGTGTTGCAGGTCAGGGCCAACGTAAACGGAGAGCTGTCGGGTAAGCCACAGTGACAGTGCATTAGCAAGACTGCAAGAGAGAGAGAGAGAGAAAGAGTGTGTCAAGGGTGCTGCAGGTGGGATTGATGTGGGACAGCAGGGTTCAGTTGCATTGGGTGTGCTTGTGCGGTGCAGGGATTGGGACAGGTCGGGATTAAAGTGTATCGGGTCCCCAAGCCGGAGCGACAAAAGGTGCTGCAGATAAGGATGATCAGCAACAGTGCTTTGTGGAGAATACTCACAGAGCTAGATCCCAAAATAAAAAGAATTGTTTCATGCATGAGAAAAAATCCTGCCTCATGATTGCCTAAAAGTCTAAAGTTCTATTATTCAGCTCTGAAAAGTAAGCATTACTAACTATTATTATTTATTTGTATTACTGTAGCACGTAGGAGCCCCAGTCATGTATGAGAACCTGACCGTGCTAGGGCTGTAAAAACACAGAAGACAAGGATAGTCCCTGCCTCAAAGTAACAGTAAGATCTGGAGCACTATCATCCACTCAAAAAATATATTCCAAAAAGTGTCTCATAAGTATTTATACTGATAACCTGAGTCTAAAGTTATGATCATCCAATCAGGGAAGAAAAATACACCATTGGACTCAGCCATCCATTGGAAACTGCTCAAGTTTCTAAAGTTCACAAAGCATTACAGTATAAGAATTATTCACAGAAACGATTGGACAAATCATTTTAAATATTGAATACATTTGAGAAAATTGTGACTTGTTTGTGGTCAATTCACAGACAGTAACAGAAGTGAAATTTGGCTTTAATTAAAATAGATATTGATTTCTTGTTTCAATGAGCACTTGATCAGACGTCTGATGCTGATCATACCATCAGTTCTGTCAATACTTTCCTTTTGGATCAATAAGTCTTGAAACTCAGATGGAAGAAATCAATTCTTGCTTAATATCAATAATAGGAACTATGAAGATAACCATAAGACATTAAACTTTCAGTGGAAGTTCAGGCAGATATCATATGTCCTTTTATTTTTTCCATTTTAGCAAGAGGGCTTGCAGATTTAGCACAGTACAAAAAGATCATTCCACTAGCAAATTAAAAGTTTAAGTACAACTACTAATAGATCATGAATCTAAAATGCCTACCAGAACTCTGCAGTACTTCAGTGTATATTCCAAAGCAACTCTGTGCACCCAGCTCAGATAGATTCTACAGTATAGTTTGCATTTAGCACATAATTTATCAGGCAATAAGGTTCACAGCAGATGCACCCAAAACCATGGTGAGATTTTTTTTAAAAAAAGGAAAATTGTCTTTTACTTATTTTCCTTTTTTTGGAACAGATCATGGATGTGGAAACTAGCTTATTGAGCCCACTTCCCCGCCTCACAGGAGCTGCAAATGTGATCCTTAGCAAGCTGAGACAAAATCTGCCATGCTACATTAGGCTTGATAGCAAATTCACTACTTGCAAGCTTTTATCAAAACTGTATATCTAAAAGCTTAGTAATACAGGGACAGGGGGCTTGTGTTTGGTTTTTGTTTTGCTTTGTTTTTTCATCCCCGCTGACACTCACTCACTCACATACACACACATTTCCTTCAGGTTTACGTAAGGTTGCATACTTGGAACCAATTCCCGATTTTGAGCTCAGCAGTTTTAGCAGAGCGAGAAAGCAGACCTTGTCAGGACACCAGCAGGATGAAGTTGGCTGGCCTGACATCACTGGGTGAAATTCACCCCTGTGCAGAAGAGCCAGAGCAAGGCCTGTGCACTATTAAGTCCCACTTAAGTGCTATTTTGAGGACTTAAAAGTGGTTCACAGAGAGTGTGTGCTTTGCATGGGCATGATTTTCATCCACTGTGCTCTGGTACCTGTGTGCTAAAGAGCATGCCTCTTTCTTCAGTCATCACATAAAAGGACAATGAGAATGGGCCAAATTAAAAGGTCACTATCAGGTTGACTTCAGTGCAAAATTTAGTAAATACCAGGTTTTACCAAATCAAAGAATAATATACATTTTTCTAGGATTTGTAAATTCCACCACAAACTTTTTTGGTGGTGGTGATTGTTGACGTTAAATAAGACATTGCAGTGCTAGTTCTAGGCTGCCGGACATTGACCAGAGACAAGAAGGGAAACTGACAAAACCACCTCAGGTGTGTCTATTTTAATTGTTGAAATGGAGTCAAATGCAAAAAAGCAAAACAACATATACCTCAAATGGCTATTATTTAAATTAATTATTATGATGATTTATTAGCAGCTCTACTTTAGTAGCCTCAAAGCATCCCAAACAGGGATTAGAGATTCATTCTCCTAAGCACCATGCAAACAGGACTAAACAAGTCTCTGGCCCAGAAAGCTCAGAATGAGTGTTCTCAAAACTCAGGATTTCCATTCTGTGGGGAGTTCCAACTTTTCAAAATTTGTTTTCATTCCAATTTGTGAAGCGGTTTCACCAGCTGTTATAACATTTACAATAGCCCCTTCTCCAGCAAAACTGCCCAGTTTCTTACTTCTGCTGGACCTGAGTGATTTCCCCAGTCCAGTTATAGCCTGAGTCAGCTGGAAGCTGAAGGAATCCAGGAAGCACAATACTTATATCCAGGGATGATATTCGGGATAATCTCTGAGTCCTACCTGCAGAAGCAGGGGTTTCCTTACCTCCAAGTCTACATAGCAGAAGGAAGCAAGTCTTTCTAGGAAAACGGATGCTCTGCAGATGTCTCTGAGCAAAGCAGAGTTCTGAACGGAAACTATCAGAGAGCTCAATAAAAGGGCTGTTGAAATGCAGGGTGGCTTAAGTTAATTCTTTATGAAGGCTTGTTCAGGCTTTAGTTAAGGACAAAGCTTTGTTAAGAGGAAATAATGGGATACCTCGCCAACTACAACAATATCTGGATTTTGTGGCTTGCCCAATTACAACAGGGTAAATCCCCAAATAACACTTCCAAAATCTTCCACAAGCCGGTTAGGCTTCACACAAAGAAATCTGTCACCACCACTTGCTTACACTTACTTTCAATGAGAGATCTCCATCACAGAACAGATTGTCTGGATGACTCAGCCAAAATTCAGTGCTCAAGTAGTGGCTAAAGGGAATCTTTCTTCTTTAAATCTCTTTGGATAAGTTTAACCCGGTACTGAGACATTGAGGACCATTTTGGGGGCTTCTGGGTTTTCCTTATTAATACAAGCAGGAAAGTTTAAAAATGTGTTTGTAACTTTATTTAGTTTACAGCCTGGATTTTTTCCCCCCAATGGTCAAAGCCTCCAAAATTCCATTGTCAACTTCATTCCTTCCTGCTTATTGCAAATATGGCAAAAAGGTGGGCATTCCTTTCATTTATGTTATTATTGAACTGTGAAGCTGTCTGTTGCCTCATAAACACATCACAGGGATGTGTATGTCATAAACACCCAGGATGGCTATATTACCCCTAATATTTGGGGCCTTACAGATGGTTTCCATCAGGAGAAGTTGATGATAGAGTCAGATATTTGATGCAATCCTGTTTACTTACAAAATAAATACACAAAATTCTGTTTCCCTGAACACAGTAGGAATCAAACAACGAGAGGAAAGTTTCTTTGCTCAGAATTCCAAGCCTCTTTCCAGCCAGCAATCTGCCCAAAAAACTGTTGGCTTTCTCTCAGGGACACATTACCAATTTCTTGTGAGTTTTCTCCTCCAGGCTCCTTCCTTGCTTTCTGATTTCAACACATCCAGCCCCCTGTGCTTGCAATCAGCCCTCAGCAAAAATCCTCTGTCCACATAGCTCAGTGTCTGTCTAGCCTTGAATGTGGTGGTCTGTGTTTTGGACAGTAGCTCCTAGTGCTTTAGCTATCTAGAACATAAAGGAGCATAATTGCTTCTTATATCTGTCCTGAATGAAGGATGGCTGGCATGACTCCCAGCCTCAGTGAGGCATGTTATTGCTTATTGACAGCCGCCACCACCTGCCAGCTAGATAAAGGAGTCATAGAATATAAGGCCAGAAAGGACCACTGCATCATCTAGTCAGCCCTCCTGTATACCACAGGGCACCGACACCACCCAAGACCCGCACACTAAACCCAATAACCGTAATTAGACCAAAGTGAGAGAATAAGAGGGACCAAGGTGCATCAGTGCCCAAGGCCCTGCGGCAGAGAAGTGATTAAGTGAGATATACCCAGATAATCCCAGTATGTGACCTGCACCCCCAAATGCAAAGGAAGGTGAAAAATAAAACTCGTGGTCACTGACAATCTGACCTAGGGGAAAATTCCTTCCCAACCCCACATATGGCGATCAGTTAGATCACATGAGCAAGAACCAGCCAGACAGTTCCCTGAAATAAGAATGCTTGGTGTTGCTTCAGAGCTCTGGCCCACCCCAGCCAATGTCCCATTCTCCAGCTGTGACCATCCCTGATGCTTCAGAGGAAGAAGATTAAAAAAAACAAAAAACAAAAAAAAACCCCACAACACCTCCCAAAATATGACCCCCTGCCAGTGACCAGCTGAAACCCAGAAGCAAGAGCGTTAGGAACATAATACATAAACCTGAAGCCACAGGGCTATTGAGCCGCACCCTCCACCTTCACAATCAACCCTGCACTCATAAATTTGTTCAGCTGACTCTTGAAACTAATTAAGTAAGAACATAAGAAAGGCCATACTGGGTTGGACCAATCGTCCACCTAGCCCAGTATCCTGTTCTCAAACAATGGCCAGTGCCATATGCTTCAGAGGGAATGAACAGAACAGAGCAATTATCAAGTGATCCATTTCCTGTTGTCGAGTCCCAGCACCTAGCAGTCAGAGGTTTAGGCACACCCAGAGCACGGGTTGCATTCCTGACCATCTTGGCTAGCAGCCATTGATGGACCTATCCTCCATGAATTTATCTAATTCTTTTTGGAACCCAGTTATACTTTTAAGTTTATCCCCACAACTCCTATTTGGAATCTGTTCCAGAACCTTACCTCTCTGGTGGTTGGAAATCTTCTAATTTCCAGCCTGAATTTCTTCATGGCCAGTTTACATCCAAACAGTTGGAATCTATTTCTCTTCTGCAACTGCCACACAGGATGGGGAGACGGGGGCGGTTCACAATTATGCAGAAGTTCAACACCAGGCTTGAGTCCCACATAAGTCTTTAAAAATGAGCTAATCACACCTTTTACGAGCTTAAGCAAAGGTGCCCACAGAGCAGCTCTGAGAAGGACATTTAGACAAGAAGGAAGGAGCCAATAAGAACAATGGGAGACTTTTTTCTCCTTCTCTCTTAGCTGACAACGTACAAAATACATTTTCATTCTGCCATCCAAATACAGTCGCCCCAGCGCTCCCACTCAGGATTTCGTGAGACGGACATTTTGAGCCAATCCTGGACACTGTGTTTTAACCGTGTTTTGAAGGGGGAGTTGAAAGGGGGAAAGCGGAACATTTGCAGGGGCATGAGATCCCTCGCAATGTCATGGTGAACATTTTCCAGTGAGCTGTTTTCTCATCCCAGCGCACAGCTCCCCACGTGATAACGAAGAGCGAGGGATGGAACCTGGAGCAGGTCGCTGCCTCATGCCCAGGTCTCACTTTTAAAATGAATGGTTTATTCTATTTCCCTGGGGAGTAAGAAACACAGACACATGCACACAAAGATCAATAAGTCGTTGGGTCTCAGGGAACAGATCTTTTAATTATAACTCTCATCTGAGCTGGACGGAGGGCAGTGACTGCAGGGCTGGCAAGGAGAGACATTTGCAGCAGTACAAAGCGTGTGGTTTTGGTCTAGGGAATGATACGTTAGGAGGGATTCAGAGGGAAAAGTGCCACCTACTGGATTTACGGACACCTGCAGTGTTTGCCCTTGGAATCCTGGCCAGGTACTGACCAGGGCGGATCTAGCTTTGCTTGATCGCAGCCCATAGCATTGCAGCTGCGTCTCTCCCCACACCTGAGTGTGAACTTCAAACGGCAAGAAATATGGCTGCTATTTATCATAAGGGAACTTAATCCAAAGCACCTTTCACTCTCTCTCTCTGCAGGCTTTATCCTTTCCATTTATCTACTGATCTCTCCCTCTCCTATCTCATCTTTCATTCAAGCCACCGTCCCCTGAGCTGTGGGCTTTTGCAAGCAGCAGGAATAAATCCTAGTTTAATGCCTGAGAATGGGGGGCGATGCCCTTTTTTGAGGAGCTGGAATCGGGGCAATTCCCTGGCAGGAGGCAGCGGGATGCTGCTGATTCCACGGAGTTTCTTTAGGCAAACAGGCAGTCTAAACCATTTGATCCTAAAAGCTTTCCCTGCAGAAAGGTAAGATCAGTGCCGCTCTTTGCTCTAAGTCCCCCCTTGATTAAATTGGCTTTTTTTCCTCTGCTCCCCCTTTCTTTTTCTCTAAGTGAGTTTCCAAGTGCGGAGTAGCAAGGAAAGGTTTTAATGGGGTCTTGGATTTTAAAGTCACTGGCAATGCAGTCTGGGCCTTTTATGGTTAGCAATGAATAAAAGAACCCAAATCACTGCTTTTTTTTTTTTTTAATGTCCTCTGTCTTCGAATTAAAGTAATTTTACTTCTCTCTCTCACACGCTTTCATTTTATGTTGCTCTAATGCTGTTTTAGCCAAAGTGGCACAATCTAAAGAGGCAGCTTACCCATATTACCGCCATGGCTGGCTGGGTTCCCTCCTCCCTGACCCGCTATAATATCAGTTACAGGAATTGGCCTCACTTAATCAATCCCAAAGCCTTTTCCCAGTCAGCCAATGAACCTGCACAAAAGGCTTGTCTTTCTCTGTCTGTCCTTTTCCCGTCTCTTTATTTCAGCTGTTCTCACCTTCACTCCATCTTTCTTCCTTTCTGTCCCCTCTCTCTACTTCTTTCTGCCTCCTCGTGAGTACTCATGTGAGTAAGGACTGCAGAATCAGGCCCTTTCCCTCTTAGCCACGTGTAAAAGAGCATTAGGAATCAATCCCCTCATGTCACAGAGATCCTAATTCACTATCACCATGTTGCCAACTCTTGTTATATTTGGTGGTTTTGTCTTAAAGCCCCAGCTTGTGGAGTCATGTGATCACAGAAGAATGTTAGCTTCCTCTAAAGAAGAAAAGTTTCTACCTCTCATGGCTAGAGAGGAAAGCTTGAAAATGTATCTCTTAAATGCTGAAACACCAGAAGGCAAAGAAAAAGGACCCCGAATGTATTTTTTTTTTTAAAAAAAAAATCTCCTGATTTTGTGGGGCTTGACTTATGCTTTTTGAATGTTTTGAGTTGGCGGTATGGCTATTGGGTGAAATTCACCCCCATGCAGAGCGGCCAGCGTAAGGCCTATGTATCTCTTCAGTCCCCAAAGTGGGCCTTAAAAGAACAGTGCCTGAAGATTGATTTCCCTTCCCTCAACTCGTGAAACCAACCAGCAGCTTGTAAAGTTCTAACAAGGCAGCTTAAAACTGACTCGGGCTCATGCAGAGACATGTCAAACTCAATACAAAACTTGTATTCCTCTCAATAACAACTGTAATGCTTCCGACACGGCACCTGTCATCCAAGGTCGCCAAAGCCCCGCACAGCAGGTAGGGTGAAAGTTAACTATATGTAGCACGCCAGCTGAAGGCTCATTCACCACTTACATCCCCATAAGTGGGCGGGGTCACCAGTCAGGGAAGGGGAATGAAGCCCTTTTAATAAAGTATTTTAAGACCTTTTCTTTGTGGCTTGTTTTATCATCCACACAAAAGCAAATCAACTGAGAAACACAGGGCAATAATTCCTCTTGGCTTTCCCTGCTTTAGCCAGCCTTCCCCTTAGGTCCCCTTTGACTCAGCTGTCCCTGACAAGCAAGGACTTCTTATAACTTTACCTGGTCATAAACTTCTAGGCTAGGTCATAAACTTCTAGGTCATAAACCCCCATACCCCAAAAGCTGCCTCTGAATCCCAGGCTAGTGGGAATTTGGGCATCCAAGCAAATATCATCAGGCAGCTTTGAAAATCTCAGCCCTGTTGTAAATAATTAAGACATTAAAAATATTTGTAGTGAAATCCTGTACCTATTGAAGGTTTTCCATTGATTTCAATGAGGTTAGGATTTCAGCCTGGGCATTTACTGGGGTGTTAAAACGAAATCGCTGACGTGACAGTCACGACGTAGGGAGCTAAGAGTTGATTTCAAGGCAAAACCCTCTTGCTTATCGTCAAACAATTGCCCACATCATTGGATGTATGCAATGAAATGGGTTTTAACCCACGAGAGCTTATGCCCAAATAAATTTGTTAGTCTCTAAGGTGCCACAAGGACTCCTTGGTTTTTTTGCTGATACAGACTAATGCAGCTACCACAGCTCTGAAACAATTCCTCTGAAACAATTGCCCATTATCCGATAAAGAATTATCGACGTGCAATGGCTATCTGATCGCATTCCAGCTGGACAGGATGCCCCCACCCTTCCCTCTGGCGCCCTGAGAGAATGTGACACGACAAAGCCACATCAGTGCCCTTCGCTCACTCAGGTTCTGCCTAGCTTTATCCTCCTGAGTGAAGAAGATTGTCTGCCCTGGTGCAATGGATCCATGGGGTGGCCCTGGTACATACATAACACATGCTTGACTGGCAAATAAAACTGATGAGAAAAGGAAGAAGGGAAAGGGGAAAAAAAGAAAACATCTGGGCCCCTCCTCACCTCTGCCTTTCTTTAAATCCCCCCTTGCCCCCTTCCTTCTTTTGCTTAAGATCAATTCTCTCTCCATAAAGTATTTTGTGACGATGACTGCATAATTATTAATTGTGTTCTGCTATTAGTAATAATGTTAACTTTGCCCTTCCAGGACACCTTCCAGTTCAAGATCTGAGAGTGTTTTGGAAACACTGAGTCCCCAGATACCCATATATGAGAATTATTTCATTCATTCTACAAATGGATACAGTCAGGCATGGAGAGGTCTCACCCAGGATCTCACACACACACCATTCAGCCACAAGCCCTCTTTATAATGGTACCGTGAGAACAGAGATTTCATGCCACATTGACCACTAGAGTTACTGCATGGTCCTTTGCAGACCATAGCTACCTGCTGGAACTTAGATCAGCGCATGGGCTCCTCTAACATACAGCAGGGGCCAGGGCTCCACTAGCTGGAGAATCAGGGAGTTGTAACCAGCACCCTGAATTGCCCTTCATCGCCTCCCACCAGGCAGATCTCAGGGCAGGAGGGAATCTGGGCCTGTAATGTTTGGGTGTCTAATTTTGGTAGTCAGTCAGTCATATTGGCATTCGTTGGATTCCATGCAAATCTGCCTTGGAATGTAGCACTTTGTTGCAGTTCTTTCGTTCACCAGTGGAGGGTTGTACATAAATGACACTTGATGTCTGACATTTATCTTCATGACTGAAGAGAGAAGGCCGGAGTTCACGAGAGGCATGGTTACTTATCTTCCCTCATCCTTTGATTGACGGCAAACATCAGGCTAGATTAGTTGCTGTATACCTTATACATGCCATGCGTGCTTTTAATCCTCCCTTGGTTCTAACACTGCTTTCAGTTACAGTTGTAATACATCCAATGTAATCTAATGGATAGGGAATAGGATCACAGAAATGGGAAAGACCCCTTTGGTCACCTTGCCTGTTTCCTCGATCCCTGGCCAATGCAGGGTTGTTCCCTATGGTTTATTGCTTTGACAAAGGAGGTTCTCATTCCTGTTAATGCTGTAATTAAAATGACCTTCCACTTACGCATCACCCTTTCATCGTGACAGATCCCAAGGCACACCACAAAATGATATAAAAATGAATTACTTTATTCACCAGTGAAATGCAGCCACATCTAGAGTGAAACACCTGGTATTTAACAGCTCGGTGCAATTCACACAGCTATTGGGGTGGGAGGACGAAGAAACTGCAGGAGGAAGCTAGAAAAGCAGGATGGTGGAATTTGGCCACGACACCAGAGCCAACATCTCCATGCTCATAAGAACTGCCTGGGATCTTTGATATCGCAAGTGGACAGGAACACGAGTTTCCATCACATCTGAATGACAGTGCCTCCTGCAGCAGCATGCCCTGATGTCACTCTGGGACACTAGACAGCCACTCACTCAGGCTGCGTCGACACTAGGGTTTAAAGGTGTGTTGGTAGCTAGCTTGATCTAGCTAACACAGTCTAAAATTCTAGTCAGCACAAGGCAAGTTGTATGGCAAACACGTGCTAAGCTGGCCAAGTTAAAACCCAGACTCTCCACTTGCTTTAGCTCGACCAGTTCAGCATGTGGTCAAGGCAGTCTACACTTGACTTTTACACCATACTAGTTAGCCCCTGTTAGTGCCAACATCATGCCTTTAAATCCTACTCTAGACAAGTCTCAGGGAGAGGAGTTCTCCTTTTGTAGGGCTTGTCTACGCATGGAGTTGTTCCCAGGTTACGCTAAACAGGAACCAGGCATGCTTTTTGCAGAATAAGTGGTCCAGACATGGAGTTAATCAGGAGCTGCTCCTGAATAAATCCATGTGTAGGTAAGCCCTACCTCACCAACATGGCACAGATACTGCTTACAGGTCATCCATTTAAGTACAGACCCAGCTGAACCTTGTTTGGCTCGGGAAAGCCAATGAGACCACAGCACAAAGCAACACGGCTGGGGGTGGTAACTTCGGAGCTCTGTCACAGATACCAAAGTGGCTTTTTATTTGTAGGAGGCTGTGGGTTCAAATGCCATCCCTGAGTGACGCAGTTACACTGACGTAGCCCCCCATGTAGACAGCACTATGTCGACAGGAGAGCTTCTCCAGTTGGCAAAGCTACCACCTCTCAGAGAGGTGGATGATCTTCGCCAATGGGAGAGCATCTTCACTTAGGCTCTGCAGCATTTTAAGTGTAGTCCTGCCCTATGACTTGGGCTCGGATCCAAGAATAAATGGCAGTGCAGGAAGAGAGGGGAGAGACATGCTATACTTCAGCTGAGATGCTAAATCACCGTCCTTTCTGATAATCCCTTGTGGCTATTTAGGTAGAAGCAGAAACTAGCACAGGATCTGCCTAGACAATAGTAAGACAGGACCCCACTGATCTCCGACCAATATTCCTCCTGGCTAAAATAAGTCCTCGCATGCAAGGCTGTGTGCTAACTGTCACAGAACACATCGTGGCTGTTGCATTTTGCCGACGTAATCCTTGCACGAGCAGGATCCAACACCGTGCTTTGCAGAGAAGTTCAAGACTTCCCTGGAGATGAACAGGAGTTATCGAAAATCAAATGCTCACCAAAGGGATTGAGTCAATGAAACAACAAGAAATGTGTCTTCAGCTGAAAAGACAGAATGTGGGACTATCGCCTCCTGGTGCCCATGCCTATATTATGCAGGGTCAGCTCTCCTTCAAAGCTGTGCTGAAAAAAACCTCTTATAGTGAAGTTCATGCTCATAAAAGGTGCTGAACTGACAATCCAGAGGACTTAACTCCTTTATTTACCCAAAGAGCAGGTAATATGGTGGCTGGGCCAGCTCCCATCACTTGAACCTTCACCCAAAACTCAATGCAAACCACTTCTTGGGGCTTGAAAATAGGTTTGGGTTCCCTCAGCAATTTCAGTCTCTTGAGCAGCAGGTTGCACCTGATATCAGGAGCTAACATGCCAAGGCATCATGAGAAAGTAGATCTCATAGTATTTCCAGTGCGATTGGGCAGGAGATCCCATGGGAGAGTGTGATCACCAGCCCCATTTTGAAAGGTGCAGAGGGCATCATCTAGAATGTTTATCCGTTCCAAACCTGCGCTCTGAATCCTTTCAGAGGTTTGCCGAGTGCTAGATAACAACCTTCTGCCAATCCTCCTTTTCCTTTCCTATTTTAGGATCATTATTTCCTTCACAAGCCTTTGCAGATCCAGATTCCCTCTCCTCGCAGTTAGAGATGGTCCCTAATCCCACCCACTGATGGATTCTGACAAAGTTACTCAACATGAAATTCAGCTCTAACTTTATGCATAAGCAGTTCTCCTTCCAGTTTATGCTGCACACTTCCCATCACTTTTCTAGTTTCAGACGTTTGTCACAAGCAGTACGAGATGGATTTGGGGGTGGCCTGGAAAAGACTGAAATATCTCAGGGCGGGGAGGCTATGCCCGTTCCTAATGGCTTTCATGTCCTCATGTACCTTTAAATAATTGAAATCTCTTTGCTGCTAAGTAGATGGCAAATACTGCCAAGCAAAAGGGCATTAATGTTGTTAAACCTCTCTGGAGAGCCAAGGCCAGGATCGGGAAACCTACATAACTTACAAGATGTCCCGCCACCATAATATCTTGTCTCCTATACAGAGACTAGCCACACCACCTTTTCATCTTGCCCTCCTTAATGGATCATGTCTTTGGATGTTTGGTATTAGTTTCTAAAGGTTTTTCCCCCTGTTCCTAGCAATGCTTTTAGAACAACTCTACAAATAACCTTTGACTATCACCTAGTGCCTCCAAAACTTTCCTCCAAAGAGAGGGCATAAGCGGTAATCAAGGGTTACATGGTAATTTGCTAACAACTTCTGGAAAGCACAGGACACAAATAATATATGACTAGTCCTTATTCACATGCACAGGGAACCTTGGGTATCATCCTGCTGTACAGGATGTGGCAATAAAGAGATGGAGCATGCCTTCTGCTCGATGGAAAACTAAGGGAGACAAGATCTACAGAGCATCCTTCCTTCTCCCCGTACACAGCAGGGTGGGACTCCAGTTGAGAGTTTGTGGAACGTGGACCTTGTCCCATGTTGGTCAGGACACCACCGGCCTTTGAGGTAGTGGACTGCCTAATAGGGAGTGTGGTCAAACTGCTGACTAAGCCAACTAGTGTGCATGGTGAGTGTCTTACACAAAGAAGGTGAGTTGTTACAGCCTCTCGCTATAAGAGTTTGGGCTATTAACTCAAGTTGTAGCAAGCTTGTGCTTTTTACAGCTGGAGGTCCCCAGTTCAATCCCTGACATGTCAGCCAAGAGGCAGTTGTCACACAGGCTGCTATCTACATAACACACTAGCCAGGCACGCTAGCTGCTCCTCTGTGAAGCAGGGCAGCAGCATCCGTGCATCTCAGATCATCCCATGGAATTCTGACCTGAGCTGCAGGATTTGAGTAGCAAGCAAATGCACTAGTTCCTCTCAGTTCTGGCAAGGGCAGGATGCTCAGATATCACCGCTGTGGGTTTTAGCCCTAAAACTGGGTTCCTTCAGATACTTGGGTGGTTAAATAACAAATTGAACTCACATGGTGCATTTTATTTGAGGATCTCAAAGCAACTTTAAAACCTGAGACGTTTCACAAAACTCCTGTGAGATAGGTAGGCAAATCAATTAGATAACCAGTGGTTCTCAAACTGTGGGTTGGGACCCCAAAGTGGGTCACAACCCAGTTTTAATGGGGTCACCAGGGCTGGCGTTAGACTTGCTGGGGCCCAGGGCCGAAGCCAGGGTCCCATCCCTCAGGGCAAAAGCCAAAACCTGAGCCCCACTGCCTTGGGCTGAAAACCAAGGGCTTCAGCCCTGGGTGGTGGGGCTCAGGTTACAGGCCCCCTGCCCGGAGCTGAAACCCTTGGGTTTCGGCTTTGTCCCTCCCCTCCTCCCCTGCCCCCTGCACCAGGGTAGTGGGGCTTGGGCTTCGGCCTCCCTACCTGGGGCAGCGGGCTTAGGCTTCATTCCCCCTTCCTGGGATCGTGTAGTAATTTTTGTTGTCAGAAGAGGGTCATGGTGCAATGAAGTTTGAGAACCGCTGAGCTAGACAGACAGATGCTGGATTTTATATGCAGCAACTCAAGGGCAGAATTAGGAATAAAACTTGCCACTCCCATCTCACAGACTCATGCTCTAACCACTAGTCCACACAATCCCAAGAAATAAATCCCTGCGTATCCTGCATGACTGAAATAACCACACATCTATAATCCTTTGTAATTACCTGACTATTTCTGTGTCCTGCCACTGTATGGTAGTTATTCTGCAATTATAGCTAATTACTTTGATTGCTGCTGCATATTTCTGGTATGCTCGAGAAAGAGTGCACCTGTTCTTCTTTGCTGCTCGATATACCAGACAAGCATGTCAATCGAATGTAGGAGCACCACAGAAGGAGTTAACATCTAACTTCCTGAAGGACCCAACAGACATGCAGACGGAGGGGAAATCTGCGCTTTGGATCGTAAAACACAGTCAGAAATGTAGGAATGTGGGAATAGCCGGATCAGATCGACCTCTCCTAACAGTAACCCGTTTCTGGGACTGCCTTTCAAGAGGAAGTTCCAAGAATCTTCATCGTGGACAATTACACGACAATCTGTCCCTGAAGGAATTTTCTTCCGAACCCCAGATAGTTAGCGACCAGCTGATGTGCTAAGGCAGGAATCCTTTACAATGTTTTTTCTATCTGAGTGTAATTGCAGGAGTTCTTGTTACCCAGAGCAACTTCTAAACCCACCACGCTCTTGGCCACTTGGGGCAACCAGTTCCATGGGTCGGTCTGTTTAATAAAACGAGAAAGGATCCTGTCTTATTGCTGGAGCCTTTACCCTGCCAGTCTCTACTGTCTGCCATCAGCTGGCACTTTTCCCTCTCTATTTAGCCTACACTTTCACTGCAAAAAAAAGGAGTGTTTTCACATTGGCATAGGTCGTCGAGGTCAAAACTACCCAGAAGTTGTCTCCTTGAGGATTTTACATCGAGACTGAGCAACCTCAGTATCACAACACACTTATTTTCTGCAGTGAAGACATAGCCTTAAGCACAGGCGCCGACTTTGTCATTTCCCAGGGGTGCTTGACCCCCCCTCCGCCCCAGGCCCTGCCCCCACTCCGCCCCTTTCCCCAAGGCCCCACCCTGTCCTGCCTCTTCTAGCGCCCGCTCCGTCTCCATCCTGCCTCTTCCCACCCTCGCTCCCCCCCACCAGCTCCTCCCGCCTGCCGCCGAACGGCGGGAGGGAGGAGAGGAGTTGATTGGCGGGGCCCCTGGGTGCTCCAGCTCCAGAGCACCCGCGGAGTTGGCACCTCTGGTCACGGTGCGACACCCACGCTAGCTTTGCGCATGCATGCAGCGGGGCGGCTGGCGGCACGGGCTAGCGATGCAGATTTGCCCCAGGCGGGTACATGCACCTGAGCTGCAATCACACCTCAGATTGCAGTGTAGCTCTCGGGGCAGAGACGGCATTTTATACTCCACCAGTAAAGTGCCAAGAACATGCTGGATGCTAAAATAAATCTTAAACACTAATAAGAATTTAACGAGCTAAAGTATTCTCTAGCAAGGGCTAAAATACTGCTGGGGTTGGGATTGCTAATATCATTCTAATTAATAACAAGATAATCCCAATACAGTCACAATACTACTGTAGTACAATCTGATTAAGTGGTGGTGTAACCGTGTTGGTCTCAGGATGGTAGAGAGACACGAGGTTAAAACCTTTCATTAGGCCGCCTTCTCCTGGTGAAAGAGACAAGCTTTTGAGCTATGCAGAAGAAAAGGTTTTACCTCGCCCACTTTGTCTATGTTATTAAAATAATTCCAGGAGTACGTATAGTACCCACCCTGCCTCTGCTAGTGCCAGGATTCAATGCCAAGCAGATGGCATGCTCCTGTGCCCAAGAAACACACACACACTAAAGCAGATTTTGCCACAGAGACGCTAGTTTGGGCCTAAAGAAGGATCTGAACATGCCTGAGTTTTGAAGAAGTTTGGCTCTGGATTGGTCTTTGTGATTGGACCCCTCCTCACATGCAGTGGAGCCTTCAGTGGCGTTTCCGCCCCACCCCACCCCAGTTCACTCCATTCCACTCCCACCTCTCCTCCTTCTTCCCTCCTCACTCCATTCCTGCTATCCTTTGTCTCCATTTTCTTCCTCCCATTCCCCACTCTCAGACACTGCTCCTCACACACTAGCACCAGAAGCCTTGATTGATTTCCCAGCAATGCCCATGCTCCTCTGAAGGGTAAGGTCAACAAGAGTACAGGATCCTGCTGAGTCACAAAACCTAAACTTGGCTTCTCTCTGAAGAGCCATCAATTATTCAGAGCTGTCCGGCTGCATGGCAGCCTGGCCCAGCAATAAAGGGAAAATATACAGGCTAATAACATCTCATTAAGCACTGTGGAGCCTGATGTTATTCCTGAGATCTGGGGCTGCTACCCCCAGTCTGCCTATATTGTCAAGGGACATGGTGTGGGCTATATACACCGAAGGACAAGCTCACTAATACCATCCTCGGCCTTCTCCTTCCTGCTCCTCACAGCTATGCTCTTTCTCTGACGCTGCTTCTGTTCTCCTCACACACACACCCCAGCCCTGCAGAAACCCAGGAAAGGTCTCAGGATTCTCCTCTCCCACTCATGCCTCTTCTAGCCCATCTCTCCTACCCACCCATTCCTCTCCTTCAACTATACTCCCTTGGCCATGCCTGTCCTCACCACCAGTCTGCCAACCCCGTCGCTTTCCCTCCCCACCTCTCTCTCTGCTCCCAATACACCCCAGTGAGGCACAGAAGGTTGTTATCCTTTTGGGGGAACCAGAGAGGCAAGGTAAAGGTCAAAGTGGACAACTTAAGAACAGAACCAACAATCTCCTGAGTCCCATCCTAGTGCTTTAACCACTACACCATTCTTCCTCCCACAATGGAGGATGGCAGCGGACACTGTCTAATACAGAAGCATGAAACATATAGTGTCACCCGTCCCCTGCTCACCAGTGATCAATTTTCTGCTCATGAGCACAGGGCTAGTAGATTGCTGGGGCAACCATGACGGAAAGACTGCAGGGCTAAGCCTCTCTGTTATTTGCTCACCATGAGTGGAGAGGAGCTGCTGGAGTTCTCAGGGTCAGGGCTAATTTATGAAACACAGTTTTCATATCCACACCTGTTCACCTCCCCTCCTTTGGCATCTACTAAATCTTGTGCCTCCTTGCTGCAGCAGGTCCTCCCCATCTAACTCCAGATGGGTTCAGTCTAATTTACCTCTCGATACTATGGATGGGAATAAACTTCTCAACCCTCCCCACTTCTCCGTGTCCTTCCAGCAGGGAATAACTCAGGGGGCCGTCTCAGTGCTTTTTATGTCCTCAGCCTCTTTCGAGTGCTAAACTGGGTCAGATGTGTAGGGGTTACGCTCACCTCGTAAAATGTGCCGGAGAAAAATCTCCAATCCATTAAGGCTTCATAAAAATTTTACAAGGTTTCTGCTAAAAAAGGAAAACAAACAGAGATGGTGTCGACATCCAGCCACTCTTTAAATCAAACATTCACTCTCAAATGCATTTTTTTATAGTACCAATCAGGAAAGCAATCAAGCGTGAAGTCCAGGCTCCATTTGCTTCCATTTCCAGCATCTAAAACCATCCTGGATCAGGACATTCCCAGCTGGTTAGGAGCATGTTGGTGATAAACTCCTCTTCATTTTAATGGACTCCCAAATCAAGGCACATCTTGTCAGCCAGAACCAGGGGATTTCACTAGGTTTCCTGTTCTGCTACTACTTGGGGAAGTTGGAGGCCTATATATTATAGCAAATATCGAGGGCAGGCTTGCAGGTTATTAACAGGGATCTGGACTGCAAGACAGAGCCACGACCCAGGGAACAATCACAAAACTGTGCCGGGGCACAGACCAGGAACGGGAAGGGGTGGTAACATGGGTCTGGACTACAGCTGGCAGAACATTTTCGATAGAAGAGTTTTCTGTTGGAAAATGCTGTTTTGTCAAAATCAAGATGCTTGGCGGGAACGGTGCATTGTGATGATATTTTCAATGGAAACGTTTCCTAGCAATTTGAAACCCAAACGCAGTATTATGTTTTGACTGTCTCACTTCTCTTCATCTTCCTCATTTTTATTTTATATCTATCTACGTCACAGTTACAGGGCTAGCTACACCTCTGTATGTCCAACTGGGCTCAGCACCGGCAATTCTTCCGACCCCTGTGACCAGTGGTAAATGGAATGACCAGACTGCCGTCGGAACCCAGACCATTATTTATCTTAATAGTAGGGACAACACATTGAGAGAGAAGGATTTTATAGCAACAAACAGTCTACATGTATGGCTATTTTACCCCAATCCTTACTATCCTGTGATGGTGACCCATACAAACCTAATTACTTCAGACCCCCTCACCGGATTTAGTATGTTAGTCTGTTCCCGCAAACAGCTTCCCAGAAGCTGCCCCTCAACCTCACAAAAGAGTCACGTTTCATCCAGTCAGAATTCCTTTGCTTTCTTATTCCCCAAGGCTTTTTGGTCCTGCTGTCCAACACCAGTTTGTTGCCCTTAGCAGGACGTTGAGCCAGACTCTCTAGAACCAATGGCTCTGCCATTGCCCCAAAACAACCTCCAGTATTAGCTGAAGGGGACCTTATCTAAGTCACTGCTTCTCCTTCCTGCTTGTTTCCCAACAGCACAGTTGGTTCAGCGCAATACAATCCTATAGTAAACATCCCACTGTTTAACCCAATATAGTCATACAGAAAACATCCCCATAACCAGGTCATCGCACAGCATTCATAAATGATTACAGGGAAGTCCTACTTCCACCACAGTATTAGAGAGAGAGAGAGAGACGCATTATATTATGCTTTGATGTTAACAAAATGGAACGGTTTGCTAGGATTTAACACAACTAAAGGAGAGCTTCACAATGACAGCTGGTGATGGAAAACAGGAACATTCAAACCAAGCAAACTAGAATATTCAACCATGTAGAGTTTCCACTGAAAACGTAAGAAACCCTGGGCTGCTTTCTGTTAAATAAAACTGAGGGTCAGAGACAGGTGGCCAAATGAGCCCTCCTGCAACAGGGTGTTGAGAAGCCTAGTGCTAAAAAAACTTAGGGATCAATCCATCTCCCAGTATTTACGGTCTGAATGCTCTGTCATCAGTATGGAAGTGTCTCCTGCCCAGACAGCGACAGCACCACAAATGATGCCGGGGAAGGCTTTGTCTCTTTTCTATATCTTCTCTCCTTCGGTATTTCACCGAGTGGCCTTTGGTTGTCAAAGCAGTTTAACTAAATAGGGAGCCTCCCAGACCTCAAATATCCTGAGGAGAAGCAGTCTGGTTGTACAAACTTACCTCCCACCTCATATTTCTTCTCCCCTTTCCCAGTACCATTCGACCCTGGCAAATCACAGCCATGTCTACAGAGTCGAGCTGGAAAGGAGCGAGAGAAAAACGCACAAACAGATGAGGCAAAATTAGCAACAAAGCCCTCGCTGCCTCCAATAATGGCCCTGGAGAGGCCATGAAGCTGGCTAATGCACGTCTGCGCCATTTCCAATTGGAGGAAAATCAATGAGAGGCTCTCAGACAGATGGAGTATGGAGACATCCCCAAGATGCTGACTTCCTCTTCTGCCCCTTGGCAGTCACAGCCTTACCCAGAAGAGCAAATGTTTGCACCCACCCCTTGCATTTCCGAAATCAGCCGAGTCTGGTTTTCC
This sequence comes from Eretmochelys imbricata, assembly GCF_965152235.1. Lineage (NCBI taxonomy): Eukaryota > Metazoa > Chordata > Testudines > Cheloniidae > Eretmochelys > Eretmochelys imbricata. The sequence goes on along the minus strand of NC_135593.1, from coordinate 9,407,042 downwards.
CACCAGCTCTAGTGGGGACTGATTCAGTTCTCAGCCCTTGCTGTTTAACTAAGGCTCCGATGCAGAACTGGGTCACTTTGGGCCCCTCACCGGTGCAGAGGGAATGCTGGTAATCTTCCAAGTTATTGTATGAGCTACCAAATCCCAAATCACTTACTGGCCCCTCCCTGAACCCAACAGGATCAGGATTCGCCTCTGGTTTTGCCCAGATCTATTTAATGAGGTATCGTGGCACCCCCCTGCAATTTGCTCGCTAGTGTGTACATGCCCAAGTGTCCTCTACTGCAGTGGTTCTCAACCAGGGGTCCGGGGGCCGTGAGCAGATTTCAGAGGGTCTGTCAAGCATAGTCAGCGTTAGACTCACTAAAGCCCAGGGCAGAATGCAAAAGCCCTGCAGTGTAGAACTGCAGCCTGGGGCCCCGAGTCCCACCACTCAGGGCTGAAGCCTGAGCAACTTAGCTTGGTGGGGCCCCAGACAGTTGCCCTGCTTGCTACTCCTTAACACCAGTCCTGGCTTTTACATGCAGAAAGCCAGTTGTTGAGGCACAACTGGGCTGTGGAGTTTTTATGGCATGTTCCGGAGGCGGGGGTGGAACACTCAGAAAAATACTGGATACAATGTGTCAGGACCGATCAGTGTTAGACCTTTCCTCTCTTGAGTCAACCTATCTTTCTAGCCAGTCAGAGCTTGCTTGCTCGCTTGACGATGCGGATTGACTGAGCTAATGTAATCCACAGATGTTCATGCTTTCAGCACTAATCAGTCCTACATTTTCCATGGTGACTCGTGATTCTGCTGCCTCATTTCTTGGGTACCCAACTTGAGGCTTGATTTTCACAGGGCAGATACTCAGACTTTTCTGTAAGTCCAGCCCATCCAAGGTGTTCCAAGTTGGGCATGTAAAAAGCGAAGAATCCAAAAATCACTAGCTATTTGTCCTGGGTTCAAAATCTACCACTGGCCCAAGCAGAGTCAGTCATATTTGTGGCATTACACCCCATATTTTTCATAATAATATTATGATACGATTGTGACAATCATAATGTAGTTCATACAAGATAGGTCATGTGAAATATCAATGGAAAGGTTATGATTTACTGAATATGATTGTCCTATCTGTATTCATGTATCATTTTGGTATATGAAGTTAGGAATATTGTTTATGCATCTATTACAAATGTGTTTGCACCCGGGAAATGCCCACTACGTAGAATGCAATCAGTTTAGATGTCTGGGAACAAGTCAATGGACCATTAGGGAAAACAATAGGTCTTAGAAGACGATAATCTCCCACCGGGGAGCCTTCCTGGAGAGGCTCCCTGAGGATGTTACAAACAGCCTCTGAATCATGGCTGCTATGGCCCTAGAAACATGTGACCAAGTCACCTGGTACTGGACTCCATCAGAGAATCCCAGTGTTTTTCCACTGACCAGGCGTGGCAATCAAACTGGGAGACAAAGGGTTCCCACCATATCCAACAGCTATTTAAGGCAGGGGAATGACATTGTTGTTCTTCTTCTTGACTCCCCGCACAAAGGAGACACTTGGAAACACCTGAGAAACAAGGACTGACCTGGGGGAGAAGGGCTGACCCAGGCTAGAGAGATTTCTAGCCTGTGAAAGGAATACCTGGAGTTTTAAGCTGTAAGCAAGTGCACCTTGCCTTTAAGAATCTCTGCAATCTGCCTAAAACAACATTTAGGGTGAGAATTTGCTACACATATCCAATCTCTTTAGTATATTAATCTTAGTTTGCGTGTTTTGTTTTATTTGCTAGATAATCTGCTCTGATGTGTTTGCTATCCCTTATAATCACTTAAAATCTATCTTTTATAGTTAAACTTATTTTTGTTTTGTCCAAAACCAGTGTGTGGAAGTCATAACTGGGGGCAGAATGCTGTTGCATATCTTCCTCTACATTGAGGGAGAGGGTGAATTTCATGAGCTTATGCTGTACAGTCCCCTGTGCAGCACAAGACAGTATAATTACCATTCAAAGGAGGGTGTGCACTTGCATATCTGGGCAGTTCCTTAATGAGCCTTCCCATGCACAGCTGATCTCAGCATCTGTGTGAGGCTAGAGCTGGGTGTGCCTTACCTGTACGTGTGCCGGTGAACGTGTGTGACCGTGAGCGTCTCTGCTGCTTGTCACAGCATTGCAGGTTGAGTGGGAGCCCAGGCTGGTGGATCAGACGGGCTCCGTGGTACCCAAGTTCCAGGTGGCCCCCCAGGGGAACCCATCACAATATTAACTACCACACATGTGATCAGCTAATGATCATGATGTGTCCACACTAAATGCCTAGAAGGAGCTTTTTATTCCATGCAGTAGAACATGACATGAGGCCTTCTCCATATTTCGCATGTCATGACACATGGGGTCACAATCAAACCTTCCCAGATTGTTTCAAATGGGCAGTTCAAGGGTTGTTTTTTTTTCCATATTGGGCTGCTTCAGATTGTCCCACTGCTTGAGACCAACACTGATGGTACTAGGTGCTGTGGTACAGGGCTGGTTCTGTCAAAGGACAGAATGGGCTTTCAGAGCAGAGACAATTCTGTAAAACTCAGCAGTAAAGTATTTCATCCGGGAGCTACTAATTTGCGCCACGCAATTAAACATCCGGTAGTTTAAATGATAGCACAATTAAAATTAATAATGAAGGGGTTAATATTTGGGGGTGTGGCCATCAATTTTCCATCAAAAGATTCTTTTAATGCAAAAAGTCTTTTTGATAAATAGAAATTTTCACAGACATGGAACCTCCCCCAACCCCAAATAAATTAATTTCAGGATTTTTGTCAAAAATGCCCAAACCAGAAACCGAATCTTTTTGGTTTTAAACTGCAAAATCTCTGATTTTTAGACAAAACCGTGCAACTCTTCACATAAAAAAGGGAATTTCCCCAGTATTTATAATGTACTGAAAGATACGTAGAATGTCTACAGTTAAGGTAGCATTCAAAGCAATATCTAAATATTAACTAATTGACACTCACAAATCCCTATCAAGTTAGGTGAGTATTGTTAGCCCCATTGTAGACATGGATACACACAGGCATAAAGAAGCGAAGTGACTTGCCGAAGGCCCCAGAGAGAGCTGGTGTCAGAACCAGGATTAGCACTGAGGTGTTCCTGATGGTCCAGATACGCTGGAGGGTAGGGATAGGATACAGAGGGACCTAGACAAATTAGAGAATTGGGCCACAAGAAATCTGATGAGGTTCAACAAGGACAAGTGCAGAGTCCTGCACTTAGGATGGAAGAATCCCATGCTCTCCTACAGACCAGGGACCAAATGGCTCGGCAGCAGCTCTGCAGAAAAGGACCTAGGGGTGACAGTGGACGAGAAGTTGGATATGAGTCAACAGTGTGTTCTTGTTGCCAAGAAGGCTAACGGCATTTTGGGCTGTATAAATAGGGGCATTGCCAGCAGATCAAGGGACGTGATCATTCCCCTCTATTCGACATTGTTGAGGCCTCATCTGGAGTACTGTGTCTAGTTTTGGGCCCCACACTACAAGAAGGATGTGGAAAAATTGGAAAGAGTCCTGCGGATGGCAACGAAAATGATTAGGGGGCTGGAGCACATGACTTATGAAGAAAAGCTGAGGAAACTGGGATTGTTTAGTCTGCAGAAGAGAAGAATGAGGGGGGATTTGATAGCTGCTTTCAACTACCCGAAAGGGGGTTCCAAAGAGGATGGAGCTAGGCTATTCTCAGTAGAAGCAGATGACAGGACAAGGAGTAATGGTCTCAAGTTGCAGAAGGGGAGGTTTAGGTTGGATGTTAGGAAAAACTTTTTCACTAGAAGGGTGGTGAAGCACTGGAATGGGTTACCTAGGGAGGTGGTGAAATTTCCTTCCTTAGAGGTTTTCAAGGTTCAGGCTTGACAAAGCCCTGGCTGGGATGATTTCGTTGGGGATTGGTCCTGCTTTGAGCAGGGGGTGGGACTAGATGACCTCCTGAGGTCCCTTCCAACCCTGATATTCTATGATTCATAGAGTTTGAGGCCAGAAGAGATCACCAGATTGTCTGACGTCCTGTATATCACAGGCCAGCAACACCACGCAGCACCCGCACATTAAACCCAACAACTGCCAAGTATTACAGCCCACAGGAAACTAGATTGTTAAGAGCCACAGACAGAGAATAGGTGGGGCCAAGGTGCACCAGTGTCCAAGACCTCCACAATGGCATGGAAATTATTGAGATACACCCAGATAATCCCTGCACCACACGCCACAGAGGAAGGCAAAAACCCACCACGGTCACTGTCAATCTAAGCTGGGGGGAATTCCTTCCGACCCCAATTATGGTGATCAGTTAGATCATGTGAGCAAGACCCAACCAGCCAAGCATATACAGAGAATGCCTGGTGCCACTTCAGCGTTCCAGTCCACCCTGCCCAACGTCTCATCTCCAGCCATGGCCATCTTTGAGGCTTCAGAAGAAACAGATTAAAAAATAAAACAAACCAACCAAAAAAACCCCAAAAAGAATCCGGGGGTGGGGGGGGAGAAGAGAAGAGGAGAGAAGAGAAGAGAAGAGAAGAGAAGGAGAGATCCCTTCCTGACCCCTTCCTGCAGGTGGCTGGCTGAAACCCTGAAGCATGAGCTTTTAGGAACATAAGACATAAACCGGAAGTAAATCCCAGGGCCTCTGAGCTCCGCCTCCCACCATCACATGCAACCCCATCATACAATCACCCTCATAAATGTGTCCTGCTGCCTCTTGAAACAAAGTAAAGTGTTTGGCCCCACAACGCCTCTTGGGAGGCTGTTCCAGAGCCTCACTCTTCTGATAGTTAGAAACCTTCTCCTGATTTCCAGTCTGAACTTGTTCATGGACAGTTTAAACTCATTTGTTCTTGTCCCAGCATTGTCCTTAGCTTAAAAAACCTCTTCACCCTCCCTGGTTCGCCTCCCCCGGCCCCCTGACATATTTATAAAGAACAATCGTATCCCCCTTCTCAGCCACCTTTTTGCTAGACTAAACAAGCCAAGCTCTTCCAGTCTCCTCCATAAAATAGGCCCTACTTTCCTCTGATCATCCTAGTAGCTCTTCTCTGCACCATGCTTCCAGCCAATTAGAAAGCGGGGGGAGAGTTTAGATTGAACATGGGGAGGAGCTTGGCATACTGCAGGAGGCAAACTGCATTGCGGAATCTGGGAAGAATTGTGTGCTCTTTCATGTGAGTTGGGGCTACTCCCTCTATCTTTCTCTACACACCAAATCTGGAAATAATTCCATGGCACGGCAGCTCCCAGCAGGTACAGATGGGTTTTGCAGACCAAGATGAATAATTTGGCACATTAAAAAGACCTGGATGTGACTGCAGATTGGACTCTCGCTCCATCGCCTCTCTGGGTTGGGGAAGAACCATGATCCATGCCTCCTGGCTAGAGAACCTTCCCATCTGGCCCCCTCTCCCCTCAGACATCTAGGGCACTATTGCTTGTTTCTCTGTAGACAGGCCCCCTCACTCTTAGGCAAGGTTAATAGGATAGAAGGGGAGCATCTGTTTATGAGAAGGTTATCAAGTGAAAGGCAGTAATACAGCCTCCAAAACAGCCTTTCAGAGCCTCTTACTTATTATTTAATTTGGCTCCAATACGGGAAATTAGTCTAATGGCTGTTAAGTGGCTAAGGCGCACACATTGTCCATCTGCTGTGAAGGCTGCAGGCCATTGTTCTGTTTCAAAGACTGAGGAAAAATAATATGAGAAGAGCATGCTGTTAGTTTGAGAGCATCATAAATGCCTCTCTCCCCCACCCCCTTCTTGGCTTTTTATTTCTTTTCAGCTCCAATGCTTTTCTTGCTAACACGGTTAAAAACTTCTGGAAAGCAAGTTTTTTATGGACTAGAAGGGCAAGCCAGTCTATCTCAGCAATGCCACAGACGCCAGCTGTTGCAATTGACAGGCCCATTCAGGATTAGGCCCAGTGATGAGCTGCCAAAATCTTAACAACCGGTTCCCTCCTCACCCCCGCCCCCCGGGACCCCTGCCCCATCCACCCCCATCCCCTGTCCTCAGAACCGGGCAGGAGGGTCTCGTGGGCCACCGTAGTGGGTGCCCACCCCGCCTCTAAGAGGCGGAGGGACCTGCCGGGGGGCAAGGTGGGGAGTCCTGGCAGTGCTTACCTGGGGCAGCTCCCAGGAAGCATCCGGCAGGTCCCTCTGGCTCCTAGGGGCGGGGTAGCGTAGCTGGGGGGGAGCAGGGGGAGCGGCCGCTCCCACCACTGATCACATCAAAAGCAGCTCCCTGCCCCGCGCCCAGCCCCAGTTCACCTCCACTCCGCCTCCGCCCCACTCTGCTTCTCTGCCCTCCCCTGCCTCGGCTTCCCGCGAATCAGCTGTTGGCATGGGAAGCCAGGGAGGGCCGAGAAGCAGGTGACAGCTTCGCCCTCAGGCCCAGGGAGGCAGAGGTGAGCTGGGGCAAGGAGCGGTTCCCCTGCGCCCGCCCCCCCGGATTACCTCCTCGCGCCCCGCCCCCCGCCCCAGCTCCCCTCCGCTCAGCCACCCTGGGCCTGAGCGCGAAGCCACCGCCTGCTTCTCAGCCCTCCCAGGCTTCCCGCGTGAACAGCTGATTCGGGGAAGCAGGGGGGTGGAGAAGCAGAGCGGGGCGGCACGTTCAGGGGAGGAGGCGGAATGGAGGCGAGCTGGGGCCACGCGCAGGGCGGGGTGGGGAGCTGCCCATGGGTGCTCTGCACCCACCCAATTTTCCCCTTGGGTGCTCCAGCCCTGGATCACCCATGGAGTCGGCGCCTAAGGCGCCGCTTTTGGCCAGTTGTTAAATTTAGAAGCCGTTTTAGAACCGGCTGTCCCTCGCAGAACAACCGGCTCTAAAAGGGCTTCTAAATTTAACAACCTATTCCAGCGAACTGATGCAAAAAGGCTCCAGCTCACCACTGATTAGGCCCTTCCTGAGATAAGGCATCTCTGTTCCTCTGGATGCAAGGGATCAGCACACAGCAGGCATCTGGGCAAAGAACAACGGGAGATAAGGACCCAGATACAGCCTGTGCGAAACCCCTGGATCAGGGCCAATGAGGACGAGAGATCTAAATCTTCACAGAGGTCCTGGCCAAATTTGAAAAGAAAAGACACAAGCAAAGGTTTCATCAGAGGTAGCTGTGACAGCATCAAGGATTAAGCAATATGAACTGGCCATCCTATGGCTTTTCCAAAGGGGGTTCCCTGCTTAGTAAAGGGCTTGATTATATTCTAGGTAAATGAGATAATGGGGTCAGGTTAAATTGAATCCAAAATCTGACGGAGACCTTTAGAATGGGTGGATCCAATGGGTGCTCAAAACCTCTCTCCACGGAAATTTTTGGCTAAAGCTAGTCTAGAATACACACCTCTGAACAACACACCTTTGAACAACATACTAACCCGCAGAATCCTTCCTGCTAAACTACAGAAAGAAGGATTCTGTGTGGACTCCTCCTGAAGGTCGCAACAACAGATTGGACTTCTACATAGATTGCTTCCTCCGACGTGCACGGGCTGAAATTGTGGAAAAGCAGTGTTACTTGTCCCGTAAACTCAGCCGTGCTGAACACAATGACATCCACAGCCTCAGGAATAACTCTGACATCACAATCAAAAAGGCTGACAAAGGAGGTGCTGTCGTCATCATGAATAAGTTTGAATATGAAGAAGAGGCTGCTAGGCAGCTCTCTAACTCCACATTCTACAGGCCATTATCCTCTGATCCCACTGAGGATTACCGAAAGAAACTACACCATCTGCTCAAGAAACTCCCTGAAAAAGCACAGGAACAGATCTGTGCAGACACATGCCTAGAACCCCGACCAAGGGTATTCTATTTGCTACCCAAGATCCATAAACCTGGAAATCCTGGACGTCCCATCATCTCAGGCATTGGCACCCTAACAGCAGGATTGTCTGGCTATGTGGACTCTCTCCTGAGGCCCTACGCTCCCAGCAATCTTCGAGACACCACTGACTTCCTGAGGAAACTACAATCCATTGGTGATCTTCCAGAAAACACCATCCTGGCCACTATGGATGTAGAAGCCCTCTACACCAACATTCCACACAAAGATGGACTACAAGCCGTCAGGAACAGTATCCCCGATAATGTCACGGCAAACCTGGCGGCTGAACTTCGTGACTTTGTCCTCACCCATAACTATTTCACATTTGGGGACAATATATACCTTCAAGTCAGAGGCACTGCTATGGGTACGCGCATGGCCCCGCAGTATGCCAACATTTTTATGGCTGACTTAGAACAACGCTTCCTCAGATCTCATCCCCTAACGCCCCTACTCTATTTGTGCTACACTGATGACATCTTCATCATCTGGACCCATGGAAAAGAAGCCCTTTAGGAATTCCACCATGATTTCAACAATTTCCATCCCACCATCAACCTCAGGTTGACAAATCCACACAAGCAGTCCATTTCCTGGACACTACTGTGCAAATAAGCGATGGTCACATAAATACCACCCTATACCGGAAACCTACCGACCGCTATATTTACCTACATGCCTCCAGCTTCCATTCAGGACACACCACATGATCCATTGTCTACAGCCAAGCTCTACGATACAACTGCATTTGCTCCAATCCCTCAGATAGAGACAAACACCTACAAAATCTCTATCAAGCATTCTTAAAACTATAATACCCACCTGCTGAAGTGAAAAAAAAGATTGACAAAGCCAGAAGACTACCCAGAAGTCACCTACTACAGGACAGGCCCAACAAAGAAAATGACAGAACGCCACTAGCCGGCATCTTCAGCCCCCAACTAAAACCTCTCCAGCGCATCATCAAAGATCTACAATCTATCCTGAAAAACGATCCCTCACTCTCACAGATCTTGGGAGACAGACCAGTCCTCGCTTACAGACAGCTCCCCAACCTGAAGAAAATACTCTCCAGCAACCACACACCACACAACAGAACCACTAACCCAGGAACCTATCCTTGCAACAAAGCCCGATGCCAACTCTGTCCACATATTTATTCAAGTGACACCATCATAGGACCTAATCACATTAGCCACGCCATCAGGGGCTCGTTCACCTGCATATCTACCAATGTAATATATGCCATCATGTGCCAGCAATGCCCCTCCGCCATGTACGTTGGCCAAACCGGACAGTCTCTACGCAAAAGAATAAATGGACACAAATCTGACATCAGGAATCATAACATTCAACCTCTCTGGCCACTCAGTAGAAGACATAAGGGTGGCAATTCTGCAACAGAAAAGCTTCAAAAAAGGACTCCAACGAGAAACTTCTGAGCTTGAATTAATATGCAAACTAGATACCATTAACTTGGGTTTGAATAGAGACTGGGAGTGGCTGGGTCATTACATATATTGAATCTATTTCTCCATGTTAAGTATCCTCACACCTTCTTGTCAACTGTCTAAATGGGCCATCTTGATTATCACTCCAAAAGTTTTTTTCTCCTGCTGATAATAGCCCATCTTAATGAATTAGCCTCTTACAGTTGGTATGGCAACTTCCACCTTCTCTGTATGTGTGTATATAAATATATATATCTTCCTACTATATGTTCCATTCAATGCATCCGATGAAATGGGCTGTAGCCCACAAAAGCTTATGCTCTAATAAATTTGTTAGGCTCTAAGGTGCCTCAAGTACTCCTGTTCTTTTTGCGGATACAGACTAACACGGCTGCTACTCTGAAACTTAGAATAATCACGGGATTTAATCTAACACTTTCATATCCCAGCTCTCAGAAAGCACTTTGCAAACAATGAGTCACCCGGCATTCAGCAATAGCTCGCTCACACGTACAGCCTTGGACATTAGAACCTGGTTTCAGTGGGGGAAAATGCAAGGCAGGACATTGGGGCAATCAGCAAAGAGAATCATGGGAAGTTTGTCTTGTCTGTGGCCCTCCCACCAGAAACAGTCCTCAAGGAACTCCGGCTACCATCTCATCTAAAGGACGGCACTTTTGTTGGGGTCAGCGTTCGACAGGAACCCAGATCCCCAAGCATCAACCTGACCTGCGGACTCAGAGCAAGCTACTAAGTGAGACCTATTTGCTCAGGGGTTTTGAGAATGACGAGGAAAACGTGGCCACAAAGCAGCGCATGCCAGTGCCAGATGGAAGAGCGAGCGAGTACCATTGTGTGCATGAGTGAAGTGCATTGTGTGCGAGAGGGAAACTGCTGTTCGTGAGCAGAAAGAATTACCGGCAGTCACAGCAGCACCATGCACCTGCCCAGAGGCACCGGGAAACCAGTAGAACAGAAGCTGCTTTTCCATTGGGCACAGCTGTTCGATTCCAGAGCTTTCGGATGAAACGCATCACAGATTTCCCAGCGAGAAGGGCAGCAGGGCAAAGGAGCCCTTTATCTGCTGCAAAAAATAATGAGCTCTGTTCTCTGATTGGGGGCAATGCCACATCCAAACGAGAGGGATTATTTCTGGAGAAGAGGGGGCAGTCCTGGTGACGAAAGGGAGGGTGGCTGGAGAGCAGTCTGCTTTGGCCTCCGTTAGAACAACAATCCTGTCATAAATATAAAGGGAAGGGTAAACCCCTTTGAAATCCCTCCTGGCCAGGGGAAAGCTCCTCTCACCTGTAAAGGGTTAAGAAGCTAAAGGTAACCTCGCTGGCACCTGACCAAAATGACCAATGAGGAGATAAGATACTTTCAAAAGCTGGGAGGAGGGAGAGAAACAAAGGGTCTGTAGTCTTCTTGGCCGGGGATAGACCAGGAATGGAGTCTTAGAACTTTTAGTAAGTAATCTAGCTAGGTATGCGTTAGATTATGATTTCTTTAATTGGCTGAGAAAAGAATTGTGCTGAATAGAATAACTATTTCTGTCTGTGTATCTTTTTTGTAATTTAAGGTTTTGCCTAGAGGGGTTCTCTATGTTTTTGAATCTAATTACCCTGTAAGATATCTACCATCCTGATTTTACAGGGGGGATTTCTTTATTTCTATTTACTTCTATTTTTTATTAAAAGTCTTCTTGTAAAAAACTGAATGCTTTTTCATTGTTCTCAGATCCAAGGGTTTGGGTCTGTGGTCACCTATGCAAATTGGTGAGGCTTTTTATCCAACATTTCCCAGGAAAGGGGGGGTGCAAGTGTTGGGAGGATTGTTCATTGTTCTTAAGATCCAAGGGTCTGGGTCTGTAGTCACCTAGGCAAATTGGTGAGGCTTTTTACCAAACCTTGTCCAGGAAGTGGGGTGCAAGGTTTTGGGAAGTATTTTGGGGGGAAAGACGCATCCAAACAGCTCTTCCCCAGTAACCAGTATTAGTTTGGTGGTGGTAGCGGCCAGTCCAAGGACAACGGGGGGGAATATTTTGTACCTTGGGGAATTTTTTGACCTAAGCTGGTAAAGATAAGCTTAGGAGGTTTTTCATGCAGGTCCCCACATCTGTACCCTAGAGTTCAGAGTGGGGGAGGAACCTTGACAGATCCCATTTGAGACGCTTCTTTATTTAATACCCTCTCCTCCGAGCCTAGAGAAATGACATGAGCTAAACAAACCTTCCCCTCCAACAACAGCCCCACAGTTATGCTAGAGGTTACTCTGTGGTCCGGAGTTCATTGCAGAGTCATGGCAGCAGAGGGCAAACAACTCGCTGTCAGCATTACCCAAAGAAGGTTTTGCAAATGGTTCCATTGCCCCAACTCCCCAGTGGTGCCCCGGCTCTGCCTTCCTGAGGTCTCCCTTCCCTGTAGCTGTTTGCGATATCGACGATCTCTATCGGCACAATCTCTCACTGCCTTTATCGCCGAGTCCTGCATCTCTCCGCAGGAATCTGTGTGAATTACTCTTCCTCTCTACTCTATCTATCCTAGTTCATTAGCCATACACAAGGTATATATATTCAGTCAATCTCCATGGGCTCTGATCGTTGGCGTGTGCAGAATGCAAGCAGACTCCTGCACCCAGAGGCAGCTGGTTACAACCGTCAGAGAACAAATCTCCAGCCCTGATCTGTTTATTTTCATAATGGTCTTTCCTGGGTCCCCCGCTCCCTCCAGCTGCACATTCCGTCCACAGTTAGGAGTCAAGTTTATGGGAAAGAGGGGGGGGTAATGAAATGAAACAAAGAAGCTGAAACGTGTGCTTATTTCAATGTGCAATGTTAGAATCAGATGGCTGCACCTTGGAACGGACACCGAATTAAGATGGTCAGTGTATCTCCAGCAGCCATGCACCTGCTTTTAGTAATGGTGATCACACACTGAAATAAACTAGATGCGTGCCAAACGGATATTACGAAGAGCAAAACCTTAAGGAACTAGTTTTGCTTAGGCCAGGCCTACACTGGAAACTTGTGCCGGTATCGCAATGTCAAATGGGGGTGATTTTTTGTGACACTGTTGTGCCAGCAAAAATTCCTAGTATAGATGTTTTTGCCAGTATAGGTTATTTCACTCGCCAAACTGGCATAAGCTATACTGGCAAAAATCACTCTTATCCTATTATAAGCTGCATCCTACACTAGGAGGGTTTTAAGTATCGACTAGGGCCAATAAGGGCTTGTCTGCACAGGCCTGAGGTGCAGACTACGGGGGGCGGGGGGGTGAATTGCAGGGTAGGCTAATGTGCTGTCCCGTAATTTCCCATATGGACGCAGCCGGTGTGAACAAAAAGGTAACTAGTTTGCGTTAACGTAGACATCTTTCGAACAGGACTAAGTTAACCAAGCGTGCTGGAACAAGTTGTATAGTGGGGGTACTAAGAGCCATTGAACCAAACGGTAAACCCTGGATATGATGGAAACCACTCCAAGCCGGGGTGTGGCAGCACCCCCAGTTCCAGCACGTATGACGTTAAGGTGAACTAAGTACCTTTTAGTTCATGCCCACAGGGTCCATATGTGGGAGTTACTGCATTTTATGTGCTGCAGTTCACATCCCTGTAGTCTGAACTGTGGATCTAGCCCTTGACCAGGTTAGTGGAGAAGTTTGCTAAAGCTCACAATTCTATTGACTGAACAAAGGAAGGTGAATCCAGTGCTGAGTGAACTTAAGATATTCTATGACCTTCCAGCTAACTGGAGACAGGTCACGGTTGCAAAGGCTGGGCCTAAAATATCAAATCAGGCGAAAGGCTGGGAGTTTCGCCTGTACGTTGCCTTACATTAAAGAGTTTAGTTGAGACTGAGCTGACTTCTGAGCAGAACTGAGATGAGTGGTGCATGACAGGTACTGAGTTGTGGCTTTGTAGAATCTGAACTCTCCTCAACCTCGAACACGGGAGAAGTTTCGACCCAGATACTGATCCAAACTTCACAGTTTGGGCATCTCTCTAGAACTGGCTGACACAGGACGTGGAATATAGCACCTCCCCACACACACACACTGAGTGTCGGAGGAATTCAGGTTGTGACTTAGGCCTGACCCTTCCCATGAAACTGCCTTCAAACCAAAAATGCGGAGTCATCTGCAGCACTAGCTATAAAAATCCCAGCGACCCAGGCTGAGAATAAAAGTGTCTCTTTGCCCATAACTATAGTGCTGTTTCCACAATGCTGCAGAGCGGCGTACGGGAGGGAGCAAGAGCATTACAGAGCTTAGCTTTTGATTATCAGTGTTTTGAAGGGTTTCTTGGCCTATTTGCTGGCCTAATTTGGCGAGACTTTCCTCAGTACGAAGCTGCCAATTGCAGAAAGGGGAATATATTTGTCTATGGTAACCATGCTGAGCTTAAAGCTGACGGAGGGCAAATGAAAGCGGAGATGCCCTTTCGGGGGCAGTCAGGACAGCTTCCTCCGAGATGGAGCACGAGGTTGTGGGACAGAGGTGGTCTCTGACAGACTGCAGAGTCTGAGAGGATTGAGCCTACAAGCGTGCTGAGTGCCTATAGAAAGGTCCTTGGCTTGCATGGATCTCCAGGAGGCCTGGAGGGTCTTGCAGAACCTTGCAGGATCCGGAGGCAAGACCACCAATAGAAATAATCTGACTTTCTCCTCTAGGGAAAAAGAGAGAGGGGAAGGAGTTGCTTGGATTTTGTAGTACCATGGACCCGGTAGGAAAAGCTAATCTGGCAATTCCACAGCACTCTACCTTTTCCACCTGTATATTCCGTGTGGGTGACTCCACAGCATAAATCCACTGCTCTCAAAGGCAAAGCTATTGTAATATCCAGCCACTTACAAAAAGATGAATTTTACAAGCGATCAGATTGAGATCTGGATCACCCATTAGCATGGCACAGTGAGGCCAAGAAGTTACACGCAATGACCTAAATGGGACATTCCCCCACCACCAGGACATCACAGCCAGAGGATGAATGTGTTGTGGGGTAGTTTGTTCTCTGAATAGTTAGCTACTGAGGATTGCTGATGGGGGGATATGGGTAGGAAGGAAAGGGAGTAGTGTCCTATCACAGGTCAGGTGAGTTGACATAGGTGCCCATTGCTATAAGGGAATGAAGGTCTGCACTGTCTTGGGGTTTTAAGGACTGTCCTGCTAGGGGGACTGCATGGAGCAGGGCATGGGTAAAGGACTTGGGAGGACCTGCCATCCATAGGTCACCTCATCAAACACAGTCCCTGATCTGCCACAACCTAAATGATGGTGTCATTTGATGCATGCACAATGGCCTCACGTGAAGAGAGTCCAGTTCCCAGTGGAAAAGCATCCACCACAGGTGGAACTAACTGCCCCTTTGTTGTGAGGATGAGCAGAGAGGCCAATGACCGACCGACTGACCTCCCCATCTCCTCCCTGGATGTGATCCTTCCAGGTCAGGTCTCAGTGATACTGGTGGTACTGCAGAGAACCTGGACTCCACACTGCCCACGCTGTACCTCCCCTGTGGCTGAAAGGAGAGGATTCTGGTCTCCAGGACTGCCAACCTGCCAGTGCCACATTCACACACAAATGGATTTTCTGGTTTTTAAATGATTATGCTCCTTTCATGTGAAATCCAGGTCCCGCAGCCACTGGTCTTCATGTGTTTCCCTGACAGACCTGGATCCAGGAGCCAACTGGCAGTGCTGGCTGCATTTGCAGGGGACACAGAGTGGCAATGCCAGCTTTTAGTGACAAAAGGAGTGTTTATAACAGGCGCAGTGACAGCTGTCCGAATGCCACAGTTATTTACAAAACGTTAGTTAAATTACTGACAGTTGGCGCTGCAAGGGGAAAGCTGAGAGGAAGAACTGACATTTCCCCATCTTGCTCACTCAGCAGCACCAGTTCCTCTTCATAGATCAGAGCGTTTTGTTCCCCCTTTCCACCAATTTCTGTCTCTTGCATGCCATGGGACTACTCCAGCTGAAGGCACTGAGCTATGCCACTCATTCAGAGCGCGAAGGAATATGCTTAAATTAATAGTGGCATCACCATGGTGATCATTACAAGCTGCCTGCCGCTCATATGCTGCATCACACCTTTCTGTTCCCACCTAAACCTGCCGAGGGCCCGATGCTGCCCAATGAACTTTGACTTCACAAGAGCGCAGGTATGACGGTGACAGCTGAATGGACTTGGCTCATCATTTGCAGAATGAAATTAGGTCTGGTGATTGACAGCCCTGGGGCCTGAATCCAAAGGAAACATGCAGCACATGTACAGATGGGATAAGATTCTCCTACATTAAAGCTGGCCATCATTCCTCAGCGTTTTACTGAGAGGACCACTTCTTGAGTGAGAGGTGGTGCATTCAGGCCTCAACCACAGGCCAGGACTATCTGCGGCTGGGCGACTCGTGATGTGGAAAATGGAGTGAGGTCACCAAGCATGCCACAGAAGAGCTGTACGTTACCACTTGCAGACTTGAAAGGCTCCATCTCTCACTCCATCTCTCCCAAAGTCTGCGTGCTCATAACTTAAGCCCCTTAAGAAATTGCTGACACTGTTCTCCATGAGGCAAGGAAAAGCAAAGATCTTTAGGAGTCAGAGGTGAGACGTGCAAGTGGGAAAACTCCTGGATTCTGAGCAAATGGGAGAAATTCTCCAGGAATCCATGAAGACGGGCAAGCCTGCAGTTATAAATTGTGTGTGTGTGTGTGTGTGTGTAGGCCAGGACTGAATGAACATGAAGACAGGATTTCCCCAGCCCTGTCTCAGTGGAAGCAGTCCTTCCAGAACTGCGGCAAATCAGGTCATTCTCATTATAGAGTACAACTATAGGAAACCCAAAATAAGATCCATCTATCCAGGGTTAAACACTGCACATAGCATCACGGAATAGGAGCATCTGGAGACAGAAAACGTATGCTTAAACCTCTTGGACCTTAGAAGAGCCATACATGAGTCAACAGGCAGTTGAAGCTCTTAGGACAAAATGCCAGCATCAGAGAGACCAGGTCTCATCTCTCTTACACATACACAACCCACATGCATTTTGGATTCCCCCCAGTCTATGGTGCCTTCCTAAACAGAACATCATGCACAGTATTCTACACTGACAGACACCCCCTGCAACTTTTCTAAAGCCAATTGGGTTGCAATGGATCTTAGCCAGCCTAGGATTTGCAGAAATTGACACTTAGTGTGAAGTTTGTTCTGAGTGGAAGAAGGTGACCCAGATTCTAAGGCTAGAAAGGACCATTGTACTCCACTTGTCTGACCTCCTGCATAACACCTGCCCAAGAACTTGACCCCAAACAATTCCTAGAGCAGATGTAATGCAGACTAGAGCTGGGTGGGAACTGGATTTTTTGTTTCTTGGGAAATTCTAAAATTTCCAAATTCCTTCTGTTCTTAAATGGAATGAAAACAAAACATTTCAACGTTTCCGGAAAAATGACATTCCGGAAAAAAGTACTGTTTGGGCTCAAAACATTTTGATAAAATCCAAACCTTTTGTTTGGATTTCAACTTCTTTTATATAATATAAACTTTTCAAAACCTGAAATCAAAAGTAATCTTGTGATGAAAAATGGAGATGTTCCATTCTGAAAAGATCAAAATACTTCCCCCCCCACAATTTTTCTTTCTAAATGAACTTGTCAAAATCAATCAGTTTCCTTTTCACTAAATCAGCATTTTCTGACTGAAAAAATATTTCCAGCCAGCTCCAGTGCTGAACCTTTTCACCCATCCAAGCTCCTCTTTTCCCATTCCGCAGCTGGACCTGGGAGTAGACTCTTCTTCTCCACACTTTCCAGAAAAGCTTTCCGGCTGCTCATTGGAGAGTTTATGGGAACAGCCAAATGTTCTAGAGGTGGGTGGAGAAAGGTCATTCCTTCCACAGAGAATTTTGATACTTCATTCCAATTTGGATCAAAACCCAAACCTTTCAAAATTCTCCACAGAAGGGGACGGAGCCATGGGCACAGGAAGCCCAGGCTGTGAAGGAGTCATGGCCTAAAAGCCAGCCCTGCACCAGGACTTCCAGAGTCTCAGCTCCCCATCCACCCACCAGACAGGCTGATGAGGAGGCAGGTAAGCAAACTGGCAGGAAACAAGACAGCTTTCCAATGTAAATCTGCTGGAAGTCAGGGTTATGTTGGAAATTTGGCAAAGTCAAGCCATTGCTGTGGAACATTTCCATTGTGAGGAATCAGCAAATTCTGATGAAAAACAAACAACATTTCACTGGAATTTCTCTGACCAGCTGTAATTCTTTTATTAATGGGGACCTAGGGAAAACAGCTGATTTTCCAGAAAAAGCCCAAACTTCAGAAATAAGGAAATACAAAGCTGGGTACATAGCACACACCATATAGTAACCAAAGGCCAAACCCTGTAGTCTGGGATTTTCAAATGTGCCTATGGGAAGCAGGCGCACAGGTCCCATTAAATTTTATTGCAAGTTGAGTGCCTAACTCCCATAGGTTCATCTGAAAATCCCACCTGTGGTCTTTACTCAGACCCTGCTTCCTTTGAACTCAATAGGGGTTTCATAAGGACTGCAGAAATATTATTTATTAGAGATTGGCTTAAACCAAAGCCCTAGATCCAATACCCCAAGTTGGGAATGGTTCAGGATTATAGCCTAGATCTGTATAAAAAATTAAAGACTAGCCCCTATCTCAATGATGGGTCCAAACAACCTTGATCTTTGGGGTGATTCAAAACCTGGATCTGAATTCTGTGACTCTGCCCCATGGCTGTTATTTATACAATTTTACATGTTCTTCCTCACCTCTGAGAATTAGGCTTGCCGGCCTGCTCTGCACAATGCTTCTCATTAGAGGTGCCCAGAAAACAGGAGCCTGAATAACTCTGCTGCATGGAGAAAGCGAAGCTGAGAAATAATGAACCCACCACAAAAAAAAAAAAAAAAAAAAAACAGACTCTAAAACCTGAACTAATGAATGTTTGGATGGTCTCCGGGGCTCTGCGTGTGTCTGATAAAGCAGACGCAGGTGTCAGAGCCATTTATGGTTGCAGGCTCAGAGTCAGTCAAAATCTTCCATCTCTGGGAAAAACCTGTGATATTTCACCAGCTGCTTGTGTTGGAAGGTAGTTTGATTCTTGACTTCCTCTATCCTCATTGACATGCAGAGTTGAGCTCCCTTGTCTCCGATTCAACAATCTGTGCCCTTTCTTGTTGCATCCGCCCGCCACACACAGTGGTCACCGCCGTCGGGTGGCATCGCAGCACTTCACCACCTTGTCTCAATCGCTCCACCAATATTTTTCCCCCTGTCAGCTGCAAAGTTAGCCTGACACACTGATCCTGAAATCATCCGCCTCTCTAACTATGCACATAAACTCCTTTCCTCTATGGCTGCTTCTTGGTAGGGACACACACCACTCGTTGCAGGCTGAAGCTTCCATGTAGTCAAAAGCGAGATTTTTAATAGACTAATAATTTGGACATGGTTCAGCATTATAACGGATACCGCAGCACATGGAGGGGAGGGTTAGCCTGATTCTCAGGACATTTTATGTAAGGATATTCTGGGGCTAATCCTCCACTGCTTTGTAAAACGTAACCGGATCAGCATGGCAGCATTTTGCACAGATGCAATGTGACCACAGATGCAAAGCTGTGTCTCGAAAGGCTCTCTGCCTTGCTAGCCCACTCACAACTTATTGACAGTTTGAACATTCCAGCATACCCAAATTTTTTCTTCCGGCCTGATCCAAAGTCCACTAAGGATAAGAAATCAACTCCCATAGACTTTAATGAGTCTTCGATGGGGCCCTTTGTCTCTATTGCATTGATGAGACAGCATTCCCCCCCACCCCCCCACTGGGGTTGACTGTGTATTTTCATTACAATTCTTTTTATTTGTTTACCCATCGATACGATTAGAGGTTGATTCATCCCCTTTTTTGGGGCCAGGCTGCCCAAACAAAATAATGGAAATGCAGAAAACTGCCAAGGTTTTTTGTTTGTTTGTTCGTTTGAGGGGGGAGAAGAGGGAAGGACAGCTCAGATACAGGAAGATGAAAACTCTTAGCTGGAGTTCATTGGCACAGATCCACTGAAGTCAATAGAGTGACACTGATTTATTCCATCTGAAGAACCGGTCCCCAATATGTATTAGTTAACACGTATATGCCACAGTAAATCCACATGGCACGATACAGTAAGGAAGCTGTGCCAAACAACAAACAGGTGCATTGCAACAAAGGGCTTTGGCAATGCCTAACAAGACGATATGAGGATGAGGCGTTGGGTAAGGATTCCAGTTAAAGATGGAGGCAAGCTAACCGGGCCTTCGTCCTTCAGACCCCAGCTTCAGGACATTCAGGCCTGTACAGGCGGGAGACATTTGCCAAAGGTGGGCTCGGACAGCAAGTAGCGCAATTTCAGGTGTTCGCTTGGGCTTGGGCCCATCAACAATTCTAACAGGAGCATGCCGCAGAAATGGTTGACTTTGGAGACTGATTTGAAGGTGGAGGCACAAGGGCCTGCTTGCCATGTAGGAATGGGAGATGGTCGGCATTGAGAAAGAAGGCACAAAGCTGATAGGGGAGTGAGGAAGACAAGAGGAGAAGATCTTTGGACCAGCTGAGGAGCACTTCAGGACATGTCTGGGAGGGAAGGACTTTAAGCTGCCTTTGCACTTCCCTGATCCTAGGTTCAGAAGTGCCAGACTGGTTCCCCCATGCAAATTAAAGCTAATTTAACACTGCTCTAATCTATGCCATCTGGCAATGATTCCCGGGGGCTATTTTGCCACATGGGAAACAGCCAGATGCAGTCCCTGCCGCAAAGAGATTATAATCAAAATAGACAAGAGAAGGGACGGGAGTAAGGAAGTATTATCCCCCATTATACAGATGGGGACACAAAGCGCAGAGAGATTAAGTGAGTTGCCCAAATTCTTACAGGGAGTCGGGGAATTGCACCTAGATCTCCTGAGTCCCAGCCCAGCACTTTCAACACCACACCTCCAGCGCTCACAGCCACCATGTTTAGGGATGCCTTGAGTGGCCATAGAAAACTGTTAGCTATTTAAATGTACAGCGAGTTAATCTACCCCCAATCCATGAGATCACAGCTCCCCTGTCAGGGTTCATGAGCCCTGGTAGCACAGGGAGTAAGTTTTCCTTTGTCTCATTTAAGTGATCATTGGAGTAACTCACCTCTTCCTCGCATGGCTGCTGCTGTTAGCATTCCAGCAGCACTCACAAGATGCAGGCACATAGCAAGACCCCATCCCTGATCCAACGAGCTGCTTGTGCCTTTATAGAACTGGCCGAACAACACACTCTCCAAAGCTGGCTTCAGTACTTTTTATGGATATGTGAAATATTTGGTATGGGAGGTGAAAACGTTCTAGAGTTGTGTTTTACCCACCTCAGATGGAGAGGGATAAGAATGTGTTAAACTAACGCTTATCAAGACAAACAGGGAGCTTCTAACCCAGAGAGCTGATAGGTGCAGGACTATATGCTTGACCCATAAGACCAGAGGTTCTGGGTGTGTCTACATTGCAAGCATGGAGTTTGATTGCAGCTCCTGTAGCTTTAATCTAGCTAGCTCGGGTACAGAAGCAGTGAAGCACAGGCTGTACAAACCCACCTGGAATTCCACATTGCCATGGCTTTGCTGCCCCGGGATCTCCATGAGCTGCAATCACACCCAGGACACTCCTTCAGACAGGACCAGAGCACATGATGATCGACAGGCACCAGTCTATCAGAAAAAAAATATCAAGGGAAACCTTCCCCTGGCTGGGCTCCTCTTAGATGGAAAGGACACTTAAAAATCCAAGCATATCACAACTGGTTTCACTTAAACCTGGTTCCATCTCAGCCACCTCTCTCCTGTCACCGAGATGTACTAACATGTCACTTTAGCAATAAACTCCCCTTACAAAAACATGCCACCGTGAGCAAAGCAATTGACTTGGAGGCTCCAAACAAGCTTCCCATGAACAATACACACTGGTAATAATGCTCCATGTTTCCACAGCCCCTTTCGACTGAGGAGCTTAAAGTGCGCTGCAAGGCACCCGATTTTATGGGCAAAAGGCGACGTGACTTGCTGAACAGTGAGGCAGAGCCAGGGATGGAACCCAGGAGTTCTGACTCCCAGTGCTCCCCCCTATAATTCACAATGATTTCCATGGTGAAGGTGAAGCTTGGAGGGAGGGTGGATATGGGTGAAAATGTGTTCTGTGGCTTATACACACATATACCTTTATGCAACAAGCCCTAGCACAAAATCTATTTAATTGTGGGTTTGCCAGCCTCTCCCTTCCAGAGACCACAAATCTTTAAAGGGATTGGGCCTGGAAGGGAAATACAAGAAACTCTTATGACCCAAAATGAGGTTCCCGTGACCCATGTGGAGCAGGGGGGGATCAAGGCAGAGTGCATGGGGCACTAAAGGGGCCAGAAGAAGTTGCTCATGATGCCATCAAATGAATCAGTGGCTTAATTCTATCCCAGCCGTGCACACCCACAGTGTTGTCCAGGCTGTCCCCACAGCTGTGGGCTCTTTTACCACTCAGGGAGCGGCAGAATCAGGGTGACTGCTCCTCTGCTTTGGAAGTCAGAAGCAGAAAGCCCAGACCATGCCCCCACAGAACCCATCCCTGAGCAAGCAGGTAGGAGTTCACCGGATGAAGCTCCGAACTGAACAATTGCAGAAGGTGAAAACAAATACCAGGTGGTGAACATTCGGGACATCAGAACGGGATGACTATTTCATGGGAACAGCATGCTAGGGGCCTGAGCCCTGGAGAGGAACACGAGTACTGATCCACTAACCGGGAGTTCGGAGGTTGTACACGCACGCCAGGAGTGAGCCGGGGTGAATGGTAAGAGACTCAGACTGACTCCGACTGCACTGGCACGAAGGAGAGGTGTGAAAAAGTCCTCACATGGACTACTGCAGCATCCCTTCAGGGAGGGACTGAGGTCAAGGAACACACGGCGTATTGTACGCAGCCTGCAGAGTACGAAGCCATGCGATTGACAGAGCCATTCCTCACTGCTGCCACGCGTCCAACAGCTGCCCTCCACCTGCACGGGGATGGTGGCGGCCCCTTCAGCAGCCTAGCTCTGCCCGCTGCCCCATTTCACCCGCTGAGCTCCACTCACCGCCTGCACTGTCCCATCCGCTGAATGCCCGGCACTGCCCATCCACTTCCACCTGACCCTGCTGCCCTCGGCCCTGCTCCAGCTTCTTTTCCAAAGAGCACCAGTCCTTCCAGCAGTGGACATCCTGCTGGGAGGGAGCGTGAGGCCCAGTGCTCAGATTGTCCTAAGAGATCGCTGCCCAGGGTCCTTCAGAGTGACAGCTGGGGAGAAGCTTTTCTGTCCCCTGCATCCTGGCAGAGACTCTCTCAGCTCATTGATTACAAACCACTGGCAGCAGACCAAAAACCGCAGGAAAGATTTCCCGTCACTCAACCCTGGCAGCCTGCGACCGGGCCGGAATCCGGGGCTGTGCTTGGCACAGAAGAGGGTGAGATTCCAGTATTCATTAATGTGCTCAATTATCCGAAAGAGACAAGCAACAACAGAGCAAAGCCGAGCCCTGGTGTAAGTGGGTGCGGCTTCCCCAGAGTAAACCAAAGGCACACGTCGCTTGGGCTGAATTTTGCCTTGTGTTTCCACTAGTGGGAGCAGGGGAAAAAACCCACAAGCCGCATTCTCAGCTGTGGACCAGAGGAAAAGTTCAGAACAAACCCCAAAACTTGAGCTAGAAGATTTGCAAGAATTTCAGAGAACCAATCACACATTTTGAGGGAATTTCAGCCTCTTTTCAGTTCTAGGTGAAAGCTCGATTTGGGTGAAATATGAACAGACATGTGAAAGGCTCGAAATCTAAGCACTGCCCCCAATTGGTTGCAAATCAGAAATCAGTCCGTTTGTGGGAAATATTCAACTGGGACCATTTTCAGAGAAAACAGGCCTATTTCTGAGCCAGGTTCTTTTTTCGCTTAGGAACTGGGAAGTTTCATAGTAGTCTCTATGAGTCCAGGTGAAAACAGGCTTGTTTTGTATTGGAGTCATGTTGCCACTTCCCCAATATTATTCCAGGGGTGCAACATAGGGTGAAAGGAATATGCAAAATATAGCCCTGAAAAATGTTGCAAAAGGGTTCATTGAAAAACCGTGCTGCAGTTTTGCAGAGCCTTAGTGGAGACCACAGGAAACTCTGGGGCTATGAACCAAACCCAGGCAAAAGCCCGTTGTGTTCAGCGTGGTCATTTTGGGTTATTCAATTCAAAAGCAAAAATGTAGGGGGTTCAACTCCACATCCAGCAAAACCAGGCAAAAAAATGTACAAAACTCTTGCAAAAAAATTACCCCAACCTTGAAATCGGAGCCACATGGGCCCGTGGCCTACTTGACTTCAGTGTGATGCTGTATGGGTGCAAATGTCATTAGATGCTGATGCAATTCCAGGATCAAGGCTTAAAGTGTGGAGTGAAATTGCCAGGATGGATATTCTCTGCAGGTACATGTACATTGCAGCCGGGAGCATGCTTCCCAGCTCAGGGAGACAGGCAAGCTAGCTCTGCTTGAGCTAGCATGCTAAAATAGCAGCATAGCTGGGGAGAGCACAGATCCTGGCTCAGGCTAGCTGCCCAAGTACATATCCAGGGGTTCAGGCATGCTCCCGGCTGCAGAGTAGACGTACCCTATAGCAACAAAGCAGCGGGATACGGGGCAATGCACCCACTTGCAGACTTTTTTCATGCAGCATCAGGCACTTCCTGATTCCAGTCATGCTGGAAACATGATAAGAGGAGTGTCATTCATGGTATATCAGTGCTTCTGGTCCAGCTAGAAATGGGAAGCGTAGAGGACAATGGAAAGGAAGATGACAGGCCTAAATCTTCCCATTACAATGAAGAGGTTAAAAGGAGTTTCTGTAGGTGGCTGACTTCTTGTGGAAGCGACTGTTCTAATGCTGCTGGGAGGTTAATTTATTAATGATGTGTCAGGAGTCCTTTACTACTGGAAATCTAAACAATTCTCATCGCACGTCAGCTTTACAGTAGGGTAGCTCCGTTGAGTCCAGCAAAGCTACTAACTGATTTATACCAGCTCACGTAGGATTAGAATCAAGGCTTTTGTTGTTGTTGTTGCTGTTTTTTTAAACATTAACCAAACTTTTTTTCAAAACTCCCCAAAAAGATTGGGCTTGGTTCAAGTTTCGGGTGAAGGCTCAGGTTAGTTTGTCTGTGATGTGGACCTCCTGCCCCATCATTAACACTGAATAATGTTAACAGCACCACGTATGAGATAATATCTTCAGGGTGGGGTGAAACTGGACCTGGAAATAGTCTTATAGTACAGATAAACCCTGTGCTCCCCCCTCAACTTGTGCTGGAGCTGGGCGGGGACGCACACTGGGGACCAGAATAGGCAATGACACATTTCATATCTAGGCCACCAATTTGAGTCAGTCCTTTGAGGTAATGCCCATAATTCAGAACCATCTAATGCAGTGGTTCTCAGCCTCTTCCATCTGGGACCCCATCCTAGCAGGTCCTTTTATCTAGCCAGGACCCCTTTCCTATTTAGCAATACAGGGAGGACAGGGTGGTTGTGACCCCCCGACACCCATGCATGATCCCCAGTAGGGTCATGACAGCCAGGTCAAGGACCCAGATCTAATAAAAATGATCTTTGGCATTGATCTGATCAATTGGTGGATACTCAGTCTGGTCGCTCCTTGACAGGTGTGCCTGTCCTTAAACAACCCTGTAACAGACATTAGTAACAACAACCCTGTGCAGAGAGGTCAAGGACTGAATAGGCCATGAGGAGTGGACCCTTCTTTAACCGGGTGGTAGAGATCGTTCTATGCCAGGATTGAAGCATGTTGGCATGGGGCGGCGTGAGGCATTTCCTCGGTCACTGCCCAGGCTGTAACAGCACTGTGGACAAAGAGTGGCCTTCAGTCTTCTCAGGGCTGTCAATCTGGCGCCTTTCACAAGCGCTGAATTAACTTCATTCTCAGGGACAGCTTGGACAGAGTTTAAAACAGCATCATTGGCTAACACGACAGAAGTTGGGTGGGGGGAGTGGATCCAGGACTTTCATAGTGCCCCAGGGAATCTGCTTCTTTGGCAGCTAAGTTATTAAACTTGTGTTTCCTTTGCTGGTTGTGAAAGGACAAGAACAAAACTCCAGAGCCTCCTGCTTCCTTTGGACTCCTTTGCTGCAGTTTGCTGCTTTCCAAGCTCAAATGGAAATCAGCTGGAAACAATGAAGCCTTTTCTTCCATTAACTTCCATGCTGCCAGGAGTTGAGGAGGCATTGCCCAGTTACAGGGTCAGAGGAGAAACCCATTGGTGGGGATGGGGAAGGACAGTGGCCTCACCCAGATCAGCACAAGCTTCTGAAGAGCATTACTATTCAGAACAAGTTAACTCAAACAACAGATCAATAATTACACATGGAGCCAGCCTCTGCCATCAGGCTTCGGACCAGGAGGCTGAGGAGAGAGTGCAAGAGACACTCATGCTTCTTTGCTTTCCTATCTTGGAAATCGTTATTTTCCTGCACTTTTTCCCACCAGCCTGTAACCACTGCACAGCTCAAAGCGGGTGTGCCCACAAGTGTCTGTGACTGCCCCGGTGTGCTCACAGGAGCACACGTGTGAAGTCACAGGTGAGCACGGTGCACATGCTCAGGCATATGGGTGTAGGGCACAGGCATGCTTTGCATGTCTGTAAGCACATGTGTGGCCATGGGCATCTGTGAGCGTACACGTGGTGTGTGTAACCAAGAGTATGAATGCTTGAATGATGATTCTCAGCAAGGGTAGAACCCAGAACCAGCCAAAACACAGTCCTCTGCCACTTGAGCAAAAGGACTAACTCCACGAGATGATACATTAGTAGGCAGTTATCCTTTATGTGCAATGGCCACTAGAAGGGTATTACGCTCACATGGTTCATATGTCCTTGAGAATGCGTGCAAAGTGTAAATGTGCATCTCTTCACACACATTGGTGCCCGAGCGTTTGTGTCTGTGGACGTCTGTTCCCAGCGTCTCTCATTCAGCTCCTGTGCTGGATGGGCTCTAGTGTCTAACTCAGCAAAGCACACTGCTGTCCTGGAGTGCTGGCTGAATGCATTCAATCCCACGGCTGCTGCCTGCTCAACTGAACCCACCTTCCCTGTGGCTTTGTTGCAGCCCACGTATGTGCAGGATCTTTCACTCTTTCCTACAGGCCTCATTCATAAAACGGGAAATGTCCCAGCTGCTGACTCACCCTATTGATCCTTTGTTCTAGGCTGATGCCACAGGACCACTCGCAGTGAAGTTCGCCTCTACCCATCCTCACACACGTGCGGAGTGCCCAGATTCACATTAGAACAAAGTGACCGGGATACACCCCCAGCATTGCCAGAGCCCCCCACCCGCTGTGACTCTAGTCAGACCTGACACAGAGACATAAAGACCAATTCACATTTTCCTTCCCTTTGAGTAACTTGGGGGTGGGGGTGGGGAGGGAGGGAATTGGGGTGTCAGTCAATGCCAGCCCCCTGATCCGTATCCCATTGTCACCTTTGCTGCCTGGTGCCCACATGCCCTTGTCAGCCCCTGTGCTTGTCACCCACATTCCTGTGCCTTTTGCATGCATTCTGGTCACGAACGAAGGACTGGCCTCTGAACACTGGGCAGTGCTGCTTATGATGGGAGTCAGGACAGGTCATGGGCAAGCTTCTCCCAAAAGAGCTCAGCAGGCTGAGCCCTGTCCTGAGTCAGCCCCTGTTTTTCCATTACTGGGCACCCTCACACACAGCCAGGCTAATGCGGATCAGATCCAAGGGACAACCATCCTTCTCTTCTGCTGCTGGGATCCTCAAAACCCAGGAATCCTGCAGCGAGCAACCCAGCGCAGGCTAGGAGGGAACTGACAGCAACACAGCTGGAGAAGACAAATTAGTGGAACCTGTGAGGTGTAGTCCCTACATGGGCATTGTGCTTATGTTTCCAGGGGCAGTACATGGCCCTAATTTCATTTCTTTCCCCTGCACCACTTCAAAAGAGACACCCCACCAGCATTCCATGGCCTCCGCCCTGGAGCCAGCCCCACTTTTTGCCCACCCTTGACACTGCTCCACTCACTGACGCAGAGAAGTAGGAGAGCTTAGATTTTGCCTGACACACCCCGCAGGCGGTCATGTATCACCAGTGCAACACGCGACCACTAAAAAGTCGCTCCTGAGCACCAGAGAGTTTTAATCACCAGTTGTGAAGCTTGCAATTAAAACCAATAATTTAAAGAAAAGAAAAAAAAAACAACAACACAAAGATCCTCATCATCGGAGACAGACCTATTAGATGAGCATGTCTGTCTGCTGCCAGAGGAGGAATGGGTGTCTGGGTAAAGGACATCCCAGATATTGCATTGATTGCGATCTGAGACATTAGGTGTTTGGCAGCATCCTCAGCCTCTGCATCCCTTGAATAAAGCTCATCTCTTCCCTTTAAACAGCCCCCTAGCATGGCTAACAGAGCAGGAGGGAAACGCTCTGAAGAGTTAATGCCTGCAGGGAGTGGAACCCCCCATGCCGGAGCGTGCAGACAATGGGATTTTAATGAGCAGTTCTGCAGGCGAGGCACACTGGCATTTGCACCCGCCATGCCTGGCACCAAACTGACACCCCTCCCATCACTGACACTTTATGGCTGCTCATCGCTCTGCCCTTCTTGTGCCAAGAAGGGACCACTTCTGGCTCTCCCCACACGCCTGCGGATGCCTACAAACCAAACTGGGGACTCAGAAACTTCAGGGACCATTTATACTTTGCAAACACACAATCCCAGCTCATGTTCATTGGACGTGCACGGAGGCATCTTTAACAGGAACACCAGCCTCGGAGGACCAGCTCTCTCCTGATCCCAAAATACGGGCAACACATAAGCCCACATGTTCTACAAAGTGACCAGGCCACAGCCCCAGCATTGCCAGAGATGCCAGAGCCTTAAACATCACGCTGGCAATCCAAGCAGATACCGACACAGAGGTGTAAAGACTAATTCCCACTCCCCTTCCCTTTCAGTAACTTTAAAGAAGGGAACTGGGGTGTCAGTTAATCGTAACTCCCTGCCTGGCATCCAGATCTCACTGCCAGCTTCACTGCCTGGCATCTGCATTCCAGTACCAAGGGGGGGGAGGGGGAGGACAGAGTTTTCCCTCTTCATTCCTTTGCAGACACCGTGGCGCTCTCTGAACCAACAGCAAACCATCCCCCCTGCCTGCCCCACTAGCAGCCCACTTGCCCCGAATGCAGGAGCCCCAGACTCAGCGTCACGTTTTCTTCCCCGACTCGGGGGTTTTATCCCGCCCCACTCAGGACATGGCTGGGCTAAGCAGCATCCGCCCCCCGTGGCAATGTGGCATCGAAAGCCCCTGGCTCAGCCGGGTGCGTCCACTCCCACGCGGCCCCTCCTGGCATGCACCTGGGGCCGGGGCGCCCACAGAGCAAGACCCCTGTAGATACCCAGAGAAAAAAACATCTGCTCCTACCTGAGGGTGGCGCTCTCCCCTTGCCTGACGGTCACGTTGTCCATAGCTTTGGGGAAGGTGGCATCCCCGCTGCGCACGGGCACTCCTGCGGGCACAAGGAAGAGCAGCCTGAGACAGAGGACGACGAGGCACCTCCAGGGCACGACTAAGCCCCCGCCGACCCCCATCCTGGGCAGCAGGGACTTTCCAAAAGGCCAGAAACACCCCCGGCGAGGAGAAACGGGGGGAGCGGGCCGGGGGGGTGGGGGGAAGAAGCAAACAGGGTGGGAGCGCGGGGCAGACACGGAGCTCCTCGGAGATTAGCAGAGCCCCTGGCAATCCAGCCGCAGAGCGCCGAGCATCCGCAGGGAGCCCCCGGCGATCCTGGGGCGCGGGAGGAGGAGGAGGAAGGGAGCCCCGAGGTGCGGTGGGGAGGGGGGGAGCGGCGCGTCGGGCTGCTCCAGCCGGCTCCTCCCGCCAACAGTCCGGACTCTCACGCTGCCCCGGCGAATCCCTGCCCCCAGCACGGGGTCTCGGCTCCCATCCCCGGGGCGTCGGGGACCGGCTCCCCCGGCGGCCGCGAGAAAGCGCCTGAGCCGGGCACCGCAAATCCGCTCCGCCGCCGCCGCCGCCCCGCGCAAGCTCCAGCCGCCCGGGCTGGGCGCCGACCTGCGGCGGGGAGGGAGCCCGGCTGCCCCCGGCGGGGCTCGGCGAGGGGAGGAGGCGGCGGCGGGGCAGGCGCGCAGGAGCCGGCGGCGGCCCCGGCTCTCAGCAGCCCGGCTGCGCGCTGCCTCCCGGCCGGGAGCTCCGCCTCGCCGCTCGCCCGCCCGCCCGGGCGCGGGCTCCCCCGGGGTGGCCACGGCCGCCGCCCGCGCTCGGGCTCCGGCCCCGCCGCACTGCGCGGCGCGAAGCGGCGGCGGGGCTCCCTCCCCGCTTTCACCCCGCCGGCGCCGGGCCGGCTGGGACCCGCTCCTCCCCCGGCCCCGGCAACCCCTCGGGGAGCCAGCTCGCCTTTCCGCCCCCCCCCCCCATCGCATTACAGCGGCCACGCCGCTCTTTCTAGGGCGGGGAAGCTCCACGCCCATCGCCAGCCTGAATTACCGCCTGGCCGAGCACCTCTGCAGCACCTCGGGCTCAGTACCCAGCACTTTACAGGTGGGGAAACTGAGGCACGGAGCAGCACGGTCACACCGTGGGTCAATAAAAGACACAGGAACGGAACCCAAGGCTGCCCGTCCTGTGTGTGCGAGCCATAACGCCGCACTTCCTAACAGTGCTCCGTGGGCAGGGGGGGCTGCCAAGCGCTTCCACAGCAACTCCTTTCATAGAATCATAAAATAGCAGGCTTGGAAGGGACCTCAGGAGGTCATCTAGTCTAACCCCCTGCTCAAAGCAGGACCAATCCCCAATTTTTGCCCCAGATCCCTAAATGGCCCCCTCAAGGATTGAACTGGCAACCCTGGGTTTAGCAGGCCAAAGCTCAAACCACTGAGCTCTCCCTTCATCCCTA
This sequence comes from Eretmochelys imbricata, assembly GCF_965152235.1. Taxonomy (NCBI): domain Eukaryota; kingdom Metazoa; phylum Chordata; order Testudines; family Cheloniidae; genus Eretmochelys; species Eretmochelys imbricata. The sequence continues at coordinate 9,376,691 of NC_135593.1, read as the reverse complement.
AATACTTTTTTTTTTTTTTTAAATCAACTCATTACTTAGGACATATCGCAGTTGTGTTATGCCTAGTAACTTCTCCCTCCACCCGCTGCTCAGTGTGTTGCCATCTTTATGCACAATTTCCCGCAGGTAAAAGGTGCCAGGTAGACAGCCCTGGAGAACGAAGTCCTTTATTTAGCCAAACAGGTACAATGCAGACAGCTGAAGTGCCAGTCTCCCACTCTCCATTAGTGTCAAGCCAGTGGCCAGGAACCACAATCGCTCCTTCGGCCTCTCCGCTAATAAAGCTGGCAGTCTGGGGTCCGCTTTTCAGAGATGTTTAGCGCACACAACTCCTACTGAACTCAGTGCAAGATGCAGGTGCCCAGCACTTGCGAGAGTCCAGCCCTTCCTGCCTGCTGGAAATGGTGGTTTTAATGGTGAGGACACCCAGGAACTGATCTGAGACTTCCCAATTCCTTTCACACAGGGCACCTACCAGCTATTAGATAGCACCGTTGAGTTTTGGTTGTTTTTTTTTTAAATCCCTGCCAACCCGAGCTGGATTCAAACCGGTGACCTAGATGTGAAAAGATCCGTAGCCTGCTACTAATCCCCTGAGTCTCCCACTCCCCTGTAAACTACTATTTAATTCATTAACTGTGCTGTTTAATTTCTCAAACATTATGAGATTTGTCAGGTAGAGAAGACACTATCAAATAAAGCCTTATTATTATTATTATTGCGCATACTGATGGGTCACAAGAGAAGGGGATTGCTTTGTGGTCTCTTTGTGTTTTCCTGTTCCATTTCTTTTTTAAGATAGTTTGCTCTGAATTTAGCACTGGTAGAAGGTGCTGGATTGACAACCCTAGAGGCAGAAGTCACATTTATCCACAGCTTCCCCATTTCAGGAACAGACTACCAATAGGAGGAGTGGGACAAACAACCTAACTAAGTTTAAGATGGAGCTTGCTATGTTTATGATGGGGTTGCCTGTGATAGCAGGGGACTGGACTGCATGACTCACGAAGTCCCTCCAGTTATGTTCACAGCATACATACAGCAAAGTTAGCTAAAAGCATAAAACATTCAGGCTGGAAGGTTACAACATAACACAACTTTATTTCTTAGAATTCTACATGATCACACGCACAGGAACCCAAAACCAGAGAGCAGGCCGCTTCCCAAACCGGAGGAACACAACACACCCCACCTTACTATTTCCCTGCAGACTGATTGCTGAGCCACCAGATTGTACACTTCCTTACAGAGGCCTCTAGCCTGCAAGCAGGACCAGGAATACCCTTAGTATTTAAAGTGAGAGCTTGATGTTTTTACAGCAGCTTCCAGCCCTAAGTTCCTATTTTGCCCCCTGCTGTGGTAAGGCACGAGGAGTTTAGTCTCAGTGGTCCATTCGGTCCCCATGACTGCCAACAAAGGGTTAAACCAACTTAGTTCATTATTACCTCTACTGTTGTAATGTCCCAAAGCCCCACTAAGGATTGGAACCCCATTGCACCCTGCCGTACAAAACAGAGTGGAAGATAGATATGAGGCAGTGTAGAGGCTTTTCAGCTCAGAAAAAACCTGAGAGCAAACTGCTCTTATTTCACACAGATCTTTCCAATTCTCCTCCAGGCTGCTCAGGACCTGTCTGTTGGTAAGAGACTGTTCTCCTTTAGCCATTCGAATAACCCCTCTCTGCCTGTTTCCCAATGCACAAGGTGCTGCATTGTATTCTGAGTTAGTGGGAGCTGCTTAAATCAAAAGCTCTACAGGCTTGTCTATGGTGGTGGGGGAGTTTTTTTCAGGTAAACCCCCTCCATGTGGACACTGTTATTCTAGTGCACATAAAAAGCATGAGATTTATTGATCACAGGAATCTTGTACAACACTCACTAGGGCGCCAAGTCCCACCACAGCATGCCCTGGGCTCAGTTTAAATCATCGGGTGGATTCTCTTTGGCTGTTCTCAAGTCCTGGGTGGGCATCTGATGGGGAGCTCTTCCTCCCATCTTCCACACCCCACTAGTATAAAGGGACAGTCAGCACAGGAACACTAGTCCTCAGCCATATGCCCCACTCCTTCCCTCTGTGAGCCATCCTGTTCTTCATTCTCATGCAGCCTTGGATCACTTTTTCCAGTGGATTAAGACAAAGCAAAGAATGACTCCCACATGAAAAGGGATGGGATAGGAAACAGTGAGTGAGCCTGTCACTTGTCAAAATCAAGGCTGCCTTTAAACATTAAATGTGCCATTCTCTAACTACACCACCATACTGCCTGGGGTGATCTTTCCACAGGCCAGACTGCCAGCCTCTCTGCATCAACTCCCCTCCCCATTTAATATAAAAGAGCGGTGTCAGAAGCAATAATGCTTCGGGCACGGAGGATGAAAGGAATGTTGAAGAGTCTGGATTGGAGGGATATGAGAAAGATCTGAGCAGTGTTTAAAGAGAAATTAATTCAGCTACAAGAGCAGGAGAGCTGAAGCATCCCCTAAACCAATTTGGACCATGCAGAGCTCTTCACAATGCAGGATACCGAGCGGCAAAAATTTCAACCAATGAAACAAAAGAAAGGAGCACTGGATCATCAGGGCACAATTTCATTGGCTGATCTGTGACACTGTGATTGGGTGAAGCACGAAGCAGCATGGTCCAGCGGTTAGGGTGTTAACCTGGAACGTGGGAGACCCTGGGTCAAATTCCCTGCTTTGCCACAGGCTTCCCCTTTGACCTTAGGCAAGTCACTTAGTCTCTCCGTGCCTCAAGTCCCCATCTGTACAATGGGGATAATAGCACTAGCTTTACCTGTGAGGATAAATACAGTAATTATGAAGAGCTCAGACTCTACGGGAATGAGGCCACATATAAAATAGAGTGGATAGAATAGAGTGAGGTGGGGCAGGGTTACCTAGCAATAGGTGATTGGCAATGCTCTGATGATCTTAAGTCATTTCTCCCACACAAATCCAGCCTGCGTATACCAAGTCCTACCGACTCCCCACTCCACTTCCCTGTCTCTCCCTCTTGCACACACACAATGTATAAACAAATGAGCCTGTCACTGCTCATCTCCGCGCCGTTCGCTGTAATTGGTTCCGATTTTAAAAATATCCACAGACAATAAACACATGCACACAAACAGCAAAAGAGAAAAAGAAATCCAGATTCCATTGAATAATTCTGCGGCTCCAGGAGCGGAGGAGCCAGCAGTCAAGTCCAGCTGTGATTGTGCAGCAGCGGAAGAGAGGGAGCTTTGTAGCTTCCTCTGGGGACACGAGCAATCATTTTCCTTTGCTGGATTTGGACCACAACAGAAGGCCGGGGTCTGGTGTACGTGGGGAGGGTGCTTGCACACTGGCACAGAGCTGAACAGGGAATGCGGAATCTTTTCTGATCTCTCCCGGCTTTCTTCATACTCCAATAAAGATCTGTTTTCCTTGTGCCTGTTGCCTGCCCAGGGCAAACACGACAAGAAAAATACCTGCAACCTGTTCCTTCTTTCTAACAAGGCTAACTGCCCCCCTTTCCTGGCAGAGTCCATAAACAGGGCGTGCAGGAGGCTCTGCAAAGCAAGGTACAGACTGGCAAGGAGAGGGCTGGCTAATAGTATTGGTGTGGGGGGGGGAGGGGGAGATATAAGAGAGAGAGATTTAAAGACAGCCTAAACTGGGATAGTATTTTCCCTGGGATTATCAGAAACTGGAGGGAAGGGGTCTGCATGGACTGATGAACCTAGGAAAGGCGAAGGGGCAGGAAAAGCAAGAGTTCATGGGTCTAGTCTACGGAGAAATCTACAGGGAGAATCTGAAGGAGATAGAAACAATCTGAATGAAAGCAGAGGATCTTGCAGTGTCATAGGCTGAGTGGATGGGAGCTTTCAGAGTCCAGATAAGGTGTGGAGAAGCAGGCTGAAATCCTGGCTGTATCAGTGAAGCAAAATGCTTTTGAGGTGATATTTACTCATATGTTTAGAGAGAAATTGGACAGAGACAGTGCAAAATTCAGAGAGAGAGAGATTGGACAGGCAGACAGTGCAAAATTCAGCAGTTCATAAGGATTTACATCTTTCCACCCTTAACTCACATGGCTTTTTTACAGTTCTGCTATGACCTTCAACTTCAAGCAAGTGCATTTTCATGCAAACACACCCCTAAATTCACAGCAAATCTCCGTAAAAACCACCAAGTTCTACCTGCATTAGCGTCCCCACTCGGCTCTGATGCAAAAATGGCTCCTGGGTCTTGTGAATGGTTTGCAAGCCTTCCAACACACACACTGAACTTCTAGGGGTTTTTAGCAAAACTAGAAATAAGCATAAGCAAAATCTCTAGATCTGAACACTTCTGAACTTTGAGGAGCTTTGGATCGGGTTCCAGATGTAAGAATTTACAGCCAAGGTTTCTCTGTCAATTTGTAATTAAGGGCTGTGAGTCAATTTCACGTTATTTCAGTTTTTCTGTGAACTTTTGGCACAGTTCCGCCAAACACTACACAGAAAATATATACCCACTTACATGGAAGAACTTCATTTCAGATACAATTTCACCTGCAGAAATTCTTGGTATATTCAATTTATACAAGTAGATGAGCAACATTTTGTTTTAATTTACAGCTCTTTTATGGGGAAGGAGCTCAGATACTGCACTGAGTTCACATACTACAGCATAAAACCTGACGATGGATGGACATGTATACAGTTTTGAAATTCCCAACTCTCATCTGAAACGTAATTGATCCAAAACTCATCTCTAATAGCCACTGCAACACCTATGCATACAATACCCTTAACATACACACACACAATTATTGCATCAACCTCTTTCACGCAATCACGTTAAATGTTATCCTTCCATTTCCTCAGGGTTACAAATGTGCTTTTCAAAACCTCACACTCGCTACATAAGTGAACATCCCATTAAAGTCAGTAGGTCCTAAGAGTCTACAACAAAGATTCATTGACAATACAAAGGATTCTCACCCCTCCGCACTGACACAGACTAATTTTTTCCATTGCTAAGAGTGGCCCCAATTAGGAAACAATGATAGCACATGGTCTATGGCTGGTGACCTTTCAGAACTCTCTCCTCCCCAGAGGAATTCATATCATGAACAGAGATGACGATCCACTGCAACTCTGCTGTGTCAGATCTCAGAGGTTCCCAAATAATTACCGTTAATTCCATCCCCCAACTCCACCTGAGGAGTGATTCACTTTCCCTTCTGCTGGTTTTTATTTTTTATTTTTTTTTAAAACCCTGCCCATAATTTCCCATCACAGCCTGGCCCTTTGCAGGCTAATGTGATAATGTGACTTACCCTTACTCCTCCCCCTTCATGTCTCACAATCCCCAGGCTCCCCAAACCCCAAAACTGCTCCAGCTCTTGTCTGGCTAATGTTTTTCGGGAGCTGCCCCAAATAATTGTTTGATTTAGATTCAGCAGTAGCAGCAGCAGCTGCTGTCACATTTGAAGAGGAGTGATGATTATTAGCAACATATTTATTGAGTTTAAAAAACATAATACAAGAGGGTCCGTTAATCCCCCAATAAAGATGCAGTTAATATTTAACTGGCATTTATTTAAACTTACAGTACCTGTCCTATTAAATTTAAATTAACTGCGCATTTGGGAGCCTTCCCCTAAAGCCTAGCTGGGATTCTGCAGCTCCGGTCCTTCCCTTCCCTTCCCTGCACTTTACACTAGGCGCTTGGCCATAAAAAGAACATTTCCTTTGCCCTTTAAAAAGCTAGTCAGTTTGGGGTTGGTTTTGTCTCTTTCTCCCTTCTTCGCTGTCTGGCTCTTACGTTAAAATGGAACTTAACTCTTTCCAGCCCATGACAGGCTATTTTGGAGGCTGAGCGAACAGCCTGATCTTGCAGACTTTTACTCACACAAGTAAAGCCTGCTAGCAGCCAAGGGGGCTGCTGGGGTGCGGAGGGAACAGCCAGGTCCTTAAAAGTTGCAAGATTGGCTTCCAATAAGTCAGCTCCTACCCTGTAGTGCACAGCTGGCTTAGGTGGCCAGTGGAGGATTCCCCTTCCCTGTGAGAATCCTCAGGTGGTCTATAGTCATCCTGAACCATCTCCCTTCAGCCCCACCAGGGCCACTGTTGCTAGGGGTAAGCCCTTGTAGGTTGATAGCCACCAGCTGCTATAACAGTCACATGTTGCTGGGGCAGATTACAGCAACCTTTAGGCTGCTCTAATGTATTATGGACTGGGCAGACAGCCCCAGGGTACAGGCTCAGAGGGAGACGGGGGGGGGGGGTGCACAATTGTCTTTGCACCTTCCCTCAAGTCTTAGTCCAAGCATTCCTCACCCCATGGGAGGATCAGGGCCCTGCTGTTTTGCTTGCCTACATTTACCCAGCAAACCCCAAACAATTATTTTATTTACCTCATGACACCATTGTACGTGTCCCTTTAATATTTATATCAGGAGTCCAAAGAAGTTATCTTGGAAATCCAGAGCAGCATAGGCACCGTGGAAGTTATTAAACAGAATTGATCTTTGCTCTCCCTGGTACAAATCAATATTGTTTTTATATAAATCTGTTTCTTGTGGCATTGTTGGGAACTTACTGCAACCAACGAACACTTAAAAAGTCATTGCACAGTCAGACACTGCTTCCTCACCTGCATTTGATCAGGGCTGAGCCAGGTGCCAGAGACATCTGTTGGTGTCAGATAAAAGCACACCATCAGCCATCTAATAGTATTTTATAAGCATATGGCATTAACTCAGGGCTCTACAATTCACTCCAGGCTGAATTTTAATAGGGAGTAGGAGGGGGAAAATAGCCGAGTAAGCTAAAATAAAACAAGGACCAAATCTTCAGCTAAAACATGCATGAGCACTGGAGCAGTGTGGTGAAACTTGAAAAACCTCAAACAAAAAGCTTCCAGTTGGGTGGTTTTATTATTCTTTTGCCATAGACTTAGCCTGTAAATTATCTGGGGGTAGCGAGTGTCTTTTCCCAAGTGTCTACAGAACCTAGCACAATGGAACCCAGTAACAGGGGCTTACCAGATCTGGCTTCAGGTGCAGCGTTTTTTCTCCAGGGAATCAAACTTTACACTGTGGAGGTTTTCTCACTAAGTCTCCCCCTTCATCAAGTCTGGGATATTAATGTAAACTTTAGAATAATACAAGTCTCCCACCAGCACCTGGCTCTCCACAGGTTTTGACCCTCTAGGCCCTCCACCTGGGAATGAAGGCAAGTCAGTCTATAAAGTACAACTCACACATATTCCTCCTTTGAGTCCTTCCCCTGCCTGAACTCACGCTGCCCTTATACCCCTAGTTCCTGGTCACATGCTCTAATCATATGACCCCTGGATTGAGATTAATCATATGACATCTGGATTGAGATCTGAACTAGTCCCAGGTGAGGCTCAACCCAGGATGCCCTTAAAGAGCTAGCTTATGCTGATAAGCCTCAACTTTGTTGAGGCTTTCAGGCATTTTGACAAAGACAAAAGACTGGATTCAAAAAATGACCAGAAGAGAAGCTGGTGAAGGGTGCTCTCTTATTAGCTGGGGAGATGTGCTTAGGACACTCATCGGGGAAATGGGAGATCCAGGTTCAGTTTGGTCTACCTGAGGTGGGGAAAGAAGTTGGACTTGGTTGTCCCCCCTTGCAGGGGAGGGCTGGATCTGGGAAGCTATGGGATAGTCTGGTGTGGGGCTCTACCAGTCTCTCCTCCGGAAGCTGTTCCACTTTATATAAATAACTAAAGCATCATTAGAGCAGGGACTTGCACTTGGTTCTCTCACTGCCTAGGTAAGGGCCCTGACCACCACGCTACATAGTTATTTGTAGTAGCATGCCCTGACCTGACAACTATCCATTGTCAATCACACCGGACGTTCATTATCATTCATGATGACAATGAATAGACCGTGGGCCAGGCAGAATCAGACTGGTAGTTAGGAGGCACAGCTAAGAAATGGCAGACCCAGGGCCCCCAATGACACTTCAATGATGTATAAAAAGTAGAACAGCTTCAACAAGAGAGAAAGCCCCACAGCAGCATAGACCAGTGTACTCACCCTCAACGAGAGGAACCAAGTTCAAATCCCTTTTCCACAAGAGGCAGAATCGAACCAAGGAGTTCCCCATCCCAGCAGAGTGCCCTAAGCACTGGGCTAAAGCTTACCGGGCAGGCGAGAGCCTCTCCTCCAGCTGTTTTGTGAATTCAGGTCTTTGCTTTTGCCAAAAGGCCTGAAAATCTAAATGAATTTGTTTACTGTCAAAACAAAATATTTTGTTTCAATCTTACCACAATATTGACTTTTTGATTTACTCAGATATTTCTGGGGGGGGATAAAAAGGGTCACTTTTTTTTCCCCATTGCCAGCAAATCAAAACATCCAGTGTTCACCCAGCTCTGCTCCCGGATGCTCCACCAAGACCAAATCTGTGGCTCATCATCAGGTTCGTGTTTCGCTGATCATAAAGTAACAGCCCTTCATTTCACACAGCGCTGGGGCAGACAAATCATTCACTCTGAGTAACAAAAGCAAGGCTCACCACTGTCGCAGGGAGTCAATTTTACTTTAGTTGCCGGCCTACTGACCCGCGTAGCATTCCCCATCCAAGAATAATATTAATAATAACCATGCTATTAAGCAAGATGCTTGATTTGAAGCTGAACATTTTTGAGAAATGATCTCATAAATTAAATTCCCGGGGTACCATCTTTGAGAGTTAAAAGGCAGAGTCGCCTCTGAATTCTGGGAATTGAGCATAATTACATGGAAATTGACAAGGCACAAATGCCAAGAATTCTGTTAACCTTTAATATCTCAAAAAAACTCTCCCCTTGTAATTATCTCTTTCCTTTGTCTTAAATGTTACTGATGAATATTTAGTGGGAAAAGCAAATACAAGGAGGCTGAGGGGCGATAGAAACGGGAGCCCTGTGTAGAATAACTCTACAAACTTTGTGACTGGAGACTGGCTACCACCAACACCCAGATCTGAATGTGGATGCAATGCAGATTGTGAACCATGCACAGAGGCTGGATTGTGCAGGCTGCTGGCTGGGGACAGATCCCTGTGCCCACATGTAGACCCCAATGGTTTCAGTGGGAGGATGCCCATATGGAGCGGTTTGCAGGATGGGGGCCTTGGGATCTTGGCTCTGTCTCCATAGCAGATTGAAGCAACCCCACCATCCAAACACCCCTCAGCTTTCTTTATTCTCCTATCACTTACACAGATTCAGCTCCATTCATGTCCATGGGAGACGCACAGAGAGGCCCCATTTGACCCCAAGTACAGAGAAACATCCACATTTTGTGGTACTTTTCCAAGCGTGCCTCAACTAGGAACTTGTGCAGGTTTCCATCATTCTAGGTATAAACACCTCCCCCACCCCCGGGTTGGGCACTGGCCTCCTCACTAAACACCGAGCCTGATGGAAGGAAAACAATTCTCTGCCATTGAGAATCGCATTAATACCTGCCACTCCAGTGGCATTTTCCCCTTACAACGATGATAAATATGGGCAGAGAAAAAGGGGAGGTCTCCCTTGCCACTTCCTCTCTGTGAAGTAGAAGTAGAAGCTGCTGCTCTTTTGCAATGTAGGATCATTAGGCAGAATCCAAGGAGGGTGATTATTGCGGGGGAGGGCAGGAAGAGGGGAGCAGCGCCTGAGAACCACAAACAAGGCACACTCAGTTACTGGAAAGGGTTGCAGGGTACTGCTCTCTCCTCAGCAGGATACTGTTATGAAGATCGGTTTGGGCGACTCCCCTCTTTAAGTGCTACATCTGACCAACTCCTACACCCAGATACATGTGAAAACCCCAAGAGTCCTCAAGCAGATGTGGTGGGCTGGTGGGCTATCCCAGAGCCGTCAACCCTGTGGTCCCCAACTCCGAGGCAGGCCAGCAGGAGGGCTGCTGAGGAATTGGGCCTGCAAACTGGCAGGAAACCAGTTGGCTGGAATGTTGTTGAAATTGTACCATCCCCACAAAACTTTTCAATTTAGACAAATGGGCAAATTAAAAAAAAAAAAAAAGTTTAATGAGAATTTTTTCTGACCAGCTCTAAATAACTGTGAAGACACCACCCAGAGTTATGCACATACTTAGCTTGACCCGTGTGTGTCACCTCGGAAGAACCGTCTTGTGATTAACACACTGGACTGAGAGCGAGAAGATCTGGATTCAATTCTTAGCTCTCCCACAGATTCCCTGTGTGACCTTGGGTGAGTCATTTAATCTCTGTACCTTGATTTCCTATAGGTAAAATAGGGCTTGCAATACTTCCTTTCTCCCACCCTTTACCAATCTTGTCCATTTAGACTGTACACTCTCCAGCACAGGGACTGCCTCTTACTCTATGTAAGCATAGTGCCGAGCACAAGCTACTAGGTACAACTGAAATACAAGTAAGGGGAGAATAATAAGCACACGTAGGATCGGAAGCAAAAGGTGAGGCTCCCAACCTATGCATGACGGCCTCAGTGCCACCGTGAAAGTGACTCTGCTCTGGGAGTGAATAGCTCCAGCTGGATAAGAATTAACTCAGCCTTTCGCCAAAGACTCAAACTGAGGCAACGTCTACACTTGGACCTGGGGGTGTGACTTCCAGCTAGCCCAGACATGCTCACGCTAGCTCTCATCCAGCTGCTAGCATGCTACAAATAGCAGTGTTGTCATGGTAGCATGGGCAGCAGAGAGGGGTGGCATGGGCGAGCTGCTCCGAACGCGAGTCCGCCTGGACTCCAGGGGTATGTAGTCAGGTGGCTAGTCAGGCCTCCATTTGCTGCTGCAGCTTGAGTGTGTTTAGGGGAGCTGGGAATCACACCCCTCACTTCCAAGGGATATGTAGCCTAAGTCATTTACAGACACACTTCCTTGTTCCAGTAAGATCAAAGCCAGAGGGGCATTTATTCAAAGAGGACAAGAGAGAGAATGAAATAAAACAGGTTAGATCATTATGCACCACACTTACTCGCTCACCACACTCCCCTGAAGATCTGAGGAACTAGCTCAGCAGCTACACAGAAAGGAAACACACGTCAAAGCCTAGAGATGGGTCCAATCTGCTTAACTGAAATATGGCCCCAAAGTCGAGGAGTGTCTGTCTGTTGCTTTGGACTCAGGCCCATTGCTAGTGCAAACATTCTGAAACCTCTTCCAGGAATTAACCCTGCACTGAACCGTGGTTAGTTCTGACCCCAGTACATGGCCAATGCTTGCCCTCCTCCTCTCTTTGTCTGTCTTAAAATGGAGAGAGCTTTCCAGTCTCCAAGCTGCTTTTATGCCTCTTTAAAAGGGTTATAAATGCTGTCTTTATATTCCAATAAAGCAATATAAAAACAACCTTTTTTGCAGTTCAATAAAAGTGGTTAACTTTTCCCCTCCATTAACGTTCCTTTCTGCAGTGCTGTCTGCACACACTGGCTGCTGCCTGGGGCTGGAGGCACACAATGCTGCGTGAGATGCCACTGCAGTGGCATCAGCACCCTGGAGGCCCGGGGGGTGGGGGTGTCTTGCAAGGAAGCAAGGCAGTGAGGCTGAATTTGCGAGCAATGCCAGCGACACAGGATCAGGACTTCCAAGCCAAAGCAGAAGGTGGAGGTGTGCATAACGACGGGGGAGACAGGTTGCCATGCAAACACAAAGGGCTGCAGAAATGAGACACACACCCAAAGCAACGGGCCCCGCAGAGATGTGTTGTCTTTTGTCAATTGTTTGCTCCAGGGGGTAAGATCCTCCATCCTTAAAACAGGCACTGTGCACAAATCAGGGCTTAAAAAGATGAAAACCAGAATGGACAAAGCACCATGATCATGTATTAGTGAGCAAGAAGCTCTATAGGGCTGGGGTTTCACATGCTGGGATCACCTTCTAAACCCCAAACCCTATTTACACACACACACTTAACAAAAGTCACACTTCCTTCTGTAAGAGCCAACCTGCTCTCAGCAGCACAATAAGAGTGGTCAGATTGCGCGTGTAACATCATGGAAGTAGTGTGCAGCCACCTTCACACACTCATTGACACCTGCTTCCATGCACACCCCATAGCCTGCCGCTCTGCACTCATTTGAATGTATCCACCATTGCACTGCTGAGCCTCGATGCTTGATACAGCCAATATTTGCTACCACAGAAAGCACAATGACTTAGAAAGAAGCCTGTTAATTAATCCAGCTAATTAACATTACGAGGATCATTTTAGGGATGCATGCGAGCAATGAGACTGAGGCAAAGAAGGGAAGGGGGTTAGAGCATGCAGCTCCCACGAGGACTCAGAGGTGTTGACAATCCCTGATCCAAGAAAGACTACAATATACTCAGCTTGGCTTTCTAAGAAGAGGCTGTACAATTGAGCTCCTATTAGCAACTGCCAATCATCTTTGATTAGCACTGGGTTGATTTACTCCTTGTTTTAGGGGGAATGACAGCCTAACCCCGATGGGAACTTATATAGCATGTCAGCTAAGGAAACCCGGCACTCCATGCCAATCGGCTCACGCTGCATGGGAGGGTGGAAAGTCAGTTGTTCCAATTAGGCCCAGCCCAGCAAGGGACTGAGCAGAGCTGCCATTTCCCAGTGGGGGTACTGGGAGGAGTCGCCCGTCTTTGCAGAGACAGTTGTGCACGTGCGGCTACATCTCTCCATGTAGCTGGCCAGCATGCATGGGGACCGGGGAGGAGGGGCAAAGCCAGGATCCTGCCTCCTCCTTCTCATTCCATGCATACCCTACACCTTGACGTAGGGAGGGCTAAGTGTGAATCAGAGACAGAGCGGGAGAGCCAGCAAGCAAGTGCCTGACAGGATAAGAGAGTGTGTGTGTGTGAGATCGAGTGAGAGAGAAGGGGCCCTGCAGAGATCATTACTAATGGCTTCAAAGACAATTTCTCATGCTACACCTTTCTCCTCCCTCCCTTTACCTCCCCTTTATTTCACGTGCATTGCCTCTCCCTCAACAGTCCTCCCAGATCACGCTACATTAGGTTACATGTCTGTGTGGTAAATGCATGGACCGTGCACAGGTGCCTCAAAGCTACGCAGAATGCAATGAAATTTACAAGTAGGGTTGGTCCAGAACCTATTAGAGAAAGGAAACTTTGTAGATAGTGCATGTGGGTCTGAGACAGAAACAGAGCGTGGGGGTGCCAGGTGGGTACCCCTTGGATTAGAAGTCATGGGGCTGGCAGAACTAGCTTTGACTCTATTGAGTGTGCCCAAAGGGTCACGCCCGTGACAGACTGGCACGACGCAATGTTGTCGTGCGCTGACGAGAAGTGGCTGGCAAATGGGATTTCTAGTCTGTAGGAACTGGTGACGTTTCAAAATTGGTTTTAATTCCGTGCAAATGAGAACAAAAAGTCAAAGCTGCTCCCAAAAGGGAAATTCTGAAAACTCGAAGATTTGGAAACATCAAAACATTTTGTAATGCCAAAACATTATAATATAAATTAACAAATAAGACACCTATCATATTAAATATCAGCTATGATACCATTAATATTTTAATATAACAGAAAAGTCGATATGCAGTGAATCAAAACAGGAAAGTCAAAACATTTTGAATGCATCAAACTATTTAGACAGAAAAACAAAACAAGAAAGCACCAATTATTTTGACATGTTTGCAATTAAAATATCATTGAAAACACATTCCTGTGAAACCTTCAGATTTCAATGAAAGTTCATTTTCCAAAGGAAAACTGCTCTGGAGGAAAATTTTCAATGAGCTCTAGTGACGTTGCAAGAGACCCGTAAGTGATCTGGAGAGTCGTGACGGTACAGCGAGCATGCCTGGGATCGGCCCCTAGAGAACTGTGACCATCCTGAGAATACCGGGAAGGACAAGGGATGAGCCAGGAGAAGCAGAGACACGCCGCCCCAAAGGTGGGGAAACGGGTAGCTGAGACCCAGCGGGGGTTACCTTTGGGTGCAGATGCTCAGATCTCACAAAGAGGGCTTCTTTCCCAGTGCCCACTGGCTGATTTTACACCTCAGATTTGTACCGCTATACCGATAGCACTATATTTAGGACTATATTGGATTTTCGTAGGTTTCAGGTTTTTGATGAAATTATGAGAACTTGAGAAGAAAATGTTAATGATGTTTCATCAATGGAAACAAAAAAAAAAAAAAAGTTTCCTGACCAGCTCTATTTGGGATCCAGCTTTATGAGGTCACAGCCACTATCCCTTCCTTAGTGGCTTGAGAGCGTGGATGTACAGAGAGAGAGAGAGAGAAACAGGAGATTTGAAAATTATCAGAGGAGAGAGCCCACACTTTTTTTCTCTCTCTGTTGTCTCAAGGGATTATAGGAAGAACAAGGTTGAGAACAACAGAGCTAAAGGAAGTTGAAACTGGATTCTGATTCAAAATCTGGAAATGCAATAAAGCGCTCAGGTTTTTGGTTTAGCCTGCACGACATGTGTGTGCCTTGTGCAACAGACACCATGCACACATGCCTCATACGTTTAGTGTCTGTAGGACTTGTGCAGTTCGTGTTATGTGCATACACGGGCTAGCTGGAAAATGTGCTTTCTCCACAGATGTACGCTGTGTGTGTGCGTGACAGAGACAGTCAACATATGTAAGCACGTGTCTATGTATGTACAGTGTGGGTGCATGCATGTATATACATGGTGTGTGAGTACAACGCACAGAGAGTAAATGTAATCCTACAAAATGGGAAATGAATGTGGTCTTGAAGAGATTGGGTGGTTACTTTGACATTCCCATTTATGATGACTATTAATCGGGTTTATTACAGTGACGCGTAGGGACCAATCTCAAGAACAGGACCCTATTATGCCCACTAGGCCCTGTACAAAGTAGTAGACAGTTCTTGCTCCAAAAAGCTTACAGTCTTTGGAAGGAAGACCATGCTTAATGTCCCTATTGCAGCAGAGAACCTGATGTTGGGTGGAGCGTGAGAGATGATATTTTGGAGCCTGGGGAGGAGAAGGAAAGAGGCTAAAACCCTTGTTCCTCTTTACCTGCACCAGACAGTTCCTGCTTTATCCCCTCACAGAGCACATTTCTTAACAGATTGAGGAAAGGGGGGGAAAAAAAGAGAGAGCGAACTTGGTCTCATTTAAACTTAATTATATAGCTATATATAAAAAATGCCTCTGAGTGAGCAATTGTGAGAGGGGCTTTCAAACACCACAGGAAATATGAAAACGGGAGCATGGATGCAGCGGAGAATGGTTCGTAAACACCTGTGGTTAGGGGGAAAAAAGCAAAGGCAGCCGTCTCAGATGCATCTCACTTCAGAGGGGGAGAAAAAAAGAAACCTGACATCGTTAAATTCTGCCCCAGATCTGCCAGCACAGAATTTTTGACTCCACTTTCAATGGGGAGACAGAATTATCTCCTTGAGAAGCTGCCGCCTCCAGGCCATGCTTGAGGATGCGATTGGAAACAGAGGATGTGGACTCCTGCTGTCCTTCTGATCAGAGTTGTTCGTTAATTGTATTACGGTAGCACCTAGTGGCCGGGGCTCCGTTGCATGAGTGTTGCAAACTGAGTGCTAGTCCCAGCATCCAGTTGCGAGGCTCTGGCCTGCAGCTGAGTCAGCCGATCCATGGTTAGGTTAGGGTGACCAGACAGCAAATGTGAAAAATTGGAACAGGGGCTGGGCAGTAATAGGAGCCTATATAAGAAAAAGACCCAAAAATCGGGACGGTCCCTATAACATCGGGACATCTGGTCACCCGCGGTTAGGTGCAGGCAGCACTTGCTAAAGAGGGAGTCTGTTCAGGGAGGAAGACGAGACCCAGGGTCAGAGGAAGGAGCTGGAAGGGGCATTGCTGCTCCAGCCAGCCAGCAGATTCCTGGTCCTTCCCCAGTGGAAATCAGAGATGGGTCGGGGAAGGAGGTGCAGGCCCTAAAACAAACAGGGAGGGGGAGCACAAGGAAACGACGCAGATCTGAGGGCAGCTTTCTCAAGAGTCGGGGCACGAGCCCCGGTGCCCACGCTGCTGTGTGCTTAGCATGCCCTACGGTTTCAACTGGGTACTCAATTCTGCTTCATGCCTCAGCCTGAACGGTCACGGGGCATTGCTGGGACTCGTCAAACAGCCACTATGGTTCGTTGGAGGGCGGACTGTGCTTCAGTGTGTGGGGGAGGAGCAGGGGGAGATTCCAGTCAGCTTGGGCCCATCTATCTACCAGACAGCTGACTTTGGTTTTATCCCCTAGCCGCAGGATTTACGAACTACTCTCAGCTGAATCCATCCTCCAGTTTTCGTATTTCCTGTAGTGTTTGAAAGCCCCTCTCAGTTTGGGCCCCACCTACCTATCTGGCCCTTGTCACCGCAGTATCTGAGCACCTCAAAATGTTAATGTATCAAACCTCCCTGGGAGGCAGGGCAGAGCTATTATGCCCATTGCACAAGTGGAGAACTGAGGCACAGAGACTACATGACTAAGACTAAGTGACTCGCTGACGGTCTCACAAGAGGTCAGTGGCAGAGCAGGGAATCGAACCCAGGCCCGCATCTAGCAACCGGGGCTGGTCAGATTTCTCCCCGATGAAGCTTAATTGGAGTCAGCGGAGTGACACCAGGGAGGAATCTGGTCCAGTGTCCCATACTGGAGTCCACAAGTCCAGCTGGGGGGGACGACAGACCCTAAGTAAACCAGATTCCTAACAAACAATATCAGCCAGCAGGCGCATAGCACATCACTTCCTCTAAGCACTACAGAGATCTGACCCAGAGAATCCGCCCCAGACCCCAGTGGGGCAGGTGCATTTCCTCACTCCCATTTAAATTATTCGGAAATAGTCACAGAGAGGTTAATAAGAAGAGATACTGGCTCTTTTATGACATGCTTCAGCTGTAGATCTCAAAGTGCTTCACAAAAGGAAGAAAACATCATTATCTCCATGTGAATGATAGAGAAATTAAGGTGCAGGGAAGTGAAGTGATTTGCCTAAGGTCACAGAGCAGGGCAGTGGCAGAACCAGGAAGAGAAGCCAGGTCTCCTGGTTCCTAGCCCAGCGCTCCATCCACTGTTCATAAATTGTGTAGTCAATTGCTTGACCACTCTTTGGTTCATTATGAAATTTACTCAAGAGACCAAATAACCAATGTCAGTCAGGTTTATTGCAAGGAGCCAATAACAAGCCCGCCCAGGACAAGAGTTCTATATGATACCCGGCTCTGGGAAGCTGTCTCACGCAGCGTTATTACATTTGCCTTACACAGAAGGTGTGCTCTCCAAGCTACACATTGCAGCTGGTAATATTTATAGGATGATTTTACAGTACATATTTCTTTACAAGTCACTAAAGTTCACCCAATCAGTTCGGCCCAGTTTCTTAACTTCTTGTTCTATTCCTTTCCTTATCGAGGTTTTGCACATTAGAATTCCAGGTACTGGTCCGGGAAGGTACCTTCTAGGTTTGTACCAGGGTAGACTAATCATCTCTCTTGTTATCTCCTTTTGGGACATTCCAGTACTGGCCTGTGAGAATAACTCCCTACCTGTTGCTATGGTAAAATACTCATATGTCCTGAATCTGACAGCTTTCCTGTCTATTTAAGCCAAAGCTTACTTCCCCTAATGCAAGGTGTTATGGGATACTTTGCGTAAGAGAACCGGATTATTGTAAAGGTATAGGCCCATTTAGGCTATATCTCAGTTATAATATTTGTGTGTAATGCTATTTGTGCTTAATGCGTACTAATACACACACAAATATACGGTGCAGATCATACATATTATTAATATGATATATATGCTAGCCAGTAGACATTGGTCAATGCTACTAGGTCACACAGAGCCCTTGAGTGATTTGCCCAAAGGCACAGGCAGAATAGATCTCAGGAGCTCCTAGTAACCAGGCTTCCGATGAAGGAAGCTTATCTCAAGTGTCTGAGGCCCACCGCAGCTCGAATCCTGGATGAGCCCCCCACTTCTGTGGCATTTGGTATCTTGACTGACACACTGGGGACCTCGTGAGCAAAAACACTAGCAGTTACAACTTGAGCTAAGGACCCAGCCGTCCCTGGCTGTGCCTGTAACAGACTCATATCCTCTGTGGATTGAGGACAAGAGGGGGAGACCTGTAACGCACACACACCAACAGTGGGGGACACTCAGACCTCAATTCCTTGTGGTCATTCCTCCCTCCGTGGCCTATCCGGGCTTTTCCATTTCCAGCTCCTATGACTGAACTTTCTTTCGTTTGCAAGTAAAATATTAATACCCCTTTCCTCGGTACGATTGCCTCAGCACAAGAATAAGTTCTAGGTGCACGGGCTGGAAGCTGCCTTCGCACCTGTCTCTTCAGAGACTCAAGGACCTTGTCTTTCCTATCTCCATGGCAATGTGACTTTGGTTGCTGATCAGAAAGTGCTGTCCTATTCCCCGCTTCCAAGTACTTTGAAATTAGATCAATGGAACTCAGTAGGCCAAATCCCCAACTGGTGTAACTGGGTCTAGCTCCACAGAAATCTATGATGGGGTAGTCTGCCCCTTAAAGGCAGTAGTGCCTGGTGGTCGGCCCAGCCTACCACGTAGCATGGTCCTTTTAGGGCTTGAAAGGGCCAATATAAGGACCAAAGTGGGGAATGTGGAGAGAGAGGAAGAGGTCCCAGCAACCACTGGTGAGCAGGAGGAAATGATATCACTGTATCTTCAGGAGTCTTGTAAAGAAGTGGGGTGAGGCTCCTCCCCCCCGAACCCCCAAGCAACTGGGGATGAGCTGGGAGAAAAGGACCAGCATAAATACTGCCTCCTCTCTCATAGCAGGGCACATCTCTGCAGGGATTGAGAAGGCTCCTGTAGGGCCCTGAGTTAGTAGGGAGAGGATAGCAGCAGGGGCAGGTCTGCCTGGTGATCCCTGCCAGCCGGAGGATAGAAGGACTGATCAGGAAAAGGTCCAGCTGAGGAGAAGCTGCCTGCAGTTCTGCAGCTGGCCTAAAGTACTACTCCAGCTCCAAGAAGGTGAGCTAAGGGGCTCCTTTCTTTGGACAATCCCTCTGTCCCACTCCTAAAGTACAACCCAGGTCCAGGAGAAGGGCTGGGGCCCCCAGAATGGGGGAGGAACCTGGCTAGGGCCCAGACTGAGAGTGAACATGAGCCACTAAATAAGTGAGTTGCCCTCTGCAGAATGAGTGAATAAACCAGACGACGCAAACGGGGGGTGGGAGGTTTGAACCAACTTAGGTCTGGTAGTTGATGGAAAGAACCCGAGAGGGTAGGGACATGGAGTGCACCAGCAGACCCACCAAGCCTCACACCTGGACCAAGTCATGGGGCCAGCCCGCAGCTGAGGCGAACAGGTGTAGCTTTAATGGAGTCTGTGCGTGATCACGTCAGAGGACCCGTTCCTCTGGCTTGATCTTTTCTGATCGTTCCAAGCAAACCTTAATTTGGTTACACTATACAATACAACCACTACAGTTCACAGCAATTACAGTGTGATTACACAGTAGTTATGATTTTGATACCTGTAATTTCTACTGCATTCACATACCTCAAAGGTTAACTCCATGACTGTGAGGAAGGGGCGGTGCTGATCTAGTTTGGCAAGGTTTAAAAGCAAATCACTAGCAAACAGTAGAGCAGCAAACAGCTAAGAGGGGAGTTTCTGCGTGAGTTTGTAGGTAAGACTTTTAAGGGGATTTGTGTCTTCTTTTTCTTCAGGAGTAGGGGGGCTAGGAAGAGAAAACAGCAATGACTAGCTGAGGCAGAAGTAGACGTAGCCCCAGGAGGAGAGGAGACAAAGAAGATGGTCAGAAGCAGAAGCTGCGGGATGTATTTCATCCTTGAGTGAGTATCTGATGGAAGCTACTTACGCATGAAATATTGCCTGATAGAGCTCATGGCAGAAAAGATTCAAAGGATTAGAAATGCAGCTAGAGATAATGATGGAATTCAGACAGGGATTTGAAGGTATCATGAGTTAATTCAGTTTAAACTAAACGGAAGGATAAACAATAATAGGGCTGCAACTAGGGTACCTGAAAGGCAAACTTTTAAAAAAAAATTCAGGGAATTAGTCAGGGAAGTGGACTGGACTGACAAAATTAAGGATCTGATTGTGGAGGAGGCTTGGAATTACTTTAAGTCAAAGGTGCAGAAGCTCTCTGAAGCCTGCATCCCAAGCAAGGAGTGGGGGCGGGACAGATTCATAGGGAAGGTCTGCAGATCAAACTGGATGAACAAGCATCTGAAACAGGTTATTAGGAGAAAGCCTACAAGGAATGGAAGAAGGGATGGATCAGCATGGAAAGCTACCTCTTGGAGGTCAGAGAGTGTCGGGATATAGTGAGAACTGCCAAAAGTCAGGCAGAGTTGGACTTTGCAAAGGAAATGAAAACCAACAGGAAAAGGTTCGTTAGCCATACAAATAAAAAGAAAACAAGGAAAGAAGAAGTGGGAGCACTAAGCACTGAGGATGGGTAGAGATTAAAGATGATCTAGGCATGGTCCAACACTAACATGAATACTTTGCCTCAGTTTTTAACAAGGTTAGTGAGGGGCTTGGGGGCAGTGGCTGGGTGGCTAATAGGAGCAAGGATATGGACATAGGAATTATTACATCTGAGGTCAAAGCCAAACTCAAACAGCTTAATGGGACCAAGTCCGGGGGCCCAGATAATCTCCTTCAAGAACATTTAAGAATCTGACTGTCATGCTGTCTGGAGCGGCTCACCACCATCACAGAACATTCAGATTATGCCCGGTCCCAAGAAACCAGTCACTCACTCAGATCGATTTGCAGCCCAGATCTCACACCAAAGATAATGCTGGTAGCCAATTGCATAGTAAACTAACGAAAGGTTTATTAGCTCAGAAAAGAGAATGAGTTATTGAGAGGTTAAAGCAGGTAAAAATGTATGTACAGTCTATAATCACAGGCTATAACTTCACAAGGTGGCAGAGATGTAGTGATCTGACAGTTTCTCTAAAGTCTTTTACGGCTATCCGTCTTCTCGTTTGGTTATTCTGCCCTATTAGAATCCAAAACACTACAGAGAAGAAGAATTCTTCCTGTATATTTATAGCTTCTTCTCACAGGAGATCAGCAAAGACTTCTCCCCCAGGTCAGGCAGGGAGCATGGTTTTTTTTCACCTTCCTCTGCAGCATGGGGTGTGGGTCACTTACCAGGATTATCTGGGTACAGATAACTTAATCAATTCCCTGCCATTGCAGGGGAGTTGGGCACTGGTGCACCTTGGTCATCCCTAGTCTCTGCATGTAGCACATCACAGTCTAGCCTCCTGCGGGCTGTAATATTTTGATTTAACTTGGTTGTTGGGGGTAGTGTTCAGGTGCGGGTGGTAGTGGTGGCCTGCGATATACAGAAGGTCAGACTAGACCATCTGGCCTTAAATTCTTGACTCCGTGATTAATTACAATGTCACTAATGCACTTGAATTCTAAAAACACACACACAAAGTGAGCAAAGGGTAATTGCGGTCATGTAGGTAACCTTAATTCTGTAACATAGAGAAGTGGTTCTCAACCAGAGGTCCAGGGCCCCTTTGGGGACCACGAGCAGGTTTCAGGGCGTCCACCAAGCCAAGCCGGCATTAGACTTTCTGGGGGCCACGGCAGAAAGCCAAAGCCCCACTGCATGGGGCTGAATCCTGGGGCCCTGAGCCCCGCCACCTGGGGCTGAAGCCAATGTCTGAGCAACTTAGCATCACAGGGCCCCCTATGGTGTGGGGTCCTAGGCAGCTGCCCTGCTTGCTACCCCATAACACTGGGCCTGGCTTTTATATGCAGAAAACCAGCTGTAGTGACACAGGTGGGCCGTGCAGTTTTCATAGCATGGGGCTGAGGGGGGGGCTCAAAGAAAAAGTTTGAGACTCCCTGACGTAGAGAAACTTCCGATTACGTGAATTAATGGTGCTGAGCTATGATGCTGTATTTTCAGGGTATTTACAGCCCCTCTATTATACATTGCAACCCTTCATTATATGCATACTCCCTCCAGCTAACTTTAGAAGGGATACAGAGTGACAGCCGGAATATATCTGAAGGGTGTAAACCCCAAGGAGAAAGAGGAATTGACTGGAGCAGTCTGAGAGGAGCAGAGCTTGGAGCAGTGGAATGAAATTAAGGAAAGAGTCCTGTCGGCTGAATATCAGGAAACATTCATTTATGCTGAGATCGACTAGCCTGGGGAATATTCTCTCATGTTGCTTGCCTAACTTGAAGTTAGGACAAAGGACTGGAGAATATTCTGCAGGAGACAGTTTTGCACTAGATAGCCCATCCAAGGCACTTACATGGACCTTGTTACATTCGTATCTATCCTCACAACATCTCTGTGAAATAGGGTGGTGCTATCATCTTGTTGTGCACATGGGGAACCAAGGCACAGAGAGAGAAAGTGATGTGCCCAAGGTCACCCAGGAAGTCTGTGGAAGAGCAGGGACATGATGGCAGGTGTCTCAAGTACTAAGCTAGTGCCCTGACCATCCTTCCAGTAAAGTCGTTTCCAGCCTCATCTTCCAGGACCTTGATTTTACACCATTGAAGTCAATGGGGATTTTGCCAGTGAGTTCAAAAGGTGAGCAAGTTCAAGGTTTATGATAGTGTTCCCCATTTCTCTAAGAGTGTCCAGGATTTACAGGTCTCCCAGTAGATCTTATTCACCACGTGTTATTTTCATAGATAGAGTCACTTGCTCACAGTGAGGAGCCGAGCTCAGGCAGGGACATGTGGTAAAATATCCATTGAGTCATTTTGTAATTCAGTGAAGCCTCAGAACAAACTCAACCCTTTCTGTTGCACTGTGCACTAATGCAATGAGAAACTATTCCCCCATGTGCTCTAACTGCATTTATGGAGAGCTGACATGTGGGCATGAAAATGCAATCAGATGGGACAGAGATTTTGCTTTAGCTGGAAATTTTCCGCTCCTCGGCTTTACTTTATCTTTGGTCAGGTTCAAAGGAGAGTGGGCCCAGGTCTCAGTTCCTCTGCTCCTGCACTTGGGATTGTCTTTAAGCCATTTTTGCACTCCCCATGTTCTGGGGCGCGGCAGGGGACAGCGGTTTACCTTACGCTTTACTTCCCATGGCCCCTGCGGAGTGGAGAACAGCTGTAGCATGGTGCAATCTGGCCACACCCCTGCCCTGCTCCCAATCAGCCGTTATTCTAGGGGTTGAGATCATGCCTAGCCCAAAGCCCTTTAGATCAGCTTCATGCCGACTAGGCAAGCTCTTTGTACCACATGCATGTTCGGGGCCGCTAGCAATCCTAGACCTAGACCTTAGTTTAACAGTGTAGTTACACTTAGTGTAACAAATTCCCCTTTGTCTGAGACAGGCAAAAAAGCCAAAGCATTTTTAGATCCATTGCTCTGTATCCTTGCTCAGTGTTCATTGCCCACTGCGGCTATGCAGCACTCTGTTGGCCTTCATAGAAATATTGGCCACCGCTGGGCAGCTCCTGCCCCCAGGGGCCCTTCATCTTTCTAACCACAATGCCTGAAGGAGCTTTCCTAAGTCCAAGGGGCTTGTCTTGCCTCCCTCTGCTGTCTCTTCATCAGTAGCAGCAGCCCTCGGGTCTGTACATAAATCCCATTTCTCCCCCTCAGCTGCCTTGAGGGAGCCCTTTTTCAGTCCAGATATACCAGGCTCTGGCACTTGGTGCCATGTGGATCTGTTAGACACAGCAGCAGAGTTTGTTTCACGTAAATGGACAGTCAGAGTAGCTAGTTTCTGCCCCAGACTCTCGCCTCCTGGACGGAAAATTCAGAGCAGGATCCTCATTGGAATTATCCCCAAGTTGTCTTTGTGTAATGCCCCGCACCAAAGTGGTCATGGGCGGATTTGAATGCAAGAGCTGCCCTCTCACAGCACACTCTGCTCTACCACCTAAACTAAGGGAATAATTCTGTTGGGGATAGTAGTAATAGGCGCTCATTCCATTAGGTAGACCAATGGCTAAAGGAGACCATGACACAGTCTGCCAATGTATTGCATTAGGACCCAGATTCTTCTTTCAGGCCATCTCTAGTGCCACCCTGCCAGTTCTGCAAACAGATTTCCCCTCACTATCTTGGAAACAATGGGATTGGGTGACCCCTGAGTGACTGGGGAGCTGGGGTACTACACCCCATGGACCTCAATTTAAGCAAACATATCCAAATGGAGAGGAAATGTTTATATTGACCTCATGGCTATAATTAGCAACAGAGGAAGTACCAGCCTGGATCAAATCTGAGATCAATCTAGTGCATCCTATCACCAACTGTGGCCAGTATCAGCTACTTCAGAGGAAGATGCAAGAAAACTTGCAGTAGAAGTTACGGGATAATCTACTCCCAGGGAAAGTTCCCTCCTGACCTGCATTAGTTACAGGTTGGTTTATGCCCTGAAGCATGACAGTTAATATCCCTTCATTTTTTAACATTCTAAACAGAAAAAAAAATACATCTCAGTGATCAGGAAACACTTCTTGACATAGATGGTACAATAGATTCCCAAGGGGATTGATGCAGAAGCCTCATCATCTGGAAGAGTCAGAGTTATGATGGACACTGGAGAATATGGTGAAGGGGGAACATTCATGTCGCTGGATGAACTAGGTAGAACCTAATGGGTAGAGCTGGCTGGAAAACAGTAATCTCTTCCCATGGAAAAATTCAAGTTTTTGCAGATGTTTTCATCCTGAATCAGGATGAAAAGTAAAACATACTTTTATTTTATTTTTTGTGGGAAGGGATTTGCTGAAAGATTCCAAATGTAATTTTTCAGCTTGCAGCCTGCCTGGCGGGAAGGTTTTTGTCAATTTCCTTTTCTGCCTGCTGGGACAAAGTGAAATTGACAACCACCACCCAAGCAGGCAGCTTGTGGCCCATCTTTTTTGATTTTCCCCAATTTAAAATTTTTGGCAATGCAATAATTTTCTCGTGGAAAATTTCAATTTTGCAAAAAGAACATTTTCCATCCGAAAGTTATTCCAAGGGGGAAATTCCCAGTGGGTCTTTCTCCATCTCTCTCTGCCATGATTCTGTCTTTTCATGCCTCCGCTAACACTCCTCACCCAAGAGTCTGCAACCCTGGCTCACTCAAGGAGCCCCACTGACTTCAGTGAGCACAGGGAAAGGAAATAAGTTTACCACACTGCGGTGGGTGGGAGGGAGAGCACATCATCCCTCTAAAGGAGGGGAGAGTACCACAGGTTTCGGTCTAGCATGCCACAGTTGACCAAAGGACTAGGAGCTTGCATAGAGCACTTTGCATTTTGAGAAGAAGAGAGAGACTCCTCCAGATACATTCACAAGGGGACCCTTCACATCAGATTATCAAAAGGCAGCTGATACAGACAGATCCCTTGCTGCACAGTAGTCTGCTAGCAATTTACTGTAACAGCCTCTGGAAAGGGCCAGGGAATCCTTCGGCGTTTGTACACTGCTCGTTATAATGGAACGCGGATGCTTTTGAGGGAGTGTCACCCGGGGGGTCATCAGAAACAGCTGCTCTCTAAGGGGGCACTCGCTTGTTCCCCCTCCCACTCACCCCACCTGCAGTGTTGCGCCCAGTTAATGGCAGAAGCATTATTCGCGGTCACTAGCAGACCCTGGGGACAAACCGTTTTTAATTCAATCCAGGCGGAACAAGATTGCACCTTCAAATATCTTTCTCCCCTCCCCCTCCTGCTTTTTTTTTTTAAACTAAACGATTAGGCCTGAGTCGAGCATGAATTAATACTCAAGAGGAGACAGAAGGAAACATGTTCCTGCCCCAAAGGGGTGATTTGGAGATTCTGTGAGGTAGGACCCAGATAGCGCATCCTCTGCATTGCCCACGCCTGATAGGCCTCACAGCCTCTCCTCCCACCATTTGCAATGAGAGTCTTGCGCACTCCCAGAGCATGTCTCGGACTCAAAGCTCCACAATGGCCTTGCGGAGATGCTGCAGGCCTACCCTACCCTAGCCCACAGTCAGGAAGGAAAGGGCTCCCAAGGCTCTTCTCCAGGGTGTTGTTCCATCCCAGGGTCATATCAGACCATGATGGCCTTAGAATCATAGAATATCAGGGTTGGAAGGGACCTTAAGAGGTCATCTAGTCCAACCCCCTGCTCAAAGCAGGACCAATCCCCAACTAAATCATCCCAGCCAGGGCTTTGTCAAGCCTGACCTTAAAAACTTCTAAGGAAGGAGATTCCACCACTTCCCTAGGTAACCCATTCCAGTGCTTCACCACCCTCCTAGTGAAATTTTTTTTCCTAATATCCTACCTAAACCTCCCCCACTGCAACTTGAGACCATCACTCCTTGTTCTGTCATCTGCTATCACTGAGAACAGTCGAGATCCATCCTCTTTGGAACCCCCTTTCAGATAGTTGAAAGCAACTATTAAATCCCCCCTCATTCTTCTCTTCCGCAGACTAAACAATCCCAGTTCCCTCAGCCTCTCCTCATAAGTCATGTGTTCCACTCCCCTAATCATTTTTGTTGCCCTCCGCTGGACATTTTCCAGTTTTTCCACATCGTTCTTGTAGTGTGGGGCCCAAAACTGGACACAGTACTCCAGATGAGGCCTCACCAATGTCGATTTGAGGGGAAAAATCACGTCCCTCGATCTGCTTGCAATGCCCCTACTTATACATCCCAAAATGCCATTGGCCTTTTTGGCAACAACGGCACACTGTTGACTCATATCCAGCTTCTCGTGCACTGTAATCCCTAGGTCCTTTTCTGAAGAACTGCTGCCGAGCCATTCGGTCCCTAGTCTGTAGCGGTGCATTGGATTCTTCCGTCCTAAGTGCAGGACTCTGCACTTGTCCTTGTTGAACCTCATCAGATTTCTTTTGGCCCAATCCTCTCATTTGTCTAGGTCCCTCTGTATCCTATCCCTACCCTCTAGTGTATCTATCTCTCCTCCCAGTTTAGTGTCATCTGCAAACTTGCTGAGGGTGCAATCCACACCATCCTCCAGATCATTTATGAAGTTATTGAACAAAACCGGCCCCAGGACTGACCCTTGGGGCTCTCCACTTGATACCGGCTGCCAACTAGATATGGAGCCATTGATCACTACCCGTTGAGCCCGACAATCTAGCCAACTTTCTATCCACCTTATAGTCCATTCATCCAGCCCATACTTCTTTAACTTGCTGGCAAGAATACTGTGGGAGACCGTGTCAAAAGCTTTGCTAAAGTCAAGGAACAACACGTCCACTGCTTTCCCCTCATCCACAGAGCCAGTTATCTCATCGTAGAAGGCAAGAAGATTAGTCAGGCATGACTTGCCCTTGGTGAATCAATGCTGACTGTTCCTGATCACTTTCCTCTCCTCTAAGTGCTTCAGAATTGATTCCTTGAGGACCTGCTCCATGATTTTTCCAGGGACTGAGTTGAGGCTGACTGGCCTGTAGTTCCCAGGATCCTCCTTCTTCCCTTTTTTAAAGATGGGCACTACATTAGCCTTTTTCCAGTCATCCGGGTCTTCCATGAGTTTTCAAACATCATGGCCAATGGCTCTGCAATCACATCTGCCAACTCCTTTAGCACTCTCGGATGCAGCGCATCCGGCCCCATGGACTTGTGCTCGTCCAGCTTTTCTAAATAGTCCCGAACCACTTCTTTCTCCACAGAGGGCTGGTCACCTCCTCCCCATGCTGTGCTGCCCAGTGCAGTAGTCTAGGAGATGACCTTGTTCGTGAAGGCAGAGGCAAAAAAAGCATTAAGTACATTAGCTTTTTCCACATCCTCTGTCACTAGGTTGCCTCCCTCATTCAGTAAGGGGCCCACACTTTCCTTGACATTCTTCTTGTTGCCAACATACCTGAAGAAACCCTTCTTGTTACTCTTAACATCTCTTGCTAGCTGCAACTCCAGGTGTGATTTGGCCCTCCTGATTTCACTGATTTGGCCTTTAAACAGTGTCCACTCTGGAACTCTAAGGTGCGTATCCAACCCAACCTCTGGAGACAGAGTAGAACACTCAGTGATCAATGGCCTGAAAGGCTAGACAGAGCTTATGTTTCTTTAAAGCCAGGCTCTCTCACTGATGACCACCCTGAATACGGGAGGGGACAGATCTTTCTGGAAAGTTAGTTTTCCTTTCTCCCCTGTCACAGATCTTTGCCACAGAAGTAGCCATTTTTGCAGATCCATTTCCAGCATGCACTGGGACAGAACTCTCCCGTTCTACTGAGTCCCTGCCTGCCTTCTGCACCATTGCTACAGAAGCCAAACAACTTCCATGTCAGCATCTCAGTGTTTCCAATCCAAGCACTCAAAAAGAGCTAGCCCCCACTGCCCATCATGAAACTGCAAAATGATAAACTTAGGGTTCCTTTATGTCCCTTCTGGTTTATTTGCCTCCAGGTCTCACACAGGTCTGCTTGCAAAGTTTTTCTTGGCAACCATGAGGGCCAGAAACTTTTTTCTGAAAACTGAGATTTGCACGTAATCACATGATTCCAGGGGCTGGGGTTTTATGACAAAGTCCGCAGACTATGAGGCTCACAATAAAATTATGCGAGTTGGCAGCACTGGGATCTCAAGTACATTAGTCTGAAAGCACCCTGCTTGGGTAGATAAACCTCGTTATCCCCCTGGGGAGGAAATGGAGTTGTTGGGACGTTAAGACCAAAAGCGGCCACTAATTTTGGGTGCCCGACTTGAAGGGGCCTGATTTTTCAGGGGTGCTGAGCATCCAGAGTGCCCATTGATTTCAGATGGAATGGTAGGTGCTCAGTGCTTCTGAAAATGAGTCCCAGCGTGTCTCAGGTTGGGCACCTAGAAACCGAAGCACCAAATATTAGAGGCAACTTTTGAAAACCTGGGCCCCAGCGGCTTGACCAAGCTCACAAAGCA
The DNA here is from genome assembly GCF_965152235.1 of Eretmochelys imbricata. NCBI lineage: Eukaryota > Metazoa > Chordata > Testudines > Cheloniidae > Eretmochelys > Eretmochelys imbricata. The sequence continues at coordinate 9,347,908 of NC_135593.1, read as the reverse complement.
AACCCGTGGCAGAGACGAGATAAGAACCCAGGAGTCCTGACACTGATGAGGAACCTAATGAAAAGAGAATGCTGCCTCTGAGATGCTGCGTTATGGCTTAAAACCAGGACCAAAAGGTTGGACTCTGCTGTAGGTGGGGCAGCTGAACGTCAAAACTTCCTCCCCATTAGGGAGATGTATATGCTGCATTGTAAAGTGGGTTCAGACTCAGGTTTGAGCCCCACCACCCCTACACACATCTTTCTGACTCAGATCTGAAAGCTGCCAGGACCCGGAGCCTACAACCCACGGGGAGGGGGAGGGGGAGGGTGTCCTGGGACTCAGGTGGGTGGGACTCACGGCCAGGCCCTGTCATTTTGCAGTGTGCACACAGCTCAAACCACAGGCCTGAGTCAGAAGGTCTGTGCAGTGCACTGTGGATGCATTAGCATAGCTGTGCGAGCCGAGTCCCGCAATGGTAAACCAAGGTTTGCCACACAGCATGGACGCTCAAGCGTGGGCTTGGAAACACCACATCCAAAAGCATGGGTCCCACCGACTTGGGTTTATAATCCAGTGTAAACATACCTTATAGCAAAAATCTAGGTTATCGGCAGTAAAATGGCATAAGAGGAATTGAACACGGAATCTGTCGAGCACAAAGCCAGAAGAGAGTTGTCTTGGGTCAGCAGGTTGCCCTCTTGCATTTTGCAAAGATTCCTCCCATCATATTTTCCATTAATATCTTGTCGAGCTCATTCCTGAATCTCTGCCATGACGGTGCCTCCACTCGCCCTCTGGGAATCTATTCCACTGCTCACTTGCTCTTACTGTTGAGAACTTTTTACTAGTAGTTGGCCAAAAACTTTTCTCTCCTTAGCTCCAGGCCATCACTCCTTGTCCTACCACCTTCTGAGACTGTGAATAAGTCCCTTCCTTCATTTATATTGTTGCCTTGAAGGTATTTATAGGCTGAGATAATTCTCCCCTCTCCCCCCAGCCCAACCTCAGAGGACTCGGAGGACTCTCCTGTAGACTATAATTTAACATTAGACCCAGACAGTATAGCCTCAGAATGAGCATGCCCATGAATTCCACACTGGCTACTTTCAGAACGATCAGGAATGAGTCCGACCTGGCAACATCTTTCCCCAGTTTTCTGCTCAGAATCATTCACCCCAAAGGCAACAGTTGAGGCTCCAGTTAGATCCCCACCAAGGCAAAAGGATATTAGAGAAATTCACGCCCATTGGTCTCAGACAGGGGAAATTTTTTCAGCTACAGACCAGAAACAAACCGCACCAACCATTTTAAATTCAGGATCTCTGCTATTCAGTTACTAAGAGGTGTGGTCTGATTTGGGAATAATGAACCTGTCTGGACAAGAATCAACAGGATCCTTCACCCAAAAGTCCAGTTGGATCTTGCACATTTCTGAGTTTTTTTAATTGACATTTTTATTTTCAGGTGACTCTCTCTCAGCCAGGCTGGAAGCAGAAATGCTAGAATATCTAGAGGGAAGTCATTTCCTGCCTCATATTAGGAGATCCAAGAGACCTTTCCCAAGGGAAGGCGAGTCCATGTGGCTAAAATTCCAGACTCAAACGTTTAAACAAAACCAGAGAAGTGCTGCCCGAAACATTTTGGGCCCCGAGACATGTTCGTCAAAATACTTCAGGTAAGGGGAGAGTTTTCTGCCGGTTTCAAAAGAAACATGGCATCTGATAATAGGGCAGGTCACCTGGGTCACACAAACACAGAGGAGGCCTGCAGAGCTTAACGGAAGTCACCGGTTCCATTTGGATTTCACCCTCACCAGGAGGAGTTCAGATGCACCTGAAACTTACAGAGATGAATCTCACGGGATGTGAAACCAACCTGACCTGAAAGAGACAAATGGCTTCATGGAAAGCCATACACATAACAGTCACTAAGTTTTTCCCAAGGGACCAGTGTGGAGAGTTTGGCTGTTTGGATAAAAATTCAGAGCCAGATCCTCAACTGGGCTAAATCAGGCTAACGCCACTAAAGTCCACAGAACCCCCGTCGATTTACACCCGCTGAGACTCAAGCCCTCAATCTTTTGAGATGTTCCTCTGAACTGAACAGTTTGAGGTTTGCCCATCAAATGAGCAGTGCAAAACTTCCCTGCCCAAGAGTTTGTGCCAGTATTTCCCAGTGGCTCTTGGCGGGTCACACGAAGACCACAGAAATGCCCGCAGCTGAATAACAATACTGTCCCAGACTGTGATGGGGGACCTGTCTAGGTGGCACCAAGGCCTGGCCCATTGCACCCCCCACTTTACACTGGCACAGAGGGTACTGCACACTGCATCTTCTTGAGGGATGGTGCACTGGCCACCTCTCCTTTGAAGAGCAGGGAGCTCCCCAGGGTAGTGCTGCTCTACCGAACAGAGACGAATTCTGCAAGGGCACAATCTAGGCCATCGTCAGTAATATGGAGCTATTGGCCTGCATAGCCCTGTGTGGACATGTTAGAAGAGAAAGCCTTGCTATGAAACTTAAGCCAGGTGACAGTGGCTGGTTCTGCCTAATAGCCAAACCCTCTCAGGCCGCAGATTTCTCACGGTCTCCATGTGAAGCCCCCAGTCATCCCCAGATTTGCCCAAAACCGCCCCTGGCTTCCCCTCAAAAGGTTTACAAACCTGAGCACAGCTTTCAGTGAATCGAGGCTGATTTTGAAGCTCATCTTGACCAACACATCAGCAACAGATTGCAGCAGGGACCTCCAGAGCTCGGAGCATGAATTTCTACCGCATGAGCTAAAGACTCAAACTTTGTAGCAGGTAAGCTCACATTCTCCGTGATGGGATGCACAGTACACCCTGACCAGTGCGTTATACAAGTGCCTGAGGAAAGCTTCGGGAACACCTTCCCCAGCGTTCAGAACATACATGGCTTGAGTGCCTGCCACTTTCCTCCCGTTCTATACGGAGGGTGACTCCAATGATCCTGGGGCACGCCAGTGTAAACTGGGAGTGACGTAGAGTTGGGTCAGGCCCACCATGCGAGTAAATCGTCTCCCTCTCTGCGCCGTTGAATTTCAGACCCACACCCACATCCGTCTTGCTGTTTTTCAGAAACCTCCCCCCATCCTACAATAACCCGATCAGGCAGAGCACCCGTGACCTCTGCTTCTCAGGAGCGTGCGTGGCTATATCAAGACGGTGCCAGCGACCCAGGGGTGGCTCCGGCCCGCACAAAGCTCAGACCTGAGCTCCAGCGAGCTCTCTCGGCCTGTTTACTCCTCTCCACCTGGCTGCTTTGCTGTCCTGGCTCCTGCCAAGAGCAGAGAGGGGAAGGCAAGGAGGGACGGATGGATGGGTAGCACCTGGAGACGCTCACCAGCTCTGAACTCGGCATGCAAACAAGACCTGTCAGCTCTCCCCGACCCCCTCCCGGCCCTTCAGCGTGCTCTCCTCTCCGCTCCAATACTCACCAAGGTCAGTCGCTTCCCCCCATACAGCAGAGCCTGTCCTCCCCAAGGACCGGAGCGCCAGGCTCCTCCAGTGCACAGGCGACCGACACGGCCTGAGGACCCCACACGCAACAGCAGGATCTTCATGTGGCTGTGCTCGGACAGTCGGGGCAGGATGCGCCATGTGTCGGGGCCAAGGTGACATTTGCCAGCAGCTTGTTTTTAAAAGAGAGAAAAATCCACCCCGTGGGTCATGTTCGACAGCAGCGGGAGGAGGGTGTAATGCACACCAGCACAAGTGGAGCGAGCGTGGCAGCTGTCATCGTGACCAACACAACAGGTTTTGAATTGGGGATTTCCAGAGCTGCTAGAGCATGAGATAAAGAGCCCTGGGGCTTTGTAGCTGGGGCTACAACAGACTCGTATCTTCTGCGGATCGGGCCCCGGAGAGGATCTGGAACACACACACACCAGTGGGCTACACGTGCAAAATAAGTGTAACCTACATGCTGCAGGCCTGATCCTTCTCTGATTTATACCAGGGGTAATGCCACTGATGGCAGTGTAGCTTACTCTGGTGTGAGAGGAGAGTCTGATTGCAGGGAGGGTGGGAGCAGGCAGGGATTAAGTAAAACAAGCCCACACACCTCACATTACGCTTTCCTGGGGCGTTGATTTTCCTGCTCCGTCCCACCCTGTTGCACTTCCTCTGCGTGTACGTTGCACCCACTTCGCACACCCGAGTCCCAAATCAGAACACGCGAATGCCACTCTCACCGCTTCCACCCCATGCGTGACCCACATCACCATTGACCCCACTGCTCATCTTGGCCCAGAAGCGAACGAGGCCGTTGCAAAGGCTCACATCAGGGACTCATTTGAGCCTGTGTGTCCACCCCCTGCCACTCTCTCTGCCCTCTTAGTCCATCCTTGCTCTTCCAGCTCCATCCTTTGCCCAGACAACCCCCTTCTCCTCTTCCATGCTGAGTTTTCAGAGAGGTTATGGTGGTGGTAACACAAATAGCTGCTTACAAAAGCTGGCTGGAAGGGAGGAGGCCTTTTTTGGATATCAGAACCTGTCTGATCTGCTCACTTATTTCACCACCTTGGGAAAATGAAGAGAACAAAATCAGTTCCGTGTTGAAGAAGTCTTGGTCATTGCCAGCCTGGACTAGTTAACGCAGCACTGGTACCATGGCGGGGACGCACGCTCCCCCAGGTGGGAAATGCACTTGGAGGCAGGAAAAGAACCCACGCTGTGGGAAGGGCTCCAGGACCAGAGAAACCTCGGTTTGATTTCTGTGCCCCCCGGCAACAAAATTTGGCTGCACACCTTGATAGAAGCTGGACTGGATTCTGGGTGCAGCTGATAGAGGGGCTGGGACTGGATTCAGAATACATCCCTGGAGAGAGGGCAGGCTGGCTTCCTGGCCCGACCTGGAAGTGATTCAGAACGCAGCCCTCCGCGTAGCCCACCTGGAGCGGCTCCCAGGTCCTGGCAAGCTCAGTGCTCAGTCCCGAGTGCAAAGCAGCCCATCTGTGCTGCGACAGGGTGAGATAGAGGGCGAAATGCCTAAGTAAAGTTCCACAACAGGGCATTAAAAAGACGCAATAAAATATACACGAGTTATTAAATATTGTCATCAAGACGAGCTATAAATCAGCAATTTTATGGTGTCTGATTATAAATTCCATTTATTCTGTAAGCGGTTAAAGAAAGAAAAATGGAGACCCAGTAAAGATTTAAGCCCAGCCATGCTGCTGCTGCTATTTTACTGTTGCTTTGTGGGCGTCCTGTCCATAGGAGCGAAACAGGCTGTGGGAGCGTCGTGTCGGGACGTATAGAGCTGTCTCTTTGGAGCATCCCACTGCTCAGACTTCCTGTGCAGCAGAGCACCCAAAGGCACGCAGCTCAGAGACCAAACGGACGGCATTTGTCCAAGTACATGCACAGATGTAGCACCTGTCCAGACAGTCGTGCAAGCGCCCATGGCCGTGTGATCGCACATACAATCATTGGAGATGAGGGTTGGAAGGGACCTCAGGAGGCCATCTTGTCCAACCCCCTGCTCAATGCAGGACCAACCCCAACTACATCATCCCAGCCAGGGCTTCGTCAAGCCGGGCCTTAGAAACCTCTAAGGAAGGAGATTCCACCACCTCCCTAGGGAACGCATTCCAGGGCTTCACCACCCTCCTAGAGAAATAGTGTTTCGTAATTTCCAACCTAGACCTCCCCCACTGCAACTTGAGACCATTACTCCTCGTTCTGTCATCTGCCACCACTGAGCACAGCCCAGCTCCATCCTCTTTGGAACCCCCCTTCAGGTAGTTGAAGGCTGCTATCAAATCCCCCCTCGCTCTTCTCTTCTGCAGACTAAATAACCCCAGTTCCCTCAGCCTCTCCTCGTAAGTCATGTGCCCCCTATGCAGGCACATATATGGCATATATGGCGCTCCTTATTGTACGCATTCACCTGCTCACATACATGCTCCCACGTGCCGATTACTCACACTGAAGCCTGCTCCCCTTTGTGTCCATCCTCGTGTGCTCACAATCACGCACAAGCACTCCCATGCATACACTCTCACAACACTTATGTAGTCACACTCAAATACGGTCTCCCGTGTACACAGACGCGGACATTACCATTCACACGACACACTCATCTTCTCACCCTCAAACCTGTACACGCTCCCACGTGCTCCCTGTCACATACACACCTGCGCTCTGTCACTCCCCCCAACTCTCGCACCTACTGTTCACTGCTTGCAGACAGGTGACTTTTACAGAGCAAGGAGTTAAATCACTTCAGGGAAAGGAGGAATGGAAATGGCGGGCCGGGGTGGGGGGAAGAAAGCTACTTTTCTTCCCCTTCAAATGCCAAGAGAAAATGTCAAAGAAATTGCTTTCCTGGAAATAACTCAAGAGTTCAAACAAATTGTCAAGTGTCATTTCTCAACCCTCCCTGCCTCCCAGCAGGATGGTAACTCTTTATCTTGTGGTTGGTCTATTAGCTGGTATTTTCCCCTCCGGTCCTTCTCTTCCCCTGACACGCTGCCAGACAGAGGGAGGGATCGTGCTGTATTTCTTAGTGCCACATGAATTTACAGGATAAACAGCACTTTTAAATTTGCCAGCAGAAAAAACCCTCCCACCCTCCCGCCCAGCAACAGTTAACAGGAGCAACATTAACAAGGGATTGCCAAGTGCCTGACAACTTGGGGTGACTACAGACTGCATTCTGCCCATCTAAAATCCACCCTCCCGTTGTAACTGGATGGGGTTCCTTCACTTCTTATCTGAAACTGCCGTGCAGCATTGCTCTGGGTGTTCTTTAACAGCTGCCTCCTCCCACCCCAGAGGTGGCTGCATTTCAGTGCTGGGCCAAGCAAATCCTGTCGTGTCGATTGTCTAGCCACCTGTTTGTAAACAGCTTTGGGATCCTTAGTGTGGAACGTACCATACAAATGTGCGTTATTTATATCGATCTGTCACGCTCCTGGTGACGGTGCCAGCAAACTCCAGGTTATTAACTGCCTGCGCTCGAGTCCTGAAAGAATAATTTAGTGGGATCCCGGCAGGGTTATATATCAGGTGGGTGCAAGGCTCACTTTCCAGCAGGGCTTCCTCTTGCCAGAATGCACAAAAAAACCGGTCAAATTCAGCCTTGGTGTCAGGTTGTTCAACTTCAGCGGGGTCCCTTGGATTGCAGCTGCTTCCATCGAGGCTGAATTTGGACCACCATCTCTGGGATGGTGTGGAGAAGCTGTACTAAGGGACTGCCTGGCTCCTGCGGCCCTGCCCTGGGGTCACTGTAGGCTCGGAGATCCAGCTCCGTCAAAGGTTCTGGCTACACTTCAGTCAGAGTGTGATGCAGCATGTGTAGACATACCTGATCTAGCTAGTGTGAGTGCCAATGGCAATGGATAGCGCTTACCCTGCCTGGGACCCTAGGTAAGGAGTCAAGCGGCTAGCCCACGCGGCTGCAGCTTCACCGCTCCCGTGTCTGAGCTAACTCGATCAAAGTTAGCTCAGGTACGTTCACACGGGCTGCAAGCACACCTCTGCCATACCTAGCACGGCCAGCGGGGCGCCAGAGTGGCGACTTGTAGAACCAATATGAACCATTTCCAAGGCAAAACGGCCGTTTCCCTCGACTGGCAGCACATGCCTTGCCTCGTCTCTGAACAGCCAGAGGCAGGAGAGAGGCCAGCTTGGGTTTCCGCATCTCGACTGCGTTAACGTCTTGGCTGTACTGGGAGGGCCAAAAGGTGGGTCTTCCTGTTAACAGCCAGTGCAGGTGGAAATACGCAACCCCATGCTGCACGGTACTTCTCCTGACCCCGGCTGCATGTTAGAGGGGCAACTCCTGGCTTGAGGAGATGGGGGAAGGGATGGCTTGGACCCTTCCATTTAGAGTTGCACTACAGTTTGTATTCTCGGGGGGGGCTGAGATGGAGCAGCGGAGCCATTCTGCCCCATGGAAGCATGCTCAGCAACACCCCTCCAAGCTACTGCAGCAGCAGCAAGAAGCATGCATTATGCCAGGTGGGAGCATGCTCTTGAAAGGGGACAGGTTAAATCTCCCCACCCCCATTTCTGGGGCTATGGAGCATTCTCAGGCAGCACCGAGCACTCAGGATGGTTTGCCACCCAGCTGTGGCAGGGGTGCAGTGGGGGTACAAGGGTCACCTTTCCCCACCGCTCACCTTTGCAGGTTAAAATCCGACGGCACCGTACATAAAGGGTTCCTACTAGCAAAGCAGCAAATTCGATCTTTTCATGAACTCCCCGCTTCATGGTGCCAGCGAACGGCACTGGAGCAGCAGTCCTGGAGCCCTCTGCTTGCCCACCGCACGAGGACAGCAGTAGCCTGTGCTCGCCCTCCCTATCCTGGCCCTCACACCAAGTCTGGCAATGAGTTCAGTCTACATGGCCCATTCATTCCTGAGCCTCTGTTGTGATTATTGAATGGTGCCATCTGGTGCTGGTGGGAGCAGTGGTGATGTGGCCCCTTTCCCACTCGACTGAGAACCTTCTCGCCAGCAGTTCTCAAACCCACCATCTCACGACCCCATTTTAATGGGGTTGCCAGGGCCAGCATGAGACTTGCTTGAACCCAGGGCTGAGGCCAGAACTCCACCCCCTTCCGGGGCAGCAGGGCTCAGGCTGCAGCCCCCATTCCTCCACACGGGGGGCAGCAGGGCTCGAACTCGGTCTCCCCCCCACCCCGCCCCGGATCGTGAAGTAACGTCATTGTCAGAAGGGGGTTGTGGTGCAATGAAGTTGGAGAACCCTTGTGCCCGCTCTGCAGCCCACGGGGTAGGGGGTAATACATTTCAGTCACAACCAGCCAGAGATGGATTCAGATGGGCAAAGCTAGCAGCATAAAGGTGTGCATGCCAATATCCATCATCACCAACACGTGATTCTACTGGAGATCATTTAGACAGGGCCAAAAACCCACCAAAGAAGAACTGTAAACCCACCATCCCAGCAGTTAAATCCCATCCTTCAGCCTGCCTGGGTAAAAGGCAGACCAGAGGTCAATGCCTGTTTAATGTGGTAAAACCCTCCTGGAGCAGCGCTGGAGAGTGGGTCTGATTTGCAGCTGCCTCTAAAACCAACAGGGTTACTGCTTCAGCAGTTTCCAAGCCAGTTTTATGGACGCAACAATAAAGCAAAAAAGTTTGTGCACAGCGAGTTTTACTACCCAAGCATCTGGAAACGTTCCACCAGCTTGTCGGAGGATCGAGAGGATGGGAGCAGCGGGGCGGACAGAGGGGATGCAGCCAAGCTGAAAACAGGAGGCAAGCTTGTGAGTTACTGAGCCACAGAAGTTTCTCAATGGGTAGATAAGACACACCTAAAATTAGTTTCCCCATATTTTCTAATGGGCCACAAAGACTTATTTCCTTAACTGAATTTAATGCCAGTCTGGCTGCCTGGAAACCAAGGTCCTCTATTTATCCACAGAACAGGAAAAAGAGTCACAAAGTTTGCTCCGCACAAAAGATATTATTTATTTATTGAATTACTGTTGCATCTTGGAGCCTAGTGATGGACCAGAACCCCACTGTGCTAGGCGCTGTACAAACCCCACTGTGCTAGGCGCTGTCTTGCAATTCTACCCTGGAGGGAATTACCTCTTTGCGAAACAGGGGACTTCTCTCTTGATGGCCCATTCGGACCTTGGCTGATATTGCCAGAAAGGGGGCTGATTAGCACCAATTTTAGTTACTTTTTAATTACCGGGAACTAGACAGAAACTCTCCCTAACTCATTGCAAGAAAGCGAAACAACAGCGGCTGCTGAGCGATATAGGCTCGATTTGAACCACTGAACTAGAGCTGCCTGGCTTGATAGCCTGCCCCCCATCTCAGTGAGCTATCGACAGTGGGTAACACGTCTAGGGTGGGGCACCGCCTGAAGGTATCGACGATACGAGACAGGAGACGTCACACAAGAGACACTGGCTCAAGGTGCTTACACCAGAGACAAACTTGTCCCAGTTATTACAGGGACCTAGTTTCCACTGCATACATGTGCTCAGCATATTGCCACGTTGTTTGGATAAAATACCCAGGAGTGGACTAGCAGCAGCTGCTGCAGATCAGGATAGAGGTTCAGGGACAGAGCACAGGGGGACCAGCACTGGAGCAGTAGCAGGTGACGCAGAGGAGGACTGAAGGGTATGGGCAGAGCTGATGCTACAAATCAGGATGAGGTGCACTGGCTGGTCTAGAGTTATGGGGTACAGGACAAGAATGATGGGAAATATAGCCCGTCACGATTGAGGGGCACAGACACAGCTGCTGGAGGAAAATGTGATTCAGAAACTAATAGGGTACCATGTTCCCTCTTTCATTAAGAGTTAAGGTCACTCCAGCATTTTAGGCATTGTAGAATGGGACCACGATTACTCAGGTTCATAACCGCCCCTTCCCCCCCGCAGCTTTTAATTCCAGACCCTGTTTTATAACGAGTCCTTTTGGCCACCTGTAAAGGAAAAGCTGATGAGCTAAGCTCGATGCATTAAAAAGGCCAATAGGTGGGAGGCTGGTCCTTTTAAAAAGCTAGGGCAAGTGTAAGGAAGGAAGGACACGACGGAATTGACGAGGTCAGGGCACTGCTAAGGATGTCGATATCCATCGCTGTAATTTCTGACCTAGCGGTGGATGTTGCTAAACTGCAGCAAAATTAAAAGAGAAATGAAGCAGTGAGAGCTCTTGGGGAGAGGCTGAGGCAGCTGGCATGCAGACAAAGGGACTTGACCCAAAGACAAGAGTGATGCTGTGTTGGGTTTGACAACCCACTTTCAAGCATCTCCCCCACTCTGGAAAATACACAGGGAGCAGGATACTGTGTGAGAGCAGCCCGGGCACCCAAGAGAGGGAGAGGGACAGAAATCGGGCCCTCGGCACAGTGGGATGCGCAGAAGTTTGCCAAGTTGAACTGACAGCATAAGGGGCGAGCGCAGTCACTGGGGAGAAGGGAAGACAAGGCTAATGTAGCTGTAACAGCTACGGCAGGAGAGGAGACAGCAGCCGCCAGCTGGGTTACTGAAGCGTGTGGATGCTCTGTGCTCCTCGGGAGTCAGCCAGGAAGCCGCTGTTTCCTCTGGCCCCGGAAAGGGTCGGTCTCCCTGCAGGCTCGCTCCAGGGTACTTAGCTGGAAGCCTCAGCACCAAACGTCTAACCTTTTTGTAAACATTTTCCTGTGAAACTTCTTCTCGGCCTCTGTCCCTCTGCCTTTCATACCAGTTTACAAGGGATCCACATGGGGGCTGGCCTTTGTGAGGGACAGAGAGCCAAAGGGATTGGAAAACATCAGCAGGGAAGCGACAGTGGTTATTGTTCTGGGGTCCCAGGGAAAAACAAAAAACAAAACAAAACATGCCTCACATTTTAAAACTGATCACGCCCGGTTCTGCCGAGCAGAGGAGCAGGAGAGGGGCCCCACGATTGGCAGGAAAGGGAGAATGATCTAAGTTCAAGCCTCCAACAAACCAAGCTTCAACCACCCTATGCCGAGAGGGAAATGTCACAATCCCCCAGAGCAAGTGGCCCCGGACTGAAGCCGTGCTGGGAAGCCTGTCTGTCCTGAGAAGCAGAACCAGGTCCAGTCTATGCAGCGCTAATGGCATTCTCAAGGAGACAGCCTTTACGCAGCACAGCGAGAGGGAGAGACCGTAACAGACACAGTTTTAGTTGACACTCCAGGGATCTCCAGGGCTAGAAGCGTGCGCTATTATTGCTTGAGCTAAAGACCCCTAGCTTGGGCTGTCCCACATCCGTATCCTCTGTAGATCAGGCACAAAGAGGGAGACCTAGATGACACACTCACCAGGGGGGTTCACTGGTTCACTCCAAGTCCTTCCCCTGTGCATGGAGCACCCAGAAAGGGAGTTGAGGATAAGGGTTTGGGTGATGTTGTTTGGTAGGGGCCCAACTTTCCAAATCAGCCCCTGACTTGAGGTGCCTCAGTTTTAGGGAGACAAATCTGAGGTACACCGGGGGGGGCCGGGGAGGGGAGCAGCCAGAAATTGAAGCACTCCAAATCAGGGGCCATTTTAAGGTCGGGGGATCTGGCTGTGAGTTTAGGTCTGAACAGACAGGCCTGGGAACCCTCTACAGACAAGGCAGTGCACAGAGAGCAGGACAGGCTTCCCTCTCTGACTGAATCCTGAACTGGAGTGAGCACCTCAGGGTTTAAAAGAGGAGTTCAGTGTCCATGGCCCAGCCAGTCCAAGCAGGCCCCTACATACTTGCAAACCAGTTTCCTCCTTGCAGATCACCTTCCATAGTATCTGATTTTTGCCAGTGCCACACAGACATCCAGCCCCCACACCTCGTTCTGCCAGAACCTTGTATTATGTACTGGGGAAGGGAAAAGAAATAATCATGGAGACAAGAAAAGTACTCCTCAGGGAGCGCCTGGCCTCAATATCTTGTGGCATTGAGTTCCACAGGATAATTGTGACAGGTAAAATATTATTTCCTTTTACCAGTTTTACAAGTTGCCTTTCAGTTTCCCCAGTGGGTCCTTTGGTGCTTGCATTACGAGTGACCAGGATGACTTCTGTGCCATTATCATTGGTACAGAATAGCACTGACCAAGGAAAACTCTCAGACACACACAGACACAGGGTATCCAGCCATGCCAAGTACAGTGGATAGACACACACTGTGACAACACAGATGTGCACACACTGGGAACCCTGTACCCTCAGACACACTCTGCAAGGGATATACACACATCGCGGAAGAGGGTGATCACACCCAGTGATTGACGCACAGATGCACAGGCACTGGGAAAACACCTCTGCCCACACGTGTACACTGCAAGGGACCACACTTTACCATCACCCTCCCACACCTAAAATCACAGTTTTAAGTGACAGCGAAACTCAGAGTCCTTTTCTTACTGGCTGTAATCTCCCACACTCCATCCCAAGATGCCCAGAAGCTCAGACAGAGCAGATCCGTCTTCCCGACTCTGCTGTGAGGGGCGAAACAACGCGCTGCAGGGTCAGAGATGGCACACGTTGGACACGTTAATGGCTAATTAGCTATTTAATTTACTAATGCGCGAATAATTGACATCGCAGCACCACACTGATCTCCCCAGTTCAAACCTAATCTCCATGGAAGAGAACAACCTTTTCCCCTTCCTGCTCTCTCTAAAATCCTTCTGAGCCTGCAAATGTCCTGCTTCTCACCTGGGCTGGAGAGGAGCCAGGCTTCACTCAATCTAAGCTGGGGGGAGAGATAGATACGTTGGAGGGTAAGGATAGGGTCCAGAGTGACCTAGACATATTGGAGGATTGGGCTAAAAGAAATCTGATGAGGTTCAACAAGGACAAGTGCAGAGTCCTGCCCTTAGGGCAGAAGAATCCCATGCACCGCTACAGGCTGGGGACTGACTGGCTAAGCAGCAGTTCTGCAGAAAAGGACCCGGGGATTACAGTGGACGAGAAACTGAATGAGAGTCAGCAGTGTGCCCTTGTGGCCAAGAAGGCTAACAGCATATTGGGCTGCGTTAGTAGGAGCATTGCTATCAGACTGAGGGAAGTGATTATTCCCCTCTATTCGGCACTGGTGAGGCCACAACTGGAGTATTGCGTCCAGTTTTGGTCCCCCCACTACAGAAGGGATGTGGACAAATTGGAGAGAGTCCAGGGGAGGGCAACGAAAATGATTAGGGAGCTGGGGCACATGACTTACGAGGAGAGGCTGAGGGAACTGGGCTTGTTTAGTCTGCAGAAGAGAAGAGTGAGGAGGCATTTAATAGCAGCCTTCAACTACCTGAAGGGGAGTTCCAAAGAGGATGGAGCTCGGCTGTTCTCAGTGGTGGCAGATGACAGAACAAGGAGCAATGGTCTCAAGCTGCAGTGGGGGAGGTCTAGGTTGGATATTAGGAAACACTATTTCTCTAGGAGGGTGGTGAAGCACTGGAATAGGTTCCCTAGGGAGGTGGTGGAATCTCCATCCTTAGAGGTTTTTAAGGCCCGGCTTGACAAAGCCCTGGCTGGGATGATTTAGTTGGGGTTGGTCCCGCTTTGAGCAGGGGATTGGACTAAATGACCTCCTGAGGTTGCTTCCAACCCTGATCGTCTATGACTCTAATCCAAACCAAAACAAACAGCAGCACTGATGCAATCACATTCCCTGTTAGCACACATTATACGGAGCAGTCATTTCACCTAAGGATGCTTTGTTTTCACCCTCCTCTCTCCCAATTATTTTTGTGGGTTCCCCCCTCCTTTTGGTTGTTTTTAATTACAATCCATTTATTCATTTATGCAAGTTCCCCCCCACTGCCAAAGAGCCAGGCCTGCCAGAGACCGACCAGCAGCCTCCTGGCCAGGGACTGCAGAACGGACTCAGTCCCCACTTGTTTTGGAGGCAAAGATGGCAGGGGAAGAGGTTAATTGACACGTGACCTGAAGATGCTGCTGACTGCTCATGCAAAGGGTTTTTCAGCGGTCTCGGGCGCTGTGGAGCGAGGGTTTGTTTCTAGCTGAGAGATTTGCTGAAAAATTGACTGCTGGATTCTTCACTTTGACTATCCACCCCATCAGGGACTTCCGCACACCCCGAACGGCATGATACACTGCAGACACTTTCGGCTTGATTCACAGAGCACATTCGTAGTGGTAGCTGTTACGTGGCAGTTGGAGTTATGATCTCAATCCTGCAGGTCCAGTTTTTTAAAGGTATTTAGGAATTGCTCCCCTTTGCAACACCTAACTGATTTATGATCCTAAATGTTATTTTCAATAGGGATTTAGGTATGTAGAAGCCAAATTCCCATTGACAGTTGATGGTGGTTTTGGTCTTAAGTGCCTAAATCCCTTTTGAAAATGGTGTGCGGGCTCCTAAATCAGTTAGGTTTGCAACGCGGAGTGCTGTGATATCAAGATTCCTTTGAAAAGCTGAGCCTGTAGCTCAAATCGGCAGAGCTGTTCACATCCCTTAAGACGAGCCAGAGGGCACAGTTCTAGAGATAGAACAAACATTCCATCGGGAAATATTTGACCCTCAGAAACTGCCATTTCATTAAAACAGACACTCTCAAATGGAACAGGGTCCTTCTGACCAAACCTTGTGGCTTTTTAAATCAGAATGAAGCCTTTTGGTTTTTATTTAATTTTTTTTTTTTTTTTTGGTTCAAAACAACTCTGCTTTGAAATGTATTTTATTTTATATTACATTTTAAATTCTAAGATACCATCAAAGATGAAAACGCTGAAATCAGAATGAAACCCTTGGGTTTTAGCTAAACGGAATGTTTCAATTGACCCAAAGTAAAAAAAATGTTGAAAGTTTAGTTTTATGGGAAATTTTCAAAACAACTCGTGATTTGGGGCTTGAATTTCAGAGAGCGGGGGCTCAGCACTTTCTGAAAAACAGGTGTCTCACAACTGAGGCACCCAAAATGAATCGTAGCTTGTGAAACTCTTGGTCACAATTTGAAATTAACCATTTATTTAATTAATGAACCCTTTTTTCTGCCTGGGAGCAGCATAGGATTCCCGACAGCTCTGTTGCTATTCAGATGTACCAATAGTATTGACCAACCGCCAGTGTTCAAAGGTTGAGCTGCATTTCTCAGCTGTGATTGGTCAGGGAAGTCATAAGGTGGCTGAGCTACACGGATGCTGATTGGATGTGGGAGTAATGCAGCTTCCGGTGCGTGCTTTAACGAGGGTAGATTTAACATTTGATAGCCTCAGGCACTGGGGGATGCAGCTCGGCGAACACTTTTGCTGGTAGAACTTGGCTGCGCAAATGCAAGAGGGGCTGGGACACGGGGAAGCGAGTGCTTTTAAACCTCTGTCCGAATAGTTGGGGAATATGGATTGCATTATTGAGCCAACTCCACACATCAATGCGTGGTGAATGTGGAGTGTGAGGGAAGACAGGGCCATGGTAGGAAGCTCTAAGAGGAAAACTGGCCCGGGGGTTAGGGTCATAGCCTGGTATTTAGGCGAGCTAGGTTCAATTCCTGCTCTGATTTCCTGTGTGATGTAAGCCAAGTCACAGTCTCTGGGTATCAGTTCTCCATTTACAAAACAGGGATAAGAACAGTGCCCTACCACACAGATATATTGGGAGGGTAAACACATTAAAGATGGTGAGAAAACGATAGGAATGAGGCTTTGTGTACCAAGCGGCACTCACATTCTCTCTGAGAAATGTCACAGAGGCCACCTCCGAATGTGGCTCCCCCTCTGTTGCTGTCCCATGTCATCACACAGTGATGGACAGACCCCAAATGGTGCCCAGAGAAGGGGCCTGGCTGCGCTATTGGACCTTGGACACACTCCATTCTGACTCCTCCTGCGTAGTGGTGCCAGCAACAGGGGAGTCAGCTGAGGCTTCAGGAGACTTCACTGTCCCTCCAGAGCAAATAAGTCCAGCACGGAGAAATGCCTTGCTGGTTGCTGATCAAGTCTCCTCTTCCAAAGCAGCCTGGGGTCAGGCCATCCTGCACCTGGGTATTGCTACAATTCACCCTTCCCTTCAGGACATTCCCTGCCATGAAACCACCAGGTGCTGGAAATACAGGAGCATCCCCATCAGCTGGCCCATTAATTCCACGGGCGAGACCCATGCTCCACTCCATGCACATTCGTTCACTTGGTGATGCACGCCCCGCTTCCCCCCTCCCCAAGTCCTCACCACGTGACCAGGAGCATCAGTTTCATCCGGGTCAGACATCACATCACTCTTCTTTCATCTCCCTCTCCTTCCACTTCCATTAGGACACAATCTGGGGCCATCTCACTGACACAGCTACCCCGACATGGCCGGAGAAGCACCTCTTTGTGTGTGCGCGCAATCTGAGACATATTCATTAGCAAAAATATCAGAAACCTCTGGGGCAGCTTGTGCTTCTAATTCATTTTCCAAATGTATAATGAGCCAGGAGTGAAATTTTTAGGGTGAATTTAATTGACCTTTCTAGTGGCATCAGGCAGATTGGCTTAAATGCTATTAAAGCATAATGTAACCTGGTGAGACTTTAGGGAAGGTTATTGGAAAAAATCTATTGAGTTGTTTTTTTCTCCTTCATTTTTCGCCAAGAAAGAGAAAGATGGATAGAGGACATAGAGAGCTGAACAGAAGGGGAGGCAGCCAGACAGATGGGGAGAGACTTAAAAAGGGGAGTGAGGAAAAAAGTGGGAGGGAGGGAGGGACAGTGGAGCAGATCTAACATGACACAATTGGGGAAGTGTTTGAAATCCAAACATCTAGGGTTGGAGTCCATGTAAATCAGCATAGCTCTATTAACTTGTCTGCAGCCCTTATGCAATGGAAGTCACCCCAGCTCCATATTGCTGGCTGATATGCACAGTTCTTACCCTCTCACAGGGAAACAAGGGCCTGTAAGAGAGGACAGATGTTGAGCTCAGCTGTGTCTTGCTTTTTCGGTTCCCCAGCCAGGAGGATGCAGAGCCAGCTAACCGCGCCCGTTTAAAGGACATAATCGTGTGCCATAAGTGGGTCACCTGGCCATAACTCGTGACTGGAGAACATATCAACCCCCAGACGCTGCTATTGGTGGATCTCTGGTGATTGACAAGAAGAGGGAAATTCCAGGCCGGGGTGAAATTCACCCCTGTGCAGAGGGCCACCCCCCAGGCCCAGCCCCTAGACACTCCAAAAGTTCCTCTTAAGCCCCTCTGTCCTGGTGTGTAGGTCATTCGGTACGTGGTCTCATCCCCACTGAAGAGCTGAGACCAGAAGTGGAACCAGGGACCTCAGTGCATCATGGCCCTGACCTCACCCCAAATGCCTCCCAGAAGCTGACCCCCCACTCACTTTCAGGCACTCCAATGAACACACCACAGATTCAGTGGGAATTGGCTGGTAAACACTCCCTGTTCCACACTGAATTGGATCCTCTCCTCCCACACACAAGATCTGACCTGATCAGCACCCAGAACACACAGCTTGGTTTGACTTCCGTTTGCTCCTAGCAAACATGGCCAAGAACAGCGCATACTAGCTGCTAAGCACATCCTGCACCACGCGTCCCTTGAGGGCCTTCTCTGAAGCACCTCTCTGTTGCTTAGCCACATGCAGCTCATCCTCTTTATATCCCAGATGCTCCAACATCACCCCAGACCCACTTGCTCCAAGGCCCCCACAGCATGATGGGTTGCAATTGCCGGGAGAAGGAGACTCAGCCAGCAGCCCCCCATGTCCCTTGCTAAAGCAATACCTGTCTTTGTCTAGCAGGCACTGACAAAGCCAGTCTGGGAAGTTGGCACCACGACCATGGGTATGGACCTCTGTGAAACAGATCATTCCCCTCTTTTTCTTCCTCCCCCTCCAACCCCCCTTCACACAATGTCACTTTTAACAATTTCTCCAGCCCCTATATTACTCAGAGTTCCCAGTCTGGGCCACCCCTCTCTCACCCTGGGATCTCGCAGGAGCTCTGGTGTTTCTGAGCATAAATGTTTTTTTGTTGGATGCAATGGCTTTATGAAGTGGAAAACGTTTTCAGTAACTGGTCAAGGATGAGGCATGCTGTCTGCGAAGTGGGAGGATTTGAGGGAGCCGTGTTACTGCAAGACGAGACCCGCCAGCTCCCAAGAGACCCAGAAGCAGCAGGTTCTGACCCCTGATGGATGGGCCAGATAGAACTGGAAGCACCTGGGTAATAAATACCAGCGCCCTGCATTTATAGAGAATCTCTTACCCCAGGGTCCTGCAATGCCACCCAACCAGTACTGAACTGAATGTCACGGTGCCCTCAGGAGCTCTGAGTAAAGCTCGACCTTCCCAGTTTACAAATGGGGAAAGAGAAGCACAGGAAGGTGAAATGACTTGCTCAGGGTCTCGCAGCAGGTCAGAGGCAGAGCTGTGAATGGAGCCCAGGAGTTCGAACTCCCAGTCCTCTTGGATTAACTAATTAACATGGCTAGTTGATGTTAATATTATTAGTAATTAGTATTGCAATAGCACCCAAAGGCTCCAGGGCAGATCAGGACCCCGTTGTCCTAGGTGCTGTACAGACAGTGTCAGCCCTGATAATCTTATCTTATTAGATAAGCCAAGGAAGTATTATGTCAGTTCTACTGATAGGGAACTGAGGCACAGAAAGATAAAGTGATTAGCCCAAGGTCACACAGGGAGATCTCCTTGTGTTGTAGAATTGACCCCAGATCTCCTGAGTTCCAGGGAAGTGCCTGAAGCACCAAGCCCATCCATCCTCTCCCCCACAAGACCAGCACACTCCCTCCCAGATTTGGGAATAGAACCCAGGCGTGCGGCTCTCGGTCCTCTTGACACACCTTGTAGATCACACACTGCATTCCAGGCTTTGTTGGGAGGGCGGATAGTTTACTGTTCTTCGGCCACTCTAGAAGAGCATCGTGGATAGAACATTGTCACTGCCAGTACCTGCAAAAGTACCAGTATGGTTTGGATAAAGCTGCCGCTAGGCAGCATTCTTACAGGGAGCTATTTTTATACTTCAGGAGATGCCAAATAGCTGCCCTCTAATGATTTTTGGAGCACTCATACTGCACAAGGGATGGGCAGGAGGGGTACATCAGTTGTACGAGGTTATGACTCACTAGCTATGCAAGCAATTGTACCCACTGGGCTTGTAGTAGCAGGATTTGTGTTTATATTTTGTATAAATTTAAAATAAAGGATAAAGAATAATAATGTCGCATGTATTTAACTGTATCCTGCCAGCCACCCTTTCTGAAAGCAGAAAGGAGTGGCCTCATTGGCCACTGGCAGAGATGCAGCAGCCAGAATCTGTATCTGGGCTGATTTCAAGGCAGCTACAGACCTTTTAGGGTCACCACTTAGTTGTAGGTTTAACATGTTAAAACACGTAAAGAATGCAATGGTGGTTTTTCTCTTCTGTTGCAATTTGATGTTCCTGTTCAAATTTTCTGTGTAAATCAATTCTGTATTGTGGGTGAATGAGGGAGGTGTGTGTGAAAAGAGAAGTGTGAAGGCCATCACCGAACCAGATGTTCTAAGGAAGAACTGAAAACAGACACAAGGGTGCCAGGAGGTTACAACACGTCCCTACTGAAATGTCAGTATTTCAAAGGCAATAGAGAAAGAATGAGAAAAGGGAAATGTTTCAAATGGATGCAATTGGAAGCGGAGGATTTATGTTTTCGAAAATGAAAGGTGTGAGGGTGTCCTATGTGTGAAATACTCTAGGTGGCATGAAAGTAAATAGGGCCTTGCTGGGCAGGGGGGATAGGATGATGTTGAGAGCAATTTTTATCCCTGTTAGCTATTAATTTCCCATAGACATCTGTCTGTCCTCGGCTTGTTTGAAGTTCTCAAGGTTTCACGCTTCAGTGCACACCATGACCGCCATTCGCACTGAACTCCTGGATCCACGGGGAGTCGCATCAGCGGGTTATCACATTGCGTCCCAGCATGAACACTCCTCATGTGCTCCCTCGCTCTCTGCCTCTGCCCCAAGGACAAGTCTGGATGCCAGCAGCAGGAGGAACCAATATGTGGTGAGTTCCTCAGGTCTCTGCTGCGGGTGTGCAAACCGGATCGGATACAGAACCGACCCAACGCTTCATCCAAAACATTCAATTGGACCCCAAACCATTCTCATTTGAGATCAGAAAAAGTCTGGAGAACTTAGTCCCAAATCTCTTGCTTCTAATCAACGCCATGCCATTACAGTCAATGGAGCTACGCTGAATTGCACCAGCTGAGGATCTGCCTTTTAGTCTTTCAGTGGTGGAAGGGCCAAAATACTACCGAGAAAGCTGTTCTCATATAGCCAGCATGATGGGAAGTACTGGAAATCTCTGGATGAAGCCAGCTTTCACTTGATTTCCAGCCTAGATTTGGAGGTTGCCATCCCTCTAGCCAGACCTTTGATTACTCACTGGGACTTCCAGACTTAGATGGTTCCACCCCTCACTAGTCTCTGCTGCACAAAAGGATGGAGTGATGGAACTCTTTGCCAGAGGATATTGTGAAGGACAAGATTATAACTGGGTTCAAAAAAGAACTAGATGAGTTCATGCAGGATACGTCCATCACTGGCTACTAGCCAGGATGGGCAGGGATGATTTTCCTAGCCTCTGTTTATCAGAAGCTGGGAATGAGCAATGGGATGGACTGCTTGATGATTACCTGTTCTGTTCATTCGCTCTGGGGCGCCTGCTATTGGCCACTGTGGGAAGACAGGATACTGGGCTAGATGGACCTTTGGTCTGACCCAGTATGGCCGTTCTTATGATGCAAGATTCTTAGAATTTGAACCCAAGACTCAGAGGTGACCTAAAAGTAACATTGCTTAGTTCTGACGGGGCCTGAGCCAAAGCTCACAGGTTGGTATCAGGTCCATATAGTGCTTTGCATGGCCAGATCAGAGAGTACTTTCCAGAAGAAGACAAGTATGATTATTGGCATTTTATGCACAGGCCAAAGGAGGCATGAAGTGACTTTCCCAAGGGCTGACAGTACAGCAGCGCCTAGAGCAAAACTCAAGACGCCCCAGCCCTACAGCAATGCTCTATGCCTTGAGCCAGACTGCCTCAGACACAACAGCTAATGACAGAAGATTACTGCCTGCCGAGTCCCTTCTGGGGTAAGACTGGGAGGAGCGTGAAGCAATCAGGAGAAGAGAAAGAATGAGACAAAGTCAGACAAAGTCACCAGCTGCTTCCAAGGAGCCAAACCACCAAGGCAGAAAGTGACTCAACTTTTTATTAAGAAAGAATCCAGCCATAAATTTGCAAAAGTCCTTTAAAAAGTGCCCGTCCCACCCCTGGACTATGTGGCTCAGGACACATCGCATACCACAGGGACTAATAATCAGTACTGGTAATAAAATTATGATCATATAATTAATAATGCACCATCATGAACAGACAATAGCTGACTGTCTAATGCTGTACCCATACGGGAATAGGGATGAGAATGCAAACTGGACATGGCAGGTATCACATTCGATGGCCACAGGACTCGACTGCCCTTTTCATGACTAAAGCTTGCATAGCTATAGCTGCTATTCGGGATCATCAGATAACGGCATCCTCTTTAACCTCTCTCAGCCACAATACCGGATGCTAATGTTCTGCAGCAGTGAGTTCCACAGGTCAGTGGCAAACTGTGAAATGGCTTTTCTTTTCATTTAGGGTAAAGAGAAGCAAGGAGTTACTATTTGGAGTGTAGTTGTTTATTTTGGTTATTTGTTTAATGTTTATGTGACTTACTATAACTGTTTGGGTAGCAGCAAAAATGCCTCCTCCAAAGGGGATGGAGAAGGGAAACCTGCACCTATAACTATAGAAGGGCGATATGGTGGACTGTGCGCAGAATGAGATCCAGGACTGAGTTCTAAGTCCTGAATCAGCAAAGCATTTAAGCACATGCTTAAGTGATTTCCTGAATAAGGATGTAGTCAAATTTGCACTCAAGTGCTTTTCTAATGCTCTAATCCTGGCTCTGCCACTGACTCACTGTGCGGCTTTGGAGGAATCACTTAACCTCTCCATGCCTCAGTTTACCTAGCTCTAAAATGGGATGATGATATCACATAGTAAGAATTTTTATTTGTTCAGTGCTTCAAAGACGGAAAAATAAATCATACTTACTGGCTATTAATTTCAAGCATCACCTTTGGGTCTAAGGTACAAGACAGGCATTGGGTAGCCTCCCTTCGTAATGCATGGTCTAGACACAGTGATTGCGCTAATATCACTGTCAGTTAGAAATGTGATTTTTTTATGACAGAGTTATTTTCCTTTCCATACAAGTATAGTTATACTGGTATAATGCACCTTTATTCTGACATAACTGATCCATGCAAGCGGGGTTGTGCTGCTTTAACAATACTGATATAGTTAAAGCCAGACAGCTTTTGTATGTTTACTCCTCTGACATATAGACCTCTGTGTATTAACCCCTCCAGAACACTTCATTGCAACAACCGTCTGCCCCTTTCAAGCACTCCAGATCTCTGCTTCCTAAGGGTGCTTGCCTCTCTCTTGATGAAGAGTAAATACTAAGAATAAGGGAGTTGCTTTGATCTGAGAAGGGATGCATAAGGGTTAGCCCTGTTTTGTGCAGCTGATTGCAAAGCAGAAGCTGGAAAGGGCCTTCCCCCTTGAAGACGATTGTGCCATTAATGTGGAAAATGCATCTTTTTTTCCCTGATGACTGTAGGAAACACAGTATAATGGTTGAGCAGAAAGGAATCCAGCTTGAGTCTGGTCATTAGGCAGAAACCCTTTCTTTCTCCCTTTGATTAAAAAATAGATATAGCATGTCTATTTTAAAGATGTAAAAAACTTTCACTCGCCTCCCTTCCTGGAGAGACAAACTCACCATACTGTGATCAGTGAGAGCTCTCTGATCCCTGGGAGTAGATACGTCACCCGAAGCCAGTAGAGAGCAGGGATGCGGCACCCCCTATAGGATACAGAGCACAAAAGTGGCTGCGGTTTGGGAAATGTGCCTCTCTCAAGACGGGCTCCTTTCCGAGTGATAACGAGCCAGTTATAGATGGAAACTAGGGCTCTTTGGAGAGACATAACTTGAAAACTGAAAGGCCCACATTCAGACATTTCACTTCTCTTGTGTTTTCAATGGGAATTTGAGCAAAATGTGAGGGATGCAAGTCGACCCAGAGAGAGGGCAAAATATTGTCTGGAGAAATTTTATGGTAGGATGTTGGCTGGTCCTGCCTGGCCCTGATGGAGAGTGCACCCCATAGAGAATGTTCTGCTTTCTTTTAACCAGTTGGTCTTGAGATGGGCCTGAGCCTCAGGGTTAAGAGCCAAACTTCCCCCAGGATCAGTGTGTCTGTGGGCTAGAGTCATGGTTTGGACCACTACCAAGATAGAGAACAGCGATAAATTCTAATCCAGCTACCAGAAGCAGTGTAGCCAGTGGCTTCTCTTACCATACACTGGCAGTGACGATGCTATGTGCAACCAGTTAGGGCGGGACCACAGAGAAAACACCAGGAAAGAAAGAATTGTCCAAATGCTTTGAACTTCACAAATGGATCAATTCTGAGTCATGCATGGAAATACCCTGGAAACTGCAGCACTGCACCCATCTAGGCTTTTATTCCCTATCACCATGGCATTGGAGCACCTCCGGGTAATTTTACAACCCGTTTCAAACAGGTCACGCTCATAAATTAAGCACTTTAATGGCTTCAGTTATTTCTAATAGCTGAACAAATTCAAGTTGCCACAAACCTTGGCTCCCAGCAAACTAGATTGTTGGGAACGTTTCTGATCTGGATCTGAACTCCATGGCTAGTTTTGCCGTTTCTGTTAACAGACTCAAACAACGCCAACAAGACCTTAAGCTGTTTTGGTTCTGTGTTTGTACAGTGCCTAGCACAATGGGAACCTGGTGCATGACTGAAGATCTTAAGGTGTTAAAAACAAACAACAATAATAGTTGCGGCTTGGGAGCAAGCTGAAATCTGTCTCCTGTATCCATGCTGCTGTTCCTTAAAGAAACAATGAAAAGCCATAAACTTAAATGGGTTTCACTGAGACTTATGGACAATTTAGTTTGGCCTCAGCGAGCTTGCGACATTAGAGACCAGCCAAACGCCACTCCTGGCTTTATGATGTTTCCAAGCCTCCTCAATGCAATTATTTCTTGATCCCCCCCACTGTCCATCCATTATTCTCTATAATAATGTGCTTTCCGAAACTCCTTTCCACAGCCGGCAGAAATAAAACCGCATTATTATTGATGATATGTCACATGGGTAGTAAAATGACTTATGGAAAATGGACGGTGACTGGAGACGGTTTCAACTTCAGCACATTCTGAACCCTCTGCATTACTGAACAATAAATAAATAAAGTGAGCTACTATGCAAAGGTGCCGTGCAAAGACATTCTACCTTGGAATTGCTGGGGACTCGAAGGCTACTCTTTTGTGGTTGGCTGTGAGAATGCATCAGCAGGACCGTACAGCCTGGTATCTGGTCATAATGAACCGGCCGGGGTGTGGGTATGCATCAAGGCATGCATGCAGGCACCACTCCCCTCTGCTGGACTGGATCAGAATTTCACCACTGTGGGTCACAAACCCAAGGCCAGATTAAAGCCCATCCCAATTTGGACTCCCCCTCCCCCACCCAGGGCTCCACCCTACATGGTCTGACATCTGTTCTGTTGCCCCGCCCCCACATGGCGCAGTGGTATTGGCGGCTCCCTCTCATTAGAGGGGCAGGGTTGGGGTGAGGGATTAGGTCATCTGCATTCTTTTCCTCTGACCATAAAGAGTCTCCTGCTGGGGTGGGGATGGTGGGCCCTGCCAGAGCAGCAGATCTTGGCGTTAATACCCTTGAGATGCATAACAAAGTTCACACCTCTCAGAACAATGGTTTCAGGCTGTCTGCAGACTCAGGCAGATGTCCAAATATTGCTTATGCTCAGATCCCATTGTCAAATTTTTATCACAACTGTGTGGGCTACAGACTTTTTTTTTTAAATGGGGGCTGAGATTCTGCCCACATCACATGACCCCAGAAGCCAGGGCCTTTAGGATGGGTTTATAGTGTTCATGACTTAATCCAGCCCTATATAAACCTTAAACTACTAGCAACCAACAAAGATTCGCCCTCTGTTCAAGCAATAACAATTTGTGTTTTAGAAGCATGTAGGTCCGAGCTTTAACCTCTTGCTTTCTCCAGGGGCTATGGTGTTCAGCACATTGAAAAGAGTGACATCCTAGGTAGCCATGAATTTATTAAAATATGGATTCTTACAATCTATATTGGACAGGCCTTTCAAAAGTGAATGTAAATGGGAGTTTGGCTCCTAACTGACTCAGGTACATGTGAAAAATTCCACCCATTATTAATTTCATATTGTGATTATTAAAATGCCAGAGGCCACATGGTATTATTGGGAGCCACCAGATGGCGCGAATACCGCTAGTTTTACAAGCTCTGTTTAACTGATTGGGTAGGCAGTGAGATCCTGGAGGAATGCTTATTGTTCACTGCGGGGCAGTTGTTCCCAAAGCTGTGCATCTGAAAATACAGCTGGGTCTCACTCTCAGAATCTCTCTCTTTCTGATAGAATTATTCTTAGTGTGGGTAAAACTTGTCATTTTGGTTTTACTTTCAATGGGACTTAGGTTCCTATATCTCTTAAGTTCTTTTGGAAAGTTTACTGAGAGCTGCTGTGTACTCACATAAGCAAATAGGACATTGCATAGCGGACAAACACTGCAGATGAGGGAAGTAATTTTGTTGGCCAACAATAGTTCCAACCCTTGAAAATGCATCTCTAGGATGGCAACATACTTCTGGTCATCTCTCTTACTGATATATTCAAAATCAGCATTTTTATACTAAGAAAAGAAGAAATATTTGTAATTTAGGAAAAAACAATTTTAAAAAAAGGACGGAAATGCCCAAAAAACTTATTTAGAAACTAAAAGGGGGAAAAGAAACAAAATTCACAGGCTCCAGACCACTCCTAATCTTCCTGTTTATCTTTAGGCTTATGCAGTATTGGTAGCCAGCTGAAATATTTAATCAGGGATCACATTTAATCATTGGTCCACAACCAAGACTTGGAACTGTTTACTGGTCCAGAAAGCATTTGTACAGTTCCACCAACTAAGCACCTTTGCAACGGTCTTTTACACTTGATTGTAGCCGTTGCTAGCTCATGAGCTGCTAGCTCAAGATTGATGCTTTATACATTTGAAAGCTGAAACTCCAAGCATAGTATATAGCCTTGGATTCTAACTTTAATGGTTTTCATAACTGCAACCACAGTAATAGCACGCTGCAGCTGGAGCTGCAAAATTTTTGGCCCTGGATTGCAAACAGCCCAAGGCTCAAGGGGCTTGCATCCAGGGGGTTGTCTTAGCGTATTGTAAAGATAGGGGACAAACTGGATCTCATTACTATTTATATTACAGTAATGGCTAGAGACTTCACTTAAGTTCAGGCCCTTGTTATGGTAGGTGTAAGGGACCGTCCCTGCCCCAAAGACCTTACAATCTAAATCAATAAGACAGGAAATATTATCTGTCTTGTACAGATGAGCAATGAAGGAGGCACAAAGGAGCGAAGTGACTTGCCCACAGTGTGATAGAAGGTATTTGTAAGAGCCAGGAACGAACCCAGCTCTACGAAATTCTAGTCCAGTGACTTAACCAGACCATCCTTCCTTCCACTGAGTTTGGATCTCAGATATGCGCATGGTTCAAGCCAAATTGAAGTAGCAGGTTGAAAACAAAGATCAAAGGCAGGAATAAGGGATTTTAAGGGTGGGCCAGAAATAAAATGTTTTTCCCACCCTGGATCAGGTGTTTCTAGAGAGATCAGAACTTAGAGCCAATCAGGCCTGCCTTGCTCTCAATCTACTAATGCCTTCCTTCATTGGTTTAGGATTGGGTCTATTAAAACCTGTAAGTGCCCCAGATCAGTTACATCCCTAGTTTAAGTGAAGTGTCTTAACTTTGTTCCAGAATTAGCAGTGGGCTTGAATGCCTTTGAACTTTGCTGAAGTTTGAAATCTGAACGCAGATCGAGATGTGAACTTCACCAACAGCCCTTGAACCAAAGCAAAACCCCGAGGGACTAATCCTCAAACGCGATAAGCGCCTACATTCAACCTCAGCTGGCATGGACAGAACCTTGCGCAGCCACCCCACCTCCCAACTTAGGGATGTTCAAAATGCAGACTCCGATCTCTCTTCTGTGCCTTGGGTCCATCTCTTGCCAAAACAGATTGGCTGGTATCATTTCCATGGATGATCCCAATGTCCTGATTTTTGGTGAAAGCTGGACTTTGTTTCTATTACGTTTATGGCATACATGCGGAGAAGTTCTGCAAGGCTGCAATGTAACACTATTAGAATCCAGAACCTGCTTTGTCTTGCTCTTAGGAAGAGAGGCACAATACTCCCCATCTCACTCTAGGCTGGCTTTTTGCAAACTGGCTCAGATCCCACGCTTCCCTCCACAGAGCCTCCGAGCTTGCAAGCAGGACCGGAAAACCCCTTACAAATTCAAGTGGTAGCTTGTAATTTTAACACAGTTTTCCAAACACAGCTGTTTCTACCATTCCCAGTGAAGACACCCATGAGATCAGAGGACACTTTCTGGAATAAAGCTCATATCGAGTGTTCAGAATGGCCTCGTGTTCTAACCAACTCCAGGTTGCAACCGTGAAGTTTATTCAGACCCACAAATAAGAGATTATTCAGACAGCAAGACTGCAAATTCTTCAGACTGTAATGACATGTACAAATATGCCTAGAGGAATTTTTTAAAACTGATAGTGCTATACATGGGGTATGCAAAACAAAATGTAGCAAAGAGATTCCCTCAAGTATGACGTCAGTGACCTGCACGGAATATCCAGCAGCAGATAGGGAAGTGCTAATGATGTTGTTTTTGCGAACAAAACTAATGCTTTTCTAGTAGAGATGGGCCAGAGATGCAAAACTCTATTCCTGATCAGAATTCCTTCCCCCTGACCCTTGCAGCAAGGCAATCCTGGAGCTTTTAATTGTTTCTCTTCCTGCAGGTGATATCCATTGGATAACACTGAGTTCCTGCACGACATGAGAATTTCAGACTTCAGCACTACACCAGTTGAAAAGATGGGGAGGCCACATGTTGACATTCTCTATGGGCTAATGATACTAGGTTTTCATAGATTCAATGATTTTAAGGCCAGACCAAAATAATTATGATAATTGACCCTGCATAACCCTGGTGATCGACTCCTGAAGTGGAAAGAATTATTCTCCTTTCTATCAAACCCAATAGCTTGTGGTTGAACTAGAGCATACGCATTTTAGACAGATATCCAATTTTGATTTAAAGACGACGACTTTGCAACCTCCTTTGGTCATCAGACCCTAACGTGCTTTGGATCTCGGTTCCATTATATCTGAGCCGCCAAAGTTTGGGAGAGGCATTGAAACAGTGTGAATATGGACCATCTATCGCTGACATCTCCACTCAAGGAGGTAGCCTCGGCTGGTGCAAGAACATTATGTTTATGGACACTGTGGCTGGTTGAATGAAACCCACAGGCACCTGTCAAGGAGATGGGATTAGAACCCTGGTCTTTCACCTCCAAATGCCTGTGTCTCTCCTGTGTGAGTTAAAGGAGAGCTCCTATAGTAACTACGATGGCACCTTTTCCTCAATGGAAATTAGAAGGGAAGGTTAGTCACTCATGCAGATGGGTGTGCAAAGAAACAGGCATGGATGTCGCACATAAGGAAAGAAATGCAACATCTACATAGACACCCAGGTACACCGGAGCCTCTTGACACATCCAGCCATAGCCTCTCTGTCCACGGAGCAGTACAAATACCAAGCTGAGTCATTCAGAGGCAAAGTAGCCATGTTCCACCACAGCAATCCCTAGCCTGGGGAAGTCACTGGGAAATCCTGCCATCTACATGCCCGCAAAAGGCGGGGGATGCCCACCCGTACCTACCGTGATGGTGGAGTGTGAGCCAAACAATCCTGCTTGGAGAGGGAAATGTAAATAAATAAATAAATCCAACTGGATCTCCATTTGGAGGCACTAAATCCCCACTCCTTTCCAGATGGCTGGGAGATTTCTCCCAGGTGGCAAATATATTATTAAGAAGTCATTTCACCGTGAAATTGACTATTCAAAACACAGACAGAAGTTAATATATTAGGACAACCTGTCTGAAAACTCGCATTAGAGGGAATTTATTTTTGTTTAATATCAGACCTGATTTTATACGCATCGCCTTCCTCAAGCTCACGGCCCTCAAGCTGTCCCTGGCTGGAACATGTGTTCCAATGTGAGGGCGGCCTGCGACGGTAAGACACAGGCCCCTGGATCAGGCCAGCCATCATCTCTGTCATGGGGTCGGACAACGCTGATTGTGAAGGGTCAGCTCTCCCAGCCTTTGTCTTGCTGAGATATGATACTACTGAAGCACCTCACAGTCTTTAATGCACTTATTTGTACAACCCTCCTGAGATGTCCTATTATTTTATAGAGGGGGAATTGAGGGAAAGAGAAACTACATAACTTATGCAAGGTCATGCAGGAAGTCTGCGGTAGAGCAGGGAATGGAGCTCAGATCTTGCATGTCTGAGGTTAGTACCCTAACCATTGAACCATCCTTCCTCTCCTATAGCATAATAACTGCCTACATAGAGAGTCCCATTGATTCCACTAGAACTATTCAAGGAGTAAGGATAGCAGAATCTGGTCCATAACATACAGCCTTATTATGGTGCAAGGTAAGAGCTTGGTGCAAGGTAATAGCTATGGTTCAGAAGCTAGAACCAGCTGAGAAGAGGCCGTCACAAGGGAATCCCATCCCACTGAGCACTAGAAGAAGGACCAAGTAGGTCCCAGAGGAAATGGGAAAGAGCACCCCTTGCCTGTGAGAATGCATCTGCAGAACACAAGGGAGAGGGCCAGCTGCTGACAGACATGGCTAGCTTTCCTCTGCCTTTTGGTGAGAGGCTCCTGCTAGGGAACAAGTCAAAGTGGTGGCATTGAGATGGGCTGGCAAATGGGGAGCTGGGCTCCTCCAAGCTTTAGGGCTGTTATCACACATTCTTCAGGCTCACCCCAGCAAGGAGCATGGCACAATCCTTCCTGCTGGCTTCTAGATAATGGGGTCTCTTTTTTCCTCCGGTAAGCAATTATTCCTAGGCCAGTCTCTGCCTGCCTGACTTCAGCACTGCTAACAGTGGCCTCTATGGGTATGTCAACACAGCATTAAACACTAGGGGCTGGCCTGGGTCAGCTGACTTGGGCTTGCGGGGCTTAGGCTGTGGGGCTGTAAAATTGCAATGTAGACATTTGGGCTCAGGCTGGAGCCCAGTCTCTGGATCCCTCCCACAAGGAGTTTTCCCCATAAGTCTCCTTACCCAAGTCACTTAGCAGATCAGAAGCATACAACAAGGTCTGCAGCACTCCAGTGAGAAAAGCTAGATACGAGCTGTACCAGAAGGTGGACTGATGGTGAGGTCTATCCTGGGCTTCTCAGACCACATCCCACTCCATGTCATTTTCTCAGGATGGTCCCGATTCAGCAAACCACCTAAAGTCACCACACCTAACTTTCAACATGCGAATAGTCCCTTGGATGGTCGATAGCACAGCTCACCTGCTTAAGCATGTTCTTAAGTGTTCTTCTGACTTGGGGTTTAAACTACGATTGTGAAGAAGGTCTTGAACCAAAACCCCAGTCAGGACCTCAAACCTCTCTTCAATAATATTATATTAGACAAGAAGTACGTACATAGACACCCATGTTAACAAGCCGATTTCAAGCTACCTAATCACAAGTTAAACTGCAATGTGTACAGATGTGTCTGAATGAAATTTGGATTGGAACATTCCTGAATTTTGGCAAAATCAGCATCCAGCTCCAAATTAGCTGCAGAAAGCAGACAAATACTTCACTTGGTGAAGTAAACAACACATCTCTTGCCATTAAAGAGTTTATTTTTTTCCTTATTGCAACAGTGGATCTGGGCAAAATCTACACAAGGAGCCTGTGGCAGGACCAGGAATCAAACCCAGAGCTCATGAAGCCCAGGCTGGTGCCTCACCTAAGAGGCCAACCATTCTATAAATACACATGCCTATCCCTCTACTCCTTCGCCTGTCAGTTTCCCCTCCCTTGTGTCACACGGTCTTTCTGTTCTCCCCTCTCTTCTTGTCATATGTTCTTTGTCCTCCTTCTCTTTGCTTTTCTTCCCTCACCACCACTTGTTTTCTTTCTGCATCTTTTCCCTCCTGCTCACTCTCTCTCCTCTTCCATCTCTTCACTACTCTCTCCTTCCTCTCTGCTTAATTTCTATTCCCTTCCTCTTATTCCTTCCTTCCTTTTCTCTTCCTTCTCCTCCCCACCTAGGCTAGAGCACAGCTCACATGAATGAATGATTACTAGAAGGAATAGAATTGTTTAAAAAAAATGTTTCTGTGCATCAATGTGTAAAATGCACAATAAATAAAGCAGAACTGCACTAAATGAATTATGGTAAAAAAGAAACAAATTACCGACATGTCAAATACCATTAGTGCTCAAATCTGTAGAAAGAATAGGAATGTGTGTCTAGAGGAAGTGTCTTTTTATTATTTTTGTCTGCTCCCTTTGTAAAGCAAATACCAGCCACTCGTAACCAGCTGGTTTCAGTGTCTTGAATGAGTAACCGATAAAAAAAGAAAAGCAAGCAGCTCTCCCCAGAATCATTTTTTTTAATGGTGTCAGGGTATCAAGGGAATGTGTTACTTTTTGTGTGGACTTCAGACGTGTTCCTGTGTGAGAGTGAAAGTTTCATTGCCTTTGGCTGGATTAATGATTGCTTATTCTGAAGGAGAAGGGAGATGGAAGAGAATGAAAACTAGGAGGATTGAGAAAGAGAAATCCTGTCCAGAAATTGATTTGCTACTCTGTGAGGGTCGGCTGAACGGGAATTCATCCCAGGGGACTGGGCATCTCCATTTCAGCCTGGACTAGACTACAACTTTTAATTGAGTTTATAATACTGTGAACAACCATAGCGGACGTGTGTCTGCTCACATATCATGGTGAATACTTTGTAGCTGAGGCAGATGGGTTACCAGGGGCCAGAAAAAGACACAGTTCCTCCTTCCCCGCCCCCAGGGAAAATTTTCGTTGAAAAGCCAAACCTAACATTTCCAAATTTCTACCTGTGAAAACGTTGCTGTAAAAAATGGACCAAGTTTTTTTCTGCCCCTGAAATGTTGTTTTTAGGGGTTTGTTTTTCCTGATGGAAGATCAACATTTTGGAGAGAAGGAAAGGTTTCCCACAAAAATAAATAAAAATACAAAATAGTTTGATCAAAAACAGAGTTTTCTGTTGGCGGGGAGGGGAAGTGTTTATGGAAAGCTTATGACCAGTCCTACTAGCCACGTTTCATCCTTGCCAGCAGCCTAGGCTGGGACATTGTTTTCTTCTGGCAGGGGCCCAATGGGATAGCCACCCGGATTGCCCTAGAATGCCCCGAAAATGCATTTATGCAGTGCGTGTGCACAAACTCACACGCGGCTCTGTTGTGAAGGAAGTGGCTGTGTGGATATATGCTTTAACCGGTGTGACAAAGTCCCTCCTCTGCCTTGGGGGGTCCTGCGCTTATTGGAGGATTTTCTCGCCTGAGAGGGTCACGGCAGCCCTCAGTGTGGCCACTTTCGTGGCTCAAATCTGCCGTTCACTCAGTTAGCCTCACCACTGGCCAGCATGGGGAAAGGAAGAAGAACAATCCCCACAGTCTCTGCTGATCCACCTAGTGGATCGGGGAACAAGCCAGAGACCTTCCCTCTGGTGGAAACACAATCCAGTTCAACTCTTCCGGTATCAAGTCAGGAGCTGGGGGGATGGAGGGATGGGGAGAAACCCGGCCCGCCCTCTACTCCGGGTTCCAGCCCAGGGCCCTGTGGATTGCGGCTGTCTACAGTGGTTCCTGTAACAGCTGCAATTCCCTGAGCTACTTCCCCATGGCCTCCTCCCAACACCTTCTTTATTCTCACCACAGGCCTTCCTTCTGACGTCTGGTAATGCTTGTACTTCTCAGTCTTCCAGCAGTACGCCTTCTCACTCTCAGCTTCTTGCGCCTCTTGCTCCCAGCTCCTCACATGCACCACAAACTGAAGTGAGCTCCTTTTTTAAACCCAGGTGCCCTGATTAGCTTGCCTTAATTGATTCTAGCAGCTTCTTGATTGGCTAAAGGTGTTCTAATCAGCCTGTCTGCCTTAATTGTTTCCAGAAAGTTCCTGATGGTTCTGGAACCTTCCCCGTTACCTTACCCAGGGAAAAGGGACCTACTTAACCTGGGGCTAATATATATGCCTTCTATCACTCTCCTGTAGCCATCTGGCCCGACACTGTCACACCGGTTAGAGAAGAGTCTCACAAAGTGGGTACAAATACGCAGATGTACCTGTACTGTAGATAGGCAGGGCCTGTATACAAATGTGTAATAATTAATGGCGATGCGCCCATGCTCTTAAGTCCAAATCCAGATTCCAAACTTCTCCAGGCTCAGAGGCCTTTGCATCTTGGCACAGTCTATTATACAGTCAGGAACTGGCTGACCAGCTCAGACCCACAGCTGCATCCTCACTCACCCCTGTCCCTTCTTCACCCTCATCATACCCCAATCCTCATATGCTTCCTCTACCCTTCTGCTAGCTCCTCAGCTTCATCCTCTTCTTCTGCTTCCCCCTTCCAACTCGTCCTCCCTCCCTCAGTTTCCCCACCCTTCTCTCTACTCAGTTCCATTGAACTTTGCTGCCTCCTTAACACTCCACACAGCGTTCTGCTCTAGTGCTCCTCCTTCTGTCTGCTCCTTTCCCTCTTTCCAGTGATACATCACCCAATTCACATTACATAGAATCGCAGGACTAGAAGGGACCTTGAGAGCTCAGCTAGGCCAGTCCCCTGCACTCTTGGCAGGACTAAGTATTATCTAGACTTATAGCCAGTGCTATGTAAACTAGAGATCCATGAGTCGTCACTGGGGGATTATCTACACAGGTTTTCCTCCTCTACAAAATTCAGTAACAAACGTGTGTCCTGGAGCAAACGTTTGTGGAGTGTCTAGATTAGCATATACAAAAATATGAGTCTAGTTGATCTCATTGGCAATCAGTTAACGTGAGTTAAACCAGGAGCAAAATCTGTAGTTGAGACATAGCACTTATCATCAGGATTACTACTCTAGTAGTAAATTCACAGGATTGCAACTTTAGGTTATCAGCTCTCGAATCAAGGACTTGCTCTGCAAGCCACCTAGCACATTTTAGGTGCCATGTAATTTATAATAATAGATCTGAACTCTTCAAAAGGTCTTTTTACTCACAGGAGAGCTGGGTGAAGTTATTCCGATGGATCATTTATCTGATTAAAATTGCAGCTTCCGTCAACCTGAAGCTATTGCTCTGGCCATTCATAAAATGGTTGGAGGAGGAAGTGGTGATGCTGCTCCTGTTGCTTCCTGTACCCCTTTTATAACCTTTAGCCCAGTGCGAAGAGAACTCACTTGGGATTCCCAGGTTTGACTCCCCGCTATGGAACAGACCCCAAACTGACCTTTTAGATTCACCCACAATTCCGAAACATTTCAGCTTAGATTTGACCAGACCTGATTTGTTTGTTTCCCCTCTATTTCCTGGAACTGCCACTGACCCCTCCCCTCCCCCTTTAAAAAAAACAAACAAACAGTTTTTTGCCCGGGTCTAATTTCAGTTTCAATAATTTTATACCTATGCCATACTGAGCTCGAATTTAGAAATGAACTGATTTTATCATTTACAGTGGTTCGCAAACTTTTGTACTGGTGACCCCTTTCACATAGCAAGCCTCTGAGTGCGACCCCCCTTATACATTAAAAACACTTTTTTATATATTTAACACCATTATACATGCTGGAGGCAAAGCGGAGTTTGGGGTGGAGGGCTGACAGGTCATGGCCCCCCATGTAATAAGCTCGCAACCCCCTGAGGAGTCCCGACCCCACGTTTGAGAATCCCTGATTTAGAACGTGTTGAAACGAAACGGTTCAACAATTTTGAAATTTTTCCAAATATATATTATATTTTTCAGTCAGGAAATTTGTGGAAACCAACCCTTTCCCATGAAGAGCTTCAGTTCAGACAGAACGGCATTTTCAAACAAAGTTTTCTCGAAAAATTCCTGACCAGCTCTAGTCCAGAGCATTTGACAATCCGGCCCCCCAGGTCACACTGTGCAGTGCCCAGCTTACACTAAGGGCCGCAGAGAGCAGGAAGCTATTGGCAACTAGTTGGGAATCCCGGATTCTCAGCCCCAGCCCAGGGGCAGTTGACCAATGATCATGTTCCCCAAGGGCATCTTTGTGATCTGGCTGCTCTCCTTGCCCCTGATGCACTCCTGGCCCTGGGGGTCTGAATGGCCCAAAGGGAGCACAGCAGGCCAGAGAATCCACCCCGGATGTCTCTGGGGCAGTGCTTTAACTCCCCATTTTACAGAAAGAGAAAACAGCACCTTCCTTTCCCCCAATCTTGACAACTCTTTGGTCTTTTGCTATGCATTTGTACAGCACCTCACACAATGGGCCTAGATCTCCGTTCAGGCCTCTAGGTGCTACCATTACACAAATACTATAACAGCACCACCACACACGGAAGAAGGCAGAGAAACAGACACTCAGGTGATGCAAAGAGACAGCCAGATGCAGACAAATGGGGAGAAGAGAACGAATAGGGTCAGAGAAGAGATTTGTTAATCCAGCCCGTTGTGCTTGAAAGGACCCACTTTGCTCCCAAGCAGCCGCTTATGTTATTATTTCTTTCAGAGGGCTTCAAGCTGCCTGCAATTCCCTGTTAGTTAATAGGAAAAGTGAGAGATGCAACAATTGCTTTTGCTTGATTGCCTTGTAAAGGCTTTGTCACTCAGCAATGGAACAAAGGGGGCCTAATAACACCCTGTGCCACAAAGGCAAGTGCCGGGGAAGAGACAGAAATCAATTATCTGGGTGAAATTCAAAGGGAGAGAGAGTAGTGCACACGTACGCATCAGCAAACAGCACGCATAATCCCATTAACAGAGACGCTATCTCCCTTGCGGGAGCACCGAGCCACAGAGGAAAATGATAATTAAAACAAACAAACAAACAAAAAAACGAGCCTTGACTTCATGGCTAAAAGGGACAGCGATTCAAGTTGGATTTCACCGGGACATGGCAAACTGTGGGAGGGGGCAGCGCAAAGGAAAACCAGTAGCAGGAAGCATTTCCTAATGAAAAGGGCTGCAACTGGATTTCTCAAAATGAGTGCCAGGCATGCTGGTGGTCTGTAAAGAGCTGGCTGGTTGCACAGAACTGGCTCTTCCTTATTTCCAGTTTCTAAGCTGCATTTAAAGACAGTTAATGTACAAACTACTTTGCCATCTTAGCAATTGCTCAATTTGCCACAGGGTTTGGGACTTGCCGCATGAGGACAAATGGATCCAGTGTCACTGAAAATGGGAAGGGATGGGTTCGTGAGACAATCTTTGTGTTAAGGCTTAGTCCCCGGTAGGGCTGGTCAGGACATTTGCAATGAAACATTTTCACCATTGGGGAAAAAAAAAAATATTGATTTGTTGACGCCAAAACTGTTCGTGAGAAAGTGTCGGTTTTGATGAATTTGCCGCTTCAAAAACATTTTGAATAAAAAGTTTCAAAATTGCTTAGACATCCCATTTCAACATTTTCAAAACAAAACCAGTTAAAAGTGACTTGCCGTTTTGAAATTTATAATAAAAAGTTTTTGCAAAAGGTCAAAAAAATTAATCAATTTTGGTAGACCCAATATGATTTTTTTCTTCAGATTTTTGCCACGGAACAATTTTTGAGGTTGACTTTTTGTCCCAATTTGTGATGGGACAAGAATGTCCAAGTTGTGAAGATTCTCGTGGGATGGGAAACAGATTTTCTGCCCAGCTCTAGTCGACATGATGAAATGGTTTTTGGTAGCCCAGTATGGTGAAGGGACCACATCTAGGACAAAGCTCTAGACTGAATGTGCTTTCATGATGAACGGTTGTTCCCAACACCGCTGGGACTGGCCACTTTGCATCTTGCAATCCCTGATGATGGAGATATGACATTTGAGTCCAAAAACACAAGGACAGCGCCCTACTGAATGTACCACAATTACAAAGCACACACAGGGAAATGGTCTAGATGCTCTAAAAGGAGGCTTTCTTCTGTCACATCAAGAAGAGAAGGAGGAAGATTTCTAGAATGATACCGGTGTCCTTACTGCTTTGCGGACAAATGCAAGTACACCCTATATACAATACAGGACAAAGTTGTCTATCAGTGTAAACTGGTGCAACTCCATTGACTGACACCAGCAGAAAATGCTCCAAATTGGCTTACTGTCTATGCTGAAATAGCTTGTGTATGTTAAATAACGAAATGGCTGGAAGTTCAAGCCCGGCACATTTAAATCAGAAATAAGGTACACATTGTTAACAGTGAGGGTGATGAACCATTGAAACAAACTACCATGAGAAGAGATGGAATCTCTACCTCTTGATATCGTCAAAACAAGATCAGATGCTTTTCTGGAAGATGGGATTTAGTCAACCATAAAAGTTACTGGACTTAGTAAATGAGAAACTGGAAGAAATTCTACAGCTTGTATTTTGCAGGATTTGGGAGGTCAAACCAGATAATCCAATAGTCCCATCTGGCCTTAAAATCTATGAGTAAATTTCCATAAGAAACTGTTCTGCTAAAATGTAAAACTTATGTCACAGAACCAAGATATGGAGCCTCCAACGTTTAATGTGCCCAAATAAGTGACTTGACTTTTGGAGGTACTGAGCAGTGAGTACCCACAACCAATGGGAGCTTTAGTTGCTCGGCACTTGTGAAAATCAGGTCAAGTATTTAGGCACCTACATACATGTTTAGGTGACTGTGCTCAGGCCTCCAGATTTGAAAATGGGGGCGCGGAATGTAGATGCCCAATTCTGTATGACAGGCTTGGTGGGTTGATGTTGCTGTAAATATATCTCTCTCTCTTTTTTTAAAACTACATTCCCTTGTGGTGCAATTAGGCCAAAGGTTTCAGAGTAACAGCCGTGTTAGTCTGTATTCGCAAAAAGAAAAGAAGGACTTGTGGCACCTTAGAGACTAACCAATTTATTTGAGCATGAGCTTTCGTAGGCCAAAGGTATTTTTGATCCAATTAGCAAGAGTCACTAGAAGTGAATGAAGCCCGCACGGGTGGCTAAGCACGCAGTTTATCTGGAGCTCCCCGGCTCGAGGTCAGGAAAGCCCAATGTATATTGCAGATACCGGTCACCTTTTCACAGTGTGTGTAATACTGGCATCCTTAACCCAAGGAAAGAGCTAAGTGAGTCAGTTACTGAGTTCCCCTTAAATTTCTTCTCACAGATTAATGAATTGCTAAACAAGCAGACGCTCTCTCCCCATGCTGGGGCCAGATTTCACAGACCCTTACAGGATTATTTGACTTTTCAAGATTGCAGCTTTATGGGGCCCCCACTGACTCCCCTGCGAGATAGGACAATGCTATTGTCCCCCTTTTACAGATTGGGCAACAAGGCACGGACAGGCTAAGTGTCCTGCCTCTCATAATTTCATGGCTTGATTACGAGAACATCCTTCTCTCTGGTGTTGACAAATGCAGTCTTGCCCTGCTCTCATCCATTCAGGCTGCTGCTGCAGAGATCGGTCTCCTGGCCCCTCATTTTGGCCACGTCATGCCTCTCTCTGAATCCCTCCGCTGGCTTCCCTTTCTCCATTGCATCAGACATGAACTGTTTGATCTTCACTGTCAAGGCCCTGCACAGATCATCCCCCAACAGCTATCACCTCACTTTCATGCTGAGATGTCAGTTCCCACCACTGATCAGGATGCCAGCCTTCATTTGTTCAATTTTAATATAGCCCCTTGCATAGATACTTCATCCTTCAACTCTCTCCTCAAAACTCTTCTTTGCCAGGATGCCTGCAATAAACTTGACACCGTTGAGGCTGCTCGTGTGTTGAGATGCCCATCATACAAACCAGTATTGTCTAATTTTTTCCTTGTGCTCCCCCATCTGTCTCCATCTGTTTTCTCTCGTCTTACACTTAGATTGTAACTGTTTAAGAGCAGAGAGAGTCTTTTTGTTGTGTTTGTACAGCACCTGGCACAATGGAATGCTGCTCCCTGACTGGGTATCCTAAGTGCGATGGTAATATAAATAATAATATTGATATACCTCCATTTCTTAGCTTTCAAACCCATCAGGGCAGGGACTACATTTTCATGTGTACAATGCCGAGCACAGAAATCCTGACTGGAACGTCTGGGTGCTACCATAATCCAATTTTAAATAGGACTAATAATCCAACATGGTTTTCTGGTGCCCTTCTCTGAAGCAGCTGGCTGCTTTGGACCTGGGATACCAGACTAATCCTGTGTTCTCGGGGCCTGATTCAAAGCCCATTGAAAACAGCAGAAAAAGACTCCCAATTACTTGAGTGGATTTTGGATCAGAACCAACATGAGCACAGGGTGACCAGACAGCACGTGTGAAAAATCGGGATGGGGGTGGGGGGGGGTAATAGGAGCCTATATAAGAAAAAGCCCCCAAAATCGGGGACTATCCCTATAACATCGGGACAGCTGGTCACCCTACATGAGCATCTGAACTTGACAAAAGCTCTGCATTTTTCTTGATTTCCCTGATCACTAGGCCCATCCAACCCAACCCAACCCGCCTTGTCATGGGCTCTTGCTTGGACATAGAGCTATTCTATAATTGATACCTCTTCACCAACTAACAGAAAGTGGCACATCAATCCAAAAAGATTTCTGAGCTTTAAGATTTAGTTTTAAGATTTCCAGCCTTAATTTTAGCCCTTCAATTGTAGGAAAGACTGGTCTGAGTCAATTCCTGGAAACACAGTTCTCTTCCCTACCGGCCCATCTGCCCCGAGCGCATCTGAGAGCAGGAGACGAGGAGAGAGAATGAATGAATCCGCAAGCTCAGGCTGCGTGCTGGAACCCTTGACACATCACCACGAAGAAGGCAAGATTAAAATACAGTCACTTAATCCCCTCCAAAGCCTCTTAAGCATTTATATCAGGGTCAGCTCAGTCGGTGCTTAGTCAACCTGCCTCTGAAAAATATCCCAATTTAGACCCTTCCGGCTTCCTGTCAAGTCGGCTGCAATGAGGCACAGGATCAAAGACGGTGGGGGGCTGAGCGGAGGAACGGTATAAAGCAGTGTAAGTCACTCTCTTTAGATAGCAGCACCCTTTTTAGCCTCCTCCCTGCTCCCATCCCTTCCCAGAATTCTCTTGGGGCCTATTCTGAGCAGGATTTTACTCTTCACGTCTCTGACCTCACGGAGTTTCCCTGAAAGATAACCGGTCAGATTCCTCCCAGGAGTAAGTCCACTGGCTTCAGTGCAGTCACAGCAGGGAAAAATATATCCCAGGGGGCTGTCAGGCGGTTTATGCAGGGCAGGTAGGTTGCTAGCTAGGGAGAAGGGAAGAGAAGTTAACCCCTTACAGAAAAGTCCGACAAAAATCCTTAGTTTCATCCCTACTTTTCAACCAATCTACAGACTGTTGCGACCCCAGCGATGGAATTCTATTGCGGGCGGGGCAGGGAAGTGTTCAACCCCCCCATTCTTTAGACCAGATTCTCCACTCAGTCCCCTTTACACCACTTGAGTCCCCTTTACACCACTTGAGTAACAAAAATGTGAACTGAAAGCAGCCAGAAATGCTTAGTGGAGAATTCCCCGCAGTAACAGAGCAGGATCCTTTACCAGGCCCCCTCCCCACCCATGCTCTAAGGGAAGAAAGGGGATACATCCAGGTTGGGGTGCATGATGCAGTAGAGATCTGCATAGTTTGATCCTGTACTGGAGGGGAATTGCTGGGATCAGGTGACCCAGGATCCGGCAACTGCCACTGGCTCCCTGTACACCACCCTCCTTTGCACCTGGTTGCAGAACTCTAGGGTGATTTCTCTAGAATCCTATTGGTTTCATCCCGGTTTATTTTTAGAGAAGCCAGGGCATGGCTCTAGCAGGACCATTGCAAGACACATGGAGAAGAGCAGGGCTAAGGGCAGGGATTGCACTTAAGCTCATTTGAAAAGCGGCAGCTCCCAAGTCCACCTTTTTGACCAATGTTTTTTGTGTTGATTTGTTGGGGACCTTCCTCCCCAAGGAGCCTCATGTGAGTCGCAAGGACAGCAGGCAGCATCGTGGGTAATTCCCCTCCTTGATCAGCTGCGGGCTCACAGACCTGCCAACGCAGGGCCTTGCTAGTCTGTAAATAGCTCAGAGTAGCTAGGGAAAGGAAGGGGCCTATGTGGCTAACTTAGGTCTGATCCAGTTCTCACTGAAATCACTGGGTGCCTTTCCATTGATTGCGCTGGGCAATGGATCGGGATCTTACAGCTTCTGCAACTCACTCCAGCTGGGCCTTAATGAGAAGCTCAGGTAGAAGCTACAGCTGGCATGTGAGACGATGCCCCAACTCCTAAGCAGGACAAGCCCTAGAGAACACGGCTTTTCCTTTACAAAGCTTTCCGTGGGGGTGAGCTACAGGCCAGTCCAGGAACCATCTCTCTCCCTCAGCTATGCTGCACACTGCATTATACAGAGCCCATGCCTAGGCCCCAAGGCGCTGGAGGTGGAGCCTAAGTTCTCAAACACAGGCCCATGGACCCCTAAGGAGGTCAAGAAGGGTCTTGCTCTTGCCATCTTCTGTCCACACCGCTCCACTACTGCACTCGCCTAAGAGGAGGGGCGGAAGGAAATCTAACAAAAGGTAGCAGCCCATGATTGAACCCGGCGTGGGGGCAGGGGAATCAACGGTGCTTCTAGCCCTTCTCATCTATGTGCAGTACCTGGATCCTGGTGTTACATGTACTTGGGAACTGCTGCCTGCAGAGATTAGATAAGAGCTGGACTAGAAGATAGATGCAACCATGCCAAAAAATGGGACTTGAGAATGAAGAGCAAAGCAAGAGTCCTGCTGTCCACATGAGATGGAGAGGAAGAAAGAATGCTCATCTTCCTGCACACCTGACCCCAACACACACCTCTCTCCATGTGAGTTCAACAAATAATCATAGAATATCAGGGTTGGAAGGGACCTCAGGAAGTCATCTAGTCCAACCCCCTGCTCAAAGCAGGACCAATCCCCATATCCCTAAATGGCCCCCTCAAGGATTGAACTCACAACCCTGGGTTTAGCAGGCCAAAGCTCAAACCACTGAGCTATCCCTCCCCCGCCCTCATGCTCTAATGCCTCATGCTCTAGGAGAAAAGGGTCAAAGGAACCATGAGGTTGTGGGGCTGATTTGGAACTGAGATTGGTGATGTTGGAGTGATTCCAATCTAGGAACCTCCTCCCCGCTGCCCTCCCCCTCAGTTTTTTCCCCCTCTATGAAAAGTTTTCTGGGTTGCGAGGGAGACATTCAGAGGGTATGTGTGCGTTTGGAGGGGAAGAAAAGTGTTGAAAGAGAAAAGGACAGTTCCTGTCCCAGCAGATGTGGCTTAAAAAGTCTGCAACACTGAAGAAACTCCAAAGCCAACGAAGGCCCAGCCCTGCACTCCTTGTGTCTACAAAACTATTGTGGTAAATGGGCCTACACATTTATCCTCAAGAGCTCAACTGTAAAAAACATACATGAAAGTTCATAAGGTGTCACAGTAACCTACAACAACAAGTGTTGGTGGGAAGAGAGGTGTAAGGGAGGCAGAAAGACTGAATTAGTCCAAACAGAAAGACCAACTGACAGAACAAAAGGACAGTATTAAGATCATGCTTGGTAAGAAAGAAAAATGTAGAACCAGAAATCTGAGCACCAAAATCGGTGTGTGGGAAACTGGGCCTAACTGTTGGACTAAATAATGAGGGGATGGGCATATTCGGCCTGCCAATCCCTTCTGGGGTCCTTAAAGAAAGGGATTCTGGGGAGAAAAATGGAAGCAAGCTTCTCCATCCTGGCTGCCACCCGCACTGTCTCCTGGGCCTTCATTGGCCTACTCCCGAGAGACGTCCTGACCAGAATGGGTCAAAGAGGGGGATACAGATGACACTGGCACCTCCACCAGCTCCTGCTGAATCCCAACCACTGCCTGAGATGAAACAGGAATGGACTTCAACAACCCCTCCAGTCCATGTCCACCAACGTCTTGTCTTTTGCCCCCCAAAAGGAGACTAATCACTATCTAGCAGACTGTCAAACAGGGGCTTTTTTTTTCCCCCTTCTCTCCATCTAAGGGGAAGGGGAAGAAGCGATGTTGTTAACATGAAAGCCATACTTACGACTTTCTATTTGAAGTGTTTTAACTGTTTTTCCTTCTTCTCGGTCTTTAATAAAAGGATTTTTAATGGTGGGTTTGCCATGGTACTAAGTAGGCTGACGTCCCTGCATTCCAAACCCCGAACCTCATTGAACACTGTTTAATGGTGAGCAGCGACTGGGTCAGCGACTCTTTTGGCCTATATATTCCATCTAAATAAACACAACACCCACCAGTGGAAGGTCTGAATGCACAAGGAACATGGGAACCTGAGGCCTAACACAATCCGCCGCCCTAGTGGGTAGTCACCTCACTCCAGCAATAGCGTCTCCGCTGAAAAAAGCCAGGAAGGGGATGTCCTAACGGGGTTTGGAGAATATCCCTGCAGGTGGAAGCGGACCTACTCAGGCCTAACAGCTCGTTCTGCAAGGGGCTGAGCAGTTCCTGGATTCACTGCGAGCTGAATGAGGTTCTTCTCCAGAAGTTGGTAGCAGCATGCACCTTACAG
This sequence comes from Eretmochelys imbricata, assembly GCF_965152235.1. Lineage (NCBI taxonomy): Eukaryota > Metazoa > Chordata > Testudines > Cheloniidae > Eretmochelys > Eretmochelys imbricata. Next base: position 9,303,654 of record NC_135593.1, on the reverse strand, counting down.
GACCGAGACCTGAAGGAGCTGATCAAATTAGGTGCATGCGTATAATCTGTAGGCGTGTGAATGTCACCATCTTGGTTGACAACGCAGGGATTGAACCAGGAACCGCCCGAGCTAAAAGCCTGAGAGCCTAAGCTCTGTAACACCTCTATGGACTGGCATATGGGAGGACCTGTAACACACCAGTGGGCTATATATGTAAGTGTATATAGGCGAGTGTGTGCATATCCCCGCCCCCCACAGCTACCCCCTCACACACAGACACTCTGCAAAGCCCGTATGCTCCCCACAGCTGTCTTTTAACGTTCCAATACCAGGGTCAGAGAGAATCTTGCCGTATCCTTCTTATCTTCCCGCCGCATACCAGCACTGTCAATGCCATCGGCAATTTTACATGTAAATGAGCCCATCCATCACTCCCTACTCTGCAGCACCTCACTTCCAAGCCTGCCGTGAAGTTACACCATTAAATCTCCCGGCTTTACAATATACATCATGACATATTTGACATCAATCAGCTGTGTCAGTCTGCTCTCCGCAAACCATAAACTTGCTCTGCATTCCAGTGCCGCACACGGTGATTAAAACCTTCCCAGGCTAGTTTCCTGATTACGGTGATGAATGACTATTCAGGCCTTCCGACTCGCTGTTCAGCCATCCTCTCCTGATCATCCCCACACCATCTGAACCCCACCCCTATTTATTCATGTGCAGTACGCACTCCTCTGTCAAGCTTGCCAATCAGCTGTCTTCTGAGCCATCTCACCCATCCTTCCTATGGTCAACCTTAAGAGGTATGCACTTCTACTGTGCCTCCAGCTACCAACTTGTCCTTCAAAGTAGCTGCTGGTCCAACTTTGTCTCTCTCTCGAGTCATTTAGGAAAAGCATTAGGGGCCATATGGACAGGAGGGACCATGCTCTGGCTGCAGGCATGTGGGCCAGTTAACTAAGACTAACTTTCTTTTTTTTTTTTTTTTTTCCCACATTGGTGCTTCCACATCCATAACCCGGATCCTGCAAAGACTCAAACATGTGACAGGCTTCAGTGGTAGCCGTGTTAGTCTGTATCAGGAAAAAAAGTAGAGTCCTTGTGGCACCTTAGAGACTAAAAAATTTGTGAGTATCTTTATGCACCTGTGAATAGTTCCATTGACTTCAAGAGGACTTCTCATAGTGAACTGTTGGTGTAGGATCAAGGCCTTAACATCTAAACGCATGTGCTTCGATTTTCAGAACTGAATACTTGATAATCCTGTTGACTTCACTGAGACCAGGGGCTGCTGAGAATCTCAGTCCCTTGATTTTCCAAATTCTGGCCTAGATCTTTAGGAAAGAGATTTCCCCTACCAAAAGACAAAGAAAATGGGGGAAAGTTCATTCTGTTCTGGGCCAGTTCAGACCCCAGTAATTCCCATTTTCAAAACTTTTTTTGAACACTCAGAAGCAGATGAAATATGTCATTTTCCATGTGACTTGATTTTATTCTACAGCCAAAGTACTTAACAAAATTTTTGATTTTTTTTTTTAATTTAGAATTTCTTTTGGCTGGAGGGCAAAAATAATTTTGGATGAAAATGGGATAATTTCAGCTCAAAACCATCTCCATAAAATCCCAGGCATTTTTGGTGAAGGCTTCCCTCCCCCCCAGTAAATTGGACCATGTGTGAAAGTTCAAAACTAAAAGATGAAACCTCAATCTGAGATTTTAAAGTCTCATTTCAATTCCCCCCACCCCCACTTCCATAGACCTCTTAATATGTATTTCCCCATGTCTAGTTCCAGTGGTGTTCCTATGTTGAATACAGTCCATTCTGAGCACATCCCCTTGAGACTATAACATAGGGAACTCACTGGGCCTTGAAGATTTCTGATCATGAGCCCCATCTCCTCCCTGTGAGGTAGAACACAGATAAAGATAAAAGCTCTCTATCTTTCCAATGGCTTCTATGATCATTTCTCTTTCAAACCAGACCATTCCACCACCTGATCACCACCACTGTCTAGATGAAAGGGGTGGTGCATTTGGGTCATAGATTACGCAATCCATTTGAAATCATTAGTGAGCAGCTTAGGAAAGAGATATGGAAATTGTCAAGTGGCATGAAAATAATGAGACAGGCAGAGTGAGGCAGAGACAGAAGAGGCATGGGAGAGAGGGGGAAAAAATGTGCGCCTCACTTTCATTCTTGGGAGATCCATAGAGGAATGAACCCTCCTTCGGCGCAAGATGAATGGGCAGCTGTACAGGTTATGAGTGAGGCTGATTTGCAGATCAATAAATCTGTGTCAGAGACCCCATCTGGAGGGAGTTTTAATTTAAAGAAAAGAGTGATGAATGAAGAAAGCCAATAAATCAAAAAGTTGTGTATTCACATAGGCATTAGCCTTCTATCAGTGCGAACAACTGCACTGAGAGGAACAATAGGGAATGGGTTTATTGGCCCGGCAGAGGTAACAGGGTTTTGGAGTCAGGGTAGGGAGGGTTTCTTTCACAATAGCCACCCAATACTCTTTCCATCACAGGGAAGAAAGAGAAAGCCCAGGATTGACTTCTATGCTGCTATCAAAAATCAGTGGGTATCACTAGGAGACAGCTCTCTCAGATCAAAATCAGGAAGAGTATGCTTAACAAACAGCATAAAACCAAGGAGATTTCACAGGAACAGATGCAACAGAGGGATTGACAAGAAGATTGGAATTTCAGAGATAATCTGAAACCTCTACATTCAAAACACAGACTGTTGCTCCAAGGAAAACTTCAAGAGACACTGTGTTTCAACATACTACTCTCTCTTAAATTTCTCCTCTTCTTTATTGTGGGCCTGATCGCAAGCCCACTCAAGTCAACAGAAAGATTCTTACTGAGAAAAGGGATGATCCAGTGGTTAGAACACTAGCGTTGGACTCTGTCATAACATAGGGGTTTGAACCCAGCATTCGAAACAGCCTGTGTGGTCTTGGGCAAGTCACTTGGGCAGCTGAGGCACAGAGAGGCTATCTGTACAATGGGGATGAGAGTGCTGCCCTACATCACAGGGGCATTGGAAGGATAAACCGATTAAAGACTGAGGTGCTCCCATGGGCTTTGGATTTAGACCCTTCCTTCACAGAGCCAGATTCCCAGTTGATATAAATAAGCATGACTTCTTTGATGTTTGAACGTGGCCCTGTTGTCTTTCTAGCTGTGAATCTCAGGGGACTTTACAGGAGTTTAATAAGCAGAGATGATAAAGAAAATTGGGAATTCTGCAAAAAGTTTAGAAGGGAACACTTTTTTTGCGTCTTTTGAAAAAATCCAGATGATTTTTTCCATTTTTTTTTTTGACAAAACGATTGAAGACAGCCAACAAAAAATTACATTTTGAGTCAAATCAAAACATATCGAAACAACCTTTACTGGATATCTGGTTTCCTTCTCCCTTCACCGCCTTCCCACTGCAAAAAAAGGAGCGGAAATGAAAAAAAGGCAGAATAAAGACACCAATTTTTTCTTTTGATTTCATTGGATTCTAAAGATTTTTTATTGTTTGCACGGTTATAGTGAAAACTCAGAAACAGTCAAACAAACATTTTCAGTGAAAAAAATTCATATGGTTTGAAAAGCTTTTCACTGGGAAAAAAAAAATGGGTTGATAAGTTTTGTGCTGCGCTCCGAACATTCGTCACACTGGTGAAATAGAGAAGTGCTGAATTTAGAATTCACTGACAGGGAAACTAAGCCACAGAAAGGTAAAGACCTACCTTTTAAAAAAAATGGCTTCTATATGGAATCGGATGCAAGATCTGAGTGCCCAATTTAAACAGCTAGGGCCTGACTTTCTCTCCAGCTACGATGCTCAACCTCTCTGGAAATGAGGAAACTTTTGTCAAGCAAATTTTCTGATGGAAAATGGAAAAATGTTTTCAAATGAAAAAATATGTCCCAAGCAGCTCGACGGAGCATCCCCAACTACAGCAGAAGTCAATGGGAACTGCAAGCATTCAGTGCTGCTACTAAGCCCTAAATGCCTATGGTCAGGCAACCAAAAGCTGAGATACTCAAAATTAAAGAAAAGGAGGACTTGTGGCACCTAAGAGACTAACAAATTTTTTTGAGCATAAGCTTTCGTGAGCTACAGCTCACTTCATCGGATGCATACAGTGGAAGATATCGTCTGTATCCGTAAAAAGAAAAGGAGCGTGCATCTGATGAAGTGAGCTGTAGTTCACGAAAGTTTATGCTCAAATAAATTTGTTAGTCTCTAAGGTGCCACAAGTCCTCCTTTTCTTTTTACGGATACAGACTAAAACGGCTGCTACTTGAAACCTGTCAAAATTAAAGGTCACTCCTGAAAACTTGAGCCTAAGTGATGTGTCCAAGATGGAACAGAGTATATTTGGCAGAGCCGGGCATTGGCACATGCTGTCTCTCAGTTCCTTGTGCTTATTGCTAGAAAACTGTCAGTTTCTCAAAAGCCAGAGTTTTGATTGCATCCAGAGTGCTCATCATTGTGTGATCCAGATGCCCAAAGAGGTCTTATTCTCCTGGATGGCCCAACCTCGATTTGAACCTCAGAACTCTTGAATCCTAAAGTCCTGACCCAACAAACGTTCACACACACACTTAACTTGGAAATCTAAGGGTCTATGCATGTGCATCAAATGAAGAAGCATGCAAATCAGGGTCTAAGTGTATATCATACGTCTGCACCAACAGCCCATCTGCCTTACACTTAAAGTTATTCAGTTTCCTTGTTACTGTCACAGAATACACGCAGATAGTTCGGGATAAAAAAATTTGTACTCTGTGCATAAAGTTGCAACACAGCATGACTTCATTTCTTAAAATCCAGAAATCTAACACATAATAACCAATTACACAGAGAGACAGCAGACTCTCACCTAAAGGCAGAAAGAGACAGCTCTTTGCAGATAACCCAGATCCCACCTTTCCCCATAGAGCCCCTAGCCTGCCAGCACTAAAAGGAAATACCTTACAACTTAAAGTGATAGCTTGTAATATTAACACAGCTTTCAATATACCACAATTCTGCTTCCCTAAATGTCTCTCCAGCAATAAAAAATGGGCTAACGAGAGGGAAGAAAGAATGCAGCATAGCTATTTGTTAATTACACAGAACACTAATAGGTCTTGTTGGTCAGTCCCCTATCATGGCAGTTTTTGCACAGGCTTCTGTGGATTACTGTGTAATTATATTTACTGGAGGCTAAACTAAGCCCCATGTCACCTGCACTTGGGGATGTGGGTGTTAGAAGACAGAAATAATCATATAGTAGCCTTTAATAATATAACACCTATTATATAATAATCTGGTTACTCCAGGATATTTACCAGCTAGTTAAATGGTCGACAGCTGCCACTGGATGAGGTCTAGTTTTACACATTACGCCCCCATTTTCAAAAGTGACTAGCAATTCTGGATGCCTAAACTGAAGAGACCTGATTTTCAGAGAGTGATAGCTCAGCACATACTGCAAATCTTTTTCCTTTAAAGGGGTCTCACGTTGCCCGTCCCCCCCCCTCCGATCTCAAAATCAAGGTATCTGAAATCAGTCGGTTTTTGAAAAACGGGGACATGCGTATTTTAAAATTCCTCAAGCTGTGTTACTAATGTCACCTCAGATTATGGAATCAGAAAGCATTTGTAAAATCCAATTTACTTTTCACCACACACACTTCGGCTTACTTTAGTGTTCACTTTACTCGGATTGGTGGAGGCAAGGATCACTTTCAGTTGATTAACAACAACATTGTGCACTTTCAGACCAGCAGCCTTAATATGCTTTCTGACCAGCGGAGGATTTCCTGTTCTGCAGGGTGATTTTGTTTAATAAGATTGTGTTCCTGAAAAAGACAAGACACTTCATTGCTACAAACAGGATCTCAGGGCTCCAGAACTTCACAGTCATAGATCTCAGAGTATCTTACAAAGGTAAGGGTTATTATTGGGCACAGCCTCAGCCCGCCAATTCCACAGAAGCAAGACACTCTTCAAGAGCACAGATGGAAAAAGTGGTAGAAGTGCTTCAAGGTACCCAGGGTCTCCTAGTAAATCAATGGTAGTGCTACGAACACAACACATGTCTGCTGAACCCCAGACCAAATTCTGTCCTCCAGATCACACTTTCCCGACCTCAATCCCCTCCATTCCCCATTTGTTAAATAAGGATAATAATTACAGCTGGGCGCAGAAAAGTAATCCCGTTTGGCAGAGGATTTTGGTATTTCAAAATTTGTTTCACCCGATTCAGAATGAAAACGGAACATTTTAAAATTCTGCCGGCCTGACAGATGGATTGACCCAGAACCACAAACCCTGGACAGCCTCGGGTACCCGACTCCTAGGCACTCTGGCAAGTGAGCTGCTGAGGAGCTAAGCAGGAAACCAGGCATGTTTTGAAACCTGCCTGCCAGGCAAGGCTCCCTCAAAACCCTGCCTGGGTTCCGTCAGGACTGTGCTGAACTCAAACTGTCTCCATGAAATGTTCCGATTACAACAGATGGACAATTTCCAATGAAAAATGCCCTGGTCTTGTTTACTAAGATTGTGAACTCTTCAGGGCAGGGTCTGCCTCTTCCTATGTGTACATACAGCCCCTAGCAGGAGGAGGTCATGGTCTTGGATTGGCCCTCTACGTCTTAAGGTAATACAATAAACAGCAAGTCTGAGAGTTGCTCTCGTAATTCCTCAGCGTAAGAACAGAAGGTAGGAGATGCTTGCCACAAGGAATAAAATGTGAAATGTTTCTTTAAAAAAAACCAAACCTGTCATTTATACAGCAGGCGTTGGAGGCTGCCACCTTACCAGAAAATGATGTCATTTGTGAAACTAGCCTCCAGCGCTAGGCTGAGAAAATGCTAATTTCAATTCGAACTTTAAGAAAAAATAATGATGTTCCCCAGTTTCCCCTTGGTGACAAGGGCCTCTTCGCTCCTGAACCTGCAGACTGCTGGGCTGAGCAAAACAACAACAGGGCATTGTTAGTTTCAATCCATACAGAAGGTATTTGAGGCACAGGGAGGCTATGCTGCTTGCCCAGGGTCATTCAGGAAGTCAGTGGCTGCGTCAAGAATAAAACATTGGTCAACGTCCGGTGAAGTGAATGGGAATCTTCTCATTAGCTTCACCGGGGGCTGGATCAAAACTTTGACTCCCAGACAAATGCTCAATCTGCGCTGGAAATTAAAGAGTGACTAAAATCTCTCCTGTCAGAACAAACTGTTTCTACATAGGACATTTCACATGCTGTTTCTGGGCTCTGGGCAAGAGACAGAGATGGGAAGGGCGAGGGCTTGACGGAAGATACAGGGCAGAGTTTGGATGCGAAGTTAGCCAATGTTTCTGAAACTTAGAGGTGTGATGGGGTGCCTGCCCCACACTGGGCTCTAAGGGGTTAATAAAGCCCTAGGGAGGCTTTGCAGGAGGCAGCCGATCAGAGAAGGGCTGAAGGGACTAGCCAATCAGAGCCAAGCAGGCCCATATAAAAAGAGAGCTGCAGGGCAGGAGGAGGACCGTTCTCTGCTGGGAGCCCAACGAGGAAGGACTGTGTCTCTGGAGGACAGAGAGAACTCCCAGCACCCTGGACAGAGCAGTGCTGCAAGCAGGGACCGGGGGAGCGAGAGAGAGCTCCCAGCTGGCTGCTGGGGTTTGCAGGTGGAGACCCTGAGGCAAGGGCAAAGAGGATGCTGTGGCCATGAGGAAGTGGCCAGACAATTTGCTGCAGGAGCCACTAAGGGCAGTGACTGAACAGCGGAATGCAGGTCCCCTGGAAGTGGGGGGGGGGGGCACAGTCTGTGCCCCTGAAGAGGGCACCACGGTCCTTGGAGACGTGGGTCCCAGAGCAGGAGTGACAGCAGCGAGGCACCACCCACAGGGGACACACAAACACGCAGAGCTAATTCCCAGGGGAACCAGCAGGAGGTGCCAGAGTGGTGAGTGAACCCCATTCCAGAGGCTACTGAGAAAAGGAGACTCAACAGATGAGGAACAATGCAGTAAAGTAGAAACCTGATCAAAAGGCATTAAAAAAGTCTTGCTACATTCCAATCACAATAAGCCATTGCCGATCTTCCTTTCCATCCCCATCTCAGCCCTTTTGGGAAAGTCAGAAGAATTTAGTCAGCTATATACACACAACAGAAAGCCTTCCAGTCTTACACATCTTTCCATTCATCTCTCGATCTCAGATGGTCCAGCCCACAAAGGCTTTTACATATTTTGCATTCACTTACAATACTCCTTTAGGCAGACAGAGAAAATGGTTTGGAAATTCTGATCAGGATCCTTAGCTGAGCAACCTGGATTCCCCTGTAGTTCATTGATCTGTTTCTGCTTCCTGCCCTCTCAGCACAGAGCCTTTGTTTTGAAGTTCACTGGCTGATAACATTCCCCAAACAGAAAGTAGCTGAAAAACCCTAGAACCTTTTGAGGCTAGAACTGCTCCATCAAAGAACCTCAGTCGTATTTGAATAGTTAAGTCAACTATTGCAAATAGGGCAAAGTACTGAAGTTGGACAGTGACTAGAGGTTGGTGACTGTGAGATTAGAGGCAACTCAGCAGTTACAGAGGACTGTCCTTTAAGAGGAAGTTTGGTTTTAGAGTAAGAGAGTTAACTTGTGGAACTCACCCCCACAAGATATTATTGAACAAAAGGATCAACAACAAGGTTCTGCATGAATGTGTAAAAGCACAGCCTCTGCAAAGGGGCCTGGATGGGTCAGCGGACTGGTGCTGTCCCATTCAATGTTACCAATTCAAACCCAGCCTGGGTCAGTAGTGAATGAAAGTTACCACCATCAGATAGCTGGGAGGTGAAACTGCTGGCCTCTGTGACCATGTCCCACATCACAGAAACCCAACAGTACAATTGACATGAATGGGCACTGTTCAGCAGAGAGGGCAATGGGTGATTGGCCCTGGAGACAGAATTTCACAGGCATCCCTAGAGAAGGGTCCTTTCATGTCAGGGAGAGAAACACACCGACTCTTGGGATGGAGAGCAGCTTACGCTGCCCCTGCCAGGGATGTTCCAAGGAGAAAGGGCACTTCAATCCCCAGGGCTGTCAATGCACCATCTTCCACTAGCTAAGATGAAGACAACAAAGGCCCAACAGTTGTGATCAGGGAGGCCCTCCCCTGCTATGACATCAATCGAGTATATTAGGGAGTGCAGGTGGATTATGTGTATGTCCGTGCCACCTTCCCCAGCACTGTACTGGGGAGAGGGCTGCAGTGAGTACCCCGAGTCGAGTGGTGCCATCCAAGCCCAGTGGATATTCTGAGCTACGAGGCCTGGTGTTTTCGCTCTTTTCCCTCCCATTTGATCCATTATTCCCCCATCACCAGTGAACCGCACTGGCTCCCTTGTCAGAATAGTCATCGTTAGTGGCGTCATCTTACATCAGCTAACAAGGCTCCTGCTTGACCCACGCTGGCCCGACACCTCCTCCTGGGGCTGTCGGGAAAGAGTTTTCTTTCTAATCAAAACCAAAGGCTTTGAGAGAAAGGCAGGGAGGAGAGATGGAGGAAACCTCTCTTTACCAGCTTTATGGGTCATTATATAAAAGGATCATGTAAAAAGAGGTCAGATAAGTATTTAATACATGTATTATCTCTGTTGTTAATTTCACTCTTCCTTTTTAACCCCTAATTGAAGGCAAAAAAACCCCAAACCCCAGCTTTATCTCCTTCAAATTGCTCTGCTGATCCCTTTTAAGAAGGTCAGCGCGGCTTGCAAGATGATGCTTGCCATCAGCGGCTCAAGGCGGATCAGCTGCACACTTCTTCCCGAGGAGCCCAGCGTGAATCGGGTTACCTCTTTGAACTGAGCTGCTGAAGGCATGAGCTCAAGGCCCTGACAACAGGTGATCACTGCAGATCCAAGGGTGCTTTTCCCAGGAGTGAGCAGCGGCTGAATTCTAGCGTGGGTAAGGCCTTGTCTAGTGGAAATCTGTGCAGCTGGAAATGTACCCCGAACACGGAAGAACACCCCCAGTTTGGATGCAGGTAGAGCAGTATAACAGCGCCTACACCAGTCTAGCTCTTGCTATGAACTATAATGGTAGAAGGCACCTTTGAACGGGTATAAATGGATCTGCGTTAGGGCTTGTAGTGGTATAATTACGGTGGTAAATAAATCCAGCCCTGAACTAACATAGAAAACTAATTGTGCCAGTTACACTGGCATCACGTTCAAATGTAGACCAGGCTTAAATTATGTTAATCAGGACAAGCTCCCTGCTGCCTTGCTCCTTATCTTGTCATTTATGCCTGTGGAAAGTGGATATTAGAGGATGCCATTCCGTTCCGGTAGCAGTTTACATACACTTAGCACTGTTATAAACAGCCACACAAGGAGGACCGGGCCCTCTGTGCAGCTCCCTCTTGACATATCCACAAAAAAAAATGACAGTCTCTTTATTGTTCTGATACAGTTACATACATTGACTAGTTTTCCTTCTTCCCCTTCCAGGCCTGCACTGCGGTGTTGTTATGCACTGTTAAACAGCTGCTGCATTCCACACCAGAGGTGGCTGCATCAGCGGCAGGCGACCTGATCCCCAGGGACAGATTTTGTAATCAGTGTGTTGAATGCTTCGTGATTTTGGAGTGATTGTCAGTTATCTTTCAGAGTAACTGTGTCTCTTCCTCACTTCCATCCTAATTCTCATTAGGAAGCAGGTGCAAACATATAGTTTCCATTCTCTCATATATCATGGAATTCATTTTGGTTCATGTTCTCTTTCACACACACACACCTCGGCTCACCAGCCATCTTTTAACATGTTACAGCTCCACGGAGGAATGTTACATGATGTAGAGCCAGATGCAGTAAGAAGCTGAGCAACACAAGCAAGATGCTGAGAGTCAGCAAGTCATGAGTGCTTCATTGAGTTCAGTGCAGCGAATCTGATTCACATCAGCTGAGGACCCGGCCCCATGTATCCTCAGCCCAGTGGCAGGAGGGGACATTTGGCTCTTTTTGGCTCACAGACACATTTTTGGCCCTTGTAGCCAATGGCCTGTTACAGAGACACACAAACAAGGCCAAGAAGGAAAGGCAAGCTGTCCACTTGTCATCATGTGGGGAGACAAAAAAAAAAAAATAAATAATCACACACCGCAGGCCTTCTCACACTGCTGTCCTTAAAGAGCCAACAAACTAAACATCCTACTCGCAGAGCATTCAGCGCCTCTCTCACTCACCAACATTAGGGAACCCACAATATATATCAATGTATATCTTGCATATATATATTATTTAAAAAAAACTATATTAAAACATTAAAGTTGCAAAGCCAAGTGCTCAAAAGTTAGGAACTGCCAGAATTAAGGATGCCCATGCAACCTTAATTCAGCCCCCTTGTACAGATGCATTATGATACAGTCTTTAATGACATGATCACATACTATTTCCCCCCCCCACAGGACCCTTGCCTCATTCAGTGCACAGCATGGATGGTGTTCACTTAATGAGCTGCTATTCCGTATTTTGTTGCATCCTCATTGTTCAATGTGCCCAAGCTTGATTTAATCACACACCATTTAAAGCCTGCTGTGAAGACCAAATTATTTATTTTCTCTTGGGCCTTTCTATGGCATACACCTCTACAGTATCTGACTGCTTCCCAGTCACAGTGAATGTGTCTTCACTGCACCCCTGTGAGATGAGGGGCTATTATTATCCCCATTTTACAAACAGGGAACTGAGAGAGAGATTAAGGTCCAGGAACACAACATAGCAGGGAGTGGAAAAGAGCACTATATCCAACCAAAACCATGGGGGTGGTAGTGGGGGATTCCAAATGACCCGCAGGCACTACTGAAATTAACATGGAGCTCCCGCTCATAGAATCTGACATACAGGACCTGTCTTTTACTCTTTGGAAAGCAAAATACTGCGCTCACTCAGGCCCTCTTGCTTGGTAAAGCAGTCCACCACCACAACTGCTCAAATTCCAAGCTGCCCAGGATGCAAAGAAGTTACCATCTCATCTCTCCATCGAGCTGCTGTGGAGATTTTAATACACACAAAGAGGTCTAAGCCTTTAGTTTTCTCTCTCACCTGAAAGGCAGCAGTTCACCCCACTGAGGCTCAGCACTGCATCTGAAGGAGCAGCAGCACCCTGCTGAATTATTTCTGCAGTTCCCAAGTGCTCCGTAGAAGTCTCCCTTCCAAGCACCAATCTGACCTAGCATTGCTTAGCGAAGCAGATTCACTCCTACCAGAAGGCATCACAGATGCAGGCAATAAACAAGTAACCCTGAATTTAGCGACCTGTTCTGAATTTTGCTGTCAGCACCTAAGCATTTGTAATACCTTCCCTTTTTATACCTCTCTTACAAAAGGGGTTGCCATGATAACAAGACCATGCTTTATCAACAAGAAGGGGATTGCTTACATATACAACCCCCTCACCCCCTCCTAAAAATCCTTATGTCACTTGAGAGTATCGAGGAGCAGAAATTGTGGCAATTTACTGTAACCACAATCAAGCGCCCAACTTTCCGAGCTCGCAGCGGGCCCTGCTATTAATTCCAAACACTTGTGTGGGAGCCGGGATTCCATTAGAGGGGCCAATTTCAAGTCCATTTCCCTGATAAACAGACAGGAGCCAGCTCCTAAATGGGGCTTGATAGATTTGATTAGGGCAGAGTTTTCACAGGTTGTGATTTCGGCAAGGGAAATTGCTGTTTGATGTGCAAGCGAAAATTGCACTTGAAATCCTCTTGTGATGGAGTGGGGGCAGGGGAGAGATGATGGAGCATCTAAACACCTAGCCAATTACTATCATCTAGCCAGCACGGTCATCAAGCTGTCGCGCTCAAGAAAATGGACATGCAGGGGATGCTGCCGAGAAGCGCTACATTAGAGGAGCTGAAGGGATTAGTTGCCGTGAAAACAAAATGTTATTTAAACAAGGCATAACAAAATCCAGCTCGCTCCTCCGGGCTGGGGGACAGGTTGACAGAGTTTCCTCCATTTTACGCATGCTAAGCAAGAAGCAGCCAAACTTGGAGGGATGCTTCTTTCTAAGTTCCTACTCCTGAAGCGTAGGGAGAAAAGAGGGTGGGTGGGGGGTCTCTCCCTCATGAGTAGCACAAGTGTCAAAGGCTGGCAAAACGTGCCCTGCTGTCCTCTCTAGTGGCTGAATCGTCAGAGGATAATAGCCTATTATTGTTGCTGGCTCATGGATTCACCCACTATGCTGCTCAAAGTCCCAAGCACAAACTTTGCTGCTGAGCCGGTCCTCCTAGCCACCCATGATGGGTGGTTCTGGGATGTGTGCGTGAGGTCCCACGCATCTGACTCCATATGCCAGTGGTGGCCATAAGTCATCCCAGACAGACACATGTTCATGTACCACAGGCACGGCTACAGGGAATGTTAGCACTTGGGGGAAGCGACTGTCGTTTTGTTCTGCGGTTGTACAGCTCCAAGCACAAAATTAAGGGCCAGCCTTGCCATCAGGGGAGAACCAGTTCTCCCAGGGAGCAGCAGCCTTGTGCCCCATGAGGCCTGGCTAGAAGTATCCAAATGGAAGTTTATGGGCACTTGTGCGTGAAGATTAGTTAGTTGTCACCAATTCAGTTCTAAAATACGTGTCTTGGAGTCCACATTCTGCCCTTAAATGCCAATGACCGTTTCTCAACAGGAGGCAATACGAAGCAACGCTGCATAGCAGTTTAGGACAGGGAGTAAAACTATATCCAGCTGAAGGAGCCCTGGGGAGAAGCTGTGATCTAGTGAGGAGGGCACTGGACTTGTGTTCTATTTCTGGATCAGACCTGCTGCATCTCCTTGGAAAAGCCACATTCTTTCCTCGTGCCCCGTCTCCTTTGTCTATTTAAACTGCCAGCTCTTCGGGGCTAGGGCAGGGACTCCTGCTCCTGGTAGTCTCCCAGTCACCTCTGCTCCCTTCCTGGAGCCGCAGGCTTCTCTGAGCCCTGATGTCTTGCTCCAGGCACCCACCACAGGTGCCAGCTCGACTCCACTGCAGCTTTCCCCCCACAGCCTCTCTCAGTCCTTCCTCCAGCTGCTCACTAGCAGTTCTTTATAGGCCCAGGGGTAGCCCAGCCTTCCTTAATTGGCTCACCTGCTCTGGTCCAGGGACCAGCTACCCCATGACAGGTCTCAGTGCAGGCACCACTGAAATACACATAGGAAGGATTGTTGGGGTTGTAAGACACTCCCAATTTTTGGTTCACTTCGACGAACTGAGAAATCACTTGGCTCTGCAGCTGGGAGTTTTAGATTCATGCAAACTCCAGAACCCCTGAGTAAGGGCTGGGGGCGGGGGGGGAGGGGGGTGAACTTTGGGTTCCTTTGTGGCTTTCCCAGCAAACCTGGTTCTGACATCCCCTCCAATGGAATCCTCATGCCGCATGAGCACTGTCGCCTAACACAAGCGGGTGCCTGGGAAATGACCAGGCCATGTTCCATTTCAGACAAAACCCACAGCCCGGGCTGCCCTGAGCATCCCCTTCACGCGGTCCCAGTTAAAACCAAACTGACCAAGTAACCGCATCACCTCACCGGTGCACGTACAGCAACAACCCGCGCTCCCCGTTCAAAAGCAAGCTGCCTCCCTCACATTGCCTCTTCTTGGAAACAGCGGTAAATCCCCTTTGACAGGGACAGCAGGGTCAGACTTCCCGCCTACCTAACTAAACAGCAAAGGATGAATATTCATTTCAGCATTACCTCCCATGTCTGGCCAGCCGGGCGGGCTGCATTAAGACGAGTTCTCCAGAGAATTTTTTTTAAGTCTATTTTTGTTTCATTCCCAAGAAGCTCAGCCTTGACTTTTTGAAGCAATAGTTTACTTAAGGGACGTTAATTAATTCTCCCAGACAATTTAAGTAGAGCAAAGATGCCATTCTGAATCCCCAGAACCTGGAAACAGCTGCCTTCTTCCATTCTGCCTCTGCCAGAAGCACACACCCGAGTCCTCCAATGCCCCAATTCTGTAGGGCACATGCCTGATTTACACCCGTGTGTAGCTCCAGTAACTTCAAGGAGGCCACTCTTGTGTTAAGAATCTTGCTGAACTGGGTCCCAAGTACAATGTAATTTAAAGTGCACCAGTTCCCTTGGCAACTAAACATTACCGTACCTCAGTCTTTGCAGCCACCCGTCTTAGCAATACAGGGAGTAATGACAGCTCAGTATGCACCGTATCTAGCTACCAAAAGCAAAACTGGACAGCGTTTAAGTGTTGGCATTGAAGGGATAAATTTCAGCTGGGCAGGTAAGGCTAATTCTATGTACCATTTTGTGATGGGAGTGCTCCGCTCACTGCTAGTCTTGCGCCTCTTCCTGGCCAATCTGGAAATTAGCGCATCAGGTTCACACCCCTTCCTATGGTTGCATGGACTCACTCTCACTTTCTTTGGTCTGCAGCCCCTCTCACTCCTGGAACTCCAGGGTCCTCTTCATAACTCAGCCTTCCGGCCAGGTCATTCAGTGCTCTCCCCTTCTGGCGTACCAAAGTCTTTTAAAGTCTCTCTTCACACTGACAATCTCAGGCAGTCTTCCCATTCGCTGCCCCATTGTGTCACTCCCTCAGTGGCTGGTAGGGGAACCCAGGCTTGCCCTCTACTCCGGGTTCCCGTCTAGGGACCCTCAACCCAGCCCTTCTGGGCTTTCCTCTCCCATCCCTCACTGCGCCTTCCCTGGACTGCTTCCTGCCACTCCTGGTGCCTTGCCTTACTCTGGGTGTACCAGCTAAAAGCCCTCTTCCCAAGGAGTAACTGTCCTTTCCCAGGAGCCGCCCCGGTCTGTTGCCAGCTTCCTGCCCCCCCGTCTCTGAACAGCTGAGCCTGCTTGCAATCAGTTCCCTGCTCCGTGGCTCTTCCTCCAGGTGCAGCCTGTTGAGTTAATAGGCCTGCCTGGCCACTTTAACCCCTACCAGTCATGTGTGAGGTGAACACCCCATCACACACTTACATCCCATGTAAGTGTAGTAATGCCTTGCTTTATAGCCAAATGACTCAGAGAACTTTATAAAAGAGCTCATTAAACCCCATTTTACAGATTGGGAAACTGAGGCACAGCGCAGGAAAAACTTGTCCAAGGCCACCAGCAGCAGACCCAGGAATAGAACAGAGCTCTTCTAAACTGCAGTCCAGTCCTCCATCCCCTCCCAGCCCCACTCTGCTGCTATTGCCCATGCTGAAGGCCTAAATCCATTAGCTCACTGTTTGATGAGGTTGTGGGGTCTCAGTTCAGATGCCAGCAGACATCTTACCTGTGTGATATTGTGCCTCAGTTTCCCAACCTGGACAACAGGGAAAAGAGTGCTTATTCATCACTGAAATCAGAGGATTAAAAAGCACTAAAGATCCCCACCCCCATGCCCCAGCTTTAAACAGAAGGATGTTTTCTCTCACAAAGCTGAAGTGTTAAACTCCTGAGAAGTTTTGACAGGTGCTAGAACAGCAGCATTCATTATCAGTTTTGCTCTGTTTAATGCTCTTTGCTCATGTGTTCCTCCCCAGGGCCTAGTTTACTCCTCCTCAGAAATCTCTCTGAATTCAGCACATCTTAACCCAGTAATTGGGATCATGATGCCCCTAAGGAAGAGCATCTTTATCTTCCCAGGCCCCCCATCTGTGCATGTGTCACTCACAAATTTGCATTCTTTAAATGCCCCAAAGACTGCACTCCACACCACAAGCCACCTCTCCCACCCCCCACCACCAGGATCTAAGGGGATATCTAATCTAGTTTGTTATGGTGACAGCAGGCTTATAGAATCCGTTTTATTACATGGGGCAATAAATTACCACCAAGTCTGTAATTAATTAGCTGATTCTCACCTCAACCACATGAAACCTTTGGCTAACTGTAGAGTATTTTCCTCCGGAAATGTGTGATTGTAATGTTCTGTCTCTCTCTCATTTTCCATACCCACCACAGCCCTGATCCTGCAAAGAATTATGTGCCCATGTAACTTTATGTTATTGGGCTTCTAGTGTGCGTAAAGTTAACCATGAGTATAATTCTTAGTGAGATTAGGGATGTGTGAATAATAGGAAATTAGCATTTCAGTCAATTCGTTGTGTCTCGGATCATCTGCAAACAGATCCTCCCCTATATTCATTCTTCATAATTATGCAAACAAAATTTTTCTCAACTTGTGCTTAGGTCATGGCTTGCTATTTAAGTTGTGTTGCTCAGCAATTTAAAACTCACTTCCAGAGGGTGCTTGATTATGCCAGGTGTAAGAAGAAATGCTTTTTGTGAACATTCACACTACTGAGTCATGAATCATCTCAGGGATACTGAGAATACGGGAATGTCAACGTCATCCAAGCAAGCTCATGGAAAAATCAGAACTAATGGAAAGTATGTTTTCACTCTTTGCCTGCTCTGTCCCATGTGGGAATGTCCATCATATCACTACGCCTCTGATCCTCCCTTGCCTGAACCCAGGGTCAGAGATGTTTAGATTATAGACAGCTGCCATCAGAAGCATGATTTCATTTTATCGCACCAGTTTAAGGGCTTGTATCTCCTCTGCCCTGTAACTTGTGCAAAGTGAGTGCAAAGCACTACCAGGCTCAGCCTGTGACAAGTGTAAAGGAGCACACCAGGCACAAGGCTGGGGAGAATCAGGGCCACAGGGTATTTCTTGCTGCTCAAAAGGTACCAGGTTGACATCCCTCAAGATCAGAGCCCTTATTCATCAACAGAGCAGGCATAGCAGGCAACAGCATTTGCTGCCTAACTCTGCACCTCCTTCACTTCCACCTCTAACCCAGAGGGACAACTTCTAGGGGAGGAAGAACAGAGTAGTCTCCATCCCCTTTCATGCCTTGAGCTCTTTGCTGGCAAAAGAGGGTGTTAACTGTGTTATTGGCTTAAGTGATGTCCACACATCTACTAAGATCTGGAGTGAGAGTCCCACCCCTCCAAACTTCTTTCACAATAGCCATTGAGCAGTGATTGGTCAGGAAACAGAAACATGTTTTAATCCTTACTGTGCTGCTGATAGGATCCCAGGAGAATCACTCTTGGGTTTTTACTTTAATAGCACGGTATGAGCCTTTACTGGTAATTACACACAGCGGGAAATTCACCTCTGTGCAGAGGGGTTACCACAAAGCCTACAGAAGAGAACCATGATCTCAGAGCTCCAAGTACCCCCAGGGGAAGAGATGCTGACCCCCTGCACAGGGGTAGATTTCACATACAACTGGGATGAGTTCACCGCTCCTTTCTGCAGGTTCTGTCCATGGTGCTGAACTGACTGGCCAACCTATGAAACCTCAAACTATTTGGTTATGTCAGACAGTCTGTTTGATTCCCCACATCACGTGACCATTTCCCTCAAAGAGAATATTTTCTGTAGTAACTGGATGCCTGTATAGTTTCACTAGAAAGGCTTTTAAAACACTGCTGAAATGTTATACTGTCTTTTTATTGCTGGGACAACAAGCTCTGTAGACAAGGTAGATTGCATAGGACTTCTCGTCCCGGTTCCCCTCCCCCTCAAACAGAAACTGTAAGGAAGGAAATAACATTTTCCTTCTTTTGAACTGGGCTTCCAAAGCAAAAGCAAAATCAGGAGGAAAGATGTTCCTGTGGTAAAGACAGTAGACTAGACTACAGGAGAGATGTAGGGTCCATTTCTGTCTGGGTGAACTTGGGCTAGTCATTTACTCTCTCTGTGCCTCAGTTCCTCATATGTAAAATGAGGCTAATACGTCCTTTGTCTATTTAGTTGGTGAGCTTCCCGGGGCAGGGACTGCCTCTCATGACATGCACATGCAAAACTTAGCACAGTGGCACCTTGATCTCAGCTGGGGCCTCCAGATTCTGCCAAAATGACAACCGTATTAAATGCATTGGTTTCCACAGATCAACAACAACAGAAATGAGGAATCAAGGGGAACTTTTAAAAGATTGCCTCAGCTCTTTTTTTAAAAAGAAGTTGGCATTATGCAAACACACACTTTATTCCATACAAAATGGATGTGAGCGTGTTTTGTAAATTATAGATTAGCTAGACGTGATCCCTCACCAAAGAGACCGAGGCAGAGTTACAAAGCTAGCTGTGTTTCAACAGAGCTCACTGGGCAGCAGGTCAAAACAGTCATAACAGTGTGTTCTCGCTCTTTTTTTTTTTTTTGGTTGTTATTTCTACATCTGAATAACAATGATTTGCAGTGTTGTTGCAGCTGTCCTGGTCCCAGGATATGAAAGAGACCAGGCAGGGGATGTAATGTATTTATTGGACCAAATTCTGTTGCTGGAAGGTACAAGATGTTGAGATCTGTGTAAGCTCAAATACTTGTACCTTGCACCAACAGAAGCTGATCCAATAAAAGCTATTCCCTCACCCCCCCTTGTCTCTTTCAATAATAATAATAATGTCACTGACAAAGGAGGATGCACATTGTACAGGTCTGGTGTGTGAGGGGAGAAGACAGTAGCGCACGGGGAAGGAGAGGTCTAACACGATTGTTTTGCATCTCATACTTCTCTGGTTGCTCCTGGTTATTAACTGAAACAATACCTGGTGTAAACCTCAGTGGGAGATTACTCGTGCTGGTGTGTATGTTATACACAGAGCGGGTTTCTTGGAAGAGTTACTCAGAAGAACTGCTAGCACCAGGCAGAACTCGGGACACAGACAAGGTGACCCCATCCCACCACCTGGGCTCATTGCATTTCAGGAGATATTCCAGTGCCAGCGCTCGGCAGGGTTAACATTTGTGCCTGCTGCTTCAAAGGTAGGGGAACGAGGGTGAGGAACAGGCCTTAGGGAAAAGCCGATCAAAAGCCGAAATAAATACATCTGATCAGCATAACCAGTTCTTAAGAAGTGCAGATTTTCTCTGACATCATTCACTCAAGACTTTGAAGCAAAGAAACGTATGAAAGAGGGGAATAAATCCAGCTTGATGCACCAGGAAGGAGCTTCCCCTTGATCGCTGTGGTGGGGAAATCCCGCCCTCCATGCCATTCACTCAGCCTTCTCTGCTGGCATCCAACCCGTCTGGGAAGGGAGGGGAACCTCCCTCCTTCATCAGTCCCCGCCCAGATGGGAAAATAATATCTTTTCCATGCGTGTATGTGTCATACATGGCCACAGCTGCTTCTGAAAAAAAACAACCAAAACCGTCTTCTCTCTTATTAAAGGGACACGGACAGGTGTTGGGGGAAACATGGAGTTTGCAAGGAATGTTTCCATGCAATGTTCCTCTTGAAGTTTCAAAGAGAACAGGCATTCTGTTGGGTTTAAAATCTCCCTCCACACCTACTGCTGGAAGCCCAAACACAAAAGCACTCATGTGGTAGCTCATGAGAAGTGGGAAAGTCAAACAGATGAGAAACTAGAGTGGAAGTGTCTAGCCTAGTTTGATTGCACTAAGAAAGGGGGAAATGAAACATCACCACGAGCCTTCCACACTAGAAGGAAAATCTCAGCCTGAAACACACTCAAAACAAAGCTGCTAGTGTCACACATGTGAAGCCACAAAACGGTGAAAACCGAGCTCAGTTTCACTCATACAATTCAAAAAACTAAGCAAAGGGAAGATGCACGTGCAACTTTGCCCTGGGGATTTTCACTGAAGCAGCTGCACCTGTGCAAAGCCATTGTGCAGACAAGCGAGACCACTACTGCGTGAAACCGGAGCGACCTGCACCAGCGAGAATCACGCTTTAGCCTATCCACACGAACGAGGGCGCTGTTGCTGCTACACCAGTGATCAAAATGAGGGCAAATCCCCAGTGCAGTCCAAGCCCTAGGGCGGGGGACAAACTACAGCCTGAGAGCCACATCCGGCCTGTCAGACCATTTCATCTGGCCCTCAGCTCCAGCCAGGGAGCGGGGTCAGGGGCTTCCCCAGCTTCGCGCGGCTCCCAAGAAGCAGCTGGCATCCCCCCCGCTCCAGCTCCTATGTAGTACACGGAGGAGTGGCCAGGCAGCTCTGCCCACTGCCTTGTCCGCAGGCACCGACCCCGTACCTACCATTGGCCGCGGTTCCTGGCCAATGGGAGCTGCAGCGGCGGCACCTGCAGACAGGGCATTGCGTAGAGCTGCCTGGCTGCGCCTCGGAGGGGGAACATGCTTCCAGGAGCGGCTTGCAGTAAGTGCCAAGCCTGCACCCTTGAGCCCTCCCCGCCCCCATGTCCCAATCCCCTGCCACAGCCCTGATCCTCCTCCCTCTGAACCCCTTGATCCCAGCCTAGAGCTCCCTCTTGTACCCAACCCCCTCATCCTCAGCCCCACCCCAGAGCCCACACCCCCAACCAGAGGCCTCACCCCCCCCAATGCCTCAACAGCCTGCCCCATCCCTGATCCCCCTCCTGCCCTCTGAATCCATTGGTCCCAGCCTGAAGCACCCTCCTGCACCCTAAATCCCTCATCCCTGGCCCCACCCCAGAGCTGCAGCCCCAGCCGGAGCCCTCACACCCCTCCCCCATACCCCAAACCCCTGCCCCAGCCCTGATCCCCCTCTCACCCTCCGAAGCCCTTGGTCCCAGCCTGGAGCCCCCTCCTGCACCCCAGAGCCCTCCCCCCCCACAAACACACACTGCAACCCGGAGCCACCTCCCACACCCTGAAATCCTCATTTCTGGCCCCACCCCAGAGCCTGCAGCCCCAGCTGGAGCCCTCATCCCCTCCCACACCCCTACCCCCAATTTCGTGAGCATTCATGGCCCAACATACAATTTCCATACCCTGATGTGGCCTTCAGGCTAAAAGGTTGGCCCACCCCTGCCCTAGAAAGTCACACAGCGGTCCAGATCCCCAGCTGGCGTAATATCACTGCCACTGTCCTTGCAGATAAAGAGATCTGTGAATGCTGCTTTTTTTATCTCCCAGAAAGGGTCACCGTTGAATTGAGCAATGGCAGGCAACCCCACCACTCCTTTCCATCATAGGATGCTACCAGTCCAGGGAGGAGCTTGGGGGTGGGAGTGAAAAACCACGTAACATGCTGGATATGTGCATATCATATTCAATGCAACGTAAGAGCTGCTGGGAACCAAGTTGCCCAGAACGTTAGGGGGAGTGTGTGGGCTCCATGCTGTGCCCGAATAAAGCTTTGGGTGTGGAGGGGCTTTCTCCCCAGGCCTCAGCGAGACTGGCTCTTTTGGACCTCCTGCCTCTCCTCCTCTATAGCAAGCAGCTGGCCTTTCCAGCTGGAGGGCACGTGGCACTCCCCTGCCCACCCCCCAGCATCCATCAGAGCCGAGCGAAGGACCCTCGTGTTCCCTGTTTGCAGGGTGTTTCACTGTCACCAGCCGGTTATGACTTGGAAGGCAGTTACTGCCTTCCTGCTTTCCCTTGTGAAGGTCTCTGGGGTCTGGAGGTGGGGGTGAGGGGCCGCAGGGCTGTCAGGATTATTAGAGTCAGGAGGGGAGTTTCTTGCTACCTCCCTGTCTGCGGGTCCTGAGGCTTGAGAGGGGAATTCCTGCTGAAGGATGTGGGGAGGGGGGACTCCTGGCATTTGCAAGGGAGGAAAGGACAGTTCCCCTTTTATTCTCATCTCTGCAGCCCTGGAAACCCCCAGGTAGGAAAGTGACGGGGTGACATGGAATAGGACTCACCTCTCCTTCTGGCTCTCTCTCTGCAGCGCCCAGGTTTCCCCATTTTGCACCCAAACATTGGAGACACCAGCCCTCGTTGGCCCTACTCGAGGGCTCGTGAGACAGCAGGGCAAGTCCTTGTATCTCCTAAGGGCAGGCAGAACCCCTGGTGCTGTTCTGCTTCAAAAAGAGAAGGAAGGGTTTGCCCCTCACTCCACAGGCTTCAGAGAGAGTCTGAGATCTGGGAATGTCTTCCTGGACAGAGGCAGAGCCCAGCTGGGACTGATTGAAAGGGGAACAGGTGGCTAATCAGCAGCAGGCTGGGCTCTCAGCTTACAGGAGGTGTGAGTGCGTGCTGCGGAAAGGGGCCTGGCTAGGGAGCAGAGCTGAATCTCATGCATTTGGGAGACTTTCAAGTTCTTTACCTGACAGAGTGGCTATTAAATGTCCCGTGTGTTTGGTCCTTGCTCGGAGATAGTGGGAGTCCTCACTTACTGGCTCTCCCCACGATGTGACAACATGACTGAGTTCTATAATACATTACTCTAGCCCCAGTGAATGGTCTGAAATTAGGGGTGAATGGGAGGGGTTAGTGGCCTGTGATGTGCAGGAGTCAGTCTAGATAATCTGCTGATCTCTTTTGGCCTTAAACCTTTATGACTCTGACTCAAAGCTGCAGGATGCTCGGGAATCTGCTTCCCCATGGCTCTGGGTGAACATTTTCTTTGGTCCATCAGGGTTCACACCCCCCACCGCACGTATCACGCTGGGCAAACATTGCTGACACACCAGTAACAAGCAAAGAGTTTACGCCAGAGCAGGACTATTTCACGGCTATTCACTGAGAAGGGAGGAGCTTAAGCCTCTCATCTGGGCATCTGTAGGCCATTGTCAAGTAGGGCTCCTGTTGCAATCTATGGAGAGTTATAATACTCCTCTGTCACCCAGAAGTGCTGTAAAGCATAACCAGACATTGCATAGGGGGAAGGTTAGTCAGTGGTAGGAAAAGAACCTAGGTAAGTCCTGGCTCATGCTCCACCCATTAGGCCACATCTGTAGACACGGATGTGAAGGACACATGATGACTGTAGAGTATGTTGGGGGCAAAATGCCACAGTTGGATGATTTTGGAAACACAGAGCTTGTTGGGGGAAAAGATTGCAACAAATATTCCGTCCCCCCTAACACTCCATTCCAACCATCTCCCAAACAGACGTGAATTATGTCTCACCACATCCCGTAAGTGTTATCTCAGTTTTACAGACAGGGAAGTTCAACCTGTGTGTGCCTCAAGTGACCTGTCCCCCTGTAACTCCTCTCTGAAGTCCAATGAGAATTTCTAATTAGACTAATCAAGAAGTATCAGGACACTGAATCAGGACCTAGGCTGTCTGATTTCTAGATCTGTGCTTCTGTCTTTCAAATGAACAGAACTTCAGGATAGTACAGGGCATATGGTAGGAGCTTGGTTATACATGTACATGGTCAGCACTGAAGGGGTTAAAGCAGAAGGCGCCCACCCCCCAGGAGAGCTTTGGAAATGACATATTTAACCGTTCTCTGGTTTATTAGCATTGTTTTATTCCTCCTTTGCACTCAGCAGGGTGACATCTGCCTGGCAATTTTTTTAAAACTTCCATACCAAAAACTGGGCAATTACCATAATTGGGTCACCCCTAAGATGTGTGATTGACACTCAGAGCACCCTACCAAGAGAAACGGACTTCTGGCTTATTATAAGCTTTAGCTTGACAGGCTATTTCAGTGGCAGGAAGAAAAGCCATCAGAACAAATGCACTGGGGAAAACCTAGGGGCCATGCATCCCGCCAGGCTAGAGGTTTTGAGCAGCCAGTGTGAAGTCCCACAAGGTCACCTAAGGGCAGCTGCTCCTGTGCATCTTTCTGGACATGGTCTGCTATGGAGGAGACATGACCGATTCTCCCAGCTCGCTAGGACCCTTGATGGCCAATGCTGCTAGTGACAAATGCCCACTCCTGCCCTCTGTTTGGTGGACTCGCCCAGCACCATGGCTGAGTCTCTCTCTGGAGGTCTTCAAAGTCTGCAGAAGCCCTAGAGGGGTCAGAGCTGGATCCCAGCTATTCTTAAAGTTCAGTTTCATCTAGGTCTGGATCCAGAGTGTGGGCCGGCTGCTAAGCTGAGATGTGCCCCCAGGTGTGGGGTGTTTGCAAGTAGGATTGGGGTCTGTGCCCAACTCTAGCCCTAACATGCTGATTTGGGATGGGAAAACTGGATAACAGAGGTGCCAGGTTGCACAGGCATCAGCCCCGTCTGGCCACATAAATGTGGCCGGATAACATCAGCCAGTGCCCATGCTGTCCGTGTTTAGTGTTCTGCTGGCAGCCTCAGCCTAGCATTAAGAGGGTAAGACCATGCACTCCTCGGTCTGCCTGGGTGGCAAGCAGCATCTGGCTAGTTAGTCTCCCATGCAGGGCAAAACCACCCCAGCTTCCCTACTTGGGGGAAGGCAGGTGAGCTGAGCACCTTGATAGCCAGGTGTGAGAGCTCTTTCTCTTATCCTCCGCTCCTTGGGCTCTGCGGCTGGAGGGGACTGAGAACTGAAAATCTCCTGGCTTTCAGAGTGAGGGAAAAGCGAGAAACTATCTTCTCAGCTTTCCTCCAGGACCACAAGTGGTGTGGTAACAAGATACCAGCTCCTTTTCTTCTCTACCTTTCATTGGTTCCTTTGTCTGCTCTGCACACACACACACGTCCACACACCAGCTGTTTCATTTTAAATGGCCCCTACAGTAGCCTAGAACCTGCCCTAAGCCACAGAACAAGTGTAACATGGGCATTTCCTGTGAGAGGTTCCTGTAGGCTACCTGGAGAATATGCCCCAACTCTGTACTGCAAAGGACTCCTGTAGGGGATTCAATTACTCAGGGACCATTTGATCTTCTTTGCTGAGACTCCTTCCAAAGGGGCCAATTTTAGGGGTGTTTTTGGTACGTGGATACCTCTCTGTTAAAAATCAGTTTAAGAACATAAGAATGGCCCTACTGGGTCAGACCAAAGGTCCATCTAGCCCAGTATCCTGTCTTCCGACAGTGGCCAATGCCAGGTGCCCCACAGGGAATGAACAGAACAGGTAATCATCAAGTCATCCATCCCGTCACTCATTCCCAGCTTCTGGCAAACAGAGGCTAGGAACACCATTCCTGCCCATCCTGGCTAATAGACACTGATGGACCCATCCTCCATGAATTTATCTAGTTCTTTTTTGAACCCTGTTATGGTCTTGGCCTTCACAACATCCTCTGGCATGGAGTTCCACCGGTTGACTGTGTATTGTGTGAAAAAAATACTTCCTTTTGTTTGTTTTAAACCTGCTGCCTATTGATTTAATTTGGTGGCTCCTAGTTCTTGTATTATAAGTAGTAAACAACACTTCCTTATCTACTTTCTCTACACGAGTCATGATTTTATAGACCTTAATCTTATCTCCCCTTAGTCATCTCTTTTCCAAGCTGAAAAGTCCCAGTCTTATTAATCTCTCCTCATACGGAAACGTAAACATTTTTGTTGCCCTTTTCCCACCTGTGTCCAATCCTCCTCATGATATTTCACCGGAGGGGGTCTTCTGGTGGCTGTGCCAAAAGCTAAGCACTAGCTGGTTATCATGGTTCTCGCGGGTTGTTTGTATAGGAAACAGTTTCAGAGTTACGTCATATGTGGAATACTGGGTGCCCAACTGGTCAGAGGTGAAACATACCACCTGAGGCAGGGTGGGGCTCAGAGCTGACTCAATCAACATTGAGAAAAACTGGAATCCATCAACCCAGCCCTCTCTTTACAGTCTGGAGCAGACACAGGCTTGAGCACTGACACAGCCAAAAAGAACCTCACGGGCCGAATCTGAACAGAGAACCGTCAGGACTGAGGTGAAGGTAATGAAACGCCCTGATTATGACATGAGACAAAAATCTGGGACTGGGTAAGAGAATGAGGAAAGGTGCCAAATGTTAACCTTTACGGAGGAGACACTTTGCCAAAGCAAGTGTCTCATGGAAAGTGAATCCCAGGTCTCTCAACCACACAAGTGCTGTGAGGGGACTGACCATTGGGAAAGAAATACCTTAGTAGATAAGAAAATATCTTGTTAATAGTTATAAATTATACCTTACATGTTATGTTTTTTCTTTTATCTGTAACCTTATGTTTCCACATCCTTTTTACTGGCTTTTATTTAAAACTTTAACTCAAGCTTTGTTAAATAAACTTCAGTTTGGTTTCTCTGTAGACACGTTTAAGTGACTTGTGCTAAGGCAAGTGTTGGACTGAGGTGAAGTCAATAAACTGAGGTCCACTACTTCCCTGGAGGCAGCCGATTGGTGTACAACGGTGTGTCCCAAAGACACGGGACTGGGCACTTGAATGTAATAAGGTGGGGTGTGTAAATTGCTAGCCTGCACTGGAAAAGAGCAGGCCTTCTGGTAGCCTGGCCTGAAGTGTTTGTGTTGCCTACAGCTGGTAGTTTGGGACAGTTTGCCCTGGTTGGGAACACACAAGACTTCCTTGCACTGTAAGCAGCTGGGTGACATCAGGACACCTCAGTTAATCCCCAAAAGTGTCACAACTTCCAGTCTAGATTAAAACACGCACCGCATGCGTAAAAAGGTCTCATGTCCGCTCCAGCACCAAAACCATGAGGCAACCAGTCCCCTAGGAAATTAAGTGGACTTTCTCAAGCGTCATCAACTCAGCTTTCAGGGTGCAATTTTCAAAGGAACTGAAGGAAGTTAGCTGCCCAATTCCACTGGAGCTTTCCTGGAGTCTGAGTACCTAACTCCCCTTGGCTCCTTGCAAAATCCCAACCTCAAACCAGACCCTGCTTAGGTGAGTAGAGCAAGGACACACCTGCACGGCCCTGCGGGTATGAACCCTACTCATCCAAGCAGCGACTTCCCCCACCTCCAAACGACACTGCTACGTTTTGCAGAGTAGCGTCCTGTTGCCAGAGTCCTTCCCGGTGCAGTGAAAGGCTCCAGCAGCGGAGAAAAGCTCGGGCCGCTCCCTGCTACCAGAGCCTTTCACTGACGCTTGCAGTGACACACTGCCGTGTGGAGGCAGCCTGCTTTCCACTGCAGCGTGCAGCCAGGTGTACGTGACACGCCACTGCCAGAGCCTCCGTGTCTATTGTGCCGATGGCAGCAAGCTGCCTAGCAAATGGCTGCCCTGTCCCATGTCACGTTCTTCTTTGCCTTTGTCCCTGGGACTCTCCACATTAACACGCAGCAAATGTCTCTCTATCAAAACCAATTGTCCTCAGACAGCTCCACCAAGGCATGTCTCTCTCTCTTTCTGAGCTGTTAAAGGACTGTGGAATCAGGACGGCAACAGGTATTTTAAGGACTTCATAAATCCGTGAAGATAAGAAACCACCCACCCAGCGCTTTATAACAATGCCCCATGCTGACGAACAGGCATATAAGAAATTCAGACAACAGCCCACGGAAACCCTCCAATAAATCTCTCCTGCATTTTACATATATATATTATACACACACACACACAAATACACAACAGGCGTCATTCATTTAAAAACTTGGACCAAAAAGCCTTAAAAAGAAAATCTCACTGCCTTTTCCCCTATGTGCATTGCCTCCCTCAATCCCCCTACCCCGGGATGGCCACCCCATTGCTGTTGTCATTCCCCTCCTTCTCCCCCCCACCAGTCACTCCCCAATAACTCCTCTCTGAATTCCAATGAGGTTTTCTAATTAGACTAATTAATTTTCTGCCCAAGTTAATAAGACTGCCGGCATTTCAGAAATAATTGAACTCCGCAAACACCCATTTCCCCTCCCCTCCCGCCTCCCCCTTGGTGGGAAGCTGTGATAGGGCTCCTTAATAATGCAAAATTAGCTCCTGTGTTTCAGATGATGGCTTCACATTTCAAGAGTTATTTAGTGGTTTTTTTCATTCACGCTTTGACACCAGCTTCCCTGCCCTAAAGAGAACAGAAGCCAGGGTGAGCATGGGATGGGCGGGGCGGGGAGGCAACAAGCCAAGATTCATTCCATGAGCCACCAAATCCTTTCAGGGATCAGCACCCTATGAAACTGCCACGCGATATAGGATCGGTTTCCTGGCAGATTAATTTACACCCCTCCCGGGCTTCGCTTTTTACTTTCCACAGTAGGTGAGAGCACTGGGTGCATTTTGGCATCTGTGCCGAACTGATTGCCGAGAAAGGAGGGTTTGGTTGGAGGGCGTCACCCCCTTCCGCTGTCCTGCTTTGGGGTCAGTGAACAGTCTCCTGAGGCTGGGATGGCCTTTCTTTCTACAGCAAAGGGCTCAATTCCCTGTTTTCTGCACAGAGTCCCCTCCTTGCCAGACAGCCTCCAGGGATAGTTGATGGCATTTAGATTGTTAATCACATTTATGATGGTAGTCCCTAAGGATCTGCCAGGGGGCTAGGCACTGTTCAGACACAGAGTAGTCCTTCCCTGAAGGACTTAAAATCTAAGTCTATTTAAATTGTAAGACCGGAAGGGACCATTGTGATCACCTAGTCTTACTTCCTAGTCTCCTCGAGGGAGCGTCCCCAAATTAATCCCTAGAGCAGAGCTTTTAGACAAACATCCAATCTTGATTTAAAAATCATCAGTGATGGAGAATCCACCACAACCCTGGGTAAGTTGTTCTGATGGTTAATGACTCTGTTAAAAATCTACACTGCATTTCCAGTCTGAATTTGTCTAGCTTCAACTTCCAGCCATTGGTCAGAGGTGAGCAAACTACAGCCCGCGCGGGACCGTCCTGCCAGCCCTTGAGCTCCCGGCTGGGGAGGCTAGCCCCCGGCCCCTCCCCTGCAGCCTCGGCTCACTGTACCGCCAGCGCTCTGGGTGGTGGGGCTGCGAGCTCCTGCTGGGCAGCGCGGCTGTGAGAGCCGCTGGTGTAGTGTATTAAATTGCTACTTATGGTGTACTACTTACGGCTGTCACTCCTGGTGTTCTGAGCAGCATGATAAGGGGGCAGGGAGCGGGGGGGTTGGAAAAGGGGCAGCGGGTCCCAGGGGGGGGGGGCAGTCAGGGGACAGGGAGCAGGGGGTGGGATCCCAGGAGGCCTGTCAGGGGACGCGGGTGTGGATAGAGGTCAGGGCAGTCAGGGGACACGGAGCGGGGGGGGGGGATTGGATAGGGGGTGGGGTCCTGGGGGGCGGTTGGGGCGGGGGATCCTGGGAGGGGGCAGTCAGGAGACAAGGAGCAGGGGGGGTTGGATGAGTCAGGGGTTCTGAGGGAGGCAGTCAAGGGGCGTGAAGTGGGAGGGGGCGGGTAGGGGGCGGGGGCCAGGCTGTTTGGGGAGGCACAGCCTTCCCTACCTGGCCCTCCAAACAGTTTCAGAACCCTGATGTGGCCCTCAGGACAAAAAGTTAGCCCACCCCTGGGTTAAACCTTTCTCTGCTAGACTGCAGAGCCCAGTATTATATATTTGTTCCCCATGTGGGTACCTATAGAGTGTGATCAAGTCACCCCTTAACCTCTTTGTGAAGCCAGACACAAGGTGGGGGAAAGGGTTACAGTACACAATACAGAGCGCTGTGCTCAAGGGCACTGGTTCAAAGTCACACTTGGCAGAAGGTCTCTGGGAGCTAATGCGAAAGGAACTTGTCGTTCCAGGCTAAGCGTCTGTGCCTCAGCTGGTGCCTTTGGGCTTGTCCTGCATCCATTTACACTAGACAGATGTAAATTGTAGAGCGGTATAAACCTTCTAGATTGTGTCGGCAGGGTCTACACGGAGCAGCTGGAGCACAACACCTTAGCGCCATCTACAACTGGCCTCATAGAAACAGAGAATCTCAGGGTTGGAAGGGACCTCAGGAGGTCGTCTAGTCCAACCCCCTGCTCAAGGCAGGACCAATCCCCAATTTTTGCCCCAGATCCCTAAATGGCCCCCTCAAGGATTGAACTCACAACCCTGGGTTTAGCAGGCCAAAGCTCAAACCACTGAGCTATCCCTCCCCCCCAAAACAACTGTCACACAGAACGGCCCCCTCAAGGGCTGAACTCACAACCCTGGGTTTAGCAGGCCAATGCTCAACCCACTAAGCTATCCCTCCCTCTAGTAAAGGAGGCTATCTGCCTCCCTCTGGGGCAGCCTGCTGCACCATGCAGATCAGGTCTCAGGTGGATGCCTCGGAAAGAGGGATAGTCCTGGGAGGTGCTGGGGTCCCGCAACTCCCTTTCAGGTCGACAGGGGTGGAGGGTATTCAGAACCTCCCAGGCCGGGACCCAAGGGGGAATGCAAATGGGAGGCAGGGTCTCCAGTCTCATCCCCACAGGCAGCCCCTCCCGTGTGTTGTGTTCAAACATGCAGGTTGCTACAGGCATGCTCAGTATTCTTTGGCACTCTTCCCACGTTTTGTTTCAATATGGTAAAAACGTGGAATCATTAATACATCTGTCTAAAGCAAAAAATAAAATTCAACATTAGCCAAAGGAAATAAGAAAAGACCGTGCTCATAGTTTCACATTTTTCCCACGGACAGGGTTGTCAAAGTCACCGCCTGCCTACAAAACATTGCTAAATTGACAAACCTGCATTTTCCGACAGAACACTGTTCTGCCCGAAAGTTTTTCAGCCAGCTCGAATGAATGTGCCATGTTTTGCCATTGGAAAACAAAGCAAACCAAGCATCTGTACAACCCACCGGAGCGGGAGACAAAAATGGAAGCCCCCCCTCCCCCCCACCATGGGCTTATTGATCTACCCATCTATCTATGGGTTTGTGTTCCCCTTTTCTTCCACGCCACCCTAGAGTTTCTGAGGACACTGGGAAGCGGGAAGGGAGGGGGGACGAGTCAGCAGAACCCATCTACACTTTTCAAAAGTGGCTTGTGATTTTGAGTGCCCAATTTGAGACACCTTTAAGAGGCCTGATTTTCAGCAGTGGGGGTTGGCTCAGCACCCCCTGCCCCCCGAGAAATACATTCCTTTGGCTGAGTCATATCGTGCATCATTTCCCCAGCTCATCTGATTCCCTGCTCCCTCCCCTCTCTTCACCTGTTCACATGTATTTAGCCTTGTTTAAATCTGACTTGCTCCATTTATCCAGAGCTTTGTTCCTCTCTCTCCCTCTGCCCTGATTTTGTATTATATAGAGATCTATCAGCCTGCCTGCTGGCTGTGTTTGTCAGCGGCATTATCTCGGACTCACCTCATCATTCTGTCTCTGCAACATTCAGAGGCGTCGGCATTAATGTTAATGATGATGATGATCTTACATTTATTTAGTGCCTTCCATTCGTTTTTACAAAGTAAATGCCAAGGCCTTGAGTCCACACCCTAACGTGGACAAGATACCAGTGAAATGACCATCATCTTAATCACCAGCAAAGACGGATGCTGGGACCTCCAGGAGAAAGACCATGATCCTCTAGACTTGGCGCTAAAGAAGTATGTTCCCTCATTGGGGGCCATAGTAGACTCTTATCCTTTGTGAATCAGGCACAGAAGCTAGGGAGACACAGCACACTCTGAACAATGTGTTACACATGCCACAAGCTTGGCATGCACTCACGCTGACTATGACTGCACAAAACTGGTGCCCCCCCCCCTCCATATTCTGCACGAGCGGAAGCATCCAAATGGCCATCTCAAGAAGCCCCACAAAGGACACAACACGGTCAGGCCAGCTTGTCAGGGGCCAAGACCTGGATGACTGTAGTGAGGTCTCCACTGACAAGACAAGGCTGCTGCCTCCTAGCTGAAGCACATAAACAACAAGAAAATGACATTGGGCTCCAGCTCCTAACTAGGAATCCAGGGAAGCAGTGGGGGCAAAAGATCTATCTGGCTTTAAGATTAAACTCGATAAGTTTATGGAGGAGATTGTATGATGGGATAACATGGTTTGGTAATTAAATATTCATGGTAAATAGGCCCAATGGCCTGTGATGGGATATTAGATAGGGTGGTATCTGAGTTACCCAGGAAAGAACTTTCTGTAGTATCTGGCTGATGAATCTTGCCCATATGCTCAAGGTTTAGCTGATCGCCATATTTGGGGTCAGGAAGGAATTTTCCTCCAGGGCAGATTGGAAGAGGCCCTGGAGGTTTTTCGCCTTCCTCTGGAACATGGGGCACAGGTCACTTGCTGGAGGATTCTCTGCTCCTTGAAGTCTTTAAACTACGATTTGAGGACTTCAATAGCACAGATATAGGTGTGAGGTTTTTTGCAGGAGTGGTGGTGAAATTCTGTGGCCTGTGTTGTGCAGGAGGTCAGACTAGATGCTCGTAATGGTCCCTTCTGACCTAAATATCTATGAGCAGTCGGAGTCCAAAATTACCCCAAGACTATGAACCACTGAGGCCAGAGATGGAACACTCATAACCTTCACTCGATCTTCTAACTATCCCTGCCAGCCAGCACCATCTCCATCTTATCAGGACTGATCTTGAGACAGATTATCTCAATCCCAGTCTTATCCAGGCACTAGGAAAGCAAGAAAAAGGCACCGCTTGGAAACAGCTCTGACAGTCATTGGTATATTAATGGCACTGGAGCCCCCAAAATCACACCATGCCCCTAGAAACCTCATGTGCATGTTTGGAGAAGGAAAATGGGCAGCCACTCACCATCGTCTTCTGGGACCTCCAAGAGAAGACGGAACTGAGCTTCTGAAAACTCCACCATTCAGTGCAAGACCTGCAAGCCGGTCAGCAGAAGCTAGCGGACAACGGTAGCAAAAGGTGTTCACAGACATAATGACCTTCATTCACCTTCAGGAGATCACTGAGCAAGGACATTAATGGGATCTCTGCACCATACCCAGGACTTAAGCCAGATTTCTAGGCATCCGGGACACTGGAAGAACCCTCAAGCAAGTGGAGTTACTACAGCATGGCCTCCTTAAAAAGGAACCAACCCCAGGCTTAATGGAGATACTCCCATTGACTTCAAGGGGCTGTGGGTCATGCCTTATCCCTTCGCGAGGAAAGGAAGGTGGAGATGGGCCATTCACCTCAAATGAAGATGTTGGATGCTGAGGATTTTTGGCACCTTTCAAGATTGGGGCCATACTCTATCCTAATGAGAAATTCCCCGGCTCTGTTAGACGGGCTGTGGGAGGGTGTGGTTTGAGAGCCAGGTTGGGAGAATGGGAATTGAAAGGAAGCAGTCTTTGGGTGCACGGGGCGGCCTGTCGTCAGCTCTTGGAGGAAGGCTGCATTAAAGCATGTGGGAGGTTTAAACAATGTGGTCTCAGCTCATTTCTTTGAATGCCCCTGACGCTACCCTATATGTTCTGATTTGGAGTCTGAACTCGCCTTATCATCATGTATATGGTGGCAGGGCCTAGAGTCCTCAAACAGTTCCATGCTCCAACATGCTAGGGGCTGTACAAACATATGGAGTAAGCAGCATTGCCTTCCCCAAGTATTTAGAAATCATGGATCGTCCCCCCGCCAAATCATGATATTTTATTAAAAATACGAATTTGTGGTTATTTTTATTTGTCATCTGAGCCTTCACATGTTTATGCCTTTCTCTGCACCCATGAAAGTTAGAAATTTACATTTTAAAAAAAAATAAGAAAGCTGAGAATTTCAAATAATCACATGACTCCAGAATCAGAGGCTTTGGAAAAGAAACCACCACCAAATACTGTGAGACTTGTGAGGAAAATCCTGCCACACTAAGTAGTAGTCCATGTCTCAAACAATGTGCAGTCCCAGTTTGCAACAGAGGATGGAAAAATAAGAACTAGAACCTCTCTGGAATCTGGTTATCTTCCTAGCTCTGATATACACACACAAGGGGAAAAAATTCATTTAAATTACTGATCAAAACTAAATTACTTGCTGTTTACTAGGTCTTATTTATTTATTTTAGAAATTACTTTCTAAAATTACTTAAATGTATTAATATATTTATAAGGAAAGAAAACACCCATAAATGACATAAATACCCAGCCAATGAATTAATTTGCATCAAATTACTAGTGGTTACTACTACTGTTCAGTACTAAACCTTCCTACCCTATTATGAAGAGAACGGACAAAAATCTCTCGCCGCGGTTAATAATTTCAATTATTAATTTTACTTAATAATTCATCCACCTCCCTGACTCCCTTGAATATAGCTGCTGTCTCTGCATCTCTCCTCTCTGTATTTCTATTGCTACACACCACCACTTGCAGCCAGACCATATATCACCTTGCAAGGTTCCTGGCTTTCAGAGGGTT
The DNA here is from genome assembly GCF_965152235.1 of Eretmochelys imbricata. NCBI lineage: Eukaryota > Metazoa > Chordata > Testudines > Cheloniidae > Eretmochelys > Eretmochelys imbricata. Next base: position 9,268,892 of record NC_135593.1, on the reverse strand, counting down.
ATTTTACTTTATTTTTTCATAATCTGCAGTCATTTCCACAGAGAAATACTCCAGTAAATACCTGCTCTGGAAAAAACATAATAAATCCTTAAGGTGAACAAAGTGTTCCCTCCCCCGCCACCATCTTCCCCCCCTTTTTTCAAGGTAATATAACATATAAAAGCCTCTGAGCGCCCAAATCCTTAACAGAACATACAGTATTACAAATAAATCCACTTTAAAGCAAAGGGGAAAGGATTTTTTAAACACCTTTTAGGACCTGAATTTAGGCACGGATGAAATCACTAGCGACTGCTACAGAGGGAGCGGCAGCCGTTCCAAAGACATCAGTGTCAGTACTTTCGCCGGTCCAGAACTCTGAATTTGGATCTTGGCAGATACATAAAGGAGGACTTAATGGGCCACTCTCTTGTTTTTAAAATGCATCTGTAATGCCTGCAAAAGATCGGGGGATCGTAGGCAGCTTTGGTCAACAATTTCATTGGTTTAAATATCTCAGTTCACCTTTAAAGACCAGCTCTCCATTGGAAAGGCTGGAGGGGAGTTAGTTAACATGTGTCCAGTTCTGGCCCTTTACTCCTTGTTTCTCATTCAGGGACGGAATGTCTTTAAGGCAGGAACTCACTGTTCTTCAATGGAATTCTCCCTGTAGTGAATTCTAAAGGGGGAGGGCTGCATATATGGCTATGCAAGCCTGTGGCAAACAGGGTGCCAGGTGGCGGTAGTGGGAGTGGACAGAGTGAGGGACAAAGGAATCTAACATGTATATGACAGGCTGATCATTCTAAATGTTCACCATTTAAAGGTTGATCCAAAGCCTATTGAAGTCTAGGGGTATGTCTAGACTGCAATTAAAACCCCCCGACTGGCCTGTGCCCACTGGCTTAGGCTCATGGGCTCGGGCTAAGGGGCTGTTTAATTGTGGGGTTGACGTTTGGGCTTGGGCTCGGCTCTAGGACCCTGCGAGGGTCTCACAGCTTGAACCCAAAAGCCGCCTTAGCCCGAGTCCCACAAGCCTGAGTCAGCTGGCACAGACCAGCCACAGGTGTCTAATTGCAGAGTAGATGCACCCTAAGAGAGCATTTCCATTGACTTCAATGGGCTTGGAGCAGGTCTTTAAGCTGTTCAAACCTTTTTCAGGGACTGAGATGCAGCATCACCTTGGCACAGAAGCCGACAGGCGCGTGCATCGAGACTGGTTCCAAATGTCCCATCCCTTAAAGGTCACAGGAATGATCAAAGATTATCAAGCCTCCTTTGTGGCGATTAAGTTCTGCCAAGAGTCGTGTCTGCCCTCGGCTCCAGCTGCCACATCCAGGGTCAATAAACTATTATTCTAACAGCTTTTCACAGCCCACTGACTTGAAATTGACTGCCTGAAGCTCTGTGCTACTTCACGGAGGACAGAGGAAATAAGAGCATGTGGGGAAGAGAGGAGGAGTGTAGGAAGAGAGGGGTGAGAATGAGGAAGGGGCATTGCTTGCAAAGCAGATTTATTGCAGCTGAGAAGCCTGAGAGAGGCACTACTTCCTGCAGCACAGACGTTCAAACAGGTGCCACAAGGGGGGTCAACTCGCCCTAGCCAGGCAAGGCTCCTGCCTGAATGTTTCCAAACTGTGCATGCTTCCCTGGGCTTTGATCCTCCTGCCCCTTGAGCAGTCATTTACAGCAGGGCAATATGGGGTAAAACACTACCAGATCTGGCCAGCTGCATTTTGCACTGTGGTAGATGACTGCACATTAAGGATGAGGGCAAGGGTGAACTGGCTCCCATATTTCTAAGTCCAACTGAAGCTCAATCCCTTCAGTCCCTTATGGCTGTTACACTGATCAGCCAGCGAAGCTGGGTCCTAGGTATCCTGCACCCAGCCCCGGCTATTAACAAGCACCGATATCTCATTCAAGGTGAGTAGGACTGGGTTGAGGGTCCAAGCTTCAATGCCAACAAGGCATCTGAAAATGAAAGAACTGGATGAAAGGGATGTCAGATGTACATTTCAAGAGATCCTCTTGAAATTCAGACGAATGACTCAAGATTCTTGGGTCTTGGTTCATTATTGTCCTGCACTTGTCCAGTCATTTTCGTCAGCACAACGCACCTGCAAATGCTACCATTTGGGTTTGATTTGCTAGTAGATTCCACTCACTTTGCACTATTGTGACTGCACAAAACACTGAGTGGGCATGAATCAGGCTTTTGTTGTTTAGGGGTCTTTCTTAGCAGTCCTGCCAAGGGTTAAAAGAGGCCAGTTTTAAAGGTCAGATGTTAGTATCAAATATGGACTTCACAGCCTTTCATTGAGGAAGATCTTCAGTATCCCCAGCTCCAAGTGTTCAAAAACTGTGAGCTGGACCCCACAAAAAACATTGTGATTGACTTGAAAATCATGAGATTTAATAATAAACTGCTATTATTAATAATACATTTGGGTATTTTTATTTATCTTCTCATTTTTGAGCCTTTAGGCTTTGCATTTTCAAGCTTAAAAACTTACTTTTGAAGAAAAAAATAAAGATGAGATATGTCAGATTATAACATGACTCCAGGAGCTGGTACTTTAAGAAAAAACACCAAACATCAGGCACTATTGCCATCAAAGCACTTTGCACTGAAGGTGTTGGTTTGTGGGGCTCCCAAGCAAAACACTGAGCCATTCTGAAAGGACAAGAAACCCACCTAGCTGTGTGAGATCCGCATTTCCCCAGAGCAGTTTAATCTTAACAAACGTCTGTTGCTTTTGGCTCCTGTTGTGTTTCAGAGACATTTGAGAGAAGCCGCTGAAACTAGGCAAAATGAAAAAGTCAGCCTGATCTATGGTATAATTACAACTTTGTTTGGAGAGGACACCAAATTGGCCCATCACGTGCATGTGTGTATGTTTCTGTTTTTGTCTAGAAATTAATTTTCAGATCAAAAGGAAACCAGTTAATGACAGAAGATAAATAGGGTTGGCAGAGGATGGGGAAAGGATGAAAAATCCTGCAGCCCTCGGGACATCTCTTGCCATGGAGAGGATTAATATTTCTGACAGATTTTCACTGGGAAAGAGAAGGAACTTGCTGATCAACTCTGAGGCAGAGTCCAAATTTGATTCCAAATGGAAAAATGTTTAAAGAGAGTGAGACGCACACACACACATAATAAAGGTTCTAATCTATTAATCTCTTCCCTTGATCTAGAGGGTAGAACTAAAATGATGTTTGATGCTCTTTGACGCTCTCTGGAGGGCAAATCAAATAACAAATAAGGGGGGAAAAAAACAGCCAGAAAAACCAATACTGTTTATATCACATAAAAATAGACAGAGAGCAAAATAAATAGTAGGGTTGTTGGTGTTTGTTTTTTCCCTTATGAGGAAGGGAGGGGAGAGAGCATATTTTCTAGCTTCCAGAACAGACTTTTTTTCTATCTGAGCTCTGACATATCTAGGATAAAGAGTTCACATTAGATTATAGCACTGCCTGATTGGCTCCTGGGAATTCTAGCCTTGCTCTAGTTGTAGAGTAATTATTAATCCTACTTTGCTCTTCTATAGCAGCTTTTATGCGAGGATCTCCAAGTGCTCCGCAACCACGAATTAAGCTTCACATACCCCATTGCACCATATTAGATAAATATTAGCAGCCCCGTTTTAGAGCTGGATAAACGAAGGTACAGAGAAGTGAAGTGATGTCCCAAGATCGTACAGGGAGTAAGTGGCAGGACCACAAATAGAACCCAGGTGTCCCTGATCCCACTCCCTCTGTTCTAACCACGTAGGGTGACCAGACAGCAAATGTGAAAAATAGGGACAGGGGGTGGGGAGTAATAGGAGCCTATATAAGAAAAAGCCCCAAATATTGGGACTGTCCCTACAAAATCGGGACATCTGGTCACCCTATAACCATTCCACCATCACTTTCTCTCAGCATGGCTACCTGCGTGCTCTGCTTTGACTATCTGTGTCAATTTCACAGGTCACTGTAGCTTGCCAAAGTAACACTCCCTCTTTTCCCCCCTGATATTTCAAAGTTGCCTCTCGCTCCTCTTCTCCCATAGATGCCCTCTCCGTGTTGTGCTTTCCCATGCATGGGGAGCAGCTCCCCGCTTCAGGACTGAATGGTTAAATTGGTGGAAAGCAATAAAACAAAGAAACAAAGTCAAGTCTCCACGGGAGAGAGCACAGGGTGTGCACGGGTGACTCCGCTCTAACATGCGGCAACAACTCTGCCCTCACAAAATGGCAGCTGCCCCTACAGACCGCAGACTCCTGGAAGCTTAAAGGTAGACTCCTCAAAACAAAACACTGCAATGCGGACACCCACACACACACACATCACACAGCAGCTCACAACCCATTGTTCAACTGGGTTCAACCCATTGTAACTGTTCTCTTTCTAAATAACCAAACAATCCCCCCAGGACATAGTGTAATAAACCCTAATACTGCAGACAATCCCATATTACCCCCATAATCCCATATTACCATCAGGCGATAACCCTGATTTCTCAACTCCAAGCACCCAGGCCTCTGTCACTTGAGCTAGAGGAGAGCTTTCTAGTTTCACTTCTAGCAAAACGTCTGGTATACGTCTTTCTGAGCCAGTCACCAGAGGGCAACCTTGTTGCCTCGCTCAGACACAAAAAGCCCGTCCGCTACCATAGGCCTCCTCACCCGTCACCTCTTTTCTCTGCTATAGAGGGAAAAATTGTGTGCTGCTCTGATTTGTTTTGAAGGTCGTTTGAGCTCAAAGGGGAGGCCTGTCAGTTTGACATGAATCCCAGGCTGACTCCTTGGAAGGCGTTATGCAGAGGTGCGTAGAGAGAGGCAGGGTTGTCTAGTGGCCAGTGCGCTAGACCAAGACGACCTAGACTAACTCTCAGCTCTGCCACGTGACCGTGGGCATGTCCTCTCTTGGTGTGTTTCCCACCCGCTGTCTGTCTTCTCTACTTGATAAACTCTTCGGGGCACAGGCTGTTTCTGCCTATTTGGCTGAACAGCACTTAGCTCAGGGGAGTCATGACTTGGTTGGGGCTTCAAATAATAAATACACCGCATAATCCAGAGACCTCCCTTGGAGTGGCTTGCCTTTACAGAAAGTATTTATTTATTTATGTCGCTGGCCTGACCGATATAACAAGTGTCTCTTTGACCTAGGAAACTCAGTCTTAATTTTCATCGTTTTACCCAAAGAACAATGTGTCCTGGGGGCGTCTTTGAGCTCAGCAGACACTGTCATCGTCCAGACAAATGCTGGAAGTACCCATCTGCCACATTATCAGTGTGTGTTGGCTCACTGAGCCGGACACAGCTTAGGGGGCGAGGGAGCTCTTACTCTTATGGAAGTGACGGATGCTCCTGCTAAACTCTTCAGCGCTTAGAGACACCAGCACAGACTTGTGTTTAGAGTTGCTAGTTTTTCCCCACCCTGGACTGGAAGAACAGGAGATTGGGGCCTTCCTGGGAGATTTCAGTTCCTGTAGGGTGGAAGTAAGTGAGAAGAGCTGATTGCCCCATCAATGGCTCACTAGGGCATTAGGTAGAACCTCAATTAGCCAAAATTCGCCATTATCTCAACCAGGTTATATCCCTTAGCATGCATTAGCTGAGAGGAAAGCCGGTCCTGTGGTTCAGATCTGGGTTTAGATTCTGGCACGGTCACGTGTGACATTCAGCAAGTTACTTTGGGCTTGTCTACATAAATTGCCCTGCAGGGTGGACTAAGGTGGCGTGAATTGCAGCAGACACTCAAGTGCTGCCTTGTGTGAACACTGTTAACATGAACTAACAGGTACCTAGTTAGCAATTTACATGGTCCTGCTTGGCACGGACTACATTACGCCAACGAGAGGTACCTTTTAGATCGCACCAGCAGCGTCCACGTGGGACAGTTGCAGAGCAATGCCTCGGGCTGCACTGTGATTCACACCCCCATAGTCTGTGCCACGGGGCCATGGAGACGTAGCCTTAATCTCGCCGTGCCTCAGTGCCCCACTCATAAAATGGGGTTAATAATTCCGTTTTACCACTTTTGTCGGTGAACTCTTCAGAGATGGGACTCTCTCCTACTGTGCGTCTATTCACTGCCTACCGCCACAGCCCCCTGATCTCAGCTGGAGCCTCTAAAGCTACAGTAATGTAAATAATCTCCTGGACATCTATTAGATATATTCAGTTCCTTCAATTCTCCAAAGCTTTCCAATTTCCCCAGTGGCAGTCACATAATCGAGGCTCTTTGGCACCAAGATATTCAGCTTTATACAGATTTGTTCTTTCCTTCCCCAAAGCCACTTCTCCAATGAGGTGTCTAAGGGATGGCCCAGTCTATGTTGAATATCGAAATAATTTGAAATAAATGCCAATAATAGTAAAAATTGTAAAAAAACCCCAAAACACCCCAACAACCGTTAAATAAAACACCCTTTGCTGCTCCCTAGGCACACGTGTTTGTCTTCCAAGTGGCAAAATAATTACATTTTGTTTTTAATTTCTTATAGGTGCTACAGTAATGCCTATCGGCCACCCTCTGAAGTCACAGCCCCATTGAGCCACTGAAAGAGTTTATAGTCTAAACTGCCATCTCCTCTAGTTCTTGCATTCTGCTGCCCATGCCAGAGAGATTGACTTCCCTGCTGATTCTTATCTTAACTTAACCCCCTGGCCATGTTTGTCATGTCCCCACTCTACTGGCTAGTCCACACAGACAGTAAGGGCCTACTACTGCTACCAGCAGATGAAGCTAACCCTCTAGGTCAAGAGGTAGAACTTTTGGTGCTGAAAGTCCCACATTCCGTGTTCACTGGGGATACCTAGTGTGAGGCAGGGAGTTGTTGCATGATTTGTGTGATCCATACCACAACCCGTACTTACATGCAGTGCTGCTCACACAAATATCCCTATTAAACTACTTGCATAAATCCTGCTGAGCTCTAGTTAGAGTGGAAGAATCAAGCTCTTGGACTGTCAGGTTTTTGGTGCTGGGAGAGCAGTCTCTATTTGTTCTCTGTTGAGCCATGCAATTCTAGGGCACAATTTGAGCAGGCTGAGTTTTTCAAAGGAATCTTAGGGAGCTGAGTGCCCAATCCCATTGAATTTGCTCTCATAGGCTCCTTGGAAAAACACAGTTGCTGTGTAATAGTCCTCTGCTGAACTTCCTGAACAACCCGCATTTCCTGCTCACATGGATTTACGTTCTTCATCAGCCAGCCTTGTTGTTAATGAAATGCCAATGCACGTGAAGCTTCATAAACCTACATGGAAGAACCACACGGTCCTTCCCATGAATAGCTCACAGTGCAACTCAGCCAGCCATAGTGCGTGGGGGAAACAGATCAGGTGCAAGAACGCGTGGTGACACCCTATGGAGAGCTAGTGACAATGGAAGCAGTGGGGGTTGAGGAAGGATTTGGAGGGATGGGGGGCTCTCAGTCCTTAGAAGGACAGGGCAGGGAGGTGCGATGGCTTCATGGGCGAGTATCTGTCTGCAGTCTCTGCTGCAGGGAATCTCAGAGCTACATAAGTAGGCGTCAGAAGCCTTACTCGGGCCATACAAGAGATTCCCCTTGACCTCAGGTCTTGGAGACCTGTGCTTTTGGAGAAAGAGGACCAGGGTTCTCTCCCCATCTTTGACTGTGCATCTGCAGATGCTGTTGGTCTTTCCAGGTGAGGAGGGTGGCTTGTATTTAAAGCCTATGGGTAAAGGAAACAATTCAGCCTCTTAGACCTCCCGCTTCTGCGTCTTCCGTGGGCAGCAAAGCCTCGTTGTCTGACGCAGAGCACAGCTACCAGTGCCCTTATACATATGTATAAAAACAGCTAACAAGCACGTTCACTTCCTTAACACAGCGAGGAGAGAGGGCCCCTCTCCACCTCAGCCCAAAACAAGCAACAGCCCTTCTGGAAGAGGAGTTGGGAGGAATTTGCTACTCACTACATATACACACCAGGTAGTGCTGAGGGAAATCTCTGCAGTGTAATGAGATCAGCCGGCCAGACTAATCACATCCCTGGTGCGGGTGTTGCCTTGCCAGGAGTAAGAGCCTTTTGGCAGGTAGGGGATGGATCTTGGGAGCTGACAGTGCACTGTCTCAGAGCCGTCTACAGCTGATGAAGTGTCAAATGAGATGGAACAGAAAGTGAAATCCATCTGCAGGGAAGCAGGCGCTACCAGGCTGATTAATACGCAGAAGAAGAGGAGGAGGAGGGAGAGTTAGCCAGAGCATCTCTGAGACCCACTGCCGCTTCCGTGATCTGTGAGTCAATGTCGTGTCAGGCCCAAAGGGGCACCTGACTCGCCCTTCTACACAACGGGAAGATTCCCTCCCCCCCTCTTCGGCTCGCGGGGAGAATGGCGAGATTGATAATGATTTCCATCGATAACTGCTATAATTACAATCACAGTCAATCAGCGTCACAATCATAAACACCATTAATGACTCCCATTAATTACTGTCCTTTTTCATTATGACTGGAGAGGGCCCCAAGCCACAGCCATGCTGGGCTGGTTTTTAATATGGGGTGGGGCTCCGAACTAGGATGTGGGGGCTTGGAACGAGTCTGCTTGGGAAATTCAGATCTGGCTTTGGAGTTTGAGCCCCCTTCCCCCCCCAAAAAAGAATGGGGGGGTGCGCAGATTTTGGTTCAAGCCCATTTCTCATCAATAATAGCAAAAGAGCTTTGAGAAACCCAGCAAGAGGATAAGTTAGATAGGTCCCGGCAGTTTATCTTGACGATGGTTAGGCTGGTAGGATGCTGAAGCCACTTCCTAGAGCCTTGCAGGTTGACCAGAGCTGTCTCACTGTCTCTTGGTACTCCCCCATCTGTTTATACCCATCTGTTGGCTCTTACACCTAGCCTGGCTGTTCTCTGGGGGAAGGGATCATCTCGTTGTTCTGTGTTTGTACAGCACCGAGCACAATGGGGTTCTGGTCCATGACTGGGGTGCCACGATACTCAGAAATATAATAATATCTGTGCTGGGACTCGCAAGGCTGACTTTCATATGATAAGATAGCAGCACGCTCCTATGGCAATGGTGCATTTCACGACTGCTTACAAGAAAACCTCAGGCCAGAAGGCAAGGCCTCTACCCACATTCTCATCATCATTCGTTTTTTATTACAATAGCCCCAACCAAGATCAGGGCCCCATTGTGCTGGGTGCCGTACATATACACAATGAGAGACGGCCCCTGCCGACAAAGCTTACAATCGAAATAGGCAAGAGAGACAAAGGTGGGGAGGGGAAACAGAGTCACAGAGAGAAGTGACTCAGCCACGGTCACTCTGCAGATCAGTGGGAGAATCACGAATAAAACCCAGGTACCCTGAGTCCCAGTCAAGTGCACTATCCATTGGCCCACACCGCCCCCAAGGGTTGAAGATGATGGATTACTCATGTAAGTAATTGCTCACTGGTATGACTAAGGGCTTCCCAATCTAGCCCTTTGATTGGTATAGTTCCTTTCATCTGAAAGTGCTTTACAAACAACACACCTATTCTTTCACAAACAGAATCACCCGTCCACCCATACACACAGAGGAATAGAAAGGAAAACTCAGCATTACTGGGCAATGATTTTCAAAGTTAGGTGCCCAGTTCAATGGGATTTAGACACCTAAATCCTTTTGGATCCTGTGAAAAGCCCAGTCCTGGTTCACATGGGATTCCAGGAACCCTTTTTCTTTTGGAGCTGGGTTTGTGTCCCAAATTTCGATTTGACTCTGAAACTTCAATCAGTTCAAGCCAAAAACAAAACCATTTTTTCAGATGGCATGAATCTGAAACTAGAAATCCCTCCCTAGCCCCCCAGGGAGCGGGTGTCGCACTGAAACTCAGTCCTAGCTCCCCGAGCTCTGATAAAACTGAGAGCAGTGCCGACAGGTTGCACAACTGCTGGCAGGAATCACCTCTCCTGGCGCCGAAACGAAACACGGCCAAAGAAAATACTCAGACGAAAAGCCAAACACATATAGCCACAAGGTTGTCTGTTTTGTGATATCCATTAATAGGATCAGCTAAACAGGGTCAGCATGTAAACGATAGTTGCTTTACAGATCACAGAAAAATAATTTAATCTGCAATGGTTTTTCACCTCCAGGGGCCTGAGAACTGGTATATTATATCTACTTATTTAGCTGATCTTGTTAAAAAGGTATCCAAAATAAAGAGGGGGGGACCTGTCACTGTGTGAGCTGAGCCAGAGAAAACTTTGCCTGTAGCAAGACTCTGGCAAAAATCCCAGTTCCATGCCACTGGTGGTTGAAATACAAACAACCAGATCTGCTGGGTGTACAATGTGTTTCACACAGCCCTGCCTTCTGAGTTCAACACCCTCTCCTCTCTTATCTGTCAGGTTGCCCTCCAGATGGAGGGGGTGGGAAGCTTAAGGACCTTCCACTTTTTTCCTCACTGCTCAGAGAGACAACATCCCTCGTCATAGCTTCCAAACAAGGATTGTGAAGTTGGAGCACGGCAAGGCTACTCCTCAACTGGCCATCTGGAGGATACAAGAATGTACGTCCCTAGGATGGAATTTGTGCCACCTTCAGGGCTACAACGTCCCTGCAGGCCAAAACATCGCTGCCTTCCTTGACGGTTCACCACAGCTGAGGAGCGACGGGAACAAAGCTTGGGGGAAGGAAACTGGAAGCGGTTTGGTTGTATAGTTTTTGAGGGTGTCTCAGCTGGCTGGTGCCGCCGTTACCTTCCAGGTGTGATCAAATTCTTACCTGTATTGCAGACCGGGAGGGCTAAATCCAAAGCCTGTGGAAGCCAAGGCTAAGATTTCAATTAACTTTGTATCAAGCCCTGAAAAAGGGCACAAACATGGAGCACTCTCTCTCTCTCTCTCTTTGTCCTATCTTTAAAACACAGTCACACGTGCGATGGAGCCTGGGAGCAGCGATGAAGAGGACTTTGTCGTGCCATGGGGTTATGAATGGCTGAGATGGATGGGTGAGAACAGGTGGCACGAGCTGAAGGGGTTTTTTTTACCCTGGAGGAAGGAGGAAGGGAGTCAAGGCACAAGGATCTGTCCAATGAAGAAGTCACAAGTTAATGAAAGATGGGAGACTGGGGAGAATTTGCTCATGGGCAGGTTGTTAAGAGTATAAAAATATTGCTCGGGCACGTAGGAATGAAATCAGGAGGGCCAAATCGCACCTGGAGCTGCAGCTAGCAAGAGATGTCAAGAGTAACAAGAAGGGTTTCTTCAGGTATGTTGGCAACAAGAAGAAAGCCAAGGAAAGTGTGAGCCCCTTACTGAATGAGGGAGGCAACCTAGTGACAGAGGATGTGGAAAAAGCTAATGTACTCAATGCTTTTTTTGCCTCTGTCTTCACGAACAAGGTCAGCTCCCAGACTGCTGCACTGGGCATCACAACATGGGGAATCGATGGCCAGCCCTTTGTGGAGAAAGAGGTGGTTAGGGACTATTTAGAAAAGCTGGACGTGCACAAGTCCATGGGGCCGGACGAGTTGCGTCCGAGAGTGCTAAAGGAACTGGCAGCTGTGATTGCAGAACCATTGGCCATTATCTTTGAAAACTCGAGGCGAACGGAGGAAGTCCCGGATGACTGGAAAAAGGCTAATGTAGTGCCAATCTTTAAAAAAGGGAAGGAGGAGGATCCTGGGAACTACAGGCCAGTCAGCCTCAACTCAGTCCCCGGAAAAATCATGGAGCAGGTCCTCAAAGAATCAATCCTGAAGCACTTACATGAGAGGAAAGTGATCAGGAACAGTCAGCATGGATTCACCAAGGGAAGGTCATGCTTGACTAATCCAATCGCCTTCTATGATGAGATTACTGGTTCTGTGAATGAAGGGAAAGCAGTGGATGTATTGTTTCTTGACTTTAGCAAAGCTTTTGACACGGTCTCCCACAGTATTCTTGTCAGAAAGTTAAAGAAGTATGGGCTGGATGAATGCACTATAAGGTGGGTAGAAAGTTGGCTAGATTGTCGGGCTCAACGGGTAGTGATCAATGGCTCCATGTCTAGTTGGCAGCCGGTGTCAAGTGGAGTGCCCCAGGGGTCGGTCCTGGGGCCGGTTTTGTTCAATATCTTCATAAATGATCTGGAGGATGGTGTGGATTGCACTCTCAGCAAATTTGCGGATGACACTAAACTGGGAGGAGTGGTAGATATGCTGGAGGGCAGGGATAGGATACAGAGGGACCTAGACAAATTGGAGGATTGGGCCAAAAGAAATCTGATGAGGTTCAATAAGGATAAGTGCAGGGTCCTGCACTTAGGACGGAAGAACCCAATGCACAGCTACAGACTAGGGACCGAATGGCTAGGCAGCAGTTCTGCGGAAAAGGACCTAGGGGTGACAGTGGACGAGAAGCTGGATATGAGTCAACAGTGTGCCCTTGTTGCCAAGAAGGCCAATGGCATTTTGGGATGTATAAGTAGGGGCACAGCGAGCAGATCGAGGGACGTGATCGTCCCCCTCTATTCGACATTGGTGAGGCCTCATCTGGAGTACTGTGTCCAGTTTTGGGCCCCACACTACAAGAAGGATGTGGAGAAATTGGAGAGAGTCCAGCGAAGGGCAACAAAAATGATTAGGGGTCTGGAACACATGATTTATGAGGAGAGGCTGAGGGAACTGGGATTGTTTAGTCTGCAGAAGAGAAGAATGAGGGGGGATTTGATAGCTGCTTTCAACTACCTGAGAGGTGGTTCCAGAGAGGATGGTTCTAGACTATTCTCAGTGGTAGAAGAGGACAGGACAAGGAGTAATGGTCTCAAGTTGCAGTGGGGGAGGTTTAGGTTGGATATTAGGAAAAACTTTTTCACTAGGAGGGTGGTGAAACACTGGAATGCGTTACCTAGGGAGGTGGTAGAATCTCCTTCCTTAGAAGTTTTTAAGGTCAGGCTTGACAAAGCCCTGGCTGGGATGATTTAATTGGGGATTGGTCCTGCTTTGAGCAGGGGGTTGGACTAGATGACCTCCTGAGGTCCCTTCCAACCCTGATATTCTATGATTCTATGCAGGGAATGGGGTGAGGTGGATTGAGGTGTGAGATGCATGCTCAGGAAGGATGGAGAGTCATCTCCTGCTGGTCTTGTCTACAGCAACCAGGACATCCTGCTGGTGATGGGATCAGAGTGCGAGATGAGGGATCACAATTTACTCTAGTGTCAGTAGGCACCAGTCTGCAGAGGGCAATGAAGACCACCTGTGCCAGATAGTGGCAGGTTTGCCATCAGCCTGGCTCTGAATTCATGGTGGTAAGGGGGTTAGAAAAAAGGCATAATTTACTTCATCATCAGCCTTGAGACCACAAGTTGACAGAGGGGGAGATGGTGCAGCGAGTGACCTTCCAACAGTATCAGCCTTGCATCACAGAGGGAAATCTCAGGAAGAAGTTGCTTTTCCAATGGGGCCTGCTGCCAAAGTGGGGAGGAACAAGGGAGGTCTGGCTGGGCTGTGAGCTACGCAACTTCCTGGGGTCCCCAACCACTCACCTGCACTGCCTGGGCCTAGCGCCAGCCCTGGTTTGCTTGGCTGGTGCTTTATCCCCACCTGCTGTTCTGCCGGGCACATTTCAATTCATGTCAGATTGTGCTATTGACTTTTTTATTTTTGGTTTGCCCTTTGGTCAGATTTATATGTCAAAGGCAGTAAAATAAATGCATGCACGTGAGACAGAGAGAGAGAGGCCTGGGTGCTACCGTGCATGGTGCATTAGACATACGGCAGATTACACAGAGCCTTGCACCTGTCCCATGTCATTTTTTGCAGGAACTCATTGCTATGCAATAGCTTTCCCCCTGCAGGAAGGCAGGGAGTTGGCGGCTCAGAACCGGAAAGATAGGGAGGTTTAGGAATGATAGAGGAGCTTTGGTGGGGAGGAAAGAGAAGAAATAACTTGGGATGGTAAGGGATATCAGTGCAGCAAATACAATCTCCAAGTGATCAGCAGGGGAACAGGCCTTCTCATGTGAATAAGGAGAGTGGGATCTGGCCCCCAGCGGGGTCAGAGAGGCTTCCACCCCAGCGCCACAGTATTACACTGTGAGGTACATTATGGGAAGCTCACACCTTTCACAGGAGTATCCAACATGGGGCAGGCTGGGAAGCCGGGCTACATGCCCAGAGCACAGCACCCATATTCCCTGCCCAGGACAGAATCCCTGCAAACACTCTCTTCCCCTGCATTGATCCCACTAAGCAGGGCTGGCAAATGACTTCACTCTGTACAACAGGCCATGAATCAGACAGGCCAGGACGTTTTCCGAAGATGCTTGGGTTGGTTCCCTCCCCAATACCTACATACAGCAATAGGAGACAGCACATTCTAGCTTCCTGCTATGGCTCAAATGCTGGGATTACTCCTAAAGGAGTTAGGTGCCTAATTCTCTTAGGTTCTTTTGAGGATCCCATTGTACTTATCCAAGCCCTGGATGACTGAACACATCCCTTAGCAAAGGGGAGGAGAACAGGCGCAGACATCCGAGCCAAGGACCAGGATGGTGCTAGGAGCTGTACAAACACAGAACAACAAAGACAGTTCCTGCCCCAAAGAGTTTATCCGAGCCAATCACAACTCATCCCAATTGTACAATGAAGAAATGGGTAAAAAGCCAGAGAAAACCCAGGAGGTCAGAAAATACAACCTCAGCCCTATTTAGGTGGGAGGAAGCTCCCGGTAGCCCAACTGGGAAATCAGCTAAAATTGCCAGAACGCTAATTACAATGCACACTCCAGAATAAGACCAGATAACACTCCCTTTCCCGCCAGTCCTGTCATTTAAATACCTGCCTCAGTGCAGGGGGCTGGACTTGAGAACTCTGAGGTCCCTTCCGGCCCTCTATTTCTCTGGTTCTAGCTCTGTGAATTTTTCGCCCTGCCACTCCATGCAATGTTCCCTCTCAGCAGAGCTCAGCGGACCGCTTTCCCCCGCCTGCTGCTGGGCATTTTCATACAGGGGACAGTTCCCTCTGGCGCTCAGGGCCAATTCTGTTCTGATTGCTTCCACCAGATCAAAGAGGAAATTGAAAAGATTGCAGCGCACATGCACACACCCGCGTGCCCACACAAAAGTGGGAAAAGGCAATGATTGGCGCCTCCAGCTGTGACCTTTATTTTCCATTAATGGACCTGGGTGAGCGTCGGCTGTGTTTGAAGCTGCATAAAATGAACTGAAAATAAGAGGGATAAACAGTAGCAGTTAAGGTCCTTTTTTCCCTAGAGGAATGCTGAGCCAATTTCAGCAAGTTATTGACACATAGAGAGCTTCCGATAGCTCCTGACAAAGGGTTGGAAAACAGCCAGGAGCCTCAAGTCACCAGGGACACAAGCACGTGAAACAAAACCCCCTATTCCAGAGATGATGGCTTAGTGTTTTAAACTCTTGCCTTTGGGATCCCTAAACTTTTGGAAGTCATAGGTTCAAACCCCAGCACCCGAGCTATAGAACTGTACAGGCCAGCATCTTCAAGCCTGGGTGCCTATGCTTAGCCTCCTGATCCAAGATTAGGTACCTACACAAGTGGCTTGATCGTCAGAGTGCTGAGCATCCACTTCTCCCTCCTTTGAAGATCGGCCCTGAATATGGATTTAGCTGCCCGGGTTTGGGTATTTTCACCCTCGTTCCTTGAAGTTCACCATGCTTCTCTCTTTTGGATGGGACCTTATAAAGTGTGTCTAGAGGTGCCAATATTTCTAATGCAGCATTTTCACATGACCGGACAGTGCCCGCCCCCTAGCTCTCTAGGTTTGTGCTGTTCTCGGGCTGAGAAGTTCAATGTCCATCCACTTCACAGAAGCAGCTACCATTTATGTGCAAAACTGCAGATTGGGGAGGAGAGGTTATTTGCATACACAAATTGCAGGGACAAACAAAGAGGCCAGACTGAAGCCTCTAACCCAAAATGGCATTTTCGAAGAGAGTAGAGAACTTACTTTGATTTCTTGGGGGAATATCTTCCCGTCCTCCACTGTTCGGACTTCCATTGTCATCTGACTGCTGCTTTCCACCACAGAGGCAGCTGCATTTGCTCCTCTGCCTACAGTGGTCACCACTAAAAAGTCCGCATTTGCCAACAGGTACCTGAGGCACCATGGTTTGTCCCCTATCTTTAGGAAGTAAATGTGTATCTGTTGGCAAATATTGACTTTATCATGGTAACTGGTATATATAATTTGTTAAGCTCTTTGAGGAATTCGCTTTGCTAGATAAATGTAATATACTCATTCAGATAGTGCTGTATCTATATCCTCCTGGTTATAATTGTATTACACTAACCCCTAGATGCCCAAACTGAGATGAGGCCCCGTTGCGCTAGGTGCTGTACAGACATTAGGGATAACTCTGCAAGTGAAGATGTACTTGTAGCATGGGTAGACATCCCAGCTCTAGCTTTAATCCATCTACTGTGGGTAACAATAGCAGTGTAGACAAGGCAGCACTGGCTAGCAACCTGAGTACATGTCTGCCAAGGAGCCCGGATAGGTACTCTGGTTGCTAGCCAGTATCATCACTACACTCTCAGGTAGGCTAGAAGGCTGGCTCATTCATCTGCTCCCCTCCCTGCCACAGACACCGAGGGCCCAGCAGTAGATTTCTGATTTATAATTTATAGGGAACCTTCTGCTGGATCTTTAAGCCTCTTTCTTTCCTCGGGAAACACTGGCACATGGGCTTTGCTCAGCAGATCAGAGACGATGCAGGTGTTTGAACAGCCCCAGATGCAGGGACTCAGAGGCCAACATTGGCCTAGGATAAGCAATTTGAAGATTCCAGCCGGCGCTGTGCTAGATAGCGAACTCTTTAATACTTTAAAATCAAATCTCGTCAATCTCCCGGCTAGGCCTTTAATTTAAATTTAATAGCTCTTCTACGTTTAACAAATAACTACTGATTATTAAAAAGCACCCCGGTTGAAGTGCATCACCTCTAGGGTGGGGACATGTGCAGAGACAGACAATGCCTGTAATAGCATTATTAAGCCTCGGTCTTAGGCATGTGTTTAATAATCACTTGCTACTTAATTAACTGGTGATTTCAGGGCTTACTTTGTGGGGGGGGAGGGATTTTTTCCAAAGAGAATGTAGTGCTGGGGAGAGGTGCTGGAGTGACAGCCCTGGGAACTGGTCTCCACACTTTACCCTTGGAATAAATGCAACACAGCCACTGTGGTCTTCCCCACCTTTGTACTTCGATGGGAGGGAGCACCCCCTGCAGTCAGGAGGGAGGAGTTTACAGGCAGCCAAGTCCTACCTTGGGCTTCTCTGTTGAGATGCCCAGCAAGGAGCCAGGACACACTTATCCACTGGAAACTGGTTTGAGAAGCCACCCACTGGCCTCACTCACTAAACAGCCATCAAAGAGCTGTACCATAAGTCTGAGCTGTGTCACATGGACACTGAAAGGCTCACAACCAAGCCCCTGAGCCGTCTCATCTCCCTGTGGTGGGGATGCCAGTGTCTTGTCTGTCCGTTTGTCAGAACGCCTTCCCGGCCATTTCCTTTCTGGCTCCGAAAGGAGACGGGAGAGCTCTGAGACATCGCTCGGTTCGCTGGGAGGACAGAGGCTTGACCTGTACCATTCTGGACCTGCACGAGCCTTTTCATCTGCCAGTTTATTAAAAATAAATAAATAAGGAAGCATTTGAATCTCTTCCTTCTGGAACGTCTGTGCCTGGCAATCACAAATGCACATCGCAGGAGAGTGGAGAGATTAAACAGACCTGATGGATTTGAGGTGCTGTGTTCTGAGGCTCAGTGGCCACGGATCAGTCCCCATCAGCTCTGCGTTAGCTGCAAGCCTCATGCCGGGAGTTTCAGGAAGAGGAGTTTGATGAGTCAGTCATCTTGCAGTATTTAAAGGGGCGCTGTCAGCTACTGCCCAAGGCTTTCGGAAGGGAGTCTGCTCTCTTCAGCTCAACATCTTAGAGTTTTTCTTCACTGCAGAGTTAACTTGAGTCCTGTCCATACTCCAAAACATTGACTTGAGGCTGGTCCTGCTTCTAACTCAAGATGGCTGACCCAAGATGGGGTACAGGCTAAAACTCAAGTGAGCACAACGTGTCATCTGCTAACACAAGTACTCTGCGGTGTGGACAAAGGCTAGCACCACTTGCCACTCATCCGCCAAAGCCTTGCCACAATTCCCCGGGTAGCCAGAAAGGACAGACAAGTTTTCCCACAATTCACTGAGCAAGAATTCACCAAGCGGCTCAACGCTAAGACCCAGAGGCTCTGCCCCCAGAAGTCTCAGGACCACACGCAAGGGAGGGCAGCATCTGTGTGGACAAAGGAGCTGGGGAGTTATTGGTGAGGCTGCTCGCACTCGAGCAGGAGCAGGAGTGCAGATAAGTCATGTTAACCCTGCAGCAATGACAGACCCACAGAGGGTACTAGCCGTTCTGGGAAGGGTCTGCATAACTCAGCTCTCTGAGGATCCTAGCTCTGTTCACCAAGCAACTTGCCACCTGGCTGCTTTCTGTGCCGGGGATTCGAACATGGTCCATGGACCTGATCACTGTCCTCCAGAATCACTGTACTTGAGCTCCCCGCAATCACTAGCCAGCTTAGCCTCTACAGCTTCTCTGCGAGGCCTGGCAATATTACCGTTCCGGACTTCTCCCAAGGTCACAGAGGAAGCCTGGGCCAGATGCAGGAACTGAACCCACATTTCCTAAGTCCCACTCCAGAGCCTGGACCACAAGATCATCTGTCTTCTCCGCAGTTGTGTATTGCCAGCACATTCTCCGGCAAACCCTCAAGGAGCTAATTAAGTGCCAAGCTTTGCAGCAAGCAGTATGTCTGCCTCGCCCTTCCCCAGAACCCCACATTATCATATTTCACACTAAACATGAGATATTTAAAGGTAAGTTTCCATCAGGACACAGGAGGATTTATCTGCACAGGCTCCCATTAGCGCTAATAAAACCATGGCGATCAGCCTAGTACATTTCACTTTGTCCCGTATAAATGCCTTCACATTCACGAGACAAATGACTGCTGGAATCGTGGGCAGGAAAAAAAACCTCTGGGGCAAATTTAAGACCTTTTCTTTGCTAGGAAAAGTGGTTGAGTTTAGGTCACGCTCAGCTAACATATGCTCGCTAAGCGCATCCCCGCTACACCGTTTGCCTGATGTAGATGGAGGCTGGCAGCTTGTCATTTAATTTAGCAGCTCATGTTGTAGCCTAGCCCCGAGTTAGCTCAAGTGGTAGCGGCTCATGATTTTAGCCCAGTTGGTCTCTTCTGTATCTGTTTTTATACTGTATCCTTTCAAAGCGGAGGAGAACCTGAGCACCTTCCAGTCAGCGTATCGCCCAATTTGACGGATATCGAATATGTGTTTGTTCTCTCCTATATGTTTATGTTAGCCAGCAAGGTCAAAGAGTTCCTACTTGGGGAGGTTTGTGATGGCCCTTTGCTCCTGGCAGAGTTCATCCCATAGTCTTGGGAACTACGCACCCATTGTTGGCTGCGGAGCAGGGCAAAGTGGTGGACTGGATTTACTTCCAGTCCAAATGCAACTCCCATCCTTCCTGTGTGCGGGGAAAATGCAGAGAATGAAGGTCCACCTAACAAAGAGGCATTGCATGACACGGGCAGCCCCTTCTCGAAGGAGGGAACTCAGTGGTTCCAAAGTACAGAGACAGCCCCACCTTGTAATGCAGGACAGAGGAGCCCCTGCAATTCATAAGTATGTAGAGAGTCCTCATTATCATGTTGCAGGTCAGGGAGCTTCAGCTTTAGTTGGGTTTAGTAACTGCGGTGACTTGGTGCAGGACAGAGAGTGTTTGGAGGGATGGGGGCAAAGGTGGAAATGGGTAGAGGGGATTCTGGGAGTTGGAGGTGTGGAGACAACAGCCCCTCCCCACTTGGGACAGAGAGAACTTTGAAGGTGACTGGTGTGGAGACAGCTCCTTAGAGTATGTGGGAGGAGGCCCTCTGAGGATGGGAGCTGAGCTGGGCAGGCAACCGTCCACCAGAGAGCAAAAATAACTTGAGGAGCGGAGAAGAGTCTGAAATACGAGGGCATGCTAATCCCCTGTGGGCTCCCAGGCTGGTCTGTTTCTCTAGACTACAAAAAAGGGTGAACATTGCCTTGCCAGAGTTCATTTCAGTCTCCTGCCAGAGACATGGATGCCAAAGGGAACATGATAGGGACCAGCAAAAAAACAAAAAACAAAGTGGCATCGATCCCACCTTGAACTCAGCAGATTCAGGGGCTGGACTCAGACAGAGGGCTGTCAAGAAATTACACTTGAACATGGGCGCCTCAAGTTGGAAGCCTTTTCCTAGGCCCAGTGATGGAGAGCAGAGGGGCCTGCCCTGTGCCTGGTCTCCTGGGAGACTGAATTCCAGGGGCGCGGGGTGCAGGACGCGCAGGAAAGGCAGGGGTTCCCGGTTGGGATAGCCAAAGTTCCCTCTGTGCTGCATAAGTCGATGGTTTCTCCAGGGTGTAAGTGGGCTGGGACAGCCCAGGACTGAATGACTCTACAGACTAAATTCCCCACTTCCCTCAGCAAAGGGTGCCCTCTCCAGAGGAGGATGGCAGAGCAGCGTGTGGCATCAGTGAAGACCGACTCCAAGGAAGGAAGCCTGCTTTTAGTGCCCTCCATACATAATACATGCTAACCTCTCACTTCCAGGGCCAAACGTAGCTCTTTTTTCACCGGGAGGAGAGCGTGGTTATGGAGCCAGCCGGGCTGCAAGGCCCTGAGACAGTTCATCAGCACTCCTGGGTCCCATGAGGGAGCAAAGAGGCATGGGCCGAAGCCCGACCCTCTCCCACTGCCATTGCTTTGCCAGACTCCTGCGATTTGACGGAGTGAGGACAGGGCTGGTCACACAGCATTAGCCTGAGCACTGAACTCGGGAGACCCCTCTGATGCGCCATAAATTTAGAAAATATTGATGGGGCTCTGAGCACACAATCTATGCTCCAGCAACAGGGATGCTTTGGGGTGTGGGGAGGAGGAAGAGGAAGGGTAGGAATTGGACAGGGCTTGCTGGGAAGTGGTTGTCACTGAGCACTCACATAAAGGGAACATATAGCTTGGGGTCAACAAGCTGATCAGAGGCCTGTTTGCTTCCCAGGGAAAGGAGAGAGGGAGAAATGCTAAGCCTAGCTGCTAGGGGGATGGGCACAATGTCAAAGCCATAAAGAGAGTGAACATGTTTCTGAGATGATAGATAGATATCCCTAAAGGCTGGTCCCAGGACACCAGCATTAAACCCTGGGAAGGACTCTCTGGGGTCTGCTTGGATGACTCCAAAATCCTGCCCCGTTCCAGAGAGGGACACCGCAACACAGTCGGCATCTAGCCTTTCCAGAAATTCAGGGTATCAGATTTAGAGTGTTTGGCTGCCCCCCCCCCCATAGAATCATAGAATATTAGGGTCAGAAGAGACCTCAGCAGGTCATCTAGTCCAATCCCCTGCTCAAAGCAGGACCGATCCCCAATTAAATCATCCCAGCCAGGGCTTTGTCAAGCTGGGCCTTAAAAACCTCTAAGAATGGAGATTCTACCCTCTCCCTAGGTAACCCATTCCAGTGCTTCACCACCCTCCTAGTGAAATAGTGTTTCCTAATATCCAACCTAGACCTCCCCCACTGCAACTTGAGACCATTGCTCCTCATTCTGTCATCTGCCACCGCTGAGAACAGCCCAGCTCCATCCTCTTTGGAATCCCCCTTCAGGTAGTTGAAGGCTGCTATCAAATCCCCCCTCACTCTTCTCTTCTGCAGACTAAATAACCCCAGTTCCCTCAGCCTCTCCTCATAAGTCATGTGCCCCAGTCCCCTAATCATTTTCGTTGCCCTCTGCTGGACTCTCCAATTTGTCCACTTCCCTTCTGTAGTGGGGGGACCAAAGCTGGACACAATACTCCAGGTGTGGCCTCATCAGTGCCGAATAGAGGGGAATAATCACATTCCTCGATCTGCTGGCAATGCTCCTACTAATACAGCCCAATATGCCGTTGGCCTTCTTGGCAACAATGGCACACTGCTGACTCATACCCAGCTTCTCATCCACTGTAATCCCTTTTCTGCAGAACTGCTGCTTAGCCAGTTGGTCCTCAGCCTGTATCGGTGCATGGGATTCTTCCTTCCTTAGTGCAGGACTCTGTACTTTTCCCTGTCGAGACACAGGGACAGAAACCAGCGGCCATGTCTTGCTCTAGACAGGGACTCCTCTCAAGTGACTCCTCCCAGGTGGTTGAGATGCCGAGTTTTGGCTTGGTCCCATCTCAGAAAAAGACAGTGCACAAATGATACCGCAAAGTGCAAACCGAGAGAGTTTGAAGGGAAATACGCACCCCTGGTTGAACATGTACAGAGATGGTTGGGGGAAACTGCTTCCTTCTAATCTTACAAACAATTCGTGACTAAAGAGCTCCCCCTGGTGTCTGGGACTTTTGCACCATCCTCGGGGAATTCGCTGCAGGACAAACTGGGTAAGTCAGTGTGCAGCCAGCTCTGCGCACGACTGGAGCACAATCACTGACAGCTCCCAAAGCAGAGACTGGGGAGATCCAGAGGGAGAAGCATCTGTTTGTATGATGGGAAGGGAACTAGCAGCTTCTACTCATCCTCTCCCTTATTTCACAGGCTGTCACCAGGGGCTAGGCAAAGCTCCGAACCCAACTGCAGCTCCTCCTTTGGTGCTCTCTGCTCCTAACCAATTACAGGGGAAACAGCAGTGAACTTGGGAGAGAGAGAACTGCTGGCAAAAAAACCTCCCAGGAGTCAATTAAAAAGAAGCTAGGAACCCCAGCATAGCATCCGTCCTCTATATTCCCAGGGGTTTTCAGTGGCTGCCTGCATCGCGAAAAAACAAAACACAGTCAATGGAGGGAATATAAGCAGACCCATCCAACAGGTGGTGTTAGGGCCTGGAGGATTTGCTCCTGTCACCTCTCATAATGTAAGGGGATGCTCCCCATTCCACCCAGGATTCGTGTATCTGGATTTGTGTATACGAAGAGCAACAGTTCCCTTCCCAGGCGTGGCAGCCTTTGCTTATGAAATCCTAAATGGATGCACAATCCTCCCCCCCACCTTTTTTTTCCAAGACCTCTGGTTGTTATTTTGCACTGTCCCAGCTGAGGCTGCCATCTGCCAGCGTGCCCCCCTGCCACGCAGCTTTGGAAGTGCTGAGGCCCATGTCACCATGAAGGTGACATTTTTCAGATTTTTTTTTCCCCTTCCCGAGCAACTTAAAAAACACAAAGATCAGACAATTAAAAACCTCGCGAGCAGCCCCGTGGGATGACAGCAGATTGCATCTCAGCTACTCTGTAGCATGAGCCGCATCTGACCCCTTGGCCTGAGTTTCCTAACATTTCAAATGTGAATGGAAAAGGGTTTTAAAGTATTAAAACAAAACCTTTTTTAAGATTATTATTATTATTATTCCAGTAGCAACAAGCCCTCCCACCCAACTGGCATGAGGGCCCCATTGTGCTAGGGGCTGTACATACTCAGACAGATAGTGACAGACCATCCCTGTCTCATGGAGCTTACAATCTGTCTACATTATGGTAAAGCCAAGCAAGATTGTGCTAGACGCTGTGCATACTCACAGTGAGAGACCGTCCCCGACTGAAGGATCTTACAGTCCAGACAAAGAGCAGGCAAAAAGGAGTATTACCACCTCCATTTAACAAATGGGGAACTGAGTCCCAGAGAGGTTAAATGACTTGCCCAAGGTCATACAAGACGACTACGGCGCAGCCAGAAAATAAACGTGGGTCTCTTGAATCCCTGTCCAGTGCTTTACCCACAAGCACATCCTTCCTCTTGCTAACACCTATAGGAAATAAATAGCTGCCTATAATGTGGTTAGCTGACGCTTTATCAATTTATAATAATAAAAAATCCATTTAAATTATTATCTATGTGTTTGGGTCCGTCTGCCCCAGCCATCAGATATCGCTTGTTTGCTTGATCCCACAGCTGCATAAATCTCTAGTTACTCCTTTAGCTCACATGGCTGAGACTCTGTTTTCAGTGTTGAAGGCCATAGGTTCAAAAGGCACCAGTAACCCACCCCTGGGGAAGTTACATGATCTCTTCAAATTCATCGCAACTGGTGTTAACTCGGAAGTGTAACGAGGGTGATTTAAATGTCAGCATCGCTAACTATTTTACTGCTGCTCATTTTAGTAAAACTGGCCAGCTACTCCCTGGCTGCACATGGGGCTTGGATTTGTGGGGAGGACCCTTTGCTAGCATGCAACATTGGCAAAGCTCTTTCAAATCAAACTTGGAAGGGTTTTTGCCCATCTCCAGCCTCTGGGTCTCCTTCTCCCCCTGCCACGTTGAACACACATTCCTATTTACTCAGCTGTCTGTTACATCTCTGAGGATAGTATGCGAGATTTCCCTGAGCACCATCACATTGGGTGTCAGTATCTTAGATGACCTGTCACAGAACATTAACCTCTGGGCTGCACCCATGCATAGCACGGGTAACACACTATTAACATGGCCCATTGTCCATTGCAACATCAGTTTTCCCTGCAGCCCTCAAAGCCTGGAGATGGGACAGAGCCATCAGACTCGTTTAAAGGTTTATTGTTAGCTGCCTCGAGGCCAGCACACGGTCTCACTGATTTGAGGCTGGAGAGAGGACCAGACAAACCCATGCAAATGTCTGATGCTGTTGAGCCAACTCGCCATTTTCACAACACAACATTCACAATCCCTAATTACCAGCCTGACTTAATTTTCAAGCAAATTTACACCGATCACTCTTTCTGCTGCCTTTTGCTGTCAATTGCATAGATTAAGTAATCTGGCTACAGAAAAAAAATCCACCTACATTTCTTGTGTGTCCTGCTTCTCAGTTTCTTGGCTTCAATTCATGCCCACTTGTTCCTCTAATCCGACAGTAGTTTAAAGAACCTCATGGTATCAAGCCACTCAATTCCCTTCAGAAATGGGTAAAACCTCAACGAGGTCCGATCTTAATCTCCTCTTTGCCAGTAGTTACAGAGCCAATGTCTCTAACCCTGCTTGGATAGCAGACCTCTTCCAGACCCTGTATCATTGGTCTGGTTGTCTTCTTCTCTGTCTTTGCTGCTTTGCCGTTACCACTGCAGAATTGTCAACCCCAAGTGTTTAAAATGAATGAATCAGACCCTCCCAAATAAGAAGACTGGCTTCAAAATCTTTAAAGTTGATATCTATGTACATCTGTATCTAAACATTGGGTTCTTTTGATTTGCTCTCTGGGTTTTGAAACATTAAAGTGAACTCAGGTCAATATTTTCAAGCTTTTTGCTGCAGCTATGAGAGCTACAAACATACTTTAAAAACGTCTCCCCTAATCACAGGCCTCCAGGAGCTGGGGGTTTAAGAAACGTTCCCTTGCAAGAACCCTTAGAAAAAAGTAGAAACCCTTGATGGATGCACAGTTAATGAAAGATGAAAACTTCAGCACTAAAGCAATCGGTCTAGTCTCAGTGCAAGTCTCAAAACCACCTTTCACTCCAACCTTGCACCTTCCCCGACCCCACCTACCACCCTTCCTTTGATGGACTGGGAACCCCTTGCTACAGGGCAACAATAATTTCCTCCCTTATAAATTGCACACTTGCATTTAACAATCCCAGTTGTCTTTGCTTTTGCTTTGATGCCAAAGCTTCTGGATTTAACTCTTTGTACCTCAGAGGCCTTTCTCCTTCTAGTATCTAGTAACCTACTCTTTTCTTTTGGCGTATAAGGGAAAGAGACAGGTTGAACGATTCACCCATCATCTCTTTCTTTACCCCTTGTTCCTGGTCTGTCCAAACTACTCTGGGTAGCCTGGTCTTCCTCTGGATTGACTGCACCCCAGCGTCCTGATTTACAGTTCATCTTGCTTGCTTTGAATCAGCATCAAATTTCATCCCTTTCCTATCAGGATCACTTTCTCAAGAGAGCCAAATCATTTCGGATACTATCCTAGACCAGGTTTCCTACTGCGCTTGCTGCTGTGATATCTCAATGCCTGACCCCTATGGGCCTAGGGACACTTGAAGGTCCACCTGGAAAGGTCAGTAGAACGCTGGCTGGATGGATTTATAAATTCATAAATCCCAAGCCCAGAAGGGATCCCTGTGATCATCTAGTCTGACCTCCTGTGTAACGCAAGCCAGAGAACTGCCTCCAAGTAATCCCTAGAGCAGAGCTTTTAGAAAACCACCCAGTCTTGACTGAAAAGCTGTCAGTGATGGAGAATCCACCGCAACCTTTGGTAAATTGTTCCAACAGTTAATAGAGAAGAGAGCCCTGGGTGGGGGTATCGGTGGGGTGTATCGGGACAGTAGACTGTGTGAGTGGCTCGATGGCTGGTGGGAATGATGAACATGGGAACGGCCTGACAAACTCACTGCCATTTGACCGTCCTGTCAGAGCATTTCCGCCTATTCCCCAGGCCTGTGCTCCCTGAATTTCTGCTTGGCTGGATCGTCACAGGTCAGCGTGTCGCGAGCTCCTTATAGGCTGGACATTGGGAGGATAAGCGGCTGCAAGAAATCCAGCTAGCTCACAGCGAGTGAAGAACATGCCTGATGTGCTGGCTGGAAAACTAGCCCCAGGGTAGTCACTGAAGGGGGGATTTCAGCTTTATATATACATATGTCAAGAGTAAAAAAATGGCTCACTGCCAGGACTCCGTTTTGCCCCCAGGGCACAAGACAGGAGCGGGGCTTTGTCAAGCCCAGTAAGCTCAGCCACTCCTTGGAGAGAAGAGGGAGAGAAACTTTACAGAGCACTCGGGGTTGTGGCTGGGTTTGGGCTTGTCCCTAGGAAGCCCGGTCCCAATGCTGAGTGCCAGAAATAAGCCAAAGCCCACATATAGAGCTCTCCACCTCCCAGCCGTTTGCAGGGACTTCACCAGGTGCCATGTCATGGGGCCCTAGAGGGCACTCAGTGGTGCCTGCCATGACTTCTGCATTCAGACCAATACTCGGTTGCTGATCTGGGAGACAGAAAGCCGGAGAGAAGAGACAAGGGGTCTGTCGGAGCCCCCATATAAAATCCCACTTTGATCCATTACAGCCAAGTCCTGCCTCCTCTCTGCCATTGTAGGAGTACTTCCGGACTTACTTGCCTAACTCCCAGGCAGGACAGATAATTAGTGAGATCAGCCCGCCACCCAGGGCCTGCGCTGCATCTCCATGGAGCAAGAGGTCGGCAACCGGAGCATCTCAGACGTTTCAGGGGATTGTGAGAAGCCCCCTGAACTCAGGTGCTCCTCCAAAGCTCTCAGATCTGCTAATGGAGCAGGGAATCTCTGGAAAACTCAAATGCCCTGGCTACCCCCAGGCTAGGGGATGGTGCTGGTCTCATGGCTTTTTACTCACAGCACCTGAGGGAACCAGACGGGAGTGGAAGATGGAAACTAATGGGAAGACAAAGCAAGGGCAAGTGGCGCGACTGGGATCTCAAAAACCATGGTGGGGCAGCTGCAAGCGAAGGCCGAGTCCAGTGCATTAGTGCCGCGTGAGGGGCAGGGGTACCGCTGCGGCGCGAAGGCACTTGTGGGGCTTCTGTGACCACCACCGCCGCTGGAGGGGTTTGTAGGCCGGTGCTTACAGGTGCTGTGCTCATGGCCGTTTGCCTTGGAGTGAACGGGCTGGGTCCCGGAGTTCTTACAGGGTGGGGAGCTCAAGGGGCTTTGTTCACATTACAAAGGATATTGCCTTAAGGGCCAAGCCTCTGGTTGGCCCCTCAGCAGAGGCTCCTTAGTTTGAATGAGCCGTGGAGACGGAACTCGTCTCCTCTAGAACGTAAGAACAGCCATCCTGAGGCAGACCAATGGTCCACCTAGCTCAGTAGCCTGTCTTCTGACAGTGGCCAACGCCAGCTGCTCCAGTGGAAATGAATAAAACAGGCAATCATTGAGTGATCCATCCCCTGTCTTCCACTCCCTGCGTGTGGCACACTGAGGCTTGGGACACCTAGACCACGGGGTTGCATCCCTGCCCATCTTGGCTAATAGCCGTCGATGGACCTATCCTCCACTGCTGCCTCCTAAGTGTATGTACAGTGCCTAGCACAACGGGACCTTGATCTCGGCTGCAGATTCTGGGCACTACTTTAATGTAAATAATATTACAGCTGCTGGACAACAGGCAGATCTTGCTCATCCAGGAGCTGGATTTCCAAGCCCTGGCAGCTCAAGCCAGGAGGTTAGCCCTGCACTTTGCCCTCCACTGGTGGTCCTGAACCCGCCTGTCGTTGCTGGCAGATTGTCTGTCTTCCCATCAGGCAGGCCTTACACCAAAGCTCTGTTGTTTACCACTGCACCTTACCCAGAGCTCGCTGTTCTCCCACTGTCTTCTCTCCTGACGATCGCCTGTGCCCTAGATTGCCTTGCACAAGGCTGGGGCTGCTCACACATGCAACGTGTCCTCCGCTCGCTTCCTTTCTCTTTCTCTCGTATTTTTTTTTTTAACCTAGCGCTTCGCTACATGAGCTCCAGCAATTTCCCAGAAGCAGAGCTTTTGTGCAGTGCCACTGTGCAGAAACAATGTTGGCTTCAGCTGGCATTGAGCATCCTGGAACGTTTAATTCTCCGCTGCGTGCAAATAATGTGCTGGCACAATGTTCCCAGCCACTTTCTTTC
Organism: Eretmochelys imbricata; assembly: GCF_965152235.1. Lineage (NCBI taxonomy): Eukaryota > Metazoa > Chordata > Testudines > Cheloniidae > Eretmochelys > Eretmochelys imbricata. Next base: position 9,240,315 of record NC_135593.1, on the reverse strand, counting down.
ACTGAATTCTAACTCAATGTGTGTGTGTGTGTGTGGGGCACATCGTCTCTTCACCGCGCTCCAATCTGCTGTGTGTGTGAGGGAGAGACGGAGTTAGTATTTATTCCAGGGTGTACATCAGCAATTGTGCGTGTGTGTATTTCTATGTATGCCTCTGCAGCTGTGTCTGCTAGAGAGCCTGTGGGTGTGGGCCAGAGAATGGGAGTTAACGTTTGCATAGGTGCATCTGGAAGTGCATAACTGCATTTGTGCAAGAGAGGTAACGTGTGTGTCAGTCTCTGGTTCTGTGATTGTGCGCAACTGTGTGTTGGTTGTGCAACAGAGAGTGTTTGCATAACAGTGCGAGCCTCTCTGCTAGGCTGCAGTCCTGTGCGTGTATGAATGTAACTGAGTGTGCGTCACTGTTTCTCTCCCTCTCTACCTCGCCTTAACCCGGGATCCCTGGCCATCTCGACGCAGCCCTGCTAGCCCGGCTCTGACAGACGAAACCTGCATCTGCGCTGGGCTCGGGGGGGGGGCCTGAACAGACAGCTTAGACTCCCACAGATGGAAGCTGGGAGATGGCAGACCCGTAGGTGCACAGTGCTAGGGCCTGCCACACCGGTCCCACGGGCATGTGCCCCCTGAATAAAGTGCTGTGGGCCAGCAAGAGGGGTAGGAGGGTAACAGACTGGACAGCGCAGAAGGAAGGCGAGCCAAGGGGGAAGGAAGAGAAAAACAAAGAGAGAAGTCCTGAAAAGGTAGATTGGGCCTGGAGTGAAGCTGGCACGGTGGGAAATCAACAGCAACCCTCACATTGTTTAATGGGAGCAGGCTAAGCCTCTTCCAACAGCTCCCTCGCTGAGCCCTCCAGCTGGCAAGGTGAGTCTCGGCCTCTCCATCCTTCTGTACCGCTCCCAAACTCTGGCCAGAGAGGCCTTGAAACCAGCAGCTGCCCATGGTGCCTGGGTCCATTCTGATTGGCGCTGGACCCTTCACGCCAGCCCCCTGTTGTGTGCGAGCAAAAGCCCGGCAAGCCTCACCGTAACCCCACCCAATGCCCGGCACTGTGCGCTGTCCCAAAGGCTCCTTACACATCAGGCTGCTAAACCCAACTGCCGTCCGCGCTCCTCAGGCCTTGGCAGGGTCAAGGCTGGGGCTCGGAGGCTGTCCGACAGCACCACCTTGCCTCCAAAGCGAAAGCATCGAAAGGAGAGACAGAACTTGGACGAGGCGGGAGAAGCCCAAGATAAACCCATAACTCTGCTGCCCGCGTGCGCGCTTTCTCCCGGATTGAGGACACTGAAGGTTAGAGGAAGAGTTAGTGCTTCACGCTGCAACTGCGTTTGTATAAATTGTGTTCCTCCAACTTATCGCTTTTGTTCTAAGTCTTCAGGACCGAATGACAGGGGAGAGGGCCAGGCCGGGGAGCTGCCAGTGGCCCTACTGTAGCTCTCTTTTGCCATCTAGTGCCCAACCCTTTGCACCGCAGTTATTTCACATCCCAGGTAGGGAGTGGGGAGGAAAGACATACTTTTCCATTGGAAAGGTGGAAGACGGGGTGGGCAGGGAAGAGAAGAAACTTGCAGGTAGTTTCAGATTTCTAAAACCTTATGGAGCTGGAGTTTCTCTTGCAGAACTAGAACCGGACATTGTCCAGACCTGGGTCCCATAGATCCCAACCTCCAAAGTTGGGAGCATTCGGACGTGATTTGGGTTCTGATGCATTTCTAACTATGCAGTGTTGGTCCAAGGATATTAGAGAAACAAGATGGGTGAGATCTAATAAAAGATATGACCTCATCCGCCATTTCTAAGTTGGCCTTTTCACGCATACATTGAATGGAAGTGAGGAATCCCAAAACCGGACTGATTCAGTCACGTTAAAAAATATGGGAGGGATGGTCTTGTGTTTAACACCCAAACCTCGGAGTCAAGACTCCTGGGGTCCATCTCCAGCTCTGCCACAGACTCACTGTGTGACCTTGGACAAGTCACTGCCCTTCTCTGTGCCTCAGTTTCCCCATTTGTAAAATGGGGGAAATACTTTTGATTGAGAATGGAAAAATGAATCTAGCCACATACCTCATTTGGGTCCTGGGAAGCATAAGTGGTGAATGCTTGTAAACATCTTTTAAAACATGAAATGCCATGTAAGTGCGAAGTATTACCAAGAGCAAGAGGTCTTCCTTAGGGAACTGCTGGATTTCTCCTGTCTGATATTTCTACATCTACTCTCGACAGATAGAAGTACAGAAATATCATTTGCTCTCTACTGTCTCATGTCACATGTTCTCTATATTCATGGAGCAACATATAATACCTCAAATTCAAAAGCATTTTAACTGATATATAATATACAGACAGCTCTTTAGGCAGCTACCACTGGAATCCAGCCACCTCTGGGGCAGAATGGGGCTGCTCCTTAACAGCTCACAGCAACACTAAACATCACGAAAGAAAAATCCAATATCCAACTAGAACTGCAGTAGAAATTGAGAGAGGCACTGTGTAATTACCCGAGTCTAAAGTTAAGCCAAGCCACGGAGGTTAAGCCCCTTGGTTCTAGCACAAAGCACCATGTGACCTTACTTGGCCGCAAGCATTCAGGACATCTCCTCAGAAAGACAGGACACTGCAGAACAGCTGGCCTCCGGTACCCTGCTCAGACAATTGTTTGTCCCTGACCCGAAAGGAACAACGCTATCTCGTGAATCCGCAACACCACTACAGAACTTTTGTGGCCCTTGGACATCTCTCAGCTGGGCACTAACCCAGACTGAGCAGCTTGTACGATGTGGCGCGATCAGAGCACATTTTGGTATGGCCCTAGGCAAGATGACCCACTTGATCTATAGGGAACAGGGGAGCCACCACACCATGCTTTCCCTGGGACAGGGGCGCTACTGTCCCCCTGAACATGGTATTTACACAGCTGCAGGGGAACAACTGCCCGTCATCAGTGCGTGTATCCCCGCCGGGGCTCCAGGCTTTTCCCTGCCACTGAAAAGGATCTGCTGTTTCTCTGGCTGCCTTGAAGGCATTGCACATGCCCAGCTCCTTGGCACGGGAACTGAAGCTGCAGCCGTGCCAGACCACCCGAACGCTGCCATAGTGGGTGCTTACAAGCTCCTCTGTGGGTTTATTCACTGCTTCTGGCTCCCCACCATGAAGGGGACCCTCCGCTACTGATGTGCTTTGCAAATGGTCCCCAGAGTCACAGCTGGTGAACATGTACCTTTGAAGCCCTGGGTTACCACTTGACGGTGAGCAGTTTCCTACTCATCTGTGGCCAACTCAGCCATCTCGTGGCCATGTGCTGCACTGCATGGCCTCTCGCCTCCCTGACTCACTACCAGCCCCTCTGGGTTTGGGAGCCTGCTGGGGCAGTGCACTCAGACATGTAGGCTGGGAGCGCCTCCTCTGGTTGGCACTTGGTGTGGAGCTGATGGAGCAGCATCCCAAGTGTGTGTGTGCGTAGGGGATCCTGGGGTCCCAACGGGGCAAACATACTGGAGTTTCCTATAAAGCCTCCCCCTCCTAGGGAAAGAGGACTTGGAAGCCCGGATTTCAGAGCGAACAAGGCATCCCGAATCCATGGATCAAGGGAGCCAGGCAGAAGGGGTCTCCCCAATGCGCAGAACTGGGAGAGAACTGCAGAAACCCCCAAATTCCCACAGGGCGGGCATGAATCTACATTGTGAGTTACTGCACGGCAAGCCAGGGTGTGAATCTCCAACAGGCCGACTTGCTGTGTGGACCCTGCTGCCGCACACTAAATGTTCTGTAGCGCGTTTGGATGCACTCCCGTTTCCAACAGCAGCAGGTCAGAGCAGGGTCCAAGCGGCTGGCTAGTGCTGAGCAAGCTGGTGGCTTGTATATTCACACCCTGGATGCTCACGCTGGAGACTCACCATGTAGACAAGCCCTGCATGTCCTATAGAGTTCTAGGAAAAGAGAGTGATGCCCATGGAGGTGGCATCCCTCCTTCTTCCATGCAGGCAGAAAAAGATCTGCCCACAGAGGTCATTAACCAGGGCCACAAGGACAAACTTTCTCCTGGTGCTGATATCTGGAGTCAGAAATCCCAAAGCCAGGAGGGACCATTATGATATCTAGGCAGACATCTCACGCAACACAGACCACCGACTTTCTCTCACTGGTTCCTAGCCCAATCACTTGTGGTTAAACTGGATGATCTTTTTCAGAGACTTGCCATCCTGGATATGCAGAGGCAGCTTGAGAAAGGAAAAGCTCTGAGGAGGGGTAGGAAAATGAGCTATCTAAAGGGTCCGCAAGTGATGGGCTGCTCTGAGATCCAGCCGAGGTGTGAGGTGGTGGTTCGTCTCTCCAAATGAGCGCACAGGTATTATCCCAACTCCCCCTCCTCCCCATAGAGCATGAGATGCTGCTGTGGGGAATGGAAATCAGATCGGGTCCCAGAGAGTAATAATAATAATACATCATCAGTAGATCTCAAAGGGCTTAACAAAGGAGGTAAGCCTCAATATCCCATGTTACAGATAGGGAAACTGAGGCACAGAAAGGTGAGGTGACTTGCCCAAGGTCCCCCAGAGATCAGCAGCCAGGCTGGGAATAGAACCCTGGTCTCCTGAGTGCCACTCCAGTGATCAATACACTAGGCAACACTTCCTAATAGTCAAGTTAGGCTCTTGGAGATTCCTGAGTGTTTCACAGCTGATCCATCACTCTTCCTCCAACTTTGCTTCTATCCAAAGACTTCCCTCCACAAAAAAAAAAGATAGACACCCTCCCCGCAGCCCCAAATCTCACTGCTGAGCCCTAGTAACTCATTGCATGGATGGGACATACCATCATCTACTCCCCCACATGTGTAAATATATTGTGCATGTGGGGGGAAAAATTAGGGAGGAAATGAAGTTGGGACCCTCAGGGACAGATAAAGAGAAGAGTGCAGGTTTGAGAGGGGCTGGACAGGTGATCAGAAGGAGAGAAGAAGGACTATCAAAGAAAGCATGGGAGGGAGAGGACAGCAAGAACAGATGGGGAAGACTGAGAATACAATGCAAAAAAGTCTGTCAAGGGAAGTTTGGAGCCCTCTGAGCCCTACAAACCCAGGCCATACAGCAAAAGGAGTGGTGAAGAGTCCTGGGTCCCTCCAACCCCATGTAAACAAGAAAAGGAATTGAGAAATGAAGTGGAGTGATTGTGAGGGCCTCTCCGAGCTACTCTTCCAAACCCTTGGTGTGGGGTCTCAATGCACCCGTCTGGTTGCATGCGGGATTAAAGAAAGAACAATGACATCTAGTGGCCACCATCAGTGCTTACAAGCAAATAATAACCCCATTACAGATTAAGATACAAAAAATAATATTTGATAATCACAATATACATTTCTTGCTAATTGGCTGCTTGATGGAACAGAACAAGAGGGCACCAGCTGTCTGCCAGCGCAAACAGTCACATGGTTTCTCTATGCCACAGAATCATAGAATTGTAGTACGGGAAGGGACCTCGAGAGGTCTTCTAACCCAGTCCCTGCACTCAAGGCAGGACTATGCATTATCTAGACCATTCCTGACAGCTGTTTGTCCAACCTGCTCTTAAAAATCCCCAGTGATGGAGATTCAACCACCTCCCTGGGCAATTTATTCCAGTGCTTAGCTACCCTGACAGTTAGGAAGCTTTTCCTAATGTCCAACCTAAACTGCTCATGCTGCAATTTAAGTCCATTGCTTCTTGTCCTATCCTCAGAGATTACAGAGAACAATTTTTCTCCCTCCTCCTTGTAACAACCTTTTATGTACTCGAAAACTGTTATCATGTCCCCTCTCAGTCTTCTCTTCTCCAGACTAAACAAACACATTTTTCCCCATCTTCCCTCATCGGTCACATGCTTTCTCGACCTTTAATACTGTCTGAGGATGCTTTTCTTTGGGAAAGTCGTTGGCCCAGGTGAAGGACTCGATTCTCAGCTCAACTCAGACAGAGCTTCCTCGGGTGCTGGCTGGAGAAGGAGAAATTCAGCATCTCTGAAACCAGGCCCTAAATAGAGTGAGCCTCACAACACCCGAGTGGGACAGAGGAGATTGAGGCACAATGCAACTTGCCTGAAGGAGGCAATGGCAGGGCAGAGAATAGAACCCAGGAGTCCTAGCTCCCAGCTTTGTGCTCAGATCACCCCCGTCTCTCTAACGAGCTGAACAAACGCGGAGAGCCTTTGATAAGCTGGTGAGTGGGAAAGGCTAAGTATCTTTATTAAAATGATAAATGAGAAAAACACAGGCCACGAAACCCTGTTAACAATATTATTTTCAAATGTCATGGCACGACCTTCCCCTCCCACTCCAAGAACTCCTCGCCATGGATGTCCCCTCGGCTTTGTACTGCCAAGACGAATTCCCCCTAATGAGGAAGCCAGTCCTTTGACGAGCCCATTTACCATCACATCCCCCGCTTTGCAGGCTGGGAACCTGCCGTTTAGCCAGTACCTGGTTCCCCAGGGCCCTCAGGGTGTCTGGTCTATCAGAGTCTATTAGCCAGGCAGCCCTTGAGGGAGTGGTTCTGTTCCTTTATCAGGTAACCCCTTGGAACTGAGGCGTTATGTGAGATCCGTGCCAGGCAAGGCTGATCACACAGCCATTGCCACTACTGCTAATGAGGCCCTTAGGCTAATTAAAAAGACGAGTAAAACACAAAACCCTAATGAGGAGCCAGTTTATCAGTCAATCAGAGGACATGAATATGCCAATAAAAGTTTGAACTCCCTTTTCGCTGGCAGCCTCCCCATGTCTGACTAGCGCGGTGGGAGCGAAGGCAGCCAAAAAGCGTGGATTCGGTACCAGGTCTGGCGTAACGTGGGGGAGATGACCCCCTTCCATCATGCTGTCCCTCCATCTGACATTCGGGTAGCAAGTGGCCTTTGGCATTTACTGAGCAATGGGAAAATACGGAGGGTCAGAGAAGCAGTCCAAAACACCAGGAGAGGGTCCAATGAGAACCCTGCCTCTAAACACCCTGCAGCTTTGCGGGAGCTAAGGACATGCATATTTTAAATCAAGATCCAAATGGGCCCAGCTTTAGAGTAAGATAAGCCCAAATTCTGGGTCTTGGGAAGTTTTTAAATCACCCGAATCCGAATCCAGATGGACAGCACTGGTCTGAAGAGTCATTCGGAACTGGACTTCATGACCATGAGTGCTACCATAAGGAGAAAGGATGGTCTAGGGTTAACTAGGATTAGGGAGACCCGGGTTCAATTCCCTACTTTGCCACACACTTCCTGTGCGACCTTGGGCAAGTCACTTAGGCTCTCGGTGCCTTAGTCCCCACCTGTACAATGGAGATAACAGAACTGCCCTATCTCACAAGGGTGTTGTGAGGGTAAATACATTCAAAAGTGTGAAGTGCTTTGAGATCTCCTGACGAAAAGTACTATATAAGAAATAGGAATGACTAATAACCAACCCGTTATTGTGACTACATACAAACGCCCCCGGCTCTGTCCTCCAGCCCATTCTGCCAAAATGTCAGGGCAGAGAGTAAGGAATATGGTGAAAGCTTCTTGCTGTCTCCACAGCAGCTGGGAGCATGCTGCCCAGAGTGGGTAGCCAGACACACACTAGCTTTGCTCAAGTTAAGAACATAAGAATGGATATACTGGGTCAGGCCAAAGGTCCATCTAGCCCAGCATCCTGCCTTCCAACAGTGGCCAATTCCAGGAGCCCCAGAGGGAATGAACAGAACAGGTCATCATCAAGTGATCCATCCCCTATCGCCCATTCCCAACTTCTGGCAAACAGAGACTAGGGACACCATTTCTGTCCATCCTGGCTTATAACCATTGATGGATCTATCCTCCATTAATTTAGTTCTTTTTTGAGCCCTGTTAAAGTCTTGGCCTTCACAATATCCTCTGGCAAGGAGTTCCACAGGTTGACTGTGCGCTGGGTGAAGAAATACTTCTTTTTGTTTGCTTTAAAACTGCTGCCTATTAATTTCATTTGGTGACCCCTAGTTTGTGTGCTATGAGAAGGAGTAAACAACATAAGAACTAGGGGTCTAAAAAGAGCAGTGTGATCACGGTGGCATAGATGGCTGCTCAGGCTACCCACACCCATATGTACCCGGCCAGGGCCGTGCAGGACTGTACGTGTGTTAGCTTGAGCAAAGCTAGCACGGGCCTCCCAGCTGCTGTGCAGACATATCCCCTGTTACACAGGGAGGGTGAAGCAGAGGGTTTGCCGAGGTGGTTCCATGGTCAATGTCTTTCAAGGGTTTCCTCTCTGCCTCTCAGGCCCCACTTGAGGATGAGCCTGGAAATCTCCTGGGTGTCTTTTCAATACGCAAATGTAAACAGTTAAATATAAACAGTAGCAGCTGGAGCTGCCGTGCTTGCGTGCCCCAGGGCATTGGCCTCTCCTGCTGTGAAGTTAACGCAGGCTGCACGGGCAGAGTGACACACAAAGGGAGGGGGCATTACTCTGCCCAGGGATGTAGGTGGCGGCTCCTGTTGGGATGTAGCAGTGTTAGGGGGAGGAGCGTGTGGCTTTGAATCTCCTAGGGGCAACTGGCAGCTTTGTTTGCGGTGTGTTCATCAGATCTTTTAGCAATACGGCATGGATGAGACCTTAACACCCTGCTCCGCATAGACATTCTCAGTCAAAATCCTACCCATGCCCATTCTACTGCTGCACGATAGTTGGTTACCACTCTCCACCCTAGAGGTGGCTGCATTTCAGGTGCTGCCACAGTGCAGCACCCACAGGCTTGAGCACTTTGAAAGTGCCCCTACAAGGCTCTGCCGTGGCTGCTGGATTCTACAGTGATATTCTTCTGCTTTTGAGCCCCCTGCTGGTTACATTCCAGGGTACAATCCAGACCAGTGAGGGGTCGGGCCTCGGCCTGCCTTGTAACCTTGGGCGCCTTGCGATGCTTTGCTGCTGCTGCTCCCAACCTGGACTGTTCATAACCGGCCTACCTGCATGCAAGGCACACCCTGAGCATCTATGTGCTAGACAGCCCTGGTGATGCCAGCAGCCTGTCTATAGCCCCACAGCCCAGCTCTGGCTTCCACCAGCCTTAGTTCCCACTTGCAGGGTGACCCCAACACACTCCCAGTCCCAGAGTTTCCCCAAAGCCTGTGTTCTGCACTGTCCAGCTGTCTCCCAGACAGTTCTAATATTGAGGTTCATTGCCCCAGCAAGGAGTCAATACTCAGCTCTTGGTTACTTTAACTGGAGTTACCAATCCATTCCATTTAAACACAGCAGTGGATCGGGTATGATTAAAATGAAAACAAATTTATTAACAAATGAAGATCGGATTTTAAGTGAATTCAAGTATAAGAGAGAAAGTTAGAAATGGTTACCGGCAAATCACAGTTCAAACACGCAGCTAAGAGTCTAAAATTTAATCTAGCAAGTTTAGTTCAGGGGTTTATTTAAGATGTCCTTTCTCACCCACAGTCCTCCAGCAAGATGGAGACTGACCCTCTCCTTGGTCAGGATCGCTCCCTGAGGCCCAGAGATGCTGGTGTCTTTGCCTTCTTAGGGAGGGAGAGAGAGAACTTGGGGTTTTCTGCTCCTTTCTTTTATACTCAAGTGAACCTTTGACATGGGTTCTTCTGAAGGTTACCCCTCAAAGCAAAGTTTACCCCAACTGTGAGGAAGGCAACACAGAGGCTGGTGGTTAGGGAGACTCTTTCTTCGCCCACTTGTGTTTGCTAAAAAGCAAATTGTTCTCTTTCCTGCCATCTTCTCCCGCTGCCATCTCCAGGACCCTGTTCACTACTTCTACGAAAACTGAGGTAAACTCACATCCCTTTGTTTAGCATAGGCTTGTTTGACCACTTTTGCCTAGGCAGGGTTGTCTGGCTTTGAACATGTGCTAACAACATCACACAGGGGGAATTCATAATTTTATGTGTAATGTTGCTACCTACATTTTACTGTGATATTATTGACCAGCAAGTTATTAGTTTTCAAATGATACTGCACAAGGCATATTTTGTACAAAGGTTATTACAATCATGCCTAGGGTGTGAATACAGGGGTGCATTTAGTCACAATTCACCATACAGCCTGGCCCTCAGGCCACCCTCGCTTCCATTCTCCCACTCAGTGTTTAAGGCTGGATCCCCCTGAACGGCACCCTGGATAGATCCTGACTGTCACTGTACCACAGGGTTTTTCACAGGGGAGAAACTCAGAGTATCTCATAACATGGAGAAGCCCCTTCTGGCTGGGGTTCACAGACTCTCAAGGAGAAGATGACCCATTAGAGCATTCACCTATCTCCCTGAGGTCAGTGCAGGATTATTCCCTACAGAACAACTGATCCACACAGGAGGTTAACAATGAGTTTGCTACCGCTGCCAGCGAGGGGACAGTTCTCTAGCCCAGTGGCAGAAGCTCATTCTTCTACCGCCGGTTTCAAAGTCTCATTGTTTCTTTGTGCTCCCCATTAATCAGTCTGTATCCATCTGTTGCCTCTTGTCTGATATTTAGATTGTGAACTCTTTGGGGGAGGGATTGTTTTTTTGTTCTGTGTTTGTACAGCGCCTAGCACAACGGGGTTCTAGCCCATGACGGGGACTCCTATCCATTAGTGCAATACAAATATATAATAATTGATCATTAATAACAACACCAGCCCTTCCGGGCTAAGCAGGGGAGGTGAAACGTTCCCCAGTGCTCTGTTCAGTCTAGTTCTAAAGCTCCCCGTAATGGGCCTTTCACCGTGGTGACTAAGCCACAGACAATACACCTCAGCCCTCACCTTCAACTTCCTTTTCTTACCACACCTCATGTCTCATGCCACTCCCACGTGTGCCCTAAATATGTCCCCTCCCTTCTTGGCATTAACACCCTTTGCTCTGTGGTTTCCCCTTCCCACCTCACTATACAATCCATGCAGCTCCCTGATGCTTCCCAGGGCTCTTCTGGGAATTTCCTCCTGCTTGGCTGTATCTTTTGGCCAGAACTGAATGCACGATTCCAAGTTTGGCCATAGGGAGGAATGAGCCCCATAAGCCTTTGCAGCCCAGCATTTAACCCTAAAGTATGCTCCACCCACAGAGTAACTTCTCTCGTCTTTGCTACCTATGTGAATAGATGACACTGGGACCTCATTCTCTCACATGCAGGGGGATCCGACCCTCCCTGGCCCACGTAGGCTCCCTCCCCTCCCTCAGCTGACTGTCAGGAAAGCCTCTGAAACAGAGACACTAATTCAATTACACTTCCTTCTGAAACTGCTCTGTCGAGTAAATAAATAAATAAAAATTAAGTGGTCATCAAGTTGTGTTTGGAAACCGGCAGATTAGCATACAGCTGCATAGCAATGAAGGGAGAAGGGCCATTCACTGTGAGCTGGTAATTTACCAAGCGAAGTAAATGTCATTACCTTTAAACAGTGCTGCAGGACAAGCACTCATTCACACCTTTAACTACCCTGGCGCAGATGGTAAATAGGGGGCCTTGGCTGAACGGCGGCACCAGACAAGTTGCCTTCATCCTTTGGGAGCCGCATCCCTGCGCGAGGGGCAGAAGGCAAAAGGAGAGTCAGGGCTAGGAAGGCAAGGCAGCTTTGCCGAACAAGGGCTCTGCGCCAAGTGATGCCATCATGCCAGGAGGGCTTTGCCAGCCCAAGCTGATGCCAGGAGGGCACTGCCATCCACAGCTGTTCGGTTCTGTACAATCATACCACTCCTCTACTCTACACGGCCCCCATTTAGAGATCAGGGAAGGGCGGGGCCTGTCTGCCAGTGCAGCGGTGGTGCCGCAGAGCGACCATGTGGATGCAGGGTGCTTCCTGCTATACACCCGGTGATGGCCCAGCGGGTCTGGCTTTGGCAGGATGGAGCCTTCTATCTGCTTCCCAATAGGCTCTGCACAGAGTGAGATGGACTGACGTCCACAGAGTTGAGCTGACATTCAGTTTGGAGAGAGGCAGGATGCTCTAAGCATGTCCACACTGCAGCTGGGAGTAAGCCTCCAGTCCAGGTAGACAGACTGGCTCTGTATCTCAATACCAAGCCAACGGCAGGGTTTGAACCACCGACTCTCTGCTGTGTAAGCAGGACACAGCTTGGGCCAATGGACCACACACCCAGTGGCGGGGTCACAAGCTTGCTATGGGGCTCAGCCACTCGAGGGTGACGAACAACCTTCCCGCTCTGAGTCTGGGTTATAGCTGCAATGTCTGGGGCCCCTGGTGTTACTGTACCCCACTGGTGAGTGAGTGTTACAGTCCACAGAGGAGATGCTACAAGCCCACCTGTGAAGTTTTAGCTCAAGCTAGAGTAGCTTATGCCTTCAGCTCTGAAGGTCCCTGGTTCAGTCAGGTTCCCCCCTCGCTCCTGAAACAGGAGCGGGGCAGACATGGAAATGCAGGTGTTTAGAGTGAAAGGGGCCCCACCAAGGATGGAATCGGGTGCCATCCAGCAGAGATCAGGAGGCCAAAAGGAGCTCTTTCACTTCCCCTAGACACGCAGTCAGCCTTAGAGCCCTGAGGCTGGACCTGGGTCAAGCTACTTTTTTCTTTGCCCTGCCAATCCGAACAGCACCAATCTTCACCCACCCTGACTGCCCTGCCAGGCCCTTGGGGAGGCCCCATGAGATGATTCTTTGGGACGTGCCCCAACTGTCACCGACTAGTTCCACATAAACCATGTGTTTGATCAGGAGTAGGACGGGGCCAACCTGCAGATCTCCTCTCCAGCAGAGACAAAGGGTAAAACGAACAACCATCTAGGGTGAATCCATTTAAATCAGTGGCAAAACTTGCATGGATTTCAATGGGGCCAGGATTTCCCCCTTAGAGGCTTGTTCCTTTCAGCCCTGGCAATGGGTTTCTGTCAGTTTACACACCTCTGTTGTTTGCAAGGCCGTTCACAAGGGAGAGGGATAGAGACAACAGAAACTCTCACATAATCCCAGGACTCCAGAAGCTGGGGCTTTAAGGAACACACCAAATATCGCAACACTTGTGATGCAATTGAGAGCAGGCAGCACTGAATTCTCCTATATATGTAGAGATCCTTGCACACCCAGGGGACCGAAAGCCTATGTCACAGGCGTGAGCACAGTCACCCCCCATCCTACACACACACACTGCGTGTGGGAGAGAATCTCACACACACCTGCATATCCACAGACTGGACAGAAGCAGGCACTCTCCCTACATGAGTTAAGGATGAGGGGAGAGAGGGGTTACCTAAGCCAGGCAGAGCTGGGGTTGCTCTCTCTCTGCTTTTGCATCACCCCTGCATTGCAAACTTCCCCTCCCTCCCCACACCAATGCCTACTTCCCAAGCCTTCTCTTCCAGAAACCTGGCTTCAGCATACCATGTGTAGCCACCAGAGGCTGCTGTAGCCCCACATTCGTGTCCCCATCTCTCCATTAAATGTGACACCTCATTCCTCTGTGCTGTTATGTGTATATTTATTTCCAATGAGGTCAGGAGTATCAAGGTTGTAAAATAACATATTTTCACTCGTTGTCTTCCTAGATCTCATATGAACCGCTTCCAAAGTCAATTATCTTCCGGAGGCTTTGTCTCCCCCCGCCCACACCCCGCTCTGCTTTTCAGCACATCACCCGCCTGACACCAGAAGGCCGGGGAATGAAAAGGCGGGGGGGAAGGAAACATATTTCCCTGATGTGGGACATCAAATCTCTGAAATGACATTCGGTATAAAAAGACAATCGTCAGCATGAGTGCTGCAATTATCTACACAACAGCCTGGAGCGTCAGATAAACAGAGGCTGGCAATGCAGTACGTGTGAGCTTGCCTGTAGTCAATGCTGCCGCACAGCGCCCTCTGCTGAAAGAGGCTGTGAGGACAGGAGCCAGAAATGCGACGGTAGCCAGTGCCTCTAGGCTATTCTTTATAGCACCCCCTGCTGAGAGAGACTGGGGCTGCACAGTCATCAAAGCATAGAAAAGTCGGGCTGGAAGGGACCTCGAAAAGTCATCAAGTCCAGCCCCCGGCACTGAAGCAGGACCAAGTTAACTTAGACCATCCCTGAAAGGGGTTTGTCTAACCTGTTTTTAAAAACCTCCAATAAAAGGGATTCCACAACCTCCCTTGGAAGCCTACTGCAGAGCTGAATTACCCTTACAGTTAGAAATTTTTTTTCCTAATATCCAACCCAAATCTCCCTTGCTGCAGATCGAGCCCTTTACTTCTTGTCCTACCTTCAGTGGACATGGAGAACAATTGATCACTGTACTCCTTATAACAACCCTTAACATATTTGAAGATTATCAAGTTCCCTTCAGTCTTCTTTTTCCAAAAATAAACATGCCCAGTTTTGCTGGTTTTTTTTTTTTAACCTTTCCTCATTGGTCAGGCTTTCTAAATATTTTTATCATTTTTGTTGCTCTCCTCTGGACGCTCTCCAATTTGTCCACATCTTTCTTGAAGTGTAGCACCCTGAGTTGGACCCAGTACTCCAGCTTTGGCCTCACCAGGGCCTACTAGCGTGGAACAATTACCTCCCCTGTCTTACGTACAACACTCCTGTTAATACATCCCAGAATAATAGTCTTTTTCGCAACTGCATAATGTTGACTCTGATTTGATATGTGATCCATTATAAACCCCAGATCCTTTTCAGCAGTACGACCACCTAGCCAGTTATTCCCCAGTTTGTAGTTTTGCATTTGATTTTTCCTTCCTACATGTAGCATTTTCTACTTGTCTTTACTGAATTTCATCATGTTGATTTCAGACCAATTCTCCAATGTAGCATTATGTCAGAAGCCTTACTAAAATCAAGCTCTCTTCATGTGTCAGGAAATAATGCCTGGATCTGTAATTTTCACTCCATGCATCTGAAGAAGTGTTTTTTTACCCACAAAAGCTTATGCCCAAATAAATCTGTTAGTCTTTAAGGTGCCACCGGACTCCTTGTTAAAATCAAGGTATATCACATGTATTGCTTCCCCCCATCCACTAGGCCAGTAACCCCGTCAGAAAAGGAAATTAGATTGGTTTGGCAGGATTTGTTCTTGACAACTCCATGTTGGCCATTCCTTCTGATTCTATTTTCCTCCAGGTGCTTACAAACTGATTGTTCAATAATTTGTTCCAGTATCTCTTCAGGTATTGAAGTTAGGCTCACTGGGCTATAATTCCCTGGGTCCTCTGTGTTCCCCTTTTTAAAAATAGATACTTGCCCTTCTCAAATCCTCTGACCCTTCACCCATCCTCCAGGAATTGTTGAAGATAATCACTGACCATTCTGAGATTGCCTCAGCTAGTTCCTGAAGTACCCTAGGATGAATTTCATCAGGCTCTCTCGATTTGAATACATCTAACTTATCTAAATATTCTTTAACTTGTTCTTATCCCATTGTGGCTTTCATTTCTTCTCCCTTGTAGTTAATATTAATTGTGTTGAGTATCTGGTCACCATTGACCTTTGTAGTGAAGACTGAAGGAGAATAGCTACTAAACATCTCAGCCTTCTTGATGTCATCAGTCATTAGCTTCCTACCCTGCTGAGTAGAAGGCCTCCACTTTCCTTCACCTTTCTCTCTTGCACCCAATGTATTAAAAAAAAAAACCTGTTTTTAATTGCCTTTTATGTTTCTTGCTTGGTGTAACTCATTTTGTGCCTTGATTTTTCTTATATTGTCCCTCCAGGCTTGTGCTATTCTTTTGTACTCCTCCTTGGCAATTTGCCCATGTGTCCACTTTTTGTAGGGTTCCTTTTGGATTTTCAGGGGATTTAGGAGCTCCTGATGGAGCCATATTTGCCTTTCATTATTCTTCCTATCTTTCCTCTGCGCCAGGATAGTGCGCAGTTGTGCCTTTAATACTGTCTCCTTGAGAAACTGCCAGCTCTCCTGAACTCCTTTACCCCTTCCTTAGATTTTCTCCCCAGGGGACCTTACCTACCAGTTCTTTGAGTTGATTAAAGTCCGCTTCTTTGAAGGCTACTGTCCTTTTTCTGCTGCTTTCACTCCCTCCTTTTCGTAGATCATGAGCTCTGTTGTTTGATGGTCACTTTCACCCAAACTGCCTTCCCCCTTCAGATACGCTAGCAATTCCTCCCTCTTGGTCAGAACGAAGTCTAAAATGTGTGTTCCCCAGGTCACCTCCTTCACTTTCTGAAAAAAAAAGTTTCCTCCCATACCTTCCAAGAACACATTGGGCATTTTGTGTTTTGCCATCTGACTTGTCCAACAGAAATCAGAGCAGTTAAAGTTAGGCAGGCCATCTCTCTGGTTATAATCTGGACAGTCCTCTTTTTGGGTGGTTGGTTCCCCATCCAGTATGGAGACAAAACCAGATGTGCTTTGGTCCAGTATTGGACAGGAGACCCCATTTTGAAGCGTACACCACTCCACCCCCATTAGTGTGACCTTACACACACTGTGTGTGCAAGGTCATGCCAGCGTGGGCAGAGTCATGCCAGAGGAAACATGCCCAGAAGTACCAAATGTCTGGCATTCTGGTAAAGCGCGAGGGGTTACCCTAGTTGAAGTCCCCCATTACTACCAGGTCTCATGTCTTGGACATTTCTGTTATTTGTTCTAGAAATGCCCCTCCTCCTGATCTGGCGCTCTATAGTAGACCTCTACCACGATATCACCTCCATTTTATCTTTATCCAGAGACTTTCAGCTGCTCTGCCTCTCACTTTCTGCTGGACCTCCAAACAAGCGTATATATTCTTGCTGTATAATGCATCCTCCCGTTTCTTCCCCTGCCTGTCCTTCCTGAACAAGTTATACCCCTCTATACCAATATTCCCATCATAAGATTTATCCCACCAACTTTCTGTGATACCAGTTAAGTCAGAATTTAGCTTATGTATCAATGCTTCCCATTCTTCCTGTTTGCTTCCCATACTTCTTGCATTTGTGAATAGACTTTTGAGCAGATTCCCACACTGATTTTCCCTCTTTTTGCTCCTATGTCCCAATTTTAATTGTCCTTATCCCACCCCTCAATGTCCAGCTCTCTGTTAATGTTGATGACTTGTTTATGCTTACCTGTGGTCTGTTATCACCTGCCCCCTTTGGCTACAGGAGAGCTGGGAGCTGCCCCATAGCCAGTGCTGACATGCAACATGCCCTGCTGAGAGGCACTAGGGTTGCAATAACTGGGAGCCAGCCCATAGCTAGTGCTCCCTGCTCTTCTATACAGCACCCCCTGCTGAAAGTGACTGGAACTACAGTATCTGTGAGCTCTACCATAACCAGCGTTCCTGCACCATTCCATACAGCAGGGAACAGGTCAGTCATACAATAGCCCACCATCAACTTCATCCCATCCCGGCCCCTTAGTACTTCACGGGGAGAGCAGGCTAGGACTCAGGCCTAACTGCTTCAAAAGCTCAGGCATCTACTCCTTGAACTAACAGAGAATCCCCATCAGCTAGCAATAGTAAAGGGCATATGACACACAGTTCTGAACTCCTCCAGTAGAGGGCAGTGGAAACTAGCCTGTTCAATGCAATGTTTACCAACTTCCCCGAGTTGTTGCAGCACACTTTTGCACCAAAGATAACACCGAGAGAAGTTATTATTTCAGATGCCCGCAGAGGAGCAAGAGGGGAAGTGTCCTCTGCTGCTGGGAATAAGGCACTGGGAGAGCCAGTTGAAGACCAGAAATGCTGCAGAGATCCCCAGAGATCAGAAAGAACCAGCGGTCCTGTTAGGCACTGCTGTAAATTGAGTGTCGAACCTGATTCCCATCTCAGTTACACCAGTGTAGATCAGGGAAAACTCCATTCAAGTCAGTGGAGTTTCACTGGTGTAAAATTAACGTGCAAGGAGAATTAGACCCATTATATTTCTATTGCAAACCACTGTTAACAGCGCCCCCTCTAGAAAGCTGCCACAGGCTGCTACATCCACATCTCCATCTGTTCAGCCTCACCCCAGGGTTAAACTCTTCTTGCCCACTTAAAGGAACAGTCCCAGCAACAGCAGAAGGAGTGAATGGAGAGAGAGACCAAAATCCAATTGCCTGCCTGGAGCTGAATGGAGAGATGGGAAACATACATGCTGGACTTGTTTCTATAGACAGGAGCAGCGCACAGCTCTGTGCCTGAGACCTCGGGGTAGAAAGCTTTGAATTAAGGTTCCCAAATACGCGTGTAATTTAGATTGAATGAGACAGACGGCATTGTACACCACATACATAAATATCACATGGATTGTAAGGCTCAGATTATGGTGTCGGCTGGATCTCACGCGAGATTAAACCTCCATGAATCAGATGAGATATCTCACTGGTGCAGGAGAGTTGAATGAAATAGATGCTTGAGATCTTGCATTCCATGGTGCTGTTTCTCGTATCTGGGGGAGTTTGATTCTTCGCTCGTTCCCCCAGAGCTGAGGGGTCTGAAAGCCACCTCACCCCGCTCTGCCAAGCCATCAATTGCCGCATCAGTTTTTGACCTGCTTTAATCTGTGTATGGTCACAGCAGCAGCTGTGCTCCGGTGCAATGCCGGGGAATCAGGGCAAAGGCATGGCGCTATTCAGGACTGGAGGGCAGAGAAAGGGCTATCATCATCATAATTTCTATCCCAATAGGGGCCTCAACCTCGATCCATAGACTCACTCCCTGCAGCTCAGGCAGCCCCTGAACCAGCCACACCGGCTGTGGCTGGGGCAGTCTCGGACCACCAGGTCCCCCTCCCCAGCAGCAGCGAGGGTCCCAGGCTGCCCCCCCCAGGGCACTGGTGGCACCCCCCAGAGCAGCCACGGGCCACCCCCTACCCAGACCACCCCAGGTTTAGTCAGGGGTATATAGTACAAGTCACGGACAGGTCACGGGCCGTGAATTTTTGTTTACTGCATGTGATCTGTCCATGACTTTTACTAAAAATACCCATGAGTAAAACATAGAATTAGCTATAAGACTCATAGCCTTGGGTGTTATCCCCATTTTACAGATGGGGAACTGAGGCACAGAGAGAATAAGTGACTTGCCCAAGGTCACACAGGAAGGCTGTGACAGAGCCAGGAATTTAACCCTGATCTTCTGAGTCCTTTCCCCTAAAACTACATTGCCTCTCTAAGGAAACTGCTTGGCCTCCAGGCCTGGAGCTCCACATGCCCACTTGTTCTGCAGGGGTGAAGTCCTGTAAAAGCAGTCTTTTCCCTGCATGGATTTGAAAGGGCCAGGACTGTACTCAATAAACTGTTCTCCCACCTTCTTGCCTTCCCCAACACACACACACACACTCTCTCTGCCCCACAGCGACATGGCTTCTGTACTAGCAAACCACACAACCGGTAGTCAGCAGTCCTGGCAGCTGCAGGCGAGATGGGACTCGATCGTCATTACTGTCGTCTAACCCTGCTCCGAGCAGCACAGCACAGGTGAATGATGGCTCTGGGGTGTACGAGTGTATCATTGGGAGAGTATGTAAAGCCCGGTGAGCCCCGCTATAGGTTCAACCACCTGCTTCTGTTACGGGGAGGCCCCGGGGCCAAGAGCAGGAATCAAAGACTTACAAGATTCCCAGCAAGGAAGCCAATAATAATAGCTCGCTTGTTTCATCAATAGATCTCAATCACTTCATAAAGGGAGGTCAGTATTATTATCAGCACATTACAGCTGGGGAAACTGAGGCATAGGGAGGTGAAATGACTTGCTCAAAGTCACCCAGCAGCCAGTGGCAAAGCCAGGAATAGAGGCCAAGTCTCCTCAGTCCCAGGCCAGTGCTCTATCCATTAGGCCACTGACTGGAAGAGTAGTGGGCTAAGGACAAAGGGCTATATAATACTTGGAGACCCAGATGTGATGGACAGGCAGGGATGGTGGGAGCACATCGGTACACAGGAAGCTACTCTTGCAATGAGAAATGACCCCCATGTTGACAGCACGTGTCTGGGATTGTCAAAAGCGAGCTACTGGACTTATTGTACGGGGGGGGGGGACGACACACTGAGGCAAGTGAAGGCCAAGTCGGAGCCAGGAATAGAAACCAGGAATCCTGAACTCCTCACCCCCAGTTTCTATCTTACGCCCACGGACTTCCGGAATCCAGTAGTGGCTGCGATGGTTGAACTTGCCTCTCTCCTCCAACGCAAAGTGAGAAGCAGAGCTTCCGGTTAGCAGCACCTTCTCCAGGCTAGGGCTGTCTCTGCAGGACTCAGACACACACAGGTAACAGGCAGACTCCCTCCAGAATTCAGAACAAAATGAACATGTGTCTATGGTGACCCCTTGCATGGTCTGAAATGGAGATTTTCAGCACCATGGCATAAGTCTCTATTCATATCTGCTTGAGGAGTCATGCGATTAACTGGCAGCAGTAGTAGGTTGTTATCCTTTCGTGGGCCAGGCTCTCGAGGGAGACAAGATGTGATGCACATTTGCCCACTGATGTGCACTGCTGCCCTCTGCTGGAATAGCAGAGAACTTCCTCAACATGCCCCTGCTCCCCGTGGAAATACTCCTTCTCCTCACAGATTTTTGGAGACCTACCATCTCCGCTCATGGAGGCAAAAGCTATTGTTAGAAAAGAGAGCACCTGGCCTTAGAACTTGTTCCCTTTTTTGACTACAGCCTCCACTCGGCTTCCTTCTGTGTCAGCTGGGCCTATAAGGCCTGATCCAAAGCCCGCTGAAGTCAAATTAGGCTCTTTCCATTGAATTCAATGGTCATTGGTGCAGGCCCTTACGGGATATGTCTACACAGACAGTTGCAGCCGATGGCAGTGAGCCACCAACCTGGGTCAACAGACTCATGCAAGCTCCTGCCCAAGCTGCAACGTCTACAAGGCTGTATTTAGCGTAATGGCACAAGCCCTGAAAACCTAAGTCAGTTGCTTGCTGTGGGGTGGGTAGATACAAGCAAAGAAGTGGACAAGGATAGATCCCGCCCGATCTGTTCCTCTGAACGCAAAGGGGACCCAAGCTGGCCCCGCAAGAGCATGTGTGTGGATTTGTCTGTGGCTTTTAATTATCCAGCCACAGCAGAAGCTTTTATCAGCCCGTATTTCCCAGCTGGTTTGTTTCTCGCCTCCTTTCTCTAACCCCAGTGCCCAGCAGAACTGGCAAACAGCTGAAGGACAATAATAGTAATATATATATATAAAATGTTTTTCTTTCTTGCGTCTCATCTCCCTCGGATTATTATTATTTGGGAGCGGTAACATAATTTAACAGCACAATAAAGAGCCCATTATGGCTCCACAAACTGGGAGTCAGGGAAGATTAGAAATCACTCCTTGATTGTTTTTCATTCCCCCTCCCCCCCCAACTTTTGTTACGCGTTGCCAGTTGGATAGGGGAAGGACAGCAGCAGAGATCAACATATTCATAAATATGGAAAAAGGAGGAACTCAAGAGGCTGCGTTGCTTGGGCTCTCTGCGGGGTGCTTGGCCAACGCACACGTCTCCCTCTGCTCACTCCAGGCAGGGGAACTGGGAAGCAGACAGCTGCAATGTGGCGAGGGATTGTTGTGGGTGAGCAGGAAAGGACAGTGACATCCCTCGCCCCCCCCCCCCCACACACACTGCTTTTCATCTGGTTTATTCACACCCCAGGGGCAGAAAGAGCCTTTTAGACATGGGGGAAATTTTTCAAAAGTACCTAGGTGCCTTAAGAAAAGGAGGACTCGTGGCACCTTAGAGACTAACCAAGTTATTTGAGCATAAGCTTTCGTGAGCTAAAGCTCACTTCATCGGATGCATCCACTGAATGCACCCGATGAAGTGAGCTGTAGCTCACGAAAGCTTATGCTCAAATAAATCGGTTTGTCTCTAAGGTGCTACGAGTCCTCCTTTTCTTTTTGCAAATACGGACGAACACGGCTGCTGCTCTGAAACCTGTCATTATGCTAGGTGCCTTACGAGCCTATCTGCCGAGCTGGAGATGTGCTTCTCAGCTTGAGGAGACATACCCAGGCCAGCTCTGATTGAGCGAGGGTGACAAATACGGAGTGCAGCCTCAGTGCCACAAACGGTGGGTGGGGCTAGCCGGCCCAGGTACGAGCCGGCCCAACAGGATAGGGACATCCTCCACCTGTCCTGCTGCTTGTGCCGCCCTGGCTCTGCTCTATTTTTAGAGAGCTCTCTTGCTCAGCGCTAGCGTGGGTAGGTTGCCTCAAGCTGGAAATGACACCTCCTGCTCCACGTGTAAACACAGCCAAAGTCCTATTTTCAAAAGAGACCAAGCCCTTAGGAGACTCAGGGTCTGTCTACACAGCAACCAGAGGTAGACTTGGATCTAGCGTGCTTGAGCAAAAGCCATGAAGCTGCAGCAGCACGGGGCTGTACGAGCCCACGCCGGACCCTAGCTATGGATGCAAGCGGCTAGTCTGTGATGGTGAGGTGTCCCTTCTATTGTAATTGGAGCTAGCTAGATGACAGCTAGCTTGGGGGCGTCTAGCCATAATGCAGTCACGCCTCTGATTGCGGTCTCATTGAAAAGAAATGGAGCTTAGCCTCGTAAGTGCCTCTGGCTCGGTGTACACTTGTAACTTCTACAGGCCAGGAGCGTGGAAAAAAACCCACACGCCTGGCAATACAACTGCTGACAAACCAATCCTGTACAGGCACAGCTATGTGGAGAGAAGAGCGCTTCTGTCAACACCGCTACTGTCATTTGGGGAGGTGGTGTTCCTACGTCAGCGGAAAAACTCCTCCTTCTGTTATAGGCTGTGTTTACACTACGGGGCTACGCTGACATAAGCTCTGTAGCGTAGGGCACGTCTACACCATAACTGCTCCAGCAGCATAGCTATGGAACTGCAGCCGTAACGCAGACCCTTCCTACATCGATGGAAGGGGGTTCTTCACTGTTGTAAGTAATCCATGTCTCCAAGAGGCCGAAGGAGGAATTCTTCTGTTGACCTAGCCGTGTCCACAGTGGAGGTTCGGTCGACCTAACTATGCTGCACGGGGCGCACAATGACAGGTGTCAGAGTAGCAGCCGTGTTAGTCTGCGTCCGCAAAAAGAACAGGAGGACTTGTGGCACCTTAGAGACTAATCAATTTATTTGAGCATAAGCTTTCATGATGTTTCACAGCCCTGGGCGACTAGATCCGTCTAACTTTGAAGTGTGGGCCAGGCTCTACCCCAGTGGCTCGCAACCTTTCCAGATGACGGTACCCCTTTCAGGAGTCTGATTTGTCTTGTGTACCCCCAAGTTTCACTTAACTTAAAAACTACTAATCAGACATAAATATACAAAAGTGTCACGGCACACTCTTACTAGAAAATTGATGACTTTTATATTTTTACCATATAATTTTAAAATAAATCCATTGGAATATAAATATTATACTTACTTTTCAGTGTACAGGATATAGATCAGTATAAAAAAGTCATTGTCTGTAGGAAAATTTTAGTTTGTACTAATTTCACTAGTTCTTTTTAGGTAGCTTGTTGTAAAACTAGGTAAATATCTAGATGAGTTGATGTACCCCCTGGAACACCTTAGTGCACCCCCAGTTTAGAACCACTACTCTAGCCTAAGTCCCTTCTGAAAATGGGACTTAGGTTATTAAGTCACTTTAGTACTTTTGAAAATGTTACCCCTACTCCATGTGATTTTAGTTGTTTTTTGTTTGCTTTTGCTGATTTATCTATTTTGGTTCTGGGTGTGATTGTTTTTTTTTTAAACTGAAATAGTAATACCCGAACAATTGTTTGTGTGGACTCAGTTATACTGGTGTAAAAGTGCTTTATAATGGTATAGCTTATTCCCCTTCCCCTATAGGAATAAATTCTACTGGTCTAAGCACTTTTATACCAGCATAACTGTGTCCACATTAGGGAGCTGAACTGCTTTAATTATAGCAGTTTCAAACCAATATAGTTACAGTGATACAGATGTGTGTATAGACGTCATTACAAGAAGCAGCACAATTATTATTATTCATGATTTGCGTTGCAGTAGCATCGACAGCGCTGAGTTCAGGTCCCCATTGTGCTAGGGGCTGTACAGACACAGTCTCTGTTCTGAAGAGCTTAACTAGACAAGAGAGTTACAGGATGGAAAACTGAGGCACTGAAAATGGAAATGCTGTGCTCAAGGTCACTGGCAGAACCAGGAATAAAACCCGGGTTTCCTGACTCCCAGCCCAGTGCCCCGTCCACTGGATGCTGCTGCTTCTGATGATATAACACTGATAGTACTCATTAGTGACTTGGGGCCAGATTCACTTCTATGGAGTAAGTTACAAGGCCTTACGCTGCCCCTTCCTCCATGGGGGTTTCACTTGGGAACAGGGTCAGCAGCTTTAACTTGCCGTGCATAGCAGCTGTACGAATGGAGACTGCACCGATTCAACTCATTCCCTAGCTGCCGAGGCCATTTCCTCTTCCCACCCATATCCTCAGGTTGTGCCAGTCTCCTACTGCTCCCTGTGGTAGAAGGGGAGGTTGCAACTGCATGCTCTGAAAGAGCTGGAGAACCCCTAGGCGAGAATAACCCACCTGCTCTGCTCCGGCTGCAATATGACTTTTAATTCCTCTCCTGCTCTTTTATTCACTATTTCGCACCGTAACGGTGTTAGACCCTGCAAAGAGCTTTCAGAGGCACGTTGGTATGAAAGAAACTGTCCAAAATCAAGTTGTATTGTAGAGTAATTGTACCTGGAAGGTACAGAAGCAGCTGTGACCAAATACTATGCGTTGGCTCTTTGAAATGTGCGAGAAGCCACCTGAATCTGGCAGGAATAAAAACAACAAAGCAGAAAACTGGGACAAGCTTTTTAATACCGTGGGAGGTGGGAGCGACTGCCAGTGAGAAGGGGAATGGAAAGATTTTCCCCATCCATCTGTGGGCATCTGCAAATTCCCCTACCCACACTCCTCCACCCCTTTTGATTTCAATTTTGGTACAGATGCTTCTATGCAGGGTGCCTCCCAACTGGACTACCATGGAGGCGAGGGTCCCGTAAACTCACATCATGCCAAACTGGGGTTTGGAGCAGATTGGATTTCCCTGCGCATCACAAGCCGACAGTAAACAAGGGGTGGCTGGTGCTGGGGCAGTCAGGATAGGTGCTGCTGATCTCTCCCCCTGGCAGCTCATGTCCAAATTAGGGCTGAACAAAAATGGTTTGATCCCACGAGTCAATGCTGAAAAAACAACAACATTGCTTGAACCACTTTGGGTACGTGGGAAGGATTCAAGCCAACACCCGAATGTGGTGTGATTTGGGGCATTTCAGCATCCCATGTTCCAGATGGTAGTCCTGGCAGCAGCAGCAGTGTGGGGAGCATAGTCAATATTGGGGGGATCCAGTACAGCAATTAGAGAGACCCTCGGATGTGTCACGACAGCACAGGCTAGAAGCTAGAGAGAACTACAGGATCCCCACCTGTGTCCAGCAGCAGCCCCAGTGAAGCAACCCCTTTATGTTCATCACAGCCAAGTCCTGTCCTCTTTCTGCTATGAGGGACTCTACGTTATCGACTGCTGCTTCAGCTCACTGTCCTGAAGAGGACTGCCCCAAGGGGTTTGGGGAGCAAGTAACGGGGAATTTGATTAGGGTACAAGTAACATAAGGAAAGGTAGGAGAGAGGTCCTGGAGGCCAAATTTAGGTGAAGGACCTCCATGGTTGCATTATCTGAAATACTTCCAGTTCCATGCACAGGGCCAGAAAGACAGGCAAACTACAGGATCCCAATGCCTGGATAAGATGATGGTGTAGGAAGAAGGGGTTTAGGTTTCTTAGGAATTGGGGACCCTTTTGGGAAAGGAGAAGCCTATACAGGAAGGATGGGCTTCTCTAAACCAAAACAGAACCAGGCTGCTGGCATGTAAAATTAAAAACGTTGTAGAGGAGTGTGTAAAGCAAGGGCTGGGGGAAAGCCGACAGGAGCACGGGGGCATGTGGTTCAGACACAGACATCCCTGAGGGGAGGATTTATTAAAGGGAATACTCTATATCTTAGTAAAGATGATTGCAAAGAAGTTGGTAAATTACAGGTATGAACTAGTGAGGAAGAGTAAAATGTAAATAAGCCCTATTTAAATAAAACACGTGAAAGCAAGCAATTGAACATTAACAAACTGTGGTACAAGTGCTTATATACAAATGCTAGAAGTCTAAATATTAATGTGGGTGAACTAGAATGCCTGGCATTAAATGTGGATATTGGTGTAAGAAGCATCACAGAAACTTGGTAGAATGAGGATAATCAATGTGACATGGTAGTATCAGGGTACAAAATATATAGCAAAGACAGTAGGTTGCGCTGGTGGGGGGTGGCACTATTTGTGAAAAAAATCAGAGAAACAAATAAAGTAAAAATCTTAAATGAATCAAACAGTACCATAGAATCCCTATGGATAGAAATCCAATGCTTGAATAATAAGAATATAGCAGAAGGAACATACTGCCAACCACCTGACCAGGATGGTGACAGTGATTGTGAAATGTTCAGGAAGATTAGAGAGGCTACTAAGGCAGAAAACACAATACTAATGGGGGATTTCAACTATCCTCATATTGACTGTGTAAATGTCACCACATGAAGGGATGCAGATAATAAAATTTCTAGACACCATCGATGACTGCTTCTCGGAGCAGTTCATCCTGAAACCCACAAGGGGAGAGGCAATTCTTGATTTAATCCTAAAAGCTGCACAAGATCTGGTCCAAGAGGTTAATATAACTGAACTTCATGGTAATAGTGACCATAATATAGGGGGTAAAGTGCCAAAGAAATCTGCACAGGGGAAAATGCAAAAGAAACCCACCACGGTAGCATTTAATTTCAAAACAGGGAACTACACAGCATGGAGACTATTCAAAAACATTATAATAGACGCAAATGTATATACCAAATCAAAAAAATAGTAAGAGAACCAAAAAATTGTCACCATGGCTAAAGAACAGAAGAAAGAAGGTGGTCAGAGGCAAAAAGGCATCTTTGAAAATTGGAAGTCAAATCCTACTGAAGAAAATAGAAAGGAGCATAAACTCCAGCAAGTCAAGTGTAAAAATATAATAATGGACGCCAAGAAAAAACCTGAAGAGCGACTAGCTAAGGACACAAATACTAAGAGCAAAAACGAAAGAAAAAAACGTACATCAGAAGCTGGAAGCCTGCCAACAAGCCCACTGGACGATCGAGGTGTTAAAGGAGCACTCAAGGAAGACAAGACCATTGCAGAGAAGGCAAATGTTTTTTTTTTTGTTTTGCATTGGTCTTCACTGCAGAGGATAGGAGGGAGATCCCGACACCAGAGCCATTCTTTTTAGGGGACAAATCTGAAGAACTGTCCCAGACTGAGGTGTCAGTAGAGGTGGTTTTGGAACAAATTGATAATTTGAACCGTAATAAGTCACCAGAACCAGACAGTATCACCCAAGAGTTCTGAAGGAACTCAGATATGAAAATGCAAAACTGCTAAATGTGTTAGGTAACTTATGGGTTAAATCATCCTCTGTACCAGATGATTGGATGGTAGCTAGTGTAATGCCAATTTTTTTAGAAAGCTCCAGAGGGGATCCTGGCCATTACAGGCCAGTAAACCACACATCAGTATCGGGCAAATTGCTTGAAAGTATCGTAAAGAAGAAAATTATCGGACACAAAGATACACATGATATATTGGGGAAGAATCAACACAGCTTTTGTAAAAGGAAATCATGCTGCACAAACTAAGTTCCCTCTAAGCTGTGTGGCTCTGGAGCTGCCTATTAAGTACCACACAGGCACTCAGGGCTGCGACAGAGAGATGCCTCTCCCCAAGTCCTGGACCTGCTGTGGCATACCTCCCCCGGCCCGGATCTATCACGGATGGGGGAAAGGCGCCCCTTTCCCCGGCCCAGCCCAGACCTACTGCATCCGGGGGCGGGGGGAGAGGTGTCTCTCCCCCCAAGCCCTGGCATTGCTACAGGGAGAGAGAGCTAGGGGGGAGTCCTCTCTCCCTGCTGCAGCCCCAGGGATTGCCACTGCACCCCAAATCCCTCATCCCCAGAAGTATCCCAGAGCTTTCACCCCCAGCCGGAACCTTCACCCCCCCACACGCACCCCCCAACCCGCTGCCCCAGGCTTGAGCCCCTCATGCCCAGCTGCACCCCAGAGTCCACACCTCCCTGCACCCCAACCCTCTGCCAGAGTCCTGAGCCCCCTCCCATACTCTGAATCCCTCAGCCCCACCCTGCCACATGAATTTTGTTATGTGCACCAATATGGAGGTGATGACCCATCACCTCCATATTGGTGCACATAACAAAATTCATTCTGCGCATGGGTGGAAAAAATTAAGGGAACACTGCTCCCTAATCTATTACAATTCCTTGAGGGCATCAACAAGCATGTGGACAAGGGGGATCCAGGTGATATAGTGTACCTCGACTTTCAGAAAGCCTTTGACAAGGTACCTTGTCAAAGGCTCTTAAGCAAAGTAAGCTGTCATGGAATAAGAGGGAAGGTCCTCTCATGGATCAGTAACTGATTAAAAGATAGGAAACTGACAGTAGGAATAAATGGTCATTTTTCCCAATGGAGAGGGGTAAATAGTGATATCCCCCCAGCAAAACGGCAACAAAACGGCAGATGAAATACAATGTTGATAAGGGCAAAGTAATGCACATTGCAAAACAGTTCCCCAACTATACACAGAAAATGATGGGGTCTAAATTCGCTCTTATCACTCAGGAAAGAGATCTTGGGGTCATTGTGGCTATTCCTCAAAAAAGAATTAGGTAAATTCATGGAGGATAGGTCCATCAAAGGCTATTCGCCAAGATGGTCAGGGAAACAATCCCATATTCTGGGTTACCCTAAATCTCCAACTGCCAGAAGCTGGGACTGGATGACGAGGAATGGATCACTCGATGATAGCCCTGTTCTGTTCATTGCCTCTGAAGCAAACGACACTGGTCACTGTCAGAGACAGGACAGTGGACTAGATGGGCCATTGGTCCGCCCCAGTATGGCCATTCTTATGTTTTTATGTTCTAACTTGGCTGAATTGGAACCAGCTCACATTCAAGTTCACAAAATCCACATGACCTGAAACCATCCACCCGAACATTTTTACCATCACTGACTGTTTCCCCCTTAATAACCTTGCAGTATTATGGCGGAGGCACAGGGCTGGGACTAACAAGACCTGCCTTCTATTCCTGAGTCTGCCACAGACTTCCTATGTGACCTCGGGCAAGTCACTCAATCCCTTTGGGTCAAATTTACAGAGATATTTAGATGCCTGAAGATGCAAAGAGGTTTCAAGTGGGGCTTTAAAATAATGCTTTAGGGAGTTAACCACTTAACTCCTTTAGGCCTTTTTGTAAATCCCACTAGGTGCTTCTCTGCCTCTTCAGGCACCAAAACACCTTTGTAAATCTCTCACATTGTGCCTCAGTTTCCCCTACCTATAAAACTAGGATCATAATCCTGCCTCTCTCCCACAGTTGTCTGTCCTGTTGATTAAGATTGTACGCTCCTCAGGACAGGGGCCCCCTATCTGTACAGCTCCTGGCACAGTGGTTGCCTCCAATATTGGTTGGGACTATCATAATAAAAATATTAACAGAAGCAGACAGGAACAGCCCCATAGATATGTGAGGTACCCCAGAAATCCTCCTCCTCCTATGGTTTTGTGTCACCTCGCAGAGGCAATCATGCTTGTAGACAAACATATGATTATTACTTTTTATATGACCACCTTTAAAAAAAAAATAAGCACCTTGCTCCAGTAATAACATGGAGACATTTCTCAGGATGCCAAATAATGAAATGCATTTCCACACCAGCTTCATAATTAATGTTTGCATCATTTATCTTTTGTGGAAAGATTATTCTGACTAACGAGGTTCTGGGCCACTAATTCATTACGGTGCCTTGTCACTTCCTGCTCCTTCTTATTACCCAGAAATAGACTCATTAGTCAGAGTTCAATGACAGGGAGAAATTGTGTACGTTAATTTAATTCCCTTCTCTCCCTTCTGGGTGAGTGTTCGTCCAAAACCAGGGGCTAGAAAGAGGTGGGGAAAATATGACTGGTTGGAATGATTGATTCTTTCCTTGCTGTGCTTCTGACCTTGCACCTGCATGGCAGGGAATAAAGGGCAGATCATGAGAGTGTGTGTGTGTAAACAGGTGTGTAACTGATCTGGGATCATGCAGGACTTCCTGATCATCACCCTATCAGATGGGATGCTGAGAGGTTGATACTGGGCAGAGGAAGGTGGGAGGGAGAGCCATTGTTGCCTTGTACTCCCCCAATCTGTCTGTATCCATTTCTTGTCTTACATGTAGATTGTAAGCTCTTGGGGGCAGAGACTGTCTTTTTGTTCTGTTTTTGTACAGCACCCAGCACCCAGGCGCTACGGTAACACAACGGAATAATAATAATCTAACACAGTGTTTGAGCTGTAAGCTTCCTCCTACCCCGCAGGGTGAATTCCATTGGTTAACGCTGACTTCCTGTAAACATGACACTCCCGCCACAGGACAGGGGAAACTCCTGGCAGGAGCCAATGTGACTGAGAGGCTCAGTTTGCTAGCCACCTGCTCCCTGATCCAAAGCCCATTGAAGTCAACAGAAAGTCTCCCCTTGACTTCACTGGCTCCGCATTGTTGCTGCTTTGATAAATGGGGTTGGGTGTTACATTTTCATAGAAGAGCTAACGAATCTTTGCCAGTCCTTTCCTCGTGTCCATGTGGCATAGAGGAGGCGGGGAGCAAGAACCGGGCTCCAGGAAGCATACAGGACTGTCTTGGCAGATAGCCTGTGTTTTTGCATGGCTGGGCACAATTTCAAGGCCTGATCCAAAAGCTTGTTGAAGTGGAAAGATTCCCATCGACCGCGGCGGACTTCAGATCAGGCCTTAATAGGCAGGTGCACCCAAGCAGGAAAAAATACAAGACACTTGCCAAACTGGTCAAGAGCTCAGTGGGATCCCTGCAATGCAGCGGAGAGCTGGCTGGGACCCCACCGAGGTGGAGCTGATCTTTATCAGGCTAGGAGGTATGTGCGTTATGATCTGTGCTCGTACCACGGCATCCACCCCCCCATTTCATATGTGCCTGTAATATATGGTTCAAGTTTTTCCCTCTCTGGGATTTAGCACCGTGCTGGCACGCCGTGATGGAATTACAGCTCTGGATTTTATGGTTACTGATCTATTCTTCTTCAGCTAGTTGCCCAATTGTCCGACCTGCTCTGATGTTTTATTTCCGTCTCCACCCATTTCGATATTTTTGCCATCACTTGCTGTTTCTTCCTTAACAACCAGCAAGCCATTTCACCCAGAAAGACACCCCGCCGAACAAACACAGCCAATGAGCTTGACTTGCCTCTTCTGCAATGAACAATCGCTCTCGTGCCGGAGCAGAAGGGTACAAAAGGAAAAAAAATTGATTAAATGTAGCAAAGGAAAAAAAAACAGCACTGCGGGAAATTGATTCCAAATGAGAAATAATTAACAATTGCAAATTGGGGTTGATGGGACCTGAAGGGATGAGAGGATCAATAGACAGCCTGTGAACCAAACCCAGGGCCCTGAGCACCCATCGTCAGTGGAGCTGTGGCCATTAACTACAGAAAAACCTGCTGGCTTTCAGCAAGGCAGAGACTTGGTCTCAAGGCTGGTATTAAACATGGTGAGGTTGGAGAGTCCATTCTTCATTGCCTGGTCAGGGACCCTTCCCAAGAGCTTGTGAGCTCTTTAAGGTGGAGAACATCTTTTTGTTCTATAGGGCCCCTCCTGCAGCAGGGTTGTGATCAATGCCTGGGGCTTTTAGGTGCTATTGCAATGCAAATGCATTAATAATAGAGGCAAGACCACCTCCAAACCAGTTATCACCAAGCCTTTGGAGGTGAAGGAGAAGCTCCAAATCCAGACCTAGATCTGGATCCAAATTTCATGCTGGTTCCTTTCTCAATAATGGGTCAAGCCAAAAATCCCAGACCGGAACAATCCCAAACTCTGGGCCTGGGAGGCATTCCCTAACCTGAGCCTGCATGGTACTCGTATTTCTATCCGGGTCATGCCAAAAGCCTAGATCTGAATGCCCTTAAACTTGGCAGGCAGAATTTTCAAAGATGCCGAAGAGGGTCTGGATATACAGTGCTTTGAAAATCTCAGGCTGTGGGTCTAAAATCCATATCCAAACGTTGGCACTTGGACCTGCCTCTCTATCTGCTTCTGTTGTTCCCCTGATGAATGTGAACCTCCCAGTTATTAAATGATTTAGCCTCACAACCTTAGTGTGAAATAGGGGGACATTGTTAACTCCGTTATACAGATGAGGAACTGACCAATTGACTTTCCTAAGATCTTCTGAGGCTTAAGTAATGACTTATCCACAAGACCACTCTGCCTGCTCTACAGCAAGATGGAAATTCCATTTCACAAAGAATTTCAAGAT
Source organism: Eretmochelys imbricata (assembly GCF_965152235.1). NCBI lineage: Eukaryota > Metazoa > Chordata > Testudines > Cheloniidae > Eretmochelys > Eretmochelys imbricata. The sequence continues at coordinate 9,208,026 of NC_135593.1, read as the reverse complement.
TTTGATATCTGGGTTGGTTTGGAATTGGAATGAAACCAACACATTCTGAAATTCTCAGCAAAAGAAAATACTGGTTTTTGTTTGTTGAGTTGGTGGGGGTCTTTCAGTTCAACAAAATCATTCTGTTTCGATTTCAGCTTTCTTTTCTTTTACACACCATATTATATAATATGATGCAACATATTTTTTTTAAATGAAAAGGAATTTCCAAAGGAAAAAAATGCCATGTTTTATTTCAAAAATGTCAAAATGGGAACTTTGCGGTTTTTCTCCTAAACAACATTTTAACACAATCTCACAAATTTGATGGAACTGCATTTTCCAATGGAAAATCACAGAATCACAGAATATCAGGGTTGGAAGGGACCTCAGGAGGTCATCTAGTCCAACCCCCTGCTCAAAGCAGGACCATTCCCCATTTTTTGTTCCAGATCAACTTAACAGCCCCCTCAAGGATTGAACTCACAACCCTGGGTTTAATGGTTTTGTCGAAGTTTGTCCAATCCGTTCTAATATGTAGTTATAAAAATGACATACAGTGAGTATATGCCACACACGAAGACACATTAAACATATATATATATATATCTATATATATCTATATCAATCCACCATTAAGGTCGAGATTTTAAGTTCATGAAAGATAGGAAATTCACTTGTAATGTTCCTACCAAAACTTGAAATCAGCCCCTGGTGTGCACATATTAGAAAATCTAGACTTTGATTACACCACATACAGTGTAAGCAGCAATGCTAAATGGCACGTGTTTGCATTTACAGTGATAGAAAGAGGAGCACTTTAAACATACGTAAGTCATGTGCAGAGGCTCAAGAGAGGAGCAGAATGGAGAAAAATATGCAGATCTGTTCCACTGGGACTTACTATACTGTATTATGACAGGTTTCAGAGCAGCAGCCGGGTTAGTCTGTATTTGCAAAAAAGAAAAGGAGGACTTGTGGCACCTTAGAGACTAACCAATTTATCTGAGCATAAGCTTTCGTGAGCTACTGCTCACTTCATCGGATGCATACTGTATTATGTGCCGAATAGCATGCGGATTTACTCAGTGATACTGTAATGGCATGTCCTGGTGTAGTGCACTGGCGCAAGGGGATAGAATTAAAGGTGGATTGCAAAGGCAAGTTAAATACTCAAAGCAAGATTCTAGGGAGGGAAGAGCATATGTCTGCATGTTTAAAAACAGAAACATTGCATCAAAATTGCCTCCCTTAGATCCTGAGGAGTGGGTTCTACAAACTTCCTGGCTTCTCCACCCTAAGTCCTAAAATCACAACAAACACTCAAGGTGCCTCTTCAGTTGGAAAAAGGCGTGCGGTGTGCTTAACAGGAGTTAGCGAACACGAGGTAATATCCTAGCGAAGATAAGGCAGCCTGGAGTTTTCACAGGAGTTCGCAGGTCAAGGTAAAGCCCTTTGGAGGAGCTCAGGGTTTACCCTGACGGGCTAACTCATATGAAAACTACAAATTGCCTCGGCTTGTCTAGGTGTTTTAGCTCGAGTCAAGAACACACTTTTTTCGCGTAGGCGTATGACATTACAACTCCCGCAGGCAAGCCCTGTGGCATCACAACCTCCATAGGCTAAACCCCCAAAGCCTGTGTTCGGGTAGTTGTGAATCTGCTCCTGGGGGATGGGGTGGGGTCTGAAGTGTGGGTTTGTCAGGATCAAATGGTTTCAGTACTACACTGATTATAGAATGTTATCGGTTCCCTTAATGCAATTACAATAATAATGCAATGTAAATACTTTACCGATCCAAAATTGGGGGTGGGGTGGGGGAGAGACAAGGGCAAACAAGATCAGAAGAAAAAATATGAAAAATCGACGTACTGCTGCTTCCAATACCCCTCGGACGTCTGACCCCGATCTCCAAGTTCAAGTGAAAGACTCTGGTGCCGCATTTAGTTACTGAACCTTCATTTTCATGCCGTTTTCTACGGCTGGTTTTATTAAACCATGCAGCAAGGCCTCAGTCGAGCACACTCTGAAGCCAACTCCAGAGCTCCCATTGACTTCAGTGCAATCAGGCTCAGACCCTTGGGGATCGTGACCTTAAACAGCGTCGTATTATAAGCATTATGGCAGCGCCTATGTGATTTACACTACGGGGAGATCTGAGTGGCCCTTATCCTGAGTGAGGTCCCGTTGCACTAGACATAGAGTCCCTGCCATGAAGAGCTCATGCTCTGAATAGAAAAGGCAGAAAAGAACCATTATCCTCAGGGGAAACTGAGGCATAAAAATGGAGTTACTTTCTCAAAGTCACACAGGAAGCCTGTGGCAAAGATGAGAACTGAACTCTTATCTCCTGATGCCCAGTTTAGTCCTTAACTACAAGGCCAGCCTTCCCTTCTTAGACGAAAACCCTTAACAAGAGTTTGAACGATTTCATTCAAGGGAGATGGAGTCAGGGATAGGGACGGGGGCGGGAGAGGGGGAGAGACGCTAAACATGCTAATGTGTTCGTGTATTCTGGCAAGAATAAATACACACTGCAAAGCCTGATGCGAAGGGCACAAAATACACAAACGTTTCCAAGTGAGTAAACATGAAATGGAGGATTAGTCTTGTTTGCAAGGCATCCTTTGCACAAAGAAATTGAACTGGGGGCCTCTGCAGCCTCAAGAAGCAGGGCTGCCTGGAGAGCTGAAGGAGACCTCTCTTACCATACGCCGACACGGCAATAAAAGGCCACAGGCTCGCTCAGGCTGTGGGGCTAAGAATAGCAGTGGAGATGTTAAGGCTTGGCCTGCAGCCTGGGCTCTGTGACCCCACCCCTCGCGGGGTTTCAGATTTGGGGTCCCAGCCCAAGCGGGAATTTCCACCCTGCTATTTTTAGCCTTGCAGCTTGAGCCCTGCAAGTTGGGGTCAATTGACGCAGGCTCTGAGACTCAGTGCCTTGAGTTTTGTTTCACAGGGGGGCCTTAGTTATGACCCTATTTCTTCAAGCAGATCTCTGCCTTGCCTTCTTGGAGATCATTCCTCCAGGCACTGTCGAAGCAGCCCTAGCTTTCCTTATGGTCTAAAGCCAGACTGGAGTTAGGCCTGTTCCAACCAGCTGCCCCACACTCTATCCAGCTTACACTTGTTCAGCTGCAACTAGCTGGGGCTCGCATAATGCTGTTCGTCGCAGGATCCATTTGCAAATCTGACCTATGTATTTCCATGCGGTTTTTTTTTTTTTTCAAATTAATACCACTAGCTCTAAAACTGTAGCCGTTGAGAGTTGAACAGTTAGGAAAGGAGTATGGCTACGATAAATGGGCATTCAACGAAGATTGCCCCGAATTAAAGGTCCATGCAAATTCTTTTGAGGGTGCAGCAGGTGGGACTTGGAAGAATCTCCAGCAATGGAAGACTGACAGCTCCAGATTAGCCCCCCTCCTTCACTGGTTTTTCGTGCAAAGCTCAGCTGAGGATGCGGAGGATCTCTGAGAACAGTCACACTTCAGTGCATGCTTGGATCAGAGAGGAAAGTGCTTGCCCAGGGCGAGCCAAGGGGAGATACAGACAATGGTCTCGTCCTCCCTGAACTCTGGGGAATATGGGTGAAATGTGGCCACCCATGCATGATTTGATTGGATAGGGGGTTTGATCCACGTTGATCCATGACAATCCCTCCAGTGCTGAAATACGTCTTGACTAGCAAAACCCAGGCAACATGAGCTTTGGGGTTGCTTGAAGCCAGCGTTTAAATTTCTCAGCTCAGATCTGTCTCCGGTACAGCTGCATCCCCCATTCAGGACACATAGGGTAAAATCCCAGCAGCGGCACCTGTTCTCACAAGCCTTCGGGAAGCTCCGAAGCGAAAGGAACTAGATCCCAATGCCCCTCCCAATATGCAGCGCAGGGATCCCCCCGGGGAGGGGAACAGAATCCCAGGCTCCCCTCTCTAATCAGTGCATGGCACAAACATCTTGTAATGCCACACTCCCCACTGGAGCTGCTATTAGCAGTCGACTCTTCATTGCAACGGAGCCTCTAACTTGTCTAAATATTTCCCTCGAATGCGCTCCGTGTTTCCACTCCCAGCTCCGCTCCCACCGGGGTGTTTTCGCTCGGACTTTCCCATACGTTGTGCTCGCACCGGGCTCACACAGTGTCCACATTAGAGCCCTGCAACGGGACTGGGATACCGGGGACCCGCGGCCGTGCTAGCAGGAGTGGGATTAAGGAATAGCCCAGTGCAGGGCTCTAGCCCACAGCAGGTACCTGAGCTCAGCTAGGGTAAAAGAGAGCTGGGGGGTTGCATGAGGGGGGTTAAGGTTTAGCAGGTGACCTAGTACCACAGTGTCCATTAACCCCTGAGTTACCGAGTCACTACCAGTGCCAGAGAATGCACAGGCCAATACCTAAGGCTCTAAGCACCACCTGAGAGCCATGCACGGAGAACTCAGGCATCCGGGGCATGATGTGGATGCCCCAAAACACTACCAGGAGCTAATGTCACACAGGACTAGAGCATGCAAAGACAGAAATGGGGACAGCCCTACTTATCTGGCACCTGGCATGGGGACGGGCAGGGCAAACCTTGCTAATCCAGTGCCTGGCACAGGGATGGGGAAGAAGCTCCCTCTCCACACAGCAAGCACACACTTGAAACCCCATCTGCCTCCACGCGGAGCTAAAGTGGGCTTTTACAGCCAGCAAAGTGACTCCATATAAACCCGACATCTTGATGGCCCGTATTGATCCTTGACTGGCCACTTCCCCAGTTATCTTTTCAAGTCAAGCCGAGGATTTCTCTCCCTGTCTACAGCTCAGCTGGAGCTGGGCTCTGGGATAATCCAGCTGCAGCTTCCTTTCTCTTTCCCGCATTGTCACCAGCACACGCAGGCAGGAATCACAATTAGGCTGAAAATTTCATAGATGAGGAGTGGAGGGGAAAGGGGGAAAAATACACAGGCTCCGCGTGCTCTTCTCCCACTGTACTAACTCCCCAGGGCTGTGTTTTCTTCTCCGCAGCAGCTTTTCCCCATGCTTTCCCCCTTGCTGTGCTTGCATGAAACCTTGTTTAGCTTCACCCCTTGTCAGCACAGACTAATCATCCTAGGCATAGACACGGCTCTGAGGAAACAGCCAAGAAGCAGCGTCCAGGGCCACCCCAGATCATTCTGCCAATAACCGGGAAGCACACAGTGGGTTTGTTGCTGTCATTTAGGTTCAGGAGTTTGTTTTACTGGGCTGGATTTTTCAGAAAAACTCAGTGCATTGGGTGTTGAGCACTTTGGCAGGCAGCATCACGGTGCGCGTTGCTGGCAGAGCAACGCGCTTTGGAAGATCTGGTCCTGTCCATTGGTGCCGAGTCCTTGCAAGGACTTCAAGGGCCTGTTCTCTTCCTCATGGAGCAGTTTGGGTGGAGATATAATGCCAATCTGCTTTCCTTGTGGTATCTGCACCATCCAGGAACTAAAATGCCGTTTGCCACACAAATAAGCTCCAGAGGCAGGCTCCGTTTGCTGGGTTCCCTACTGCATTATCACTTTACCTTATCCTTAGGTAACAACGTCATTTTTATGGCTAACCATTCTGTTTACTGTTAAAAAATCTGCCATTAAAAAGAGCTACACAAACGTAAACAAGACAAAGCCACACATGCCAAACACGCACAGCCCGTATCAACCCACAAAAGCCCCCACCCTTCAGCCCAGGCACCCCAAATGCCCTGAGCCCCACCCATCACAACACAACACAGACAATACCTAATGCCCATCCCTTGAGCCTTGCACCCCCTTAGCCCAGAACTACACTTTCCAGTGAGCACCCTGCCCAGATGTTCATTCCTATCCCCAGGCGTTCCCCGGCTTCCCAATTCCTCCACTGAACCAACACAACAGCTGGCTGCAAAGGCCCCCGAGGGGCGCCCTTCCCCGAGAGCGAACCCAGCGCCACTGTCATCAGCAATAACCATTCGGAGGCCGTTTTCACCGCGGCACGTGGCTCCGTATGCATCCCCTTTCTTCAAAGCTTCCAAGGCAATAAAGAAGCCTCCGTTTGGTAGCCACCTACCTGAGCAGTCGACTTCTGATCCAGCTCTCCCCGCTCCCTTGTCCTCCACGCCTGCTTTACTCTTTCACTGCAACTCTATTCCCCCCCACACACTTTAAAAAAAAAAATCCAACTTTGCCTTAGGGACGAGCAGAATAAAATGTCACTTACCTAAAAAAAAAAAAGAGAGAGAGAGAGAGAGAAGAGAAAGCCAGAGCATTACACACGCGTTCTTTGAAATCCGGTCAGCTTAGAGCTTCGAAAATGGCAACGCTAGGCTATTTTCCTCCCCCGTCTTATTTTTTAATGAAACTTGCTGCTTTTCAAAACCTGTGTCCCCGGGTTCAGATTTCCCTTCATTATCGCTCTTTTGTTTCACACTGTGCCCGCGCCCCCCACGCCCTCCGTTGCCCCCAGAAAGGCCAAGGGAGAGACAGAGACATCAGAGACAGAGACATCAGAGCACGTGAGCAGCAAAACATCAGGAGCCCGAAATAAAAAATATGAATGCATGCAAAAAACTCTTTGGGGAGAAATTTTAGAAGTTAAGAGACAGGGAAGAATTTTGCTATTCTAAATGTTTATATGGCCTTGAACAGTGCAATCCCTGAGCACCCCATGATTGGTAACTGATTTCATGCTTAGAATCCCATGCACTGCTACAGACTAGGAACCGAGTGGCCAGGCAGCACTTCTGCAGAAAAGGACCTAGGGGTTACAGTGGATGAGAAGCTGGATATGAATCAACCATGTGTCCTTGTTGCCAAGAAGGCCAATGGCATTTTGGGCTGTATAGGTAGGAGCATTGCCAGCAGATGGAGGGACGTGATCACCCCTCTATTCAGCATTGTTGAGGCCTCATCTGGAGTACTGTGTCCAGTTTTGGGCCCCACACTACAAGAAGGATGTGGAAAAATTGGAGAGAATCCAGCGGAGGGCAACAAAAATGATTAGGGGGCTGGGGCACATGACTTACGAGGAGAGGCTGAGGGAACTGGGATTGTTTAGTCTGCAGAAGAGAAGAGTGAGGGGGGATTTGATAGCAGCCTTCAACTACCTGAAGGAGGGTTCCAAAAAGGATGGATCTAGACTGTTCTCAGTGGTAGCAGATGACAGAACAAGGAGTAATGGTCTCAAGTTGCAAGGGGGCAGGGTTAGGTTGGATATTAGGAAAAACCTTTTTCACTAGGAGGGTGGTGAAGCACTGGAATGGGTTACCTAGGGAGGTGGTGGAATCTCCTTCCTTGGAGGTTTTTAAGATCAGGCTTGACAAAGCCCTGGCTGGGAGGATTTAGTTGGCGTTGGTCCTGCTTTGAGCAGGGGGTTGGACTAGATAACCTCCTGAGGTCCCTTCCAACCCCGATATTCTATTATTCATTCTATCAGGTGGGGAAGTATTACACCCATTGTACTGACGGGGAACACAAACACAGAGCAGATTAAGTGGTTTGCCCAAGATCACTCTGAGAGCCTGTGACACAGCCAGGAGTTAAACCAGGGCTCTTGCATCACAAATCCAGTTTTTCTTCCCACTAAACCATCCTTCCTACTGTGGCTACCATAGGACTGAGCCCTACAGGGCTTCCTCAGGTTCATTTTCAGATGACTCAAGTGATGGGGCTTCCACTACATCTTTCAGGAAACTATTCAACAGCCGAATGGATCTCACGGTTTGGAGATGTTTCCTGCTATCCCTCCCGCTTCATATCAGGCTCATCGCCGGTATCTGAGTGCCCCACTACAAAATGGCTGCCCAGGTGGGACTAGAACCCCCTGTGCGTCTCAGGTGCCCAGGACTAGCCAGTCTAACAGGCAGAGTATGTAATATGCTGTCACAGTGTATATGAACATATCGCCGTAGAATGGCTGGCACCAGAAGCTATAAGAGCCTGATGCCTTCTCACAGCAATGTGCATCTGGTCCGGAAGGCCTTAGGTTCAGTTCCCACTCATGGTAGGGTGGTACCTGTTTGTACATGGCCAGCATTAGTAGTTGAAATCAATCATCTACCAGCAGCGGAAAACAACACTCAACTGAGACCAGCCCAACTCTGTATGCCTGTGACCATCGATGGATTTCCACCCAAGCCCTGATGAGCGAAAACACCGCTAGAGTGGCACTGCCCAGCATTTAAGCTGTGTCCTCACCAGTCTCCCTTCTGCTTTGTCTGACACCAACCCACCGCCCAAGCAGCTTCACAAGATTGAGGATTAAGCCTCGAGCCCCCTCACTGCCCCCTTCTCATGCAGGTTCTTTGCTCTCAAGGATCCCATGTAGATGCTTGCAGAGAGGTTGCCTGTTTGATATGCAGCCCCAGCTCAGAGCCTGCAAACCAAACCTGTTTCAATGAATTACCGGCTGATCTTTATAGGGCCATCATAAAACCAAGAGCGGTGACAGCCCAAACTGCTCCTAATCAGTTTCAACTCAAGAGATTCTCTCACCCTCGCCTTTTGCAGCAGAAGTAAATGCAAGAAAATTAACTCTTTGCCTTCTGCTGCTTCGCACGGATTTGGCACTGCAGGAGCGGGATTAGGGAGAAGAGAGAACCGAGTATCAGACGCTCAAAGAGCTGGACTGAGTGAACTTGGCAGCTACACTTTCCCTTGGGAAGGTTTAACCTCTGTTCAGAGTAATCATTGCCACATTGACTCTCATTCACCCCCAAACACTCACGTGCACACACATGCAATCACAGAGGAAACAATACAGTGGAGCCATGATAATCAAATGCTGGAGCAAGTACCACACACAGAGCCAGTCTCTCAGAAATGTATTCAGGGCCCAATCTGCCCTAACTCAGTCCGGTTGAAACCGCTAGGGACCGGGTGGGCCAGACAGGGCACCAGATCCCACACACAGAGTGGGAAAGGAGCTAACGCCGGACAATGCTATGCCCCTAGGTGGTTCGTTGACAGTGGGATTCACACCTGGAACCTCTGGATCTTAAAGCATGAGCCTCTACTGCCTGAGCTAAAAGACGTGATACTCCTTAGCCCAGAGGGTAGCAGGCTCAACCACCTCTGAGTGGTCCAGCCAACAACAGATGGAGACAGAGGGTCACACTGAGCAGCTTACAACTGAAAACTCTACATACTCCACAACATATCTTCATGCCAGACAGCTTTGCCTATTGGTTGGAGTGAAGAACTGGGAACCAGGGGACTCTGCCCCGATGACAGACAGGCTGCTGGGCTAGATGGAACACCGGTCTGGTCTATCAGAACAATTCCTATGTTCTTGTCATCGCTTTATTACTATTCTTTATATCAATGTGGTTCCTTGGAGCCCCAGCCCTGGTCCAGGACCCCGCAGTGCCAGGTGCTGTACAAACACAGAACAGACTGTGAATTTTGGGTTGAAGTCCCCCAAAAGTCAGAGTGAAATATAGGATGCGAAAGGATCCAATGCAGTGTGAAACACATTCACGCATCCTCCTGCTGAGTGGCACTATCAACCTCTGCCCAAGACCCAGCTTTACCCAGTAAGAATGTATTCATTCCTTTCCCCATCAAGCCGATGCTATCACCCACTTCCCAAACCAACACCGGACCTGACAGGCCAGCGATCTGATCCTCTGACAAGGCCGCGGTTTTGATGCCTAACGTTATTCCATTTCCACCAGAAATTGCTTTCTTTTTTATTATTATTTTCCAAGGCTTCCATTTCAAACCATTATTCCTTTGAGAAAAGCTTTTACTTTTGCCCTCCTTGCTTCACACTGAGTTTTCCTTTGTATTATTATTATATATATATATATATATTTTGGTAGCAAGAATATTGATTTTCACACTGGGCAAAGAAACACACTATTCTCCTGAGAGGATCTCCATTTCCAGGAGCCATGAGGTTCCTGTCAGCCCTCCACACAACAGAATGGGGAATTAAAAGGCAGAAAATCAAGGGGAGGTCTGCACTGCTCTTCCCATCATGCAACGGGGCAGAGGCCCAACTGTACCAGAAAACGAGAGACCAGGAACGTGCCGTTTCATTCATTCGTTATTCAAAATGAGGCATCAAACTGTTGATGCAAACAAATCGTGACCTGTAGTATGTTCATAAGCAGCTTACTGTGGGGAGATGGCATTCAAAATCTCAGATGTTCTGATTGGATCTGCAGGTCACATTCATTCACTTTTGTTCTCCAGTCAGATCACAGTAATTCTTAGAATTGGATTTCCACTGATAATACTCGCAATTAAGAATCTGAAGTTCACTCTCAGCAGCTATTTTCCACCATCTGCTTAAAATTCACCATTCCTGCCAGCAAATTCATTGGCTACAATACCTGTGGCAAGTGAACCCACAGGAGGGGCAGCCACGGGTGGAATGTTATTTGCAGCATTCTCTCAGCTGTAGTTCTCTCATACCTTGGAAAAAATAAACCAGCTGGAAGCCACAATTCTGCCGCCGAATCTGCGAGAGGAGAATCTCACCGGCTTGAGTAGAACTCCCCAATCCCGGAACAAGCGCGTGTGTGAGGCTATGTCTACACTACAACAGCACAACTCTCGTGCTGGAGCTGTGCGGCAGTGTGCACGCTTCCTCCATAGACAGAAGGGGGATCCTGTTTTACGGGATGGTAGGTAACTACATCACCAGAACAATTCTTCCGTTGGCCTAGCTGTGTTTACAGGAGGGGTTCGGTTGACCGAACGATGTTGTACAGGGGCGCAACATTTTTTTACAGCCCTGAGCCGTGGAGCTAGGTCAGTTCGAGTTTTAGGTGTAGACAAGGCTTTCGCATAGATCCAATTGCAGATTGTGAGCTTTACTGTAGTTCCATGCTGACGGGGGAATCACCTGATCTTACAGGGAACATATGAGCTCCCCCCGCTCTGAAATGACAAACAAATTAGAGGACCTGACAATTAACTGTTCTTGAAGATTACTTTGGAGCTACGGGGGATGTTATTGGATAAATGCAAGATTAAAGGTCTGTTAATATTATTATCTATATTAAGGCAGCTCACAGAGGCCCCAGAATGAGCTTGGGGTTTACAATCCAATGGGACTAGACAGACAAAGGACTGGAGGGAAACTGAGGTACAAGGAGGGGAAAGCAACTTGCCCAAGGTCACAGAGCAGAGCTATGAACAGAAATCACAGATTCAGAGACTTTGAGGTCAGAAGGGACCCTCGTGATCATCTAGTCTGATCTCCTGCACATCACAGGCCACAGAACCTCCCCCACTCCAGAAGCAGACCCCTAACCTCTGGCTGAGTTACTGATGTCCTCAAATCATAATTTAAAGACTTCAAGTTACAGAAAATCCACCATTTACACTACTTTAAACCTGCAAGTGACCCGGGAACCATGCTGCAGAGGAAGGCAAAAAACCCTCAGGGTTTATGCCAATCTGACCTGGGGGGAAATTCCTTCATGAACCAAAATATGGCAATCAGTTAGACCCTGAGCATGTGGGCAAGACCTACCAGCCAGACACCTGGGAAAGAATTTTCTGTAGCAACTCAAAGCCTTCCCCATCTAGTGTCCTGTCTCCAGCCTCTGCTGGCAGTTTTTTTTTTTTTTTGCTACTGGCAGTTGCCAATGGGCCACATGCCATCATGGGCAGTCCTATCATCCCATCCCCTCCATAAACTAATCAAGCTCAGTTTTGAAGTCAGTTCGTCTTTTTGCCCCCCCTGCTCCCCTTGGGAGGATGCTCCAGAACTTCATTCCTCTGATGGTTAGAAACCTTCATCTAATTGCGAACCTAAACTTGTTGATGGCATGTTGATAGCCATTTGTTCTTGTGTCCACACTGGTGCTTAACTTAAATAATTCCTCTCCCTCTCCGGCATTTATCCCTCTGATGTATTTATAGAGGGCAATCATCTCTCCCCTCAGCTTTCTTTTGGTTAGGGTAAACAAGCCAAGCTCTTTGAGTCTCCTCTCACAAGGTACGTTTTCCATTCCTTGGATCATCCAAGTAGCCCTGCTCCTGCACCTGTTCCATGTTTAAGAAAGATGAATTCGAACTGGGAGAGAAGAAATGCGCACCTGATGCGGTCTCACCAGTGCCTTGTATAATGGTACTAACACTTCCCTGTCTTTACTGGAAAGACCTCCCCTGAGGCATCCTAGGATTGCATTAGCCTTTTTCATGGCCAATTCACACTGACGACTCATACTCATCCTGTGATCAACCAATACACTCAGGTCTTTCCCCTCCCCTGTTGCTTCCAACTGATAAGTCCCCAGCTGAGTCCCAGTCCAGCATCTTATCCACTAAACGATGCTGTCTCTCCAGCGTTTTCACCAATCTACCTCCTCCTGCAATTGATACTAACATGGGAAAGACACCCATTTTGTCCCTCACTCACTGATCGCCTCGGGCAATACCTGGGAAATGAGCTGATCACGCATGCTCTGGAGTGAGACAGCTGGTCATGGCAGAGGTCTTACACAGTTATTACAGGTGTCTTCGCATCCTCCCATAAAACAGGATGCCAAGGGCGTTGCTCGCCAGCTATTTCTGATGCAGCAAAGGAAGCATGAGACAGGAACTGCCAGTGTGTTTGGCTGTCCCTCAGTTTAGACTGTAGGTAAATTCTTTGGGAGAGGAAGACTATCCTTTGCTGGGGTTTAACAGATAATTATCGACTGTAGAGTGCTTTTCTCTGTACATCTCATTATGCCCCACCTTACAGATGGGGAAATGACTTGCGCAAGGATAACTTGCACAAGAGCTGGGAAAAGACCCCCAGGTGTCCTAATGCCCAGTCTAGCCATGAGTCCATGCTGCAAACTTCTTCATGGACCTGTTTCCCTGACCCCCCAAAAAGAAAAATAAATACATTCACATCTCTTGGCAGCACTGAGTGGAAGCTCCTGTTGCTCTGTAGGAAGGTTTCCTACCAGGCCCGCTGCAGGTGCATGCCGGAATGCTTGCCCCAGCTTCACAGCATGTTAACAATCATAAAATTCAGATCACTAAAGGAAGAGAAACTGCAGAAGCTGTGGGAGCTGACAGGCTCCCTCCTGACAGGTTCCACCTCCTTCCTAAACCTTTCTTGATGGGGGAAGCACACAGTCCCAGATTAACTTGTGCATGCCTGAGACCTGGCCATGGATTCATGGCGAAGAAAAAGAAATTGCTTTTTGAGGGGTGCCATCATGCTGCTAGTATCAAACATGGGGTCCTTACTTGGCAGGGCTGAGCTCACCAAAGCAAGGATGCAATCTGGATGTCAGAGCATCATCTGTGGGCTGCTGCAATCTCACTGACTCAACACCCCCACCTCTACATCTCTCCTGTCCTCCTCTGCCTCCAAATATCACACACAGCGACTCCAGTCTCTAAAGACTGATCCTGCATACTAGCCTCTCTCTCTGTGCACTTTTGCTGGACAGAAGAAAAAGAAAGAAAGAAAATAAAAGAGGAGACAGATTTGCAGCACTTGTACTGTTCCCCATGGGATCCTACAAAAGTCCTGTCCTCGGCCAGGATCCCCCTGAACCATTTTAGCCTACTGAACAACAGCCACCTCTGAAGATTTCCAAGCCCACCTGCCCTGCAAGGGGAATTCCACTGAATGATACTGAGTTCCCGTTAACAGAAAGGCTCCTCTGAGGATAGGTGGAAAGCTAAAGCCCCAGGACTGTAGGGAAGCTGAGGCAAGCATCCCATCTCCAAGAGCAGCTGGCTCTGGACATTTCAGAAGGAAGTGCAAGGGAAGGGATCAGGGCCGGAGTAAGGTAATGCAGGGCCCTAGGCTCACCCCACCATGGTGAGAGGACCAGCCCTGCACTCTAGCCTCACCCCCTTGGATTAGGTTGCTTTTCTTTTCACAGAGGCAGCGGCGGCAGCAGGATTATCACAGCGGTCCCAGGAGCACAGCCTCTGGCCTGAACCCAGCATCCAGCTTCCCAAACCCTCCTCTGCCCGAGGAGGAAGGATAGTTAAGTGGTTAAGACTCACACTTAGGGATCCAGGGTTCAGTACCTCACTGTGGCATGTGTTTCACAAGGGACCTAGGCAAGTCCTGTCGTCCTTCAGGCCCAGATTTTTGAGTTAGGCACCTAAATACCTTTAAACTATTGGGAGCAAAGTGCCTAAATCCCATTAAAAAGTTGTCCCACTGTGCCTCAGTTCCCCATCTGTACAATGGGGCTGATAGCACTGCCCTCCCTCCCAGGGGTGTTCTGAGGACAGAGCCATTGAAGATGGTGTGGAGCTCGGCTACCACAGCAACAGGGCCCACGTAAGTACTTAGATGGACAGACAAGAAAGGAGGGCCTCCAACAGGTGGAAAGCGATGGAGAATCAGTTCTGACTTGTGCCCATATAATGGGCTATGAGTCCCTAGTCTCCATCAACACATGCTTTTAAGAATCAATTACTATTTATTCAGCACGCAGCCCTATTAGATCTGAATAGCTGGCTTGGCTAGCAGGGCTGTTTTATGTTAAGTGAGCACTGTCTCATAGGCAGCATTGATCGAGAGTTAATTATGTGTTAGCCACGTGCAGGGTACCGATCGATCACGGCCAACCCAATGTAACGGCCCATGCAGGAGGCCTCAGGTCAAAGCACTCCAGAAACGTGTTCTGCTCACTCTCTCTCTCTCTCTCAGAGTCCAGTTTGGACAGAGCTGCCCTTTCCCTGGCAAAGAGAGAAAGATGCAATTTGTCTTTCGAAAGACTGGCCACCAAATCCCTTCCCTCTTGGATCAATTTCCGAATAAAAACTGGAACGGAAAACACAAACCCAACAGACAGGTGCAGGCTGGCTCCTTGGCCCCCCAGCCCTTCTCCCACGGTAAGGCCCACAGAGACTCCAAGCGGGCGGCAGGCTCACTGTACACACACAGCACTTGCAGCCTCTTATCTGCATTGCTTCCACTGAAGGAAGTGATTAACTCCCTGACCTGTGGAGCTTTAAAGCGACCTCCGAGAATAGATAGAATCTTGTTATCTTGTAATGAGTTTTATGGCTTATTTCAGTACATTTCAGCCATGTTTCTCCAGTGATTAGGGCAATTATCAGCCAGTGCATTTCAGGATTATGAATTATGGAGCTCTCAAGATGCTAAAGAAAATAGCCTCAGAAAGGCTAGAGATATTTAAGAGCTCTCTGGGCCCCCTCTCCACTCCCATAGTTCTTTAACCTGGAAGTTAGCTCCCTCTCTGAGAGCCTGGGAAATGACACAATCAGGGCAAAGGAGCTAAGTGTCCGATGAAGTGAGCTGTAGCTCACGAAAGCTTATGCTCAAATAAATTGGTTAGTCTCTAAGGTGCCACAAGTCCTCCTTTTCTTTTTGCGAATACAAACTAACACAGCTGTTACTCTGAAACAGGTTACAGTGTGCTCCAGTGGTTACAGTAAGTAATACATAATATTTAACACGTCTCATCCCTCCAAGTGTTTTACTGAGCGAGGGCAGTGGAGTTTTCCCGGTTTAACAAGTGCGGAAACTGAGGCACAGCGCCTCAGAAGATATCCCCAATTGAGACAGGAACAGGAGAGATTTGTCCTCGCTTCCAGCCTATCAACCACTCTGCTAGCCCACACAACCTTCCTGGGAATTAAGAGACCAGGGTTCTGTTTCTGCCACCTGACCCATTGTGTTTGGGTAAGTTAGTCATCGCTTTGTGCCTCAGTTTCCCCATCAGTAACACCTGCCTTGCAGGGGTATCATGAAGCTTAATTCTTGCTTACAAAGCGCCGATAGATCCTCAGATGATTGGCCAGTACGAGAGACAAGGTGGATGATAATATCTTTTATCAGACAAATTTTGGTTTATGAAAAGACAAGCTTTTGAGCAGTGCAGAGCGCAGGGGACTGGGGGAGGTTTAGGTTGGATATTAGGAAAAACTTTTTCACTAGGAGGGTGGTGAAGCACTGGAATGGGTTACTCCTTCCTTTGAGGTTTTTAAGGTCAGGCTTGACAAAGCCCTGGCTGGGATGATTTAGTTGGGGATTAGGTCCTGCTTTGAGCAGGGGGTTAGACTAGATGACCTCCTGAGGTCCCTTCCAACTCTGATATTCTATTATGCTATGATTGCTGTAATGAGCCATAAAACCAGTGTCTCCATTCTGGGTTTTGAGTGTCGAAGGTGTTGTGGAGGTTTCCTTTGAAGATGATGACTGAGAGGTCAGAGATGGAGTGATCTCTTCCTCCTTGTATATAGCTGTGACATCTGAGTACCTCCCCCAGGCCTGAAGAAGAGCTCTCTGGAGTTCGAAAGCTTGTCTCTCTCTTCAGCAGAAGTTGGTCCAATAAAAGATATGACCTCACCCACTTTGTCTCTCTAATATCCTGGCACCAACACGGCTACACCACCACTGCAAACTCACTGGCAATTGCTAAGTGTTTCTCCTGCAGTAGCCGCATTTTGATACAAGCTGCAGCCGGCGGGGGATTTTTCACGCCATGTCTGCAGCGCGGGGATGGGACACATATTGGAACCCTGCAAATTAAAGGCTAAATTAGCCCTCCCGGCCCAAAGCTCAGAGCCATGCGTTCGGAGCCGGAATCCGCTTGCTTCAGAACCTCAACACCGGAGCTGCAGCTGTGTTACAGCTCCTGGTGCCCCCGGCTTGGCTCCAGGCTGGGACGGCAGGAGAGGGTTTAAACAAGACATGACTGAAATGCAGGCATTTAGGTTTGTGGAGCTAGTCCCCCGGGAGGGCAGGATTCCATCAGCCCTGGCTGGGGTTCGGAATTCTCCCCACCCCTGCGGCAGAAGTCGCCAGTCCCAGCAAATTCCTCCCGACAGGAGCCTGTTTGATGTCCTTATCTGCTAGAGCCAAGGGCCAGCTGAGCTTGATTCAGGAAAAAAGGTCACAGCCATTCCCTCCTCTACGCTCTCTAGGCTGACTTTGAAGCTGGGGCTGCTGGATGAGAGTTTAGTGAGTAATCTCTCTCTCAAACCGGGCCAGCAGCAGGGACTCCTAGCCCCTCTGGCAAGAAACAGATTATCTGTCTGGGCAACAGTGCCGCTGCTCAGCCTCTGTGGGTCCCATCCAGCATGGGTGAGTGCTATTTTTGGCCTCTTGGGGTCTCTCAGTCAGTGTTATTTATGTTCCTCTCTCCAGAATCTCCCATCAAATCTAGTGTTTATTTCTTAGTCTAAAGCCACTGAGCAGTTTAGTTCTAACCACGTGTCTGGGATTGCTCAGGAGGTGAATGGACACTTACTAGGGAATCCTGCTTAGCTCAGGGATCAACCCCTACCAGCATTATGCAACCTACCCTAGCCCAGAGAAGATCACTGCTGATGGAGCCGGGATGAAGTCTCCATTCGCAGACTACGTCAGGTTGGGCTGGATAAACCCGGCTCCATCGCACAGTGCTGGCAAACACATGGTGCAAAGTGGTTTTAAAGACAGATTAAAGCTAGTTCAAGGCCAAGTCCGCGTGGCTGCTTGGACCCCTCATGAATTGAGTTAAGCCCTTAAATGATATAATGCCTAGCCCTTCTTGTCTGTAGACCTCAGAGCGCTTTACAAAGGAGGTCAGTATAATTAGCCCCATTTTACAGATGGGGAAACTGAGGCACACATCATGGCAGAGCTAGGAATAGAACCCAAGTCTCCTGAGTCCCAGTCCAGTGCTCTATCCACTAGGCAACTCTGTCACCATGTTAAAAAACTGCTCAAGTGACAGGTCACAAACCAGGGCAGATGGGTCATAAGCACTCCTACTGTCAATGTCACTGCAAGCTGCAGGGCACAGTGGGAGAATGGCAGCACCGGACACAGGTAAATCATAGCTCAGTCTGGCAAAGTAGTTGGGACCAAACCATCTCCCATCAGTTCTTCTATCCTGAATCACACAGCAGCTGTGAACTTTGCAGACTTG
Source organism: Eretmochelys imbricata (assembly GCF_965152235.1). Classification (NCBI taxonomy): domain Eukaryota; kingdom Metazoa; phylum Chordata; order Testudines; family Cheloniidae; genus Eretmochelys; species Eretmochelys imbricata. The sequence continues at coordinate 9,190,205 of NC_135593.1, read as the reverse complement.
GAGCACAGGTATGGGAGCTTTGTTCAATCCTATTTACACTGCAAGACAGAAATGGCTTAGCCAGGTTGGGAACTACTGTTTTGCCTCCCAGTTCTGCAACACAGGTTAATGATGCGGGTTCATCCTGGGACCAGAACCTTTGCTACTCAGCACAACGTCGGTAGTGTGAACACAGCTGGTGTTAAGGTGGCTTGACCAACACAGGTAGGGATTTCGTTCCAAGTATCGTGCCAATATAATACTGACTGGCCTAGTGTGTGATCATACACCCCCAGTAGTGCCCAAGCCAGTAAGATAAGAGTCTACGACTTCACCATCCTAATCATAGAAATGTAGGGCTGGAAGTGACTTCAAGGGGTCATCTAGTCTATCTCCCTTGCTCCTCAACATGGAAGCAGGACCAAGCAAACCTAGACTATCCCTGACAGATGTCTGTTCAACCAGTTCTTAAAACCCTCCAGGGACAGAGATTCCACAACCTCCCTTGGGAGTCTAGTCCAGAGCTTAACCACCCAGATGGGCACAGACATTGCTCTATCTGGTCCAAGCCAAAGCCCACATTCTAACATCCCCTGACTCTTGGGTGTCTGCGAGCCAGACACACATTCTACATCTTGATCTATGCTACATGGATCTCCAGATCAGCTCTCGGTTAGAAGGAATGAGGAGACACAATAAGAAGAGTTGCTTTCTACATCTTTTGACAACTAAACACAGTAGGGGTCTCTTCCAATTACTGGTGGTGAGTCCTCAAGCATTCTCCAGCAGCCACAGCAGGGAAGAGAGAGAGAAGTCAGTGCTGAGCACCCCAACCTAGACCCACAAGTGTCCATATCATCATCTCATTTATACAGGGAAACTGAGGCACTGAGTGGTGAAGTGACTTGTCTAAGGTCACGCAGGGAGTCTGTGGCAGAGCCAAGGGCTGAACGCATATCCCCTGAGCTTCACCCACTAGCTTATGCTTCTTGACTAGCTTACAGTCACAGAGGGATTCAGGGTTCACAGCAGAATTTGAACTCAGGGGTTCCTGGATTCCAGCCCTGTGCTCAGATCACCCCACCCATAAGGCAGTCACATATACACACAGAGATTCTTTGTGCTTTCTGGGTCCTCGAGGCTGAAATGGATGTAACGAAGTCCAAGAAAGGGGATTCTGCTGACATAATCATTTCTTAATTTGTCCTAAACCAAGCTGTTTAATTATCTTGATTCATGCTTTGTTTTTGTTTTTTCCCCTGAAAACAAGCATTGGAAATCGAGTGCCGCTCCCAGAAAATAAAACATTTCTGTAATGTAAGCAGAGATAGGAGCCAGGTCACATTCATCTCTCATCCTCTCTCTATATTGTCTGTCTATTCTTCTCCTAAGTGTAAATGTAAAATATTAATTTTGTGTAGAAATAAAACGAAGCCCCTGGAAATGAGTTCAAGGAAATAAAGCCATCACTTGAGTTAATTAAGAAGCAATTATACTGAAAGTCTGTAATGAGGGTTTCAAATAGTAGGACACACTGAGCTGCTCATATGAAATCAGCTGAAGGAGGAAGGACTGGAGAACTCTCGAACCATGGCCTCTGGACAGAATGGAACAAATTATGGAGCTTCCCGTTCATATTCCAAGGATCATCAAACCAGTGGAGCTATATTGTCTGACACCAGTTGAGGATCTCACCCAGAACCGCCTGGATCCTTTCTACTCTGCAAATAGAACCTTCCCAAGGGACCTGGTTTACAACCAGACCTGGACAAATAACTGTGTTTGCAGTTCACTGGCACTTCCCCCCAACCCAAAAAGTGAGGAAAAAAAAACTGGCAAACCAAAATGTTCATAGATATTTAGGTCAGAAGGGACCATTATGATCATCTAGTCTGACCTCCTGCACAACGCAGGCCACAGAATTTCACCCACCACTGTTGAAAGAACATTAGTTTTGGATCAAACAAATGGGGTTTCATTTCAAGCTTTATCAATGGTTTTCAATGAAAAACAGAAGGAGGTTTTTAAATCGTATCGTTTCAAATACAAAAAGACAAAAAACAAAATGTTTTGTGTCGAAAATGTCAAATGAGACATTTTGAGTTTTTCTGACCTTTTGTCCTTCATGATCTTTTTCAACTGAAACAATTTTGTAAAGTCAACCCGAATTGGCGAATTGTTTCAGTCGACCCAAATCTGCAGTTTTCAATGAAAAACAGTTTCAGACAAAAATTTTTTTGCCCAGGTCTTGTTACAACCTGGTCCCCCAGAGAGGCCCACCTAACCGCCATTGGTTTAGTCATTTCAGTGCTAGTATGTAGAATCATGTTTGTGGCCACATTCCTATGAAACGAGAATGCTTTTGTTTTCGGTGCCCTTGCTTCTCAGTAGTTTGTGCCTCCTGATATTCCGTTCTATGCCCCGCTCCCCAAAAGAATTCTAATGGTGCACCTCAACCCTGACCCACAACGCAGCCAGCTATTCCATTCCATCCCACCTCTGCCCATATTTATGGGAACGGCTCCCATGCAGCAAGTTGTTCCAGTCTTAGGCCCCCTTATATAGTCCTGCCGATGCCCCTCCATCCCATCTTGCCGCATCTCCAGCTCCTTATGGTTCATCTCTGCTAACAGGCCCGTAATGTGCTGTCTGAAAGGATCTGCTAATCTCTTTCAGATGGGCTGTCTGGCTAATATCACAAAGCACTAGATGCAAAGAATATGCAAAACAGGGCTCCCCCCAGAGGTGGAAGTGGGTCGGCCATCCATAAGATGACAGACAAAATCCCTAGTTATGGGAAGAAGGTAATTTGACATAACAGCTGTTCTGACATTCTCTCCCTATGGATAGTGCTGGCAATAGGAATGCAAATAAGCATGCTTTGCACTTCTCCTGCAGAGCAACTTTCAACTGAGGAGCCAAAAGCGCTTTAGAAACATGAAACAATTAAGCCTCACAATCCTACTGTGAGGCAGATATTATATACACCCATTTTAGAGACAGTTATACCAATGCACATCACAGAGACGTGACTTGCCTCAGGTTTCACCGCGGATAAGTGACAGAGCCGGGAATGGAATCCAGGAGTCCTCCCTGCTGTAATCACCGGACTGCCCATCCTTTACCGGCCATCTTTCAGAAAAGCAGGGAGAGGGAATGAAGATGGGCTGGGAGAAATTCAAAGACAAAATGTGCACACCGGCTGATCCTGCAGCGTGGACTAAGGGCCAGAGCAGAAGATGGACACAGTAGCGATCAGGAGATCTAGGTTCTGTTCCCAGCTCTGGCACTGACCCTGGGAAAGTCACTTTGCCGTTCTGTGACTCAGTTTCCCCATCTGTAACATGGGGATAAAATACTTCCCTGCTTTAGTAAAATGCTTTGAGACTTAGGAATGAAAAGTGAGACATACAGCAAGATCCAAATCAAATTCTTATCAGAATTTTCCCTGACCTATGGGATCTTTGGTCTCTACTATAATTATAATCTAATAATATATAACTATAGTATAACTCTGGCTCAAAATGAATCTGTATGGCACTTTCCCATCCCGAAGATTCCTCCGTTCCTTCTCCAGGTTCCAACCCCCTCTTTTGGTGACCTTTGAATAAACAGAACTGCCTCTGTCTCCATCCCTTTATGAGACAGAGGGACAATCTGGCTCCTTTCTTCCCAGAACTCAGCCATCCACACAGAACCGCAGAGAGACAGACAAGACCCCACAACCCTAGCAAATGGGGTTTGTGCCCTGCTGCTTTGTGTATGGCAGCTACCAATTATCCCCTGAAATGTATACGCTCCTGGAATGAGAGCAGATGAGAATTTAAGTTAGCCGCAAATTCAAATTGTCCTCCATTAATTCCAAAATGATACCTGGTTTTACCTGGGTTCTGCTTCTCCTTGGTTTCTCCATGAGTTATTAGTCAAACGCCATTAGTCCCTCTCTTCCCCACCTCCCTAAGGAGCAGGATGGTAGTGGGGGCTCAGAACACGTCTGTCCCCCGTGGGCTTTTCTTTTGCTCCTTCTAGGGCATCTGCTCAGGACAGATCCACCTGAATTCAAACCTTCTAATCCAGCTGAGGAATTCAGTTCTGCACACCACAGCCACTCAGAGAACCATTCGCAAGAGCAGGAATTGAACTCAGATCCTCCTGCTCCAAAAGTCCCAGATCCTCAGAGGTAGTTAGGAACCCAACTCTCCCTGAAGTCAGTGGGAATTAGGTGCCTAGCTACCTCTGAGGATCCACTCTGGGCCCAGGTCCCTGCCACTTCAGCTAACCAGGAAGCCCCATTAGCAGACTAGTTCAGCAGTTCCGATTCCATCCAGGATATGCCAGTGTTAAGCACAGTTCATTGCGCTACCAGGGGATTCCCACTGGTGCATTATTCCTCACTGACCCATTGAGAGAAAATAAGAAAAAGACAAACAAAAGCAAACTACCCTTGAGCTCTGGAACCCACAAAGCTGTAATGAAATTGCATGGTATCATATTGCATGAAGCCCTCCAGTACCCAGCGCTAATGCTTCCTCCTGCCTGGAGGAAATATTTGATGTGCCAAAAATTGCAACATTTAAGGGACAAAGCCTGCATCATATGAAAGGAGATGCTTTAACAGATTGCATCATATGAATGTGAGAATGTCCTCACTTTAGATCAGATTCTTGTCTGTACTAGAAAAGTTGCTAAGGGACTTATCTGGCCCATATTACCTTAATATCTAGCATCTTACCATCTTTAATGTATTTATCCTCACAGCCACCCTGTGAGGTAGGGCAGGGTAATCATCCCATTTTTCCAGAGGGAAAACCAAGGCACAGAGGGTCTATGTTACTTGTGCAAGGAGACTGTGGCAGAGCAGGGAATTGAACCCAGCTCCTGAGCTGGCATCTTATTCACTGAACCATCCTGCCTCTCTAAACTAGTGCAACCCCATAATCTGGACACATTTAAACAAGTTTAACTCTCTATTAAATCAGTTCAGTTTAACTCAGAAATTTACCGACGCAAGCTAGATCTATTTAAGCAAGGGTTAAAGTGGTTCACATGTGACTGTGTTTGCACTGCATTAACTAGAGTGAGTTGAAATCGAGTTTATTGAATCCATGCAATTTTGGGGTCAGTTCTTCCCTTATCCGATTGTTGGCGTTTTCAAAATTGAAATTCCAGTTTTTGATTTTAAAAATGGATTTTTTATGATGATAAAATTCTGACAAAACTGTCATCATATTCCAATCCATCTGTAATCAGACTAATTCCATCCCCTCTCAGAGCTGCCATCATTAGCCTCTCTCCAAATTACAAGATAAACTCCTCACTTTTCCTACGAGGTGCACCTGGCGAATTTCTGCTGAGTCGCTTAGAGTGAACCTTTTGGATTTGCAGAGAAGAATCCTTGATAGTCCCCCTCTCTGACCTCTGTCTATCTTCCTGTTTATCTATCTATCTTTAGACTATGATCTAGCCCTTTTAGTGTGTCTGGGAAGCACTTAGCACATCACAGGTGACACCACAAATAAATGCTTAATAATAATTCAACCATTCATCCTCTGCCAAGTTTTCTTCGAAAGCCAGCCCTGAGAGCATTGTATTGACCAGCCTTGCCTTGCTATCAGAGTGACAAAAGAATATAATTCTCTCCAGCACAGCACAGACGTGTGGAAAAACATGTCTCACTGCTAAGCAGAATTGACCTCTGCTTCCTCCAAGAATAACAGTCTTTCCTCCCTAACACACACATATTAACTTGCAAAAACAGAACAAACAAAAAAACCAAAATAAACATTTTATTTGCATCTTCACAAAACCACAGGGCAGTTTTTGCAAAACGCCCTTTCTGACTCCTGCTAAGCTCTTGGCATCAAAGATACCCTGTGGCAGAGAGTTCCACAGGGTAAATATGTCCTTTGTTTGTTTGTTTGAAATATCCGTTTTAATTTTGTGACATTTTAATTTCACTGGGTATCCCCTGGATCGTGTGTTATGATAGATTACAGGACTGACTGGAAAACAAGAATTCTGTTTCATGAAAAGTTGTGGGGTTTCAAATTTTGTTTTCATTCTGCATCAGGACAAAAATTCCATTGACTCTGTACCCTGGTGCTTAGAGCAGTCTCTTGGGATGCGGGAAACTTTGCTCTGGAGCGAGCAGAGTAGGGATTTAAACCTTGGGTGTTCCACATCCCAGGGAAGTGCCCTAATTGCTAGAATCCTGGCTATTTTGAGAGCGTTCTCCTCTCTCATGACAAATTCCATCCTGAACTGGAGACACCTTCCCAATGAAACCGACCTGTATCCATAAAAAGATCAGGTTTCAACAAATCAGCATTTTCCAGTGAATAAATGTTTCATTGAAAAATTGCCGACTAGCTCTAGCAAACAGCAGTTCCTGACCGACCCCTCTGTATCATCTACTGTCACATAAATGGTGCAAAATGCTCCAGAGGAGAGTTGAAATATTCAGCAACCAAGACCCCAGCCTTTCTGGGCAAACAGAGTAGTAATTCATTAGCACCCCAGGTATGTGTCATTGCTATTACCTCCAGAGCCTGCAGTTGCTTGGCTACAAGTCAAGGAAAATTATTTTAGACCAACATTTGTTGAAGGGAACATGGAACAAACTTCCACAGTCAGCAGTAGATGTAAGTCATGACCATGAATTGCAGACCAGGCTGGAGAAATCATTGGAGGAAAAGGAATGCAGAACTGTCAAAGGTGAAAGTAAGCCGTCCGGTCCGGTGTACCGAGAAAAGCTGGTACATAGCCAACTGTACCGGTAGGGGGCAGCTTCCCTAGGCCTGCGATTTAAAGGGCCCAGGGCTCCTGGCAGCGACTGGAGCCCCAAGCCCTTTAAATCACCTCCAGAGCCCCGCAGCCGGAGCCCTAGGGTAGCGGCAGCGGCCTGGGGCTCCGGCGGTGATTTAAGGGGCCCAGGGCTGCAAAGGCCCCGCCTATTCCGGTTGAGGCCCCGCCCCCCTGCTCAGGACTCCATTGTACCGGTAAGTCCTTTAAGTTACTTTCACCCCTGAGAATTGTCAAGGCTAACTTTATTCAGAGGAGGCTAGCACAGTGAGATGGTAATTTAATGGGTTGGTATTTCTTGTGGAAGGCTGAGTCTCTGCTCTGAAACACCAACAAAGCCAGGGGTGTAATATGCACAGTGGAACATCAGACCCAGAGACTTGGTCTCCTGGGCTGTCAATTTCTGGTTGGAACGTTACTCTTTTCCACCCTGCACCACAAAGAAGGGACAGACGCAGTCTGGGGGGCAGTGAGCCCCTGCCAAGAGCAAGTGGTGATAAAAATCACCCTAAAACGGTGCTAAAAGAAACCAAAACTGAACTCAAACCTTTTGTCCAATCCAAAATCTTGGCGGTTCAGAGAAAAGGCACCCAGATCATTGGGGCAACCCATGCAGGAGTGGGAAGAGTTAGGCCTGGCCTACACCCATGAGCAATGCAGTTAAATCAGTCTAACCCCCGCTGTAGACAGCACTATGTCAATGGGAGAATTCTCCCGTTGATCTAGCTGCTGCCTCCCAGGGAGGTGGATTACCTATGCTTCTGGGAGAACCCTTCCCAATGTCCCAGGTAGTATATTTGCTGAATCACGACAGTGCCACAGGTTCAGCATTTTAAGTGTGGACATGCCCTCTGAGGAGAAGACGTGGGACAATGGATTTGGAGCCCAATCCAAAGCCCAGTGAAGTTAGTAGATTCCCGCAGTGGTGTTTGATGAGGGTAGATGCAGAACTAAAGGCCTAAGTGGGGCAGAAAAACATTGGGGGTAAGTGGGGGAACATTCCCTTTCTTCCCTCCTATAATTCACCCCCACACACACACACCCCAGCTGCACCCAGGCCCCAGATTCAGACAGCTTCTGGTTTTACAAAATGCAAACCTGCTTCTTACCAAACCAGCTCTATTTTATTATAGAGCATCCCAGAGTACCCAACAAAGCTCATATAGATTCAATGTTGTGACCTCTGAGAGCTCCATCATCACTGGATGGGATGATGTAGAAGCCTACCCACCACTACCATTTCCAGCAACGCCACCTGGGTCCAGCTTCCTTCCGAGATGCTGCGCTGCCCACACCACGTGCTGGATTCTGCAGGTGAGCCTGTTAAAATCGATGACCTCTCTGGTCTGTACGGACATTAAAGACCCCAGATTTTGCCCTGATGCCCTTGGCCTTTTCTCACTGTTGTATCATGCTCCATTGCATTGGCACCCTCCCACCTGAAAAGGGGCTCCTTGCAGATAGTTTGCTGAGTGCTTCGTTGGATGAAAGGTGCTACGAAGAGGTAAGACACATTTCATAATGGTGCATGTATCATTACTGAGCAGCTCCTGCCTTAGGTGTTCAAAAGCACATCTGAAAGGCTGGCCTTGATTTAGACACCCAGATGGGATCAGAGCTCTTTAGAAAAATCTAGCCGTAACTGGGGGTAATGAGTGCTTCAAAATTTGACCCTGAGCTCTTGAAAAGCCTTCCCCTCAGTGACTTGCCTACGGTGCCACAGGGAGTTTGGGAGCAAACAGGAATTAAAACTCAGATCTGGTTCAGAATGAAACCTGAACATTTTAAAATTCTCTGGGGAAGGGAACGGAGCCCCAGCTGTGAGGTGGTCCACCTGGTGTGCTGTCCCAGAGTCTCAGACCCTGGGAGCCCTGAGGTCCTTGGCTGAGGTTGTCTGCTGAGCAGGCTGCCCTGGTGCCAAGATCCTGGGAAACCAGGAGGCAGGTAGGATTCCATCAGGCCTCTGCCTGGGTTCTGTCGGAACTTTGTCAAAATCGACCTGTCTCCACCCAACGTTTCAGTTTGGATGAATTGGCTGGTTTGATAAAACAAATCACTGGAATTTTTCTGATTCGCTCCGTTCCCAAATCTCGTGCCTTAACAACCCTATCCCCTCCCCTCAAATGATCCACCCTTCCAACAACCCATCTCCTTGCACCCCAAAGGTAGGTACAGCGGGGCAGAAATGTATTTCACACATGGCGCTTTTGTGCCACCTACTCAGGGCCCTTCATGAGGAGATTGGATTTCATTTCCCATCACTACAGTACGCAGAAGAAAAGTGTCTAGCGGTAGCTGTCTCTTTTTGGGAAGGCAGGGAGGGAGGAGAAGGCGGTGTCTGGAATTTCCTCCTGGCAGCTCTTTTCAAGAAGAGTTATTAGAATTTAGTTTCAATTATACACAAGAATAAGCCCTCCGCAGTATAGTTAACTTTCAATTCCAACCAATTTTCGATGCATTCAATCATAGATGCCTGAGTGATTAAGGATCTATGTTGCAAAACAATTCCCACTTTGCAACAATGCAATCAAACAGATCTACAACTCATAACCCATTCTGCACTACTTTCTCAGCTCACTGGTGAAGTGAAATAGGATTTATCAAGCATCCCCGTTTAGCCAATGAACCCCCATGCTCATTTGCAGACAATTCTGCAACTTAAAACAGCATACAAGGGTTTGGAGGTTGGGTTGTTTTCTTTCCTCCCTTTCAAGGCACAGAACTGCAAAGGTGGACCCTGGCCAGATTTGTTACTTATGACTTCAGAAGCCTTTACTCTGCCTTCTGCCCATCACCTGCCTCCTCTTGCTGCAGATGCATTTGGGGATTATTTTAAGAATGCAGGAATGATTAACACATTCTGCGTTAACTTGATGTGCTCTTATCTGTAATCCTCTTGGTCAGGAGTTAGAATGGAGCATAGAGGGCCAGACACTGAACTGAGCTGCACTGCTGCAAATCCGGAGTGACACCACTGATTTCCTTACTGTTGCTGTTGATTTACACCAAGATCAGAATCTCGCCCAATGCCCTACTGTCCTATGTCTCTCTGTTCTTATTTTCCCTAGTCTCCAAGTCTATTCTCCGACTCCTCTCTGGATCACTAACTCCTCTTCCCATTCTCAGCCTTGCCGCCCTCTCTATTCATGGAAAAGTTGCCCTTATCCTCAACCACCAAGCATCCTTCTCTCTCCTCCCTACGCCTCATCCCAAAGGCGCCCCCCGCAGCAGCCCAGAACCCCTGTACCACACCTGCTGAGTCACCAACACCCCGTCTGGTAGCACTACCAACATGTGTTCTCCAGAGGTCTCCCAGGCAAGTAGGGACCCTGCCAGGGTCGAGTAGTCTGTGAGTCAGGACGGAATTGCAGCTTAAGGTGAACGGGTCGCAAGGTCCTGTTAAACAAAGGCCCTGCAAAAGACCTGAGTAAGAGAGAAAAGATAGAGCAGGGAGCTCCAGATCTGGGACAGACCTGGAGAATTCTTTCTAAAGAAAGAGTTGCTGGCTCTATAGAAGAACTTGTTTTATAGCTTGAATTTTACCAGCAAAAAGGGTTTACAAAGAGTAGCATAGTCTAGTGGCTAGGGTACAGGACTGGGAGTCAGAAGACCCATCTCTGCCACTGACTTGCTGTGTGGCTTTGGCAAGTCGCTGCCCCGCTCTATGCCTCAGTTTCCCCTCCCACCTTGGTGCCTGCTTTTGGGGCAGGGATGGTCTCACTCTGTGCATGTGCAGAGCCTCGGTATGTTGAGGCCTCTAAACTCTACTGTTATATAAACAAGAATGACAACAACGGGTGTGAATATGAGGTCAGAGGAGAGGACAAAGGCAGCAAGTCAATACAGTCATTAGAGCATTCCTGGGCACACCGATCTCGGTACACAGTCCTGACCCAGCAAGACCTCTCAGTAACGTAATTCCGTCGCCCCCTCCCACCTCACCTGGGTGCAGCCTCTTGCAGACACAGGGCAATGACCAGGGCTTGCAGATCAAGGCAGAAAACAAAGGATGCCTCCTCCACTTCCAGCCTGAGTGAGCAGAATGCAAATCATGCCTCTGTATTAGAGGCTTCCTCCCTGCAGGTCCATGGGCTAGACTCGAGACGTGTGATTTAAAACAGTGGAGACCCCCCCAGGGTCCCCACTGAGATCAGAAGCCAATTACTCCTCTTCATACAGATGCATCTTCTATTCAGTTCACATCTACATGGCGTGAATATACAACCACACACATACACGCTTGCTGAGGGCCATCTGCTGGAACACAAGACAACCCTTTGGGAAGGGACAGATAAGTTTCACTGTGAGTGCATACGAAATGGTTGATTCAGGTGGCTTAAATGGGATTTTGAGTTTTAGACAGGCTGGCCTTGGGGTTAAGGCACTGAGCTAGGACTCAGGAGGTCAAATTTCAATTCCTGGCTTTGTCACAGACTCCCGCAGGGATCTTGTCTTCATTTCTTGGCTTCTTCAAAGTCCAGAATAGCCTAGTGGTTTGAGCACCCCAGCATGAGTCAGGAAAGTCTATTCTATTCCCAGCTCTGCCACTGGCCAGCTTGGGCAAGTCGCTTCTCTCTGTGCCTCAATTTCCTCATCCGTAAAATGGAGACAGTAATACTGTCCTTCTTTTTAAAGCGCTTTGAGATCAAACGATGAAGAGGTTGGTCTTATTATTATAGTCTAGGTACACATCTGCCGTCGGTCAAACCTTGAGAGTGTGACATATTTTTCGGTGGAATGTTTTCCCGTTACAAAATGCCCTTTCAACTAAACTGAAACTCTCCATGGGAATTTGTTGATTGTTTTCAACATTTTGTTAAGGGGGAAAAAATGAAAGGAAGCATGTCGATAAGGTCGAAATGTTCCGTTTTGACCTTATGGGAACAGAACATTTCGATAGTTCATTTCAATACAATTGTCTTCACTTTGAGAAGTCTTGTCTTTCCTAGTCTATTATAAATTCTAATCTCAAATTGGTAAAAAGTAGAAATTGGAATGAAATGTTTCAATTGACCGGGAGGCCATTTTGTTGCAAAAATTTCAGGTCGCAGGAAATTTTGAATTTTCTTTTCCTTTCAGAACAAGAACAAACCTTGGAAATGTCAGAATCTCCTAATGAATGGAAATTCTGAGCTTGGAATGGCTCTAGTATTAATTTGCAATACGTTAGCATGTCAGTGCAAGTACCAAGACTGGGGCCCCACTGTGCTAGGTGCAATAAACTTAGCAACAGACACTCCGTGCCACACAACTTACAGTCTAAAAAGACAAGACAAACAAAGGGCGGGTGGGGAAACTGAGGCATGGACGGGGAATGATTCACTGAAGATCACACAAGAAGATCAGTGGCATAGCTGGGAATGGAACCTGGCATTTTCACGGTCCTAGCCTCTTGACTGCATTGTCTTTTTGGTCGACCCGGACAGGTCTTGATAAAATGGTGAGATCTGATGGAGTTCAGGTCCTGTAATTCCTCTGGCAGAGGGCAGAGGAAGGCAGGACAGGTTAAGGAAGTTGTGAAAATTGTGCCCATAATGCTTCCTTGTGGTGCCATTGGTACCTATTTCTCAGAGGCTGAGGGAGAAGGATCCTGGGCTCATGATCTTTTGCACCAGATCAGCAGCCAAGAAGGCAGCCAGCATTTATGATTTAAGGAAGGGACGAGGCCCCAGGCTTGGCAGGCTCCATCAAAACCCAGTTGAATGGTTCGTGGCCTCTTAGTTCTGGAGCTCGCTCTCCACCCTGGATGTGAAATAGCCCTAATGAATCGGCCTTCAGGGCTCCGAGCCCATCTTTGTAAAAGGGGCTTTGTAGGAGGGGGATGTTGACTGGGGAGCAGTTTGTTTCTAGGGAGGATTGGGGTATTTCCCCTCTTGGTGGTTCGGCCGCAGGTGGTGGAGAGAGGAACAAACCCAGCACCTGTGTTAGCCAGGCATCAGGACCAGGCCCCATCTGTGCCTCTGTCTGTTACGGTGTATAGGGAAATAGGGTGTTGGTTTCGATCACTCCAGCTCCAGGCAGACCAACATCCACATCTGACCTGAAGCCAAGCCGCATTCTGCATGAACACCAAGGATTGAAGGGGCAGTGGAAACTGAACTGCCTCCTCCCGTTCCAAAGGACAGCTGCTGCACACCAGGGCGCACCTGCTACAATTCTTTGGGGGTAATCATTGCAGGAGGCTCGGGCTGTCACTCGAGCACCACTGTGCTCCACAGCTGTGGCCATCCCGCTGGGGTCCAATGACAGAGAGGAGCAAAACCTCCATCTTCACCCCCTGCCTCCCCATGGGGCAAACGAGCCGCGTCCCCAGCCAGTCATCCGTCCGCCCTCCCTATACTGCGGCGTCTCCTCCAAAGCGGAGGGGGCAACCCATGCGACGGCCTGGATTTGCCCCTCCCCACGACCACCTTGTGTTGGAAGGCCCCAAATAACCATTTCAAACAGGGGGGAGAGACACCTGGGAGAGCCGAGGCACTTATGCTACAAGATAATTAGAGATTATTATAATCGAAATTTCATTGCCACATCAAACTGTGTCTTTTAGCATTAATTAATCTCCTCTGCCAGCCTCCGAGCACTCTGAGCTCTCCCACTGTAGGATAGCAGCTTGTCAAACACGCCAAAGCTGCGTATCTCATTATCTTATCAGAGGGGGCAAGTCGGGAAGGTAGGAGCAGATTCCTCGGTGCGTTGACATGAAGCGCTGCCTGTAAATTCACTCACTGTTTTACAAACTTATAGAACAAAGTCCAGGCTAGTGAAAGGAGTATTAAGAGCTCCCCTGCTCCCACTGAGCCAAGAGGGATAGAGGTTAAAAATATCACTTCCTTCATGAAAATTGTCTTACTCCAGACAGGGATTCTGCACCCTGGAGTTCAATTCCCGGCTCTTCTTCCCCAGACTCCCTGTGCAACCTTAGGGTAAAATTTTCAGAAGTGCATAGGAGATTTAGAAGCCCGCTTCTCTTTCAAAAGTGATGTAGGCACCTAGGGAACTAAGTCCCATTGACTGTCAGAGACTTTGGTTTCTAAGTCACTTAGGGATGTTTGAAAATATTACCCTTTTGCCGCTCGGTGCCTCAGTTTCCCCATCTGTAACATGGAGATCATAGCACGTCCCTGCCACAGAACGGTGTTGTGAATGTAATCCATTAACACACAGGAGGTGCTCAGCTATTACAGTGCAGGGGGGTTATATACACAATTTTTTTTTAAAGTAGCAAGCGATTTGGGAATAACCAGCTTGGGACACATTAAAGTGGGCAGTGAGCCCTCTGTACGACTGGCAACTCAGCACCTTCCAGGATCAGGACCATGGGTGATGGGCAGGGGATGTATATAATGCCAGTATAAATGAGAATCCAAAAGTTCTGTTTATTGATTCTCCACTTCCTTTCAAATCTCTTCAGAAAAACAAAACCCACCTCCTTGTCTCTACCTCTTCACTTTTCCTTCCCTGTTATTGGCTTTGCCACTGAAGGCTTTAATTTATTCGTCATGCCGTATCTTCGCGGCACTGTTTTTCTGCAATTTACACCATATATTATCCCCCGTCTTGTGTCATTTAGCTCTGGAAAGCGTTTTGAGATACAGTTTGCCGGAAAGACGCTGTGCTCATTAATCCTGATTCTGCAGCCCTGCCTTGCATACAACTCCCATTGACTCCAATGGCCACTGTGGGTGCTTTAATATGCAGGCGGCATTCATAGCATGTACCGAAGCTGAGGGAACACATGCTGCACACCTCATGCTGCCCCCAATTTTAGATGGATAACAGTAACTGCATATGCGCCCACCGCTTAGTCTTTGAGCCTGTTTCACCACTGCAAGACTCCAGTTTTTTTTCACGGTTTCAGTGTCGAACTGGGTGAACTGGGTGAATCAGTCCCTAAAGATTCAGTTGCTCCCGAAGGCACACAACTGGGAGCCAAGAACCTTAAGTTGTAATCCCAACTGCTTCTGTGGTCTTGGACAAGCCACAACCTGTCTGCTTCAGTTTCCACACTCGAAACACACAGATCACTCAGATGGGGACATTTATGTAATACGAACCCATTCAGACCCTGTACAGTGGGATGCAGGTGATGTGGGTTCAGCTTCCTAACTCTGGCACAGATTCATTGGATGACCTTGGGCATGTCACTTATCTGCTCTGTGCTTCTGCTCCCTTTGTCCTGTCTGTTTAGAGGGTAAGCTCTTTGGTTAAAGGACTGTCTCTTAACCATGTGTATGTACAGCACCCAGCACAATAGGGCCCTGATCTTGTGTGGGACCTTGGCACTAATGTAATACAAATAATAAGCAACAACTCCTCTGAGAAACTGGTCTTAGCCAGCGCTATTAATCCCTCACTTTTGCAGGCATCACAAGACGTGAAGGGATACACATAAGTCCCCATTGCAGCCATGACATAAAATGCTGAGAAGGGAAAGGGGTCGTTTCCTCCCCAGTCAGCTTCCGAAAGGACAAAATGAGTTCTGACGAGGAGTCCACGCTCAGGCTGTGAAAGGGCAGGTCAGAGAGATGCTCGGCAGCGACCTTCTAGGGCACGGTGACCTTCTGCAGGCTGGTCTCTCGGTACAACCATGACGTCTACAAACGAACTTGACAACAGCTAGGCTGCTGGCGCACAGAGACCACTGTCCATCATGCTGGCCGACACTGTCTCATTGTTTCCTTGTGCTCCCCTTCTGCCTGTTGTAGCCACCAATTGCCTCGTCTGATACTTAGAACATACGTTTTGGGGGCAGGGCCCATCTTTTTGTTCTGTGGTTTACAGCACTTAGCACAGTGGGGTTGTGGTCCATGGCAGAGGATCCTAGAAGCTACAGCGATACAAATCATCATCATCAATCATCAGGGCAGAGTCTCAGGATAAAGTGCTCCACAGACTCTGGGTAGCACTGTGGCTCACAGGACAGCCTAGGAAGGCTGCTGTCACTCAGCCAGGTCCTCACATCTGTCTAAAGGCTTCTCTACACTACCATTTAGTTTGTGGCAAGTGAGGGCAAGCCTACCCCATGCTAACCTACTGTGGACTGTGTGTGGCCCCTGCTGACGCACAATAACTAAGTTTAGTCTACTAGTCCCGTTTCAAAGAGGACAAGGTTGAAGCGCATTAATGAGCTGGTCATGCACATCAGCAGGGGCCACATGGACAGTTAGTCCGTGGCAGGCTAGCATGGGAAAGAGTCACACCCTAGCTTGCTGCAAACTAAAAGATCGGGTAGACATCGGTCCCCTGACTTGGACTTGGGGGCGTCTCCAGCTCCCAGAGCAGCTCCAAAATTGTGAAGGCTCCAAATCATGTTCTGTCCAAGAGGCCACAACAGCAGGAGATGAAGTAAGAGCAAGAGGAATGGGGAGAGGAGAAGGAAGATGAAACAACAGTAGAGGAGCTTCCCTTGGTTTCTTTCCTCTCCCCATTTTGGGACCAGGGTTTAGAACTCAAACCCACCTGAAGTAGCTCTCCTGATTCCCACCAGCGTACCCAGATCAGAGCATAGCCATAGAATCATAGAATCATAGAATATCAGGGTTGGAAGGGACCCCTGAAGGTCATCTAGTCCAACCCCCTGCTCGAAGCAGGACCAATTCCCAGTTAAATCATCCCAGCCAGGGCTTTGTCAAGCCTGACCTTAAAAACTTCCAAGGAAGGAGATTCCACCACCTCCCTAGGCAACGCATTCCAGTGTTTCACCACCCTCTTAGTGAAAAAGTTTTTCCTAATATCCAATCTAAACCTCCCCCACTGCAACTTGAGGCCATTACTCCTCGTTCTGTCATCTGCTACCATTGAGAACAGTCTAGAGCCATCCTCTTTGGAACCCCCTTTCAGGTAGTTGAAAGCAGCTATCAAATCCCCCCTCATTCTTCTCTTCTGCAGGCTAAACAATCCCAGCTCCCTCAGCCTCTCCTCATAAGTCATGTGTTCTAGACCCCTAATCATTTTTGTTGCCCTTCGCTGGACTCTCTCCAATTTATCCACATCCTTCTTGTAGTGTGGGGCCCAAAACTGGACACAGTACTCCAGATGAGGCCTCACCAATGTCGAATAGAGGGGGACGATCACGTCCCTTGATCTGCTCGCTATGCCCCTACGTATACATCCCAAAATGCCATTGGCCTTCTTGGCAACAAGGGCACACTGCTGACTCATATCCAGCTTCTCGTCCACTGTCACCCCTAGGTCCTTTTCCGCAGAACTGCTGCCTAGCCATTCGGTCCCTAGTCTGTAGCGGTGCATTGGATTCTTCCGTCCTAAGTGCAGGACCCTGCACTTATCCTTATTGAACTTCATCAGATTTCTTTTGGCCCAATCCTCCAATTTGTCTAGGTCCTTCTGTATCCTATCCCTCCCCTCCAGTGTATCTACCACTCCTCCCAGTTTAGTATCGTCCGCAAATTTGCTGAGAGTGCAATCCACACCATCCTCCAGATCATTTATGAAGATATTGAACAAAACCGGCCCCAGGACCGACCCCTGGCCTTGGGCCAGGCAAGTGAGGGCAGGTGCCGATTAGGGGAAGTCAGTCCACTCTGCCCCATAAAAACAAGAGAAAAACCAACCACACCAACTATGGAAGCTCCTTCTCTGTGGGCCTCCCAGTGCCGAGCCGCATGGAAGACGCTCAGCAGAAGAATCTCCAATGAAAAATGGGAAAACAAATTAAGGAAAAATCTAATGAAATGAAACATTTAATGAAGCTTTTTATTTTTATTTGTTTATCGTAACTTTTTTTTTGGACCAGCTCTGTTTGTTTGTTTGTTTGTATTCTAGACAGTAGGCTCCCCAGAGAAGAATTGCTTTGATACTCATGTCTGTACAGTGTCTGGCTCACTGTCAGGGCTTAATTAATGATAATCTATCTATCTAAGGTACTTATAACCCATGACAGTAATATCTGAATGTCTCACAGTCTCTAATTTATTTATCCTCACAACATGCCTGTGACGTATGACAGTGCTATTCTCCCCATTGCACCAATGGAAAACTGAGGTAGAGAGAGAGACAAAGGCTCAGATTTTGAAAGGTATTTAGGAGCCTAACACCCATTGAAAGCTTATATCTCCCCTTGACTAGATACGTCAAGATAACGAGTCCCTGTGCCTTATCCTCCTAAGATTTTGCAAGGAGAGAGCTATTTTGAAGTAAAAAACAAATCCTTATTGTTAGCACAAAAGACATAGCCAACACTGGCAAAGAGCAGGAGGGGAAACTGAAGCACGGAGTAGCAAAGTGACTTCCAGCCAGTCAGCGGCAGAGCTATGAATAGAACCCAGGCAGGTACCCTGCTCACTAGGCTGCACTTGCACCATTCCTTGGTCCTGGCTGTGTTTCTGGTGCCTGTAGTCACATGATAGTGTTTGGTCTGCTCTTTCATGACTAACTTTAAAACGGGGAGAATAGCAAATGACAAATAGCCAGCACCACACTTCTCTGGCATGGCTCATTATTCATGGCGAACTTCGCAAAACTCTCAGGATTTGCAAATATTTTCCTAGCAAGCCCACGGCCGCCTGAAGGCTCATGAATAAAAAATAATTACAACCCCATGAATAACAGGTGACCTGAACTTGGCTCTCCGGTTCATGAGACTGTGCACAAATCACTTTTTGGAAGGGCTTTATTTTACCAGCTCCGATCGCTCTTCCAATGAGAGAAAAAACAATCATCTCCCATTCGGTTCCAAGCCCAGCTACCCCTGTATAGAGCTTGTGTTTGCGATCTCACGAAATAAGGAGAAGGAAGAGGAGTGGGGAAGGTGATTTTTTTAAAGCTATAATTTAAAGACCACAGCACTAAGGAGAGCACAAGGGCAAAAAGCGAGGACCGCTTCCGTGAAAAATACAAAATTACCATTTTAATGGATGAGTGTTGACTCGCTGCCTCTCCCCAGGGGAAGCCTGTTTGATTTCGTTAGCTTGTTAGCACAAGGATTTGACACAAGCGATTAATGCTCAGTTCATTCCAGTGGGTTTGGATTTGGCAGAGGGGAAGGAGGTCTGGGGGAGGCAGAGAGCATGCACGTCGAAGGCTTTGAAGGTACCCAAGTAAGAAGAAGAGACTCAGGCCTGGTCTCTACAGAAAACTTAGATTGACCTAGCTATGTTGCTCAACTGTGTGAAATATTAACACCCCTGAGAGACAGTTAAGCCGACCTAAGCCTGGTTGTAGACCCTGCTGGGTCGAGTGAAGAATTCTTCCGTTGACCTAGCTACCACCTCTCGAGGGGGTGGATTAACCACAGCAAGGGAAGTCTGTCTTCTGTCGCTGTAGCAAGCGTCTGAAGGGCAACGGCACAGACAAACCTTCAGCCAATCCAAGCGCCTGATCCTGCTCTCATGGTGCGAGACAGGTGTATCTCTGCGGAAGTCCAGACTCTATGAAACCAGGGCGCGTGAGATCAGAGACAGATATTAGCTCCCCAGAGGCAACAGCAAGGAAAGTAACCAACGCCCAGGCGGGGTGTCAAACAACCCATCAACAGCCATGGTCCAGCAAAGGAGCTACAGTGCAATGACTCACCTGCATGAGGCCACCGCAGGGGAATTGCTCAACCTTGCTTGGAGAGACTCAGCAATGCCCCCCAGGTATGCCTGGACTTGTACTCTTCAAGCACGTGGACTCATGGTATAAAACAGACAGAGTGGACACATACTGGGCCCTTCTCCTGCCCCGACCTTCGCTGTAAGCAACTAAGACAACGAGAAGAAGACAAGACTCCAATGGAGGAGACTGGCCCAGGTTTAAGGAACAAACCTGTCTAAAAGACTGCAGTATCCAGTGGGGTGAGAAAAACTGTTTCATCTAGATGTTGCCTAGTCTAATAGGGTGAGAGTTTAGACTGCGTGCTTATATTTTCTTTTCTTTTGGTAACGACTCTGACTTTTTGCCTATCACTTAATATCACTTAAAAGCTATCTTTGTCGCTAATAAATTTGTTTATTCTACCTGAAGCAGTGTGTTTGGTTTGAAGCATGTCAGAGACTCCCATTGGGATAACAAGCCTGGTGCATATCAATTTCCTTGTTAAATTGATGAACTCATATAAGCTCGCAGAGTCCAGCAGGCATAACTGGACGCTGCAAGACGGAGGTTCCCAGGGTTGTGTCTGGGACTGGAGGTAATGGCTAGCGTCATTCGGTTGCACAATCCAAGGAGCAGCTTACATGCCAGAGGCTGTGTGTGTGTGTGTGTGTGATGAGCCCAGGGGTGGAGGTTCTCACGACAGAGCAGGGTAAGGCTGGCTCCCGGAGGCAAGGATTGGAGTGACCTAGCAGATCACCGGTCCAGATAACACCAGGGGAACGTCACAACTCCATCTTCCTTTCCTCATCCCCCACCCCTTCTTATCTCTCTCAGATGAATTCAAACTGGAACAGGTACAGAGAAGGGCTACTAGGATGATCCGAGGAATGGAAAACTTGTCTTATGAAAGGAGACTCAGGGAGCTTGGCTTGTTTAGTCTAACTAAAAGAAGGCTGAGGGGAGATATGATTGCTCTCTATAAATATATCAGAGGGATAAATACCAGAGAGGGAGAGGAATTATTTAAACTCAGTACCAATGTGGACACAAGAACAAATGGATATAAACTGGCCACTAGGAAATTTAGATTAGAAATTAGACGAAGGTTTCTAACCATCAGAGGAGTGAAGTTTTGGAATAGCCTTCCGAGGGAAGTAGTGGGGGCAAAAGATCTATCTTGCTTTAAGATTAAACTCGATAAGTTTATGGAGGAGATGGTATGATGGGATAACATGGTTTTGGTAATTAAATATTCATGGTAAATAGGCCCAATGGCCTGTGATGGGTTTTAGATGGGGTAAGATCCAAGTTACCTGGGAAAGAATTTTCTGTAGTATCTGGCTGATGAATCTTGCCCATATGCTCAGGGTTTAGCTGATCGCCATATTTGGGGTCGGGAAGGAATTTTCCTCCAGGGCAGATTGGAAGAGGCCCTGGAGGTTTTTCGCCTTCCTCTGTAGCATGGGGCACGGGTCACTTGCTGGAGGATTCTCTGCTCCTTGAGGTCTTTAAACTACAATTTGAGGACTTCAATAGCACAGATATAGGTGTGAGGTTTTTTTTGTAGGAGTGGTGGGTGAAATTCTGTGGCCTGCGTTGTGCAGGAGGTCAGACTAGATGATCATAATGGTCCCTTCTGACCTAAATATCTATGAATCTATGAATCTATGAATCTCTCCCCGCCCTCCTTTCCTCCTCTGTCAAAACTGGTGCAGCACTTGTGTTCTGGGCCGCTCCCACTGTCTTCCCGCGAGCTCTGTCCAGCCGGTTGCTCCCATGCTGCAGGGGAGGACCCCATCAACCCGTCCTTCTGTTGCTAGACAGCTTCTTCCTCTTGGAATCAAAGAACCTGTCTCCCTCCCATACCTAAAAGGAGGTGGGAACTCAGCTGGCTGCGAACCCAGCCCGTGCTTAACGCCAGCCCGGCACAGTTGCATGGTGGTGCCATGGCAGGCTGCACGGGTTCCCCCTGTCACTGCTATGCTTGGTTGGGATCTAAACCAGAGAGGAATTGAGAGATGAGCTCCCAAGCCAACTCGATGTGACAGATGTGTCTGCAGCTTCAGTCCCTTACCCAGCCAGGAACAACACAGCTTCTCGGATAGGCCCATGGCTGGCTGACTCCAGAAGAGAAGGGAGCGGGGAGGCTAGTAGGCATTCCTGGGACCACAAACTGGCTGATCCACAACACAGGGGATTAAACTCCCCTCTCCTGAATAATAACCAGGGACCTGGGAAGTCTATGCCTGCCTGCCCTGTTCTAAGTCCAAAGTCCTAGTGCAGTTACTAGTGGGAAGGGCTCCTTAACGCCTTAGAATGGTCTCATTCCATGTCTGGCATGTTAAAATCAATGCTTAACACCTACGTAGGAAGCATGGAGGGGACAAAAGGGATAGGGGAGTGGCACTCTACCTTAAAAATGGCATTACCTGCTTCTCAGTCACTGACAACACAGAAGAAAATGATCTCGAAAGCTTGTGGAGCAATATCCTAACAGATAAGCATAAGATGAGGTATCAGTTGGTATCTGCTGCAGACCAACACACTCGGGAACATGATGACTGGCTCCTTATGCACTTGTCTGTAATGTGTAGGAAAAGAGGTACCATGATCGCAGGGGACTTCAGTTTGAGTGACATATGCTGGGGATTCATGCTGCCAGGACATCTTTGGAATTTCTAAATAGTATAGATGACAATTTCCTCACTCAAACAGTACTGCATCCAATATGGCGGGATTCTATATAAGACTATCTTGATTGATAAAAAGGAACTGATCACAGAACTAAAAATTAGTGGTAACTCAGGTGCAAATGATCATGACTTGATCACATTGATAATTACAAACAGAATAATGTCCAGACCAGTGATATCCATACTTGGAGATTTAAAGGGACCAATTTTACAAAGCTGAAAACAATTATAAGCCAAATCAACTGGGAGGAAGAATTAATCTGAAAAAATTATCTGAAAATCATCAGATTATCTGAAAATTATCAAAAGAATTATCTGAATGATAATTGGGAACCATTTAAGAATGAAGACTGGATGTTTTTCTAAAAGATCTGCTCTAGGATGCTCTGGCAGAGGTCAGACTAGATGATCACAACAGTCCTTTCTGTCCTTGGAATCTATGAATTTCTCCCCCTGCCCCCATTGTAAAAATTAAATCCGGGTGCAATGTGCCACCCTGATACCCCTGGTGACTGAAGCTCGCTAACTCTCTCCCCCCACAGAATGGGCACTGACACAGCATGCTTCCCAAACAGTGCCCCTAGGTTCAACCTTAACCTAGAGAGACAAGCTGTAGGGCCGGGAAAGGAGCTCATTTTCCAGACACATTCAGGCCTTGCTCTCTCTGCAGAAGCTCAGACTGCCAGCTGCGGCGGTCCTTCTGTGGCATGGGCATCTGTCCATTGGGAACTGGATTGAGAACCCACCAATTAATGTCATGCAAGCCACTATCACATGGTAGCTACTTCTAATTACTCCAGTTGAGCCAGTGACCATGTACCTCTTGCCTAATCACGTACCCTTTAGCATTCCTGCTCCCTGACACACACACACCGGTACAGGCTGAAAGCTGACAGCGGGGAAGCCTTTCCAGCCATTCACACTTATTCCATACACTGCACGCGCGTGACTGCAGCTGTTCCCACAGCTCTGACACCGGCAAACCGAGAAAACAGCCGAGGGCTGGAACGGCATTCTGGAGAACGGCAGACCCGCTGCGCATCACCCAGCCTCCTGCTCTACTTGGAGAATGCCCACTCCTGACACCACTTCTCTCCCCTGACACAAGGCCGAAGCAGAACTTTCCATCACTCTATCTGGCTCCTGCTCCAAGGGAAAAACCTGTGCGGCGCATCTCAAGGTTTTGGGGCCTTTGGAGACAGAGGGATCGGGGTGGGCTGAATGCATCTCCTCCCCCCCTTTCCCTCCTCCCCCTCTCCCGTGCCTTTACAGATGCCATTCTTCCTTTCTCAAGGTCAGGTTGGAAGACAGTTACATGACGACGCTCAGATGTCGCTGTAACCCTTGCGAGTTGTACCAACCTGGTGCAGAGGACAAGGGACGGCCATGTCTGCAGCTGCCAGCTCCCCAGCCTTCATTTCAGAAGCCCACTGAAAACGCACACTCCGCAATGGTTGTTTTTGTTGAGGAAGCACAATAAGAGGTGGAGGATTAAGCCCCCCTGCAGGACTTTTAAGTTGCCCAGCACAGTGCTTTGGTTAACGTGTGCAGCAGGACTGGCTAGGACTGCGTCTGCGCACACATAAACACACACACGCCCTTTTCCATGCCCACTCCTACGCCTCTCTCCCCCTACGCCCCCCAAAGAAAACGCCAGCTCCTCCCCACAACCTCCCCACACAAATTACACCCCTCAGTGCAAACACGCGCTGCCCTTCTCACCCACGCAGCACGGTCCCAAAGGGGATTCACACACTCCCCGCTTAGTAATCGCACCTGTTCTCCGCCTGTGTTACCACACCCCCACAGCACTGCACAAACACAACACACTGGAAATTGCACAACATCAGCAGCCACTGCACAACAGAGACACCACCCAACATTACATCCTGAGCACAACACATCTGCACAGGCACTCCCTGGAGACACACATGCTGTGCATTGCACAACACACACAACGCCAACACACATTTCCTCCCTGCCAACACAACTCCTCTGTCCCCACTCCATCACGTGCCAACACTTTCGTTCCACCTACTCCTGCTTCCTGGGGTCCTATCAGCCATGGACATCCTTGCTCCCTCCCCTGAAAACATTGGGGGGGGAGGCATTTTTAGTGTAGGTCTTGCCTTGCTAAATGAGCAAAGTGCCTTTTCAGATACATCTGGGCTGGAAGGGGTGCAGATCTTGGAACTTATTTCAAGGTCAATTTGCTTCCAAATCAAAACCCATTTGCTATAAAGCACAGAGACACCGGAGGAGGGGTGGGAAGGTGGGGAGAGGAGAAGAGATGTGATTGCCACTAAAAAGGCTTTAAAAAGAATAAATAAATAAAACACAACTCTGCCTTGCTTTGGTTCCTTCCTCCCTAATCTCCTCTCCTCTGGACTTGATGCTAAGCACAACTTGCCATGCAGGGGGCTGGAGTTTTCATATCCTGTCACCTGGGGCTAAGAGCTGAAAAGACGCTTCTCAGTCACAGCTGTACCCTGCCACATCATTTCAAGTCACCAGGCCATTACTAAACTATTACCAGTTCCTTACAGATTATTTCCCCCCTCTCTCCCCCAGATGATGATAGATCTTGCTGAGTTCTCAGAGGGGACTCGGAGATGTCACGGACAATGGCAGTTCTCATCTGCTCCTCAAATTGCTCTCTCAGATACAGAGATACAGGTTGGAGAAGATATGTTTTCCAGAGACATTTAACATTTACACAGCGCTTTGAGTTTGTGGAGGGCTGGAAAATTATTTATGCGCACTCACATCAGC
Organism: Eretmochelys imbricata; assembly: GCF_965152235.1. Classification (NCBI taxonomy): domain Eukaryota; kingdom Metazoa; phylum Chordata; order Testudines; family Cheloniidae; genus Eretmochelys; species Eretmochelys imbricata. The sequence goes on along the minus strand of NC_135593.1, from coordinate 9,165,426 downwards.
GCAGGGGCTGGCCTGCAGACATCAGCAGAGCTGTGCTGAAGATCTGGCTCAGCGACTTCATTTGAGCTAAAGTGATTCACACCATCTGGGGAGCTGGCTCATTCATTTTGGTGGAGGTAGACCGATTTACACCCAGAACTCCAACTTTATTCCTCTTTAAATAATTGAAACTATCTTCTATTTCTGAGGTTTCCTTCAACATCTCTCTCTCTCGCTCTCTCTGCCCACTCTCCCTAGAGACTGGAACAGCCATGAAGTCAAGTGGCCGTAAAGAAGGTATGTCAAATAATATAAATCATACTCAGCACTTTCCCACTGTACTCAAAGCAGTTGACAAAGGAGGGCAAGCAGCACTATCAAGCCCATTTAACAGATGGGAGGAAATGAGAGGACCAAGGTCACACAGCAGGTCATTGCCAAGGTCAGGACAGAAGTCAGATTCCCTGTCTTCCTGGTCTAATACTGAATTCACTGGATCAAACTAGCACTAGGTGGCTAGTTTCTCTAAATCTGGAAAGAATGCCCAGTGTCCACAGTGCCTCAGTTTAGGGATAGAGCGATCATTAGAAGAAAAATTCTCTAAATATTGATTTCCAAACCACATTTGGAATAATGACCATTTTGAGTTCATTTTCTGTGACATCTGGTGTGTCCAAGCTCTCCAAGTGAGAACGTTCATGCGGAACGAACTTTAAGCCTGAATATTCACCCAAAGCAAATATCAAATTACATATTCAAGACTACAATTTGAAATCCATGCCATGTTGTTTAGTTATGTAAGGCATCCAATCAGAAAACAAATAAAGTGATTTACTCTAAGTAAATAACCAAGACAGCATGAAACTCAAATCCAAACATCTGCAATTAACTATTTGTTGTCAACTCAAAGAGGGTGAGGGGAGAATGACAACAAATAAATTTGTTATTATCAATCAACAAATATATAATAATACCTAGGTCATAGAGAGTGCTTGTCATCAGTAGATCTCAGAGCACCTCACAACCTTTACTGTATTTAACCTCACAACACTCCTGTGACGCAGGGCAGTGCTATTATTTACAGATGGGGAACCGAGGCACAAAGTGGCAAAGTGACTTGCCCAAGACCATTCCGGAAGTCTGTGGCAGAGTAGGGAATTGTACCCATGCCCTAACCACTGGACCACGTTTCCTCTAAGTCTGAGAACTTCAGAATAATGAAAATACTCCCCCAAATTTAGCTCTTGCTAATGGGATGAGTCGAAAGCTGTACTCTAACCTACCCTGAAACATCAGGAAAGTTCAGATTCAAATACTAACTTAGTGGCTCCAGTTCATTCCTAATGATAATTAAAGGCTTACCTCAACCAAAACTCTGGATCTAGACTTTCCAGAACCTTAGGGAGGTTTGGATCATGATCCAGGTCTGAACTTTGCAGCTCTACCCTATTTCTAATGATAAATGGGCATTTTCTCAAAAGTATTATGTGTATTACAGTCAGATCTAAAAGGATCCAACTCAGATCGGGGCCTCGTTGTGCTAGGGATTGTATACCCATGTAGTCCCAGTACAAGACAGACAAAATACAAGAGAAAGGAAGTATTATCCCCATTTTACAGACAGGACGTTGACGAGAGATTAAGTCATTGCATAAGGTCAGATCGGGAGCTTGTGTCAGAGCCATGGATTGAACCCAGATGTCCTACATTTCCGTCCATTTAACACCAACTAGATCAAGGCAAAACATTTTGGTCAAAACTTTTTTTCTGGCAAATGCAGATTCAGCAACTCCAACACATTTCATGAAGGCGCGTTGGTTTTGCTGACTTGTTTGTCTTGGCGGGGGGGAAATCAGAAAAAGTCAAAATGTTTCAGTTCAACATTTCCAAGATGAAACGTTTCCACGGCGGATGGGGGTAGAAATTACTTTTCATTTCAGAAGTACCTTCAGTTTTATTTAAAATGTATATTAAAAGGTTTTTTAAAAAGCTCAAAGATCGAAACACTTTTTTTTTTAACCTTCTGATTCAGGAAAAAAATTAAAAATGCTCTTGCATCAACCTGAAACAATTTTATTTTTATTTTTCAGAACTGCCAGAGAACCAAAAATCCATTACTTTCACAGCTATAACCCTGGTACCATCCTTCCTTTCTATAACATAGGTACCTAAAAAAAATGGCATTTCACATAACCGGCAGCAAAGCTCTGACAGTAGCTTCCTACTGCATCAGAGTTATAACGACAATTAGCCATACAAAGAGGTTAAGACAATGCAGTTGTTTCCCTCTTGGATAGAAGATGCCAAGACAGCATGTGCTGGTGATGGCTAGACTTTCTTAGCCGCTTGCTAAAATAATTCCATATGTAACCTCAAAAAGCTTCCTCAGAGGACTGCGCCTTGCTCGCCAGCTCCCGGTTGGATCTGGGCGAGACAAACATTTGTATGAGATATACAAAGCCATTTAGCTGTTCAAAAGCTATCAGCACTTACATGCAAGGTTGAAGCCGGACAGATTCTGCTGTATTCAGGGCATCAAAGGGGATTATCTGGGAAATGATAACAGATTTTAATTTAGATGGGTACCACAGACGGGGGAGAGAGAGCTACAGAAAGAAGCTAGCCGAGTTTGAGATGGTGAAAGAAAAAAAGATAAGTAAAAGTCATGCCCAGTAATTTACCACGCTGACCATGATGTCTTATATTCTGCTACAGTGCCTTGCATGCTGCCTTCTGTATGGTACAGTCTTTTGCGTAGCATCCCAATGTACAAAATCCCTGGCCCTTTAAAAATTCCTAATAGACTGCCGAATGAATTCCATTGGATAAAACTGAGTTCTAGATTAAATATAAAGGGATCCCCTCCCTGAAGCAGAAGGGGAATTTTAAAGGGCCAGGACAGTCTCATGGTCTGCTGTACTCAAGAATGCGATTTCACATGCTATTTCGGGACTTGAGTGCTACTTTCACCCTTACAACCTAACAGCATGGCGGATTGGAGAGATCTCTCCAGGATGGAGTACAGACCAGGAAGAAGTGCAGATTGGATTTTTCAGCCCTAAATGATAGGATAACAGTCTTTGGGCCAAACAGATGGGTGCTCCAAGCTGCTGCTGAAAGGGAGAAGGATCTGGAAGCTAATGATGGGTATCCCCCAAAGATTCCTAGAAGCCAGGAGAAGGTTAGACCACCAGGGCCTCCCCTGAAGGGTCCTGTGGTTGGAGTGCGGACAGAGCAGAACATCAGCTGCCCTTCATGGGACTATGCTTTCCCACCGCCAAAGAGCTTGCACCTTTCTCTTGCAGGGTGGCTTCTTCCCAGATTTTTGCATTTCTAAGATAAGTATTTATAGCCATCGCAAATGGACACTATGAATAAAACTGAGTACAAGGGCGAGAAATAAGTATCACCCCAAATACAGACACTGCTGAAAGCCCCAGGGCCCAAGTATGGGGAGAGCAAAACTTCCTTCTGCTTCTTCCATTAGAGTTGGATTTCAGTTCTTCAGGCCAGATCCAGTCTGGTGTAGCTCTACTGATATGATCAGAGCTGTGCTGACTTGTCTGAGCTGAGGATCTGGTCCTACACCTCCCCTCTGCTTCCCCACAAATGGATTTAGGGCTAGGGAAAGACAGGAGAAGGAATCCTTCCACTCTACTCCACACTGATAAGGCCTCAAACTGAAGTACTGTGTCCAGTTCTGGGTGCCACATTTCAGGAAAGCTGTGGACAAATTGGAGAAAGTCCAGAGGAGAGCAACAAAAATTATTAAAGGTCTAGAAAACATGACCTATGAGGGAAGATTGAAAAATTTGAGTTTGTTTAGTCTGGAGCAGAGAAGACTGAAGGGGGGACATGATAACAGTTTTCAAGCACATAAAAAGGTCGTTACAAGGAAGAGGAGGAAAAATTGTTCTTGCTAACCTCTGAGCATAGGACAAGCAACAACGGGCTTACATGGCAGCAAGGGCGGTTTAGGTTGGACATGAGAAAAAAAACTTCCTAACTGTCAGGGTGGTGAAGCACTGGAATGAATTGCCGATGGAGGTGGTGGAATCTCCATCATTGGAGGTTTTTAAGAACAGGTTAGACAAACACCTGTCAGAGATGGTGTAGTTATTACTTAGTCCTGCCTTGAGTGCAAGGGACTTAACTAGATGACCTATTGATGTCTCTTCCAGTCCTACATGTCCATGATCCTAGATTAACCACCTGGGAGACTGAATTCTTCTGTTTATAGAAGAACACAGACAAGAGGTCTGGAAGCTCCCTATGCCCACTGCCCTTCTAGTGGGCATCAACCTTCATCCAGAGAGAGGGGCGTTCCTTCTTCCATTTACTTCTTGACCTTGCTGCCAAACAGGCCCGAGTCCTAACCAAATGCCCTTTGAGCAGGCATCTTTCCGTTGACTTCAGTGGGCACTGGACTGGGCCTCAGGGGCATAACAATATCCAAATCCAGAGCCCTTCCCCAAAGCACATATTCAACCTGGGTCTTACCTAAAGTGGCCCCTCTTCCCATGCCTTGACCCCTTTGGCCACCTTTCCAAAATATCCACCCTTGGTAATCAGTAGCAATACCCATCGGCACTGGGTTGGGGGAATGGACCCGGATCGGCTCTTTCCATCAGAACGAGTCTTAATGCGTGGCACACAGCAGGTTTCAGCATGTTCTCGGTGCTACAGGAAACAGTAGAACTCCCACAAGGAAGCCTGCTCGTGAGAGCTCCCGCCCGTTTTTGCAGAGCTAAGACGTCTGGATAGTTCAGATCAGAGACAGAGCGTGAACACACCGACTGGATGCCAAGCCCCTCTAAATGTTCCAACCTTGTTCCGAATCTAAACCTTATGGCTGATCCTGTTAGGATAATGGACTGTACAATTCTCCCCCAGTAAGAGGGGAAGAAAGATGGAAAGCACCACCTGTGACAGGTGCCGGTCACATCACTTAATGCACTATTGGAAGGTTCACAGATACCACGGTGATGGGCGCAATATAAAAACCCGAACATCAAAGAACCAAAACCCACACCATCCCCAACATTGGGACAGTTTTGGAGATGGCTCCAAACTTTGCACCTTTGAAAGCTGCTAGAGATGAGAGAGGAATAACAGATAAGACATCCAGACCACTGGGTCTATCTCTACATCCCCACCCAGGCTCAGACACTTTCAAAAAGCCCACCTGTCACTAATTGGAGCTAGGGGAAAATCTCCCCCCGAAACTAGACTTTGTGTCAAGTTGCTTTCTTGGCAATTAAAGTAATAAATAAAAGCAGAGAGACTCATTTCATTTTAATACAACAGCATGCAAATGGAGAGAGAATAGCACTGCGGGGAGGCAGGGGGCCATAATTAACCCCCCCCTTTTTTTTGTATTGTTTTTCAAACAGCTGATTAAAGTGCTTGGAAAACCTGCCACACAAAAGCACCAGCAAGAAGCCCCTCCACCCCACCACCCACCCTTCCGCTGCTAAATGGAATGAAATGGATTTTTCAAATGTCACGGTAGTATCCACTTAATAATACATTTTCCTATAGACAGGACAATAATATATATTTTAATCACTTTTCTACAGGCAAATAGACAGCATGGAAGCTCAGCCTTTGCTGGCGCTTGGAAATTATGAATTTTTCAGTAACCTTTTCTATTATTCATCCTGTGTTATTCTGTAACATTTCTGCATGAGGAATGCGCTTACCAGACACTTTATGAATCTCTTCTTTTATTTATTAAACAGCAAGGTGTCTCCCTACAACCGTCTCTTCACGTCCCCTTCCCATGGAAAGATGTTGGTTGAGGGCAAATAGGCCTGAGACATGTCTAATTACATCAAGAGTTATTCATAATTTCCTATCCGTAAGAGATACTGTTTGAGCCGCCCATGTGCTGCAGCAAGCTTGGCTTCTCAGTGACTTTTCAGGGCAGGTCGGGGGGAGCAGAATCTAGTCTGGGAAAGTGGAAGGGGGCAACAGGGCTTGTCTCAAGGGGACACGCTTGTAAAATGCATTTCTAACATTGCACAGCTTTGGGTACCTTACGGCAGCATGCCCATGAATGTGGGGGGAAGTTGTAAAGTAAGAGATGTTAGACACAGGGGAGCAGATCCTCATCTACCATAGGTCAGCACTGACTTCCACGAAGCTACGACAGCTGGGAGTCTGGCCTAGGGTTTTTCATTTGGTGAAAGAAATGTAAAGCCAGAGTCCAACATACGCTTATCCCCTGGGCTGATTCTCCACTGCCCTGCAGCTCGTGGCATCGTTTACACAAGGGCCAAGTGCTATCTGAGCTTTGAGCTTGGGTAAATGACACCATGTGGTGTAGGGCAGGCCCTATGGTGGGTAACACACTGTATAGGCTAGACAGATCAATCACATTAGGGAAGAGAGATAGAACCCTTTGTACTCAACCAGAGCTGGGCGAAGAACAGATTTTTTGGTTTGCTCACTTTCAGAATAATTGAAGATCATTTTTGAGTTGAAGTAAATTTTTTTTTTGGCCAATTCTGAAAGGGGGGGGATTTTATTTTAAGTAAAGGAAATTTCTAAATGAAAAATCAAAACATTTCATTCTGAAACTATGGAAGTGAAACTTCCCAATTTTCTTCTGAAATTTTTTAGACTTTTTTTTTTTATTAATTGAAACATTCCGGTGAAATTAGCACAAATTCACACACTGTTTCAGTGCTGCTGAATCTGCCTTTGTTTTCACCAAAAAATGGTTTGGTAAGAAAATTTTCACTCAGCTTCGAACTTAGGCTTGGCAGAATTCAATTTGTATCTTTTTTTTTTTTTTTTTTACAGTGTTGACAGATAATATCAATGCTTATCTACATTTTCACAGGAGCACAAAATTTGTGGCTTTTAAGGATAATTTTTCCATTTTTATTCGTTTAAATTTTCACAGTTGTAGGAACATTATCTCATGACGATAGATATTGAGATTCAATTATTAAAGCAGGCAATAATTATCTAATGACAGTAGATACAGAGATTCAAATAATTAAAGCTTTATAACTGTTAAAACACAAACGGTCAACTGTCTAAATGGGCCATCTTGATTATCACTACAAAAGTTTTTTTCTCCTGCTGATAATAACTAATTAACTAATTAACTAATTAGCCTCTCACAGTTTGTATGGCAACTTCCACCTTCTCCGTATGTATATATCTTCTTACTGTATGTTCCATTCTGTGCATCCGATGAAGTGAGCTGTAGCTCACGAAAGCTGATGCTCTAATAAATGTCAGGTTTCAGAGTAACAGCCGTGTTAGTCTGTATTCGCAAAAAGAAAAGGAGTACTTGTGGCACCTTAGAGACTAACCAATTTATTTGAGCATGAGCTTTCGTGAGCTACAGCTCACTTCATCAGATACATACCGTGGAAACTGTGTTAGTCTCCAAGGTGCTACAAGTCCTCCTGTTCTTTTTGTCAACACCATAGGTCAACATTTTAGCCTGAAATCCAACTCTAATACGTCCTCAGGCAGCTTTTTTCTCACTTTGCCTCTGTACATTTCTATCATCATCGATGGAAATTGTTTGTGTCTATTTCTGTGTATATGGTGAAATCAACATTTATTGGCATTTACAGATACAAATCTAATCCTTCCAATCTCATCTATACTCAACCCCAGTTCTGTACAGCTGCCAATGAACCACTGCAAGTGTTGTTTCATTGTTGCTCCCCCTAAATAATCTCACCCGACTGCCCCATTCTGAGCATCATGTGCTGTTGGATCACAACTTTACACCAGGCCCAGAGTTGGACCCCTGCTAGAATGGACCCTCGGTACAGCCTGAAGGAGAAGTCAGACTCGAATTCCATCATGCCCCCTGGATTCTGACACATTCGGCCATTAGCAGGTAATGGTCTTTGAGCTCACCTCATTTACAACTGAGAAGATACATGCAGCTTCAACCCCATTTTTCAAGGGTAAAAATAGAAATTAGGCAAGAAACTTCTACCAATGGGACAAATTTCCCAGTGCACAAATAGGAATTAGGTTCCAGGCTGCCCTTTGAAAATCTCCTCCTAAATCTGCAAAGCGGTACCAAGCAATTGTTCCTAGCACGATTCTCTCCATGAAGCACTGCATCATCTCACTGGGACAGAACCAACGGCCATCCGGAAATTGAAGGGCCAGGCCTGACTCTTTACACATCCGTCCTTCAAGCACAATAAACCCTAAACTTATTCTAGCCAGTACTTTACCGTGACAAAATGCCGTATTGGATGGGTCTTTCTTTGTGGCACAACTGACCTCGGGTCTGTATTGGAAGAGCGGTGACTCCAGAAGTGTGAATGAGCATTGCCACCAGCAGACATAGCATCCCAATGTGCAGTAGAACATGCTAGACAGTCTTCAAATATGTCAGGGGCTGTTATAAGGAGCAATTGTTCTCAGTGTCACTGAGGGAGGACAAGACGTAATCGGCTTTATCTGCAGCAAGGGAGATCAGGCCTAGGTATTGGGAAAAACTTTCTAACTATAAAGGTAGTTAAGCACTGGAGCTTAAGCACTGGGGAGATTGTGGATCCCATCACTGGAGGTTTTTAAGAACATGATTAGACAAACACCTGTCAGGGATGGTCTAGGCATACTTTGTCCTGCCTCGGTGCAGGGACATGGTAGACTTAACCCTTTTTCAGCCTGGGGGGTTGGATGAGATGACCTCTTGAAGTCCCTTCCAGTCCTATATTGCTATGATTCTATACCAGCTCATTGACATTATTCTCCTTAATTCAGTTTACCCTAAGCATTCCTTCCAGGAAAGCCACCCGCTTTGTGCTGTGCTTGCAGATGACTTTTGAAGATGGAAATAAATGCATGATCCTAACCACTGTGGCTTTTTAGTGGGACTCAAATAAAACCCATGGGACAAATACCAAACAAAGGGCAGGTCTGGAATGAGAAAAGGCTTTCAGAGGGGGGTGGGGTTGTGGTGAAATTATGAACTCCATTGTGTTCCACTGTGCTAGGGGACACTCAGAAGTCATATCTGTAGGAGCCTGGAGCTTATCTGGTGGATCATCAGCTTCAATCATTTCCTTCCTCTGCAGTAAAATAAATAAATAAAAAGTGTTGCAAAACTTTCCACTTCATCTGGTTGAAAACCAGTTTCTCCTCCTGTCAATTTTCTCTGAAAACAGCAGCCATCCTTCTCCTCACCCAGCACTGCCTGTCCAGATTCAGTGGGTTTGATTTTGTAAACTGATTAAAAGCTTTTTTTTTTTTTCCTTCAGGGAATCACTTTTGTCCAGCATCAAAATGCAGCCACCTCTAAGCTGGAACAAGGCAGCAGAAATTGTCAGTTTTGGGAGCGGAAGTAAATAGCCTCCTAGCAGCTAGTTGAAATGTCAAGGGAAATTCCTTTGCATGCATCCTCAAGGCAAGCAGGAAGGATAGCCTTGTGGGCTGGGATTCAGGAGACCGAGCTTCAATTCTCAGCTTTGCAAGTCTCTTAGTATCCCCATTTCACATGAGAAAACTGTAGCACCAAGAAATTATTTCCCTACCTAGCAAGGATGATAAATTCATTAACAATTGTGAGGCATTTAGATGCTATGCCAATGAGGGCCACAAATAAT